>NC_044322.1:223714622-226114622 GCF_007399415.2 Gopherus evgoodei
TAACCTCTCTCAGGTTTCTTTTGTCTCTCTCCTCATAATGCAGGAGGTGATTGATGGACGGAAAGAATTCCCCAGCTCTGAGATCAGCTTTCATGATGTGGAGCACTCTCTCCTCCCTAAGGAGTCAATGTGAGTGGAGAGTGCTCAGGAACGCCTGGCAGATCAGGTCCCTGGTTACCAAAAGGCTCTGTGCTAAAGCAATCAGTATTCACCCCACACTCTGATAGCAGCAGTGCTGTGAGATAGGCATGATTTACAACAGGAATCTAGGCATTGGCCTGCAATGAGCACACCAAGCATCACTTCCCTGCTGCAATTCCCAGATCCGACTGCCAGGATACATGGTTCCTTTAAAGAAAACCCTGCCCTGTTTGTCTCTGTTCAACGTACATTGGTGATCTGTGATCACCACATCAGCTTCAAACTCATAAGGAGCTAACACAATAAAGGTTTTTCTGTTCCTGGCAGGGTTTTTTCAGGCCAGGTCTGCAACCGTGGACACTTGAGTTACCTTTCTCATGAACTCTAGATATTGGCTTAGCTGGAGCTGATGCTTGGAGGGGTGAGTAACCTCTGAGCAATAGGGAAGAAGGTCCTATTTTTTTCTAAACATTTGTATTTTTCATATTAAAACTTTGTCCACTGTGAGCGTGTAAAGACGTTGAAGTTCTTTATGGGAGAAGCCAAGACCCCTTCTGGACTTTGGAGATTTATACAGTGTATACAGCACCTTACATTTCAAAATTATGAGCTGTAAACCTGTTAAATCTTCCTAAACACACACACACACACACGCACTAGATAGATAGATAGATAGATAGATAGATAGATAGATAGATAGATAGATAGATAGACCCACATTCCTTGTGATGCAGCATTTGACTGTATTTCTCTGACAGGAAGCAAAAGATGCAGTGGAGAGGGGACATAGATTTTAGCTGGATACTCTGGGCCTCTATTACATTATGGGAAACCCACCTGGCAGGTCACACCCCAGTCACCGTCTGAGGGCAGAGCTAGAGTGCAAGGCAGGGGAAGGTTATAAATACACAAGCTGAAGGGCTTTTACACACTTGAAAGACTACCATGGCACAGCTGCAGCGCTGCAGCTGCACTTCTGTAGCCCTTAGTGTAGACCCTACCTATGCCGACCAGAGGGGTTCTCCCATTGCTGTAGTTCATCCACCTCCCTGAGAGGTGGTAGCTAGCTTGACAGAAGAATTCTTCTATTTACCTAGTGCTGTCTACACTGGGGGGAGGTTGTCTTAACTATGTTCGTCAGGGGTGAGGATTTTTCATATCTCTGAGTGATGTAGCTGGGTCAATCCAGCTTTTTAATGTATACCACGTCAAAGATAGCCCTGTGGACTCAGTGGCTGATAGATGCAACACTGAGAGATGTTTCTGCTGTGAGGACTGGTCCCAACCTCTGTACCACCATGGATACAGGGCAGTGCAATGCCAGCTTTATTTTCTAAGGACCCTCCACTGGGATAATATTTGGTGCACCATGGTGTGTTCTATGGACCTAGAGGGAGAGATGGGGGCAGTATTTGTTACTGTGGAGACCACAGAGCCTATGGAATTTACATTTCGCTGTCAGCTGACAGTTCTAAGCTGTGACTCTGTCTCAGTTAAAGAGAGAGAACAGGGCAGCACTGAGTGAGGTGAGGATTTGTGAATTCTTGCCTGATTAGCTGGGCTTAAGGAGAGAAGACAGTGCTCCATGGAACAGATATTGTAGAGGCTGCTTTCAATCCTGGTACCACTTTGAATACAGGCTACAGATTTCTGTTTCACCAGGAACTGTGAGACCCAGTCAACTCTTAACACAAGCCTAGGGCTGGAACCATGCTAGCTGCCAAGATCCCTGGTTGTTTCATTGCTCACTGAGTTCTCAAGTGTTTTAAATGACTGAGGTACTGCCATTTCTCAAGCTCTGAAGACACGCTACATCAACATAAGAACATAAGAACAGCCATACTGGATCAGACCAAAGGTCCCTCTAGCCCAGTATCCTGTTTACCAACAGTGACCAAGGCCAGGTGTCCCAGAGGGAGTGAACCTAACAGGTAATGATCAAGTGATCTCTCTCCTGCCATCCATCTCCATTCTCTGACAAACAGAGGCTAGGGACACCACTCCTTACCCATCCTGGCTAATAGCCATTAATGGACTTAACCTCCATGAATTTATCCAGTTATCTTTTAAACGCTCTTATAGTCCTAGCCTTCGAACCTCCTCAGGCAAGGAGTTCCACAAGAAACTTCTTTTTATTTGTTCTAAACCTGCTGCCCATTAATTTCATTTGGTGGCCTCTAGTTCTTGTATTATGGGAAGAAGTAAATAATTTTTTCCTTATCTACTTTTTCCGTATCACTCATGATTTTATATATCTCTGTCATATCCCCCCTTAGTCTCATCTTTTCTAAGCTGAATGTCCTAGCTTCTTTAATCTCTCCTCATATGGGACCTGTTCCAACCCCCTAATCATTTAAGTTGCCCTTCTCTGAACCTTTTCTAGTGCTGGTATATCTTTTTTGAGATGAGGAGACCACATCTGTATGCAGTATTCAAGATGTTGGTGTACCGTCAATTTATATAAGGGCAATCATATATTCTCTGTCTTATTCTCTATCCCTTTTTTAATGATTCCTAACATCCTGTTTGCTTTTTTGACTGCCTCTGCACACTGCGTGGATGTCTTCAGAGAGCTATCCACGATGACTCTAAGATCTTTTTCCTGATTCACTGTAACTAAATTAGCCCCCTCATATTGTATGTATAGCTGAGATTATTTTTTCCAATGTGCTACAGCCACATTGCCGAGCTTGAGAAATCAACTCTAAGAGAAGATCAGTGGGGAATGTGTTTTGATGTGTGTGCTGAAGTATAGAACATATTAAATTGTAACAGAAACAAAAGGGGGAAAGTCTGTATAAGGAGAACCCGTAGGTTTACTTTTTAATATCTTTTGTTTAAATGCTATTCATGGTACTCTAAATACTTTTTACAATGTTTTCTGTGTGCATTAAATGTTTGTTTTACTAATGCCATGTCTACACTAGGGGAGCTAGCATGACACAAAACATCACTGCAGCTATGCCACTGTAGTGTAGATGCTTCCTTCAGTGACAGAAGGGGTTTTACTATTGCTGTAGGTAATTCACCTTTCCAAGTGGTGGTAGCTATATCAATGGAATAATGCTTCTATTGTTGTCTACAATGGGGGTTAATTTGGCATAGTTATATCACTCAGGGATGTGAATCCTATTGATCTCATTGATGAAGGCTGCTAAGTGCCTAAATCCTTACTGAAAATTAAATGTAGGCTCTTACCAGTTAGGCATTGCCATGCTGAATGGAGCAACAGCAAAACAGCTGTAAAAACCTGGGCCTAAGCCACTATGGATAGCCATCCGACAACTTGCCATCTATCACCTACTGAAGTTCTCTGGTGTGGCATGGGGAAGCCTTTGAAGATCTTTGGAGAAGCCTGGAGGAAAAAGGACCCCTGCAGTATTTGTGTTGCATTGTAGAAGAAGATTTTCATCAAGGCACCAGCTGCTCTCACTAAGCACAGGATATTTGTGAAACTTCCCAGCTGGCTCAGGAGCCAAGCTCTGGAGCCATCTGAACACTTTCCTGAAAACTGGGATCTTTCACAAGAAATGACTGTTTCTATGAAGTGTTGCGGGAAATGAATGATCTATAAACATACAGAGCACATAACCCAGGATGGACAGGAGGTGGGAGGAAGCATTTTTGGCCAGGAAAACCAGGGCAAACACCTAATTTTCCAGTGTAAAATGGGATTGTGATGGTCCCACAGCTTGGATGAGATCTCTGCGTATAGGATGCTTCTGTAACACCAACCTCAACCTGACAAACGGCTGAGTCAGCCCTGCTGGGACTAAGGCAATCTGTGAATGACAAACCCCAGGTTTTTAGCACAGAGCCATTTTCTCTGGTTAACTCTGTCATAGTTCTAGGATCCACCTTGCCAACCTGCACTGCACCTGGAGATGTCTCTGATCTGGGGAACGTAAACAAAGAGAGCAACATTCGAATATCCCTACTTACCTTGAGTACAGTAGTACAGTACAGGGACTACTTCTGATTATCCTAATCTGGGCAGTACACTGCTCTGTAACTAACATATACACGTACATTAAACTTACCTGAGCAAATAACCCTGGCCGTGTCTCTAGGGGAGCAGGCTGGGTTGCCCAGGGCCATGTGAGAACAATTCCACAGACAAGATTCAGTTCCTTCACAATGAAAAGTGTCGCTCCATACGGTTCCGTTCCCTTCCCCAAAATGAGCTCCTCCCTGGATCGACTCGGCGTAGCCACAGTTCAGCTGATGGCAGAGGACGTTGGCATTTTGCAAATCCCAGTGGGAGGCACAGAGGCTTCCCCATGTGACTCCATGTCGGATCTCCACTCTCCCGGAGCACTCGGTGCCGTTCACTAACCTGCCACCTAGGCACCCTGAGCACAAGGGAAAGTGACTGGCGAGGTGGCGAAGTGATCAGTGTTAATGGCAATGGCAAAGAGGGAAGGGATTGTTACTCATGTTCAATAATAGCAGTTACACTGTGGGGGCTGTGGGACTATTCCACACCAGCACATTCACAAACTGATACTCAATCCATGTCAATTAGTGCGAAGGGAGGACAAGGGACCAGAATTTGGTTTCCTGGTGCAGTCCGTACTCAAGGCACCACAAGCATTTCACAGAGGGATCAGTTCCAGCAGACTTGGCTGGTGCAGGGACAGGCGCCAATTTATGGGCCAGGTCCCCACCTGGTGGAAATCAGCATAGCCTCACTGAACCCAATGGAGCTTGGCCGATTGACACACAGTGAAGATCTGGCTGAGGATGTTCCCCAATCCCCAATTCTTTCCTTTCCCACTGCAGCTGCTCACCTGAACACACCACACTGGCTTCGCTCCCAGGGGACACTCAGTTGTGCCCAGCGCAGTAACAGGACAGTCCCTCAGACGGGATTCGTTCCTCTTACAGCCAAATGTGCCGTTCCAGACATACCCATCTCCTGTGCCAAAGAGATGCCCTGCTGGAATCGATATGGCAAATCCACAGTCAAACTGCTGACAGAGGGTATGGGCAGCCTGAAAATCCCACTGGGAGTCACAGAGGGTTCCCCAGGTGCCTCCATGGCGAAGCTCCACTCTCCCCGAACACCGTGTGCTGCCGTTTGCGAGCCTGTACCCAGCACCCTGAGAACAAGAAGGGAGATCAGAGGGACATTTCTCTTACCCAATGGTCTACAGAGAGGTGACAAAGGAATCCCAGTGACATGGGATAATTAAGAATTATTTCCCAATTTACTGGGTACTTTGTAAATCAGGATGTTCAGACATGATAATCAGGTCCTTACAGTGCAAGCGTTATTGCCTATGTCGGCCCTTTGTGAGGGGTCTCACAGTGCCCATCAAACTCCACCCCAGCATGTACCGCTCTGGGGTCAGGGTCATGTCTGGTACAGATTGTCTTGGGCTGGGCCCAGTCTCTGCTTTCATGGTTCCAAAGTACTGGTCAGGAGTCAGGAGGGGCTTTCCTTTCCTCAGGATATTACACAAATGTCATGTAAGAAACTGCGGTTCTCATGGATCATGGTTGCTGAGTCCTAGGTTACTGAATCAGAACAGCTGCACTCAGGGGTCTGACTAGGGACAAAATACACACTGGTGATATTATAGCTCAGTGACAGCTCTGCAACAGCAAGGTTGAGACCAACTTTCCTTCAGAGCTGAAGTTATCAAAGTGCTGTAATATCCGCCTGATTGATTGGATTGTACTGAAATACAGTATTTCACATAGGAGCACAGGATTGTATTAGTAATCAAAATCTGGGGCCATTCACCAAGGGATTTCCAAAATACAGCTTCCAGGGGAAAAAATCAGTTTGTTTTAAAGTTGACGTATTCTGGCATTTTATTTTTGCTCATAGACAGAGATCAAACCAAGGCTCAGTTCATTGCACCAGGGTCTCAGACACTCGAGGGTTACCCCCAACAGAGTACATGGCATCAACCAGCCCTTTGGAGGAAATCAAATTAAAATGTTATTTCAAAAAGCGCCTGCTTCTCCAGTTAGGTGCTTGCGAAGGCTTCTGCACCTGCACACATGCCTAATGGACTACACTGAGCATGTGCAGTGAGGGACGATAGCTATCTGGAAACCTGCCAATCCAGCATGAGATGTGGGTTGTTTTGAGGGTAAATTGTGGTCCTTGTAGATAGGCACCCTCCCCCCACCCCAAGCACTGTGAGTGCAACTCCAGCCCAGAAAAGAAAAGTGATGTTTAAAAAGCAGGTTTATTGCTCCAATTTGTCTTTCTCACGGGGGTATTTTGTTTGGTGCAAATATAATCTGAGTTCAGCAAAATATTCAGAATGTGCTGAAACTGCTTTTGAAAAGAAAACAACTTCCACATGTGAATGCTGACTGGGAGGGGAAGGGTGATGAGGGGTGCAAGAGTAGGTGATAATAGGGGAAAATGTTTTGAGTTCACAGCCAGGGATGTGTTTATTATGGGGAGGGAAACAAATGGGAATGGGTGGTAGGGGAGAGAAGAAGTTGTGGGGGGAAGAGAGTGAGGCTTGGGGGAGGAGGAGGGGAGAAGATAGGAGAGGTTGCAAACTAGGAAGGATAGCAGAAAAAGTTGGAGGTTGAGGTAAGGCACATCAGCCATGAATTCTCCCCTTCCACGTGTGTGCTGCAACCTAGGGGAGCCCAACTCCTTTGCAGGCCCTGGTAGCAACTACACAACCACCATTATCCCCATTCCACTGTAACAAAATGTACAGGATGGGGAGGAGCAGTGAGGAATCACACAGCAACCTTGTGGCCTACTGGAAAACCACTAGACTGGGACTATCCCCAGCTATGCTGCTGGCTGACCTTGGGTAAATCTGAGGTTCTGAGCCCCAGAAGGCAGTGAAAGGCAGACCAGCTGAAAGTCTCTGGGCAAAGATCAAAGCTGGGAATAATAGGGGTGATGTAATGGTAGGCATCTACTATAGATCACCCAATCAGGAGACGGAGTGGATGAGGCATTTCTACAACAAACAGAAATATTCAAAACACAAGACCTGGCAGGAACAGGGGACTTTATCTACCCAGACATCTGTTGGAAAAGTAATAAGGCAAAACACTAAATATTCAATCAGTTCTTGGAATGTGTTGGGGAAAAAGATGGTTACTCACCTTTGTAACTGTTGTTCTTTGAGATGTGTTGCTCATATCCATTCCAGTTAGGTGTGTGCGCGCTGCGTGCACGTTCATCGGAGAAACTTTTACTCTAGCAACCCTGGTGGGTCGGCTGGGCGCCCCCTGGAGTGGCGCAGCTATGGCGCCCAATATATACCCCAGCCGACCCGGCCACCCTTCAGTTCCTTCTTGCCGGTTACTCCGACAGTGGGGAAGGAGGGTGGGTTTGGAATGGATATGAGCAACACATCTCGAAGAACAACAGTTACAAAGGTGAGTAACCGTCTTTTCTTCTTCGAGTGATTGCTCATATCCATTCCAGTTAGGTGATTCCCAAGCCTTACCTAGGCAGTGTGATGTGTGGCGGTGTTTAGGACTGCTACGCCAAAGGCCGCATCATCTCTGGATTGCTGGACTAGTGCATAGTGTGCGGTGAATGTGTGGACCGATGACCAGGTCGCTGCATGGCATATCTCCTGGATAGGCACGTGCGCCAGGAAGGCTGCTGACGACGCCTGAGCTCTCGTGGAATGTGCCGTGAGGTGGCCAGATGGGACACGAGCTAGATCGTAGTATGCGCGAATGCATGCAGTCACCAGGAGGAAACCCTCTGAGAGGAGATTGGTAGACCCCTCATCTGTTCTGCGACCGCCACAAACAGTTGAGGAGACTTTCGGGACGGCTTTGTTCGCTCAATGTAGAAAGCGAGTGCTTTGCGTACATCTAAGGAGTGTAGCTGCTGCTCCCTCCGAGAAGAGTGGGGCTTCGGGAAGAAGACCGGGAGGAAGATGTCCTGGTTGGTATGGAAGGCAGACACAACCTTAGGGAGGAACGCCGGGTGGGGTCACAGATATACCTTGTCTTTATGGAAAACGGTGTAGGGCGGCTCCACTGTGAGAGCTCTCAGCTCGGAGACCCATCTGGCCGATGTAATGGCCACCAGGAAGGCCGTCTTCCATGACAGGTACAGGAGCGAGCAAGTCACCAGTGGCTCAAATGGTGGAAGCGTGAGCCAGTTTAGGACCAAATTAAGATCCCAGGTAGGAGCAGGCGCGGACGGGGGGTAGAGACGCTCCAGGCCTTTAACAAATCTGGCGACTAAGGGGTGGGAGAATACGGAGCGGCCACCTTCCCCTGGTCGGAAGGCAGATATGGCTGCTAAGTGTACCTTTAAGGAGGATGTCGCTAGGCCCTGCTGCTTAAGGTACCAGAGATAGTCTAGGACCGTGGGAATCGGAGCCTCCGAGGGGGTCACACCCTCAGTAGCACACCAGCAAGAGAAGCGCTTCCACTTGGCTGTGTACGTTGAGCGGGTGGAAGGCTTCCTACTACTAAGGAGGATATGCTGAACCGCTGCGGAGCAGCTCAACTCCGCCGTGTTCAACTATGCAGGAGCCACGCCGTGAGGTGGAGGGCTCGTAGGTCCGGGTGACGGAGCCTGCCGTGATCCTGTGTGATCAGGTCCGGGTGGAGAGGGAGGGGGATTGGAGGGTCCACAGACAGATCCAGCAAAGCGGTGAACCAGTGTTGTCTGGGCCACGCAGGTGCGATCAGGATTAGACGTGCTTTGTCCCTGTGGAGTTTCAACAGGATATTGTGCACCAGAGGAAACGGAGGGAAGGCATACAACAGGTGGTGGGTCCATGGCAGGAGGAATGCGTCCATGATCGACCCGGGAGAGAGACCTTGAAAGGAGCAAAACTCCTGGCACTTCCTGTTGGACCTGGTCGCGAATAGGTCTATGCGGGGAAATCCCCACTTCTGGAAGAGGGAATGGATGACATCCGGTCTGATCGACCATTCGTGGCATAGGAAGGATCGACTGAGTCTGTCCCCCAGTGCGTTCCTGACCCCTGGGAGGAAGGATGCCACAAGATCTATCGACTGGGCTATGCAGAAGTCCCAGAGTCGAATGGCTTCCTGATATAGGGGAGACGAACGGATTCCCCCCTGTTTGTTGATGTAGTACATGGCCGTTGTGTTGTCTGTGAATGCAGAAACACAACGGCCATGCAGGTGTTGTTGGAACGCCTGGCAGGCGAGGTGGACTGCCCTCTACTCCCAGACATTTATGTGGAGTGACAGCTCTTGGGCTGACCAGAGGTACTGGGTACGTAGGTGCCCTAGGTGGGCCCCCCAACCCAGGGATGATGCATCAGTTGTCAGAGTCATCAACGGTGGCTGTGGGTGGAACGGCATCCCCGCGCATACTAGGGATGGGGTTAGCCACCAGTCGAGGGAGCGGAGGGGATCGGGGGGGACTGTCACCAATACGTCTAGGTGGTCCTTGCCCGGGCGGAATACCGAATGAAGCCACGTTTGGAAGGGTCTCATTCGGAGCCTGGCATACTTTGTCACATAAGTACATGTGGCCATATGCCCCAGTAGTGCGAGACAGGTGCAAGCTGAGGTGATTGTGGAGGCCTGCAAGCTCCGTATGATCGAGACTATAGTCTGGAAACGGGCCTGAGGTAAGTAAGCCCTGGCTTGAGTAGAGTCCAGGGTCATGCCTATGAAGTCCAACCTCTGCGTGGGGACCAGGGTGGATTTCTTGTCATTGAGAAGCAGGCCTAACTGGGAGAAGAGGTCCGTAACTACCTCGACGTGCTGCCGCACCTGCGTCTGGGAGGACCCCTTTAGGAGCCAGTCGTCGAGGTACGGAAACACGTGGATTTGCCGCCGATGGAGGTGGGCGGCCACGACGGCCATGCACTTGATAAACACCCTCGGGGCCGTGGAGAGGCCGAAGGGTAGGACTGCGAATTGGAAGTGCTGATGTCTGACCATGAAGCGAAGGTACTTCCTGTGCGGTGGAAAGATGGCAATATGGAAGTACGCGTCCTTCATGTCGAGGGCGGCATACCAATCTCCAGGATCCAGGGATGGGATAATGGTTCCCAGGGAGATCATGTGGAACTTCAACTTGAGCATCCATTTGTTGAGGCCTCGCAGGTTTAGGATGGGTCTGAGACCTCCCTTGGACTTGGGAATCAGAAAATATCGGGAGCAAAACCCCTTTCCTCTCTTGTCTATAGGTACCTCCTTGATAGCTCCTGCTGCGAGGAGAGACTGGATCTCCTGCAGGAGGGTTTGCTCGTGAGAGGGGTCCCTGAAGAGGGACTGGGAAGGGGGGCGGGAAGGGGGTGAGGAAGCAAATTGTAGGTGGTATCCTTGCTTTACCATGCGCAGCACCCAACGGTTTGATGTTAACTGGGACCACGCCGGAAGGAAGTGGGAGAGGCGGTTGGAGAAGGTAGGGGAAGGATCCTGTCTTGAGGCTGGTACGCCATCCCCGGGCGCACCTTCAAAAGCCGGACTTGGGGCCCGTGGTGCCTTGGAGGGCCCTTGGTTTTTGGCCTCCCTGGAGCTGGACTGGCGTCTTGCGACCCCCCCGGCCATGCCTTCTACTGAAGTCCCGCCTCTGGCGGGGTGGGAAGGTATGGGCGGCGTGCTTGTGGCCTGAAGGGTCTACGCTGGTGGAGAGGATATGCATCCCCAGCGAGCGTATGATGATTCGATTGTCCTTCAAGGTTTTGCAGTTTGGAATCCATTTTGTCGGAGAACAAACCCTTCCCGTCAAAGGGTAAGTCCTGGACGGTATATTGCAGTTCCGGGGTAGGGTGGAGGCCTGAAGCCAGGAAATGCGCCTCATGGTGATTCCCGAGGCCAAGGTTCTGGCTGCTGAGTCGGCCGCGTCAAGGGAGGCCTGTAGAGAGGTTCTGGCCACCTTCTTACCCTCCTCCAGGAATGCATTGAATTCCGGGCGTGAGTCCTGGGGTAGTAGCTCGGAGAACTTACTCCACCTCCGCCCATATATTGTAGTTATATCTACCCAATAGGGCCTGGTTGGTTGGCCACATGGGAGTTGCAAGGCCCCCAGCTGAGTACAACCTTGCGACCCATGAGGTCCATCCGCCTAGCCTCCTTGGATTTGGGGGCCAGTGCCTGTTGGCCATGTCGTTCCCTGTTGTTGACAGATTGGACAACTAAGGAGGAGGGTGGACGTACAGGTACTCGTACCCCCGAGAGAGTACCATGTACTTCCTTTCCACTCCCTTAGCTGTCGGTGGAATGGAGGCTGGAGATTGCCAAAGGTTATCAGTGGTGGACTGGATAGTTTTGATGAATGGGAGGGCTACTCGGGTCGGAGCGTCCGCAGAGAGGATGCTCACTACTGGGTCCTCCACCTCTGGCACCTCCTCCACAGGTAGGTTGATGTTAAGGACCACTCTGCGGAGGAGGTCCTGGTGGGCCCTGAGGTCTATCGGTGTGGGCCCTGAAGCTGAAGACTCAGCCACGGTCTCATATGGCGAGGAGGAGGAGGAGGATACTCCAGGAATGAGGGCATACTGACTGGTTCCTGTTCCAGTTGACCTGGGGCGTCTGTTGGCAGTTGTTTTTCCGACTCACCTGCGGGGGGGGCGGGAAACAGTGGCCTCTGGTACCAATGTTCTGAGGTGGCAGAATGGGTCTGGGGCAGGAGGCCACCCTGGGTTTGATGGTATGCCCAGGGTGTCCAAAAACCCCACTGTTGGGATCCCACGTCCTGCGAGCGGGGGTCCTGGAACACTCTCAGTGGTACTTTGGGATCCTGGTCCCGGTCGTAGTAGCTACTCGCCTGTGAGGATGCCGACGTGCCTTTCGACGGCCATGGTGGAGCAGCGAAAGCTGGAGCCGAAGTTCCAACAGACCTTACACCTCTGGATTGTGATGACCGGAGCCGGTATTGGTAACGGTGCCGAGAGCAAGATCGGGACCTGCGACCGGCTCGGTGCTGGGAGGTCAACCGAGATCTCGAGTCTCTCTGTCTCGACCTGCTCCTGGAGGTGCGGTGCCCGCCGTGGTGCCGTGAGCTGGAGTGGTACCGCGAGTATCGGGTTGACGCTCAAGATGTCGACCGGTGCCGGGAGCCTGAACAGTGCCTAGGTGTATGCTGGTGCCGGGAGTCTGACTGGTGCCAAGACTGAGATCGCCTTCGAGAGCGTGAAAGACGTCTCGATGAAGAGCGTCCGCGGGACCGCGATCTGGAGTGATGCTGGTCTGCTACGCTGACTGAAGCTGGTCTGGTCAGGGTCGGCTTGCCCATTGAGTGCAGCACCCGCACCGGCGGTGCTGGAGGTAAGGGTGGTGGCACCTCGGTGATCGCAATCAGATCTCTCGCTGCGGCAAACGTCTCCGGGGTAGATGGCGAAGCAGGCTCTACCACGGTGGGCACCAGGGAGCCGCCAGGTGCAGGACTCGACGGCCCTCGTGGGGTCAGAGTCAACGGTGCTGGATTAGTCGGTGCCACGGCAGGTATTGGTGCCGGGCGATCCGGCTTTGGCGCAGGCTCTGGCTGCGAGGCAGATGCTGGCGGGATGATTTGCGCCTTCGCCGTCTTCGACTTCGGGGAGAGGGAGCAGCTCGGAGCCGGTTTTGGCACCAGTGTGGGCCGGTGCCGTGAGTCCTTGGTGGCAGCGCTCGGTGCCGTGGCGGTGCCCTTCCTTACCGGCTGGCTTGTGCTCGGTGTGAAGGCAGAGGTGTCAGGGCCGCTTCCATAAGGAGCTGTCTTAATCTAATGTCCCGCTCCTTCTTGGTTCTCGGCTTGAAAGACTTGCAAATGGAGCACTTAGCCAATAAGTGTGACTCCCCGAGGCACTTTAAGCAGGAGTCATGGGGGTCTCCAACCAGCATAGGCTTGTGACAGGCCGAGCACTGCTTGAAACCCGATGAGCCGGGCATGAGCTCCGGCTCTGGGTGCGGGAACGGGGGTGATCCCCGATCCCCTCAAACGATAACTAACAACTACACTATTAACACTAACTAACTAACTGACTGTATAACTATATATATATATATACAACAATTAACTACAACTACGGTATAATAACAATAAGGAGAAAATGAGCTGCTAGGGAGTGTGGAGGTCAGCGAAGCCGCGCTCCACAGTTCCAACGACCGACACGGGCGGTAAGAAGGAACTGAAGGGTGGCTGGCTGGGGTATATATTGGGCGCCATAGCGGCGCCACTCCAGGGGGCGCCCAGCCGACCCGCCAGGGTTGCTATGGTAAAAGTTTCTCCGACGAACATGCACGCGGCGCGCACACACCTAACTGGAATGGATATGAGCAATCACTCGAAGAAGAACCTTTTTGTTCCATAAAAGTAGAGGAAGTAAAGCAGGCTGACCAACAGTTTAGACTAGATTCTGACCAAGAGAATTGTTAGTGAATCTGAAGGTGGAAGGCAACTTGGGAGAAAGTGACCATGAAATGATAGCTTTCATGATTCTAAGAAAAGGAAGGAGTGAAAGAAGCAGAATAAGGAAAATGGACTTCAAAAAAAACTAGACTTTAATGAACATAGTGAAGTGGTAGATAAGGTCCTATGGGAAGAAATGGAGGTCAGGAGACCTGAGAATTTCTCAGTATTAAAAACACAACTGCAAACTATCCTGATGTGAAGGAAAGGCAGAAAAAATCATAAGAGACCAATATGGCTCAACAGGAGCTCTTTAATGACTGAGAATCAAAAAGGAATCCTTCAGAATGTGGAAAGTGAAGTACTTGCTAAGGATGAGCACAAAATCATACCACCAGCATGTAAGGATTAACTCAGAGAGCCTAAAGCACAATATGAGTTACACTCAGCAAGGGACATAAAAGACAATTAGAAGAAGTTCTCTAAATACATTAGTGATCAAGAGAAAGATGAAGTAAATTACAGGTCCTTTTCTTAATGCAAAGGAGAGCAAATGAGGTATGATATCAAGGTGGCTGAGGTGCTTAGTGCCTATTTGCTTTAGTCTTCACTGAAAAGGTTAATGGTGGCCAGATATTCAACACAATTAATATTAACAATGAGGGGGAAGGAATGCAAGCCTCACAGAAATTATGAAGTCTACTATCCCCAAAGATACAGTACACACACACACCAGCCTGCTAGTCTGCAGCCCTGTATTTGACATTCCTTCATATACCTCACAATTTGTCAGCACTGGAGTCAGTCATTTTGTATATTTAGCCACTGCCAGCTGAAACCCAAACATCACACAGCTAAAAATAGTTTTAAGACCCTGAGAGGCAAAGCCAAATAGCTACATGCTCGCAGTTTTTCTAATTAAAGTGGAAGAATAAAATAAAGAAATAAATGTACTGTAAAAAAAAAGTTTGGATAACCGGCTTTGGTTTTAGGTGCGTCTAACATGTAAGTTTTATTGTCATAACTAGAAATATTTTGGAAATAAAAAATAATGAATTGTTACTGGCTGTTGCCAGTACATTGTGATTTTTAGCCTATTACAGGCTATTATGAGCTGTTTGCTTTATCCAAAGAAAAATTATAAAAAATATATTTACAAAGTGTGCTTTGGAGTAGTCTGAGGAAGTTTTCCTTTTGGCAAGGATTTGACACCAGTAGTCAAATGAAAGAAAGGAACCCCCAGTAGCCTGACTGTTAATTTTTTGAGACCATTTCAGACTTTTTAGGTAACTATAAATATCTGGAATGCTCTGAACCCTACTGCTACAGCATACATGTGTGTGCGCGTGCACTTGAAATTGAATTAAAAAATAGTTTTAAGTAAAGCATTCTGGTTTGTATTATACATTTATCAGACAGAGGAGTTATGGACACATCATTTTTTTCCTGAGGAAAACCAGTTAAGTTACCACTAATTTGGTTCTAAAACCCCTAACAAGCCCAGCTAAGGACACACTCTTTACCTTAACACACAGCATTGAGCTGATTTATGGTAAAAGCAAGAATAAGTTTATTAATAAAGAACAGAGACTTAAATGTTAATAGGGAGATATAACAGAAAGAGAAAATGCTTACAAACAAACTAAAAGACAACACTTTTTAGTGTCTAAGGGTATGTCTACACTATGAAATTAGGTCAATTTTATAGAAGTCAGTTTTTTAGAAATAGTTTTTATACAGTTGATTGTGTGTGTTCACACACAAAACGCTCTAAGTGCATTAAGTCGGTGAACTGCATCCACAGTACCGAGGCTAACATTGACTTCCAGAGTGTTGCACTGTGGGTAGCTATTCCACAGTTCCCACAGTCTCCGCTACCCATTGGAATTCTGGGTTGAAATTCCAGTGCCTGATGGGGCAAAAGCAGTGTCACGGGTGGTTCTGGGTATGTCAGAAAACTACAGACCAGTTAGTTTAACTTCTGTGACAGGGAAGATAATGGAGCAAGTAATTAAAGAAATCATCTGCAAACACTTGGAAGGTGGTAAGGTGATAGGGAATAGCCAGCATGGATTTATAAAGAACAAATCATATCAAACCAATCTGATAGCTTTCTTTGATAGGATAACGAGCCTTGTGGATAAGGGAGACAAATCATGTCAAACCAATCTGATAGCTTTCTTTGATAGGATACTATAAGGTGGGTGCATAACTGGCTGGATAACGGTACTCAGAGAGTAGTTATTAATGGCTCCCAATCCTGCTGGAAAGGTATAACAAGTAGGGTTCCGCAGGGATCTGTTTTGGGACTGGCTCTGTTCAATATCTTCATCAACGACTTAGATGTTGGCATAGAAAGTACGCTTATTAAGTTTGCAGATGATACCAAACTGGGAGGGATTGCAACTGCTTTGGAGGACAGGGTCAAAATTCAAAATGATCTGGACAAATTGGAGAAATAGTCTGAGGAAAACCGGATGAAGTTCAATAAAGACAAATGAAAAGTGCTCCACTTAGGAAGGAAGGATCAGTTTCACACATACAGAATGGGAAGAGACTGTCTAGGAAGGAGTATGGCAGAAAGAGATCTAGGGATCATAGTGGACCACAAGCTAAATATGAGTCAACCGTGTGATGCTGTTGCAAAAAAGCAAACGTGATTCTGGGATGCATTAACAGGTGTGTTGTAAACAAGACACGAGAAGTCATTCTTCCGCTCTACTCTGCGCTGGTTAGGCCTCAACTGGAGTATTGTGTCCAGTTCTGGGCAGCGCATTTCAAGAAAGATGTGGAGAGATTGGAGAGGGTCCAGAGAAGAGCAACAAGAATGATTAAAGGTCTTGAGGACATGACCTATGAAGGAAGGCTGAAAGAATTGGGTTTATTTAGTTTGGAAAAGAGAAGACTGAGAGGGGACATGATAGCAGTTTTCAAGTATCTAAAAGGGTGTCATCAGGAGGAGGGAGAAAACTTGTTCACCTTAGCCTCTAATGATAGAGCATGAAGCAATGGGCTTAAACTGCAGCAAGGGAGATTTAGGTTGGACATTAGGAAAAAGTTCCTAACTGTCAGGGTAGTTAAACACTGGAATAAATTGCCTAGGGAGGTTGCAGAATCTCCATCTCTGGAGATATTTAAGAGTAGGTTAGATAAATGTCTATCAGGGATGGTCTAGACTGTATTTGGTCCTGCCATGAGGGCAGGGGACTGGACTCGATGACCTCTCGAGGTCCCTTCCAGTCCGAGAGTCTATGAATCAGGCCCCCCTTCCCTCTCTCCTGTAATGCAGCATCTTCTGCCAAGCACCCAGGAGATGACGATGGCTAGCAGTTATACTGCACTGCCTGCTGCCAGTCTAAGATGTATAAGATAGATGGAGTGGATCAAAACAAGAAATAGACCGGATTTGTTTTGTATTCATCTGTATTTATTTGCTCCCTCTCCCTCTGTGAAATCAACGGCCTGCTAAACCCAGGGTTTTGAGTTCAATCCTTGAGGGGGCCTTTCTGCGTGACAGTTGTTTGTGTTTCTCCTTGATGCAAAGCCACTCCCCACTTTGTTGATTTTAATTCCCTGTAAGCCATGTCGTCAGTCACCCCTCCCTCCGTCAGAGCAATGGCAGACAATCATTTCATACCTTTTTTCAGCGCAGATGCCATAGCACTGAGATCATGGAGCCCACTCAGATCACCTCGGCAATTATGAGCACTGTAAACACCATGCACATTACACTGGTCTACAATTTTTGAGAAGTCGTCTGTTTCAGAGATAAAATGTGCTATTTATTATGTATTTTGATGTGCTGAATTCAAATATGACAATTAAAACAACTGATTGGCTACTGTTTCTAAGGTATTTAAGTTTTTACATTTTATTTCTATGTATATTGTGTAGATAGTAGAGTTTTAATCATAAATTGTAAACCAAGGTCTTTTCATGTGTTATGGTTGCTTTACATGATAATATTTCACCTGTCCTGTTTATGTAACACTTTAAAAATCAGCAAAAGGGTTATATAAATAAAATTTATTATGGAACAAAAGGCAAAAAAATATTATGTACATAGTTTAGCCCTGTTCAGTGTCTACTCGGCACTTCTTGGCTTGTCTCTTGTATTCATTCAATGGAGCATCTCTTGTCACTGTCCAGCAATAGTCTGCAAGCATTGATGGGCTCCATTTGCCCTGATAGCCTGCCAGGAGATTCCACTGCTGTAGTCTGGAGCCCAACAGCTCTGCCTTACTCTTGGGTAATTCCAAATCCCTGACAAGGTCATTCAGTTCACCTTGTGTTATGAGGTGTGGTTCAGAGGAGGATGGGAGAAAATGTGGGTCCTGTGACATTGATGATTCAGGACCAGAAGTTTCATCTTCTTCCTCTTCCTCGTCTGACTTAAGTGAGAATGATTCTGGTGTATCAGGAACCGGCAGTCCTTCTCTGTGGGGTACTGGGCGTATAGCTGATGGAATGTTTGGATAATGCACAGTCCACTTTTTCTTCTTTGACGCACCTTTCCCAACTGGAGGCACCATGAAGAAGTAACAATTGCTGGTATGATCTGTTGGCTCTCTCCAAATCATTGGCACTGCAAAAGGAATAGATTTCCTTCTCCTGTTCAACCACTGGCCAAGATTTGTTGCACAAGTGTTGCAGCATATGTGTGGAGCCCACCTCTTGTCCTGATCTCCAATTTTGCAGCCAAAATAAAGGTGAGAGGTTTTCTTAACCAGAGTGGTTATACTGCGCTTTTGTGATGCAAAAGTCACTTCACCACAAACATAGCAGAAGTTATCTGCACTGTTCACACAAGTACGAGGCATCTCTGCTCACTTTGGCTAAACAGAAATGTGTCCCTTTGCAAAATCAAACACTGACAAAGAAGAAAGCACGACACTGTATGATTTCTAGAGTTGATATAGGGCAATTTGTTCAGCAGAGTGATGTAAGCTTCGTTATGATTGCATCATCCATGACTTCTAGAAATAACATGATGCAATTCATATCATGTACGACGCAATACCAGCTTCAGATTGCATCATTCATTGTTTTGCCTAAAAATCAAGTACTGTTCAAATCCAGTCATAGATTTATTCATAGATCCACTCAAAGATGTATTTTAGTCATTTCTGGTTTAAACTGAGATCCCTTCCCTTTATAACTCACTTATCCTCCGCCATTCCCAAGCCAAGGGTCGTATATACTGACCCAATAGCATATCTTGAAAACTAGAGCCAATCAACAATTTTAAGCATCATTTTCATTCTCAGTAGTATAGTTGGACTACATTTATTTCAGAAGCATTTTGGCTGTAGAGCAGTGTTATCCTGCAATATATGCAGAACCAGAACCTGCCAAAGCAAAACCAGGCAAGGAGGCGACGGCAGCGCAGTGATGAGAGTGATGAAGACATGGACATAAACTTATCACAAAGTACAGGCCCCAGCAATATGAACATCATGGTGTTAATGGCGCAGGTTCATGCTGTGAATGCTGATTCTGGGCCCGGGAAACAAGCACAGACTGGTGGGACTACATAGTGTTGCAGGTCTGGGACGATTCCCAGTGGCTGTGAAACTTCCGCATGTGTAAAGGCACTTTCATGGAACTTTGTGACTTGCTTTCCTCTGCCTTGAAGCACCAGAATACCAAGATGAGAGCAGCCCTCACAGTTCACAAACGAATGGTGATAGCCCTGCGGAAGTTTGCAACACCAGACAGCTAGCAGTCAGTCAGGCATCAATTTGGAGTGGGTAAATCTACTGTGGGGGCTGCTGTGATCCAAATAGCCAACGCAATCAAAGAGCTGCTGATATCAAGGGTAGTGACTCTGAGAAATGTGCAGGCCATAGTGGATGGCTTTGCTGAAATGGGATTCCATAACTGTGGTGGGGGGATAGACAGAACTCATATCCCTATCTTGGCACTGGAGCACCAAGCCAGTGAGTACATAAACTGAAAGGGGGAACTTTTGAATGGTGCTGCAAGGACTGGTGGATCACAAGGGACGTTTCACCAACATCAACATGGGATGGCTGGGAAAAGTACAAGACGCTCACATCTTCAGGAACTCTGGTCAGTTTCAAAAGCTGCAGGAAGGGACTTTCTTCCCAGACCAGAAAATAACAGTTGGGGATGTTGAAATGCCTATAATTATCCTTGGGAACCCAGACTACCCCTGGACGCCATGGCTCATGAAGCCATACACAGGCAGCTGGACAGTAGTCAGTAGCTGTTCTACTATAGGCTAAGCAGTGCAGAATGGTGCTAGAATGTGCATTTGGACCTTTAAAAGCACACTGGTGCAGTATACTGACTCAGATAGACCTCAGCAAAACCAATATTCCCATTGTTATTACTGCTTGCTGTGTGCTCCATAATATCTGTGAGAGTAAGGGGGAGATGTTTATGGTGGGGTGGGAGGTTGAGGCAAATTGCCTGGCCACTGATTACGCAGCCAGACACCAGGGCAATTAGAAGAATACAGGAGGGCATGGTGCGCATCAGAGAAGCTTTGAAAACCAGTTTCATGACTGGCCCAGCTATGGTGTGAAAGTTTGGTTTCTTTCTCCTTGATGACCCCACCTCCCTTGGTTCACTCTACTTCCTTGTAAGCTAAACACCCTCTCCTCCCATCTTCAATCACCACCACCATTGTTGCTTCACATTCATGCATTCTTTATTAATTTATCACACAAATAGGGGGATAACTGCCAAGGTAGTCCAGGAGGGGCGGGGGAGGAGGGAAGCACCAGGTGGGGTGGGAGAGGAGGGAAGGACAAGGCCACGCTGCACTTTAAAACTTGTTGAATGTCAGCCTTCTGTTGCTTGGGCAATCCTCTAGGGTGGAGTGGCTGGGTGGCCGGAGGCCCCTCCACTGTGTTTTTGGGCATCTGGGTAAGGAGGCTATGGAACTTGAGGAGGAGGGCAGTTGGCTACACAGGGGCTGTACGGCGGTCTGTGATACTGCTGCCTTTCCTGCAGCTCAACCATACGCTGGAGTGTATGAGTTTGATCCTCCAGCAGCCTGAGCACTGACTCCTGCCTTCTGTCAGCAAATTGATGCCACCTATCATATTCAGCCCGCCACTTACTCTGTCATCCCATCACTTACTCTCTTCATGTTCATATTGTGCTTTCCTGCACTCTGATATTGTCTGCCTCCACGCATTCTGCTGTGCTCTCTCAGTGTGGGAGGACAGCATGAGCTCAGAGAACATTTCATCTGGAGTGCATTTTTTTCACCTTCCAATCTTCACTAGCCTCTGGGAAGGAGAAACATATGCAGCCGGTGGAGGGAAAAAAGGGCCTGCTGGTTTGGTGTGAGAGATCACTTAACGCAGGACCGGGCAACAGAATTCAGCTTGCAGGCAGCCATGGTAAGCCCCAGTCTTTTGGCTTCTTTAACTTTCATAACATGTCAGAAAGGTTTCAAACAGCAGCACCCTCATTTCCCATACGAAGTGGCCATTGGGTTGGCCATTTAAAATGGGTTGGCAATTTAAAAGGAGGGGCTGCGGTTTCCAGGTTAACATGCAGCACAAACCCAACTACCCCACACACACCCAATTCTCTGGTATGATGGCTTCATCCCACTCCCCACTGTGTGGCTAACAGTGGGGAACATTTCTGTTCAACCACAGGCAAACAGCGCTGCAGGAATGGGTACCTCTGAATGTCCGCTTAGTAAAACCACCCTATTTCAACCACGTGACCATGAATGATATCACTCTCCTGAGGATAACACAGCGAGATAAAGAACGTAAGTTGTTTGAATTCCAGCAAACACTGGGACCATACGCTACAATGCTTTGTTCTGCAATGACTACGTGCTACTGGCCTGGCATGGTAAAGTGTCCTACCATGGAGGATGGAATAAGGCTGCCCTCCCCAGAAAACTTTTGCAAAGGCTTTAGGAGTACATCCAGGAGAGCTTTATGGAGATATCCCTGGAGGATATCCGCTCCATCCCCAGACATGTTAACAGACTTTTCCAACAGCTGTACTGGCCGCAAATGCCAGGGCAAATTAATCATTAAATATGCTTGTTTTTAAACCATGTATAATATTTACAAAGATATACTCACCAGAGGTCTCTTCTCCATCTTCAGGGTGCAGGAGTCCACCTTGGGTGGGTTGGTGGGGTACTGACTCCAGGTCCAGGGTGAGCAACAGATCCTGGCTTTTTGGGAGACCGGTTTCTCTGCTTCCTTGCTGTGAGCTATCATCTTTCTTGTCCCCAAAACTTGCTTCCATGTTGAGGTCTACTCCACTGACAGAGTCGAAGCACAGGGTTGGGGTAGTGGTGGCTGCACTCCCTAGAATGGCATGCAACTCATCATAGAAGCTGCATGTTTGGGGCTGTGACCTGGAGCGGCTGTTTGCCTCTCTGGTTTTTTGACAGGCTTGTCTGAGTTCCTTAATTTTCATGCGGCACTGCCATGAGTCCCTGTTATAGCCTCTGTCCTTCATGCTCTTGGAGATTTTTTCAAATGTTTTGGCATTTTGTTTACTGGAACAGAATTCAGCTTGCACAGATTTGTCTCCTCATACAGCAATCAGATCCCATACCTCTCATTTGGTCCATGCTGGAGCTCTTTTGCGATCCTGGAACTCCATGGTTGTTATATCCTTGGGGGCAGCCAGTTTAGGAAGAAATCACTTGAGGCCAGACAGCAGACAGCTAACAAAACTACCATTTATTTACAGACACAGAGCTCGCCGAACTGGCCGAAACTGGCTGGGCTATCCCCTAATAATCTAACTCAGTTGCCATAGGAACAAAAACCATGACAACCAAGTACACAACATATTCCTCCCCCCCAATAAGAACATCTCCCCTAAAAAAACACACACACTAGACTAGAGAAGGAGGGTAGACTGCCTCCATTCCCAGCTAAACCCTGGGGATTATTTTGCTCCATAACCGTGGGTTCGCCCTAGCTAAAGATCCAGCCGATGAGGAGGTCTTCTGTCTCTAGGTGGATTATGACAAACTTCTGGTGTTGTTGCACCAGAAAGTACTATGGACTCAGGGTCCGCAGCACGAACAGGTGAGGAGGTGGTATCAGCTCGTGCTGGGCAAAGGGGTATCTCAGCCGCCAGCAGTAATGGAGGAGAAAAGTCAGGAACAGGTGATTCGTGATTCGGTGTCTCGCCAGAAGAGGTGAAGTCAGACCACTTAACGGCAGATGTGTCCTGAGGACTGGCGTGACCTGGCAACAGCTGATCTACATGTCGCGGCCAGGTAAGATTCTCTGCAGTCCGGACTGTGTAGGAAACAGGTCCTGTTTGAGTGATGATCGTGGCAGGGACCCATTTAGCTCCGGAAGTATAATTCCGAGCCACAACTGGCTGTCCCGTGCTAAAGGTTCAGTCTTTTGCTCTGGGTGCCCATCTGATGACTTGATATTGCTGCTGATGTTGCACAATTTGTCGGGGTTCAGAAGGTTTCAGCAGATCAAAGCAAGTGTGCAGCTGACATCCCATCATTAGAAAGGCCGGGGATGCCTGGGTCATAGCATGAGGTGTGTTTCTGTAGGAAAGTAAGAAGGTATCCAGACGCTTTTGAATGGAGTGTTGTCCCCTTGCTGATTTCAAAGTGTGTTTCATTGTCTGCACAAATCTTTCAGCTAATCCATTGGTGGATGGATGATATGGTGCTGACATGATGTGGTGTATCCCATTTGCCTTCATAAAATTTTGAAACCCCTGAGAGACGAACTGCAGTCCGTTGTCGCTCACAAGTTGTTCTGGCAGACCGAAACGACTAAAGAGTCCCCGTAGTTTTTGGATAGTACTCTCTGCAGTACTGGACTGCATTATAGAGACTTCTGGCCATTTAGAATGGGCATCTACTGCCACCAAGAACATGCTTCCTTCAAGGGGGCCAGCGAAGTCAATGTGAATACTTTGCCACAGGTTTTCAGGACAGTCCCACGGGTGTAGGGGTGCCCACTGGGGTGCAGTCCTGACACCCTGACATGACAGACAAGCTTTTGCCTTCTCTTCAATAGCACTGTCCAATCCAGGCCACCAAAAATAGCTTCGTGCAATTTCCTTCATGCGCACTATTCCACAGTGGCTGGAATGTAGCTGTTTTAACATCTGTGATCTCAGTGGTGGTGGAATAACGACACGTCTCCCCCACAACAAACAACCAGATTGGACCGATAACTCCGTCCTCCTGGACATGTAGGTAACAAGGATAGGTTTGTCGAGATTTTTCATGCGTCACCAGGTCCATAACTTGGGACAATACTGGGTCAACGCGAGTTGCCTTCTTTATCTGAGTAGCAGTGATGGGTGTGTTCTCTACCTGTTCAAAGTAGAAGATTTCCTTTTGGGCCCTATCTTGATGTTTGACTGGCAAAGGCAACCTTGAGAGGCCATCTGCATTGCCGTGCAGAGTGGATTTCCTATATTTGATTTCATATGTGTGTGCTGAAAGTAACAATGCCCAATGTTGCATACGACTAGCAGCTAATGGGGGAATGTCTGTGTAGGGTCCGAAAATTGATGTCAGAGGTCAATGGTCTGTGAGAAGAGTAAACTTCCGCCCAAACAGGTACTGATGAAACTTCCAAATTCCAAAAACAATTCCTAATGCCTCACATTCGATTTGGGCGTAGTTAGTTTCTGCTTTGCTTAGAGTGTGTGAAGCAAAAGCAATAGGTCTCTCTTCTCCCGAAGGCATAATGTGTGACACGACTGCTCCCACTCCATAAGGGGAGGCATCACAGGCCAATTGTAGGGGTAAGGATGGATCAAAGTGTGTTAGAACTTCAGAATTTAGCAATGCATCCTTAGCTTTGTTAAATGCAACATCACAGGCTTCAGTCCACTTCCAGGCCTTGTTCTGCCCAAGAAGCTCATGAAGTGGTTTTAGCAGTGTGGCTAACTGTGAGATGAACTTTCCATAATAGTTCAGTAGTCCTAGAAATGAGTGCAGCTGGCTTACATTTCGAGGTGGGTGAGCCTCCGCAATAGCTTTAACTTTTGCAGGGGCCTTATGAAGACCTGCAGAATCAATGATGTGTCCCAACTATTCAACAGAGGGCTTGAAGAATTCACACTTGTCTTTGCGAACTCGTAGGCCATACTCTTCCAGTCTTTGTAGGGTAGCCTCTAAATTCTTTAAGTGATCCTCTTCATTCCTTCAGTGACCAGGATATCATCCAGATAGCACTGAACTCCTGACAAGCCACACAAGATCTGGTCCATAGCCCTCTGGAACAGGGCGGGAGCAGACGTTATTCCAAACGGTAGGTGACAGTATTGATAAAGCCCCTTATGAGTCACAATAGTCAACAGCTCTTGGGACTTTTCATCCATGTACATCTGTAAATATGCTTGACTCAGATCAATCTTACTGAACTTTTGTCCCCCAGCCAGGCCTGCGAAAAGGTCATTGATGCGGGGAAGTAGGTATTGCTCTGCACACAACACTGGGTTGACATTGACTTTAAAATCACCACAAATCCAGAGAGAGCCATCTTTCTTCACTATTGGAATGATAGGAGTGGCCCATGGGCTATGGGTAACTGGTATTAGGATTCCATTGGTGACCAGGCACTCCAGGTCTGCTTCAATTTTTGGCCTGATGGCATATAGCACAGTTTGGGCTTTTAGATATTTTGGTGGACTGTCAGGTTTAATGTTCAATGTTACAGTGATTCCCTTCATACTTCCCAAATCCTCTCCAAAAACAGCAGCATGTTTCCTTAATATGGGGTTAGACTGGTTTCTTCTTTAGTCATCCGGTGCACTTCTGCCCAGTTCAGCTGAATCTTCCCAAGCCAAGACCTACCCATTAAGCCTGGGTAGTTACCTCTCACCACAAACAGTCACAATTTAGCAGCCTGTCCATTGAGCTCCATCTTTACATCAATAGTGCCCAACATGGGCACAGCTTCTCCTGCATACGTCTTCAGAACAGTTTTTGTTGCCTTAAGCGGAAGATGCTGTAGCTTTTCTTTAGTACACAGTCTTGGAGACCAGCGAGACGACTGCACCGGTGTCCAGTTCCATGCGTATAGGTTTTCCATCCAACAACGGGGTTACCGAATATTCATGTGAGCCCACCGCCAAAGACAAAACATGCAGTGGCACTTCCTCTTGTGATGAGGTGTCACTTTGATCATCCTGGGTCTGCTCTAGGGTATGCAGGTTCCTCTTTCTGTCAGCCAGACCACAGGCCTCTTTTTCTTTTGTTTACAGGCACACTCAATGTGTCCCTTTTTGCCACAGTGTCCACACACCAGGTCCTTACACCAGCATTCTGATGCCTGGTGACCCGGCTTACCACAGCGGTAACATTCCTGACTGCACAGTTTTGCGGGTAGGTTCTTGTGACACTCCTGGCACCCTAGGGGATGCACCGATGTATTGCGCCTCCTTTGTAGCCAGTTCCATGGAGACAGCAGTATCAACAGCCTTCTGTAATGTAAACTAAGCCTCTGTCAGTAGGCACTTCCGTATAGCTTCACTGTACAGGCCACACACCAACCTGTCACGCAGGGCATCATTTAACATCTCTTTAAATTCACAGTGTTCTGCTAGCTTTTTAAAAATTGCTACAAATTGTATAACTGTTTCATTTTCTTGTTGGTCTCTTTTGTGGAACCGATATCTTTCAGCAATTACCAATGGTTTTGGGGAAAAATGGGACCCCAGGATTTCCACAATGTCACTGTAAGATTTAGTCTCAGGCTTAACAGGTTGTAGTAAGCTGCACAGCAGGGAGTAGGTTTTAGCCCCTACAACACTTAAGAATATTGGCACCTTCTCCTCTTCTGTAATGTCATTTGCAATAACAAAAAGCTCAAAACACTCAGTATACACATGCCATTGCACTATAGTCTCATCAAAAAGTTCCAGTGGCCCAGTCAGAGTAGCCATGATTTTTAGTTTCACTTTCACAGTCAGTGCAAACAAGCAGTTTTTTTTGTTTGTTTGTTCTTTACTTTGACTTCTACTTCCTTCTGTAACTGGAGCAGCACCGGAATCCCACCCTCGTCGCCAATTGTTATATCCTTGGGGATAGCCAGTTTAGGAAGAAATCACTTGAGGCCAGACAGCAGATAGCTAACAAAACTACCATTTATTTACAGACACAGAGCTCGCCTAACCGGCCGAAACTGGCTGGGCTATCCCCTAATAATCTAACTCAGTTGCCATAGGAACAAAAACCGTGACAACCAAATACACGACAATGGTCACCTCTGCTGATGAGCTCTGCATGGTCACCTGTGCTGATCAGCTTGTCACGCTGGCTAAACAGGAAATGAAATTCAAAGGTTCGTGGGACTTTTCCTGTCTATCTGGCCAGTGCATCTGAGTTGAGAGCGCTATCCAGAGCGGCCACAATGGAACACTCTGGGATAGCTCCCAGAGGCCAATACCATCAAATTGCATCTACACTACCCCAAATTCGACCCAGCAAGGCCGATTTCAGCACAAATCCCCTCGTCGAGGGGGGAGTAAAGAAATTGATTTTAAGAGCCCTTCAAGTAGGAAAAAAGGGCTTCATCGTGTGGACGGGTGCAGGGTTAAATCGAGGTAACGCTACTAAATTAGACCTAAACTCATAGTGTAGACTAGGCCTAAGAGTGTACTTTAGCAAACTATGAACTTTGCCTCAACAGCTTTCTTGTATCAAGTTACCAGCATGTCCAAGCCTTCTGGTAGGAGGATCCCCTTTGCCCTCTAAATGATGGGTAACTAAAGAGTTCTCTCCCCTTCTCTGTATTCTCTAGTAAACTTTTGAAATGTGTTAGTCTGAAGTGCATCCCCAGATAAATTTCTTCTCCGTTGCTATTTGACTCTTCCTGGTGACTTCCCATCCCTCTCTTATCTCATATGTAATGTAATTTCCACTGTCTCTGGCATCAACTTGCTCAGTTTACATTGGAGACACAGGCAAACAGGCAAAACAACATCCCTTTGTCTAGGACAAACTTATTTATCAAGGCTGTCCCCAAAACATATTTTAGGAACCTATTTCCATCATGCATACATTCCTCTACTTGCTATCTGTATATACCTCACACAACGATATCCATAACCAGCATGTCTCCAGTTTTTATATATCTTACTCAATACACTATTATAGTTCAGTAATACTGTATACAAAAAGTTGTTTCAACTGCTTATTCTTTGGGTTTCAGGCCCCCTGTTCTCCCCTTGAGGTGTCTGGTCCCTGATTGTCACACAAAGATACTTAAGGATCTAGCTGAAGCACTAGTGGAACTGTTACCAATGATCTTCGAGAACTCATTGAGAACAGGTGACGATCCAGAGGAATGGACAAGGGCAAGTACCTATCTAAGAAGACTGGAATAAAGAGGACCTTGTCATCTTAACTTCAATACCCAAAAGATACTGAAACAAATTATTAAACAATCAATTTATAAGCACCTACAGTATAATGGAGTTATAAGGAAGAGCCAGCACAAATTTGTCAAAAACAAGTCACGCCATATCAACCTAATTTCCTTCTCTGACAAGGTTACTGGCCTCATGGATAGGGCTGACTTAGTAGACGTGAGATATCTTTATTTTAGTTAGTGGCATATGACATTCTCATAAACAAATTAGAGAAATGTGGTCTAGATGAAATTACTATAATTACTATACTATTACTATACTAAATTACTATAAGGTGGGTACACGACTGGTTGAAAAACCGTACTCAAATAATAGTCATCAGTGGTTTGCTGTCAAACTGGGAATGTGTATCTAGTGGGGTGCCATGGGATCAGTCCTCGGTCTGATACTATTCAATATTTTCATTCATGACTTGGATGATGGAATGGAGAATATTCTTATAAAGTTTGCAGGTTACCCAAGATGGGAGGGATTAACACTTGGCGGACAGGATTAGAATTCAATATGACCTTGACAAGCTGCAGAGCAGATTTGAAAACAAGATGAAATTCAATAAAGAAAAGTGCAAAGTACTACACTTAGGAAGAAAAAGTCAAATACTAAACTTCAAAAGGGGGAATAATTGTACTAAGTGGTAGTACTGCTGAAAAAGATCTGGGGTAACAATAGATCACAACTGAATATGATTCAAAAGTGTGATGCAATTTTGAAAATGCTAGTATCATCCTGGTGTGTATTAAAAGACGTGTCATATGTAAGACACAGGATGTAACTGTCTCGCTCTAGGAGGCACTGCTGAGGCCTCAGCTGGAATACTGTGTTCAATTCTGGGTGCCACACTTTTGAAAAGATATAGACAAATTTAGAGATAGTCCAGAGGAGAGCAACAAAAATGATAAAGGGTTTAGAAAACCTGACCTATGAGGAGAAGTTTAAAAACTTGGCGTGTTTAGTCTTAAGAAAAGAAGACTTAGCAGGGACATGATATCAGTCTTCAAATATGTTAAGGGCTGTTATAAAGAGAACCAGGATGATATTTCCTTCCTGTCCACTGAAGGTAGAAGAAAAAGAAATGGGCTCAATCTGCAGCAAGGGAGATTTATGTTTGATATTGGGAGAAACATTCTAACTAGAAGGGTAGTTTAGTTTAGTTCTAGAATAGGCTGCCAAGGGAGGTTGTAGAATCCACATCATTGGAGGTTTTTAAGAACACAATGGATAAACATCTGTCTAGATTTAACTGATACTAGCACAATGCAGGGGGCTGGACTTGATAACCTCTCAAAGTCTCTTTCAACCCCACATTTCTGTGGTTCTTTGAAGATACTTCACTGCTCTCTACCTCAATTTCCCATCTGTGAAATGTGGATAATGATGTAAGTACTTTGAGAGCATCCACGATTTTCAGGGTTGTGGGTCTTGAGTAGTAAATAGAATAACTCCAGTCGGGAGTCTAAATGTAGCATGTACTCAGGACACTCCCTACACTAACACAGGAACAAATCAACATACCCTTAGGGCCCCAACCAGGGTTATTCTATCTCCTACCCAAGATCCACAAACCTGGAAATCCTGGACGCTCCATCATCTCTGGCATTGGTACTCTCACTGAAAGACTACCTGGATATGTTAACTCTCTAATCAGACCCTACGTCATCAGCACTCCCAGCTATCTCTGTGACATCACTGATTTCCTGAGAAAACTACAATGCATTGGTGATCTTTCAGAAAACACCATCCTAGCCACCATGGACGTAGAAGCTCTCTACACAAACATCCCACACACAGATGGAATACAAGCTGTCAAGAACAATATCCCTAATAATGCCACAGCACAACTGGTTGCTGAGCTCTGTGACTTTATCCTCACACACAATTATTTCAAATTTGGTGACAATATATACCTCAAGACCAGTGGCACTGCTATGGGTACTCGCATTTCATGCCCCTTCTCTACCTGTGCTACACTGATGACATCTTCATCATCTGGACCCATGGGAAGGAGACTCTGGAAGAATTCTGCCATGATTTCAACAGCTTCCACTCCACCATGAAACTCAGCCTGGACCAATCTACATGGGAGGTCCACTTCCTAGACACCACGGTACAAATAAGTGACGCTCACATTAACACCATCCTTTACTGAAAACCCACCGACCACTATGCCTACCTTCATGGCTCCAGCTTCCATCCCAGACACACCACACGATCCATCGTCTAGAGCCAAGCACTGAGGTACAACTGCATTTGTTCCAACCCCTCAGACAGAGACCAACACCTACAAGATCTTCATCAAGCATTCTCAAAATACAATACCCGCACGAGGAAATAAGAAAACAAATCAACAGAGCCAGACATGTACGCAGAAGCCTCCTGCTGCAAGACAAGCCCAAGAAAGAAACCAACAGGACTCCACTGGCCATCACATACAGTCCCCAACTAAAACCTCTCCAACGCATCATCAGTGATATACAACCCATCCTGGACAATGACACCTCGCTTTCACAGACCTTGGAAGGCAGGTCAGTCCTCGCCCATACACAACCCACCAACCTTAAGCATATTCTCACTAGCAATCACACACTGCACCATAGTAACTCTAGCTCAGGAACCAATCCATGCAACAAACCTCGATGTCAATTCTGCCCACATATCTACACCAGTGATACCATCACAAGACCTAACCAGATCAGCTACAACATCACTAGTTCATTCACCTGCATGTCCACCAATGTAATGTACACCATCATATGCCAGCAATGCCCCTCTGCTATGTACTTCGGCCAAACTGGACAGTCTCTATGGAAAGGGATAAATGGACACAAGTCAGATATTAGGAATGGCAATATACAAAACCTGTAGGAGAAAACTTCAACCTCCCTGGACACACAATAGCAGATTTAAAGGTAGCCATCCTACAGCAAAAAAACTTCAGGACCCGACTTCAAAGAGAAATTGCTGAGCTTCAGTTCATTTGCAAATTTGACACCACCAGCTCAGGATTAAACAAAGACTGTGAATGGCTAACCAACTACAAAAGCAGTTTCTCCTCCCTTGGTGTTCATACCTCAAGTGCTAGAAGCGGGCTTCATCCTCCCTGATTAGGGTGACCAGATGTCAAAACTGAAATATCGAGATGCGGGTCCCAGGCCCCCTGTCCTGCAGGGTCATGCAGGGGAACGAACGGGGCTGCTGCTGCCTCCGCCCCAGGGCTGCCCACGGGATTGCACCAGCTGGGCAGCGATCCCAGACGCAACTGGTCAGGGGCTGGGTGCAGTGTGCACACTGGGTCCCTGCAGCAGGGTCAGGCTTGGGGGTTCGTGCCCTGGGCACCAGAGCCGCAGCTGCTGAGCGCCACGTGCAGTGAGAGCTGCAGCAGTGGCTGCTCCGGAGTCCCGCTGCCCAGGTGGGAAGAACATCCACCGCCTGCCTCCCTGCTCCTCCTCTAGGTACTGCCCCGCCCGAGTCCTGCCTGCGCTCGGGGCCAGGCCGGACTCACACTCACCCCGGCCCCACGTTCCCCTGCGTCTCCCGGGCCTCCCTCCCGTGCTTGAGGAAGAGGCGGGGATTTGGGGAGGGATCCAATGGGGCAGTGAGGGGGTGGGGCTGAGGGTGGGGATTTGGGGAGGGATCCAACTGAGGAACGAGAGGGTGGGGTGGGGGAGTGCAAGCCCTTCCGGGATCCACCTGTGTGCAGGAGCCTTTGCTTGTTTTTCTAATGTCCTGACCTAACATTGGTCGGGATGCAGGACAAACAAGCAAATATCGGGACAATCTTGATAAAATCAGGAAGTCTGGTCACCCTATCCCTGATTGAACTAACTTTGTGATCTCTAGACTGATTTTTGTCTGCATATTTATACCTGCCTCTGGAAATTTCCATTACATGTGTCTGACGAAGTGGGTATTAACCCACGAAAGCATATGCTCTAATACATCTGATAGTCTATAAGGTGCCACAGGACTCTTTGTCGCTTTTTACAGATCCAGACTAACACCCCTCTGATACTAGAGTTCAGATAAACACCCACACAATGTTAACTCTGCCCTCTTCATGAAATGCCTCACAACACCCATAACACACACACTCCCACTCTGTCTGTTCACTGTAATAGACAGGCACTATCTGCACATTCCCTATGTTCAAACACTGAGCCTACCCCCTAAGAGCATACCACACTTGCAAAGTATAACGGCCACCTTTTAACCATCCCTTTGCACATCAACACAAGATATCACATAAACATATACTTTTCCCTACCTATCATCAAATCCACACACAGCTCTCCTTTCCCAACTCACTACTGACAATACCCATTGTAGTAGGAGGATTTTGTGCTTGTATTTTCTATGATTTAGAATGAAGGATAAAGAATAATGAGATAATAATGTAGTATGTATTAAATGTATTAGTGTATGATTTGATCATATCCTGCCAGCCACCCTTTCTGAAAGCAGAAAGGAATGGCCTAATTGGCCATTTGGTAAAGATGCATCAGCCAGAATTTGTGTCTGAGCTGATTTCAAGGCAGTGACAGACCTTAGAGGGTCACCAATTTGTTGTAGGTTTAGCATTTTAAAATAAGTAAAAGAATGCAACCATTGTTTTTCTTTTGCATTGCAACTTGATGTTCCTGTTCAAAATGTTCTGTGTAAATGAATTTTGTTTTGTGTGAGAATGAGAATTGTGTGTGTTCAGAGGTAAGTGTGAAGGCCATCGCTGAGCCAGATGTACAAGGGAGGAAATAGAAACAGATGCAAGGGCACCAGAAGGCTGGAACACATTCCTATTGAAATGTCAGAGGAGGGAAGATTGACGACTCTAAAGATGAGATAGGCAACTATCATTGGGGACAAGACAACTGTCATAAAGAATGAGAAGGACAATTTAAGAAAACAAGCACTCGTCAAACAACAATTGATTACAGCATGACGGTGCAAAATTCATTGGTCCCTGTCATAAACAGTTAAGGGTTAATGCCTCTGTAGTGAGCCGGCGTGGCTCCCCTCCTCTCCGGAGAGGGTCGAGCCCCGGCAGAGGCCAGAGTGGGTGAAGCTACGGAGCTCTGAGCCCGCCCCTCAAAGGGTCAGGTAGCGACCTGGAACTATAAAAGCCGGTCCTCAGAACTCAGTCAGGCCCCAGTGGCCGGAGAGAACAGACATCCCTCTGAGAGCTCGAAACTGGGAGACTCCGGCAATCCAAGGGAGCCACCCGGACTGGCTTGAGCTTCCCCGCGCTCGCTACCAGGAGGAGCTGCCTGAGCTTCCCCGCCAGAGCCTATGTCAGTGTTTTGCGGCCAGGATCCCCACTGACTGACCAGCGGAGTAACAGCCACTGTTAGGGCCCCAGGCTGGGACGCAGTGGAGTGGGAGAGCCTGCGTCCCCCTGCCACCCCACTCTGGGGTGGCAGACTCCCCCTCTCCCTGGCCTGAGGAGGCCGATAACTGTTACTGTTGCTCAGTCCTGCCCCAAGGCCTGAGCTTACTGACCCAGTGTTTGCTGCCCCTTCCTGACCAAGGGCTGGGCCTCTAAACTGTTACTGTTGCTCAATCCTGCCCCAAGGCCTGAACTTACTGACGGACGAGTACCGCAGGGACTGCCGGGCTAGCTTCCCTGGCCAACTGAAGTAGAGTGGGCCAGCATGGCTCCCCTCCTCCCCGGGCACCACTCGAGAGGGTCGAGCCCCGGCACCACTCGCTTACAGCCTCTTTTACCTGCAAAGGGTTAAGAAGTTCACCTAGCCTAGCTGACACCTGACCAGAGGAACCAATGGGGAAACAAGATGTTTCAAAAGGAAGGAGGGAAGTTTCCTTTGTTTAGAGTCAGTTTCAGTTTCAACCGGAGTGAAAAAGATCAAGGAACCAGCCTCTTATCAGAGTAGTGAGTTTTAGAAAAGAATAAATAGGTTTATGTTTATTTTCTTTTGTAACTTGTATTTGTGCAATTAGGGGAATAATCACATTTGGGTATTCTTGTTATACTAAGGTTTTTGCCCAGGGGAACATCCTGTGTTTTAAATCTGTTTGTGAGATCAGCTTGTATGCGATCTCCCAGAGGATTTTTTTTTAATTTTACCTTTCTTTTCTTTAATTAAAAGCGTTCTTTTTAAGAACCTGATTGATTTTTCCTTGTTTTAAGATCCAAGGGAATTGGATCTGGACTCAGCAGGGAGTTGGTGGAGGAGTCTCTCAAGGCTATTCAGGGAGGGGAAGGTTTTTGGGGAGAAGACAGAGTTTTCCAGATAACTGAGACATCTGGATGGCGGCAGTGAGACCAGATCTAAGCTGGTAGTTAAGCTTAGAAGTGTTCATGCAGGTCCTCACATCTGTACCCTAAAGTTCAGAGTGGGGGTGAAACCTATGATAGTCTGAATGAAGGAAAATCACTATATAAACAGGGTGTCTGAGTAGAATTAAATTAGATTTTGAATAGAATTAAATGGTAAAAAACATCATTAATGCAGAGTTAAAGTTGCCCAGTGATACCCTGGGCGCTTCCAGAAAGTTGAGTTCAGCAAGGGAGAGTCCCCTAAGTACGGGGCACAATCCCACAAGGTGCTGAGAAGATCCTGTGAGAGGCTGAGCACCCTGAGTTGCCACTGCTGGATCCAAGTGAGTAAAACACACCATTGAAAGGATAAAGGAGGGAAGGGGTATGGGGAGGTGAGAGCTTTATTATCACTAGAAGCTCACACAAATAAATGTGTAGGAATGAGCACTAAAGGGCTGAGGTCTCCCTCTCTCCCAGCCACCAGCCTTATACTACCTGGATGGTTTTTGAGTCGCCTGGCTAGTTTTTCTATGCCATTGCCAGTTGCTGGTCCATAGGTGTTATTGGCTGGGGGTGGGGGAGAGATTGGTGTTGCCAGGTTTTCTAAACTGTGCACAAATGCACATGGGCATGCAGTGATCTCAGAACTCCAGCTACGTGTGCCACAGCTGGAAACACACAATGGTCTCCTGGCTGATGTGCTCATCCTGATCTGCATGTGTGCAATGTGCCAAGGCAGACACCAGTCAATGGGAGACGAGTGCTGTACTCCCAACTCCAAATCACACCAAATCTCCCATAACTTTCTGAGCACTGAGCCCCTCCCCATGGTTGCCCCCAGCCCTGGTACTTGGCCTTGCCCACAGACCAGCCACACCTCCCTTGGGATCTGGGTCTGCCCACAGACAGGCCAGTTTTTCTGTGCCTTGGAGTGGCAACCCTGCCCTATACAGAAAGGCATCATCTCTCCAATCCTGGCTTCCTCTCTCCAGGACTTCCCCTTTCAGGAAAAAGATCTCTCTGTTTTCCATTTCCCCCTGCACATCCTAATATCCAGCCTGGCAGCATGATCATGACCAGCCAGCCAGGGCTCCTCACTGACACAGTGACAGGCTATGCAGCTGGTTGCTGTGGACTGCCGTGTTCCACAGGCAGGTTAGTGGGCAGCACAGATACTTTCCAGGATCCTTTCCAACATCTGGCCCTTACATAGCACTATGTATTCAAGTGCCTGAAAGGACTTTACAAACACAAATGAAGTTAAGCCTCACAGCCACTCTCAGAGGTAGGAAATTAACTGTTGCTTTACAGATGGGGAAACTGAAGCATGTGAAATTCTTGAATACAGAACCAGAACTGGAAATAAAGCCCATGTCTCCTGGTTTCTGGTTCTGTGCTCTGACCACTAGACCCTGCCCTTTCCCCTTACAGATGTATCTGAATAGGGAGGAGAGCGCTCAGTTCTCCACTCCACTAGGGATGCAGTGGAGGATAAGGGAAATCAGAGCTCTGCTGGGACCCTATCCTTATAGCAGGAGAAAGGTAAATAGAACTGTCCCCATTTATTGGAGACACTTGAAATAGAGAAGAATGAGACAGATAATGGAGTTTCCCACTATCTCTTCCTGGCTCCCCCTGGCTGGTGAGAAAAAGTGGAGCCATCCGTTGTAGCAGACAGGAATCCTTTGGATCAACTTTGAAACATTCAAAGTTTTCTGAGATGTGGGTTCACATGAGGGATATGTGGATGTGGGAGAAAAGAGACTGAGGGGCTCAGCTATAGGGCCCATTTTAGTGGGTCATCAGTTTGAATTCTTACCTGAGCACAATACACCGACATCATTAGCGTGGGAGCACATGTCATTAGGACGGGACATCCTGGGACATTTCTGAAGGAGAGACTCATTCCCCACACACTGGAACTCTTCCTTCCAGATCAAATCATGCCCTTCTCCAAAGTGAGCTGCTCCCAAGGTGGCTACAGCCTGTCCACACTCTAATTCACTGCAGATAACAGAAGCAGCATTGAAATCCAAGTGTGAATCACAGACTGTCTCCCATGTACTTCCATGTTTGACTTCAACACGTCCTGAGCAGGCAGTGTCCCCTCCAACCAACCGGACCTCAATGCGACCTAGAGAGTCAATGCATCCATCAGTGAGTGTTAGTTATGCTGACATCCCAAAACCTTCCCCAGACCTCCCTGGGGATGAAATGAGGGAACCTTCTTCTCTCAACAGAAAAGACATTGTTAAGTAAACAGGAGCCTTTTACTCCACATGCCAGTTCCTATTGTTACCTGTCAGCTCTGTGTTCTTGGTGAACTAGGGCACAGTACCCAGCCTGTCTGACCTACGAAATTTCTTCCCCCCCGCCCCAGCCTCTGCTTGAACCAAAACCGATCAGAATAAAGACTTACAGAAAGCAATGAAAAGACAGTGGGAGACACATCTAAACCCCTGGGACAAGGTTGACAGGATTAAGGAAACTCCCCTAGCTTCATTTGCATTGAAGATGTGACGGGGAGCCACTCCCATTAGCATACAGAATGGAGAACACAGATTCCAAGGCAAGAACCACACTGAACTCTGGGACTAAAAAAGAAGAGAAGCACTGCATGATGAGGGATCTCTGCTCCAGATGTTAATGAACCTGCCTGCACGCATCCAGCTCAGTAGTTATAGGATCAATTCTAGTAATAAATCCGTTACTGGTATCCACAATAGCGAAGCTCCCTAATTGCATTATAAGCTCCCTTCAAGGAACACCACCCATAGCTAGGAATGATCAGTTTCTGTTGTCTAGCCTGAACACAATAACTTTAGTATACTCCCTTAAGCCATCAGTTTACCCATAAACAAATCCAGTATTCTTCCTTGAACCACTGTTGTTTCCCTACAAAAACCCCTACCCATGCTCAAGTAAGTGTTCTGATGCCTGGATCCAAATCTGTATGAGTTCCATTGGGACATTATCTTCTCCTGACTGATCATGCTGGGGGCTCTGCTCGTCTCTGGAAATTTGGACCCTCAGCTACCACCACCACCACCTGGGAACCCTGATTGATTCAAGCTTCACAGAGTGGTGAGAACCCAGCTTTCTTTCTCTTGGTATAGCCTTCTGACTCAGACATATGTGAGTAGTTATAGTTTTCTAAATGTGACTTTTATAATCAAATTTAAGTTAGATTTAATATTATCACTAGTTTGTTTGTTTGGCTCCCCTATGGTTATTACCAGGCAATAAGTAAATTTCATAGTTAAGCTGGTTGCTTCGCTCCCTCTCTCTCCTCCCCTTCCTCACCTTCACATGGATGTTTTTTCAGCTTCCTCATTTACTCTGCAGCAACACTCCCCTTACCTAAGCTAAAGATCCCTGCAGCGCCCAAAAATCCTGTGGGGTTTGCTCATCAAGCGGGATACTACCAGAACAATTGTAACATGAAAGTGGGGATAGGGATGTGCTGAACCTGGGACCTATGAGAATGGCAGCTTGGAAGTGCTTCTTGACCCAGTCTGCTAAGTCCAGGGGCATATAAGGTTGGAGATTGAAAGTGCTGCTCTGCCCAATCTGCTCAAGTGTACTCTCTTCCGGTGCAATGCCCATGGCATATGAGAGTGACAGCTTGAAGGTGCTGTTCGACCCAGCCTGCCGAGTCCAGGGACATATAAGGAGTTAACTTGAGAGTGATGATTAACCCAGTCCTTTCAGACACACTCTGTTTGTGTGTGTGTGTGTGTGTGTGTGTGTGTGTGTGTGTGTGTGTGTGTGTGTGTGTGTGTGTGTGCATGCTCGCATCTGATTCTGGGGCTGGAGGAACCTACGTCCTGCAGGATAGCTCCATTGGGAGGGGACTTGCAGAAGGGAGAAGTAGAGCTCCTTATAAGAACACAAGTGACACAAGCTGTACATTAGAGAATTACAGAACCTCCCCCACAGCCTGCCGACCGAGGGCTCCTCTTCACCCGCTATCCCCACCCACTGGCTTCTCTCTGTCTCCTGGCCAGACCCCAGTGCACCTCCAGCTCCAGGCAGTCTTTGCTTCCCACCACCTCTGGAGCCCCACATGTCTTCCCCGAGCTGAGCTGCCAGGGACTGATGCAGAAGCCTGGCCAGTCTTGGCCAGCTTGTGGAGGGGGGCAGTGTGGGGGGGTTTGGCTGGGTCCTGAGGGAGCCCAGTCGGGGCAGGCCTTGGCCTGGCTGATTGCACCACTTCCAAGGGGCCAGAGCAATTCTGGACCCTGGGACCAGCTCTGGCTCCATTGGTGGCTCAGCCAGGCAGAAACAGTCACCTCCCAGTAGGGTTGGTGAGTGTGGCCGGGAGGCAGGGCATGCGAGAGTGGGTCTCTGGAGGGTCTTGGCGGGTGCTGGTCTGTGAGGCATCAGGGAAGATCTCTACATGTTGGGGCATTAGGGAGTGGGAGTTCTGTGTGGGGTGCTGGGCAGTTGTGGTGGGACTGTGGGCAGGAAGGTCGCTGGGCCATGGTGGTGGTGTGCAAGGTGCTGTGCATTTGTAGCAGGGTCTGGGAGGATTACTGGACATAGCAGGTCTGGGGTGGCCCTGGCTATAGGGAATTGGGGGAGGGAGGCTCAAGGTGCACATTGCAATAACAGTACTGAAAATCCTAACTTTAGTCTCCTACCTTAGTGCTCAGACACACTCACAGCAGGCAGGCAGCTTGGACTCAGTCAGAGCAAAGCTTGACATGTGGTGGTGGATTTTCCCTAGGTAGCTGAAGCACTAATTCAGCCTGGCTGGCTGACGAATATTCCCAACAAAACTCTTTAACTGGGGAGTCACCTTGAAGAGGGAAAGGCCCAAGCTGAAGGATGTTGCTGTCCAGGGGCCAGTTCTCAGGGGGACCCTGCATGCAGACCTGACCTTTCCGTATCTGGCTGCAGACTGCTCCAAATTGGTTTCTCCTCTCTCCAGTGCTGGGCATCTCACTTTACTCTGCCTCCTTCCTTTCTCTCAGACACAGCCCCTCCTCTGAGCAAGGAGCCAGTGGCCACTCAGACACAACTGCTATCATCCCCAACCTGACATTGCCCCTATCACTCTAAATAGTGTCTCTTCTTCTGAGTTCCCTCATATGCTCTGAGTCTGCCCCCTGACTCCCACATGCAGTGCCTCCTGGAGGTACTAGCATACAGAGCCCCAGGAACCTAGGGAAATCCATCATTAAACACACAGACTGCCTTCATCTCCCACCAGGTGCATTAATGAGGACTTTTGTTGGTGAATTTTAAGTTAATTCCACAGTCACTGACATGCAAAGCTACCTGGCCACAAGCAGTAAGGAGAGTCTGGCCTTCATCGCAATGAATGAACAATGGCCTCCCTCTCTGAGAGCAGCAGTGACAATAAATAGCGTGAGAATTTTTCAACTCTAGCAGTGACTGCAGGGCTACGTGCACACAGAGGTCTCTGTCCTCCATAGCTGCATCAGTATAACAATGGTGTAAAGTGGGCCTTACACATCACCACTAGTCAACTGCACCCACTCGCCACCTCTAAGCTGATTGTTGCCTGTGAAAAGTAGGTTTAGTTGAAGGTAGGCCAGCTGGCTCTGTGAAACAAGAGGCACGCTCCAAAAGGGAGTTGTTAGCAAAATCCATACTTATATCCAGATGAAAATCTGAATGTAAGTGGATGGTGTAAACCAGAGAAGCCATGAGGCTGCTCTAAACAGAAGTTCAAAGCTGGTGTACAGGGATCCTATTCAATATCTAACAATGCCATGCTGTATGTTGGCCTCTATTCTCTCCTTCTGTACTTCTTGTGTGTATGGGGTTGATGCCTGGTGTGTAGATGAAGGGAATTGTGATGCATTTCCCTTGGTGCAATCCAGATAATTGGCCAGATAGGTTTTGTGTGGGTGCAGGATGTGAAATTCCCAGATAGCCAGTTGAGTTCCTTTATGCCCTCTGGATACCCCTCAAATCCTCCAAGCAGCACCAATCGGCTCAGAAGTTCAGGGTTTACAAGCCCAGAGCGGCGGCTGCTTACAGGCCTACCAGAGAATGGGGTGTGGCTGCCAGGCTCCCACTGTTGGCTCCTCTCATTATGCAGTGGAGCTCCTCTATGCACTTGTGCATTTCAGGTATAGAAACAGTAGAAATAAGGATGGTGCAACTCAGTTAGTTACACCTCAGCTGAGACACTGCAGCTGCAGAGCTCACTGCACACGGGAATCCCAGAATCAATCTCAGAGAGAGACTCATAGACTCATAGACTCTAGGACTGGAAGGGACCTTGAAAGGTCATTGAGTCCAGTCCCCTGCCCTCATGGCAGGACCAAATACCGTCTAGACCATCCCTGATAGACATTTATCTAACCTACTCTTAAATATCTCCAGAGATGGAGATTCCACAACTTCCCTAGGCAATCTATTCCAGTGTTTAACTACCCTGACAGTTAGGAACTTTTTCCTAATGTCCAACCTAAACCTCCCTTGCTGCAGTTTAAGCCCATTGCCTCTTGTTCTATCATTGGAGGCTAAGGTGAACAAGTTTTCTCCCTCCTCCTGATGACACCCTTTTAGACCCTTCACTTTGGCCCCGGTAGATCCATGCACTAGTGCTGAGCCTCGCACAGGACTGAGAGGGGAGCCAGTGCACCTCCATGTGCCACCTCCTGGCCTGCCATACCTGCCACCCGTGCTTGCATCGATTTTATTGTCAGTGTGGAGCATTGTGGTATGGCTTCAGAAAGGCAGCAAAAGTCAATGCAAGCAATGCAGCTACTACACTGACACTGCATCGACCTAACTACATTGACCTAAGTGCTACGTCTCTCATGGAGCTGCAGTTATTACATTGGTGTAGTTCTGACACAGGGCCAAGAGGGTACAAGGGAGGGATGACCTCCCCCACAGTTTCTGGTGATCTTGTCACTGAGGATGGTACGTGAGTGGCAGGGTGTGAGGGGAAGACACACAAAGCACTGACTCCAGTGATCAGATGTGATCTCACCAATGGTGGTGATCAGGGATCAGCAGAGAGGTGCAAACTGAGCTCATCAGAACAAAGAGGTGTTATCGCTTTTCAGGCAGCTGCAGCTACCAATGTTCCTACACTAAGGGCAAGTCTACAGTACACAATGTAGTTCACCTAAGTTATGTGAATGCATAGCCGCAGCAGTAATTACATTGCTTTTGTGTGTCCACACCACTCTCCTTATGCTAGTGATGCACATCCTCACCAGAGCACCGGGCCCTACAACTGTCCTGAGCCCTAGGCCCCAGGCTGGCACACACAAACCCTAACCCCTTGGGGAAGAGGAGCAACCTCCCTGGACTGGGGTCAGGGAGAAGGAGCAGGAATCAGGAGGGGTTTCAGGGCAAAGCGTGAGTGAGGCCATGCTTGGCTGTTTAGGGAGGCTCAGCTTCCCCTGGCCTGCCATACCTGCCGCCCGTGCTTGCATCGATTTAATTGTCAGTGTGGAGCATTGTGGGATGGCTTCAGAAAGGCAGCAACAGTCAATGTAAGCAATGCAGCTACTACACTGACACTGCGTCGACCTAACTACATCGACCTACGTGCTACATCTCTCATGGAGCTGCAGTTATTACATTGGTGTAGTGGCCAAGTTTATATTGGTAGCAGCTACATTTTAGTGTAGATGCTTATGGAGTTAGGTCCACGTAAGCTGCCTTACATCAACCTAACTCTGTAATGTAGACCAGGGCTTAGTATTACTTGTATCAGGGCTGTTTTTAACAGTACGTTAGTCACTCTCTTTAGATCTGTGTGCAAACCCAGCCATTTTAACAGCACAAGCTTTGATGAAGCCAGGTTATACATACACAGTTATTTCCCAAATGCAGAGAGCAGAGGGATCCAGGTGTATCTCCATGACATTACCCTGGGGGGTGGGGTGGTAAATCTAGCCCACCCTGCATGGGAAGGCAGCCACACAGGCTGTGGAGCAAAGAGCTATGCTTCAAGTGGGAGTTTCCTGCCTGACCCTGCAAGGAGATTCAGGGAAGGAGGGAGACGTGTGGTGAAGTGTAGCCAGTTGTTGCCCCCTGCCCCTACCCCCAGCTGTTTTGGCCCCTCCCCCTTGCCATGGTCAGGCTCAGGGCTCCTCCCCTGCTGCCTCGGGGAACTCTGGGGAAAGCTCCACAGCACTCACCCCCCCCCGCTCCATCTCCAACAGCCACAGACAGGTCCCAGCTGCTGCTGCTGCCCTGGGGAGACACTGGGCTGCTGCACACAGGCATGTACCAGCACAGACCTGCCAATGGGGTCAACCCGCATCCCACTCTTACTCCATGACAGGTGCCTGACCTGCCCAGAGGATGGCACAGCCTGCTCATTCCCAGTCTGCCCAGGGAAGCTCAGGGAGACAATGGTCAGTTCCACCCTGACCTCAGTGCAGGGTACAATCCAGCTCTGTCACCAGGAATGTCACACATGGGTCCAGTCCCTTCTCCCTCATGGGGAGTTTCCTATGGGGACCGGTTTGCTGAGTTCTTACCTGAGCAGATCACTCCAGTATCATAATAATGAAGGCAAGTGATTTTGCCCCATCCTCTATGACTGCAGTCCCAGAGAGCTGACTTGTCACCATCACAATCAACAATCAGCCAAGTTGGTCCAGATCCTTCTCCAAAATAAGCCTGGCCATGGGCACTGACAGCAGATCCACATCCCAGCTGCTTACAAATCACCTCAGCATCTTCCATGTCCCACTTTTCATCACACACCGTCCCCCACTGATCCTGGTGTTTAACCTCCACTCTTCCGGCACAGGGGCTGCTTCCATTCACCAGCCTCAGCTCATCAGCACCTTCAGACAGACACAGAGCAGAGCTGCAGACAGCGCAGAGCCTGATCCCCCAGTTAGGCTTGTCACTGGGAGGCAGCATGAGATATCTCCTCCCCAATGAGCTCTCCGGGCTGGTGGATGCATAGCATCATCACTGATGTGTGATTCACAGCAGTAGTGCCCTCAGATACTCCTCCCCTCCCTCGCCACCCCATCTCCTCCTTCCTTCAACCCTCTTCCCCCACCACTCACTTGAAAACATGTTCCCCCACTCCACCTCTCCCTGGCACCAGCTCCTCCACCCATCTCCAACAACTGCTCATGCCTGGAAAGTGTAGTCAGTGGGACTACATATTCCACTATCCTGCTCTCCCTCCCCTCATACTTGCTGCTGCTCTGCCCATTCAATGCCACCCACCCCAACATACAGCGCACCTGCCACTCACTGCTACTTCCCTTCCTTCTTTGTACAAGTCACTGCTCCTCCCAGAACTGTCCCCTTCTGCCTCCTTCAAATCTTTCTCATAAAGAATTAGAGAAAATGTTTTTTTTTCCCATCTGCATTTATCTGCTGGTTACAAGGTGTAACTGCAGATTTATCTGTGATGAGTATTTCATACTCTGTTTTCATAAATCACATTCCCTCTCGAGTAACAGGGCTGTAACTCCATTCTGGGGGGGTCAGAGGACATCAGAACCCTCAAAGCAGAGAGCTCCCGCTAGCTGCAATTACAGCTGTATATTGATAGGGAGCTGTGAGGGGCACTGTTCCATATAATCTCATGGTGAAAACAAACCTCTTCCCCAGCGCACAATGACTATTATGGGAAATCCAGGAGCCCTGGACCCACCTCCATGTCCCTCTTGTTGAGGGGATTCATTCTGTGACACTGAGTCAGTTAAGAAACTTGGTGTGTCTTCCGACTCTTCCCTGCTCTGTGGGAACCCACGTGTTGGACTTGGAACAAAAGAGGTTACTTTGTTAATTTTAATGTATTTAATTTTTTTTTCTCTCTGGTGAAATTTATCCCCACATTATCTCTCCACCCTCAACACAGGTAGGTATTATTCCCATTTTACAGAAAGAGAACCTGAGGCAATGAGAAATGAAGTGAGATGCACCAAGGTCACACACTAAATCTGTGGCAGAGTCAAGAACACACACTAATCGCCAGATTCTCAGCACAGGGTCTTCACCATAGAACCATCTGTAAGTTACACAGGGGCATAGGCTGCGCACTCATGTATTCCATGGTGTCCTCATCACAGCAGTGACTGGGGGTTAATTATTATGAGTTCCTCTTAGTGACATTCCCAGTAGGGCATATCCACCACAGCATGTATGAGCAGCCACCAACTTGTTACATCTGCTTCATGCTCTTTGTGGCACCAAACCAGCAAGGACTTTTAGTCATAGAGGACTAACTCTTGTGCTTAATGGTAAGCTCTTATTTAAGTGTTTTGTTGGAAGGGAGCTTATAATGTACCTTAGCTCCTATGGAGTTATGCATTGATTTTAAGATGTCCCTGTTCTTTCTAAATCTCTTTGTGCTGTAGGCCCTGGCTGTATTTGAGTTGTCTCCCTCGAGACTTTTTTATTTAAGTCCAGATTGTGGAACACTGTTGGGTCTTACTCCCAGGAGTTGTCCCATTGACTATACTGGCCTCCCTGGGACTGCTCCTGTCACAGAGGACTCAGCAATGGCAGGAAGAGACATGGGCAACAATTTCACAAAACCATTTCTGTTCTGCTGCAAATTTTTTTGTTTGTTTTTCTAAAGTTTTGACAATCAAAGATGAAAACATTAACCTGCTGGAGTGTCTATTTCAGCACTGCAAAACTTTTGGGTGGAACCAGAATCCAGCCCATTTGTAGATTTGTAATTTGTATGTAAGGGGAGTCACTCCACACTGCAGGGAGAACAGGGCCCCATGGTTTCACACGGCCCATGCCAGGGCAATTTGGTTGCCCGGAATCCCAGTGGAATTCTCTGTTTTCACTCTTGTAAAGTTCAGTTTTATCATGAGATCAAACTCCGGCTACTTCTGTGTGAATTTCTTGGGAGTTCAAGTACAATCCCCCACTTTAGAAAATCCCTTGCTCTGTAATCCTCAGTACCTACCCTCCGAGGCACAGAGATGTTGCCGAGCTATCTGTGATCTGTACATACCAGCTGTGGTACTACAGTTTGTCTCTAGCTAAATATTTGAGGTTTCTAAAATCTGACTTTCATCTTCAGCTTCACCTGTTCTTGCTGCAGCTACAGAACAGCAGCGTCTCAGACTGCAGCAACTCACAGAAACAGGCTGCTACTGGACAGTTCAATGTCCTGACAAGAGCATCAATTACATCCTGCTGAAAGTGCCCAGCATGTTGGACGCACACAGGACAGCACTGTTATTTCAAATTGTATGGACTGTGTATCTGGCATTATTCACAGGTTCCATACACAGGTACAAAGCTGGATGGGGGATGAGGTTGGAAGTCACAACAAGGAAAAGACGGTTACTCACCTTTGTAACTGTTGTTCTTCGAGATGTGTTGCTCACATCCATTCCAGTTAGGTGTGCGCGCCGCGCATGCACGTTCGTCGGAAACTTTTTTTACCCTAGCAACTCCAGTGGGCCGGCAGGTCGCCCCCTAGAGTGGCGCCGCCATGGCGCTCTATATATACCCCTGCCGGCCCGCCCGCTCCTCAGTTCCTTCTTGCCGGTTACTCCGACAGTGGGGAAGGAGGGCGGGTGTGGAATGGATGTGAGCAACACATCTCGAAGAACAACAGTTACAAAGGTGAGTAACCGTCTTTTCTTCTTCGAGTGATTGCTCACATCCATTCCAGTTAGGTGAATCCCAAGCCATACCTAGGCGGTGGGGTCGGAGTGAGAAGTCGCGGCATGGAGCACTGCAGATCCGAAGGCCGCATCCTCTCTTGACTGCTGGACCAGGGCGTAGTGGGCAGCAAAGGTGTGGACCGATGACCAGGTCGCTGCCCGACAGATTTCCTGGATGGGCACACGGGCGAGGAAAGCCAGCGACGACGCCTGCGCCCTGGTGGAATGCGCAGTCACCCGTCCCGCAGGGACGTGGGCCAAGTCATAACAGGTCCTGATACAGGACGTTACCCATGAGGAAAGCCTCTGGGAGGAGATAGGAAGCCCCTTCATGCGGTCCGCTACCGCCACGAAAAGTTGGGGGGATTTGCGGAACGGCTTGGTCCTCTCCACATAGAATGCGAGAGCCCTACGGACATCAAGCGAGTGGAGCTGCTGCTCCCTGCCTGAGGAGTGAGGTTTTGGGAAAAAAAACGGAAGGAATATCTCTTGGCTGATGTGGAAGGAAGAGACTACCTTGGGGAGAAAGGCAGGGTGTGGCCTCAACTGCACCTTGTCTTTGTGGAAGACTGTATACGGAGGGTCTACCACAAGAGCCCGGAGTTCCGACACCCGCCTAGCTGAGGTGATAGCTACTAAAAAGGCAGTCTTCCAAGAGAGGTAAAGCAGGGAGCAAGTAGCTGACGGCTCAAAGGGGGGTCCCATGAGCCGAGACAACACTAAGTTAAGATCCCAGGTTGGAGCAGGGAGTCGGACGTTAGGGTATAAACGTTCCAGTCCCTTAAGGAATCTAGACACCGTCGGGTGAGAAAAGACCGAGCGACCATCCGCACCCGGGTGAAGGGTGGAGATAGCTGCCAGGTGGACTCGCAACAACGATATCGCCAGATCCTGCTGTTTAAGGGACCAAACGTAGTCTAAGATGTCGGCCACCGAAACTTGGCCGAGTAAGTCGCTCTCGTGGAAGGCTTCCTGCTGCCCAAAAGCACCTCCCTCACCGGCGAGGAGCAGCGCAGTTCAGAACCAGTCAGCCACGCAGGAGCCACGCCGCTAGGTGCAGCGACTGCAGGTCCGGGTGACAGAGGGTCCCGTGGTCCTGGGTAATCAGGTCCGGGTGAAGGGGCAGGGGAACTGGGTCGGCTATGGTCAGGTCCAGCAGCATCGGGTACCAGTGCTGTCTGGGCCATGCCGGGGCTACCATGATCACGTGAGCCCTGTCCCTGCGCACCTTCAGAAGGACCCTGTGGACCAGAGGGAACGGGGGAAACGCATAGTACAGGTGGGTCGACCACTGAATAAGGAAGGCATCCGCTATCGACCCGGGCTCCCTGCCCTGAAAAGAGCAGAACGCTTGGCACTTCCTGTTCCCCCTGGACGCGAAGAGGTCCACCCGGGGATAACCCCACCTCCGGAAGATGGAGAGGGCGACGTCAGGGCGAAGGGACCACTCGTGCGACAGGAAGGATCTGCTCAATCGATCCGCCAGCATGTTCCGTACTCCGGGGAGGAAGGAAGCCGTGAGGTGAATGGAGTGGGCTACACAAAAGTCCCAGAGTCGCATCGCCTCGTGACACAGGGGGGAGGATCTGGTGCCGCCTTGCTTGTTGATATAACACATGGTCGTCGTGTTGTCGGTGAACACTGCGACACAACGACCCTGAAGCTGATGGCAGAACGTTTGACAAGCAAGGCGGACCGCTCTCAACTCCCGCATGTTGATGTGCAACCCCACCTCCTCCTGGGACCACAGGCCCTGCGTTCTCAGGGTCCCTAGGTGGGCCCCCCAGCCTAGATCTGAGGCATCCGTTGTCAGGGACACCGAGGGCTGAGGTGGGTGGAAAGGGAGTCCCGCACATAGCACGGACTGGTCTAGCCACCAGCCGAGAGAATCTAACACCCTTTGGGGAATTGTGATTAGCATGTCTAGCGGCTGTCTTGCCAGCCTGTAATGATCGATGAGCCACAACTGGAGGGGCCTCATGCGGAGCTGAGCGTAACCGGTCACAAAGGTGCAAGCCGCCATGTGGCCTAACAGGGCTAGACATGTCCGCACTGATGTCAAGGGGGCTGTCCGCAGTCGTTGAACGATCGCCGACAAGGCCTGGAACCTCTGCAATGGCAGTAAGGCCCTGGCCACAGTGGCGTCCAGCACGGCCCCGATGAATTCCACCCTCTGCGTGGGAATCAGGGTGGACTTGTCCGTGTTTATCAAGAGGCCCAAAGTGGCGAACATGCCGGTGATCACGCGGACGTGGCTGCGGACTTGTTGTTCTGACGTGCCCCGAAGCAACCAATCGTCCAGATAAGGAAACACGTGGATACGATTGCGCCGAAGATGCGCCACAACCACTGCCATGCATTTTGTAAACACCCTCGGGGCCGTGGACAGGCCAAATGGGAGGACTGCAAATTGGTAATGAAGGGGGCCCACCACGAAGCGAAGGAAACGTCTGTGGTGTGGCCAAATGGCAATGTGAAAATACGCGTCCTGCATGTCGAGGGCGGCGTACCAGTCTCCCGGATCCAGGGATGGGATAATGGTCCCCAGGGATACCATGCGGAACTTCAACTTCACCAGGTATTTGTTGAGCTCTCGCAGGTCGAGGATAGGCCTGAGGCCTCCCTTGGCCTTGGGGATCAGAAAGTAGCGGGAATAAAACCCCTTGCCTTTCTCGTTTTCCGGAACCGCCTCTATAGCTCCTTTGCTGAGGAGCGTCTGCACCTCCTGCCGAAGGAATTGCTCGTGAGAGGGGTCCCTGAAGAGGGACGAGGAAGGGGGGCGGGAAGGAGGAAATGATACAAACTGCAGGCGGTATCCCGTCTGCACCGTGCGTAAGACCCAGCGGTCCGATGTTATTTGGGACCACGCCGGGAGGAAAAACGAAAGGCGGTTGGAAAACGGGGGGGAAGGATCCATGGGGGAAACTGTTACTGCGCCCTCGAGCGCACCTTCAAAATGAAGGCTTAGGTCCAGGCGGGGGCTTAGAGGAGCCTTGGTTCTGCCCCCCTTGGTTCCCCGAATGCCTGCGCCTTCCATTCCTGCCGCGGCGCCTGTTAAGGTCCTGCCGCTGGCGGAACTGGGAATACGGCCTGCGCTGCTGTTGTTGCTGTGGCCGGAAGGGTCTGCGTTGCGTTCCCGGTGTGTGCATCCCGAGGGACCACATAATGACCCGATTATCTTTCAGACTCTTGAGTCTGGGGTCTGTCTTTTCAGAAAACAGGCCCTGGCCTTCGAAAGGGAGGTCCTGGATGGTATGCTGGAGCTCCGGCGGAAGGCCAGAAACCTGCAGCCAGGAGATGCGACGCATCGTTACTCCCGACGCGAGGGTACGGGCAGCCGAGTCTGCAGCATCCAAAGAAGCTTGCAAGGACATGCGTGCAACCTTCTTGCCTTCATCCAAGATGGCTGCAAATTCCTGGCGAGCGTCTTGCGGCAGCAGCTCCTTGAATTTGTCTGCTGCCACCCAGGAGTTGAAGGCATATCTGCTCAGCAGGGCTTGCTGGTTCGAAACCCTGAGCTGCAGCGCCCCAGCCGAGTATACCTTACGGCCGAGGAGGTCCATTCTCCTGGCCTCTCTGGATTTGGGGGCTGGAGCCTCCTGCCCATGACGCTCTCTGTCATTCACCGATTGAACCACCAGGGAACCCGGTGTCGGGTGTACATGGAGGTACTCATAGCCTTTAGAAGGGGCCATGTACTTCCTCTCGACGCCCTTCGCAGTAGGGGGGATGGAGGCCGGAGACTGCCAGATGGTGTTGGCGTTGGCCTGGATGGTTCTCACGAAGGGCAGGGCGACCCTGGTGGGAGCATCTGCTGAGAGGATGGTGACGATCGGATCCTCTATTTCCGAGACCTCCTCGGCTTGCAGACTCAGATTCTGAGCTACTCGCCTGAGGAGGTCTTGGTGTGCTCTGAGATCCAGTGGGGGGGGACTGTTGGAGGAGGTACCAGCCACTGCTTCATCAGGGGAGGAGGATGAGGAGACCCCTGGCAAGAGAGTGTCTAATGGAGGGTCTCCCTCGGCCCTCGCCTCTGCCTCAGGAGCCAGAGCGGAGTCTTGTTGCTTGGACCCTTCCTCCCCATCCGGGGAGGGAGGGGGGCGAGACAATGAGGCTTCCGGCGCCCTGGGCTCCGCCGTCGCAGGCCTAGCAGGGAGCTGTTGGGGCCCCTGGGCTTGATGGTATGCCCAGGGTGTCCAGAACCCCCATTGCTGCGGGCCTTGGTCTTGTTGTGGCGGATCACTAAATAGCGCCGCCTGCCGGTCGGTGCCCAGCACATACCCGCTGTCCGTTTGGGAGGAGACCGACGGCTGTCTAGAAGGTCACGGCGGGGCTGACCCTGGCTGGTAAGGGTCTGCGCAGGTCGGCAGGGACGATCTTCTCGGTGCCGGGGATCGGTACCGGGAGTCATAGCGGTGCCGGGACCGGGACCGGGACTGGGTTCCGTCTCGGTGCCGGGGTCTGGACCGGGACTGGGTTCCGTCTCGGTGCCGGGGTCTGGACCGGGACCGGGTTCCGTCTCGGTGCCGGGATCTGGACCGGTACCGGCCGCCGCTTCGGTGCCGGGATCGGGACCGGGACCTGCCACTGACTTGGTGCCGGGAGGTCGATCGGGACCGGGACCTGCCACCGACTCGGTGCCGGGAGGTCGACCGGTGCGGCGAGTGACGGCGGGACTGGCTTCTGGAGTCACGGCGCTGGTATCAGCGGCTGGAGTCCGACCGCGACCGCCTTGAGGTCAAGCGGTGCCGTGAGTGCGACCGGTACCGCCGAGGAGAGCGGTGCCGGGACTGCGAGCGGCGATGAGATCTCGACCTGCCGTGACGTCGGGACCTGGACCACGAGCGCGAGTCCCGAGACGATGCCGACATCATGGGCTTGCCTCTAGAAGCGACCCTCACCGGAGGTACCGGGGGTGGCAGCTGAGTAGTCTCAGTCAAGGCAATGAGGTCCCGTGCCGAGGCGAAGGTCTCCGGTGTGGATGGGACCAATATCTCAACCCCAGATCTCATGGGGGAGCTTGGCGGCACCGGACTCGACGGACCCGCCGGGCCCGGAGTCGATGGTGCCGGCAGTGCCATGGCCGATGTTGAGGCCGGGCGCTCCAGTCGGGTCTGCCTGGCCAGAGTAGCAGACGTCGACGGTCTTGGTTCTGCACCCGGTGCCGGAGAAGGTCGGTGCCGGGGAGTCTTTTCGGTGCCGGAACGATCCGGTGTCGGCGCCGAGATCACGGCCTGCAAAGCCGCCGGGTCAAGTGCCGCCTCCATAAGGAGAGTCCGGAGTCTTTGATCTCTCTCCTTTTTTGTCCTTGGCTTAAAAGCCTTGCAGAGGAGGCACTTGTCCGATCTGTGCGATTCCCCCAGGCACTTCAGGCACGCGTCGTGGGGGTCGCTGGTAGGCATAGGCTTCTTGCAGGCTGCACACTGCTTGAAGCCCAGTGAACCAGGCATGAGCCCGGTGCCGGGAGCCGGGAAGGGCTATAGCCCCTGGCGAACAACTAATTACTACACTATTTAAACTTAAATACTTGCTAACTATCTTAACAATCTAACTAACAACTATAACAATAACGAGAGATAACGAGAGATAACAAGGAGAGCTAGGGACGTGGAGGAAAGCTAAGCCGCGCTCCACAGTTCCAATGACAGACACGGCGGTAAGAAGGAACTGAGGAGCGGGCGGGCCGGCAGGGGTATATATAGAGCGCCATGGCGGCGCCACTCTAGGGGGCGACCTGCCGGCCCACTGGAGTTGCTAGGGTAAAAAAAGTTTCCGACGAACGTGCACGCGCGGCGCGCACACCTAACTGGAATGGATGTGAGCAATCACTCGAAGAAGAAGCTCACTTTCCTTTTCTTGTGGTCTATTAGTTTAGCAGGAATTTCTAAGCACTGACGCCATTAGTTCGCTAAAACCAACTCACAATGCTACAAGACTGGGGTATTTTATAAAGTAAACACAGTTTGGGACTGGGTCAAATCTATGATAATTGCAAATATATAAACCTCCTCTCTCAGAATAACCAATGAGGAGATAATTACACACACATATTTACTTACACCCAACTGCCTGCTTCCCCTTTATTTCATTCATTTCTGGAATAAAATCCCATTTCTAGTGGATTCAAAACTCTCTTTCTAGTTCTCATCTGCCCAGCTCATAAAGTAAAATAAATAAGGCACTTACCCATGGTGTCCTGAAGAAAGAGGAGAAACCAAAGCAGCTGAGTGGAGAGATGTCCCTTCATTGCCAGCCGGACTTGCTGGTTCCCTCCTCTCACTGCACTGGCTGCACCAAAACACTCTGCCAGGGCTCCTCTGTGTCTGACAAGTAACAAAAAAGCTGTGGAAGGGAAATATGTAGATTCAGAGGCTGGCATCAGCTGCAAGAAGGAACCAATAGAAACAATATTCACCTTTTTTGACATTATCAGAGGGTTTATCTAAATTTTTTTGCAGCTAAAACATCCAATACAATTCTAAAGCTCTGTCTGTGACCATATATGAGTGACAAGTCTGCTTCTGATGTCATCTTCGCTTCAGTCTTGGATCATCATGTAACACCCTCCTTGGAGTAGGGAAGAACAGTGTGAAAAATGATTCTGTCTTTTTAGTCAAATAAAAGTGAGCCTTGAATGCTGCTCAGCTGATAAATTAATTAAAAAAAATAAATGCAGGGAAAGAAGAAACCTCTAAAATTGAACCCCACAGAGCTGTGTGTGTCCAATTGTAGCCAGGACACTAAAACACAGAGCTGGGATGTTACCACTGGGGTTAGCTGTATCCAAAAGGGAAGGGAACAACCTCTGCTCCCTTTGTGGAACGCAGACTGCTCAGGGCTTCCTGAACGGAGTGGGAACAGCAGTGGTACATTAGTGATAGGAGTGTGTCATGGAGCTTCCTTCTTCAGATGTGACCATCAGTGGCAGCAGAGTCTCACAGGGCTTCCTGTTCACCATGTTAGAGCTCATTCTTAGCACTTACTGATTAGTTTCTGAGTGACCATCTTGCATATTGTAGTGTAGGTAGCAACCCACTCCAAGACTCTCTGCCCAGGCCAGTGCTAGGCCTGCCCTGTGTGGTAACTCTAGGTAGCACAGGCTGCGTTAGTCAGTCTGGGACCTAGAGAGAATTGCACAGTCCTGGCCATTTCTGTCAGTCTGAAAAGAGAATCTCCTTAATAGTCCGTGCAGCTGAAACCTTTCTCTTCTGTACAGTGAAGAGCAGCACATTGGCCATAGGACACGAGCTTCCCAGCAAACAGCAGCAAGTTCACGAGGAAAACAACATAGCCAACATCCAGCGGAAAAGTGGCTGGAGGAGGGGGCAATCAAAGGTAAAATCCAGCCTGAAGGAGCCACGTGTAGGTGTGTTTTAGAACAGGCCTAACCGAGCCGTTTAGAATAGAATTTTAAATCAGCCCATCACAGCAATTGTGGTGTCAAATAGAAAGGCGGCCTTGCAGAAAACAGCTCTAACGCAGGCATCTCTGGTGCTTTGCCACCCCTATCTCATGAAGGTCAAATTGCCACAGTGTGAACTCCTTGGCAATGAAAACAGGGTGTTTCCCCAGCCACACGGCATCTTATTGAGCGGCAAGAGCTCTGAATCAGCACAGGAAGTTCTCTCTCACGCATCCAGAGAGCAGCAAAGGCTAGGAACCATGCGGTTGCTACACCAGTTCTGCTTTAAATACTACCCTTGTCAGTGGCTCACCATGATAGTAGAGCACAGTGTAGCCACTGACTCTGAATAAACAGAACACAGGTCAGAGAATTCAAGAACTGAAGAAGGTGCTGGCAACATTACTGGGAAAGGGGGTGAGCTCTCCTTGCAACAGCTCTGATTGGCTTTTCTGCCCCAGGAGGTGGACATGTGAAACAGACTGCAAATTGAAGGCTCAGATTCACTAAGTGGTTGAAGCTTCTCATGTTTTCTGGTGATTGGGCCCCACCTCACCGAAATCCCATCACCAGGAGCATTGTCAGATTTGGCAGTGCTGTGACAGCTACTCCAAGGCCGTTCTCTTCAGAACAGGTGTCCTGGGTGGGTCCTGCAGCTCCTTGGGGGTGACCATGTCACGTGGCTGATCCCACAATCAAGGCGGAAATAGCCAGGCAGGGATTGTTGCCCAGTGATTGGAGGGAAGGGGATGGGAAAGTCCAGGGGCTCTGCTCAGAGCCTGGTGTCTGGAGTGGGCCAGCAGAGCTCCCCGCCCGAGGGAAGCTGGGGAGCAGCCCGAGAAGTGGGGCAGGTGAGCCTGCAGTTGGGAGATGAGAATACGGGATCAGAAGCCTGGACATGAGGGATAACTGGGGAGCCCTCAGAAAGGATCATATGCGCTGGTGAGGTCCTGGCCCTGTGTAGCTGGGAAGGGCCAGATGAAGGAGGTAGGAGAGCTCTGCTGTGAAGGTGAGGAAGGGGATACACTTCTGTGGTGTAACTGTCCCAAGGCAGGGGACTTTAACTGACCCCTTTGTGGTGTGAGCACTCATAGAACTGCCAGAGGGGAAACAGAGGCAGGATGGTCACATTTTGACACCATAGGGGCCTGTGCCAGACTGCAGCCTGTGATGCTGCTGACCTGGGGTTCAAAGTGTGAGGAGAAGTCCTGAAACTTCCTAAATTCCACTTCTAGAAAGCACAGAATATCCATAGGTGTCATAAACAGATAGCTAAGGGTTAATGTCTCTTTCACCTGAAACACCTGACCAGAGAACCAATCAAGAAACCGGATTTTTTTCAACCTTGGGTGGAGGGAAGTGTGTCTCTGAGTCTTTTGTCTGTCTGCCTGTTTTCCTCTGAGCTTTGGAGAAGTAGTTCTATTTTCTAGTCTTCTGTTTCTAAGTGTAAGGACAAAGAGATCAGATAGTAAGTTCTATGGTTTCTTTTCTTTGGTATTTGCATGAATATAAGTGCTGGAATGCTTTGATTTGTATTCTTTTTGAATAAGGCTGTTTATTCAATATTCTTTTAAGCAATTGACCCTGTGTTGTATCATCTTAATACAGAGAGAACATTTGTATTTTTTCTTTCTTTTTTATATAAAGTTTTCTTTTAAGACCTGTTGGAGTTTTTCTTTACTTCAGGGAAATTAAGTCTGTACTCACCAGGGAATTGGTGGGAGGAAGAAATCAAGGGGAGAGCTGTGTGTTGGATTGCTAGCCTGATTTGGCATTTCCTCTGTGTGAAGAGGAAAGTGCTTTTGTTCCAGGATTGGGAACGGAGAGGGGGAATCACTCTGCGTAGTTTCACAGAGCTTGTGTCTGGGTATCTCTCCAGGAGCATCTGGAGGGGGGAAGGGAAAAAGGATTATTTCCCTTTGTTGTGAGACTCAAGGGATTTGGGTCTTGGGTCCCCAGGGAAGGTTTTTCAGTGGGACCAGAGTGCCCCAAAACACTCTAATTTTTTGGGTGGTGGCAGCAGTACCAGGTCCAAGCTGGTAACTAAGCTTGGAGGTTTTCATGCTAACCCCCATATTTTGGACGCTAAGGTCCAGAATCTGGGAATAAGGTTATAACATGGTGTAGCAGCGGCGGGATATAGACAGAATCCAGAAGCCAGTAGGAATATTATATTTTTCTTTTCTCTGCTAAGGGCTTTTTAGCAGAGAGAAACAGTTTGGTTTTAAAAGGGAACCAGAGAGAATTTTTTTTTTCTGCTCTCTAGCAGTTTGTGGTTTGCATATTAAGCGAGAAGACTGTTAAGGGTCTTTTGTCATGCAATAGCCCTCCCATTAGGAGGCAAATACCAGCACTTATATGCATGCAGATAAAGTGGTTTTTCTGGTTTCCCTTAATTGAACATTAGCTAGAGAGAGAAAAGGAAAAAAGCACTGTTGCTAGGCAGACTTCAGGAGGCAACAGAGAGCCTGCAGTTCAGAAAATAAACACCGGAGGGCACCCCAACACAAGAAAACAGGAACCATGACTTCTAAGGCAAAGATTGACGCCGAAGAACAAATCAAAGACGCTGAACACAGGCGACAGATGGAGATGAAAGAAAAGGAAGAAAGCCTCAAACTGGCAGCCTTCCAAAGAGAACAGGCAGCCCAAGAGGCAGCACACAAAAGAAAACTAGAAGAAGAAGAGGTGGCCTACCGAAGGAAACAAGCAGAAGATGAGGCAGCCCACCGCCGAGAAATGGAAAAACAACAAAAAGAAATGGAAAAACAACAAAAAGAAATGGAAAAACAACAAAAAGAAATGGAAAAACAACAAAAAGAGAATGAAGAGAAGGAAAAACAGAGAAAACATGAACTGGAGATGGCAAAAGCTGGGCTGCATGTGCCAGCCAACCCTAACAACCCGGCGCCAGTTATTGCTCCACAGCACAGGAAATTTCCCACCTACAAGGCAGGTGATGACACCGAGGCCTTCTTGGAAAATTTTGAAAGAGCCTGTCTTGGGTACAGCATCCCCGAAGACCAGTACATGGTAGAATTAAGGCCACACCTCAGTGGACCTTTAGCAGAGGTGGCAGCTGAAATGCCCAAGCCGCAAATGAATGGCTATAAACTTTTTCAAACCAAGGCCAGATACAGGATGGGGATAACCCCAGATCATGCCGGTCGGCGCTTCAGAACCCAAAAATGGAAACCAGAGGTGTCATTTCCCAAACACGCCTACTACATTGCAAAAAACTATGAGGCCTGGTTAACAGGAAACAACATTCAAACCTTGGAAGAAGTGAACCTCCTCATACAAATGGAGCAGTTCTTGGATGGTGTTCCTGAAGACATCACACGGTACATACAAGATAGAAATCCCAAAACTATCGCTGAGGCGGGGGAGATTGGAGCCAAATGGATGGAACTGGCAGAAAGCAAAAAAGCTACTGTCAAGGGGAACGATTACCCCAGGGGGCACACAGACCATAAACCCTACAACCGAGGACAGCCAAAGACCCTCCATACCACCCAAGTAAAGCCACAGATACCCTACTCTTCAACCTCACCAGTCTCCAGTAACTCACCTCGGCCCAGTGACCCATCAGATGGAAGATGCTTTAAGTGTAATGAACTGGGACATATCAAGGCCAACTGTCCAAAGAACACCATGCGAGTGCAATTCATTACACCACCATCACACCAAAGATCCCCAGGCCCAGATGCCTCTCAAATACCCTTGGAGCGAAGGGAAAATTTGAGAGTGGGCGGAAAGAAGGTTACTGCGTGGAGAGACACGGGGGCACAAGTGTCAGCTATCCACCAATCCTTCGTTGACCCCAAATTCATCAACCCAAAGGCCAAAGTTACAATTTACCCCTTCATGTCACAAGCTGTAGACTTGCCTACAGCTCAACTGCCTGTCCAGTACAAAGGCTGGTCAGGAATGTGGACTTTTGCAGTCTATGACAATTATCCTATCCCCATGCTACTGGGGGAAGACTTGGCCAACCAGGTGAGGCGGGCCAAGAGAGTGGGAATGGTTACCCGTAGCCAAACCAGGCAAGCTTCCAGACCCATTCCTGTTCCTGAGCCGTCCACAGAAGCCCCGTCTGTGTTACCAGAGACCCAGACAGAGGCAGTGGACCCGGATTCCATGCCTACCACTGAAACAGCCACAGCATCTCCAGTCCCAGGCCCGGAACTGGAACAGCAACCAGCACCAGCAAGTGCAACCACATCTTCAAACTCAACGCCAGAGGGCGCCAGCGAGCCAGAACTGGCAGAAGCACACGACAGCCATACCCAAAAGGCTCAGCCAGAGCCTGAAATACCCTCAGGTGCACCAGCGGAGAGCGGTTCACCAGCAACGGAAACAACCCCATCACCTACATCGCTTCCAGAGGGACCAAGCCCAAGTCCACAGTCTGAGGAAGAACTGGTGACCCCAGCCTCAAGGGAACAGTTCCAGGCTGAGCAGGAAGCAGATGACAGCCTTCAGAAAGCGTGGGCGGCGGCACGGAGCACCCCACCGCCTCTCAGCTCTTCTAATCGATCCCGGTTTGTTATAGACCAAGGACTTTTATACAAGGAAATTCTTTCTGGTGGACACCGGGAAGAATGGCAGCCGCAAAAACAGTTGGTGGTTCCAACTAAGTACCGGGAGAAGCTCTTAAGCTTAGCCCATGATCATCCCAGTGGCCATGCTGGGGTGAACAGAACCAAGGACCGGTTGGGGAAGTCCTTCCACTGGGAGGGGATGGGCAAGGATGTTGCCAAGTATGTCCGGTCTTGTGAGGTATGCCAAAGAGTGGGTAAGCCTCAAGACCAGGTCAAGGCCCCTCTCCAGCCACTCCCCATAATTGAGGTCCCATTTCAGCGAGTAGCTGTGGATATTCTGGGCCCTTTCCCAAAAAAGACGCCCAGAGGAAAGCAGTACGTACTGACTTTAGTGGACTTTGCTACCCGATGGCCAGAAGCAGTAGCTCTAGGCAACACCAGGGCTAACACTGTGTGCCTGGCCCTAACAGACATCTTTGCCAGGGTAGGTTGGCCCTCTGACATCCTTACAGATTCAGGGTCTAATTTCCTGGCAGGGACCATGGAAAAACTGTGGGAAACTCATGGGGTGAATCACTTGGTTGCCACCCCGTACCACCATCAAACCAATGGCCTGGTGGAAAGGTTCAATGGAACTTTGGGGGCCATGATAAGAAAATTCATCAACGAATTCTCCAATAATTGGGACCTAGTGTTGCAGCAGTTGCTGTTTGCCTACAGGGCTGTACCACATCCCAGTTTAGGGTTTTCACCATTTGAACTGGTGTATGGTCACGAGGTTAAGGGGCCATTACAGTTGGTGAAGCAGCAATGGGAGGGGTTTACGCCTTCTCCAGGAACTAACATTCTGGACTTTGTAAGCAACCTACAAAGCACCCTCCGACACTCTTTAGCCCTTGCTAGAGAGAACCTAAAGGATGCTCAAGAAGAGCAAAAGGCCTGGTATGACAGACATGCCAGAGAACGTTCCTTCAAGGTAGGAGACCAGGTTATGGTCTTGAAGGCGCAACAGGCCCATAAGATGGAAGCATCATGGGAAGGGCCATTCACGGTCCAAGAGCGCCTGGGAGCTGTAAACTACCTCATAGCATTTCCCAATTCCTCACTAAAGCCTAAAGTGTACCATGTTAATTCTCTCAAGCCTTTCTATTCCAGAGACTTACAGGTTTGTCAGTTTACAGTCCAGGGAGATGATGCTGAGTGGCCTGACGGTGTCTACTACGACGGAAAAAAAGACGGTGGCGTGGAAGAGGTAAACCTCTCAACCACCCTGGAACGTCTGCAGCGGCAACAAATCAAGGAGCTGTGCACTAGCTTCGCCCCATTGTTCTCAGCCACCCCAGGACGGACTGAACGGGCATACCACTCCATTGATACAGGTAATGCTCACCCAATCAGAACCCCAACCTACCGGGTGTCTCCTCATGCCCAAGCTGCTATAGAACGGGAGATCCAGAACATGCTACAGATGGGTATAATCCGCCCATCTACCAGTGCATGGGCATCTCCAGTGGTTCTGGTACCCAAACCAGATGGGGAAATACGCTTTTGCGTGGACTACCGTAAGCTAAATGCTGTAACTCGTCCGGACAACTATCCGATGCCACGTACTGATGAGCTATTGGAAAAGTTGGGACGTGCCCAGTTCATCTCTACAATAGACTTAACCAAGGGGTACTGGCAAGTACCGCTAGATGAACCTGCCAAGGAGAGGTCAGCATTCGTCACCCATGCGGGGGTGTATGAATTCAATGTCCTTCCTTTCGGCCTTCGAAATGCACCCGCCACCTTCCAGAGGCTGGTAGATGGTCTACTAGCTGGACTGGGAGAATTCGCAGTTGCCTACCTCGATGATGTGGCCATTTTTTCAGACTCCTGGCCCGAACACCTACTACACCTGGAAAAGGTCTTTGAGCGCATCAGGCAGGCAGGACTAACTGTTAAGGCCAAAAAGTGTCAAATAGGCCAAAACAGAGTAACTTACCTGGGGCACCAGGTGGGTCGAGGAACCATAAACCCCCTACAGGCCAAAGTGGATGCTATCCAAAAGTGGCCTGTCCCACGGTCCAAAAAGCAAGTCCAATCCTTCTTAGGCTTGGCCGGATACTACAGGCGATTTGTACCACACTACAGCCAAATCGCTGCCCCATTGACCGACCTGACCAAAAAGACCCAGCCAAATGCCGTTAAGTGGACTGATAAGTGTCAAAAAGCCTTTACCCAGCTTAAGGCAACGCTCATGTCGGACCCTGTGCTCAGGGCCCCGGACTTTGACAAGCCATTCCTAGTAACCACGGATGCATCTGAGCGTGGTATAGGAGCAGTACTCATGCAGGAAGCAACAGATCACAACTTCCATCCTGTCGTGTTTCTCAGCAAGAAACTGTCTGAGAGGGAAAGTCACTGGTCAGTCAGTGAAAAGGAATGCTATGCCATTGTGTACGCCCTGGAAAAGCTACGCCCATATGTTTGGGGACGGCGGTTCCAACTACAAACTGACCATGCTGCACTAAAGTGGCTTCATACTGCCAAGGGGAACAACAAGAAACTTCTTCGGTGGAGTTTAGCTCTCCAAGATTTTGATTTTGAAATTCAACACATCACAGGAGCTTCTAACAAAGTTGCTGATGCACTCTCCCGTGAGAGTTTCCCAGAATCCAGTAGTTAAAAAGTGTTCTTAACATGTAAAAGTCTGTTAGTTATATACTTAGTAGTATATGTAAAGGTGCATGTGTTGTATTAATCTGTTTATTTTCAAGTTCTAGAAGGAAATTGCCGCCAGTGAGCTTTCCCACTGTCTGCAATTTGGGGGGCGTGTCATAAACAGATAGCTAAGGGTTAATGTCTCTTTCACCTGAAACACCTGACCAGAGAACCAATCAGGAAACCGGATTTTTTTCAACCTTGGGTGGAGGGAAGTGTGTCTCTGAGTCTTTTGTCTGTCTGCCTGTTTTCCTCTGAGCTTTGGAGAAGTAGTTCTATTTTCTAGTCTTCTGTTTCTAAGTGTAAGGACAAAGAGATCAGATAGTAAGTTCTATGGTTTCTTTTCTTTGGTATTTGCATGAATATAAGTGCTGGAATGCTTTGATTTGTATTCTTTTTGAATAAGGCTGTTTATTCAATATTCTTTTAAGCAATTGACCCTGTGTTGTATCATCTTAATACAGAGAGAACATTTGTATTTTTTCTTTCTTTTTTATATAAAGTTTTCTTTTAAGACCTGTTGGAGTTTTTCTTTACTTCAGGGAAATTAAGTCTGTACTCACCAGGGAATTGGTGGGAGGAAGAAATCAAGGGGAGAGCTGTGTGTTGGATTGCTAGCCTGATTTGGCATTTCCTCTGTGTGAAGAGGAAAGTGCTTTTGTTCCAGGATTGGGAACGGAGAGGGGGAATCACTCTGCGTAGTTTCACAGAGCTTGTGTCTGGGTATCTCTCCAGGAGCATCTGGAGGGGGGAAGGGAAAAAGGATTATTTCCCTTTGTTGTGAGACTCAAGGGATTTGGGTCTTGGGTCCCCAGGGAAGGTTTTTCAGTGGGACCAGAGTGCCCCAAAACACTCTAATTTTTTGGGTGGTGGCAGCAGTACCAGGTCCAAGCTGGTAACTAAGCTTGGAGGTTTTCATGCTAACCCCCATATTTTGGACGCTAAGGTCCAGAATCTGGGAATAAGGTTATAACAATAGGGTCCTGCTACTGGGCTTTCATGACTTGCACTGAGTCTAGAGTATGACTTAAACCAGAAAGTGTATTGGCTTTGGCCTACATGGAGAACGCAGGAGTGTATTTTGGGGGTGGAGGGAGTAATAAACATTTTGCTTCTATCCCTGTGACTAAGTGCTGTAACTATTTCCTGTTGTTTGAATTTCCTATTTACTCCTGTACGATGATGCATTTTAATACTTGTCTTTATTTGCTCCCCCCTAGATAGAGAAGAACCTTTCCCAAAGGCCCTGTCAGTCTCGGTTTATTTCACAATACAGAAAACATCAAAGGGATCAGTATGGAGTTCCCATGAAAGACAGGCACAGTTTGGGGTCTGTTCTGTGCTCCCAGCCTGCCGAATCTGAGAGGAAGGCAGCAAAACTCCTCACATTTGAAGGTGCAGAGCAAAGAAAGGAGAATTGTACCATCTCCTCAACACTCACAGAGCAGGAGGGCCAGGGTGCAGGAGCCTGAGGCAATGCAGCAGCACCACCTTCACTGTGACCCCTGAGATGTTCCCATGCTTGACCTCCCTGTGTTTGGGTCTCTGCTGCTCGAGGGCAGCAACTGAGGTTGGAGGGCGCAGATCCTCTCCCTGTGTCACCATCATCCCATAATGCTTCAGCGATTTCACTGTATAAGAAATTCACACCATGTTCAGGACTCAGTACAAGACCCAAGCTGGATCTTCTGAGTCCATCTCTTATTTGGTAGTTCCAAACCCCTGCCCAGGTTTGGAGGGAGTGGTCTCCAGGACAGTGCAGCAGTTAGCAGGGAGTCAGTCCCAGTTTTTGCTCAATCATGGTGCAGTGTGGGGAGAGGACACATGGTGCCAGTAGCTGTCAGTTTGGCTCAGGCCTGACTGTGTCATGCTTCCAAATCCAGCTGGGAGGCTGAAGCAGCAGGATCTTTCCTGATGGAATGGGACCATCGACCTCAGTACAGTACAGTTGAAAGGTGAATGTGGTCATGAAAGGTGAATGTGGTCATGCCCTCCCTCTCCCCCCTCCCTCTGCCCAGGAGCAGGGATCACCACTAGAGGGCAATGTAGGAAAGCAGCTTAAGTGGCTTCCCCGGGGCACACCCCATTGGTGCACTGCCTCTGCTCCTAAAGCCCAGACAACCTCACCCAGCTCTGAATTGAGCACTAAGGCCTGGTCTAAACTACGCATTTATACTGATTTTAGCAGCATTAAACCGATTTAACGCAGCACCCGTCCACACAACAAGGCCCTTTATACTGATATAAAGGGCTCTTTAAATCAGTTTCTGTACTCCTCCCCAACGAGAGGATTAGCTCTGAAATCGGTATTACCATATCGGATTAGGGTTAGTGTGGCCGCAAATCGATGGTATTGGCCTCCGGGTGGTATCCCACAGTGCACCATTGTGACCGCTCTGGACAGCAATCCGATCTAGGATGCACTGGCCATGTAGATGCTTCTGGGCTGAGTGTGTAGTTGGATAGATTGACGATATTGCTGGGTGGGTTGAGGGTACCACGATTGTGGCCCCATGAGACAGGTAAGAGTTTAGACAGCTTACAGTCCTTTTTCCTTTGTAGAGAGGTGAAGTGAGTAATGTAGATCTCTTGTCTTATTTTAGTGAAGTCCGTTTGTATGGAAGTTTGGTTATTAATGAGAGTCTCCAGGTTGGAGAGCTCTTTTTTGATGTTTTCCTGTTTGCTGTATAGGATGCTGATCAGGTGGTTCCTCAGTTTCTTTGACAGAGTATGGGATAGCCTCTCACTGTGGTCTGTGTAGTATGTAGATAGCAGTGGATTTTTTACCTTTAGTCCATTTGGTATGATGTCCATCCGTTTGCATTTGGAAAAGAAGATGATATCTGTCTGTATTTGTGCAAGTTTCTTCATGAGGTTGATGGATCTCCACTCCATACGGCTAAATGCAGTGCCTTGCATGGTGTCAAGTATCAGAGGGGTAGCCGTGTTAGTCTGGATCTGTAAAAGCAGCAAAGAGTCCTGTGGCATCTTATAGACTAACTGACGTTTTGGAGCATGGGCTTTCGTGGGTGAATACCCACGTCGTCAGATGCATGTAGTGGAAATTTCCAGGGGCAGGTATTTATATGCAGGCAAACTAGAGATAATGAGGTAGTTCAATCAGGGAGGATGAGGCCCTATTCTAGCTGTTGAGGTGTGAAATGCAAACGGATGGACATCATACCAAAAGTCTGTCCTATCTCGGGGACTCTCTTTCTGCCCTGCCACCCCCACCAACATGATACAGTTCTGTGGCAATCTGGAAGCCTACTTCCGCCATCTCCGACTCAAAGAATACTTTCAGGACAACACTGAACAATGCACTGATACACAGGTACCCTTCCACCAACAGCACAAGAAGAAGAACTCCACATGGACTCCTCCTGAGGGTCAAAATGACAGTCTGGACCTCTACACTGAATGCTTCCGCCGATGTGCACAGGCAGAAATTGTGGAAAAACAACATCGCTTGCCTCATAACCTAAGTCGTGCAGAACGCAATGCCATCCAGAGCCTCAGAAACCACCCAGTCATTATCATCAAAGAGGTTGATAAAGGAGGTGCTGTTGTCATCATGAACATGTCTGACTACCAAAAGGAGGCTGCCAGACAACTCTCCAACACCAAATTCTACAGGCCACTTCCCTCAGATCCCACTGAGGAATACACTAAGAAACTGCAACATCTACTCGGGGCACTCCCTACACTATCACCGGAACAAATCAACATACTCTTAGAGCCCCGACCAGGGTTATTCTATCTACTACCCAAGATCCACAAACCCGGAAATCCTGGACGCCTCATCATCTCGGGCATTGGCACTCTCACTGAAGGACTGTCTGGATATGTGGACTCTCTACTCAGACCCTATGCCACCAGCACTCCCAGCTATCTCCGTGACATCACTGATTTCCTGAGGAAACTACAATGCATTGGTGACCTTCCAGAAAACACCATCCTAGCCACCATGGATGTAGAGGCTCTCTACACGAACATCCCACACACCGATGGAATACAAGCTGTCAGGAACAGTATCCCTGATGATGCCACAGCACAACTGGCTGCTGAGCTCTGTGCCTTTATTCTCACACACAACTATTTCAAATTTAATGACAATATATATCTCCAGATCAGTGGCACAGCTATGGGCACCCGCATGGCCCCACAATATGCCAATATTTTTATGGTCGACCTGGAACAACGCTTCCTCAGCTCTCATTCACTCACGCCCCTTCTCTACCTTCGCTACATTGATGACATCTTCATCATCTGGACCCATGGGAAGGAGTCTCTGGAAAAATTCCACCATGATTTCAACAGCTTCCACCCCACCATCAACCTCAGCCTGGACCAATCTACACAGGAGGTCCACTTCCTAGACACCACGGTGCAAATAAATGATGGTCACATTACCACCACCCTATACCGAAAACCTACCGACCGCTATGCCTACCTTCATGCCTCCAGCTTCCATCCCGGGCACATCACATGATCCATTGTCTACGGCCAAGCACTGAGGTACAACCGACTCTGCTCTAACCCCTCAGACACCTACAAAATCTCCACCAAGCATTCTCAAAACTACAATACCCGCATGAGGAAATAAAGAAACAGATCAACAGAGCCAGACGTGTACCCAGAAGCCTCCTACTGCAAGACAAACCCAAAAAAGAAACCAACAGGACTCCACTGGCCATCACATACACTCCCTAGCTAAAACCTCTCCAACGCATCATCAGGGACCTACAACCGATCCTGGACAATGATCCCACCCTTTCACAGGCCTTGGGTGGCAGGCCAGTCCTCGCCCACAGGCAACCTGCCAACCTGAAACATATTCTCACCAGTAACTGCACACTGCACCATAGTAACTCTAGCTCAGGAATCAATCCATGCAACAAACCTCGATGCCAACTCTGCCCACATATCTACACCAGCGACACCATCACAGGACCTAACCAGATCAGCCACACCATCACTGGTTCATTCACATGCACGTCCACCAATGTAATATACGCCATCATATGCCAGCAATGCCCCTTTGCTATGTACATTGGCCAAACTGGACAGTCACTATGGAAAAGGATAAACAGACACAAATCAGATATTAGGAATGGCAATATACAAAAACCTGTAGGAGAATACTTCAACCTCCCTGGCCACACTATAGCAGACCTTAAGTTGGCCATCCTGCAGCAAAAAAACTTCAGGACCAGACTTCAAAGAGAAACTGCTGAGCTTCAGTTCATCTGCAAGTTTGACACCATCAGCTCAGGATTAAACAAAGACTGTGAATGGTTTGCCAATTACAGAACCAGTTTCTCCTCCCTTGGTTTTCACACCTCAACTGCTAGAACAGGGCCTCATCCTCCCTGATTGAACTACCTCATTATCTCTAGCTTGCTAGCATATATATACCTGCCCCTGGAAATTTCCACTACATGCATCTGACGAAGTGGGTATTCACCCACGAAAGCTCATGCTCCAAAACGTCTGTTAGTCTATAAGGTGCCACAGGACTCTCTGCTGCTTTTACAGATCCAGACTAACACGGCTACCTCTCTGATATGGGAAAAAAATTGTTTCTTGACTTTTTTATATGTCACCCTTTGTCTACTGCATGTTGCTGGTAGACACGGTGCTGGGGCATGAGCAGCAGTACCCCCTCCCCTTGCTTCCCTGGTGGCAGATGGTACAATATGACTGCTATCCAGCAACAGCAACAGCAACAGCAACAGCAGCAGCAGCAGTCCATGAGTGCTCCTGGCTGGCCTCAGGTGAGGTCAGCCAGAGGTGCCTGGGTAAAAATAGGAAGGACTGCTGGTCATTCCCAGTAGATGGTACAGAATGGCTGGTAACTGTCTTTGTCATAGCAAATGGGGGCTGAGCTTCAATCCGCCCCCTCCTTTCATGTGTAAAGAAAAGATTCTGTTCTGCCTGGACTATCAAAGCAGCGGGATGCTGGGCTCCTCCCCCCCCCCAACCTTTTAATGTCCTGCCTGGACTATCATAGCACCTGGAGCCTGCATCCCCCTCATTTTATCTCACTAAAAACTCAGTGTTTCTTTTTCCTGCATTCTTTATTACTTCATCACACAAATGGCGGGGGGGGGGACACTGTAATGGTAGTCCAGGAGGGTTGAGGGAGCAGGGAGCAACGAGTGGGGTTGTTGCAGGGTCATGCCCTAGAATGGCAGGCAGCTCATCATTTCTGCGGGATCTGACACAGAGCAGCTGTGCTCTCTGGAACACTGGTTCTCTAGCACACTTGCCCCCTATTCTAGACAGGATTGACTCTATTTTTAGATAAACCATAAAGAAGGGAATGGCCCAGGGAATCATTCCCACTTTTGTCATTGCACCCCCGGCCAACTTCAGCCAGGGGCACCCATGACAGCAGCAGACAGTACAGAACAACTGATAACCATCATCTCATTGCCAATTTACAATGGAATGGCAGAAGGTACAGAACAACTGATAACCATCTCTACTATATTGCAAAGGCAAATGAATGCTGTTGTCTAGCGCTGCAGTACCGCCTCTCTCAGCGGCATCCAGTACACATAAGGTGACAGTGACAAAAGGCAAAACGGGCTCCATGGTTGCGATGCTATGGTGTCTGCCAGGGTAATCCAGGGAAAAAGGGCGCGAAATGATTATCTGCCGTTGCTTTCACGGAGCAAGGAATGAGTGATGACATTTACCCAGAATCACCCGCAACACTGTTTTTGCCCATCATGCATTGGGATCTCAACCCAGAATTCCAATGGGCGGAGGAGACTGTGGGAACTATGGGATAACTACGGGATAGCTACCCACAGTGCAACGCTCCAGAAATCGACGCTAGCCTCGGTACATGGATGCACACTGCCGAATTAATGTGCTTAGTGTGGCTGCGTGCACTCGACTTTATACAATCTTTTTTACAAAACCGGTTTAAGTAAAATCGGAATAATCCCGTAGTGTAGACATACCCTAAGTATCAGTGTGAGGCAAACCCACAGCCAGATCAAGGCTCCTCACCCAGCTGAACTGACCCATCACTGGTCATTCGGTGGACTGCGGGTCCACTGCTCTATGTGAGCATTTATCTTTCCCCCACTGATCCCTCCACACTTGAGAACTGGGTTGATCTCAAGACCAGGGTGGCTGACAGTTTGCAGAGGTGTAGGGAGTTTCTCCAGTGCCTTTCCCTACAGAAGAGGGAAATGGTGCTCAACCAGCTGATCCTGTCCATGCTATGGAACAGCTCAACATCCTGCCCCTGCCCCGGGCACCCTGGCTGGTCTGCAGAATAAAATCTTGGAGTTCTTCTGGACAGGGTTGCACTGGGTCTCCTCAGGTATCCTGAGCCTCTCCCTGTAGGAGGGAAGACAGCGTCTGCTTTTCCTCTGCAGTCAAGCCCATTTCTTCCACATTCATGCCTTGCACAGACTCCTTTCTGGTGCAGGTAGTCTGGCATGGAACCCCCTCCAAGATCTCTGCTAAAACTGAAAACTCTTCTATCTCCACCTAAGGAGTCTCCTGCGAGATCTCTCTGAGTTTGCTGATCTTTTACCAGGACGTCCTCAGGACCTAGAAGCTACTCTTCTCAACCAGGTCCATGGCAGCCACTGCTACAAAATCTCTATTTAGGTGTGCAGGTGTCAGAATCCCCCTCGGTACACCAGAGGCCAGTCCCAGCTGGTGCCACCAGGATCCCCTGGACTATGACCAGGTGGACCGGGTGGACCCCTACGGTTGTCCCCAGCATATGGGGTTCTCCACCCCAAACATTTCTTTTTGTGCACTCCACAAGGTGAGGGCAGCCCTGTCACATATCTCATGCATTTTCCTTGAGCGTGCCCAGTGGCAGAGTTCTTCATGTCCACTCCTCACCCATGACACTGGGGCCTTTACCACTGCCCCCCTGCCCCGCGAGCATCCCAGGCCATTCCTTATGTACCATGTGAGATTGCTCTGAGATATGCAACTGGTCTGTCTCTGAACAGTGCCCATAAAACAAGTATGCACTCATACTCCTCATCCTTCATTTACCCACTCTTGGGTCCTGCCTTGACACCAAGTGGGGGGTATGACTGGTTCCCCCCAAGGTGCCACCTAGAATTAGGGTATCACTGAATCCCCTGACCCACCAGTATGGACTACCTCTCACATTGTACTGCTGTGACAAGCTGCAAAGCCTTCCAGCCTTCACTTTCACAAGCATTCATATAGGTAGAGACACACCAAGCTACAGTTGCATGCAGGCTCTCTTACCAGCCCCTGCATATGAATGCAACAGCTAAGACAACATCAAGCAAATCATCCAGGCAATCCCTGAACTGCAGAACATAGTACACCACATTAGGGGTTGGATTGGCCTGTTCTTCCCAGTCTTCCTTCAACAGGCTGAGTATCCCTCACATTTGTCACTGCTCTGTAGAATGCAAAATGTTAGAAGACTGTCAAAGCTTGCAGGACTTCCTGTACTGTGAATGGGAGGTGGGTGGAGGACAGCACCTCAACACCAGAGGTTAGTCCTGATGAAGCTCATGAGCATCCCCTTCAGAGTCTAGTTGAAATAATCCCCTAGGCCATCTGTCTGTGGGTGGTATATGGAGTTGTGCAGGTTCTTGATCCACATTAGATCACATACCTCCCTCATTAGCTTGGAGGTGAAATTTATACTTTTGTCCTTCAGGATCTACTTGGGTAGTCTAACTGTTGCAAAGATTTTCAATAATTCTGTCACTATCACTAGGGCCATGGTGGTCTGCAGGGGAACTGCTGCAAAGTAGCATGTGGCATAGTCAACTACACAAGCATATAACAGTAGCCAGCTGAGCTCTTTTCTATGTGTCCTATAATTTCCACCCCTATCTGCTCGAATGAGACTTCTACCAGTGGAAGGGGAACCAGGGGGCTGGTCGCACCGCTTTAGGGGCTATCAATTGGCAGTCTGATCAGAAAGCACAAAAATCTTTTACTTCTTTGTGAATGCCTGTCCAAAAGAAGCAGGATAACAGAAAGGCCAGGGTTTTCTCCTGATGCAGCTGGCCTTCCATTGGCACCTAAGGGGCCAACATGAGCGTTTCTCATCAGAATCTATGGGGTATGAGAATTTGGTTATCTTGTTTTCCGTGTAGAGTGCCTTGTGATGGGAGATAGAGCAGGCTAGCCCGCAAGTCAAACTGCAGCAGGTAGGTAGCTAGCCCAGGTCTGATCATTTCCTCATCTATTTGGGTCTATATCCTCCTCACAGACCCTCCAGAAAGAATCCTCCCTTTGCTGTTTAACCTGCAGTTGGATGACTCCAATTGCTTTCCCACATCTACCGCGTCTTGTATGGGGCCCTAGGAGAACTCATTCCAGCGGAGTCATCTGCTTTGCTTAGGTAACAACCCCTAGTTTCTTTACATACTTCTCATTTCTCATGTCCGGTGGCGCATTTCTCATGTCTGGTATACTGGGACTTAGTCTCAGATAGGAAGAGGTTGCATAAGGTCTGTTTGACTCCTCTAGTGGCTTTCATTTGGCCCTTCAACAGGGTCTGCAGCAGTGTCGTAAAGTGGGGCCAGGCCTGCTCTAACAGAACTGGATACGGCAATTTATGTGCTAGACCTACTGAGAGGTGGCCTGTTTGTCTACCTGCTGTCAGCCAAACCTGCACACATAGATGGCCCTTCACGTCCCCATGGAGGCATGTCAGGGACATGGTGCTTTACAAATGGACCTCTGCCTCTCTCAGCAGGTCTTCTCTCACTAAGGTCTGCTTATAGCCCAAGCCCACAAGGGTTGGCTCCTCCAGGTCATTGATGTGCATCATGGGGATCAATTTTGGGTTGCCTGACATTTGATTGAGTATGGGGAAAGTCAAGCCGACCCCATTAATTATACTTCATGGTCTGACAATCCCTTCTGATATTTTCTTCTTGCCAATATAGGAAAGAGATCACCCTTCTCAGTGGGCTCTGTAATGACAGAATAGCGGGATTTTAGTCTTCCATGATCTTGGCCTTCAGAGAACAGGATTGGGAGTAAGTGTGGGGACTTATCTGTTGAAGGTGAGGCTACCATTCACCCTGTGGTCTCAGAATGACCATTCCCCTTCTCACTTGCCCTAACTGAATTAGAGGAGGCAAGCACTGCCCTTGCAGGCCAAGCCAGTGGGGCATCAGCCTGAAATAGTTCTCTGCTAGTTTCACTGCTTCTTCCAGTGCCTCTGGACAGTGTCTCTGAACCCATTCACACATGGGCATGGGGAGGGCCCAGCGGAAATACTGGAGAATGACCAGGTCAGATACTTGGCTGCTCGTCCTGGACTCAGGCCTCAACCACTTGCAGCTGATGTCCTTGAGCCTCTGCAGCAGGGTCTGCGGCCATATAGATGAGCTGAATCATTGTTCTCTTAAACAGTGGCAGTAAGACTCTTTGGTTAATTGCAGTCTATAGAATATGGCTGCCCTCATTGTTGGATAGTCACAGGCAGACTGCCAGTTGAGGGCCCTATAAGAGGCTTCACATCCCGTGTCAAGACAAGCAGTGGGCCGATGGTTCATGTCTTGGGGTCCCAACGTGCACAGGTGGTGAGCAACAAAAAGATCTTTAGAAAGGCCTCTGGGTCATCGTCTGGTAACATTTTGGATAACATGGGGTCACTGGGTCAACTTGAACAGTCTGCCCTACCTCCAGCTGGCAGGGGTGGGGCCGTCCTGGTGATCCCCCTCATTGGTGTGTCCAGGTGCTGCAAGTGGGTGGTCCTGTTGTTGAGGTGCAACATGGGCCTCCTCCTGTTGCTGCTGGGTGTCTGCTTGCAGCCTCTTTTGCCATTTGTTGCAACAGCTGTAGTGTCATGACTTGCATCTGCCGCTGCTGCTCCTGGGCTGTATTTTGCTGGTGTAAGGGATCAGCCTGCTGCTTGGCAAATAACCATAGTGCTTCCTCCACCTTGGGCCCCACTGAGCTTCTATATCCATGTTGCAGTTCTGTGGGGATGAGATACAGTGAGAAATCCCACTTCTAGTATCACGTGTGAGAGTTGGTGGACCAGTCCAACGGTACCCCTCCTGGCCAAGCAGGGCATGGCACCAGCTCCCTCAGCTCAGTGGTGTCATAAACAGATAGCTAAGGGTTAATGTTTCTTACACCTGGAAAGAAGTAACCTGAAACACCTGACCAGAGGACCAATCAGGAAACCAGACTTTTTCAAATCTGGGTGGAGGGAAGTTTGTGTCTGAGTTCTTTGTCTTCTGCCTGTATGCTCTCTCGGCTATGAGAGGATTTCTATCTCCTGCCTTTCTAATCTTCTGTTTCCCAGTTGTAAGTACAAAAGATCAGATAGTGATTTATATGGTTTTTTTGTATTTACATGTGTGTAGTTGCTGGAATGTGTTAAATTGTATTCTTTTTGAATAAGGCTGTTTATTCATATTTCTTTTAAGAAATTGACCCTGTATTTGTCACCTTAATACAGAGAGACCATTTTAATGTATTTTTCTTTCTTTTTATATAAAGCTTTCTTTTTAAGACCTGTTGGAGTTTTTCTTTAGTGGGGAACTCCAGGGAATTGAGTCTGTACTCACCAGGGAATTGGTAAGAGGAAGAAGTCAGGGGGAAATCTGTGTGTGTTAGATTTACTAGCCTGACTTTGCATACCCTCTGGGTGAAGAGGGAAGTACTTCTGTTTCCAGGACTGGAAATAGGGAGGGAACACCTGGAGGGGGGGGAAGGGAAATGGTTTATTCCACTTTGTTGTGAGACTCAAGGAATTTGGGTCTTGGGGTCCCCCAGGGAAGGTTTTTTGGGGGGACCAGAGTGCCCCAAAACACTCTAATTTTTTGGGTGGTGGCAGCTTTACCAGGTCCAAGCTGGTAACTAAGTTTGGAGGTTTTCATGCTAACCCCCATATTTTGGACGCTAAGGTCCAAATCTGGGACTAGGTTATGACAAATGGGGCCATTGGTCTATTCCTGGAATCCAGAAATCTGAAAAACCCTCTCAGATCTCAGGTCTGTGAGGGGGTTGGTAGGGGAACCCAGGCCCACCCAGTCCTAACCCTCACAAACTAGACATGCAGGATGAGGGTTTGCCGACTCTGACAGTGCCCTGAGTGCCTTCCTACCTTTCTCCCAGCCTCTACAGGCTCTTCTGTGTGTTGGTCCTTTTGTCTCCTGCTGGGATGTTGTCTCTGGGCTGCTCTTTACCAGTCTGCTGACAGGAATTCCTTTCTCCAGTCTCTTCACTCCTCTAGTAGCCACCTTGCCCTTCGGCTTCTCAGACCTTTTATCCTACCGGCTGCTGTGAGGCTGCCGATCAGCAGTGGCTGGCACTGCCTGTATTACTTTTTGGTTGCTGGGCTAGTGTGGGTTACATACACCGGATGGTAGGCACCTAGGATTCTATTGGAGTCCATTTGGACATGCCCACTTTTCCAAAGACTACAAAATGTAATCTGCCCCTATGAGGTTCAGAAAACCTGATCTCACTGCTTCAGAACATGAGCTCAGACAGATGAACTGAGACCATCCATGGGGCAAACTGAACTGTGCTAAGGCCACTCCAAACTGAACACTTGGGGTTCCAGAATGTGCCATACACAAGGGAGACCCAAACAGCACCTTAATTCAGCTACTGCCATGTGAGCGAGACAGAAATACTTAATGGCCTTGGAGCCTGTGACCTTTTCATAGATTCAGTGGTGGTCAAGAGCCCAGGATCCATGAGAATGGCAACCTCCAGATGTGATCCTGTGTTTACTGCAGATCAGATGGGATTGGTCAGAAACCTTCTTGAGAGTTGTAGGGACAGGGCCTTAGAAAATGCTCTGAGACTCATCACTTTACCCAAGATTTTAGCTGAGTTAGGGTGGTCTGAGCTCTTAACTCTGCCTTAAAGCTTGTTTATTGCCCGTGAAATGTTGGACATTCCCTGCTGCAATGTGAAAGTCACTGAGTTTTTGGTCCATTCTTGGAACTTAACTCTGACCTATTTACTGTCCTGTCTTCATAGTGATAAATAATCACATTAAAAAGGGAAAGAAAATAGGGTGAATTTAAAACTTGTCAGATGAATAAAAATGTTATGTAAAGATTAATTCAAACAAAACTATTGACTGGGCTGGAAAATGCTGCATTTCCTTCCTTGTTCAGTCACAGCAATGGGAAGCAGTTACTTATTTGTGCAACATTCATTGTTTTGTTTCAGTGTTTATGGAAAACACATTTATCCTTAGGGTAACTGTATTAGGGAGATGTGTGTTGAAACAAGTGTTTGAAATATAAAAATTATATTCAATTGAAAAAAATGAATGGTTGTGCTTGTGGACAGGTGAGGATGAAGGTAAACGGTTCAGCTTGTGATTGGATTGTCTACTAGGAATGTAAACAGGCATCTTTTAAAAGCAAATTAACCTTTAGCTACAAGAATACTTAGAGTCATACAACATGAGGGTTGCAGAGACCTCAGGAAGTCACCTAGGCCAATCCCCTGCTCAAAGCAGGATCAACACCAACGAAATGATGGCATCATTTACGTCCTTTTGATTTTTATGTTTTTTTTTCTATATACATTTTTTTTATTATTTAGTAAAATTATTGAATACCTTCAGTTTGATAAATCAACTTATTTATTGAGTAATACATTCTAGAAATAATTTCCATTGTAACTGCCCCTGCTACTCAACATTTATACAGTTACTTTATCATCTATCTATCTAATCACTAACACTAATGAGCAGCTTTAATTTTTCTTGTTTAAGCCTTTCCATTGTAACTGCCCCTGTTCTACTTACAACTTTACTCAATATTTATACACTTAGTCTAGCTTACTAGCTATCGGAGCAGACAGGCACCTGCATACATAAAACATCATTAAATATCGGTAAAGTTGCTCATTAACATAAACTCCAGAAATGAGAAATGAACACATAAAGGATCCATACAGTTTCCCACTAATATGCAGTCTTTCATCATTTACTGCAATTTATGCTGCTGACACAACCTTACCTTTGAACATCCTTCTATCTCTAACTACGATAAGCTATGGGATATATATATAGTATTGTTTTTAAATAGTTTTCTACATAGATAATAAAGATTTCAAACACACATGCAATTATACATGCAAAATAAATATATAACTATAGGTTCCAAAGTTTAGCCTCCCCTCTTGAAGGACACACAGAAAATAATTTAATTTTCCCAGCATAGTCTTCTTGTATCTGTGCAAAGTGTGGGCCATTAATGATGGTCTAGAATGTTGATGGCTCCCATTCATTAGGACAATTGATTGTAAATGGTTCATTTACCTGCAAGCCTTCCTGTGTTCCTGTGAACCAGCCCAGGAAGAATAAAGGCTGGGGTCTCACATGTCACCTGATACTGGAATCCATCTTAAACCTGGTGCTTTTCTATATAGAAGGAGGGGTGTAGACCAAGACAGAAAAAATATTACTGCCTTGTGCCAAATCTATAAAAGAGAGTGGAACAGAATAAAGGAGGCTGCCAGTCATGAGAACACCCCTGCTTTCCACTTAAGATGTGTGCTGTAACCAACAAGGACTGTACCAGGGGAAAGGATTGGGCCCAGAGTAGGGAGGAGTCTAGTCTGTGAAAGAAGCTTATTAGAACAACTCTGAGGCTTCGTCCAGACTACCCGCCGTATTGGCGGGTTAAAATCGATTGCTCGGGGATCGATATATCACTTCTCATCTAGACGCGATATATCGATCCCCGAGCACGCTTATATTGATTCCGGAACTCCATCAACCCCAACGGAGTTGCGGAATCGACAGGGAGAGCCGCGAACATCGATCCTGTGCGGTGAGGACGCGTGAGTACTCCGATCTTAGATATTCGACTTCAGCTACGTTATTCACGTAGCTGAAGTTGCGTATCTAAGATCGATTTCCCCCCGTAGTGTGGACCAGCCCTCAGGGTGAGATTTTACCTGTAATTAGTTTCTTAATGTATTAGGCTTACACTTGTGTGTTTTTGCTTTATTTTGCTTGGTAACTTACTTTGTTCTGTCTGTTATTCCTTGAAACCGCTTATATCCTATATTTTATTCTTAATGAAATCACTTTGGTTTATTATTGAACCCAGAGTAAGTGATTAATACCTCGGGCAGCAAACAGCTGTGCATATCTCTCTATCAGTGATATAGAGGGTGAACAATTTATGAGTTTACCCTATATAAGCTTCGTAAAGAGTAAAACAGATTTATTTGGGGTTTAGATCCCAATGGAAGCTGGGTGTCTAGGTGCTGGAGATAGGAGACCTAATGAGCAGTTTTGGGTTAAAGTGTGCAGGTTTGGGGGCATGGACCAGACCTGGGTCTGTGTTGTAGCAGACTAGCATGTCTGGCTCAACAAGGCAGGGTTCTGGAGTCCCAAGCTGGCAGGGAAAATGGGCTCAGAGGTAATCTCAGCACATCAGGTGACAATTGCAAGGGAATCTCTGTGACCAAACCCGTCACATCAGTCTCCATCTGTCTCCCTGCAGGCCAACATAGAGTCACCCAATAGACCTCATGAGAGAAACATCACGCCTGGAACAGATTTTCAAAAAGGGTTTAATAAGAAAAAGCAAAAATTCACAATGAAGAAATGTTAGGAACAAAAAAGCAGGAAAATTCCAGACTGTCTGATCAATGGGAAATTAGAGGGGAAATCATAGCCCCTATCCCAGTCACACTTATTTCTTGCATTTAAACAAAATTGAAATAGAAAAGCTAATTAAAGTAGTTCCCAGGCAGAGATTGTCTCCAGTACCCCCCATGGCCCAATGAGCATTTGGGAAAGGAAGAGTCTAACCATACAGCATTTACGTCCTCACAGGATAATTGATCTGAACCCAGGCATTCTTATATTGATGTCCTAGAGCTACCATCATCAACATCATCATAACCCGGGTCATGAGGAGTTGGGGACAGGACGTCACTCTCAGCCCCAGAGGCCCCTTCACTTCTTAGCAAGTGCAGATTCCAGCCTGAAAATAGCAAGGTCACATTACAGTCAATGTATCCATTCTCTACCCATGTGAACTCACATAATGGATGGGCAACATACAGCATGGACTATGAATCAGCCCCCACCCACAGTTTTCCTGAGTGGGCCTCTGACAAGTTTAGTCCATTATCTCTCTCTGTTCTTCAAAGAAAACATATGGGAGGAGATTCTGTCTGTGCTGAGACCTCCCTGGTGCAGGAGAAGGGTAGTGGTGGCAGTGAGCTGTTGATGAATCTCTGATAGGCCACTGGGATCTGCTGTAACTCCTGACAGCTGATATAGTCCCTAAGGGACCACATGGTGGTTGGAGAAGGGTGGGGACCCTAATCCATGGGCCTTGCCTGGACATCACAGATCTCACATACCCATGCAATGCTGGTTCTCACATTATTCCCATCAAGACCAAAGAAATGCAGATTTCATCCCAACCCAGTTTCCCCTGAGGTGCAAAGTGGCAGCTCAGCTCTGATCCTATGCTAATGGGGACATTTATATATTGAAGAGAGTGATTTCAAACCTGATGCCAGGCCACTAACTAACCGCACTCCATGGACCTGCTCTTCCCATTACCGCCCAGGGCACTTGTTTGGGGACAGGCACTTTGGCCCCGATCCTGCCAATGGACTCTTGTAACTTAGATGATTTGGACAATTCCACTGAAGTCCGCAAGACTATTCATGTGAGTAAAGTGACAGATGAGATCTAGTATTTGTAGGACCATGGACCTTAATAGGAAATCTTCTTTATTTCTTGATTTAAGTTCATGTAACTCAGGGCGGCCCAAAGGATTCAGGGGGCCCAGGGCAAAGCAAATTCGGGGGCCCCTTCCATAAAAAAAGTTGCAATACTGTAGAATACTATGTTCTTGGGGGGGCCCTGCGGGGCTCGGGGCCTGGGGAAAATTGCCCCACTTGTGCCGCCCCCGGGCAGCCCTGATTTAACTCTGTTTAGTAGAGGTCAGGGTGGGGATACAGCTGGAAGTTTACCAATAACTGTATTTCAGTGCAGTGACACTGACCTCTAGTGGCCAGTAAAGGCTCTTCCAGGTGAGCTGTTCACACACCACTCACCCGTCTGTGACTCCCAGTTCGTGACACTTCCCCTATGGGCCACAGTGACTTCCTGGGCACTTAGTCCAGAACCAGGGTCATCTTCAGTGTCAGAAATTTCTCTAGCATCATCATAACCATCCCCTGGGTCATCTCCAGGCAGGGCAGGGACCTCTGAAATAAAGATGTGAATTAATGGAAATGAGAAGAGGCTTTCCACTGAATAGAGAAATAAGCTACATGCCAGGTGTGGCAAACGAGGGAATTATGTGTATTATTTCTTATGAATGCCACATACACCCCAGTTTAGCTGTTTGATATTATCCTGCCAGACTGCACAGAGAAAATCAAAGGAGGCTATTGGCGGGGAAGCAAACAGGAAACATAAAACTAACAAAGACATGGCTCCTTAAGGGCATGAGGAGAGCTGTGAATTGTGGAATGCATCTCCCTGGCTCCAGCCAGGCTAGTCTGGGTTAATTCTTCCCAGCCCTGAGCTCAGGATCAAAAGGCAGACTAGGGAATGAAGGGGTGGAACAGCAGTAGCCAAGGGGTAAAGTGGTTTCTGGAGGGGGATTCACTGTCCACCTCGACTGTCTGGAGTCTGGGGGACATCGTTCAAGGCAGACTCCTCCACGTTGTCGTAATCCAAACGAGAGCCCCCTGGGTAATCTCCCTCTGGAACAGCAAACACCACACTCAGCTTCCCCTGAACACACCCATTTCCCGAGCAGGTTTTAATTTCCCATTAAAAGCCTGTTGTCTTGGAGTTTGGGCTATTCATCAGTCTGTAGGGGAAGTCACAAGGTGACCCAAAGGAAAAGGGAGAGTCATGGACATTCTGTGAAACAATAATTGTGCCACCTTCATTTCCTCAAAAATAACTACAGCCCCGCCCTGCCCCACAGCATCCAATAGCAACTTTATTATGCCCTTCAATGAGATCAAGATCTATGCTGGCATTCAGCTAATCCTGGACCCGTTGGGAGACAGTAGCTGCCACACCAGAGCTGACCATTGTGAATTGAACTGAACTCTATAAAGACACAGAGTCCTGACTTTATATGGGCTGGATCGTGAATTGGCCTATATGCCGAGGAGACAGGGGGCTAAGATCATGGGGCACAGATCAGGGGTTGTATAGTGACACATGTCAACTGTGGAAGTCACATTCTTTCATACCATGTGAATATTTCTCTGCCCAGTTCCCTGCAGCTCCTCCCCTGGGGGAGAGCACCGTCAACCACACACAGAAAGGATCACGATTTGTTCACATTTCCATCAAGAGTTGGACAAAAATTATTATGTGTCTCTGTACCCACCCCCACCCGTTACCTTGTTCTGATCCACGATCGTTTTCCCCCTCGCTGTCCCCAGTGTAATACTGCAGCTTCGTCACTGAGTCATCTGAATAGGAGACTGGAGAGATGGTAAATGGGATGTTATCACAATGAGAGCAGTGAAACTGGCTGATGGGCAATGTATCCAGGTCCTGGAGCAAGATTTATGGTCTCAGTATATGACTCCTTCAGGAGAAGATGCTGAATTCACAGCGACTGAGTGGTGAGATGCTGACACGGGTTTTCCAAGATAAATATCCATTTTTTTGTGGTAAACGTGGCTTTGAGGTGGATAAAATCAGACTGGGAAGATGCTGGGAACAGCCATACTGACCTCATGAGGCGAGGCAGGGACTGAGTGAGCCTTTAACCATGGGATCCCCTCCTGTGGGTTTCATTTGAATCCTTCTTATTAACTGCGGAGCGTATTTTGAGTCACACTCAAAGTATAAGAATCTGTTTAGAGAGGAATGTTTATCTTCTCCTCCTGAATGTTGCTACTTCATGGCCTGATCCAGCAGAAAATTATGGCTGAGGCTGCTGGTCCAGACCTCGTCAGCCATGACATGACTCCCATTTTGTTATGCAAGACACTCCCCCTCCCCTGCCTCGTTGCCAGATTAGGCCACCCCCTCCCAACCCCTATCATTAGTAGAGAGGACAATGTGCATCTCAGCCTCAGGGCGATGCACTGACCATGCCCAGAGTGCCCCACAATGTGCTAAATAGAGAGCAGCATCTTCCCAACTGATTGACATTGAGTCAAAAGGATATGAACAGCCATTTTCCTGACCCATAACTAATTACCCCCTAAGGCTGCAGAATGTACAGATCGGACCGACTCAGAATGCTGAGTCTGCTAGAGAGGAAACTCATTCATTTCAGCCCAGTAACTGGCTGATCTCTTCACAGACCCAGCATGTGCAGCCATCCAGGACTCACAGGCTTGAACGCTGCAGAAATTGAGCTCTAGGTCAGAGCTTTAGAATGCAGAGTGCAGTAGAGATTTTCTCCCTGTTAGGAATGACACACACAGACCTGAGCGATCAAACATCTCCTGCTTCTTTCTCATCAGGTTATAATCAATCTCCTCGTACACGGCCTCAGAGAAAGGGTCCAAGGATCTTCTGGAGCCTAAAAACAAAGGGGAGGGTTCGCACAGGGTCAGAGAAGCTAGGGATGGGAAACCCTATGAGATCATCCAGCCCCTCCCCCTGGGCCCAGTGCAGGACTGGTCCCTAAAAAACATTCCCACTGCTCTTTCCAGTTAAGATTTCAGCATTGAAGGTGACCATGTCCCTGTCATATTTGTTCTATTGGCTATTTCACTGTCATTAAGTTTATCTTAACATTCAGCCTTAATGGTCCCTACATAAATTTATCCTATTCCTCCTAGTACCCATGCAAAATCATTCCTCTCCTATCCTGGTGCTCACACCTATGGGCAAAATAGTACTTGTACATGTACTGCCTAGAGACTGTGTTGGGAATAATTAGCTAATATTTGTGCAGTGCTTTAAAAATGGAAAGTACTATCTATATATCTTTTTAGGTGACAAATCTGAGGCATTGTCCTAGACTGAGGTGTCATTAGAAAAATTTTGGAATATATTGATGAAGTAAATAGTAATAAGTCACCAGAACCAGATAATATTCACCCAAGAGTCTGAAGGAACTCAAATATGAAATTGCAGAACTACTAACTGTGATATGTAACCTATCAGTTAGATCAGTTTCTGTACCACATGGCTGAAGGATAGCTAAAGTGATACCAATTTTTAAAAAAGGCTCAAGAAGTGATCCCAGCAATTGCAGGCCAGAATCCTAATTTACAGAACCAGGCAAATTAGTTTAAAATACAGTAAAAACAGAATTATCAGATATATAGATGAATACGATTTGTTGAGGAAGAGTAAACATAATTTTGTAAAGAAAAATCATACCTTAACAATCTATTAGTATTCTCTGAGAGGATCAACAAGCATGTGGACAAGGGGGATCCAGTGGATATAGTGTACTTAGATTTTCAGAAAGCATTTGACAAGATCCCTCACCAAAGGCTGTCATGGAATAAGGGGGAAGATCCACTCATGGATCAGTAACTGGTTAGGAAGAAATAAATTGTCAGTTTTCAGAATGGAGAGAGGCAAATAGTGGTGACTCCCAGGGATCTGTACTGGGACTAGTGCTGATTAACATATTAATAAATGCTCTGAAACAAAGGGTAAACAGTGAGGTGGCAAAATTTGCAAATGATACAAAACTACTCCAGATAGTTAAGTCCAAAGCAGACTGCAAAAAATACAATGGGGTCTCACAAAACTGGGTGACTGGGCAACCAATGGCAGATGAAATTCATGTTGATAAATGCAAGGTAATGCACATTGGAAATCATAAGCCCAACTATACATATAAAATGAGGGGGTCTAAGTTAACTGTTACCACTCAAGAAAGAGATATTGGAGTCATTGTGGAAAGTTCTCTGAAACCATTCACTCAGTGTGCAGTGGCTGTCAAAAAAGCTAACAGAATACTGATAATCATTAGGAAAGGGATAGATAATAATACAGAAAATATCATATTGCCTCTATATAAATCCATGGTATGCCTACATTTTGAATACTGCGTGCAGATGTGGTAATCCCATCTCAAAAAAAAAAATATTGGAATTGGAAAATGTTCAGAAAAGGACAACAAAAATGATTAGGGGTATGGAAAAGCTGCCATATGAGTATAAAATCATGACTGGTGAGGAGAAAGTAAATAAGGAAGTGTTATTTACTCTTTCTCATAACACAAGAACTAGGGGTCACCAAATAAAATTAATAGGCAGCAGATTTGAAACAAACAAAAGGAAGTATTTTTTCTTTCAACACATAGTCAATGCTTGTGGAACTCTTTGCCAGAGGATGTTGTGAAGGCCAAGAGTATGATGGAGCTCAAAAAAAGAACTAGATAAATTCGTGGAGGATAGGTCCATCAATGGCTATTAGCCAGGATGGGCAGGAATGGTGTCCTTAGCCTGGGAATGAGCAACAGGGGATGGATCACTTGATGATTACCTATTCTGTTAATTCCCTCTGGGGCACCTGGTATTGGCCGTTGTTCGAAGACAGGATACTGGGCTAGATGGATGTTTCGTCTGACCCAGTATGGCCATACTTATGTTCTTGTGTGATTGCAGGATGCATAAACACATCTGAGCTGTCTTAGATCTAGCTAGCCATATAGCTGTGTCAGCAAACACAGCCGCATGGACTAACTTCCCATGTACCACCTCACCTAGGAGCCTGGGTGCATACTCCAGGGGCTAGCCCACATCACAGCCATGCTGACGCAACTACATTGTTGTTATGCCAGCTAGGTAAAAGCTACCTTGGGTATGTCTACATGTGCTGCAATCACACCTCTCACTGCAGTGTAGATATTCCCTAAATGCCTAGTAGAACTGTCTGATTTCTTTCACCACTATCACCCAAGCTCTTTTGCAGCATTTCTCCTTCCTCATACCCTCCCTCCTGCTGTCTCTCTCTATTTGGGATCTTTCCCTTACATGTATTTTCTTGCACTTTTCTAAATGGAATCTCAACATGTTCTTTTTCTAACAATCCTTGCAGTCACTTTGTATTACTTCCTCTAGAGAGGCAGAGTGGCCTCCTTCCCCACTTGAGTGTGAGGGACCATTACGCTCCCTCTGGTGGGTGGAGCCAAACCTGCCCTGCCCCTCTTGCTGGAATTACCAGGGCAGGACAGGAAGCATAAAGTGAGGGCCTTGCATTTCATTTGAGTGGGAGCCAGGGAACATAAGAACTGCTGCCAGTTTCCTGTAAGGTGACCAGATTAGCAGCATCAGTTACACTGTGAAGCTATGCACAGTGCAAATAGCTATAACTACTGTGTTCGAAGTCTTGGTTGGTTATTTTTTATTGGTTTGTTTTTCTTGTATAAGAAAACTGAGAATCTGAGGAATGCAGAAAATGCTGTAGAAGGGCCTTCCAAACTGATTTTTTATACCTGAGGCTTTTTAATGTTAGAATATAATAATATAAGAACGGCCATACTGGGGCAGACCAAAGGTCCATCCAGGCCAGTATCCTGTCTGCTGGCTAATGCCAGATGCCCCAGAGGAAGTGAACCGAACAGGTAATGACTGATCTCTCTCCTGCCATCCATCTCCACCCTCTGACAAACAGAGGCTAGGGACACCATTTCTTACCCCATCCTGGCTAATAGCCATTAATGGACTTAATCTCCAAGAATTTATCTAGTTCTCTTTTAAACTCTGTTATAGTTCTAGCCTTCACAACCTTCTCAGGTAAGGAGTTCCACAGGATGACTGTGCGCTGTGTGAAGAACTTCCTTTTATTTGTTTTAAACCTGCTGCCCATTAATTTCATTTGTTGGCCCCTAGTTTTTATATTATGAGAACAAGTAAATAACTTTTCCATATTCACTTTCTCCACACCACTTATGTTTTTATAGCCCTCTATCATATCCCCCCTTAGTCTCCTCTTTTCCAGACTGAAAAGTCCTAGCCTCTTTAATCTCTCCTCATATGGGGCCCTTTCCAAACCCCTAATCATTTTATTTATCCTTCTCTGAACCTTTTCTAATGCTAGCATTTCTTTTTTTTTGAGATGAGGACACCACATCCGTACGCAGTATTCAAGACGTGGGCGTACCATAGGTTTATATAAAGGCAATAAAACATTCTCTGTCTTATTCTCTATCCCTTTTTAATGATTCTTAACATCCTGTTTGCTTTTCTGACTGCCGCTACACGCTATGTGGACGTCTTCAGAGAATTATCCATGATGGCACCAAGATCTCTTTCCTGATTAGCTGTAACTAAATTAGCTTCCATCATATTGTATGTATAGTTGGGGTTATTTTTTCCAATGTGCAGTACTTTACATTTATCCACATTAAATTTCATTTGCCATTTTGTTGCCCAATCCCTTAGTTTTGTGAGATCTTTCTGAAGTTCTTCACAGTCTGCTTTGGTCTTAACTATCTTAAGCAGTTTAGTATCATCTGCAAACTTTGCCACCATACTGTTTAACCCTTTCTTCAGATCATTTATGAATAAACTGAATAGGATTGGTCCTACGACTGACCCTTGTTGAACACCACTAGTTACCCCTCTCCATTCTGAAAATTCCTGCCCTCTGTTCCCTGTCTCCAGCCTGCTGCAGAACTCTGGAGCTGGACCTGCACTGAGCAGGATCCTGTCTCGAAAGGAAACCAACCCTGGAGAGAAATTGCAGGGAATGCCATTGGCCAAGTACCCCAACGAGACAAAGAACCCGGGCACTATGGAACCCGTCACTCAGATGCTGGTAGGAAGTAGCCCAAGGAAATTGGACTTTGGTCCCGTTTCACTGTCAAAACCTGAGTCCACATATTTTAGCTGCATCCCTGCTGGCCCAATGGAACAGTCTACCACTGTTAGGGCCCTGAACTAGGACGCAATGAAGTAGGGTGCGCCAAGGTCCCCCCATCTTCTGCTGCCAACCTCATTCCTGGGGTGGCAGCTTCCCACCTTAGGCCAAGAGGTCTGCTGTCTGTCAGAGCCAGGACTTCAAACCTGCCTGTTTGGTGCTCTGCCCTGTCTGAGGGCTTGAATCCCTAGACTGTTTGGTGTTCCCTGCTCTGCCCCATCCAAAGAGCCAGAGCCCCAGTGTTGCATGCCGGGATGCTCTGCAAGGACGAGGCCCACACACACAGGTGAATTAATTGGCTTTAATGAAGGTTAAGTGACACACTCGCAACGGGAACTCCACGCGTTGCTGTCACTAGCTTGGGGAGTCCAATGTCCGAACAGCTCGGTCAGGTGCGAAGTTCAATGCGCAAGCTCTAGCCCTTAGCAAAAGACGGTTACTCACCTTTGTAACTGTTGTTCTTCGAGATGTGTTGCTCATATCCATTCCAGTTAGGTGTGTGCGCCGCGCATGCACATTCGTCGGAAAACTTTTACCCTAGCAACTCAGTGGGCCGGCAGGTCGCCCCCTAGAGTGGCGCCATCATGGCGCTTGATATATAACCCTGCCGGCCCACCCGCTCCTCAGTTCCTTCTTGCCGGCTACTCCAACAGTGGGGAAGGAGGGCGGGTGTGGAATGGATATGAGCAACACATCTCGAAGAACAGTTACAAAGGTGAGTAACCGTCTTTTCTTCTTCGAGTGATTGCTCATATCCATTCCAGTTAGGTGAATCCCAAGCCTTACATAGGCGGTGGGGTCGGAGTGAAATGTGGCAGAATGAAAACTGCTGAGCCAGGGGCTACAGCATCTCTTGACTGTTGAACCAGGGCATACTGCGAAGCAAAGGTATGGACCGAGGACCAATGGAGCTGCGCGACAGATCTCGTGGGTAGGAACACGAGCCAGCAAGGCGGCAGATGAAGCCTGAGCCCTGGTAGAATGCACGGTGATGTGGCTTGGGGAAATATGAGCCAAATCATAACAAGTGTGGATGTCCGCCATCACCCAAGATGAGATCCTCTGAGAGGAAAACAAGCAAGCCCTCCCTTTGGCCCGCTACCGTGACAGAGCTGGGGCACCTTACGAAATGGTTCTGTCAGCACAATATAAATGCGAGCACTCCGCAGATGTCCAAGGAGTGCAATGGTTGTGCCCATTGCGTTGAGCTGTGGGTAACATGAAAGGCCGAAACCACCTTAGGGAGGAAAGCCGGGTGCGGTCATAACTGCACCTTGTCTTTGTGAAACCTAGTGTACGGCGGAACCACCGTAAGAGCTCTGAACTCGGAGACCCGTCTGGCCGATGTAACAGCTACGAGGAAAGTTGTCGTCCAAGACAGGTATAGCAGAGGGCCAGTCGTGAACGGCTCGACTGGGGGAGACATAAGTCTGGTTAAAACTAGGTTGAGGTCCCAGGTTGGGGCTGGGCGGCGCACCCGAGGGTGCAAGCGCTCCAAGCCCTTGAGGGACCTCGAACCCATAGAGCGTGAGAACACGGAACGTCCACCTTAGCCTGGCTGGAAGGTAGAGATGGCTGCTGAGTGTATCCTCAGCGATGATACCGCCAGGTCCTGCCGCTGAAGGCCAGAGGCAGGCCAAATAGAGGGGATCGAGACCTCAGCAGGAGCAAGATCGAGCGTATTGCAGCTGTAGAAGAAACGCTTCCACCTGGCCCGGTACGTTGACCAGGTGGAAGGCTGCCTGTCACCCCGGCTCAGTTACGCAGCAGCCACACTGTGAGGCGAAGAGGCTGCAGGTCCGAGTGACGAAGCCTGTCGTTGCCCTGAGTGATGAGGTCTGGGTGGGGTGGAAGGGTAATTGGGTCTGTTATTGACAGGCCGAGCAACGTGGTATCTCAGTGCTGCCTGGACCACTCTGGAGTGATCATGATGATGCGCGCTCTGCCCCTGCGGAGTTTGAGCAGGACCTAATGAACCAGTGGGAACAGTGGGAAAGCATAATGGAGTTGGCCTTTCCACGGCATCAGGAATGCGTCCAAGATCGATCCCGAGGAGAGACCTTGGAAGGAGCAGAACATCTGGCATTTTCTGCTATCGCGGTGAGCGAACAGGTCTATGTGAGGAAACATCTCCACTTCTGGAAAGCAGAACGCCTCACATGGGGCAGAGTGATCACTCGTAAGACAGGAAAGACCTGCTGAGTCAAAGCGCCAAGACGTTCCGAACGCCTGGGAGAAAGGACGTCACCAGCTCCATCGAGTGGGCCATGCAAAAGACCCGGAAATGGATGGCCTCCTGACAAAAGGGGGGAGGACTATGTCCCTCCCTGGATACTTATGAAGCACATGGCCGTTGTGTTGGCTGTAAACACCGAGATACAACGGCCTCGCAGCTGCCGCTGGAACCCCTGGCACGCCAGGTGGACTACTCTCATTTTTGGGGCATTGATGTGGAATGCCAGCTCCCGAGAAGACCAAAGGCCTTAAGCTCGGAGGTGACCATGAGCACTTGAGCAGAGAGATGATGCGTCTGTCGTCAGGGGCAGTGAGGGCTGGGGCGGATGAAACCGCATCCCTGCCCACACCAGGGAGGGAGTTAGCCACCACTCTAGGGAGCCTAAGGTGCTCGAGGGAACGGTGACTACCATGACCATTGGCTCCCTGTCCGGGTGGTACGCCGAGGTGAGCCGGACTTGGAGAGGACGGAGGCGGAGCTTGGCATGTTTGGTTACAAACTTGCGGGCAACCATGGACCCAGGAGACTGAGACAAGTATGAGCCGAGGTCGTTGGGAAAGCCTGCAGACCTCAGATGATTGTTGCCATCGCCTAAAACCGCAGTTGTGATGAGCAGGCTCCGGCTAGGTAGGAGGCCAGGATAGCCCCTAGGAAGTCCAACCTCTGCGTGGGAACCAGAGTGGATTGCTCTACAGGAATCATCAGGCCCTGACCTGTGAATAAGACCGTGACGATGCCCACGCGCTGAGTGGTTTGTGTCTCAGAGTCTCCTCGGATAAGCGAATCGTCCAGATACAGAAAAACGCATATCCGACATCAGCGAAGGTAGGCGGCGACTATGGCCGTAAACCAGAAGTACTGACAGTTGGCTAGAAAGCGGAGGTATCTCCTGTGCGGAGGGAAGATGGCGTTGCGAAAATACGCGTTCTTCATATCCAGGGCGGTATAGTAGCCCCCAGGAGGCAAGGATGGAATAATGGTTCCCAGGGATACCGTGCGGAACTTCAACCTTATCCTAAACCGGTTGAGTCCGTGCAGGACCAGGAAGGTCTGAGACCTGCGTTTGAGTGGGGGACTAGGGCATAACGGGAGTAAAACCCCTTGCCCCTTTCGTCCGCTGAAGGGGGACAAGGCTGGAGCAAATTAGAGGTGGTACCTATGCTCCATCGTGCGCAGGACCCAGCGATCTGAAATTAACTGGGGCCACGCCAGGAGAAAGCGGGGTTGGGATCCCGGCCTGTGACTGGTACACCGCCCTCAGGCGCACCTTGGAAGGTTCGTCTTTGGTCCCAGTGGTAATTGCGAGGGACCTTGACCTTGGCTCTTTAGGGGTCCTGACGTTCGTCTGCGACCACCTTGGCCTCGCTGTTTGCCAAAGTCCTGTCTCTGGCTAGGCACAGAGTATAGCGGCTGGGGACAGAAAGGCCTGTGTTTGGTCGCTGGCATATGCATGCTGAGAGAGCGCATTAGGACCCTATTGTCCATCAGGCTTCGCAGCCTGGGGCTGTCTTTGCCGCGAAGAGGCCTTTACCAACAAAGGGTAAATCCTGAATGGCATACTGCAGCTCCGGCCGGAGGTTTGAAACCTGAAGCCATGAAATGCACCTCATGGCGACACCAAAGGCCAGAGTCCTGGCTGCAGAGTCTGCTGCGTCCAACGAGGCCTGGAGGGACGCTCTGGGTACCTTCTTTCCCCCGTCCTCCAAGACGGCAGCGAACTCCTGGCGGGAGTTTTGAGGGAGAAACTCCATAAACTAAACTACCTTCACCCAGGTGCTATAATTATCGCAGCTAAGCAAGGCTTGTTGCTTTGCTACCCAGAGCTGCAGGGCCTCTGCAGAGTACACCTGGCGGCCAAGCAGGTTCATTTGCCAAGCCTCTTTCGGTTTCGGGGCTGGCGCCCGCTGGCCATCATATCAGAATCGTGGTCCTGAGCATAAAATCTGCGCATGTGGGATGACACGGATGCGTGTCCGGACGGCCATGGAGGTACTAAAAGAAGGCACAGGCAGAGTCTCTGACTCTATCGGACCTTGCCCAACTCGGCACTGGGGACCGGCACCGGGAGGCGTACCGGTACCTGGAACGAGATCCAGACCCGCAACCAGAACGGTGCCGGGAGGTCGACCGAGATCTCGAGGCTCGGGGAGAGGCTACAGGAGTCAAGGTACCTGCCGCGGTGCCGGGAGTCGGAACGGTGCCGATAGCGGGTCGGCGAACGGGATACCGACCGGTGCAGCGAGTGCGACCAGTACCGATGAGGAAAACAGCACCGGGCCTGTAAGTGGTGTCGGGCGTGCCGACAGGACCTGTAGTGTCTGCGGGACCGTGATCATGAACGGTGCCGCTCTGCTGTGCTGGCAGAGGACGGTCACATGAAGAGACTGTATTACCCGCACCGGCGGTGCCGGGGTCAGGCAGCATCGACTCTGTCATGGCAATGAGATCCCTCGCCGTTGGTAACGTCTCCGGCGTGGAGGGAACAGCAGGCTCAACCACAGTGCATACTGGGGAGCTGTCAGGCACCGGATTCGACGGCCCTCGTGGGACCGGGATCGACGGTACCGAGGTCGTCAGAGCTTCGGTAGGTGTCGGTGCCGGGCGATCCGAGTTAGATGAGCTGTCTGGCTGCGGTGCCGTCGGCACGGAAGCAGCAGGAGCAATAAGCTCAACCACGGCGCGTGCCGGGGAGCTGTCAGGCACCGGATTCGATAGCCCTTGTGGGACTGGAATTGACGGTGCCGACATTGTCGGTGCCTCAGAGGCGTCGGTGCCGGGCAATCCGACTTAGACGAGCCCTCTGGCTGCGGTGCCGTTGGCACGGAAGCAGCAGGAGCAGTAGCTCAACCACGGCGCGTGCTGGGGAGCCGTCAGGCACCGGATTCTACGGCCCTTGTGGGACCGGGATCGACGGTGCCGACGTTGTCGGTGCCGGGCGATCCGACTTAGACGAGCTCTCTGGCTGCGGTGCAGTTGGCACGGAAGCAGCAGGAGCAGTAAGCTCTACCACGGCGCGTGCCGGGGAGCTGTCAGGCACCGGATTCAGTGGCCCTGGGGGACTGGAATCGACGGTGCCGATGTCATCGGTGCCTCTGCAGGTGTCGGTGCCGGGCAATCCGACTTAGACGAGCTCTCTGGCTGCGATGCAGGTGGCACGGAAGCAGCAGGAGCAGGGGGCTCAACCACGGTGCGTGCCGGGGAGCCGTCAGGCACCAGCAGGAATCGTAGGCTTTCTCGACCTCGGAAGAAGGGAGCGGTGCCGAGTCGACATCGGTGCCGGCGACGACCGGTGCCGAAAGCCTTGGTAGTACCGGCGGGGTCCGGTGCCGAGGAGGCGCTTCTGCCAGCCGCTTGATCATCGCTCGGCGCCCAAGGTGGAGGGGTAAGTGAAAGTCCCGCGCCTTTTTGTTCTCGGCTTAAAAGCCTTGCAAATGGGGCACTTAGCTGTCAAGTGGCACTTCAAACAGGAGTCGTGTGGATCTCCCTTCGGCATTGGCTTCTGGCAGGCCGAGCCCATTTTAAAACCCGGTGAGCCGTGCATGGGCTCCAGCACCAGGTTCATGGAAGGGGCTACTTCCTGAACCCCGCTAACTAAACTAACTATGTTAGCAAAGAAAAAACGTATAACTATACATATATATATATAAAAGGATTATAACTGCATAACTATATACGAGAACTATGAGTAACTAGGGAAGTGGAGGTCAGCTAAGTCGCGCTCCACTGTTCCAACGACCAACACGGGCGGTAAGAAGGAACTGAGGAGCGGGTGGGCCGGCAGGGTTATATATCAAGTACCATGATGGCGCCACTCTAGGGGGCGACCTGCCGGCCCACTGAGTTGCTAGGGTAAAAGTTTTCCGACGAATGTGCACGCGCGGCGCACACACCTAACTGGAATGGATATGAGCAATCACTCGAAGAAGAATTATAGCATTATGCTAATAGCATGCAAACTAGCCTTTACATATACAATAAGGGACTTTTCATTAACAATGGCCGCCTCCCCTGGCCTCAGGCCAGGGACTTTCTGCAGACTTTCTGCAGTTCCCCAAAACACCGAGGCTTCCCACACAGGGCAGTTTCAACCGGTTAGAAGCAGCAGCTGCTAGCAACTTCTGTCCGCTAATAACCTCTCCTTGAGAAATCGCAAGCCCTAGCTTAAACCGTAACAATGTCTTCCGGGGTCCCCTACACCCAGACTATGTGTTTGCTGGCTGCCTTAGCCAAGAGTCTTAGGCAACACCTGCTCCCTACTCTGCCCTGCCCTGGGGGCCAGAGGTTCCCTGATAGACCATTAACTGCCAGCTTCCCCAGCCAAGATGCTGTGGACTAAAGACTGCTTATACTCCACCTCACCTAGAGGGCCAGAGCCCTAGACTCTTGAGTGACGGCAGCCCTGAGAGGAGGCTGCGAGCTCTAGACTGCTTACAGATCGGCCCAGCCAGTGGGACCCGAACCTGAGTGCTGCTGCCTGACAGTGAGAAGGAGTGGTTTCAGTGTAGCAGCCGTGTTAGTCTGTATCCGCAAAAAGAATGAGGAGTACTTGTGGCACCTTAGAGACTAACAAATTTACTTACTTGTAAGCTTATGCTCAAATAAATTTGTTAATCTCTAAGGTGCCACAAGTACTCCTCGTTCTTTTTGAGAAGGAGTGGGCTCCCTCCTCACTTGAGAGCAAGGGACCACTGCATTTCCCCTTTGTATTATTTCTTTGTTGTCCCCACTACTCTCAGCTCCTCCCAATTTACTGTCATCTGTACTGGCTACAGAGCTTCCCTGCAAGAGAGGTACACACCAGATGTGTTCACCATAAGATACCTTAATACTCTGTCAGGTATGGCTGAAGTTAGCTTAACAAGGTGTGTTACACACACTGCCACCTAGTGGGTGAACAGTATAATACAGTTTAGCCTTGCATTACATCTCCCCTTTTGAGTGCTACATTCCTACCATTTACAAAATGTATGTTATCATGGTATGTTTGTAGTTTAGCACAGATCAGTCTATTAAGTGTCATATTAGTTTATAGACCTGTCTCTTAGCCATGGATAAAATTTTGCATTTGACTTTTGATACTTTCATATTCTCCTTACTAATGTGTGAACAAAGAATGAAAACACTTTGTGTTGTTTCCAGATGGGGTTTATAGCACAATGAAAAGAAATAAGGAAAGGAGTTAAAGTGTTTCTGGGTATGGTGGTAGTTTAATAATAGGTATAGCTCCAATTATTATCTCCTAAAACTGAAAGGGACCTTGAAAGGTCATTGAGTCCAGCCCCCTGCCTTCACTAGCAGGACCAATTTTTGCCCCAGAAACCTAAGTGGCTCCCCTCAAGGATTGAATTCACAACCCTGGATTTAATAGGCCAATGCTTAAGCCACTGAGCTATCCCTCTATATACAAGCATGAGCTTGAAGACTGCCTCAACCCTTATCTCAAGGCAAGGTCAAGCAACGAAATGAAAGGGACAAAGGGTGGTGATGGGGAACCATAAGAAACACTAAAAAGACAGAGAAAAGGTGACCCTGGTCGAAACCTAACCTTACTCTTTACCCCTCCCATAGGGTACAAAAGAGGTGGTACCAAAGTCCCCATACTCACGATCCTCTAAAACGGAACATGACCATAAATTGTAAGGGGTGGGACCAAGGCCTTGCACTATAGGTATAATTAAGCCAGCTAAAAAAAAGAAGGTGGGAAAAAGGACAGGGAAATCTTTGTGGTGTACAGAGCTATGGATATGCTTGCTTGATTAACCCCAATGAACATTGAATTCCCTGAATTTGGACTATGGGCTTTGCTTTCTGTTTGCATGATATGAACCAAGAGAGGGGCAAGGGAAAAAGCTCTAACATCTCTCAGTCGTACTAGTTTTCTAATTACCCAACCCAAACAAGTAACAACTTGGTCATCTGGATTTCCATCAGTAGCAATGACTGCCTGAGGCCTGTTTGGAATCTCTGAGTTTTCTTCCTCTTCCTCTGCATCTGCCATTTGTAGAGTTTGCTCTGTTGATTCTTCTTTCTGAGGTACACTGTATGCGCCAGCATTTTATCTTGAGTTTATTTGTACTGGGTCTCCTTTCAAATATCCTTCTGCCAAGTTCTTCCACTTTTCTCATTAGGCCCATCATGGCTGCCACACTGAGGTGGAGAATGCCATTCGCCTTTGATCCTTTGATCACATGCACTCCAAATGAGAAGTTTTTGTCTTTGAAAGATATTTTTGTGGTGAACTGTCCTATGCAATTCAGAATGCCTCCAGGGCTAGTCAGAGCTGCATCAGGTGACTTCAGCTCTGGGAGGGACTGAAGATAATTGTAAGGCCCTTCTGAGATGACTGCTACATCTGCTCCTAAGTGAATTTTAAAGTCAATAATGTTTCTCTGTATGATCAGTTTCAGGCTCTGTATCATAATACATGATAGATCCCAGAAAAAATGGTTCTTGATTGTCGGTAATATAAATCAGTGCATTTACTGCGTATCACTGTGTTTATGTGGCAAACAACTGCAAAATGTCCATGTTTTGTGCATTTTAATATATCCTGAGTGTCTGAGTAGTATTTGTTCCTCATAGCCAGGGGGTTCTCCCTCTTTACTTCACCAGTTTTATAGTATTAACTTGTTGCACTTATGCTGTGTTTTTTAACAGCTTCTAAGCTAGATTCTTGTTTGGCAAATTGCTCTGGGTTTTGCTGTCTCATCAGCTAGATTGCTTTGCCATTTGAATAGCAGTTTGTACGGTGAAGTCTGTTTTTAATTGTAGCTGCTGTGAAGGACTTTTATCGTTTAACCCAATAACCAGTCTCTCTCTGATATTTTCATGTTTCCAACTCCAGAATCACAGTTTTCAGCCAAGATACGCAGAGCTATAATAAATTATTCAACATTTTCCCCTAGTCCTTGAATTCTCTGGTGAAAACATGCTCTTTCATAAACCACATTTCTCTGAGGGCACAGTAGAACCTCAGAATTACAAACACCTTGGAATGGAGGTTGTTCATAATCGAAACATTCGTAACTTGGAAGAAAATGTTATAGTTGTTCTTTCAAAAGTTTACAACTGAACATTGACTTAATACAGCTTTGAAACTTTACTATTCAGAAGAAAAATGCTGCTTTTAACCATCTTAATTTAAATGAAACAAACACAGAAACAGTTTTCTTACCTTGTCAAATCTTTTTTTAATCTTTCCCTGTAATTTTTTAGTTTTTTACATTTAAGACAGTATTGTACTGTATTTGTTTTTGGGTTTTTTTGGTCTCTGGTGCTGCCTGGTTGCATACTTCCAGTTCCAAATGAGGTGTGTGGTTCACTGGTCAGTTCTGTAACTTTGAGCTTCCAGTGTATAAAGTATACATCAAACATAGCCAGAACCCTTCCATATTCATCTTTGTGACTGTCCGCAGGAAAATAAAAGAATTTAAAGAAATGCTCTGCTTGCTTCCAAAGAGCACAAAGTAAACACCATACCTGTATATCTTCAGTTTCCTTATGGAGTTTTGTAGCAATTTGAAATCTTGCAAAATGCTGCTTCTAGTCTCTTAGTTGTGAAGGTCTGTGAAAGCTGAAGTTCTCTTAGGCAATGAAGAGGGAGATGTTGATGAAATTCTCCAACCTGTGTTGCTTTTTTTTTCTCTCTGCAGCCTACATTGCTCCTTCTTCTGTCTGCAACTTCTGTTGCTCTCTTCCTTCTGTTTTTTTCTTCTCTTCTGGCGCTGCTTAACTTCAGGCACCATGTCACATACACCTTGTACATGGTAGGTTGCTATTAGCATGTCAGGTTTCTGTACCAGATATGGAATGGCTACAGAGCTTTCTTCCCAGAGAAATACTCACCAGATGTGTTCACAGTAAGATTCCTTAATGCTCTGCCAGGCATGGCTGAGGATAACTAAAATAAGTTGTTACATGAAATGTCACTTTGTGGCTGAACAGTATAATACAACTTAACCTTCCATTATACTGCCAATGCCCCACCCTACTTTAGGCACAGCTCCTCTTGCTATTTCAGAGGCATTTCACACAGTGACAACAATCAAAACTCACCTCTATTCTGTGCCCTGGCACTTCGCACCTGAACGCCTAGGATGATTAAGACCAGGCAGAGCAGGGCTCCCAGGATAATGCAGATGACCACGGGCACCGTGACTCTCCCACTGTCAGTCAGAGGACGGCGTGGGGGAGCTGGATGGAAATGAACATGTGACAAGGAGAGATTATCTTGTGAGATTCAGGGTGGGGCCCGGGGAGCTCCCAAGTCACTCATTGTACAGCCCAGAACAGCACGGTAATGGGCTGGGACACAGTCTGTGCGTCATGGAGGCAACACACAGGCTGCTGTTTAAATCATGGGCCCTGTTCTATCAGCTGGAATCATCAGGGTTAGCATGGCCTGCAGCTCCCACCCAGATGTCATTCAGCCCTAAGTTTCACAGGCCATGTGTAAGGGGACTGTAACCCAGACATGGCAGGAGTGATGCTAGGAAGAAGAGTCCTGCCACTTAACACCTGAGGGCGTGTGGCCACTGCCAGAGCAAGCGTCCAACCCATAGCATCCCTACAGCACAGCCAGAGCCTGAGAAGGAGGCCTGGAACTTGTGAGGAACAGACTGTGAACTGCCCTGACATTTCAGAAATGCTAGTTGTGATGTCCCTGTGCCACAGACTGGGGTGATGTGTTTTCCTTTAACCTTTCCCATTTTTCCCTTATTTTTTTTAAATTGATTGCTGGGCCCAGCCTTGTCAGGGTTACAAGGACTCTGTCACACAGGAGAGTGGAAGGGGAGCACTTCACGTCAGGAAGGCCTCTGGGTAAAGGAAGTGGGAGGACTCAGATCCCTTCACTAGCCCACTTCACCGGGGTACTGTATAAGCCAGGAAAGTTCCCCATAATAATGGGACCATTCCCCTGCTTACACATGGAAAGGAGCTCCTCTTTTAGGCTGCAGCTTGGAGCTCATCCTCTGTGACCCAGCACCAGGGAAATTTGATGGGAGCGGGGGATGTTTTACCTGTTCTACTCAGTGATGCTGTCGTCTCTGTCACACCTGCAAAGGGAAAGGGACGAGAGTTGGAGTCTGGGGGAAGTGATGTTTTTGTCACATGGTAGCACCCCTCAGAGTCCCTGAGGATCTCCAGTTGTCACTTATACAAACTCCCTCAGAGCAGCACAGGGTCTGTATGTTACTGATTTAGGGCCCATGTCCTCCTATATTGACTAGTAACAAACCAGCACACTGGGGCCTGTGATGGATGCAGGGGCTATGTGGGCTGATGTCTGTGCCAGTCTGACCCCACAAAGGTTCTACCCTATAGCATCATTGGTGCTCCCGCACACGGGAGATGGGAGGGCCTGGTCTGTGACCAAGGTGGGTCGGGCAATTGGACCCATCCTCCTTCCAGAAAATTATAGCATGTAGCAGAAACATTTCCTGTCACTCACCTGAGCAATTCACTCCAACATCTTCCTTATGGTCACAGTTGCTCTCACCCCAGGGTTTGGCAGGACAGTCCCAGAGAGATGACTCTGTCCCTCTGCAATTCAATGTTTCTACCCAGATGGGACCAGTCCCCTCACCGAATGCAGCCTCGCCTGGGACTGGTACAGCAGATCCACAGCCCAGTTGTTTACACACAACTTTGGCATCTGCCATGTCCCAGGAGTCATCACAAACTGTTCCCCAGGAACCACGGTACCAAACCTCCACTCTCCCCGAGCATCCGTCCTCTCCTCCCACGACACGTAATTTCTCCTGGTCTGGAAATGCAGAAACCTCACATGTTACTGGGACAGCTGGGAAAGTCCTTAGGGACCAAGAGTGAGACAGTGAGAAACAGAAATACCTGTGCAGCTCGTCGAGTTTGGGCATTTGGCAAACAGCATCTGAGGTGGTTTGTCTTTCTTTCCTATGGAGAGAAAATTATGAACTGGATGGTCCGAGAAGAGTGTGGGATGTAGGAGAGAGTAGGGTTTCTCTGTACAGTAACCCCTAAATTTCAGCAATTTTATAAACTTAAATCTAAAATCTAGTTTGTTTCAGAGCTAACGGATTTATTACTCAGTGGATTCTCTGGCTGTTGAAATCTTTATGCAGTTCCCTGCTGGTGTGTGCGTTTGGGGTTATCTGAGTCTGTTCCATCCACCCTGTGTACAGCTGCTTCTGGTCCTGTTTGAAGGTAAACAGATTTGTCAGCTGAAACTCACCCACATTATTGTGGGGATCCAGAGACAAGAAATGGTGGTATTAGAATTGAGACCGAAATACGACTTTAGATCTGAAACAAACTCTCACTAACATGCACGGACAGACACACTTCTCGGGAATTCTGATTCTGACCCAGATTTCACAGCCGGGGGTCAGGAAGCAGGGGCTGCAGCAGAGCTAGTCTCCAGACAGTTAAAAAGCGCAGCGACCTGTATTCCGCTGCCTGACTGGTCATACTGCCTGATTGGTGGGAAGGGTCAGCAGTCCAGCTCCTGAATCAAGCATTATTCAGCAACTGCTCAAAGCATTTCCCGCAGCTAGGATACCTCGTTTTCCTGTCTTGTTCCTAGGCTTGCTGTTGCCTTGACTCCAGACTTACCCCTTGCCTTGCTCCAGGTAACCTGGTCCTGACACTGAGCTCCGAATTCTGACTTCGGCTCTGGCATCTGGCTCTGGATCTGACCCTGACTCTTGGCCCTAATTTCTGGCTACCAGCTCCTGCTCTAACCACTGGGCATGACTCCTGCTTCAATCACTCAGCATGACTACCCATGTCCCGGTCACTGACCTTGGGCTCATCTCTGACTGTTCATTCCCAAAAGTATAGCCACAGAGATTCCCAAATGATGCTCACTAATGAGAGGCATTTGTGGTGGCACTGGAACAATTTTTACAGTTGGGGGCTGAGAGCCAGTGGTGCCCAAACTTTTTACCTTGCCCCCCCTTACCCATGTCCATGCCCCCTCTCCCCCAAGTTGGGACCAGGACTGGGCTGTGGCTCTTGGGGGGGACATGGATGGGGTAAGGGGATTGAGGCTGGGACCATAGCTGGGGGCGGAAGCAGAGCCCTGCTTGTGGGGCCAGCAGTACGACCCCATGTGCGGGACCAGTAGCAGAAAGCGGGGCCAGCAGCTGGGACCCCGCACAAAAACTGAGGGTGCTGAAGCACCCCTCACACCCCAAGTTCCCCTGCCTATGGGCATTTGTGGGGTCTCACTAGCTGATTGCACTGTATAACACACAGCTTGTATAAATAACTCCATGTTTATTTTCCAGGGGCTGTAGTCTCATTCCTAGAATGGATTATGAAACTTTTATTTCACTAGGAGGGTGGTGAAGCACTGGAATGGGTTATCTAGGCAGGTGATGGAATCTCCATCCTTAGAGGGTTTTAAGGTTAGGCTTCATAAAGTCCTGTATGAGATGATTTAGATGGGGATTGGTCCTGCTTTGAGCAGGGAGTTGGACTAGATGACCTCCTGAGGTCCCTTCCAAGCCTAATCTTCTATGACTATAAGATATGCCTGTCACTGCTGCAAATGTAAGACTGCCTATACTGAAAAGTAAATACATTCACAATTTCTATCACACCCTTTCAATGAGTTAAACATGTAGTGGATGTGAGCATGCGTGCGCACAGAAAGTTTCAGAATTACCACTGCAAGAAATATGGGTCTCTTCTGCGCGGTTATCACAGGACTGCTGTTTCCACAGGTCTGATGGGCACTGCCAGATGGAACTGTGCTGCTCCTTGCATGAAACATGGTCCAGCCATGTGGGACCAGAACCTTCTCCATATGCAAAGTCTCTTGCAAGCTGCCCTCTGTCCCCACAGTTCAACTGTTTGCAGACAATTGCTGCGGTGACTTCAACCATCCCATTGGAGCAAACACTGCCCCACGTCCCATTGTAGAAAACCTCCAGTCGCCCAGCACAGTCACTGTTGCTCACCAGCCTCAGATCTGTGAATTCTAGAAGGAAATGCACAAAAAGGGAATTTAAATCTTCAATTCTGAAATGACCTGGTGTGAAGAGTGAAATCCCAGCGATTGCTAACGATCCTGTGCATCATTCTGCAGGAGCAAATGTCAGAGAGAATCACATACAATGGTCACCTCTGAAAAGTCACCAGTTCCCAGCAGTTACACACACATATACCTGCAATACAGCAGTGACTGCCCTCCCAATACTAGAGAAATGCTGCGATATCTCCAGTCCTCCTGGGTGGGAACATATGAGAAATGGTGACTTTCTAATCACGACCCCAGTAGGTAGGTTGAAGAATAGAGTGATCATATTTTCTTTAAAAGGGAAAATGGAACACCCCACGGGTGGCCCAACCCCAAGGCCTCCCTTCCTCTCTTCCCCCTCCCCCACGAGGACAGCCTAAGCCCACCCTGCCTCCCGCCCCCACAGGGACAGCCTGAGGTTCCCCTACCCTCTTGGAACGTGGGCCGGCCTGAGCCCCTCTGCCACCCATTAGTGTCAGACCAGCCCCAAGCCCCCTTCTTCCCTCCCGCGTGCAGGGTGGCCCAAGACCCCTGCTGTCCTCCCGCGTGGGGCTGGCCCAGCCAAAGCTGCTTTCCTGAGTCCTCCCTCCAGCGTGGAACTGGTGTTGCCACTTGCCCCACTCCCGTATGTTCCTCCACATCCCACTACGGGTTCGTTTCCCACTTCTTTAGCAATACTGTGCATTTGTCCCATTTGCTCCTGCTGACACATGATCACTTGGCAAGAGCAAATGGGACAAATGCCCTGTTTTGCCAAAACTGTTGGGATGGCCATGGAAGGCTTAAAAAAGCTACTGTCCCGGCCAAAACTGGATGTATGGGCACCCTATAGAAAAGAGACAGTGAGGTAAAGGCTCTATCACTCTAAGTTCTCTCCTCAATTGTCTGCCTTCTCCATTAAATCCCCTGGTAACCAGCATTCCTGGACCAGACCTGAGCAGAGAACTCCTGCATCTTCTTTGTGTCTGCAGTTGTGCTGTCCCCAGCCTCTGGAAGGACACTCCCAAAGTTCGGATTCATTCCCAGAGCAGTTCACATCATCCAGCCAGATCTGCCCGGATGCTTCCCCATAGTGAGCAGAGATAGTTGCATTGATGGCATGTCCACATCCTAGTTGTTTGCAGACGACATTGGAGTCTGACAGATCCCAGAAATCATCACAGACTGTCCCCCAGCTGCCATTGTAATAAATCTCCACTCTCCCAGCACAGCGACCTGTCCCATTCACCAGTCTGATCCGCCTGCTCCCTGCAGGGATAGATCCCAGCTGTTAATATGAAATATGAGGATAATTAAACAGCTTCCATGTAATCAGTGATGATGCTACAATGGCTGAGATATTGAAATACTTTTAAAAATCTGTCTTTAACAAGAAACAGAAAAGAAGAGAAGCTGAGTAAGGAAACAAGGAATACTTTAGGCACCACCGGCTCTCAGTACAGAGGAGTACTGATAAACAGAATGTGAGTGAAAGGACCTAACCCCGCTTTCTGCTACTGGTCCCGCACATGGGGTCGTACTGCTGGCCCCACAAGCAGGGCTCTGCTTCCGCCCCCAGCTATGGTCCCAGCCTCAATCCCCTTACCCCATCCATGTCCCCCCAAAGAGCCACAGCCCAGTCCTGGTCCCAACTTGGGGGAGAGGGGGCATGGACATGGGTAAGGGGGGGCAAGGTAAAAAGTTTGGGCACCACTGGCTCTCAGTACAGAGGAGTACTGATAAACAGAATGTGAGTGAAAGGACCTAATTCTGAATTCCTTACTCATCAGAGCAATCCTTAAGGGACTCGTCACATGGGTCAGAGCTTCTTTGTAAGACGAAGGCTTAGCGGAATCAGCCCTTACTCGAAATCTTGAATATTTTCAAACAACTCTTAAATGATAAGTATCAAGGTGTTCAAGGAATTATTAGGCAATTAATTTACCCATAACCAAATATTCTTTTCAATTGTTTCTGAATGGGGAGGGTGTGACATTGTCTGACCAGGTCATGCTAGAGTGTATTTAGATCAGTTCACTTGTGTAGATCAAAGTAATGGTTAGATGTCTAAAGGTGTATTCAGATTTTAAACTTTATAAAAACTAGTGGAATGTTACTGGTATTGTTTTCGCTTATCTATTCCTGTCATAATGTAATGCCAAACATGTACATGGTAAATACACTTGTAGCTAAATAACACATATTACACATCAAATAAATCTTGTGAAATGCTAAATATTTAAGGACTTTAACAGAAAATGCTAATTTCAAAGCAAATGTCCATTATGCATAAGGTTGGAGGTCAAAAATCTAAGTGCATTTCTCACTCCCTGTCATCAAAGGAAAAGCCCATATGGGTAGACCATCAGCTTGTTTTCTGTGAGAAGAAGATATAAATATGGATTCAAAGAAAGACCCTGTATTCCTAGGCTGTTTGGATTCTAACAGAAGAATTACTGAATGAGAAGACAGAGATCCCCAGAGTTATTCTGGGTAGCCCTGTGTGAAGGGGTAAGCTCCCCACACTAGCCCTGTAAGAGCTGGGTTGGGCCAGGTGGTTCTAATCAGCTAATTACACTGCAAACAGTGGAGCTTTAGGCCAGAATCAGCTGGTTAGAGAGACTCGCCTGTTCAGGAACTGGTGGGACCTATAAAGCCAGGAAGCTGGCTATGGGCTGGGGCTGTTGGGAAAGGCTGCAGGAAGGCAGGCAGAAGTCATGCACTGGGAAGAGGGAGAAGTGTTTGGGGGCTGCAGGGAGATACTCTGTAGTTATTCCTTGGAAGCAGGATTCTTGGGGATGGCACACCCAAAGTGAGGAGAGGAACCAGAGTATAGGAAGAAGTCATAGAATCATAGAAAATTAGGTTTGGAAGCAACCTCAGGAGGCCATCTAGTCCAATGTCCTGCTCAAAGCAGGACCAACCACAACTACATCAGTCCAGGTGAAGAGCAATGTGGGCAGATGGAGGAAGTCCAGAACTGCTGAGCTGTCCCTGGACTGGAACCCAGAAAACAGGGCAGCCCTGGGTTCCCCTACCAGTCACTGAGGGAGTGGCACCAGGCAGTGAATGGGAAGACAGCCTAGGACTGTTGATGAACTGAATCATATAAGGGGGAACACTGAGTGACCTAGCTGGAGGGCTAAGTCACAAAGAGGATGCTGCAGATCCTGAAGCAAGATGTCCTGCAGACCAGAGTCAGAGTGATGGTGTGCAAACTGTGGATTGGGCATTGGCCTCAAGAGCTAATCCCCAGAGTGATGAGGAGGAGATGCCAGATCGGCAGCGAGTGGAGTACCTCATGACACCCTGTAAAAAACTTTTGGGAAACTGACAGTTTATTACATCACTGCCACCATTTGGAGCTACAAACTGATTTGCCTGTTATATTTTACCTGCTATAAACTCTCAATAACCCTCATTCTTCCTTCTTAGCTAATAAACCTTTAGTTATTTACTATAGAACTAGCTGCCAGCATTATCTTTGGAATAAGGTCTGGAGTGACTGACTGGTCCCTTGGGACTGGGAGAAACTTGGTGTGGTGTGATATTATGATTAAGTGACATTTTATCACAACTTTCAGTTTGTCTGGGTGGCAAGTTAGGCTGAAGAGCCTAAAGGGACTGTCTGTGACTCCATAGTGAGACTTGTGTAATGATACAGGAATTCATGTTTGACTGGCTTGGTGAAATCTAATTATAGAACCGGGGTCTCAAACTCCCGGGCTGCGGGTTATCTGCAGCCCAGGAACCTCCCCACTGTGGCCCATGAAGGAGAGAGTCAGGCAGACAGGCTGTCCGGAAGGTCTGCTGTAGCACGGCCCCCCTGTAGCTCCCATTGGCTAGAGGAGAGGGACTGAGATATCATTAGTTGCCGGGCAGAGTCAGCCATGGAGGCAGAATCACTTTTTTCCACAATGAATATAAACAAGTCAAAATACCAAACACAACTATGTGATGCACACCTTGCTGCAATCCTGAAGGTTTCAACTGCTCAATCACTGAGGTCAAACATCAACAAACTGACAGAACTGAAACGTTGCCAGGTGTCTGGCAAATCCTAAAAACTCTCTGGCAGGCGAAGAATTGTATAAAATTGTATCAAGTATCAGAGGGGTAGCCGTGTTAGTCTGGATCTGTAAAAGCAGCAAAGAATCCTGTGGCACCTTATAGACTAACAGACGTTTTGGAGCATGAGCTTTCGTGGGTGAATACCCACTTCTTCAGATACATGTGGTGGAAATTTCCAGGGGCAGTATATATATGCTAGCAAGCAAGCTAGAGATAACGAGGTCAGTTCAATCAGGGAGGATGAGGCCCTGTTCTAGCAGTTGAGGTGTGAAAAGCAAGAGAGGAGAAACTGGTTCTGTAGTTGGCAAGCCATTCACAGTCTTTGTTCAATCCTGAGCTGATGGTGTCAAATTTGCAGATGAACTGAAGCTCAGCAGTTTCTCTTTGAAGTCTGGTCCTGAAGTTTTTTTGCTGCAGGATGGCCACCTTAAGGTCTGCTATAGTGTGGCCAGGGAGATTGAAGTGCTCTCCTAGAGGTTTTTGTATATTGCCATTCCCAATGTCTGATTTGTGTCCATTTATCCTTTTCCGTAGAGACTGTCCAGTTTGGCCAATGTACATAGCAGAGGGGCATTGCTGGCATATGATGGTGTATATTACATTGGTGGATATGCCAGCAATGCCCCTCTGCTATGTACATTGGCCAAACTGGACAGTCTCTACGGAAAAGGATAAATGGACACAAATCAGACATTAGGAATGGTAATATACAAAAACCTGTAGGGGAGCACTTCAACCTCCCTGGCCATACTATTGCAGACCTTAAGGTGCCCATCCTGCAGCAAAAAACTTCAGGACCAGACTTCAAAGAGAAACTGCTGAGCTTCAGTTCATCTGCAAATTTGACACCATCAGCTCAGGATTGAACAAAGACTGTGAATGGCTTGCCAACTACAGAACCAGTTTCTCCTCTCTTGATTTTCACACCTCAACTGCTAGAACAGAGCCTCATCCTCCCTGATTGAACTGACCTCGTTATCTCTAGCTTGCTTGCTAGCATATATATACCTGCCCCTGGAAATTTCCACCACATGCATCTGAAGAAGTGGGTATTCACCCATGAAAGCTCATGCTCCAAAACGTCTGTTAGTCTATAAGGTGCCACAGGATTCTTTGCTGCTTTTATAAAATTGTATGATAGCTTTATTGTTTCTAAGAAATTCAGAATAAAAAAAATATAAACTTTTTCTTTTCTGAACCCCATCTTCAGTGACATTATTGGCCTGCTGGAAGGATTTGAGGACTGGCACTGGCCTAAGGCAAATTGAGTTTTAGACCCTTGTTATAGAACACACCATCAGTTTGGGTGTCTACCCTTGTTTTTTTGAGTCTGCCCTGAGATAGTAACTAACAGTGGTGAGCCAAGACAGTGTGACAGGAGGTACCAGAACGTTAGAGAAAAGCAGACTTGGTACCAATTTATTTTACAAATAAAGTGAAAGAAAGGCAAATTGGATCCATGTGTCCTAATTCTACCCTGCTGAAATCAACTGTGAAGCTCCCAGTGACACAATGGGAACAGAAATGGGCCCTTAATGTGCTGTAGTTACCTTGCAGTTGGAGTGGGCATGAAAAATGATATCAGTGCAGTAACATACAGTGCACCATCTATGGTGTAGTAAACTCAGGACAAACAACTACAAAGGGGGCGGGGGAGGGGTAGTAATTAGTCCCAGTGGATTAAAAGGCCTCTCCCAATCCACAGAGAGAGAGAACCACGGAGAAACAAGGTTCAGCTGGAAAAGGGGTTACCAGGAAACTAACTAGGTTCAGCCTGGTCCAACTGCTCGAGACCTTTTTAAACCCTCCCCTGCGTGGAAACAGGTGGGTGAGAGAAGCAGGGAAGCTGCTAGTAGGCTGGGTGCAGCAAGACACTGACCCATTCCAGGAAGGAAGGCTGCACTCCCTCCCCAGAAGGGAAGGAAAACAAGCACAAGGGACTGGCTAGGGAAAGGAATAGCTGGACCCTGTGCTACCAGTAAGGATCTGCCTTGCCCAACTCTGTGTCTCCAAGGCAAAAAGGACCGAGCCTGCTCAGGGGAAGAAGGTACTTTGTCACAAGGGACATAGTTAAAACATGTGTTACTTGTTCACTTTTATGGTGGGACCTTAATGTAAATAAAATACCAGCAAAAAGAATAGAATTATTGTGTACAATAGTCATGTACAACCAAGAACAATGAAAAAATCTCATCACAGATTCCTTTTTCCTTCTTTTCCTTTAAATGAAGGAAAATTACACAGTTATAGATTGTGACTTAACAAGGTCACATTAGAACAGCAATTTTGATGTATTTCCTAAGTGACAGAGGGCTAGATCCACAAAGGTACATAGCTACCTACTTTATAAATTGTTACATATTTATTGAAGCAGGGACTTGACCCTTCCATATTCCAGGTGAATGCCCTGGCCACCAGCTAGAATCAATCTCTAGCTTTTTTTCTGATTCAGTGACTCATTATTTGTACAAAGTGGAACATTTCCAACAGGAGAGACCCACCCCAGCATATCCTGTAGTCTATAGGGACTAGGGCACTCACCTGTGTTCACATCCCTTCTCCAAATCAGGCAGAGCAGGGATTGAACATGGATTTCCCACCTCCCAGCTGAGTGCTTTAACCACTGAGTTATGGGTAAAATGGGGAGATGAGAGAGCTGACCTGGCTTACATGCCTAGCTCCAGGAGTGGGTTCATGACTGAGATCCCTGAGCAGAGGTGCTTACCTCTGCTTGTGTGTCAGGTCGCTGAGGCTTAGATCAATAGCAGGCTGGCATCTAAAGAACTTTGTGTATCTAGGCCCTATTCCCTTCCTTGGCATTTCACTGTTGGCAAATTTAGGTGGTTCACTGTTCAGCTTTCTGGCTTCTGGTGCCTAACTCTCCCCATGCATTGTATGGGGAGCTGGGCATGTGACTCAGAGCTGAGGATTCCATTGGATGGCAAGGCACCTAGGAGTCAGGCCTTGCAATGCCCAACTCCCTTTGGGGGTCTAGCCCACAGCTAGTATCCATGGCAACCTTGGTCAAAACAGTTTGCACATGACTTCCATTTTTTACTTTTGTTTTCTGATACAAGACAGCATGTTTTTTAAGACTTTAAAATCAAGAAGCCACTATATACACTAGAACTGCTTGGAAATTCATCCTTTTCCCCACAAAATATGAATGACAATGAATATTTTTCATGTTCCACAAATAAATTTGGGTTTTTCATAGAGCTGTCAGGTGTTTAAAAAAAATTAATCATGAGTAATTGTAGAGTTAAACAATAACAGAATACCATATATTTAAATATTTTGAATGTTTTCTACAGATTCAAATATATTGATTTCAATTACAACACAATAGAAAGTGTACAGTTCTCACTTTATATTTATATTTTTATTCCAAATATTTAAAGTGTAAAAAATGAAAGAAATAGTATTTTTCAATTCAGCTAATACAAGTACTGTAGTGCAATGTCTTTATCATGGAAGTTCAACTTACAAATGTAGAATTAGGTATAAAAAATAACTGCATTCAAAAATAAAACAATAGATTTCAATTGGTATTCTATTGTTTAACAGTGCAATTAAACTGCAATTAATAATGATTTTTTTAATCTCAATGTTTTTAATTAAATGCGTGAGTTAACTGGTTAATCAACAGCTCAAGTTTTTCAATAAAAATCTGAACATTTTTAATGAAAACAGACTTTTTGTGAAAATTTGTAATCTTATTGTGAAGATTTTTCACAGGAAAAAAGTTTTCATGAAATTTTTTGAACATAAAAATATGGGAGAAAGAGAGAGAGGTTGCTATAGTGCATTAACCATATAACATGGCTACGCTTTGTTCTGTATATAATATATTTTTACCATTAATGGGTCACAGTTTGAACCTCGGATCCACATCATCTCAAGGACTGCTGAGATCACAGCACAGGGTGGGGTGGAGGCAGGCCCTGGGGTGGGTCATGTTCCCATTGAACAAGGACAGAATATTTATAAGATTTTCACACTAAGTCACCTGAGCAAATGACACCGACATCCTCAGCAATTCCTGCCTGGGCTGTCTCAGACACGGAGTTGTCACAGAGAGTCAGATGAGTCTCATTTCCTGCACACTGGACCCTTCTCAGCCCCACAGGGCCCCTTCCTCGCTCAGACTTAGAGGGGTTATAAGCTTTCTCAGCGACTCCACACTGGAGCTGTCTGCAGACCACGCTGGCATCGTTTATGTCCCACTGGTCATCCAGGACTCTGCTCCAAACACCATGGAGGAAAATCTCGACTGTCCCATTGCATCGGCTCTCTCCATACAACAGTCTGAGCGCCTCAAAATGACCTGGGCTCACAGAAACACAAAATAAGCTGAATAACACTCCCTGTTGGTACTGCATGAAAAATAATACACAGATGTGATGTGAAACACACGTTTTTGTGCCAAGTAGAAGGTAACCCTCACCACTGTGCAGTGATACAGGGAACAACCTCTCTCAAGGATTTGATTTGTCTGTCTACTCAGAAATGCAAGAGGTGTTGGAGGGAAAGAATTCCCCAGCTCTGAGATCAGAGCTTGCACGATGTGGAGCGCTCTCTGCCCCTAAGGAGTCAATGTGAGTGGAGAATGCTCAGGAACACCTGGCGGATCAGGCCCCTGGTTACCAAAATGCTCTATGCAAAAGCGCTCAGTGCTCAGCTAACACAATGATAGTGGCAGCGCTGTGAGATAGTTGTGATTTACAACAGGAGAATTTTCTGCACTCAGTTGGGTTTTTCCAGGCCAGGTCTGCAACTGTGGACACTTGAGTTACCTTTCTCATGAACTGTAGATATTGGCTTGACTAGAGATGATGCTTGGAGGGTGAGTGATCTCTGGGCAACGGGGAGGAAGGTCCCATTTTTTTCTAAACATCTGTATTTTTCGTATTAAAGCTTTGTTCACTGTGAGCATGTAAAGATGTTGAAGTTCCTTGTGGGAGAAACCAAGACCCTTTCTGGTGATTAGGTCATTGGAGATTTAGACAGTGTATATGGCACCTTGCATTTCAAAGGAGTAACAGTGCTCCCAAAATATGATCTGTAAACATGTCATATCTTCCTAAATATATCAACAGTTATAAGAATATACATACAGAGGACAGTAGTGACTCCATATTTAAAGATGAGATTAGTATTGCACTTAAGGTAGGGATTCAATTACTCTGTTTTTTTATTAAAGTTATGTATGATCTGATTCTCACATTAAGACTCCTATACTCTGAGCAGGTGTCACGGAGTCACTGGGCAATGCTCCATCTGAAGCCAGTCAGGACTCTGGCGGAGTATTCCTCCTCTCTGTGAGCATACTGTCTCCAGAGCAAGAAACTTACACAGCTTCGATCTTCCTGGATCTGACCTTGGAGAATTCAGCATCCCCTTCTCACACCATGTGCTTCCCACAGCGAGTTCGCACATGGGGGCGCTCCTGGGACGCCAGAGGGCCCTGCACTCCAATTCCACAGTCAGACATGACTGACAGCTAGCCAGTAAACAGAAGGTTTACTAGACAACAGGAACAAAGTCTGAAACAGAACTTGTAGGCCTCCTCAGCCAGGTCCATCTTGGGGCCAGGGAGGCCAGAAACCCACCTGGGCCTCCCTCCATTTCCCCAGTCAGCTCCAAACTGAAACTCTCCAGCCCTTCTTCCAGCCTTTGTCTCATTCCCAGGCCAGAAGGTCACCAGATCTTTGTTCTCCAACACCTTCAGTTGGCAAGTTTGCAGGGGAGGGGCCCAGGCCATCAGTTGCCAGGAGATAGGGTGTCGGCCATTCTCTGTGCAGACAGCATCACACTGGCCCTCTAGGGCTCTGCAACAATCACACCCCCTTATCCCAGCACCTAGATACTTAAGAAATGTAAAGGGAAAACTGAGGCATCCACACAGTATTCTGAGAAAGCATTAAGAATATTCCCACTTTGTCACAACAGGTGTAAATGAACCCTGTAGTTAGTAAGAATTGGGCCCACTGTAATATCCCCTTAGTTCCCACACAGAAACTGTGTCAGTGTGACCCACATTCCTTGTACTGCAACATTTGACTTTATTTCTCTAACAGGAAGTGAAAGATGCAGTGGGGAGGGGACACAGATTTTAGTTGGATACTCTGGGCCTCTGTTACATTATGGGAAACCCACCTGGCAGGTCACACTCTAGTCACCCTCTGTGGGCAGAGCTAGAGTGCAAGGCAGGGGAAGGTTATAAAAACACGAGTTGAAGGGCTTTCATACACTTGAAAGGCTACCATGGCACAGCTGCAGCGCTGTAGCTGCACTTCTGTAGCCCCTTAGTATAGACCCTACCTATGCTGACCGGAGGGATTCTCTCTTTGCTTAAATTGATCCACCTACCCGAGAGGTGATAGCTAGCTTGACAGAATTCTTCTATTTACCTAGTGCTGTCTATACTTGGGGTGGGGGGTGGGTAGGTTGTCTTAACTATGTCACTCAAGGGTGAGGATTTTTCATATCCCTGAGTGATTTAGCTGGGTCAGCCCAGCTTTTTAATGTATTCCATGTTGAAGACAGCCCTTTGGACTCAGCGGCTGATAGATGCAGCACTGAGAGATGTGTCTGCTGTGAGGGCTGGTCCCAACCCCTCTACCACCATGGATACAGGGCAGTGCTATGCCAGCTTTATTTGCTAGGGAAGCCCTCCATTAGCATAATGTTTGGTGCACCATGGTGTGTTCTATGGACCTAGAGGGAGAGTTGGGGGCGGTATTTGTTACTGTGGAGACCACAGAGACTCTGGAATTTACATTTCACTGTCAGCTGATTGCTCTAAACTGGGACTCTGTCTCAGTTAAAGAGAGAGAATGGGGCAGCACTTAGTGAGATGAGGATTTGTGAATTCTTGCCTGCCTTAGCTGGATTTATGGGGAGAAGACAGTGTTCTATGGAATGAGAGCCTTACAAAGATCCAGGGAACAGATATTGTAGAGGCTGCTTCTAATCCTGGTACCACTTAAAATACAGGCTACAGATTTCTCTTGCAACAGCAAATAAGAGACCCAGTCAACTTTTAACCCAAGCCTAGGGCTGGAGCACTGCTAGCTGCCAAGATCCCCAGAGTGTTTCGTTGCTCACCAAGTTCCGAAGTGTTTGAAATGACAGAGGTACTTCCATTTCTCAAGTTCTGAAGACACACTATATTTTACAACCACACTGCAAAGACTGAGAAATCATCTCTAAGAGAAGATCAGTGGGAAATGTGTTTTGATGTGCATGCTAAAGTATAGAACATGTTAAGTTGTAACAGAAACAAAAGGGGGACATTCTGAATAAGAAGAAGCTGTAGATTTACTGTTTCATAACTTTTGTTTAAATATCAGAGGGGTAGCCGTGTTAGTCTGGATCTGTAAAAGCAGCAAAGAGTCCTGTGGCACCTTCTAGACTAACAGGCGTATTGGAGCATGAGCTTTCATGGGTGAATGCCCACTTTGTCAGATGCATGTAGTGGAAATTTCCAGAGGCAGGTATAAATATGCAAGCAAGAATCAGGCTAGAGATAACGAGGTTAGTTCAGTCAGGAGGATGAGGCCTTCTTCTAGCAGTTGAGGTGTGAACACCAAGGGAGGAGAAACTGCTTTTGTAGTTGGCAAACCATTCACAGTCTTTGTTTAATCTTGAGCTGATGGTGTCAAATTTGCTGATGAACTGTAGCTCAGCAGTTTCTCTTTGAAGTCTGGTCCTGTAGCTTTTTGGCTGAAGTGTTCTCCTACAGGTTTTTGTATATTGCCATTCCTGATATCTGACTTGTGTCCATTTATCCTTCTATGTAGGGACTGTCCAGTTTGGCCAATGTACATAGCAGAGGGGCAATGCTGGCACATGATGGTGTATATTACATTGGTCGACGTGCAGGTGAATGAACTGGTAATGGTGTGGCTGATCTGGTTAGGTCCTGTGATGGTGTTGCTGGTGTTAATATGTGGGCAGAGTTGGCATTGAGGTTTGTTGCATGGATTGGTTCCTGAGTTAGAGTTACTATGCTGCGGTATGTAGTTACTGGTGAGAATATGCTTCAGGTTTGTGGGTTGTCTGTGGGCAAGGACTGGCCTGCCACCCAAGGCCTGTGAAAGTGAAGGATCATTGTCCAGGATAGGGTGTAGAACACTTCAATCTCCCTGGACACACAATAGCAGATTTAAAGGTAGCCATCCTGCAGCCATTTCTCTTCCCTTGGTGTTCACACCTGAGCTGCTAGAAAAGGGCCTCATCCTCCCTGATTGAACTAACTTCGTTATCTCCAGCCTGATTTTTGTTTGCGTATTTATACCTACCTCTGGAAATTTCCACTACATGCATCTGACGAAGTGGGTATTCACCCACGAAAGCTCATGCTCCAATACGTCTATTAGTCTATAAGTTGCCACAGGACTCTTTGCTGCTTTTGTTTAAATGTTATTCATAGTTATTACAATGTTTTCTGTGTGCATTAAATGTTTATTTTACTAAGGCCATATCTACACTATGGGCGCTACGGTGACACAGAACAGCACTGCAGCTATACCGCTGTAGTATAGATGTTTCCTTCAGTAACAGAAGGGGTTTTACTATTGCTGTAGGTAATTCACCTTTCCGAGTGGTGGAAGCTAGATCAATGGAATAATGCTTCTATTGTTGTCTACACTGGGGGTGAGGTTGGCATAGTTATGTCACTCGGGGTGTGAATCCTATTGAGCTCATTGATGAAGGCTGCTAAGTGCTTAATATTTGCTGAAAATGAAACGTAGGCTCTTAAACCAGTTAGGCATTTCCATGCTGAATGGAGCAACAGTGAAACAGGTGTAAAAATCTGGGCTTAAGACCCTATGAATAGCCAGCAGATAGATGGCAAGTTATCAGCTACTGCAGTTCTCTGGTGGGGCATGGGGAAGTCTTTGAAGATTTTTGGAGAAGCCTGGAGGAAAAAGGCCCCTGCAGTATTTGTGTTGCATTGTAGAAGAGGATCTTCATCAAAGCACCAGCTGCTCTCACCAAGAGCGGGATCTTTCTGAAAGTTTCCAGCTGGCTCAGAAGCCAACCTCTGGAGCCATCTGAACACTTTCCTGAAAACCGAGATTTTTCGCAAAGAAATGACTATTTCTGTGAAGTGTTGTAGGGTATTCATGATCTACAAACATACACACACACACACACACACACACACACACACACTGAGCAAACTCTGCAGGTAAGGGCTGCAACCCACCAGCACACAACCCAGGATGAGCAACGGGGGAACATTTTGGCCAGGAATATAAGGGCAAACACCTAATTTTCCAGAGAGTGAAATGAGATTGTAATACCCCCACAGCCTGGATGAGATCTCTGCATATAGGTTGCTTCTGCAACACAAACTTCAACCTGATGAAGAGCTGAGTCAGCCCTGCTGAGACTGAGGGAATCTGTGAATCACAAAAAGACGGTTACTCACCTTTGTAACTGTTGTTCTTCGAGATGTGTTGCTCACATCCATTCCAGTTAGGTGTGCGCGCCGCGCGTGCACGTTCGTCGGAAACTTTTTACCCTAGCAACTCCAGTGGGCCGGCAGGTCGCCCCCTAGAGTGGCGCCGCCATGGCGCTCCATATATACCCCTGCCGGCCCACCCGCTCCTCAGTTCCTTCTTGCCGGTTACTCCGACAGTGGGGAAGGAGGGCGGGTGTGGAATGGATGTGAGCAACACATCTCGAAGAACAACAGTTACAAAGGTGAGTAACCGTCTTTTCTTCTTCGAGTGATTGCTCACATCCATTCCAGTTAGGTGAATCCCAAGCCATACCTAGGCGGTGGGGTCGGAGTGAGAAGTCGCGGCATGGAGCACTGCAGATCCGAAGGCCGCATCCTCTCTTGACTGCTGGACCAGGGCATAGTGGGAAGCAAAGGTGTGGACCGATGACCAGGTCGCTGCCCGACAGATTTCCTGGATGGGCACACGGGCGAGGAAAGCCAGCGACGACGCCTGCGCCCTGGTAGAATGCGCAGTCACCCGGCCCGTAGGGACGTGGGCCAAGTCATAGCAGGTCCTGATACAGGACGTTACCCATGAGGATAACCTCTGGGAGGAGATAGGAAGCCCCTTCATGCGGTCCGCTACCGCCACGAAAAGCTGGGGGGATTTGCGGAAGGGCTTGGTCCTCTCCACATAGAACGCGAGAGCCCTACGGACATCAAGCGAGTGGAGCTGCTGCTCCCTGCCTGAGGAGTGAGGTTTCGGGAAAAAAACCGGAAGGAATATCTCTTGGCTGATGTGGAAGGACGAGACTACCTTGGGGAGAAAGGCAGGGTGTGGCCTCAGCTGCACCTTATCTTCGTGGAAGACTGTATACGGGGGGTCTACCACAAGAGCCCGGAGTTCCGACACCCGCCTAGCTGAGGTGATAGCTACTAAAAAGGCAGTCTTCCAAGAGAGGTAAAGCAGGGAGCAAGTAGCTGACGGCTCAAAGGGGGGTCCCATGAGCCGAGACAACACCAAGTTAAGATCCCAGGTTGGAGCAGGGAGTCGGACGTTAGGGTATAAACGTTCCAGTCCCTTAAGGAATCTAGACACCGTCGGGTGAGAAAAGACCGAGCGACCATCCGCACCCGGGTGAAGGGTGGAGATAGCTGCCAGGTGGACTCGCAACGACGATATCGCCAGACCCTGCTGTTTGAGGGACCAAACGTAGTCTAAGATATTGGCCACCGAAACTTCCATAGGGCGGAGATTTCTCTCCATGCACCAACAGGAGAAACGCTTCCACTTGGCCGAATATGTCGCTCTCGTGGAAGGCTTCCTGCTGCCCAAAAGCACCTCCCTCACCGGTGTGGAGCAGCGCAGCTCAGAGCCGGTCAGCCACGCAGGAACCACGCCGCTAGGTGCAGCGACTGCAGGTCCGGGTGACAGAGGGTCCCGTGCTCCTGGGTAATCAGGTCCGGATGAAGGGGCAGGGGAACTGGGTCGGCAATGGGCAGGTCCAGCAGCATGGGGTACCAATGCTGCCTGGGCCACGCTGGGGCTACCATGATCACGCGAGCCCTGTCCCTGCGCACCTTCAGAAGGACCTTGTGAACCAGAGGAAACGGGGGAAACGCGTAGTACAAGTGGGTCGACCACGGAATAAGGAAGGCATCCGCTATCGACCCGGGCTCCCTGCCCTGAAAGGAGCAGAACGCCTGGCACTTCTTGTTCCCCCCGGACGTGAAGAGGTCCACACGGGGATAACCCCACCTCTGGAAATGGAGAGGGCGACGTCCGGGCGAAGGGACCACTCGTGCGACAGGAAGGATCTGCTCAAGCGATCCGCCAGCGTGTTCCGTACTCCGGGGAGGAAGGAAGCCGTGAGGTGAATGGAGTGGGCTACACAAAAGTCCCAGAGTCGCATCGCCTCGTGACACAGGGGAGAGGATCTGGTGCCGCCTTGCTTGTTGATATAGTACATGGTCGTCGTGTTGTCGGTAAACACCGCGACAAAACGACCTTGAAGCTGATGGCAGAACGTTTGACAAGCAAGGCGGACCGCTCTCAACTCCCGCATGTTGATGTGCAACCTCACCTCCTTCGGGGACCACAGGCCCTGCGTTCTCAGGGTTCCCAGGTGGGCCCCCCAGCCTAGATCTGAGGCATCCGTTGTCAGGGACACCGAGGGCTGAGGTGGGTGGAAAGGGAGCCCCGCACATAACACGGACTGGTCTAGCCACCAGTCGAGAGAATCTAACACCCCTTGGGCGATCGTGATCAGCATGTCTAGCGGCTGTCTTGCCGGCCGGTAATGATCGATGAGCCACAACTGGAGGGGCCTCATGCGGAGCCGAGCATAACCGGTCACAAAGGTGCAAGCTGCCATGTGGCCTAACAGGGCTAGACATGTCCGCACTGATGTCAAGGGGGCTGCCCGCAGTCGTTGAACGATCGCCGACAATGCCTGGAACCTCTGCAACGGCAGAAGAGCCCTGGCCATAGTGGCGTCCAGGACGGCCCTGATGAACTCCACCCTCTGCGTGGGGATCAGGGTGAACTTGTCCATGTTTATCAAGAGGCCCAAAGTAGCAAACAGGCCGGTGATCACGCGGACATGGCTGCAAACTTGCCGTTCCGACGTGCCCCGAATTAACCAATCGTCTAGGTAAGGGAACACGTGGATACGACTGCGCCGAAGATGTGCCACAACAACTGCCATGCATTTTGTAAATACCCTTGGGGCCGTAGAAAAGCCAAATGGGAGGACTGCAAATTGGTAATGAAGGGGGCCCACCACGAAACGAAGGAAACGTCTGTGGTGTGGCCAAATGGCAATGAGAAAATAAGCATCCTGCATGTCGAGGGCGGCGTACCAGTCTCCCGGATCCAGGGATGGGATAATGGTTCCCAGGGATACCATGTGGAACTTCAACTTCACCAGGTACTTGTTGAGCTTTCGCAAGTCGAGGATAGGCCTGAGGCCTCCCTTGGCCTTGGGGATCAGAAAGTAACGGGAATAAAACTCCTTGCCTTTCTGGTTTTCCGGAACGGGGGGGAAGGATCCGTGGGGGAAACTGTTACTGCGCCCTCGGGCGCACCTTCAAAATGAAGGCTTGGGTCCAGGCGGGGGCTTAGAGGAGCCTTGGTTCTGCCCCCCTTGGTTCCCCGAATGCCTGCGCCTTCCATTCCTGCCACGGCGCCTATTAGGGTCCTGCCGTTGGCGGAACTGGGAATACGGCCTGCGCTGCTGTTGCTGCTGTGGCCGGAAGGGTCTGCATTGCGTTCCCGGTGTGTGCATCCCGAGGGAGCGCATAATGACCCGATTGTCCTTTAGACTCTTAAGTCTGGGGTCTGTCTTTTCGGAAAACAGGCCCTGGCCTTCGAACGGGAGGTCCTGGATGGTATGTTGGAGCTCCGGAGGAAGGCCAGAGACCTGCAGCCAGGAGATACGGCGCATCGTTACCCCCGACGCGAGGGTGCGGGCAGCCGAGTCTGCAGCGTGCAAAGAAGTTTGCAACGATGTACGTGCAACCTTCTTGCCCTCATCTAAGATGGCTGCAAATTCCTGGCGGGCGTCTTGCGGCAGCAGCTCTTTAAATTTGTCTGCTGCCACCCATGAGTTGAAAGCGTACCTGCTGAGCAGGGCTTGCTGGTTCGAAACACTGAGCTGCAGCGCCCCAGCCGAGTATACTTTGCGTCCAAGTAGGTCCATTCGCCTGGCCTCCCTAGATTTGGGGGCTGGAGCTTCCTGCCCATGACGCTCTCTGTCATTTACCAATTGTACCACCAGGGAACACGGTGTCGGGTGTATATGGAGGTACTCATAGCCTTTAGGGGGGGCCATGTACTTCCTCTCAACGCCCCTCGCCGTAGGGGGGATGGAGGCCGGTGACTGTCAGATAGTATTGGCGTTGGCCTGGATGGTCCTTATGAAGGGTAGGGCGACCCTGGTGGGAGCATCCGATGGAGGATGGTAACAATCGGATCCTCTATGTCCGAGACCTCCTCGGCTTGTAGGCTCAGATTCTGAGCTACTCGCCTGAGGAGGTCTTGGTGCGCCCTGAGATCCAGCGGGGGGGGCTACTGGAGGAGGTGCCAGCCACCGCTTCATCAGGGGAGGAGGATGAGGAGACCCCCGGCAAGAGAGTGTCTAATGGGGGGTCCTCCTCGGCCCTCGCCTCTGTCTCAGGAGCCAGAGCGGAGTCTTGCTGCTTGGACCCTTCCTCTCCATCCGGGGAGGGAGGGGGGCGAGACAACGAGGCTTCCGGCACCCTGTGCTCCACCGTCGCAGGCCTAGCAGGAAGCTGTTGGGGCCCCTGGGCTTGATGGTATGCCCATGGGGTCCAAAATCCCCACTGCTGCGGGCCTTGGTCGTGTTGTGGCGGGTCCTGAAAGAGCACTGCCTGCCGGTCGGTGCCCAGCGCATACTCGCTGTCCGTTTGTGAGGAGACCGACGGCTGTCTAGAAGGCCACGGCGGGGCCGACCCTGGCTGGTAAGGGTCTGCGCGGGTGGGCAGGGACGATCTTCTCGGTGCCGGGGATCGGTACTGGGAGTCATAGCGGTGCCAGGATCGGGACCGGGACCGGGTTCTGTCTCGGTGCCGGGACCTGGACCGGTACCGGCCGCCGCTTCGGTGCCGGGATCGGGACCAGGACCTGCCACCGACGCGGTGCCGGGAGGTCGACCGGGACCGGGACCTGCCACCAGCTCGGTGCCGGGAGGTCGACCGGTGCGGCGAGTGACGGCGGGACTGGCTCCTGGAGTCACGGTGCCGGTATCGGCGGCTGGAGTCCGACCGCGACCGCCTTGAGGTCGACCGGTGCCGCGAGTGCGACCGGTACCGCCGAGGAGAGTGGTGCCGGGACTGCGAGCGGCGATGAGATCTCGACCTGCCGTGACGTCGGGACCTGGACCGCGAGCGCGAGTCCCGAGACGGTGCCGACATCATGGGCTTGCCTCTAGATGCGACCCGCACCGGAGGTACCGGGGGTGGCAGCTGAGTAGGCTCAGTCAAGGCAATGAGGTCCCGTGCCGAGGCGAAGGTCTCCGGCGTGGATGGGACCAATATCTCAACCCCAGACCTCATGGGGGAGCTTGGCGGCACCGGACTCGACGGACCCGCCGGGCCCGGAGTCGACGGTGCCGGCGGCGCCGCGGCCGATGTTGAGGCCGGGCGCTCCAGTCGGGTCTGCCTGGCCGGAGTAGCAGACGTTGATGGTCTTGGTTCTGCACCCGGTGCCGGAGAAGGTCGGTGCCGGGGAGTCTTTTCGGTGCCGGAACGATCTGGTGCCGGCGCCGAGATCACGGATTGTGAAGCCGCCGGGTCAAGTGCCGCCTCCATAAGGAGAGTCCGGAGTCTTTGATCTCTATCCTTTTTTGTCCTTGGCTTAAAAGCCTTGCAGATGCGGCACTTGTCCGATCTGTGCGATTCCCCCAGGCACTTCAGGCACGCGTCGTGGGGGTCACTGGTAGGCATAGGCTTCTTGCAGGCCGCAGACTGCTTGAAGCCCGGCGAACCAGGCATGAGCCCGGTGCCAGGTGCCGGGAAGGGCTACAGCCCCCGGCGAACAACTAATTACTACACTATTTACACTTAATTACTTACTAACTATACTTAACAATCTAACCAACAACTATAACAATAACGAGAGATAACGAGAGATAACAAGGAGAGCTAGGGACGTGGAGGACAGCTATGCCGCGCTCCACAGTTCCAACGACCGACACGGCGGTAAGAAGGAACTGAGGAGCGGGTGGGCCGGCAGGGATATATATGGAGCGCCATGGCGGCGCCACTCTAGGGGGCGACCTGCCGGCCCACTGGAGTTGCTAGGGTAAAAAGTTTCCGACGAACGTGCACGCACAGCGCGCACACCTAACTGGAATGGATGTGAGCAATCACTCGAAGAAGAACCCCAGATTTATACCACAGAGTCACTCTCTCCGGTTCATTCTGTCATAGTTCTAGGATCCACCTTGCCACCCTTCACTGAACTCGGAGGTGTCTCTGATCTGGGGAACTTAAACAAACAGAGGAACATTTCAATACTCCTACTTACCTTGAGTACTGTAGTCAATGGGACTACTCATGAAGATCCTAATCTGGGCAGTACACTGCACTGTAACTAACATATACACATCTGTATTAAACTTACCTGAGCAAATAACCCTGGCCGTGTCTCGGGGAGAGCAGCCTGGGTTGCCTAGGGCCATGCGAGAACAATTCCACAGGCAGGATTCAGTCCCTTCACAATGAAAAGCGTCGCTCCATATGGTTCCGTTCCCTTCCCCGAAATGGGCTCCTCCCTGGATCGACTCGGCATAACCACAGTTCAGCTGATGGCAGAGGACGTTGGCATCTTGCAAATCCCAGTGAGAGGCACAGAGGCTTCCCCATGTGACTCCATGTTGGATCTCCACTCTCCCGGAGCACTCGGTGCCATTCACTAACCTGCCGCCCAGGCAGCCTGAGCATGAGGGAAAGTGAGTGTCGAGATGGTGCAGTGACCAGTGTTAATAGCAATGACAGGGAGGGGAGTGGGGAACAGGAAGAGATTGTTACTCATGTTCAATGCTAGCAGCTACTCTGTGGGGGCTGTGGGACTATTCCACACCAGCACATTCACAAAGTGATACTCGATCCATGTCATTTAGTGCAAAGAGAGGACAAGGGACCAGAATTTGGTTTCCTTGGTGCAGTCCGTACTCAAGGCACCACAAGCATTTCACAGGGGGATCAGTTCCAGCAGACTTGGCTGGTGCACGGACAGGGCGTCGATTTATGGGCCAGGTCCCCACCTGATGTAAATCAGCATAGCCTCATTGAGACTAACGGAGCTTGGCCGATTGACACACTGTGAAGAACTGGCTGAGGATGTTCCCCAATCCCCAGTTCTTTCCTTTCCCACTGCAGCTGCTCACCTGAACACACCACACTGGCTTCCCTCCCAGGGGGACACTCAGTTGTGCCCAGTGCAGTAACAGGACAGTCCCTCAGGCGAGATTCGTTCCTCTCACAGCCAAATGTGCCTTTCCAGACATACCCGTCTCCTGTGCCAAAGAGCTGCCCTGCTGGAATCGACAGGGCGAATCCACAGTTATCCTGCTGGCAGAGGGTGTGGGCACCCTGTAAATCCCAGTGGGAGTCACAGAGGGTTCCCCAGGTGCCTCCATGGCGAAGCTCCACTCTCCCAGAACACCGTGTGCTGCCGTTTGCCAGCCTGTACTCGGAGTACCCTGAGAAGAAGGAGAAGGGAGAACAGAGGGACAGTTTTCTTACACAATTGTCTACAGAGATGTGACAAAGTATCAATAAATATTTCCCAGTTTACTGGGCACTTTGTGAATCAGGATGTTCAGACGTAATAATCAGGTTCTTACAGTGCAGGCAATATTGCCCATGTCTGCCCTTTGTGAGGGCTCTCACAGCGCCCATCAAACTCCACCCCAGCATGTACCACTCTGGGCTCAGGGTCACGCCTGGGACAGATTTTCTTGGGCTGGGCCTAGTCTCTGTTTTGGTAATTCCAAAGTGCTGGTCAGGAGTCTGGAACGTCTGTCCCCAGGATCTCACACCAATGTAATGTGACGAAACTGGGGGTTCTCATGGGTGCTCAGTCCTAGGTTACTGGAAGCTTTCTGAATCAGAACAGTTCCACTCAGGGGTCTGACTGGGGACAAAATACACAGTGGTGATATTATAACTCAGTGACAGCTCTGCAACAGTTAAGGTTGAGACCAGATTTCCATCAAAGTTAATTTTTTCTAAGTGCTCTAAAGTCTGCCTGATTGATGGGATTGTATTGGAATATGATATTTCACATAGAAGCACACGGTTGTATTAGTAATCAAAATTTGGGGCCATTTCACCAAGGGGTTTCCAATATACAGCTCCCAGGGAAAAAAGGAAAATCAGCTTGTCTTAAAGTTGACAGATTCTGGTATTTTATTTTTGCTCACAGACAGAGATCAAACCAAGGCTCAGATCATTGCACCAGGGTCTCAGACACTCGAAGATTACCCCCAACAGAGTATATGGCATCCACCAGCCCTTGGGGTAAATCAAATTAAAATTGTATTTCAAAAAGCACCTGCTTCTCCAGTTAGGTGCTTGTGAAGGCTTCTGCACCTACACACATGCCTAATGGACTACACTGAGCATGTGCAGTGAGGGAGGATAGATTTGTGGAAACCTGCTAATCCAGCATGAGATGTGTGTGGTTTTGAGGGTAAATTGTGGCCCCGCCCCCCACCCCAAACACTGTGAGTGCAACTCCAGCCAGAAAAGAAAAGTGATGTTAAAAAAGCAGGTTTATTGCTCCAATTTGTCTCTCTTGTGGGGGGATTTTGTTTGGTGCAAATATAATCTGAGTTCAGCAAAATATTCAGAATGTGCTGAAACTGCTTTTGAAAAGAAAACAACTTCCATATGTGAATGCTGACTGGGAGGGGAAGGGTGATCAGAGGTGCAAGAGTAGGTGGTAATAGGGGAAAATGTTTAGGTTTGCAGCCAGGGATGTGTTTATTATGGGGAGGGAGACAAATGGGAATGGGAGATAGGGGAGAGAAGAAGTTGTGGCAGGGAGAGAATGGTGATTGGGGAAAGAGGAGGGGAGAAGATAGGAGGGGTTGCAAACTAGGAAGGGTAGCAGAAAAAGTTGGGAGGTTGAGGTAAGGCACATCAGCCATGAATTCTCCCCTTCCATGTGTGTGCTGCAACCTCGGGGAGCCCTGCCCCTTTGCAGGCCCCGGTAGCAATTACACAACCGCCATTATCCCCGTTGCATCGTAACAAAATGTACAGGACAGGGAGGAGCACTGAGGAATCACCTAGCAACCTTGAGACCTACTGGAAAACCACTAGACTGGGACTATCCCCAGCTATGCTGCTGGCTGACCTTGCTTAAGTCTGAGGTTCTGAGCCCCAGAAGGCGGTGAGAGGCAGACCAGCTGAAAGTCTATGGGCAAAGATCAAAACTGGGAATAATAGAGGTGATGTAATAGTAAGCATCTACTATAGATCACCCAATCAGGAGAAGTAGTGGATGAGGCATTTCTACAACAAACAGACATATTCAAAACACAAGACCTGGCAGGAACAGGGGACTTTATCTACCCAGACATCTGTTGGAAAAGTAATAAGGCAAAACACTAAATGTTCAATCAATTCTTGGAATGTATTGGGGGAAACTTTTTGTTCCATAAAAGTAGAGGAAGTAACCAGGAGGAGCGACATTTGAGACTAGATTCTGACCAAGAGAGAGGAATTGTTAGTGAATCTGAAAGTGGAGGGCAACTTGGTGAAAGTGACCACGAAATGATAGCTTTCGTGATTCTAAGGAAGGAAAGGAGTGAAAGAAGCAGAATAAGGAAAATGGAATAGACTTTAACAAACACAGTGACCTGGTAGATAAAGTCCCATCGGAAGAAAGGGAGGTCAGGAGATCTGACAGTTTCTCAGTATTAAAAACACAACTGCAAACTATCCTGATGTGAAGGAAAGACAGAAAGAATTGTAAGAGACCAATATGGCTCCACAGGAGCTCTTTAATTACTCAAAATCAAAAAGGAGTCATACCTAAAATGGAAATGTGAAGTACTTGCTAAGGATGAGCACAAAACCACAGCACCAGCATGTAGGGACTAAATCAGAGAGGCTAAAGCACAATATGAGTTACACCCAGCAAGGGACATAAAAAGACAATAAGAAGAAGTTCTCTAAATACATTAGGGCATAAGAGAAAGATGAAATAAAGTACAGGTCCTCTACTTGGTGCAAAAGAGACCTAATAAGGGATGATATCAAGAAGGCTGAGGTGTTTAATTACTATTTTGCTTTAAGCTTTACTAAATAGTTTAATGGTGAGCAGATACTTAACACAATTAATATTAACAATGAGGGGGAAGGAATGCAAGCCTCACAGAAATTAAGTTTACTATCCCCAAAGATACAGTACACACACACAAACCTGTTAGCCTGTAGCCCCTGTATTTGACATTCCTGCATGTACACAAGAATTTGACAGCACTGGAATCTCTGATTATGTATGTTTAGCCACGGCCAGCTGAAACTCAAACATCACATAGCTAAAAATAGTTTTACCACCCTGAGAGGCAAGGCCAAATAGCTGCATGTTCATAGTTTTTCTTATCAAAATGAAAGAATAAAATAAAAAAAAATGTACTGTAAAAATAGAAAAAAATGTTTGGATAACCCACCTTGGTTTTAGGTGTCTCTAACATGTAAGTTTTATTGTTGTTATAACTAGAAATATTTTGCTAATAAAAATAATGAATTGTTATTGGCTGTTGCTGGGGAAATTACTAGGCTATTAGAGGCTATTATGAGCTGTGTGCTTTATCCAAAGAAAATATACAAAAAATATTTAGAAAGTGTGCTTTGGAGCAGTCTGAGGGAGTTTTCCTTTTGGCAAGGATTTGACACCAGTAGTCAGATGGAAGGAGGGAGCCCCCGGTAACCTGGCTGCTAATTTCTTGAAACAATTTCAGACTTTTATGTAACTATAAATATTTGGAATGCTCTGCTCCCTACTGCTACAGCATACGTGTGTGTGTGTGTATGTGCACACTTGAAACCTAATAAAAAAGTAGTTTCAGGTAAAGTACTCTGTTTTGTATCAGTCATTTATCAGACAGAGGAGTTATGGCCACATTTTTTTTTCCTCAAAGAAAACCAGTTAAGTTACCACTGATTTGGGTTCTAAAACTCCTGAGTAACAAGCCCAGATAAGGACACACTCCTTACCTTAACAAACAGCACTGAGCTCATTTATGGTTGTCATGGTATAATTCCCCACTCTGAACCTTAGTGTCCAAAAGATGGGGTACCAGCATGAATTCCTTTAAGCTCAATTACCAGCTTAGAACTTGTAGTGCTGCCACCAACCAGGAATTCCAGTGCCTGGTACACTCTGGTCCCCTCAAATCCTTGCCCGGGGACCCCCAAGACTCAGACCCTCTGGATCTTAACACAAGGAAAGTAAACCCTTTCCCTCACCGTTACCTCTCCCAGGTTTCCCCTCCCTGGGTTACCCTGGAAGATCACTGTGATTCAAATACCTTGAATCTTAAAACAGAGAGGAAAATCCACCTTCCCCCATCCTTCTCTCTCCCCCTCCCAGGCTCTCCCTGAGAGAGAAAGTAATCCTAACACAGAGAGAAAATTAACCTCTCTCTCTCCCATCCCTCCTTTCTCCCCATCAATTCCCTGGTGAATCCAGACCCCGTCCCCTGGGGTCTCACACCAGAATAAAAAAAAATCAGGTTCTTAAACAAGAAAAACTTTTAATTAAAGAGAGAAAAACACTAAAAATTATCTTTGTACATTTAAAATGGAATAGGTACAGGGTCTTTCAGCTATAGACACTGGGAATACCCTCCCAGCCTAAGTATACAAGTACAAATTAAAATCCTTTCAGCAAAATACAAATTTGAACTCCTTCCAGCCAAATACACATTTGCAAATAAAGAAAACAAACATAAGCCTAACTCGCCTTATCTACCTAGTACTTACTATTCTGAACTTATAAGAGCCTGTATTGGGGAGATTGGAGAGAAACCTGGTTGCACGTCTGGCCCCTCTAAGCCGCCAGAGTGAACAACAACCAAACCCTAACAGCACACACAAAAACTTCCCTCCCTCAAGATTTGAAAGTATCCTGTCCCCTGATTGGTCCTCTGGTCAGGTGATAGCCAGGCTCACTGAACTTGTTAACCCTTTACAGTCAAAACAGATATAAAGTACTTCTGTTCTATTAACTCCTACTATCTGTTAATGACAATGGTAAAACCAAGAATAAGTTTATTAATAAAGAACATAGACTTAAATGATAATAGGCAGAGATAACAGAAGCAGAAAATGCTTACAAACAAAAAAATACAACACTTTCTAGTGTCTAAGACTTTACGTTAGCAAACTATGATCTTTGCCTCAACAGCTTTCTCACATCAAGCTACCAGCATCTCTAAGCTTTCCGGCAGGAAGATCTAACATTCATGGAATTAGAGAATGCTGTCCCCTTTGCCCCCTAAATGATGGATAACTAAGAAGTTCTCTCTCCTTCTTTGTATACTCTAGTAAACTTTTGAAATGTGTTACTCTGAAGTGCATCCCCAGATACATTTCTTCTCCTTTGCTATTTGACTCTTTCTGGTGACTTCCCAACAATCTCTTGGCTCATATCTAACGTAATTTCCACTGTCTCTGGCCTCACCTTGCTCAGTTTACATTGGAGATACAGGCAAACAGGCAAAACAACATCCCTTTGTCTAGGACAAACTTGTTTATCAAGTCTGTCCCCAAAACATATTTTAGGAACATATTTCCATCACATATACATAGCTCTACTTGCCATCTGTATATACTTCACACTATGATATCCATAACCAGCATGTCTCCAGTTTTTATATGATGTCTTACACAATACACTGTTACAGTACAATAATAGTGTATACAATCAGTTGTTTCAACTGCTTATTTTGGAGGTTCAGGCCCCCTGTTCTCTCCTTGGGGTGTCTGGACCCTGATTGTCACACAAAGATACTTAAGGATCTAGCTGAAGCACTGGTGGAACCTTTACCAATTATCTTTGAGAACTCATCGAGGACAGGTGACGTCCCAGAGGACTGGACAAGGGACAAGTATCTATCTATAAAGACTGGAATAAAGAGGATCCTGTCAGCTTAACTTCAATACCCAAAAGATACTGGAACAAATTATTAAACAATCAATTTATAAGCACCGACAATATTATAGGGTTACAAGGAAGAGCCTGCATGGATTTGCTAAAAATAAATTATGCCATGCCAACCTAATTTCCTTCTTTGACAGGGTTACTGGCCTCCTTTGACGGGCTGAAGTAGTAGATGTGAGAGATCTTGATTTTAGTTAGGCTTTTGATATAGTTGCATATGACATTCTCCTAAACAAATTAGAGAAATGTGGTCTAGATAAAATGACTAGAAGGTGGATGCACAACTGGTTGAAAAATCATACTCAAACAGTAGTCATCAGTGGTTTGAAACTGGGAATGTGTATCTAGTGGGGTGCCATGGGGTCAGTCCTGGGTCTGATACTATTCAATATTTTCATTAATGACTTGGATAATGGAATGGAGACTATGCTTATTAAATTTGCAGGTGATCCAAGTTGGGAGAGATCGAAAGCACTTGGAGGACAGGATTAGAATTCAATATGACCGCTACAAGCTGCAGAGCAGATTTGAAAACAAGATGAAATTCAATAAAGAAAAGTGCAAAGTGCTACACTTAGGAAGGAAAAGTCAAATACTCAGCTTCAAAAGGGGGCATAACTGTACTAGGTGGTAGTACTGCTGAAAAAGATCTGGGGTAACAGTAGATCACAAACTGAATATGATTCAACAATGTGATGCAATTTTGAAAATGCTAGTATCATCCTGGTGTGTATTAACAGGAGTTTCGTATGTGAGACACAGGAGGTAACTGTCCCTCTCTACAGGGCACTGATGAGGCCTTAGCTGGAGTACTGTGTCCCGTTCTGGGTGCCACACTTTTGAAAAGATATAGAAAAATTTGGAGATGGTCCAGAGGAGAGTAACAAAAATGATAAAAGATTTTAAAAAAACTGACCTATGAGGAGAAGTTAAAAAAAACTCTGCATGTTTAGTCTTAAGAAAAGAAGACTTAGCAGGGACCTGATATCAGTCTTCAAATATGTTAAGTTCTGTTATAAAGAGAACCATGGTGATTTTTTCTTCCTGTCCACTGAAGATAGGAAAAAAGTAATGGGCTCAATCTGCAGCAAGGGAGATTTATGTTAGATATTAGGAGAAACATCCCAACTAGAAGGGTAGTTTAGTTTAGTTCTAGAATAGGCTGCCAAGGGAGGTTGTAGAATCCACATCATTGGAGGTTTTTAAGAACAGGGTGGATAAACATCTGTCTAGATTTAACTGGTCTTGATGCAGTGCAGGGGGCTGGACTTGATAACCTCTCAAGGTCTCTTCCAGCACCACATCTCTATGATTCTTTGAAGATACTTCACTGCTCTCTGTCTCCATTTCCCATCTGTGAAACGTGGATAATGATGTAAGTACCTTGAGAACTACTGATGAAAAGCTCTCTATTAAACTAGCTCTTTTGATTATTATTCACAGTAGCCTATCAGCTGCAAACCTAGGTGAGAACTACACCTCTACCTTGATATAATGCTGTCCTCGGGAGCCAAAAAATCTTACCATGTTATAGGTGAAACCGTGTTATATCGAACTTGCTTTGCTCCTCCGGAGTGCGCAGTCCCACCCCCCTGGAGCACTGTTTTACCACGTTACATCCGAATTTGTGTTATATCGAGTCACGTTATATGGGGGTAGAAGTGTACAACTGTTTAAATAACCATTAACTCCTACTAACAAACATTTCTCTTTCAGTTAAAAAAGCTATGAAATTAAATGGCAAAAATCTTTGTTAATGCAGAGTTAAGGTTGCCTGTTGATAGCACATGCGCTTCCAGAACTTTGGGTTCTGCAAAACTCAAACTTCTGAACACCAGGAAACACAGAGTTCAGTTAAATGCCCAAGCAATGTTAACTCTGCCCTCTTCAAGCAATGCCTCACAACACCCATATAACACACTCCCACTCTGCCTGTTCACTGTAATAGACAGGCACTATCTGCACTTTCCCTATGCTCAAACACTGAGCTTACTCCCTGAGAGCATACCACACTTGCAAAATATAACAACCCCCCTTTTACCGCCCTTTACACATCAACACAAGATATTACCTAAACATATACTTTCCCCTATCCATCATTAAATCCACACACAGCTTTCATGTCCCAACTCTCTATTGACAATACCCATAGCAAGATGAACCCAGTGTCCTGCTCCTGACATAGCCTACACAAATGATGCTGACTGGAACCTCAAGGTCCATATGCACATCTTTCCTTTGATAACACATGGGGGCACTCAAGCCCAGATCTCCTCATATCACATTCACAGCTCTCTGATGCTTCTCAAACTAATCCCCAGATCTCCTCATATTACAATCACAGCTGTCCCACTTGGGGCTTGCATTGGTGGCACTGAAACAGAAACTCTAAGAGTTATGAACTGCCTCAGTCAACTCAACAGTGCTCAATCTGGGGCTTTCTGATGACAATTAAAAAGCAAATACTGGTGACTATCTCCCTGCCCCAAAGTTGTAGAGCTGTTCTGAGATTGTGGGTAAAACTGGGGATTCAGAGCAGATTTTGAGTAGAATTAAATGGAAAAAAAACATCATTAATGCAGAGTTAAGGTTGCCCAATGATACCCTGGGCGCCTCCAGAATGTTGAGTTCAGCAAGAGAGGGTCCCTCAAGTACAGGGCACAATCCCACAAAGTGCTGAGTGGATCCCTGTGAGAGGCTGAGCACCCTCAGCTGCCACTGCTGGATCAGGCCCAAAGTGAGTCAAACACACCATTGAAGGGATAAAGGAGGGAAGGGGCATGGGGAGGTGAGAGCTTTATTATCACTAGAAACTCACACAAATAAATGTGTAGGAATGAGCACCGTGGGGCTGAGGTCTCCCTCTCTGCCAGCCACCAGCCTTACACTTCCTGGATGGTTTTTGAGTCACCTGGCTAGATTTTCTATGCCCTTGCCAGTTGCTGGTCCATAGGTGTTATTGGCTGGGGGTGGGGGAGAGATTGGTGTTGCCAGGATTTCTAAGCTGTGCACAAATGCACCTGGGCATGCAGTGATCTTGGAACTCCAGCTATGTGTGCCACAGCTGGAAACACACTATGGTCTCCTGGCTGACGTGCTCATCCTGATCTGCATATGTTCAGTGTGCCAAGGCAGACACCAGTCAATGGGAGAGCAGTGCTGCACTCCCAACCCCAAATCCCAAGAACCTCCCATAACTTTCTGAGCACTGAGTCCCTCCCCATGTTTGCCCCCAGCCCTGGGACCTCACCCTGTCCACAGACCAGCCACACCTCCCCTGGTATCTGGGCCTGTGCACAGATGAGCCAGTTTTTTCTGTGCCTTGGAGGTAGCAGCCCCACCCTATACAGAAAGGCATCACCTCTCCAATCCTGGCTTCCTCTCTCCAGGACTTCCCCTTTCAGGAAAAAGACCTCTCTGTTTTCCACTTCCTCCAGCCCATCCTAATACCCAACCTAGCAGCATGATCATGACCAGCCAGCCAGGGCTCCTCATTGACACAGGGACAGGCTATCTGACTGGCTACCATGGACTGGACTTTCGACCAGTGGTGTGTTCCACAGGCAGGCTAGTGGGCAATGCAGATCCCTTCCAGGCTCTGCCATTAGCAGTGATGTTGGGAAAGGCTAAGTGGCCCCACCCTTCTTTTAGCTCGTCCATTTAGATTTGTGTCCTGACAAGACCCTGGCCCTGACAAGAAGGTGACCTTTGTTACTCATATAAGAAGATCCCAGGAATGTCACTCTGTGAGTCACTCTGAAGCCTAGGATGTGTGCTGAGTCAGTGTGAAAAGCTGGGACAAGCTACAAGCCTGGCAGAGAGCTCCTCTGCTTCAGAATATCACCAGGTTCAATCATCACTGGGATTCGTGGTCACTTACCATCCAACTTTTAAGTTATAAGCTATTTTCAACTCTTGGAGTTTCCCTTATTCCAAATGGCGCCATCTCCTGTTGCTGACAGTGCAGCTGAAGCCAGCAAGATGCCGCCATCTGCCTACAGTCTGTCAGCATGTGGGAGTGAGGCTGCCCTGAGTAAAGTTAGCTGCCACCTCCCTCCCTCTGAGACTGAAGCTTACAGGGAACATGGCTGCCCTTGTATGGCTGAGGGGGATGGACAGGGTCAAGGAAATCTGAGAGGCAGTAGAGACCCTGTGAAAGGAGGGAGGGGAGAGTGTGGGGAGCATGGATCCGGGTGGCTGGGAGAGGAGGGGCAGGAGGCAGATTTAAGGTTGCAAAGGAATGGCGTGGAGAAGGGTGTGGGGCAGGAGAAAGACTGGAGGGCAGAGGGACGTGGGGGCAGCGGGCAGCTGGAGGTGGAATGGAGATTGAGAAAGACATAGGGGGATGTGAAGTGCTGAGGGTGCTGCAGAAGACAGCAATGGGGGTGAGAGATGAAGGGGATTAGGTGGCAGATCCCCAGCCTCTGGTTGGTCGTGGAGGTGGGGAGTCCCCTCCAAGCAGCCAGGGGAAGGCAGTCTTGCAGCATTTCCAGATCTCGCAAGCTGATTGAGAGTCATGGGATTTTGCTGCTGTCATAAATATAAATGGAAGGGTAACAACCTTTATGTATGCAGTAATGTAAAATCCCTCTTGGCCAGAGCTACAGAATCACTTACCTATAAGGGGTTAATCAGTTCAACTAACCTAGTTGGCACCTGACCAGAAGGACCAATAAGGAAAGAAGATACTTTCAAATCTGCGGGGAGGTTTTGTTTGTGTGTGCCCTCTCGGACAGAGAGAGGAACTAGGGCAGAAAAAAATATCTCCTAAAAAGATCCTGAAATCGTACATCTAAAATTACAGAAATTGTAAGCAATATCAAAGAAATGCATTAGATTATCTTTTGTTTTAGCTTGTGAATTTTCCCTATGCTAAGAGGTAATTTTATTCCTGTTTTGTAACTGGGAAGCAGAATCAGAAGGGAATCCTTTGGGTTTTAAATCTTTTTATTTACCCTTTAAAGTTATCTTCCATCCTGATTTTGCAGGTGTGATTCTTTTACTTTTTTTTTTTAAAAGCTGAGATCAGCTAGAGGGTTTTTTTTTCTTTGCCTATAGGCAGAGGAGTTAAGCTACAGAAAGCTGGGTTTTTTTTCTTTCTAGCTCTCTTAGGATAGGCTAAGCACAGGAAGGCTAAGAATGACAGAAAGTGAGGTCCAAATAAAACTGGAATTAGCCAGATTGAAAGTTGAGTAAAGAAAGAACATGAAAACAAATGTCCTTAAAGCACTTGGAGTTGGATGTGGTGGAGAGCAAGGAGGTAAAACGCTTGGAGGCAGAGGTAGTCAGGGAAGAGGCTGCCCATAAAAGAGCCCTGAAGTTAAAAGGCAGAGAAATACAGGTCCAACTTGAGGCCCAGAAGCATGAACTGGCTGTTATGGAGTTGAAAAGATGGAACCCTTCAGCAGCTGGCTCCACTTCTACAAAAATCCACAAATAGGAGCTACTATGTCCACAGTATCAGGAATCCAGTGATATTGCTGAATATTTCATCACCTTTGAGAGACTGTGCCCCCTCCACGCAATTCCTGAAGATCAAAAGGTGACCACATTGGTAGCAAAATTGAATGGAAGAGCTCTGGACATATTCATCAAGATGCCTATTGAAGATGCTTCTCACTATGGGAAAAACAACTGAGGAGAGCTGGCAGTTTTTCAAAGGGACAGTATTAAGGGCCAAAAGCAAGCTATTCTGCTGGGTAGGAAAGATTGAAAATGTGGCCAAAAAAACCACCTTGGCTTAACCACGAGATCTTGCATGATCTAAAAAAGAAAAAAGAGTCATATAAAAAATGGAAACTAGGACAGATTACAAAGGATGAATACAGGCAAACAACACAGGAATGTAGGGGCAAGATTAGAAAGACAAAGGCACAAAATGAGCTCAAACTAGCTAGGGGAATAAAGGGAAACAAGAAAACTTTTTATCAATACATTAGAAGCAAGAGGAAGACCAAGGACAGGGTAGGCTCACTGCTCAGTGAGGAGGGAGAAACAGTAACAGGAAACTTGGAAATGGCAGAGATGCTTAATGACTTCTTTGTTTCGGTCTTCACCTAGAAGTCTGTAGGAATGCCAGACATAGTGAATGCTAATGAGAAGGGAGTAGGTTTAGAAGATAAAATAAAAAAAGAACAAGTTAAAAATCACTTAGAAAAGTTAGATGCCTGCAAGTCACCAGGGCCTGATGAAATGCATCCTAGAATACTCAAGGAGCTAATAGAGGAGGTATCTGAGCCTCTAGCTATTATCTTTGGAAAATCATGGACTCGGGAGAGATTCCAGAAGACTGGAAAAGGGCAAATATAGTGCCCATCTATAAAAAGGGAAATAAAAACAACCCAGGAAACTACAGACCAGTTAGTTTAACTTCTGTGCCAAGGAAGATAATGGAGCAAGTAATTAAGGAAATCATCTGCAAACACTTGGAATGTGGTAAGGTGATAGGGAATAGCCAGCATGGATTTGTAAAGAACAAATCATGTCAAACTAATCTGATAGCTTTCTTTGATAGTATAATGAGTCTTGTGGATAAGGGAGAAGTGGTGGTTGTGGTATACCTAGACTTTAGTAAGGCATTTGATATCTTATCGATAAACTAGACAAATACAATTTAGATGGGGCTACTATAAGGTGGGTGCATAACTGGTTGGATAACCGTACTCAGAAGGTAGTTATTAATGGTTCTCAATCCTGCTGGAAAGGCATAACAAGTGGGGTTCCGCAGGGGTCTGTTTTGGGACCAGCTCTGTTCAATATCTTCATCAACAACTTAGATATTGGCATAGAAAGTATGCCTATTAAGTTTGCAGATGATACCAAACTGGGAGGGATTGCAACTGCTTTGGAGAACAGGATCATAATTCAAAATGATCTGGACAAATTGGAGAAATGGTCTGAGGTAAACAGGATGAAGGTTAACAAAGACAAACGCAAAGTGCTCCACTTAGGAAGGAAAAATCAGTTTCATACATACAAAATGGGAAGAGACTGTCTAGGAAGGAGTATGGCAGAAAGGGATCTAGGGGTTATAGTGGGCCACAAGCTAAATATGAGTCAACAGTGTGATGTTGTTGCAAGAAAAGCAAACATGATTCTGGGACGTGTGTGTTGTGAGCAAGACACGAGAAAAGACGGTTACTCACCTTTGTAACTGTTGTTCTTCGAGATGTGTTGCTCATATCCATTCCAGTTAGGTGTGCGCGCCACGCGTGCACGTTCGTCGGAAACTTTTTACCCTAGCAACTCCAGTGGGCCGGCAGGTCGCCCGCTAGAGTGGCGCCGCCATGGCGCTCCATATATACCCCTGAAGGCCCGCCTGCTCCTCAGTTCCTTCTTGCTGGCTACTCCGACAGTGGGGAAGGAGGGCGGGTGTGGAATGGATGTGAGCAACACATCTCGAAGAACAACAGTTACAAAGGTGAGTAACCGTCTTTTCTTCTTCGAGTGATTGCTCACATCCATTCCAGTTAGGTGAATCCCAAGCCATACCTAGGCGGTGGGGTCGGAATGAGAAGTCGCGGCATGGAGCACTGCAGATCCGAAGGCCGCATCCTCTCTTGACTGCTGGACCAGGGCGTAGTGGGAAGCAAAGGTGTGGACCGATGACCAGGTCGCTGCCCGACAGATTTCCTGGATGGGCACATGGGCGAGGAAAGCCAGCGACGACGCCTGCGCCCTGGTAGAGTGCGCAGTCACACGGCCCGTAGGAACATGGGCCAGCTCATAGCAGGTCCTGATACAGGAAGTAAGCCATGAGGATAACCTCTGTGAGGAGATAGGAAGCCCCTTCATGCGGTCCGCTACTGCCACGAAAAGTTGAGGGGATTTGCGGAATGGTTTGGTCCTCTCCACAAAGAACGCGAGAGCCCTACGGACGTCAAGCGAGTGGAGCTGTTGCTCCCTGCCTGAAGAGTGAGGTTTCGGGAAAAAAACCGGGAGGAATATCTCTTGGTTGATGTGGAAGGTTGAGACAACCTTGGGGAGAAAGGCAGGGTGTGGTCTCAGCTGTACCTTATCTTTGTGAAAGACTGTATACGGGGGGTCTACCACAAGAGCCCGGAGTTCTGACACCCGCCTAGCTGAGGTGATAGAAACTAAAAGGGCAGTCTTCCAAGAGAGATAAAGTAGGGAGCAAGTAGCTAACGGCTCGAAGGGGGGCCCCATGAGCCGAGACAACACCAAGTTAAGATCCCAGGTTGGAGCAGGGAGACGGACGTTAGGGTATAAACGTTCCAGCCCTTTAAGGAATCTAGACACCGTCGGGTGAGAAAAAACGGAGCGGCCATCCCCACCCGGGTGAAAGGTGGAGATAGCCGCCAGGTGGACCCGCAACGACGATATCGCTAGACCCTGTAGTTTGAGGGACCAAACATAGTCTAAGATATTGGCCACCAAAACCTCCATAGGGCAGAGACCTTTCTCCACGCACCAATAGGAGAAACGCTTCCACTTGGCCGAGTAAGTCGCTCTCGTGGAAGGCTTCCTGCTGCCCAAAAGCACCTCCCGCACCGGTGTGGAGCAGCGCAGCTCAGAACCGGTCAGCCACGCAGGAACCACGCCGCTAGGTGCAGCGACTGCAGGTCCGGGTGACAGAGAGACCCGTTCTCCTGGGTAATCAGCTCCGGGTGGAGGGGCAGGGGAATTGGGTCGGCTATGGCCAGGTCCAGTAGCATGGGGTACCAATGTTGCCTGGGCCATGCCGGGGCTACCATGATCACGCGAGCCCTGTCCCTGCGCACCTTCAGAAGGACCCTGTGGACCAGAGGGAAAGGGGGAAACGCGTAGCACAAGAGGGTCATCCATGGAATAAGGAAGGCATCCGCTATCGACCCGGGCTTCCTGCCCTGAAAGGAGCAGAACGCCTGGCACTTCTTGTTCCCCCCGGACGCGAAGAGGTCCACCCGGGATAACCCACCTCCGGAAAATGGAGAGAGCGACGTCCGGGCGAAGGGACCACTAGTTGTGACAGGAAGGATCTGCTCAATCGATCCGCCAGCGTGTTCCGTACTCCGGGAAGGAAGGAAGCCCTGAGGTGAATGGAGTGGGCTACGCAAAAGTCCCAGAGTCGTATCGCCTCGAGGCACAGGGAGGAGGACCTGGTGCCGCCCTGCTTGTTGATATAATACATGGTCGTCGTGTTGTCCGTGAACACGGCTACACAACGACCCTGAAGCTGATGACAAAATGTTTGGCAAGCAAGGCGGACCGCTCTCAACTCCCTCATGTTGATGTGTAGCCCCACCTCCTCCTGGGACCATAGGCCCTGCGTCCGCAGGGTCCCTAGGTGGGCCCCCCAGCCTAGATCTGAGGCATCCGTTGTCAGGGATACCGAGGGCTGAGACGGGTGAAAGGGAAGACCCGCACACAATACGGACTGGTCCAACCACCAGCCGAGGGAATCTAAGACCTTCTGGGGGACTGTGATTAACATGTCTAACGGTTGCCTTGGCCTGTAATGACTGATAAGCCACAGCTGGAGAGGCCTCATGCGGAGCCGAGCGTAGTCGGTCACAAAGTGCACGCCGCCATGTGGCCTAACAGGGTTAGACATGTCCTCACTGACGTCAACGGGGCTGACCGCAAGCGTTGAACGATCGCCGCCATGGTCTGGAACCGCTGCCGAGGCAGCGAGGCCCTGCCCACAGTGGCGTCCAGGACGGCCCCGATAAATTCCACCTTCTGAGTGGGCCGCAGGGTGGACTTGACTGTGTTTATCAAGAGGCCCAGACTCGCAAACATGCCGGTGATCACGCGGACATGGCTGTACACCTGCTGTTCCGACGTGCCCCGAATCAACCAATCGTCCAGATAAGGGAACACGTGGACACGGTTGCGCCGAAGATGCGCCACGACAACTGCCATGCATTTTGTAAACACCCTCGGGGCCGTGGACAGGCCAAACGGGAGGACCGCAAATTGATAATGACGAGCCCCCACAACGAAGCGGAGGAAGCGTCTGTGGCGTGGCCAAATGGCAACGTGGAAATACGCGTCCTGCATGTCGAGGGCGGCGTACCAGTCTCCCGGATCCAGGGATGGAATAATGGTCCCCAGGGATACCATGCGGAACTTCAACTTCACGAGGTATTTGTTGAGCTCTCGCAGGTCGAGGATAGGCCTGAGGCCCCCCTTGGCCTTGGGGATCAGAAAATAGCGGGAATAAAACCCTTTGCCTTTCTCGTTTTCGGGAACCGCCTCTATAGCTCCTTTGCTGAGGAGCGTCTGCACCTCCTGCCGAAGGAATTGCTCGTGAGAGGGGTCCCTGAAGAGGGACGAGGAAGGAGGGCGGGAAGGAGGAAACGAAACAAACTGCAGGCGGTACCCCGTCTGCACCGTGCGTAAGACCCAGCGGTCCGATGTTATTTGGGACCACGCCGGGAGGAAAAACGAAAGGTGGTTGGAAAACGGGGGGGGGAAGGATCCGTGGGGGAAACTGTTACTGCGCCCTCGGGCGCACCTTCAAAATGAAGGCTTGGGTCCAGGCGGGGGCTTAGAGGAGCTTTGATTCTGCCCCCCTTGGTTCCCCGAATGCCTACGCTTTCCATTCCTGCCACGGCGCCTATTGAGGTCCTGCCGTTGGCGGAACTGGGGGTATGGCCTGTGCTGCTGTTGCTGCTGTGGCCGGAAGGGTCTGCGTTGCGTTCCCGGCGTATGCATCCCTAGGGAGCGCACAATGACCCGATTGTCCTTGAGACTCTTAAGTCTCGGGTCTGTCTTTTCCGAAAACAGGCCCTGGCCTTCAAATGGGAGGTCCTGGATGGTATGTTGGAGCTCCGGTGGAAGGCCAGAGACCTGTAGCCAGGAGATACGGCGCATCGTTACCCCCGAGGCGAGGGTACGGGCAGCCGAGTCCGCAGCGTCCAAGGAGGCTTGTAAGGCCGTGCGCGCGACCTTCTTGCCTTCGTCCAGGATGGCCGTAAACTCTTGGCGAGCATCCTGTGGCAGCAGCTCCTTAAATTTGTCCACTGCCACCCAGGAGTTAAAGGCGTATCTGCTCAGCAGGGCCTGCTGGTTAGAGACCCTGAGCTGCAGCGCCCCAGCCGAATACACCTTACGGCCAAGGAGGTCCATCCGCCTGGCTTCTCTGGATTTGGGGGCCGGAGCCTCCTGGCCGTGACGCTCCCTATCGTTCACCGATTGCACTACCAGTGAACCGGGAGTCGGGTGAACATGTAAATATTCGTACCCCCTTAGAAGGGGCCATGTACTTCCTCTCGACTCCTTTCGCTGTCGGAGGGATGGAGGCCGGGGACTGCCAGATAGTATTGGCATTGGCCTGGATGGTCCGTATGAACGGCAGGGCGACCCTGGTGGGAGCATCGGAAGAGAGGATGGTGACAATTGGGTCCTCTATCTCCGAGACCTCCTCTGCCTGCAGACTCAGGTTTTGAGCCAATCGCCTGAGGAGGTCCTGGTGCGCCCTGAGATCCAGCGGGGGGGGACTGTTGGAGGAGGTACCCGCCACCGCCTCATCCGGGGAGGAGGATGATGAGACCCCAGGCACAATAGTGTCCAACGGGGGGTCTTCCTCAGCCCTCGCCTCTGTCTCCGGAGCCACAGCGGAGTCCTGCTGTTTGGACCCTTCGTCCCCTTCCGGGGAGGGAGGGGGGCGAGACAAAGAGGCTTCAGGGGCCCTACGCTCCGCAGTCGCCGGCCTAGCAGGGAGCTGCTGGGGGCCCTGGGCCTGATGGTACGCCCAGGGTGTCCAGAATCCCCACTGTTGTGGGCCTTGGTCCTGCAGCGGCGGATCAGCAAACAGCGCCGCCTGCCGGTCGGTGCCCAGCGCATAGCCGCTGTCCGTCTGGGAGGATACGGACGGCTGCCTAGAAGGCCATGGCGGGGCCGACCCTGGTTGGTAAGGGTCTGCGCGGGTCGGCACCGAAGATCTTCTCGGTGCCGGGGATCGGTGCCGGGAGCTGTAGCGGTGCCGGGACCGGGACCGGGTTCTGTCTCGGTGCTGGGATCTGGACCGGTACTGGCCGCCGCTTCGGTGCCGGGATCGGGACCGGGACCTGCCACCGACGCGGTGCCGGGAGGTCGACCGGGACCGGGACCTGCTACCAGCTCGGTGCCGGGAGGTCGACCGGTGCGGTGCGTGACGGCGGGACTGGCTCCTGGAGTCACGGTGCCGGTATCGGCGGCTGGAGTCCGACCGCGACCGTCTGGAGGTCGATCGGTGCCGCGAGTGCGACCGGTACCGCCGAGGGGAGCGGTGCCGGGACTGCGAGCGGCGGCGAGATCTTGATCTGCCGTGGCGTCAGGACCGGGATCGCGAGCGCGAGTCCCGAGACGGTGCCGACATCATTGGCTTGCCTCTAGATGCGACCCGCACCGGAGGTACCGGGGGTGGCGGCTGAGTAGGCTCCGTTAGGGCAATAAGGTCACGTGCCGAGGCGAAGGTCTCTCCGGTCGTGGATGGGACCGCTAGCTCAACCCCAGATCTTATGGGGGAGCGCGGCCGGCACCAGACGCGACGGACACCGCCGGGCCCGGAGTGGACGGTGCCAGGTAGGCGTCCGCGGCCGATGGGTCGAGGCCGGACGCTCCAGTCGGGTCTGCCTGGCTGGAGTATGAGACGCTGACGGTCTCGGCTCTGCAACCCTGTGCCAGGAGAGGTCGGTGCCGGGGAGTCTTCCCATGTGCCGGTGTGATCCGGTGCCGGCGCCGGATCACGGCCTGCGAAAGCCGCCGGGTCAAGTGCCGCCTCCATAAGGAGAGTTTTGAGTCTTTGATCTCTCTCCTTTTTTGTCCTGGCCTTGAAAGCCTTGCAGATGCGGCACTTGTCTGATCTGTGCGATTCCCCCAGGCACTTCAGGCACGCGTCGTGGGGGTCGCTGGTAGGCATAGGCTTCCTACAGGCCGCGCACTGCTTGAAGTCCGGCGAACCAGGCATGAGCCCGGTGCCGGGTGCTGGAGAGGACTACAGCCCCCGGCGAATAACTATCTACAAGACTATTTACACTTAATTACTCACTAACTACACTTAACAATCTAACTAACAACTAGAACAATAACGAAAGTTAACAAGGAGAGCTAGGGACGTGGAGGACAGCTATGCCGCGCTCCACAGTTCCAACGACCGACACGGCGGTAAGAAGGAACTGAGGAGCGGGCGGGCCGGCAGGGGTATATATGGAGCGCCATGGCGGCGCCACTCTAGGGGGCGACCTGCCGGCCCACTGGAGTTGCTAGGGTAAAAAGTTTCCGACGAACGTGCACGCGCGGCGCGCACACCTAACTGGAATGGATGTGAGCAATCACCCGAAGAAGAAGTCATTCTTCCGCTCTACTCTGCACTGGTTAGGCCTCAACTGGAGTATTGTGTCCAGTTTTGGGCACTGTATTTCAAGAAAGATGTGGAGAAACTGGAGAGGGTCCAGAGAAGAGCAACAAGAATGATTAAAGGTCTTGAGAACAGGACCTATGAAGGAAGGGTGAAAGAATTGGGTTTGTTTAGTTTGGAAAAGAGAAGACTGAGAGGGGACATGATAGCAGTTTTCAGGTATCTAAAAGGGTGTCATAAGGAGGAGGGAGAAAACTTGTTCACCTTAGCCTCTAAGGATAGAACAAGAAGCAATGGGTTTAAACTGCGGAAAGGGAGGTTTAGGTTGGACATTAGAAAAAAGTTCCTAACTGTCAGGGTGGTTAAACACTGGAATAAATTGCCTAGGGAGGTTGTGGAATCTGCCTCTCTGAAGATATTTAAAAGTAGGTTAGATAAATGTCTATCAGGGATGGTCTAGACAGTATTTGGTCTTGCCATGATGGCAGGGGACTGGACTTGATGACCTCTCAAGGTCCCTTCCAGTCCTAGAATCTCTGAATCTATGGTAAATTTAAGAATTTGGTTTTGAAACAATTTCAAATTACACCTGAAATTTACAGAGTAAAATTTAGAGCCCTTAAGAGAGGGGCTGGACTAGGTAATCTGGTTTATGTAAACCAGATGAAGGATCTGTTAGATAAATGGGGTCAAAGGAAGGATTGTAACTAGCTTTGAAGGGATATGTGATTTGGTTGTACAGGAGCAGTTCCTGACTATGACCAATGATAATATAAAAGAGTGTTCATGGGATAAGAAAATGGACTCAGCAGAAAGTGTTGCTTCTTATGCTGATCAATACGAGCAGTCCCAGACTGCCAGAGAGGTGGAGCAAATTGGAACAAAATGAGTGGAGGTAGCAGAGAGGAACAACCCTGGTCACAATTTGGGCGGATACCAGAAGGAGCATCCCGAGACCACACCATACCACCAGGGGCAGCCCAAGTCCCTACCCACACCCCAAGGAAAAACCCAGACACCTTCTCGTCCCACCACACCGGTCTCCAGCAACACACCTCGCCCCAGTGACCAGTTAGCTGGGAAATGTTCTATATGTAACGAGCTGGGGCATGTAAAGACCAACTGCCCCAAAAAGCCCAACAGATTACAGTTCATTGCACCGGGGTCACACCAAAGGTCCTCAGGCCCAGATGCCACCCAGATACTCTCAGAATGAAGGGAAACTGTGAGTGTGGGTGGGAAGAAGGTTATTGTGTGGAGGGACACTGACGTATAGGACACCAATCCTTAGTGGATCCCAAATTCATCAACCCAGAGGCCCAAGTGATGATTCAACCCTTCAAGTCAAACTCTTTTGACTTGCCTACAGCCAAGTTGCCTGTCCAATAGAAGGGCTGGTCAGGAATGTGGACTTTTGCAGTCTGTGATGATTATCCCATTCCCATGCTTCTTGGTGAAAACTTGGCCAACCATGTAAAGCTAGCCAAGAGGGTGGGAATGGTCATCCACAGCCAGGCTAAGCAAGCCTTCACACCTCTCTCTTTTCCTGAGCTTCCTACAAGGGCCCCATCTGTGTTACCAGAGACTCAGACTGAGGGGGTGGAACCGGACATCATGCCAACATCTGCGACAGCAGTAGTGGATCCAGTCATAGAGACCCAGCCAGAATGAGTCCCGGAACCGGAACTGGTAGAGCAACCAACACCAAAACCATTACCAGCACTGAATCCAGTGCTTGCAACCCCGTCTACAACTCCAATGCCAGAGGGCACTCCCAAGCCTGCCCTGGCAGCAGCAGATAAACCTACCCAAGAGGCTCAGCTGGAGCCTGAAATACAACATAGTGCACCAGTGGAGGGCGGTTCACAGTCAACGGAAACAGCCCTTTCACCTATATCACTTCCAGAGGGACCAAGCCCAAGTCCACAATCCAGTGAGGAATTGATGTCTCCAGCATCAAGAGAACTGTTTCAGGCTGAGCAGAAAGCAGATGAAAGCCTCCAGGAAGCTTAGACAGCAGGCCAGAGTGACCCACTGCCTCTCAGCTCTTCTAATCGATCCCGGTTTGTTGTAGAAAAATGACTTTTATATGAGGAAATTCTTTCTGATGGGCACCAGGAAGACTGGCGTCCTCTAAGACAGTTGGTAGTTCCAACTAAGTACTGGGTAAAGCTCTTGAGCTTAGCCCATGATCATCCCAGTGGCCATTTTGGGGTGAACAGAACCAAAGACCGTTTGGGGAAGTCCTTCCACTGGGAGGGAATGGGCAAGGATTTTTCTACTTATGTTTGGTCTTGTTAGGTGTGCCAAAAAGTGGTAAAACTCCAAGACCAGGTCAAAGCCCCTCTCCAGCCACTCCCCATTTCAGTGAGTAGCTGTGGATATTCTGGGTCCTTTCCCAAAGAAGACACTCAGAGGAAAGCAGTACAGTGTGAAAGCAGGAAAGTGTAAAAGCTACTCTAGGCCCCCTCCTAATAGCTTACAAGCAGCCAGTAGGGAGAAGCAGAAGCCTCACGGACACAGTACTCTGAACTTTTGAACTGTCTCCCCTTATCAGTTTTGAGACAGTTGAAGCTGGTTCTTAGCGACTTTTTGCTGAGCAGATTGCAGAAGTGCAGGGTTTGTTAACCACCAATCAAATGCTAGCACGACCAAAGCCTGTGTGTGAGTGTGTATAAAAGATTCCTGATTTTTGTATTGAGTTGAGTTTTTTGCACCAAGGTACAAGGCTCTCCTTTTTTCTGCAGAATAAAGCATTTTTCCTTATCCCTGTCTGGCTGTCATTGGCTCTCAGCTAGGCGGACCCGACATTCGGTAACAGTTTCTGGCGACCCAGAGGGGACTCTCCTAGCTCGGACATCGGACTCCAGATGGCTGCGGTGAACTAGAATCGGCGCCACTGGGGTGTTTAGCCTCTCTTCCTCACTTCACCGCAGCCCCTGGGGTTCGTGCTCCGATAAGATGAGCCCTAATAGGATAAGGAAACACTATCTGGTTCTGGTTTGCTATCTAGTTCTGGTTCTATTCTGTTTAACCGGTTACTGTTGTTTTTCTACTCTGTTCATTTGGGCGTTAGGTGTGTGGGCGGAACTGAACCTCTCATTCATAATTCCTCAAGGTGGAAGCCATTGCGTGCGATGAAGCTCTGAGGTCGAATTGAGATCCTTCTGTCCCGTTCCCTGTAGCGGTCAGTGTATAGAAGTAGAAAAACCTGGATTAGACCGTAATTCCCTCTGCTCTCTGTGTAATTCTCTTTTTGAGTGTCAGAAGACAGATGGGTGGGTCTCTGGATAAACCCTCTAAGGATAGTCCTTTGGATTATATGTTAAGTAAATGGCCTTTACCCAGTGTTCAGAAAGGAATGTCAAGAGGAAATTGAATAGTTAAACGCCAATGGGCCATGGGTTTCTGTCCAGGTGGCAAGCTTCACGAGGGAGGAGTCGGGTAGTCTTGTGAGTAGGAATGTTTAAGGGAAGAGACCAAGAAGGGTAGGGGTAGTTGAGAAGCCCACCCTCCTAGCTAAACTGATAGTGGAACAAGTTGGTGCCCATGGAAGGGACGATTCAGTGAGAAAACCAGGATTGGGCTCAGGCAGGCAGGCAACAGACAGAGAGATTGGAAAACAGGTTGGAAAATTTTGAGGGTATAGTGGAAGGAAGGCGTAAGTAAGTGTAAGCATGGGGATTTCAAATACCCAGGACTATACTTGAAATGGTGATTTGAGTTGATAAAAGTGGCTGTTGGGAGACAAGCAAATGATTTAAGGAAGAGTGAGAAGTTAACTCCGTAGTTGCTGGAGCGAACAGCAGTTGAACTTTGTAAAAATGCCAAAGAGGAATGTTCTTGGTGTCTCTGAAATGTTTGTAAATAATTTCAGCCAAAGTTATTAGATTGCAATCATTTGGCTATGAACAATTTAGTTGAATTAGCTAAAGAATGTATACAGTGCTATGTAATTGAAATTTTATTAGGCTCTAAGGGGCACTATAAGTAGTGATGTTTTCTTTCAGTGTTTGAAAGCAGGAGTTAAAAGTAAAAAGCAATCAAAATTCTGGTAAAATTAATTATTTCTCTTTTAAGGTAAGAATCTTTAAGCTGTGGATAGCTTTGGATCCAAAAGCAGGCCAGAAAGCATCTGTATTAATGCAAATTATCTAACTGATAAGGTAGAAGCCACTGAAACCTGGGCTGCCTATGAAACAAATACAAGAAAATATGGGGTAATTCCTCTGTTTTGCCTGAAATCAACAAGGGTATTTGTATATTTTAAGCGATGATTGACTGCCCAGAAGGGCAGACCTCTGTTTTTTGTCTTTCGGATAATCGGAGAAAACTGATGCCAGCTGAACAGCATTCAACGTACCATGCATTTACTGGCACAATAGGAATTATGTTTTGTGTTCTATGTTCTGTCTTGTGGTGTTTGTCTCATGGCCAGAAATGTTGTTTAGTGTTTTCATGGGATAAGACGGTTACTCACCGTTGTAACTGTTGTTCTTCGAGATGTGTTGCTCATATCCATTCCAGGTAGGTGTGCGCGCCGCGCGTGCACATTTGCCAGAAACTTTTTACCCTAGCAACTCCAGTGGGCCAGCAGGTCGCCCCCTAGAGTGGCGTCACTATGGCACCGGATATATACCCCTGCCGGCCCGCCCGCTCCTCAGTTCCTTCTTGCCGGCCACTCTGACAGTGGGGAAGGAGGGCGGGTGTGGAATGGATATGAGCAACACATCTTGAAGAACAACAGTTACAACGGTGAGTAATCGTCTTTTCTTCTTCGAGTGATTGCTCATATCCATTCCAGGTAGGTGAATCCCAAGCCTTACCTAGGTGGTGGGGTCGGAGTGAGAAGTCGCGGCCTGGAGCACTGCAGAGCCAAAGGCCGCATCATCTCTTGACTGCTGAACCAGTGCATAATGGGAAGCGAATGTGTGGACCGATGACCAGGTCGCCACTCTACAAATCTCTAGGATTGGCAAGCGGGCAAGGAAAGCCAGCGATGATGCCTGTGCTCTGGTGGAGTGAGCAGTCACACGGCCCATCGGCACGTGGGCCAGCTTATAACAGGTCCTGATACAGGAGGTAACCCAGGAAGATATCCTCTGCAAGGAAATCGGTAGTCCCTTGACCCGGTCCGCTACTGCCACGAATAACTGGGGGGACTTGCGGAATGGTTTGGTCCTGTCCACATAAAATGCTAGCACTCGACGGACATCTAGCGAGTGGAGCTGTTGCTCCCAGCGGGACGAATGGGGCTTTGGGAAAAAGACTGGGAGGAAGATCTCCTGGTTAATGTGGAAAGCTGAGACCACCTTGGGGAAGAAGGCAGGGTGTGGTCTCAGCTGCATCTTGTCTTTATGGAAGACCGTATACAGGGGATCTACTGTGAGGGCCCGTAGTTCCGACACCCGTCTAGCTGAGGTGATGGCCACTAGGAAGGCGGTCTTCCATGAGAGATAAAGCAGGGAGCAAGTAGCTAATGGCTCGAATGAAGGACCCATGAGCCGAGCTAGGACCAGGTTGAGATCCCATGAAGGGGCAGGGGGGCGGATCTGTGGATAGAGACGCTCCAGTCCCTTCAGGAATCTCGCCACCATAGGGTGGGAGAAGACGGAACATCCGTCCCCTCCAGGATGAAACGCGGAGATAGCCGCTAGGTGGACCCGGAGGGACGACAACGCCAGATCCTGGCCCTTAAGGGACCAGATGTAGTCTAGAATAGTGGTGACGGGAGTTCCCATAGGGAGGAGACCTTTCTATGCACACCAACAGGAGAAACGCTTCCACTTAGCCGAGTAAGCAGCCCTGGTGGAGGGCTTTCTACTGCCCAGGAGAACCTCCCGAACTGGGGTAGAGCAGCGTAACTCGGAGCCCGTCAACCACGCAGGAGCCATGCCGTAAGGTGCAGAGAAGGAAGGTCCGGGTGACAGAGCCTGCCGTGGTCCTGGGTGATCAGGTCCAGATGTAGGGGCAGGGCAACTGGGTTGGCTACTGAGAGGTCCAGCAACATGGGGTACCAATGTTGTCTGGCCCATGCTGGAGCTATGAGAATCACCCGCGCTCTGTCTCTGCGCACCTTGAGGAGAACCCTGTGTATCAGCGGAATGGGAGGGAACGCGTAAAACAGGTGGGTTGCCCATGGGATCAGGAAGGCATCCGCTATAGACCCGGGCTCCCGACCCTGAAAGGAGCAGAATGCTCGACATTTCCTGTTCTCCCTGGACGCAAAGAGGTCCATCCGGGGACAACCCCACCTCTGGAAGAGTGAGAGGGCAACGTCTGGACAGAGGGACCACTCGTGCAAGCGGAAGGATCTGCTCAGTCGGTCCGCTAGAGTGTTCCGCACTCCCGGGAGATAGAAGGCGGAAAGGTGAACGGCATGGGCTATGCAAAACTCCCAGAGACGCATCGCTTCGAGACATAGGGGAGAGGACCTGGTACCGCCCTGCTTGTTGATATAAAACATGGTCGTCGTGTTGTCGGTGAACACCGCGACACAACGACCTTGAAGGAGATGGACAAACGCTTGACAAGCAAGACGACCGCTCTCAACTATCGTATGTTGATGTGGAGGTCCATCTCCTGAGGGGTCCACAAGCCCTGAGTTCTTTGGGCGCCGCAGTGCGCCCCCCAGCCCAGATCTGAGGCGTCCGTAGTCAGGGATGCCGAGGGCTGGGGCGGATGAAACGGGAGCCCCACACAGACTACGGACTGGTCCAGCCACCACCGAAGGGAGTCCAGTACCATTTGAGGAACGGTGACGACTGTGTCCAACGAATGTCTGGCCGGCCGGTACTGCGCGATGAGCCAAGATTGAAGAGGTCTCATGCGGAGTCGGGCATACGCCGTCACAAACGTACAGGCTGCCACATGGCCCAGGAGGGCCAGACATGTTCGTAGAGAGGTCAGCGGGGCCGCCTGCAAGCGCAGAATGATGGCCGACAGCGACTGGAACCTGGGCAAGGGTAGCAAGGCCCTGGCTAGGGTAGAGTCCAGAACGGCCCCGATGAACTCTATCCACTGCGTGGGGAGCAGAGTAGACTTGTCCACATTGATCACGAGGCCCAGAGCAGCAAAGAGGCTGCTGATCCTGCGGACGTGGTCGCAGACCTGCAGCTCCGATGTGCCCCGGATCAGCCAGTCGTCGAGATAGGGAAACACGTGAATGCGGCAACGCCGAAGGTGTGCGACAACAACTGCCATGCATTTCGTGAACACCCTCGGGGCCGTGGAGAGGCCAAACGGGAGGACCACAAATTGATAATGTCGGCGGTCGACCACAAAGCGGAGGAAACGCCTGTGCTGGGGGGATATGGAGATATGGAAGTAAGCGTCCTGCATGTCGAGGGCGGCGTACCAGTCTCCGGGATCCAGGGATGGGATGATGGTTCCAAGGGATACCATACGGAACTTCAACTTCACCATATACTTGTTGAGTTCCCGCAGGTCGAGGATGGGCCTGAGGCCCCCCTTGGACTTGGGGATTAGAAAGTAGCGGGAATAAAACCCCTTGCCCTTCTCGCTCTCTGGAACCTCCTCTATGGCTCCCTTGACGAGAAGCGTGTGCACCTCCTGATGGAGGAATTGCTCGTGAGAGGGGTCCCTGAAGAGGGACGAGGATGGTGGGGGGGGGGGCGATGAAAACTGCAGGCGATAACTGGCCTGCACTGTACGCAAGACCCAACGGTCCGATGTTATTTGGGTCCACGCCGGGAGGAAAAAAGAAAGACGGTTGGAAAACTGCGGGGAAGGATCCGAGGGGAAACTGGTACTGCGCCCTCGGGCGCACCTTCAAAATGAAGGCTTAGGTCCAGGAGGGGCCTTGGCGGAGCCTTGGTTCTGCCCCGTTTGGCCACCTGACTGTCTGTGTCGGTTGTTCCTGCCGCGGCGCCTAGTGAGGTCCTGCCGCGGACGGAACTGAGGATACGGCCGACACTGCTGCTGTTGGTTCTGCTGCCGGAATGGCCTGCGCTGTGTCACAGGCGTATGCATTCCCAGCGACCGTATTATGACCCTATTGTCCTTAAGGTCCTTTAGTCTGGGGTCTGTTTTAGCGGAAAACAGGCCCTGGCCTTCGAAGGGGAGGTCCTGGATAGTATGTTGGAGCTCCGGTGGAAGGCCAGAGACCTGCAGCCAGGAAATTCGGCACATCATGAGCCCCGAGGCAAGGGTCCGAGCGGCCGAGTCCACAGCATCTAAAGAGGCTTGTAGCGATGTCCTCGCTACTTTCTTGCCCTCATCCAGGATGGTGGTAAACTCCTGGCGGGCATCCTGTGGTAGCAGCTCTGCAAATTTTCCCGCCGCTACTCAAGAGTTAAAGGAGTAGCGGCTAAGGAGGGCCTGCTGGTTCGAGACCCTGAGCTGTAACGCCCACGCTGAATAGACCTTGCGGCCTAGGAGGTCCCTCCGTCTCGCCTCCTTCGACTTGGGTGCCGGAGCCTCTTGACCGTGGTGCTCCCTGTCGTTCACCGACTGGACCACAAGGGAACAGGGTGTCGGGTGAATGTGCAGGTATTCATAGCCATTGGAGGGGGCCATGTACTTCCTTTCCACTCCTCGAGCGGTCGGAGGGATGGAGGCCGGTGACTGCCAGATAGTAGCAGCGTTGGCCTGAATAGTCTTGATAAAAGGCAGGGCCACTCTAGTGGGCGCATCGGCGGAGAGGATGCTCACCACCGGGTCCTCGATTTCAGAGACCTCCTCTGCTTGAATGTCCAGGTTTTGTGCCACTCGTCGGAGGAGGTCCTGGTGTGCCCTAAGATCTAGAGGGGGAGGGCTGGAGGATGAGGTGCCCGCCACTGCCTCATCCGGGGAAGACGATGAGGAAACCCCCGGCAACAGAGCGTCCATGGGGGGTTCTGTCTGGGGCTGCACCTCGTCACTGGAGGGAGCTCTGGGTCCTGGTGGCTGGACCAGTCTTCAGCTTCCGGGGAGGGAGGGGGTCTAGACACCGTTGCCTCTGGTGGCCTGCGCTCTACCACAGGGCGAGGAGTAATATGTTGTGGACCCTGGGCTTGGCGGTACGCCCATGGGGTCCAAAACCCCCACTGTTGAGGCCCTCGTTCCTGAGGTGGAGGGTCCTGAAACAGGGCCAAGTGTCTGTCCTGGCCCAATGCATAGGCGCTCTCTGCCTGAGAGAACACAGATGGTTCCCTTGAAGGCCACGGAGGCACTGAGCCAGTTTGATAGGCCTCTCCATATGCAGACGCCGACGCTCTCCTCGGTGCCGAGGATCGGTGCCGCGACCCGTATCGGTGCCGGGATTGGGACCGGGAACGTTGTGGCAGTCGGTGCCGGGATCCGGATCGGGATCTGCCTCAAGGTCGGTGCCAAGAACGGGATCGCGACCTTCATTCAGCGCAGTGCCGAGATGGCAGTGGGGACCGGGACCTGCCACCGACGCGGTGCCGGGAGGTCGACCGGGATCGGGACCTACCATCGGCTCGGTGCCGGGAGGTCGACTGAGGAGCCGAACGCCGAGGTGAACGGCTCCTAGAGTCTCGGTGCCGGTGGTAAAAGGAGCCAGATCGGGACCATGCAGATGCTGATCGGCGCCGCGAGTGCGACGGGTACTGCCGTGGAAAACGATGCTGGGACTGCGAGCGGCGTCCCGAGTGTAAGCGCTCACGTCTCCGGGGCGATCGGTGCCGAGACTCCGGAGACAGCGCTCTCAGTATCGGCTTGCCTCTGGAGGTTACCCGTCCCAGGGGTGCCATGGTCTGAGGCTGCGATGGCTCCGTGAGCGCTATTAAGTCCCGTGCCGAGGCGAAGTTCTCCGGCGTCGATGGGACTGACAGCTCGACCCCGGATCTCATGGGGGAGCTAGGAGGGGCTGGACTCGATGGACCGTCCGGGCCCGGAGTCGACAGCAGCCCTGCAGGCGGTGCCACGGCCAAGGTAGATGCCGGGCTTTCCATTCGAGCCTGCCTCGATGGTGTTGCAGACGTCGATGGATCTGCTCCCAGTGCCGGGGATGGACGTTGCCGGGGAGTCTTGCCGGTGCCGGCGCGGTCCGGTGCCGAGGTAGAAGCGGCCGGTTGTGGCGCCGGTGCCGGAGTCAGTGCCGCTTCCATAAGGAGAGCGCGGAGTCTTTGATCCCTCTCCTTCTTTGTGCGAGGCTTAAAGGCCTTGCATATACGACACTTCTCACTGATGTGCGATTCCCCCAGGCACTTGAGGCACGCGTCGTGGGGATCGCTAGTCGGCATCAGCTTCTTGCATGCCGCGCACTGCTTGAAGCCCGGCGAACCAGGCATGAGCCTGGTGCCGGGCGCCGGGAAGGGCAACGGCCCACCCGCGAACAAGTTAAACAACTATATATAATAAACAACTAACTAATATACTACTTAAAACTATCGATAAAACTATCTACAACAACGATATGAACAGAGTACAGGACAGCTAGGTACGTGGAGGACAGCAAGCCGCACTCCACAGTTCCAGCAACCGACACGGCGGTAAGAAGGAACTGAGGAGCGGGCAGGCCGGCAGGGGTATATATCCGGTGCCATAGTGGCGCCACTCTAGGGGGCGACCTGCCGGCCCACTGGAGTTGCTAGGGTAAAAAGTTTCCGGCAAACATGCACGCGCAGCGCACACACCTACCTGGAATGGATATGAGCAATCACTCGAAGAAGAAGGTCTGGTTTAGATTCAAACAGAGGGGTTGGATTGGAATGCAGATGCTTGTTTTGTTCAACGTGGAATACAAAATGTTTGGATTAATCAGGAAAATGTGATATACTAAAGTCTAATACATTTCCTTAGGTAAGAAAAGAAACTTCATTGGCCAAATCTTTTAATTAAAAAAATTGTTATTAAAATTTGCATACCAACAGTCTTTGGAAGCAAGGACATGAAAAGTTAACCCACTCCCCATATTGTACATGGGATCCTTCTGGCTACCTCAGATTTCTAGCCAGAGGGCTGGGGATGGTGGGAAGCTATTGGACTAGAGGTTGTATTGAGTGAACTCCTCGAAGTGGGTGTGCTTGTCCTGGCTTGTTGCTCCAAAGCTCTGTAATAAAGTTATTTTAGTGGAAAGGTATATGTGGCATACACTAAATAATAAGACTAATGTACTGTATAATGGTAATGTTTGTGTTCATTGCTGGGAAAAAGAGTGTATCAGTAAAGAGTGGAAGTTTCCTTTGTAGGTTAAAAGAAGCCAAGAAGGGGAGAAGGAAAAAGAACAGAGTGAATTAACTGGAAAAAAAATAGCTAGTATGCTCAGTCTAAAGATAAGACACTGGCCCCATTCAAGGACATTCCTCACAGCTAAGACTTGGCTGACAACCAAAAAGAAGCGGGGCTTGAATGTGCCCAAACAACTATGAGATCTGCAAAACACTGCCAGGCACTAATGAAATGTGTTAGGTTTTTCTCACAGGTAAAGAAGCACTACCCAAAGACCCTAGCAGCCCTGCCACTCCTTGAGACCAGGAGACTGGATCTATGTAAACATCCACCAATGAAAGATTGCTTTGGCTCCATGCTGGAAAGGCCCTTATTAAGCCCTGCTGACTACCAACACTGCTGTGAAGTGCCAAAGACTGACTGCTTGGACCCATGATTCTCACTGCAAAAAGACTCCTCCACCTCGGCAGGATTCTCCTACTGATGATTAGCCTATTTCTCCTTCGAGCTCCACTGTACCTTCTGGACAGCAGGGAAAAAGGACAAGGTGAAGTGTTAGTAACCTCTCCCTTGTCCACTGATAAACCTACTGTGCCTTTGGATTTTTCTAGAAGAATCAAAACCATTACAGGGTGATGTGCTGGTAACCTCTCTCCTGTAGGATGCTGAACCACGACTGTTTTGGGAAAGAAGAAGGAACACTCACTCCACTGAAATTGCCAAAGTCCAAGCATTCCTGACTAAAAAGGACATTAAGAACTGATCCTGGTGAAGAAACAAAGAATTATACACTGGCAGGAAGAAATTTGTGGGACCCATGCTTGGGATTGTGGTATTGATTGGATTTTGGGGTTTGTTCTACAGGCTGCGCCCTGTGGTCTGGATAAATTCTTCAGCATGTATTGCTCTCCCTAATTGGATTTTAAATGACAGGTACCAAAGGCACTTTGTTGCCCCTGCCATCTCCCCCATTACCCTGTAATACACCCCCTCCTAGGCTATTAATGTTAATGCCTTTTGAAAATATTGAGGATAGTTAAATAACAGATGTAATATAGTACTACACCAAGGAAAGATGGCATTGAATATCACTGAGGTTGGGAAGGCATTGCAGTGGGATCTAGTATGTTTAGAAATTCAGGATTTCCTGAATGACTAGCTGATGGCCATTCGGAGTGATCTTGAGCACCAGACTTGGCCCACTGCCCTTACAGACACATCAGGAGTACCATCTGATCTGTGGTCATGGAGACATATTTGGACACTTTCTGAGTGGAAGTGTGGACATTCACAGTGTTCCTTCCAAGCATTTGGACCGGCTAGGGCGGTGTGGGCTCCCACATACCGAATCCTGACGGGTCCATGGGGAGGATGCATGTGGGACTGGATTATTCACCATGACATCTGGGAAATTAGAACACCTGGTATACCTAACTAATTTATAGTCAGTGTCCCTAGAATAATACCTGACATTTTGGATAGGAATAGGAAGTCAATGAACATTTTGGCTGTTAGAACCCCTACAGCTTCAGTGTATCCGTAAACTAAAGCCAGGGGAAGTTGTCACTGTTCATGACAACGTTTGCTGGGAGGGTAGAGGACAAAGAAGATCCTGACAGGACACTTACTTTTTCAAGCTAATAATAACTGTGTGTATGTTAAAACCACCACATTGCAAGATATACATTTTAATCTCATTACCACTGCAGGCAATCATATTGTTTACTGGCCTGCAGATAGAATTTTGCAAGTAGCCCTAAGTTTCCAGATATTCTTTAATTGGACCAGCTTAGTATCTGATCGATTTCAAAATTTGCTTTCATTGTTACCAGAGGTTCAAAAAAATCTCTGAAATACAAGGGCAAATTCACATGCTTCAAAATATATATCAAGTTGAAAAGTATGCCTTTCATACAGCTTATAGAATGTTTACTTTATGTACTAAGTATAATGTATTGTGCTTTGTAACTAAAACTGTACAACAACCCCATTATATTATTGCTATGGAAATATTATTGCTTGTATTGCTGTTAGTTATTTTAGGATTATGTTGTTGTTGTTGTAAAAGACGTAATAATAGTAATACCTTTCATGTCCATGCTAATCATGCATTGTCATTACATCCAATCAAAACCCCTAAGGTTGAAACATCTGATGTAGAATCAGAAATCCATGGCTTAATGCAAATAGAGGTTTGAAAATATCTGTTGTACTAGAAGTACAAAATGGGGACGTGTGGAAGTACAGAAAGAACTGACAGGGATTTGTAGGGGATCTTAATGCATGACAGTCTTTGTTAGCCAAAGTTAGGCTAGCTGTAACCCTAATAACATGAGATTTGTAGAAGCAAGGATTGTGTGAGGTGAGTGAAAAAGAACTATGTGAGAAGTTGTTTTGAACTTGTGTAGATAATGTGTAGATAGACTGGTGTCTCTTAAGTGAGAAAAACAAGATATCAGGATGACCTATGTATAAACAAAATGCTGCTATTGTTTTCCATGCTGTGTCTCTTGATCACACCATTAGTTTTGAGGACCTTCTCCCTGACCTTGGGTCATGGTTTACTGTTTTTTTCCGTACAATAGTTAAATGGAGTATTTTCTGTCTGTGCTTCGTATGTATTGTTTGATAGTAATACAATGTGCAAAATGTCTGTGTAATGCTGTAACCAAAGGTTCTGCTGTTCATAAGAAAACCCAGTACCTGTCTCTTCAGCTTGATCGTAAATTACGTAGTGGGCCTGACAATCTGGGCCAGATTGCCAGGCCTTAAGGGAGGACTGTGAAAGCTACTGTTGGCCCCCCTTAACAGCTTACAAGCAGCCAATGGGGAGGAGCAGACGCCTCACGGACACAGTACCCTGAACTTTTGAACTGTCTCCACTTATCAGTTTTGAGGCAGTTGACGCTGGTTCTTAGCGGGTTTTTGCTGAACAGATTGCAGAAGTGCAGGGTTTGTTAACCACCAATCAAATGCTAGCACGATCAAAGCCTGTGTGTGAGTGTGTATAAAAGTTTCTTGATTTTTGTATTGGGTAGAGTTTTTTGTACCAAGCTCCAAGGCTCTCCTTTTTTCTGCAGAATAAAGCATTTTTTCTTATCCCTGTCTGGCTGTCATTGGCTCTCAGCTAGGCGGACCCAACATTTCGGTAACACTGACTTTCATGGATTTTGCCACCCGATGGCTGAAAGCAGTAGCTCTAAGTAACACCAGGGCTAAAAGTGTGTGCCAGATATTAACATACATTTTTGCCAGGGTAGGTTGGCCCTCCAACATCCTTACAGATTCAGGAATGAATTTCCTGGTAGGGACCAAGAAAAGCCTTTGGGAAGTTCATGGGGTGAACCACTTGGTTGCCACCCCTTACCACCATCAAAAAAACGGCCTGGTGGAGAAGTTTAATGGAACTTTGGGGGCCATGATACATAAATTCGTAAATGAGCACTCCAGTGATTGGGACCTAGTGTTTCAGCAGTTGATCTTTGCCTACAGGGCTGTACCACATCCCACTTTAGAGTTTTCACAATTTGAAAATGTGTATGGCCGTGATGTGAAGGGGCCATTACAGCTGATGCAGCAATGGAAGGGGTTTATGCCTTCTCCAGGAACTGACATTCTGGACTTCGTAAACAACCTGCAAAACACTCTCCGAACCTTGTTCTCCCTAGCAAGAGAAAACCTAAAAGTTGCTCAGGAAGAGCAAAAGGCCTGGTATGATAAACATGCCAGAGACCGTTCCTTCAAAGTAGGGAACCAGGTCATGGTCTTGAAGGCGCTCCAGGCCTATAAGATGGAAGCGTCGTGGGGCCATTTATGGTCCAAGAGCACCTGGGAGCAGTTAAGTATCTCATAGCATCCCCCACCTCAACCCTAAAGTGTACCACATGTGACAAAGATCCTCCTCTACCTTGGTGGGTCTTGCGCTTATTGGCAGATTTGCTCACCTCAGTGATCTTCCCGACAGTCTGGGTCAACTCCTCCTGTGTCTGACCAGGAGTTGGGAGGTTTGGGGGGAACCCGGGCCCACCCTCTACTCCAAGTTCCAGCCCACGGCCCTATGGATTGCAGCTGTCTATAGTGCCTCTTGTAACAGCTGCATGACAGCTACAACTCCCTGGGCTACTTCCCCATGGCCTCCTCCAAATACCTTCTTTATCCTCACCACAGGACCTTCCTCCTGGTGTCTGATAACACTTGTACTCCTTAGTCCTCCAGCAGCACAGCCTCTCACTCTCAGCTCCTTGTGCCTCTTGCTCCCAGCTCCTCACATGCACTTCCTCTCCTCTGGCTCCCCCTTCCCTGACTGGAGTGAGCTCCTTTTTAAACCCAGGTCCCCTGATTAGCCTGCCTTGATTGGCTGCAGGTGATCTAATCAGCCTGTCTGCCTTAATAGGTTCTAGCAAGTTCCTGATTACTCTAGTGCAGCCCCTGCTCTGGTCACTCAGGGAACAGAAAACTACTCATCCAGTGACCAGTATATTTGCCCTCTACCAGACTCCTGTACCCCACTGGTCTGGGTATGTCACACATGCTAATTCTCTAAAGCCGTTTTATTCCAGAGAATTAAAGGTTTGTCAACTTACAGCCCAGGAAGGAGATGACGCTGAGTGGCCTGAAAGTGTCTACTATGAAGGAAAAAGTGACAATGGCATGGAAGAGATGAACCTCCCAATGATCATTGGACGTATGCAATGACGGCAGATCAAGGAGCTGTGCACTAGCTTTGCGCCAATGCACACCTGCTCAGCCACCCCAGGACAGACCGAACAAGCATACTACTCCATTGACACAGGTAATGCTGGCCCAATTAGAGCCCAACCTTACTAGGTGGCTCCTCAAGCCAAAACTGCTATAGAATGGGAAATCCAGGACATGTAATCCACCCCTTTAACAGTACATGGGCATCTCTAGTGGTTCTAGTGCCCAAACTGGATGGGGAAATATGCTTTTGTGTGGACTACCATTAAGCTAAATGCTGTGACTTGCCCAGACAACTATCCAATGCCACGCACAGATGAGCTATTGGACAAACTGGGGCATGCTCAGTTCATCTCTACCTTAGACTTAACCTAAGGTACCACTAGATGAATCTGCCAAGAAAAGGTCAGCCTTCATCACCCATGTAGGGCTGTATGAATTTAATGTGCTCCCTTTTGGGCTGCAAAATGCACCCGCCACCTTCCAGAAAATTGTAGATAGTCTCCTAGTGGGATTGGGAGAATCTGCAGTCACCTATCTTGATGATATGGTCATATTTTCTGATTCATGGGCAGAACTCCTGGAGCATCTCCAGAAAGTCTTTGAGCGCATAAGGGAGGCAGGACTAACTGTTAGGGCTAAAAAGTATCAAATAGGTCTAAACAGAGTGACTTACCTTGAACACCAGGTGGGTCAAGGAACTATCAACCCCCTACAGGCCAAAGTGAATGCTATCCAAAAGTGACCTGTCCCAAAGTCAAAGAAACAGGTCCAATCCTTCTTAGGCTTGGCCAGATATTACAGGCGATTTGTACTGAACTACAGCCAAATCGCTGCCCCACTGACAGACCTGACCAAAAAGAAACAGCCAAATGCAGTTCAGTGGACTAAAAAGTGTCAGAAGGCCTTTAACCAGCTTAAAGCAACACTCATGTCTGACCCTGTGCTAAGGGCCCCAGACTTTGACAAATCTTTCCTAGTAACCACAGATGTGTCCGAGCGTGGTGTTGGAGCAGTTTTAACACAGGAAGGACCGGATCAAGAATTCCATCCTGTTGTGTTTCTCAGCAAAAAACTCCAGAGGTAATTTTAATTCCTGTTTTGTAACTGGGAAGCAGAGTCAGAGGGGAATCCTCTGGGTTTTATATCTTTTTATCTACCCTGTAAAGTTATCTTCCATCCTGATTTTGCAGGTGTGATTCTTTTCCTTTTTTTTAAATAAAATTCTTCTTTTAAGAACCTGATTGATTTTCAGTGTCCTAAAAACCCAGGGATTTGGTCTGTGCTCACTTTGTTAACCTATCAGTTAGTATATTATTCTCAAGACTGCCCCCCGAAAGCTGAAGGGCCTTGGGGGGATATTTTGTGGGGGAGATAGGGCTCCAAGTGGCCCCCCCCAGAATGTTTGTTTAAATCACTTGGTGGTGGTTGCGATACAGTCCAAAGACAAGGAAAGGATTTGTGCCTTGGGGAAGTTTTTAACCGAAACTGGTGGAATATAAGCTTAGGGGGTCTTTCATGCGGGTCCCCACATCTGTAACCCAGAGTTCAGAGTGAGGAGGGAACCCTGACAGCTGCCTACAAATACATCAGAGGAGCTGGTGTGAATGTGATGACACAAGAAGTGCCTCAAATACTCCAATTTTCAGGGCTGGACCAAGCTCTGTGCGAAAGCTTCAGGGCTGAGGACACAGACCTGCCCTGCCACTGAGCCATGCCTTCATGTATGTCCCTAGCACAGAGAGAGGGTCTTGGAGCAGCAAGAGGCAGGGTAGAGCAAAGTTGGGAAAGTGTTCCTGCTGGGAACCAGGCAGAAGACAAACCTACTTGCCCTAGGATGCAGGGGAGTCAGGGAAGTCATGTAGCTGAGTCCTAAGTGGTGAAGTCCCAGGGCAGCAGGATGCAGGGAAGTGTTGCTCCAGGTGAAGAGGGAATGAAAGGCAGTTTCCCCATTTCTGGGGTGAGAAGGGGGCAAGTGCAGTCTCCAGCTGAGCAGTCAGGGAGAGTAATGTTATGTGTGTGCATTACAAGGTTGACTTTCCAACCTGAAATTATCACACACACACTGGCAGGGGAATAGAGGGCAGTTAAAAAGTCCAAAGACAGACTAGGGTGAAAATATACTTTAGTAATAAATACAGTATTGGTTCAATGATATACTCAGATTGGTGAAAGGCACCGTGGTAATAAGTTAGTTTCGTTTTCAAATCAGAGAGAGCTGTCAGACACTCAAGTTGTCGAGCATTTGTCTTTAAATTAATGTCTGCCTCAGAATGAAAATGGCTACATGCTTTCAACATTAATGAAATGTGTGGTTCAAAATTCTGTGAAAATATTAACTGTCCCAAATAATTTAAAAAACAACTGGGAGAGAGATGGGTATATCTGAGTTACATGATATGAGCCAAAGCTGTGACATGTGAATACACTGCATTTTGACAATCTACATGTTTTGCATTCATATTCTTTCTGGGTTTTTTTGCTTAATATTTTCTTCCAGCAGTCACTGTTGCTTCACAGGATTTTACGAATTACACCCATGCAGTAGCACAGGCTTCCAGCTAGTCTCTAATAATTAGATCTGTATGAATGGATGGCACAAAGCCAACCCCCATCACAGGGCAATAACATGAAAGTGGCCACAATTGCTCCAATTCCATCAAGAAAGTTTTAAAATAACAACACCTGGCCCCTACATAACACTATGTATTCAAGTGCCTCAAAGCACTTTACAAACACAAATGAAGTTAAGCCTCACAGTCACTCACTGAGGTAGAAAATTTTAACTGTTGTTTTACAGATGGGGAAACTGAGGCACATGGCATTATTGAATACAGAACCAGAACTGGAAATAAAACCCATGTCTCCTGGTTTCTGGTTCTGTGCTCTGATGACTAGACCCTGCCCCTTTCCCTTACAGATGTATTTGTAGGGAAGAGAGTGCTCAGCAGTGGAGAACATGCATTCTTAGTGGAGAATAAGGATCAGAGCTCTGCTGGCATCCTATCCTTATAGCAGGAGAAAGGTAAATAGAACTGTCCCCATTTATTGGAGACACTTGAAATAGAGTGTGGAATGTGAGAGAGAGAATGGGGTTTCCCGCCATCTCTTCTTGCTTCCCCCTGAGTGGTGGGAGAGTGGAGCCACCCTCTCTAGCAGACAGGAATCTTTTGCAGCAACTTGGAAACACACAAAGTTTTCTGGGATGTGGGTTCACGTGAGGGATATGTGGATGTGGGAGAAAAGAGACTGAGGGGCTCAGCTGTAGGGCCATGTTAGTGGTTCATCAGTTTGAATTCTTACCTGAGCACAATACGCCGACATCATTAGCATGGGAGCATGTGTCGTTAGGATGGGACATCCTGGGACATTTCTGAAGAAGAGACTCATTCCCCACACACTGGAACTCTTCCTTCCAGATCAGATCATGTCCTTCTCCAAAGTGAGTTGCTCCAAAGGTGGCTACAGCCTGTCCACACCCTAATTCATTGCAGATAACAGAAGCAGTGTTGAAATCCAAGTGTGAATCACAGACTGTCTCCCACACTTTTCCATGTTTGACTTCAACACGTCCCGAGCAGGCAGTGTCCCCTCCAACCAGCCGGACCTCAATGAGACCTAAAGAGTCAATGCATCCATCAGTGAGTGTTGGTTATACTGACATCCCATAACCTTCCCCAGGCCTTCCTGGGGATGAAATGAGGGAACCTTCTTCTCTCAACAGCAAAGACATTGTTAAATAAGCAGGAGCCCTTTACTCTATATCAGGGGTAGGCAACTTATGGCACGAGTGCCGAAGACAGCACGTGAGCTGATTTTCAGTGGCACTCACACTGCCTGGGTCCTGGCCACCGATCCAGGGGGCTCTGCATTTTACTTTAATTTTAAATGAAGCTTCTTAAACATTTTAAAAATCTTATTTACTTTACATACAACAATAGTTTAGTTATATATTATAGACTTAGAGAAAGAGACCTAAAAATGTTAAAATGTATTGCTGGCATGCGAAACCTTAAATTAGAGTGAATAAATGAAGATTCAGTACACCACTTCTGAAAGGCTGCTGACCCCTGCTCTGTATGCCAGTTCCTGTTGTTACCTGTCAGCTCTGAGTTCTTGGGGAACCAGGGCGCAGTTCCCAGCCTGTCTGATTCATGAAAGGCCTTCCCCCCAGCCTCTGCTTGAACCAAAACTGATCAGAAGAAAGACTTAGGGTACGTCTACACTACAGGGTAATTTCGAATTAACATAAACCGGTTTTATAAAACAGATATTATAAAATCGATTGCACGCGGCCACACTAGGCACATTAATTCGGCAGTGTGCGTCCATGGTCAGAGGTTAGCATCGATTTCCGGAGCGTTGCACTGTGGGCAGCTATTCCGTAGCTATCCCATAGTTCCCGCAGTCTCCCCTGCCCCTTGGAATTCTGGGTTGAGATCCCAGTGCCTGATGGGGCAAAAATCATTGTCGCAGGTGTTTCTGGCTACAGCCTCACCCCTCCCTTCCTGAAAGCAGCAGACAACCATTTTGCACCTTTTTTCCTGGGTGAACTGAAAGCAAACGCCATAGCACAGCAAGCATGGACCTGCTCAGATCAATAGCGCAATCGTGGACGTTGTAAACACCTCGCACATTCTCGTGCAGTCTATGGTGAACCATGAACTGCAAAGGCAGGCGAAGAGGAGGCAGCTACGGCAGCGCGGCGACGAGAGTGATGAGGACATGGACACTGATTTCTCCCTAACCGCGGGCCCCCGCGCTTTGGAGCTCCTGCTGGTAATGGGGGAGGTTCTACCCATTGAACGCCGATTTTGGGCCCGGGAAACAAGCACAGACTGGTGAGACCGCATAGTTTTGCAGGTGTGGGACAATTCGCAGTGGCTGCGAAACTTTCGCATGCGTAAGAGCACTTTCTTTGAACTTTGTGACTTGCTTTCCCCTGCCCTGAAATGCCATAATACCAAGATGAGAGCAGCCCTCACAGCGGAGAAGCGAGTGGCAATTGCCCTCTGGAAGCTTGCAACGCCAGACAGCTACCAGTCAGTCGGGAATCAATTTGGAGTGGGAAAATCTACTGTGGGGGCTGCTGTGTTGCAAGTAGCCAAAGCAATCATTAAGCTGTTGCTACGAAAGGTTGTGACTCTGGGAAACGTGCAGGTCATAGTGGATGGCTTTGCTGCAATGGGATTCCCTAACTGTGGGGGGGCGATAGATGGAACCCATATCCCTATCTTGGCACCGGAGCACCAGGGCAGCCAGTACATAAACCGCAAGGGGTATTTTTCAATGGTGCTGCAAGCACTGGTGGATCACAGGGGACGTTTCACCAATATCCACGTGGGATGGCCAGGAAGGGTTCATGACGCTCGCATCTTCAGAAGCACTGTTCTGTTTAAACGGCTGCAGCAAGGGACTTACTTCCTGGACCAGAAAATAACAGTTAGGGAAGTTGAAATGCCTGTCATTATCCTGGGTGACCCAGCCTACCCCTTGATGCCATGGCTCATGAAGCCATACACAGGCAGCCTGGACAGTGGTCAGGAGCTGTTCAACTACAGGCTGAGCAAGTGCAGGATGGTGGTAGAATGTGCATTTGGCCGTTTAAAGGCTCGCTGGCGAACATTACTCACTCACTCAGACCTCAGCCAAACCAATGTCCCCTTTGTTATTGCTGCTTGCTGTGTGCTCCACAATCTGTGTGAAAGTAAGGGGGAGACCTTTATGGCGGGGTGGGAGGCTGAGGCAAATCACCTGGCCGCTGATTACGCGCAACCAGACACCAATTCGATTAGAAGAGCTCACCAGGAAGCGGTGCGCATCAGAGAAGCCTTGAAAACGAGTTTCATCACGGGCCAGGGTACGGTGTGACTGCTGTGTTTGTTTCCCCTTCATGAACCTCCCCCCCTTTATTGACTCCTCCTGTAAGCAACCCACCCTCCCTCTCCGATTCCAGCTTGCTTAAGGAAATAAAGTCACTATCGTTTAAAAAGCATGTATTCTTTATTAAAAGTCATTCCCTGTAAGCAACCCACCCTCCCCCTTCGTTTAAAAAGCATGTAATTATAAAAAGAGGAAGAGAATTAACAAGGTATCCCGGGAGTGGTTTGGGAGGAGGATAGGAGGGAAGGAAAAGGCCATTAAGCACATTTCAATGTAATGACAGCCTTTTGGTTGGACTGTCCACGGGGGTGGAGTGGGCTGGTGCACAAAGCCTTCCCCCACGCGTTCTTACATGTCTGGGTGAGGAAGACATGGAACATGGTGAGTACTGAGGGTGGTTAAACATGGGCTGCAGCGGCACTCTGTGACCCTGCTGCTCCTCCTGAAGATCCACCAGACGTCAGAGGATGTCAGTTTGATCATGCAGCAGCTCCAGCGTTGCATCCCGCCACCGCTGATCTTCCTGCCTACACGTCTGATCTTCCTTCCGCCACCTCTCATCTCTAGCGTCTTTCCTATCCTCACGTTCGTCCCTCCTATCCTCACGTTGGTCCTTCCTGTCCTCACGTTCACTGGCATCTTTCCTGTACTTTGCTACCACGTCCTTCCACTCCTCAGATGAGCTCTTTCATTGCGGGTTACTACCATGATTTCTGAGAACATTTCATCTCGCGTCCTCTTCTTCCTCCACCTTATCTGAGCTAGCCTTCGGGATGGAGTAGGGTGGCTTGAAAAATATGCAGCTGCATGAGGAGGGTGGAAATAGGGAGAGAAGGATTTTAAAAGATACATTTTACAGAACAATGGTTATGCTCTTTCACAGTGAACAACACTATTCACCTTACATAGCACATGTGATTTCACTACAAGGTCGCACTCGGAAACTTTTAATATTGAGTGCCCGCGGCTCTGGTGTTACAGATCTCACAGACGCAGGTCCAGGCATCACAATTCAGCTTGCATGCGGTTATGGTAAGGCACAGCTTCTCCAGCCTTCATATAGACAGTTCCCTTTGCTGCTTCTTTCCTGTTAACAAGGAGCAGCAGACACCAACCCCTCCTCTCCCCAAACCAATTCTCTAGAATTGCTTTACCCCTCCCCCCACCGCATGGCTGGTATCATGGAAGATCACTGCTAATCACCCCCCTTTCTCCCCCCCCCACCGCGTGGCTGGTAGCTGGGAAGATTCCTGCTGGCCAAATGCTAAAAAGCTCAGCGCTATCCTTCCTCCCCTCCCCCATCTCTCTGTCCCCTTACTTAAATTCCTTAATTTCAACCAGGTTACCATGAACGATATCACTCTGCTGAGGATAACAGAGCAAGATAAAGAACGGATGTTTCCTGAATGCCAGCAATCACCGGGACCATACGCAGCTATGCTTTGTCATGCAATGATACCCGATTACTTGCTACATGTATGGCGTGATCAAGTGTCCTACCATGGTGGACGGAACAAGGCTGCCTTGCCCAGAAACCTTCTGGTTTGGAGTACCTCCATGAGCGCTTCATGGAGATGTCCCTGGAGGATTTCCGCTCCATCCCCAGACATGTTAACAAACTTTTCCAGTAACTTTACTGGCTGCGAATGCATCCCAAGCCCTCATGGCAAATCAATCATTAAAAATGCTTGTTTTTAAACCATGTTTTATATTTACAAAGGTACACTCACCAGAGGTCGCTTCCATGGCTTCACTGTCTGGGCTTGTGGCTTGGGAGGATAATTCCATCTGGGTCACAAAAAGCTCCTGGCTGTTGGGGAGAATGGAGTGCTGTGTGCTCTCTGCAAGCTCATCCTCCTCTTCCTCCTCCTCATCTTTCCCCGCCGCTGAATCCTCATCCATGGTTGAGATTATAACCCCCACCTCGGAATCCACGGACAAGGGGCGGTAGTGGTGTTGCAGCCCCTTAAAATTGCATGCAGCTCAGCACAGAAGCAGCATGTTTTTAGCTCTGACCCTGATCTTCCGTTTGCTGCTTTGGTTTTCTGGTAGGCTTGTCTGAGCTCCTTCACTTTCACTCTGCACTGCACTGAGTCCCTGCTGTGGCCTCTCTCCATCATGGTCTTGGAAATTTTTTCGAAAGTTTTTTCATGTCGTCTTTTGGAACGCAGTTCTGTTAGCACTGAATCCTCTCCTCATATAGCGATAAGATCCAGTACCTCTCGTGCGGTCCATGCTAGTGCTCTTTTTCTATTCTCAGGAGACTGCATTGTTACCTGTGCTGATGAGCTCTGCATGGTCACCTGTGCTGATGAGAGCTCCACACTGGCCAAATAGGAAATGCAATTCAAAAGTTCGCGGGGCTTTTCCTGTATACCTGGTCAGTGCATTAGAATTCAGATTCCTGTCCAGAGCGGCCAGTGGTGCACTGTGGGATACCGCCCGGAGGCCAATAACTTCGATTTGCAGGCACACTAACCCTAAATCGATATGTTAATATCGATTTTAGTGTTACTCCGCTCGTTGGGGAGGAGTACAGAAATCGATTTAAAGAGCCCTTTAAATCGATATAAAGTGCATTGTAGTGTGGACGGGTACAGCGTTAAATTGATTTAACGCTGTTAAAATCGGATTAACTGCGTAGTGTGGACCAGGCCTTACAAAAAGCAATGAAAAGGCAGCAGGAGACACACCTAAACCCCTGGGACAAGGGTGATGGGATTAAGGAAACTCTCCTAGCCTCATTTGCATTGAAGATGGGACAGGGAGGTATCTCCATTAGCATACAGAATGGAGAACAGAGATTCCAAGGCAAGAATCGCACTGAACTCTGGGACTAGAAAAGAAGAGAAGCACTGCACAATGGGAGATCTCTGCTCCAGATGTTAATGAACCCATGCCTGCACACATCCAGCTCAGTAGTTATCATATCAATTCTAGTAATAAATCCTTTATTGGTATCCAAAATACTGAAGCTCCCTAATTGCATTCTGAACTTCCTCCAAGGAACAGCACCCATAGCCAGTAATGATCAGTTCCTATTGTCTAGCCTGAACAAAACAACTTTGGTATACTCCCGTGAGCCATGAGTTTACCCATAAACAAATCTAGTATTCTCCCTTGAACAATTGTTGTTTCCCTACAAAAACCCTTACCCTGCTCAAGTAAATGTTCTGATGCCTGGATCCAAATCTGCATCAGTTCCATTGGGACGTCATCTTCTCCTAACTGATCGTGGTGGGGGCTCTGCCTGTCTCCAGCACTCCGAACCCTCAGCTCAAGCACTCCAGACCACCACCAGGGACCCCCGATTGATTCAAGCTTCACAGAGTGGTGAGAACTCATCTCTCTCTCTCTCTAGGTATAGCCTTCTGACCCTAACTTGTGTAAGCAGTTATAGTTTTCTAAACCTGACTTTTATAATCAAATTTAAGTTAGATTTAATATTATCATAACTTCCATAGTTAAGCTGGTTGCTTCACTCTCTCTCTCTCTCTCTCTCTCTCTCTCTCTCTCTCTCTCTCTCTTCTGTTTTTTTGGTTTCCTCATTTGCTCTGCAGCAACGGTCCTCAGCTAAAGATCCCTGCAGCACCCAAAAATCCTGTGGGGTTTGCTCATCAAGTGGGTTACTACCAGAACAATTGTAACGTGAAAGTTTGGATAGGGATGTGCTGAACCTGGGACATATGAGGTCGGCAACTTGGAAGTGCTGCTCAACCCAGTCTGCTTAGTCCAGGAGCATATAAGGAGTCAGCTTGGAAGTGCTGATTAACCCGGTCCTCTCAGACGTTCTGTGTTAACGTGTGTGTGTGTTGGTCTGATTCTGAGGCTGGAAGAACCGTGCCCTGGGGAACTTAGGTCCTGCAGGATTGTTCCATTTGGAGGGAACTTGCAGAAGGGAGAAGTAGAGCTTCGTATGAGAACAAGTGACACAAGCAGTACATTGATAGAATTGCAGAACCTCCCACCCCAGAAAAGTAACCCTAATAAATGAGTGTAGCCCAAAGTAATGGGCAAAATTGGTAACACTGTGTTCTAGTGATGAGAGAGAGTTTGAATAAAAGGGCAAAGTGTGACCCTGCTGGGGGATGGGGGTAGCCAACAACATAATTCTCAGGAGTGATCAGATAGACACAAAGCAGAATGTGTGACTGTGTCTGCAGATGGGACTGGATGGGACTGATAAGTGTTTACATGATCTAAGTACATCCGCAGCTGGAATGTTGTATTTCTGTCCCTTCATCACAGGAAGGATATTGAAAAAAACTAGCAAAAGTTCAAAGAAAGGAAACAATTCAATGATGAAGCCTGGAGGTTTGAAAGAGATTCAATCTGTGAGACTGGAGAGTAAAGGAGAATAAGGGGCAAGGAATAGTAAGTGTTTCCACAGGGCTGAGAACAAGGAGGGGAGGAGCTTCATAATTCAGATGATCTGAAAATACTAAAATAATGGCTGAGAGTTCAGAAGGGAAAAGCAAAGGGCAGAGAGGAGGAATAATTCCCCAGCAGTGGAAGTAGTAGAGAGTGGAATAGACACAAAGGGGAAGTAACCGAGTCACTGTGACTGAAGATAGTCTAGAACAGACTAGATACAATACTAGTGGGAATGAAGCAGGAGAACGTTCTGCATGATGCCAGACAGCAGAGCTGCTCAGACTGCTTGCAATTAGGATCTCATGTGTCGGCCTCATGCCAACAGAGCCTGACACACAGAACACAAGTTCCGGTGTGAAGCACTTCTCAGTTACTCTTATGGCTTCTCTACAGGGTATGTTACCTCACATTAACTGTAATTAGCTCGCCTTATATACCTTGTGTCCACATGAACCCTGTTCTCAGAGCAACTTATTTGGCATCTTAGGTTGCCATAACTAATCTTCGTTGAAGAAGGAGTAGCTCCACTTCACAATTAGTTTGTTCCATTGTAAGATTCATGTAAAATAATTCCTAATGCTAATGGTGCTGTCAGTCCTCCAGCTAGTGTCCCTCACTGCATTGCTTCATACCTCCATCAGTCTGCTTTGTGCCGGTGTGTGCTCCATAGCTCTGGGGTCATCTTGACCAGATGTACCCTCTCAGGTTAAATGCTGGCAGGCAGCCAGGAGTGCCTCTTTTCGGTACCAGGTGAGTTCACATTCCCAAACCAACCATGGCACCCCTGCTTCCACATGGACCTCCACAGAGGGCAAGGACCTGATTGGCCTGTCGGGAGACAAGCATGTCCAGTTCCCTCTGGATAAGAGTCACCAGAATGCAAACTTCTACAGGGCACTGTCAGAGAAAATGAAAATGAGGTGACCCTGGACCTGGTACCAAGTCAGCAAAGGTGCTCTAGCAGGTTAGTAACTGCACATGCTTCTCTGCAAGCTGTTCTGAATACAGCTGAATGAATACCTGGAATTTCTCCCCTTCCCATCCAAATTTGTTCCTTTTTAAATGTATTTTCAAAATTACTTTTCAAATCTTTCATTAGATCAGAAATAATTTATTATGTTTTGTTTCTGCAAGAAAAAAAAAACAAAAAACATTCAGTTTTGGCTCTAAATGAACCAGTTCTTTTTTCAGATTTTTTGGTTTGGCCACTGAACTGAAAAATGAATTATTCACTCAGCTGCAGTCAGTAAAGCCTGCAGAAAGGCATATGCAGTCATAAACCTGTTCCTGCCATTCCTCCACTCACCCTAGAAAAGAAAAAAAGTCATACATCCACCCCCCCAACTGCTCCAAACCATGCACATTTAAAAAAACTAGCCTACTCAAAGCCTGCCTCTTCCTCTCCACACATGCATGTGCACCACTCAAATAAAGTACAGAGGGTCTGTAGAATGGGAAATAAATGGGGGAATATCATACTATCACAAAGGAAACCATGGAGTTGGAAGAGAAGATGGGAATGGCATTCCAACATTATGGGAACAAGAACATTTTATCTTTGTTGGCATGGAGACTATGAGGAATGGGACCATAAATGACTGTGCTTTTTCCGATTTCCCTGTGCATGTGTAACTGTGTGAAGAAGGGAGTGGTAGCCTGCAGAGAGGCTGTCAGATCTCAGGAAAATTAAGAAAAAGCTATAGATGATTTGTTCCATGGAGCATAAAGTTAATCCCAATGGAAGGTCCTGAAAGTAGCTGGAAAGGTTTCCTGGGGCATGCACAAAAGGTCAGAATGGAGCGCACGGCCCTTCGGAGAGACACGATGCGGACAATGCAGAGGCAAACAACTGTGATAAAAGCACCTTTTGCTGCAAAAGCCAAGTACTGAGACCCAGTGCTCCAATGTTCTGCAACTATAGGGAATGCACCATACTGGGAGTACAATTCCAAACAACCTTATCACAGTTCCTTCCCACTGCATTCAACCCCACAGGAGATGGAGAAGGAGAACACTTTCTGATGCATCACTGTCATGGGTGAATACTCCTTGGTGGGGCTCTCCCTCAATACCCAAGTTTTTCAGTTTGTACCACATTCTTTTGGCTGGTCCACTCTTAAAACTTAGGTCGCCCTAACTACATAGACTCATAGGCTTTAAGGTCAGAAGGGACCATTATGATCTAGTCTGACCTCCTGCACAATGCAGGCCACACAATCTCACGCATCCACTTCTATAACTAACCTGTAACCTATGTCTGAGTTATTGAAGTCCTCAAATTGTGGTCTGAAGACCTCAAGCTGCGGAGAATCCTCCAGCAAGTGATCCCGTGCCCCATGCTGCAGAGGAAGGTAAAAAACCTCCAGGGCCTCTACAATCTGCCCTGGAGGAAAATTCCTTCCCGACCCCAAATATGGCGATCAGTTAAACCCTGAGCATGTGGGCAAGAGTCACCAACCAGCACCCAGGAAAGAATTCTCTGTAGTAACTCAGATCCCATCCCATCTAACATCCCATCACAGACCACTGGGTATACTTACCTGCTGATAATCAAAGATCAATTGCCAAATTAACTGCCAAAGTTAGGCTATCCCATCATATTATCCCCTCCATAAACTTATCAAGCGTAGTCTTAAAGCCAGATATGTCATTTGCCCCACTACTCCCCTTGGAAGGCTGTTCCAGAACTTCACTCCTCTAATGGTTAGAAACCTTCGTCTAATTTCAAGTCTAAACTTCCTAGTGTCCAGTTTATACCCATTTGTTCTTGTGTCCACATTGGTACTAAGCTTAAATAATTCCTCTCTCTACCTAATATTAATCCCTCTGATATATTTATAAAGAGCAATCATATCCCACCCTCAACCTTCTTTTGGTTAGGCTAAACAAGCCAAGCTCTTTGAGTCTCCTTTCATAAGACAGGTTTTCCATTCCTCGGATCATCCTAGTAGCCTGTCTCTGAACCTCTTCCAGTTTGAATTCATCCTTCTTAAACATGGGAGACCAGAACTGTACACAGTAATCTATAACTAAAATTCTTGTTATTAATCCCTAAATGCATGACCTTGTACTTTTCACTATTAAATTTCATCCTGTTACTATTACTCCAGTTTACAAGATCATCCAGATCTTCCTGTATGATATCCCGGTCCTTCTCTTTGTTAGCAATACCTCCCAGCTTTGTGTCATCCGCAAACTTTATTAGCACATTCTCGATTTTTGTGTCAAAGTCAGTAATAAAAAGGTTAAATAAGATTGGCCCCAAAATTGATCCCTGAGGAACATGGGTCATGGCTGTGAAAAATTCACACCTCTAAGAGACATAGTTACTTTTTTTTGATAAACTCAATAAATTCATTTCCATAGATTTATAGAAGTGTAGGATTAGAATAGACCTTGACAGGTATGGACAGAGCTGTGTTGGTGGGGGATGCTCTCCCACTGACAAACCTACTGCCACTCGTTAGGGCTTGTTTAATTATGGCGGCAGGAGAGGTCTCTCCCATCGGCATAGAGCGGCTACATGGGATACCTTACAGTGGCGCAGCTGCAGTGGTACAGGTGTTAAGTCTGCAGTGTAGACATAGCATATGTATTATCTAGACCCGTAGTTCTCAAAATCGGGCTGCTGCTTGTTCAGGGAAAGCCCCTGGCAGGCCAGGCCGGTTTGTTTACCTGCCATGTCCACAGGTTCAGCCGATTGCAGCTCCCACTGTCCGCGGTTCACCACTCCAGGCCAATGGAGACTGCAGGAAGGGCGGCCAGCACATCCTTCGGTTCGCGCCGCTTCCCGCAGCCCCCATTGGCCTGGAGCAGCAAACCGCAGTCAGTGAGAGCCACGATTGGCCGAACCTGCAGATGCAGCAGGTAAACAAACTGGTCCGGCCCGCCAGGGGCTTTCCCTGAAGAAGTGGTGGCCTGACTTTGAGAACCATTGATCTAGACCATCCCTGACAGATGTTGTCTGACCCTTTCTTAAAAACCTCCAATGACAGAGATTCCACAACCTCCCTAGGTAATTGGTTCCACTACTTAAAGAGTCTTACCGTTAAGAAGTTTTCCCCAATGTCTAATCTAAATCTCTCTTGCTTCAGTTTAATCCTTTTAATTCTAGCCCCATCCTCAGTGGCTAAGGAGAACAATTTAGTGCCCTCCTATTTATAGAAACCTTTTATGTACTTGAAGAATGTTAGGGTGTCCCCCCATCAGCCTTCTCTTCTCCAGACTAAACCAACCCATTTTTTTCATCTCTCCTCGTAGTTGACATTTTCTAGACCTTTGTTGCTTTCCTCTGTTGGCTACCATTTTCACGGAAAAACTTGATCAGGTAGAGCTCAGCCCATAAATGGCATAATACCTCCCACCCCATGCTATTCATTCAGAATATAATCAAACCAAAAATCTTTTGCTTGCTCACAGAGTGTTCATTAGCCACAACTTCCTGTGGCATCCTAGCAGAAGCACAAGGCACCCTCATTCTCTTACCTTAACCACTTGGACCATTTTTCAGGGGGCCCCTCTCAGGCTGCCCATAATTTTGAGAAGTTTTATCCAGTTTCTGCCCCCATTCATCCTCCAGAATTTCAACCTGGGTCTCACAGATGTTGTGCAAAATACAACAGGCAATTATCACACCAGGAACATTAGTAGTAGTATCATAGCACCTGGGAGCCCTACTCATGGTCCAGGACTCGATTGTGCTAGGCGCTGTACAAACATAGAAGAGAAAGACAGTCTCTGCCCCAAAGAATTTACAATCTAAGCAGAAGACAAGAAACAGCAGAGGGATACAGACAGATGGACAGGGGAATACATGGTCAGCATGGCAGATTGTGCTCTCAGCACACCAGCAGCTTAACCATTGTCAAGTTTTCACTTGGGTCAAATTAGAATTGTTGTTCTATACAATCAGTTGATTCAGTTGCTTATTGCTTGAGGTTCAGCTCACCTGTCTTTATAGCCCAGTAAACTTTTGCAATGCACTCTTTGAGAAGTAAAATTCAGATTAAGCTCCTCTCGCCTGCTGTGTGTAGATGACATGATGTCTCCTCTCCAACTTGGAGCTTGATAGTTTTTGTTTACCTAATTTGCAAATTGACCTTTTTCATCTCTACCTGACAACCGGGCTGGTCAGAGAAGCAAATACATTTCTTTGGCAGACCTGTTTGCCAACTCCCCCTGACAGTTGGCGCTGGGAGGTTATGGTGACTGTGGTCCCTGTGTTCTGACACAGGGCCAAGAGGGTACAGGGGAGGGGTGACCTCCCCCACAGTTTCTGGGAATCTTATCACTGAGGTTGGTAAATGAGTGGCAGGGTGTAAGGGGGAGACACACAGAGCACTGACCCCAGTGCTCAGATGTGATCTCACCAGTGGTGGTGATCAGGGATTTGCAGAGGTGCAAATTGAGCTAATCAGAACAAAGAGGTGTTATCACTGTTCAGCCAGCTGCAGCTATCAGTGTTCCTACACTAAGGGCAAGTCTACATTACAAAATTTAGTTGACCTAAGTTATGTGAATATATAGCTGCAGCAGTAATTAAATTGCTTCTGCATGTCCACACTACGCTCCTTGTGTTGGTGGTATGCATCCTCACCAGCAGCGCTTGCACTCATGGGCAGCGTGTGAGCCACGCATTCAGGGAGCCTAGCCCCCAACCCTGCCCCATCTGCCTGAGGCCCTGCCCCTTCTCCACCCCTTCCATCCCCACTCCTGTGCCAGAACCTTGAACCTCTGACCATGGCCACTGCCCCGCCCCAGCCCAGGGCCTCCCTGACTAGCCTGCTTGAGTGCCTCCAGCCCCAGAGGCCCCAACCACCTGGAGTCCCGGGCCCCAGGCTGGCATGTACTAGCCCCAACCCCTTGGGGAAGAGGAGCAGCCTCCCTGGGCTGAGGCCAGGAGGAAGTGGCAGGAAGCAGGAGGAGATTCGGGATGGGGCCATGCCTGGCTGTTTGGGGAGGCTCAGCCTCCCCTGGCCTGCCAAACCTGCCGACCATGCTTGCATCAATTTAACTGTCAGTGTGGAGCATTGTGGGATGGCTTCAGAAAGGCAGCAACAGTCTATGAAAGCAATGCAGCATCTACACTGACACTGCGTTGACCTAACTACATTGACCTAAGTGCTACGCCTCTCATGGAGGTGGAGTTATCATGTCGGTGTAGTGGTCAAGTTACATTGGCAGGAGCTACATTTTAGTGTAGATGCTTATGGAGTTTGGTCAATGTAAGCTGCCTACATCAACCTAACTCTGTAATGTAGACCAGGGTTTAGTATTACTTGTGTCAGAGATGTTTTTAACAGTGCATTAGTCACTCTCTTTAGACCTGTGTGCAAACAGGGATTGGGCCTGCTTTGAGCAGGGGGTTGGACTAGATGACCTCCTGAGGTCCCTTCCAACCCTGGTATTCTATGATTTTATCAACACAAGCTTTGATGAAGCCAGGCTATACATACATAGTTATTTCCCAAATGCAGAGTGCACAGGGATCCAGGTGTAATCTCCATAACATTACACTGGGGGATAAATCTAGCCCACCCTGCATGGGAAGACAGCCAGGTGGGCTACGGAACGAAGAGCTACACATCATGTGGGAGCTTCATGTCTGACCTCGGGGGGATTAGGGGAAGGAGGGAGGTGTGTGGAGCTGTGGACCAAGTTTTTGCCTCCTGCACCTACCCCTAGCTGGTCTGGCCTCCCCGCCCTTGCTATGGTCAGGCTCAGGGCTCCTCCCCTGCTGTCTCAGGGAACTCTGGGGAAAACTCCACAACACTCGCCCCCGCCCCCAGCTCCAGCTCCAGCAGCCACAAGGAAGGTCACAACTGCTGCTGCTGCCCAGGACTGCCTGGGGAGGGGTGGGCGCCAGTGAGGCAATATGTCACAGGCCCCAGGCCCCACAGGGGCCCCCAGTCCCAGCACCCTGTGTCCATTCACATGCATGTGCTATTTTGGGCATTTCAGTTTTCACAACATAGACTTATCCCAGATTCTGGAACAAGCTCAAATGCTCAGTTCATGGAGTATGTACATAAACTATATTAAAGACAAACCCACAGTAACCGTCTCCAGTTTGTGAGGTACCCCATGGAGCCAGTCTCTAGGAAACAACCTCCATGAATTTATCTAAGTCTATTAATGGCTATTAGCCAGGATGTGTAAGGAATGGTGTCCCTAGCCTCTGTTTGTCAGAGAGTGGAGATGGATGGCAGGAGAGAGATCACTTGATCATTACCTGTTAGGTTCACTCTCTCTGGGGCACATGGTATTGGCCACTGTCAGCAGACAGAATACTGGGCTGGATGGACCTTTGGTCTGACCCAGTATGGCCATTCTTATGTTCTAACCTAAATAAACCCAAAGTTATGGAGACAGATATGAGTCAAGGAAGCCAGCAGAGTATTGGAAACCTGGAAAAATCTCTGATTGGATGAGCTCAGGCATTTGGTCACAAGCTGAGGTGGTTTAAAAGTTTTGGATTTTTTTAAGCAGAATTTTTTATTGTTTCCTTAAACAATCAAACACAGCAAGCAGCAAATATTTGGCCACGCACTTCTAAAACCCCAAACCATGTTCAGGTTTTTGCAGACTAATTTCAGCTTTTCAATTAAAAAACCACAACAAATTTTGAAGGAAAGCAGACGTTGTCCATGATTTCTTCTGCCTTTCAAAAACCCCTAGTTTTTGATCCAAAGAAGATTTTATGGAAAATATTTGTCCAATCCTTTTAATGAGCTTTAGTGCCTTTTAGCACTAGCTGATGCTGAGAACCAGTGATACCTTGTAAACATGATTTGAAAAGAAGTTTTCTCAAAACTGGGTTTGTGCCGAGATGCAGAAGGTTTTTAAATATTTATTTTTCCCAGGGCCACCTGGGGGAGGCAAGTGGGGCAATTTGCCCCGGGCCCCAGAGGGGCCCCCACGGGAATATAGTATTCTATATTATTGCAACTTTTTTTTACAGAAGGGGTCCCCGAAATTGCTTTGCCCTAGGCCCCCTGAATCCTCTGGGCAGCCCTACTGCTGCCCTGGGGAGACACTGGGCTTCTATACACAGGCACCTACCAGCACAGACCTGCTAATGGGGATGTCCCCCATCCCACCCTTACTCCATGACAGCTGCCTGATCTGCCCAGAGAATGGCACAGCCTGCTCATCCCCAGTCTGCCCAGGGGAGCTCAGGGAGAGATTGGTCAGTTCCACCCTGACCCCAGTGCAGGGCACCCTCCAGCTCTGAGTCAGCAGGAATGTCACACACTTTGGGTTCAGTCCCCTCTCCCTCATGTGGAGTTTCCTATGGAGGCAGGTTGGCCGAGTTCTTACCTGAGCAGATCACTCCTGTATCATAAAAATGGTGGCACTTGAATGCACCCCATCCTCTATGTCTGCAGTCCCAGAGAGCTGACTCGTCACCATCACAATCAGCTCGAATCAGCCAAGTTGGTCCAGATCCTTCTCCAAAATGAGCCCAGGCAGGGGCACTGACAGCAGATCCACATCCCAGCTGCTTACAAACCACCTCAGCATCTTCCATGTCCCAGTCATCATCACACACTGTCCCCCACTGATCCTGGTGTTTAACCTCCACTCTCCCGGCACAGGGGCTGCTTCCATTCACCAGCCTCAGCTCATCAGCACCTTCAGACAGACACAGAGCAGAGTTGCAGACAATGCAGAGCCCAAACCCTCTGGCTTGGACAGTATCACACAAAGGCCCTGGGCTTAACTCCCTGATCCCCCAGTTAGGCTTGTCACTGAGGAGGCAACATGAGGTATCTCCTTCCCTCTGAGTTCTCCATGCTGGTGGATGCAGAGCACCATCACTGCTGTGTGATTCACAGCAGTAGTGCCCTCAAAGACTCCTCCCCTCCCTCGCCACCCCATCTCCTCCTCCTTTTGACCCTCCTCCCCCACCACTCACTTGAAAACATGTTCCCCCACCCCACCTCTCCTTGCACCAGCTCCTCCACCCATTTCCAACAACCTCTCCTGCCTGGAAAGGGGTGTGGTGTACTGAAAACTATTAAAATGACAATCTGCTGCCACTTTAAGAGTAAGGGGCTTCCTGGTCCTGTCTGCAGGCTAAAGATTGAGTGCTTTGTAAGGAAACTTCAATCTGGGCCTTCAGCAGCCAGATTGCAGAGAGCCTGCCAAAACCGAGGTGGGGTAAGTTGTGCCTCTCTGCCTTGTGGAGCAGACTACTTTGTCTCTCTCTCTGTTTTTGGGTTCTTGTGTGTTAAGGTTCTGCATTCTGAGTAACAGTGTCATATTATATTGCAACTTTCCAGAAAGAGTATTTCTAACTTCTCTGTGTTTATGCTGTGAACATAACACGGAGAGCCAGACATATCCTACTATCCTGCTCCCCCTCACCTCAGACTTGCTGCTGCTCTGCCCATTCAGTGCCACCCCCACCAACATACAGCCCACCTGCCATTCAGTACTACTTTCCTTCCTCTTCTGTCTGAGTCCCTGCTCCTCTCAGACCCCTCCCCTTCTACCTTCTTCAAATCTTTAAATATTTCTCATAAGGAATTAGAGAAAATGTTTTTCCCAATCTGCATTTACCTGCTTGTTACAAAGTGTAACTGCAGATTTATCTGTGATGAGTATTTTATACTCCGTTTTCATAAAGCACCTTCCCTCTCCAGTTACAGGGTCTGTAACTCTATCCTGGGGGCGAGGGGACATCAGAAGCCTCAGAGCCAAGAGCTCCCGCTAGCTGCAATTACAGCTGTATATTGATGGGGAGCTGTGACGGGGGGCACTGTTCTATATAATCTCATGATGAAAACAAACCTCTTCCCCAGAGCACAGTGACTATTATGGGAAGTCCAGGAGCTCTGGACCCACCTCCACATCTCTCTTGTTGAGGGGATTCATTCTGTGACACTGAGTCAGATTAAGAAACTTGGTGTCTTTCCCGACTCTTCCCCACTCTGTGGGAAACCATGTAGTGGGCTTGAGACAAAAGAGTTTACTTTGTTAATTTTAATTTATTTAAAGTTTTTTTTATAGCTGGTGAATTTTATCCTCACATTATCTCTCCACCCTCAATCACACAGGTAGGTATTATTCCCATTTTACCGAAGGAGAACATGAGGAAGTGAGAAATGAAGTGAGATGCACCAAGGTCACATACTAAATCTGTGGCAAAGTCAAGAACACACACTAATCACCAGATTCCCAGTGTAGGGTTTTCACCATAGAACTATCTGTACTTTACACAGGGGCACAGACTTACATGTGCACTCATATATTCCATGGTGTCCACATCATAGCAGTGACCGGGGGTTAATTATTATGTGTTCCTCTTAGTGACATTCCCAGTAGGGCATATCTACTGCAGCATGTTTGAGCAGTCACCAACATGTTACATCTGCCTCATGCTCTCTGTGGCCCCAAACCAGCAAAGGCTTTTAGTTAAAGGGGACTAACTCTTGTGCTTAATGGTAAGCTCTTATTTAAGTGTTTTGTTGGAAGGGAGCTTATAATGTACATTAGTCCTATGGAGTGATGGGTTGATTTTAAGATGGTCCTGTTCTTTTTAAATCTCATTGTGCTGTAGTCGCTGGCTGTATTTGTGTCGCCTCCCTCCTTGAGACTTTTGTATTTAAGTCCAGATTGTGGAACACTGTTGGGTCTTACTCCCAGGAGTTGTCCCACTGACTACACTGGCCTCCCTGGGACTGCTCCTGTCACAGAGGGCTCAGCTATGGCAGGAAAAGACATGGACAACAATTTCACAAAACCATTTCTGTTCTGCTGCAATTTTTTTTGTTTGTTTTTCTAAAACTTTGACAGTCAAAGATGAAAACATTAACCTGTTGGAGTGTCGGTTTCACCACTGTGAAACTTTCGGGTGGAACCAGAATCCAGCCCGTTTGTAGGTGTCTATTTGTAGATTTGTAAAGTGTCCCGTTATTGAGGGAGGGTGGCAGGGAGTTTAGCAGCCATTCTAAGCTGCATTTAAATCAAGCTGAAAACATTCTCATGGACTGTTAGGTTATGAAGTTTTACCTGGACACAAGTGAGATGGGGACATTCCTGTTCCACTTGGAGTCAAATTTAAAGGCAAGAAAAGGAAGGTTGTAACCAGCCTGTGTTATTACTCTGACCAGACTGTGGACCAGTGTAGTCCAGGGCCATCTTCTCTCCCTGCAGGGTACAAGTTTCACCCATTGTAGGTAATGGGAGTCACTCCACCCTGCAGGGAAAATAGGGCCCCCTGGTTTCACACGGCCCATGCCATGGCGATTTGGTTACCCAGGAATCCCAGTGGAATTCTCTTCGTTTTCACTCTGGTAAAGGTCAGTTTTATCATGAGATCAAACTCCAGCTATGTCTATGTGAATTTTTGGGGAAGTTCAGGTAAAAATCCCTACTCCAAAAAATCCCTTGCTCTGTAATCCTCAGCACTTACCCTCTCAGTCACAGAGAAGCTGCAGAGCTATCTGTGATCTGTACATATCAGCTGTGGTACCACAGTTTGTCTCTAGCTAAATATTTGAGGTTTCTAAAATCTGACTTTCATCTTCAGCTTCACCTGTTCATGCTGCAGCTACAGAACAGCAGCGTCTCAGACTGCAGCAACTCACAGAAACAGGCTGCTACTGGACAGTTCAATGTCCTGACAAGACCATCATTCAAACCCTACTGAAGGTGCCCAGCATGTTGGACGTACACAGGACAGCAGTGTTATTTCAAATTGTACGGATTGTATATCTGGAATTATTCACAGGTTCCATACAGCGGTACAGAGCTGGATGGGGGATGAGGCTGGAGCTCACAACAGGGAAGCCCACTTTCCTTTTCGTGTGGTTCATTGGTTTACCAGGAATTTCTAAGTACTGACGCCATTAGTTCACTAAAACCAACTCACAATGCTACAAGACTGGGGTATTTTATAAAGTAAACACAGTTTGGGACTGGGTCAAATCTATGATAATTGCAAATATATAAACCTCCTCTCTCAGAATAACCAATGGAGAGATAATTATGCACACACATTTATTTAAACCCAACTGCCTGCTTTCCCTTTGTTTCATTGATTTCTGGAATAAAACTCCATTTCTAGTGGATTCAAAACTCTCTTTCTAGTTCTTGTCGGCCCAGTTCATAAAGTGAAATAAATAAGGCACTTACCCGTCGTGTCCTGAACAAAGAGAAGAAACCAAAACAGCTGAGTGGAGAGATGTCCCTTCATTGCCAGCCAGATCTGCTGTCCCCTCCTGACACTGCACTGGCTGCACCAAAACACTCTGCAGGGCTCGTCTGTGTCTGACAAGTGACAACAAAGCTGTGGAAGGGAAATATATAGATTCAGAGGCTGGCATCAGCTGCCAGAAGGAACCAATAGAAAATTATTCACCTTTTTAGACATTATCAGAGGATTTATCTAAAACTTTGTGCAGCTAAAACATCCAATACAATTCTAAAACTCTATATGTGACCATATATGAGTGACGAGTCTACTTCTGATGTCATCTTCGCTTCAGTCTCGGATCATCATGTAACCACCCTCCTTGGCGTAGGGCAGAACAGTGTGAAAACAGTGTGCCTTTTTAGGCGAATAAAAGTGAGCCTTGAATGCTGCTCATTTGATAAACTAACTAAGAAAATAAATATGGAAAAAAAGAAACATCTAAAATTGAACCCCACAGAGCTGTGTGTGTCCAGTTGTAGCCTGGCCACTAAAACCACAGAGCTGGGATGTTACCACTGGGGTTAGCTGTATCCAAAGGAGAAGGGAACAACCCCTGCTGCCTTTGTGGAATCCAGACTGCTCAGGGCTTCCCAAACAGAGTGGGAACAGCAGTGGTACATTAGTGGTAGGAGTGTGTCACTGTGACCATCAGTGGCAGCAGAGTCTCAGAGGGCTTCCTGTTCACCCAGCTAGAGCTTGTTCTTAACACTTAGTGATTAGTTTATGAGTGACCATCTTGCATATCGTAGTGTAGGTAGCAACCCACTCCAGGACTCTCTGTCCAGGCCAGTGCTAGGACTGCCCTGTGTGGTAACTGTAGGTAGCACAGGCTGTGTTAGTCAGTCTTGGAGCTAGAGAGAATTGCAGGGTCCTGACCATTTCTGTCAGTCTGAAAAGAGAATCTCCTTAATAGTCAGTGCGGCTGAAACCCTTCTCTTCTGTACAGTGAAGAGCAGCACATTGACCATAGGACACAAGCTTCACTGGAGCAAGTTAACCAGGAAAACAACATAGCCGACGTCCAGTGGAAAGTTCAGTAAGCCTGGCTGCCACCTGACCAGAGGACCAATCAGAGGACAGGATACTTTCAAATCTTGAGGGAGGGAAGTTTTTGTGCTGTGCTGTTAGTTTTGGTTGTTGTTCACTCTGGGGGCTCAGAGGGATCAGATGTGCAACCAGGTTTCTCTCCAATCTCTCCAATACAGGCTCTTATAAGTTCAGACTAGTGAGTACTAGGTAGATAAAGCGAGTTAGGCTTATGGTTGTTTTCTTTATTTGCAAATGTGTATTTGGTTGGAAGGAGTTCAAATGTGCATTTGGCTGAAAGGAGTTCAAATTGGTATTTTGCTGAAAAGATTTTAATTTGTACTTGTATACTTAGGCTGGGAGGGTGTTCCCAGTGTCTATAGCTGAAGGACCCTGTACCTATTCCATTTTTTTTTTAATTTACAAAGATAATTTTTACTCTTTTTTCTTTCTTTAATTAAAAGCTTTTCTTGTTTAAGAACCTAATTGTTTTTTTATTCTGGTGAGACTCCAGGAGACTGGGTCTGGATTCACCAGGGAATTGGTGGGGAGAAAGGAGGGAAGGGGGAGAGAGAAGCTGATTTCTCTCTGTGCCAGGATTACTTTCTCTCAGGAAGAGACTGGGAGGGGGAAAGAGAAGGAGGGAGGAAGGTGAATTGTCCTCTCTGTTTTGTGATTCTAAGAGTTTGAATCACACAGTGATCTTCCAGGGTAACCCAGGGAGGGGAAGCCTGGGAGAGGCAACGGTGAGGGAAAGGGTTTACTTTCCTTGTGTTAAGATCCAGAGGGTCTGAGTCTTGGGGGTCCCCGGGCAAGGTTTTGCGGGGACCAGAGTGTACCATTCACTGGAATTCCTGGTTGGTGGCAGCGCTACAGGTTCTAACCTGGTAATTGAGCTTAGAGGAATTCATGCTGGTACCCCATCTTTTGGATGCTAAGGTTCAGAGTGGGGAATTAGACCATGACAATCTCTTCTTTGGTGGTTCCATACTCCTGGTAGGAATCTGGGGGGTGGAGAGATCTGGGAGGGGATGTCCCAAGGACATTGCATCAGTCAGCAGGGAGTCAATCCGAGTTCTCTCTCAGCCAGATCTTGCTGCCCAAACTCTCCCAAGCTCTGTTGAGGCAGGTAAGCTCTTCTTTGGACCAGCTGATGGTTCCAGGGGTGCGGAAGGGTCCCCATTCTTCCCTTCTTCCTTCAAGCTGGGGGAAGTGGTAATATGCCCAGATGGGAGCTTCTTGCCCCTCCAGACCTGCAATGATTATAACAAGACATCTCTCATACCCTACATTAGACCTCACCAGGCCAAAACCTTTAATGCTCTTTTCTGATCCCCCTTAATATTCATGTTGTCCTCCAGCCGCTATTGCTGCTCTCTATCTGTTAATGAATCAAGGTATGGTGGTGGAGAGGGGGCACATATTGACAGTAGCTGTCAATTTGCTATTGACTGAGGCCTGACTGATGTGTTTCTAAGCTCAGCTGGGAGTCTGAACCAACAGGGCCTTTCCTGAAGGAATGGGACCATCAGTATTAATAAAGTACAACTGAGAAGTTGAATGTGGTTAAGGAACAGCCTCCCCCTCTTCACAAGAACAGGGGGCCACCGTTATAGGGTGATGTGGGAGAAGTGCCCTCAGTGCCTTCCCAGAGCATGTACTCTCATTGATGCACTCCCTCTGCTCCTCCCTAGACGCCCTCCCAGCCTGACCTGTCTCTCAGCATCCAGTGTTCTCACGAGAGCCCTGGGGGCCCATTGCTGGCTGTTTAATGCCAGAGCCCCCCGTCCCCCACAGGCTCTCAATACCTCATGCTGCAACAATCTCACTGGCCTGGAATGGTCCTAACAAGGGGACTACAGACATTTCACAAATATCACTTGCCTGTGAGCTCCTGGAGCATAAACTTGGGGTTCCTACAACAGGCCTGGATGATAACTAGGTGTCATAGTTCAGGGGCACCTATATTCTCCCTCTATGTCCACCAAGCTCAGATATCTAGCTCCCCAGCTGTCACCTGGGTGGAAACTCATATCTCTCTCACTTCTGACCAGGGCATTTATAGGTTGCACAGTTTCCTGACTACACTGTGAATTCCTCAGCAAAACAGACTGTCTAAACCAGCCTGTTTTGCCGTCTCTTCACAGACTGTAAACAGCATAATTGCCTATAGTTAAGCTATCATACAGCCCTTTCTAAGCAAGCACATTTATTCTTAAAGTAAAAGCATTACAGAGAAAACATATTAAAACAATAACAAATTAACATGAATCTTAATAAGCTTACCAGGGATCCCCAACTCTAACGTGAGCTCTCACATGTGAGCAGGCCCTTAAACACCACCAAGGTGTTTTCTGTGGTTACTAGTTCATAACCACTTTGGCTCAGAAGAGGCACCCTCATGAATCTGTGAGTATCTCCTTTATCCAGTTTGGGTCTTTGAAGAGACCGTGAATAGCAATGAGCCATTTGTTGCATTTGGGGTTTTTTTTTTGCAACAACATAACGTTGCTGACTCATGTTGAGTTTCTGATACCCCACAACTTCCTGATCCTTCTCAGCAGTGCTGCTACCAAGCCAGTTTTCCCCCATTCTGTTTGGTTTTTCTTCACAAAGTGTAGCACCTTACACTTGTCTTTGTTGAATTTCATTGTGTTGACTATAGCCCAGGTCTCCAATTTATCAAGGGTATGCAACAGCTAAAGTACTATGGATGCTAGCTGGGCTTCTAGGCAGTGTCCAAGCACCAAAGCACAGAATATGGAAGGGAGAGAGGGAAGGATTCCTATGATGGAGGAACATAATTTCCCCTGAAGAGAAGGGTTACTCCCTGCCCTTCAGCCAAGCTCCTCATCTGTTCCCATCTCTGCCCACCCACTCCTAACCTCAGCTGTTCCAGCAAACTAAGGCAGCAGAGACCAGAGACCACTCTTGCTCCTAGGACTGAGAAGTAGGCTGATGATCTTTCTGGATGTGGGTTGTGTCCTTCCCCATGCCCATGGTCAACACACTATGAATGACAGCCTGCAGGAGGCAAGTTTCCAGCTCCTGATCTAGGGTCAGTTTGTTGGTAGGAGAGAGGTGTTTGCTTTAGACTTCTGAGTATGGGGGTGGGGCAGGCACTAACAGGAGCATGAAACTGTGAACTAGTTGAATGCAGTGGATGAAACTTATGTATATATGGCACAAACACATATGTAGAGTCATGGATGTGCTTTATTTGTATACCAAAGAGACATCTATGTAGAGCAGTCAATTAGATTAATGTGCATAACAGAGAGATGAACATGACCTATTATTTTGGAAGCAACGAACACTATTTTTTATGCATTTGGAAATCAGACACATGCATAAAAAATAGTGTTCATTGACACTTTCAAAGATACTTTTTGTTTTCACAACAGACAAGCATTGGCAAGGAACAGAATGAACCACTGCCCACATCCCAAGCTGGACCCATAGAGCTGCATGTCTTAGGTACCCACGTGCCATGATCCTTGTAAAGAAACATTTTTCCTTTGCCTTGAGGTTTTTCTTGACAAAATTAAGTTGCCATAATTTTCACTCCCCAAATCAGGGTTCCTGTGGGATTTGAGCCCAGGACCTGTGCCTGTGTAATGAAAGCACACTTCTAGGTCATCTGACCACTTTGTGCTTTGGTTTTCTCACTCATGAGTAGGTCTTTGCCAATTAGGTGTGAACTATTATTTCAAAATTGAGCAACACCCAAAGTTTCGCAAAACTAAAGACCACAACTCCTAGCCTGGGAACTCATCTAGAACACATCCAGTCTATGAAGAGCTGGACCAGTTGCTCAGCCCTGCCTTGAACATGGAGTCTGCTTTCATGCTGGATCTGCTTCTGCATAGAGGTGGTGTTAATACTGGACTGGGACAGAGAGGCTGGAGAAGAAACCAGAAGCCATCCCACCCCAATGCTGTAGCACAGCACTCTGGATGCTATACTTCTGAGGTGGTATTAAACTGAGCTCCCTTCTTCTTGGCTGGGCAGACCAGTGGGAAATTAACCCATTTGCCAGGCTGCTGCAGAGGACACCTGAGGTCTGGCTCCATCCCCAAGAATGACATTTTATCCAAACTGCTCTATAGCCTTGCAGGGAGGGACAATCTGCTGCTGCTGGGGAGACCTGAGGGCTGGCTATATCTTCCAGATTAATACCATGGCTGTACACACTGCTAGGAGGGTTGCTCTGCATCATCTATTACTTGGGACCTGCTCTATCCCAGAATTAGTACCTAGCAGGTCTGTTCTATTGCCTGCAGGCAGGGACAATCAGCTGCTGTTAGGGACACATGAATCCTGGCTGAATCCCCCAACGGATGCTCTTTCTGGGTTGCTCTACAGCCCTACAGGGAGAGGAGTCCTGCTAGCTCTGCCAGAGAAACACCAAGACCTAGTTCCACCCACTACTGACATCACTGCTGGCCCAAAACACAGCTCTGGGTTCCTCCTGCTGCTGCAGAGTGACCATGAGGCCTAACTCCAAACTCAGCATTAATATCATTGCTGTGCTTCTAGATAGCACAACTGAGACCAGACTCCAACCCCCAAATTAATGTAATCGCTGGATGGCTCCATAGTTCTGCACTGTATTACTACTGCTTCTAGGGAGACCCTAAGGTCAGGATCCAACCCTAAAATTATGTATGTACCATGACTGTCAGTTGTCTGTGGGTTGTAACATTTGTTCTCAGTATGTCCAACTTATGTTATGATCATCACTGGTACATCATAGAGCATCCTTCTAAAGCACTGAGGCTCAGTGGTAGCAAAGTTTCTTAGCGCTTCCTACTAAAAACTAGATGATTAGTGTTACAGAAGATTCTAAAGGGCCATGGTCATCATGATTATCAGATGTCCTTAAGACTTATTGCTTTGTCTCCTTCTCCCTTTCAGCTTTATGCCTTGTGTCATGCTGCCCCAATGCCTTGAATCTTCTCACTGTTCTCATATGCTAATAGCCCTCCAGCTTCTGCTTCAGATCCCTGCTGAAAACCCACTGCACCTCACCAATAACCCCCAACCTCTCTTATCTTGTTACCCAATATCATCTTTTTGTTTCACTTGTCCTGCTTAGATCGTCAGCTCTTTAGGGCAGGGAACTCAGTTTATCTGTGTTTGTAAAAACAGTAAATATTTAGGGCACTGTAGAGAAGATTTTTAATAATAACTCATTCTACGTAGCACAACATTTATTCATGTCCCTACATGTCCCAAATATATGCATATTCTGTATGATCCTAACTCAAAATTACTCCAGCACAGGTTCTTAGGAGTTAAACCCATGTCTACGAAAGTTGAGATTCTCCTGCAACCACATGGATCCAGGAAACACCAAATATGGCAAGACTTGCAATAAAGTACTGCAAGCTGGCACTGCTAACTCCCTTGAGCCTTTTTGGAAATTCCAGATGAAGAGTAAAATTTTCATTCTAGATTGAAAGAGAGAGCGAATACAGTGCAGTAATTTGCTAGGTAACATTCTGCATCTGAACTGAAACACAAAATGTCTGCTACCTCACAACTGCCTCTATATCAGAGAGAGGGGTTGTCTACAGTGCAGTCTTAGGTGTGACTGCAGCTCTGATGGGCAGGCCCACACTAGCTTTAATCAGGGATGAAAGTAACTTACAGGACTTACCAGTACTGCCGGAGGCAACTGGAAGAGGTGGGGCTTCTCAAGATTTAAAGGCCCTGGGGCACTGACTGCGGCTGGGAGCCCCAGGGCTTTTAAATCAACCAAGGGCTCCCAGCTGCAGAGGTGGCTGGGAGCCCCAGGGCTCCAGCCGCCATGGAGCCCTTAGCCCTTTAAATCCTGGCCCCAGCCCAGCCCAGCCCAGGGGGATTTAAAGGGCTCGGGGCTCCCCGCAGCAGCAGGGAGTTCTGAGCCCTTTAAATCTCAGCCCCAGCCTGGCTCCTGGAGCTGGGGTGAGGGTAAGAAATGGAAAGGGCTCTGGGCTCCCTGCAGCCGCTTACCATACCGGCTTACTTTCACCTCTGGCTTTAATCTAGCTAGCACAGGTGAAAAGAGCATGAAGACATGGAGGCATAGACCCCAGAACAGGCTAGTGATGTGAGTACATACCCAGGATCCCAGGCAGGTTAGTACAGCCCATGCTGATGCTGGTGTTGCCAGCCCTTTAATAGATCCCTCCTAACACCAGACTCTCTTCCTCCAGTTCCACTCATCACAGTGCACCTCCCCACACATCTCTGTCTGGTAACTCACCCAATCAGATTCCTTCAAGTGGGGGGTTGTGTTCATCTCCTGGATGGTCTTGGGTACATGCACTGGGCTGAGGATCAGTAGAAATGGATTCAGTTGCTCGCTCTTTAAGGTTCTTGTGTGACCACCTTAAGCAGGTTAGTTTATTTCTCTCTCTCTCTCTCTGTAAAATTGAGGTAATACTTTTCCCTTCTTTTCCTATGAGCACAATGGGTTTCTACTCCTTGATTGTGGCTCCCAGGCACTCCTGTTAAATAAATAATAAGGAACTCTGGACTTTGGAGCTGCAAGGGGGTACTGACTGGAACTGGTTCCCTAAAAGAAGACTATATTTCCCCCCTTATCAGAAAACACGTACCCTTTAGCCCAGTGTCACCACAACACTTTATTCCAATAAAAAATGGAGTTCTATTAGCTGTTATTGTCTTGTCTCACCACCAGGTGGCACTGTGAAATATTAAAGAGTCCAGTTGGGCAGCGATAGTGTCATTGAGTGCTTGGATTTTAGACACCCACTTGCGGTGTTGGACACACCAGGGTAATTAAAGGGGTGTAAGTAGGGGGCTTGTATAGAAGGGGAGAAATAGGCAGACATACCTGGACATGTTGCTTTTGTTGACTAGAATGAGAGGAGGTGACATACCTGATTTTTCTTTTGCAAGGACATGGGGCTAAAGATTTTTATCAACTCTCAGCTACAGAAACCAGTCATGTACCAGAGTTGTAATGTCCTAATACCCCTCTCTCTTTCTGTGATGATGATGCCTGTAGAGGAGCAGAGCCCCAGGGTAATGCAGGTAGGATGGATGTGTGGGAGGACATATAATTGATTGATTACTAATAAATCTTTCTCTATTATTGTATGGGATGTGGATTTGACTTGGGCTATCAACTAGTGAGGAGGTAGGGGAGGGTTTATGCAGATATCATGACTTAGTATAAGTCACAATGCAGGAAATGTTATAGGGCCGGTAACACTGAATGCTGAACAGAATCCCTGGTGTTAACTTGATGGCTGGGCCCTTCTTTCTTCTTGACATTTAACCCTGACATCACTATCCAACAGAATTTGTCCCTGGAGATAACCCCCACTCTGGGTGACTTTTATCTATAGCTATTTAAGCTATAAATAGTTCACAAAATTTCTCTGTATAATATCTATAGCTATCATCTATCTATCTTATTCTGCAATCATAGAATCATAGATTATCAGGGTCATCTAGTCCAGTGATCCCCAATCTTTTTGTCTGGCAAGTGCCAGATGAAGGACCACAGCGGCAGTGGAACACCCACTGAAATGCCGCTGAATTTCAGTGTCAACGCCTCTCAATGATGCCGCTTGTCAGTGGCAAGTGGCAAGTGGCATCATCGAGAGGCATCGCTACTGAAATGCCGCAGAAATTCAGGGGTGATGCCTCTTGATGATGTCATTTGTAGGTGACAAGCATCATCATCAAAAGGCATCCGCACTGAAATGCTGCTGAAATTTGGTGGGTGCTTCACTGGGAGCCAGGATGTGGGTGCATTTAGAGGCCTCTGCAGGTGCTATGGTGCCTGCAGGCACTGTGTTGGGGACCTCTGATCTAGTCCAACCCCCTGCTTAAAACAGGACCAATCCTCAGACAAGTTTTTTTTACCCAAGTTCCCTAAATGGCACCCTCAAGGATGGAGCTCACAACCCTGGGTTTAGCAGGCTAATGCTCAAACCACTGAGCTATCCACCCCCCTTTGTCTTGGCTTGGCCACATACTTAGTTGAGGCAGAAATAATGATCATGTATTCCTCATGGATATAAACATTCAGCACTCCCATCCCTGTTAAATATCCAGTCACTACCTAGCACTTGCTCCTATAAATACCTTACCCTGACCCTTAAAGGTGCCTATATACCTTTGAGAATTTAGGCCCTTGTTATTTCATAACATTTACTGCTAACATCACTGCTGGCTATTTACAGGATAACAATTACACAGTTAGTGCATCCCTGTGTGCAGTACCGCCTTGCCATGGCAGTTCTGGGAACCTGCTGCACGTGGGTGAGAGGAAGCTCCGTTTGCCTTCTCTGAAGAGCTCTACTTCTAACCCTCCATTTCTCCTCCTTCTCTCCCTGCTGTCCCATCCCCACCCTGACATTACAGTCCTGTAGGGTGTGTACTGAGTTCCATCAGAAATGGAGGTGATGGGAGCTCCTCCAATGCTCACCCCTTGAGCAGAGCAGCAGCACCTGTGTCACATGCACCCTGCATGTCAGTATGCCTCTCCTGCTCTCAGGTCAGATCTGTTCTTTTGAATTGTGAGTTGTGGAATATAAACACTGGGATTTGTTTGTGGTCTGTTCCCTCAAAAAACAGCTTTAAAAATGTTTTTGAATTTTCAGATTGTATATATTTTACTGGATTTTGATTTGACTGGAATGGAAATACTGGCTTGATCAGCTAGGGAAAAAAGAGGTATTTACTTAGATTTGATGAGTTGTTTATTTTGCTTTAAATAGCGTGTGTGTGTTTCATTTCTTTTGTGTGTGCAAATGGCTAATTGTGAAATATAATACAGTACACTCTCTGATTTAAAGTAATTAGCAATTCGTATTATTTAACCAGTATTTTTCCCAAAGTTTGTTTATTGTTGTTCTTCTTAATATTATTGAGTTGCCCTATGTGAAGTTTAAAACTGATTGGTCTGTATATATTTTTATTCTTCTTTTCAGGATAACATAGATAAAACACAAGTTTAAGTGCATATTATTAAAAAAAATAAGTATGTATGCCCACAAGATGTATAGCACAGCATCCCCAATTTTCTGTCAGTGCCCCCACTAGGAAGCGGCTGGCACCACCCCTGGCTCTGAGTGTCTGGTGCTCACGCTCTCTCTCTCTTTACCGTACCCTGTCACCTGCTCTGTCCCTCTCTTTGCTGTGGGTGTCCCCAGTCCCCTGTTAGTGCCTTTTGTTTTCCTGTGGTTGATAGTTATGTTGTTGGCTTCCAGAAGAGTTCCCTCCCCACTCTGTCAGTCTGGGCTGGGCTCGGAGCTCCACTGCAGGTAGGACTTGACATTTCATTGCCTGCTTGGCTGCAAAGCTCAGAGCTCCAAGCCTGGTGGCTAAATTTCTCAAACACTGAGCCCTCATCTCAGGGAGGCAGTTAGCTCAATACAGCTTCTTTCATAATTCAAAGCCTCCTCATCTCCCATTTCATTAAATACCTCTCTAGCTTTCCCAGACAGTTTGGTCAACAGGACAGGCATTCACTGGTCATCTGGAGCCCTGTGAATCCTACACTGATGCTTGAAGGTAGATAAAAATTCCTCTGTATTTTCAGAGTCTTTGTAAACTGGCCATATTCTCTCCCAATCTTTGCTGTTGTGGAGAGGAGATGGGGTTCCAGGCTGTAGCAGGTTCTTTTGCTCTCCCAGGACTTGCAGTTGGATGCTTCAGTTTACTTTTACAGGTGGCAATATAATATAGTTAGTCATGTTTCATTCCAGGCGAAGTGTCTGTCTTCCCTTAGAACATAGTTTCCCCTGTGCTGAGTCCAAAACTTTTTTTAACTAAAGCATATTGGTATAGAGACATATAGCTCATTCAGAAAGGACTAGCAGGGAAAAAAAGAAGGACGTGTTACATTGTACATCAAGAATGTACACAGTTGTTTTGAGATCCAGAAGGAGGAGAGAGGCAGACCAGTTGCAACTCTCTAGGTGAAGATAAAAGGGGCAAAACCAGGGCAGATGTCATGGTAGTGGTCTACTATAGACCACCAAATCAGGAGGAGGAGGTGCATGAGGCATTTCTAGAGAAAATTGCAAAAATATCCAAAACACAAGACTTGGTAATATTGGGAGGCTTTAGCTACGCAGACATCTGTTGGAAAAGTAATACAGAAAAAAATACAAAACCTCTGACAAGTTCTTGCAATCTGTTGGGGATGACTTCTTGTTTTGGAATGTGGAGAAATTAACTTGGAGTGTGGGTGGCCATTGTGGGTGAAGGTGATTATTAAATGATAACTTTCATGGTTCTAAGGAACAGGAGGAGTGAAAACAGCAGTGAATGGACAATGGACTTAAAAAAAACCAGATTCAGTAAACTGGTAGGTATGGGCCCCAGAGAAGAAAATGTAAGGAAAAAAGGAGTTGAGGAAATCTGAAAGCTTTTTAAACAGACAATACTGAAGGCAAAACTGCAAACTATCCCAATGAAAAAGAAAGGTAGAAAGAATAGTAAGAGGCCAATATGGCTGCATCAAAAGCTCTTTAATGACCTGAAAATCAAAAGGGAATCCTACAAAAAGTGGAAACATGAACACATTGCTAAAGGTGAATACAAAAACAAAAAACTGCATGCATGTAGGGACAAAATCATAAAGGCTAAGGTAAAAATGAGTTACACCTAGTAAGGAATAAAAAGGCAATAAGAAGAGGTTGATTAATACATTAGGAACAAGAGAAAGACTAAGGGAAGTATAGCTCCATTATTTAGCATGGAAGGAGAGCTATTCATGGATGACACCAAGAATGGTGAGGTATTTAATGTTCATTTTTGCTTCAGTCTTCACTGAAGAAGTTAATTGTGGCCTGGTGCTTAGCACAATTAATATTAACAAACAGAGGAAAGGAACATATACCAGAAGAAGGAAATAAGAGAATATTTAGATAAGTTAGATGTGTTCAGGTCAGCAAAGGGTACTTAAGGAACTAGCTGAAGCAATCTTGGAACCATTAGCAATTATCTTCAAGAACGCATGGAGGATGGGTGGGGTCATAGAGAAATGAAGAAGGGCAAACATAGTACCTAACTTTATAAAGGGGAACAAAGAGGATCCAGGGAATTATAGACCAGTCAGCCTAATTTCAATACCTGGAAAGATAATGAAACAAATTATTAAACAACCAATTTGTAAGCACCTAGAAGACAATACAGTGATAAGTAATAGGCAACATGGATATGTCAAGAACAAACGTGAAACCAACCACAGTGTTAATAGCTTAGTCGATGAGGGGAAGCAGTAGACATGAAATACCTCGATTTTAGTGAGGCTTTTAACACAGCCCACATAATATTCTCATTAGCAAACTAGGGAAATACGGTCAAGATGAAATTACAATGAAGACACTGTCACGGAGTTACAGGATCCAGTCTATGCCCCAGCCTGTCACCAGGCTCCTGGTAGTTAGCCTTTTAGTGTGTTGGGCCCCAAGGACCAACACAGTTCCACAGGGCAGGCCCCTAGCCTCCAAGACTGGGCCTTCAGCACCAGTGTTCACTGCCTCTGTGGCTCCCTGCAGTGAATCCAGCCTAGCCAAACTTGTACTGTGACCCTTCAGAGTGTGCAATACTTTCAGCAAGTATTTACAGCAACACAGGCAACCTTTTCAAAACAAGGTAATCATTTATTAGTCACCTAGCACACAGAATTTTATAGACCTTAGATTAACACAGAGAAACCAAAGTTAAGCCATAGTCCACCTTCTCCAGCTCAGTTCCCAAATCCTTTTCTGCTGTTAGGTGTTGATTGTTCAGTTGTTGGAGCATCTCTTTGTCTTGCTGGACTCTCTGTTGATTTGGATCAGTTTGAGCCAGTTCTTTAGTGACTGTATTTATTCCCCCCAGACAGTGAGGTGACACACACAAATCTCCTGTCTATTGCACTGTTCCAGGAGCAATGATAACTCATTTTACCCTCTGGCTAGCAATGATACATACAGAAGGAAACTGAGGCATCCCTAGGATTCATAAAAATAGTACAAAAAAATTTCCACTTTGTCACAAAGAGTACACAACAGATTGAAAGACCATACACAAAGTGTAGTTATCGATGGTTTGCTGTTAAACTGGGAGGGCATATCTAGTGGTGTCAGTTAAGTGTTTCTTGACTGGGCACTTACTGAGAATAATCCCTTCTCAAGAAGCTGACCAAATGCTTCACTGAGGCTACTTAGAATAAAAACACATTGATATACAAGTACATAGCCAATATTCATAACTTCACTACAAAAATGATACACCCATAGAGATAGCATAATCATAATCAGCAAATCATAACCTTTCCATAGACGCCTTACATGACAACTTTTGTACAATATTTGCTGCAAATATTTAACAATGGTTGCAACAATGATCTATACGGTTACAGGTTATGTGAATAACATCACAAAGCTGCCTTACATTGACCTAATAATGTATATGTCTACACTACCAGGTCCCTTCTACCGACCTAACTTGCCTGTAATGTTGACTTAATTACTCCACGTCTGCGAGAGACTTAATTCAGTATTAATGAGTTGATGGAGAGTCAGTGAAGACACAGCCTTATGTAAGTTGACTGAATTGGCTTCCAGAAGATGTCCCACAATGCTCCACTATGTCTTCTCTGGACATCATTTTCAACTCCACTGCACTGAAGCAAGGTACACAGGAAACAGCATCTCCCCTGTTAAAGCCCCAGAAACTTTGAATTCCCATTTCCTATTTGATCAGCATGGAGAGCTCACCAGTCCAGGTGATCATGGTGACTCAACACCCCAAATATGCTCCAGCCTGGAGTACATAGGAGATGGTGGGACTTATTGTTCTGTGGGGAGAAGAGTATGTGCAGGCACAGCTCCAACACAGCACAATAAACTAGAGATTTATGGAAAAAATCACATAGGACATGGGAGAGAAGGGCTACAGCAGGGATATGCAGCAGTGCCACATGAAAATCAAAGACCTTCGGCAGGCATACCAGAAGACAAGGAAGGCAAACAGTCATTCTGGTTCTGCACCACAAACATGCTGCTCTACAATGAGCTGCATGTGATTTTTGACAGCAACCTCACTACTACCCCAAATACAGCATGGACACATCCCAGGAGTCTGAGTCTCAGGCTACCTCAGGCAACAATGAGGAGAACATTCTAGATGAGAAACAGGAGGAGAATGGGAGACAAGTTAGCTGGGGGTCTATTCACCCCAAGAGCCAGGAGCTATTTTTAACTCTAGAGTCCAACTGTTTGCAGGACTGCATGGTGGCTGAGCATGATGCTGGGAAAGGCACCTCTGGTAAGTATGTAATTCCAATCTAACTGTAGGGGTTACATGCTCTTATATTTTATGTTTTATGTAAAGAAAAAGTGAAGTGTAGTGAGTATCTGCTTCCCAATAGCTGCTCCAGCTACACAGAGGGTGGCCCCCTTGAAAAGACCGTTTATGTGCATAGGAATGCCCAGGAATCCTCCATGGATATCTCTAGGAAACTTTCATGGAGGTACTCTGCAATCCTTTGCAGAAGGTTTCTGAGGAGGGCTGCCTTATTTCTTCTACCATGACAGGACACTTTCCCATGCCACTCCAGTATTAATACTCCTGGCATCACCGTGGTACACAGCAGAGCAACATAAGGACCAGGTCTGTACCCAGATGCTTGCAGCATCTGCTCCCTTGCCACCTCTGATACCCTTAGAAGATTGATATCACATAGGGTCATCTAGGGGAAATGGGGGAAGTTTTCATTACAAGTGCTTGTACTACAAACTACAGAGTATGTGATCCACCACTCCAAGTGATTTCAGGGTCCCTCCACCCTGACATGTGGGTGATTTGGTTGGCAGGGATTGGCACTGATCTCAGATTCTGCACGTCTAGGGTGACTACTACCTCCAGCATGGTTGTACTGCCCCTAGCCCCACCCCTGTCCCTTCCATGCAGCTGTCATGTAATTGCATCTCCTGTCTGGGGTCTGTACAGCCCCACTACAAGATAGGGCTAGGGGTGGTACAGCGGCACCAGAAGAGCTGCCGGCGTGGGGCACTGGCTCCTGAGAGTGGCAGCTCCATGTTTTGCTCCTTTCACCGCTGCACTTCCCGGGAGAGCCCTCTGGGTTCTGCAGATACTGATTTATATCTGCGGATATCCGCATCCACAGGTATAAATTTATATCTGCATAGTGCTCTAATTAGAAGGGGTGAAAAGAAGATGTGTGTGTGAAGCTCTACACCCCAGGGAAATGCCCTTTAACCCTCATATTCATCATTTGTATACAATTGTGATATTTCATGCAAAGCATACTATGTGAGGTATCGTGGGAAAGATTATGATCTGCTCAAACCCCCTGTTCCATCTAAATATGTGTAACCCTTCTGCCCATCTGAGTTGGCAGCAACAAGGGCTGGGTTCAGTATCTAGGGGTTCCGTTTCAATAACACAATGCAAAACCGTCTCAAGCCCCAACCCACTGACCTGGGACAATTACATACCACCCCCGGAGTGCCTCTTAGAGGCAATACTTCCCCTCTTGCAAGCACAGAGTCCGAGTGTAGCAAAATCTTTTTAATAAAGGAGGGAAACAATGCAGCATTATGTTGGAGAAACACCACAAACAGGATTCATAACACAAACAATGAGCAAAAGACCCAGCCCCAGGTAAATCGGGCCGTATCCTTTTCCCCTCAGAGTCTTAAGACCAAACACCCAAAAGATCACCCAAAGTCCCAAAAGTCCAACACCCTAAAAGTCTCTTGAGTCCAGCAACCCAAAAATCATCCAAAAGTTCAACAACACAAAAGTCTCTGTCCCTGGTCAGTGCAGCCCCAGAGTTCAAAAGTTTATCTGCAGAGTTTTACCCACCCAGCCTGGGTGGAAATGGGGTAGGGGGAAAGGGGTGCATGGGGTGTTAAGGGGCACCTTACGTGGTCCGAGGCCAATTGCCCTGCCTCTCCGTGGGGTTCTGCTGCAGCCTTCACCATGAGCCACTCCACTCCTCCAGCCATCCCATGAGCCGCTTCAGCCATCCCACGAACTGCTCCGCTCTGCCCCATTTCACCCCACTCGCCATCCTGTGGACCACTTCAACCATCTCATGAACTGCTCTACTCCGCCCTGCCGTGCCCTGCCCCAGTCCACTCACCTTGCTGTCCCACAGGCTACTCCAACCATCCTGAAAACCACTCAGCTCCACTCTGCTTCACTCTACTCGCCATCCCATAGGCTGCTCCAACCATCCCACAAACTGCACTGCTCTGTCAGCAGCTAAGCAAAATATCTTCAGGCTCCCTCACTAGTTAACACAGCACTCAGTGATCTCAGCTCTTTAGTAATTTCAGCTTGTAGTAGGGGAGCCCCACTGCTGGTAAACCATTGACCCAAAGTGGATTCAGGACATCAACCTGTAATTAGACTCTTGGGTTTTGGAACACATGTCCCTTGTCTAGCAAGTGCTACTTAGCTGATGGTGAGTTCCTCTGTCATAAAACATTTCCACTGGCACTGATTCACATAATCAGGGTAACAACACTTTATTCTTCCTCAAGCTGAGAGAAACTGGGGATCCCACAGCAGTTAAAGTGACCATTTGGGTGGCTGTGGGCTCATGCTAGGCAGGGTGAGTGTGCCTATGAAAACAAGACCAGCCCCTGAAGTTCTTTTCCACAACTCGCCACAGTTCACCACCAGATGTCAGGGTAGAGCTCATCCTGACTCTGCTTATATCTGCATATCATGAATGAAAGTGAAGTTATACAAATTGTGTTGTATGACTGTCATAAAACTATGCTGTGGGCTTGGGAAGTGCCCAGGTACTAGCTTACCAAAGACAATAACCAGGGGGATAACCAACACCCAGGTGGGTGTCGAACAACCATCAACAGCCATTGTCCAAGCAAGGGAGCTACAAAGCAATGACTCAGCTGCACAAAGCCACATCAGGGGAATTGCTCAACCTTGCCTGGTTACTCAGCAATGCCCACCAAACATGCTTGGACTTGTGTTCTCCAAGCACATGGTGGAACTAAGGGTATAAAATAGACGACAGTGCCCCCATACTTCGCCTTTTCTCTCCTCTCACCTATGCTGCAAGCAACAGAGACACTGAGAAGATCAAAGACTCAAACAGAGGAGACTGGCCCAGGTTTCAGGGATGAAACCTATGTACTATGAATTGCAATATCTAATGAGGTGAGAAAAACTGCTTAATCTAGATGTTGCCCAGTCTAATAAGGTTGAGAGTTTAAACTGCATGCTTATATTTTATTTTGGTATTCTGACTTTTTGCTTATCACTTATAATTGCTTAAAATCTATCTTTCGTAGTCAATAAACTTGTTTTACTGTTTAGCTTTACCAGTGAGTTTGCCTGATGTGTTTGGTAAATCTGCACAGGTTTACAAAGGCTGGTGTATATCCACTTTCCATTGATGAAGCGGTGCACCAACTAATAAACTTGTACTGCTCATCAGACGGTATATTCCTGAGGTACAAGTCTGGGAGCTGGGGGGATTTGGCTAATTCCTTTCCCTGTGTGATTCATGAGTGGCTCTGGGAGCATTCATGCAATATAGCTGGCTGTGGGACTCTACATCCTGTTGTGCTGAGTGATAACAGCATCTGCAGGGGTTTGCTGCTTGTCACTAGCAAAGCATTGTAAGAGATAGATCAGTCTGGAGAGCTCAGGGGGCACAGCGGTCCCACAGTCCCAGGCTGCACCCCAGGGAGCGCATCACAGTGTGATGACATGTTTAGAAAGACAATAAGGCTTCTAGGACCTCTGAGACAGGGCTAAGATCTTGGAGGATTTCATTGTCTGAAAAACTGGACATAGATATGGAAAGCAGGAGAGCATTCCAGGAGCATGAGCAGGTCATGCAGGATGAGAGAATGTGGATTATGAAGAACCAATCAGACATGTTGTGGCATCTGGTTGAGCTTCAGGAAAAGCAGCTTGAGGCTAAACTCGCTCTGCAGCCCCTGCAGAACTGCCTGCAAGCACTGCCCTGTTCCCAATTCCCCTCCCCAAAACATTCCAGGAGCTGGGGGTGGGGTGTGCAGTATCTCTTCCATTCAGCGCTGAGGTGAGTACTAAGAACAAAAGGCAGCCAATCAAAGACCTTTGATGGGCAAGACTTCTGTGCTTTCACAGACAAACTGACTTGGTTTCTCCCCTCCCAATATTATTCCACCATTTGCCCAAGGTTAAAGAAACAGAAAGAGCAGGAAAATAATGTATGTGTGTGCAATAAAAGTATTTGTTTCTAGAATTAAATGCTCTTTATTTATTCCAATCACTGAAGTGTGTGTGTGAGGGCTGGTCTACACTATGGGGGGAAATGTAGCATGAATAATGTAGCTGAAGTCGAATATCTAAGATCAGATTACTCACCCGTCTTCACCGCGCGGGATCGATGTCCGCGGCTCCCCCTGTCGATTCCACAACTCCATTGGGGTTGGTGGAGTTCTGGAATCGATATAAGCGCGCTCAGGGATTGATATATCGTGTCTAGATGAGACGCGATATATCGATCCCTGAGCAATTGATTTTAACCCGCCGATATGGCGGGTAGTCTAGACGTAGCCTGAGAGGAAGTTACAGAGAAATTGATGCTATGGAGGAGATGGTAGGGAAAAGCACAACACAGATAAGCGGTGCACATTACTGAAACAGGTTTTCAAAGCATCCAGGAGATGCAGAGCTCCTTGCGGGGCTCTTCTTATTGCTCTGGTATCTGGTTGCTCAAAATTAGCTGCCAATCTATCTGCCTCCACACTCCACCCCTGCAGAAACTTCTCTCCCTTTGCCTCACAGATATTATGGAGCACACGGCAGGCAGTGATAACAATGGGGATACTGCTTTCACTGAAATCCAACCTAGTAAGCAAATTGTGTCAGCAACCCTTTAAACATCCAAAGGCACATTCCACCACCATTTTGCACTTGCTCAAACTGTTGTTGAAATACTCCTTACTGCTGTCCAGGTGGCTGGTGTTTGGCTTCATGAGCCACAGGAGCAAGGGGTAGGCTGGGTCTCCCAGGTTCACGATTGGCATATCAACATCGTCAATGCTTATTTTGCGATCTGGAAAAAATCCCTGATTGCAGCTTTCTGAACAGACCTGTGTTCCTAAAGATGCGCGCATCACACATCTTTCCTGACCCTTCCACATTGATGTTGGTGAAATGCCCCCTATGATCCACCAGTGCTTGCAACACCATTGAAAATTATGCCTTATGGTTTATGTACTCTTTGGCAAAGTGGTCTGCCGCCAAGATAGGCATATGCATGCCATCTATCACCTTACCGCTGTTAGGGAACCCCACTGTGGCAAAGCCATCCACTAGGTCCTACACATTGCCCAAAGTCACTATCCTTCTTAGCAGAAGTCGATTAATGCCCCTGCATACTTGGATCACAACAGAGCCCATGGTGGATTCACCAACTACAAATTGATTCCCACTGACCAGTAGCAGTCTGGCATTGCAAGCTTCCACAAAGCGATCAACACTTGCTTCTCCATAGTCAGAGCAAGTCTCATGTTCGTGTTGCTATGCTTCAGGGCTGGGGAAAGCTCTGCACATAGTTCCTGGAAAGTGGACTTATGGATTCAAAAGTTCTGTAGCCACTGCTTGTCATCCCATAGCTGCATAACAATGCAATCCCATCACTTCGTGCTGGTTTCCCAGGACCAGAAATAGTGCTCCACCCTTTTCAGCTGCTGCATGACTGCCAGCAGCAACCAGGAATTTTTTCATCCTATGGCTTGCAGTAAGGCTGCTTGCATGACATGGCAATGTTCCATGTGGTGGTGCCTTTCTCAGCACTGGAAATACTGCAGGATAAGGCAAAAGGTGTTTCTAATGCTCACAACAGTGCACAGCTGAGTGGGATCCATACTTCTTGGGGTATGGCATACGCACAGCTAAGCCAGGCTTTTGAAAAAACGGTATGAGAAAGTGTCATTGATATCAGGGTAAGGAGGGAGGGAGGAAACTGCATCATGGGAAGCCAAAGCCATGTTTCCATTCCCCCCTGCCTCAATGTTTCAGTCCCATGAGGTGTTGTAAGCTCTTCCCAAAACCTCCTGTGGCTAGTTGCACTGTGGGATAGCTAACCATAGTGCACTGCTTTGTGCATCAATACAAGTATTGCTAGTGAGGACACACACACAACCAATTTAATTACTGGATGTAAACTTACCTTAAGTTGACTTAACTTTGAAGTATAGACATGCCCTCAGTTACCAACCACCAAATCCATAGAGATAACTTTCATAAATGTAATACAGATATCTCTGTTTCTTCGTAGCAGTATTTTAGTAGCGGTTTTACTAATGAAGTCTACCAGTATACACTTCCCTAATACTACTCATTACTCCCCTCCAAGGAATTTTTTACCACAGCATTGCTTTGGGATCTCATGATCCCTACATCCTTTTCAGAGCCACTGTTTTCCAGAGATCTCATTTGGTTACATTCTTTCTTCTTAGATATGTGACTTAAATATATCTAATTAAAATGCTGTATTAAAATGCATTCTGCTTGAATGAGCTCAATTTACTGAGAAGTCCAGACCATCTGGATGACTGCCTTGTCCTCATTTTCCACTCTGCTAATCTCTGTGTCATCAGCCAATCTCATTAGCGGTGATTTTATATTTACTTCCAGACCTTTGATAAAAATATTAAATATCATCCACCTTGTAGAACTCCACTAGAAACACCTCCATTCAAAGATTATTCCCACTGATCATTCCTTTTTTAAATCTGTCAGTTATATCTGTCCATATAGCATGAGCTTTACTGATATTGTCTAGATTTCACGAGTCAACTCTTTTAGGGATCTTGTTATCTGGGTCCTGATGCTTTTAGAACAGTTATCCTACTAGATGGTGTTTTAACATCCCCCTTAGTTACTAACAGATGGGGAAGCAATTCATCATCCTGATGCAATCCAAATACATCAGTTGCCTTCCTTCCAAATATAGAACAGAAATATGTATTAAACACTTCTGCCTTTACTGTATCATTTTATTAACAATTTTACCATTTACACCTAATAATGGGCCTGTCCCATTATTGGGATTTCTTTTGTTCCTGGTATACTTAAAAATCTCTCCTAATTGTCCTTAATTCTGCAGCCATGGATTTTTTTCTGGATATCTTTAGTTTCCTTATCAATTTTCTACACTTCATAACCTCTAATGTATATTGTTTGCCATCTGCCTCACTTTTTTCCACAGACATATCTGCCAGATGGAGCTGGCAGCAACAAGGGCTGGGGGTCAATGTCTATGGGTTCCTCTTACCAATATAAAACAGACCATCTACTGCTGCCTCTTGCCTTTCATTGCAACATTGTCCTCACAACAGGTTGAAGGCTTAGAACTGCACATCAGTGATTTCAGATCTAGTAATTACTCAACAGAAACAAGAACTTTTAATTGAGTTTACTCAACTCTTCCTTTGAACACTAAAGAAAAAAGAACCAAATAGTATCTAGGACCCTTTAAAGCAGAACACACCCCTAGATAAGACACCTTTCCCTAACCCCTCTGACTTTCACTGGGATGTGACATCACTACCCATTGCTTAGCAAGTGGGTTTGAGGTTAGGGTGACCCCTTTAATTAGGGCATGCTAAGCACAGTTCTGCTGCCCTTTATTCATACAGTAAGGATGACAACATTTCATTACCCCTGCATTCAAAGTGATTTGTATCCCAAAACCAGCCAAAATTGATCACTTTGGCAATGTAGCTCTGTCTGCTGAACACCTAGGTGTGTGTATGCAAATATAATCTGGTCTTGAAGTCTTCCCTCCCTCCCCCATTTCTTTTTGCTGAGTTTTCTTTCTGCTGCCCTGGTTGAAACTCCTGCATGGGGATGGGGATCATTACTGAGACAGCCCTTTTAGGCCTGTTTGTTTCCTATTGGTTACACTTCATATTGCTTGTTAGGATATAGATATTCAGGCCTATTTCCTACTGAAAATAAGGAAAAAGGAACTTCGATTTACGCTTGCTGGAAGTTCACCCCAATAAACATTGAATTGTTTGCACCTCCAGACTTCAGGTATTGTTGCTCTCTGTTCATGCGAGAAGGCCCAGGGAAGTGGGAGGGTGAAGGAATAAGCCCTCTAAACATTGCTCCTTACAGAATGAGGCTGGGAATGAAATACTTCATTTTTACCTTATTACGTTTGCAGAAAAGGACAACGAAGAGAATTGTATAATAACCAGTAAACCTCTACTGTGATCTGTTACTTTGCAATTTCGTCCTTCCACCCCTCCTGAGAGGTGGCAGCATGATGATTCTCCCTCCCCAGACCTTCCAATTCAGAAGAATTTCGAGTTAAAGTGGAAATGTGTTAGAAAAATAACAGGGTTTTATTCAAAAGTCAAATTCAAACTAGCACAAAGTGCAGTGAATACCGAATCTTGTTTGAGCCAGTTACAGAGCGAGCCCCCTCCTCACCCACACCCTCTCCACCCTGAGCTTCCCAAATACAGCATTTCAGCAAGATACTAACAAGGGATGTAACTGGCTCTCAATCTCTCCTGCTGAAGAACCTCTTCATATAAATAATTAAATATTCATTGGGCAAGAAAGAGGAGACAAAGCAGGAGTTCGTAGCTCAGTGGTCAGGGCAATCCCCTGAGATGTGGGAGAGGCCCAGCTCCAAAAAGATTTCACTCATATCAAGTGGAACAGCTTCAGCAGGGGACACTGAGACATAACCACCCCAGAATACTCAACAACGCAGTGGTTACAGCACTCACCTGGGATGTGGGAGAACTGACTTCAGGTCCCTGCTCCAACTCAGGCAGAACAGGGATACAAACCTGGGCCTCTTACATTATTGCGGAGTGCTCTACCTTAAGCTAATAATGTTGTTAGTTGAATTATTGTAGCACATAGGATCGCTAGTTGTGACCAGGACCCCACTGTGCTAGGCACTGTACCAACAGAACAAAAGGACAGTTCCTGCCCAAAAGAGCTTACAATCTAAGCGTAATACAAGAGATCTGTAGGGAAATAAAAGGATACAATGAGACAATAATGGTCAGGCTGATCGGCATTCTAACCATTGTCAATATATTTACAGGCATCATGGCAAAGGAGCGTTTTGCGAATGTATTTGAAGGTGGATGCTTTGTGGATGTTTTAAGGGAGCCCCGCCCAAGTGTGCTGAACAACATGGGAGAAAGTAGAAAGATGCTTGTCTGAAAATGTAACCCACAGCCACTGGAGACTGGCACGATGGGCCCATCAGAGGTGAGCATCAACAGTTCAATGGCAAATAAGAGATGATAGGTAGGGTGAGAAATGGCCAAGAAGGGGCTAGAAGGTGAACACAAGCATCTTATATTTTATGTGATAGAGAAGGGAGAGCCAGTGGAGGGATTAAAAGCTAAGGATGACATGGGCAAAGTGACGGTGTACACATGCACACATATGTCTATACATACACCCACCAAATTTCTGACCTGCTTGCTCCCAGCTGTCTTTGTTCAAGGCGTGATCTGATAGGTATGCTCTGAGCATGCCTCTGGGATCAGGCCCTGGAGGTGACAAAGGTAGGGTATTGCTTAGGTTGACAATCCTACTAGGGATTATGCATGAGCTAGGGAACCAAGCAGCTCAGTGGCATCAGGAATTAAGTGATTTTGTGTATGTCCACAGGCAGAAACTTAGGTGCTTAGGGGACTTTTCCAGCAGAACCTTAGGTGCCTTAGGAATTTAGGCAGCTAAAGGGTTAAGCACCAGCTGAGCAGAGGTTTGAGGATCTTGGTGGTGCCTAAATGTTGGACTTAGGCACCTAAAATGCCTACATCCTTTTGTGGATCTAGCTCTGTGTACCTGAAAGTGTGAGAAGAACAGTGTTACAGGGAGGTTAATGATATTACTCTCACTCACACAATGCAGACAACCCCTTTTCTCTGACTCCACCTTTCCAGGATCACAACAGTCCTCCAATCCCTTCCTACAGAGCTGCAAGAGAGTCCCTGGAAAACATGACAGCTCCATTAATTTAAAATGGGAGGTTAATTTTAGAGCGGTTGGGTGTTCATCTGGTATGGAGTCTGTCAGAGGGGGCGCAGGAATAAGGGTAACTGAGTTAACTGTCCCTTTTACCCTGAAGGCCCTTAAGGAGCCAGGCACTCAGGCAGCGGCACAGTCAGCTGCAGCGGCACAGGAGGCGGCGAACAGAGCGGCTAACAGGGGAGTTTCAGTGGGAGTGCTGTTGGAGGAGGTTACAGGGGAGACCAAGGCAAAGGAACCAGGAAGGCAGACCAGAGAAGAGGCAGGGGTCTGCCAGCAGCCCAAGCCTGGTTGGTGGCCTGCAGTGTGGTGTGAGGCGTGGATTGCCAGGCACAGAGTTGAAGCGCTACGATGGAGGCAGAGGTAGCAGGTGCAGACACACTGAGGATGACTGGATGCGGTAGCTGCGGCATGTACATGGTTCTAGAGGGAGCACCTGAAAGGAGTTTCGTCTGCATGAAGTGCCGCCTGATAGAGCTGCTGGAGGAAAAGGTAAGAGGACTGGAGATGCAAGTGGAAACTCTGGCTGAGTTTAAAAGGGGATTTGAGCAGTTGATGGAACACAGACATGATGAGGCACAGGGGACAAGCTCAGACGAGCGGATAGAAGCAGGACCAAAGGACTCTGAGGAGGGGCTGCTGGGTGAGGAAAGTGGACGGTGGAAGCATGTGACTAGGAGAACCAGGCAGAGGAAAAGACGGGCCAGCGATGGAGAAATAGAACTCAGGAACAGGTTTGCTGAGTTGGGAAATGAAGATGGAGCACAGCAGGCTGCTGAAGGACAGAGGGCGAGGAAGAAGAGGCGAGCAGCTAGTCCTGCACAAGGAGGGGAGGAGTCGATGAAGGCGACACCAAGTATGAGCCCTAGGAGGACTGTAAGGGCGAATACAAATCGAAAGGAATTGCGACCACCTGCTGTGGGGGATAGACCGCAGAATCGCACTGTCGCCAGGAAAAGGCAAGTCTACGTGATTGGAGACTCTTTACTGAGAAGAGTAGATAGGCCTGTAACTAGACCTGATCGGGAGAACAGAAGGGTGTGCTGTCTGCCAGGGGCTAAGATACAGGATGTGGACCTGAGGCTGAATACGATCTTAGCAGGAGCGGGAAAGAATCCGTTGATTATCCTTCATGTGGGAACGAATGATACGGCTAGTTACTCGCTGGACTGTATCAAGGAGGACTATGCCAGACTGGGGAAGAGGCTCAAAGACATCGAGGCTCAGGTGATCTTCAGTGGGATTCTGCCGGTTCCTAGAGCGGGGCGACGAAGGAGTGACAAGATTACGGCGATCAACAGATGGCTTAGGGAGTGGTGTTATAAGGAGGGCTTTGGGATGTACGGTCACTGGGAAGCGTTTACGGATAGACGACTGTTCGCTCAGGATGGACTTCATCTAAGCAAGGAGGGAAATAGAATTCTAGGATGGAGGCTCGCCGACCTCATCAAGAGAGCTTTAAACTAGGAAGTTGGGGGAGATGGTTGGGAGATGTTCGGGAGATCTCCACGCCGGAATGTAACCTGGAGAGGAAAGTAAACAAAGTGAGAGGGGATACCCTTGTGGTCCCAAGATTTGATCCAAGGAGGAATAGTGGAGAAACCAGAGTAACGGGTGCTGCTGGTGGTAAAAGGTCTCTGCACGACGGGGGAAAGAATGTCACTGACGCCAAACTCCGAAAATTAAAAGGTCTGTACACTAATGCGAGGAGTCTAGGTAACAAGATGGAGGAACTGGAGTTACTAGTGCAGGAAGTGAAACCGGATATTATAGGGATAACTGAAACCTGGTGGAATAGTACTCATGACTGGAGCACGGGTATTGAAGGCTATGTGCTGTTTAGAAAAGACAGGAAGAAAGGCAAAGGTGGTGGAGTAGCCTTGTACATCAATGATGACATTAACTGTAGCGAAATAAGAAGCGATGGAATGGATAAGACAGAGTCTGTCTGGGCGAAAATCACACTGGGTAAAAAAGCAACTAGAACTTCCCCTGAGATAGTGCTTGGCGTGTGCTACAGACCGCCGGGATCTGATTGGGATATGGATAGAGACCTCTTTAATGTCTTTAATGAAATAAACACAAAGGGGAAATGTGTGATTATGGGGGACTTCAACTTCCCGGATATAGACTGGAGGACGAGTACTTGCAAGAATAATAGGGGTCAGATTTTTCTGGATGTGATAGCGGATGGATTTCTTCATCAAGTAGTTGAAGTACCTACGAGAGGAGATGCCATTTTAGATTTGGTGTTGGTGAGCAGTGAGGACCTCGTAGAAGAAATGGTGGTAGGGGACAACCTTGGTTCGAGTGATCATGAGCTGATTCAGTTCAAACTAGATGGAAGGATAAACAAATGTAGATCTGGGATTAGGGTTTTTGACTTCTCGAGGGCTAATTTTAAAGAGTTAAGGAAATTAGTTAGGGAAGTGGATTGGACGGAGGAATTAGTGGATTTGAATGCGGAGGAGGCCTGGAATTACTTTAAGTCGCAGCTGCGGAGACTGTCGGAAGCCTGCATCCCGAGAAAGGGGAAAAAAAACCATGGGCAGGAGTTGTAGGCCAAACTGGATGAGCAAACAACTCAGAGAGGGGATTAGACAAAAGCAGAAAGCTTACAGGGAGTGGAAGAAATGCAGGATCACTAAGGAAAGCTACCTTGGTGAGGTCAGAACATGTAGGGATAAAGTGAGGAAGGCTAAAAGCCGCATTGAACTGGACCTTGCGAAGGGAATCAAAACCAATAGTAAAAGGTTCTACAGCCACATAAATAAGAAGAAAACAAAGAAAGAAGAAGTGGGGCCGCTATACACTGAGGATGGAATGGAGGTTAAGGATAACCTAGGCATGGCCCAACATCTAAACAAGTACTTTGCTTCAGTTTTTAATAAGACTAGTGAGGAACCTTGCGATGATGGAGGGATGATAAACGGGAATGTGGATATGGAAGTGGATATTACCGCAACTGAGGTAGAGGCCGTACTTGAACAGCTCGATGGGACGAAGTCGGAGGGCCCGGACAATCTCCATCCGAGGATATTAAAGGAACTGGCGCGTGAAATTGCGAGCCCGTTAGCGAAAATTTTTAAGCAATCGGTAAACTCGGGGGTTGTGCCGTATGATTGGAGGATTGCTAATGTAGTTCCTATTTTTAAGAAAGGGAATAAAAGTGATCCGGGTAATTATAGGCCTGTTAGCTTGACGTCTGTAGTATGCAAGGTCTTGGAAAAAATTTTAAAGGAGAAAGTAGTTAAGGACATAGAGGTCAATGGTAATTGGGACGAATTGCAACACGGATTTACTAAAGGTAGATCGTGTCAAACCAATCTGATCTCCTTCTTTGAGAAGATGACGGATTACTTAGATAAAGGAAATGCGGTAGATATAATTTACCTAGATTTCAGTAAGGCGTTCGACACGGTTCCGCACGGGGAACTGTTAGTCAAATTGGAAAAGATGGGAATGAATATGAAAGTTGTAAGTTGGATAAGGAACTGGTTAAAGGGGAGACTCCAGAGGGTCGTATTGAAAGGTGAATTGTCAGGCTGGAAGGAGGTCACTAGTGGAGTCCCTCAAGGATCGGTTTTGGGACCGATCTTATTTAACCTTTTTATTACTGACCTTGGCACAAAGAGCGGGAATGTGCTAATAAAGTTTGCGGATGACACGAAGCTGGGGGGTATTGCTAACACGGAGAAGGACAGGGATACTATTCAGGAAGATCTGAACCACCTTGTAAACTGGAGTAATAGAAATAGGATGAAATACAATAGTGAAAAGTGCAAGGTTATGCATTTAGGAATTAATAATAAGAATTTTGGATATACGTTGGGGGCGCATCAGTTGGAAGCGACGGAGGAGGAGAAGGACCTTGGGGTACTGGTTGATAGCAGGATGACTATGAGTCGCCAATGTGATACGGCTGTTAAAAAAGCAAATCCGATTTTGGGATGCATCAGGCGGGGTATTTCCTGCAAGGATAAGGAGGTGTTAGTACCGTTATACAAGGCGTTGGTGAGACCCCATCTGGAATACTGTGTGCAGTTCTGGTGTCCCATGTTCAAGAAGGATGAATTCAAACTGGAACAGGTTCAGAGACGGGCTACAAGGATGATCCGAGGAATGGAAAAACTGCCTTATGAAAGGAGACTCAAAGAGCTTGGCTTGTTTAGCCTGGCCAAAAGAAGGCTGCGGGGGGATATGCTTGCTCTATATAAATATATCAGGGGGATTAACGTTAGGGAGGGAGAGGAATTATTTAAGTTTAGTACTAATGTTGGCACGAGGACGAACAGGTATAAACTGGATATTAGGAAGTTTAGACTTGAAATTAGACGAAGGTTTCTAACTATTAGGGGAGTGAAGTTCTGGAACAGCCTTCCGAGGGAAGTAGTGGGGGCAAAAGACTTTCCTGGCTTTAAAACAAAGCTTGATAAGTATATGGAGGGGATGTTATGATAGGATTGATCTTGGATTACCACCAGATAGGTCTGCTCAATGGTCTGCGGGGAGGTGTTGGATGGCATGGGAACTGAGTTACTGCAGAGAATTCCTTCTTGGGTGCTGGCTGGTGACTCTTGCCCACATGCTCAGGGTTTAGCTGATCGCCATATTTGGGGTCGGGAAGGAATTTTCCTCCAGGGCAAATTGGCAGGGGCCCTGGAGGTTTTTCGCCTTCCCCTGCAGCGTGGGGCACGGGTCGCTTGCTGGTGGTTTCTCTGCAGCTTGAGGTCTTCAAACCAATTTTGAAGATTTCAATAACTCGATCCTGGGATAGGGGTTGTTATAAATTGGATGGGTGGGGTTCTGTGGCCTGCCTTGTGCAGGAGGTCAGACTAGATGATCAGATTGGTCCCTTCTGACCTATGAGTCTATGAGTCTAAGTCTCCAGAGATTTCTCAGACTTTGGATCAACTGAAAAGAGAGAAAAATAATGAGATTCAGGGTGACAAAAACAATCAATAAAATATCATTCTCTTCCATGTTCTGCAGCTACCAGGGCGATGGTAGGCTATATTAAGGGCTTTCCCTTCCCCCTGCCCTGGTTCTTATCATGTAGACAGAAAACAGAAGACCCAGAAGTAGTGCACCTTTGATCATACCCCTTATAATTTATGGTCATTTTGGAGGGTTTGGGGTCTGGGGGCTTCAGTACCACCTCTTCTGTATCCCATGGGAGGAGTAAGGAGTGAGGTTGTGCTCCAGTCAGGGACAGGGATTTCTTTGGCTTTTAGTGTTTCTTATACTTTCATCCCCAATCCTCTTGCCCCTCCCAACTGGCTGCTTGACCTTATCTCGGGAGAGGAGTTGAGGCAGGACTGTCCTTTAAGTGTCTGCTCATATATTACACACTCATTCTGCCCAGCAACACTTTAGCTGTATCTCTTCTCTGTTTTCACCTGATCTGCTTGTAGACAGGTGTAACACACGGTGTCTTTGTTCTTTGTTCATACCTATTAGTAAGAATATAAAAATATCAAAAGTCAAATGGACAAACAAGACCCAAAATTCTGTCTCAGGCAAATATATAGGCCTGAGTACTACATTATCATCACTAACACTCCTAAGAGCTACCCCCTCTCCTCCACAGCAAGAGACACTGTAAGAAGAGAAGTAGGAGCACTTGCTACGGAATGATCTCCCAGTTACTCCATTTCCAGCTTCTCCCTCAGGGAGGCACAGTGAAAAGGAGGTAGGAGCATGAGATATATGAACATCTCCCAAATACTCCAGTCCAGGCTTCTCCCAGCAAGGCTGCTGTAGGGAAGGAGGCAGAACAGCTGGCTGTGAGGAAGCTTCCAGGTATGCTACTCCCTACAGGAAGCACTGTAATTAGAGTGGCAGGAGCACAAGCTGTAGCAGGTCCTCCGAGATACTCCAGCCTCTGCCGCTCACAGCCAGCAGCACAGTAGAGAGCCAGACAGGAGCTCTGACTGCGGAACCTCAGGCTAATGAGAAGGCTGAAATGCTTTAAACTCTTACCTGTTTTTCTTGTCCTGAGCAAGAGGCCAACGAGAGCAGCAAAGAAGATGAACGTAGCAATGAAGGCTCCCACAAGCCCTTTAGATGTTTTTTGCTCTGTTGGAGAAAGAGGAGGAGTCAGTGATGTGAAGCTCATCTGAGTCTGTTTCAGAGAGCTAAAATTCTTCACACTGATCACACACAGGGCAGAGCTGGGATCCTATTGGAGGAGAGATGTGGTTCCTGGGGAAAGATTAGGATCTCATTTGAGAGAAATGACAGTCCGCAGGGCAGCATCAGGTCCCATCGGGGGAGAAGTATGTGGTGGGGGGAGGGCAGAGTATGCTTTCAGGCAAAGCTGGCTTCTTATTGGGTAGAACAGTGCCACAGGGAGCAGGGACTATCCTGAGTTCCTATTGGGGAAGGAAGGGGGTGGGGGCAAAGAAGGTCCTGGTTCCCTTACAGACAACAGTGTATTGGGGTCCTTGGGGCATGGTTGGGTTCCCAATAAGGAGTCCGCTGAGCAGGATCAGGGTCCAAGTGCTGCCTTTTTGCTCCCTTGAAACTACTTCCCCCTTAAGAGTGTAAGGTGCTGCACAATGCAGAGAACATGCTTTACAAAGAGCTTTAGAGGATGCAATAAGAGCTGAGGAAGTGTGACTGAGAAGCCAGGAGAGGAAAGAAGGGATGGGGAATGAGGGCAGGCAGGGAAATTGGGAGAAATTGGAGGGTGTTCCAAATGGGATGGGGTTATAGTACCCGCCAATTGATAGGTGAGGGAAAAGCTGAAGCTAGATCAGAGGGTTGAAGCAAAAGCTGAGAGGCAGGGGTAATAAGGAGCACTCACCCTCCTTTCCCCATTTACCTGGTACTCTGAGCTGGGCACTAGCTGTGATTGGCTCTTCAAGGGCCAGATGCGAGACATGGCAGCTGTAGGTGACAGGTCTCAGCTCTGTGGCTGTGTTGATACTCAGGTATGAATTGATGCTGTAGGTGCCATCCTGGGCTTGCCTATGGCTGGAGAAGTATGTGCTTGAGTCTGAGATAGGGACCTTGTCCTTGTCGTCAGGGGCCTCCCATGTCCACTTCACCGACACATCCAGGGGGTAATAGCCAGAGATCTCACAGGTCAGGGTAGTGGCTCCATCCCCCTCACGTGACACCAACTCTGGGAACAAACGGACTCTTGGGGGCTCTGGAGGGGGGTAAACAGGAAATTAAATCCAGCCGGTGATAAACTCCGTTTGAGGGGATGGAGTAGTACAGAGGAGTCCCTCATCCCCACTGGATGGGGCTGGGGAAGCAAGGAGGGGGGCAGAGAGATAGAGGGAAGGGTGAGGTTCTGGTGAATGGGGCCTGTCTCCCCTATCGCCCCCTGACTAGGTATCCTTATAGCATCATTGCCTCACCAACTAACTGCAGCTGGATGATGTTCTGGGCCTGGTGCTGGTGAGTGGACACTAAACAGATGTATGTCCCTTCATCCCCCACACCCACTCCATGCAGGCTAAGTGATGCATCTCCAGTCTCCAGCAGCTGCACCACATCCACGTGGGCCGTTGACTGTTCTGCTTGTGCCATGTCCCCTGTCTGGTAGTGGAAAACTCTACGCCCGCTGCCTCGGTGCTGCAGCCTCCACTCCAGCGAGGCCAGAGGAGAGCTGGAAGCCAAGGCAAAGCTGCAGTCCAGGGTGACGGAGGTGCCAAATCGGGTACGCAAAGTAGGGGTGCGAGATGACAATTGGAATTCAACTAGGAACAAAGAGAAGGAGAAATAGACTGACAGAGAATTAAATATATGTGGTTATGGAAGACTTCCCCTGGCAGTACATCAGGGACTGGGTCACAGTTCCACCCACCTGGAGGAAGCATGCTGTGGACTGACTGGCCATGCTGGGTTGAAAGGTTAGAGATATGTCTCCCCCGAAGAAGATCCCATCCTGCAGGCTGAAGCGCTATTAGCAGGGTATGGGGAGTAAGTGCATATTGCTCTTCTTGCTACACCAAACTCTTGGAGAGCAGACATAGCACTTGCCAAGGGTCACAGTGGTGTGGAAAATAATGAACATAAGAACGGCCATACTGGGTTAGACCAAAGGTCCATCTAGCCCAGTATCCTGACAGTGACCAATGCCAGGTGCCCCAGAAGGAATGAACAAAATAGGTAATCATCAAGTGATCCATCCCCTGTTGCCCATTCCTAGCTTCTGGCAAACAGAGGCTAGAGACACCATCCCTGTCCATCCTGGCTAATAGCCATTGATTAACCTAACGTCCATGAACTTATCTAGTCCTTTTTCAAACTCTGTTATAGTCCTATAATAACAGTGGTGGGGAGAACAGTGGAGCCAGAATTGGGGAGTCAAGGGGCACAGAAATGCAAGGGCAGAGTGATCAAGGGGGCACACTGGTGGTCCAGCGGTTACATCCTGCAGATAGCAGGAGGCCCAGAGGGTCCTGTACATTTGAGCTTCCCTCAAGAAGGGAAGGATTATCTATCCTGCTGAGTCTCAGCATATGCAGTCCCTTTCTCTAGTTCCCTTAAGTCCTGGACTACAGAGGGGGGTGGTATTCCTGGGGTCTCTAGTTCCCCTAGCATTCCTTGGTGTGGAGGCTTCAGCCCTGGAGTATCTGGCTCCCCTAGTGCTCCCTGGTGTAGTAGGTGCATTCCAGCACTAAGGTCTTTTCCCCTCATTTGCAACATTCTTTACCTGTGGTCAGCACTGTGCCCTCCTTGCTTACAGGGACCTTCAGCCTTGGGTGCAGCACAGCCATTCTGTCATCTTCCTCACTGTCACTGCTGACTTTCAGCACCAGGGCTATGCTGATCCCACTGGACAACTTCAGGGTCCCCATGAACCAGGAGGCCTGGCTGGGCCCCTCATCTGCCAGGTGTAGGCTGTATGGAGAGATCTCACAGGTCACTTCCTCCCCAGCACAGTCTGCATGCAGCAGGGATTCCGCATATGGGACGGGTACCAAACTTGCTGTAATGAGAAAGAGAAGACAGGTAGTTTGATGAATGGAACAGGAAAAACAGGATCAAGTTTCAGTAGGGACCTAATCTAGTGAGACACCAAGGGCTGTGTCTCACCTAGCGTAAAAGGGGGTAAGGCTGCTGCTATGGAAACACAAGAGCCTTAGCATGTAACATTGGTCTCCCAGCTTGTTTAAAGAAGTTCCTGTGGTGAATGAAGCAGTCATATGTATTATTTTTTATGAATACCATATATTCCTCAGTTTTCCTGTTTGCTTTAACTTTGCAGCCAGACTGGATAATCTCAAAGGCTGTTGGGGGAAAACCACAGGGAACAAAACAATAACAGACAGATGATATCTTAAGGGAACAATAGGGAGAGCTATAATTTGGGAAATACCTACCTGCCTACATACCAACCATGCTAGCAAGGTTTATTCTTCCCAAGCTTAAACCTAGGAGAAAAGGGGATGCTGAAATATTAAAGGTCCCAGCCTGAAAAAGGAAGAGGTATTGAGGGTACAGCAACAGCTCGAGATGTGTGTCTGTCAAAGAGAAAATCTACCTGCCAAATCAATTATTGTTACTGAAGCACATGCCAATCTTTCTTGTTGCCTGCCCACTCTTCAGCTATACTCCCCAAGACAAAATATGAGAGTGCTTTTAATAATTTGTTAATACTGTATATTGGCCTGGCTCTGATGAGGTTGTTTTTGTGAGAATGTCTTTGATTAAGGGCTTCCCAACAAGTGACCATCTGGGATGGTCCAGGCAGATAGGAGAAGATTGCTCAAGATGATCCTGTAGTAGCTTTGCCAACTTCTTCTTTTAGCCCCTGCTGAAATCAAACAATTGCATGAGAATTTCAGCTTCAGTTAAAAAATTAAGTTTCTAACCATCATGAATAAGGAGAAAAACTTTGTTTCAACTGCTACGTAAAAATATTTTGTTTTAAAATAGTTAATTATTTTGTTGGTCATTATCACTGGCCACAGGTTCCCAAGGAAAGGAAACACAGGTGTCCAAAACCTAGTTGGACCTGCATGGTGATAAGCAGCTGTCATACATGGGGCACTGGTCCCAGCCTTGATCCAAGTATGGAAGAATCACAAGATCCCATCCTAAAACAGACAAGGGCAAGAGGTCCAAGACCTGATTTCGGTTCTATGAGAGAGATTGGAAAGGGGACTGAAGTGCAGCTAGTCCTGTAGCTGTGATACTCCCCTTCTTGCACCCTCTCCTCTCCTTTTACCCCACCCTTATACCCCTGTCGAGTTGCAGACCCAGGGTGAAGTGTACGTTCTTCCACAAAGGAACTCTGTCCTCAGTTGAAGACAGCTTGGCGGGACATGAGGGCAAGGAAATGTATAGGTTAGAGCATGAGCATACCAAGATGTTTCAGAGATAGTCTAAATATATAACATGCAGCCAGTTTGAAAGGTGCACAGTGAGAAAGGTGCTTGCAGAGCCTAGTGAACAGGATAGTTGTAATTCTGCTGCTAGTTTGATGCACATTCATTATGATGATATGATTATATTTTTAAATTACATTATCACACATGATTTTTCCCTGCATATATCATCAGCTGGTTTGAACTCAGGACTTTCAGATCAACAACACAGACTTCTACCACTTGATCTCACTGGATATGTCGACACTGCAAGTAGACACCCACAGCTGGCCTATGCCAGCTGACCCAGACTCATGGGGCTCAGGCTGCAGGGCTGTTTAACTGCAGTGTAGATATCCGGGATTGGGCTGGAGCCCAGGCTCCAGGACACTGCGAGGTGGGAGGGTCATAGAGCCTGGGCTTCAGCCCAAGCATAGAAGTCTACACTGCAATTAAACAGCCCTGCTGCCCGAGTCCCTGAGGCCCAGTCAGCTGGCATGGGCCAGCCACAGGTTCTTAACGGCAGTGTAGACATAAGGAAGTAGTAAGTTGTAGCAGAAGTATCCTGTGGAGCCTACGAACCAGGCACTAGAGAATAGTGTGACGCACTTTGCTAGCTGCTTGCTTGACAGCATAGAACAGTGGGTATCAGGATTTTCAAGCTCTCTCCTCCTACATTCTCTTTAGTCAAACAGCACTTCTGCACTCTCATTGCAGACTATCCTCAAATCCCCAGCCACTTTTTTGCCACTTTCATGTCCAACCTTAAACTCTCCCCTCTCTTCTCATTTCCACTTTTCCACTAAAAATTTTGCTGATTTTTTCGGAAAGATTAGAAAAGGCCGCTCTTTCCTTCCCCCTTGCTATCTTTTCCTCCTTTTTCACTATCACTGAAGCTGAGATCTCTCATCTGCAGCTTTCCTCCTCTGACCATTTCAGCAGCCCAACATCCCATCCATCAAGTGTGTTCCCCTTCATCATGTTCTCCTTTGCCCTGCTCTCTCCCTTCCTACCCTCCCTCATTCCCACCTTCTTCTTTACTGTCACCTCACACCTTCCCATGGTAACTACTTCTATACTATCAACTCCGCCATGCAACTTTGCACTCTCTCTCTCTCTCTCTGTCTTTATCTAAGGAGGAAGGAAGGTGTCCATGTGCTTATGACAGTGGTGAATTAGAGTTCAGGAGCCCAGGGTTGCACACTGCAAAATTGCCATGCAGTAGCAGCTCCAACTGAGGTCCACGGGTGCAAGTGCACCCACAGAAACTAGGTCCAGATAAGAACTGACTTGCACTGGTAGGACTGCCTGGGGCAGGGTGTGCAAAAACATCCATCCCAAGATGCCCCACATGTGGCCCTCATTTTTAAAGTTCTCCCGCAGTCCCGTATTACCCTTGGAAGGTCCCAGTGCCAGCTACTCCGCCTAGCAACAGGTCTCACCCACCAATACAAAGCTGAGGCGAGCAAGGCAGCAGCCAATCAAAATATGATGCCCTGGACAATCTAAGCTCATCCTCTTCTGCTAATTAGAGAGCCAGAGAAGGAGTGTTTTTTTCTACCCAGCAATATGGAACGTGTGGTTAATCACAAAAAGACACCAATGGAAATATCAGGCAGGCTGAGCCCGCCCTCATTCCTATCCGGCCTAGCAACCTCTCAGGAAGGGTCTAAGGCCTAATAACATTGGGACAGATTTAGCCAATCAGGAAAGGAAGCAAGGTGATTGACAGACCAATATTAACCCCTTGAGGAAGCCAGTGCTGCAGGCTGCTGGTTTGCTGTCCTTGCCTTAAGTAATGGCATTTGGGTGAAGACAGCTCACCCATTGCATTGAGAGGGGGTGAGGCTGGGAGTATGCAGCAGATCTTGGCTGGATCTAGGATGCCCTCACTAATCAGGAGGGCAATTCTTCAAGGTGCTGAGGCTGTTGAATACCTTGTGTGTGTTTTCCTGGACCACAGTTTCCTGTATCCATTGTCCTCGAGAGTAGCTCCTGGGATGCCAACTGAAGTCATCAACAGCTGGTGTCAGAGCCACTGTAACTGTCTTGTCCAGGGACAAAGAAGATTCCTTTGGTGGTGAAGGCAGCTGGAGCATTTCCCTCACTGCTTCTATCACATCATCAGAGGCTCCCTCCAGTTCTGGGGAGGGTGCTCTGGCCAGCAACACCAGAGGCAACTGAAATCTTCTCCTCTTTGCTGAGACATTGGAGGGGACCCTGCTCCAAGATCTATGGGAGGGCAGGCCAATAAGGCCATGGTGGCAGTTTGTACTGATACTGGCATAACTGGGTATGCCCCTTCCAATGCTAGTTCTGCACCAGGACTCAGTACTGCAGGAGTATATCGGTGACAGGGGTGAAAAGTAGCTCTCAGGAAAAGGCAATACTAATAGTTGTGACGATGGCTCCAATGGTAGGGCTGATGATACCAACATCAATGTTGATGCCTGTACTAGCATTGAGTCTGGTGCTGAGTGGAGCAGTTCACAGTCAAGGGCATATTTTGAAACTCAGAAGGGCTCCAGTTTAGAAGTTATGAAGTGTAGAAAATTGATAAAGAAAGTTAAAGACATCGACAAAAAAATCATGGCTGGCAGGAGCAAGGACAATAAGGAGTTTTTTAAGTATATGAGGAACAAAAGAAATCCTCGCAATGGTATAAGCCCATTACTAATGGAGATGGGAACATTAGAATCATAGAATATTAGGGTTGAAAGGGACCTCAGGAGGTCATCTAGTCCAATCCCCTGCTCAAAGCAGGACCAACCCCCAAACAGATTTTTTTCCTGCAGTTCCCTAACTGGCCCTCTCAATGATTGAACTCACAACCCTGGGTTTAGCAGGCCAATGCTCAAACTGCTGAGCTATAACGATGCTAAAAAGGCAGAAGACTTCAATAAATATTTCTGTTCTGTATCTGAAAAGAAGCAGGATGACATACTCATATCCCATGAGGATGATGAAGTATTTTCAAGAACTCAGTAACTAGGGAGTATGTTAACCAATATCTATAAAGCACAAAATAATTTAAATCACCAGGTCCCTGGATAACTGACACCCAAGAGTCATAAAAACATGCTGGCTGAGGAGATCTCTGGCCTGCTGATGTTCATTTTAAATAAATCTTGAAATACTTGGGTGAGATGGGGCACTCACCTCCTGAGTACCTCCTATTGGCTGTGTGCAGTACTGCAATCCTCTTTTCCCCATTCATGGTACCCTCTATAAGTTGTCAACTTCGCTAGGCAGGTCTTCAGAGGCTCAGCCCTCTGGCCAACTCACTGTCCTCAATAGATGAATCCCTTCCGGGGTAGCAAAAGTCCAACAAACTATCTGCCCACATGAGGGTCGTCAGCCCCGTCTCTGGGAGCTTTAAATCCGGTTTCTTCACTCAGGCTTCTGAAGGAAACTTGTCCCCTTCTTGGGGCTTAGGTCACTTTGCTAGTGGCCAATGGGGGAACACAGGCCCACCCACTACCCCAGGTCCCAACCCAGGAATCCTATAAACCGCATCAAGACACTGCTGCCTCCGGTTTGCTGCTATTCCCTGGGCCTTTTCCCACATAGACTCATAGACTGTAGGACTGGAAGGGACCTCGAGAGGTCATCGAGTCCAGTCCCCTGCCCTCACGGCAGGACCAAATACTGTCTAGACCATCCCTGATAGACATTTATCTAACCTACTATTAAATATCTCCAGAGATGGAGATTCTGCAACCTCCCTAGGCAATTTATTCCAGTGTTTAACTACCCTGACAGTTAGGAACTTATTCCTAATGTCCAACCTAAATCTCCCTTGCTGCAGTTTAAGCCCATTGCTTCTTGCTCTATCATTAGAGGCTAAGGTGAACAAGTTTTCTCCCTCCTCCTTATGACACCCTCTTAGATACCTGAAAACTGCTATCATGTCCCCTCTCAGTCTTCTCTTTTCCAAACTAAATAAACCCATTTCTTTCAGCCTTCCTTCATAGCTCATGTTCTCAAGACCTTTAATCATTCTTGTTGCTCTTCTCTGGATCCTCTCCAATATCTCCACATCTTTCTTGAAATGCGGTGCCCAGAACTGGACACAATACTCCAGTCGAGGCCTAACCAGCGTAGAGTAGAGCGGAAGAATGACTTCTTGTGTCTTGTTTACAACACACCTGTAAATGCATCCCAGAATCACATTTGCTTTTTTTGCAACAGTATCACACTGTTGACTCATATTTAGCTTGTGGTTCACTATGACAACTAGATCTCTTTCTGCCATACTCCTTCCTAGACAGTCTCTTCCCATTCTGTATGTGTGAAACTGATTGTTCCTTCCTAAGTGGAGCACTTTGCATTTGTCTTTATTGAACTTCATCCGGTTTACCTCAGACCATTTCTCCAATTTGTCCAGATCATTTTGAATTTTGACCCTGTTCTCCAAAGCAGTTGCAATCCCTCCCAGATTGGTATTGTCTGCAAACTTAATAAGCGTACTTTCTATGCCAACATCTAAGTCGTTGATGAAGATATTGAACAGAGTCGGTCCCAAAACAGACCCCTGCGGAACCCCACTTGTTATACCTTTCCAGCAGGATTGGGAGCCATTAATAACTACTCTCTGAGTACGGTTATCCAGCCAGTTATGCACTCATCTTATAGTAGCCCCATCTAAATTGTATTTACCTAGTTTATCGATAAGGATATCATGCGAGACCATATCAAATGCCTTACTAAAATCTAGGTATACCACATCCACCGCTTCTCCTTTATCCACAAGACTCGTTATCCTATCAAAGAAAGCTATCAGATTGGTTTGACATGATTTGTTCTTTACACATCCATTCTGGCTATTCCCTATCACCTTACCACCTCCCAAGTCTTTGCAGATGATTTCTTTAATTACTTGCTCCATTATCTTCCCTGGCACAGAAGTTAACTAACTGGTCTGTAGTTTCCTGGGTTGTTTTTATTTCCCTTTTTATAGATGGGCACTAAATTTGCCCTTTTCCAGTCTTCTGGAATCTCTCCCGTCTCCCATGACTTTTCAAAGATAATAGCTAGAAGCTCAGATACCTCCTCTATTAACTCCTTGAGTATTCTAGGATGCATTTCATCAGGCCCTGGTGACTTGCAGGCATCTAACTTTTCTAAGTGATTTTTAACTTGCTCTTTTTTAATTTTATCTTCTAAACCTACCCCCTTCCCATAAGCATTCACTATGTTTGACATTCCTTCAGACTTCTCAGTGAAGACCGAAACAAAGAAGTCATTAAGCATCTCTGCCATTTCCAAGTTTCCTGTTACTGTTTCTCCCTCCTCACTGAGCAGTGGGCCTACCCTGTCCTTGGTCTTCCTCTTGCTTCTAATGTATTGATAAAAAGTCTTCTTGTTTCCCTTTATTCCCATAGCTAGTTTGAGCTCATTTTGTGCCTTTGCCTTTCTAATCTTGCCTCTGCATTCCTGTGTTGTTTGCCTATATTCATCCTTTGTAATCTGACGTAGTTTCCATTTTTTATATAACTCCTTTTTATTTTGTAGGTCATGCAAGGTCTCGTGGTTAAGCCAAGGTGGTCTTTTGCCACATTTTCTATCTTTCCTACCCATCGGAATAGCTTGCTTTTGGGCCCTTAATAGTGTCCCTTTGAAAAACTGCCAACTCTCCTCAGTTGTTTTTCCCCTCAGTCTTGATTCCCATGGGACCTTACCTATCAGCTCTCTGAGCTTACCAAAATCTGCCTTTCTGAAATCCATTGTCTCTATTTTGCTGTAGTCCCTTCTACCCTTCCTTAGAATTGCAAACACAGCTCCCTTCTCTTCACCCTTCCCTCAGGGCTGAAGTTCTCAGATCATGTTCCTCCTCACGGCACACAAGTACCACCAGAACCCTCCCTCTAGTTCTCTCAAGCTCCTGTGACCAGCGAGGAGCACCCTGCCTTGTTCCTCTGGGCTCAGCCAGGAACTGACCTGCTCAGGCCCAGCAAGAGCTTTTATTTGATCCTCCTGGGCTTTGACTGGCTGCTTCTATGCAACCCTTCTCAGCAGGCCTGAAGGACCCACCTCCACTGCTCCTTTCCTGGGGCAAGGTGAGGTAGGACCACAAGGCCTCTAGCAAGGGGCCTTGAAGGGCCAGGTACATTCCAGAAGGCTGGAAGAGTGCTAATGTTTTGCCACATTTCAAAAACAGCAAGTAGGATGACACAGGCAACTGTAGGGCAGTTAGCTTGATATCAATCCCCAGCAAAATAATAGACTAGCTGATACAGGATTCAATTAATAAAAAATTTAAATGACAGAAATATAATTAATGCCTCTCCACACGCTTTTATTTTAAATAGATTTTGTCAAACAAACCTGAATTCATTCTTTGCTGTGACTGCAAGTTCAGCTGATAAAAGCAGATGTAAGGCACTTAAACTTTTGTAAGTTGTTTGATTCAGTACTGCATGCCCATGTGATTTTAAAAATTAGCATTGACACAATATCAGTAGGGTACATGTTAAATGGATTAAGAACATTTTTGTCAATGATATGGAAGTAAATATAAAATCACTGCTGATAAAATTTTCAGATGACACAAAGACTGGCAGAGTGGTAAATAGCAATGAGGATGGGGCAATCATACAGAAAGGACTGGACCAGATGGTAACCTGGTGTGACATTATCTGACTAAAATATGACCATGTAGATTGAGGTGAGAAAACTACATCTTGCAGGCCAAATCTGGCCTGTCAGGGCTTCAGATCTGGCCGGTCAGGACTTGGATCCGGCCTGCGGGATTGCCACCCCCATGGCATCACACGGACAGGGCAGGCAGGCAAGGAGCCTGCTCTGGCCCTGCTGCACCTCGCTGTCAGCCCAGAGTCATTCCAGGTAAGAGGCGCCAGGCTGGAGCCTGCACCCCAAACCCGTCTTGCACCCTGCACCCCAATTTCCTGCCCAGAGCCACCTGCCACGCTCTGCCTGCATCCCTGCCATACCCTGCACCCCTCCTGCACCCCAAACCCCTACCCTGAGCTCCCTCCCACACTCCATCCTGCATCCCTGCCCTGAGCCCCCCCACACTCTGCACCCCCTCCTGAACCCCAACCCCCTTCCCTGAGCCCTCTTGTATACCCCGTACCCCTCCTCTGCCCCAACCCCCTTCCCTGAACCCCTTCCTACACACCACACCCCCTCCCAAACCCTGCACTTCCTCCTGCACCGCAACCCCCTGCCCCAGCCCTACATTCATGGCCCTGCATTCAATTTCCCCACCCAGATGTGGCCCTTGGGCCAAAAAGTTTGCCCACCTCTGATGTAGATCATTGTTGCTACCACTGTTATATAATTGCAACAAATATTGTACACAGGTTGTCAAGTAAGGTGTCTATGGAAAGGCTATGATTTGCTGAATATGGTTATGCTATTTATATGCATGTAACATTTTGTATTTGAAGTTATGAGTATTGGTTCTATACCTGGATTCAAATGTCTTTGCCTGCAGCAGTGCTGACAAGGTAGTTAGCCAGCACATCTTGGAGGAACTGTTGAAATTGACTGGCCCATCAAAAGAACATTTAACTCACAATGGAAGATGCTCACCCACCCTAATTGGACTTTCCTGTGAACGTGCTGTTTGAGGTACAGGTAATGGCTTCTGCTGTGTCTTATCATGCACAGACATGTGACTTGCCTATGTGACTCCAAATATTATCTTGTTAACTAGGATTTTCCACTAGCTGTGCTGAGGGCTTTGTTTGAAACAATGGGTTTCCCTCCACATGGCAGAAGCTATAAAAGTCCCTGGAAACACCTCCATTTTGCCTCTTTCCTGCTCCAGCTCTTTCCTGCTCAAGCCTCTGGACTATGGAATTATATTAATGGGAGCATTCTAACCAAGGGATCTAGGACCTTCCATTGATTTGGAAGCAACAATAGACTTGACTTAAGCCAGCAGTTTATTCCATCACTGCTACAAGCCTGAACCTAGAACTTTGCAATTATTGTATGTACCTGCTTCCTTTAACCAATTTTAACTTTCACCTTTCTTTCTTTTCTTTTATAAATAAACCTTTATATTGTAGCTAATAAAGGATTGGCAACAGCATGATTTTTGGGTAAGATCTGAGTAATATATTGACCTGGGTGTGTGGCTGGTCCTTTGGGATCAGAAGAACCTTCTGTTTGATTAAATTGGTTTTAAAGAACCACTCATCTAAGTCTAGTGTTTTCAGACTCAGACTGGAATGCCTAAGGAAACTGCTTTTATGACTTCTTGTTAGCCAGTGTGGTGAAACAGAAGTTTACTTTCGTTGCTGGTTTGATATATCTCATGGGAGAATAACCACTAATTTGGGGTATGTCCGCCCTATTTCTCAGCAGTTTGTCCTGACTTTGATATTCTCAGTTGTGACCCACAAAGGCACTGTTACACCTGGGCGCATTCAAACAATTTGCATTTGAATACAGCCAAATGCAAAACTGTACATCTAGAAACAGGAGATGCAGGCCCTAGTTATAAAATTGAGGCTATATCCTGAAAACAGTGACCATCCAACAGATTTAGGGGCTATAGTGGACAAACATTCAATATGAGTTTCCAGTGTGATGCTATGGCAAACAGGGTTAATATGATCTTTGAACATATAAACAGGAGTATAGTGTGTATGCCCCTGATGAAATTGATAATGGAATACTTGTACAGATGCGATGTCCACATTTTAAATAAAACGTTGAAAATTTTGCAGAGGATTCAGAGAACAGCCATAAAAATTATTTGAGGGCTGGAAAAAATGTTTACAATGAGAGGCTTAAAGAGCTCAATCTGCTTAGTTTATCAAAAAGAAGACTGAGAGGTTACTTGATTCCTGTGTATAAGGGCCTCCACGGGGAGAAAATACCAGGTGTGAGAGAGCTCTTTAATCTAGAACAGAGGTCAGCAACCTTTCAGAAGTGGTGTGCCAAGTCTTCATTTATTCACTCTAATTTAAGGTTTTGCGTGCCAATAATACATTTTAACGTTTTTAGAAGGTCTCTTTCTATAAGTCGATAATATATCACTAAACTATTGTTGTATGTAAAGTAAATAAGGTTTTTAAAATGTTTAAGAAGCTTCATTTAAAATTAAATTAAAATGCAGAGTCCCCCAGACCGGTGGCCAGGTCCCAGGCAGTGTGAGTGCCACTGAAAATCAGGTCGCGTGCCGCCTTTGGCACGTGTGCCATAGGTTGCCTACCCCTGATCTAGTAAGAAAGGCCTAACAAAGAACTAATGGCTGGAAGTTCAAGCCAATCAAATTCAAATGAAAAATAAGACAGATTTTCTAACAGAGAGGGTGATTAGCTCTTGGAACAACTACCATCTCTTTAAGTCTTCAGCTCAAGACTGATGCCTTTCTGAACAAACACCAGTGATTGGGCTCAATACAGGGATAAAAGGGAGAAATTTGATGGCCTGTATTATACAGGATGTTAAACTAGATCAGCGGTTCGCAAACTGTGTGCCAGGACACCAAAGTGGGTTGCAACCCCATTTTAATGGGGTTGCCAGAGCTGGCTTATACTTGCCAGAGCTGGCTTATACTTGCCAGGGCTTGGGGCTGAAGCCTGAGCCCCACTGCCCAGGGCCGAAGCTGAAGCCGTGCATGAGGGATTCAGCTCTGGGCAGCGGGGCTCAGGTTACAGGTCTTCTGGCTGAGGCTGATCCCTTGGGCTTCAGCTTTGACCCCTACCCTTTCTGGGGAAGCATGGCTCAGGCTTTGGCTCCCCACCTGGGACAGTGGGAATCATGCAGACTCAGGCTTTGGTCCCCCCTCCTGGGGTCACGTAGTAATTTTTGTTGTCAAAAGGGGGTAACAGTGCATTGAAGTTTGGAGTCCCTGAACTAGATTATCAAATGGTCCCTTCTCGCCTTAAAATAGATGCATATATTAGTTAAAATCTATGAATATTCTGGTCTATGGCCTTGTCTATATTGGGACTTTAGCTACTGATATAACTGGGATTTTCGCCACAGTGCAAACTCCCTTCTGTATGATTCTGATTTATACTAGTGCAGCCCAATTATCATCAGAGCAGTTTATTCAGGTTTCAGTCTCCATCAGTGAAAATAATGGGTTTACCTTTTTTCACTAGGAGAACCAATGTGATTATCTCAGAAGGGGACTGTGATGGTAATTCATTAATAAGTATGCGGGGCTCAGATATTGTGGTGGGGGGGTCATGTGGGTAAGTAATGTTGTTGTAGCCATGCTGGTCCCAGGATTTTAGAGAGACAAAGTGGTTGAAGTAATATCTTTTATTGGAGCAACTTCCGTTGGTAAAAGAGACAAGCTTTCAAGCTATGCAGAGCTCTTCTTCAGATCTCAAGAAGGGCTGAATAAGAGCTAGCTCTGTGTAAGTCAAAAGCTTGTCTCTCTCACCAGCAGAAGCTGCTCCAATAAAAGATTTTACCTCACTCACCTTGTCCGTCTAAAGTAAGTGCTGCAGCCCCCTGCTAGCCCTGTCCTGGGCTCTCACCCCACAGCTCTAACAGTGCCCCTCACTCCCAACCTGCAGGCCCCTGCTAGGAAGTTGACAGATAGTGACTCTGTCTCTATTTACACAGCGCCCTTCACCCTGCTATCCCTTTGTCCATCCCATCTCCTGTGGGCCCCTGGGGCAGGGCTCTGTTTCTTGAGTCTGTGCAGATTTCAGTTAACTCATGGATTACTGTGGCTGGCATGCAATTCTCCTATCCCCAGCTCCTCACTCACCTGAGACTTCAAAGATGATGGGAAAAGTGGAATCAGTTTTTGTGCCTGGTGCCTCATAATTGGTGACACTGTCCAAGCTTCCATCATCAGCAATGCTGATACCTCTCAGCACTAGGGTGGCAGGGTCTGAGGAGAATGATCCAGCAAAGGCACCTGGAAATTCACCCACAGCTTCCTCTACATAATGACAGTCCAAGACCACATCCACAGAGCGTAATTGGGACCCTGGGGCCAGCTCCACTGGCACCTCTGCTGAGAAGGAAAAGAACCAGCTGAGAGGTGGGGTGCACACACATACACATACCTGCTGCCCCACTGGGACAAGACATTTGGCACTGACATCTTGCCCTTTTCTGGGGCAGCCCTACAGAAAAGGGGATGATCCAGGTGAGCCCTGGGGCACACCATCACCACACAATTCCCCTCCTTCCCTGGAACACCTCCCCTGAAGTACCTCTTTCCAGTTTGGTATTACTTCCCCATCCTCCACTGCCATCATCCTTTTGAAAGACTCTAGGCCAGTGGTCCCCAACCTTTTTGTGGCCAGTAGCACATTCATGTTTTCAGAAGAGTGTGGCGGGCACCAACAGTTTTTCAAGGCTTATTTTGTATTTGTACATTAAATAATATGAAAAACATATTTAATATAACATAATATATGAATCCAGAGAGAAGAGAGAAGCCGGAGAGAAGCTGTGAAGACAGAGAACACCGGCGCCTGCAGCCTCAGAGTTCTCTGTCCCCAGCAGGTGCGGCTTGTCTCCCCTGCTGGGTACTAGGCAGACCCCACGTCTGCTGGGAACAGAGAACACCATGCTCGCAGCCTGAGTTCTCTGTCCCCATCAGGTGCTGGGCCGCGGCTTCTCTCCCCTGCTGGGCACTAGGCGGGTGCACATAAATACCCCGGCGGGTACCATGGCGCCCGCGGGCACCACATTGGGGACCACTGCCCTAGGCACTCCCTCATGATTATCAACTTACACTATCATACCTCCCTCTTGGTGTCACCACCATAAGGTCCATCCATCTCGGGAGGGTGGGGGAGGCATGGGGCCCATTTGTCTAATCCCTTCTGGGACACAAGCTGCTAATCAAACTGTTCCCTATCTTGTTCCCTGAGCCTATAATGCAGGGGTGGCGAAACTGTGGCTCATTAGCCACATGCGACCCTTTTACCGTTAAAATGTGGCTCACGAAAGCCCACTTCCCTTCCCCCCATTCTCCACCTAACAGACTGGAGCAGGGTAGTGAGGTAGGGGCTTCTGCCCAGAGGAGAGGGGTGTCTCGGGGCTTCAGCGGGAGCAGGGCTGCAGCACCAAGCGGAGCCCTGGCAGATGCGCCCTGAGTCTGGAACTTCTTAAGATTGTGCTAGGCGGCTGGGAGGGCTTGGCCACCCCTGCTGTAATGGGCCTTCTAAAAGAGGCATCCCTGTAGACCAGCCAGAATCCCACAGCTGACACCTCCTAAACTCACCAGCCTTCAGAGCCAGCATTCCACAGATGAGGATGAGCCCTAGATTCATTTTGTCCCCCAAGCAAGGGGTTCCAGACACCCTAAAACATCATGCGTCTGTGCCAGAATCAAACTCTGAACCAGTCTTCAGCCTGCCAGTGTCTTTGCTTTCACTTTCACTCTGACAACCAAAAACAGATTCGAAAATATTAACTCCTTCCTTACCTAAGAGAGGAGCCAGATAGCCTGAGACTCTTGGAAACCAGATAACTGGAGATTGCAGGTTAGGATTGAGGAGCGTCAGCAAAGCTGGCTGTTTAACTCTCTGAATTGCTGTTTTAGATAAAACTCTCCTGTTCAGTCTCTTCCAAAACTCATTTTGTGCCACATTTTCTTTTTTTGAGCTCCCCAAGCCTCTGTGGAGCCATTTGAATCTGTGTTCAGATGCATTTTTAAAAGATTTGTGCTCACAAAATAGTTTTTGCTAATCATTCTTCAGTTGAAGAGAAGTGCTTGAAAGTTGTCTCCTATGAGTTACATGTAAAAAAAAACTATCTGAGTTCAGTGATTGTGACATGAATTCCAGAAACAAGGGAAGTTTGTTCTCAGAATGAAAAAAATAATAATCTAGATTTAGAAAGTGAAGGAAAAAAATCCAGCAACTCAACAGAGATGAGTGAAAAAGAGGCTGAGTATTTCTGACATACCAAAGGTTGACTAAGTTTCTCTGTCTCTCTCACATATATGGCAAGAAAATGCCTATTTTTTTCAATTAGGGCAGAGCATACTATTATCTGCACACAGATTTACAGGTGTACAGCTATGCTGTTTTGGAAGTCTGACTTTAACTTTGCTTTTCTTTGCCTTATGTTTGTTGTTTGAGTTTGAGCGTTTGTTTTTGTTTATTTGTTTTGTAACTGAGTGGTTAGAGAGGTTGAAGTGTCTGAAGCAGAAACATCAGCCCTCCTAGCCTCCACCTCCCATCCCAGTACAACTAAGAGTGGCTGAGAGGGGCTAGGTCACTGGGGCTGGGTGCAATCTCCCTTGGCCAGTGGAGTATATACAGTGTTCGCTGTGAAATCCTTCCTCTCTGGTGCGTGTTCAAAATCTTTTACTACGTATTTCATGGTGACAGTTCTGTAGTCTGTGCCCACAGCTGTGTGTGTGAACGAGAGCGGAGACTGCTGTATATTGTGGTGCTGTCTCTTTAAAACGGGTCATGCCGCCATGTCCTCCCCTTGCCAGGGAGCTCTCAGGCGAGGCAGAGTCACTCGGCGGCTGCCTGCTCCATCTGCAGGGGCCATCTTGTTATTGACATGTGTCGGGTCTCGCTCTGGCTTCCTGCAGTAGACGGGTTGCAGCGCGCTCACAAAGAGCTGTCTGGCATTAGCAGTGTCCCCAGGCTGCAGGAAGTAGCTGGTTTTGCTTGGACACAGCGTGTCAGTAAATGGTGCAAACTGCCACACACAGAGACAAGAAGCTGCAGTGCACAGACCAGCAGAAACCAAACAGAAGCCACAGAGAATAAAAAGACACAGTGAGTACATAGACGTGAAGGCAAAATTAAAGCAGTTAAACTAGAAAATAGTATTTAAAATAAAATTCTGGACAGGGAGGATCGCAAGCCAGCCCCACCTTTATCTTTCTTTTGTAAACTTGCTGCAAATTGAAGGAGATGGGAACAAACCTTCCAGATCTATATGAAAACCTCGGGAGCAGATAAAAAAGAACTTGGCATAAAAGTAGCCATTTTACTGCACATAGTGGGAGAGGAAGCTCTGGAAGTTTATAACGTTCTTACAGCAGCCAGCTGAAAATGCTTCTGTTTTGGATGAGATCTTAACAATGATTAGGAACTATGGTAACTGTAAGAAAAAAATTGTGATCTGTACCAATTGTGTTCTGTAGTGGTCTTACCTACACTTAGGGAAAGAGCGGATAGACTCTTCCCCTAAGTGTCATAGAGCTGAGGCAAAAAACAAGAAATGAGAGTTTGAAAATGATATTCTCAGATACAGAACTGTGTTTAGTGTCACCGATAAAGGGCAAAAGGAAAGGTTGTTGAGGAAAGTGGAAACCTAATTTGGGCTTGCAGAAAGCAATAGGCATTTGCAGAGCTTCACAAGCCACAAAATAGAGATCTTGTCTGGGCCACATACTGACATGTTTGTAGAGGCTGTTACACAAAAGAATACACAGGGCATCATGGGGAGAGCCCAACTGCTGATGAGTCAGAGCAAGGCAGACCCACCAGTCACTCACACACAAACTCTATGCACACTGTGGTATGACAAACCTAGCCTATGGAAGAACATGTCACAAATGTGGAAAATTAAATCACTATTCTATTTGCAGAGTTTAATCTTAATATTGAGGTGGAAGCTAAATGTTTTCCAAATCACCGTTTGAGAAGGATAGCAAGTCCCATCCAGTCTGATGTTGTGCTTGTAGCATATCCTGATTCCAGAATATACTCTGAAGGAAAAGTCACCTTAACAGTGGCAACTGTTAAAGCTAAAGTCAGTCTTCAATTGAAGACTTCACCTTAGTGATGAAGACTTAATTGCTAAGGCATTTACAAAACTACTGATAGCAGAGAAGCTTGCATACAGGTACACCTAATATGTATGCGGGTATGCTGCATACCAAAGCACCCAGCACTAAAGAAGATTGATTGCACAATACCTGGAATTCTTCAGGGGACTAGGAGACTTCTGTGGGAAGCATCACATATATACAGACCCATCAGTCCACCATTGTCATGCATGGCTGCAGAACTACACCTACAGTGACAAAGTTCACTCAGTTAGAAAAGGAAAGAGTCATAGCCAAAGTGAACTCACCTACTCCATGGGTTAGCAGTTTAATCATAACTGAGACAAAATATGGGAAGATTAGGATTTGTTTGGATCCCTGATGCCTTAATAAGACTATATTGAGACAGTGTTACTCTGTCCCCACACCAGTAGATGTCCGTTGCTGATGAGCTGGTAAAAGCATATTCATTATGCTAGATAAGAAAGATGGATATTGATAAGTCACTTTAGATGAGTCATTTGAATTTTGCATTTTTAATATACTCCGGAACAGATACAAGTTTCTCTGTATTTTCCACTGCATGCATCTGATGAAGTGGGCTGTAGCCCACAAAAGCTTATGCTCAAATAAATTTGTTAGTCTCTAAGGTGCCACAAGTACTCCTGTTCTTTTTGTGGATGCAGACTAACACAACTGCTACTCTGAAACAAGTTTCTCTGTTTACCTTTTGGAATAAGAGATAAGGTGGTTCAGTAAAGATAGTGACATAATAAATAGATAAGAGGAATGACTAAGAGAACATGCCGTTGTGTTGTGTTCCAGTGGTTTGAGTTGTGCCTTTTATCTGCCTGCAAACCAGCTGCCCTAAGTGTTAGGTGTAACCATATTGAATGGTGGAGCAAATTGGCTGTGCTGTCACTGTGGAGTGAGAAGAGTTACATCTGTACTTTGAGGAATCAAGTATTCCTCATTTCAGTATTGAGTTCTGTAGGCTTTGTCAGTATGGGGTACTGGGGTGGGGGGGTGTCTTGCCATGGGGATTGTCAGCCATCTGGTGGTCTACATGACTAGTCTCCAGTCCTTAGTGAGGAGTCAGTGAAGCCAATGGCTCAGAAGGAATCCTCAGGTCAAGGGTGAAGAGATGGTAACATTTAGCAAATCTGGGGTGGTCAGTATTTGTGTGTAGGTAGCCGCTGTTTGCTATGCCTGATCTAAACTTGAGTTTTGCCTTAGCAAAGGGTAGGTGCTAGACTTTGCCCTACAGTGCTTATGTGCTCTGTTCCCAGAGTGTCTGTAGCATCTGTAAGGACAGTGTGTTATTGGCACGTTGGAGTATCACTCAGAGGGCAGAGTAAAGGTTGCATTGCAGAAATGGTTTGTACCTTCACTTTTTATTTCCTTGTTTTCAGAGGTTTAAGGTTACCCACTGTCCACATTCTGGAAGGGCATTAGGCAGCACTGAGTAAACCTAACTCTGTATTAATGAAGGTTTGGGACAGTTAATTTCCTTGGTATTTTAAAGAAAAAAATTCCTACTACCCCATCGAGTGGTTGCCCTTGCTGAACCCCAGAGGGGAGGTGCAGTTGCCCTGAATTGTGACACCTGCTACTAGAGGGAGCTGTGGAGACTGTTCTGTTGTTTGAATCCATAAAGAAAAATACACCAAAATTTGAAAATAAACTCTTCTCATCAAGCCAGGCCTGGAAAGAAGGGACTCGGCAGAGGAGGAAGATGATGACGATGCAGGTCGGCACCTCTCACAGGTTCCAAATAAAACCGAGGAAGCCGTGTTACCATGGTTTAGGGATATCACACCAGCAGGAGCACTATTTCTCTGCACTGCAAGAAGTGCGGTAAGAGGGAACACATCAGTTAGGCTTACCACAGTGCCCCACAGAACAGCAAAGGATGAGATGAAGCCATCAGTGACGGCAGGTAGGAGCCATGGAACTAGTTATGTGACTAGGAGTTGTCGGGCTTGGAGGCAGATTGTTTCCAGATGAAAGGATATGTGAGCTGTACCATTTCACAGAACTGTATATGGTAGAGAATGAACAGATGTCATCACCCCTATTATGTTAATGTAAAGGTAAATGACGTGATATTGATAATGGAGAGAGATACAGGAGTGGCAGTGACCATGATCTCTGAGGGAGCTTACAAAAAAAAATGTTATCTGAGGTAAGATTAAAAGAAACTATTGTGCTTTGACAGAATTGCAATAAGGGCAGAGAGGGGCATTAAGCTGTCTCCCTGTCACTCTAACTTATAAAGGTGTCTGTTCACCATTAGAATTAGTTGTAATGGAAGGAAATGGCCCCCCAATAATGGGCAGAGCTTAGTTATGCAAGATTAAATTGGATTGTGGTACATCATCTGCCAGATAGGGGCACTGAAAGACCAGTATAAAGCTGTCATTAGTACAGATATGGATTTGTTTAAAGACATACACCAGCAAACCCTGGGCCATTCCTCAATTTCTGAAGGCTATACCTGTGACATATGCTCTGTGAGAGCCTATGGAAAAGCAACTGGATGACTTGGAAAAGCAGGGTATAATTTCTCTATGGAATCCAGTGAAAGAACTGCACCAATTATGTGTATCCTAAAAAGTGATGGTAGTGTAAGAATTTCTAGGGATTATAAAGTCACTAAAAACCTCTGTCTGGAGATGGACAAGTATCTACTTCCTAAACCACAAGATTTATTTGCAAAACTGACAGAGGGAATGAAGTTGAGTAAAATAGACTTGTCCCAAGCATACCAGCAGATGGCAGTGTAGCCAGATGCAAAAAAAATTCTGTTCACAAAAGGGATATTTAAGTATGAAAGATTACCTTATGGGGTAGCTAGCACACCTGTTCAGTTTCAATGAATAACAGATCAGGCACTACAGGAGGTAAATAGTGATGTCTGTTGTTTAAATGATTTGTTAATAACTGGGAGGACTTCAGAGGAACATTTAAAAATATGAAGAGGAGACACTAAAGAGATTACAAAAAATATGTTTTTAAGTTAACAGAGATAAGTATGCTTTTTTTTCTTCAAAATCAGGTTACTTGTCTGAGGCATTGTGTAGATGCAGAAGAGGTTTACCTATTAAAAGAGAATATAAAATCCGTTGAGAACACTCCAGTGCTATAGACAGTTTCAGAGCTTAGATTGTTTCTGAGTGTGTTCAATTATTATGAAAGATTCATTCCAATATTGCCAATATTAATTGCAGAAACTATAAAGTGGGTTTGGACGGAAAAGAAACATAAAACTTTTGACGTAGTCAAAAAGAAACTAGTTCTAGCCTGTTGGTATGTTGTAATCCTGAGCTTTCAATAACTAGGGCCCTGAGAAAACTGCGACTATGCAGAAATTGTGGAATTAGCCTAGTACTGCAGTTTTTTCCCTACAGCAGCGAAGTAAAAGTGGGCACCTGTACATTCTAATCTCATGCTTGGGAAATCTGTAGCCTTACATGAACTTCTGCTTCGATGTAACACTGCCCATGGATGCCTGCTTCTGTCATTCCGTTTTAGGGGAAATCGCAGCAGTTTGGGGGTAATTCAGTGTCTGTTTTTATACAAAAGAATGCAGCAGTGATCTTTCCCTGATGGCATTCTGTGTACATCCTGTGAAATTTGCTACTTTACCTATGGCAGTGCTGTAATTTAATAAAAAAAAAAAAAAAAAAAAAAGATTTTCTCAGGGGCCTACCCTTAACCTAACCTGTGACACCTCTCCTGGAGGAATTGGTTCTGTCATTTCACACATTTGTAAAGATAGGAGTGAAAAATCCATAGCATTTGCTTGCAGAACATTATCAAAGGCTGAAAGATAAGACTCACAAATTAAAAAAGAAGCATTAGCATCATTTTGGAGGTTATTAAATTCCAGTGAATACCTGTTTGGGAAACAATTGACCTTAATCACTGATATGGAATTATAGGGTTAGAAGGAACCACAAGGGTCATCTAGTCTAACCCCTACTAAGATGCAGGATTTGTTGTTTCTAAACCACCCAAGACAGATGCTGTCCAGTCTCCTTTTGAAAACCTCCAGTGGAGAACCTTCCGCAACTTCCCGAGGCAATCTGTTCCATCGCCATATTGTTATTACCGTTAGGAAGTATAATCTACTGGTAAAAATACTGGGTCCAAAGGCGTTCCACTAGTGGCAGCATGGCTGAAGAAATGGGATTTGATCTTAGCTGCCCATCCATATGACATTTATTATAGACCATCAGAAAAACATGCTACTGCAGAAGCATTCTCCTGTTTGCCCCTTTACACAGGGAAACAGTGAGGAAAACTCTGCGTATAGAGTCTCTTTCCTAGATGACCTTCCTATTACAGCTAATGAAATTGCTCTGGAAATAAGAAAAGATCCCATTTTGGTTAAGGCGATGCACTATCAGGGTGGCCAAATCATACAACAGAACAACTTAGCCCTTACTATTTCAAGAAACTGGAGTTATCCCTGTAGGATGGTTGTTTACCATGGGGACTAGGGTTGCCTGGTGTCCAGTTTTCTACCGGAATGCCCGGTCAAAAAGTGACCCTGGTGGCTCCGGTCAGCACCGCTGATCAGGCCTTTAAAATTCAGGTTGGCCACCCACAGCAGGGCAGGCAGGGTGCCTGCCTGGATCTGTGCAGCTCCTGGGAAGCTGCCAGCATGTCTATCTGGCTCATCTGCTCCTTTCAGACAGGTCACTTTCCACCATTGCCTCAGCTCCCTGAATGACAAGAACCAGCCAACTGGGAAACAGGGAAGAGGAGGGTTTTAAACAGGCATACCGATTATAAATATTGTTACAAATCTGTGGCACCCAAGGACTTCCCTGTTGTCACTCTGCTGAACTGCATGGCCCTCAGGGCTGTACTGTGACTGTGTGCATAGGACTTGGCTTTTCCTACCCCAAAAACTTGGGCCTCAATGACTGGAGCAAAAGGAGATTCTCCACTAGATGTTAGCAGTATAGAGCCTATGATACTCAACTAAGCATTTCTGATTCATCCAACAATGCCCTGCAGTGCACATATATTCTGAATAGCTGGGTACAGTGTTAGTGCTGTTTTATAATGGGGATGATTCACCTTTACTCCCTGCACCCCTTTAGCTCTCCATGGGCTCAGTCGTTAAGTAGTCCCCGCCCTGGTATGGGGCCATATCCCCAGGGCTTCCTCCCTGGAGACACAACCTTTCTACGGCTGGGCTCAGTCCTTTCTCAGTCCCAGCATCCAGCTAGGAGCTCCTTCTTTGCTCCCCCAGTGCCTACTAACAAATTGTCTTTGGCTCAATCCTAGCAGGCAGGCAGGCAGGAGCCTCTCGCTGCCCCAGTCCCTGCCCCCACTTAGCTGTCTGTGCACCTACTGCTCTTCAGCCAGGCACACAGTCCTTTCTTTTCCAGCAACTAACTGCTGAGCTGTTCTGCAGCTCCTTTTATATGGCCCTCCTGGCCCCTGATTGGTTGCTTCCACACAATCACTCTAGGCCACTTGGGAGGATCTCTCCACAGCTCCTTTCCTGGGATGAGTGTGGCAAACTCTGAGGCCTCCAAGCAGTGGCCCTTAAGGCCTAGTCCCCCCCATCACAAGCCCCCAGATAACTAAGTCCAATAATTTTGGATCATGTCCCTGTACTATGGGCCTAGTGAAACACTTGGAACATTAGCTCCCTCACCCTGCATGAAACTTACTGTGCTTCATGGCAACACCCCTTTTGTCACTAGGTGTTTTTAGAGCACCAGCACCACAGAAACCAGGCACTGTATTAATAGGCCTCCTCTCATGCCCTGTCCCTCCAGGGGGCCCTTAGCTACCCTCTCTCTCTCCTCCATGTCATTAAGTTATCACATTGCAACAGGTAAATCAGAAAGGTCTTCACAGGCTATTCGTGCTCTGCAGCAGAACACTTCCTCCTCATTCATGGTCCAGACTGATCTGGTCTCTCTCATTTCAGTTATGCCAGGACAGGGGTTGGCAACACACAAGTGGTGTGCCGAGTCTTCATTTATTTACTCTAATTTAAGGCTTCACGTACCGGTAATACATTTTAATGTTTTTAGAAGGTCTCTTTCTATAAGTCTATATTATGTAACCAAGCTATTGAATGTAAAGTAAAAAAGATTTTCAAAATGTTTAAGAAGCGTCATTTTAAAATTAAATTAAAATGCTGATCTTATGCCACCAGCCTGCTCAGCTCGCTGCCAGCCTGGGGTTCTGTTCACCTAGGCCGGCAGCGGGCTGAGCAGGGCCTGTGGCCGAGAACCCAGGACCCCAGACCTGTGGGGGCGGGGGAGGGCTCAGGGCAGAAGGTTGGGGTGGGGGAGGGGGTTTCAAGAGTCAGGTCAGAGGGCTGGAGGTGGGGGGGTTGCAGGGCAGAGGGATGGGTCTGTGGGGAGGCAGGGCAGAGGGATGGGACTGTGGGGAGGCAGGGCAGAAGGCTGGATGTGTGTTGAGATAGGGGGGTTCAGGGCTGAGGGGTGTGGGGGGTGCAGGGCAGAAGGCTGGGTGTGGGGGGGGTTCAAGGGTCAGGGAAGAGGGCCGCGGGTATGGGGGGTGCAGGGCAGAAGGCTGGATGTGTGTTGAGATAGGGGGGTTCAGGGCTGAGGGGTGTGGGGGGTGCAGGGCAGAAGGCTGGGTGTGGGGGGGGTTCAAGGGTCAGGGAAGAGGGCTGCGGGTATGGGGGGTGCAGGGCAGAAGACTGAGTGTTGGGGGGGTCGGCAGAGGGCTGGGTGTGTGGGGGGGGTGGGAGTTCAGGGCAGAGGGCTGGGTGTGGAGGGTTCAAGGTTCAGGGCAGAGGGCTAGGGGCATGGGAGGTGCAGGGCAGAAGGCTGAGTGTGTGTGTGTGTGTGTGGGGTCAGGGCAGAGGGCTGGGGTGCTCCCAGCCCCCTCCCCTGAGTGACTCTTGGCAGGGGGCTGGAAGGGATATGCCTTGTTCCACCCTGTCATGGTATAATTCCCCACTCTGAACCTTAGCGTCCAAAAGATGAGGTACCAGCATGAATTCCTCTAAGCTCAATTACCAGCTTAATACTTGTAGCGCTGCCACCAACCAGGAATTCCAGTGCCTGGTACACTCTGGTCCCCAAAACCTTGCCTGGGGACCCCCAAGACCCAGACCCCTCTGGATCTTAACACAAGGAAAGTAAACCCTTTCCCTCACCGTTGCCTCTCCCAGACTTCCCCTCCTTGGGTTACGCTGGAAGATCACTGTGATTCAAACTCCTTGAATCTTAAAACAGAGAGGAAAATCCATCTTCCCCCCTCCTTCTCAATCCCCCTCCCAGACTCTCCCTGAGAGAAAATAATCCTAACACAGAGAGAAATTAACCTTTCTCTCCCCCTTCCCTCCTTTCTCCCCACCAATTCCCTGGTGGATCCAGACCCAGTCCCCTGGGGTCTCACCAGAATAAAAAAAAAAACAATCAGGTTCTTAAACAAGAAAAGCTTTTAATTAAAGAGGGAAAAACAGTAAAAATTATCTGTGTAAATTTAAGATGGAATATGTTACAGGGTCTTTCAGCTATAGACACTGGGAATACCTTCCCAGCCTAAGTATACAAGTACATATTTGAACTCCTTCCAGCCAAATACACATTTGCAAATAAAGAAAACAAACATAAGCCTAACTTGCTTTATCTACCTAGTAGTCACTATTCTGGACATATAAGAGACTGTATCAAAGAGATTGGAGAGAAACCTGGTTGCACATCTGGTCACTCTCAGAACCCAGAGTGAACAACAACGAAAAACTAACAGCACACACACAAACTTCCCTCCCTCAAGATTTGAAAGTATCCTGTCCCCTGATTGGTCCTCTGGTCAGGTGACAGCCAGGCTCATAGATCTTGTTAACCCTTTACAGGCAAAAGAGATATGAAGTACTTCTGTTCTATTAACTCTTACTTATCTGTTTATGACACACCCCCTTCCCCCAGGCTCCGTCCCTACCTCTCCCTGCATCCTCTACGGAGCTATGTGCACGCTGCTGCTTTTCTCCCCTCCCCCTCACTAGGGCCATCAGCTGATTGGCTCAGGGAAGGAGAGGAGGCGGGGCAGGAAAGCACCACACTGGGGGAAGAAGCGGGGCAGGGGAAAGCTTGGCTGCAGCAGAACCAAGCTTCTGCCTCCTGCCCCCACAGGGGAGGGCTGAGTTGGGCTGAGGGCTGGGACCGCGGCAGGCGGCTGTGTGCCGCTCAAAGTCGGCTCACATGCTGTAGGTTGCTGACCCCTGTGCCAGGACGTGCAATAGCATTGTTGATGGAAAGATGCTCTCAGGCTTTGTACCAGTCAATTCCACCCTGTGGAAGGATGAGAGTGAGGTGAATAAGCCACCCCAGGGGCAAAGGAGGTTACAGGCTGTTGTACCCTGGGCTGGATAAAAGGAGAGGACTGGGCCAGCCAACCAAAGCCATGCAGGCATTCACTGAAGCCCACTTGTCTCAGGACACATTGCCATCCGCTTCATTCCATACAACCAGTAACCCACTTAATGAAACAAACATTATACCCAAGCTGTGCATGGATGCCTGCAGACGAGCTTAGGCCATATACACACACCCCCACAACCAACCAACCAGAGACAGATTTTATAGGTATCTAGGTATTAAAATACATTTGAAAATTTGCCTCCAGTGATTATTTTTCAGTTCCCACTTTGACCACTAGATGACACAGTTGTTTCACAGGAATAGAAGTGGTGAATCATAATATCATCACATAGAATACCAGGGTTGGAAGGGACCTCTGCTCAGAGCAGGACCAGTTCCCAACTAAATCATCCCAGCCATGCTTTGTCAAGCCTGACCTTAAAAACCTCTAAGGAAGGAGATTCCACCACCTCCATAGGTAACCCATTCCAGTGCCATTCACAAGGGCATTTCTGCAGGATCTGGATGCCTCTTATGTTTAATGCTTATTAATAATGGATTCTCTTTCCCATGTCCTTGTTTAAAGCTTCAGGATGATTGTGTAATGATGCAGGTGGAAGCCAGGAACAACTGTATCCCCTTCTACATGGAAAACATATATTCAAAGAGAGATTTCCCCCCTGGTGTTATATATGTCTACAAGCTTTAAACAGATGCCTTTTGAAAAATTTTTAGTCTCAGAGCCAAAAATCTTAACAAGACAACTGTAAAGACACTGATCAGGTGAACAGGGACTCTCTGGGGTGATGGTGCCATGCAAGGTGAGAGCCACATATATTTGGAATCCATGTCAGTAGGTTTTTGGTGAAGAGAAATTGATATTAAAAGAAAACATCTAATGCTCCCCTCTGTCCTCCCATTCCCAGGTCTCTCAGAAGAATATCAGTTTCTCTTTCTTAGCTGAGCAAGAACTTTCTGTGTCCAACATCAACCAGCTTCAGTGCTGATATATGGTTACTATAAAAGAGGTAGGAGGCCTGGCTGAGATCCTTCTCTGTTTCCACTAAACTGGGTGATGTTTATTTGCACTTTGCTGCTGTACCTTACCACAATTGACAAAGGGCCACAACCAGCCTGTGTGTTGGATGTTAGCCCCATGTCCCTCCCAGATGCAGCCAATGGACTCACTGGAACTCACCAGACACTGTGTGTATGTTGTAGCTCTGCCTTGGGAAGGGATTAGTCCAAAATGAGATTTCAAGAGAGTTTCATCAAATAGTTAGTGACTTACTGAACATGTCAGATTCTGCCCATGAGTTTATAGATCAGCTGTGAAGACAGGTCATTCTGAAACAAGGGAGGCTGTGAGCCAGGGGAACTCTTGGTGCCAACTGGTGGAAGACACAGGGATGCATAAGTGTTGCAGGGATCCCCCTGGGTCTGGTATTTACATAGTACTTTGTCAGAATCTGTTGCAAGATCTTTACTGAAATCTTGTCACACTGGCCATCATAATCATTGCAACATGTATGTGTGGTTACTATGTAAGAAGCTATGCATATATAATGAAAATTATATTTTAAGTTCTGTGAGTTGGGTGCACCTACCAGCAGTGGATAAGCAAGTTTCTTTCAGACAGAAAATGTTTATCTATTGGTCTGTCTATATTTAAATGAGGATATTGTATATTTCAGAATGAACACCTATTTACATTATGAGCAAAATGCTAATCAAGTGATTGAAAAGTCTCCAGTGAAGACAATGGATTTTTTTGTTTTAAAAAACTACAGCTCTAGGGACAGAAACAAACTCTGCATCTTTCCACTGAGGAGGCAAGAGTTCAGCATACTTGTATCATGAATGGAAGATCACAGCCTAGGTTGGCTGTAATACACTGGAAGGATTTGGGGTGAGTTTTTGCTCTATCTGACATGACAAGTAAAGTGTAGGCTCTAGAGTGCATGTTATGATTTTATTTTATATGTAACATTTTGTGTCCAAAATTTCTGCTTTTTATCACTTGAATCTCTGCTCTTTTTTGTTTTTGTTTTTTTAATTTTTCTCTGTAAACAAATCTCTAAGTGCTGTGTGTAAAGCAGAGCTGTGTTCTATGGTATAACTGATCAGCTGTGATGTACTGCTCGTTGGGAACAGCAGATTTGGAGAAGCTGAGAGTGTCCAGTGGATGAGGGGCTTAACATTGCAAATGGATGCTTGGATGTCTCAAGGGTTGGAGTGTATCTCTCATTAACCAATAAAGAGAGCAGGGCCTGGAAGGTAGTGCTTGTCTTGCCACAGGCTGGTGGTGTTGGGGAACCAACCCACAGTGAGTACAGACAAGGCTTCCTCATGCTCAGGGCAGGAGGTATTGAGGTCCCTCACATCCATGGATACCCCTTGGAATCATCACACAGGATTCAACTTCTCACAGGTGTTTGTGAGTTGAGAATACTCTAATTGGGGCAGGGGGCAGTTATGTGGAGGTTATAACAGTGGTTTGATAGAATGTGACATTTGGGTTTTTTCTTTTCCAGGCAAACACGTCTTGCTGAGTGCAGCACAGTCTGTGGTCAGACATCTCACCTGGAAAGCAGCTGCAAGTCTGTAGCGATTAGAGTAACGTGTGAGTGATACTCTATATAGAGAGCGATAAGAATGGGGAGAGGGGAAGGTGGGGGGAGGAGAGAGTGGGTGGCATGCAGAGATGTAGCTAATGAAAGGAAGAGCTGTTCCAAATCGAAAATGCTCTGAGGCATTTTGTAAGGTATTTGAAAATGAGCCCATGTCCCTGGAAAAATATACAAGATTTTGCAGATGTTGGGCTTGGAAAGGAATCCCTTTTTACAGTGAAAATAAACCTATTCCTGAGCAGAAAATGGGCCCCATCAGGTGGGATTTTCAAAAGCAACTAAATGACTTAGGAGCACATGTGCTATTGAAAGTCAGTGGGCAGTGCACTGCTGAGGCACTTTTGAAAATCCCACACATCAGCTGAAGATGACTCTGGGATCAGAACTCTTGCATATTCAGGATTTGAAATGTCTCACGGTGCTGATCCTGTAACAGCCTCTTCAGGGAGCTTCATGGAAAAGTGAAACATGCGGGGCATGAAATTGCCTAAAACACAGTGAAAATCTCTGTGCTGAATTCTACACCTGCAGTTTCATGCAGCTGCAGTGGTTTGTAGAGCAGGAAACAAAAGGAAGTGGGATTACATGTGGATTTTTCCCTCCTGGCACAACTAGAATTCCCATTAAAGCCAGTGGGGCTGATTCTGATCTCTCTTGCTCCAGCATAAATCAAGAGTAACTCCCACAAAGTTCACAGAGTTACAGCAGTGTAGGAGAGAGCATGGGTGGGGATGTAGGATTGCTCTGCATGGGTCCAAACAGGCTGATATTTCATGTAATTAATAGAACCCCCCCTTTCAGGACTGGCCTGTTTAGCTGTACAGAATGACATTTTCTGGGGAGAAAATTGAGCTCTTTTTGGTGCTGACTCTCCCTTTTCATTGCTATGACAGAGTGCTGAGGTCTGACAGGTAGGACAGCAGCCTCCTGGTTTTAGCCTCAATTAGTTCCTCCAGGGACAACTGCTAGAGCAATTAGCTAATCAGAAGGAGAGGCTGGGGAGGTAAGGAAGAAATTAGACCTCAGCCGGCTAACCTGATAAAAGCCAGGAAGGAAGTGCTACAAGGAAAGGATGACTTGGCTACCTGAGTCCAGACTGAAAGAGTTCCCAAGACAAGGAAATCTCTTTTCCTCCTAGGGCCCTGGTAAAGATGGATTGAAAGATGTAGGATTAAAAACTGATGTTGCCCGGTGTTGGTGGAAGGGTTTGGAATAAAATACAGACTGAACACTAAAAGAGAGTGGGTCTGAGCAGTTTCTGGAGCATCAGAGGATGGACAGAGCATCACCTTGTTACAGTCACTCATGGTTTTTACTTGGTGTTTTTTCTTCTTCACAGGACAAATGTGGAATGTGAACTGAGGAAAGAAGCTGGACAGCTTACTCTCCCTCTAACTATAGACTGTTAGTAAATGTTACACTTACAATCTGACTGACTGCCTGCTGTGACTGTGCAGTAGGTAACTTGGCTAGATTCAACCCTAGTGTGTATATCCCCTCCATGAACTCCCTCCAGATCTATAAGACCACACATGATCCTGGTTCCACACTCAGACTGAGAACAGTAGTTCGTCAAAGCATATAACATTCCCCATAATAAACTTCTCAAATTCCACGACTGGGTCCTGGTTATCTTGTTCTCTCTACACGCGTTAGTGGCATGAAACTGAAGAACACTTACTGCTAGTAAACTCAATGGCATTTCCCTTTTGTAGTGCAATAAGAACTTATGAACACTCCAGCTGACCAATTCCAAAATTTCAGGGAATGTTCTAGGCATCAGTGGGCAGAACCCTGCAGATTTTGAAGAAACATGGATAACTGGAAAAGCCTGATTTCTACTGGTGCATGTGTAATTTAAAGTCAGGCCTACAGCATGCCCATTTGCTGCAGGCAGAGAAATCTCTGGTGCCCCTGTTGCTGCCTACACAAATCACAGGCAGCTGTTTAATATGCTGTTCTCTCTCCATTAGGTGAATTGCCCGGCCTATTTAAGCAATGATGTGTGCAATTTCTAGTTAGAGCGAAAGGCAGTCCCAAAAAGACAGGAACAAAAGGGCAATGGAGTTATGCATGACTCTTGGGTGAGCCATCAGGAATAATGTGGGCAAGGCAAAATATCTGTTTCACAGCTTTGCCAGTGGCCCTCAGTCCTTTGCTGCAGCCCCCTGCTATTCCAATCCTAGTTGTCTCTTAAGAGCACAGTTTCACTAGGTCTTCCACTAATTTCCATACTTCATAAAACCTGAGCACTGGGATTAAAAACTTACACACCCCTCCTTTGCAAGTAAGAGGAAGGTAAGTAAGAAAGGGACTGTGCCATTTAGAGGACGGAGCATCCCTCTGCCTTGTCCACTTCACAACACTTTCCCAATTACTCAGCCCATTACAGGGAAAACAAGAGGGAAAGTTAGCACCACTCCCTTTAGGGCTGGTCTACACTGGGGTGGAGAGGCTGAAGTATCTTAGTTCAACTTTCCTGGCTGTCCTTATGGCGGCAAGTCGATCGTCGTGGCTCCGCTGTTGACTCCGGTTACTCCTGCCGAGGTGGAGTATGGGCATCAATTCAGGGATCAATTATTACCCGCCAATCCGACGGATAGTGTAGACGTGGCCTTAGTCTCATTCAGTACTGAATCAGTCACCCCCTCCCCCACACCTTGATCCTTGTCCCTAGGATGTACCAGTTTTAGGTCGGTGCTCAGTTCAGAGAATACCACAATTACCCTAATGCAGGATAGGACCCACACAATCAGTGTGTTGCTTGTGTCTGATACAGCTGGAGCCAGTGATTATGGGGCCCCTGTGATGTGACCGTCCCCTTGTCAATCTGACCCGCATCATATTTCTAGGACCAGGACGTACAGTCTAGTTTGTTCCCTGTACCTCTTCACATCAGAGCATTAAAACGAGGGGAGGTCCTGACTTACCACTAGATAGTGTGGCAAGGCACCTCCTCCACCCCAACAGGCTCACTGCTTCCCCTCTGGCAGGGGGGCCTTGAGTAAGTCAGTCCCACTCCAGATAGTGTTTATTCTCCTACTTGGGGTTTATTTCTCAATAGTTTCCAAGAAGGCCTCCGAGTAGGTCCAAGGAGTACCCTTCCACCAAACAAAAACAAACATGTTTGTAACACAAACCAAAGGTGAATACCTTTTCCTACCCTCTCCAGGGGCATGTGGCCTGTTATTGGGGGAGGTTTAGGTTGGATATTAGGAAAAACTTTTTCACTTGGAGAGTGGTGAAGCACTGGAATGGGTTACCTAGGGAGGTGGTGGAATCTCCTTCCTTAGAGATTTTTAAGGTCAGGCTTGACAAAGCCCTGGCCGGGATGATTTAGTTGGGAATTGGTCCTGCTTTGAGCAGGGCGTTGGACTAGATGACCTCCTGAGATCCCTTCCAACCCTGATATTCTATGATTTTATGATGATTGGCCCTGGAGCACCAGTTCTTCCCCTAAATGGGCAGGTAGCTTCCACTGTAAAGACACGAGCAACCATCCAACGTGGAGAAGCCTTTCTCCCTGCTGCCACTAGCCCCGCAGCAGCTTGTCTCTCACCTGAGGAAGGGTTTTTGAAAGTCTCAAGTAGTCCTTAATTGTACTCAGGTATCCCTAGTTGACCTGAGGTAACCCCTTTTCAACTTATAGTGAAAAGGGCCTTTCTTATTCTGGGGCTAATATACCCACCCGCTTCCTGGAATCCAACAGGAGCCTGCTCTTACATCTATCCAGCCTGACTTTGCCATGATAGTAACAAGCTAGCAATGCTGACTCTAGGGTTAAATGCAGTGGGCATGCCTACGTGGCCCTGCAGTTTAAACTACAGTGGTGTAAACAGCAGTGCACACTAATGTGCTACGCTATAACTCCACTCTGTAGAGTGGGGTGGACAACTACAGCTGGTCCGGCCTCCTGCCTGGCCCCTGAGCTCCTGGGCCGGGAGGCTAGTCCCTGATCCTTCCTCCACTGTCCTCCCTGACCTAGTGCTCTGTGCTGCCCTGCGCTGTGGCGGCGGCATGGGCTGGCCTCAGCTGGGAGGCACAGTTGTAGCGCTGCCAGCCACCGGTGCTCCAGGCAGCGCAGTAAGGGGGCAGGGAGCGGGGAGGGGAGGAGGTTGGATAGAGGGCAGGGGAATTTGAGGGGGTGATTGGGGGGACCTAGAAAGGGGTCAGTTGGTCAGAGGGTGGGGAATGGGTTGAATGGGGGAAGTGAGGGCAGTTGGGATTGAGAGGAGGGGTTGGATGGGGCAGTGTGGGGCAGTCAGAGGCAAGGGTTCTGGGGGAAGTCAGGGGACAAGGAGTGGGGGATCATCGGAACGGGGGGTTGGATGGGGCAGGAGTCCCAGAGGGGCAGATGGGATGGTGGGATGGGCCATGACCCCCTTCCCTAACTGGCCCTCCATACAATTTCCAAAACCCGATGCGGCCCTCAGGCCAAAAAGTTTGTCTGCCCCTGGTGTAGACCCTGTGAGTGCAAACTGAAAATTAGGTAGTTTGCATTAATATAGCCCTGTTTCAGGAGTATGGCAATGCAAATTTTGTGCCTTTTATTTACACCTTCAGGGTTTATGTGGGGCAGTTACAGCAAAGAATAATAGCACACAGTGCAGTTTGCACCCCTCTAGTTGAAACTGCAGGGCCATGTAGCAAACCCTTAGAGAAAAAAATAATGAAAATAAGTAATGATTAGTGTAGACAGCATTTCCACCAATAGATGGGGCTGTATCTTTATCTTAGTGTTAAGTTGTGTTGTTGTATCCAATGTAGGGAGTTTAGCTGGGAGTTCAGTCCTGCCTTTGGTGCTGGAGTTATTTCTTGCAGTGTCTCAATAAATACTTTGGGTTCTACAAGCAAATATTACAACTGGTGGCACCAGCTTCAAGATGGCAAAAGCAGTTTTGCCTGAGAAGAAATGAGGGGATCTTGCAGACGAGACTGGAGTCTGTGCATAGTTGGCAGACTTTAAGCTGATGCTCTCTGTTAATGAGTGGTCTGGTGAAAAAGCAGCACATACCTAGCACTGTGTTTGGATGGTGACTCCAACTAATTTTACCAGCACCTTCCCTTTGTGGATCATAGTTTTTATAGACAGTAGCACGAACATTTGTATGACCCCCATGGGGGGAGATTCATCATTTTGAAATACTGGAAGGAATGGCAAGCCAGGAAGTGGCAGGGAGGGGAACATCTGTGTAGGTATTTGTGTACATTGCAGACACTGTTCGAAAGGATTTTCCCTGCACTATCTTGCCTGGGAGATGGCTCAAATGAAGCAGAATCTGCTGCGCTGAATCTGGAACTGGCAATGCAGAGATGGGGCCTATGCCTAGTGGCGAGCTGTGAGAGAATCCCATTTATAAACTGTTCAACAGAGGATCTTCATAAGCTGATGGTGAAGAAAGATCACATACTGGAAAAAACCTAAGGGCCAGATTATACACAGAGTTACAAATGTGGAAGCAGAAAGTGATGTTTCCTTAAAGGAATCAGCTGTTAATTCCCAGCCCCCGTGTGACCCCTGTGCAGCAACTCTAGAAAAGATTGTGAGGGAAATGGCTAAAAAAATGGAGGAGGCCCGGGGGGAAGCTGTGCACGGCCATCTGGTGGGTCAGGGAGGGACTGTTTTCCTAGTGGGTCCCAGGTCAGATGACATTTGCGGGTGATGCAGAGGCAAAGACCTTGGGAGATGAAATTGCCCATGAGTGGGAAGCCACATCCAGGGAAATTAGAAATTGCTGCAGCAGTAGGGCCACCCTACTAAACGGGCTTTTATTGTGGCAACCAACATTTCTAGTGATGTTGTACTGGGAGTAGATTTCATCTGAGGGAATCACAAAATCCTGGTGTGGATGCTGGGGGGCATCTTCTAGACCTTCAAGATACCTCTACCTTGCTTACAGGGTGGTAGCTCAGAATAAAGCAGCCGTAGAAGGCAATGAAAGGATCTGAATAGAACAGCTGTTTTAATGGCATGCTAGTGTGTTTCCCAAGTTCTTCATTATTCCTGGAAGATAGGATTGGATGCAATATCAGACTGTTTTTAAGCCTGAAATTGTTCCAGTGGGACAACTTCAGCCTGCAGCTGCAGGGGGAGCAAAGGTTAGGTGGGAGGGCAGAACTGATGTGAGGGCAGGAGTGAAGCAGGGTTGTAAAGCAGAATTAATTGCTGGGCAGGGGACAGGCTGATGTGGGGGTGAAAGTTCTCATAGAAGGGGCCAAAAATCACCTTAATAAATTTAGGTGAAGGGGCTACACTACTTGTCATATGGACATGAACACACACATGGATGGACAGACACTAGGGTGACCACACAGCAAGTGTAAAAAATCGGGACATGAGGTGGGAGGTAATAGGCTCCTATATAAGACAATGTCCGAAATATCGGGACTGTCCCTATAAAATTGGGACATCTGGTCACCCTAATGGATACAGACCCACTGGTTATAGGCAGGGGGCATTCAACAATCGACAGTTAGGCCAAAAATGCAATACAATCTTTTTTAAAAAACTTGGTTTGGGGCCAATGCCATGATTTTTGAGCCCTGACTCATGATTTTTTAACTTTTGGGTTGGCAATACTGAAAATGTCACAGCTATAACCCCTATAGATGGTGAAAGGGTGGGAAGAGGGCATGAGGGTGGGAGAGAAGGAAGAGCAGGAGGCTGATGTGAGAGGATGCAGAAGGGGCACAGCTCAGCTGGGAACCCTGCTAGCAGTTGCCCAACTCCACAATGTTTAAGACCTGTCCAGAATCTAGGCCTGTGTAATGGAAACCCTGGGCCAAGCAGCTGCAAAGAGTGAGACAATCACCAGACCCCAAATTTTTCCTTTGCTCCAAAGACTGGAGGGAGTGTGGCTCAGCTGCCCTCTAGGAAATCCCACCAGCAGATGGTCAGTCATTTACTGTGTGTTGGCCTAGCCCTAATGCTCATCACAGCCATAGCAGCAGCAGTTCACCCTGTGTCCGCTGCAGGTCAGCTGAGCTGATCCCACACTCTCCCAGTAGGTGGGGGCACACTCACCAATCAAGAAACACCACCTGGCAGCATGGGACAAAGTTCAGTCACTAAACAGAAGGAACAAGGAGACAAAAAATAAAAATTAAAGTGCGAAATAAAAAAATCAAATATTTGAAAATAATTAAAAACACATTTTTCTAATTGATTTTTTTTTCACAAAAAGGACATTTCTTTGGCATTTGTAGTCTTCAAAACAAGAGTTGTGATCAATAATTTTTCATTAGAAAAATTTTTCATCAGCTCTCCCATGACATGCTTGGCTCTTGCAGCAGTTAGTACATTTCTGACTAGCAGAGGAAGCTTTTGAAACAGGCTGGCGCATACAGGAAAGCACACACAAATATCCTGATCCAGAGAGATTTGTCTCAGGTGTGTGTTTAAAAAAAGGGTCCCAACAGTCTTTCATGTGAGATATAGAGATTAATCCTTATAAAACTCAGACTGAACTGTAGAAACCACAGAACCTCATCTACACAAGTCTCAAACTCCCTCAAGGCCTAAGTGAGGAAGAAAGTGGTTTCTTTCCCACCACTCATTTCCCCTCAAGTATGTTGCTCCTTCCTCCCTGCTATTAGCTCCATCTCTTACATAAACATCCTTATAAGAGATAAGAGCAGCTGAAAATCACACATGTGCACTCATACAAACATACAGCTGTAAATAGAACTGTGATACACCGGCCCTCACTCCTATATATTTTTAGACTGTAAAAGTTTGCAGGGCAGGGAATATCTTTTAACATATATGTCTGTACAGTCCTCATTGTACAGTGGGACCCTAATCCTGACCAAGGGATTCTGAACAATAACATTATTTGTAATTATTTGTACTACTGTATTAATAGGTCATTAGCAAAATCCATTTTTTAAATTCTCAGTGCTAGGCCAATTCTCTAAAAGATTTTCTCTGTGCTAAGAATGTATCGGCAACCATTCTGCAAAATGTCTAGTTTCTACATCAAACCCCAGAGATGATACTGCTGTTCAACATAAAGTGTGTTTTGTTTTGTTTTAATAATGGTAAAAGTGTATTTTTTTTCTTTTTCTTTGTGTTTACAAATGTCTGGCCTATTTTGGCTGATTTTATTCTTTAATCACTTTAAGGAGAGTCTAGATTAGAAAATTTCAGCCTTGAAGATAAAAAGTTATGAAGAGGTGGAAAGGATCCCTTTAAAATGGAAATGCTCTGGCAACGTTACCTGTAGTCTGGAGCACAGGTGTTGACCTGCACTCCACCTACAATAGATCCAGGAAGACAACCATCCACCACACAGCCGGATATGACTGTCAGTGGTCAGCTCTTGTTATGAATTCACGCGGTTTTGGCAATTCTCTTGGATAAATTTGATTCAATAAAATTGGTGACCTCATGTGATCTTAATTTCTCCAAAGTGCAGGCTTCATAGTAGAATTGGTTGAATAAAGAAAAAGCTTTACAAATAATCTCAAACTGCTCTGCCTAGCTCATACCCAGCTCCACGAAGGAATTTAAGGTGTGTAAATTGCTAGATTGCTTAGAAGGCTACTTCAGAACAGCATGTGAACAGCTGAAAAACCATTAGTGGAGAATGAGTGGCTTTTAGGCCCAGACTTGTTCCTCGGTGAGGGTGTCCCCAAGCAGGGGCACCTTGGGCTCGGCAGCTGCAGGGATCAGGGGTCCCAGCTCCTGTTCGGGGGGGCAGGGAAGGAGAAGGGGATTACAGAGTGATCAGCAGCCCCTCTCGTTTGTTCCACGATTTCAGAAGGGTCACATGATAGATTCAGCACTCTTTTCACTGATCTGGCTGGTGGACCTCATAGATAATGGGACCTGCCTGGCAGATTACCTCATATGAAGCCTGCCATTGGGCTAGAATTTTGGCCTCCTCGGAGGGTAGCAGTACGTGGCCCTGATCCCCTGGTTCTAAGGTCTGAATGCGCTCCCCGGTTATAAGTCCTGGGCTAGGACCCCTGGACGGCCTGCAAATTCTCCCTCACTAGATTACCGACCAGGGTTAGGTGTTGTTGCAGTTGCATGACATACTGTAGAAGCCCCTGGGTCTGGGTCTAGGTCTGAGTCGAGGCCTGTTCCCAGATCTCCCATATTAGGTCGAGCAAACCATGAGGTAGATGCCCATACAGTAGCTCAGATGGCAAGAACTAGGTGGAGGCTTGCGGTGCCTCCCTGATGGCAAGCAGTGGAGGAAGAAGGTCAGTTAGTCCCAAGGGTACAAGTCTTTCGGTGGAACTTTCAGAGTATCTCCTTGAGAATCCAATTGAAGTGCTCAACCAGTCTGTTCATCTGGGGGTGATAGACTGATGTCCGCAGCGTCTTGATCCCTAGAAGGCCGCAAACTTCACGGAGCAGCCAGGAGGTGACATATGTTTCCTTCTGCGTCACAATCTCCCAGGGTAAGCCCACCGGAGTTATGGAGTTCTGCCATGATGCTTCATGCTGTGGCTTTCCATAGGGGGACTGCCTCAGGAAAGTGGGTGGCCTAATCCATCACTACCAGGATGTAGTGATAGCCAGCAGCGCTTTTAGTGAGAGGCCCCATTAGTTCCCTCATGACCCTCTCAAAGGGTGTTCCCACCACCAGAAATGGGACCAGGGGAGCTTTCGGTACCTCTGGAGGTAGTGTCAGTTGACACTCCAGGTAGGAAGCACAGTAATCTTTGAGATGCCCAGCTAGAAAAAACAGGCCAAGACCCCAGCCATGGTCTTCACCTGACCCAAATGGCTGACTGTGGGGACGCCATAAGCCATCTTATGTACTGTCTGCCGGTGACACTGGTGGCATGACTCGCTGGAACCAGGGCTTGCGGGTCTGAGGATCCTGGGAAACCCTCATAGGTGCTTCCCTGTCAGCTCAGATTATGGCCACTGAGCTGCGCACTATAGGTTCATTGCTGCCCCGGTTGTCTGACTGGGTTGGAGTGTCTCCTCTGGGGGTGCTGAGATCCGCACGTGGGGCTAGGTGAGCCTCCCTGCACACCTCAGCCTGCCCTCATGGGGGGTTTCCCTCAAGGACCATCTGCTCTGGCAGTTTTGGTGTGCAAAATCCTGGTGAACTCCGGCCAGGCAAGTCTGAGGATGATGGGATAAGGCAGCTTCAGGGCGACCCCTGCTGTTATTACCCAGGTCACACTATCCATAGTTAATGGCACTCAAGTGTTCTGATACATCTTCACATCCCCATGGATACAGAGGAGCCCAATCTGGCCAGGTCACTTGCTGGGGCAAGTCCCTGACACATTAGAGTCTGTCCACAGCCAGAGTCCACCAGAGCATGTACCTTTTTCCTGTTAAGGCCCATGGGAATCAGCACCTTGGCAGTGGGGCGCCAGCGGGCATGGGTTTCCCCTGTGTAAACTTGCACAAAGGAGCAGTCCATGGTTGGGCACTGTTGCTGGGGGTGCCCAAAGCTGCCACAAGTGAAATGAGGCCAAATCTTGGCAGGGACAGTCTGGGCCTCATCTTCCCCTCTCTGCTGTGGCTTGCAAGTGTCCTGTAGGAATTTGGGACGGGTGGTGGCAGGGGACCATTGTGATGGTCCTTGTCATGGTTCGACTCCCAGTGGGCTGCTATTTTAGCACTGGAGGGCCTTTCTGAGGCTGAGGTTGGGGGGCTTCACACCGTCGTCATGATTCCAGGCATCATAGGAGCCTGTCCATCCAGAAAGTCCTCCATGAATCCAACTGCCACCTTCAGGGTGGTGGGTAGATGTCGCAGGACCCAGGCACTCCCTTGGGGTGAGTGGATATGCACAAACTATTCAACAGCCACCTGCTCAGCTACTTTGGTTGTGGAACAACAATTGGGTTGGAGCCACCACCAACAGGTGTCTAAGTTCCAAAGAGCTGATAGGTTTTCCCTCAAAACTGGTGCCAAAAGATTCTGGGGGTGATGTCTAAGTTGTCCATGATAGCCATCCTTACCGTCCTGTTGTAGCGGGTCTCATCATTGGGGAGGTTACGATATATGGCCTGGGATGCCCTTGTTGGTTGGGAGCCAAAAGTCTGGCCCATTGGTTTGGGGCCCGCCAACAGCTGAGAAGACCCACTCTAAGATGATTAGAAAAGTCTCTGGGTCATCTTCTGGTCCCATTTTTGTGAGGTGTACTGACAACATGGGGGGCACAGAGATAGCCACTACTCTGGGAGCCAGACTGGAGAGGCTAGGCAGAAGGGCAGACTGTTGCTGGAAACACTGCAGCTGGTATTCCTGCTGCTGGACCCCCAGCTGTCAGATTAGCTGCTGCTCCTGGGCCTCCAAGTTGCTGGAGCAGCTGCTGCTGGCTCTCAGTCCACCATTTCATCAGCTGATCCAGTTCCAGGGGTAACACTTGGCCTGATGGTGGGTTATGAACAAGTGCAGTCCCCCTCTGTCTCAAGAGGCAAGTGCTGCCTGCATTCTGCACCATGTGTAGGAGTGTGTGGTCATCCCTCCTCCTCAGTCATGGAAGGAGGCCACGCCCCAATGCTCTCAGATCTGTAGCAAGACAAGGATTATTGGGCGATTAGCGGTCTCTACAGCCCTGGCCCTCTAGGCAGGGCCAAGAGGCAAATAATCCAGTGATCTGCCTCAGGCAGGGCAGAGCAGCAAGCCTAGAGGCTCAGGCCCTCAGCCAGGGTGGTGCACCAAACAACTGACGGGCTCAGACCCACAGGCAGGGCAGAGCAACAAACAGTAGAATCATAGAATATCATGGTTGGAAGGGACATGAGGAGATCATCTAGTCCAACCTCCTGCTCAAAGCAGGACCAATCCCCAATTAAATCATCCAACAGATTTTTGTCCATATCCCTAAACAGCCCTCTCAAGGATTGAACTTACACCCCTGGGTTTGGGGGTGGGGGGGGCAATGCTCAAACCACTGAGCTATCCCTTCCACCTCAGTCTGATGTCCTAGATCTGGCAGACATCAGACAAACACAGGCCTCCTGACCTAAGGGGGGGGAGGCTGCCAACCCAGAGGTGAGGTTGGCAGCAGAGGGTAGTGGGGACTCGGCCCATCCTACTCTACTGAGTCCCAGCCCAGGGCCCTAACAGTGGTGGAGTGTTCTGCCACTGGATCAGCAGGTTTCCAGCAGAAACACACTGACTTGGATTCAGGCAACAACACAACCAGACAATAGTCTGGTGTCCCTGGGCTACTTCCTACACTCCCCTCTCTAGGTACCTGTATGTGGGGGTTTTCCTCCATCTCCTCGGGGTACACCACCAGCATCATTCCCAGTAGCTCCTCAGTGTCCAAGTCAGCTGGTAGCTCTGGCGATCTTGGTGAGTCCTCAGCACTGTAGAGATCCTCTTCAGGCTTCCGCTCTAGCAGCTAGCGAGAGGCATATGTCTCCCTCAGTGGCTCCAGCCCAACTGAGATGCTGGACCCACCTTTTATACTTCCTGTCCTGCCCCTCTGCTTCCAGCGGGGCGGGCATGAGTGTCCTGGCTGCGCCCACTAGAGGGTGGGCTGTGATTCCTCCCCATTAGTCTCAGAGGGAGGCCATGCCCCCTTGCTACAAGGCTCCTGAATCTATGCTGATGTATTTGGCTCATAGCATGGGGCGAAACATATGTTAATACTTGACCTATGCTTTTACCTGCCCACTTTGCAGTGTGGAGGCAACAAAAGTACAGGCTCCTGGCCTCATGTTTAGATAGTCCTCCAATGTCATCCCCACAATGTCCTGCTTCTGTTTCTCCTGGCATATCTACCTAGTCACTTCCCACTTGCCCTCTATGCACTGGAAGCTACCTGATAGCTCTTCAAGTAATGCCCATATGGATGCTCCACTACAGGTGCACATACACCTCTCAAGGCCTTAATCAGAGATTTCTAGCTAGCAGTGCCTGTTCAACCCATGCATGTGTCCTTTACTTCTTCATGGCAGACACTGAGGCTATATGGGAGTGCAAGGGGTGAACCACCCAGAGTTCCTTCTCTACCACCTTGGCCCAAGACGGCTCACTAGTGTGTCCATCTTGAGCATATTCAGCCTTTTTCTTCACTTCTATTAAAGTTAGTTTAGTTTAACGTTGTTAGTGTTAGTATAGTTAACATAAGAGGATTGCTTTTTCTGCTCTCTTTACTCCCATGAGATTTGTCTTCTTCGGGTGGGGTATGCCTAATTCCCCAGGCTTCAAATGTTGTTCCTTTTTGTTTCTTCCATTGACTTGTCTCCCATGGGAGAACGTGGAGGAAGAAGATTCCCAGTTGGTCTCCTCGGTTTCTGATAGGGGTTCTCCTACAACCCCTCTGGAAATCTGCCTTCACTCAGGGAGGATGTTGAAGTGCATCAAGCATGGTGGAACCAGCCCTATATGCCATCTCCCTCTCCCTTATGGATGCCCCGCAATGGCAATCTTAGAACCACTGGATTGCCTATAGGTAACAGTTCAATAAACCACCAGTACCATCCCAGAGAGAGACCAGAGTTCTACATCCTCCCTTCACCCTTTCAAGACAAGTTGTCATGGTATAATTCCCCACTCTGAACCTTAGCATCCAAAAGATGGGGTACCAGCATGAATTCCTCTAAGCTCAATTACCAGCTTAATACTTGTAGCGCTGCCACCAACCAGGAATTCCAGTGCCTGGTACACTCTGATCCCCCCAAAACCTTGCCAGGGACCCCCAAGACCCAGTCCCTCTGGATCTTAACACAAGGAAAGTAAACCCTTTCCCTTACAGTTGCCTCTCCCAGACTTCCCCTTCCTGGATTACCCTGGAAGATCACTGTGATTCAAACTCCTTGAATCTTAAAACAGAGAGGAAAATTCACCTTCCCCCATCCTTCTCTCTCCCCCTCCCAGACTCTCCCTGAGAGAGAAAGTAATCTTAACACAGAGAGAAAATTAACCTTTCTCTCCCCCTTCCCTTCTTTCTCCCCACCAATTCCCTGATGGATCCAGACCCAGTCCCCTGGGGTCTCACCAGAATAAAAAAGATCAGATTCTTAAACAAGAAAAGCTTTTAATTAAAGAAAGAAAAAACAGTAAAAATTATCTTTGTAAATTTAAGATGGAATATGTTACAGGGTCTTTCAGCTATAGACACTGGGAATACCCTTCCAGCCTAAGAATTCAAGTACAAATTAAAATCCTTTCAGCAAAATACAAATTTGAACTCCTTCCAGCCAAATACACATTTGCAAATAAAGAAAACAAACAAAAGCCTAAGTCGCCTTATCTACCTAGTACTTACTATTCTGAGTACATAAGAGCCTGTATCAGAGAGATTGGAGAGAAACTTGGTTGCACGTCTGGTCACTCTCAGAACCCAGAGAGAACAACAACCAAACCCTAACAGCACACACACAAACTTCCCTCCCTCAAGATTTGAAAGTATCCTGTCCCCTGATTGGTCCTCTGGTCAGGTGACAGCCAGGCTCACTGAACTTGTTAACCCTTTACAGGCAAAAGAGATATGAAGTACTCCTGTTCTATTAACCCTTAACTATCTGTTTATGACAGGAGCACTTCTTATCCCCCCAAAACTCTCCCCTCCCTGGGTTGCCTTGAGGGACTTCACCAATTCCCTGGTGAACACAGATCCAAACCCCTTGGATCTTAAAACAAGGAAAAATCAATCAGGTTCTTAAAAAGAAAGCTTTTAATTAAAGAAGAAAGGTAAAAATCATCTCTTTAAAATCAGTATGTAAAATACTTTACAGGTTAATCAAATTCATATAACCCAGAGGAACCTCCTCTAACCTTAGGTTCAAAGTTACAGCAAACAGAGGTAAAATGCTCTCAGCAAAAAAGGGACATTTACAAGTTGAGAAAACAAAAATAAGACTAATCCGCCTTCCTGGCTATTACTTACAATTTTGAAACATGAGAGACTGATTCAGAAAGATTTGGAGAGCCTGGATTGACGTCTGGTCCCTCTTAGTCCCAAGAGCGAACAACACCCAAGACAAAGAGCACAAACAAAGACTTCCCTCCACCAAGATTTGAAAGTATCTTGTCCCCCCATTGATCCTCTGGTCAGGTGTCAGCCAGGTTTACTGAGCTTCTTAACCCTTTACAGGTAAAAGAGACATTAACCCTTAACTATCTGTTTATGACAACCCGTGTGGCCCAAAACAGACATATGAGCCTGGGACTTCTTTAATGTGTGTGTGTGTGGGGATTTTCAATCTGGGTGGAGGCTAGAATGGCTGAGGAGAGGCTCTGAACATCTATTTCTGCGACAGTCAGTGAGGCTTACATGGCATATTTTACCTGTCATAGCTTATTTAAGAACAAATCATGTCAAGCCAACCTACGATAGAACCTCAGATATGCACACCAAAGTTACAAATTGACCGGTCAACCAGACACCATGTGAAACTGGAAGTAACCAATCAGGCAGCAGCAGAGAGAGTAAAAAAAAGAAGCAGCAAATACTGTGCTGTGCCTGTATTGCATCTTAAAGGTAGGCATATCTAGGCTGCCTGTTCCCCCTCCCGCACATGGGGCAGCCACTTACACTTGTTAACCCTTTACAGTCAAAAGAGACATGAAGTACTACTGTTCTATTAACCCTTAACTATCTGTTTATGACACAAGTGAAAACATTTGAGGAATTGGAAGCTAGGGTAGATGAGGAAGTTGCCCTTGAAACTCCTATTTCATAGTCATTGCCAGATAAGATACTTATGCCTGCCCCTCCTTCCATCACCAATGACTTCAGACAGTTCCAGAACCTCATTAGAAGGGTAGCAGACACTCTGCAGCTCCCTCCTGGATCCACTTAAGATGGTATGGCAGACACTATTCCACCAAGTGTAAAAGGGCAGACAAGTAGTATTATGAGCCTGCTAAGGACTGTGATCTTTTGTTTTCTGATCCCACACCTCGCTCCCTCATAATGGATGCTGTGAATGAGCAGGGTTGACAACACTGTTCCATGGCTACACCATATGACAAGGACTAAAATGACTGGATCTCCTTGGACAAAAGTCTTACTCATCCACAAACTTGCAGTTTCAGATCGTAAACTATGAGGAGGTCATGGCTAAATATAACTTTACTAATTATAGCAAACTCCTGGCCTTTACTAAACACCTGCCACAGCAGGGAACAATTCCAATCAATTGTTGCTGAGGATCAGCTGTTGGCCAGAATGGCTCTTCAGGCATCCTTAGATGCTGCATATACTGCTGCCAGGTCCATCTCCACAATGGTAGTTATGCACAGAGCATCCTGCCTCCAGCTTTCAGGGTTTCTGAGAAAGGTCCAAAATACAGGAGAAGATTTCTCCTTTGATTGTCACAACCTTTTCTTGGAGACCCAGAGTGACTCTCTGCACATGCTTAAGGACTCCAGGACCATCTTCTGTTCTTTGGGCATTTATACATTTATAAGTAAGAAGCATTTCAGGAGATCAGAGACTGCTCAGAGATCATGCCCTGGTCAGTTCTTGGAGTACCAAAGACCTACAGACCCCTCTATAAAGAGACACAGGGACATCCAGACATAATCTAAATAACAGTTTTGATGGATTGGTCAAGGGTTCAAGTCCTCCTGCTCCTCTGATTTTACAGTTGAACCCTTTAGCCCATCTCCCTTACTTTGGGGACCACCTTGTCCATTTCCATCTGGATTGTGAGTAGATCACCATGGACCAATGGGTCTTGGAGGTCATAGCTTTGGGCTGCATTGTTAAGTTTTTGACATACTCCCTCCCTTCCACCACACTTCTCCATCCCTCTTCAGGAACCCCCTCACAAACTTCTACTAAGGCATGTGGTCTCTCTCCTCTGTTTAGAAGTGATATAGATGGTTCCTTTCCCTTCCAGGGGCAAGGGATTATACTTTCTAGTACTGAAAAAGAATGGAGATTGGAAGTCGATCTTAGATCTAAAACAGCTGAACAAGTTTGGAAGCCCCAGAAGTTCAGGACAGTGACTTTCACAACTATAATTCCTACTCTAGAAGAAGGGGATTGGTTTTCATCCCTGGACCTACAAGATGCCTACTTCCATATAGCCATTCACCCATCACACAGGAAATACCTGATTCACTAAGGGCCAATATAATCTCCAGTACAGAATGTTTCCCTTTGGCTTTCAAGGCTCCAAGGGTATTCTTGAAGGTTCTAGTGGTAGTGGTGTCTTACTGTGAACAGGAAGCAATTCTCATCTTCCCATACCTTAATGACTGGCTTATCAAAGGCTACTGTTGTGAGGCAGTGTTGTCATCCACTCGGAATGCCCTTGCAGTATTCCAAGAGTTAGGCCTACAGCTAAACATAAAGAAATCCATGTTAGTACCAGTGCACAGAATTCAGTTCATAGGGGCATACTTGGACTCAGTGACAACTGAGCGTACCTCCCTTTAGACAGATTTGTGATTCTGTCAGAACTGGTAAGAACAACTCAGGGAAGCCCTTGGACATCAATTAGAAACTGTCTTCAGCTCCTTGGCCAGTTGCAGTGTGCGTCTTTGTGATCAATCATGCCAGGTTATGCATCTGCTATTTCCAAGGTTGGTTGAGAACTCTCTGACAAAAGGTGCCTTGGAAAAGCAAGTGGCAGTCCACTTCCATATAAAGAACTCCCTGAATTGGTAGAAGGAGTGACTCCCCTTGTGTAGGAATCACTTTCTGCTACCCAACCCCATCAGTGGCTATAACATCTGCTGCATCCCTGTCAGGGTGGGGAGCCCAGCTTGGCACCCTCACAGTTTAGGGTGGATGAATGGCCTATAAGTCCAGTCTCCACATCAACCTGTTGAAGCTCAAGATGGTCAGAAAAATTTGTCTCCATTTCCTGCCCTTGATTGGGCAGAGTGATCAAGATGATGATGGACAAGAAGGAAGGCACAAGATCCTCCTCCTTGTGCTCTGCAGCTATAAAGCTCTGGAACTGTTACATAGTCAACCACATCTAAATTTCAGCAGCCTACCTTCCAAGCATCTGGAACACCATTGCTGATGCCCTCAGCAGACACTTGTCCCATGACTACAAATGGGAGCAGGATACTCAGATCCTCCAGGACATATTCCAGACATGGGGATGGCCAGAGATTGATCTTTTCTCCACCTTCAAGAACAGGAAGTGACCTCTCTTCTGTTCAAGAGGGCACGGGAGGCACTGCTGCCTGAGGATTGCCTTCCTGCTACTGGGGAAAAGGAATCTGTTCTATGCCTTTCCCTCATGTCATTAATTCTAAGGGTGACGAACAGGATCAGGCAGGACAAGGCCAGAATTATTCTTATGGTATGTACCTGGCCAAGACAAGCTTAGTACCTGTGACCCTACATCACATATTATTCATAAATATATTGTTATATGAATTTGACATAACTAAGATGTATTCTATGCAAGATGGGTCGTGTAAGATACCATTGGAAAGATTATGATTTACTGAATATGATTATCTTATTTGTATGCATGTATCTTTTCTGTATCTGAAGCTAGTAATATGGACTCTGTATCATTACAAACATGTTTGCACCTGAGGAACGCCCACCAGACAAAATGCAATCAGGTGGGCTGATTAATCAATAGGCCATTAGGGAGAACAATAGGGCTCGAATGATACTAATCTCCTACCTTCCTAAGAAGCTTCTTGGGATGCTGCTGTGTCACTGCAGGGTCATGCGATTGTGTCACTTGGTACTGGACCCCATCTTGGCCTACTAGTATTTTTCCACTAATAGGAGTAGGGACCAAACTGGGAAACAAAAGATTCCCGCGTTATGTAAATCCTGTTTAAGGCAGGGAAGTCAGTTAATCTTGGTTCATTCTTCACTGAATCCCGCCCAGGATGATTGCTAAGAACATCTAAGAAACTAGGATTGGTGGGGGAGGGGCAGGGCAGGAAAGAGCTGAGCCCAGGCTGGAAAAGTGTCTGGCCTGTGAAAGAAATGCCTAAAACAACATTTAAGGTGAGACATTATGACTTGTAACCAGTTTCTTTAGTGTATTGAACTTAGTTTGCATATTTGTTTTATTTGATCAGTATTCTCCTTTGATCCATTTGCTAACCCTTAAAATTGCTTAAAATTAACCTTTTGTAATTAATAAACTTGTTTTGTTTTCTCTAAACCAGTTTGTGCAATTCATAACTGGGGCAGGGGGAGGGAAAGCTGTGCATATCTTCTTCCACATTGAGGGAGGGAGTGAAGAGCTTATGTTGTACAGTTTTCTGTGTAGTGCAAGACAATACAATTTTGGGTTTGCACCTGCGGGAGGTGGGGGGGAGGGAGGAGAGTGTGTTACGCACTTGAGTGCTGGGCAATCCCATAGCTGATTCTTCCCATGCAGAGCTGATTTCAGTGTCTGTGTCTTTCTGCAGCTGGGTATGTTCCTACCTGTGTGTGTGCTAGAGGAGGCTTGAGGATGGGGCACAGAAGGACAGGGTGAGGGAGCCCAGGCTACTTGAATGGGCGGGTTCAGTGGGACTCCAGTACATCAGGTGGCACCTTGCAGTGGGCGTGGGGGAAATCCATCACAGTACTCTTTCCTGCTTCAGTTGTGTCCAACAGCAGATTAAGCTCCCAGCCATTCCTTATCTCCTGTCTCAGGATGCAGGTCATGCACTTCACCCGGACCTGGCAGTTCTACATCTCAAACTGCTCTCCAACGTTTTTAATATTAAGTGCCAGCAGTCTGGATCCACTTTGGTTTAGGTGGAGCCCATCCTTCCTGCATAGACTCCCTCTATCCCAAAAGTTTCCCAGTTCCTAATAAATCTAAACCCCTCCTCTCTACACCATCATCTCATCCATGCATTGAGACTCTGAAGCTCTGCCTGCCTACCTGGCCCTGCGCATGGAACTGGGAACATTTCTGAGAATGCCACCGTAGAGGTCCTGGATTTCAGTCTCTTCCCTAGCAGCCTAAATTTGGCCTCCAGGACCTCTCTTCTGCCCTTCCCTATGTCACTGGTACCTACATGTACCACGACCACCGGCTCCTCCCCAGTACTATACATAAATCTATCTAGATGCCTCGAGAGATCCACAACATTCGCACCAGGCAGGCAAGTCACCATACGGTTCTCCCGGCCATCACAAACCCAGCTATCTATGTTTCTAATGATCGAATCTCCTATTACTAACACCTGCCTTTTCCTAGTGATTGGAGTTCCCTCCCCCGGAGAGGTAACCTCAGTGCAAGAGAATACCCTAACACCATCTGGAAGGAGGGTCCCAACTATGGGAACATTTCCCTCTGCTTCCGGTGATTGCTCTGCTTCCCTGGGCCTTTCATCCTCAACAGCACAGGGGCTGTCTGACCAGAGGTAGGACAAATCTACAGTGTCCCGGAAAGCCTCATCAACACACCTCTCTGCCTCCCTTAGCTCCTCCAGTTCCACCACCCTGGCCTCCAAAGTCCGTACGCAGTCTCTGAGGGCCAGGAGCTCCTTGCATCGAATGCACATATTGCCACCCACCCACAGGGCAAGTAATCATACATGCTACACTGAGTGCAATAAACTGGATAGCCCCCAGTCTGCTGCTGGGCTTCTGCCTGCATTCACTCCTACAGCTACCTAGGTTAATGATAGGGTTTTTGTTTAAATCAAGAAGATGTGGTTATAGTTTGGTTGAAAGGTTTTAAAGACTGGCAAGTGTAACTCACCCTCTTCCCACTCCCCTTCCAAACTCCCTCTCATAACTCCCTGTTAGAGGCCCCTGTCTGCAAAGCTCCCTGGTCACTTGCTCATGGCTATATAAAGCCCTGGACTTCCTGATAGCCCTGCCCCCCGACTAAGGCTCAACCAATGAACAGAGGCTTCTAGATTTCAAACCTAGATTTCAAAAGTATTATTTACTCTTTCTCATAATACAAGAACGAGGGGCCATCCAATGAAATTAATAAGTAGTAGGTTTAAAAGAAACACAAGAAAGTATTTTTTCATGCAACACACTGTCAGCCTCTGGAACTCCTTGCTAGAGAGTGTTGTGAAGGCCAGTACTATAACGGGGTTTAAAAGGAAGCTAGATAGATTCATGGAAGATAGATCCATCAATTGCTTTTAGCCAGGATGGGCAGGAATGGTGTCCCTAGCCTCTGTTTGCCAGAAGCTGGGATTGGGTGACAGGGCATGGATGACTTGATGATAACCTGTCTGTTCGTTCCCTTTGGGGCACATGCCATTGGCCACTGTCAGAGGACAGGATACTGGTCTTGATGGACCTTGGTCTGACCCAGTATGGCCGTTCTTATGTTCTCTTTTTAACAGTTAGTAGGAGTAATAAATTCCTATGCAAACAGCACAAGGAAGAGTAGAATATTTTTCTTAGAATTTCAAATGTTTTAGGAGCTCCCCTGGCCATGGGGGCTAAAGGTAAATGTTTAATCGTAACCCTCTCCGGATTGTGAGTGTTTCTATGCAAAATCTCAACATCCCCTTAACATGGGGGAGGTGAAGGGGGGGCATGATGTGCAATTTCCTAGCATTGTTAAAACAAAAGATGATGGGCAGGACTTTATAAAAATTAGCCTTATTGCCAGGACTTTGAAATTCTGAACTGGTTCTGGGAGAAGGGAGGGGGAAGAGAGTATTACTGGCTAGGCTGGGTAAATAGAACAAGAGTCAGGGGTTAGAGACTGTGACTTGCTGAGCAAGGAGATTGGGACCTGGGGGAGACTGGGACTGACTAGAAGAGGAGTCTGGGACTGGAAACCAGTGGGGTGGAACTGGGAGTGGGTGAGGAGAGAATGACCAGATAAGGAGCCAGAGTGTGGGGACAATCTAAAACTAACTGGGCAAAGAGACTGGAATAAGCAGCCAGGGTGAGGTGGGGGAGACTGAGAGCAGATCTACACAAACATTTGGTTTGTGGCAAGCTGGGGTATAAATCTCCCCTGCACTGTCCTGCCAGTCACCCAGTGTCCATGTGGACAATGCTGCCTCGCATTAATAGTTCCCTAATGTGCTTTGATCTACTCCCATTTCACAGCACTAGGGAAATGTTAGTGCACAGCAGCAGGGTCCACACAGACACAGCCAAAAAATCTTACTGTGTTATAGGTGAAACCATGATATATCGAACTTGCTTTGACCCGCCAGAGTGCACAGCTCCCTGGAGCATTGCTTTACCGCGTTATATTGGAATTCATGTTATATTGGGTCACATTATATTGGGGTAGAGGTATACATCCCAGTTTGCCACAAACTAAGTGCTCGTGTAGAGAAGGCTTGATATTGGATGAGGCATCAAGAGAGGGAAACTGGGGCTTGGGGCAGAGAGGACAACCCAACACAAGGGTAAGAGTGAGAAACAGATCAGCTGAGGACCCCAGAGGGGAGAGGCAGCACAGAAAACAGGAGGGAAACTGGGACTTGGCTGGGGAAGCCAGAGATGAAGTCTAGGACTGGCTTGGCAAGGAGACTGGGACTGGGGAAGAGAAGCTTGAGGAGTGGGGACTAGAACTAGGTAGACAATGAGAATGGGACTGGGATACAGAGCAAGGGATGGGGAAGAGACAGGACTGAGACAGGGACAGGTTGGAGAGGAAGGGGCAGAAGGGTTCAAAGAGTAACTCCTGATGGAGCTCCCCACATGTCCCAGCAGGGCAGACAATGGCTACAGAGACCCTAGTCACTGGTACTTAACTGACAATACAGGGGTCAAGGCCTTTCAGCTTTTGCCTCTGACCAAGCCGGGCACAATCCCCCTAGCTTGGGAGAGGGGAGGGGCCCTTTAAGTGGGAAAATTAAACAAAGAAGCTTATTGGAAGATCTTTGAGGGTGAGCTTTTACCTGTAGTCAGTTTTATAATGTATTTAATGAAAAGGGAGCCCTGATGAACAGAGAGGGAGAGGCAGGGTCTGCAGGGCAGGAAAGTGAACCCAGTCCCAAGATGCAGGGGTACCTGGGGTAGGTTGGACCAGACCAGGTTTTAGGGAAATGCTGAGGATTAGGTAAGACATATGCCTGTTGGCGTTTAGTTGCTTTAACACTTTTCTCTCTGGTCACTGTGTTCTATGGATACATAAATAATATCACTCTCCTGGGCCTGGTACTATTCAATATTTTCATTAATGATTTGGATATTGGAGTAGAGAATAAACTAATCAAATGTGTGGATGACACAAACCCGGGAGGGGTCACAAGCTCTTTGGATGAGAGTATTAGAATTCATAATGATCTTGATACATTGGAGAATTGGTTTGAACTCAGTAAATTAAAATTCAGTAAAGACAAGTACAAAGTACTAGACTGAGGAAGGAAAAATCAAATGCAAAAAATTCAAAATGGGGAATAACTGACTAGGCAGCAGTACTGCAGAAAATGTTCTGGGGTTATACTGGATCAGAGACTGAAATGAGTGATGCTGTTTTGAAAACAGGAAATGTCCTTCTGGATTTTATTAACAGAATTGTCCTCCGTAAGACAGAGGAGGTAATTATCCTGTTTTACTCAGCACTGGTGAGGCCTCAGCTGAAGCACTGTGTTCAGTTTTGGGCTCACTCTCTAAGATGGGTAGTAGGACAAGAAATAAACCACTTACATTGCAGCAAGGGAGAGTCAGGTCAGATATTAGGAAAAACCTTCTAACTATAAGGATAGTTAAGTACTGGAACAAAGTACCAAGGGAGTTTGTGGAATCTCTGTTGTGATGTTGCACTCCCTATGTTTCATGGAAATATGCTTATGAGTGTGAATATGATGTAACTGGAATATGCTTTATGCAAAAGGTCTCCTGTAAGGTATCATAACAAAAGTTATAAACTACGGAATATATTCCTCCTATTTGTATGTATGTATCATTCTTGTATCTAAAGCTAGAAATATGAAGTATAACTTTGAGGTCCTATTGTAATTATGCAAAGTGTGGGCCATTAATGGTGGTGTAGAATCTTTATAACTCCCATTGACTAGGACAATTGGTTGTAGGTGGTTTATTTACCTGCAAGCCTTCCTGCGTACGTGTGAGCCAGCCTGTGGGTAATGAAGAATGAGATCTCAGAGGACATGTGCCCATGTCAAATGATACTGGAATCCATCATAAACCTGGTACTTTTCCATTCAGAAGGAGGTGTGGGGACCCAGAGAGACAAAAGACTCCCGCCTTGTGACAAAGCTATAAAAAGGGACGGAGCAGAACAGAGGGGGCTGCCAGTCATGAGAAAGCCCCTGGTTTCTGCCTTAGATGTCTACTGGAACTAAAAAGGACTGTTTTACCCTGTATAAGCTCTATACAGAATTAAATGGATTTATTTGGGGTTTGGATCCCATTGGGAACTAGATGTCTGGGTGCTGGAGATAGGTGACCTGCTGAGCAGTTTTTGGTTGAAGTCTGCAGCTTTAGGGGCATGGTTCAGACCTAGGTCTATGTTGCAACAGGCTAACGTGCTTGGCTCATCAAGGCAGGGTTCTGGAGTTCCAAGCTGGCAGGGAAAATGGGCTCAGAGGTAATTTCAGAACATCAAGTGACAGTCCCAAGGGGATCTCTGTGACTAAACCCGTCACACGTTGTCATAACTATAAAGGGAAGGGTAACAACCCTCCTGTGTACAATACTATAAAATCCCTCCTGGCCAGAGACACCAAAATCCTTTTACCTGTAAAGGGTTAAGAAGCTCAGGTAACCTGGTTGACACCTAACCCAAAGGACCAATAAGAGGACAAGATACTTTAAAATCTTGTGGGGAGGGGAGGCTTTTGTTTGTGCTCTTGTTTTGGTGGGTTTTGCTCTTGGGACTAAGAGGGACTGGACATCAATCCAGGCTCTCCAAACCTTTCTGAACCAGTCGCTCATATTTCAAACTTGTAAGTAATAGCTAGGCAAGGCGTATTAGTTTATCTTTGTTTTTCTCAACTTGTGAATGTTTCTTTGCTAAAGGGAGGTTTATCCCTGTTTTGCTGTAACTTTGAAACTAACGCCAGAAGGGGTTCCTCTGGGCTCTTTGAATCTGATTACCCTGCAAAGTTATTTTCTAGCTTGATTTTACAGAGATGATTTTTACCTTTTAAGAACAAGTTAGACAAACATATATCTGGGTTGGACTGGGTATGCTTAAACCTGTCTTGGTGTGGGGGGATGGATTAGCTGACTTCGTGAGGTTCCTTCCAGTCCTCCATTTCTATTTATTCAAAGATTTGATAAGCTATTCAGGCCTGCTTATTTTTTAAGAAGTTTTTCCCTAGTAGATACTGTTTAACATCCTCCTAAGTTACCAATAGACTGCAGAGTGGTTCATCCTCTTCACGTAGTATGAATACACATCCTGCTTCTATCCAAACCCAGAAATGTTTATTGAACACTTGTGCCTTATTTTATCTTTGCTCCTAATATACTTTAAAAAATTCTCACTATTGGCCTTAGCCCTGCCAACTATTGATTTTCCCTGATAGCTTTAGCTTCCCTTATTGATTTTCTATAACTGAGGGTATGTGAGGCCTTGCTCAGGTCACTCAGAACTGTCAACCATGGTTACTGCTCTGCCTCAGCAAGTGAGAGCGATGCTGCTGCTCAGCTATTGTCAACTCCCTGCCACACCAGCTCGCCTGCCCAGCTAGCAACTCCTCAGGATTCTACGCTTACAAACCTCACCTTACCGTGAACCGTCAGTGAACCCCAGTGCCCGAGTTCCCCAGAAATGTCATTCAGCCATGGTCAGTCCCTCTCACTGGGTACTCACAGAAGTTATCAAATGTGCTGCCTCCAAAGAGACACCAGCCTGCTAATTTGGCTGAGGATTTTACCCTTCAGTTTTATGCAGAGTACTGGGATGGTTTTGTAATAAAACTAGAGTTACTCAATCAACAAAGAACAGATATTTAAGTGATAATAATTAAGAATGGAAGATATATGTATAGTAACAAGTAAAACAAAACAAAACATGCTTTCTCGTGACTAAAACGTCACTCCATTAAGTTAAAGTCTCTGGCCTGGTCTACACTACAGGTTTATACCAAATTTAGCAGTGTTAAACTGAATTAACCCTGTACCAATCCACACAATGAAGCCCTTTATATCCATATAAAGGGCTCCTAATATCGATATCTATACTCTTCCCTGATGAGAGGAGTAGAGCTCAAATCGGTATTGCCATTTCGGAATAGGGTTAGTGTGGCCGCAGTTCAACGTTATTGGCCTCCTGGAGCTATCCCACAGTGCACCATTGTAACCGCTCTAGACAGCAATCTGGAGTCGGATGCACTGGCCAGGTAGACAGGAAAAGTCCCGCAAACTTTTAAATTTCATTTCCTGTTTGCCCAGCGTGGAGAGCTGATCAGCACAGGTAACTATGCAGTCTGAGAATCGAAAAAGAGCTCCAGCATGGACCACATGGGAGGTACTGGATCTGATCGTTATATTGAGAGAGGATTCCATGCTAACAGAACTCCATTCCAAAAGACAAAATGAAAAAACATTTGAAAAAATGTCCAAGGCCATGATGGAGGCCACACCAGGGATTCAGTACAGTGCCATGTGAAAGTTAAGGAGCTCAGACAAGCCTACCAGAAAACCAAAGAAGCAAATGGAAGGTCTTGGGCAGGGCTGGAAACATGCTGCTTCTTCACTGAGCTGCATGCAATTCTAGGGGGGGGGGGTCCGCCATCACTACCCAACCCCTATCTGTAGATTCCGAGGTGGGAGTAATCTTAGCCTTGCCTTAGGATTCTGAGGAGGAGGAAGAGGAGGATCAGCTTGCAGAGAGAACACAGCACTCCATTCTTCCCAACAGCCAGGAGCTTTTTCTCAACCTGACAGAAGTACTCTCCCAGCCTTCCCAAGCCACTATCCCAGACAATGAAGACATGGAAGGCATCTCTGGTGAGTGTACCTTTGTAAATATAAAATATGATTTAAAAGCAAGCATTTTTAATTATTAATTTGCCCTGAGGACTTGGGATGCATTTGCGGCCAGTACAGTTACTGGAAAAGTCTGTTAACATGTCTAGGGATGGAACGGAAATCCTCCAGGGACATCTCCATGAAGCTCTCCTGGAGGTACTCCAAAAGCCTTTGCAGAAGGTTTCTGGGCAGGCAGCCTTATTCCATCCTCTATGGTAGGACACTTGATCATGCTATGCATGTAGCAAGTAATCTGTTATCATTGCATGACAAAGACTAGCTGCATATGGTCCCAGTGTTTGCTGGCATTCAAGCAACATCCGTTCTTTATCTCACTGTGTTATCCTCAGGAGAGTGATATCGTTCATGGTAACCTGGTTGAAATTCAGGAATTTAATTAAGGGGACAGAGATGGTTGGGCTGTTTGCCTGTTGCTTAAAAGAAATCCTTCCTTGCATTTAGCCAAGCAGGGGGTGGGGGGGTGATTGGCTCTGATCTTCTTTGCGTTTGGCTAGCTGGGATCTTCCCCGCTACCAGCCACGCGGTGAGGGGGAGGGTGGCTAGCAGTGATCTTCCATTATACCAGCCATGCGATGAGGGGAGAGGTAAAGCGATCATTCCAGAGAATTGGATGGGGGCAATTCTGGTGCTGCACATTAACAGGAAAGAAACAGCACTCAAGGGGCTTTGCTTGCTATTTGGGAAAGGAGGGTGCAGGATATATGAAGGCTGCAGAAGCCAAAAGACAATGGCTTACCATGGCCGCATGCAAGCTGAATTCTGATGCTCGGACCTGCATCTGTGATCTCTAACACCAAAGCCACAGGCACTCAATATCAAGATGCAAAATGTGACCTTGTAGTGAGATCACATGTGCTATGTAAGGTGAATAGTGTTATTTACTGTGAAAGAGTTTAACCATTGTTCTGTAAAATGTATCTTTCTAAATACTTCTCTCCCTTTTTTCCCTCCCTCCTGCAGCTGCAAATTTTTCAAATCTCCCTCCTCCGTCCCAAAGACTATCTCAGATAAGGCGGCAGAAAAAAAAGATGAGACGAAATGTTCTCGGAAATCATGGAAGTGACCCTCAATGAAAGAGCTCATCTGAGTGAGTGGAAGGACGTGGTATAAAAGAACAGGAAAGATGCCAGTGACCGTGAGGACAGGAGGGACCAATGTGAGGACAGGAGGGATGAACGTGAGGAGAGGAGAGATGCTCAAGATGAGAGGTGGTGACAGGAAGATCAGAGATATTGGCAGGAAGATCAGCGGTGGCGGGCTGCAACTCTGGGGCTGCAGCGTGATCAAACTGACATGCTCTGGCATCTGGTGGAGATTCAGGAGTAGCAGCAGGATCACAGAGTGCTGTTGCAGCCCCTATATAACTGCCCTTTCCCCTCACCATGTTCCTTAGCCTCTTCACCCACCAGGCAACTAAGAATGTGTTTAGGGAGGATCCGTGCACCTGGCCATTCCACCCCAGTGGACAGCCCAACCAAAAGGTTGTCATTATTTTGAAATTTTTTTAGTGGCCTTTTCCTTCCCTCCTATCCTCCTTCCATACCCTACCCAGGCTACCTTGTCAGTTATCTCCCTCTTTTTTATAATTAATTAATAAAGAATACATGATAAATGAGAGTGACTTTATTTCCTTAGGAAGCAAGTAGTAATCGAAGGGGGAGGGTGGGTGGCTTACAGGGAATGAGTCAATCAAGTCAAGGGGGTTTCATCAAGGAGAAACAAACACAACAGTCACACCGTACCCTGGACCACGATGAAACTGGTTTTCAAAGCTTCTCTGATGTGCAGTGCTTCCTGGTGTGCTCTTCTAATTGCCCTAGTGTCTGGCTGCACATAATCAGCGGCCAGGTGATTTGCCTCAGCCTCCCACCCTGCCATAAATGTCTCCCTCTTACTCTCACAGAGATTGTGGAGCACACAGCAAGCAGCAATATCAAAGGGGACTTTGATTTGGCTGAGATCTGAGCAAGTCAGTAATGTGCGCCAGTGCGCCTTTGAATGGCCAAATGCACATTCTATCACCATTCTGCACTTGCTCAGCCTGTAACTGAACAACTCCTGACTACTGTCCAGGATGCCTGTGTATGGCTTCTTGAGCCATGGCATCAAGGGGTAGGCTGGGTCCCCCAGGATAACTACAGGCATTTCAACATCCCCAACTGTTATTTTCTGGTCCGGGAAGTAATTCCCTTGCTGCAGCCGTTTAAATAGAGTAGTTTTCCTGAAGACGCGAGCATCATGATCCCTTCCCGGCCATCCCATGTGGATGTTGGTGAAACATCCCTTGTGATCCACCAGTGTGGTTTCATTGAGTTTGCTAACCATAATGTTCCCTGCGTTGTCCTCAGTTGAATAAATTACCCACAATCCACCTTCATCCACAGCAAAGTCCATATCTTGCCACCCAACACCAGCATAAGAGAAACGGTTACCATAAGCAGAATTCAGCAGAGTTTTCCTCACAGCCAATGTGTTTGTGTTTAAATCAAGCTTGCCCATCTCTCTTCAATAATATACATTGTAATGCATGAAGTTATTGTAAACTGTGGTGCCTCTGCCTTCCTCATATTGAATTTTTAACTGTCTAGCTTTTTTTAATATCAGCAAATCATCACAGGAATTATGAAGTCTGTAATATTCTAAGAGTCTCCCATCCGTGTTCAAAGGTGCAACTCAGTATAGGTCCTTATGCGGAGTCCAAAGAGAGTAAACCCAATCCAGGAACCATATCTGAAGGAAAATCCTCTCCAGTTCAGCTATACAATATAGGGCTGGCTGATATTCACAATTCCACCATAACCACAGCTGCCTGTAAGCAAAGAGAAAATGGAGGTTTTTCAAATAGCATGATTAGGAGAGAGGATTTAGTGTGTGTGCTTTATAAAAATCAACTTTGTTGTAAGAACAGAAATATATATCTTTGTCAAAGATTTTCTTTGCACCATGTAAAAAGCACATGGATTTCAGTTCTGTAGCGGTTCCAGTCTGACTGAAATACAGTGGTCATACCACTAGAACTGGAATCATACTGAAAAAACAGCCAACAATCCAGCAACACATTTTAGAGATCTCAGTTTTTAGTCGGTACTCACTTGCAGTAAATAACACTGCTCTACAGCCAAAATGCTTCTGAAATAAATGTAGTCCAACTTTACTAATTCTGGGTCACTGAGAACGAAAATGATGCTTAAAATTGTTGATATGCTATTGGGTCAGTATATACGACCCTTGACTTGGGAATGGCGGAGGATAAGTGAGTTATAAAGGGAAGGGATCTCAATTTAAACCAGAAATGACTAAAATACATCTTTGACTGGATCTATGAATAAATCCATGACTGGGTTTGGACAGTACTTGCTTTTTAAAGCAAAAAAATGAATGATGCAATCTGAAGTTGATATTGCATCATACATGATATGAATTGCATCATGTTATTCCTAGAAGTCATGGATGATGCAATCATAATGAAGCTTATATCACTCTGCTAAACAAATTGCCCCATATCAGCTCTAGAAATCATACAGTGTTGTGCTCTCTTATTTGTCAGTGTTTGATTTTGCAAAGGGACACATTTCTGTTTAGCCAAAGTGAGCAGAGATGCCTCGTACTTGTGTGAACAGGGCAGATAACTTCTGCTATGTTTGTGGTGAAGTGACTTTTGCATCACAAAAGCGCAATATAACCACTATGGTTAAGAAAGCCTATCACCTTTCTTTTGGCTGCAAAATTGGAGATCAGGACAAGAGGTGGGCCCCACACATATGCTGCAACACTTTTGCAACCAATCTTCGCCAGTGGTTGAACAGGAAAAGGAAATCTATGCCTTTTGCAGTGCCAATGATTTGGAGAGAGCCAACAGATCATACCAACAATTGTTACTTCTGCATGGTGCCTCCAGTTGGGAAAGGTGTGTCAAAGAAGAAAAAGTGGACTGTGCCTTATCTAATCATTCCATCAGCTATACACCCAGTACCCCACGGAGAAGGACTGCCGGTTTCTGATGCACCAGAATCATTCTCACTTGGGTCAGATGAGGAAGAGGAAGAGGATGAAAGTTCTGGTCCTGAACCATCAATGTCACAGGACCCACATTTTCTCCCATCCTCCTCCTCTGAGCCACACCTCATAACACAAGGTGAACTGAATGACCTTGTCAGGGATTTGGAACTACCCAAGAGTAAGGCAGAGCTGTTGGGCTCCAGACTACAGCAGTGGAATCTCCTGGCAGGCTATCAGGGCAAATGGAGCCCATCAATGCTTGCAGACTATTGCTGGACAGTGACAAGAGATGCTCTATTTAATGAATACAAGAGACAAGCCAAGAAGCGCCAAGTAGACACTGAATAGGACTAAATTATGTACATAATAGTTTTTTGCCTTTTGTTTCATAATAAATTTTATTTACATAACCCTTTTGCTGATTTTTAAAGTGTTACATAAACAGGAGAGGTGAAATATTATTATGTAAAGCAACCATAAACACATGAAAAGACCTAGGTTTACAATTTATGATTAAAACTCTACTATCTACACAATATACATAGACATAGAAGGTAAAAACTTAAATATCTTAGAAACAGTAGCCAATCAGTTGTTTTAATTGTCATATTTGAATTCAGCACATCAAAATACATAATAAATATCATGTTTTCTCTCTGAAGCAGACGACTTCTCAAAAATTGTAGACCAGTGTAAGTGATTAGCTTCTGTTTCAAATAAGTGACCAGTTTTCTCTTTCCACCTATTCTATGCTTTCCACCCCGCTGGGCTGGGAAAATCACGTAGAAAATACAATTTCAGAAGCATTTTAGGTCATTTTCTCCTGCAGTAGAGCACAGTTCTGGAAATGTGGGAAACGAGGAGCAACATCTTGTCTCACTCTACCTCCATGAGTTTTAGAAGGTGGAGGGAGAATTTGCAGCACTAGTTCTGGAGGCTCATTTCAGATTAGCAAGCTACTGTCAAAATCAACACTTTAAAAATACTTCTGAGAGCCTTCCATCCGAGGCGCTCCGTCATAGGTCTCACCCCCACTCTGAACTTTAAGGTTCAGATGTGGGGACCTGCATGAACACCTCTAAGCTTAACTACCAGCTTAAAGCTGGTCTCACTGCCACCATCCAGATTTTTAAGTACCTGGAAAACTCTTTCCTCCCCCTCCAAAAAGCTTCCCCTCCCTGGGTAGCCTTGAGACTCCTCCACCAATTCCCTGGTGAACACTGATCTAAATCCCTTGGATCGTAAAACAAGGAAAAATCAATCAGGTTCTTAAAAAGAAGGTATTTAATTAAAGAAAAGAAAGTTAAAAAGACAAAAACCTCTGGGAGACAGCATACCAGCTGGTCTCGCAGACAAATTTAAAACACAGGATGTTCCCCTGGACAAAAACCTTAATACCCACAAGAATACCCAATTTGATAGTTTCCCTAATGGCACAAAGACAAGTTACAAAAGAAAATAAACATAAGCCTATTTATTCCTTTCTAAAACTTACTACTCTGATCAGAGGCTGGTTCCTTGATCTTTTTCACTCCGGCTGAAACTGACTCTAAACAAAGGAAACTTCCCTCCTTCCTTTTGAAACATCTTGTTCCCCCATTGGTTCCTCTGGTCAGGCGTCAGCTAGGCTAGGTGAACTTCTTAACCCTTTACAAGTAAAAGAGCCATTAACCCTTAACTATCTGTTTATAACACTCTCAAAGCATTTCAGATATTAATGAGCATAGCCAGGGCCAGCGCAATGCATTAATATTGCTAAATAAGATAGGTCAGGATAAAAATCTCTCTTCATGGAATGATAAAGGGGCTTTTGTGAATAAAGTCTCTGTGGTTAATGGTTATAACATGCTCGACTTAGTCAGGGCCGTCACCCAGATGCGCTCTGTTCCTAGCAGACATGTGCCTAAAAGATGGGTTGTGTTTATGAATGTCATGGTGGAACTAAATGTACCATCTTCTGTCACGGGCAATGCAGCCAGAGATCTATTGGAATGTCTCATGAACTTGATGGTCACTTCTTAATCATTCATTTACCTGTGTTCACCTTGTTTGCCAGTGACACTCCCAAGCCACAACTGCATTCCACCTCTAAGGGGGTGGACAAAGAGAGGCCACCATGTTCATTGGGATGTTTCACAAGCAGTTATGTTTTGGGTTTGGGTTCCAGTATATCCATCAATGGTTGGGCCAAAGGGCTCCCCTTGGTTGCTCCCTCCTCCTCGGGACTGTCGCTGATGTAGTGCTTTCTCCATGAATGGTCAAAGGCCCTCAGGGCTAAGATAGAGTCTGAAGTTCTCATGGGAGTGGTGAAGGAGTCCATGTTTCCTCTCAGTAGCATTTCCACAATTTCTAAAAATCATGTTCTTGGTAAGAGATGGCCTCCTCTGTCCAGCGATGGCACTTATGGGGTAATGACGCTGCACTCAGATTGGCAGAGGGCCTTGGGACGGCCCACTTCTAGATGGGTCACCCCCCACCCTGGAAATCATTCTGATTGGTCAAATCTCCTCTTGAGGCGGTCCTTTCAGGACAAACCCCATCCTGATTCATAGAGGGTGGTGGGAGGAATTCTTAGAGGGGGTCACATGACACATCTTGCTTCTGGTTATGTGGCCACCATGACCCCAGAAGTAATACCCCCATGGAGTGGGACTTCCGGTGACAGGTGGGAGGGACTAAGCAGTCATGTGGCAGGGCTAGGGTTTGATTGATGGTAGGACCCATATACTACTGCTGGATATCCGAGTCAAGAATGGTTGAGTACGTCCAGGCAGAACCAGAACTAGTATCCAAGCGCAGGCCAGAGGTCGAAGCCAGGTGGTCAGACCAAAGATCAGCCAAGTCCATGCCAAGCCAAAGTCCAGATACAGGCCGAAGGTCGAATCCGGGTAGTCAAAATCTGAGGGGTTGGGGAAGATCAGGAGCAGGAGACAATGCTAGAGCGGGTGGATGGAGGGTCTGGAGTGATGCCAGAGAAAGGCAAGGAGAATACTGATCTAGGGTTCATAACCAAAATCCAAAGTCATAGCCAGATACCAGAGCCATGATTCAAGCCAGAGTCAACAGCAAAGAAACCGGAGGGCAGGGCAGGGCGGTACATGCGGGCAGGAACGAGGATGAGTTACTGGAGCCCTAGAAACCCCTCATCATGGGACTCTCTTCCTAGGAATAAAAGAAGGACAACAGGATGACAAAGATGTCTGACCCTGGGGTTCAAGCCAAGGGGAGCTCCCATCCAGGCTATGTGCCAGGATGCCATCACCCTCTCTGTTCATTTCACACCTCACAGACTCCCTAGCCAGAGTGGAGAATAAAGGGCAGAAAGTGAAGGTGTCCCTGGGGGAAAAGCTTTAGGCTGGGACCCAGTCCACTTCCCAGATCTACACCCAGGATTGTGTGACCAGGACCACAGCCCTTCCTCTACATCTCAGTTCCCACCTGCTAGATGGGGAGGATTCTTCACTACCCCAGAGAGGATTCTTCACTGCCCCAGAGTGTTAGGGGGCAGTTTCATGCCTGGCTGGGAAGAGTTCAGATATCAGGTGGGTGGATGGTCAGACATTTATTGTATCAGGCGTGATACGGGTCATGGAAAGGTCTAAGACGACAGGGGAGGGGCTCCATGTCAGGCCACCCCTCCCAGACTGCAATGGCTATTGAGCAATAATCCCTGGTTCTGTGGATGCTCTCCTTTCTGGGCCAGCCACACAGCCCAGACAGCCTGATTCTTCTGAGCCAGTATCTGGCCTGGCCCCAACTCCAGAAGTCAGGGTGGGGCATGGCATTGAGAGTGAGATGCTCGGCCTTGGTTTCTCTGCTGTGGGCTCCATGGCCGCTTTCCCCAGCCTTTTCCCCCCAGGCACAGTGAGACAGAGCAGTACCTGCGGAAAGGAATGGGAGCTTCTGGTCATGCGAAGGTGGGGGGCCCTTCAAGGCTGTCCCACGGAGCACAGCCCCTGCAGTGCTTTGGGCACCAGGTGCAAGCACCTGATGTTAAATAGTTGGGCCATGACCTTCGCTGTTATGTCCTCCCACTGCAAGGGAACAAGGATCAGAGACTCGGACACCTATGAGAACGAAGGGTATTAACGGCACTGGGAGCCGCAAAATTTCCTCCCACGTCTAAGGGACAGATTCCGCCACTCAGCCCCCTGAGAGGAAATCTTGTCTCATCTCTACTGAATTCCAGCCCCTCTCCCACCATTGTGGAATGAACTCCTGCCCCCAGTCCTCTCAAGTGAGAGCTGTTCTACCTCCTAACCCAGTGGGAATCCAGCTCCGCTCCCCAGAATCCCCTCAGCCACCCTCGCCCCCTCCAGCTGAGGGGTTGGGAGGCTTTGGGCAGTAATGTCATGGGATGAGAGGAAGTGGACACCTTTCCCCAAGAGATCCCCGAGTCCTTAACGTGATGCCATAGACAGTAGCTCTGGTGGTTGGGGCTCTTAAGCAGCCCCTGCTGATTGACTTCTACCAAAGCAGTTGGTGGCTGGGATAACATGATACCAGAGCACTAGGAACTGGCCTGAGGCTCTGAGGGGTAGGAAAAGCTCAGAGGTGGCTAGAGGAGTTTGCAGCCCCTAGCATGAGCAATGGCTGTGTGTCGGGTTGATGTGATGATTGTTAGGAAATACCCTTGCTGGAGAGCTGGGTCTGCACTGCTTTGAGCTGCTCAGGGGACAAGCTGGCACATACCAATGGCACCTGCCTGGGTTCATCCTCTCCTTGCTCCCTGGTCAGCGTATGGGATGGGATGGGAGTGATTTTCAATGGCCGGGAGGTCCCTCCCCAGTTGATCTCTCTTTGGTTACTTCATCCCCTATCAGCTGGCTGGCTTCCCCCAGGATGGAATATGTGAGCACCAGCACAGCTTGGCTGACACAGAGATGGGGGTCATGTATGGCCAGAAGCACCACCTGGAGGAAAGTTCTTCTTTGGTCTTCCGTGAAGATCTCAAAGACCTAAAACAGAGCCCTTGCAATTGTCCAGAACTAGGCTCCAAATCTCTCTAGTGTCTCACAAGGTGGATAAGAGTCCTGGGGCAGCCAACCTTTGGGGTCCTATGGACCAAGGAACCCCCTTCAGTAAGAGAATGCAGACACTGAGGCCTCAAATAGCTCTTTCTGGAGCAGGATTCACCGCAGGTGTCATGAGATACTGGAAATGTGTCTCCACACTCTGAAACCCAGCTTACACACAGACAACAAAGGACACTGTACTGCTCCCAGCAGAAATAGCTCCTGCACCTCACTTGCTAGAGGTTAGGGGTCTTTTAGAACTGGTTCATTCCCATTCTTCACCCCACTGACATTCCCATGAGCATCACATACTCTGCTGGAAATAAGTAGCAAGCTCTTGCCCTGTGTCCATGACACACTCAATGCAGGAGGAGACAGCTCCATACCTGAGCTGCTGCAATGAACCAGCAGAGAGTCCTTACCTCTCTCACCCTGGCCATGTTTCTGTAGCCCAGGCGTTGGGTGTCCTGGAGCCTGTCCCGACACCACAGTTCTCTTGCCTCTCTGATGTTCAGTCATGGGGGAGAAAGAGACACCCATTGGGGAGGTTTGGCATTCTGCTTACAGTGCCTGTTTCCTTCTGGGTGCACACTGGCCAGGGTCTTCGTGGCATCCACAGCCCAATGGAATTGCAGGGTCCATACCAGGCGGTTTAGTACCAGAAAGGGGATTTGTTTCAGTCATCACAGTAGTCATGTGACCCTTACAGTCATTGTGCTCTGGGAGTGGGTGCCTGTTAATGGTGGTGTCTAAAAGTGAGAACCTCCCACATCCACTGAAGTCAGGATCTGGTCCTGGCTGCCCAACTGGTGACATCCTACAAGTTTTGTGTCTGTCCTCTGTGGTCCTTGCTCCTGCCCTCATGATGGGCTCTTTCCCTCCATGTGTCTCAATAGCTCCATTCCTGTCCCCTCATGAGCTGGCTGCCCCATGGATGGGCTGATTTCCCTGGGCTTGGGGACAGAGCCTGGCTCTGAGATAAAGCAGCCAATTTCCCTGGCACTTTCACAGTCCTGTCCCTAATTGAGAGAAAGGGGAAGAGAAAGAGTCATCATCTAAGGTGGGATTGGTTTCAGGAGGGGGTTTCTTTCTGTAGGGTCCCACTGCCCAGCAGTGGGAGTCTCAAAGGAGGGGTCTTGTTTCTATCAGGGTTCCTCTTCCCCACTACCGTTGGTCTAAACAGAGAGGCCTTAGTTCTATAGGCATCCCAATGGCCAGCTGTAGCTAGTCTCTGAGAGGCTTGTTTCCATGAGGTCCCATTGCCCAGCTAGGTTTCTTACCCCTCTTCTGAAGCAGGAGCCTGTGCAGCCAATATATCCCACCCCTGGCTTGCCGGTTGATGTCATTGGCTGGGTGAGATACATAGAGACCCAGCTGCAGGACAAAGTTGCCTGCCTTGGGGAAGTCGGAGGAGCTCTGGTGGAAGGAGGAGCAGAGGGGAAATCCATAGAATATCAGGGTTGGAAGGAACTTCAGGAGGTCATCTAGTCCAAACCCCTGCTCAAAGCAGGACCAATACCCAACTAAATCATCCCAGCCAGGGCTTTGTCAAGCCTGACCTTAAAAATCTCTAAAGGAGAGTCCACCACCTCCCTAGGTAACCCATTCCAGTGCTTCACCACCCTTCTAGTAAAAAAGTTTTTCCTAATATGCAACCTAAACCTCTTACACTGCAACATGAATCCTTGTTCTAACATCAGGTACCATTGAGAACAGTCTAGAGCCATCCTCTTCAGAACCTGCTTTCAGGTAGTTGAAAGCAGCTATAAAATCCCCCCCTCATTCTTCACTTCTGCAGACTAAACAAGCCCAGTTCCCTCAGCCTCTCCTTGTAAGTCATGTGCTACAGCCCCCAAATCATGTTTGTTGCCCCCCCTGCTGGACTCTTCTCAATTTTTCCACATTCTTCTTTTAGTGTGGGGCTCAAAACTGGACACAGTGCTCCAGGTGAGGCCTCACCATGTCAAATAGAAAGGAATGACCATGTCCCTCGATCAGCTGGCAACGCCCCTACTTATACAGCCCAAAATGCCGTTAGCCTTCTTGACAATAAGGCCACACTATTGTCTCATATCCAGCTTCTCGTTCACTGTAACTCCTAGGTCCTTTTCTGCAGAACTGCTTCCTAGCCATTTGGTCCCTAGTGTGCAACTGTGAATGGGATTCTTTCATCCTAAGTGCAGGACTCTGCACTTGTCCTTGTTGAACATTATCAGATTTCTTTTGGCCCAGTCCTCTAATTTGTCTAGGTCCCTCTTTATCCTATCCCTACCCTCCAGCGTATCTACCACTCTGCAAATTTGCTGAGAGTGCAATCCACGCCATCCTCCAGATGATTAATGAAGATATTAAACTAAACCGGCCCCAAGACCGACCCTTGGGGCACTCCGCTTGAAACGGCTGCCAACTAGACATGGTGTCATTGATCACTACCCATTGAGCCTGATGATCTAGTAGCTTTCTATCCACCTCATAGTCCATTCAACCAGCCCATAGTTGTTTAACTTGCTGGCAAGAATATTGTGGGAGACCGCATCAAAAGCTTTGCTAAAGTCAAGGAATAACACATCCACTGCTTTCCCCTCATCCACAGACCCAGTTATCTCCTCATAGAAAGCAGTTAGGTTAGTCAGGCATGAATTGCCCTCGGTGAATCCAGGCTGACTGTTCCTGATCACTTTCCTCTACTCTAAGGGCTTCAGAATTGATTCCTTGAGGACCTGCTCCATGATTTTTCCAGAGACTGAGATGAGGCTGATTGGCCTGTAGTTCCCCGGATCCTCCTCCTTCCCTTTTAAAAACAATAGGCACTACATAAGCATTTTTCCAGACTTCTGGGACCTCCCCCGATCACCATGAGTTTTCAAAGATAATGGCCAATGGCTCTGCAATCACATCCGTCAACTCCTATAGCACCCTCGGATGCAGCGCAACCAGCCCTATGGACTTGTCTAGTTTTTCTAAATTGTCCCAAGCCACTTCCCTCTCCACAGAGGGCTGGTCACCTTCTCCCTATACTGTGCACTGGGCAGCAGTAGTCTGGGAGCTGACTTTGTTTGTGAAGACAGAGGCAAAAAATAAGTCATTGAATACATTAGCTTTTTCCTCTGTCACTAGGTTACCTCCTTCATTCAGTCAGGGGCCCACACTTTCCTTGACTTTCTTTTTTTTGCTAACATCTGAAGAAACCCTTCTTGTTACTCTTAACATCTCTTGCTAGCTGCAACTCCAAGTGTTATTTGGCCTTCCTGATTTCACTCCTGCATGCCTGAGCAATATTTTTATACTCCTCCCTGGTCATTTGTCCAATCTTCCACTTCTTGTAAGCTTATTTTTTGCATTTAAGATCAGCAGGGATTTCACTGTTAAGCCAAGCTGGTCACCTGCCAGATTTACTATTCTTCCTACACATTGGGATGGTTTGTTCCTGCAACCTCAATAAGGATTCTTTAAAATATATTCAGCTCTCCTGGACTCCTTTCCCCCTCATGTTATTCTGCTAGAGGACCCTGCCCCTCAGTTCCCTGAGGGAGTCAAAGTCTGCTTTTCTGAAGTCCAGGGTCCATATTCTGCTGCTCTCCTTTCTTCCTTGTGTCAGGATCCTGAACTCGACCATTTCATGGTCACTGCCTCCCAAGTTCCCATCCACTTTTGCGTCCCCTACTAATTCCTCCTTGTTTGTGAGCAGCAGGTCTAGAAGAGATCTGTCCCTAGTTGGTTCCTCCAGCACTTGCACCAGGAAATTGTCCCCTACACTTTCCAAAAAGTTCCTGGATTGTCTGTGCACCGCTGTATTGCTCTCCCAGCAGATATTAGGGTGATTAAAGTCTCCCATGAGAACCAGGGCCTGTGATCTAGTAACTTCTGCTAGTTGCTGGAAGAAAGCCTCGTCCACCTCATCTACCTGGTCTGGTGGTCTCTAGCAGACTCCCATCATGACATCACCCTTATTCCTCACACTTCTAATCTTAATCCATAGACTCTCAGGTTCTTCCACAGTTTCATACCAGAGCTCTGACTAGTCATACTGATCTCTTACATACAGTGCAACTCCCCTACCTAAGCTCTCTAGGTCTTTTTGGAGTGGAGCCAGAAATGGACATGCTGTGGGAGAAGGAGGCGGGGGGAAGGGAGGATCAATGGGTAGATGTACATGCTTTACAAACAAGCCTCTCCCCCTCCCCATGGGGCTGAGACTCTGTGCTCAGGGTGGAATAGCTGAGCCCTGGTTGCAGAGCTTGAAAAGTGGGTTCATCACACTACCCACATCTTGCTGGGCACAAGCTCATTGTCTCTCCAGGCTGGGACAATAGTCAGATTTGGGGCTGGTCTATTTGCTCTGAACAGCACGTCAGGATCAAGGCATATGCCCTGGACCCCCAGGCCCCAGCTGCAAAGGCCTTGGTAGGATGGATTAAATGGCCATGAAGACAATCCCTCCGGGGACTGCAGTGTCCCTAGGACAGAAGAGCCGATTCCCTGAGGCTCCTCCTGTATCTCAGGGTCTCCCTAGAGAGGAGCCAGTGACTTCTCAGGAGGCCCATATCCTGCATCTCACAGGGATTTCAGTCTCTCAGTCCCCCAGCCAGGCCTGGTTTTCACTGTTAGTGCTTAATGCAACCTTGCAGAGCTCTGGCTGACAGTCCCAGCTCCTTCCCCCTGTACTGAAAGGTCTGCGATCAGCACCAGGGTTAGGGCAGCTGGATGGGAGGGTCCTGGTACCTGAGACTAAACTGCGGCCATGGAGCTGGACATGAGGGAGCTTGGATAGGACACCATGGGAAGATTCAGTCAGCTCCTGGGAGACTTCAAGGAAACAAAAACTGTGTATGAGACTCAGGCCCCGCAGATCCACAGGCACTTACCAGGGAGAAGGCCAAAGTGCTCTGCAAAGTGGCCGGCTGTGTCCAAGATGGGAGGATGTAATGGAAACATGGCTCTTCTAGTCTCTCCTTTGCAGCTGTCAAGGTTTTTCCCCCCACTTTGAACTTTAGGGTACAAAAAGTGGGGACCTGCATGAACACTTTTAAGCTTAATTACTAGCTTAAATCTGGTACACTGTCACCAGCCAGAATTTAGTGTCTGGCACATTTCCTGTTCCCCCAAAACCTTCCCTGGGGAACACAGATCCAAAAACTCCTTGGATCTTAAAAGGAGGAATTAACCATCCCTCCCTTTCCCCCCCTCCACGAATCCCTGGTAAATTCAGACTCAATCCCTTGGCTTTAAAAAGAAGGAAAAAACTCAGGTTCTTAAAAAGAAAGCTTTTAATTAAAAAAAGAAAAGGTAAAAATTCTCTGTAAAAATCAGGATGAAAATGCTTTACAGGGTACTCAGATTCATATAGATTAAATCTAAGGCTCGGGGGGGGCGGGTCCCTCTAAAGTTACAGCAAACAGATGTAAAAATCCTTCCAGCAAAAAGACACATTTAAAAGTTAAGAAAAACATAAGACTATTCCGCCTTGCCTGGCTATTACTTACAATTTTGAAACATGAAAGACTGATTCAGAAAGATTAGGAAAGTCTGGGTGTACGTCTGGTCCCTCTTAGCCCCAAGAGCGAAGAACAACACAAATAGCACAAAGACAGACTTCCCTCCACCAAGATTTGAAAGTATCTTGTCCCCCTATTGGTCCCCTGGTCACGTGTGAGCCAGGTTTACTGAGCTTCTTAACCCTTTACAGGTAAAAAGGGTCATTAACCCTTAACCATCTGTTTATGACAGCAGCCCTTCCATGAAGCGAAGAGGAAATTCAACCCCAGACCGTCCCATTCTACTCACCTCCAAGAGGTGCTGCAGCATGTCCAAGGCTGGGGTTTCTGTCAGCAGGCCCCTGAGCATGGTGTCCAGGCTCTGTAAATAGCTCTTGTGCAGAGCCTGCAAGAAGAGGGAGCATTTTTAACAGTCAGAGTCTGATGAGATGTGATGAGAAACAGACGCAGGAGAGCTTGAAGGAAGTGAAGCTGTTGGTGAAGGACAGGTCCAAACTAGGAATGGGGTGGGGTGAAGGAGAGAGCCTGTTATATTAGGACCTCCCTGCCCAACCCAAACCAAATCCAGCTCCGTGTAAATACTGTCCAGGTTACAACCCCCTCTCAGCCCCATCAGCCTCAGGACCCCATGGCAGTCAGCCCCCGCCACCCTCCCCCCCACCCAACATCAGGGGAGGCTGGAGCTCCAACTCTGCCCAACATCCCCTGCCAAAAGGCATGGCTGTGTCACCCCCACTACTGTTAGTGGGGCTCAGATGGGTCAATCCTGGTGCTTTGGCGAGCTGATGGGCACAGGGTGCTACTAGTCCCCCACCGCCCCAGTCCCTTCTTTCCCCTGTGTCTCCCCTCACCTGAAAAGAGGGAGCCTTCAGCCTCAGGTTTGTCAGAACTCATTGAGGAACTGCTGGCCCCTCAGGAGTAGGTGGAGCTGCTGGTGTTTGTCCCATAGTCGCCCATCTCCTGCTCTGGGCTGGCAGGGGGCTCCTCAGTGCCCAGGGTGGTGGATGGCTCCTGCCGGGACCTTGGGCACAGCTCCTGGCTCCTTGGTTTCCTGGGAAGGAAGCCCCAGAGTTGCCTTGCCCGGCTCCTGCCCTCTCCTGGGTCCCTCCTCCACAGCTGTACCCAGGGCCACCTCCATTTGGGCCCAGAAAGTGCTTCGGGGTCAGATATGGGAGCTGGTGTCTTCCTCCTCCTACAGAATGCCAGGAAGCTCCTCCGTTTAGCCTGGCCACAAGCCTCTTTCCCGCCTATGGCGACAGAGGGGCCACTCTCCTCCTGGGCAATCCATTCGCTGCTTCCTTCTGGTTCTGGAGCCACCTGCCCAGCCTTCCTGCTCAGCATCTGCTTCAGCTGCTCCATTCTGGAACTGAGTGGGGAGTAGCCATGATTGTGGGTTCAAAGCAGCCTCTCATTAACGGGCCTGTCTGCTCCCCTGCCCACGTCCCCTCTGCTGAGGCAATTTCTCCTCCCAACACATCCCACCCCAGGGCACAGGAACCCTCAACCTGGGCAACAAACTCTGACAAAGGATGGGCTGGGACTCCTATTGGTGGAATATTTCCACCAAACCGGGGATGGCCCTGGAAAGCTCCACTTACTTGCTCTAGATGGGATGGAGCTGGATGGCAGATGCTTGGTGTTAGTCCTTCCTTTACCCTCCTCTGTCTCCCATACCCATGTGGACTGGAAAGGGTGCTGCACAATGCCTTGCCAGCAGGGCAGGGGATAGAAGCCAGGAGATTGAAAGTGGCTGTGAAAACAAGACAATTTTATTGCCAGGGGATGGATAAACTGAGGCCAGCAGCCAGGGTTCACAACACTGACCGACGGACAGCAGGACACCTCCCATCTCAAGGTCTCCTAGTACCTCATGCACATTCCTGAAGCGTGCTGACCCAAGGGCTACAGGAGAGTGTTCCCAGCCCCACTGATGGAAATAGAGGCTTTGGCAGGAGAAGCCGCTGCCTCAGGGTTGTACTGAGAGTCGGGGATAGAGCTGGAGATGTAGCCAGGAGTCCTTTGTCCAGGCTCCTGCACTAACCACTAGAAGAACACTCCCTTCCAGAGCTGGGAAGGGTCAGCGGGACTCTATGCCCAGTCTCCCTGGCTCCAAGTGTGACCTGTTGTAGTGACTGACAGATTTGCTACTTGTCCCCCATCCAAAGCCAACACCACATGTATGTTGGCAATCATGAGTTAGACCTTCTCAGCACCCCTCTGTCTCCCGCAGCCATTAGGTGTTCCTTGGATTACGGAGGCTTGGACAGTAACAGGAAGAAAGAAATGGGAGAAACAGGGCAGCTTGGTGTTATAATTTTGCTTTCATCAATAAAGTAAACCAATAAATAATTAGGAAATACAAAGTCAAGGTTTTAAAAAGGATTAAAAGCTTTCAACATTTTGCATGCTCATGTTAGCAAGTGTCCAAAGATGTGTTGCCCTGGTACCCTTAATTCAGTCCTCTTGTGCATTTTTATGAAGCAGACGTTAATTACATAATCCCAGGAAGAAGATCACCAGAAAGAAATGGAAGAGAAAAGAGAAGACGAGACAAGAGGGAAGGAGGAAGAGGGAAGCAAAAAGGGACAGATTTCCAACGCCCCCAGCGAGTCAGATTCATAAATTCCAAGCCCAGAAGGCACCACTCTTGTCTGACTTTGTTTAACATTGGCCATGGATTTTCCCTCAAAATAATTCCCGTAGGAATTAAAGTGGATTTTTTAGAAAACTGCCCACTCTTGACTTTTTAAAAAAAGGCAAGCTGTGGAGGATCCAGCACAACCCTCAGTGAATTGCTCCAAACCCTGACATTAGAAATGCTCACTTTATTTCTAGAGTGAATTGGTCTAGGCTTCAGCTTGCAGCCATTGTCGGCTCATACCCTATATCTGCTAAAGTGAAGAGCCCATTAGTAAATATTTGTTCCCTTAGGCTCACCGCTTAACCTTCTCTTTGATTGTGCTCCTGTAGTCGGTCAGCATAATGGATATTTTCTAATGCTTTCATTATTCATGTGGCTCTTCTGCGAACCCTGTTCAATTTTTCAGCATCTGTCTGAAACTATGGACACCAGAAGTGGATACAATTTTCCAGGAGTGGTTACACCAGTGCCCAGTACACAAATATGGAACCTCTCTTTCTACCTGAAATTCTGCTACGTACGGCTCCAAGGGTCACATTTGCCCCTTTGGCCATAGCATCCCACTGGGAGCTCATGGTCAGCTCATTATCCCCCATGACTCAAAGTATTTTTAGGGGTCACTGCTTCCCAGGATAGAGTCCCCCCATCTTCTACATGGAGCCTATATTTTCTTACCTTCTACACAGATGAATTCTTTTGACAAAATCCACACAGAAGTGAAAAAAACTCAAAGAATCTCCTCCCCACCAATCCTCTTAGTCCTCACAGAGAGACACTGAGATGGAGACTTGCTGCAGCAAGGCTACAGGGGTCTCCGAGGTTCCCTCTGCTACGCATCCCTGCCCTGCCTGGCTGTTGTCAAGGGAGCTCTGTGAGGTCACAGCCGCTTCATTGTCTTTGCCCAATAGGCTGAGTTCCTGCCAAAAGCCTTTGTAAAGTCACTGCCACACTCACCTTTCCCTTGCAGACCTGATGTCTGTCCCTGGCCAGCCCAGCTGGATGTTTGAGCTGCACCCCCAGATCTCCCCACTTGCTCATTATTGATTCTAGGGAGCAAGCAGGCTATCCAGTAAAACAGCAGAGTCTGTTCCTCACATCACACTGAGTTTTTCATAGAGGCTTCGGTTGTGAAACAATACGATTGCCTAATCTGGCCTCTATTTCACCGGCCATGAAATTTCACACACTTAGCACCATATTAAGCCCAATTGCTTGTAGTTCACTAAAAAGCACCTTCCAGAATGAAAACCAATTCTGATGTGAGGAGACCAGGAAACAGAATAAGACAGTGGTTACAATACCATGAAATGTCAGATGTTTCCGTCTGACATGGTGACATTGGTCAATTTCAAGGCCAGAGGGTTTTAAAATTAGTCAAAGTGAGCCCTGAATTTGGTAGGGACCTGGCTATTGTGGAGGCCCTAGGAGGTCTGCATTCCTAGTTCCCCTGAAAGGCCATAGAGAATTCAGGCTGCCTGAGAAACTTCCCAGAATAAGCTACCAGGATTGGGGGGTGGGGGAGCCAAAGGAAATCAAACAAAGCCTGAGCTAGGATGGAGAGCATTGATCCAAGTGGTGTTTGAACCCTTCCATTCCCAGCTGCCTGCCTGCGGTGAAATGGACAGAGGGGCACTGATTTCTATTTGTGAACTTGCTAAAGACCATGGGCTTCTGCACAAGCTGTACAGCCCATACTCTGAACTCTTGGATAAAAAGCAAAGTTGGCTTTTCAGAAAACTTTTCCCCCAGTCCTCTGCATCCACTTTGGATTGTGCCCAGCAGAGGTTTTGGAATCTATGACTAAATTATGTTTTCATTAAGGGATATCTTAAGAGATAAAACGAGTCTGCACAAGACATCAGATTTATTTGTGTGGTACCCATTGCTTCTATCCCCTTCCCTCCTCTGCCTCTTTGGCACAAAGTGCAGTGACAGGAGAAATGGCTCTAGGGAACTGCATCACAGTGACTGGCTTCACTTTCCAGGGAATAACAGACAGTTGAAAGCTGAAAAACATCCTCTTTGTATCCTTCTTTGCCATTCACTTCTGCACTCTGGTAGGGAATGTTGGGATGATTGCGCTGATTAGGGTTGACTCCCAACTCCACAGCTCCATGTACTTTTTCCTCAGCATCTTGTTACTCTTAGATGTTGTATGCTCCTCCGTGATTGCTAGGGAACTGACTATCACCTTGGGGGCAAAGAGTAAAGACGTTTCTTTCCCTGGGTGTGTAGTTCAGTTCTTCCTCTTCTCCTTATGTGCCAACAATGAGCTTTGCCTCCTGGCTGTGATGGTATACAATTGCTTCGTGGCCATCTGCAACCCATTGCTTTATTATGTCATCATGTCCAAGAGAGTCTGCTTCCAGCTGGTGGCTGGCTCTTACCTATGCATCTGTGTCAATGCCACTGCACATACATTACTGTATTCAGTCTGTCCTTCGGCCACTCAAATGTCCTTGATCATTTATTCTGCTATATTAACCCACTCCAAGGAATCTTCTGCTCTTACTGTCACATCAATAAGCTAGGGCATTTCATCTTTGCATCCATAGAAACAATAGGCACCGTTTTCACCATCCTCATTTCCTACATTTACATCATCTTTGCCATCCTGAGGATCTGCTTCACAGCAGGAAGACACAAAGCCGTTTCCACCTGCGCCTCCCACCTGACTGTCGTTTCCATCTTATGAGACCTTGATCTTTACATATTCATGATCTTCGTCTGGCAGCTCAGTGGACTAGGAGAAAATGGTGGCCGTGTTCAATACCCTTGTGATCCCCATGCTGAACCCCCTGATCTACAGCCTGAGGAACAAGGTGGTGAAGGATGCTCTGAGGACGATAATACACCAGAAAATTATTCCTCACTGTATGTAAATATGAGGACTGGTTTTTCTGATCAGTACCGAAGTGCAGATATGAACTAGTTCTCACTCATTATGTCAATGTGCAGAAATTTCTATGATGTGGATTTACAGGAGACAACAATATGGAAATGGAACTTGAGCCAGATAATGAAGGAAGGTGCCATTTCCCTTGAAAAACAGTGTCCAGTAACTGTGTTACAGCTTCTCCTTTATGCACTGATATGTGATTGCTGCAATATAGACATCTCCCCCTGCTTGTTCCACTGCCTTTTGAACTATATCGGTTAAGTTGCAGACAATATACAGAGATACTCAGACTCTCATTATTTCCATTTGCTACTGCTATTCTCAGTTCCCAAAGCCCCCACCTAAAATCACTGTACAATTAAATAAAAGGTGTACATGGAGAGGTGTTTTTATAGATAGACAGACTGTTCTGTTCGGGAAGAGACAGGTAAACGCTAGACAGACGGATGTTGTTCTATGGGGATAGACAGGGCCAGCTCCAAGCCCTAGCACGCCAAGCGCGTGCATGGGGTGGCATGCCGTGGGAGGGTGCTCTGCCGCTTGCCGGGAGGGCAGCAGGCAGCTCCGGTGGACCTCCCGCAGGCGTGCCTGCGGCGGGTCCGCTGGTCCCGTGACTCCGGTGGAGCATCCGCAGGCATGCCTGAGGGAGGTCCACCGGAGTCCGCGGGACTAGCGGACCCTCCGCAGCCATGTCTGCCAGAGACCCACTGGAGCCACGGGACCGGCGAGCGGCAGAGCACCGCACACGGTGTGCTCCCATGCTTGGGGCGGTGAAATGGCTAGAGCCGGCCCTGGGGATAGACAGACAGACATTGTTATGTCTGGGGTTAGCCGACAGAAACATCATTAGACACAGGAGAAAGGAAGGATGGTCCAGAGGTTATCGCACTCGCCTAAGACTTGAGGGGTCTGAGTTTATATTCCGCCTTCACTGCGGACTCCCTATGTGACCTTGAGCAAATCACTTATGGCCAGATTTTTTAAAGGGATTTCAGTTCCTAATTCTCATTGAAATAATGGGATTTATGTGGCCTTAATACCTTTACAAAGCCTGGGTTTAGTCTCCCTTTCCCTCTGTTTGTCATTTGTAATATGGATGTAAGAGAAGGAGTGTTCTGTAAGCAAGACAAGTAGTAATTCTTCTGCCCTACTCTGCACTAATTAGGCCTCAACTGGAGTATTGTGTCCAGTTCTGGGCACCACTTTCAGGAAAGATGTGGACAAATTGCAGAGAGTCCAGATAAGAGTGACAAAAATGTGAGTGCCATGTCTCTGTGTGGCTCCCAGAAACAGCAGCACATCCCAATCTGGCTTCTATGCCTAGGGAGACTCCACACGCTGCCTATGCCCCAAGCACTGTCCCTGCAGCTCCCATTGGCTGGGAACACAGCCATTCAGAGCTTCAGGGGCAGTGCCTGCAGACAGGGCAGTTTGCCCACGCCTGGTCTAAGGCCATAGAATGTTTGCAGTTACATGGCCCCTCCATCACTTCTTTGTTAAATCTTCAGACAAGCCCCTTCATGCTTTCTCCCATTCTGACCCCAAACTTGGGAGGAGCTCCCTGGAAACATCAGCAAAACAACCTCCTCGTCCCAGGGACTGTTTGACACTTTAATTATTCCCTGTCCAGCAGGCTTGCCATCTCCTTATGGACTTGCTGCTGTATTGTACCAGTTCTGTGGTATGCTTTGCTGGATGCAGGTTGTGATCCCACAGTGTTAATCTTTAGCAACTTTTATGAGCCTAGCCTGACCTGCTTGGTAATACCTGCCAGTGAATTTGCAGCACAGCCATGACCTCTGTCTTTTCAGTTATGGTGACCTCTTCACACACCTCAATGCTCTCGAGTGGGATATCCCTACGGCATTCAGGCCTCAGGTCAATAACAGGGGCTGTCTTACAATCCTCTGCACAGAATATCATCTTGACAACAGCTTTATGATTGTGAAGTATTTTTAACCTGTTTATATGCACAGTCCGAGGTGCATTCTGTTGAGATTAATAGAAGGAGGAGGCAAATGTCAGAGCCTTAGGGGGGCTCATGTTAGGCCCCTAGTGGGACTCTGGGTGATTGCTACTTCCAACCACCCAACAAAGATGTAATGAGGTTGAGTAGTGTCCGCAAAAGAGAAACTAAATTAATTTCTCAAGAAAGGTTTTTAATGACTTACAGGGCTGGTGCAAGGAAGTTTTGTGCCCTAGGCGAAACTTCCACCTTGCACTCCCTACTCAGCTAACCCTGCCCTCCTCAAGGCAGCTAACTCAGCCCCCCACCCGGGGAGCCCCCCCTGCAGCAGATACCCCCCACAGCGACAGCTAACTCCTCTCCCCCCACAGCAACTAACCTCGCCCAGGGAGACTCCCCCTGTCCCCCCCACGGCAGCTAACCCTGCCTTGGGAGACTTCCCCCTTCTCCCCCCACCACCACAGCAGCTAATCCTGTCTGGGGAGACCTCCCCCCGCAGAAGCTAACCCTGCCTGGGGAGACCACCCCAGCTCACCCCAGCTCTGCCTCCTCCACTGAGCACGCCGGCGCTGCTTGAATTCTCCTCCCCGCCCAGGCTTGCCGCACTGAATGGAGGAGACTTAGAGCAGGGCTGTGTGCTCAGCGGAGGAGGCAGAGTGGAGGTAAACTGGGGCAGGGAGCTGTTCCCCTGTGGGCCCCCCACATTAATGCGGGTAGCCCTCCCCACGAGCCCCCCTCCCCAGCTCACCTGCACTCCACCTCCTCACCTGAGGGGACTTTTAGGTGCCCTAATCACTAGGTGCCCTAGGCGGCCGCCTAATTTGCCTAAATGGTTGCACCGGCCCTGATGACTATAAAGGCAACACAGACAGAATGACTTTACATGTACTGTAACCATCCCCAACCAATGCAAAATTATAACACCAAGAGCAGATCACCTGCATCAAATGATCGCTCACAAGGAGAGCAGAACCCCATTTATCCCATCAAACTGGGACCAGGGCCAGATTGGTTAACCAAAACGTCAGATAAACAGATGAATGGAAAAGTGTGAGGCTGCAGCACCATCAAGTGACCGTAGGAGAGATTGCCCACTTCCGTACCTGTGTGCACTAGTTTCTGGGTTAATACAGAGAACTGGATAATAGAGGGTTAGATAAATAGGATTCTACTATATTGTGATCATCCCATTCTTTCTGAGCTGCTTGGCTTCTCATGAGGCTTTGCTTCACTATTCCAATCATGGATTTAGGGAAACCTAATTTAGGTTCCTCCCTCTGAAAGGGAAAGGAAAAGTGAAGTGCTTCAGTAAGATCAACGTTATCAGAATGAAATGGTTCCATTTTTTGTTTGAAAAGGACATTTGAAATCATAAATTTTTTGAGATTGTGCCTTTTACATTTTGTGGTACACAAAAAATCCACTCTAATTCCTACAGGAATTTTGAGGGAAATTCCATGGCCGATGTTAAACAGAAAGTCAGACCAGAGTGGTTCCTTCTGGGTTTGAAATTTATCAATCTGTGACTCGCTGGAGGCGTTGGAAATCTGTCCCTTTTTGCTTCCCTCTTGTCTTATCTCTTTCATTTCTTTCTGCTGATCTTCCTGGGATTATGTAATTAACATCTGCATCATAAAAATGCACAAGACGACTGAATTAAGGGTACCGGGGCAACACATCTTTGGACACTTGCTAACATGAGCATGCAAAGTTTTGTAAGCTTTTAATAGACTCAGACTCTAGGACTGGAAGGAACCTTGGGAGGTCATTGAGTCCAGTCCCCTGCCCTCATGGCAGGACCAAATACTGTCTAGACCATCCCTAATAGACATTTATCTAACCTACTCTTAAATATCTCCAGAGATGGAGATTCCACAACTTCCCTACGCAATCTATTCCAGTGTTTAACTATCCTGACAGTTAGGAACTTTTTCCTAATGTCCAACCTAAATCTCCCTTGCTGCAGTTTAAGCCCATTGCTTCTTGTTCTATCATTGGAGGCTAAGGTGAACAAGTTTTCTCCCTCCTCCTGATGACACCGTTTTAGATACCTGAAAACTGCTATCATGTCCCCTCTCAGTCTTCTCTTTCCCAAACTAAACAAACCCAATTCCTTCAGCCTTCCTTCATAGGTCATGTTCTCAAGACCTTTAATCATTCTCGTTGCTCTTTTCTGGACCTTCTCCAGTTTCTCCACATCTTTCTTGAAATGCAGTGCCCAGAACTGGACACAATACTCCAGTTGAGGCCTAACCAGCGCAGAGTAAAGCGGAAGAATGACTTCTCGTGTCTTGTTTACAACACATCTGTTAATGCATCCCAGAATCATATTTGCTTTTTTATGCAACAGTATCACACTGTTGACTCATATTAAGCTTGTGGTCCACTATGACCCCGAGATCTTTTTCTGCCATACTCCTTCCTAGACAGTCTCCTCCCATTCTGTATGTGTGAAACTGATTGTTCCTTCCTAAGTGGAGCACTTTGCATTTATCTTTATTGAACTTCATCCTGTTTACCTCAGACCATTTCTCCAATTTGTCCAGATCGTTTTGAATTTTGACCCTGTCCACCAAAGCAGTTGCAATCCCTCCCAGTTTGGTATCGTCCGCAAACTTAATAAGCGTACTTTCTATGCCAACATCTAAAACAGACCCCTGCGGAACCCCACTTGTTATACCTTTCCAGCAGGATTGGGAGCCATTAATAACTACTCTGAGTATGGTTATCCAGCCAGTTATGCACCCACCTTATAGTAGCCCCATCTAAATGGTACTTTCCTAGTTTATCTATAAGAATATCATGTGAGATGTATCAAATGCCTTACTAAAGTCTAGGTATATCACATCCACCGCTTCTCCCTTATCCACAAGGCTCGTTATCCTATCAAAGAATGCTATCAGATTAGTTTGACACGATTTGTTCTTTACAAATCCATGCTGGCTATTCCCTATCACCTTACCACCTTCCAAGGGTTTGCAGATGATTTCTTTAATTACCTGCTCCATTATCTTCCCTGGCACAGAAGTTAAACTAACTGGTCTGTAGTTTCCTGGGTTGTTTTTATTTCCCTTTTCATAGATGGGCACTATATTTGTCCCCTTCCAGTCTTCTGGAATCTCCCCCGTCTCCCATGATTTCCCAAAGATAATAGCTAGAGGCTCAGATACCTCCTCTATTAACTCCTTGAGTATTGTAGGATGCATTTCATCAGGCCCTGGTGACTTGCAGGCATCTAACTTTTCTAAGTGATTTTTTACTTGCTCTTTTTTTATTTTATCTTCTAAACCTACCCTCTTCCCGTAAGCATTCACTATATTAGACATTCCTTCAGACTTCTCAGTGAAGACCGAAACAAAGAAGTCATTAAGCATCTCTGCCATTTCCAAGTCTCCCGTTACTGTTTCCCCCTCCTCACTGAGCAGTGGGCCTACCCTGTCCTTGGTCTTCCTATTGCTTCTAATGTATTGATAAAAAGTCTTCTTGTTTCCCTTTATTCCCATAGCTAGTTTGAGCTCATTTTGTGCCTTTGCTTTTCTAATCTTGCCTCTGCATTCCTGTGTTATTTGCCTATATTCGTCCTTTGTAATCTGACCTAGTTTCCATTTTTTATATGACGCCTTTTTATTTGTAGGTCACGCAAGATCTCGTGATTAAACCAAGGTGGTCTTTTGCCACATTTTCTATCTTTCCCACCATCGGAATAGCTTGCTTTTGGGCCCTTAATAGCGTCCCTTTGAAAAACTGCCAACTCTCCTCAGTTGTTTTTCCCCTCAGGCTTGATTCCCATGGGACCTTACCTATCAACTCTCTGAGCTTACCAAAATCTGCCTTCCTGAAATCCATTATCTCTATTTTGCTGTACTCCCTTCTACCTTTCCTTAGAATTGCAAACTAATTTTTCATGATCACTTTCACCCAAGCTTCCTTCTACTTTCAAATTCTCAACGAGTTCTTCCCTATTTGTTAAAATCAAGTCTAGAACAGCTTCCCCCTAGTAGCGTTTTCAACTTTCTGAAATAAAAAGTTGTCTGCAATGCAGTCCAGGAACTTATTGGATAGTCTGTGCCTCGCGGTGTTATATTCCCAACATATATCTGGATAGTTGAAGTCCCCCACCACCACCAAATCTTGGGCTTTGGATGATTCTGTTAGTTGTTTGAAAAAAGCCTCATCCACCTCTTCAGTTGGCCTGTAGTAGACTCCCAGCATGACATCACCCGTGTTTTTTACCCCTTTTAGCCTAAGCCAGAGACTCAACACTCCCATCTCCTATGTCCATCTCTACCTCAGTCCAAGTGTGTACATTTTTAATATATAAGGCAACACCTCCTCCCTTTTCCCCCTGTCTATCCTTCCTGAGCAAACTATACCCATCCACACCAACATTCCAGTCGTGTGTATTATCCCACCAAGTTTCAGTAATGCCAACAATGTCATAGTTGTATTTATTTATTAGCACTTCCAGTTCTTCCTGCTTATTACCCATACTTCTTGCATTTGTATATAGGCATCTAAGATACTGGTTTGATCTTGCCTCCCAGGTTTGCCCTGACCCTCCTTTCTCTCTGCCATTATAGCCCATGCTCCCTCCTGTTTCCAACCCATCTCCCAGGTCTTGTTCCCCACTTACCTGTGGGCTTTGCTCACCTGTCCCCGTCGAACCTAGTTTAAAGCCCTCCTTACTAGATTAGCCAGTCTGTGCGCAAATAAGGCCTTTCAAGTCCTTTAAAATCTTGACTGTGTATTTCCTAATTTTATGGTTTACTTTATTGATCAAAGCAAACTTAAGTAACATTAAATGAAGTGTTTTTGTTCATTAATTTCCTTAGTTTTTTTAATATAATAGTTTTTCTTCCTATGTGCTATTTAAACAAGGAAGCTCTTACTCATCTGTTGTTTTCAGTATATATTTTATTGCCAGTCTTATCTTTGTGAAGGTCCCTTTTTCACCACTCAATGCTGTGTTTCAGAGTATTGAAAGTAAATTAAACTGTATTAAAACAAAACTCATTTTATGCCACTTCAGTTTCAGTGAAAGTTTAAGTTATAACCCTGAATATGCAAGAAGCAGATAAAAAATTGCAGCTTATGTTCTTGGATATTGTTTCTTATTTTCACCTAGTCCTTACTTACTAAGGAAAGTAGCAAACAATTGCCCTTTGAAAAGAAACACTGCACCGTACCACAATACAAATCCAAATGAGCACAGCAGGAGGCTATCCTGGTTAACCAAATCTGCCCGTTTCATTACAAACTTCCTTTCTGTGATGATGTTCTGGTAATAAGGGGGCAATCAGTTGTCAAAGGTAGTTGTTGCCATTGCAGCCAGGTTGCTAGTCTTTCTCCCCAAATATGGAAATGAACTGGAGGGAGGGAATGCTGAGTGGTGGATTATTTCTGATGTCACAATGCTACTGCTCAGCCAGCACCAGGTGGCAGCAAATGTACAGTGTGTATGAAGGGAGGCGGGGAACAGGCTTTCCCAGTGTTCCTGTTTTCACAAATTTCCTAAAGAAGCCAACAACATAACTACACAGAATATACATTAACGATGATTCCACACACCTAATAATTAGTCGCTGATTTGATTCAAGTCCTGCATGGCATGTTTAGAAACAAAGGTTCCAAAAAAGGAGAGACCTTGTAAAACAGAAATTTTTGATGCTCTGGTGTATTTGTGGTTGTGTTAAAATTGAATACTGTGACTTTACATTTTGGGCAGGGTTCCTGGACGTGCTTGCATGCTAGGGAACTCAGTAGGGCAGCACACAATCTGGGGTTAGCAGCAGTCAGCCGGCAGGTACCCAGTGAGTCTTGCCTCTGTTATAGGCAGTAGCCTACGTTCTCTCCCTCTGATTTTGTGGTTCTTACGTATTATTGTTCTGGTTTTAATAAGCAAATTAAGAGGATATTGCGAACTTCCATCAAGAGTATTTTTATGTTCTCTAACTTGTCTGCTGGTGCTGAGGTCAGATGAGGAGTTCATGATGCAGTAGGGGGCTCAGTGCTGGGGATGAGGGGGTTGGAGCATTGAAAAGGCTCAGAGCTAAGGTGGAAGGACAGGGTAAGAGTAGCCTGTCCTGCCATAAGCAGATGGGTGGCACTAGAACCCTAGGGCAGCACACAGCGGTTGCTGCCTGGAGCAGGGCTCTGCACAGGAATGTGCTACACCTGCAGCACAAGCAGGCAGAGGAGAGGCATGCACTGCTTTCTTCCAAGCAGGGATGTGGCAGGGCCGGGCCAAGACCCACAGGGGCCAGGGGAGAGATTCAGCTCCAAATATTGGTGGAGCAGAGCCCCCAGCCCTGAATATTGCTGGAGCTCAGGCACCAGCAAAGAATATAACCTGCCGCCTATGCCAGACATTTCTAAACTGACAGGAAGGCTAAATGAGAGTTTGGGAGGAAGGTCAGGTCAGTCCCCCAACCCTTAGTGTTGGCAGTTGTATTTTTAAACACATACTTATTGTGGAGAAAGCAGCTTGGTGTCTGTTTTCTGAGAACTGTCTCTTTAAGTGTAAGAAAATGCAGGAGAGGGAGGCTTCTGAGACCTTACACAGAAGGAACACAATGCCTGAGTGCTGCAGAGCTAGGTTCCACAAGAGCTTCCCCAGCATGCAGGTGAGGCAGAGGTGGCACAGGCTGAAGGAAGCCTTGTGGCAGCTGTGGGTTCTCCAGAGATTTCTCTTAGACAGGAGAAATCTCATCTGACCAGTTCTGTCAAGTTTCTGGCCTGTTTGTGCTGATGGAGCAGTGTAAAGGGGCATGTAGGCGTGTGTGGCCCTCTCTGGCGATCAGTCTCAGAGAGAGGACACACCTCTTTGCTGTCACTCCTCCTTGAAGGGCATTCTAAGACAGTGGTGGGCAACCTGAGGGCCACACACAGTCAGTCCATCAGGGTAACCAGACAGTTTGTTTACACTTGCATAGCTGCTCACAGCTCCCAGTGGCCACAGTTCACCATTCCCAGCCAATGGGAGCTGCAGGTTGCCCACCATTGGTCTAAGATAATGGGGGAGTTACCAGTCTCAGTGTTTAATCCCACCAGCAAGACAGAAGAGGTTCAGGGGCCAAAGCCCTCAGGCAGGGCAGGGCATCAAACAGTCTAAAGCCCAACCCTCAGGCAGAGCATAGACAGGACCTAGCCCCTCAGACAAGGCAGGGTACCAAACACAGTCTAGCACCACCACCCCCCAGCCAGGGATTAGGCTCCCACCAAAGAGTCTAGCCCACCAAACAGAGTTCAGCCCACCAAACAGAGTTCAGCCCACCAAACAGAGTTCAGGCACCCAGGTACAATCTCTTTTCCTGGCTCTGGTGGGAGCCAGACAAGCACAGGCCTCTTGGCCTGAAGAGGGGGAGTACTACCACCGCAATGGTGGGTCAGTAGGCAGGGGCAGCACACAAGCTTGCCCAGCTTCACTGTGTCCCAACCCAGGGCCCTAACAGGGGCAGAGACATCTGCCACTGGTCAGCAGGGAATCCCCCTGCAACACACTGACCACATTTCAGATACTCCTGCAGCCAAACTGCAGTTGGCTATTGCTGGGCTCCTTCCGCCTCTCCCCTCAGGGTGTACCTGAACCCCAGGCGCATCCTCCATCTCCTGAGGGCATATGGCCAGCAGCAATCCCAGCAGCTCTTCAGCATCAGTTAGGTCTAGCAGCTTGAGCAAGTCCTCAAAGTAACTGAAGTTTTCTGCATCAGGAGTGGGAGAACACATCCACCTCTTCTAGCAGCTGCCTCCTGACTACCCTACAGCACCCACCTTTTATACTTCCTGCTCCTGTCCCGCCCCTCTGCTTCCCTGTTCCGCCCACCAGGGGCTGTCTGGCCCTCCCTCACTGTCAGTCTCTGAAAGAGGCCATGCCTCTTTCCTACAGGGCCCCATAGAGCAGTACTGCCCAGTAGAAGAACATAATGTTCTAGCCCACCTATTTCCTGATTTACAAAACAAGTTAGAAACTTTGTGTCCCTCCACATATGAGGTTATTCCAGTTCCTCTGAGTAATAATAGCACTTCACATGTACCACATCTTCCTTCTGAAGAAGTTAAAGACCTTTTCATCCCTGGATTAATATTATCATCATCTCCATTTTACAGAAGGGAACACTAACACTTAGACCAGGTCTACACTAGAACCTTTTGCAGGTATAAAAATGTTGATAAGGGGTATGATTTTTTACAACACTTCTATACTGGCAAAAGCCCTAGTATAGACGCAGTTATACCAGTATAAAAGTCCTTATTTTGTTTGGGGAACTGGTATAATCACGTTTTTGCTTGTAGATGCTGAATGTGCACTAGAAGGGTTTAATATAGCTATACTTGTATAGCTATACCATCAAACCTTTTCTGCTGTAGAATAGACCCTGAAAAAGGTAGCCAGTGTGACAAATGGAGTGTTATTGGCGGATCCCTAGAATTTCCTGGCACAAGGTAAAGGCTGTTGAAACATATTTTGTCAGTCTCGTGATTCACGGCCCCATTTTATTTAGCCGGTTTCTTGGACCCTTCTACCCCCTTTGCAGGATGTAACTTGCTTTCTGCATGAGGATGATGATTTTATCCAGGGGAATTCTCTCAGAGTTAGCATGCTCTGTTTTAACCTAAAAAGACATACACTTCCTCAAGGTCTAATTGCTCTGGAATACTATGGTCATCATTAACAATGCTTTCTATGGTGGTAAGACAGATTCCATAGTTCAGTGTTCTTACTCCACTCAAAGTCTACCTGAAAATTAAGGCATATAAGATCATTTATATCTGTGTTGTGTATGATTAATTCCTGTTATGTCTTATTAATCTCTTCAACCAGTACGGCCATTCTTATGTTGTTATGTTCATTATAGGGCCCACAACTAAGCATTGCTTATTCCATCCAACTATGCCCTGCAGTGCACACATACACTAGACTGTCGAGTACAATGTTAGTGGTGTTTTACAATAAGGATGATTCACGTTTGCTCCCTGCACCACTTTAACCACCTTGTTGTTATAGGAATGAATACAAACCACAACATGCATATGACCATTGAATAATTTACATGGCAGTAACCACATTGCAACAGCCATTGTAAGTACGCTGGGTTCTCTCCAGGCTAGGGTGGCCATCTGTCACATTTTGGCTGGGATAGTCCCTTTTTTAAGCCCTGTCCTGGCTGTCCTGACTTTTTTTGGCAAAAGTGGGCATTTGTCCCATTTGCTCTTTTAAGTGTGGTGCAGGGGGGAGGGGCGATGGTAGCCCTGCACAGGGGGACAGGTAAGTGCTCAGGTAGGGGGCAGGCAGGGCACCAGTGAGCGGCAACAGCCTCGCACGGGGGGCAGGAAGGACTCAAGCAAGCAGCGACAGCCTCATGCAGGGGGCAGGCAGAGCTTGATTTAGCAGTGGCCCCTGTCCTTCATGGGGAGAGTGGCTTGGGCAAGCAGCTTGAGCCATCCCCTTGCATTGTCCTGTTTTCCCTTTGGGAAATATGGTCATCCTACTCCAGCCACACCCCTGTGGCACCTGAGTCCCCTGAAGCACTTCTTCCTGCTGAGACACCTTTTGCCTGTTCCTGATAGCGGGACCTCTCCCCAAATGTGATTTGTATTCAATGGCCCCCAGTTAACAGGGTCCAATAATTTGTACTATGGTCCTAGTCAAACGCCTAGAATATTAGATCCCTCACCCTGCATGGAACTTACTGTGCTTCATGGCAACACCCTTTCTGTCTCTAGGTGTTTATAGAGCACCCAGCACCATAGAAACCAGGCATTGTATTAAGAGGCCTCCTCTCATGGCCAGGGGGCTCTTCGCTATCCTCTCTCTCCAAATGTAATTAAATAATCACAATGGAACAGGTACGTCAGAAAGGTCTTCACAGGCTATTTGTGCTTTGAAGAAGAACATTTCCTCATTTGTGGTGCAGACTGATCCAGTCTCTCCAGTTTCAGTTATGCCAGGAAGAGCAATAGCTCCAGCATGACCATTGTTGATGGCAAGATGTCCTCAGGCTTTATCCCTCTCAGATCACCCCTGCGAAAGTTAAAGGATGGGAGTGACGCGAATAAACAACCCTGGGGCAGAGTGGGGTACAGACTGTTATACTCTGGACTGGGTAAAAGGAGAGGACCAGGCCAGCCAAGCAGTGTTCTGAACCATGTGGGCATTCAGTAGAGCCCACCTGGCTCAGGACACATTGCCATCCCCTTCATTCCATACAACCAGTAACCCACTTATTGAAACAATCATTATACCCAAGCTGTGTGTGGATTTCCTGTCAAACTGCTGCAGACTAGCTTAGACTTGTGTGTGTGTTTCCTTCTACTCTTCCCAGTGAAGGTCGTGGTGGAGCATGTCATCACATGGCCATTTCTGCACGATCTGGGACACCTCTTACATTTAATGCTTGTTAATAATGGAGCCTCTTTAACATTTCCTTCTTTAAAGCTTCAGGATGATCGTGTGATGATGCAGGTGGAAACCAGCAACAACTGTGTCCTCTTCTACACGGAGAACATAAATTCAAAGAGAGATTTCCCCCTGGTGTTATATATGTCTACAAGCTTTAAACCATTGCCTTGTGAAAATTTTTGGCAAGGTGGGAGCCTCATATATTTGGAACCTACCTCAATAGGTCTTTGCTTGAGAGAAATTGATATTAAAAGAAAACATCTAATTCCCTTCATGAATGGAAAATCACAGCCAAGCTTGGCTGTAAAACACTGGAAGTATTTTGTGTGAACTTTTGATCTATATGATGTGACAAGTTAAGTTTAGGCTCTAGAATGCATATTATGATATTTTATATGTACCATTTTGTTTCCAATATTTCTACTTCCTATCACTTGAATCTCTGTTCTTCATTAAATAAACTTATACATAAGAATGAACATACTAGGCCAGACCACTGGTTCATGTAACTCAGTACAGGATAGGGTACAAAGTGACCTAGACAAATTGGGGGTTGGGCCAAAAGAAATCTGATGATGTTCAACAGAACAAGTGCAGAGTCCTGCACTTGGGACAGAAGAATCCCATGCACCACTACAGGATGGAGATTGACTGGTTAAGCAGCAGTTCTGCAGAAAAGAAACTGGGGATTATAGTGGATGAGAAGCTAGATATGAGTCAACAGGGTGCCCTTATTACCAAAATGGTTAATGGCATATTGAGTTGCATTAGTAGGAGCATTGTCAGCAGATCGAGGGAAGTGATTATTCCCCTCTAATCGGCACTGGTGAGGCCACATCAGGAGTATTGTGTTCAATTTTGGTCCCTCCACTACAGAAAGGATGTGAACAAATTGGAGACAGTCCAGCAGAGTGCAACAAAAATGATTGGGAAGCTGAGGCAAATGACTTATGAGGAGAGGCTGAGGGGACTGGGTTTATTTAGTCTGCAGAAGAGAAGAGTGAGGGGGGATTTGATAGCAGCCTTTAACTACCTGAAGGGACTTCCAAAGAGGATGGAGCTTGGCTTTTCTCAATGGTAGTAGATGACATAACAAGGAGCAATGGTCTCAAGTTGCTGTGGGGGAAGTCCAGGTTAGATATAAGGAAAAACTCTTTCGCTAGGAGGGTGGTGACGCACTGGAATGGGTTACCTAGGGAGGTGGCGGAATCTCTATCCTGAGAGGTTTTTAAAGCCTGGCTTGACAAAGCCCTGGCTGGGATGATTAATTCAGGTGGGTCCTGCTTTGAGCAGGGGGTTGGACTAGATGACCTCTTGAGGTCTCTTCCAACCCTAATCTTCTATGATTCCATCCATGACCATCTTGACTAATAGCCATTGATGGACCTAACCTCCAGGAACTTATGGACCTAAACTCCAGGAATGTATCTTATTCTTTTTTGAACCCCATTATAATTTTGGCCTTCACAACACCCCCGGCAACATTTTCCACAGGTTGATTTTGAATAGGGTGAAGAAGTACTTCCTTTTGGTTTTAAACCTGCTACCTATTAATTAGTGTGTGAAATTAAAAAAATCAAATATTTGAAAATAAAAATTAAAAAGCCATCATGTTTCTTTTTGAAATTGTTTCACGAAAAGGAAATTTCTTTGAAATTTGCTGTCTTCAAAACAGCAATTATAATGATTTTTTTTATTTTAAAACTATTCAATCAGCTCTCCCTTGCTTTGCTTGCCTCTTGCAGGAGTTAGTATATTTCTTCCTAGCAGAGGAAGCTTTTGTAACAGATTCTTTGATGCATACAGGAAAGTGCACATACATGCACTTGCAAACACTCACCCTGATCGAGAAAGATTTGTCTCAGGTATGTGTTGAAAAAAAGGGTCCCAACCTGGGACAGCTCTATGTATTTTGCCGCCCCAAGCACGGCAGTCAGGCCACCTTTGGTGGGATGCCTGCAGGAGATCTGCTGGTCCCGTGCCTTCGGTGTTCCTGCCGCTGAATTGCTGCTGAAGCTGCAGAACTGGTGAACCTCCTGCAGGCATGCCACCGAGGCAGCCTGACTGCCGCCCTCACAGCGACTGGTAGGCTGCTCCCTGCGGCTTTCCGCCCCAGGCACATGCTTCCTGCACTGACACCTGGAGCCGCCCCTGGTCCCAACATTCTCTTATGTGAGATACAGAGATTAATCCTTGTAAAACTCAGACTGAACTACAGAACCTCATCTACACAAATCTCATATTCTCTCAGGGCCTGAAGGAGGAAGAAAGTGGTTTCTCTTCCACCACTCATTTCTCTTCAGGCAATGTCGCTCCTTCCTCCCCTCTGTGTAAACTCTGCTATTAGCTCCATCTCTTACATAAACATTCTTATAAGAAATGATAGCAGCTGAAAATCACACCTGTGCACTCATAAAAACATACAACTGTAAATAGAACTGTGAAACCCCAGTAATTTGGCTCTAGGGCTGTGTTCTATCTCTAACAGCTTCAAAGTGAGAAAAATTCACACCAGCACACTCTTCGGTAGTGCAGGAGATCTGAATTCAAATACTTTCTCCACATCACACATGGTGGGGGCTAGAACCTGAGCCTCATGTCTGTGAGGTGAGTTCCCGGACCTCCATCTCTGAACACTGCATGGGGCTGAGAGCTCGGTCTGTCAGCCATGGGGCAAGGAGGGGGCCCCAGCTGTGAACCCCACAAGGGATGACAACTAGAGCTGGAGGTGAAATGTGAAATAATAGCTGCCATGGAACTGACAAGAAAGTCAGTTTAACTGCTGGTAGGCTCCCTGCTGTGAAATTGAACCTTGTGCTTGGCTCACAGCTTGGGCTGTCAGCCTAATGACAGTGAGGGGGAGGGAGGACAACCTGTGAGCTCTATGTGGCTGTCAATACCCCACACTGCGGTTGTCAATGCACCACAATGCTCCACTTCACTCAGTGCAAGTGCTTCAGGTGAGGACACACATCACTGGCAAAAGGAGGGTAGCATAGACACCAACAGCCAATTTAATTACTAGAGTGGCTGTAGATCGACCTAACTTAAGTTGATCTAATTTTGTACTGTAGACAACAAAGTTGTGAATTCAGATATTATGAAAGGAGCACAGACCAACAGCCTTCTCAGCCCCAGCATGGCAGCCATGATGGGCCTAGTGAGATAGGTGGAAGAACTTAATGAAATATTTGTTGATATTGGATTTTTGAAAGGAGATCCAGTACAAATAAACTTAGAAAACAATACTGAACATGTATAAGTCTATATATACCTTGTAGGATTCATATCCACTTACTTCATAAAGTCAAAAGTGAGTTAAAGAGAATGGAATCGATTGACATAACCAAGAAGATCTCCCAGCCAACAGCATGGCATTCCCTGACGGTACCAGTTAGAAAGACAAAATGGGTAAATATGAATCTGTGTGATGTTAAAAAATATAATGAAGCAGTTGTGAGAGAATAATATATCCTCAGAGCATTTTATGACTTCCTCCTCAGAGGGAACAACAAAGCCCTCAGTGAAGTCCAAAGCCTAATCACTCAGTCTCGACTGAAGCTAAACAAAGAAAAATGCATTTTCTGCCTACCCCAAATCAAGTTTTAGGGAGAGACACTAAACAAAGATGGAATCAGTCCTAGCCCTGAGACAGTAAAAGCAATTTGAGAACTGAATGCACCAACATATGTAACCGAACTGAGATGTACTGGGGATGGTAAATTATCTTGGTGGATACCTACAAGACCTTTCTACAACGACAAAACCACTGAATTACCACTGTTGAAGTCCAACACATCTTGCTTATGGGGGCCAAACCAAGAAATTGCCTTGAAAAGGATAAAATAAATTATCTCAATGGATGCAGTTCTCAAGTACTGTGATGTGAACAGACCCATACTGGTCCAGACAGATGCAAGCAGCTCTGGCCTGGGTGGTGTATTGATGCAACAACATAGCTCTCATTGGAAGCTAGTTGCATTTTGCTCTTAAGCCCTCATAGATGCAGAAAAACAACATGCATAGATTGAAGAGGAGTGCCTGGGAAATGTATGGGCAGATGAGAACTTTTAGAGATATCAGTGTTGACTGGATACATTTACACTGATAACAGACCATAAGATACTTGTAATCCTCATCAATGGGAAAGACCTGGATCAAGTACCGCTGAGATGCTAATGTCTTTTGACAAGGCTAATGCAATTTAACCCAACTGATAAATATGCTTCTGGGAAAATCTGGTAGTAGCAGACACACTGTCACAGACCCTGGAATCACTTCAGTTACCTTTGAGCTCAAAGATGACATAAATGTGCACATGGATGCTGTGGACACATACAGACTAGTGTTAAATAAAAGACAACACCAGCTACAAACAACAATCTGGACAGACACACAACTTCAGGAAATTCTAAATTACATTGGGGCTTCAGGCCCAAGTATCTAAAGGACACTATGGAAATGGCAAGAGACTAATTCACTGACCACGGACAATATAGAGAGTCAAATGAACTCATGGTTAAAGGCAATTGTATCATAATTCCAAATGAAATGAGAGGAGAAATCCTAAACCTCATCGATGAAGGATATTAAGGATTAGCTAAATGCCGCAAACATGCCAACCGGTCAGTGTGGACAGAAAGAATAAAGACTAAATTATCTGCATGTGAACACTGCAGAACTAACAGATCAACCCAACAGAAAGATCCTTTAATAACAACATTCTACCTGAGAGACATTGGAAAACAGTAGCTGCAGTTTTATGCAAATTCAGAGGACATCACAGGCATTATGAACTATTTTTCCAGCTATATAGAAAGAATGTACAGTACTTGAAAGATATAACATGCCACAGTATTGCTGAGCAATTGAAGTGCACTTTTGCTCACTTTGGTATTTCAAAAGATCTAGTGATAGACAACAGATCACAGTTCACTGCAGCAGAATTTAAGTTGTTCTGAATGAAATATGGTTTTGATCATATTATTAGTGGCCCACATTACCCACAAGAAAAGAGAGGCTGAGAAAGTTGTACCGGTTGCCAAGAAAATCCTACAGCAGGAAGATCTATTCCTTGCTCTTCTGAGTTACAGATCAATACCAATACCAATAGCAGCCACTGGTCTAGGTCAGCACAACTCCTGATGGGAAGAGAACGCAGAACTCCTGTTCCAACTTTGAACAAGAATCTGTCTCCAAAGTGGCCAGTTATGAAGAAGGGAGCCAAACTAGATAAAAAGGCTAAGAGCTCATAAACATTTATACAGCAGATGTAATTCAGTCTGAGTACAGCCATGTCTAGAATCTGGTGACCCTGTTCATGTCAAATTGAATGGAGATAAAAGATGGACAACTCCTTGGGAAGGGATCTCTGGGGCTTAACATGAAACTAGGGTACTGCTGTGCCTCTTTAACTCTCTAGCCTGGGCTGTCTCTCACAGTGCTCTGCTAGTGACAAGCAGCAAACCCCTCAGGCACTGTTCTCACTCAGCACGACAGCAGGTAAAGCGCCCCCTCCAATCCCCAATCAAATTGCATGAATGCTCCCTGAGTTGCTCAAAATTACAAAGAGAAAGGCACAAGCAAATCTCCCAAACCCCCAGCCTTTCATCTCTGGAATATACAGTCTTGCTCTGGTCAGAAGCCTGACCACTGTAAGTTTATTACTCCCTCTGCCCCTCCCTTGATGTGGAGAGGATACACACAAGTCTTTGTAAACTGAGCTGAGATTTCCCAAGCACTTCAACAAAAACACACTGTTTTAGGTAAAAATATAAAACAGGTTTAGTAACTGCAGAAAGAGAGATTTTAAGGAATTATAAGTGCTAAGCACAAAAGGTCAGAGAAAGTTAACCAAGAAAAAAAAAAGGTAAGTGCAAAAGTCTAACTCTCAAACCTTATTAGACCAGGCAGTGTTTGGATCAAGTAGTTTTTTCACTCCACTAGATGTTGCAGGTAGGTTACCGTTTTTATTACACAGGTTTCCCCTTTAAGCTTGGGACTAGTCTCCTCAGTTCACGCCTTTTTCTTCCCAGCATTCTTGCTGCTTCCAGCATAGATGGGGGAGGAGAAAGGTAAAAGCATGATGCCATTGTCCTCTATTTTATATCCTCAGTCCATGTGCCTGCAAAACACAAGCCCAGACATGTCCTGGGGGTCTTTTCTGAGCCACAGAATTGTGCAGTCTCCAACTGTGTGATGCTCATACAGCCTCTTACAACATTGTAAATCCCTTGTTTACCACTCCCCTGCTGATTAATGGTCATTTAGCATCCTTCTGGGAGTGGATCACTTCCTTTGTTGTCACTGGTAAATAGCAGTGGAGAATCTCATAATTTCATACACATTAATTTTATATGCATGTTGACAGAACAATGGGTTTCAGCAGATCATAACGTTTCATATGATATCTTACATGCATTGTGTGAAATTATATGAAATTGCTGAGCTAGCATAGAGATCTGTAATTTATCCCTAGGGGTCTTGAACAGAACCATGTATTGTGTTTAGGTTAATCGTGCGATTTAGGTTCTGAACTATATACATAATGCTCAGGTTCCTGTGATGCACATATTTTGTAAAGGCTTTTTTGATTTCATAACTTTCACAAGCAGAGTTCATCAGATCATCTACTATAATCATATTTACTTTATTGGTATGAAACAAACAGTCATAGTCAAAAACATCGGGCAGCACCTCCACAAAATTGATGAAAGGATATTTACAGAGCAGTTTTTTATACAGCGGTTGCCAATAACTCTAACATCACACAATATTCTCAGGCATAACATAATGTTTGTTCGACATTATCCAACACATTTTTATAAAGTAACTTTTCCTGCAATTGCTCCGCCGTGAGGGAATTGCAGAAAAGGGGTGGTTCCACCTTGTCTCCATTTTCAGAAGCAGTAGAGCCAGGTCTTAAACCCTTCTCCTAGGACCCTCTCATTGTAAATGACTTTCTGCATTTTCTTAAGGGTTTTGTCTTTATTTGCCACTGATGTTTGTTCCTTAAGATAAAGGGCTGCTGTACTACTATTTTTTACTGAGGTGTTTTCTCGGAGGCCCGTGCAATAGTCCGGGACTAGATCTTTCAAACTGTCAAAGTTGATCTTTTCACTGTTTTCTATATTCAGGGTAATCTCTTTGACTTTCATACAAGCCATTCCTCATGACAGCTTATATCTTTATATTCCTCGTGACAGTTTATATGTTTTCGGGCATACCGACATAAACTCGGTGATGTGTTGAGCTGGTGGGATCTCACTCATGAGGTCCTCTAAATAATTCCCCAGAGGGGGATTCCAGTCACCCTCCCTTTTCACAGATATCACCGAGTCAGTGTCGTGGCATACACACTGCTCTTGCAGCCTGTCTAGAAGGTTGTATAGTTCTAAGCAGGTGTTAAGAGGCTATGAAGATATTGGTATTGCCAGAGACTGAATATCAGTCTTTTGTGTGCTTCCAAGCACACATGCTATTTCATTGTTGATAGTCTTGCAGGATGAAACCTCGTAATTGGGGAAAAGCAGGTACTGAAAGAGGTCACTAGGGTCTCTCATGATGCTGGTACTGGGTAAGTTTGTTCTTTGGCCGAATTTACCCCACAGAGAATTTAAAAACAGTTTAGCGATTTGGCATTTAGTGGGGTTCAACCTAGAACTTTTTGGCAGCCATCTCTTTATCCCCCAAGCGCTTTCCTCCCTTTTGTTTACACCTTAGCTGATGTGTACCCTTGAGGGTGCCCCTTTTACCCAGGCCGCTTTTCAAGAATAGTCTCGCCTGCTCAGGGCCACCCTTTGGAAAAATTGAAGTAGTTTTCAAAAAGTTACCCACAAAAGCCTTTGCATTTTTATGCAGTTTCCAGCCCTCCTTTCTTTTAGAACCTCCAAAGATACAGCATCCATCAGTATTCTGAACGAAGCGTCATATTTTCCCCAAATGTTTTTGGAATACCCTTCTTTTAGAACCCCCAAGGATACAACTGTCATAACATATTCCCAGATTTGGACCTTAGCATCCAAAATATGGGTGTTAGCATGAAAACCTCCAAGCTTAGTTACCAGCGTGGACCTGGTAAAGCTGCCACCACCCAAAAAATTAGAGTGTTTTGGGGCACTCTGGTCCCCCCAAAAACCTTCTCTGGGGACCCCGAGACCCAAATTCCTTGAGTCTCACAACAAGGGGGAATAAACTATTTCCCTTCCCCCTCCTCCTTCCCAGGTGTTCCCTCCCTGGGTTGCTGGAGAGATACACAGAAGCAAGCTCCGTGAGTCTAAACAGAGGGACTCCACCCTCTCCGTTTCCAGTCCTGGAAAACACTAGTACTGAGATATCTAATCTCTCTTCCCCCTTACCCAGAGGGCATGCAAAGTCAGGCTAGTAAATCTAACACACAGAGATTTCCCCTGACTTCTTCCTCCCACCAATTCCCTGGTGAGCTACAGGCTCAATTCCCTGGAATTCCCACTAAAGAAAACTCCAACAGGTCTTAAAAAGAAAGCTTTATATAAAAAGAAAGAAAAAATACATAAAAATGGTCTCTCTGTATTAAGGTGACAAATACAGGGTCAATTGCTTAAAAGAAATAGAATAAACAGCCTTATTCAAAAAGAATACAATTCAAAACACTCCAGCAACTACACACATGTAAATACAAAAAAAAAAAAACCAGTATAACCCACTGTCTTATCTCTTTGTACTCACAACTTGGAAACAGAAGATTAGAAAGCAGGAGACAGAAAAATCCTCTCATAGCCGAGAGAGTACAGGCACAAGACAAAGAACAAAGGACTCACACACAAACTTCCCTCCACCCAGATTTTAAAAAGTCTTGTTTCCTGATTGATCCTCTGGTCAGATGTTTCCGGTTACTCCTTTCCAGGTGAAAGAGACATTAACCCTTAGCTATCTGTTTATGACAACAGCGTCCATCAGTTTTCTGACTGAAGCGTCGTACTTTTCCCAAATAATAGAGTATTGGGAAGATGTGATGAGCTTATGGTGTTGGGAGAATGGATTCTCAGTCTTTGATTTTTCATTCACAACCCCTAGATCGCATGCTCTGGGTTTGTGCATGTGGGCGTTTTCGCTCATAGATTTCTCAGGGCTTGGTGTGGTGGTGGCTGCTGAGAAACTGGAGTTGTGTTTACGTGGTTGATTTTTACCATAGTCTTTTGTTTTATCCTTGGGTTTGATGTATGTGAGGTTTGGACTGCCTTGATGCTTCATCTGCACTCTTGTGCTATTTTGCATTGGCGTTGTTAAACGTCTCAACGCAGATTCCTGGTTCTTCAGCGGCTCTGGTGGAGGTGTCCCTGTAGCTTTGACTACAGCATTGTCAGGACAACTGCACATGCCTGATTAAGCGGAAAAAAACATTTTACAAAACTTAACTTTACCATCTTTCTCACCTACAACTAGTATTTACCTAAAATACACAACTTCATAAATCAACCAAACCAATAAGCAAAATATATTTACTGGGCTTCAATCATCCATCCATCAGTGACTGATGCCGGTGAATTTTCCTTTTCAGCTGCCTTTTTCCTTTTTCTTTTGAGCTTGTTTGCTCTCTGGTCTAAGGATCTCTCATGTTTTGACTGTACTGTGGAGCAGACAATATGTCTTGTCAACATGTGTTGCAAATTAAAAATAAAATAAAATACTAATTAGTGTATTTTTCTATTTAAAAAGTCATAGCTTTAAAACAAAACAATCCATTTCTGGCTGTACAAAAAACATAGATTTTGAATTTATTTCTACCACTTTAAAAACAAAACAAAACAACAACAGCAACAACCCACAAACATTATTAAAATCACATCTCTTTTTGCAGAATAAAACTAAACTGCTTTAAAAACCAACTTTTAAAATCCATTTTAAAACACAGTTTTGCACAGAAACCCCTATTAGTTTGAAACATACCAAACCAATAGTGTGCAGCCATATACTTTTTAAAACAAAAAAAACCACCCTATGTTTTGCACAAACACACACACACACCCCAGCAGTTTAAAACACCAAACCAACAATTTGCAACAAAATACTTTTTAAAACACCCACATTTATCTCTAGCTTAGGCCCCTGAATCACTAACAATTTAAACATTAAAGCCAACTCTTTTAAGAGGACAAACAACCCGTTTAAAAAAAATCTATTTTTTCTTGCAGAATGAAAACCAAATTGCTTTTAAAAATCATTTAAAAACCATTTTGCACAGAAAAACACTGTTAGTTTGAAACACACCATACCATCAGTTTGCAGCCATAAAACTCCAGCAGTGTAAAACCAGCAGTTTGCAACAAAATATTTTTCAATAAACCCACATTCATTTAAAAGCCAATTGCAGAAAGTTACCTGCTACCACAGAATATAGGGTTGCCGGCACATGGTTGTTCTGTTTCTCCCCATGTGTGTTTGGGCCTTTGGGTTAAAGAACAAGCAAAAAAAAAAATAGTTAGCATTATTCCCTAAATTGATCAAACCCCTGTACAATCTGTGTGATATCTGACTTTTTTCTATTTTAACAGTATTAAACACAGATATAGTTAAAAATGGGTTTTGGTTTTTACCTTGGCCTGGTGGTGAAATGCAGCTTAAAGATACTGGTTCCATGCTAAATAGAACACACTGCAAGGAAGAGAGGTACCATTATTTAGTAAAGACAGCATGGTCAAAGAGTGACATTACATAATACGTATTTTCAGAGTTAAAAACAGGGAGCATATCTTCTCCAGCAGCAATTCAATTCAAGATAGTTTCTCTTGAAAGAGGATTGTGTCCAAAAAACTGAGGTTTTTATACCATCCTAACTCTTTGTTTCAAGCAGACTTTAAAAGGCGCTGTAACTTTGGAAGTATAGATGTAACCTCAGTTTCAAACAGACTTCAAAAGTCTGTAGTTAGCAGGTTGATTCAATCACCACAACTCTGAATTAATAGATACTTAAGGACTTTAGGCACCTATCCCCTAACATCGCCTTTTGTGAGCTGGGATGGGGGAATTAAATTGTCTGCACAACTGGGCTGCTTTTGGCTAATATTTTTCTTTTAGTTAAAATACAGATTTTTGTTTCAATGAAAAAACAGTAAATACACATATACAACAATACAACAATACTTAATATTACTATACTCCTATTCCCAAGTGGGGGCCCTTGCAGATATCAGTGAATGTCTTGGGGCATGTTTGTTTGTTTGTTAAACATGTTTCTTTCATGCTTAAAGTTTGGGGATTGTTTCTGAAATAAAATGTGTGTTGTGATAGAGTAAGCACTCCACAAATACCCAGAGCTTTTAAATTTTTGATTCTCTTTGGAGCAAATGCTCTTTCTAAAGTATGGCAGAGGTTTGTAAACCCTTGAAACATTTCAGTTTTGGGTTAAACCCTTGCATATTTTTGTAAATATATTATTGTAATGACTTTGAGTTGCTAGAAAGAATGACCCATAATGTTCAACCAACTCCTGGGTTATATTTAAACTATCCAACAGCATCCAACTAACTCCTGGGTTACATTTAAATTGTCCAAGAGAGTTCTACCAACTCCTGTGGTTGTATTTGAACCGTTCAATAGCATCTGTGAACTCATAGATTCATAGATTCTAGGACTGGAAGAGACCTCGAGAGGTAATTGAGTCCCCATCCCCTGCCCTCATGGCAGGACCAAATACTGTCTAGACCATTCCTGATAGACATTTATCTAACCTATTCTTAAATATCTCCAGAGATGGAGATTACACAACCTCCCTAGGCCATTAATTCCAGTGTTTAACCACCCTGACAGTTAGTAACTTTTTCCTAATGTCCAACCTAAACCGCCCTTGCTGCAGTTTAAGCCCATTGCTTCTTGTTCTATCCTTAGAGGCTAGGGTGAACAAGTTTTCTCCCTCCTCCTGATGACACCCTCTTAGATACCTGAAAACTGCTATCATGTCCCCTCTCAGTCTTCTCTTTTCCAAACTAAACAAACCCAATTCTTTCAGCCTTCATTCATAGGTCATGTTCTCAAGACCTTTAATCATTCTTGTTGCTCTTCTCTGGACCTTTTCCTATTTCTCCACATCTTTCTTGAAATGCAGTGCCCAGAACTGGACACAATACTCCAGTTGAGGCCTAACCAAAGCATAGTAGAGAGGAAGAATGACTTATCGTGTCTTGCTCACAACACACCTGTTAATGCATCCCAGAATCACGTTTGCTTTTTTTTGCAACAGCATCACACTGTTGACTCATATTTAGCTTGTGGTCCACTATAACCCCTAGATCCCTGTCTGCTGTACTCCTTCCTAGACAGTCTCTTCCCATTTTGTATGTGTGGAACTGATTTTTCCTTCTTTAATGGAGCACTTTGCATTTGTCTTTGTTAAACTTCATCCTGTTTACCTCAGACCATTTCTCCAATTTGTCCAGATCATTTTGAATTATGAACCTGTTCTCCAAATCAGTTGCAATCCCTCCCAGTTTGGTATCATCTGCAAACATAATAAGCGTATTTTCTATGCCAACATCTAAGTCATTGATGAAGATATTGAACAGAGCTGGCCCCAAAACAGACCCCTGCGGAACCCCACTTGTTATACCTTTCCAGCAGGATTGAGAACCATTAATAACTACTCTCTGAGTATGGTTACCCAGCCAGTTATGCACCCACCTTATAGTAGCCCCATCTAAATTGTATTTGTCTAGTTTATCAATAAGATATCAAATGCCTTACTAAAGTCTAGGTATACCACATCCACCACTTCTCCCTTATCCTCAAGACTTGTTATCCGATCAAAGAAAGCTATCAGATTGGTATGACATGATTTGTTCTTTACAAATCCGTGCTGGCTATTCCTTATCACCTTACCACATTCCAAATGTTTGCAGATGATTTCCTTAATTACTTGCTCCATTATCTTTCCTGGCACAGAAGTTAAACTAACTGGTCTGTAGTTTCCTGGGTTGTTTTTATTTCCCTTTTTATAGATGGGCACTATATTTGCCCCCTTCCAGTCTTCTGGAATCTCTCCTGTCTCCCACGATTTTCCAAAGATAATAGCTAGAGGCTCAGATATCTACTCTATTAGCTCCTTGAGTATTCTAGGATGCATTTCATCAGGCCGTGGTGACTTGCAGGCATCTAGCTTTTCTAAGTGATTTTTAATTTGTTCTTTTTTTTTATTTTATCTTCTAAACTTACTCCATTCATATTAGCATTCACTATGTTAGGCATTCCTTCAGACTTCTCAGTGAAGACCGAAACAAAGAAGTTATTAAGCATCTCTGCCATTTCCAAGTTTCCAGTTACTGTTTCTCCCTCCTCACGGAGCAGTGGGCCTCCCTTGTCCTTGGTCTTCCTCTTGCTTCTAATGGAGTGATAAAAAGTCTTTTTGTTTCCCTTTATTCTCATGGCTAGTTTGAGCTCATTTTGTGCCTTTGCCTTTCTAATCTTGCCCCTGCATTTCTGTGTTGTTTGCCTATATTCATCCTTTCTAATCTGTCCTAGTTTCCACTTTTTTTTTTTACTCCTTTTTATTTTTTAGATCATGGAAGATCTTGTGGTTAAGCCAAGGTGGTCTTTTGCCACATTTTCTATCTTTCCTATCCAGTGGAATAGCTTGCTTTTGGGCCCTTAATAGTGTCCCTTTGAAAAACTGCCAACTCTCCTCAGTTGGTTTTCTTCTCAGTCTTGATTCCAAGGGACGTTATGTATCAGCTCTCTGAGGTTACCAGAATCCGTCTTCCTGAAATCTATTGTCTCTATTTGCTGTACTCCCTTCTACCCTTCCTTAGAATTGCAAACTCTATGATTTCATGATCACTTTCACCCAAGCTGCCTTCTACTTTCAAATTCTCAACGAGTTCCTCCCTATTTGTTAAAATCAAGTCTAGAACAGCTTTCCCCCAGTAGTTTTTTCAACCTTCTGAAATAAAAAGTTAACTGCAATGCAGTCCAGGAACTTATTGGATAGTCTGTGCCCCGCGGTGTTATTTTGCCAACATCACCACCAAATCTTGGGCTTTGGATGATTTTGTTAGTTGTTTTAAAAAGCCTCATCCACCTCTTCCACCTGGTTAGGTGGCCTATAGTAGACTCCTAGGATGACATCACCTTTGTTTTTTACCCCTTTTAGCCTAACCCAGAGACTCTCAACACTTTCGTCTCCTTCTCCATCTCCACCTCAGTCCAGGTGTGTACATTTTTAATATATAAGGCAACACCTCCTTTCTTTTTCCCTTGTCTATCCTTCCTGAGCAGGCTGTACCCATCCACACCAACACTCCAATCATGTGTATTATCTCACTAAGTTTCAGTGATGCCAACAACGTCGTAGTCGCATTTGTATATAGGCATTCTCTTCGATTCTTCCTGTTGAAGGTAGAGGCCCGGGCAGAGACAGATGCATTGTGGAGGTGAATGCCTGGCTGCGAAGATGGTGTCACCAGGAGGGCTTTGGCTTCCTCGACCACGGGATGCTATTCGAGGAAGGACTGCTAGGCACAGATGGCGTTCACCTTTCGAAGAGGGGAAAGGCCTTATTTGCGCACAGACTGGCTAACCTAGTAAGGAGGGCTTTAAACTAGGTTTGACGGGGACAGGTGAGCAAAGCCCACAGGTAAGTGGGGAACAAGACCTGGGAGATGGGTAGGAAACAGGAGAGAGCACGGGCTATAATGGCAGTGAGGAAGGAGGGTCAGGGAAAACCTGGGAGGCAAGATCAAACCAGTATCTTAGATGCCTATATAGAAATGCAAGAAGTATGGGTAATAAGCAGGAAGAACTGGAAGTGCTAATAAATAAATATACCTATGACATTGTTGGCATTACTGAAACTTGGTGGGATAATACACATGACTGGAATGTTGGTGTGGATGGCTATAGTTTGCTCAGGAAGGATAGACAGAGGAAAAAGGGAGGAGGTGTTGCCTTATATTTTAAAAAGGTACACACTTGGACTGAGGTGGAGATGGACAAAGGAGACGGAAGTGTTGAGAGTCTCTGGGTTAGGCTAAAAGGGGTAAAGAACACGGGTGATGTCGTGCTGGGAGTCTACTACAGGCCACCTAATCAGGTGGAAGAGGTGGATGAGGCTTTTTTCAAACAACTAACAAAATCATCCAAAGCCCAAGATTTGGTGGTGATGGGGGACTTCAACTATCCAGATATATGTTGGGAAAATAACACTGCGGGGCACAGACTCTCCAATAACTTCCTGGACTGCATTGCAGACAACTTTTTATTTCAGAAAGTTGAAAAAGCTACTGGGGGGAAGCTGTTCTAGACTTGATTTTAACAAATAGGGAGGAACTTGTTGAGAATTTGAAAGTAGAAGGAAGCTTCGGTGAAAGTGATCATGAAATCATAGAGTTTGCAATTCTAAGGAAGGGTAGAAGGGAGTCCAGCAGAATAGAGACAATGGATTTCAGGAAGGCAGATTTTGATAAGCTCAGAGTGCTGATAGGTAAGGTCCCATGGGAATCAAGACTGAGGGGAAAAACAACTGAGGAGAGTTGGCAGTTTTTCAAAGGAACACTATTAAGGGCCCAAAAGCAAGCTATTCCGATGGTTAGGAAAGATAGAAAATGTGGCAAAAGACCACCTTGGCTTAACCACGAGATCTTGCGTGACCTGCAAAATAAAAAGGCGTCATATAAAAAATGGAAACTGGGTCAGATTACAAAGGATGAATATAGGCAAATAACACAGGAATGCAGAGGCAAGATTAGAAAGGCAAAGGCACAAAATGAGTTCAAACTAGCTATGGGAATAAAGGGAAACAAGAAGACTTTTTATCAATTCATTAGAAGCAAGAGGAAGATCAAGGACAGGATAGGCCCACTGCTCAGTGAGGAGAGGGAAACAGTAACAGGAGACTTGGAAATGGCAGAGATGCTGAATGACTTCTTTGTTTCGGTCTTCACTGAGAAGTCTGAAGGCATGTCTAATATAGTGAATGCTTACGGGAAGAGGGTAGGTTTAGAAGATAAAATAAAAAAAAGAGCAAGTAAAAAATCACTTAGAAAAGTTAGATGCCTGCAAGTCACCAGGGCCTGATGAAATGCATCCTAGAATACTCAAGGAGTTAATAGAAGAGGTATCTGAGCCTCTAGCTATTATCTTTGGGAAATCATGGGAGACGGGGGAGATTCCAGAAGATTGGAAGGGGGCAAATATAGTGTCCATCTATGAAAAGGGAAATAAAAACAACCCAGGAAACTACTGACCAGTTGGTTTAACATCTGTGCCAGGGAAGATAATGGAGCAGGTAATTAAAGAAATCATCTGCAAACACTTGGAAGGTGGTAAGGTGATAGGGAATAGCCAGCATGGATTTGTAAAGAACAAATCGTGTCAAACTAATCTGATAGCGTTCTTTGATAGGATAACAAGCCTTGTGGATAAAGGAGAAGCAGTGGATGTGATATACCTAGACTTTAGCAAGGCATTTGATACGGTCTTGCATGATATTCTTATAGATAAACTAGAAAAGTACAATTTAGATGGGGCTACTATAAGGTGGGTGCATAACTGGCTGGATAACCGTACTCAGAGAGTAGTTGTTAATGGCTCCCAATCCTGCTGGAAAGGTATAACAAGTGGGGTTCCGCAGGGGTCTGTTTTGGGACCGGTTCTGTTCAATATCTTCATCAACGATTTAGATGTTGGCATAGAAAGTACGCTTATTAAGTTTGCGGATGATACCAAACTGGGAGGGATTGCAACTGCTTTGGAGGACAGGGTCAAAATTCAAAATGATCTGGACAAATTGGAGAAATGGTCTGAGGTAAACAGGATGAAGTTCAATAAAGATAAATGCAAAGTGCTCCACTTAGGGAGGAACAATCAGTTTCACACATACAGAATGGGAAAAGACTGTCTAGGAAGGAGTATGGCAGAAAGAGATCTAGGGGTCATAGTAGACCACAAGCTTAATATGAGTCAACAGTGTGATACTGTTGCAAAAAAAAAGCAAACGTGATTCTGGGATGCATTAACAGGTGTGTTGTAAACAAGACATGAGAAGTCACTCTTTCGCTTTACTCTGCACTGGTTAGGCCTCAGCTAGAGTATTGTGTCCAGTTCTGGGCACCGCATTTCAAGAAACTTGTGGAGAAATTGGAGAGGGTCCAGAGAAAAGCAACGAGAATGATTAAAGGTCTTGAGAACATGACCTATGAAGGAAGGCTGAAGGAATTGGGTTTATTTAGTTTGGAAAAGAGAAGACTGAGAGGGGACATGATAGCAGTTTTCAGGTATCTAAAAGGGTATCATCAGGAGGAGGGAGAAAACTTGTTCACCTTAGCCTCCAATGATAGAACAAGAAGCAATGGGCTTAAACTGCAGCAAGGGAGATTCAGGTTGGACATTAGGAAAAAGTTTCTAACTGTCAGTGTAGTTAAACACTGGAATAGATTGCCTAGGGAAGTTGTGGAATCTCCATCTCTGGAGATATTTAAGAGTAGGTTAGAGAAATGTCTATTAGGGATGGTCTAGACAGTATTTGGTCCTGCCATGAGGGCAGGGGACTGGACTCGATGACCTCTCGAGGTCCCTTCCAGTCCTAGAGTCTATGAATCTATGAATCTAAGATACTGGTTTGATCTTGCCTCCCAGTTTTGCCCTGATCCTCCTTTCTCTCTGCCATTATAGACCACGCTCCCTCTTCTTTCCTATCCATCTTCCAGGTCTCCATGTTCCCCACTTACCTGTGGGCTTTGCTCATCTGTTCTGAGGTTTTATTTCATTTCATATTAATCAGAGCACAACATTCTCACCCACCCACCTCTCTTACTATGGGTGTACACACGTCAAATATAATTACTAATCACGGATACGATTAACCCCAATGGCAACAAGGGTGGGTAATCTCAGTCACCCTGGCTATTCAGTGGGGGTGTGGTTAAAACTATTCAGTTCAACACGGTAGGTCAGCTCTAATGTACTCAAACACATGTCTGAACCATCCCTGTTTATTTTTTTAATTGTAAACACATTTTTAGAGTTTCCCCCCGACCCAAGATTCTACAAGATACATTTCAGCTTTTTGCTGTAAATGGGTTTTTTTTACCCAGAGACACAAGAGCGAAGTTCTCACGAACTATTTTTTTTTCATTTAAAAGACATACAGCTCCTTGAAAACACACCAAGAAGCTCCATTAAAACTTTTAGCTCATTTAAGGGACACAGAAACCTTCTAACAGAAACACAGACAGTCATAAAGTCCTTTTCAATAGTTTTTGCTTTAATTATTTACAGCTACCAAGTTTTATATCATGTTTGTCCCCTCACTATTCTCTAACTTTATCCTAATAGATTTCTTACAAATAGTCTTTTTCTTAAGCAGAGTTCTGTAACTTTTTTGTGGACCAGATGGTCAATATAATGCCGTAAGCAGCATCTTCTGGTTTGGTCATTTTCTTTAAAACACAGTCAGAATCTCCACAGCATTTATCAAGGTCATCCCTTGGGCTAAATGTTCTTGAGTTAAGCACAGAGATTGCATAGCATCACTAATGGCAATAACAGTGTTTAATAAACTTTCCAAATACAGCTCAACACACAGGCCCTGGAGCTTGCAGTTTATACCCATTGAAGTCCAGGTTACACAGCCATCATGTTACACAGTTACATGGTGCATCTATGACACAGCCCTCACAATCTTCGAAAAGCTTTCCCTAGGAGAGTGATTAAGGACAGCATAAACAGCAATAAGCCATAGTCCACAAGATTTTTTTACACTCACAACGTGGCACTGGCTCAGTTAGTTCCATGCCAAGCCTTCTCCTAAACTCCTCATAGCTGTCATCCTCATCATCAACAATTTGTACTGGCATTGAGCAAAAACAAGGTGACCCAGTTTGTCTTCGCTGTTTGATGCAACATTGTCCAGGGCTTCTGGGTCCTCTAGAAAGACATCAGCGAACTGCCGAGAGATTTTCAGAAAAGAAACAAATGTAAATTCCAACAGCTTGTTTTTAGATTTACATAACCCCAGTTCCTCACCCCCTTTTACACACACACACACACACACACACACACACACACACACACACACACACACACATCCCCTCTAACATTACTTCTAAATTGTTCTTTTACCTGAGCAACATCTTTTCTGTTCATCTTGTCCACCAGTGACTTCCCTGAGCTGCGTTTGCCTTCCTCCTCCAAGGAGCAGGCCATCACAATCATTGGGGTGTCTCACAAGCAGTTGGGTTTTGGGGTTGGGCATACCCATCAATGGCTGGGCCAAAGGACTCCCCTCGGCCGCTCCATCCTCCTCCTTAGAACTGTTGATGACGTAGCACTTTCTCCGGGGATGGTCGAAGGCCCCTCCTGATTGGTAGAGGATGGTTGGAGGAGTTCTAAGAGGGGTCACATGACTCATTTCTGGACAGGTCACGCTGCCCCAGAATTCCCCGTCATTGGTCAAATTGCCTCTCAGGGTGGTCCTAAGGGGGCAAAACCTATCCTGATTGGTACAGGGAGGTGGGAGGAGTTCTCAGAGGGGTCACATGACACACCTTGCTTCAAGTGATGTGTCTGGCTTGACCCCGGAAATAATACCCCATGGGCAGTACTTCCTGTGACAGGTGGACAGGGATCAAGGGGTGGGGTTAACGTTTGATTGACAGTAGGGCCCTTACTCTATTTTGGTGCAATTTCCTGTTTTGTCATTACTATTTGTTCAAGTAGTGGCAGGGCAGAATGAGGGGAATGGCAGGACTGGGGTGAGGAGTTTGGCAAAAATAAAGAGAGGGAAGAAAGGGGAAGAGGCACAGCCACACTAGTCACTCACTGTGAAGTGTTTTTCCGGAATCACAACAGAGCAGAGTCTCAAGGAGGGATTCAAAGGAGGATCAGGTGTTGGTTGCATAGATTTTCTCAGGGATTTTTCTCCATACAGAAAAGACAGCATGGGAGAAAATGCAAAGGTAAAGACATTCCCCTTAATCCAAGTACTTGTAACAGTTCTCTTGAGGAAGAGCAGGAGCTAGGTATGGTGCCAGCCAGACATTGTTCTGTGCTATATGCCCCATGCCTTGTGCCTGTTCCTTGAATTGTCTGTGTCCCATGAGTCAAGTAAACTTGTTTCCAAGGAGCCCTCCTCCTGCTGACAGCACTGATGGGCATAGTGTGTGCAGGACATCCTGCTACTGCAAGAGAGGGTCATGGCCTACTCAGGAAGCCCTAAGCTCTGCCTCTACCACTAAGAATCATAGTCTAGGCAGGAAACCCCAAGGCCAGGATGAAATTAACATTAAGCTCTTACTGGTATAGAGTCTGGATTCGAGCCCCAGAAGGACTGGGACCCTGAGTGGCAGGGGTAGGGCTGGAGGTCAGCCTCCCCCAGACAGGCCATCAGCACTGCCTGGCCTGTGCCGCCCGGGGCTCCTATGGTGATTTAAATTTTAAATTGCCAGCCCCGGGGCAGATGCCCCTCCCCCCCCCAATGTTGGCAGCCTGTGGGGGTAGAGGGAAAGGGGCAATGATGTTAAAGCGCTGCCGTGGCTGCATACAGTCTGGTACCAGTAGCCACTTTTTAAGAGTACGTTGTACTGGCCCACTTTCACCCGTGACCCAAATTCTATTAGTAGAAGAACTGTCAGTATTTCAGAAGCTGCTGAGTAATTCTTCTTCTATAAAGCTGATCTGAATGACAGAACCTGGTTCTAGTGAGTTGTCCTTGTCTACAGTTGGGCATGTCCAATACTGGGAGTTTGTCTTGTAACGATCACCTTTGGCACAAGGAATTTCTTTCCTAGTTTATAAAATAACCTGCCTCTAATGTCTCCCAATTCATGTTCAATATGATATAGAATCTATTGGGGCGAGAAACAGCACAAATACAGTTTGTACAGAACTTTTCTCCCAGCTCCAGAGATTGGGGGTTACCCGATGATCTGAGGCTGTGGTAAACCTGACGTCAGGAGGGGGCTCATCACTCATATATGGTGATGTTTGTTGCTTTTGAGTTTTATTGGATGTTTTAGCTGCATAAAGTCACAGATAAAACCACTGATAATAACTAAAAAGGCAGGTGGGTTTGCTATTGGTTCCTTCATGCAGCTGATGCCAGCTTCTGACTCTATATATTTCCCTTCCACTGCTTTGTTATCACTTGTCAGATATAGAGGAGCCCTGGCAGGTGCTTAGGTGCAGCCAGTGCAGTGAGAGGAGGGGACAGCAAGTCAGGCTGGCAATGAAGGGACATCTCTCCACTTTGGTGCTGTGGCTTCTTCTTCTCGCAGTTCAGGATGTAGCAGGTAAATCTCCTCTGTGTTTCACCAGGGGAGCTGGGTTAACTGGAACTAGGGAGGTAACTTTTAAAGTCAACTTTTTAATACCAGTGTCTGGCTAAGAGGTTGTGACTTTTCCTTTCGGGATTCGACCTTGCCACTGTTATTGAGGCTTTTGTTACCTGGAGATTGGACTATTCATATGACCCTAATGTGGGGCTGCACCTTAGAACCATTCAGAGTACGAAGCTGGTGCAACTGGCAGTGACTCACTGATCAGTATATCTCGCTGGGAGCATGTTACAGCCGCGCTCCAGGATTTGCACTGGCTGCCCAGCTCTGGGTTGAGATTAAGGTGTTGGTTAGGATTTATAAAGTCCTTAATGGCCTTGAACCGGCCTCCCTGAGGGATCACCTTTCTCCCCGTGTTGTACTGCCACCACTATGGTTAGCAGGGGCACCTGACCTGGTTCCCCTTCTTATAAAGAAGAGGGGTGGTTGACAGGATGTTCTCTGTGAGGCCTCCAGGACTCTGAAACTTGCTCAAATTTGGTGACCTTTTGGGCACACAGCAAAAGACACTTGTTTGGGGGTAGGAAGGACCCAGGCTGTGCGTCAAATAATGAGAAATGGGTGGAAAGGAGTTTCTATAGGTGCCTGGCTGGCTGAGTTCCTGTTGAAATGGTCACTTCATGCTGCAGGGATTTAAGTATGTTATCAGTGCCATCCGGGTGCCAACAGTCTTGGTTAGGCATCGCTTTAGTATTTTAAATCCCAATAAATACATCAATAATTTGGGATCCAACAGAAATGTCTGTTTGGCCCTGAATCCAACAGCCAAGTCTTGGCTCCTTACTCCCCTGTTCACTCACTGAAGCCAGTAAAAGTTTCATCATTTTGAAGTGAGCAGTATTTATCCAAATAAACCCAGAATGGATTCTTCCCAGATAAGGGGTGTGTGCATGTGTTGGGGTGCAGTTTGCAATGCCTTGTGCCCATAGGGGTACTGGAAGCTCTGCCAGCAAGAAGATTTACCCTGCAGGAGCCCTGCCTCCCTCCCCCAGGGTTTCTGCTGGAGCAGAGAAGCTTTGAATCCTAGATGGAGACTAGAGAAGCCTGACCAGCACAAGCTGCGTGACAGAGGTTCTGTATCAGGGCCTTTCAGGGACACATTGGTTCCATTCCCTCAAGGCCGCCCGTGCCCAGTCTCAGGGCTGCTCTCATTCCTCCAGCACAGAGGAGGCTGCAGGCCCCTTGCCATGCAGTGTCCAAGCTCAAGGCAGACTCAACAGCAATGGGGTGGGGTGGGGGAGACTGACCATTGAGTACATCAGAATGTGCTGGTGCATTTTAGGACATGAATCTGGCCCAGAGACTCCAAAACTTATTAGCAGTAGGATTAAAATCGAATGTGGGACCCAGATATGATTAAAATAATACAGTGACTGGAACCTGTTGGGCTGGTGTTAACAGCATGAGAGTGATCCATGTGACTGGCAGGGCAGTGAACTGCTGAGCTGTAACTGGCTCATGGGACCCCAATGTGCTGCTGCGCTAGCCTGATGTTGGCAATCAGAAATGTCAGTCTAAATTACTGTTTTAGAGGAAAACCTGCCCTAATGTTTATTTCACAGACAGCTCAGTAACTGTGTGGTGATTAGGGGCCTGATTCCCAAAAATCCTGAGCAAACCAAACAGTCTAGCAGGTTACTTGGAGTTTATATTTCAGATTCCCAAGTAGTTCAGATATAATGTGCTGGGATTAGAGCCCATGACACAGCTGTACATGACCGAAAAGCAGAGGATTCTATGGTGGCTTCTGGTGCTCAGACTGACATTGCAGGGGATGGACAATTATTACCATGTGAGCGATAAATTACTGCATGATTGTGGGATGATGTCATATGGTGATGTCAAGCACATGTTCAGTTCAGTGCATTTTTGTTGGATTTATGAGCAAATGTTTATATCCCCTGAATATTTCTTATTTTCTATGGGAAATTTGCCTGCTTCACATGATGCAGACCCAGTGACATGGGGGAGCATAAAATACTCTCCAGTTACTTGTGGGAGAGCGTCATATAGTTATGCCAAGCACATGCTCAGCTCAATGTATTTTTGTTGAGTTGATGAGGAAATGTGCATCATCCCTTTGATAGTTTTTTATTTTCTATGGGAAATTTGAGTTTGCTTCACATGACACAGACACAATGCCACGGGGGAGTTTACAATATAGGGGATATCACCCCATGTAGTATGATACCCCAGTATATGATAGGTGCAGTATGTAAATGTGATTGATAGCTGAAAGGTGCTGATGGCTGCTATTGGGGAGTCTTTGATCCTAAGACAATCACAGATCTCATGAAAGCCAATGGCAGGGCGAGAACTCTCTTTTAGGCTCAACAGATGGAGCAATCAAGATCCTTTATGGAGTAAAAACAGATGCAGATAGTAGGGGCTACTGCCAAAGGCACTGGGCACATGGGCAGGGCAGAGCTAAACCAGAAGTTTCCCTTGTTGCTAATGCAGGGGCCAGGATATTGGCATCGGACTGTGTCTGTTGGAGGGAGAAGCCAGTAGAAGGAGTTGTGACCAGGATCCTGGAAGCAGAAAAGAAACAAAGCCAGTTGGAGCTCGCTGGAGGGGCAGGCTGGGGGATTTCTGAGCAAGGAAACTGCCGGCTGTTCTTAGTTTCTACTGTGTGCAGGGAAACAGAACTGTGTGTGCACTTAGCTAGAGCAAAAAGAACAGGAGTACTTGTGGCACCTTAGAGACTAACAAATTTATCTGAGCATAAGCTTTCGTGGGCTACAGACCACTTCATTGGATGCATAGACTGGAACACACAGAAAGAAGATATTTATACATACAGAGAACATGAAAAGGTCGAAATACGGATACCAACTGTAAGAGGCCAGTCGAGATGAGCTATCATCAGCAGGAGAAAAAAAAACCCTTTGAAGTGATAATCGAGATGACCCGTAGAAAGTGTGAGGATACTTAACATGGGGAAATATATTCAATTAGTGTAATGACCCAACCATTCCTAGTCTCTGTTTAGACTTAAGTTAATTGTATCTAATTTGCATATTAATTCAAATTCAGCAGTCTCTCTTTGGAGTCTGTTTTTGAAGTTTTTTTGTTGCAAATTGCCACCTTCAAGTGGTTAGAGAGGTTGAAGTGCTCCCACTGGTTTTTGAATGTTAGAATTCCTGATGTCAGATTTGTGTCCATTTATCCTTTTGCATAGAGACTGTCTGGTTTGGCCAATGTATATGGCAGAGGGGCATTGCTGGCACATGATGGCATATATCACATTGTAGATGTGCAGGTGAATGAGCCTCTGATACTGTGGCTCATGTGATTAGGTCCTATGATGGTATCACTTGAATCGATTCATAGATTCATAGACTCTAGGACTGGAAGGGACCTCGAGAGGTCATCGAGTCCAGTCCCCTGCCCTCATGGCAGGACCAAATATTGTCTAGACCATCCCTAATAGACATTTATCTAACCTACTCTTAAATATCTCCAGAGATGGAGATTCCACAACTTCCCTAGGCAATCTATTCCAGTGTTTAACTACCCTGACAGTTAGAAACTTTTTCCTAATGTCCAACCTGAATCTCCCTTGCTGCAGTTTAAGCCCATTGCTTCTTGTTCTATCATTGGAGGCTAAGGTGAACAAGTTTTCTCCCTCCTCCTGATGACACCCTCTTAGATACCTGAAAACTGCTATCATGTCCCCTCTCAGTCTTCTCTTTCCCAAACTAAACAAACCCAATTCCTTCAGCCTTCCTTCATAGGTCATGTTCTCAAGATCTTTAATCATTCTTGTTGCTCTTCTCTGGACCCTCTCCAATTTCTCCACAAGTTTCTTGAAATGCGGTGCCCAGAACTGGACACAATACTCCAGCTGAGGCCTGACCAGCGCAGAGTAAAATGGAAGAATGACTTCTCATGTCTTGTTTACAACACACCTGTTAATGCATCCCAGAATCACGTTTGCTTTTTTTGCAACAATATCACACTGTTGACTCATATTAAGCTTGTGGTCTACTATGACCCCTAGATCTCTTTCTGCCATACTCCTTCCTAGACAGTCTCTTCCCATTCTGTATGTGTGAAACTGATTGTTCCTTCCTAAGTGGAGCACTTTGCATTTATCTTTATTGAACTTCATCCTGTTTACCTCAGACCATTTCTTCAATTTGTCCAGATCATTTTGAATTTTGACCCTGTCCTCCAAAGCAGTTGCAATCCCTCCCAGTTTGGTATCGTCCGCAAACTTAATAAGTGTACTTTCTATGCCAACATCTAAATCATTGATGAAGATATTGAACAGAACCGGTCCCAAAACAGACTCCTGCGGAACCCCACTTGTTATACCTTTCCAGCAGGATTGGGAACCATTAACAACTACTCTCTGAGTACGGTTATCCAGCCAGTTATGCACCCACCTTATAGTAGCCCCATCTAAATTGTACTTTCCTAGTTTATCTATAAGAATATCATGCGAGACTGTATCAAATGCCTTACTAAAGTCTAGGTATATCACATCCACTGCTTCTCCCTTATTCACAAGGCTCGTTATCCTATCAAAGAACGCTATCAGATTAGTTTGACACGATTTGTTCTTTACAAATCCATGCTGGCTATTCCCTATCACCTTACCACCTTCCAAGGGTTTGCAATGATTTCTTTAATTACCTGCTCCATTATCTTCCCTGGCACAGAAGTTAAACTAACTGGTCTGTAGTTTCCTGGGTTGTTTTTATTTCCCTTTTTATAGATGGGCACTATATTTGCCCCCTTCCAGTCTTCTGGAATCTCCCCCGTCTCAAATGATTTCCCAAAGATAATAGCTAGAGGCTCAGATACCTCTTCTATTGACTCCTTGAGTATTCTAGGATGCATTTCATCAGGCCCTGGTGACTTGCAGGCATCTAACTTTTCTAAGTGATTTTTTACTTGCTTTTTCTTTATTTTATCTTCTAAACCTATCCTCTTCCCGTAAGCATTCACTATATTAGACATGCCTTCAGACTTCTCAGTGAAGACCGAAACAAAGAAGTCATTCAGCATCTCTGCCATTTCCAAGTCTCCCATTACTGTTTCTCCCTCCTCACTGAGCAGTGGGCCTACCCTGTCCTTGGTCTTCCTCTTGCTTCTAATGTATTGATAAAAAGTCTTCTTGTTTCCCTTTATTCCCACAGCTAGTTTGAGTTCATTTTGTGCCTTTGCCTTTCTAATCTTGCCTCTGCATTCCTGTGTTATTTGCCTATATTCATCCTTTGTAATCTGACCTAGTTTCCATTTTTTATATGTTGCCTTTTTATTTTGTAGGTCACGCAAGATCTCGTGGTTAAGCCAAGGTGGTCTTTTGCCACATTTTCTATCTTTCCTGACCATCGGAATAGCTTGCTTTTGGGCCCGTAATAGTGTTCCTTTGAAAAACTCGCAACTCTCCTCAGTTGTTTTTCCCCTCAGTCTTGATTCCCATGGGACCTTACCTATCTGCTCTCTGAGCTTACCAAAATTTGCCTTCCTGAAATCCATTGTCTCTATTCTGCTGTACTCCCTTCTACCCTTCCTTAGAATTGCAAACTCTATGATTTCATGATCACTTTCACCCAAGCTTCCTTCTACTTTCAAATTCTCAACAAGTTCCTCCCTATTTGTTAAAATCAAGTCTAAAACAGCTTCCCGCCAGTAGCTTTTTCAACTTTCTGAAATAAAAAGTTGTCTGCAATGCAGTCCAGGAAGTTATTGGAGAGTCTGTGCCCCGCAGTGTTATTTTCCCAACGTATATCTGGATAGTTGAAGTCCCCCATCACCACCAAATCTTGGGCTTTGGATGATTTTGTTAGTTGTTTGAAAAAAGCCTCCTCCACCTCTTCCACCTGATTAGGTGGCCTGTAGTAGACTCCCAGCATGACATCACCCGTGTTCTTTACCCTTTTTAGCCTAACCCAGAGACTCTCAACACTTCTGTCTCCTATGTCCACCTCCACCTCAGTCCAAGTGTGTACCTTTTTAATATATAAGGCAACACCTCCTCCCTTTTTCCTCTGTCTATGCTTCCTGAGCAAACTATACCCATCCACACCAACATTCCAGTCGTGTGTATTATCCCACCAAGTTTCAGTAATGCCAACAATGTCATAGTTGTATTTATTTATTAGCACTTCCAGTTCTTCCTGCTTATTACCCATACTTCTTGCATTTCTATATAGGCATCTAAGATACTGGTTTGATCTTGCCTCCCAGGTTTTCCCTGACCCTCCTTCCTCACTGCCATTATAGCCCGTGCTCCCTCCTGTTTCCAACCCATCTCCCAGGTCTTGTTCCCCACTTACCTGTGGGGTTTGCTCAGCTGTCCCCGTCGAACCTAGTTTAAAGCCCTCCTTACTAGGTTAGCCAGTCTGTGCGCAAATAAGGCCTTTCCCCTCTTCGAAAGGTGAACGCCATCTGTGCCTAGCAGTCCTTCCTCGAATAGCATCCCGTGGTCGAGGAAGCCAAAGCCCTCCTGGTGACACCATCTTCGCAGCCAGGCATTCACCTCCACAATGCATCTGTCTCTGGCCGGGCCCCTACTTTCAACAGGAAGAATCGAAGAGAATACCACCTGCGCTCCAAACTCCTTAACCCGTACTCCTAGAGCCCTGTAGTCACTCTTGATCTGCTCAGTGTCACACCTTGCAGTGTCATTTTTGCCCACATGGATGAGCAGCATGGGGTAGTAGTCAGAAGGCCGGATAATCCTCGACAATGCCTCTGTAACATCTTGGATACAGGCCCCTGGCAGGCAGCATACCTCCCGGGATGAACGGTCAGGGCGACAGATGGGTGTCTCCGTCCCCCTCAGCAGAGAGTCTCCAACCACCACTACCCTACGTTTCTTATCAGTGGTGGCAGCAGACCTCCCAGCCTTAGGGGTACGAGGCTTCCCCTCCTTAAATGTTGGGGGTGATTCCTTCTCTCCTGTATCAAGAAGAGCATAACAGTTATCATTTACCACAGCAGGAGGGTTTGCAGCAGGGGTGTAGCACTGCCTGCTGCTAGAAGTAACCAGCTGGCTGTGTCCACCCTGAGCCTTCTCCTCCACTGGTGTGTCCGATACACTCTGAGGCATCTCCTCCACTGGTGTGTCAGTAGTCCTGTCAACTGGGACAGCTACGTCAGCTGTCTCCACATAGATACTGTCCAAGAATTGCTCATGGATATGGATGTTCCTCAGCCTAGCCACCTCCTCCTGTAGCTCTCCCACCTGCTGCCTGAGATATTCCACCAGTAGGCACCTTTCACATTGGATGCCACCCCCAGCCTGGATATCAGGAAGTGGAAATTGCATATTACAGTCTTCGCAAGCCCACACCAGAATCTGGGTAAAAGCATCCATGCTTTGGTGCTCTGTCTGGCTACAGACGCAGGTGGAGGAGACAGAAGCAGTGGTGGCACAGGTGTTGCGGGTCCTCCTCACCATTGTAAGCCTCCCTCTGTCAAATTCTCTCAAATTCCCGTCTGCAGCTCCCTGTCTGCTCTGCTGTAAGCAGAAAGGTTTTGGATGCGGCTCAGTTTCTAGGTTCAGGGAACCAATGGGTCACCAATGAGACCGAAAAGGGACCCCCGCTCCCTTCTTATTCCCCTTCCAAACTCCCTTGCAAAACTCCCTGTTAGCAGCTCCTGTTCGCTAAGCTCCCTGGTCGTTTGTGCACAGCTTTATACAGCCCTGGCCTGAGTGAATGCCCCGCCCACTGGTTAAGGCTCAGCCAATTACCAGAGGCTTCTAGCTTTCAAACCTTCCTGGTAGCTCCACCTCCAACTGCCAGCTACAGCACACGGTCCTTCAAACAACCAAACCAAACAGACTGACAAACACAAGCTCAGCACACAGCAAGTAATCCCCAAACACAAACACAAACACAAACTCTGCAGACAGTCACTTACCCCACAGATGCTGTATGTGCTCCTCCTTCACCTGGAGAACTCCCTTGCAAAACTCCCTGTTAGCAGCTCCTGTTCGCTATATGGACAGAGTTGGCATCGGGCTTTGTTACAAGGATAGGATTCTAGGTTAGTGTTTATGTTGTATGTTGTGCGGTTGCTGGCGAGCATTTTCATCAGGTTGGGGGGCTGTCTGTAAGCGAGGACTGGTCTGTCTCACAAGATTTGTGAGAGTGATGGATTGTCCTTCAGGCGAAGTTGTAGATGATGCGCTGGAGAGGTTTTACATGGGGGCTGAAGATGACGGCTAGCGGCATTCTGTTATTTTCTTTGTTGGGCCTGTCCTGTAGTAGGTGACTTCTGGGTACTCTTCTTAGTTAGAGCAGTGTTACAGCCTTGGGTGCTGCCACAAGTAAACATCACTGAGTCAACTCCATTGAAAAAAAGCCCCTTTTTTCCTTTAGTGCAGACTGGGACCTATAGGTTGCCTGTGGGACAGCACTGAACTGAGCTGTACCTGAATAAATGTCCCTGTAGATTGCAGCAAAGTGAGCATTTTGTGTTTGCTTGGCATTAAAGGAGCAGATTCACATGTACTAGTGTGAACTGCGCTGTTCTCTGACCTCCATGGGGGCTCCATAAACATGCTGTCCCTGACTCAGCCATTCACAGATGCAACCAGCCTGTTCCAGGGGTCACATTGGAATAGGATGACCAGATGTCCTGATTATATAGGGACAGTCCTGATATTTGGGGCTTTTTTGTATAAGGGCTCCTATTACCCCCCCATCCCCTGTCCCAATTTTTCACACTTGCTGTCTAGTCACCCCACAGTGGAACTCTCTATGGAGCCGTAACTCATGGGTATTCTAATGATGCCCGTACTTGCTCCCAGTCACAGGGAAAGTCCTGGCTCTTCACACCCTGTCCTGGGGGCCAGTTCTCCCAGCCAATCTCCTAGGACTGTGTGACACGCAGTGGCCCCTCCTCACATTCCCTGTGAACCGCCTCTCTCTTTGTCTCTCCACATCCCCCAGAAATGCAAAAGCACTTGAGACAACTGGGGGCAGGGAGTGGAACTCAGAGCTACTGGGAGAAAAGCCAATGGCAGGGAGTGGGGACAGAGTCTGCTGCTCGTCTGGGGAAGGAGCAGCCTGTGTATGCAAGGCAGAGAGGCCAGGTAGAAAGGGGAGAAGAGGAGGGGGCAGAGCCCAAGAGAGGAGGGTAGGAAGAGACCAGTGGAAGTGGGAAATGTGTGGAGCAGGTGGGGAGAAGAAGCTCCGGTAGGGAGCATGAGGCTTAATGCCAAGCTCCAAAGAACAAAAATTACGAGGTTATAAAAACCATCTAGTGATGTTACTCAGTCTGTCTATGGACTTGAGAAACCGCCTCTCTACTCCTCTGCTATAGTGGGGGTGAGAATCGTAGGCTGAAAAGTCACCATTTAATGCACCTAAACTGTATGATTTCCCCTGGCTGCTCAGCTGGAGACTGCACTTACCCTCCCCTCACCCCTGAGATGGGGAACTGCCGTCCATTGCCCAGCACTGCCTTCGCTCTTCCCTCCTGGGTCAGTTCCTCTGACAGACGAAGGGGTGGCGGGGAAATAGTTGACAGCCACTGAGCTAATTGATGCAGCATGGTTCCTACTCACACACAGAACTTCTGTCACTGGTCAGGGGTGAGTTACAGACAGAGACACTGGAGACCTTCACTCTGACCTGACATTAACCATTCACAGAAATTATGTCACTGTAACATGACAGGATTGGTTTAGCCTTTTGCAAACAGTAACACTTCCCTGGCTTCCTTCACCCCCCACAATGTCTCTGTCTGAGACTGGGAAGCACTGCCCCTGTTCTAGAGCCCCCTCCTTCTCCTCTCCATCTCTCCTTCACTCCTGCCCCTCCCACTCCTGATCCCATCTCCTGCCTACTTCAGACTCCATTCCCCACTCCAATACTCCCTCCTATCCCCCTGCTCCAGAACTTCCCTACCTCCTGTCCAATGGCACCAGACCACCCCCCCCCACTCCATCCTGACTTCACCATCCTCCCCAATACTCCCTCATGTACCCCTGTTCCAGGCTACTTCCCCTCCCTCCTGTCCTCTGCTCCACACCACCTCGCCTCCTCACCCTCTTGCTGCCCTGCTTCAGGCCCCCTCACTCCTCCCCTTACACATGATCACCCTTCCCCACCCCTACCTCCTCCTGCCCTTTTAGACCCCACTCTTCTCCCCATGCCTCTTTCTGCCCCCCTCTGCTCTCTCCCTTCCTTCTCACCCTTCTGCCCAATTCCTCACCCATCTCACTTCTCATTGTCCCCCACTCCAGACCCCCTCCTCTCTCCACCTCACCATGCAGACCCTCTTCTCCTCCCCTCCCTCCTGGCCACTGCTCAATAACCCCCTCCAGCCCCATGCTCCCTGCACTCCCTCCAGTCCACCCTGTGCTCTGTCTCCACTCTCCCTCCTGCCCCAATTTCAGATCCCTGTCCCCTCCCCTCCCTTCTGACCATCTCTCCTGCCTCTCTGTTACCCCAGTGCAGACCCTTTCCCTGCCATCTCGCTGGCTTCAGCCCCAGTGACAGTAACAGGAGATGGCGCCATTTGGAATAAGGAAAACTCGGTGAGTTGGTGCCTTTCATCATGTTCTCATGAGACTGATAAAAACACCCCAAACCACCAGAATGGGGATAAAATGGCGAGAGCTGGAGCACTGACAGCCCCAAGTGTGAGGCCCTGAGATAGGATCAGGTGGAGCCATGAGGCAGCTCTGGGCATGTCCCATTCTCCTGGCTCTGGGTGCAGATCCCCTGCTGCCAGGTGCCGACTCTGCTGTGATAATGCTGGGGAGGGGGCTCCCTGCTCGCTCTGACCCTGCTCTATGTCTCTTTTTGAAGGTGTGAATGATCTGAGACTGGCGGATGGAGGCAGCCCCTGTGCTGGGAGAGTGGAGGTTAAACACCAGGATCAGTGGGGGACGGTGTGTAGTGATGACTGGGACATGGCAGATGCTGGAGTTGTTTGTAAGCAGTTGGGATGTGGATCTGCTATCAGTGCCCATGACAAAGCTCATTTTGGAGCAGGATCTGGACCAATTTGGCTGGATGAAGTTGCCTGTGATGGTACCGAGTCTGTTCTCTGGCACTGCAGGAACGAGGGATGGGGTCAGAGTAACTGCAATCATGGACAGGATGCTGGAGTGACCTGTTCAGGTAAGAATCAGCCAGCTTGGTCCTGAAAGGCAAATCCCCTGAGACAAAAGGGCTTGAACCCAGAGGACATCGTGTGCCTGTGACCCTAATGAGAAACGACCAAAAACAGAGCAAATTCTGTAATATTTATTATTACTAAGCTGTAGTTATTCCTGTTCATGTCTCTGGTCACTAAGGAGCCCCCTGTGTGACTGTGAAGTGTTTTCATTATCTCATTTCCAGTTGTTTCAGTGCCATGTCTTTCCTTTCCCTTTCCCTCTGAATGGGTCTAAAAATGCAGACAGGAGAGAAAATGGAAAAGGAAAATGTCACTTAGGCTCCTAAGTCGCTGAGGCACTTTTGAAAATGTTACACTCATGCCAAAATCCAGACCCAGACACCCAACCGCAGAGATACAGAGGGTGAGGTATTTACGTGTCCCTTTTGCCACCCTCATAAAGTGACCAAGGAATGGGGGGATTCTCTCAGCTTGGCCAGAAACTCCCCTGTCTGCTCTGTTACTTCTCACATTTTGGACCAACTAGTAATAGAAAATTTCAAAACCTCTGATACACAGTGGATCCGGCATAGCATAGAGAGCTCAGCCAAAAATATACCTCATCCCTACACAGCACAGGAATATCATATTATGGAGACGTTTGTTGTGACTCAGTAGTTAACATTACAGCTACAGACTCATTATAAGTTTTTTTTTAACTTCTCTTTTCTTAACATTTAGTAGGAATAATATCTTCCTCTGAATATAGCACAAGGAAGAGAAAATATTTTACCATAGTTCCAAAAGTTTTAGCAGCTCCCCCTGGCAATGGGAGCTCAGGGCAGTGTTTCATCTCAACCCTTTCCTGGATTTTGAGTGTTTCAATGACAAACATCAATACACTCTTCACATGGGGAGGAGGGATTATATGCAATTTCTTAGTATTTTTAAAAAATAAAATATCTGGTGTGGGTGGGAACTTTACAAAGATTCATTGTCAGGACTTTGAAACACTCAAGAAAAGAGATTGATCGTCACCATTGTAAATTCCCTAACCTGATAATAACAACTGCAATGCCTTGTGCTGCACACCTAGCAAGTGCACAGCAGGGAATCCCTCTCCTCTGAGCCTCAGCAGAAGGAAGGAGCTGCTCACAAACAAAGGGGTATCAGCAAAAGTCCCTTCTGTGCACCTTTCTGTAAAACTGCGTCTGCATCTCAGCTGGAGCTGCACATTTGCAGTGGGGAAAAAAGTTCAGGTTTGTAACAGGGCGCTTAAAGGGGCAGGCGACATCCAGGTTAAGTTGCCTCAGTATTTTAGGCAGTGGGGAAGGGAAACCCAGGTCTTCCCTCTCCACCAACTCACAGGCCAGGGTCCTGCATGCATCTACCCTTGAATAGGGGAGGTCTCCCAGCAGAGATCTAAATCCCCTGCCCCAGGCTACTTCCTACCCCTGTCCCTTTTGTTTGGGGCATGACCCCTTTAGTCCCATTCGCTGGCAGCTTTTATCCCATAACTCCCTCTCGTATATCTTGGGTGGCCTCCTGCTGCGGTCCCAGGCTCCTTGATGTGAGGCAGCTGCAAGTTTGTTGAGACTGAACCCCACAATGTCTCTGAGCTTCAGGGACCCAGTTACTTCAGTTGTTGGAGGCTCCTAGGTCTCTTCCACAGTCCCCCTTGGCTCGGGAGACAGCGCTTAGTCCCTGGTGACTGCCTTGGCTGGCAGGCTAATGACTCTTCTCCTCAGGTAGTGAGGCGGATAGCTCCTGCCTCTTTCTGTGTGTTCCATTCTATGCATCCGATGAAGTGGGCTGTAGCCACGAAAGCTCATGCTCAAATAAATTTGTTAGTCTCTAAGGTGCCACAAGTACTCCTGTTCTTTATATAGGAGCTGTGATGTTTCTGCATCAAGCAATTTTTGAGAGATGCTGTCCTGACACAATAGTAGAAAACTTTCCAAAAAGTGACAGTCGTCTTCTTATATGCAGTGTTGTTGTAACTGTGTTAGTCCCAGGATATTAGAGAGACAGGGTGAGTGAAGTAATATCTTTTATTGGACCCATTTCTGTTGGAGAGAGACAAACTTTTGATCCTACAGAGACAAGCTGTATGTAAGCTCAGAAGCTCTTCTCTCTCACCAACAAGTTGCTTCAATTAAAGATATTACCTCAGCCACCTTGTCTCTCTCAACCTCTTCTCGTTCAGCTTTCAGATTTCATTTCTGATTGGATTAATACCAGACTTCACCAAAACATTCTTCTTTGCTAAGGTCCCTGTCTCAATCTGTGCACAGGCTGGATGGTGGCCAGGGAGTGAATCAGGGATGCACAGTGAAAGAGGCTGCTGTCTGTAGGCCCACAGCTTCATTGGTTGCAGCAGTATCATCGCCACCATCAGCGATCCCTCCATTCGAGGATGATCTCTAGCACAGATTTACATACGGGTCCTGAGACAACTCATGAGTCCGAGCCTGGAACCGTAGATTTTCCCGCAGTAGGTACAAACGTTTCCTGACAGGTCAGTTGCCTGCTGGGAGAAACTTCTTTTTCTTTCTTTCCTTCCCTCTCTCTTTTCAACTTTGAGGTCAAGGCACTTCTTCTTGAAGTGGGCCACTGCCTGATGGAGGATGAAGCGTTGTTGAGATTCGTTGGTTGTTTGGTCCTCCCAGCTTGGGCTGTCTACATGACTTTTCTTGAGATACACTTTCAGTGTGTCTTTGTAGGGTTTCCTCTGACTACCACAGGATCTTTGACCATGAGTGAGCTGAGAGTAGAGGGTTTGTTTTGGGCGGCAAGAGTCTGGCATCTGCACACAATGTCCAGTCCAGCAGAGTTGGTGAGTGATCATTGTGTCAATGCTGGTGACATTGGCTTCAATGAGGATATTGGTGCTAGTGTAGTGATCTTCCCACTTGATGCAAAGGATCTTCCAGCGACATCATTGGTGGTACCTCTCCAAGCTCTTGAGGTGCTGTCGATAGGTCACCCAGGTTTTGAATCTATAAAGGAGAGTAGGAATAACAATTCTCTTATAGACCTGGATCTTGGTGTCCTGCTGTAGGTCATGGTCTGTGAAAAGGTGCCAGAGCAGTTTCCCAAAGGAAGCACTTGCACAATGGATCCTGTGCTGGATCTCACTGTCAATGTTTGCATTTTGAGAAAGTTGGCTACTGAGGTAACAGAAGTTCTCAAGTCTCTCCAAAGTCTGCCCCTCGATGGTGATTTGTGGCGGCTCATGTGGAAGACCTGAAGCAGGCTGATGGAGCACATTAGTTTTTTTGATACTGAGTGAGAGTCCTAGGCTTCGGTAAACTTGTGCAAAAAATTTCAGCATGGACTGAAGGTCATTCTCAGCGTGTGCAAGGATGACTCAGTCATCAGAGTACTGGAGGTCAGTAATGGACGCTCTGAGGAGTCTAGACTTTCAGTGCAAACATCAAAAATTAATAAGCCGTCCATCCATTCTGTATTGAATGTCAACTTCAGTGGGGATGCGGTCTTTAACGAGCACCAAAATGACAGCTAAATACATGGAGAACAGGGTTGTGGCAATAACACATCCTTGCTTAACCCCAGTTTTGATGCCAAAAAGATCCATCTCCAGGCCATTACAGAGAACAGTGGTAGTCATCTCATCATGAAGAAACCTTAGGCCCTTAATAAATTTTGGAAGGCAGCCAAATCTGGCCAGTACCTTCCACAGGGCTTCACGATTGACAGTGTTGAAGGCCTTTGTCAAATTGATGAAGGCCATGTACATGTCCTGATTTTGCTCCCATGACTTTTCCTGGATTTGGTGGGCAACAAAGATTATGTCGGTTGTCTTGCAGGATGGTCTTAAACCACACTGAGATTCTGGCAATATTTCCTCAGCAAGGGGAAGTAATAGGTTTAAGAGGATACGGGTGAGAATTTTCCCTGCTGTAGATAGCAAGGCAATGCCACAATCATTTCCACTCTCCGACTTATCTTCTTTCTTAAAGATTGTAACTATGTTGGCATTTCTCAAGTCTTCCGGAATCTTCTCATTATACCAAATTTGAAGAAAAATGAAGATCCCGACAGCATAGCTCTGAGGATCGTTGGAGCACTCAAGCCCCTTCACCACAGCAAGGTGACTGTCCAGAAGAGGGTTTGCAGCAGTGGAAAGACATGTAACCTATAGAATTATGCTGAAATTATGCTCCTGTCTGCTGTGGGCCAGAGTAGTACCAGGCACTAGAACTGAGATGAAGGAGACTGTTTCCACATGCTGAGCACAGGCAGTGTGGGGAGGAAGCTACCTGAATTGAATGCAGACCAGGGTGAGAGGGGAAAGTAGATCAGGATAAGGATGCAGGAGGAATATTCTGAGCCTAGAGGCTGGTGGATGGAGAGAATCGGGACTGGGAGAGAAAGCAGGAAATGGGGACAAGCTGGACAAGAAGACTGGGACTGGGAGGAGGGGGAAAGAGACTAGGAGTATGTCTACACTACGGGATTATACCGATTTTACAGAAACTGGTTTTTTAAAACATTTTATAAAGTCGAGTACACGCGGCCACACTAAGCACATTAATTCGGCGGTGTGCGTCCACATCCCGAGGCTAGTGTCGATTTCTGGAGTGTTGCACTGGGGGTAGCTATCCCATAGCTATCCCATAGTTCCCGCAGTCTCCCCTCGCCCCTTGGAATTCTGGGTTGAGATCCCAGCACCTGATGGGGCAAAAACATTGTTGCAGGTGGTTCTGGGTACAACCTCATCTCTCCCTCCATTAAAGCAGCAGACAACTGTTTCGTACCTTTTTTCATGGGTGAACTGTGCAAACGCCATAGCACAGCAAGCATGGACCCTGCTCAGCTCAAGACAGCAATCATGGACGTTGTAAATACCTCGCTCATTATCGTGCAGTCTATGCTGAACTAGGACCTGCAAAACCAGGCGAGGAGGAGGTGGCTACGGCAGCGCGGCGACGAGAGTGATGAGGACATGGACACAGAACTCTCTCAAACCGCGGACCCCTGTGCTTTGGAGATACTGATGGTAATGGGGGAGGTTCTAGCCATTGAAAACCTATTTTGGGCCGGGGAACAAGCACAGACTCGTGGGACAGCATAGTTTTGCAGGTTTGGGACGATTCCCAGTGGTTGCGAAACTTTCGCATGCGTAAGGGAACTTTCTTGGAACTTTGTGACTTGCTTTCCCCTGCCCTGAAATGCCAGAATACCAAGATGAGAGCAGCCCTCACAGTTGAGAAGTGAGTGGCAATAGCCCTCTGGAAGCTTGAAATGCCAGACAGCTACCGGTCAGTTGGGAATCAATTCTGAGTGGGCACATCTACTGTGGGGGCTGCTGTGATGGAAGCAGCCAAAGCAATCATTAAGCTGCTGCTATGAAAGGTTGTGACTCTGGGAAATGTGCAGGTCATAGTGGATGGCTTTGCTGCAATGGGATTCCCTAACTGTGGGGGGGGGGGCGATAGATGGAACCCATATCCCTATCTTGGCACTGGAGCACCAGGGCACCCACTATATAAACCACAAGGGGTAATTGTCAATGGTGCTGCAAGCACTGGTGGATCACAAGGGACGTTTCACCAACATCCACGTGGATGGCCGGGAAGGTTCATGACGCTCGTGTCTTCAGGAACACTACTCTGTTTAAATGGCTGCAGCAAGGGAATTACTTCCCAGACCAGAATATAACAGTTGGGGATGTTGAAATGCCTGTAGTTATCCTGGGGGACCCAGCCTACCCCTTGATGCCATGGCTCATGAAGCCATACACAGACATCCTGGACAGTAGTCAGTTGTTATTCAACTACAGAGTGAGCAAGTGCAGAATGGTGGTAGAATGTGCATTTGGCCATTTAAAGGCACGCTGGTGCACATCACTGACTTGCTCAGATCTCAGCCAAACCAATGTCCCCTTTGTTATTGCTGCTTGCTGTGTACTCCACAATCTCTGTGAGAGTAAGGGGGAGACCTTTATGGCGGGGTGGGAGGCTGAGGCATATCACCTGGCCGCTGATTATGCGCAGCCAGACACCAGGGTGATTAGAAGAGCACACCAGGAAGCCGTGCGCATCAGAGAAGCTTTGAAATTGAGTTTCATCATGGACCAGGGGACGGTGTAACTGCTGCCTTTGTTTCCCCTTGATGAATGCCCCCCCCCTTGATTGACGCATTCCCTGTAAGCAATCCACCCTCCCCCTTTGATTACAGCTTCCTTAAGGAAATAAAGTCACTATCGTTTAAAAATCATGTATTCTTTATTAATTCATTATAAAAAGAGGGAGAGAACTGACAAGGTATCCCGGGTTGGTTTGGGAGGAGGATAGGAGGGAAGGAAAAGGCCACTAAGAAAATTTCAAAATAATGACAACCTTTTGGTTGGGCTGTCCACAGGGGTGGAGTGGGCAGGTTCACGGAGCCTCTCCCCATGCGTTCTTACGCATCTGGGTGAGGAGAATATGGAACATGGTGAGGGGGGAGGGTGGTTACACAGCGGCTGCAGCGGCACTCTGTGATCCTATTGCTGTTCCTGAAGCTCCACCAGATGCCGGAGCATGTCAGTTTGATCACGCAGCAGCCACAGCGTTGCATCATGCCTCCTCTGATCTTCCTGCTGCCACCTCTCATCTCGAGGGTCCCTCCTGTCCTCACGTTCACTGGCATTTTTCCTGTAAATTGATACCACGTTCTTCCACTCATTCAGATGAGCTCTTTCATTGCAGGTCACTTCCATGAGTTCCGAGAACATTTCATCTCGCGTCTTTTTTTTCCGCCTTCCTTATATGAGATAGCCTTCGGGATGGAATAGGGAGACTTGAAAAATTTGCAGCTGCATGAGGAAGGAAAAAAGGGAGAGAAGTATTTAAAAAGATACATTTTACAGAACAATGCTTATACTCTTTCATGGTGAACAACACTATTCACCTTACATAGCACATGTGATTTCAGTACAAGGTAGCATTTTGCATGTTATTATTGAGTGCCTGCGGCTCTGGTGTTAGAGATCTCACAGACGCAGGTCCAGGCAGCAGAATTTAGCTTGCATGCGGCCATAGTAAGCCATTGTCTTTTGGCTTCTGCAGCCTTCATATACACAGCGCCCTCCTTTCCCAAATACCAAGCAAAGCCCATTCAGTACTGCTCCTTTCCTGTTAACATGCAGGAGCAGAAATCATCCCCACATCCAATTCTCTGGGATGATTGCTTTACCCCTCCCCCCACCGTGACTGGTAGCAGGGAAGATCCCTGCAAGCCAAACGCGAAAAAGCTCAGCGCCAATCACCCCCTCCCCTTCCCCCTGCTTGGCTACCTGCAAGGAAGGATTTCTTTTAAGCAACAGGCAAACAGCCCAGTAGGAATGGTCATCTCTGTCCCCTTATTTAAATTCCTGAATTTCAATCAGGTTACCATGAATGATATCACTCTCTTGAGGATAACACAATGAGATAAAGAACGGATATTGTTTGAATGCCAGCAAACACTGGGACCATACGCAGTTAGGCTTTGTCATGCAATGATACCAGATTACTTGCTACATGCATGGCATGGTCAAGTGTCCTACCATGGAGGACGGAATAAGGCTGCCCTGCCCAGAAACCTTCTGCAAAGGCTTTTGAAGTATCTCCAGGAGAGCTTCATGGAGATGTCCTTGGAGGATTTTCATTCCATCTCCAGACATGTTAACAGACTTTTCCAATAACTGTACTGGCCGCAAATGCATCCCAAGTCCTCAGGGCAAATTCATCATTAAAAAACACTTGCTTTTAAACCATGTTTTTTATTTACAAAGGTACACTCACCACAGGTCCCTTCCATGGCTTCATTGTGTGGGATAGTGGCTTGGAAGGGCTAGGAGTGTAATTCCCTCAGGGTGAGAAAAAGCTCCTGGCTGTTGGGGAGAATGGAGTGCTGTGTGCTCTTTGCAAGCTCGTCCTTCTCTTCTTCCTCCTCATCTTCCCCATCTGCAGAATACTCAGCCATGTCTGAGATTACCATTCCCACCTCGGAATCCACCGACAGGGGTGGGATAGTGGTGGCAGACCCCCCTAGAATTGCATGCAGCTCAGCGTAGAAGCGGCATATTTTCGGCCCTGTCCCGGACCTTCCGTTTGCTTCTTTTGATTTTCTGGTAGGCTTGTCTGAGCTCCTTAACTTTCACATGGCACTGTCCTGAGTCCTTGGTGTGGCCTCTCTGCATCATGGCCTTGGAAATTTTTTCAAATGTTTTTTCATTTCATCTTTTGGAACGGAGTTCTGTTAGCACGGAATCCTCTCCCCATATAGTGATCAGATCCAGTACCTCCTATACAATCCATGCTGGAGCTCTTTTTTGATTCTCAGGAGACTGCATTGTTATCTGTGCTGATGAGCTCTGCATGGTCACCTGTGCTGATTAGCTCTCCACGCTGGCCAAACAGGAAATGAAATTCAAAAGTTCGTGGGGCATTTCCTGTCTACCTGGCCAGTGCATCCGAGTTCAGATTGCTTTCCAGAGCGGTCACAATGCTGCACTGTGGGATACCGCCCGGAGGCCAATACCGTCAAATTGTGGCCACACTGACCCTCATCCGACATGGCAATACTGATTTCAGCACTACTCCTCTCATTGGAGAGGAGTACAGAAATCAGTTTTAAGAGCCCTTTATATCGATATAAAGGGCTTCGTTGTGTGGATGGGTGCAGGGTTAAATTGGTGTAGACTAGGCTTAGGACTGGCTAGGCAGGGTGATTAGGACAGGAAGTGGATGGGGAGACATTATGATTTGCTGAGGAAGGAGATTAGGAGTTGGGGTGTAAATCTACCCTGCACTGTCGTGCCAGGCACCGAGTGCCCATGGGGACGGTGTAGCTTAGGCCTTGTCTACACTACTTCTTAAGTCGATGTAAGTTACGTTGCTCAGGGCTGTGAAAACATCCCCCGCAACACCGAGCAATGTAACTTATATTGACTTAAACCAGTGTCTGTATCACACTACGTCAGCGGGAGATGTTCTCCCGCCAGCAGAGCTTCTGCCTCTCAATGAGGTGGACTAATTATGTAGACAGGAGAGCTCTCTCCCATTGACGTCATGTGTTTTCGCCTGAATGGGGGTTCCAAAGAGGATGCAGCTAGGCTGTTCTCAGTGGTGGTAAATGTCAGAATAAGAAGCAATGGGCTCAAGTTGCAGTGAGGGAGTTCTAGGTTGGATATTAGGAAAGTGTTTCACTAGGAGGGTGGTGAAGCACTGGAATGGGTTACCTAGGGAGGTGGCGAAATCTCCATGCTTAGAGGTTTTTAAGGCCCAGCTTGACAAAGCCTTGACTGGGATGATTTAGTTGGTCTTGGTCCTGCTTTGAGCAGGGGATTGAACTAGATGACCTCCTGAGGTCTCTTCCAACCCTAATATTCTGTGATTATATGACTAATTATGCAAACAGGAGAGCACTCTCCCATCAACGTCTTGCATCTTCACTAGACACGTTAATTCGGCACCGCTGCATCGATAGAGTGACACTGATTTAGTGTGGTAGCAAAGAGAAGCCCTAACAGCCCTTGTGTGCTTTGATCTATCCCATTTCCAAGCACTAGAGAAATGTTAGTGTGCAGCAGCAGGTTTCACACGGACACTCAGTGTGCAGCAGGCTAGTGCGAGGTAAATTTACATCCCAGTTTGCCGCAAACTAAATGTGTGTAGAGAGAAACTCTGAAACTGGATGAGGCATCTAGGGAAGGATACTGGGGCTTGGGACAGACACGACAACTCAAGGCAAAGGTAAGTGTGAGAAACAGATCAGCTGAGGACCGCAGAGGGGAGGGACAGCACAGAGAACAGGAGGGAACTCGGACTTGCCTGAGGAAGCCAGATGTGAAGTCTAGGACTGGTTTGGCAAGGAGACTGGGACTGTGGATGAGAAGCTTGAGGAGTGGAGATGGGAACTGTGTTGACAAGGAGAATGGGAATGCAACACAGAGCAAGGGATGGGGAAGAGACAGGACTGGGACAGGGACAGCTTGGAGGGGATGAGGTGGAAGGGGTTAGGTTTGAGGGAACAGGGGAAAAAGGGTCTGTCACTACTCGAACTTACATCTCTCCAGAGCCTGGAATGGAACCCAGTATCCCTGAGTTTTGCCATTCCCCTGCTGTCAGCAAATATCTGTCAACCCCTCCCAACAAAATGTTTGGATCCCCCTTTAGTGCTGGTCCACAAAGAGGATGACAACCTACTACTACTGTCACTTACTCCATTAGCTCAAGTGGCAGTGATTTCTGCTGTGGATCTAAAGGTTCCAACCCTGCTGATGACCCATATGGGTGTCATAGTGTTGCCATCTTTCTAATGGCTGGTAATCAGATCCACGAGGCTCTACCCCCTTCCCTGCCTCTTCCTCCCAAAGCCACACCCTTCTCCACCTCTTCCACCAAGGCCCTGCTCCTGCTCCACCTCTTTCTTCGAGGCCCATCCCCTTCTCTGCATCTTCCTCTCAAGGCCCTGCCCCAGTCGCTCACTTCTCCTCTTCCCTTGTCACTTGCTGGATTGTCTCAAGGAGCCTCCCTGCAGATATGAAACCGCCCTGGCTGAGCAGAGGCTGGCACAGATTAATGACCTGGTGCCTCCCCCAACCCCGTGGAAACCAGACTTTTGGTTCAGGTGCCATTTAGGTCCCTTTTCAGACGAACTTTCCTCTAGAAAACTAGGCACCTGGCAACCCTAAATGGCACCCGGACACAGAAGCCAAAGACAGGACTGTCCAAGTAAAATCAAGATGGGTGGCATCTGGAGGGTAGCAACATGATTCTGCATCTTGAAATGTCTGTTTTTTCAGTTTGCTTTTTCAAAAACTTAGGAAATGATGCACAAAGTTTTACTTGTAGGGCACATTAGCTTTGCAAAGTTGAGCAGTAAAAAACAAGGAAATGGCAAAATTAAAGTTGTCTTTGCAACTTTATTTGACTCACTTTTATGTATTCATTAAGATATCATCTTTAATTACAAGACAACAAGGTATTTTCTCCATGGGACCCCTGTCTCATTCAGTGCACAGGATAGACAGGATGGGCATAGTTTGGGAGGATGCAGGGAGGCATTGACAGAGGCAAAGCATGAGGGGGGCATGCAAGATCGGTGCAGGGAGAAGAGGGGCGGGATGGAGTCATTTCTTCCTGGGTCCTAATGCATGACCATTTCCGGTAGAATGGTGAGTGCCTGCAGGGGTGCAGGGGACAGTGGGAGAGGGGGATGGGGCAGGAGACAGTGAGGAGAGGATGGGGGATGGGAAGGGGCATGGGGCAGGTGAAGGGGGATGGGATGGGGAAGAGAAGGAGATACAAAAATGAGAGAGGGGAGCAGAAGCCCAGCATGTGGTGTCCCCTCGGTAGCAGCAGCCCCAGCAGTGAGGCGGCTGCAACAGCCCTGGGAGGCACCAGACCAGCAACATTTCTGCAACAGCTGGTGCTGGAGTGGCTGCAGCTCCCAAACTCAGGTCATTGCAGTAGACAGCAGCAGCTGGGGCTCACCCATTAAGCCATCCTGTCCCCTCCAACGCTGGCAGCCCAGGGACCAACTCCAGGCAGAAGGAGAGACATGGGTTCAGCATGTGTGTGTGTGTGTGTGTGTGTGTGTGTACGCCCATACTCTCTATCCCTCTCTGCCCCAAACATAGCAGTCAAACTACGCCTATGCTAGACAGTGCTGCTCTGAATCAGGGTTGTGGTGTGAGGATGCTGTTCTGTGTAGGAACCCTGGCTCATTGGTTGCAGAAACTGTGAAGGGGATTGCAGAAGGAGAAAGGAGAGTCTCTTGTTAACACAGTTGAATGTTGCCCTGGGGAATTGGATTCTATCCCTGCCTATGCCATAGAGTTCCTATGTGATGCCTGGCAAGTCAATTAAACCAAAAGTTTCACAGATGATCATTAACTGTGTGTTCCTCATTCCTGGCCCATTTGTAACTGTGGGGGTCTGGTTTGCAGAACTGGTGAGCACTCACTGCTGTAAATGGAAGTCAGTAGGTGCTGTGCTTTGAATACACTAAGTGCTGTATAATGCTAAGGACTCTGAAAAATTAGAACCTGGTGTCTCAAGTTGGGCACCCAAATCAGTCAAAACTTTTGATCATTTTGCCCATAGTGTCTCTGGGCTTCAGTTCCCCTTGTGTAAAATGGAGATAACAACACTTCCCTGCCTCCCAGGGAGGCTGTGAAGAGAATTTTTTTAATGTTTGTGAAGCACTCAGCTACCATAGAAATGAGCTCCATAGAGAAGCCCATGAGGAAATTAGCAATTCTGTTTTGGGAGTTCAGTTTGCATGACGTGCAGTACATAGGGGCAGGGGCCACACACTGAACAAGGAGTGTAAAAAGAACTATTGACCATCCACCCATTCAGTCAGCACTTGTGCACTGAATGAGGCAGAGGTCCTGGGGCAAATATTTGATGATGTAATTAAAGAATGCATCACAATGCAAATACAAAAGGGACTAATTTCAGAGGACAGTAAGAGTCTGGCATTCTGAATGTTTGAGTGCTCAGCTTTACAAATTTAACTTACTTTTAGATACAGAGTTTTACAGGTTTTAAGGGATGAAGGAAGCATTAGATTATATCGTCTGGCCTCCTGGGTAACAGACTACAGAATTTAATACAGTTACTCCTGAACTGAACCCAATCATTTTTGTTTGACATTTCCCATGAAAGAGAGTCGAGTGCAATGAACTTTCTCCAGACCACAGGCAGGTTGTGGCAGAAACCTGCATGGTTAAGTGGCAGCTCGCTTGGGGAGCTCCAGCCATCCCTGCCATCCTAACTGCCTTGGGGCCAGGTACCCCAGTCTTCTCAGGTCAGCTGCTTTGGGATAGCTGCACCATGTAGACTGCCCCAGCACCAGGGACCCTGGTGTTCCATAATCTGCAGCTCCAGGGCAACCCTGCCATGGAGACAGGAGTCCCAGCTTTAATCAGGGCTCAGCTCCCAGGTCCATAGCAGAGAATTTAGAAATCCTGGGATGGAATACTGATTCCCAGGGTCTGCGGCTGTGAGACAGCCCTGAATTGCAGACTGCCTCAGACTGGGGACCCCAGAGCTTTGAGGCTCCCAGGCCAGTGGGCTATTTGGGACACGAGCTGGCCCAGGAGTCTGGAAGCCCAGAGGTCCCCAGTCCAAGGCCATCTGCATGGCAAGGCTGCCCAAGAGCCACAGACCTTGGGAGTCCCGGCAGCAGCTGAGAGAAATGGACATTTTTGTTTTTCTCTTAGCACTAGTGAAACTGACAAGAATGTCAGTGTCACTCAACATCCGCTGGTGTCTCTGGGAGCAAATTTCATGTCCGACACTCCATGTGTTGGTGTTTCCAGAACAAATTGTTGAGAGGATTTCGACTTCACAGGAAGTTTTGAAATAGCAAAATGAAATCCTGTGTTTCAGCCAGTTCTTCTCACTGCTCCCCTGTTTAACCTTCCAAGGATCACCTCAGCCTTTTCACAGCATCTCTCTAGGAGCTCTAGTTCAGTTGCTTGTCCACTATGACCCTTGCAAAGACGATGGGAAACATCTCTATGTTTATGTATATTACGTGTTACCTCTGTTTCTTTTATTGCTGTTTTGCCATTTCCTACCAGGGTTCAAAGAGTAACTCCTGCTGAAGCTCGCCACATGTCCTATCAAGGCAGACAATGGCTACAGAGAACCCAGTCACTGGTACTTAACAGACAATACAGGGGTCAAGGCCTTTCAACTTTTGCCTCAGACTAAGCCGGGCACAACCCCTCTAGCTTGGGCAAAGGGAGGGGCCCTTCAAGTGGGAAAATTAAACAAAGAGTTTGGGAACTATGAAAAGGGAGCCCAGATGAACAGAGAGGGAGAGGCAGGGTCTACAGGGAAGGAGAGTGAAACCCAGTCCCCAGAAGCAGGGGTACCTAGGATAGGTTGGGCCAGCCCAGGTTTTGAGGGAAATGCTGAGGATTAGGTAAGACATATGCCTGTTGGCCTTTAGTTGCTTTAACACTTTTCTCTCTGGTCACTGTGTTCTATAGATACATAAATAATATCACTCTCCTCGGCCTGGTAGAATTCAATATTTTCATTAATGATTTGGATGATGGAGTAGAGAATAAACTCATAAAATGTGTGGATGACACAAACCTGGGAGGAGTCACAAACTCTTTGGATGAGAGTTTTAGAATTCATAATGACCTTGATACATTGGAGAATTGGTTTGAAATCAATAATTTAAAATTCAATAAAGACAAGTACAAAATATTAGACTTAGGAAGAAAAAATCAAATGTAAAAAATCCAAAATAGGGAATAACTGACTAGGCAGCAGTACTGCAGAAAATGTTCTGGGGTTATATTGCATCACAGACTGAAATGTGTGATGCTGTTTTGAAAACAGAAAATGTCATTCTGGATTCTATTAACAGGAATGTCATATGTAAGAGAGAGGTAACTGTCCTGCTGTACACAGCACTGGTGAGGCCTCAGCTGGAGCACTGTCTCCACTTTTGGGCTCTGTGCCTATGATGGGTAGGACAAGAGGTAATCCACTTAGATTGCAGCAAGGGAGAGTCAGGTCAAACTTAACTTCCATTTTCAAAGTAACTTAGGAGGCCCAATACCATGGAGACTTCAGGGTCTCTTTGCCTAGGTTCCATTTTCATTCAGGCATTTTTCATAGACTCATAGATTTTAAAGTCAGAAGGGATCATTATGATCATCTAGTCTGACCTCCTGCACAACGCAAGCCACAGAATCTCACCCATCCACTCCTGTATCAAGCCTATGTCTGAACCATTGAAGTCCTCAAATCATGGTTTAAAGATTTCAAGGTGCAGAGAATCTTCCAGCAAGTGACCCATGCCCTCACGCTACAGACGAAGGAGAAAACTCCCCAGGGCTTCTGCCAATCTGCCCTGGAGAAAAATTCCTTCCCAACTCCAAATAAGGCAATCAGCTAAACCCTGAGCATGTGGGCAAGACTCACCAGCCAGCACCCGGGAAAGAATTCTCTGTAGTAACTCAGATCCCATCTCATCTAACATCCCATCACAGACCATTGGGCATACTTATCTGCTAATAATCAAAGATGAATTAATTGCCAAAATAGGACTATCTCATCATACCATCCCTTCCATAAATTTATCAAGCTTAGTCTTGAAGCCAGATATGTCTTTTGCCCCTACTGCTTCCTTTGTAAGTCTGTTCCAGAACTTCACTCCCCTGATGGTTAGAAACCTTCATATAATTTCAAGTCAAAACTTCCTGATAGCCAGTTTATATTGATTTATTCTTGTGTCCACATTGGTACTGAACTTAAATAATTCCTCTCCCTCCCTGGTATATATCCCTCTGATATATTTATAGAGAGCAACCATATCTCTCCTCAGCCTTCTTTTGGTTAGGCTAAACAAGCCAAGCTCTTTATGTCTCCTTTCATAAGACAGGTTTTCCATTCCTTGGATCATCCTAGTGGCCCTTCTCTGTACCTCCTCCAGTCTGAATTCATCCGTCTTAAACGTGGGAGACCAGAACTGCACACAGTATTTCAGATGAGGTCTCACCAATGCCATGTACAATGATACTAACACCTTCTTATCTTTACTGGAAATACCTTGCCTCATGCATCCTAACACCGCATTAGTTTTTATAACGGCCATATCACATTGGCGGCTCAGGTCATCCTGTGATCAACCAATACTCCCAGATCCTTCTCCTCCTCAGTTACTTCCAACTGATGTGTCCCCAATTTATAACCAAAATTCTTGTTATTACTCCCTAAATGCATGACCTTGCACTTTTCACTATTAAATTTCATCCTAGTACTATTTCTCCAGTTTACAAGGTCATCCAGATCTTTCTGTAGGATATCCTGGTCCTTTTCTGTATTGGCAATACCTCCCAGCTTTCTGTCATCCACAAACTTGATTAGCACATTTGCACTTTTTGTGCCAAGGTCAGTAATAAAAAGATTAAATAAGATTGGTCCCAAAACTGATCCCTGAGGAACACCACTAAGAACCTCCCTCCAGCCTGACAGTTCACCTTTCAGTACGACCCATTGTAGTCTCCCCTTTAACCAGTTCCTTATCCATCTTTCAATTTTCATATTGATCCCCATCTGTTCCAATTTAAGTAATAATTCCCTATGTGGGACTGTATCGAATGCCTTACAGAAATTGAGGTAAATTAGATCCACTGCATTTCCTTTGTCTAAAAAATAAGTTATCTTCTCAAAGAAGGAGGAGATCAGGTTGGTTTGGCATGATTTAGCTTTTGTAAAACCATGTTGTATTTTGTCCCAATTACCATTGATCTCAATGTCCTTAACTACTTTCTCCTTCAATTTTTTTCCCAACACCTTGCGTACTACAGATGTCAAACTAACAGGCCTGTAGTTGCCTGGATCACTTTTTTCTCCTTTCTTAAAGATAAGAACTATGTTAGCAATTCTCCAGTCATATGGTACAACCCCTGAGTTTACAGATTCATTAAAAATTCTTGCTAATGGACTTGCAGTTTCATGTGCCAGTTCCTTTAATATATTTGGATGAAGATTATTTGGTCCCCCCAATTTAGTCTCATTAAGCTGTTCAAGTTGATTTCTGCCTCAGATGTGGTCATATCTACCTCCATATCCTCATTCTCATTTGTTATCCTACCATTATCCCTAAGATCCTCATTAGCCTCATTAAAGACTGAGGCAAAATATTTGTTTAGATATTGGGCCATGCCTAGATTATCCTTAACCTCCACTCCATCCTCAGTGTTTAGCGGTCCCACTTCTTCTTTCTTTGTTTTTTCTAATTTATATGGCTGTAGAACCTTTTACTATTGGATTTAATTCCCTTTGCAAGGGAAAACTCTACATGGCCTTTGGACTTTCTCATTTTATCCCTACATGTTCTGACCTCAGTAAGGTAGCTTTCCTTACTGATCACTCCCATATTCCACTCATTGTAGGCTTTCTGCTTTTTCTTAATCACCTCTCTGAGATGCTTGCTCAGCCAGCTTGATGTACAACTCCTGCCTATGATTTTTTTTCTTCCTTCTTGGGATGCAGGCTTCTGCAACTTTGACTTCAAGTAATTCCAGGCCTCCTTCACCTTTAGATCCACAAGTTCTTCAGTTCAATCCACCTCCCTAACTAATTTCCTTATTTTTTAAAGTTAGGCCTTTTGAAATAAAAAAACCTAGTCACAGGTCCGTTTTTGTTTAACCTTCCATTTAGTTTAAACTGAATTAGCTCATGACTGCTCGAACCAAGGTTGTACCCTACAGTCATTTCTTCTATGAGGTCCTCATTACTCACCAAAATCAAATCTAAAATGGCATCCCCTCTTTTGGTGCAGCAACTACTTGGTGAAGGAATCCAACAGCTATTGCATCCAGGAAAATCTGAGCCCTATTATTATTACCAGAACTTGTCCTCCAGTCTATATCTGGGAAGTTAAAGTCTCCCATGATCACACAATTCCCATTAGTGTTTACTTCATTAAAAACATTGAAAAGGTCTCTGTCCATATCCAGATCAGATCTCGGTGGTCTATAGCACATCCCAGGCACTATCTCAGGGGAGGCTCTAGTAGCTTTCTTCCCCACTGTGATTTTTGCCCAAACAGACTCTGTCTTATCCATTCCATCCCTTTTTATTTCTTTACAGTCTACCTCATCGTTGATACACAGTGCTACTCCACCACCTTTGCCTTTATTTCTGTCTTTCCTAAACAGCACATAGCCTTCCATGCCTGTACTCCAGTCATGGCTACTATTCCACCATGTTTCTGTTATCCCTATAATATCTGGTTTCACTTCCTGCACCAGTAACTCTAATTCCTTCATTTTGTTTCCTGGGCTCCTCGCATTGGTGTATAAACACCTTAATTTTTGCCGTTTGGCTCCACTGACATTCTTTACCCGGTTAGGACAGACATTCTGCCCCCAGTATCACCTGTTAGACTGGTATCTACACTACTCTTCCTCCTTATGTCCATTCTCCTACCCATGGCTGTATCCTTTCTTACTTCGTTTTCTTCACTCTCAACATTAAAATGTGGCGTGGAGATTACCTGGACATCTCCCAACCATCTCCACCCAATTCCTAGTTTAAAGCTCTCTCAATCAGTTATGCCAGCCTCCATCCTAGAAGTCTATTTCCCTTCCTGCTCAGGTGAAGTCCATCACGAGAGAACAATCTTCTGTCCACGAATGCCTCTCAGTGGCCATACATTCCAAAGCCCTCCTTATAGCACCACTGCCTGAGCCATCTCTTGATCATCATAATCTTCTCACACCTTTGTTGCCCTTCTCTAGGAACAGGCAGAATCCCACTGAAGATCACCTGAGCCTCAATTTCCTTAAGCCTCTTCCCCAGCCTTGCATAGTCTCCCTCGATATGTTCCAGTGAGAATCTAGCCATATCATTCATATCATTTGTTCCCACATGAAGGACAGTCAGTGGATTCTTTCTCACTCCTGTTAGGATCCTCTTCAGCCTCAAGTCCACATCCTGTATCTTAGCACCCGGAAGACAGCACACCTTTCTGTTCTCCGGATCAGCTCTAGTTACAGGCCTGTCTATTCTTCTCAGTAAGGAGTCCCCAGTCACTTAGACCTGCCTTTTCCTAGTGATGGTGCTATTCTTCGCTCTATGCCGTTCCTTCTGGCTGCAAGTCCTCTGAATTCCTATTCACCCTTGAAATCCTCTGCAACCCATTTCATATCCTCCTGGGGTTCATATTTGTTGTTGTTATCTCCATTGACTCTTCCCCTCTTCCTATAGGATTAGCAAGGACTCTTCTTCCTTGCCCTCTCACCTTCATCGACCACCTGCTGTGCCCCTTCTTCTTTTCCAACTCAGCAAACCTGTTCCTGAGCACTATTTCTCCTTCACTAGCCCGTCTTTTCCTTTGCCTGGTTCTCTTAGGCCTGGTCTACACTACAAGTTTATCTCGAATTTTGCAGCATTAAATCGAATTAACCCTGCACCCGTCCACATAACGAAGCCCTTTACTTCCATATAAAGGGCTCTTAAAATTGATTTCTGTACCCCTCCCCGATGAGGAGAGTACTGCTAAAATCGACGTTGCCATTTCGAATTAGAGTTAGCATGGCTGCAATTTGATGCAATTGGCCTGCGGGAGCTATCTCACAGTGCACCATTGTGACCGCTCTGGACAGCAATCTGAACTTGGATGCACTGGCCAGGTAGACAGGAAAATCCCCGCGAACTTTTGAATTTTATTTCCTGTTTGCCCAGTGTGGAGCACTGATGATCACAGTTGACCATGAAGTCCCAGAATCAAAAAAGAGCTCCAACATGGACAGTACAGGAGATACTGAATCTGATCTCTGTAAGGGGGAATGAATCTGTTCTATCAGAACTCCGTTCCAAAAGATGAAATGCCAAAACATTTGAAAAAATCTCCAAGGCCATGATGGACAGAGGCCACAAGGGGGACTCAATACAGTGCTGTGTACAACTTAAGCTGCAGAGATAAGTCATACCAGAAAGCCAAAGAATCAAATGGATGCCCATGGTGGGAGGGGTGACTGACTACTGTAGCTATACCACAGTTCCCGCACTCTCTAAAAACCATTTGAAATCTGGGCTGAGCTCCCAAAGCCTGAAGGATCAAAAACATTGTTGTGGGTAGTTCAGGGTATATGTCGTCAGCCCCATCCCCACCTCCATGAAAGCAAAGGGAAAAAAATTGTTTCTCACCTTTTTTCAGTGTCATATGTCTACTGGATGCTCCTGGCAAACGCGTTGCTGTAGTGCTACAGAGCAGTATCCCCTTGCCTTGCGGACAGCAGACAGTACGGTAGGACTGGTATCTGTCGTCATTGTCCCATGGGTGCTTCTGGCTGGCCTCGGTGAGGTCTGCCAGAGGTTCCTGGGCAAAAATGGGAATGACTCCAGGTCATTCTCTTCTTTAAATTTTTTCTAATGGGGATTCAGTCCTGCCTGAAATATCATGCCAGCTGGAGGCTTCTGCCTCAGGCTGCCCTCCCAGTCAGCAGCATCGCGCGGTCGTGCCTCCTCTTGCTACTAGGGCTCACAATCAGATACTTAGACCTCTACGTTTTGCTGCAAATAAAAAAATTAAGCTGCCGTTTAGAACTGTCCCTCAACATACATATCTTGGGACATTTTGTATTTTACCAGTGTCAACCAAAGGCCCACACACAAATGGACATTCAGTCCCACCTGTTTTTCTATCCTACTGCTTATCACAGATTCCCATTTTCAGCTATAGGCTGAGCAAGTGCAGAATGGTGGTTCACTCTACTTCACTGTAAACCAACCGCCCTCCCCTCCACGCTGTGATCTCTGCTTTCAGACGCAATAAAGTCAGTGTTGTTTCTTATTCATGCATTCTTTATTACTTCATCACACAAATGGAGGGATAACTGCCACGGTAGCCCAAGAGTGGTGTGGGAGGAGGGAAGCAAGGGGTGGAGTTGTTGCAAGGGCACCTCCTAGAATAGCATGCAGCTCATCATTTCTGCTCCTCTGATCCGGAGCAGCCGTTTGCCTCTGTGGTTCTTTAGTAGGCTTGCCTGATATTCTAGGCAGGATTGACTCTCCATTAGACAAAACTTAAAGAAGAGAATGATCTGGGAAGTCATTCCCATTTTTGTCCAGGCGCCCCTGACTGACCTCACCAAGGCTGGCCAGGAGCACCCATGACAGCAGAAGATTGTACAGTATGACTGGTAACTGTCTTTGTCAACTTGCAAAGCAGCAGATGGTACAGTAGGGCTGCTAACCGTCTTTGCTAACTTGCAAAGGCAAGGGGATGCTGCTATGTAGCACTGCAGCACTGCATCTGTCAGCAGCATCCAGTACACCTACGGTGCCAGTGAAAAAAGGCTGAAAGGGCTCCACGGTTGCCATGCTATGGCGTCTGCCCAAGTAATCCAGTGAAAAGGGTCCAAAATGATTGTCTGCTGTTGCTTTCACGGAGGGAGGACTGACTGACGACATTTACCTATAACCACTTGTGACATTATTGATATAATCTGGGACCATATAGAACATGGTTGCAACCAAATCGTATGTAAAGGGGGTCATATAAGGTGGCTAAGACCAGGTTATGGGTTGCTGGTTATGATTATGCTGTCTGTATGCATGTGTCATTTTTTAGTTGAAGTTATGAATATTGGCTCTGTATTGTTTGTACTTCAAACTTATGCTATGCTTCTGGGTGACATCCCAGACAAGTTGGTGTTAGCTCTGCCTAGCCTGCTTGATGGCCCATTAAGGACCATCAGCTATACAACTGACCCATTGAGAGAAGGCAGATATGCCTTGAGACTCAGCAAAGTATGCAGGAACTTGCCCATGTGACTCCAGACTCCATTTTGCTGTAATTTTCCACAGTAAGGACAAAGAGGTGTTCTTACACTCAGAAAATACTATAAAAGAGTGATGTCACATTTCCATCTGGTCTTCAATCCTGCTTCTTACCTTTGGAGGGACTTTGCTACAAACTGAAGCTCTGAACAAAGGACTGATGACCCATCCCAGCAGGGGATGTACTCCAGAGACTTGATTTGAACCCGCAGTTTACTCCATCACTGCTACAAGCCTGAACTAAGAACTTTGCCATTACTGTATGTAATTGATTCTATTTAACCAATTCTAGCTCTCATCTATGTCTTTTTCCTTCTATGAATAAACCTTTAGATTTTAGATTCTAAAGGACTGGCAACAGCGTGATTTGTGGGTAAGATCTGATTTATATATTGACCTGGGTCTGGGGCTTGATTCTTTGGGATCAAGAGAACCTTTTTCTTTTATTGGGGTGTTGGTTTCCATAACCATTCATCCCCATGATGAGTGGCACTGGTGGTGATACTGGGAAACTGGAGCGTCTAAGGAAATTGCTTGTGAGACTTGTGGTTAGCCAGAGTGGTGAGACCAAAGTCCTCTTTGTCTGGCTGGTTTGATTTGCTTTAGAGGTGTAAAAAAACCCAGCCGTGGGCTGTAACTGCCCTGTTTAAGCAATTTATCCTGAATTGGCACTCTCAGTTGGGTCCGACCAGAATCGCATCATCACACCACCCGCAACAAATTTTTGGCCCCATCAGGCATTGGGATCTCAACTCAGAATTCCAATGAGCGAGGGAGACTGCGGGAACTATGAGATAGCTATGGGATAGCTGCCCACAGTGAAATGCTCCGGAAGTCGACGCTAGCCTTGGTATATGGATGCACACTGACAAATTAATTTGCTTAGTGTGCCTGCATGCACTCGACTTGATACAATCTGTTTCCAAAAATTTATTTCTGTAAAATGGAATAATCCTGTAGTATAGACATACCCTTAGTTACATGCTTCCACTGTCCACTTTCCTCATCCAGCAGTCTTCCCTAAGAGTTCTTTGGTCCTGCTTCCATTTGCAAGTCTGAGCTTTTCCCTTCAGCCTCTTTGTGTCTTTACTCCATCATCTGCTCAACTCCGCTTCTAAACTCAGTCAGAGTTTCCACCTGCATCTCCAATCCTCAGAAATTTTCCTCCATCAGCTCTATCAGGTGGCACTTCATGCAGACAAAACTCTTTTCAGGTACCCCCTCCAGGATCATGTACATGCCGCAGCTTCCACATCCAGTCATCTTCACTGTGTCTTCCACTGCTTGGGTCACTACCATGGCTGCCTTTGTATCTGTCATAGTCCATCCACCTAAATCCTTGTGAGCGTTTCTATGCAAGATCTCAACATTCTCTTAACATAGGGAAGGTGAAGGTAGGGGGTGATATGCAATTTCCTAGCATTGTTAAAAACTAAAGATGATGGGATGGACTTCATAAAAATGAGCTTTATTGCCAGGGTTTTGAAATTCTGCAGAAAACAGCCTGGCCCTCACAGATGTAAATTCTCTAGCAACAACAGAAACAGCCTAGACTCCACTAGTTGTGCATTCACCATGCCATTAGTGTTGAGTTTCCTCCACCAATAGCACTACAGTTCCCATGCATCAGTCTGTGCACAGTATCCTCTGTGTTTTTGGCCTTCACCTCAGGACTTGAGGAGAAGAAAGATTTACCTTCCCTAAGGCCTTTCTGAAACTGGGCTCAGCTAGCCCTGTTCCCCTCTCTCTTTCCCCACCAGGGGCATCCTTCTTGTGCTTCTTTATCAGATTCGGGCTGATGGGCTACTTGGTTCTTTATCCATCCAGCCTGTGAGCCTTCTTAGCTAGTGACCTCAGTCAGCTTTCTTTGGGGAACTGACCTCTAAGAGATCAGTGTTACACTGTCTGGAGTGGCTCATGACTGAGCGCGCCTACCTCAGGGCAGACTGTCAGAAAACATGGTAGACACTGCAAACTGGTGGTGTGTTCTATAATTAGATTTCACCAGGCCAGTAACAAATGTAAACTCCTGGATTTATAGGCACCGACTCTGTGCAAAAAAGTAGCGGGTGCTTAGCACCCACCAGCAGCCAAGCTCCCCCCATAGCGCCTCCTGCCTGCTAGTGGCTCCACCGATCAACTCTTCCCTCTCCCTTCCTGTGCCTGCCACCCACCGTGATCAGCTGCTCCATGGTGTCCAGGAGGCACTGAGGGAAGGGAGGGGCAGGAATGAGGTGCGCTCAGAGGAAGGGTAGAAAGAGGTGGGACAGGGCACTGGGAAAGAGGTGGAGTGGGGATGGGACTGGGGGCGGACCGGGAGTTGAGCACCCCCCGGGACAATTGGAAGTTGGCAGCTGTGCCTGGATTACTATAAATCTTATCATGAGTCACAGACAGTTCCCTTAGACCAGTGCTGGCCAACCTGCGGCCTGCAGGTCGCATGTGGCGCAGGACAGTAATCAGTTGCCGAGCCCCAGACACTTTGTTTACATTTGCATGGCCACCCGCAGCTCCCAGTGGCCGCGGTCTATAATTCAAAATTGTAGCAGAGATGTAGTCATCTGCCAGTTTCTACCCAGTTTCTACCCAGATAACTTTGGGGATCTCTATCTTTTCATTCAGTTATTCCACCCTGTTATAATTCAGAGAGTCCAGAGATGACAGCTCTTTCCCTGAATCCAGACTTACAGCTTTTTCTCACAGAAAACAAGCCGACAAGGTCACTACCCACATGAACTCTTCCTTGGTTAACAGAGAGTGAGGAATGAATTTAGAGTGTTTGCCTCTGATCATCCCACACAATGATCATTTGCTTTGAAATTAGCACTTTTCTGTGAAAGTTCTTCATTTGCATTCCACAAGGCTTCTTTCTCTTTTGATGGATTATTTAGTTACAGGGCTATACACAGTGTAAATTTTTGCTATTGAATTATAACGGGATATAGATAAGTGAAAACAATGAAAATAATATCATGTTAGTTTTCTTGAAGATTTAACACTCTCATATATTTACACATTTAATAATCACTTTGATCAATACTAATACACATGTGAATTGGCCAGGCCGTGCATTTGTAAGCATTCAATAAGACCAGAGGCTTTGGCATGGGCTGGCACCTGGTCTGCCAGCATCACAATCTGCGTGCAGTCTCATTTGTTCACCCCCGGCACTCTGTCACAGGGAGACTGTCTTCCCCTATTGAGCCCAGGCAGTGCAGAAAGGAAACCACCTGAACTGAATGTAGAAGGGACAAGAATCACAGTGGGATGAGAGGAGGAGAGTAGAGTGGGACAAGGAAACTGTGGGGTGGCCGGGGGACAGACGGACATTCTGAGACTGGATACTAGTGGGAAGTGAGAAACTGGGACACAGAGAGAAAGTGGGAGATGGGAACCGGCTGAGCAAGGAGACTGGGTCTGGGAGGACGGAGTGGGAGGAGACTATTACTGGCTTGGAAGGGTAAATAGAACAAGAGTCGGGGGACAGAGACTGTGACTTGCTGAGCAAGGAGGCTGGGAGCTGGGGGATACTGGGACTGACTGGAGAAGGAGTCTGGGACTGAGAACCAGTGGGGTGGAACTGGGGGTGGGTGAGGAGAGACTGACCAGATAAGGAACCAGAGTGTGGGGAGAGGCTAAAACTAAGTGAGCGATGAGACTAGAATAAGCAGTCAGGGTGGGGTGGGGGAGACTGAGAGCAGATCTACATGAACATTCAGTTTGTGGGAAGCTGGGCTGGAAATCTACCCAGCACTGTCCTGCCAGGCACCGAGTTTCCATGTGGACCATGTGGAGTACTGTGCTTTGATTTACTCCTGTTTCACAGCATTAGGGAAATATTAGTGCACAGCAGCAGGGTCCCCACAGACACTCAGTGTGCAGAAGATTAGTGTGAAGTAAATTTACATCCCAGTAATTTACATCCCGCTCTATCTGCTGGATATCTATGCAGAGGAGGTGTGTTCATGTAAATACAGTTTACTCCTGAAGTGTTTCCCATTCCCAGCTAGCTGTCAGGGGAGAACTCATTCAGACCATGCTTACATCTGCAATTTCTTAACATTTTTACAAAATAAAAAGGTGGGTTGGGCAGGAACTTTACAAAAATAAGCTTCATTGTCAGGACTTTGAAACTCTGCAGAAAGCAGATCGACCTCCACCACTGTAAATTCCCTAACCTGGTAATAACAATTGCAATGCCTTATGCTGCACACCTAGCAAATGCACAGCAGGTAGTCCCGCTCCTTTGAAACTCACCAAGAGGAGGGAGCTGCTCACAAACAAAGGGGTAGCAGAGCAAAATTCCCTTCTGTGCACCTTTTTGTAAAACTGCACCTGCATCTCAGCTGGAACTGCATATTTGCAGTGGGAATAAAGTTTGGGTTTGTAAGAGGGCGCTTGAAGGGCTGGGCTGCCTAGTGGTTGGTTCTCTTGACCTCTAACCCATTGTTTTCAAGGTCAATTTGCCTCAATCTTTTAGGCAGTGAGGTAGGGAAACCCAGGCCCTCGATCTCTACCAGGTCTCAGCCCAGGTCCTGCATGAATTTACCCCTGAACAGGGTAAGCCTCCCAGCAGGGAGTCTAAATCCCCTGCGCTGGGCTACTTCCTACCACTGTCCCTTTTGTTTAGAGCATGCCCCTGTAGTCCCATTCACTGTGTGGCTTGTACCTCATGGTGCCCTCTCATGGATCTTGGATCCCCTCTCGTCCCAGGCTCCTTCAGGTAGGGCAGCCATAAGTTTGGTGAGACTGAACCCCATGTCGCTGGGCTTTAGGGACCCAGTTACCTCAGTTGCTGGAGGCTCCTAGTCTCCTCCACAGTCCCCCTTGGCTGGGAAGACAGTGCTTACTCCCTGGTGGCTGCCTCGGCTGGCAGGCTAATCACCCTTCCCCTCAGATAGGGAGGTGGATATTCTTGCCTCTTCAACTAGTCAGCCCTCTTTTTCTCTCCCCTAGGCCTGGCATTGGCGGCAGGTTTAGCGGGGTGGGGCTAGCTGGGCCAAAAGGCTCCCTTTAACCCCTGACGTGCTGGCAGGGTAGTTCCACATGCCTGTGCTGAAGGTTGGAGAGGAGGATGAATCTTTTCATGGCTCTTATAATTATGTCCATTCTTGTCACTAATCCCCGTCTTCCCTGGATAGAGGTGCAGGGCCAGCTCCTAAGGCCTAACCCAGGGTTCCTTGCTCAGGCAGGCAGTTATTGACTGTCATGTGAGTTTGCTTTGTTCAGACTGAATAGACACAGAATAAAGAACTCAGGATTGAGCCAATTCAGAATTATTACAGAAATAACCACTCAGCCATCTACAAACTGCCCTGTGCACTAGATACCACTGAGAAAAAGACACATACGGGAGCTGTGATGTTTCTGCACAAAGCAATTTTTGAAAGATGCTGGCAGAATACTAGAAAATTTTCCAAAAAGTGACAGTTGTCTTATATTCAGTGTTGTTGTAGCCGTCTTAGTCCCAGGATATTAGAGATACAAGGTGGGTGAGGTAATATCTTTTACTGGATGCATTTCTGTTGGAAAGAGACAAAGTTTTGAACTTACACAGAAAAGCTGTGTATAAGCTCAGAAGTTTGTCTCTTTCACAACAGGAGTTGGTCCAATAAAAGATATTACCTCAGCCACTTTGTCTCTGTCAACTCCTTCTCGTCCAGCTTTCACTTCTCATTTCTGGTTGGATTCATACCAAATTTCACCAAAAATTTCTCCTCCGCCAAGATTCCAACTCACTCAGTGCACAGACTGGATGGTGCCCAGGGGACGAACCAGGGATGCACAGTGAAAGAGGCTTTTGTCTGTAGGCCCCAGCCTCATTGGTTGCAGCAGCAGCATCACCATCATTGGCGATCTCTCCATTTGAGGATGATCTCTACCACATATTTACATATGGGTCCCGAGACGACTCAGGAATCTGATCCTGGAACCATAGATCTGCTCGCATTAGGTACAGAAGTTTCCTGATGGGTCAGCTGCCTTATGAGAGAAAGTTCTTTTTCTTTCCTTCCTTCTCTCTCTTTTCAACTTCAAGGGCAAGGCGCTTCTCCTCAAAGCCGGCAACTGCCTGGTGGAGGATGTGGCATCATTGAGATCAGTTGGTTCCTTGTTCCTCCCAGCTTGTGATGTCCACATGAGTTTTCTTGAGATACGCTTTCAGTGTGTCTTTGTAGGATTTCCTCTGACTACCAGGGTATCTCTGACCATGGGTGAGGTAAGAGTAGAGGGCTTGCTTTGGGAGGCAAGAGTCTGGCATCCGCAAACAATGTCCAGCCCAGCAGAGTTCATGAGTGTGGAATATAAAATGCATCAATAGTTTAACTACAGCAGATGCAGTGGCCTTGGCCACCGGAAAAGCTTCTACCAACTGAGTAAAGTGATCCATGATCACCAGAACGTTTTCTTTTCCTCTGCAACCTGGCAGGAGCCCAATGACATCTTGATTCTTTGATTGTTTGTTTGAAAAGTGTGAACTGGAAGTGCTTTGTTCCAGGTGGGCCTTGAGTGGGCCTGACTGCTATAAAAAGGCAGCAGCGAACCAGCTGAGCGGTGAACAGCAGAGGCTAACAGAGATAGTTTGCCTGGGGAGAGCCCTCTGAAGCTTTCATCTCGCAGGCTTCTGTGAGTTGCTATAACAGATGAGGAAGCTCTTAGAAGGAAGAAATTATGGAAGGTGAGCATTCAGCTGTTGTAACTTGCCCTGGTTGTGCCATGTTTGCCTTTCTTCCACAGGACAGAAGCGACTTTGTCTGTACAAAGTGTAAGCTGGTCTCCATATTGGAAGAGAAGGTTCGTTGTCTGGAGCAACAAGTATCAACCCTGCGTTGCATAAGAGAAAGTGAAGATTTCCTGGTCAGACATTAGGATATGCTTCTATGGGCACAACGTCATGAAGAATTGGAACAGAGGGGAGAGAGGGACGATGAAGAAATTTGGCAGCATGTGACCTCCAGAAGAAGAAAGAGGAGCGTCCATGTATCAGTAATGGAGATATAGATGAGCAACCGTTTTCATGTTCTTTCCACTGGTACTCATGCAGAGAGTGGACTAGATGGTACATCTGAGAGAAGGGAGCAGAAGGAGACTCCACCGACTTGAGGGCATGAGATGCAGCATCTTAGGGATGGGGGTTCCACAACCACTGCTCCCAATAGAAGGAGGTTGATGGTGGTGGTTGGGGACTTCCTTCTCAGGCTGAGTGAGTCATCTATCTGCTGCCCCGATCGAGAAAACCGTGAGGTCTGCTGCTTGCCAGGAGCTAGGATTCACAATGTGATTGAGAGACTGCCGAGACTCATCAAGCCCTCGGATTGCTACCCCTTCCTGCTTCTCCATGTGGATCACTGTAGACTATGTGGATCTGGGAAGAAGGATAAAGGAGTTTGAGGCACAAGTGGTGTTCTTGTCCATCCAACCTGTGCAGGGAAAAGGCCTGGGTAGGGATCGTTGAATTGTGGAAGTCAATGAATGGCTATGCAGATGGTGTCAGAGAGAAGGCTTTGGATTCTTCGACCATGGGATGGTGTTCCAAGAAGTAGGAGTGCTAGGCAGAGATAGGCTCCACCTAACAAAGAGAGGGAAGAGCATCTTCGCAAGCAGGCTGGCTAATCTAGTGAGGAAGGCTTTAAACTTTGGGGAAGGAGACCAAAGCCCTGAGGGAAGTGGGGAAATGGGATACCAGGAGGAAGCACGAGCAGGAGAGTGCAAGAGGGGAGGACGCCTCTCTCAGACCAAGAAAGCAGGACAATCAGCGAGTTATCTTAAGTACCTATACACAAATGAAGGAAGCATGGGAAACAAGCAGGGAGAACGGGAAGTCCTGTCACAGTCAAGGAACTACGATGTGATTGGAATAACAGAGACTTGGTGGGATAGCTCATATGTCTGGAGTACGGTCATGGATGGATATAAACTGTTCAGGAAGAACAGGTAGGGTAGAAAAGGTGGTGGAGTAGCATCGCATGTAAGAGAGCAGATCAGAGACTGTTCAGAGCTCTGGTATGAAACTGCAGAAAAACCTGAGTCTCTTGATTAAGTTAAGAATTGTGAGCAACAAGGGTGATTTCGTGGTTGGAGTCCGCTATAGACCACCAGACCAGGGGGAAGAGGTGGATGAGGCTTTCTTCTGGCAACTAGCAGAAGTTACAAGATCACAGGCCCTGGTTCTCATGGGAGACTTTAATCACCCTGATATCTGCTGGGAGAGCAGCAGTACAGACAATCCAGGAAGTTTTTGGAAAGTGTAGGGGACAATTTCCTGGTCTTAGTGATGGAGGACACAACTAGGGGCAGAGCTTTTCTTGACCTCCTACTCACAAACAGAGAAGAGTTAGTAGGGGACGCAAAAGTGGATGGGAACCTGGGAGCCAGTGACCATGAGATGGTTGAGTTCAGGATCCTGACACAAGGAAGAAAGGAGAGCAGCAGAATACAGACTCTGGACTTCAGAAAAGCAGACTTTGACTCCCTCAGAGAGCTGATGGGCAGGATCCCCAGGGAGAATAACATGAGGGGAAAGGAGTCCAGGAGAGCTGGCTGTATTTTAAAGAATCCTTATTGAGGTTGCAGGAAAAAACCATCCCGATGTGTAGGAAGAATAGTAAATATGGCAGGCGACCAGCTTGGTTTAACAGTGAAATCCTTGCTGATCTTAAACGCAAAAAAGAAGCTTACAAGAAGTGGAAGATTGGACAAATGATCAGGGAGGAGTATAAAAATATTGCTCAGACATGCAGGAGTGAAATCAGGAAGGCCAAATCACACTTGGAGCTGCAGCTAGCAAGAGATGTTAAGAGTAACAAGAAGGGTTTCTTCAGGTACCTTAGCAGCAAGAAGAAAGTCAAGGAAAGTGTGGGCCCCTTACTGAATGAGGTAGGCAACATAGTGACAGAGGATGGGGAAAAAGTTAATGTATTCAGTGATTTTTTTGCCTCTGTCTTCACAAACAAGGTCAGCTCCCAGACTGCTGCACTGGGTAGCACAGAATGGGGAGGAGTTGACCAGCTCTCTGTGGAGAAAGAACTGGTTCGGGACTATTTAGAAAAACTGGATGAGCACAAGTCCATGGGGCCGGATGCGCTGCATCCAAGGGTGCTAAAGGAGTTGGTGGATGTGATTGCAGAGCCATTGGCCATTATCTTTGAAAACTCATGGTGAACGGTGGAGGTCCCGGATGACTGGAAAAAGGCTATTGTAGTGCCCATCTTTTAAAAAGGGAAGAAGGAGGATCCAAGGAACTACAGGTCAGTCAGCCTCACCTCAGTCCCTGGAAAAATCATGGAGCAAGTCCTCAAAGAATCAATTCTGAAGCACTTAGAGGAGAGGAAAGTGATCAGGAAGCATCAGCATGGATTCACCAAGGGCAAGTCATGCCTGACTAACCTAATTGCCTTCTATGAGGAGATAACTGGATCTATGAATGAGGGGAAAGCAGTGGATGTGTTATTCCTTGGCTTTAGCAAAGCTTTTGATATGGTCTCCCACAGTATTCTTGTCAGCAAGTTAAAGAAGTATGGGGTGGATGAATGGACTATAAGGTGGATAGAAAACTGGCTAGATCGTCAGGCTCAAAGGGTAGTGATCAATGGCTCCATGTCTAGTTGGCAGCCGGTTTCAAGTGCAGTGCCCCAAGAGTCGGTCCTGGGGCTTGTTTTGTTCAATATCTTCATTAACGATCTGGAGGATGGCGTGGACTGCACCCTCAGCAAATTTGCAGATGACACTAAACTTGGAGGAGTCGTACATCCGCTGGAGAGTAGAGATAGGATACAGAGGGACCTAAACAAATTAGAGGACTGGGCCAAAAGAAACCTGATGAGGTTCAACAAGGACAAGTGCAGAGTCCTGCACTTAGGACGGAAGAATTCCATTCACTGTTACAGACTAGAGACCAAATGGGTAGGAAGCAGTTCTGCAGAAAAGGACCTAGGAGTTACAGTGGACAATAAGCTGGATATGAGTCAACAGTGTGCCCTTGTTGCCAAGAAGGCTAACGGCATTTGGTCTGTATAAGTAGAAGCATGGCCAGCAGATCGAGGGACATGATCATTCCCCTCTATTCGACATTAGTGAAGCCTAATATGGAGCACTGTATCCAGTTTTGGGCCCCCCACTACAAGAAGGATGTGGAAAAATTGGAAAGAGTCCAGCGGAGGGCAACAAAAATGATTAAGGGGCTGGAGCACATGACTTACGAGGAGAAGCTGAGGGAACTGGGATTGTTTAGTCTACAGAAGAGAAGAATGAGGGGGGATTTGATATCTGCTTTCAACTACCTGAAAGGGGTTTCCAAAGAGGATGGATCTAGACTGTTCTCAGTGGTACCTGATGACAGAAGAAGAAGTAATGGTCTCAAGTTGCAGTGGGGGAGGTTTAGGTTAGATATTAGGAAAAACTTTTTCACTCAGAGAGTGGTGAAGTACTGGAATGGATTACCTAGGGAAGTGGTGGAATCTCCTTCCTTAGAGGTTTTTAAGGTCAGGCTTGACAAAGCCCTGGCTGGGATGGTTTAGTTGGGAATTGGTCCTGCTTTGAGCAAGGGGTTGGACTAGATGACCTCCTGAGGTCCCTTCCAATCCTGATATTCTATGATTCTATGATTTGTAACTGCATGAAGGGCTGTGTTGGTCTTTGCTGATGTTGCATTTTCATTTTCATTGTGGGAGCAGACTTATATTGAGCACACGTTATACACCTCCTCACATAATCATGCATATTTGCATTAAGCTTAGGATGCCACCAGGTGTCCAGCATCCGGTGGATCACATTCCGTGCTCCATCATGTGATATTCTTGTATCATAGTTCCCATTAGCACATTTGGTAACCCTAGTGTGTTCCCTGGACCTCTCCAGGTGTTATCATCACACAGTTTGCCGACATTATCCATCCATAACCACTTCTCTGTCCTTGGTGCAGCATGTTGAATATCCCGTATTCAAAAAAGTGTGGGGTTTTTATGAGAGGCTGTATTGCAGCAATCAATTGTGTCTCTTTACCTTCTGCTGCTCCCTGCTTAGCTAGACCGCCTGCTCTTCCGTTGCCCTTGCTTTGAGAGTCTGTCCCTTTTGTGTAGGCCTTCACTTTTATCACTACTACTTCAGTAGGTTTCTGCATGGCTGCATTACGTTTCTCCACTATCCCTCCATTTTGTATTGGGGATCCTTTACTTGTCAGGAATCCTCAATTTACCCACAAGTTAATATAATCATGTACAACCGCAAATGCATATCTAGAATCAGTATATATGTTTACAGCATGACCTTCTGTAGCTTCACATGCTGCAATTAACACCAGTAGTTCTGTTACTTGTGCTGATGCACCAGGTAAACCGCCATGTGCCACCAGCTGGTCATCTTGAGTACAAACGGTCCATCCTGTGTGTCACTTGCTGTCCACATAGAAGGAAGAACCATCCACGTATAGGTAAGTGGCACCAGATATTTCAGTTTCTTTTAAGAGTGGTAAGTCCATGGGATCTTCCTTAAGGCAACAATGATGCAGGTGTCCTGCATCTGGGGTAGGGATGATGGTGGCAGAGTTTAGTGATGATGCTCGTTGCAGGTGTACTGAAGGCATTAGCAAACTCGTTTCCCATCGAGTCCATCTTGCCACATGGACTGCCAAAGATTTCTTTCCTGATAAAATAGTGAGGACAGCGTGAGGCATGTAAATATTTACATCCTGCACACCAATTAGTGTTGAGGCCTGACTTAGGACCATAGAAGCTCCTTCCACTGCCTGGAGGCATGGTGGCATTGTATGAGTGACAGCATCTAGTTTAGAAGAGTAGTATGCTACTGGACGCTGTTTGTCCTCATGTTTTTGCATTAACACTGCTGCCATATGTCCCTCACTGACATGCGTGTACAATGTAAAAGACATTAATGGATTAGGAAGTCCCAACACCAGGGCAGTACTTAGCCTTTGTTTCAATGTGGTAAATGCCTGTTCACATTCAAGTGTCCATTCAATTGCATCATGTGGTCCACCAGGACCCTTCAGGAGATTATTAAGGGGCTGGACAATCCTTGAATAATTTGGGATTTGAGTTTGGCAGAAATTAAATAGCCTCAGAACTTTCCTAACTCCCCTGACCGTAATTGGCCATGAGCATGCATTAATAGCCTCAATGCAGTCAATAGTTAAATGCTTGAACCCCTTGGATATTAGAAACCCCAGATATGATAGTTCCTCCTTTGCGATCTGAGCCTTTATAGCATTACATTTTACCCCACTGTCTGCCAAGCGCTGCAGGATCACTTCTAATTCTTTCATGTGCATTTGGCAATCTAAGATCATCAACATACTGTACAACACAAGAAGTCATGTCTGGCAGCTTTACCAGCACATCAGCTAACATTCTATGAAACAAAGTAGGTGAGTCATAGAAACCCTGGTTCAGGTGAGCAAAGGTATATTGCTTCCCTTTAACAGTGAATGCAAACCAAAATTGACTGTCAGGGTGCACAGGAACAGACCAAAAGCCACTGCTAATGTCCAAGGCTGAAAACACTATGGGATCATCAAAAGTATGTAAGCCTCCCTCTACCATCCACTCCTGTACCTTTTCCCAGAAGGGTAGGTTTGGGTTATTAAGCTGCAAAGATGGCAATTCTTTTAAGATGCTGCGCAAGTCAGATGGACTTATATGAATGTGCTCTAGGCAACTAACAGTAGCAGGATCCCCTTCCCCTTGATTAGGATTAGGGACAGTGTGCACTCTCACCAGAGCCATGAAACTAAACTGAGAGCTCCAAGTTCCACATGTAGGGTCCAAAGGTGCTGAGGGACAAGATCTCTTTCCCTGTAAGTCTGCTTCTTTACACTTTTTTGCTTCTGCCTGCAGTTTTTCTACCTCTGCTTCTAACTCTCCCACCCTTCCTTTTAGCACATCACTCTTTCTAACCAGCTGTTCATAATCAATAATTAAACACATACCAGCCATTTTATTCTTCTTCATTCCACTCATGCAGCCAAAATATCTCCACAAGAAAACTAATAAACTTATTGCTACAATAGTTATAAAAGTACTAATTATACACTCCTCATATTGTGGATCACTCTATCCCTTCATCTTTCCCCTTTTTTTTAATCTAAATATTCTCCAATCTCCAAATTTTTAAATACAATTCTGTTTACAGACTATTAACAATTTTTTCAATGTCCAATCAGCAGATTAATCCTTTTTCCAATTTATTTGATTTGCACAATTACAATGTCCAATAAGGAGATCTGGGCCAGCCAACACATTAGCTAGAGGTACTTATGGCAATATCTGCCGCTACACTAACTGCTAGTCCTTATAGCCTCTTTGATTTCCCACTTCAACCACACTTAGTCAGAGAACATACAGCTTAGCCAGCTCCCACTCTAAGTACAATGTCTTAAGACTGCAACAAACCTCCTGAATTCCCCAACACCAAGACTTGCTTACTACAAACATTTGAGAGTTATCAGTCAGGTCAGAGACACACAACCAAATAAAAAATGAACAAAATTACCCTCTAATTTGATTGTAAATCGTGATCCTGAAGGATATTTCTCACCGTGCTCGCTGCACCAAGAAACGGTTGCGATTTTGTGGTTCCCAATGAGTCAGAAGCTGGGCAGAATGAAGGGACTTCGATTCGATGCGATGCAGTTCAGTGTGATTTGATTCAATTCAACAAGGCTTTATTCAATGTGCACAAAGAGAGAACCTCTGGTACAAAAATCAGGCAGAATCCCTCCAGCAAGGAGCCCTTCCCCTTACTATTTTATAGCACATGGCACTTTCATAACAAGTTACATAACACAAACCTCTAACCAGTCAGATTTAACCTTTCCATATATGGATTTGTTTATCACATGCTCATAGTTCTCCATTCCACATGCTTAGTTCACCTCCCCTCCCCCCGGCCTTCTCTAAAATGTTCCTAGGGTGGTGAGCCACAGCATGCTTCCCTATGCATAAGCACCCTGCAAACCACATTTTATCCAAAATGAACACTGTAGTTAGATGAGGCCCTGAAACATAAAGCCTTGGTATCAGAGGCCCGGTTTGAGGCCTAAGGCCTGAACTAAAGTAATGGTCAAGACTTTGCTAACAAAGCAAAGTTAAGCTGTGAGCCAGAGGCAGGCTCACAGAACTTGGCAAGGAAATGGCTGATGTTGTATAATCATATATCTATATATCTATATATATCTATATATCTATATAGTGTATTGGATACCAGAAGTATAAACACAGTAGCAAGACACACTATCATTGTGCTTCGTTTGACAATAAACCTGGCCGAAGTGCCTTCTTACTCAGGGGCGGCTCCAGGCACTAGGACGCCAAGCGCGTGCCTAGAGCGGCAAACCATGAGGGGCGCTCTGCCGGTCACCCCAAGGGCGGCAGGCAGGCTACCTTCGGCGGCATGCCTGCAGACGGTCCGCTGGTCCCGCAGCTTTGGCAGACCTCTCCCAGGTTGCCGCCAAATTCACAGGACTGTGGATCTCTCACAGGCAAGCCACCGAAGGCAGCCTGCCCGCAGTGCTTGGGGCAGCAAAATACCTAGAGGTACCCCTGTTCATACTTTACTAGAGTCTGTGGTCATTGGGGGTTCTCTTGGGGTCTGCTGTGTCAGCTATCTGCACACAGCTGGGACAGCACACAGAGGGAGCACATGCACGCAGCCAATTGATATCAACATTGAACAGAGCAAAGCACCACACCGGTAGCATGTAACAACAAACACAAGCATACTCTTCAGCAGAAACAGAAAGGAGGGTATCTTGTTAGGGCACTTGGATGCTGCCCTGGGGAATTAGAGTATATCTGTGCCTCTGCCACAGAGTTCCTATGTGATGCTTGGCAAGTCACTTAAACCAGATGTTTCACAGGTAATCACTGTTTTCAGATGCTACCAGTGTGGTGCTCTGCTCTGTTCAATGTTGATATCAATTGGCTGCATGCGTGTGTTCTCTCTGTGTGCTGTCCCAGCTCTGCGCAGATCGCTGACACAGCAGACCCCGAGAGAATGACCACAGATTCTAGTAAGGTATGAAGGCACTTTGGCCAGGTTTATTGTCAATCGAAGCACAGTGATAGTTCCAAGGCCGGCGCTTCCATTTAGGCGACCTAGGTGGTCGCCTAGGGCGCCAGGATTTGGGAGGGCGGCAGGCTGCTCCAGTGGACCTCCCACCGATGCGCCTGTGGAGGGTCCGCTGGTCCCGTGGCTCCGGTAGAGCATCCGCAGGCACACCTGCGGCAGATCCACTGGAGCCGCGGAACCAGTGGACCCTCCACAGGCACGCCTGAGGGAGGTCCACCCGAGCTAGAGCCGGCCCTGTGCCTAGGGCGCCAAAAACCCTGGCGCTGCTCCTGGATAGTTCCCTCTAGACTATACTCTACAGGACATACTACGAATATGTGACCCCTGGGAATGGACTCAGCTTAGTCAGTGTTGAGACTTTCCACTGCCCCCTAGGCTGGACAACGACACCCCTCCCCAGGGATGCATTCTTATACAGAGGTACAAACAAGTTACATATCACTCCTTACGTATTGAGATGTAATCCCTCTATGCAGCAAGGTGCCGCCTCTCACTTTGTACATGTTGGTTCGAACAAAACAACTCTATCCATCATATTCCCCTTTTGGCCCTGTCATTAGGATGGGTCAGCTTGTTCCTTGTTATCTATGTGGAGTGTACAAGTATGCGAATATTCTGACATCTGGTGTCCAGTACATTTTAGGTATGTCTCTTTTTGCAGCATCAGCCCTTTCCTTGCCAGCTTCTGTGAGCAGGGCCTGCCTCTGGCTCACAGCTTAACTTTGCTTTATGTTAGCAAAGTCTTGACCATTACTTTAGTTCAGGCCTTAGACTTCATACCGGGCCTCTGATACCAAGGTTTATATCTCAGGGCCTCCTCTTACTACAGTCACTGACTGTGTGTTCCTCATTTTATGGGTGGCCCCCTTGAGACTGTGAGTGTCTGATTTGCAGAAGTGCTGAGCACTCACAGCTCTAAACTGAGTCAGTGGGAGCTGTGCCGCACAAGCTTAAGTACTCTCATAAAACAGGATGTGCGTATTTCAAGTTGGGCACCCAAAATCAGTGGATGCTTTTGATAATTTTGGCCATAGAGTATCTCTGGGCTTTGGTTCTCCATGTCTAAAATGGAGATAACAACACTTCCCTACCTCCCAGGTATTGTCAGTTGTTGGCTGTGTGTGTTTTCTCTCTGTGTGTGGCACCAGCTCTGTGCAGATAGTGGACACAGCAGGACTCGATCAAACTGCCCAAGGAGACGATAGATTTGGTTCAGTGGTGAAAGCGCTCGTTCAGGTTTACTGCTGACAAAGCACTGTACTAGCTCCCAGGATCAATGTCCACAGTTACACTGGTACATCTATGCCCCTTACTGTGGACTTGGTTTGGTGACTGGCGAGACTTTCCACTCCCCGTCCTCACCCCGAGGCCAGAAAAAGACAACCCCTCTGTGACCTGTCTTTTATACTCTGAGAGAAACCAGAAATGTCTTGCCCCTCAGACGTGGTTAATTACCACCCTTTACCTGGTACATTTTGGTTGGATCAAAACATCTCTATCTATCACCTTGTCATCCTGACCTTACTATTAGGAGGGGTTAGTGTGTCCCTCTATCATCACTGGGAAGCATGTTTATACCATAACCCTGTACCAAGGTGCTCTGGTATTACCCTTCTGCAATGTGTTTATGCATGTGCCAGTGCCTAGCACTTCTCATGAGTGTTTGTGTTTTTTCAACACCAACCAGGCTTTTGCCAGGTTCATGTTCTGGACAATTAACCTGCACCCGTAGTCTCAAAGGGACTAACGAAGGTTTCAGAGGCAGGTACAAGTCTGGCGTTCTGAATGTTTGAATGTTTCTCTTTGAAACCTTAAATTTATTTTTGATTCATAGCTTTATAGATTGTAAGGCCAGAAGGAAGCTTTAGATCTAGTCTGGCCTCCTGGGTAACAACGACTAAAGAATTTAAACCAATTATTTCAGTACTTCACCTCAACTTGTGTTTGGCTAAAGCATATCATCCTGAAAGGCATCCAATTTTGTTCTGAATACTTCAGGAGGTGGAGAATCTTCTGCTTCCCTTGGTAGTTTGTTCCAATGTTTCATCAGTTTTACTGTGAAAAATGTCTGCCTTACATCTAATAGGAATTTATCTGGCTTTAACGTCCACTCATTGGTTCTTGTTATGACTTTCTTCACTCAATTAAGAGCCTTTAGGATGCAGTGTTTTGTCCATGGGAAGGTACTTATACACTGCAATCAAGACACGTCTAAGTCGTCTTTTTGATAAGCTAAACCGTTTGACTTCCTTAAATCTCTCATTGCAGGGCAAATTTTCAAGCCCTGGAATCATTATTGTGGATCTTCTCTACGCCCTTTCCAGTTTTTTTAACATCCTTGCAATGTGGATGCTAAAAGCAGATGCAGTGTTTGTCTCCCCAGTGTTATACACACAGGAAAAACCAACATCCTACTAGAGCTGGTTGGAAATTATTTGGCAAACCAGAGTTTAAATGGAAAATGCCAGTTTGTTGAATTCAATATTTGTCATGAAAATGAATCAAATTGGAAGAACTTTCTCGAAACCACAAGCAGGATTTGGTGGAAATGTCCATGGTTCCCTGTCAGGTTCCCTGGTGGCTCCTGTTAGTCCTGCCATTCAGATTGTCCCAGGGCTGGGTACCCCAGTCTTCTAGGATCTGCAGCTCTGGGGCAGCCCCACCATACAGATTGCCCCAGAAATGGAGAGTCTTTCTAGAGTCTGTACCTCCAGGGCAGCCCTGCCAATGCTGTCAGGCTCTCTACCATGTGATAGGGAATCTGAGAGCCCTGGGAACCCCAGTTCTAACCAAGGCTCAGCTCCAGGGTCTACATCAGGGATCCTGAAAGTCCTGGGATGGGTTCTGGTGTCCCAGGGTCGATGGCTCTGGGGCAGCCCTGCCTCACAGAATGCCCCGGACTGGGCTATTTGCCTATTTAGGCTGCCAGCTAGCCAAGGAGTCTGGGAGCCTGGGGTTCCCCAGTCCAGGATAGGCCACATTAGGAGGCTGCCCCAGAGCCCCAGCAGGGACTGTGAGAAATTGACATGATTGTTCTGATGCTAACAGTGCTGAAACTGACAAGGCTGTCAGTGTCACTCCGCATCTATTGGAGTTCCTGAGAGAAAATTTCATGTTGGATACACCATGGGCTGGAGTTTCCAAAACAAAGTTTTAGCTGGATTTCCAATTCACAGGAAATGTTAAAAGAGTGAAATTTCCTGTACACTGGAAACCCTGCATTTCAGCCAGCTGTACTCATTGCTTCTCTCTTTATTCAACCAAGGATCAACTTCACCATTTCTGTAGCAGCATCACACTGGGAGCTCACGTTGAGTTCTTTGTCTAATATGGCCCCTGCAAAGAACATGGGCTATAGCTGTATTTCTGTCAATATTATGTGCACCTCAGTTCCTTTTACTGCTATTTTCACATTCTCTACTAAGGTTCAAAGGGTAATCCCCATCTGAGCTCCCCACATGTCCCAGGACGGCAGACAGTGGTTTCATAGAACCCAGTAACTGGTACGTAACTGACAAAACAGGTGTCAAGGCTTTGAACTTTTGCATCCGGCCAAGCTGAGCACAAGCTCCCTTCTTTGGGATGGGCCCATGAGGTGGGAAATCTTAAACAGAGAGCTTGGGAATTGTTAACAGGGGATCCCTGATGAACAGAGGGGGTGAGGCAGGATCTGCAGGGAAGGAAACTGAAACACAATCCCCAGAATCAGACATTCCTGGGATAAGGTGAGTCAGCCCAGGTTTCGAGGGAAAAGCTGAACTTTAGGTAAGACATAGGCTGTAGACCTTCAGTCACTTTATTCCCTTTCTCTGTGATTGCTGTGTTCCTATGGATAAATACAAAATAACACTGTCCTGGGTCCAGTACTATTCAATATTTTCGTAAATGACTTGGGTGATGGAGTAGAGAATACACTTACACGATTGGTGGATGACACGAAGTTGAGATGGGTAACAAGTTCTTTGGAAGGCAGAGTTAAAATTCAATCAGAGATTCATAGAATATCACAGTTGGAAGGAATCTCAGGAAGTCATCTAGTCAACCCCCTGCTCAAAGCAAGACCAATCCCCAACTAAATCTAAAACTGAAATGATCTTGATAAACTGCAGAATTAGTCTGAAATCAGTAAATTGAAATTCAGTAAAGATAAGTGCAAATAATTAGACTTACAAAGGAAAAATCAAATGCAAAAACCCACAAAATAAAGAATAACTGACTAGGCAGCAGTTCTGCAGAAAATGATCTCACAGTTATAGTGGATCACAATCTGAAAAGTTGTGATGCTATTGTGGAAAAGGGAAATGTTATTCTGAATTGTATTAACAAGAAAGTCATGTGTAAGACAAGGGAGGTAATTGTCCCACTCTACCTAGCACTGATGTGACCTCAGCTGGAGTCCTGTGTCTAGTTTTGTTCATCACTGTTTAAGAAAGATAAGGACAAATTGGAGAATGTCCAGAAGAGAGCAACAAACAGAGTAAGAGGTTTAGAAAAACATGATCTATAAGGAAATGTTGAAAGAATTGGACATTTTTAGTTGAGAGAAGAGAAGACTGAGGGGTGAACTGATACCAGTCTTCAAATAATTGAAAGATTGTTTGTCAATTGTTGTCCATAGCCACCAAGGGTAGGACCGGACATAATCATCTTAGAGTGCAGCAAATGAGATTCAGGTTAGATATTAGGAAAAACTTTCTAACTATAGATAATTAAGTTCTGGAACAGGGTATGTAGGGAGGTTGTGTAATCCCCATCATTGGTGACTTTGCAGAACAAGTTAGACAAACATCTGTCGGGTGGCCTAGTTATACTTAAACCTCCCTTGGTGGGAGGAGATGGACTGGATGACTCCTTGAGGTTTCTTCCAACCCTACATTTCTATTGTTCTGTGGCTTTATCAGCTATTCAGGCCATCTGATATAAAAATTTTTTGATCCCTGATAAATGCTATTTAACATGCTCTTTAGGTACATTAGATTGGAGAGTGATTCATCCTTTTCACAGGATATGAATAGTCATCCTGCTGCTGTCCAAAACCAGAAAAGTGTATTGAAGACCTCTGCCATTTCTACCTCATTATTAACAATTTTTCCATCTCCATTTCTAATGGCCCCACAGCACTGTTAGGATTTGTTTGTTTGTTTGTTCCTAATATACTTTAAAAACTACTTATTTTTCATAGTCCTCCCAGTCACAAATTTTATCCTGATGGCTTTAGCTTCCCTTGTCAGTTTTCTTCATATCATAACATCTAATGTATATTGATTTGCTCTAATTCCCACTTTTTCCATTTTTGTATTATATTGCCTTTTTATTTCTATTGTTGCATTCACTTTGCCACTGACCCAGAATGAGATTTGAGGAAATGTTTTATACCAGTGGAGTACCCAAACTCCCAAAATCCCTTTATAATGTTCAGTCTTCATTGACTTTCTAGGACACATTAAGCCCCGGCTGGTTGGAGGAGACAGTGCCTGCTCAGGTCGTGTGGAGATAATACATGGAAACACATGGACCACAATCTGTGATGCACACTTCGATCTCAAAGTTGCCAGCGTTATCTGTAGTGAACTTGAGTGTGGAATAGCTGTATCTGTCCCAGGAGGAGGTCACTTTGGAGAAGGACAAGGCGAGATCTTGACTGAAGAATTCCAGTGTGTGGGGAATGAGTCTCTCCTGTTCTCCTGTTCCAGGATATCACAAGTGAATCAGACGTGCTCACACATAAATGATGCTGGTGTCATATGCTCACGTAAGAATGCAGCACAATGTCTTTAAAATCCCAGTGATGTGTATTCTAGATTAGGGTGAAGCAGTGTACTGATCTCACTGCGTAGGGAGCTGGGTTTAATAGGGTTCGATCAAAACCCCAAACAAGCCAAGATAATGAGAAATGGATCAAATGCCCCCTGACTTTCCTCTCTTTAACTATTTGCTATAAAATAGCTCCAAAACTCCCTCTCTAAACCCCTTCTCCCTTCTCCTCAGAGTACACAGGGTTCCGGCTGGTGAACGGCAGCACAGCATGCTCAGGGAGGGTGGAGATCCAGGTTCTTGGTGCCTGGGGAACCCTCTGTGACTCACACTGGGATTTACCAGATGCCAACGTTCTCTGCCATCAGCTCGACTGCGGATTCGCTGTATCAGCTTCAGGAGAAGAATATTTTGGGAAAGGAACTGGCTTTGTCTGGACAGACACATTTCACTGTAAAGGGACTGAAACCCATTTGGGCCATTGCTATGTTACTACTCTGGGGGCCTCTCGGTGCTCACATGACAATGATGCCAGTGTGGTTTGTTCAGGTAAGTGCAGGAGAGATGCTGGATTAATGACACCTGCCCCTCAGTGTATGACACTGCCCCCAGAGCAGGGGAACCTCAGGACACAGCAAGGAGAGGGGGAGCTAGATCCTAAACCATGTAGAATAATGGTAAATGTATTAAAGGTAAAATTAAAGTAAATAATATTATCACAAAAGTATAGTTGTGACCTGGGAAAACCCTGGATTCTCCAATAAAAACATCAGCAACTCTGTCCTTACGCAGGACAGTGGAGCAGGGGCAGCACTTTGTCCTTCGGGTTATATAAATGTCACCAATTCATTGTTCTCAGCCTTCTCCAATAGTAATTAGAGGGGGAGCTGGTAGTGACTCCCAATATAGACATTACTTCACACTTTCTAGTATAAAATATTCTTGGCACCTTCTTGAGAAGCTCTTGCACCTTCCTTGATTGCTGGAGCCTTTGTGATTTGGGAAGGGGTCAGTGCTGGGGCCAGGAAGGTGCCTTCTCCTATGCAGTGAGATTCCTTCTGGGTTTGGCTGAATTATAAACTGCTGAAAATCACTATTTCCCTTCTCTTTCATGAGTTCTTGCGAATATTTTTGGTAACACACCACAGAGAAAGTAGTGCTTTCACTCAGTTTTCTCTGATTTCTTCACATCTTTCCAACTGAAAAAACTCAAAAGATGTTTTCCGCTGCTTTCTTATATTTTTTTTAACTTTTTTCTAACTTTTGACAGTGAAAGAAAAGATGAAAAAATAGAAAGGGGGAGTGCCTAGGAGCTGACTCACCCTTGTGACACCCCCTGCTGGTGACTTCTGGGAATTAGTTCTTTCCAGCTCCAGAGCGCCCTCTGCAGGCCAGGGGTCCACCTGTCCTCTCGCCCCCTTGTCCCTCCCTGGACCCCGGTGCCCTTGTACCTGGGGTGCTTCCCCCTAACCATAACCCTTCAGTCTTAGGGTCTTCTCTCCCCAGGCAACCCCCACCCACTATTCCCACCTCACCTCAGTATAAGGCTACTGCCAGTCATCATCTAGCTCCATGCCCTGGGGCAGACTGCAGTATCAGCCTACCCATCACTGGCAAGGTTGGGTTTGGACCTGCTACCTGGGCCTACCCCTGGGCTGCCCTTCTGCTAGGCCACAGCCTGGGGCTTTCCAGGCTGGATTTCCCCAGCTCCTCTGCCTTTCCCCAGCCCTGCTCCACTCATGTACCCAGTCTCAAGCTTCCTGCAGCCAGGCCATTCTTTCTCTGAATGCAGAGAGAGACTGAGTCCTTGTTCCTAGCTTCCAGCCTTTATAGGGCCAGCTGGGCCCTGACTGGGGAGTGGAACAGCTGCGGCTGCTTCTCCAATCAGCCCAGGTTTTTCTTTCACAGACTGCCAGCCCTCTCCTAGGGCTGGTTCCAACCCTATCAGGGCTGGAGCGGATCACCACCCCGCTACAGGGAGGAAGTGGCAAACCTGTAAATCCAAAAACTGGAAAGGAAAATTAAATGTTTCATTTTCCAAAAGTTGAAATGAATCATCATTTTAGTTAGAATCTAAACAAAAATTCTCATTCCATTTCCAGTATTTCAGATCTGTTTAAAAATTGAAACATTGCATTTGAAATACTTCACGGGAAAAATGTTGGGTTGTTGACCTGCTCTAATATTTACCCTTTTTATAAAAAAAAGCCAAGAAATTAAACACCGTTAGTTAACTTAGTCAAATCCAAAGGCACAAGATTTAGCAAAGCTAAGGTTATCTGTGTAATGTTAATTCAGCCCCCTACCCTCCCTTATACATTATTATATACTCTAATTGTATGCATGCATGCTATTATTCTCACCTACTCTCAGCTTCTGCCTCCTTCAGCATACTGGGATGATGGTGCTCATGGGATGGAGGAAGGAGTTGAATATTTCTTTTTATCCTCATCATTCAACATGTGATCCAGGGTCCTATTTACTATAGAATATATGGAGATATACCTATCTCATAGATGTGGAAGAGACATTGAAAGGCCATTGAGTCCAGTCCCCTGCCTTCACTAGCAGGACAAAGTACTGTTCCTGACAGATTTTTTTTCCCCCAGGTCCCTAATTGGCCCCCTCAAGGATTGAACTCACAAGCCTGGATTTAGCAGGCCAATGTTCAAACCACTGAACTATCCCCCATACTGCACGAACACTGCACTGAATACAGAATTATTAATTTCTTCATGGGTTTTTCTATGGTGCTCATCACCGTAGTATCAGAGTGCACCACGAGTATGAATGAACTTGTCTTCATAACACCCCAGGAGATAGCAGACTTTTATGATGTCCATTTCAGAAGTGACTTAGGCACTTAGTAGTCCAAGAATAACATATTCCAAAATACCAAAGTGACTTAGAGACTTAAATCCTATCTCCTCCAGTAAAGTGGGAGCCCAAGAACAATGCAGACTTTTCCCTCTTGCTGCCTAAGTCACTTATGAAAATGGCACTTAGGCTCCTACATAATTTAGCTGCTTTTGAAAATTTTACATACAATGATTAAAGACAAAATTCCAAATTTGGGGTGATTGGGCAGCAACCTGAGACCCTCAGGGCCTGATTCTTCAGAGTACTCACCATTTCTACAGAGCTTTGTGTGTTCAAAGGACTGTACAGACATTAGTAAACCCTCACCAAACTCCAGGGAAGCAGGTGGGTAAGTAGCATTATTAGCTCCATTTTACAAATAGTGAAACTCAGAGAGAAAAGCAAAGTGACTTGCCCAAGGCCACCTAGTGTGTCAGCAGCGGAGACAGGATACAACAAAGTGTTTTGCCTCACAGCCTTGTGCTCCTTCCACCCAATGCCACTGCCTGGCTGCAGAAGAGCTGAGCAGCCACATCTTGTCTTGACCCTAATGGCAGTTGTGAGTGCTCAGTACTTCTGCAAATCAGACCCCATGAAAATTGGCTTAAGAGACCTGCCCAGCATCACCTGTGAAATCTGTGGCAGAGGCAGGCACAGAACTGAGCTCTACTGAATGAGGGTCACTGCTCTTAACAAGATCATCCTAGTTCTTCCTGCACAGACCTGCTCATTTGCTACAGGTCTTCCAGTTTCTAAAGTGAATGAGGCAGAAGCCCTGGATTTCAACCTTCTTCCTAATAATGTACACGTAGCTTCCAGGACTGACACCCACAGAGCCCAGTGTCACTGGTGCTGTTACACACCATGACTAAGCCTATAAGGCCCTGCCCAGCACTCTCAACAGACGTCTACTCTCCTCTTCACAGCGGATACCTTTGTACCTTGGGGGCAATTCACCTCATAGCTCTCTTGCTTCTCACAGAGGCTGCTACCTGCATTCCTAACTGAATTCCCTGCAGTCTTGCCCTGTCTCTGCTAACTAGCTACCTAGCCCATACCCTGGTTCTCGGAGGGAACTCCTCAGCACATGGGATGCTGATTTCTCCCTACAGTTGCTGGAAGAAGAATCCCTTCTAAGGAAAACAACCTGGTCCCTTCCATACGAGCTCCATCTGCCATAATCCCTTCTGCCCTTCCTGAGGGTCTGTGGTACCCAGTTATATCCATGAGCCTCCTCGGAAAGCCCCAAATCTACTCTCTACCCTCACACTACACTAGTGGCATAGCTAGGACAGGAAATCTGGATGGGCCCCGGCTTTCGGGGGGTGGGCAGTGATGGGAGTGGCAAAGGGAGGGGTGCAGGAGGGATCTGGTGCCCTGGGGAGAGGGCAGGAGAGACGAGGAGCTTGCATCCCTCCAGTCCTTCCAGTCAACCCCCAAAGCTGAGGCTTCCCAGGGCACACAGGCTGCGGGGCTTGCCCAGGGTAACCAGACAGCAAATGTGAAATATTGGCCAGGTGGTGGGAAGGAATAGGTGCCTATATAAGAAAAATCCCCAAATTTCAGGACTGTACCTATAGTCAGGACATCTCATCACCTAGGCGTGCCCTTTGGGTGAAGGGGGGTCCCTCTGGGGCTCTAGCTCCCACCCACCTTTCCCGACCCTGGCTCAGTGTCAATCAGCCCAGCCACGTCCCTTTCCTGCCAGCTCTGGGAGCTGCTGTCCCAGTCTCCGGCCCCGGCACTAACCCCACCCAGACCTGCTCCCACAATGCACACCCTCCACGGGGGCTAGAGCTGGTGTCAGAGACCAGGGAAGCAGCACACAGTGCCGGCAGGAGAGAGACACGTCCAGGCTGACGGACACTGAACCGAGTTTGGGAGTCCCAGCCTGTGAATTCGAGGGGCTTCTTCCCTAATTTGGGTGGGCCTGGATGCTAACTGGGTAGGCCACAGGCAACCCATGGCTACACCACTGCACTACACTTGCTGCACACAGGCATTTTCCTGCTCCAGTCTTAGGGCAAGCTCCTGGCTCCGTTGAAGTCAATGGAGGTTTTAGCATTGCCTTCAGCAGGGCCAGGATTTCACTCTTAGCCTTGAAATGTTATTTGGCTACCAAGATCCTTGAGCTGTTTGGATCCAGTGCACACACACTGCACCCATCAGGTTGCCATACTAGTACATACTGTACCTGACACAGCCAGTGGGGGCGCCCTGCACTGATTCTGCTGCTTGTCTTTTAACACTGTCACTCTCTCCTGGCTGCACCTGTGTCTGAAATCAGTGAGTAATTCCTAACTTACCACCTTACTGTATGACTCATGGATTCTGAGACACACACAAAGACTGAGATTCACATAGAATCATAGAATATCAGGGTTGGAAGGGACCTCAGGAGGTCATCTAGTCCAACCCCCTGCTCAAAGCAGGACCAATTCCCAACTAAATCATCCCAGCCAGGGCTTTGTCCAGCCTGACCCTGAAAACCTCTAAGGAAGGGGATTCCACCACCTCCCTAGGTAACCCATTCCAGTGCTTCACCACTCTCTGAGTGAAAAAGTTTTTCCTAATATCCAACTTAAACCTCCTCCACTGCAACTTTAGACCATTACTCCTTGTTCTGTCATCAGGTCCACTGAGAACAGTCTAGATCCATCCCCAGGGAGTCACAATATTCACCAACAGAGCACGTCCCCTTCCCCGCCCAACACACAACCTGCTTAGTGTGGTATGAATTGATCAGCTGGAATCTCACGTTGGGCTCAGAGATGACACCACACTTCAGGGGACAGCTCCAATCAGAACCACCAGTGCCAGGAACTATCTCACACTGGGAGCTCCTGCACTGGACCCAGGAACACTAAGAAAGTTGCAACGAACTGAGCAAAGATGAGAGGGAACTAAGGGATTTTAGGAACAATAACCTGTTCCTGACCGCCATGAGCCCTGCTCTTCCATTGGCCAAACTCCCTCAAGGAAAACTTGCCTAAATCATTCATGACCCACCTGCTAAGTACTTGTGCAGACACCATTCACTGGCTTCCAGGCATTTAAGCCTGGATAAAGTGACTACAAACCTCAGCAGCCATTCCACCACCACACACAGAGACTATTTTCACAATCAGTAACCTGCAAGAATTCCCTCGCTCATTCATCTACAGGGTCTGCTGGCAAGCCCTTCTGTCAATCTCAGAGTGTTACAATCCTTACAGCACTTTTCACTTATAGATTCAAAAGAATAAGTGTTTTCTGACAGAGGTTGTTCCTTTTAACATTGTGACACACTCTGATCACTGGCTTATACTTTCCTATTGAGAAACAGCCCAGCTGTGTGTAACAATCCTTATAACGACCTCCACACGGAGATTCAAAAAAAACAGCAACTTCTGCAGAAGTTACTCCTTTTAACCCTGTGATACACATTTATCATTGTATTGTATCCTCTGAGTTAGAAGAAGTCCATAATTTCTTACACACTGTGAATTATTTCTAGTATATAACAGGGGGTGTTATTCAGAGTGTTTTCCATCTCTCCTGAGCCCAGGTCATTCTGAATCACTCAGACTGCTGAATGGAGAGAGTCGGTGCGACGGGAGAGTTGAGATTTCCCTCCATGGTGTGTGGGGCAGAGTGCTGGATGACCGATGGGACATGAACGATGCCAGTGTGGTTTGCAGGCAGCTCCAGTGCGGAGTCGCTGAGAAAGCTTATAATCCCCCTAAGTTTGAGCAACAAACAGGTCCCGTGGGGCTGAGAAATGTCCAGTGTGCAGGAAGTGAGACTCATCTGACTCTCTGTGACAACTCCACATCTGAGACAACCCAGGCAGGAATTGCTGAGGACGTCGGTGTCATTTGTTCAGGTGATTCATTTCCAAATCTCACAAACATTTTATGTTCAGTAGAATAATATGTATTAACAGCTGGGATCTATCCCTGCAGGGAGCAGACAGATCAGACTGGTGAATGGGACAGGTCGCTGTGCCGGGAGAGTGGAGATTTATTACCATGGCAGCTGGGGGACAGTCTGTGATGATTCCTGGGATCTATCAGACTCCAATGTCATTTGCAAACAACTGGGATGTGGACATGCCATCAATGCAACTGTCTCTGCTCATTATGGGCAAGGATCCGGGCAGATCTGGCTGGATGATGTGAACTGCTCTGGGAATGAGTCCGATCTCTGGGTGTGTCCTTCCAGGGGCTGGGGCCAGCACAACTGCAGACACAAAGAGGATGCCGGAGTTCTCTGCTCAGGTCTGTTCTGTGAATGCTCTTATGAGCTGTGTTACCAGGGGATTTAATAGAAGGGGGCAGATGTTTAAGGAGTTTGCTGAGAATTATACTTTTCCTGACTGTCTCTGCCTCCCTTTGCCTTGTGTAACTACCTATAAGGGTCACCATTTCAAAGTCGTCAGCTCCCATCCAGAGATATTGGAGATATTGCAAGATTTCCCTAATGTTAGAATGCTGCATCTCAGGTGTCTGAAAGAGACTGTATCACGGAAACCAGTGACTGAAACGGATGTAGGGTCCCAGTGGAGAAATAACTGGACATGAGCTTCCAGTGCCATTTTGTGGCAAAACGGGCTAATGCGAACCTTGGAAATATAAAGAGGAGAGTAGTGAGAGGAGTAGGGACTAAATTTTATTGTTTTTTATGGCCCTGGTGAGACAGATACTGGAATACTTTGTTCAGTTCTGATGTCCAGAAAAATTGAAGAGGGAGCAGAGAAGAGCCACAAATGTGATCTGAGAGCTTGAATCAAAGCCTTATGGTGAGAGATTTAAGATGCTGAATCTGTTTAGCTTATCAAAATGATCAAGAGGCAAGATTACAGTACATAAATTCCATCACAAGGAAAAGATATCACTTACAAAAGGGCTCTCAAATCTAATGCAGAAAGGCAGAACAAGAGACAATGGCTGAAAGCTGAAACCCAGACAAATTAACATCAGAAATAAGGCCCAGGTTTTTAACAGGGAGGGTGATTAACTATCAGAACAAACTACCAGGGAAATGGTGCATTCTGCATCTCTTGAAGTCTTTGTGTCTAGACCAGATGCTGTTCTGGAAGCTCTGCTTAAATCAGACTCAAGTTATTAGACTCTTATGCAGCTGTTTTACAGAAGGTCAAACTATTTGTACTCATGATCCCTGTCACACTGTCTGGAGTGGCTCACAGCACTGAGTGCCCACCTCCAGGCGAATGATGAGAAACAAGGCAGTACCCTAAACTGATGGTGTGTTCTACAATTAGATTTCACCAAGACAGTAACAGATATGAACTCCCGGACCAACGTTCTCTCTAATTTTTTACATCTATGTGCGGAATGAATTTTGTTATGTGCATCAGTATAGAGGTGATGTGTGGTAGGTTGGGGCTGAGAGATTCGGAGTCTGGGAGGCGGCTCAGGTCTGGGGCAGAGAGTGGCAGTGCACGGGTGAGGGCTCTGGCTGGGGATGAGGGCTCTGGGGGTGGGGCCAGAGATGAGGGGCTCAGGGTATAGGAGGGGGCTCAGAGCTAGGGCACGGATTTGGAGTAAACTATACATGGGTTTATTAACTAGGAAAAAGAAATAAAAGGGTTATTTACGTGGTTAAAGCAAGCAAACATCTACACACAAATCAGTTACCATTTAAATCCTAGGAGTAAGAGAGCCATAATGATCTGTCAATTCCAAATGTCCTTCAGCACTGACCCAGGGGTAACCCCTTGGGGTCTCTGGCTTCAGTTTGGTGTCTCTAACTCTGTCACAGTTCAAACAGCCAAAAAGATGAAAAATCTTCATATCTATTATTTTGATTTCCCTCTTCCAGCCTTCAAAGTGAGGGGACGAGGCCTTCTGCATGTGCTGCTCTATTGGTGTGATAAGGCCATTAACTAATCCTGTATATTGTGATGATCTTTGATAGCCCATCTGATTTTGATAGTTCTTGGGGATGGAGATGAGGGATGATTCCTGTGCCTGAGTTCAGAAGTTCAGAGCCAACATTTTCAGTTATAAAGCAAAACTTACATATTTTCTTGTAGCATGAACCACAGACATTACAGGTGAGGTTAATTCCTGCACCAACTAACCATCATTTCATAGAGTCTAAACATTAAATACATTTTTACAAGACTAATACCTGTTTTGAGCAAAACTAACACACAGGTGACCTGGCCTGGTCTTCAGCTACGAGATTGTCAGTTCTCAGCTAATGCCTGCAGCTGGGTAAGAGCTGGCATCTGGCCTGCCAATGTCACAGTCCTTCCTGGCCTTTATCTGTTACAATCTGTATGTAGCTGCTGGTAAATGGTGGCCTTCCAGAGATGCCCACTGTATTTCTAAGGGGCCTGTGGTGTCTAAAAGAGTCCCTTGGAGTGGTTCTCTAGCAGTTGCTGCTGCAGAAGGATACACAGGATCATTAGCGATTGCTGGGATTTCACTCTTCACACCTCAGTTCATTTCAGAATCAGATTATTTAAATTCCTTTTTTGTGCATTTCCTTCTAGAATTCACAGATCTGAGGCTGGTGAGCAACAGTGACTGTGCTGGGCGGTTGGAGGTTTTCTACAATGGGACGTGGGGCAGTGTTTGCTCCAATCAGATGTCTGGAGTCACCCCAGCAATTGTCTGCAAACAGCTGAACTGTGGGGATGGAGGGCAGATTGCAAGAGACTTTGAATATGGAGCGGGTTCTGGTCCCATGTGGCTGGACCACGTTGCATGCAGTGAGCAGCACAGCTCCCTCTGGCAGTGCCCGTCAGAGCCCTGGGATCCAACGTCATGTGATAATCGAGCAGAAGAGACCCATATTTCTTGCACTGGTAATTCTGAAACTACCTGCATGTGTGCGTGCAAACACTCATATACATGATGTGTTCAATTAATTGAAGGGTTAGGATAGAATTTGTTGTTGTTCACATCTCAGTATAGGCAGATTTAAATTCTCAACACAAGATACAAATGTATTTTCATGATGTTTCATAGGTATAAGCATTTGTCTGATTTACAACAAACATGGAAGTTAATCAATTAATTATAAAAAAGACCAGTGATACATAGTGCGTTAAGGTAGTGTGAGAGTAAAGAAAAGCCTCTCCCTAGAGACCGTCATTAGGCAGCTCTGTGGTTATTAATCCTTTTGGCATGAACTATCAGAGATGGGCCCAGGCTGTGCAGTTTGGGTCAAGCCTGGAATTCCCCACAAGTCTGGGTCAAGATACAGATAAATTCTACTCCCACATCGCACACACAACGCAGTGCATTCACCTCAACATTGTCTCTGTATAGGAAAAAAAGCAAAACCACCTCAGACCCTGTTTGCTGAATGCCCACACCACTTTGGTCACAGACCAGACCCTCCCATCTCCTGTGTGCAGGAGCATCATGGATGCTGTTGAGGGGACATTTGTGGGGACAGATTGGCTCAGGCATCAGTCCACCTAGCCCCTGCATCCGTCACAGGCCCCAGTGTGCTGGTTTGTTACTAAAGTCCTCATTGCTGCGCAGAGCAGACGGGACTTGGGCCCTAAATCACTAATAAATAGGCCCTGTGCTGCTGTGACGGAGTTTGTGGAGGTGACAGCTGGAGACAACTAAGGACTCTCAGTGGCGAGGTCCCCCCTGGGAACAAACATGTCACTTCTCCCTCACTTCAGGCTCCAACTCTCCTCTCTTTCCCTTTGCAGATCTGACAGAGAGGACAGATTCTCCAAATACTCCAGGTAAAGCATCCCCCTCCTCCCATCAGGGGTGAAATTTGCCAGGGGCTGGGTCACAGAGGAGGAGCTGAAAGCTGCAACCTGAGGGAAGGAGCTCCTTTCCATGGCCTGTGACATCTGGGGCGAATGACACCAGGGTGGGAGCTGCAGGCTGTACTGGGCAACACAATTCTTGTCGTCTGGCTCCAGCTGACAGGACAGGGCTGATGATTTAAACAGCCACCTGTGACTTGCCCCCATGGCCCACAGACTGTGTCCCAGCCTGTTATTCTGTTGTCCTGGGCTGTGCAATGAGTGACTGGGGAGTTCCCCAGGGCTTCCCCGACTCTCACAGGATAATCTATCCCTGTCACATGTTCATTTCCATCCAGCTCCCCCACGACGCCCTCCGACTGACAGTGGGAGAGTCACGGTGCCCGTGGTCATCTGCATAATCCTGGGGGCCCTGCTCTGCCTGGTCTTAATCATCCTGGGGGCTCAGGTACAAAGTGCCAAGGCACAGCACAGAGGTGAGTGCTGATTGGTGTCACTGTGTGAAATGCCTCTGCAATAGCGGGGGGCTGCAGGGTGTGAGGGTGAGTGGTGATACTGGGCTGGATGGGGTGGCCAAGGGTGCCTGGTAACTCCTCTATCGTTTAATATTTCATTAACTGTCTGGCAATGGAACAGCCCAGCCATGGAATCTGGAGATGATACTGGCTGGGGAACTTTACAGTTTCAGATAAGCTGCATTTGTATCTTCCCCCCTACTCTGGTGATCCACTACAGGAGTGCCTATGTAAGCCATACACATCCTGGGTGTGGTGTTCTGTCCCATCTAGTACAAGCGAGACCACTTAGAGAGAGAGAGTTAAATGAGTCTGCTCTACAGCCTTAGCTAGCAGCCAGTTGGCTTTTATCTCATGCCATAGAGGCTCATACACTAAGCTCCAGAGGTCCCAAGTTTGATCCTGTTACACTTATTCAGGCCTCTAGTCGTCACCTGTCTCTGGGTAGAGAACCCCTTGTTCCACCTCCTTGTGGCCAGGGATTTTTAATGCTGCACAGCCCACAGCCTTCCACTGTGATACCCCCAGCAAACCAGTCTGCCCACAGGCCAGCCTCAATGCTGCGAGTTCTCCCCAAGGGCTATGAGCAGTGTATTGCCAGCAGTCACTTGTCACCACCCAGCTCTCTCTCAGCAGACTGCACCTTGTTAGTAGGATAAAAGCATCAAAGAGAAAACATTAAAAACAATAAATTCCTCCACACTTGTTGAACATGTCAGAATTCACCAGTTTTCTTCATGAGCAGCCTGGTAGACCAACATCCCTACAACTGTTCAGTGTTGGGATCCACGTGGACAGAGGGTCCTGCCCATTTGCTGAATCAAAATGAAGGCCCTGATCCTGTTTAAACTCGGCCTTTCATACCAGAAGTCTTTCCTTGTCTATTGATCTCCGGTAACTCAGTTTGAAACAAGCCTTTGTAAACCACCCTGAAGGCTGTTACCTTTCTGGAGGTATTTACAATCTCAGTGTTTCAACTTAATCACCCCCCCACTCCCCACCCCCACACACTCACACTGTTTTTTCTTCCTGAAGGAGCTGTGGTAACCGCCCCACATGCGGTATAACATAAACCATTCACAGATTTAGTACAGTGATTCCCAATGATAATGCCTGTGTTTGCAGTATCTGTCACAAGGAGGGGTTCTGAATATCACGAGGAGAGACATTTGGGGTCAAGAAGGAATTTTCCCCCAGGGAAGGGACCCTGGAGGATTTTCCTCTTCCTCTGAACCATGGAGCATGAATCACCTGTCAGGATTATCTAGGCATCTCTGACCTAATCAGTTCCCTGCCATTGCAGGGGCCTGGGACATTGGTGGTACCTTCATCACTCCTTCTTTCCACCTGTGGTGCACAAGAGCTTATTCTGCTGAGGACTGAATTGCTTTAGTCTAAGTGCATCTTTGGACTCAAACCTACTGGTATCTGGATGAAATGCAGTGGCCTGTGTTATACAGGAGGTCAGACTAGATGTTCTAATGGTCTCTTCTGGCCTTAAACTGTATGGGGGAAAAAAAGGTGTTATCATTATTTTGCAGATAAACACCAGCGTGGGGGAAGAATTATTTAAGATGCTCCAAAGGGAAATAGCCAGGAATACTGGGATGAGATTAAAAAGGGAACATTTAAGATGAAAGTGAGGAAGCTTCCTGACAGTGAACTAGCCCTGGGAACCATCATCAAAGGGCTGTTGTGGAAAGACACCCTGTCCCCTGAATCATTTCAATTCCAGCACTGGGAATGGGCTGTAGGGTTCAGGCTCGCACTGGGCCCAGGGGGAGGGGCTGGATGATCCCATAGTGTTCCCATCTCTGGTTTCAATGACCCTGAAAAAACCCTGACCTTTGTTTTCAGGCTTCAGAAGACCCTTGGATCCCTTCTCTGAGGTCGTGTATGAGGAGATTGATTATAACATGATGAGAGAGAAGCAGGAGATGTTCAGTCGCTCAGGTCTGTGTGTCTCACTCTTAACAGGGAGCAGCTATCTAATGCCCTTTCCATCTGAGGTCATGACCCAGAGTTAAATCACTGCAGCTTCAGTTTAGGTGAAAAATTCAGATTCAGAGACACTGAAAAATTTCACAGATTCATCTCAATTTCATCCAATTGCTCCAAATACACACAGAACAATTCATTTCATTTCAACACTTCTAAAGAAAACATTTCGTTTTTTCAATTTGATATTACTTTTTCATTAGAAATTTCCTTTAATTTTATCCATAAAAACAAACAAACAAAAATTAACTAAGGTACAAAAGAACATCAAATGGTTTCATTCAATGTTAACCTTTTTTTTTACTTTTCCATTTGTCAGACATTGCCAAAAAAAGTCATTTTTGGCTCATCTCATTTTTTTTCTTTTTTTCCCCAATGGCCAGAGAACCAAACTATCTGTGCTTTTTTCCCAAGCCTTAGCTGTGGGAGCTGGATTTGTGGTGAGACCAGCAGTTACTCAGATAGACTGAGGGAGATGGACTTCCTTCCCACCATACACTGAGTGTCCCAATTCTAAGGTCAGTTAATGTCACTCTGCCCATCCTGTAGCCTTGGAGTGTAACCAGAGAGGGGTCAGGAAAGACTTTCTGGGGCCAGGCTAAACTATCATTTGAAAACTGCCCTGGAGCATTGGAGCAGTGGATGTTCTGTGCGCCCTCCCACCACAGCCACCGGTCTGCTGAGTCAGCTCCCTCCTGCTCCGGAGCAGAGAGATCAGCCCAGGAGAGTCTCATGACTTTGAATCCAGGCCCTGTTATCCTTTGTTTCAATGTCTGAAAGGAACATCCTGCCCAAGGGCTGTGCTGTGGTAGGGCCCTGGGAACATGCTCAGGGCATCTCCAAGCACCACTGCCAAGATGGTTACAGTGAATCACAGACTCTGTTCTGAGTCTTTCTTGGGCTAATCTGCAAACACCATTGAGAGTTGATCGACTGATTCATGGGGGAGGCGGGTATTTCTCTTAAGAAGGAGAAGTCCCCTCTGTGGCTGAGAAGGCCAGGACTATTGTGGAACTTCCCTGGACTAGCAGCCAGAGACGTGCCCTTCACTCACTCCAGTATATTTCAGGTCAGATTATATCATCCCCTCGGTCACATTTACCACAATAACATGGAGTTTTCTCATGGGGAGTTTGTGTCAGCCTCTCATCACTCAAGAGTCATTCTGATCCAGCATCTTCTCTGGAAGGAGGAATAGACTGAGACTGGAAATCCTGCCTCAGGCCGCAGAGGTGTTCCCAGTCCCACAGTTCAGCTGTTCTCCTGTGATAGGTTTCTTGTTCTTGTCTCTCTAGTCTCCTATTCAGATGACTCAGTGACGAAGCTGCAGTATTACACTGGGGACAGTGAGGAGGAAAACAATCCTGGATCAGAAGAAGGTAAGGGGGGAGGGGCAGACTCAGGCCATGAGAGACCCAAATCTGGGTAGAGAACAGAATTTCTATGACACTTTCTGCAATCACAGCCATTTCCCCTCACATGGTTCCCATTTTACCCAGTCAGGTCTAATCCCATTGAACAGGATTTCTGTCAGAATCTCAGGATAGAAACATGTGACCATTTGCTGAGCACAGATCCCTGTGAGTGGCTCCCAGTGACCTCCCCAGATGAGGAGCTGGAGGAGACAGATCAGTCTCTTTGAGTGGAAGGCATCAGTGCCCAGCAGGACTCATCTGTCACCCCTGAGAGAGAGAGAAAGATTGTCCTGTGTTATAATTACAGGTGGGCTCAGCCCAACTCATTGATCCAAACCCACTAGAACTTTGTGGGAGGGGAGATTTTCATATTGTGATCCCAGCTCTGGATCTCGGTTTCAGGGCTGGCACCCGTCACTATAACAGGCTGATGCAAAATCCTGGATCTGAACTTCCTGGCCTAACCCCATCTCTAATTATAAATGTGGGGGCATTTCTACCCCAGCTGCTCTCAAGGAAGTCCATGAATGTGGGCTCTTTGTGAGTTTAGCCTGTGGCTGAGGGAGGAGACACTGAGCAGATGAGTCAGTTCTGCTGAGAAGCTGGAGCGCTGCCAAGCTGAGCCCTGGTCTGTCTGAGAGGCTAGTGGATATCAGGAGCTCACAAAGGACCAGAGCAGTGATCTCCCAGCAGGAGCTTTAATTCCTGCAAAGGGGAGGTTGCTTCCTACCCAGGGTAACAGGAAAATTCAAACCTATCTGCAGAGATCAGCTGGATTCACACATGTAGAGCCTGTTTTCCAACCTGTTATCTCAGCACAAGCTCAGATCCTGCTCCCACCGAAACACATACAAGGGCAGCTCCAGGCCCCAGCACGCCAAGCGCGTGCTTGGGGTGGCATGCCTTGGGGAGCGCTCTGCAGTTCGCCGGGAAGGTGGCAGGCAGGGTGCCTTTGGCGGCATGCCTGCAGAGGGTCCGCTGGTCCCAGGGCTCTGGTGGACTTCCTGAAGGCGTGTCTGCGGAAGGTCTGCTGGTCGCGCGGCTTCAGTGGAGCCGCAGGACCAGCAGACCCTCCGCAGGCAAGCCTGCGGGAGGTCCACCGGAGCTGCAGGACCGGCAACTGAAAGAGCGCCCCTCACGGCATGCCGCCGTGCTTGGTGCAGCAAAATGTCTAGAGCCGCCCCTGGACACATAAAAGAGCTGCTGTTGGATTCTGCAGGGACAGGACTGGCCCCTAGTTATTTCTGGGACTCCTGTTACACTGTAGTTCTCTGACTTGTGCCCTTCTCACTATGGGCCCCCTTTGATTTCCCCCTCGCATGCCAAGATAAACAGCTCTATTTGTAAGAGCCACTGGGGTTGAAGAGACACTGCTGGTGCCAGGGGCTGAGTGTGGTGTTTGCTGTTTCAGAGGGAGCTTCCCCAGGAGTGTCTCAGCTAGATTACGATAATGTGGAGGAACCTGCCTTGAATGACGTCCCCCAGACTCCAGATGGCCGAGGTGACCAGTGAATCTGCCTCCTGGAAGCAACATCATCCTGATGAAAAACTAACTGTATTTCCCAGTAGGGACAATAGTGGTTTGTTAAGAAATCCAAGAAGTTCACCCACCAGTATTGTCTATTGTCATAACACTGGGGGCACTGATCAGGTGTATTACAAGAGCTGTGTGGAGGTTCAGGGGTAGAGAAGCGTGTGATATTCTAGGTGATGACAGAGGCCCATTGCAGGGACTGAATGAACAGTTAGCTCAGGAGTTGCCCACATGGTACTTGGCTTAGTTCACTGACCTTTGACCCACACTGCCATGAGCACTAGAGTTAATCACTATTTGTAAAAACAACGCACTGAAGCAGAGATCTTTACATAGCAGCAATGTTCCCTGCCAGCCTTTCCTGGCATGCGGCTATTGCAGCTTATATACAACTGTGTGTGATGGGACATGGCCAGATGGCTACAGTAAAGTACTGAGAAACAGGCATGTTAGCCCCAGGATAAACAAATCCCTAGTACCCTAGTAACCATCCGTGGCCCCACGAAGTCGCGGGATCTCCTTCTCAACCTCCTCTTGGCCCTGGCCAAACTAGCCATTTACAATACCAGGGAGAGGAGGTTGGCCGACGGGATTTCCTGCGACTGTAGGGCCTATTTCCGTTCCTCCGTCTGCTCACGCATCCAGGCAGAGTTCCTCTGAGCAGCGTCCACTGGCTCCCTTGACGCCTTCGAGGAGCAGTGGGCGTTGTCCGGGGTTCTCTGCTCGGTGTCCCCATCAGGTTCCCTTCGTTTAGCCCTATGACCTCACTCCCGATCCTGTTTTTTCATTAGTTGTCCCCCGTAATTACTTGGTATCCCAGACCTGTGGGTCCTCCCCTTAGGCTGCGGGGAGGCCCTTTAGAAGTGGGCGGGCTTCACCCGCCCACCCCCGCTGGATGCCAATAGGACCCTAGTAACCAAATGGCAGTTGCTCCAGGTTAATCAAGGCACCTGGGGCCAATTAAGATCTTTCTAGAAGGAAGTAGAGATAGCTACTTTGATTAGAACACCTGCAGCCAATCAAGGCAGGCTAATCAGGGCACTTGGGTTTAAAAAGGAGCTCACTCCAGTCAGGCAGGGAGGAGCCAGAGGAGAAGGAGTGTGTGTGAGGAGCTGGGAGCAAGAAGCTGAGAGTGAGAGAGTGTACTGCTGGAGGATTGAGGAGGACAAGCGTTATCAGACCCAGGAGGAAGGTCCTGTGGTGAGGATAAAGAAGGTGTTTGGAGGAGGCCATGGGGAAGTAGCCCAGGGAGTTGTAGCTGTCATGCAGCTGTTACAGGAGGCACTATAGACAGCTGCGATCCACAGGGCCCTGGGCTGGAACCCAGAGTAGAGAGCGGGCCCCGGGTTCCCCCCAAACCTCCCAACTCCTAATCAGACCCAGGAGGAGCTGATCCAGACTGTGGGTTCCACAAGAGGGGAAGATCACTGAGGTGAACAAATCTGCCAATAAGTGCAGGACCTAGCAAGGTAGAGGAGGAACTTTGTCACATGTGTCAGACACTCTGTGACGGGGGGTGGGCAAGACATAGAGATTTTACACCTGAGGGCCCATATCCCACCCTTATTAGCTGACTCAGCTCCCAGTGGCATCAGTACATCAGAGACTGATGGCTTTTTATGGGGTAAACTTTATGAGGAGAAAGCATTGAAAAGACATTTTAAAAATAATGTCAAGTTTAGGAAGCTGGAGACAAAGTCTGGAGAATTCCAAGTCATTTACATTTGTAATTATTGTAACCAAATGCCTTGTGGAGCAATCCATCTGGACTAGACCCCAGTCACCTCTTTCTAGAACTCCCCCTTCCCCTTGTCATCTGGGAGCTCTAGGATCCACTCAACCAGCTACTGAAATGTATCAGATCAATGTGATCTGTAAAACCCCTCAATCTGAGGGTTCCGTGGGGGTCTCCTCTTACCACTCTGAGGGTGGAAGTGCTGAGAGATCCCCAGGGACCAGTGAGGCTAGTGCATCTGCAGCTTGTAATTTATTTCTATCTTCACTGTGGATATTCTCTTTATTACTTCACATCTTCATATCAGATGCCCCTGCCCTGCCTGGAGATGTCACAGGAGATGGTTATGATGATGCCAGAGAAGTGTCTGACTCTGAAAGTGACCCTGGTTTGGGGCAGAATAATGAGAAAGGCACTGGGGCGAATGACAAGGATTCACAGACAGGTGAGTGGAGATCTGTTTGCGCTTCACAGTGTCTCTGCAGAGTGGGGTAGCTAGAAATGTGAGGTATGCAGCAAGGGAACAGCCCTGGCTAATCCAGAACCTGTGAGACAAACTCTCCTTCTCTCATCTCTCCATTCCCTCAAAGCAGAGGCTTCAGTACCTGCCATGGGAAGAGGAACAGCAGGGTCCCTGCTGGATGGTACTTTGTGGTCAAACCAGCAAGATACCTGGGATCCTTCTGCCTCTAGACTCCAATCCTTGTGTGGCTGCCATGCCCTGATGCTCAATTCCACCAGTTCACTGTGCGTGTATCTTTTGGGCAGAATCCTATACACCAAAGTCCTGTTACTGCTGCACTAGTGTTAAGCCCATCACATGTCCTGTAAAATCTGGGATGGGCTTTGCCCATTGTCCTTGGCCAATATCTCCCTCTCTTCCCCTTGTGTCATGAGCAGAGAGTTCATCAGCCGCCCCAGAGTAGGTACAGTGGCGATGAAATGTGCATTGATTAGTACTTGATAAGAATCACGTGCTAATGTTCATTGCTGGGCAGACTGAAAGTTATAATGTTCTGAACTAAGTGCTCCTTGCTGGAGTGATAGGTACATGGAGTGATAGGTAGCTACAGCTGGCACTTGGCAACTTTACCTGGCCTGGAAAGCAAAGGTTTTAATTTCCAGACTATGTATAAAGATGATGGATTAAAACTTGTCATAAACCCAAGACTGAAGGGGGAATGATTCCCAATCCGTACTATGGAGTGGAGGTTCTCAAACTGGGCAGCACAGAATCTAGTCTGGGGCAGCATGAGAAGCCAGAGCAGAGAGTGGTGACTCTGTCTGGGTGCCCAGTTTTGAAGGCAACACTGCCACTGGCAGCAGCACAGAAGTAAGGGTGTCATTGTCTGGTGTTGCCACACTCACTTCTCTGCTGCTGCTGGTGGCAGTGCTGCTTTCGAAGTGGCTGGAGAGCTTTGTACTTAAATGGCTCTTTTTGATTCAATGTCCTACTGCTTTTCCTATTTAGTGAGAGTTGGATGTTGATTTTTTTTTAATCGGTACATGTACTTGTGTGGCAGGGAGGGGAGGTATCAATTACTATGGATACAAAGAAAGGGGCCACAATCAAGTAAGTTTGAGAACCACTGCTGTAAAGTGCACTCCACCTTGCTCTGCGGCCGCACATAAACACAGAATAGATCCACTGACTGTATGTCTCCCCCTTGGTGTTTTTCAGGTTGGAGTCAGCACCAGCTAAGGAGTGAAGTTGTCTCTGGGATGGAGAAGGAAACCCAGTCCCTGCCTCCTGGAGACACAGGTTATGATGATGTGGGACATGGTGACTCTGGGACATCAATATCATAACAATTTGATTGGACAAAATAACCCCGTGATGATGTAAACACTTTGCCTCTTTCTCTCAGAAATGATGCCCAGAGAAAGTCCCTTCCTGGCTGACAGAGAACGCAGGTGTTTTTTATAGGATTTGTGTGAAGTTTCAGGAAATACAGGAGTGAATAGGGAAAAAACTTTCTTTGTATAAGTTTCCATTGTTTGGAGGGGATGGAAGTGTCCTGCTTGTTTATGCCTATAATTTCTTCAGCTTGACTGTGTGCCTTTTTCATATTAAATCCTTCCTGAAAGTCTTAACCTTAGTGAAAGTTTTTCTTTCCAGATTAATTGTGCAGTTTCCAGGGCTCACCACAGGGAGAGGCTGAGATTAAACAAACCAAGAGACAAGGGAAGGCCACTTCTGGGTAACTTCCCTTTTGACAAACCCCACGCCCCTTGAATTTCATAAAAACCCGGTTCACACAGTTATTTTCAACTGACATCTTATTTTACAACAAGCCCTGTTTTGTTCCCAAAACACGCTCTAACTTTTAATGTTTTTTCTTAGCAAGATTTTGTAATTTGCTGAATGAAGAAGAAGTTCATCATTTCTCATTAAACATTTATCTGTTGGTTTGATGACTTCATCTAAAATGCTAATTGGGTCTTTGACCTCTGTCACTGTGTCCACCAATTCTGTCCCTAGAGCTAAATGTTCCTGGGTAAAACAGAAGAACTGCAGCACGTATCCCAACATGATGATGATATTTAACACACACTCCATATACAAACTACCTCTAATTTCTTTAATTTTACAGTTCACATCATCTAAAGACCAGTCGTGATGCCTCTGGCCGTGGACATCTATAATACATCCAGTTCAATCTTCATTTTGTTTCCCTCTCAGGCAGTGCTTGATGATTTTGTGCACAGCCGCTCGCACAATTGCATGCATCGTGATTTTACGGTTAAAACTCACACAGACTTAATACTGAATTTCTCCCTCAACTTTAGATAGTACAGGCCTATAGAATAAGCATGCCCCTCTGTTTCGACATTCTATTGAGCATCTTGTTTTGGGACTGGGCAAAAACAGATTGGGCCCAATCCATTTGGCCCTTTGGAGCTCTCAGTGTCCAGAACCTCTGTCATAAACATACAGCTAATGGTAGCATAAAATCCCTCTTTACCCTATAAAGGATTTTTTCCTTTTTACTTGTAAAGGATTAATAATATCAGATAACCTGAGTGGCACCTGATCAAAAGAACCAATAAGAGGAGAAGATACTTTCAGATCTGTGGGGGGAATGTGTTTTGTCTGGGTCTATCAGAGCCAGCCTGGAAACAGGGCAGGGGAAAATACATCTCCGCAGGGGTCTGTTTTGGGACCGGTTCTGTTCAATATCTTCATCAACGATTTAGATGTTGGCATAGAAAGTACGCTTATTAAGTTTGCGGACGATACCAAACTGGGAGGGATTGCAACTGCTCTGGAGGACAGGGTCAAAATTCAAAATGATCTGGACAAATTGGAGAAATGGTCTGAGGTAAACAGGATGAAGTTCAATAAAGATAAATGCAAAGTGCTCCACTTAGGAAGGAACAATCAGTTTCACACATACAGAATGGGAGGAGACTGTCTAGGAAGGAGTATGGCAGAAAGAGATCTAGGGGTCATAGTGGACCACAAGCTTAATATGAGTCAACAGTGTGATACTGTTGCAAAAAAAGCAAACATGATTCTGGGATGCATTAACAGGTGTGTTGTAAACAAGACACGAGAAGTCATTCTTCCGCTTTACTCTGCGCTGGTTAGGCCTCAACTGGAGTATTGTGTCCAGTTCTGGGCACCGCATTTCAAGAAAGATGTGGAGAAATTGGAGAGGGTCCAGAGAAGAGCAACAAGAATGATTAAAGGTCTTGAGAACATGACCTATGAAGGAAGGCTGAAGGAATTGGGTTTGTTTAGTTTGGAAAAGAGAAGACTGAGAGGGGACCTGATAGCAGTTTTCAGGTATCTAAAAGGGTGTCATCAGGAGGAGGGAGAAAACTTGTTCACCTTGGCCTCCAATGGTAGAACAAGAAGCAATAGACTTAAACTGCAAGGGAGATTTAGGTTGGACATTAGGAAAAAGTTCCTAACTGTCAGGGTAGTTAAACACTGGAATAGATTGCCTAGGGAAGTTGTGGAATCTCCATCGCTGGAGATATTTAAGAGTAGGTTAGATAAATGTCTATCAGGGATGGTCTAGACAGTATTTGGTCCTGCCATGAGGGCAGGGGACTGGACTCGATGACCTCTCGAGGTCCCTTCCAGTCCTAGAGTCTATGAGTCTATGAGTCTAAGCTATAGCTGAACTAAGCATCTAGTCTTGCAGAAATAGTAAATCATAGCAGAAAAGAAATGTGTTAGATAATCTTTTGTTTTAGCTTGTGAATTTTCCCTGTGCTAAGAGGGAGGTTTATCCCTGTTTTTGTAACTTTAAAGTTTTGCCTACAGGTGAAATCCTCTGTGTTTTTTGAGTCTTCTGTTATTCTGTAAAGTACATGCCATCCTGTTTTTACAGAGGTGATTCTTTTACCTTTTCTTTAATTAAAATTCTTCTTTTGGTTTTTCAAAAGATTTCTTTGATTTTTCATTGTTCTTAAGATCCAAGGGTTTGGGTCTGTGTTCACCTGTACCATTTGATGAGGATATTATTCTCAATCCTCCCCAGGAAAGAGGGTGTACGGGCTTGGGGGGATATGTGGGGAAGGTAGGGCTCCAAGGGTAAAATCTCTCTAACTCAACCATATATTGTCTATCTTTGCCCTTTGCAAAGGGGTTTTCTTTTCTCTTTTTTTGCCCTGTTCTTTCTTTTAATCTATCTTTGTTTATCTCTTATTTAACTCTTTTTAAATGCTCTTTTCTTAAACTACTATTATATTTAATATTTTAAAGGTTTTTTTTATGAACTAACCTTATATTTTTACCATGTGCTTACTAAACAGGCTCTGCTTTTGTAAATTCCCTTTTTTGCCATGTGTGTTCTTTTAAAACTATTTTTCAATATTATTTAATGTTTTTAAATGCTCTCTTCTTAACCTACCCTTATATTTAATATGCCTTTTACATGTATCTAACAAATTTTATTCTTTAATAACATGCCAGATTAGGCCTTTAAAATCATCTCTCCTTACTAAACCTAACCAAAGAATTTTTCTTCTCTTTAATAACCTTTCTTTCCTCTTTATTCCCTCTAAACCTTACCAAAGCTTTCTTTTTTAATCTTTAAGCTCTCTCACTCTATTCTTTCAACATTTTTCTCTAAACAAGAATCCAAACATATCAAAGCACAAGCGTGCAACATTTCCCACATTCAAACATAAAAAAATAATAATAAAAAATGGACACACAAGGCACCCTTTCTTTCTTTTGCTTTCCTGGATTAAGCCCCAGTGATGATAAGGGCGCAGATTGATTGCTAGTAGACTGGGCAGGTGAATCAACTGGAAGCTCCAAGCTCAGACAAGGAAGAGCTTTTGGGAGTCGAAAGCAAAAGAACTCAGCTAGCTCACAGCCCCTAGAAGGAGGGCCATGAAACTTTGATCTAAAGGGGATAAAATTACAGGCCGGAGAGGATATAAACCCCACAGCCCCAGAAAGCAGACTGTGGAAACCCTGACATGAGGGCCTCACTTTGGGGAGCTGAATTAGGTTGAATATATGAGACCCCAAGAGAGAAGGAATATTGCTTTGAAGACCTCTTGCTGTGAGTGGATTATTTTTGGGAACCTAATAGGAAACTGAAGGGCCACCCCAGACCATGAAGGGTTGCCCTGGGACAGCGCCTGTCTACAGTCCCAAATTTGGATAAGATCTACATTTGATATTTTGAAAATTTGCAGGATAGGAAAACCACTTGTCCCCCAGTACTACTATTTAGATTTGCTTGTTTCCTGTGTCCCTGTAACAGGGTCACTGCTTCTGGTCACACTTTCATGGCTCGGGATCGCTCTGTGTGAGACTCTGCCTCAGATTCTCCTCACTTGGGTTTTGTGTCTCTCCCAAGAATTCATGTTGCTCAGACCTCTGGCCAGGTCACTCTCAGATTTCAGCCCCATTTGGGGTACTCAAAGTTCAAAATAAACACCACCTTTGACAATAGTCTCAAGTTAACATGAATTAAAGCCTTTCCGTCTCTCCTGAGCTCAGCTTGCAGTTCTTCTCATTCTCATGGGAACACAGACTCTCTGGGTTTTACCCACTGGGAGTCCAAGTACAACACAAACAGAAAAAGTCTCATGCATCCTCCTCAGCTTCACACTATACTTAAACAAAGTTTATTTTAATCCTTACCAGAGCCCTGACTCCCAGAGCTTCTCCTGGAGCCTGGCCTCCCATCCCTACCTACCTGGAGACCTTTTCTCCCCTGCAGCCTCAGGGTCTCCTACAGGAGCCTTCTTACTTTCTGCAGTTTTCGTAGCCATCTACTACAGCCACGGGCACCTTTTTGCCCATGCAGCTGAGCTAAATAAGGGCAGATTGTATCATGTGACCCACTGTCATTCTCCCAACATGGAGAATGTCTCATGTGGGACTGGGCCCATTCCCCTTAAAGGGGCCAGTCACTCTGTGATATATCCCTTTTCCTTGCCACCTGTTGGTTTCAGGGAGAGGAGGTAGGAAATATGACATGCAGCTTCATCCCTGGAACTTTGCTGATTATAGACATTGGTCTCCTGGGAGGCAAAAGTGGAGCAAAATTCCATTAATAATGTGGGATAATGGCTGACCCACAGCACATAGACTCATGGATTGTATGGTCAGAAAAGACCATTGTGATCATCTATCCTCACTAATCTAACACAGGCCGCAGTTCTCTCCTGAAGTAATTCCTGTTTGAATAGAGCATAACATTTAGAAAAACATCCAATCTTGATTTTAAAATGGCTTATGATGGAGAATTCATCACAGACCTTTGAAGGTTGTTCCAATGGTTAATTATCCTCACTATTAAAAAATAGTGCCTTATTTCTAGACTGAATTTACCTACCTTCAATTTCCAGCCATTGGATCCTTTTTTACCTTTGTCTGTAAGATTTAAGAACCCCTTATCAAAGTTTTATTCTTCATGTAAGGTCTCATAGATTGTGATCAAGTCATCCCCCAACCTTCACTTTGATAATCCTTTTTAAAAATTGGGCACCAGAATTAGATGCAGTTTCTTCAGTCCTAGTAGAACCAGTGCCAACTACCGAAGTAATATTACCACTCTGCTCCTACTAAATACTCCCCTCTTTATACTTCCAAGGATTGCATTAATTCTTTTGGCCACCGCATCACACTGGGTGATCATATTCAGCTGATTATTCACCATGAGCCCCAAATCTTTCTCAGAGTCACTGCTGGCCAGGATAAGCTCCCCCTTCCTATAAACATGATTTACATTCTTTGTTCCTAGATTTGGCAGTATTAAAACACACATTCTTTTCTTGTGTACAGCTTACCAAGTGATCCAGTTCATTCTGTATCAATTACTCCTCCTTTTCATTGTTTACTACTCCCCCAGTCTTCTGTCATCCTCAAACTTTATCAGTGATGACTTTGTATTTTCCCAGGTGGCTGATAAAAAAAGTTAAATAACATAAGCCAAGAACTGATCCCTGAGGGACCCCACTGGAAACACACCCACTTGATGATAAATCCCTATTTTCAGTTAAATTTTGAAACATCTATTGACCTGTTATCCCAACCTAATCTGAATGTGCAAGATTAGATTATATATCACATATTAAGGCATATTAAAATGCTTGAATATAGTAAAAAAAAAAGTTGTTAGAGCTGTAATGCAAGACATGCCAGTAGGTTTACATAAGAATCTGTGTAACGACTAATGAAGGCTTGACAATAAACTGAGGCCTAGTGGGTGTGTTAGTAGTTATGATAGCCTATGTACAAAAGAAGTTAGCATGACAGCTTAACGAAAGGTTAAAGGATTTAACAGTAGTTTGTAATATGTAGTTTGGACTATACGAGAACACCACAAAAGCTGGAAACAATGGATTTCTAGAGGATTTGTAACATGGAGAAACCACATTTATGTATTGAAACCATTGGAAAAGAATAACACAAAAAGAGCTAATGCTAGCAACCAGAACCTAAATTATGGGCCCCGGAATGACAAATATGGGCAGGGGGCCGAGACCTAAATCAAAAATGGTCTCAGATGTGTGGGGGATGTAAGGAAAAAGGGTAGAAAAAGATGCTTACACTGAAACTTATTACCTCACCTAACTCGTCCAAGAAAAATGGGCACCCTCATGCTGTAGCAGGAGTGCTAGGTGGGTGGAGCAGGGTGGGGCAAGCTCCCATGCCCTGACCTCGCTTCCCAGAAGAAGTGCCAGCAGGGGAAGCCCCAGCACCCAGACTCCAGCTGCACATCTTGGAACTGGAAGAGGTCTAGCTTCCTGCCACGGCCTCAGGGCTGGGGAGGTCTCAGTCTGTGCTGTGTCTTCAAGGCAGAGCTTCTCCGGTCTTGGAACCGCAGGGGGTGGAGGGGAGAGAAAGGAGCAAATGTCTTATGGGGCTGCTGGAGCGGGGAGGTGGAATAGGCGGAATGGGGGTGGAATGGGCATTTTCCATAAATCCACATTGATTGGAATTAATTATATTACACTCATTTAATTCTATATTAAATGAGTCCCATATCAGAAGTTATATTATTTTGACTGGAATCAATGTCAGTCTCACAGGCCTATAATTACCTAGGTCATGCTGTTTAACCCTTTTTATATATTGACAGCACATTAGCTTTCTTCTAGTCTTTTGGGTTTTCCCAGTATTCCCATAGTTACTGAAAACTAATATCCAGACCTGCTGATTTTAAAATGTCTAACAGTAGCTGCTGTTTAACATTCTCTTGAGTTTCTTTATCATCCTTATCCTCATGTGATATGACTACATCATCTGACTTTGTCCCAAAAATAAAATAAAAATATATCACGAATACTTCTGTTTTCTCTGCATTGCTAATGATAAGTATAGCATTTCCATCTAGTAATGGACTGATACCATTTTTAAGATTATTTTTGTTAGTAGTATACTTCACATATTCCATCTAATTGTCCTTAATTATGCTGGTTATGGAGTTCTCTTTGAAAGCCTTTGCTTCCCTTATCAATTTTCTACAATTCTTGGCTGCTCATGCTCCTTACATAACCTGTTTTCCTCTCTCTCTCTCTCTCTCTCTCTCTCTCTCTCTCTCTCTCTCTCTCTCTCTCTCTCTCTCTCTCTCTCTGTTTATAGCAGCCTTCACTTCCCCTCCAAGCCAGGATGGTTTATTTTTAACTAGTGCAGCCTGCTTCTTTCTTCTTTAACCACCCTGCTAAAAAAACAGGATATGGATTAATTTTTGTTATTAAAAATCAAATTGTTATTGTTGTCAGAGGTGTTGTTGTCAGAGGTTACCGATGTGGTGCTCTGCTCTCTCTCTGTTGGTATCACTCGGCTGCGTGCGTGTGTTCCCTCTGTGTGCTGCCCCAGCTCTGCGCAGATAGCTGACACAGCAGACCCGAAGAGAACCCTCAATGACCACAGAGTCTAGTAAGGTACGAAGGCACGTCGGCCAGGTTTATTGCGCTCGGACACAATTGCAGTTCCCTCTAGATTATTACTCTACAGGGCATACTACGAGAAAGTGCCTCTTGGCAATGGACTCGGCTCAGTAAGTGGCGGGACTTTCCACTGCCCCCTAGGCCGGACAAAGACATCGCCCCAGGGATACATTTTTATACACAGGTACAAACAAGTTACACATCACTCCTGACGTATTGAGGTGCAACCCCTCTACGCAGTAAGGTACAACCCCTCTACGTAGTAAAGTGCCACCTCTCACCTTGTACATGTTGGTTTGATCATCCATCATATTACCCTTTTGCCCCTGTCATTGGGATGGGTCGGCCTGTTCCTTGTTATCTGTCAAATGTTCCAGTATAAGGTGTTCTGGTACCATGTTTATACTTTGGTATGCTAGGTGAATATATGTTTATGCAATATCAGCCCTTTCCTTGCCAGCATCTGTGAACTGAGCCGGCCTTCAGCTCACAGCTTGACTTTGCTTTCTAGCTAAGTCTTGACATTACTTTAATTCAGGCCTCAGGCCTCATACTGGGCCTTCATCAGGGCCTTTACTTACTACAGTTATTACATTTATATTAGTGTAGCATACAAAGGCCTATTCAGGTCACAGATACAGACTCACTCCCAGCTCCATAAAGCTGACAATCTAAAAGGCTCAAGAACAGATGCAGGATTGAATACGGGAGAAATAACATAGAAACAAATTCACATGGTGATGACTGGTGCAATTTCCTGTTTTGTCATTAATGTTTGTTTAGGTAGGGGGATGGCCGAGTGAGGGGAAATAGCAGGATTGGGGTGTGGAGGTTGGTAAAAATAAGGAGAGGGAAGGAAGGGGAAGAGGCACAGCTACGCCTCCTCACCTGCCAAGCTAGTCACTGTCAAGTGTTTTTCTGGAATCACTACAGAGCGGAGTCTCAAGGAGGGATTTGGAGGAGGATCAGGTGTTGGCTGCACAGATTTTTGGGGGGAGTTTTCCCTATGCAGAAAAGGTAGCATGAGAGAAAATGCAAAGGTAAAGAGTTAAAGACATTTCCCTTAAACCAATTATTTGTAACAGTTCTCTTTAGGAAGAGCCTGCAGTAAGTGTCATGTCAGCCAGTCATTGTTCTGTGCTATATGCCCCTTGCGTTGTGCCTGTTCCTTTAATTGTCTTTGTCCCATGACTCAAGTAAACTTGTTTCCAAGGAGCCCTCCCCCTACTGATAGTACTGATGGGCATGATGTGTGCAGGACATCCTGCTATTGCAAGAGAGGGTCATGGCCTACTCAGCAAGCCCTGAGCTCCGCCTCTACCACTAAGGATTATGGTCTAGTCAGGAAACCCCAAAGTTTATTACTAGAACTATCAACATTACAAGTGATGCTGGGTAATTCCTCTTGACAATAGCTGATCTGAGTGGCACAACCTGGAACAGGCCTTTTGAGGTTGCGCAAGCCGGTAGCCAATCAACAGAGGCCTGTTGGGCGCCAATCAGGTCAGGGCTAGAGTAGGCCAGAGTGGCTGTGCAGGCCGGCAACCAATTAGAGAAGGGCCTACTAAGAGCCAATCAGGGCTAGGTTAGGTCCTATATAAAGGCTGCCTAGGAGAGAAGCAGGTGGTCTGTCTCAGACCTTCATGGGAGAAGGTCTGTCTCTGGAGCAGGAGACCAGCACCTTGGACAGAGCAGTGCCGGGGAAGGGCAGAAGGAGCTGGGGAGCTCCAGCCAAGGAAAACCCCAGGCTGCAGGCCTTGCTACAAAGGGCCAAGTGGGTGCACAGGGCTGAAGGGGAAGTGGTCCAGGGACAAAAGGATGACAAGAGGAAAGAAGGAGGGCAAGGAGGCTGCCGCTAGAGGGTCCTTGGATTGGGACCCAGAATAGCGGATGGGCCTGAGTCCCCACCTTCCCCCTTGTACTACACCTGGCTGAGGAGGAGTGTGGCTGGATACAGGCTGTGGCTGGCCCCTGTGACAAAGGGGCTAGACTTTGAGGCTGCAGCTGGCCACTAGAACAGGTGCAACAGAGGACTGCTAATAACACCAGACCCTCTGGAAGGGGATCAGACCAGAGCAGTGGGCACTGCCAGAGGGCAGTGTGCTGAAGAGGACGCCGCCGAGCGGGGAGCAATGCGGGTCCAGACACCAACAGGGAAGCAGACGATGGACAGAACACCACTGGCAGAGGGTGCCCCTCAGAGGACAGAGCTAATTCCCAGAGCAACCAATGGGAGGCGCTGCGGTTGTGAGTCCCAACCCCATCACGGGGATCTTCGCTCATATATGGTGATGTTTGTGCTTTCATGTTTTATTGGATGTTTTAGCTGCAGAAAGTCACAGATAAAACCACTGAGAATAACTAAAAAGACAGATGGGTTTGCTATTGGTCCTTCCCACAGCTGATGCCAGCCTCTGAATCTATATATTTCCCTTCCACTGCTTTGTTATCACTTGTCAGACACAGAGGAGCCCTGGCAGGTGCTTAGGTGCAGCCAGTGCAGTGAGAGGAGGGGACAGCAAGTCAGGCTGGCAATGAAGGGACATCTCTCCACTCTGGTGCTGTGGCTTCTTCTCCTCACAGTTCAGGACATTGCAGGTAAGTCTCCTCAGTGCTTCACCAGGGGAGCTGGATTAACTGGAACTAGGGCAGTAACTTTTACAGTCTGCTTTTTATAATCCATGTCTGGCTTGGAGGCTGTGACTTTTCCTTTTGGGATTGGACCTTACCCCTGTTATCGAGGCTTTTATTACCTTGAGATTGGACCATTTCAGTGACCTGTACATGCGGCCACATCTTAAAACCTTTCAGAGACAGAAGCTGGTACAAATGGCTCCGACTCGCTCACTGAGCAGAGCATCTCGCTGGGAGCATGTTACCGCCGTGCTGCAAGATCTACACTGGCTGCCCAGTTCTGGGTGAAGCTTAAGGTGTTGGTGATCATTTATAAAGTCCTAAGTAGCCTGGGAACAGCCTGCTTGAGGGATCACCTCTCTCCCCATGCTTTATTGCCACAGCTATGGTTAGCAGGATTGCCTGTGCTAGCTCCTCGTTTTATAAAGGAGAGGAGTAGTGCATGCTCTTTGTGAGGGCTCCAGGATGATGGAACTTGCTCTCCCCTCTGGGTCAAAATAGCTGAAATTAGGCGACCTTCTGGGCACACTGCAAAATACACTTGTTTGAGGGGTGGGGGTTGGGATGGCCCCAGGCTGTGTGTCACGTAGTGAGAAATGGGTGGGAAGGAGTTTCTGTAGGTGTCTGGCTGGCTGAGATCCTGTTGAAATGGTCACTTAATGCTGCAGGGATTTGAGTGTGTTATCAGTGGGTCCGGGTGCCTAGAGCCTCGGCTGGGCATCACTTTAATATTTTAAATTTAAAAAAATCAATGATTTGGGATCCAGCATAAATGTCTGTTTGGTCCAGAATCCAACAGCTCCAAGGGCCAAGTCCTGGCTCCTCACTCCCCCATTCACTCACTAAAGCCAGTAGAAGTTTTGCAAGTTTAAGGTGAGCAGGATTTATCCAAATAAACCAAGAGCTGATTCCTTCCATACAGGTGTGTGTGTTTGTGTGTGTTTGGGTGCAGAGTGCAATGCCCTGTGCCCACAGGGGTAATGGAAGCTCTGCCAGCAGGAAGATTTATCCTGCGGGAGCCCTGCTGCCCTCCCCCAGGGTTTTTGCTGGAGCAGAGAAGCTTTGAATCCTAGCTGGAGTCTAGAGAAGTCCGACCAGCACAAGCTGCATGGCAGAGGTGCTGTATCAGTGCCTCATACGACCACATTGGTTTCATTCTCTCAAGATCACCGCTGCCTAATTTCAGGGCTGCTCTCATTCCTCCAGTACAGAGGGGGCTGCAGGCTCTTTGCCAAGCTGTGTCCCAGCTGCAGGCAGACTTAACACCAGTGTGTGTGTGTGTAGGGGGCAGACTATTGGTTACAGCAGCATATGCTGGGGCAATTCAGGGAGTGAATCTGGCCCAAAGACTCCAAAACTGATAAAAAATAAGGTTCCAATCTAAGGTGGGCCCAGATACAGTTCAAATGATACAGTGATTGGAACCTGTTGGGCTGTGGTTAACAGAATGAGAATGATCCATGTGACTGTCAGGGCAATGAGCTGCTCAGCTGTAGCTGGTTCATGGAACCCAGCTGTGCTTCTGCGCCAGCCTGAGAAACTGACTCCAAAGCTGATAATCATAAATGTCAGTCTAAATTATTGTATTAGAGAAAAACCTGCCCTAATGTATATTTCACAGACATCTCAGTAACGGTGTGGTGATTGGGGGGCTGGAACCCAGAAAATCCTGAGCAAACTGACTGTCCATCAGGTTCCTTGGAATTTATATTTCTGATTCCAAGAAGTTCATATCTAACGTGTGGGGATTAGAACCCATGGCAGAGCTTCATGAAGGAACATAAATCCACACCTCTGAATAAGACACAATTATTTAGTTCTCAGCTCCAACACCTGGCAGTTTGCTGACTCTGCTTATTTTGGCAAAGCAAGGTTATCTTTTGTTTATTCTGCTTCTCTTAGCTAATCACTATTTGCTAGGCCTCTGGTCTCTTGACCAAACTCTGGACTTCTGGTCTGGAAAAGAGCTGGCACAAACCATATGCCAGGTTGTTATATAAAATGCACATGGATTTTAACCCTTTGCTGTACATGACCAAAAAGCAGAGAATTCTATAATGACACCTGTTGAGGGATAAATGACTGCACAGTTATTTGTGGAGAGTGTCCTATAATGATGCTAAGCACATGTTCAGCTCAGTGTATTTTTGTTGGACTGATATGCATCATCCTCTAGAAAGTTTTTATTTTCTATGGGAAATTTGAGTGTGTTTCACATGATGCAGACAGAGTGACACTGAGGAGTATACAATACAAGGGATATCACCATGTAGCTACTTTTTCCTTTCCCTCAGTGCCCCAGTTCTCCTCCCTGAGCCCTGAGTAGAGGCCGTGTCAGTCTTTACCAAAAGAGCGTGTTTCACAATTATTGGCCTATTTAAATTGTGTGGAAAAACAAATTTGTACAATTATTTGGGGTCCAGGCAAACAAGTGATAAAATATCAGAGACGGACCAAAGCTGCGAGTTTCACTCTCAGCCCCAGATCTGAACTTCCCAGGGTTCAGAGTGCTGCGTTTGGGTCATTATTCCAAGGTGGGTCACAGAATTATTAGAAATATAAGACAGGTTCAGTATGCAAAAGTGATTTTTAGCCCCAGGGCCGGATTTTAACTTTATGAGCCCTTAGGCACATTATCTTCAGCGTCCCTTCCTCGCCCCATATAGCCCTGCCTGGAGCCCCCTTCCAGTATCCCCATGTCACTTTGTGACCCCCAGAAGACCTGTGTGGCCCACTTTGCCTCCTAACTGGGCTCCAAGAAGGCTGCTGTGACTTTTCACTTGAGGAAAAAATGAACCCATCTCCCCACTGCTAGGTGTTTGCTGCTGCCCAACAGACCAGTCAGCCTCAGCCAGCTCAGGCTGTTCTGGCGCCACAGCGGCCTCTGGTGGTAGAATGGCAGAACTGCAGCATATTTTCCGTAGGGGAGAAAAAAAATCTGCTTCCCTCAGACAAGAATTCTGCACATGCTGCAAATGTCATCTAAGGGGAGGGGGCATGATGTGAGACAAGGGGCTTGTGGGGCATCTCGGCAGGGATCGGGGTAGATCAGGAGGCTCCTTCCCTCCCAAGAACTCTTGAGCAGTGGGGGCAGCAGCAGCCCAAAATACCACAAATTGCAATTACTAAAAAAACCCTGGCAACTGACAGCTAGAAAATCTCATACTTGGCAACCTTTGATGCCCCTACACAGCTGGTGCCCCACGGCAGGTGCCTACTGTGCCTAATTGGAAATCCAGCCCTGGTTATCCAGAGGGGGGCTGATGGCTGCCATCAGTGAGTCTTCAATCCAAAGACAATCACAGACCTCATGAAAGCCAATGGCTGAACCAAGACCTCTCTTTTAGGCTCAACAGATGGCACAATAAAGATCCTTTATGTAGTTAAAACAGCTACAGACAGTGGGGGCTACTGAAAAAGGCACTGGGCACATGGGAGGGCAGAGCTAAGCCAGGGGTTTCCCTTGTTGCCAATGCAGGGGCCAGGATACTGGCATCAGACTACGTCTGTTGGAGGGAGAAGCCAGGAGAAGGATTTGTGACCAGGATCCTGGAAGGGAGCAAATAAACAAAGTCTGTTGGCACTCTCTGGAGGGGCAGGCTGGGGATTTCTGAGCAAAGACACTGCTGTCTGTTAGTTTCTACTGTGTGCAGGGAAACAGAACTGTGTGTGCACTTAGCTAGAGCAGTGTTACAACCTTGAGTCCTGCCACAAGTGAATGTCGCCGAATTAACTCTACTGAAAAAAAAAAGCCCCTTTTTTCCTAGTGCAGACCAGGCCCAAGTGGTTTCCTTTGGGACTGGACTGAACAGAGCAGTGTTGCAGATACAGCAGTGCCAGAGGCAAGCAACAGTGGTTCGTTGCCTAGAGTGCTTAAGTGCCAATAAACACACTAGGGTGGAGAAGCAAACAACCAAATTTATTTGAGCTCAAATAAGGTGCCAGGGAGAAATAACAATCTCAGATCCTGCACCCTTAAAACAAGCAGTTTCTTCCTTTTATACCCCGGTTGTTTACTACAAAACTTTCTTGCTGACTAGCTGATTTCTTACTCCCCCCTCCTTTCCCATCCAGCTGCAGTATCTTCTCTCATTCAGTCTTTTGACTTCCCCCTTCCTCCCCCCTCTCCGCTGCTGAGACATGTACACAGTATCTTAAAACGGCCTTGAGCGGGCTTTAGCCGAGCTTCAATGTATTACAGCAGAGAACTGGCTGTTACAACCAAAACTCACTGCTAACACTACATTTTACAGCTCTTAACATATTAGGTTACACTAGGTTACACAAAGTGTTTAACATGGAGGAACACTGGTTCATTGAGGCCTACAACAGGAGGGCTTCACTGACACTTGTGGTCTATCACTTTTCCGAGTTATCTAGGGTTATGCCAGAGTGACACCCACAGCAGCACCAGAATAACCTGCTCTGTGAATTGCAGCAAAAGAAGCGTTTTGTATTTGCTCGGCATTGAAGGAGCAGGATGGTCTGGCCACATACTGGTGTGAACTGCACTGTTCTCTAAGCTCCATGAAGGCTCCATAAATGTGGTATCCCCAGTTCAGCCATCCACTGCTGCAACCAGCCTGTTCCAGGGGTCACAGTGACACTTGATATGTAGCTGTAACTCATGGGCAATATAATGATGCCCGTACTTGCTCCCAGTCACAGGGACAGTCCTGCCTCTTCAAACCCTGTCCTGGGGACCAATTCTCTCAGCCAATCTCCCAGTGACCTCTCCTCTCATTCCCTGTTAATTGCCTGTCTCCCAGCAGCCAGCTTTGCCTCTCCACAACCCCCAGAGAAGCAAACAGCACTAAAGACAACTGGGGGCACGGAGTGGAACTCAGAGCTACTGGGGAAAAGTCAGTGGCAGGGAGTGGGGGCAGAGTCTGCTGCTCATCTGGAGAAGGAGCAGCCTGTACTTGCAGGGCAGAGAGGCCAGGTAGAAAGGAGTGAAGAGAAGAAACGAAGAGCCCCGGGGAGGTGAGTGGGAAAAGTCTAGTGGGGGGGCTGGAACAATTTGTATATTGGGGGCGCTGAAAGCATATAGCCAAACTGTAAACCCTGTATATGATGGAAACCACCTCAAGCCAAGGAGTGCGGCAGCACCCCCAGCACCACTAGTTCCATCTCCTATGGAGACCAGTGGAAGAGAGAAATGTGTAGGGAGTGTTGGTGCCTGTGGCGCTAGTGTCCATGTGGTTGCACCGATTTCAATTCAAGAGAGGTCATTGTGGTTTAGCTCAATGCTGTGTCCAGTTCATTTATCTGAATCCTCATGAGATTCTCTTGGCCTGAAATTGCAGGGCCCACACAGGGAATGCACCTGTCTCGCTGGGGCAGGTGGGGAGAGGAAGCTCCAGTGGGGAGCAGTATTGCCAAGCGCCACAGATCTAAAAAGATGAGACTATAAAAACCACCCAGTCATGTTTATTAGTCTGTCTTTGGACTGTAGAACCCCTCTCTACTCCTCTGTCAGAGTGGGGGTGAGAATCGCAGACTGCAAAGTCACCATTTAATGCACCCAAACTGCACTATTCCCTCTGGCAGCTCAGCTGGAGAATGTGCTTCCCTTCTCACAACCCTGAGATGGGGGACTGCTGTCCATTGCCCAGCACTGCCTTCACTCTCCCCTCCTGGTTCAGTTTCTCTGACAGAAGAAGGGCTTGCTGGGAAATAGCTTGACAGACACTGAGCTAATTCATGTGGCGCGGTTCCCATTCACACACAGAACTTCTGATACTGTTGAGGGGTGAGTTACAGGCAGAGATTCTCTGCAGCTTGAGGTCTTCAACCCACAATTTGAGGACTTCAATAACTCAGACATAGGTTAAGGGTTTGTTACAGGAGTGGGTGGGTGAGTTTCTGTGGCCTGCATTGTGCAGGAGGTCAGACTAGATGATCATAATGGTCCCTACTGACCTTAAAATCTATGAGTCTATGAGAGATGCTGGAGACCTTCACATTGACATCAACCATTCTCATCAACTATAATGTCACCGTACACAACAGGATTGGTTTACCCTTTTGCAGATAGCAACACTTCCCTGACTTCCTCCACCCCACCTCCTGCAACTTCTCTGTCGGAGGCTGTGAAGCACTCTCCCCACTATAGAAGTCCCTCCTCTTCCCTTGCCTCTCTCCAGCCTCCTGTTCCAGGCCCCCTCTTCCCCTTTCCACCCTCCCTCCTGCCTCCTATCCCAGTCCCCTTCCTCACCCTACTACTCCATCATGCCCCTTTGCTCCAGACCCCCAACATTCCTGCCCCTCCATTCCCCTCACCTCCCTCCTTCCTGCTTCCTTCTCCAGCCCCCTCAGCCTCCTCTCCAACACTCTCTCCTCCTCCACTCTAGACCCCCTCGTCTCCCTTCCTCCTGACCAAACTTTCCAGACCCCTCCTTTCCCGATCTCTTCCCCTGGTCCCTGCTCCAGACCCCCCCACCCTACACTTTCCACTCCTTTCTGCACACACAGCACCTGCACCCATTCCCTAACAACCCCTGAATCTGCATCCTGCTCCCAAGTGCCCTGCTCCCCTCACTCTCCCCCTCATCCTTGCACAGGGTGCCTGCTGCCCATCACAGTCCCTGGGTCTTGTGCCATTCAGGGGAAACCATGTTCCCTGTGGGCTTCAGTCTCATTGAAAACAGAGAGAGATGGAAGCCAGCTTTATTCAGGTGGCCTCACTCCCACATGCCGACAGACTTTACGGAGATGATGGCATCTTGCTTGCTTCAGCCCCAGTGACAGTGACAGGAGATGGCAACATTTGGAATAAGGAAACTCTGTGAGTTGGTGCCTTTCATTGTGTTCTCATGAGACAGGTAAAAACACCCCAAATTGCCAGAGTGGGGATAAAATGATGAGAGCTGCAGCACTGACAGCCTCGAGTGTGAGGCCCTGAGATGTGAGAAAGTGGCACCATGAGGCAGCTCTGAGCATGTCCCATTCTCCTGGCTCTGGGTGTGGATCCTCCGCTGCTGGGCGCGGACTCTGCTGTGATAATGATGGGGAGGGGGCTCCCTGCTCACTCTGACCCTGCTCTATGTCTCTCTTTGAAGGTGCTGATGAGCTGAGGCTGGCGGATGGAGGCAGCCCCTGTGCTGGGAGAGTGGAGGTTAAACACCAGGATCAATGGGGGACAGTGTGTGATTTTGACTGGAACATGGAAGATGCTGAGGTGGTTTGTAAGCAGCTGGGATGTGGATCTGCTGTCAGTGCCCCAGCTGGGCTCATTTTGGAGAAGCATCTGGACTGACTTGGCTGTATCAAGTTGATTGTGGTGGTGACGAGCCAGCTCTCTGGGACTGCAGACATAGAGGATGGGGTGCAGTACAGTGCCCTCATTCTGTTGATACTGGAGTGATCTGTTCAGGTAAGAACTCAGCCAACCTGCCCCCGTAGGAAACTCCCCATGAGGGACAAGGGACTGAACCCATGTGTGACATTCCTGGTGACTCAGAGCTGGATTGTGCCCTGCACTGGGGTCAGGGTGGAACTGACAAGTCTCTCCCTGAGCTCCCTTGGGCAGACTGGGGATGAGCAGGCTGTGCCATCCCCTGGGCCACTAGCAGGGGGCAGCTGGGGCAGCTGTTGTGGGTTCAGGGTGGGGTGACCCCACTAGCAGGTCTGTGCTGGTAGGTGCCTGTGTGCAGCAGCCCAGTGTCTTCCCAGGGCAATGGCAGTAGCTGTGACCCTGCCTGTGGCTGCTGGAGCTGGAGCCGGGGGGCAGGGGGCGAGTGCTATGGAGCTTTCCCCAGAGTTCCCCGAGGCAGCTGGGGAGGAGCCCTGAGCCTGACCATGGCAAGGGGGAGGGGACCAAAACAGCTGAGGGTAGTTGGAGGGAGCCAAAACTGCTACACAGCTCCTTCCTTCCCAGAATCCCCCTGCAGGGTCAGGCAGGAAAGTGCCACATGATGAGTAGCTCTTTGCTCCACAGCCAACCTGGCTGGCTTCCCATGCAGGGCTGTTAGATTTACCCCCCAGCACAATGTCATGGAGATACACCTGGATCCCTCTGCTCTCTGGATTTGGGAAATAAATGTGTATTTATAACCTGGCTTCATCAAAGCTTGTGCAAGAAAAATGCCTAGGCACAGGGGCTTGCACAGAGTGACTAATGTACTGACAGAAACAGCCCCTGACAGGTAATACTTAGGGTAGGACCATGGATATCTACAGCTGGCTGAACAGTGGTAACACCTATTTGTTCTGATTAGCTCAGTTTGCACCTCTCTGCTAGTCACTGATCACCCCCATTGGTGAGGTCACAACTGAGCACAGGGGTCAGTGCTCTGTGTGTCTCCCCCTCACACCCTGCCACTCACTATCTCCATTGCAGAATCTTTAGAAACTGTGTGGGGGAGTTCACCCATCCCCTGTGCCCTCTCAGCCCCGGCTGTATCAGTACAAAGGGGCCACAGTCACCCTAACTCCCTGCTCCCCCTTCCATCAGAAATATGCCTGGCACAGTGGGGGCCTCCTTAACCGGCCCTAAACAGGAATAACCTCCAGTACATGGAGGTGCATTTGTAACACTGACAGTCCCCAATCGTCAGTGGGCAGGATCAAACCTGGTACCTCTAAAGCTTAGTGCTATGGGCCTTTACTGCATGAGCTAAAAAAGTACCGGCCTATTAACCAAGGCTGTAGCAGACTCATCAATATCTAGGTGCCACTAGAGGGAGACAGAGCACCACACCCAGCAGGCATGGATTACACATTGACTCCACTTTCAGTTCCTGTGCAAGGTTCAGCAGTGGTGCAAGAATCTACCAGGGCCAAGGGTCTCTTTCTGGGCTTGATTCTGGGTTTCCCACTTAAAGTGAGTCCTGCAGCAGCAGTCTCTCAGCTGATCCTGGTGTAACTGCACCTTACGTCTACTGTTTCTATACCAGAAATGTACAAGTGCAGAGAAGAGCTAATTGGCATAATGGGAGGAGCCAAAAGTCAGATCTGTGTTCCCTGCTGGGCCTGTTCTTGTCTCTTCAGCAGCTCTGGTGTGTGTGCGTGCGTGTGTGTGTGTGTTGGAGGTGGGTGGGCACACGACCCAGATTTCTGCCATGGTTTCCCATCCCTGCTCGGTAATATGATGTGGCCAGACCCCTCTCCCTGTGTGGTGGCTGCCGGAGCCTGTGAGCTGCAAGTTGTTCCCCATGGGGAGAGGCAGGAGCAACATACGGGAGCTGCAGGGAAGGGGCTGCTGCTTTCCAGGAGGGGATACTGAGGGTAACGAGGGGCTGCCTGGAGGATGGGTCATGACTCGAGCTGTCCTGGGTGTGGCCAAAAATTTAAATTGTGCCCCCCCACTATCAGCAGCTATGGGTCATCTCTGCCTGGGATTGTAAACCCTGAACTTCTGGGCTGTTCCCTGCTGCTTGGGGGATTTGGGGACTATCCAGAGGGTGCAAAGGAACTCGACCGGCTGCCTGGGAGCTACATACAAGCAGTTCCCAAGGCAAATGCTGAAAAAATACAAAGTAGAAATTTACTTGTCTGAGAAACCCTCACTCCGACCATCCCACTCCAGTTACCTGCTTTCGAAGATGTAACTCATCTTGGTACCAAAGTGACCAATGAGCCACATAAATTAAGTGTCTCTTTATGTTTAATATTGAAAATTATTTGCCTCAGAAATAAAGAATTGTTGCCCTGAGGTTACAGAGCCATTAATGCTAAAGGAAAAGATTCCTCAGCGCATTAAATTTCATGCATGAATGCTCAGTATGTGGGTTTCATTTTGAGTCTTTATCACATATTGGCACCACACCTGGGCCTTGGCAGGTGTCACAGATCTACAGGATTTGTGCTATGCCCCAGCTTTGAAACAGTCCCTTGGAGGAACGCCTTCAGTGTGCCAGACCCCAATCAGTCACTCTCTTCCTTAAGGTAGGTCACGTGGCCTCAATGCCTCCAAGACAGAGCCCCTGGGCTCCAGCACTCCTGTTTCACACCACGAGCTCTGCCCAGTGAGTCCGAGACAGACCCCTGCTCAGAGACTTTTACACTCATCAGGGATCAGTGCACCTCAGCAAGTATCTGCAGTGACTCCAGGCAGCCTTTTCAAACCACAGCAGGGTTTATTAGTCAACTGGAACATAGCATCAGGACGTCCTATTTTTAGGATTGTCGTACACCTGGGTTTTCCCAGACCTGACCTCTTTTTTGGTTTCCTGATCTCTGTCCGGGCTGATTTTCCAAATAAGAGAAAATGTCCAGGATTTTTCCAGATGTTGCAACTCAGAAAGAGCCATCTTCATGCCCTGGCTGGTCCCTCCCCTGGGCATCGGCACTTGCCAGATCCTGCCGGCCCTGGCCCAGCCTGGCCCACCAAATAAGCGGAGCCACCAAGCACCTCTCGGCTTCGCTGCCTGCCCCACCACAGGGCCTCAGAACCCTGGCCAGGAGTGGTGAAAGGGCCAATCCCCAGGTCCTAGCCCAGGGAAGGGGGAGAAGCCCTAGGGTGATTAGACAGCAAGTGTGAAAAATCGGGATGAAGGTGGGGGAAATAGGAGCTGATATAAGAAAAAGACCCCAAAATCGAGACTGTCCCTATAAAATCGGGACATCTGGTCACCCTAAGACGCTCACAGGGAGATCTTGACTGATGGGCTGGCTCTGCATCCCAGGCATGCACCAGCTGGCCTGCCACCATGACAGCAAGCGCAACACTGACCCCCTCTTTGAGAGTGAGGCTGCAGGTATCCCCTCAAGCATCTCCAAATACTCCCTCCCAGTACACACACATCCCTCCAGCATCCCCCAAATACTCCCTCCCTGTGTCCCGTGGGGGATCCCATATACCTCATTTCAGTGCTGTGTTCTGTAGGGTGTCACTGGCGGAGCACAGGCATCTTCTTGCCATGGGGATTGCAGCAGTGAGGTGGGAGACAGAATCAGTCTGTGTGTTTAATGATGGGTTGGTGAAAGGACAGTGTTAGCTGGAACCCTGTGAGTGCAGATGAAGGGGTTGTGAGAAGGGGCAAAGGGGTTGTAAAATGTAACAAGTGTGGGGTTGTTTCTGACTGCGGAGTAGGGTCAGTGTTTGTCGGGCACTAGCCACTGAGGACCTCCCTCTGTGACTAGGAAGTATTTTCATTTTCTTGTTTGCAGATGCTCCAGTGCCAGGCCTTTCTCTTCCCTTGGAATGGCTCCCATTTTCCAGTTTATTTTCTGAATGTGGGTCAGTGTCATGGAGGGTCTCAGCCCAGCTGTGGGACCCAGGGGCAGGGGTGGAAGCTTATGTGGGAGGAATCTCTGATCCTGCCAGGAGTTTGCCTGCTGTGCAGGGTGAAAGGTTTCTTGTTGATGCAGTTGTTCATCAGGGCAGTTGTGATGCTGGTGCTATCTGCCCCACAGGGCCCTGGGACTGAGGCTGCCAGTTGCCACTTTTGGGGGAAAACATTTGGGTAACTTAGTCATGGTCTGTCAAGGCTAATCTCAACTCTGTTACTCTGAGTGCAGAAGTGAGGTCCGCAAGGATGCTAAAAAATAGTACTGGCCACTCCAGGCTTGTATTAAACCTTACAGGTCTGACCTTGGCTTGATAAACGCTGCCACCACCAAATGCAAAAAAAACCAAAAAAACCTTTGAACCCAGGATGGAGCATATGGGAACTCCTCCCTGTGGGGGTACCCTCAAGCCCTTTCTCCCCCTCTCCAGGGAAGAGCTGAGAAAGAAAACAAAGGAAATTAGCTATGGCTATCAGATAATCAAACAACATGCACCAAAAATCCAATCCTGTTCTTAAAAAAGGTAAATTTTATTAAAAACAAAAAGAAGAAAATACACCTGGAACTTAGGTTTTTTCTAGATTTGAAAAGAGCAATTCCAAAAGCCAAGCACTCAAAATAGCTTTCTTGAGGGTTCAGCTTAAAGGATACAAGCAAACAAAAGCACCTGGGGTTAGCACAGGGGAGTCCACAAGCCAATAAGAAATAAAAGAAATAACCCTAATCGTGTCTTTTTAGACATTCCTTAATTTTACTTACATATCTGAGGTTCCAGATAAGTAGGTTCGAGGTATGAATTGACAATCTATAATCATACTTGGCTTAAAGCTGGTTAAAGTGTTACTGCCCGTGTCCCTGCAGCCCAGAGAACAACAGACAAAGGGAAAATTTATTTCCCAATTTTAAAAAGTTCTACGTTCCCACTGGCTCTCTTGGTCAGGTGCCCATTTTTTTTCTTTTACCTGGGGGATTTTTTAACTCTTTACAGGTAAAGCAAGTAAACAACAGCTACCAAGAGGGATTTTACAGCTAACTGGCTGGCTGGGTGTCCATCAAAGGGAGGTATCCCCCCTTTATTTATCACATGGTCATAGAAACATTTAATTAAATCATTGAATTAGTGAATTTGCCCGTTTGCAAATAATGTGTCTGGATGTTTATAGCTATTAACTTCTGTTCAAAAAATTGTATATGAATTTACACTGGGCTTGTCAAAGAGGCTGATGGGAGTTCGGTGCTAAATTTGCTTTGACTTTCAATGAGATTTTGGCTCCTAAGTGCCCAAGGGCCAGGTTTTAAAAGATATTTAAAGATAGGTGCTCAGTGGGATTTTCAAATGTTCCTGGTGCCGAACTTCCAGGAGATTTGGAAACTCCCACTGGTGCCTGTCTGCACACCTAGATGCCTGAATGTCCTTTAAAATCTGGCCCTGAATCACTTTTGAAAGTGACATGTGGCTCTGAAGTCACTGAGGCATGTCTGAAATTTTTACCCTTAGGCTAAAATCCAGACCCAGGCACCCTGCCAAAGTAGCCTGGGGGATGCACAGGGAGCAAGGTGTTTATGGAGCCCCTTTCCCACCCTCATAGGGTGACCAAGCAATGGGTTGATCGTCCCGACTCTCTGATACACTGTAGATCTGGTGTAGCATAAAGGGTTCAGCCAAAACCATATCTCAGCCTTTCATAGCACAAGAATATCATATTTTGGAGGAATTTCCTGTGACTCCATAGTTAATGATCAAGGGATCTCTCTCCTGCCATCCATCTCCACCCTCTGACAAATAGAGGCTGTGGACACCATTCCTTACCCATTCTGGATAATAGCCATTAATGGACTTAACCTCCATGAATATATCTAGTTCTCTTTTAAACCCGGTTATAGTCCTAGCCTCCTCATGCAAGGAGTTCCACAGGTTGACTGTGCGCTGTGTGAAGAAGAACTTCCTTTTATTTGTTTTAAACCTGCTGACCATTAATTTCATTTGGTGACCCCTAGTTCTTACATTATGGGAACAAGTAAATAACTTTTCCTTATTCACTTTCTCCATACCACGCATGATTTTATATACCTCTATCATATCCCCCCTTAGTCTCCTCTTTTCCAAGCTGAAAAGTCCTAACCTCTTTAATCTCTCCTCATATGGGACCCGTTCCAAACGCCTAATCATTTTATTTGCCTCTCTGAATTTTTTCTAATGCCAGTATATCTTTTTCGAGATGAGGATACCACATCTGTACGCAGCATTCAAGATGTGGGCGTACCATGGATTTATATAAGGGCAATAAGATATTCTCTGTCTTATTCTCTATCCCCTTTTTAACGATTCCTAACATCCTGTTTGCTTTTTTTGACTGCCGCTGCTTACTGCGTGGATATCTTCAAAGAACTATTCACAGTGACTCCAAGATCTCTTTCCTGATTAGTTGTACCTAAATTAGCTCCCATCATATTGTGTGTATAGATGGGGTTATTTTTTCCAGTGTGCATTACTTTACATTTATCTCCACGTTAAACTTCATTTGCCATTTGTTGTCCAATCACTTAGTTTTGTGAGATCTTTTTGAAGTTCTTCACAGTCTATTTTGGTCTTAACTGTCTTGAGCAGTGTAGTATCATCTGCAAACTTTGCCACCTCACTGTATACCCCTTTCTCCAGATCATTTATGAATAAGTTGAATAGGATTGGTGCTAGGACTGACCCTTGGGGAACACCACTAGTTCCCCTCTCCCTTCTGAAAATTTACCATTTAGTCCTACTCTTTGTCATAAACAGATAGTTAAGGGTTAATTCCCCTTTTACCTGTAAAGAGTTAAGAAGTTCACATAGCCTACCTGACACCTGACCAAAAAAACCAATGAGAGGACAAGATGTTTTCAAAGAGGGAGGAGGGAAATCAGTCTTTGGACTGTTCAGAAAAGTTTGTGCCAGAGTGAAAGATCCAGGAATCAGCCATCTAACATTTCTTAAAAGTTGTAAGTGTTTAGAAAAGGAATGTATTAGATTATGTTTATTTACTTTTGTAGCTTTGTTTTGTATAAAGGAAAATTCAAATTGGGTTTCTTTGTGTAACTAAGGTTTTTGCCCAGAGACATCCTCTGTGTTTTAAATCTGTTGTCTGTGAGAGTAGTTTGCATGCTAATCTCACAGAGATATTCCTTTCACCCTTTTTCTTTAATTAAAAGTCATCTTTTAAAAACCTGATTATATTTTCCTTGTTTTAGGATCCATGAGTTTTTTGGATCTCGACTCACCAGGAATTGATGGGAGGTGAATCATTCTCAATCCGGTTAGGAAAAGGGGGATAAAGACTGAGGAAATATTTGGGGGGAAAACAAAGTTTCCAAATAACTCTCCCATAAATGTTTGTTTAAATTATTTGGTAGTGGCAGCTACTAAATCTAAGCTGGTAAATAAGTTTAGGGGTTATCCAGGCAGGTCCCTACATCTGTACCCTAAAGTTCAGAGTGGGGGGGCACCTTGACACCCTTTGTTCCCTATCTTTTAACTAGTTCTCAATCCATGAAAGGATCTTCCCTCTTATCTCATGACAAGTTAATTTACGTAACAACCTTTGATGAGGGACCTTGTTAAAAGCTTTCTAGAAATCTAAGTACACTTTGTCTTCTGAATCTCCCTCTCCACATTTTTGTTGACCCCTTCAAAGAACTCTAATAGATTAGTAAGACATGATTTCCCTTTACAGAAACCATGTTGACTTTTGCCCAACAATTTATGTTCTTCTATGTGTCTGACATTTATATTCTTTATTGTTGTTTCAACTAATTTGCCCGGTACTGATGTTAGACTTACCAGTCTATAATTGTCAGGATCACCTCTAGAGCCCTTTTAAAATATTGGCATTACATTAGCTATCTTCCAGTCATTGGGTACAGAAGCCGATTTAATGGACAGGTTGCAAACCATAGTTAATAGTTTCGCATTTTCACATTTGAATTCTTTCAGAACTCTTGAATGAATGCCATCTGGTCCTGATGACTTGTTACTGTTAAGTTTATCAATTAATTCCAAAACCTCCTCTAGTGACACTTCAATCTGTGACAATTCCTCAGATGTGTCACCTACAAAGGATGGCACAGTATTGGGAATCTCCCTAGCATTCTCAGCTGTGAAGACTGAAGCAAATAATTCATTAGTTTCTCTGCAATTACTTTATCATCTTCAAGTGCTCCTTTTGTATCTCGATCGTCCAGGGGCCCCACTGGTTGTTTAGCAGGCTTCCTGCTTCTGATGTACTTAAAAAACCATTTTGTTATTACCTTTTGAGGTTTTGGCTAGCTGTTCAAACTCCTTTTTGGTTTTTCTTATTACATTTTTACACTTAATTTGGCAGTGTTTGTGCTCCTTTCTATTTACCTCTTTAATAGACTTTAATAGACTTTAAGGTCAGAAGGGACCATTATGATCATCTAGTCTTATCTCCTGCACAACACAGGCCACAGAATCATATCCACTCACTCATGTATCAAATCTGTGTCTGAGCCATTGAAGTCCTCAAATCATGGTTTAAAGATTTCAAGGTGCAGAGGATCTTCCAGCAAGTGACCCATGCCCCACACTGCAGAGGAAGGCAAAAAAAAACCTCAGGGCTTCTGCCAATGGGCCCTGGAGGAAAATTCCTTCCTGATCCCAAATATGGTGATCAGTTAAACCCTGAACATGTGGGCAAAACTCACCAGCCAGACACCCAGGAAAGATTTCTCTGTAGTAACTCAGATCCCACCCCATCTAACATCCCATCACATTTACTGCTAATAGTCAAAGACCAATTAATTGCCAAAAGTAGGCTATCCCATTATACCATCCGCTCCATACACTTATCAAGCTTAGTCTTGAAGCCAGATATGTCTTTTGCCCCCACTGCTCATCTTCGAAGTGTCAAAGTTAGAATCAGGACTCACAATTTGTCAGACCACTTTGTTTTATTAGCACAGCGCTCCGCCAATAACACCCAGATAATGTGAGTGGCCATGCAAGACCCAAACAGTCTTATTTATACAGATAAAAGAGCGGGAATTAGACAAAGGGACAAAGAAAGCAAAACAGTAAAATTCACCTGGGGCACAGCATGCATATCCTATTTCCTTACTAACTCTTATCAATCTAAGGCTAATACTTCACCAATTGCCCTTAAACGGTGCAATTGTTCTATGTTAATGTCTGTATTCCTGACACCTGGATTGCAGCATTCCAACAGTTTTGCTTAAAGGTACAGACAGCATTTCTTTAATCCTTTCTATTTTCACAATATAATTCATTCTACTTTCACAACCCCTCGTTTTGGTCAAGCGCACACCATGACCAACAATTACTGGGTTCCACAAATTAACTGTTCCTTATCTCTTTGTTCATCAGTGATATTCAAAATCATCATATTAGCACTCTGTTTTGGGGCAGTCACCTGGGTGACACAATTCTGGATACAACAGGAGATTAACTGAAAGCATACAAAAATCACTAAGGCCATGGCTACACTTACAGTTTTGCAGCGCTGGTAGTTACAGCTGTGTTCGTACAGCTGTGTAGGGCCAGCGCTGCAGTGTGGCCACACTGACAGCTACCAGTGCTACAGTGTGGCCACATTTGCAGCACTTGCAGCGCTGTTGGGAGTGGTGCATTGTGGGCAGCTATCCTACAGAGCACCTCGTCCCATTTTGGTGCTGTGGCTTGTGGGAAGGGGAAGGAAGTGTGCGGGTCTTTCCGCTTCCTGTTCCAACGCCCCGTGGTGGTTTGCTACACATTCCGAGCAGTTTGGCGGCATTGTGAGTCTGCAGCACGATTTCTGAGATTTCTGTTACAAATGGAGCCTGAGCTGCTGAGGACGTTGCTGATGAATGTTGCCAGCACATCACGCATGGCAGTGGAGCTATTCCTTCAGCTGCAAAGTGACAGTGAGGAGTCAGACGATGATATTGAAACGCCTGACGCTCAAGACACTCAATTGCTTGTGGCAGTAACAGAAGTGCTCAGCACCGTGGAACGGCGCCTTTGGGCTCAGGAAACCAGCACTGAGTGGTGGGATCACATCGTCCTGCAAGCCTGGGATGACAAGCAGTGGCTTTCGGATGAGAAAAGCCACTTTCATGGGACTGTGTGCTGAGCTCGCCCCTACCCTGCGGCGCAGGGACACGAGATTGAGAGCTGCCCTGCCAGTGGAGAAGCGGGTGGCTATTGCAATCTGGAAGCTGGCAACTCCAGACAGCTACCGATCGGTGACGAACCAGTTTGGAGTGGGAAAGTCCACCATTGGAATGGTGCTGATGCAAGTTTGCACAGCCATTAATCGCACCCTGCTAAGAAGAACTGTGACTCTGGGGAACGTGCAGGACATTGTGGATGGCTTTGCACAAATGGGTTTCCCTAACTGTGGAGGGGCAATAGATGGGACACATATTCCTATTCTGTCACCACCCCACCTGGCATCAGAGTACGTTAATCGCAAGGGGTATTTCTCCGTGGTTCTGCAAGCGCTTGTGGATCACCATGGGCGTTTCACTGACATTTACTCAGGATGGCCTGGAAAGGTGCATGATGCACGCATCTTTCGGAACAGTGCCCTGTTCAGGAGGCTGAGGGCCGGGACTTTTTTCCCAGACCGCAAGATCACAGTAGGGGACGTGGAAATGCCCACTGTGATCCTTGGAGACCCCGCTTACCCCTTAATGCCATGGCTCATGAAACCATATACAGGGAAGCTTGACAGGAGCAAGGACCGGTTCAACTACAGGGTGAGCCGGTGCAGAATGACTGTGGAGTGTGCTTTTGGCCGTTTGAAAGCCCGCTGGAGGTGTCTTTATGGGAAGCTAGATTTGGGGGAAAGCAGCATCTCCGCTATTATATCCGCGTGCTGTACCCTCCATAATATTTGTGAAGGGAAGGGTGAAAGATTCAGTGAGGAATGGACCTCTGAGGTTCGATGCCTAGAGGATGAATTTGCACAGCCAGAGAGCAGGGCTACTAGAGAGGCCCAGGAAAGGGCTTCAAGGATTAGGGATGCCTTAAGGGAGCAATTTGATGCTGAGAGCCAACAGTAATGTTTGGTGCCTTTGCTGTGCTCCTTTCTACCTTGGGGTACAATATTTACTACTTCCTGCAATAATAAAACGTATTCTAAAAGCCATAAAATCCTTTATTCAAAGTACAGTACATAAAAGGCCAGGGGGGTTAGGGTGGTGGACTGTACATTCAGAGGTTTGAATATGTCCTGTTTGGATTACTGTTCAATGTCTGCTGCACTTCAGGATTACTGTGCTGCAGGGTAATGGGGGTGGAGTGCACAGGGTAAGAATTGTAATTATCAGGGCTGGTAGGTGATCGTACAGGTGTTGGGGGCAGCTGGAGGTAATACGAAACTGGCTGCTGGAGAAAGGTGTTTTGTGCAAATACTGGGGAACAAGAAAGAGAGCTTTGGGAGGGGTGTGGGTTACCACGGTACAGATCTGCCTGCATGGCTACGAGAGACTCGAAAGACTCAGTTTGGCGAGCCAGGAGGCTTATCATCTGCTTTGAGGTTTTTTTGGTAGCCAATTCCTTTCTCCTGCTTTCTGTTTGCCTCCACTCATACATTTTCTCTCTCCATTCGTGCGTCTTCCTACTTTCTCTGTTGTAGTGAATCATAACGGCTTTGATCAATTCTTCTTTTGATTTTCGCGGATTTTTTCTCAAGTTCTGCAAGCGACGTGAGGCCGGTGATCCGGCTGCATTAGTCAAGGTCACTAAAAAAAACATAGATAGAAACATGTAATGCACAGAGGCTACATTGTTTATTATCACACAGTGAAGGAGTTTTTAGACTTCTTGTAGCATCCTTCCCACATACCTAACATAACACAGACAGGCCAGGGAAGCGAAGGCATGGCGAGCAATGGGGTGAGTGTTTCTGCCCCGACTGCGCCTGGGAGGGGGAATTGACCGATGGGTCACTGGGGTTTATCTGCACTGGGTATAGGAGGTAGCTGGTGTCCTGCACAGGGGACAGTAGTGAACAGGAAGGTGGCGAGCTGCTGGTAAGGAGGGGGGCGGTCCGCGTAACTGCCGGCCTGCTGGTAGGGGGGGGAACGCACAGCTGTGCTAGCTGCCTGCTGGGAAGGGGGGGAGAGACCGGAGAGCACTGTGGGGCTGGCTGCCTGCTGGGAAGGGTGGGGAGAGACCGGAGAGCACCACGGGGCTGGCTGCCTGCTGGGAAGCGGGGGGGAGACCGGAGCCCACTGTGGGGCTGGCTGCCTGCTGGGAAGGGAGGGGAGAGACCGGAGCGCACCGTGGGGCTGGCTGCCTGCTGGAAAGGGGGGGGGAGAGACCGGAGGGCACTGCGGGGCTGGCTACGTGCTGGAAGGGGATGGGGAGACCGGAACGCACCGCGGGGCTGGGGGGGGGGACCGCGAACCTGGCGGCCTGCACTCAAGTATCCCTAAATTCTCAACAGGGTTTCCTACTGCCAGATATATCACTGCTGCGTGTTATCTGGGAAGAGAGGGAGGGTCTTCTACAGCAATGTGGATTCCACCCTGGCCCCTATGCAGCTTGCCTGTGTGCAGCCATGGTCCCCCCACCCCTCACTGCACAGTGGATCAGACGAGTTAGCCTGACCGGACAAGGACCACGGTGGCTCTCCCGATAAACTTGAGAAAGCACATTGCGCACGCTCTGGCTGCAACTTTTCAAGAGATTACCGAGGCCAATTACAGAGACGTGATAGAGCAAATCAATGGGCTATTCCACGTTTAGGCATGCATGCAGGCAGCCATAACCCAAACCCTCCTCTCCCAAAACATAAAAATCTGCTTACCCCGAGCACGCTCCGCAGCTTCTTCCTCACCAGCAACTTCCCGCTGCTGCGACTGGCTAGCCTCCTCCTGGCTTGAGAAGAGCTCCTAGCTGCATGCCTCTTGGGACTCCGGGGTGTCTCCCTCCATGCCAGTAGCCTCACTGTCGGCTTCCTCTACACCCTCCCCCACTTCTCCCTGCTCTGAACTCTCCATCGTGCTCCTAGGATTGGCAGTGGGGTCACACCCAAGTATGGCATCCAGCTCCTTGTAAAAACGGCAGGTTGTGGGGGCAGCTCCTGAGCAGCGATTTCCCTCACGGGCTTTGCAGTAAGCACTCCTCAGCTCTTTTATTTTGACCCTGCACTGCAACGCGTCCCGTTCATGGTCCCTTCTCAGCAAGGACTGTGATATCTGCCCATAGGTATCATAATTTCTCCTTCTGGAGCGCAGCTGTGCTTGCACAGCTTCCTCACCCTAAACACTGATGAGGTCCTGGAGCTCGGAATTGTTCCATGCTGGGGCTCGTTTGGGGTGTGAAGGCATGGTCGCTGAATGATTGATTGCACTCCACACCTGGCTGAGCAAACAGGAAGGGGATTTTTAAAATTCCCGGGGCATTTAAAGGTGGGGTCAGCTGAGCCCAGGGCAGCAGAGTGTGCACGATTACCAGAGAGGCTTCTAAGGTATGCTGAGATACCTCCTTATACCCTGGAGGTCAATAAAAGCGCTGGTGGACGTCCACACTTGCTGACCAGTGCTGGATCACCAGCGCTGGAATCCCTACACCCTAGGCTCTACCGGGTGTACAGCCAGCGCTGCAACCAGGGAGTTGCAGCGCTGGCCGTGCTTTGCAAGTGTGGCCACATCCTAACTCACCAGCGCTGCAACTCTCTAGTGTAGCCATGGCCTAAGATTCCAAACAGGATAGTTAGGGCTCCCTGAAACAACCAGTTTCCTATGCCAGAGAAATTGAACAGGTTACGTAGCCACTTCCATAAAGAACTCAGCTCTACTTGGGGAAGATATGCGATTTGTTCTAAGTGGCTAGCGTGATCTATTACCTCATTGGTATCGTCAGGTATAAACAGACAGCATTGTTTTCTAATGAGAGCACAGGTCCCTCCTTTGGCCACCAGCACTATGTCCAATGCCTGACGGTTCTGGAGGGCCACCTGTCAGATCGCCCCTGTTTCTTTGGCCAGGGCTCTTAAACTTTCTCCAGTTTTATTTGCCATTATTTTAACTACTGCTTGTAACCTCAGGAGCCTTTTTGCCTGGTGTATTACTCCCCCAAGTGGGATAAAGGAACTGCCAATAGCCTCTTCCCAGGTGTCACATATTGTGTTAAATAGACAAGGTCCTCCAGTGAGGTCTGGGGAATTGAGTGAGATAGCCAGGACAGGAACACCAGTTTGAGAGTGGGCTGGGATGTGGTTGCAGACCCAGCATTTAGAAATAATAAGGGTCTGAGCTATGCACACTTGCTGCTGGATAAAAGTATTGTCATTGTGGACTCCTCAGACCTTAAGACACGAGCAGTCGAGGAACAGGCACCACCAGAGGCGCATGTTGGAGGCAGGGCCCTTCTGGTTCTGACAACCTCAACTGAGGAAACCACAGTCACAGTTTTATGTCCACCAGGCAGCAGGTGCTAGGCTCACTACTGCTTCTTCTTGGGCCTTACTTTAGATTGTCGTCTGCTTCTGGCAACCCTTATGAGAACGTAGATTGTAAGGTATTGCAGGCTGTTCCTCTATGTCTTCTTCTGGAGTCACAATTGGCTATGCGTGGTCCTGAGGTGATGATTGGTTCACTGTGGGTGATGCATTTTTACACGGCGAAGCATGTATCCACTCTGAGATGCCAGACAGTTTAACAGCCGTCGAGGTAGTAAGCAGTGCCTGGTGATTCTTTGATGTTCTTTACGTCTCTTTACTACTTTTTCTTTGACTCTGGCTGTAACAATGGCCTTCACACCTTTATCTTTTCCTGATGCATACATTCCTCATTCACACAAATAGATTGAGAATACAAACAGTAGTATTTTATATCAAGCAAAAAAGCATTGCAAATTAAACCTTGCTAAGTTTTACAATTAATAACTAAGACAATTTACATTGAGACCCAGGCCTTCAAAGTTTCTCTAATTTACTTAACATAGATACAATAGAGAATCCTGTCTCTTACTACCTAAATCTTAAAACAAAGAGTTAGAGAGGGCCCAATTTGTAATGCATATTGGAAAACAGAATCTTATCGTCCCAGGGGGTCATTTCTTTCTGCTATTTAAAAAAGGTGGCTAGCAGGATGAAATCAAATTATACTTTAATTCTTATGGGATATTATAAAATCCTGCTCTCACATATCCCCCTTTTGACACTAAGATTATTAATCACCAACAGATTCGGTGGCGTAGACCTTACTGTGGCTGTGCGCCTTTCCGCTCTAGTGGAGGACCGCTTGGGCCAAATGCCCAGGTGCCGGCTGCCACGGTCATCCTACAAAAATGGTCAGGAATCACACAGCCCCAGTGAGGATGGTTGCCATCTCGGTGGAACCTCCAAATTGTCAAAGTTAGAATCAGGACTCACAATTTGTCAGACCACTCTGTTTTATTAGTGCAGCGCTCCGCCAATAACACCCAGATAATGTGAGTGGCCATTCAAGACCCAAACAGTCTTATTTATACAGATAAAAGAGCGGGAATTAGACAAAGGGACAAAGAAAGCAAAACAGTAAAATTCACCTGGGGCACAGCATGCATATCCTACTTCCTTACTAACTCTTATCAATCTAAGGCTAATACTTCACCAATTGCCCTTAAACGGTGCAATTGTTCTATGTTAAAGTTTTATTCCTGACACCTGGATTGCAGCATTCCAACAGTTTTGCTTAAAGGTACAGACAGCATTTCTTTAATCCTTTCTATTTTCACAATATAATTCATTCTACTTTCACAGAAGGCTGTTCCAGAACTTCACTCCTCTGATGGTTAGAAGCCTTCATCTAATTTCAAGTCTAAACTTCCTGATGGTCAGTTTATATCCATTTGTTCTTGTGTTCACTAGGATTTGACTTCCACTTTTTGAAAGATGCTTTTTTATCTCTCACTGCTTCTTTTACATGGTTGTTAAGCCACAGTGGCTCTTTTTTAGTTCTTTTCCTGTGTTTCTTAATTTGGGGTATACATTTAAGTTGGTCCTCTATTATGGTGTCTTTGAAAAGTGTCCATGCAGCTTGCAGAGATTTCACTCTAGTCACTGTACCTTTTAATTTCTGTTTAACTAACCTCCTCATTTTTTGCATAGTTCCCATTCTGAAATAAAATGCCACAGTGTTGGGCTGCTGAGGTGTTCTTCCCACCACAGGAATGTTAAATGTTATTATATTGTTGTCACTATTTTCAAGTGATCCTGTTATAGTTACTTCTTGGACCAGCTCCTGCACTCCACTGAGGACTAAATCAAGAATTTTGTCTCCCCCTGTGGGTTCCTGTACCAGCTGCTCCAAGAAGTAGTCATTTAAAGTATCGAGAAATTTTGTCTCTGCATTTCGCCCTGAGGTGGCATGTACTCAGTCAATATGGGGATAATTGAAATCCCCCACTATTATTGAGTTCTTTATTTTGATAACCTCTCTAATGTTCCTTAACATTTCATCGTCACTATCACTGTTCTGGTCAGGTGGTTGATAATAGATCCTTACTGTAATATTCTTATTAGAGCATGTAATTACTATCCATAGAGGTTCTATGGAACATGTGAATTCATTTAAGATTTTTACTTCATTTGATTCTACATTTTCTTTCACATATAGTGCCACTTCCCCACTCCTGCACAACCTGTTCTGTCCTTCCGATATGTTTTGTACCCTGAAATGATTGTTTCCCATTGATTGTCCCCACTCCACCAGGTTTCTGTGAAGCCTATTATATCAATATACTCCTTTATCCCAAGGCACTCTAGTTCATCCATCTTATTATTTATACTTCTAGCATTTGTGTACAAGCACTTTAAAAACTTGTCACTGTTTGTCTGCCCTTTTCAGATATATCAGATTCTTTTTTATATGAATGTTTCTCATCTGGTCTGGCCTCTTCCATCCTCTGCTCCTGACTATAACCTAGATAATGTCTATCAATAGACTCTCCTCTAAGAGAAGTCTCTGTCCGAGCCATGTGCTCCTCTGCAGCAGTCGGCTTTCCCCCATCTCCTAGTTTAAAAACTGCTCTGCAACGTTTTTAATATTAAGGACCAGCAGTCTGGATCCACTTTGGTTTAGGTGAAGCCCATCCTTCTGTATAGGCTCCCTCTATCCCAAAAGTTTCCCAGTTCCTAATAAATCTAAACCCCTCCTCTGTACACCATCGTCTCATCCACGCATTGAGACTCTGAAGCTCTGCCTGCCTACCTGGCCCTGCGCATGGAACTTGGAGCATTTCTGAGAATGCCACCATAGAGGTCCTGGATTTCAGTCTCTTCCCTAGCAGCCTAAATTTGGCCTCCAGGACCTCTCTTCTACCCTTCCCTATGTCATTGGTATCTACATGTACCACGACCACTGGCTCCTCCCTAGCACTACACATAAATCTATCTTGATGCCTTGAGAGATCCACAACCTTCGCACCAGGCAGGCAAGTCACCATATGGTTCTCCCGGTCATCACAAACCCAGCTATCTATGTTTCTAATGATCGAATCTCCCATTACTAACACCTGCCTTTTCCTAGTGACTAGAGTTCCCTCCCCTGGAGAGGTAACCTCAGTGCAAGAGAATACCCTAACACCATCTGGAAGGAGGGTCCCAACTATGGGGACATTTCCTTCTGCTTCCGTTGACTGCTCTGTTTCCCTGGGCCTTTCATCCTCAACAGCGCAGGGGCAGTTTGACCAGAGGTGGGACATATATACAGTGTCCCGGAAAGCCTCATCAACATACCTCCCTTAGCTCTTCCAGTTCCACCACCCTGGCCTCCAGAGCCCGTATGCAGTCTCTGAGGGCCAGGAGCTCCTTGCATCGAATGCACATATGTGCCACCCACCCACAGGGCAGGTAATCGTACATGCTACACTAAGTGCAATAAACTGGATAGCCCCCACTCTGCTGCAGGGCTTCTGCCTGCATTCACTCCTACAGCTATCTAGGTTAATGATAGGGTTTTTGTTTAAATCAAGAAGATGTGTCTATAGTTTGGTTGAAAGGTTTTAAAGATTGGCAAATGTACCTCACCCCCGTCCCAATCCCCTTCAAACTCTCTCTCACAACTCCCTGCTAGAGGCCCCTGTCTGCAAAGCTCCCTGGTCTCTTGCTCATGGCTATATAAAGCCCTGGACTTCCTGATAGCCCTGCCCCCTGACTAAGGCTCAACCAATGAACAGAGGCTTCTAGATTTCAAACCTAGATTTCAAAAGTATTATTTACTCTTTCTCATAATACAAGAACGAGGGGCCACCAAATGAAATTAATAAGTAGATAAGTAATAGTTTTAAAACAAACACAAGAAAGTATTTTTTCATGCAACACACTGTCAGCCTCTGGAACTCCTTGCTAGAGGGTGTTGTGAAGGCCAGTACTATAACGGGGTTTAAAAGGAAGCTAGATAGATTCATGGAAGATAGATCCATCTATTGCTTTTAGCCAGGATGGGCAGGAATGGTGTCCCTAGCCACTGTTTGCCAGAAGCTGGGATTGGGTGACAGGGCATGGATGACTTGCTGATAACCTGTCTGTTCATTCTCTTTGGGGCACGTGCCATTGGCCACTGTCAGAGGACAGGATACTGGTCTTGATGGACCTTGGTCTGACCCAGTATGGCCGTTCTTATGTTCTTATGTTCTCTTTTTAACAGTTAGTAGAAGTAATAAATTCCTATGCAAACAGCACAAGGAAGAGTAGAATATTTAACTTTAGAATTTCAAATGTTTTAGCAGCTCACTTGGCCATAGGGGCTAAAGGTAAGTGTTTAATCGAAACCCTCTCTGCATTGTGAGTGTTTCTATGCAAAATCTCAACATCCTCTTTACATGGGGGAGGTGAAGGCGGGGTGTGATATGCAATTTCCTACCATTGTTAAAGCAAAGATGATGGGCAGGACTTTATAAAAATTAGCCTTATTGCCAAGACTTTGAAATTCTGAACTGGGACTGGGAGGAGGGAGTGGGAAGAGACTATTATTGGCTTGGAAGTGTAAATAGAACAAAAGTCGGGGGACAGAGACTATGACTGTGGGAAAACTAAACAAAGAGCTTGGGAACTATGAAAAGGGAGCCCTGATGAACAGAGAGGGAGAGGCAGGGTCTGCAGGGCAGGAGAGTGAACCCTGTCCCCAGACGAGGGGTACCTGCGGTAGGTTGGGCCAGTCCAGGTTTTAGGGAAATGCTGAGGATTAGGTAAGACATATGCCTGTTGGCGTTTAGTTGCTTTAACACTTTTCTCTCTGGTCACTGTGTTCTATAGATACATAAATAATATCACTCTCCTGGGCTGGTAGTATTCAATATTTTCATTAATGATTTGGATATTGGAGTAGAGAATAAACTAATCAAATGTGTAGATAACACAAACCTGGGAGAGGTCACAAGCTCTTTGGATGAGAGTATTAGAATTCATAATGACCCTGATATATTGGAGAATTGGTTTGAACTCAGTAAATTAAAATTCAGTAAAGACAAGTACAAAGTACTAGACTTAGGAAGGAAAAATCAAATGGAAAAAATCCAAAATGGGGAATAACTGACTAGGCAGCAGTACTGCAGAAAATGTTCTGAGGTTATATTGGATCAGAGACTGAAATGAATGATGCTTTTTTGAAAACAGGAAATGTCCTTCTGGATTTTATTAACAGAATTGTCCTCCGTAAGACAGAGGAGGTAATTGTCCTGCTTTACTCAGCACTGGTGAGGCCTCAGCTGGAGCACTGTGTTCAGTTTTGGGCTATCTCTCTCTAAGATGGGTAGGTAGGACAAGAAATAATCCACTTGCATTGGAGCAAGGGAGAGTCAGGTCAGATATTAGGAAAAACCTTCTAACTATAAGGTTAGTTAAGTACTGGAACAAGGTACCAAGGGAGTTTGTGGAATCCCTGTTGTGATGTTGCACTCCCTATGTTTCATGGAAATATGCTTATGAGTGTGAATATGATGTAACTGGAATATGCTTTATGCAAAAGGTCTCCTGTAAGGTATCATAACAAAAGTTGTAAACTACTGAATATATTCCTCCTATTTGTATGTATGTATCATTCTTGTATCTGAAGCTAGAAATATGAAGTATAACTCTGAGGTCTTATTGTAATTATGCAAAGTGTGGGCCATTAATGGTGGCGTAGAATCTTTATGACTCCCATTGACTAGGACAATTGGTTGTAGGTGGTTTATTTACCTGCAAGCCTTCCTGTGTATGTGTGAGCCAGCCTGTGGGTAATGAAAAATGAGGTCTCAGAGGACATGTGCCCATGTCACATGATACTGGAATCTATCATAAATCTGGTACTTTTCCATTTAGAAGGAGGTGTGGGGACCCAGAGAGACACAAGACTCCTGCCTTGTGACAAAGCTATAAAAAGAGGTGGAGCAGAACAGAGGGGGCTGCCAGTCATGAGAGAGCCCCTGGTTTCCACCTAAGATGTCTGCTGGAACTAACAAGGACTGTACCAAGGGAAAGGATTGGGCCCAGACAAGGAAGGAGTCTAGTCTGTGAAAGAAGCTTATTGGAACATCTTTGAGCGTGAGATTTTACCTGTAATCAGTTTTTTAATGTATTAGGCTTAGAGCTGCATGTTTTTGGTTTATTTTGCTGGGTGACTTACTTTCTTCTGTCTGTTATTACTTGAAATCTCTTAAATCCTGCTCTTTATACTTACTAAAATCATTTTGTTTACTAATGAATCCAGAGTAAGTGAATAATACCTGGGGGGCAAACAGCTGTGCATATCTCTCTATCAGTGATATAGAGGGTGAACAGTTCATGAGTTTACCCTGTATAAGCTTTATACAGAATTAAATGGATGTATTTGGGGTTTGGATCCCATTGGGAACTGGATGTCTGGGTGCTGGAGATAGGTGACCTGCTGAGCAGTTTTTGGTTGAAGTCTGCAGCTTTGGGGGTGTGGTTCAGACCTGGATCTGTGGTGCAACAGGCTAACGTGTCTGGCTCAACAAGACAGTGTTCTGGAGTTCCAAGCTGGCAGGGAAAATGGGCTCAGAGGTAATTTCAGAATATCAGGTGACAGTCCCAAGGGGGTCTCTGTGACTGAACCCATCACACGTTGTCATAACTATAAAGGGAAGGGTAACAACCCTCCTGTGTACAATACTAAAATATCCCTCCTAGCCAGAGACACCAAAATCCTTTTACCTGTAAAGGGTTAAGAAGCTCAGGTAACCTGGTTGACACCTGACCCAAAGGACCAGTAAGAGGACAAGATACTTTAAAATCTTGTGGGGAGGGGAGGCTTTTGTTTGTGCTCCTTGTTTTGGTGGGTTTCGCTCTTGGAACTAAGAGGAACCCGACATCAGTCCAGGCTCTCCAAACCTTTCTGAACCAGTCTCTCATATTTTAAACTTGGAAGTAATAGCTAGGCAAGGCGTATTTGTTTATCTTTGTTTTTTTCAACTTGTGAATGTTTCTTTGCTAAAGGGAGGTTTATCCCTGTTTTGCTGTAACTTTGAAACTAAGGCCAGAAGGGGTTCCTCTGGGCTCTTTGAATCTGATTACCCTGTTAAGTTATTTTCTATCTTGATTTTACAGAGATGATTTTTACCTTTAAGAATAAGTTAGACAAACATATATCTGGGTTGGACTGGGTATACTTAAACCTGTCTTGGTGTGGGGGGATGGATTAACTGACTTCGTGAGGTTCTTTCCAGTCCTCCATTTCTATTTATTCAAAGATTTTATAAGCTATTCAAGCCTGCTCATTTTTTTAAAAGTTTTTCCCTAGTAGATAGTGTTTAACATCCTCCTAAGTTGCCAATGGACTGCAGAGTGATTCACCCTCTTCACATAGTATGAATACACCTCCTACTTCTATCCAAAACCAGAAATGTTTATTGAACATTTGTGCCCTATTTTGTCTTTGCTCCTAATATACTTTAAAAAATTCTCACTATTGGCCTTAGCCCTGCCAACTATTGATTTTTCCCTGATAGCTTTAGCTTCCCTTATTGATTTTCTACAACTGAGGGTATGTGAGGCCTTGCTCAGGTCACTCAGAACTGTCAGACATGGTTACTGCTCTGCTTCAACAAGTGAGAGCTTTGCTGCTGCTCAGCTATTGTCAGCTCCCTGCCACACTAGCTTGCCTGCCTGGCTAGCAACTCCTCAGGATTCTACCCTTACAAACCTCACCTTACTGGGAACCGTCAGTGAACCCCAGTGCCATAGTTCCCCAGAGACGTCATTCAGCCGCGGTCAGTCCCTCTCACTGGGTACTCACAGAAGTTATCAAATGTGCTGCCTCCAAAGAGACACCAGCCTGCTAATTTGGCTGAGGAGTTTACCCTTCAGTTTTATACAGAGTACTGGGATTATTTTGTAATAAAACTAGAGTTACTCCATCAAGAAAGAACAGATATTTAAGTGATAATAATTAGGAATGGAAGACACATGTATAGTAACAAGTAAAACAAAACAAAACATGCTTTCTCGTGACTAAAACGTCACTCCATCAAGTTACAGTCTCTGGCCTGGTCTACTCTATGGATTTATACCGAATTTAGCAGTGTTAAACCGAATTAACCCTGCACCCATCCACACAACGAATCCCTTCATATAGATATAAAGGGCTCTTAATATCTATATCTGAACTCCTCCGCGACGAGGGGAATAGTGCTCAAATCAGTATTGCCATGTCGGAATAGGGTTGGTGTGGCCGCAATTCGACAGTATTGGCCTCCGGGAGCTATCCCACATTACACCATTGTGACCGCTCTGGACAGCAATCTGGAGTCGGATGCACTGGCCAAGTAGACAAGAAAAGCCCTGCGAACTTTTGAATTTCATTTCCTGTTTGCCCAGTGTGGAGAGCTGATCAGCAGAGGTGATCACGCAGAGCTCATCAGCACAGGTAACTATGTAGTCTGAGAATCAAAAAAGAGCTCCAGCATGAACTGCATGGGAGGTACTAGATCTGATCTCTATATGGGGAGAGAATTCCATGCTAACAGAACTCCTTTCCAAAAGACAAAATGAAAAAACATTTGAAAAAATTTCCAAGGCCATGATGGAGGCCATGCCAGGGACTCAGTACAGTGCCATGTGAAAGTTAAGGAGCTCAGACAAGTCTACCAGAAAACCAAGGAAGCAAACGGAAGGTCCAGGGCAGGGCCACGAATATGCCGCTTCTACGCTGAGCTGCATGCAATTCTGGGGGGGGTACGCCACCACTACCTCACCCCTGTCCGCAGATTCCGAGGTGGGGGTAATCTTAGCCTTGCCTTAGGATTCTGAGGAGGAGGAAGAGGAGGACGAGCTTGCAGAGAGCACACAGCACTCCATTCTCCCCAACAGCCAGGAGCTTTTTCTCAGCCTGACAGAAGTACTCTCCCAGCCTTTCCAAGCCATTATCCCAGACAATGAAGCCATGGAAGGGATCTCTGGTGAGTGTACCTTTGTAAATATAAAACATGGTTTAAAAGCAAGCATTATTTAATGATTAATTTGCCCTGAGGACTTGGGATGCATTCACGGCCAGTACGGTTACTGGAAAAGTCTGTTAACATGTCTGGGGAGGGAGCGGAAATCCTCCAGGGACATCTCCATGAAGCTCTCCTGGCGGTACTCCAAAAGCCTTTGCAGAAGGTTTCTGGGCAGCCAGCCTTATTCCATCCTCCATGGTAGGACACTTGATCACGCCATGCGTGTAGCAAGTAATCTGATATCATTGCATGACAAAGCCTAGCTGCATATGGTCCTGGTGTTTGCTGGCATTCAAGAAACATCCGTTCTTTATCTCACTGTGTTATCCTCAGGAGAGAGATATCGTTCATGGTAACCTGGTTAAAATACGGGAATTTAATTAAGGGGACAGAGATGGTTGGATTGTTTGCCTGTGGCTTAAAAGAAATCCTTCCCTGCATTTAGCCAAGCAGGTGGGGGGGGGTGATTGGCGCCGAGCTTTCTCGTGTTTGGCTAGCTGGGATCTTCCCTGCTACCAGCCATGCAGTGGGGGGGAGGGTGGCTAGCAGCGATCTTTCCTGCTACCAGCCACGCGGTGCGAGGAGGAGTAAAGTGATCATCCCAGAGAATTGGATGGGGGCAATTCTGGTGCTTCATGTTAACAGGAAAGAAGCAGCACTCAATGGGCTTTGCTTGCTATATGTGATAGGAGGGCGTTGGTTATATGAAGGCTGCAGAAGCCGAAAGACAATGGTTTACCATGGCCACATGCAAGCTGAATTCTGATGCCCGGACCTGCGTCTGTGATCTCTAACACCAAAGCCGCAGGCACTCAATATCAAGATGCAAAATGTGGCCTTGTAGTGAGATTACGTGTGCCACGTAAGGTGAATAGTGTTGTTCATCTATCGCCCCCCCACAGTTAGGGAATCCCATTGCAGCAAAGCCATCCACTATGACCTGCACATTTCCCAGAGTCACAACCTTTTGTAGCAGCAGCTTAATGATTGCTTTGGCTACTTGCATCACAGCAGCCCCCACAGTAGATTTGCCCACTCAAAATTGATTCCAGACTGACCGTTAGCTGTCTGGTGTTGCAAGCTTCCACAGGGCTATCGCCACTCGCTTCTCAGCTGTGAGGGCTGCTCTCATCTTGGTATTCTGGCGTTTTAGGGCAGGGGAAAGCAAGTCACAAAGTTCCATGAAAGTTCCCTTATGCATGCGAAAGTTTCACAGTCACCGGGAATCGGCCCACATCTGCAACGCTATGCGGTCCCACGAGTCTGTGCTTGTTTCCCGGGCCCAAAATCGGCATTCAATGGCTAGAATCTGCACCATTACCAGCATGATCTCCAACGCGCTGGGGCCCGTGGTTTGAGAGAATTCTGTGTCCATGTCCTCATCACTGTCATCGTTGCACTGCCGTAGGCGCCTCCTCCTCGCCTGGTTTTGCAGGTCCTTGTTCAGCATAGACTACACGATAATGAGTGAGGTATTTACAACATCCATGATTGCTGTCTTGAGCTGAGCAGGGTCCATGCTTGCCTGCTATGGCATCTGCACAGTTCACCCAGGAAACAAGGCACGAAACAGTTATCTGCTACTTGCACGGAGGTAGGGGTGAGGCTGTACCCAGAGCCACCCGCAACAATGTTTTTTGCCCCAACAGGCACTGGAATCTCAACCCAGAATTCCAATGGGCGGGGGAGACTGCAGGAACTATGGGATAGCTACGGGACAGCTAGCCACATGCAACACTCCGGAAATCGACACTAGCCTCAGTACATGGCCGCACACCACCAAATTAATGTGATTAGTGTGGCCGCGTGCACTCGACTTTATACAATCTGTTTTAAAAAAATGGTTTCTGTAAAATCAGAATAATCCCACAGTGTAGACATACCCCAAGTCTAAGCAGATTTTTCACCCAATCAGTTCCAGCTACTCTTGTTTTCCAGGCCAAGAGGATCCACTTTCCATTAGCTTAAAGGGTGCTGTTCTCCCTATGTTCCATAGGAGATAGATAAAAAAATGGCTTTTTGCCTCTGCTCAAATCTTCCCAAACTTCATTCACTTTCTTTGAAGAAGCAGAAAGGTTTCCTGGGGGTGCAACCACCATCCCCAATTGACATCGTTAAGGGGTCATTGTCCCCCACTTGCGTGCCTGATGGCTTTGTTTACCTTACATGTAAATGGACTTTTCTTTATCTTTATTCTCACCCTTGCTTTATTTACATTGGAGACACAGTCAAGCCAGCGAAACAACAGTCCTTTGTTTAGGACAGCTAGGCTTAGGCACACACTTTAGGAACATATTTCCAGCACACATCTATCATTCTTTAAACCTCACCCATTCATGCACCACACAACAATATGAATGATCGGCATGAGAGCAGTTTCCATGACACCTTACACAACACCTTTTAGATGCAGATTTCAACACTAGTCTGTTCGGGCAATGAGCATGTCAGGCCAGAAGAGAGTTGTGGTATGCAGTGAGCTCTGAGGGTTGGCACTGGGGAACTCCCTGGCCACAGGTACGTCTACACTTCATGCTGGGCATGTAATTCCCAGCTCAAGGGGACTATCACACTAAAAATAGAGTGTAGCTGCAAGCCTAACATCTCCCAGGATATGCTAACAAGCCCCTCTGCCAAGCTGTATGTTACAATCCTTACAGTGACCTCCAAACAGAGATTAAAAAAAACAGCAACTCCTTTTAACCCTGTGATACACATTTATCATTGTATTGTATCCTATGAGTTAGAAACAGTCCATAATTTCTTACACACTGTGAATTATTTCTAGTCTATAACAGGGGGTGTTATTCAGCGTGTTTCTCATCTCTCCTGAGCCCAGGTCATTCTGAATCACTCAAAGTGCTGAATGGAGAGAGTTGGTGCGACAGGAGAGTTGAGATTTCCCTCCGCGGTATGTGGGGCAGAGTGCTGGATGACCAGTGGGACATGAACGATGCTACTGTGCTGTTCAGGCAGTTCCAGTGCGGAGTTGCTGAGGTAGCTTATAACCCCGCTAAGTCTGAGTGAGGAACGGGTCCTGTGGGGCTGAGAAGTGTCCGATGTGCAGGAAATGAGACTTGTCTGACTCACTGTGACAACTCCACGTCTGAGACAGCCCAGGCAGGAATTGCTGAGGACGTCAGTGTCGTTTGCTCAGGTGATTTGTTTCCAAATCTCACAAACATTTTCTGTTCAGTAGGAAAATGCATATTAACAGCTGGGATCTATCCCTGCAGGGAGCAGTGGATCAGACTGGTGAATGGAGCAGGTCGCTGTGCTGGGAGAGTGGAGATTTATTACAATGGCAGCTGGGGGACAGTCTGTGATGATTCCTGGGACCTACCAGACTCCAATGTCATCTGCAAACAACTGGAATGTGGACATGCCATCAATGCAACTGTCTCTGCTCATCATGGGCAAGGATCCGGGCAGATCTGGCTGGATGATGTGAACTGCTCTGGGAATGAATCCGATCTCCGGGTGAGTCCTTCCAGGGTCTGGGGCCAGCACAACTGCAGACACAAAAAGGAGCCGGAGTTCTCTGCTCAGGTCTGTTCTGTGAATGCTTTTGTAAGCTGTGTTACCAGGGGATTTAATGGAGGGGGCAGACGTTTAAGGTGATAGCTGAGAATGAGACTCTCCCTGACTGTTTTTGCCTGTAGCCAATCCTGTAATAAACTATATACAGATGAAAGGAAGTAAAGATATACACCCAAATGAGTTACCATTTACATCCTAGGAGTGACAGAGTCATAGTGATCTGTCAGTTCCAAATGTCCTTCAACGCTGACTCAGGGGCAACCCCTGGAGATCTCTTGCTTCAGTTTGGTGTCTCTAGCCCTGTCATAGTTCAAACAGCCAAAAAGATGAAAAATCTTCACATCTTTTATATTGATTTTCCTCTTCCAGCCTTCAAAGTGATGGGACTAGGCCTTCTGCATGTACTGATCCATAGGTGCATTACGGCCATTAACTAATTCTTTATATTGTGATGATCCTTGATAGCTCATCAGATTTTGATAGTCCTTGGGGATGGATTGTGAGACAGAGGTTTACTCCTGTGCCGGAGTTCACAAGTTCAGAGCAAACATTTTCAGTTATAAAGCAAAACTTACATATTTTCTTGTAGAACAGACCACAGTCATTACAAGTGAGATTAATGCCTGCAGCAACTAACAATAATTTCATAGAGTCTAAACACTAAATAGATTCTTACAAGACTAATACCTGTTTTGAGGAAAACTTACAAACTCGTGACCTGGCCTGGTCTCCAGCTACGAGATTGTCAGTTCTCAGCTGCAGCCTGGGCAAGAACTGGCATATGATCTGCCAATGTCACAATCCTTTCTGGCCTTAATCTATTACAATCTGTATGTAGCTGCTGGCAAATGGTGGCTTCCAGAGATGTCCACTGTATTTCTAGGGCGCCTGTGGTGTCTAAAAGAGGCTCTCATTCTTGGAGTGGTTCTCTAGCAGTTCCTTTAGCAGAATGATACATAGGATCGTTAGCAATCGCTGGGATTTCACTCTTCACACCCCAGTTTATTTCAGAATCAGATTATTTAAATCCCCTTTTTGTGCATTTCCTTCTAGAATTCACAGATCTGAGGCTGGTGAGTGACCGTGACCATTCTGGGTGGCTGGAGGTTTTCTACAATGGGACGTGGAGCAGTGTTTGTTCCAATCAGATGTCTGGAGTCATCCCAGCAATTGTCTGCAAACAGCTGAACTGTGAGGATGGAGGGCAGATTGTAAGAGACTTTGAATATGGAGGAAGTTCTGGTCCCACATGGCTGGACCTCGTTGCATGCAGTGAGCAGCACAGCTCCCTCTAGCAGTGCCCGTCAGAGCCCTGGAATCCAAAGTCATGTGATAATCGAGCAGAAGAGACCCATATTTCTTGCATTGATAATTCTGAAAATACCTGCATGCACATGTGCAAACACACATTTACGCAATGTGTTTAATTAATTGAAGGGTTAGGATAGAACTTGTTGTTGTTCACACCTCAGTGTAGGTAGATTTAAATTCTCAACACAAGATACATATTTTCACAGTCTTTTATAGGAATAAGCATTTCTCTGATAAAGAACAAACATGGACATTAACCAGTAAATTATAAAAGAGATCAGTGTTACGCAGTGTGCTAACGTAGTGTGAGAATGAAGAAAAGCATCTCCCTAGAGACTGTCATTAGTCGGCTCTGTGGTTATTAATCCTTTCGGGATGAACAATCAGAGATGGGCCCAGGCTGTGCAGTTTGTGTGGAGACTGGAATCCCCCACAAGTCTGTGTGTATAACAGCGTGTGTGTCTGAGTAACAGCTGAATAGCAAATTAATTAGGTATCAGATGACCCAGAGTTCACATTTCAGTTCATAGAGTGCTGAAATTAGACATTTAAAATACAGATAAATTCTACTCTCACATCACACACACAACCCAGTGCATTCACGTCGGCTTTTTCTCTCCATAGGAAAAAAAGCAAAACCAACTCAGACCCTATTTACCAATGCCCAAACTCTCCAAGCTGCACAGGTATCTCTGCTTCTTACTGTTTCATTCTTGGTCCCTAAGGACTTTCCCAGCTTCCCCAGTAACATGTGAGGTTTCTGCATTTCCAGACCAGGAGAAGTTCAAGTCATGGGAGGAGAGGATAGATGCTCAGGCAGAGTGGAGGTTTGGTACCGCGGCTCCTGGGGAACAGTTTGTGATGACTCCTAGGACATGGCAGATGCTAATGTTGTGTGAAAACAACTGGGCTGTGGATCTGCTGTGTCTGCCTCTGGGGAGGCTGCATTTGATGAGGGGACTGGTTCCATCTGAGTGGAGATGCTGAATTGGCGAGGGACAGAGTAATCTCTCTGGGACTATCCTGCCAAGCCCTGGGGCGAGAGTAACTTTGACCATAAGGAAGATGCTGCTGTGAATTGCTCAGGTGAGTGACAGGAGATGTTTCTGCTACGTGCTGTAATTTTCAGGGAGGAGGATGGACCAGCCCCCACTTTTGTCCTAGATCAGGCCCTCCCATCTCCTGTGTGCAGGAGCATCCTGGAGGTTGTGAGATGGATCCTTTCTCAGGTCAGACTAGCTCAGACATCAGCCCACAAAGCCGCTGTATTCATCACAGGCTCCAGTGTGCTGGTTTGTTACTAGTGTCCTCATTGCTGCACAGAGCACAAGGGACTTGGGCCCAAATTCACTAACAAACAGGCCCTGTGCTGCTGTGAGCAAGTTTGTGGAGGTGAGAGTTGGACAGTGCCCCCAGGGTCTCTCAGAGGTGAGGTTCTCCCTGGTAACAAACACATCACTTCCACCTTGCTCCAGACTCCAACTCTCTTTCCTTTCCCTTTGCAGGTCTGACAGAGAGGACAGATTCTCTGAATACCCCAGTGTGAGCCTCTGTACCTCAGGGGAACACCCTACACCCCCATGTTCATCTTTATAAAATGATTGTGCAGTATCCAATGCAAAGTTTGTCATGTTGGGTGTCTTCACAAGGCTCATGATGCACTGCGCGTGGTTGTTATGGTGATGATACAGTAATTGTTTCAGGAATGTTATAGTAAGATTATAGGTTATAATTTCATGTATATACTTATGAGGCTGAAAATGTATCCTCAGAGCTTAAAGCAAGCCCAGGCAAAAACTCCCCAAGAACAGAGAGGCAGTTCACACCTCGTCAGGGCATGAATGGGACAAACCCAGCCCAGCCTCACAGGAACAATGGAAACTGGCTTAGGCAGCAACTAAAGAATCTGTTAGACCCTCTAGGGAGTCATCTCCATTCCTTTGATCTGTTTGAGACTGCGATGAGGTAATGCTCACCTAACTCTGAAGTGCAGCTTAAAATGCGTTTTGCTTTTATTTCATTTGACCAAATCTGACTTGTTATGCTTTGACTTATAATCCCTTAAAATCTATCTGTATAGTTAATAAATCTGTTTGTTTATTCTACCTGAAGCAGTGTGTTTGGTTTAAAGTGTGTCAGAGACTCCCCTTGGGAAAACAAGCCAGATACATATTAATTTCTTTGTTAAATCAACAAACTCATATGAACTTGCAGCATCCAGCAGGCATAACTGGACACTCCAAGATGGAGGTAACTAGGGTTGTGTCTGGGACCAGAGATATTGGCTAGTGTCATATGGTTGCACAATCCAATCAGTTTACATGCAAAAGGCTGTGCATGAACAGCCCAGGAGTGGGGGTTCTCACAGAAGAGCAGGGTAAGGCTGGCTCCCAGAGTCTAGGATTGGAGAGGCCTAGCAGATCACTGGTTCAGATAACACCAGAGGAGAATGTCACACCCAGATAAAACATCCCCCTCCTCCCATCAAGGGTTAAATTTCCCTGGTGCTGGGTCACAGAGGGAGGAGCTGCAAGCTGTAGCTGGAGAGAAGGAGCTCCTTTCCATTGCCTTTGAAATCTAGGGGCAAATGACATCTGGGTGGGAGCTGCAGGCCGTGCTGAGCAGGAGGTGGGCTATTATGACTAGGAATGGACGAGTCATTACACAAACTTAAAACTATTTCCCCATACTAATTTTTCTTCCTACTGTTACTCACACCTTCTTGTGAACTGTTTGAAATGGGCCTGATTACCACTACAAAAATTATTTTTCCTCCTGCTGATAATAGCCCACTTTAATTGAATTGTTCCATTAGAATTGGTAAGGCAACTCCTCATCTTTTCATGTACTCTCTCTATATATATTCCTACTGTATTTTCCCCTCCATGCAGCTGATGAAGTGGGTTTTAGACCACGAAAGCATATGCCCAAATACATTTGTTAGTCTCTAAGGTGCCACAAGTACTCCTCGTTGTTTTTTGCTTATGCAGACTAACTTGGCTACCACTCTGAAACCTTATAACAGGGAGCAGCTATCTAATGCCCTTTCCATCTGAGGCCCTGACACAACGTTAAATCACTGCAGCTTCACCCTGTGAGCTTGTCAATGGAGCCTGGTACAAGTCTTCATTGAAAAATGTTTTGGTGAAAAATGTAGATTCAGAGACACTGAAATATTTCACAAATTCCTGTTAATTTCACCCAATTGTTCCAAATATACATAGAACAAATCATTTCATTTCAACACTTTCTAAAGAAAACATTTTGTTGGTTTTTTTAATTTGATATTACTTTTCCATTAGACATTTCCTTTAATTTTATCTATAAAATTAAAATAAACAACAAATGTCCAAAAGAACATCAAATGGTTTTATTCAACATGAAACCATTTTTTTTAACTTTTGCCAGGGCCAGCTCCAGGTTTTCTGCTGCCCCAAGTGAGGGGGTGGGGGGTGAAAAAGCCGCGACAGTGCAATTGCGCCGCTCCACTCTTTGGCGGCAATTCAGGGGCAGGCAAATCCCATCCCACACCCTTCCTCCCTCCCTGACCCTGCACCCTCCACCTGCACCCCAACCCACTGCCCCCAGTCAGAACGCCTTCCTGCACTCAAACTACCTCCCAGAGATGGCACCCAGCACCCCAGCCCACACCCCAGCCCCCTGCCCAGGCTCTGAGCTCCCTCCCGCACCCAAGCTCCTTCCCAGAGCCTTTAGTCTGCATCGCCTCTTGCACCTCAACCCATGCCCAAGCCCTGAGTCCCCTCACGGACTCCAAACCCCTCAGCCCCAGTCCAGAGCCCTCTTCTGCACCTCAAGTCCCTCAGCCCTAGCCCCACCCCAGAGCCCACATCTCCTGCCAGAGCCTGCTGCACCCCCTTCTGCATCCCACCCCCCTGCCCCAGCACTGAGCCCACTCCTGCACTCCAAACCCATTGGCCCCACCCTGGAGCCTCCACTCTCAGTTGGAGACATCACCCTCTCTCACACCACAACCCCCTGCCCCAGTGAGCAGTGAATCCACCTCCTGGAGGCAACATTACCCTGATGAAAAACTAACTGTATTTCCCAGTAGGGCTTGTTAAGAAAATCAGGATGTTTACCCACCAGTATTGTCTATTGGCGTAACACTGGGGGCACTAACCAGGGGCATTACAAGAGCTGTGTGGAGGCCGAGGGGTAGGCAAGTGTTTGATGTCTTTGATCAGGATAACGGCCCATTGCAGGGATTTATGGTGGAGTTTGCCCAGAAGCTGACCTGGGACCCTCACTGCAATGAGCATTAGGGTTACTCAGTATTGGTAAAGAGAACCCACTGAAACAGAGATCGCTATAGTGCAGCAATGTTCTCTGCCAGCCTTTCCTGGCATGTGGCTATTGCAGCTTATATACACCTGTGTCAGACACTGTGTGACAGCGGGATGGGTAAAAAATAGAGATTTTACACCCAAGGGTCAATGTCCCACCCTTATTAGCTGGCTCAGCTCCCAGTGGTGTCAGTATGTTGGAGATCGATATTAGTTTATGGGATAAACTTTATCAGGAGAACGCATTGGAAAGATATTTTAAAAATAATGTCAAGTTTAGGAAGTTGGGAACAAAAATGGGCAATTCCAAATAATTTATATTTGTAATTATTACAGCAAAATGCCTTGTGGAGCAATTCTGCTGGACTAGATCCCAGTCACTACTTTCTACAATTCACACACACACACAAACACACACACATCACCCGCATAATCTGGGAGCTCTAGGATCCTTTCAATCAGCTACTAAGATGTATCAGATAAATGTGATATGTGAAATCCCCCACTCTGAGAGTTCCAAAGGAGGGTTTCTCTTACTGCCCTGAGGGTGGAAGCGCTGGTGACTCTGGGGAATCAGTATCAGAACAATTTGATTGGACCAAATTACCTTGTGATGATGTAAAAGCTTTGCCTCTTTCTCTGAGAAATGCTCCCTCTAGTGTGATGCCCAGAGACAGTCCCTGCCTGGTAGATAGTCAAAGCAGGTATTTCTATAGTGTTTGTGTGAAGTTGCAGGAAATACAAGTATGAGTGGGAAAGGATTCACAAATTTCCTCTGTGTAACTTCCTATTTCTTGGCCAGGATGGACATTTCCTGCTTTTTTATCCCTGTAATTTCTTCATCTTCAGCTTATGCCTTTTTCATATTAAATCCTTCTGAAAGTCTTCCCCATAGTGGAAGTTTTTCTTACCAGATGAATTGTGGAGTTTCCAGGGCTCATCACAGGGAGTGGCTGAAATTGAACAAATCCGAGAGACAAGGGTGGGCCACCTCTGGGTCTGGCTGCTGTTTAATAGGGAGTTTGGTTTACACTGAATGTTCTATCAGGTATGTGGTAAAAGTGAGACACCAGCAAGAGAACTTTCTGAGATGAGCAGCATGGTTGTTCCTAAACTGAATTCCGATTTGAACCTTTCATTGAATCCAAGGAGATAAATGGGAAATTCTCCCTGAGTAATTCACACCTGAAATTAAACAAACTGTGAAAAGATTTCCCAATTAGCAATAAATGCAGAGGATGAATATTTGTGTTAGGAGGATAAATGAATTTTAAGACAATAGTGACAAGGGGAAGGTAAATCAGAATCTGAATTTTCACTGAACCAATAAGGCTACAACAAGTAATAAGTCAATGAGTTCTTACTAGAAACCCCATTAAAACAAATCATCTTTGCACAGTGGCATGTTTATTTCCATGACAATCTACAAATATAGTTTACAATCAATGCTGAGCTGAGTATTGACCAGTGGAGAAGCCAAAAGTGTTTGAATGAATCCTCAGAGAAGTGATTACCAGAATGCTTGTGTAAGGGAACTGTTGTCCCCTTACTGACATTCCGTGGGGGTGTTTTGGTTGGCTAGCTCCCAGTACCAAAAGAATGGGGAGAGGCAAATACTACAGATCAGCCTGATTGACAGGGCAGGTGGGCTAATCGGAGTCAGGAGGCCAAGGTGGGTCATGTCCTCCGTGTGAGCTGGAATTGCATAGGGTGACTACACAGCAAGTGTGAAAAATCGGGACAGGATGGGAGGGGCGGCTCCAGGCCCCACACGCCAAGTGCGTGCTTGGGGGGGCATGCCGGCCACCGGGAGGGTGGCAGGCGGCTCTGGTGGACCTCCCACAGGCTTGCCTGCTGCGGGTCCGCTGGTCCCGTGGCTCCGGTGGATGCCTGCAGGAGGTCCACCAAAGCCGCGGGTCCAGCAGAACGCAGGACCAGTGGACCCTCTGCAGGCACGCCTGTGGGAGGTCCACCAGAGCTGCCTGCTGCCCTCCTGGCGGTCGGCATAGCACCCCCCGGGGCATGCGGCCGTGATTGGGGTGGCAAAATGTCTAGAGCTGCCCCTGGCAATAAGTGCCTATAGAAGAAAATGCCCCAAATATCTGGTTTGTCCCTATAAAATAGGAACATCTCGTCACCCTAGTCAGACAGAGTGGGGCCGAGCTAAGGAGAAAGCAGGGGCCCAAGCTGAGCTGGGGAGCAGAGATGTGCCCGCCAGAGGGGCCAGAAAAGCAGCCCAGGAAGCAGGTCAGAGCTGAGAGCAGAGTCACCAAAGCAGCCCAAAGAGCAGACCTGTGCTAGAAGCAGGGCTGCAGTCACAGAGCCATAGACACAGCTCAGGGAGAGCAGATTCTCTGGTGGGAGCAGAGCTGCAGCCACAGAGGCAGGGGCCAGAGAAGCAGCCCAGGGGGCTGGAGGCAGAGCAGCAGCATCAGTGCTGATGCAGAGTGGAGCCAGAGCTAGAACAGTGGAACTGGGGCTGGGGCTGGGGCTGGAGCCGGGTGCGGTGAGCAACTGGGGCCAGCCAAGGGGGGACTGTGGGCAAAGGGCCTAGCGCAGAAAGACAGTCCCAGCCAAGGGTCCTTGCAGGCCAAGCTGGGAAGGGGATATTAACCTGATGGGGGCTGACACAGGGAAGAAAGATCCCTATACCCAAAGCTCGGAGGTGTGTGGTCACCACCAGAGCAAGTGTCTAACCCGCAGCATCCCTGCAACACAGACAGGGCCTGATAAGAAGGCCTGGGAGCTACAAGGAACAGATTGTGAACTGCCCTGACATTCCAAAGACCTTTGTTAAAAAAACTTAACACCTCTGCCTTCAGGCTGCTTTCTAAGCAGCTAGAAAGGAGAAAAAAATCCTACTGGCTTTTGCTTTAAAATGATCCCACTGCTCTGCCACCATGTCAAGGTTCCTCCCCCACTCTGAACTTTAGGGTACAGATGTGGGGACCTGCATAAACACTTCTAAGCTTAACTATCAGCTTAGATCTGGGTTCGCTGCCACCATCCAGATTCTTCCATGTCTGGAACACTCCCTTTCCCCCCAAAACTTTCCCCTCCCTGAGTAGCCTTGAGAGGCTTTTTCACCAATTTCCTGGTGAACACCAATCCAGCCCCTTGGATCTTAACACAAGGAGAATTAAACCATCTCCCCTCCTTTCCCCCACCAGTTCCTGGTGAATCCAGATCCAATCCCCTTGGATCTTAAAACAAGGAAAAATCAATCAGGTTCTTAAAAAGAAAGCTTTTTATTAAAGAAAGAAAGGCAAAAATCATCTCTGTAAAATCAGGATGGAAAATACTTTACAGGGTAATCAGATTCATATAACCCAGAGGAACCTCCTCTAGCCTTTGGTTCAAAGTTACAGCAAACAGAGGTAAAATTCTCTCAGCAAAAAGGAACATTTACAAGTTGAGAAAACAAAAATAAAACTAACATGCCTTGCTTGGCTGTTACTTATAAGTTTGAAGCATGAGAGACTGGTTCAGAAAGATTTAGAGAGCCTGGATTGATGTCTGGTTCCTCTTAGTCCCAAGAGCAAAACAACCCCCAAAACAAAGAGCACACACAAAAGACTTCCCTCTACCAAGATTTGAAAGTATCTTGTCCCCTTATTGGTTCTCTGGTCAGGTGTCAGCCAGGTTTACTGAGCTTCTTAACCCTTTACAGGTAAAAGAAGCATTAACCCTTAACTATCTGTTTATGACACTAGCCTACCCAGTGGTATTGGGCTGGGACTGGGGACCTGTAATAGTCTTGTGAGGTGTAAGGAGGCGCCCTGGCTCCCCACTGCACCTGAAAGGGACAAGTCAGAGCAGGTGCCTCAGTGGGCAGAGTCACCGCCACCTGTCCCCGCCCCCCGGAAGTCAAGGGGCGGGACAGGAAGTATAAAAGCCCGGCCCCAGTGCTCAGTTGGAAGGAGACTGCCAGAGAGGACAGATGCTGGTGCCTGAGCTCCCGCCGGGCCCAGCCTGCCCTGTGCTCACTACCCAGAGGAGCGCTGGCCTGACCTGCCTCAGACCTGGTATCCGGAGGAGCGCTGGCCTGACCTGCCCCGTGCTCACTACCCGGAGGAACGCTGGCTGGACCTGCCTCGAGCCCAGTACCTGGAGGAACGCCGGCCTGACCTGCCTTGTGCCTGCTACCCTGAGGAGCGGCCTGAGCTTACAAACCGGTATCTCAAGGAGCTGCCTGAGCTTCCCTACGCCCAGTACCTGGAGGAGCCCATGGTCTGGGACTCCCCAAACGACACCAGTGAGAGACAGGTACCCAGAGAGGGAGAGTTTGGAAGTGGCCTGGGGGTAGCTGACCCTGGTTTGGCTCCTGAAGAGCCTGAACCCATGTCAGTGTGTTTCGGCCAGGATCCTCACTGACAGCAGCGGGTTTTGGCCGCTGCTAGGGCCCCGGGCTGGAACGCAGTGGAGTGGGAGGTCCTGCGTTCCCCCTGCCACCCTCCCAAGGGTGGCAGACTCCCCCTCTCCCTGGCCTGAGGAGGCCTTCTGTGTGGACGTATGATATACTGTGTTTGCTCAGCCTGATGAAGGCCTGAGCCTGAACTGTTACTGCCCCGCCCTGCCCCAGGGCTTGGGCTGATATACTTTGTGCTTACCTGACCCCAGCTGGAGGGCCGGGACCCTGCCTTGTTTGCAGACCCTTTATTCCCTCAATGCTTGCTGAGAGCTTAGGCCTACCCGGACTGCTGTGTGTAAGGAGGCGCCCTGGCTCCCCGCCATGCCTGAGAGGGACGACCCCGACACCACCGGCTTACATGAGGGTAGCTTGAAAGGCAGGGTTGAAACTTAACCTCTTCTTGGCATCCCATGTTAATGTTAAATAAATTTTCTCCTTTTCTGACCCTGAGCTTTTTGGTTCCAAACCAATGTGCTGCTAGGAACAGTGTCAGGCCCAAAGGGTCAGGGTGCAGTGTAGTTTGGAGCTCCCTATGGAGAAGCCACAGGAACAGCCTCCTTCTACGGACAACCTACTGGCCTTAGATAAGGGGCCCAAGTACATCCAGAGTCAGAGGGAGGAACCTGTCTTGAGTCTTCCATATTCCTGGTTGACTTGGGCACGTGGATTGTTGGTTGCTCCTGACCAGGATGCCCAGTACCTCCATTTTGAACTAAAAGGGGATCTCTTGGTGAGTGTGTGAGTGATCCAGGGCCGGCCAAACACAACTCCTGGTCCCCAAGTTGTATTGGAACTAAGTGTTAAAATTGGCCCAAGATGTACTGTGGTCCTGCCACTTGGGAGTGAAAAAGACCCAAGGAAGGATTCTGGCCCAGTTCTTTTGGCCCTTGGATTATTGCAATCTCAACAGTTATTGTGCATCCTGTCCAGAATGCCAACTGGGGGCCCCACAGGGCTCCTCAGTCCTCTTCCTTTTGTGAGCAGCCCTTTTGCCACCATTGGGGTAGACCGCTTGTGGTCCCTGGAATCAAGTTCAAGCTGGTGTCAGTTTAAGTTGATGACTGTTCATTATGCCACTTGGTAACCTGAGCCATAGCCCTGTGCTTGGCAGTGTCCCAGACACAATAGCTACCCAATTAATGGATGTGTTGGCAAGAGGGACATTTCTAAGTGTTCTCCTGTAAGACCAGGTCACAGCTTTCATGTCCCAGTTAATACCTCCTGTCAGAGTTCCTTCCCCACTCTGAACTCTGGGGTACAGATGTAGGGATCGGCATGAAAGACCCTCTAAGCTTATTTTTACCAGCTTAGGTTAAAAACTTCCCCAAGGCACAAATTCCTTCATAGCCTTAGTATCGCTACCACCACCAAGTGATTTAAACAAACATTCAGGGAGGGCCACTTGGAGTCCTACCTTCCCCAAATATCCCCCCAAACCCATACGCCTCCTTTCCTGGGGAAGCTTGAGAATAATATCCTCGGCAATTAGTACAGATGAACACAGACCCAGACCCTTAGATCTTAAGAACAATGAAAAATCAATCTGGTTCTTAAAAGAAGAATTTTAGTTAAAGAAAAGGTAAAAGAATCACCTCTGTAAAATCAGGATGGTAAGTACTTTACAGAATAACAAAAGGCTCAAAAACACAGAGGATTTCCCCTCTAGGCAAAACTTTAAAGTTACAAAAACAGAGATAAAGCTCCCTCTCAGCACAGGGGAAAATTCACAAGCTAAAACAAAAGGTAACCTAATGCATTTCTTTTCTGTTATTACTTACTATTTCTGCAAGACTAGATGCTTAGTTTAGATATGCTTAAGGAGATATAATTTTCCTGTCCTGGTTTCTTGGCTGGCTCCCAGAGAAACAGATTGAAACCTTCCCCCACAGATTTGAAAGCATCTTCTCCCCTTATTGTTCCTTTTGGTCAGCAGCCAACCAGGTTATCTGAGGTTCTTAACTCTTTACAGGTAAAAGAGGAATTTACCCTTTACAGGGTAAAGAGGGATTTTATGCCTCCCTTAACTGTATGTTTAACACCTCCATTTTGTGGTCTCCTGAAAATTTACTCAGTTAAAACCTCCATTGCCTGCAAACAGCCGGCCTGGTAGAGCAGCTTAACCATATATTAAAAAAAATATTGCAAAAAATTATAACTAATGTGTAACACTCTGCACCTTATATTCACCAAATTAATATAATTATGATATGGTTATGATATAATTGTGATATATTTTGTACAAAGTATGCTTTGTGAGATATTTTAAAAGTCTTAATCTGTTACGGTTTAACAGGATATTAATGTTTATGTGCTACAATTATATCTAGAGTTATGAAGTTTTTTATGTATCTGCCACTAAAATATGTTGTGAAATTAAAAACACTGGAAACCAGCCTTTCAAGTGCAACAATGAAAAGGCCAAACAGCGTTAATGGCCTATTGAGGGAATGCACAAACTCACAAGGATTACCCCAGGAACTGGGTACAATAGAAACCTCTTAGAGATAGCACTGGGCAATGCGGACTGTTTCAGTCAGGTCACAGAAAAAGATCTTCCCAGGAAGATGGAAAAAACTGTAAAAGAGGAAAGTGACATTACTAGGGGGCCCCACTCCTCCTACAACTCAACACCTGGAAACACCTGAGGAACAAAAACTGAACTGGAGAAAAGGGAGTCCCAGACAGAAAAGAAGGAAGCCTGCCTATCTATGGAAGATTGGTGGACTGTTTGTGCTATCAGACAGGGTGAGACACAGCTTGATTCAAATCTTATCCAGTTTAGAGAATTTAGATTGTGTTTTTGTTTCATTTCTTATGGTAATCTACTTTAATCTGTATGCTATTACTTATAATCACTTAAAATCTATCTTTCTGCAGTTCATAAATCTATTTTATATTTTACCTAAAAACAGTGTGATTTGACTGAAGTGTTTGGGGGAAAATCTTAGTTCAGTTAACAAAGTCTTGTGCATTGTCCTTTCCACATTGACGGAGGGGTGGATAGGGTGATAAACTCATATACTGGTCAAGTTTTTGACCAGAGCAGGACAGTGTAGTTCAGGGGTTCTCAAACTGAGGGTTATGAGGTTATTACATGGAGGGTCATGAGCTGTCAGCCTCCACCTCAAAACTCCCTTCGCCTCCAGCATTTATAATAGTGTTAAATATATTTTAAAAAGTGTTTTTAATTTATAAATGGGATTGCATTCAGAGGTGTGCTGTGTGAAAGGGGTCACCAGTACAAAATTTGGAAACCACTGAAGTAGTTCATAGGTGCAAGGCTGTGGAGCTGGGTGTATTTTGGCTGGAGTTTCTCGCTATTGTTAATTCATGAGTGGTTCTGGGAGCACTCATGCAATCTAACCAGGTGTGGGGCTCCACATGCTGTCATGCTGAGTGATAGTAGCACCTGGATGGGGTTTGCTGCTTGTCACTAGCAAGACATTGAGAGACATCCTAGGCTGGAGAGTTAAGAGCACAGTGGTACCCCAGTTCCAGACTGCACCCTGGGAATGCTCATTGCATAAGAAATCCCAGAACTGGGACAAAATGTCCCTGTACATGTAGTTTGCAATTAAGGAGGTTCCATAATCCTCCACCAGCTTTCCACCCTTTCAATTGCCTCTCAGGGAAAGCCTGCCCCTGGCCCACCGGGAGGAGGCCAGAGAATTGGTCAAGCAAATGTCCTTACTACTAAACTAGGTGGACCCACCTAATCAAACACTACATATATCTGAAACCAGAAGTGCTGCTTCCAGGTACAGGAGTGGTTAAAGGACACAGCCAAGAAGGAATTACTAACTGTGTTGCAATTGGGTGTATCTGAGGAATCAGATAGTGACTGGTGCAGTCCATATTTCATATGGTGAAATAAAGCAAATTCTCTGCAGTGCTGGTACTTCACATCCCAGGGGGGACACAAACCCCAGGTTGCCCCAGTGATACTTGGCTTCTCTTCCTTATACATTTACACTTCGCCAGCGAGCCAGTGCCACACATATGAATGAAGACTTTTTTTTCGCAAGATGGAGGAAGAGTCTGTAAGATCAAGAGAAGTCTCCAAGTCCATTCCAGGGGGAGGCACGTGGCAGGGTAGTCTGCCATTTAAGGGGCTGAAGAGCCATGGAGCAGCAAGCCCTGGCCTAACAAGAAGCTGAGCAGAAGATGTTGGGAACCAGCTTATCATAACCTTAGTCCCAGATTTGGACCTTAGCGTCCAAAATATGGGGGTTAGCACGAAAACCTCCAAGCTTAGTTACCAGCTTGGACCTGGTACCTGCTGCCACCACCCAAAAAATTAGAGTGTTTTGGGGCACTCTGGTCCCTCTGAAAACCTTCCCTGGGGACCCCAAGACCCAAATCCCTTGAGTCTCACAACAAAGGGAAATAATCCTTTTTCCCTTCCCCCCTCCAGGTGCTCCTGGAGAGATACACAGACACAAGCTCTGTGAATCCAAACAGAGGGACTTGCCCTCTCCGTTTCCAATCCTGGAACAAAAGCACTTTCCTCTTCACCCAGAGGAAATGCAAAATCAGGCTAGCAATCCAACACACAGATCTCCCCTTGATTTCTTCCTCCCACCAATTCCCTGGTGAGTACAGACTTAATTTCCCTGAAGTAAAGAAAACTCCAACAGGTCTTAAAAGAAAGCTTTATATAAAAAAGAAAGAAAAATACATACAAATGTTCTCTCTGTATAAGATGATACAACACAGGGCTAATTGCTTAAAAGAATATTGAATAAACAGCCTTATTCAAAAAGAATACAAATCAAAGCACTCCAGCACTTATATTCAGGCAAATACCAAAGAAAAGAAACCATAGAACTTACTATCTGATCTCTTTGTCCTTACACTTAGAAACAGAAGATTAGAAAATAGAACTACTTCTCCAAAGCTCAGAGGAAGCAGGCAGGCAGACAAAAGACTCAGACACACAATTCCCTCCACCCAAAGTTGAAAAAATCCGGTTTCCTGATTGGTTCTCTGGTCAGGTGTTTCAGGTGAAAGAGACATTAACCCTTAGCTATCTGTTTATGACACAGCTGATCTAGCTAAGCAGTAATTGATGACTGTCTCTGATGTCCAGCTGGGACATATAAGTGAGGATCCAGGTCTGTAAGACGGGGGCACCAGGACAAACATTTTCATAAACAACAGAAGGGCAGGGTGGCAGGCCAGCTCTGTGGTCCGCCTGAGGCGAAGGGAGGGTTGTGAGCATTGAGCTACTGGATCCTAGAGGACCCTGCAGTATCAGTCCAGGTCAGGACTATCACAATTGTTACTTTTCCATATACCCTGTGGAGCAGGAGAACAGCAGGACCTGTATAGAAAGCTAAAACTAAGTTGAGTGTGGCTGACTTTCACCTTCCATCTGATAGACATACCAGACTACACACTCTTTGGCTTTTGCCAGGGTCACATTGTGCTCATACATAGGCTATTGGTTGGCTCTCTTGCCTTTTGTCTTTGCCTATCCCATTCTTCTTGTATGTTCTCAGTTTCTAAGTGAACTCTTTTCCCTACTGCCCTTTGTAAAACAATACTCGGCCAAAAGCTCCTGGGTGGTGTGATGTTACACTCCATATGCTTTATGAAAATATGCTTATGAACATGAATATGATGTAACTGGAATATGCTTTATGCAAAAGGTCTCTTGTAAGGTATCATTACAAAGCTTATAATCTACTGAGTGTGGTCATCCTAAGTGTATGCATGTATCATTCTTGTATCTGAAGCTAGAAATATGAAGTATAACTCTCTGAGGTCTTATTGTAATTATGCAAAGTGTGGGCCATTAATGGTGGTTTAGAATCTTGATGGCTCCCATTGACTAAGACAATTGGTTGTAAATGGCTCTATTTACTTGCAAACCTTCTTGGGGATGTTCAAGCCAGCTCAGGAAGAATAGAGGCTGGGGTCTCACAGCACATGTGATCATGTCACTTGAAACTGGAATCCATATTAAATCTGGTACTTATACCCAGAGAGACAAAAGATTCCTGCTTTGTGCTAAAGCTATAAAAAGGTGTGTAGCAGGACAGAGGGTGCTGCCAGTCATGAGAACTGCCCTGCTTACCACCTAAGATGTCTGCTGGAATTAACAAGGACTGTACCAGGGGAAAGGATTGGGCCCAGACTAGGAAGGAGTCAAGTCCGTGGAAGAAACTTATTGGAACATCTCTGAGGGTGAGATATTACCTTTAATCAGTTTTTTAATGTATTAGGCTTAGACTTGTGTGTTTTTGCTTTATTTTGCTTGGTAACTTACTTTGTTCTGTCTGTTTTTACTTGGAACCACTTAAATCCTACTTTTTATACTTAATAAAATCACTTTTCTTTATTAATAAACCCAGAGTGAGTGATTAATGCCAATATCTGCTAAACATCTAGTGTCTGCACCAACCCCCAGAAGTGCTATTGGTGTTTAGGAGAAGGTGGTTTGGGGATTGTTTGGGTGGTTTTTTTGGAGGAGGGGCAGGGAGGTTAATAATGATATAAATATATTATTTCTTTTTGTGCTCAAACAGCTGACTCATTTCACTAAATACAAATGTAAAACACCTGAAGTAGAGACCAGCTGTGGATAAATTCAGCCTGAAACATAAAAAAAAGCTATAAAGAGCTGAAAAGGGATCCTTTCAAATGGAAATGCTCAGGCAACACCAGGGCAGGCTCTACAGTTTTTGCCGCCCCAAGCAGCACGCTGAATTGCGGCTGTGGGTGGCGGGGGCAGTCCGTGTGCCCTTAGGGCGACAGGCGCATTTCCGTGGCAGCAGCAATTTGGTGGCAGCTTCTATGTTTAGCTGAAGCCGCCGCGGACAGCTAAACATAGAAGCTGCCGCGGAATTGCCCTCACCACAGAAACACGTGTGCTGCCTTAAGGGCACACGAACTGCCCCTGCCTTGTGCAGTGGCAATTCGGCGTGCTGCTTTGGGGAAAAACAACAGGCACTGCCGCCCTTTGCAGAATGCCTCCCTAAGCACCAGCTTGGAATGCTGGTGCCTGGAGCTGACCCTGGGCAACACTGACCATAGCTTGAAGCGCAGGGATTCCTGTGTGCTCCAACTACAGTACTCACAAGATGACAGTCATCCTGCCATACAGTTGGATGTGGCTGTCAATGGTCAGCTCTTGTAGTGGATTCACTCAGTTTCAGCAATTCCTTGGATAAATTTGATTCACTAGATCTGGTGACCTCAGTGACCTTAATTTCTCCAAAGTGGAGGCTTCATAGTAGAACTGTTTGAATAGGAAAATGATTTACATATAATCTCAGATAAACAGCTCCAACTCCATTTGCTGCTGTTCATGAGGTCAGGCCACTATACAGATGACTGCTTGGGGCTCTCTCAATTACTTTCCGATCTTATGAATATCAGGAATTTGTCCTGGAAATGCATGATTGGATTATTGGAAGGGTCATCCTTAGGATTGATGGGGTCCTATGCAGTATTATTAAACTGTTGCCCCTCTGCCCGACGGTAACCAGGGCTGAAAATCCTGGGGAGAGTGGGAAGGGATGAGGCAGCAAAGGATACCAAGCTGCCCAGCCCACCTCACAGCAGCGGAGAATCACAGTTCCCCGCAGAGACGCCTGTACCCTCATCTTCAAGCAGAATGTGCGGCACTGATGCATTCCACTCTGTGAATAAGGCCCCTGCCTAAGGAGACTACAGCACGTGCTAGGTGTGCAGGAGCCGACCTCCTCTTACCTGCTGTCATAGATGGTGGGTGAAGCTGCAGCTTGGGGATGCTAGCTCTTCAGTCCACCTCTTCTGCCTGTGGCCCTGCCAATACTCCATCCCTGCTCTGCCCTGAGCCTCGTTCTCTTCCCTCCGTCTCTCACCTCTCTTCCCTCCCCATCCTTGATCACCCCCTTCCAGTCAATTCCCTTAAAAACCCAAATGAAGCAAATGACCAGGGCCATCCTTAGGATTTATGGTGCCCTAGGCAAGATTATTAAACTGGTGCCCCTGTGCCTGTCTTGCTCTTAGCAACACAAACATAAGCTTACAGTACTGGAAAACTTGCCACATGCATGTTACTAAAACCAGTTTAACTTAATTAAGGACACTGTAATGCTGATGGACTAGCACTAAAGAAGTAGCACTATAGAAAAAATTCTGATTTGACAGAATGATGCAAATAATATCATTTTTTTTAATTTGTCAATATTTTATTGGAAATTTATATGAAGAGGTATTGAAACAAGGATTAGTTTTTAATTAAAAACAGTCTTTCTGTCTTTTTTGGCTGCAAAATCAGTAATAATGTCATCATATGACAAAAACAAAGTGATGTCTTGTTCGATTGCAAGAATAGCAAGACCAGTCAAGTGTTCCTGACTCATTGTAGAGCGGAGATAGTTTTTAATGAGCTTTAGTTTTAAAAAACTCTGTTCTCCTGATGCTACTGTTACAGGAATTGTTAGTAGAATACGAGTGGCAATGTACACATTAGGATATATGTCAACAAGTTTGCTGGTATGAATAAACTGTACAATGTCCATCATCGATTTTGCACGTGGCAACAACTCAATTTTTTGTACAATTCAAGTCCATTTAAATCAAAACAATCACCATGCTTCAGGAGGCTCTTTAGGTCAGGGGTCCCCAACGTGGTGCCCGCAGGTGTCCCGGCACCCGCAAGGGCATCTCAGTGCACCCATGTACTGGCCGGAGGACAAGCATCTGCTGAAATGCTGCCGAAATTCGTCATCATTTCGGCAGATGCTTGTCTCCCATCACGGTCCTTCATCTGGCTCCCGCCAGACGAAAAAGGTTGGGGACCACTGCTCTAGGCTCTTGCACTTTGTCATTAGTTGCTCTTGTTTTCCTATTTCGTTGAATTTAGTCCCGTCAGCCCGCTGCCAGCTGAGTGAATGGAACCCCAGCAGACAGGTGGGTTGAGTGGCTCAGCTGAGGTCTCAGCCTGAGGCCTGCTCAGCCACTGCCAGCCTGGGGTTCTTTGGGGGTCCCCAGGCCAGCAGTGGGTGCTGAGTGGGACCGGTGGCTAGCACCCTGGGTTCCAATGGGGCAGCAGCTGGAACCCCAGAGCAGTGGCAGGCTGAGCCGCTCAGCTCGCCGCTGCATGCCATCAAAAATCAGCTCGCATGCAACCTTTAGCATGTGTGCCATAGGTTGCGGACCCCTGCTCTATACATTAGTAAGGAGATGAGCATATTAGAGTTCTAGGAGGGCTCTATTTAGCAATAACAGGGCTATAGAAAAGTCAGTCGACATTTTTTGTTTCTCTGATGAAAACTGGTCCATTCCCTTCCCCATACCAAACTTATCACAAATAATTGTCAAAAACTCAATTTTCTGTTTTTGGCTAAGATATTGATTTTTTTAAAAAAATGTTGAAATTGAATTCAGGATTGTTAGCAAGCATTTTTAGCAAACAACGTTGTTAAAAATGACACGTTAAATGGCAACACAGTACTGCTTTCATGCTTGGCTCACCCCCCCGCCTGCTACTCCAACAGCTGCAGTAGAGGAAGAGATAGGTGGAAAACTGCAGGACCCCAAAATCCACCTCTTGGGGTGCAGAGTGGCAACAGCAGCAACAAACCCTCAGGTCCGATCACACACCAATGGGCACCACTGCCAGCCGAACAGATCATTGTGAAGTTAGCACAGCATCTGATCTCAGGGACAGGGCACCCCTGGAGCCACAGCAGCTCATCCTGCCCTGTGCAGCTCCGCCCGGATGAGATGGATCACTGCCAGCCCAGGGAAGAGATGCGCTCCCCAGCTAGGGTGTTCAGATCCAGATGTCCTGATTTTATAGGGCCAGTCCTGATATTTGGGGCGTTGTCTTATATAGGCACCAATTACCCCTATCTAGGGTGACCAGACAGCAAGTGTGAAAAATAAGGACGGGGGTGAGGGGGAATAGGAGCCTATATAAGAAAAAGACCCAAAAACTGGGACTGGCCCTATAAAAGTGGGACATCTGCTCACCCTACCCCAATCCTCTGTCCTGATTTTTCGCACATGCTATCTGGCTATCCCTAGCCCAGCCCTGTGCGACCCTTCCAATCCTGGCTGCCTGCCGAGGAAGTGAGTTACTTTCACTTTCATTCCTCAGTAGGCAGCCAGCCAGCCTCCACTCCCCCCAGCACCTCACCAAGCCAGCCCTGATGGAGGGGAGGGGGAAGAGAGGGGTGCTCCTTGGCGGAGGGAGGGAGAAATGGAGGGGTGCTCTGTGGGGCAGAGGGGAGAAGAATGGACGTTATGGGGGACAACAAAGGATACTGCCAGAGCCGCAGAGCCTGCCTCACCTCACGCCAGGGGAAAGAGTCACACTCACAGGTGATTTCTTTCCCCCACCCCTTCCCAGAGACACCAGCAGCCGATCCCCTCCCTCAGACTGTGCTGCATTCGGCTCTCTCTAGGAACCATCAGCCCTGCTCTTACATGCTCCACTGCTTCCCGTCTGTTCAGGCTCTTGCAGAGCGGTGCCCCCAGACCTAGTGGTGCCGTAGGTGGCTGCCTATTCTGCCAATGGCTAAGGACGGCCCTGCAAATGAAATTTGAAAAAAACACTCTTCTGCAATTTCTTTCTAAAGAAAATGGAGCATGTTTTCCATTGCATGCCAGGAAGTGAAGCCTGGACATTCAGAAGGTACCTAATTAAAGGCACTAAACTTGAGAATAAAAAATGTCAATTCTGGGTTTTTTGATATACCTTGAAGTTTGTCAGAGATTTATTGCACAGACTTTGTAGTAAGGGCAAGTCAGATGTCCTGCTGAATACAACATTAAATATTATAGAATAAATTATGCAGCTTTTCTGTTTTACATTTTCTTAATCTATATATCTAAGCTGATTTTATATTTTAAATATACTCTTAGCCTTTATAAAGTAATCATTCCAGATTACTACATATTTAACTCACTGAAACAAAGAGATTATTTTAAATTAATCAGTCACAGAGGCTTAGTGTGTTCTTAACAAGGTTCATTTCTTTTTAGAAAAAGGGAACAGTAATTTAGTTTGTGTGATCTCCATAACAATAGACATGTTTATGGAATTTCACCAACTTTAAAAAATATGTTTCCAAAGATTTTAGGCATAACAAAAGATTTTATATCTTACTAAGGTGGTGATTTTGCTGCAGAGTTCTCTTAAAACTAGTTCATCAAATAGTCAGAAGTAAAGAAAGCTGGACAAACAAATTTCCCTATCTGGAAAGAAAGGGGTGTTGTCCCTTTAAGGGCTCTCTTCAACAGGGCGGTGAAGTGAGAAAAGGGTGGACAGAAAGGACAGGAAGACTTTGGAAGCAAGTTTTTTTTTTCCTACAGTCATTACAATTAAAATGTGTATTTTAGATAAGAGTGATCTTTTGAAGGAGTTATTTTAAAAACTCTATGTCTGAAGATCCAAGCATTTAAGGCTAAAGATTTTGCATATAAAAATCTATGCAAGAATTTTTTAGAGATGTGATTTTATAATCTTCACCAACTCACTAATGAAATAATTTTAAAGCAAATTTTAAACTAAGGTCCTGTAGACTAGCATGTTCTGAGTAAATATTACAGTCATACACAACTGTTTTTGTCAGTACATTCAAAAAATGACAGTATATACCTGGGGTTGGCACATGCCTGTTAAATGACTTCATTACCACTTGACCCAGGAGTGCAGGTGCCCTACGTTTTCTGGTGCCCTGCGCAGCCACATATGTTGTGTATGCCTAAGAATGGTTCTGATTACTGGATCCTTATTAATGAGAGTGCATTATGTGTTTTTCTTCTTCTCCTAGAAGTTTCTCTCATCTAGCAGAGGAGCAGACCCAACATTTTGGGACCAATCACACACCACAAATAGCAAACAGCTAGGAGTTAGTGTGAACAGTTTGCAAACATTCTTTGGGCTGAGAATACCTAAGACATTTTTATGAACTGGTGCAGGTGAGCAAAACTTATCACATTTTTGGGTTGATAACAAATGTTCAGCAAGATCTATTGCATACTCAGCTTGGTGAAGCAACATAGATTATGTAAATAGTTAGATTGATGCCCTTTCAATGGAATGGTTCAGAAAACACATGAACAGTTGTAAACCAACAAGGGAGAATGATTTGCCCTTCGGCCAGGTTGATAGAGGTATTTAGGCATTGCTACGTTCAGCACTGCAAGGCCTAAGAGTATGTCTATATTGCAGGCTTGCCATTTGTTTCCCCCCCTACCCCCTGCATTCACTCAAAGCTCTAGTCATAACTATAAATGGAAAGAGTAACAACCCTCCTGTGTACAATACTATAAAGTCCTTCCTGGCCAGAGATACCAAAATCCTTTTACTTGTAAAGGGTTAAGAAGCTCAGGTAACCTGGCTGACACCTGACCCAAAGGACCAATAGGGGGACAAGATACTTTCAAATCTTGGAGGGGGAAAGGCTTTTGTTTGTGTGCTTTGTTTTGGGGGTTGTTCGCTCTTGGGAATAAAAGGGACGGACATCAATCCATGCTCTCCAAATCTTTCTGAACAAGGCTCTCATATTTCAAACTTGTAAATAACAGCCGGGCAAGGCGTGTTAGGTTTATCTTTGTTTTCTCAATTTGTAAATGTTTCTTTTGCTAGGGGGTTTACCTCTGTTTGCTGTAACTTTGAACCTACGGCTAGAGGGGTTTCCTCTGGGCTCTTTAAATCTCATTACCCTGTAAAGTTATTTTCCATCCTGATTTTACAGAGATGATTTTTACCTTTCTTTCTTTAATTAAAAGCCTTCTTTTTAAAAGCCTGATTGATTTTTCCTTGTTTTAAGATCCAAGGTGGTTGGATCTGGACTTACCAGGAACTGGTGGGGGAAAGGAGGGGGAATGGTTAATTTCTCCTTGTTTTAAGATCCAAGGGTTTGGATCGGTGTTCTCCAGGAACCTGGTGGAGAAGTCTCTTAAGGCTACCCAGGGAAGGTTTATAGTACTTGTGAAGGAGATATTCTGGTGGGGAAGTAGACAGAATTTCCCAAATGACTCATAAATAATTTGGGTGGTGGCAGCAAAACCAGATCTAAGCTGGTAATTAAGCTTAGAGGTTCTCAGGCAGGTCCCCACATCTGTACCCTAGCGTTCGGAGTGGGGAAGGAACCTTGACAGCTCTTAAACGTGTTTAGAGGAGCATTTAGTCTGTAATAGTGTGGGGCATAGTTTACGTTAAGCCTTTACCTTACCCACTCCCACACACCTCATTTTGAGATAGTCTTCCAGTGGCATTCCCTACTATTCCCTGTATTTTCCCGCCCTTATACTTACTCAGTTCCCACTCACCCTATATGCACCAGAAGCTACCTGATGGTTTATAGACACATGCTTGGCATTTAACCCTTTGTTTTCCACATGGACTGCTCTAGGTTCTACATAGCTTAGTCCAGCTCTGCCAAGCAGGCCAGAATATGTTGATCCTGACACATGCTGCCGGCTGGCTGGACCAGAGCGTAATCGTTTTGAAACTGTGGAGCTTGCTCCAAATCAAAAACCACCTGGTGTGGTCCCAAGTGGTGCAGCAGCTCCTAGCAGAAAATCAGACACTCCGTGAGCAGCTACCATGGTCCCTGGAAGACAATTCCATGTTCCAGGGTCGGGTTGGGCTTCTGCCTCTGAACAGGGTGCTGCAGTACCACTACCTGAACAATTTAATGGGAACCATAAGAAGTTCAGTGTGTTCCTGAACCAACGTCATCTCCTATTATTGCTCCATCCTTGAATGTATCAGAGAATCTGGAAGGGACCTCAAGAGGTAATCTAGTCCAGTTCCCTGCACTCAAAGCAGGTCTAAGTATTATCTAGACCATCTCTGACAGATGTTTGACCAACCTGCTCTTAAAAATCGCCAAGGATTGAGCTTCCACAACCTCCCTTGACAATTTTATTCCAGTGCTTAACCACTCTGGCAGTTAGGAGGTTTATCCTAATGTTCAACCTAAACAGCCTTTGCTGCAATTTAAGCCCATTGCTTCTTGTCCTGTCCTCAGAGGTTAAGAAGAACAATGTTTCTCCCTCCTCTCTGTAACAGCCTTTTGTGTACTTGAAAACTGTTATCATGTCCCCTCTCTGTCCTCTCTTCTCCAGACTAAACAGACCCAATTTTTTCAATCTTCCCTCATTCACTGAGAAGTCTGAAGGAATGTCTAATATAGTGAATGCTTATGGGAAGAGGGTAGGCTTAGAAGATAAAATAAAAAAAGAGCAAGTAAAAAATCACTTAGAAAAGTTAGATGCCTGCAAGTCACCAGGGCCTGATGAAATGCATCCTAGAATACTCAAGGAGTTAATAGAGGAGGTATCTGAGCCTTGTCAAAGTTAGAATCAGGACTCACAATTTGTCAGACCACTCTGTTTCTTAGCGCAGCGCTCCGCCAATAACATTCAGAATATGTGAGTGGCCATGCAAGGCCCAAACAGTCTTATTTATACAGATAAAAGAGCGGGAATTAGACAAAGGGACAAAGAAAGCAAAACAGGAAAATTCACCTGGGGCACAGCATGCATATCCTATTTCCTTACTAACTGTTATCGATTTAAGGCTAATGCTTCAGCAATTGCCCTTAAACTGTGCAATTGTTCTATGTTAATGTCTGTATTCCTGACACCTGGTTGCAACATTTCAACAACTTTGATTAAAGGTACAGACATTTCTTTAATCCTTTCTATTCTTACTATATAATTCATTCTACTTTCACAATCCCTCCTTTTGGTCAGGCGTACACCATGACCAACCCTTACTGAGTTCCACAAATTAACTGTTTCTTATCTTTTAGTTCATCAGCGATATTTAAAATCATCATATTAGCACTCTGTTTTGGGGCAGTCATCTGGGTGACACAATTCTGTATACAACAGGAGATTAACTGAAAGCATACAAAAATCACTAAGATTCCAAACAGGATAGTTAGGGCTTCCTGAAACAACCAGTTTCCTATGCCAGAGAGATTGAACAGGATACTTAGCCACTTCCATAAAGAACTCAGCTTTTCATGAGGAAGATATGCAATTTGTTCTAAGTGGCTCTAGCGATTTATTACCTCATTGGTAATGTATGAACACACAACATTGTTTTCCAGTGAGATCACAGGTCCCTCCTTTGGCCTCCAGCACTATGTCCAATGCCTGACGGTTCTGGAGGGCCACCTGTCCGATCGCCCCTGTTTCTTTGGCCAGGGCTCTTAAACTTTCTCTGGTTTTATTTGCTATTATTTTAACTACTGATTGTAAGCTTAGGAGCCTTTTTTGCCTGGTGTATTGCTTCCCCAAGTGGGATAAAGGAGCTGCCAATAGCCTCTTCCCAGGTGTTATTACTGTTCCATATTGTGTTAAACGGACAAGGTCGTCCAGTGACGTCTGGGGAATTGAGTGGGATAGCGCGGACAGGAACACCAGTTTGAGAGTGGGCTGGGATGTGGCTGCAGACCCAGCATTTAGAAATAATAAGGGTCTGAGCTATCCACACTTGCTGCTGGATAAAAGAATTGTCATTGTGGACTCCCCAGACCTTAAGACACCAGCAGCCGAAGAACAGGCACCACCAGAGGCGCATGTTGGAGGCAAGGCCCTTCTGGTTCTGACAACCTCAACTGGGGGAACTGCAGTTACAGTTTTATGTCCACCAGGCAGCAGGCGCTAGGCTCACTACTGCTTCTTCTTGGGCCTTGCTTTATGTAGTCATCTGCTTCTGGCAACCCTTATGAGAGCGTAGATTGTAAGGTATTGCAGGCTGTTTCTTTACGTCTTCTTCTGGAGACAAAAAATTGACTCTGCGTGGTCCTGAGGTGATGATTGGTTCACTGGGGTTGGTGATTTCTTACACTGCGAAGCATGTATCCACTCTGAGATGCCAGACAGTTTAACAGCCATCCCTTGACTCTGGCTGTAACAATGGCCTTTACACCTTATCTTTTCCTGATGCATACATTTCTTATTCACACAAATAGATTGAGAATACAAACAGTAGTATTTTATATAGAACAAAAAAAAGCATTGCAAATTAAACCTTGCTAAGTTTTACATTTGATAATTAAGACAATTTACATTGAGACCCAGGCCTTCAATGTTTCTTTAATTTACTTAACATAGAGACAATAGAGAATCCTGTCTCTTACTGCCTAAATCTTAAAACAAAGAGTTAGAGAGGGCCCAATTTGTAATGCATATGGGAAAACAGAATTTTATAGTTCTAGGGGGTCAGTTCTTTATTTAAAAAAAGTGGCTAGCAGGATAAAATCAAATTATACTGTAATTCTTATGGGACATTATAAAATCCTGCTCCTAATAAAATCCTGCTCCTACATATCCCCCTTTTGACACTAAGATTATTAATTGCCAGTGTCACTTCTTATTTAGTCCATGTAATAGAAAATACTGGGAGATGATTTGGGCCTGTGGCTTTAGCTTTACATACGTTTGTTTTATTCACCAGCACATTTTAAACATTTTAATTAAACACATACAATTTAAAACCAAAAACAATTAGGGGTAGTAACATTAGTATGCCAGTAGTTGTGGGAGACCATTCAGAAAATATGTTATACCAATGGTAAGCTGTTATGCTTTTCTGCAGTGGCAATTCTTAACATGTCCCTATTTGCATGTATAATATGAATAGTCCAGTTTTTTACATTTTTTTTTATTTTTTATTTTTTTAGGAACCATGTTACCTTTTTACCTTTTAACAGATGATTGGTAACTGTTTGCCATTTAATGCCAAGATTGATAGAGAACTTAGCTAAATCAGTGCTTACAGTAAGCTGAGACTTTTTTGGTGTTGTTGTTGTGGCAAATAGTAAATGTGATTATTGGTAAACACAGTACTTACATTACATTTACCTTTGTCTTCTGGTAAGTTGCTAACACTTTTTAAACACTTTTTCCCAAGAATTAACACATACACGTTGCCCATTATACAGTACTTTGGATTATCTGAAAGACAAAAATAACATTTTTCTGTCCCTTTTGGGGTGGCATTGATTATTACTTAAAAGATTTCTTTCTTTTACAAATACCCTTGCTGATTGCAGGCAAAACAGAGGAATTACCCCATATTTTTCTGTGTTTTTTTGTTTTATAGGCAGGCCAGGTTTTAATGGCTTTTACTTTTTAAGGGTTATGCGGAAATTATTTCCCCGGTTAGTTATTAAATTCATGAGTTGGTGTACCTTAAGTTTTTTCTTTTATATAGCAGACCAAGTTTGTAAGGTTTTTCCTGCTATGTTAAGCTTTAAATTTAGTCACAGGTAATAGCTGAGAAGCATTATTACCATATTACTTTAAAGGATTTTTTAAAAAATTATACACACTACAAGTTGTTACAGGGGTACTTACATTAAAGTTATTTTAATGTTTAATATTAACAGTAACTAGCATTAAATCTATTAAAGGTATCTTGTTATACCATGCCTTTTATGTAGGCAATTTGTTTGTTTGCTGACCAGGTATGTTCTTTATTTGCAGCTTCTTTTGTGCTGGCAGTTCTCAGCTTTCTTTATCAGTTAGGTAATTTGCATTAACACAGGCTAGGCTTTTGGATTTAAAGCCATCAGCAGAGCTCAGAGACTCTCTGTCTTAACATACAGGGATCTGAAAAAGAAAACACAGCCTATTGCGGCTCTTTTTGGAGCCCTAATAGGATTTTAAATCAGCAGCACGTTTTATTTGCATTTTTTTTTACATCCCTTTCTACAATATACACTGCACATGTCCTAGGGAAAATGCACATTCTTTTTATACTATAACTTTTTAAAAACATTAGCCATATTAATTTTTACATAAGGTATAACTGTTTTGTTTTTACAGAGTTTTTATGTACTTTTATTAAAGTGACAGTCTGATTACACAGAGTCATTTTAAGGCTCAGTGTTTTTAACATTGCTTCTTTTGTTTTGTGCACCTTACCTCTGCTGTTGCTTCAGAGGGTCACTGTTAATTTCTTATTCTGTCATTACAGCTCTTATCTGCTATTGTTACAAAAAAACAAACCAACGAAACAAAAAGACTTCAGAATCTCTACCTATTTTTCTGATTCTGACTGCCCTATTGCAGCCATGACTTGGTCTTTATTTAAAAACCATTTTAATTTTTGTAAAGAATCAAGTTACCCCTTAAGGGTTAAATGCTAAATTCCAAAGCCAAACAACACTAATTACCTGTGTCTTGCAAAAAGGTCTGTCAGTTTTGCAACTTTGAATTAAAGAGTCAAATGAATTTTTAGTGGCATTAAAAACAAAAACAAAATCAATTTATCTTACACCTACAAAACAGGAGTTTTACAAACCAGATGTGTTGGTTTAGATTTTTAGAACTTTACACATTTTCACAGACAAATAGATACATACACATATTCTTTTCCTTAACATTTTTTTTACACTGCTTTGTTTTTGCATAGCTGTATATATATATATGGATTATTTACAGGCACTCTTCTGGAAAAGGGCCCATTTTCCCTTCAGAATGGCTGCAAAGAAACCAAGAATTCTCTTTCTTTAACATGGTTCTTTTTAACATTTTTCACAAAGTTTAACTGCTTAATTTTCTTCAGCATCTGTAGAGTTAACTTTGCACTCTTTTTTTTAAATCACTTGTTTATGTTTCAAAATAACACCTTTATCACCTCAGATTTTACCCTTTTAAGTATTGTTCCAGGGGTTCATGCCTGCACTTACTACTTTTCTTACTCCTGACACTATTCCCTTAGGGCTTTCAACCTGTTTCTTTATCTGTTGCTTGCCTGCTTGTCTGGGCCCGATCCTGCTTTTTCCAATGAACCGTTTGTGAGTGATATTGTGGTCATTTCACAATTTTGAAGGAAATGTTCAAGGAAAGGGACCAGGAAGGGTGGGGGCTAGTTGAGGAGCCCACCCTCCTTGCTGAATTGGTAGTGGAACACTAAAGAATCAGTTTTTGAGGCAGACAACAAATGGGAACAGAACAAGGGGCTTTTTGGTCATTTTTACAATGAGATGGGAGTATGAAGGGGGTTGGATCGATCCGGGGTTTGGAGAACGGGGTAAAGAGGAGCGCTCGGTCTAGTGGTGGGAGAGGAGGCTTTTAATAAAGCTTTTAACTTATTATTTGAATAATTGGGAGAGGCCAGTTTTGATTTTGTCCACCTATGATTTGCCTCTTCCCACCACTACATGAAACAATTAACCTCTCCTTTAGCCAATTTAGTTTTAGGTTGGCCGAGTTTGTCCTTTAAGACGTCCACTTAGTCTTTGTTCCAAGATTTTAACAGTGGCCACTGAGTTTTGGGATCCCCCTGAGTTAGCCTAGACCATTTTCCCAGAAATTTACAGGAGTCTGGACCCTTTTTACAGGAGTCTGGACCCATCCTAAATACATAAAATGAGCCAGCGTTCATTTAGGGAACTGTCCCGACTTAGACGTCTAGTTACCAGTACAGGAGGACTTTTACACATCAATCACACAAAAAGGAAATTCAGGTTCTTCAGAGCGATGCCTGCTGCAAAACACAAAAGGAGCCCACAGGCTACTGCCTCAATTGCCCTTGCTTTCATACCCAAAGTGCGGTGCGGCTGCAATTGTGCAGATTCCATTCACTCAGACTGCGGGGACAGGAACCCCTTGGTTGACCGATCCCCAGACAGAGACTGCACCCAGACTCAAGCACTCCACAAGAGGACAGATAGACACAGAGACAGAACAGTCCTCAGTCCGGACAAAACACAGAAATAATTACCTGACCAGATTCCTGATGTCAGATCCCGGGATCTCTACCAGAACAGAGTGGGAACCAACAGGTTCGATGGCGTAGACCTCACTGTGGCTGTGCGCCTTTCCACTCTAGTGGGGGACCGCTTGGGCCAAATGCCCCGGCGCCGGCTGCCACGGCCATCCTACAAAAACAGTCAGGAATCACACAGCCCCAGTGAAGACGGTTGCCATCTCGGTGGAACCTCCAAATTGTCAAAGTTAGAATCAGGACTCACAATTTGTCAGACCACTCTGTTTCTTAGTGCAGCGCTCCGTCAATAACATTCAGAATATGTGAGTGGCCATGCAAGGCCCAAACAGTCTTATTTATACAGATAAAAGAGCGGGAATTAGACAAAGGGACAAAGAAAGCAAAACAGGAAAATTCACCTGGGGCACAGCATGCATATCCTATTTCCTTACTAACTGTTATCGATTTAAGGCTAATGCTTCAGCAATTGCCCTTAAACTGTGCAATTGTTCTATGTTAATGTCTGTATTCCTGACACCTGGTTGCAACATTTCAACAACTTTGATTAAAGGTACAGACAACATTTCTTTAATCCTTTCTATTCTTACTATATAATTCATTCTACTTTCACAGCCTCTAGCTATTATCTTTGGGAAATCATGGGAGACGGGGGAGATTCCAGAAGACTGGAAGGGGACAAATATAGTGCCCATCTATAAAAAGGGAAATAAAAGCAACCCAGGAAACTACAGACCAGTTAGTTTAACTTCTATGCCAGGGAAGATAATGGAGCATATAATTAAAGAAATCATCTGCAAACACTTGGAAGGTGGTAAGGTGATAGGGAATAGCCAGCATGGATTTGTAAAGAACAAATCGTGTCAAACTAATCTGATAGCATTCTTTGATAGGATAACGAGCCTTGTGGATAAGGGAGAAGCGGTGGATGTGATATACCTAGACTTTAGTAAGGCATTTGATACGGTCTCGCATGATATTCTTATACACAAACTAGGAAAGTGCAAATTAGATGGGGCTACTATAAGGTGGGTGCGTAACTGGCTGGATAACCGTACTCAAAGAGTAGTTATTAATGGCTCCCAATCCTGCTGGAAAGGTATAACAAGTGGGGTCCTCAGGGGTCTGTTTTGGGACTGGCTCTGTTCAATATCTTCATCAACGATTAGATGTTGGCATAGAAAGTATGCTTATTAAGTTTGCGGACGATACCAAACTGGGAGGGATTGCAACTGCTTTGGAGGACAGGGTCAAAATTCAAAATGATCTGGACAAATTGGAGAAATGGTCTGAGGTAAACAGGATGAAGTTCAATAAAGATAAATGCAAAGTGCTCCACTTAGGAAGGAACAATCAGTTTCACACATACAGAATGGGAGGAGACTGTCTAGGAAGGAGTATGGCAGAAAGAGATCTAGGGGTCATAGTGGACCACAAGCTTAATATGAGTCAACAGTGTGATACCGTTGCAAAAAAAGCCAACGTGATTCTGGGATGCATTAACAGGTGTGTTGTAAACAAGACATGAGAAGTCATTCTTCCGCTTTACTCTGCACTGGTTAGGCCTCAACTGGAGTATTGTGTTCAGTTCTGGGCACCGCATTTCAAGAAAGATGTGGAGAAACTGGAGAGGGTCCAGAGAAGAGCAACGAGAATGATTAAAGTCTTGAGAACATGACCTATGAAGGAAGGCTGAAGGAATTGGGTTTGTTTAGTTTGGAAAAGAGAAGACTGAGAGGGGACATGATAGCAGTTTTCAGGTATCTAAAAGGGTGTCATCAGGAGGAGGGAGAAAACTTGTTCACCTTAGCCTCCAATGATAGAACAAGAAGCAATGGGCTTAAACTGCAGCAAGGGAGATTTAGGTTGGACATTAGGAAAAAGTTCCTAACTGTCAGGGTAGTTAAACACTGGAATAGATTGCCTAGGGAAGTTGTGGAATCTCCATCTCTGGAGATATTTAAGAGTAGGTTAGATAAATGTCTATTAGGGATGCTCTAGACAGTATTTGGTCCTGCCATGAGGGCAGGGGACTGGACTCGATGACCTCTCGAGGTCCCTTCCAGTCCTAGAGTCTATGAGTCTATGAGTCTATAGATCATGTTTTCTAGATCTTTAAATCATTTTTGTTGCTCTTCTCTGGACTTTCTCCAATTTGTCCAAATCTTTCCTGAAATGTAGTGCCCAGAATTGGACACAATACTCTAGTTGCCTAATCAGCACGGAGTAGAGTGGAAGAATTACTTCTCATGTCTTGCTTATAATACTCCTGCTAATACATCCCAGAATGATGTTTGCTTTTTTTCCAACAGCATTACACTGTTGACTCATATTTGGCTTGTGATCCATTATGACCGCCAGATACCTCTCCACAGTACCCTTTCCTAAGCAGTCATTTCCCTTTTTGTATGTGTGCAACTGATTGTTCCCTCCTAAGTGGAGTATACTTTGCATTTGTTCTTATTTCATTTCATCCTATTCACTTCAATTTCTCCAGTTTGTCTAGATCATTTTGAATTTTAATCCTATCCTCCAAAGCACTTGCAACCCCTCCCATCTTGGTATCATCCACAAACTTTATAAGTGTACTCTCTATGCCATTATCTAAATCATTGATGAAGATATTGAATAGAACCAGACCCAGAACTGAACCCCGCAGGATCCCACTCATTATACCCTTCCAGCATGACTGTGACCCACTGACAACTACTCTCTGGGAAGGATTTTCCAACCAGTTATGCATCCACCTTACAGTAGCTCCATCTAAGTTGTATTTCCCCAGTTTGTTTATGAGAAGGTCATGCAAGACTGTATCAAAAGCCTTACTAAAGTCAAGATATATCACATCTACCGCTTCCCCCCATCCACAAGGCTTGTTACCCTATCAAAGAAAGCTATCTGGTTGGTTTGACATGATTTGTGCTTGACAATTCTATGCTGACTGTGATTTATCGTCTTATTATTTTCTAGGTGTTTGCAAATTGATTGCTTAATTATCTGCTTCATTATCTTTCCAGGTACAGAAGTTAAGCTGACTGGTCTGTAATTCTCCAGGTTGTCCTTATTTCACTTTTTACAGTGGGGCATTATATTTGCCCTTTTCCAGCCTTCTGGAATGTCTTCCTTCTTCCATGACTTGTCAAAGATAATTGCTAATGGCTCAGATATCTCCTCAGTCAGTTCTTTGAATATTCTAGGATGCATTTTATCAGGCCCTGATGATTTGAAGACATCTAACTTGTATAAGTAATTTTTGACTTGTTCTTTATCGATTTTAGACTCTGATCCTACCTCATTTTCACTGGCATTCACTATTGCCACCAACCTTCTTGGTGAAAACCAAAACAAAGTAGTCATTAAGCACCTCTGCCATTTCCACATTTTCCATTGTTGTCTTTTTGTCCCTCACTGAGTAACGGGCTTACTCTTTCCTTGGTCTTCCTCTTGCTTCTAATGTATTTGTAGAATGATTGCTTGTTTTCTTTATTGTCTCTAGCTAGTTTGATCTCATTTTGTGTCTTGGCTTTTCTAATTTTGTGTTATATGTTTATATTCATCCTTGTGTATTTTGACCAAGTTTCCACTTTTTATAGGACTCTTTTTTGAGTTTTAGATCATTAAGCCAGGGTGATCTCTTTCCATACTTCCTATCTTTTTTTAAGGAGTGGGATAGTTTGCTCTTGTGCCCTTAAGAATGTCTCTTTGAAAAACTGCCAACTGCCTTCAATTGTTTTCCCCCTTAGACTTGCCTCCCATGGGATTTTACCTACCAACTCCCAGAGTTTGCTAAAGTCTGCCTTCTTGAAATCCATTGTCTTTATTGTGCTGTTCTCCCTGCTACCATTCCTTAGAATCATGAATTCTGCCATTTCATGATCGCTTTCACCCAAGTTGCCTTCCACTTTCAAATGTTCAAGCAGTTCCTCCCTATATGTCAAAATCAAATCTAGAACATCCTCTCCTCAGTAGTTTTCTCCATCTTCTGAAATAAAAAAATTGGCTCCAATACATCCCAAGACCTTGTTGGATAATCTGTGCCCTGCTATGTTATTTTCCCAACAGATGTCTGGGTAGTTGAAGTCCCCCATCAGCACCAAATCCTGTGCTTTGGATGACTTTGTTAGTTGTTTCAAAAAAAACCTCATGTACCTCTTCTTCCTGATTTAGTGGTCTATAGTAGACATCACCCTTGTGTTTACCCCTTTTATACTTACCCAGAGATTTTAAACAAGTCTATCCCTTATTACTATCTCAACCTCAGTCCAAGTGTATACATTTTTAATATACAAGGCAACAGCTCCTCCCTTTTTTCCCTGCCTGTCCTTCCTGGAAATATATGTGAAAGAAAATGTAAATTCAAATGAAGTAAAAATCTTAAGCAAATCCACATGTTCCATAGAATCGCTATGGATAGAAACTTCATGCTCTAATAAAAATATAACATTAGGGATCTATTATCGACCACCTCAACAGGACAGTAATAGTGATGATGAAATGCTAAGGGAAATTAGAGAGTCTATCAAAATTAAGAACCCAATAATAGTGGGGGATTTCAATTATCCCCATATTGACTGGGAACATTTCACTTCAGGACAAAATGCAGAGATGAAATTTCTTGATATTTTAAATGACTGCTTTATGGAGCAGCTGGTACAGGAACCCACAAGGGGAGAGGCAACTCTAGATTTAATCCTGAGTGGAGCGCAGGAGCTTGTCCAAGAGGTAACTATAGCAGGACTGCTTGGAAATAGTGACCATAATACAATAGCATTCAACATCCCTGTGGAGGGAAGAACACCTCAACAGCCCAACACTGTGGCATTTAATTTCAAAAGGGGGAACCTATACAAAAATGAAGGGGTTAGTTAAACAAAAGTTAAAAGGTACAGTAACTAAAGTGAAATCCCTGCAAGTTGCATGGGCCCTTTTTAAAGACACCATAATAGAGGCCCAACTTAAATGTATACCCCAAATTAAGAAACACAGGAAAAGAACTAAAAAAGAGCCACTGTGGCTTAACAACCATGTAAAAGGAGCAGTGAGAGATAAAAAGACTTCCTTTAAAAAGTGGAAGTCAAATCCTAGTGAGGCAAATAGAAAGGAGCACAAACACTGCCAGCTTAAGTGCAAGAGTGTAATAAGAAAAGCCAAAGAGGAGTTTGAAGAATGGCTAGCCAAAAACTCCAAAGGTAATAACAAAATTTTTTTAAGTACATCAGAAGCAGGAAGCCTGCTGAACAACCAGTGGGGCCTCTTGACGATCAAAATGCAAAAGATGCGCTTAAAGACGATAAAGTCATTGTGGAGAAACTAAATGGATTCTTTGCTTCAGTCTTCACGGCTGAGGATGTTAGGGAGATTCCCAAACCTGACCTGGCTTTTGTAGGTGACAAATCTGAGGAACTGTCACAGATTGAAGTGTCACTAGAGGAGGTTTTGGAATTAATTGATAAACTCAACATTAACAAGTGACAGGGACCAGATGGCATTCACCCAAGAGTTCTGAAAGAACTCAGACATGAAGTTGCAGAACTATTAACTAAGGTTTGTAACCTGTCCTTTAAATCGGTTTCAGTACCCAATGACTGGAAGTTAGGTAATGTAACGCCAATATTTAAAAAGGGCTCTAGAGGTGATCCCGGCAATTACAGACCGGTAAGTCTAACATCGGTACCGGGCAAATTAATCGAAACAATAGTTAAGAATAAAATTGTCAGACACATAGAAAAACATAAACTGTTGAGCAATAGTCAACATGGTTTCTGTAAAGGGAAATCGTGTCTTACTAATCTATTAGAGTTCTTTGAAGGGGTCAACAAACATGTGGACAAGGGGAATCCAGTGGACATAGTGTACTTAGATTTCCAGAAAGCCTTTGACAAGGTCCCTCACCAAAGGCTCTTATGTATTAAGCTGTCATGGGATAAAAGGGAAGGTCCTTTCATGGATTGAGAACTGGTTAAAAGACAGGGAACAAAGGGTAGGAATTAATGGTAAATTCTCAGAATGGAGAGGGAGAACTAGTGGTATTCCCCAAGGGTCAGTCCTAGGACCAATCCTATTCAATTTATTCATAAATGATCAGGAGAAAGGGGTAAACAGTGAGGTGCAAAGTTTGCAGATGATACTAAACTACTCAAGATAGTTAAGACCAAAGCAGATTGTGAAGAACTTCAAAAAGATCTCACAAAACTAAGTGACTGGGCAACAAAATGGCAAATGAAATTTAATGTGGATAAATGTAAAGTGATGCACATTGGAAAAAATAACCTCAACTATACATACAATATAATGGGGGCTAATGCTACAACGAGTCAGGAAAAAGATCTTGGCGTCATCGTGGATAGTTCTCTAAAGATGTCCACGCAGTGTGCAGAGGTGGTCAAAAAAGCAAACAAGATGTTAGGAATCATTAAAAAGGGGCTAAAGAATAAGACTGAGAATGTATTATTGCCCTTATATAAATCCATGGTACGGCCACATCTCGAATACTGTGTACAGATGTGGTCTCCTCACCTCAAAAAAACATATTCTAACACTAGAAAAGGTTCAGAAAAGGGCAACTAAAATGATTAGGGGTTTGGAGAGGGTCCCATATGAGGAAAGATTAAAGAGGCTAGGCCTCTTCAGCTTGGAAAAGAGGAGACTAAGGAGGGATATGATAGAGTTATATAAAATCATGAGTGGTCTGGAAAAAGTGGATAAGGAAAAGTAATTTACTTATTCCCATAATACAAGAACTAGGGGTCATCAAATGAAATTAATAGGTAGTAGGTTTAAAACAAATAAAAGGAAGTTCTTCACGCAGCGCACAGTCAACTTGTGGAACTCCTTACCTGAGGAGGTTGTGAAGGCTGCAACTACAACAATGTTTAAAAGGGAACTGGATAAATTCATGGTGGCTAAGTCCATAAATGGCTATTAATCAGGAAGGGTAAAGAATGGTGTCCCTAGCCTATGTTCATCAGAGGATGGAGATGGATGACAGGAGAGAGATCACTTGATCATTGCCTGTTAGGTTCACTCCCTCTGGGGCACCTGGCATTGGCCACTGTCAGTAGACAGATACTGGGCTAGATGGACCTTTGGTCTGACCCGGTATGGCCATTCTTAGGTTCTTATGTATCCTTCAGTACCAATATTCCAGTCATGGATGTAAGCAGAGTCAGGATGCGCTCTACCTTGACATCTGGTGGTGAATTACAGGGAGTGTGGAAAGAATTTCAGGGAGTATGGATAGGAATTTCAGGTGTTTGCATTGGCACACCCACCCTACCTAGCATAGCCCACGGCAGCCTGGGATGGTTATTTTGACAGCTCTGGGACCCCCAATTTCTTTGTTATTGGGGCAGGAGGGATAATGTGTGTCAGCCTGATTATGTGAATGAGGAACTATGAGACTGCTTTATGACAGAAATGACTCAACCTCAATTAAGTAGTACTTGCTAGATAAGGGACATGGGTTCCAATGCCCAGTGAATGGAGAGAGGCTGGGGATTGATGTGTGTACCTGATGGTATGGGCCCTTTTTGAGGGCCTGGAACACCAATTGCACAGCCTCCTCTCTCCACTGTTAAAGAATAGAGCTAATTTTGATTCCATTAGGAGTCCATCTAAAGGCCATTGAGCTGAATTCATGTTGTGCCAATGGTGCACCAACACCGGGGCTCCCCTACTAAGATCTGAAATCACTAAAAGAGCTGAGCTGAGATCACTGAATGCTGTGTTAACTAGTGGGGGAGCCTGAAGACCTATTGCTAAGTGGCTGGCAGAGTAGAGCAGTTTGCAGCACGTTGGAGCAGCCCATGGAACAGTGAGCGGAGTGGAGCGGTTTGCGGGGATGGCTGGAATGGATCACGGGTCAGCTGGAGGAGCGGCACAGCTGGTGTAGTGGAGATGGTCATGGTGAAGGCTGCAGCAGAAATCCACGGAGAGGCAGAGCAGTTGGCCCTGGCTCAAGTAAGGTGCCCCTTAACACTCTGTGTGCCCCCCCTGCCATTTCCACCCAGGTTGGGAGGGTAAAATTCTGCAGGTAAACTTTTGAACTCCGGGGTGGCACTGACCAGAGACTTTCGGGTTGTTGGACTTTGGGGTGATTGGACTTAAGACCATAAGGGGGAAAGGACATTGCCAAACGTACTTGGAGGTGGGTTTTTGCTTATGGTTTGTGTTATAATTCTGTTTGTGGTGTTTCTCCAATGTGATGCCGCATTGTTTCCCTCCTTTATTAAAAGGATTTTGCTACACTCAGACTCTGTGCTTGCGAGAGGGGAAGTATTGCCTCTTAGAGGCGCCTGAGGGGGGTTGTATGTAAGTGTCCCAGGTCACTGGGTGGGGGCTCGAGCCGGTTATGCATTGTGTTATTGAAATGGAACCCCTGGATACTGAACCCGGCCCTTGTTGCTGTCAACTCAGAGGGGCAGAAGGGTTACATGTAAATTATACCATCAAGTCTCTGTGATGCAAACTATGTAATAGTTGCGTTTATTTACTAGCATTTCCAGTTTTTCCTGCTTATTCCCCATACTTCTCGCATTCGTATACAGACATCTAAGATACCGATTTGATTCCCCACCTCCAGTTCTGTCTTGTCTCTCCCTTATTTCCACTATCATTGCCCATGGTCCCCCCAGATTCTGATCCTTCTCCTAAGTCTCCATGTTTTTGACATACCTGTGGGCTTTGGTCACCTGCCCCCTTTGAACCTAGTTTAAAGCTCTCCTCACTAGGTTAGCCAGACTGTAGCCAAATATGCTCTTTCCCTTCCTCGATAGGTGGACCCTATCTCTGTTTACCAGTCCTTCTTCCTAGAACAGCGTCCCATGGTCAAGGAAGGTGAAGCCCTACTGGCGACACCATCTTTGCAGCCTGGCATTCACCTTCAGGATGCATCTATCTCTGCTGAGGCCCCTACCCTTGACCAGAAGGATCGAAGAGAACACCACCAGCACTCCCAACTCCATCAGTCTTATTCCCAGAGCCCTGTAGTCACTTCTGATCTGCTGAGAGAAAGACCTCGCAGTATCATCAGTGCCCACATGGATGAGTAGCATGGGATAGCAGTCAGAGGGCCGGATGATCCTCGACAATCCCTTTGTAATGTCTTGGATATGTCCCTTGGCAGGCAGCGTACCTCCTGGGATGCCATGTCAGGGCATCAGATGGGTGTATCCATCCCCCTCAGAAGACAGTCTTCCACCACCACTACCTTACATTTTCTCCTGGGAGTGGGGCTGTGATCCTCCCAGCCTTGGGGGTACATGGCTTCTCTTTTTCAACCTTTGGGGATGATCCTTCATCACTCGTTGCCACTGCAGCATACTGGTTCTCCATCACCATGGTGGGTGGGTTGGGAGTAGGGGTGGAGCATTTCCTTCTGCCAGAAGTAACCATCAGCCAATGTCCTCCCTGTACCAGAGCCTGATCCTCCTCCCCCAGTGGCATGACAGCAGTTCTCTCTAGCTGGATAGCGTCCTCAGCCTTGGAAGTCTCCATATGAATACTCTCAATGAATTCCTCATGTGCACAAATGCTCGTCAGCCTAGCCACCTCTTCCTGTAGCTCTCCCACCTGCTTTCTGAGAGATTCCACCAGCAGGCACCTTTCACACTGGATGGTCTTTTCCCCCCTCAGCCTGGCTTTCTCTGAGTGGGAAATGCAGGCCACAGTCTCAGCAAATCCACACCAGGATCTGGGTAAAGGCATCCATGGTTAGGTTGTGTGTCTGGATACAGGCTCAGGTGGAGGAGACAGGAGCAGTGCTGGCACAGGTGATACAGCCCTTCCTAACCATAATGATTATATTATGACTCCCTCTCTCAAACTCCCTGTTTGCAGTCCCCTGTTCGCTAGCTCCCTTTGGTCACTTAGCCTCTGGCTTTTAAGGCCTTCCCTCCTAGGTCAGCCTTACCCCATCAGTAATCACACAGGGGGAGGGTGATCACAAGGCTGATCAAGGATGATGAAGGGAACAAAGGCTCAAACTTTCCTCAAAAACACAATCCCAATTGACCCTGTAACTGAAATAACCTGAAAGAAAAGAAAAACACAAATAGACAAACAAATTCACTCACCCCAAGGTTAGTACTCGCACCTTGTTCATTCAGCAGAGAGATCTCTTTTGCCCTCTCTCAAACTCCCCTGTTCACTAGCTCCCCTTGGTTGCTTAGCCTCTGGCTTTTAAGACCTTCCCTCCTAGGTCAGCCCTATCCCCTCGGTAATCATACAGGCCCGAGCGCAATTCATGATCAGTTTGATTGCTGGAGAAATGCTGGATTAGGACAGCCTTCCTCTGCGTCATGGGGAATGGGTCACTTGCTGATCTAAACTAATGCAAATGGTGGATTCTCTGTAACTTGAAGTCTTTAAATCATCATTGGAGGACTTCAGTAACTCAGCCAGAGGTTATGGGTCTATTACAGCAGCATGGTGGTGGGGTTCTGTGGCCTGCAATGTACAGGAGGTCAGACTAGGTGATAATGATGGCCTCTTCTGCCCTTAAAGTCTATGGGTCTCTAAGCCCAGTGCTAACAGACTGGAACGCCTTCCTGCAAGCCTTTTTCTGCAATTTTTGAGAACTCTCATCATGCTCACTCCGAGGAAGCTGCACTATGGAGGATCCAGCAAGGGCAAGGAGGAGCTGCTTCACACACTGAGAATTTCCAGCAATGCACAGCTGATACAGAGTGGAATGAAGCAGCTCAAATGCATCATTTTCATTGTGGACTTAGTAAGGAAGTAAGGGTGAGCTAGCCCACACTGAGACTACAGCTCTTTTGGATGCATTCATTGACTCTCTCTCCACATCTACAACGGGCTGCATGAATGCAGAGGCACCGACTTTCTGGTTTCCTCAGAGGTGCTCAACCCCCTTTCCTCCCCAGACCCGGCCCCACTCCACCACTTCCCCAAGGTCTCAGCCTCGCCCTGCTTTTCCCTGCCCCCACTCCTCCCCTTCCCCTTGGCCTCACCCTGCCTCTTCCCAGCCTCACTCCACCTCCGCCCTGCCTCTTTATGCCTTGTTCTGTCCCCTCCCCCTCCCCCTGATCCCACTCAACCCCGTCCCTGTCAGCACCTCCTGCATGCTGCTAAACAGCTGATCATCGGCGGGTGGGAGAAACTCTGGGGGTGGGGGAGGAGCTGCTCAGTGGGGCCACTGGGGGGTGCTGAGGGATAGCTCAGTAGGGGGGAGGGATAGCTCAGAGGTTTGAGCATTGGCTTACTAAACCCAGGATTGTGAGTTCAATCCTTAAGGGGGCCACATAGGGATCTGGAGAAAAGTCAGTACTTGATCCTGCTAGTGAAGGCAGGGGACTGGACTCAATGACCTTTCAAGATCCCTTCCACTTCTAGGAGGTAGGATATCTCTGTAAATTCAATTCCCCATGGACACTCTAGTTCCAGAGCACCAAAGGAGTCGGCGCCTACGCATGCGAGGAGAGGAGGGGCATCTTGCCTTCACTTTGCCCACATGCTACACTGAAAACTCCAGGGCACAGCCATGATACAGGTTGTTCTGGGCCACTGATGCTTGATCCTAGCAGAAAAGGAATGGCAGTAGCTCAATAACATAAAGTTTTATTGTGGAGTATCCAGACATGTCCTCCTCTCTTGTCCATTGTGGACCTTAACTTACAAGGAATCAGGAAATAAGTGAGCCTAGGCAGCATGGAGGGCTGGCCTGGGCATCACCAGGTCACTGTGCTCAGGAACTACCCCCCAGCTTTCAAGAAAAACTTGATCCAGCACATGCAAGTCCTCCCCCCACTTCCAAGTATGAATAGTTATATGCCCCAGATGGAGCTAAGTTGCTTGCCTTCCAGTGGGCGCTGATCAATTCCAAGGCTACTGATAATACCAGGAAGGCCCAGCTCTCGGGGTAGGTGGAAAGGTCTGGCTTGCAACAAAACACCTCCACATGAAAAAGCCATATTGCAAGCTAGAACCCCAATTCCTTGGACACTTCCAGATTTGTCAGCAAATCAGCCCCATCACCTTCAAATTGCAGCTCCCTCAATCATGTAACTTGCATCCCATTTTCCATGTGTCCCTCCTGAAGACTTACGCAGAGGACCCCTTTGCCAATCGGTCTCAACAGTCACCCCTGCAGGTCCAGGTCCAAAGGCATGAGGAATATGCATAGTCCGTGCTATCCTCAGCTCTAAACTGCATAGGGGGTGACTGTACTACCTAATAGATTGGGAGGATTACAGTGCTGAAAAATGCTCCTATTAACCCACTTCCCATGTCCATTCCCCTGATCTGGTAAAAAGGTTTCATCAAGACCACCCAGATATACCGGATCCAGCTCCCGCCCAGAGGAAGGGTGCCTCTGAAGAGGGTAGTGATGTAAGACTTTGTTAACTAGAACCAGTGTCTGCAGAGCCTGGGACAGCTGATGTTCCCACAGTGCCACTGGGAGGCCATGTGGAGCCACAGCCAGGGACCACTGTGGACAGTAGATGCTGCAGGAAGTACTACCCAAGGGACCAAGAATGACAGTACCTTGAGGTACTCTTATTGGCCAAGTGCCTTATTTAATCCTGGAGGGAGCCCCAGGAAGTCCTTGACATGTGGACCTGTCATAAACAGATAGCTAAGGGTTAATATCTCTTTCACCTATAAAGGGTTAACAAACAGTGACCTGCAACACCTGACCAGAGGACCAATCAGGAGACAAAATACTTTCAAATCTGGGTGGAGGGAAGTTTGGGTGTGAGTTCTTTATTCTTGAGTTCTTCTCTCGGAGCATCTGAGAGAGACCAGACATTACTACAGGCTTTCTAAGTTTCTTTTCATATAGTAAGTAACATAGGTGGTTTAGGCTTTTTAATTGTTTTACTCTATTTGCATTTGTGGATCTGGCTGGTTAACTTTTATATGTGTAGTTGCTGGGAATATTTTGATTTGTATTGGTACTGGGGGGAAGGTCTCTTTCTGGTGTCTGTAAGCTATAGGACCCTGCAATAGTTACATCTTGAAGTTACAGAGATAATTCTTTACTTTTTCCATTCTTTTATTAAAAGATTTCTCTTTAGAGAACCCGATTGATTGTTTTTTCTCTGTTTCCCTTGTTTTATCCCAGGGGATTGGGATAACTCACCAGGACGGGTGGGGGAGAAGGGAGGGAGAGAGATAAAATCTCTCTCTGTTTTTCTTGAATCTGTTTGCCTCTTTGTGGAAGGGAAGGGAGATGCTTCTCTGTATGATGATTTAAGAGGTTAGATCAGTATCTCAGGATAGCCCAGGGAGGGAAGTTCTGGGAGGGGGAAAGGTGGGGGAATGGTTTATTTCTCCTTGTTTTAAGAACCCAAGGAATCTGGGTTCTTGGGGTCCCCAGGGAAGGTTGGGGAGGTCAGAGTGCCCCAAAACACTATATTTTTGTGTGGTGGCAGCCTATCAGATCTAAGCTGGTAATTAAGCTTAGGGAAATTCATGCTAGTATCTCCTTTTCTGAACTCTAAGGTTCAGATTTGAGAAGGAAAGCTATGACAGGACCTCAGCCCAGCATTGACCGCTAGGCCAGACCACCTACACCTCAGCTCCTAACACTGCCGCTGGGCTGAAGGAACGATGAGGAGGATGGCATGGGGAGCAGTGGGACGTGGCTACTTCCTGTGCAAAGTTGGGGGGTCCATTCCAGCTTACTTGCCCCTCTGGGGGCTGGTGCATGTGCACTGATTCGGAGGTGGTTCCTCTCTGCTTGCGCAGGCTTTTGAGTGTGTGTGCTGGGGTTACACTGGGTCTGGAGGACTCTGTGGGCTGTGGGTGATTTGGGGGAGGGAGTTCCATGGGTAATGCCACAGGAAGGGGTACAGACGGGCTGTTTTTGTCCTACTCGGGCTGCCCACCTGAGGCATTTCCCAGGCAAGTGGTGCTCGTGGGCTGGGAGCATTAAGGTATCCCAGCAGATGTGGGCTCCAGGGACAAAGGCATCCATGAAGTTGCTGTTTCTGTTTGGAGGGAGCTTCGCACTTGGGGGCCAGGGGTCTCTGAAGGAGGGTGAGCATGACAGAAAAAGTTTGAAAATCTCTGGGTAAGTGAATGTCTAGGATCCAGTTTCCAAGGACCTGGTTAGGGGACGGACTTGAGAAAGAGCCTGGAGAGGGAGCAGCACTGGGATTGGATCCACAGTGTGGTAAGGATCAGATCTGCTCACCATCTTTATTATTAGCATGGGGGAAAGTGTAGTGTAACAAGGAGGGATTTCTGTGTTGTGACCAATACAATTATTGCTATGGAGGATATTGAAGGCAGTCAGATGGGATTAGCTTCGCCTGAGGGTGGAAGCCACAAAATTTCCCTGGCAACCATTTCCTCCCCCAACCACTGCTTGTTCTTCTTCATCTGTATGTTAGCATCATGCTGTTATCTCCGCATCTTAATTCAGCATCCTGGTAATGTTTGCCCTAATTTTCCCCCAATCAAGGCAGGTGATGCCTGAAAATATTTCATCCAGAAGACATTCTAGATGGTCAGTCAGTTTCCAGGCCATATTGAGTCAGACCAAAGGTCCATCTAGCCCAGTATCCTGTCTTCTGACAGTGGCCAATGCCAGGTGCCCCACAGGGAATGAACAGAACAGGTAATCATCAAGTGCTCCATCCCCTGTTGCCCATTCCCAACTTCTGGGAAACAGAGGCTAGGGACACTATCCCTCCACATCTTGGCTAATAGTCATTATCCTCCATGAATTTATCTAGTTCTATTTTGAACCCTGTTATATACTTGGCCTCCACAACAACCTCTGGCAAAGAGTTCCACGGGTGTAAATAAATTTTTCCTTTTGTTTGTTTTAAACCTGCTGTCTATTAATTTCATTTGGTGGCCCCTAGTTCTTGTGTTAAGAGAAAGTGTAAATAACACTTTCTTATTCACTTTCTTCACACCAGTCATGATTTTACAGACCTCAATCATATCCCCCCTTCAGGGCCAGCTCCAGGCACCAGCGAAGGAAGCAGGTGCCTGGGGCACCCTATAGAAAGGGGTAGCACTCTGTCCGTTCTTGGGGCTGCATGTCCTGGTCTGCAGGGCAATTTGGCTGCGGGTCCTTCACTTCCGTTCTTCCTCTTTGGTGGCATTTCAGTTGGCTTTTTTTTTCCTTCGCTGCTTGAGGTGGCAAAAAAAAATGGAGCCAGCCCTGCCCTCCTTAGTCATCTCTTTTCCAAGGTGAAAGGTCTCAGTCTGATTAATCTTCCCTCATACAGAAGCCATTCCATACACCTAATAATGTTTGTTTCCCTTTTCTGAATCTTTTCCAATTTCAATTCATCTTTTTTGAGATGGGGCGACCACATCTTCATGCAGTGTTCAAGATGATTTATATAGAAGCAATATGATATTTTCTGTCTTATTAGCTATCCCTTTATTAATGATTCCCAACCTTCTGTTTGCTTTTTTTGACTGCCGCTTCACATTGAGTGGATGTTTTCAGAGAACTATCCAAGATAACGCAAAGATTTCTTTCTTGAGTGGTATCAGCTAATTTATACACCATTATTTTACATGTATGGTTGGGATTATGTTTTCCAATGTGCATTATTTTTCACTTATCAAAGTTGAATTTCATCTGCCATTGTGTTGCGCAATCAGCCAGTTTTGAGTGATCCTTGTGTAGCTCTTTGCTGTCTACCTGGAATTAACTATCTTGAGTAGTTTTGTATCATCTGCAAATTTTGTCACCTCACTGTTTACCCCCTTTTCCAGATCATTTTTGAATATGTTGAATAGGACTGGTCCCAGGAGAGAGCCCTGGGGAAAATCACTATTTACCTCTCTACATTCTGAAAGCTGACCATTTATTCCTACCCTCTGTCTCCTATCTTTTAAACAGTTACCAGTCCATGAGAGAACCTTCACTCTTATCCCATGACAGCTTACTTTGCTTAAGAGCCTTTGGTGAGGGACCTTTTCGAAGGCTTTTGAGAATCTGAGTACACCATATCCACTGGATTCCCCTTGTACACATGCTTGTTGACTCCCCTCAAGTAATTCTAGTAGATTGGTGAGGCATGATTTCCCTGTACAAAAACCATGTTGACTCTTCCCCAATAAAGTATGTTCATCTATGTGTCTGATAATTTTGTTATTTACTATAGTTTCAACCAGTTTGCCTGGTATTGAAGTCAGATTTACGGGCCTGTAATTAGCAGGATTACCTCTGGGACCCTTTTAAAAATCGGTGTCACATTAGCTATCCTCCAGTCATTAGGTACAGAAGCTGATTTAAATGATAGGTTACAAACTAGAGTTAGTAGTTCTGCAATTTCACATTTGAGTTCCTTCAGAACTCTTGGGTGAGTACCATTGGGTCCTGGTGATGCATTACTGTTTAGTTTATCAGTTTGTTCTAAAACCTCCTCTAATGACACCTCAATCTGGGACAATTCCTTAGATTTGTCTGAGGTTGGGATGGTCCATGAACAACGGTATGAGCTAGAATACTGGCCTTAAAAAAGGTTCAGAGAAGGGCAATTAAAATGATTTGGGTCCCATATGAGGAGAGATTAAAGAGGCTAGGACTTTTCAGCTTGGAAAAGAGGAGATTAAGGGGGGATATGATAGAGGTATATAAAATCATGAGTGGTCTGGAGAAAGTGAATAAGAAAAAGTTATTTACTTGTTCCAGTAATATAAGAACTAGGGGCCACCAAATGAAATTAATGGGCAGCAGATTTAAAACAATTAAAAGGAAGGTCTTCTTCACACAGCGCACAGTCAACCTGTGGAACTCCTTACCTGAGGAGGATGTGAAGACTAGAACTATAACAGGGTTTAAAAGAGGACTAGATAAATTCATGGAGGTTAAGTCCCTTAATGGTTATTAGCCAGGATGGGTAAGATATGGTGTCCCTAGCCTCTGTTTGTCAGAGGGTGGAGATAGATGGCAGAAAAGTGCTCACTTGATCATTACTTGTTAGGTTCACTCCCTCTGGGGTACCTGGCATTGGCCACTGTCAGTAGACAGGGTACTGGGCTAGATGGACCTTTGGTCTGACTCAGTATGGCCATTCTAATGACTTCAGGCACCCTTCCCCTAACATTCCCTTTTGTGATCTGGGGTGGGGGAAATAAGTTGTCTGCACAACTGGGCTGCTTCTGGCAATTTTTTTTTGTTTTTTGTTTTTTGTTTTTGTTTTAGTTAAAATACATTTTTCTGTTTCAATGAAAAAACAGTAAATCACCATACATGACAATCCTTAATATTACTGTACTCCATTTCCAAATGGCAGCCCCTTGCAGATATCAATGAATGTCTTGGGGCTTGGTTTTTTTTTTAAAACATGTGTCTTTCATGCTTAACGTTTGTGGGTTGTTTTTTAAATAAAATAGGGGCATCACAACCATGATGAGCACCCTACAAATATCTATAGCTTTTAAATGTTTGATTGTCTTTAGAGCACATGCTTGTTCTAAAGTATGGTGGAGGTTTGTGAATGCTTGAAACATTTTAGTTTTGGGTTAGACTCTTCTTTATTTTTGTAAATATATTATTTTAATGACTTTGCGTTGCTAGAAAGAGTGACCCACAGCATTCTACAAACTCCTGGGGTCATATTTAAACTGTCCAATAGAGTTCTACCAACTCCTGGGTTATATTTAAACCGTCTAATAGCATTTGCGAACTTCTGAGTTTTTTTCTCATTTCATATAATCAGAGCTCACCATCCTCACCCACCTCCCTTACTGTGGTTCTACACCTGTCAAATTTAGTTACTGTTCACTAATACGAATAACCCTGATGGCAACAAGGGTGGTAATCTCAGTCACCCTGGCTATTCAGTGGGAGCATGGTAAAAATCATTCAGTTCAACACAGTGGGTCATCTCTATTGTACTCAAAAACATCTGAACCACAAGATTCTAGAACATACATTTCAGCTTTTTGCTGTAAATGGGTCTCTTTAGCACAAAGACACAAGAGCTAGGTTCTCACAAACTATTTTTTTTATTTAAAAGACATACAGCTCCTTGAAAACAAACCAAGATGCTCCATCAGAACTTTTAGTTCGCTTAAGGGCCACAGAGACCTTCTAACAGAAACATAGATAGTCACAAAGCCCTTTTCAATAGATTTTTTTTATAGCTACCAAGTTTTATAGCACGTTTGTCCCCCACCATTCTGTAACTTAATTCTTTTAGATTTCTTACAAATAGTCTTTTTCTTAAGCCGGTTTCTTAACTTTTTGCCCAAACCACATGGTCAATACAAAACTGAAAGCAGGCATCTTCTGGTTTGGTCTTTTTCTTTAAAACACTTTCAGGGTCTTCACTGAATTTCACAGCATTTATTAAGGTCACTCCTTGCACTAATTTTTTTTGAGTTGGGTTTCAGGGTTAGGTTCCGGCGTATCCATCAATGGCTGGGCCAAAAGGCTGCCATCAGCCGCTCCCTCCTCCTCCTTGGAACTGTTACTGATGTAGTGCTTTCTCTGTGGATGGTCGAAGGCCTTCAGGGATAAAACAAAGTTAAAGTTTTCATGGGGATGGTGAAGGGGTCCATGTTTCCTCTCAGCGTTTCCATGATTTCTAAAACATGCATTCTTGGTAAGAGATGGCCTCTTCTGCCCGACACTGAGACTTCTGGTGTGCTGGTGCTTTGCTCTTATTGGCAGAGGGTGGTGGGAAGAGTTCTTAGAGGTGTCACATGATCCTCTTCTGGGCTGTTCATCCTGCCCCAGAACTTGCCCTATTTTGGTCAAGTCTGTTCTCGGATAGGTCCTCTGTGGCTGAAACCCATCCCGATTGGTAGAGGGCAGTGGGAGGAGTTCTTAGAGTGGTCACATGAAGCACTTCTGGATGGGTCACCTGCCCCAGACTGCCCCCGATTGGTCAAATCTCCTCTCAGGGGTGGTTCCCAGTGGCTGAAACCCCTCCTGATCGGTAGAGGGTGGTAGAAGGAGTTGTTAGAGGCATCACATGACCCACTTCCAGATAGGACTCACTTCTTTGGTCAAATCACTTCTTGGGGCAGTCCCATGGAGGGCAAAACCGATCCTGATTGGTAGAGGGCAGTGGGAGGAGTTCTTAGAGTGGGGTCACATAACACACCTTGCTTCTGATCATGTGTCTGGCTTGACTCCGGAAGTAATACCTCCAGGAATGGGATTCCAGTGATGGATGGCCAGGGCGTAGCTAACATTTGATTGATGGTAGGGCCCTTAATTACTACTTGGTGCAATTTCCTGTTTTGCTATTGCTGTTTCTTTAAATAGTGGGAGGGCAGGGTGAGGGGGAATGGCAGAATTGGGGTGAGGAGTTTGATAAAAATAAGAGGGAAGGAAGGGGAAGAGGCACAGCCACACATCCTCCCCCTGCCAAGCTAGTCACTCACTGTCAAGCGTTTCTCCAGAATCACCACAGAGCAGAACCTCAAAGAGCGATTCAAAGGAGGATCAGATGATGGTTGCACAGATTTTCTCAGGGAGTTTTCACCATACATAAGGGCAGCATTGTAGAAAATTGAGAGGTAAAGAGTTCAAGACGTTTCCCTTAATCCAACTACATGTACCAGTTCTTTTTAGGAAGAGCCTGAGATAGGTGTGGTGCCAGCCAGGCATTATTCTGTGCTATAAGCCCCTAGCCTTGTGCCTGTTCCTTTTATTGTGTCTGTCCCAGGAATCAAGTAAACTTGTTTTCAAAGAATCTTCCCCTACTGACAGCACTGATGGGCATGGTGTGTGGAGGACATTCTGCTACAGCAAGAGAAGGTCATGGCCTACTCAGGAAGCCCTAAACACTGTCTCTACTACTAAGAATCATGGTCTAGGCAGGAAATCCAAAGGCGGAGTGAAAGTAACATTAAGCACGTACTGGTAGTGGGGCCCAGCTCCAGGGGCCTTGGGCAGAAGGGGCAGGGCTGGGAGTCAGCCTCCCACAGCCAGCCGATCTACACTGTCTGGCCTGTACCTCCCTGGGCTTCGCCAGTGATTGAAATTTTAAATCGCGAACCCCGGGGCAACTGTCCTTTTTGCCCTCCCATCCCCTGGTCGGCCCTGCTCCAAGGTCGATTAGTAAAAGAACTGTCAATATTTCAGATGCTGCTGAGTAGTTCTTCTTCTATAAAGCTGATCTGAGTGACACAACTTGGTTCTAGCGAGTTGTCCTTGTCTACAATTGGACATGTCCTATACTGGGAATTGGTCTTTTAATGATCACTTTTGGCACAAGGGATTTCTTTCCTACTTTGTAAAATAGCCAGCCTCTAAAGTCTCCCAATTCATGTTTAATATGATATAGAATCTATCGGGGTTAGAAACAGCATGGATAGAGTTTGTACAGAACTTTTCCTTCCAGCTCCGGAGATTGGGGGTTACCCGATGATCTGAAGCTGTGGTAAACCTGATGTCAGGAGGGGGTTCATCACTCATATATGGTGATCTTTGTTGCTTTCAAGTTTTATTGGCTGTTTTAGCGGCATAAAGTCACAGATAAAACCACTGATAAAAACTAAAAAGGCAGATGGGTTTGCTATTGGTTCCTTCCTGCAGCTGATGCCAGCCTCTGAATCTATATATTTCCCTTCCACTTCTTTGTTATCACTTGTCAGACACAGAGGAGCCATTGCAGGTGCTTAGGTGCAGCCAGTGCAGTGAGAGGATGGGACAGCAAGTCAGGTTGGCAATGAAGGGACAGCTCTCCACTCCAGTGCTGTGGCTTCTTCTCCTCACAATTCAGGGCATAGCAGGTAAGTCTCCTCTGTGTTTCACCAGGGGAGCTGGGTTAACTGGAACTAGGGTGGTAACTTTTACAGTCAGCTTTTTACCATTGGTGCCTGGGTAGGAGGTTGTGACTTTTCCTTTCAGGATTGGGCCTTGCCACTGTTATCGAGGCTTTTGTTACCTTGAGGTTGGACTATTCAAATGACCCTAATGTGGGGCTGCACCTTAGAACCATTCAGAGAATGAAGCTGGTGCAAATGGCAGCGACTCACTGATCAGCGTATCTTGCTGGGAGCATGTTAGAGCTGTGCTGCAGGGTCTGCACTGGCTGCTCATCTCTGCCACAGCTGTGGATAGCAGTGGAGGCTGAGCTGGTTCCCCCTTTTTCTAAAGGAGAGAGGTGGCTGGCAGGGTGTTCTCTGTGCAGCCTCCAGGACTCTGAAACTTGTCCCCTTTGGCCCAAAATAGCCCAAATTAGATGATCATCAGGGCACACTGCAAAATAAACTTGTTTGGGGGTGAGAAGGAAGGACTCGGACCATGTGTCACATAATGAGAAATGGGTGGGAAGGAGTTTCTGTAGGTGTTTGGCTGGCTGAGGTCCTGTTGAAATGGTCACTTCATGCTGCAGGGATTTGAGTGTGTTATCACTGTCGTCCGGGTGCCAACAGTCTTGACTGGGCATTGCTTTAGTATTTTAAATCCTAATAAATAAGTCAGTATTTTGGCATCCAACAGAAATGTTTGTTTGGTCCTGAATCCAACAGCTCCAAGGGCCAAGTCTTGACTCCTTATTCCCCCATTCACTCACTGAAGCCAGTTAAAGTTTTGCAATTTTGATGTGAGCAGGATTTATTCAAATAAACCCAGAGCTGATTCCTCCCAGAGAAGGGGTGTGTGCATGTGTTGGGGTACAGTGTGCCCACGGGGTTACTGGAAGTTCTGCTAGCAGGAATATTTATTCTGCTGGAGCCCTGCCTCCCTCCCCTAGGGTTTCTGCTGGAGCAGAGAAGCTTTGAATCCTAGCTGGAGCCTAGAGAAGTCCGAACAGCACGAGCTGCATGGCAGATGTTCTGTATCAGTGCCTCCCACAGCTGCACTAGTTTCATACCCTCAAGTCTGCCCCTGCCCAATGTCAGGGCTGCTCTCATTCCTCCAGCACAGAGGCAGCTGCAGGATCTTTCCCATACTGTGTCCCAGCTCCAGGCAGACTTAACAGCAATGGGGGCAGGGGAAGACCATGGGGTGTTAGTGCATTTTAGGGAGTGAATCTGGCTCAAAGACTCCACAGCTGATTAGCAATAGGATGAAAATTGACTATGTGACCCAAATATGATTCAAATAATACAGTGATTGGAACCTGTTGGGCTGGTGTTAGCAGCATCATAATGATCCATGTGACTGTTGGGGCAGTGAACTGCTCCACAGTAGCTGGTTCATGGGAACCTGATGCGCTGTTGCACCAACCTGAGAAACTGACTCTGAAGTTGATAATCAGAAATGTCAGTCTAAATTATTTTCTTAGAGAAAAACCTGCCCTAGTTTATATTTCACAGACAGCTCAGTAATTGTGCAGTGCTTAGAGGGCTGGTACCCAGAAAATCCCGAGCAAACCAAACCGTCTAGCAGGTTATTTGGAGTTTATATTTCAGATTCCCAAGAAGCTTGAATATAATGGGCTGGGATTAGAGCCCATAACAGCCGGGATCTGATTTGGATATGGATAGAGACCTCTTTAATGGTTTTAAGGAAGTAAACACTAATGGGAACTGTGTGATCATGGGAGACTTTAACTTCCCAGATATAGACTGGAAGACAAGTGCTAGCAAGAATAGTAGGGCTCAGATTTTTCTGGATGTGATAACTGATGGATTCCTTCACCAAGTAGTTGAAGAACTGACAAGAGGGGATGCCATTTTAGATTTGGTTTTGGTGAGCAGTGAGGACCTCATAGAAGAAATGGTTGTAGGGGACAACCTTGGTTCGAGTGATCATGAGCTAATTCAGTTCAAAGTAGATGGAAGGATAAACAAAAATAGATCTGGGACTAGGGTTTTTGATTTCAAAAGGGCTAACTTTAAAGAATTAAGGAAATTAGTTAGGGAAGTGGATTGGACTGAAGAACTTGTGGATCTAAATGCGGAAGAGGCCTGGAATTACTTTAAGTTGCAGCTGCAGAAACTATCGGAAGCCTGCATCCCAAGAAAGGGGAAAAAAAACATAGGCAGGAGTTGTAGACCAAGCTGGATGAGCAAGCATCTCAGAGAGGTGATTAAGAAAAAGCAGAAAGCCTACAAGGAGTGGAAGAAGGGTGGGATTAGCAAGGAAAGCTATCTTAGTGAGGTCAGAACATGTAGGGATAAAGTGAGAAAGGCTAAAAGCCAAGTAGAGTTGAACCTTGCAAAGGGAATTAAAACCAATAGTAAAAGGTTCTATAGCCATATAAAAAAGAAGAAAACAAAGAAAGAAGAAGTGGGACAGCTACACACTGAGGATGGAAAGGAGGTTAAGGATAACCTAGGCATGGCCCAATATCTAAATAAGTACTTTGCCTCAGTCTTTAATAAGGCTAATGGGGAGCTTAGGGGTAGTGGAAGGATGACAAACGGGAATGAGGATATGGAGGTGGATATTACCATATCTGAGGTAGAAGCCATACTTGAACAGCTTAATGGGACAAAATCGGAGGGCTCGGACAATCTTCATCCGAGAATATTAAAGGAACTGGCGCATGAAATTGCAAGCCCGTTAGCAAGAATTTTTAATGAATCGGTAAACTCACGGGTTGTACCGCACAACTGGAGAATTGCTAACGTAGATCCTATCTTTAAGAAAAGGAGAAAGAATGATCCGAGTAACTATAGGCCTGTTAGTTTGACATCTGTAGTATGTAAGGTCTTGGAAAAATTTTTGAAGGAGAAAGTAATTAAGGACATTGACGTCAATGGTAATTGAGACAAAGTACAACATGGTTTTACTAAAGGTAGATCGTGCCAAACCAACCTGATCTCCTTCTTTGAGAAGGTGACAGACTATTTAGACAAAGGAAATGCGGTAGACCTAATTTACCTCGATTTCAGTAAGGCATTTGACACGGTTCCACATGCAGAATTATTAGTCAAACTGGAAAAGATGGGGATCAATATGAGAATTGAAAGGTGGATAAGGAACTGGTTAAAGGGGAGACTACAACGGGTCATACTGAAGGGTGAACTGTCAGGCTAGAAGGAGGTTACTAGTGGAGTTCCTCAAGGATCGGTTCTGGGACCAATCTTATTTAACCTTTTTTTTACTGACCTTGGCACAAAAAGCGGGAATGTGCTAATAAAGTTCGGGGATGACACAAAGCTGGGGGGTATTGCTAAGACAGAGAAGGACCGGGATATCATACAGGAAGATCTGGATGACTTTGTAAACTGGAGTAATAGTAATAGGATGAAATTTAATAGTGAAAAGTGCAAGGTCATGCACTTAGGGATTAATAATAATAACTTTAGAAATAGATTGGGGACGCATCAGTTGGAAGCAACAGAGGAGGAGAAGGACCTTGGGGTATTGGTAGATCACAGGATGACTATGAGCCGCCAATGTGATATGGCCGTGAAAAAAGCTAATGCGGTTTTAGGATGCATCAGGAGAGGTATTTTCAGCAAAGATAAGGAGGTGTTAGTACCTTTATATAAGGTGCTGGTGAGACCCCCCCTGGAATACTGTGTGCAGTTCTGGTCTTCCATGTTTAAGAAGGATGAATTCAAACTGGAACAGGTTCAGAGATGGGCTACTAGGATGATCCGAGGAATGGAAAACCTGTCATATGAAAGGAGACTCAAAGAGCTTGGCTTGTTTAGTCTAGCCAAAAGAAGGCTGAGGGGGGATACGCTTGCTCTTTATAAATATAACAGAGGGATTAATATTAAGGAGGGAGAGGAATTATTTAAGCTTAGTACCAATGTAGATACAAGAACGAATGGGTATAAACTGGACACTAGGAAGTTTAGATTTGAAATTAGACGAAGGTTTCTAACCATTAGAGGAGTGAAGTTCTGGAACAGCCTTCCAAGGGGAGTAGTGGGGGCAAAAGACATATCTGGCTTTAAGATTAAGCTTGATAAATTTATGGAAGGGATGGTATGATGGGAGAGCCTAATTTTGGCAATTGATCTTTGATTATCGCCAGATAAGTATGCCCAGTGGTTGGTGATGAGATGTTGGATGGGATGGGATCTGAGTTACTGCAGAGAATTCTTTTCTGAGTGCTGGCTGGTGAGTCTTGCCCACATGCTCAGGGTTTAGCTGATCGCCATATTTGGGGTCGGGAGGGAATTTTCCTCCAGGGCAGATTGGCAGAGTCCCTGGAGGTTTTTCGCCTTCCCCAGCAGCGTGGGGCATGGGTCACTTGCTGGTGGATTCTCTGCAGCTTGAGGTCTTCAAACCACAATTTGAAGACTTCAATAACTCAGGCATAGGTTAGGGGTTTGTTATAGAAGTGAATGGGTAGGGTTCTGTGGCCTGCTTTGTGCAGGGGGTCAGACTAGATGATCACATTGGTCCCTTCTGACCCTAGAATCTATGAATCTATGAATCTATGAAACACAGCTGTGCATGACTGAAAAGCAGGGAATTCTGTGGTGACTCCTGGTGATCAGACTGACATTGCAGGGGAGGAACAATTATTACTGCGTGAGGGATAAATTACTGCATGATTGTGATATGGTGTCATATAGTGATGCCAAGCACATGTTCAGCTCAGTGTATTTTTGTTCGATTTATGAGCAAATGTGCATCAACCCCTAGAAATTTCTTATTTTTTATGGGAAATTTGACTGCTTCACATGATGCAGACACAGTGACATGGGAGAGCATAATATACTCTCCAGTTATTTGTGGGATAGTGTCATATAGTGATGCCAAGCACATACTCAGCTCAATGTATTTTTGTTGGATTGATGAGGAAATGTGCATCATCCCTTTGATAGTTTTTTATTTTCTACTGAAAATTTGAGTTTGCTTCACATGACACAGACACAGTGACATGGAGGAGTTTACAATATAGGGGATACCACCAAGCAGCTACTTTTCCATTTCCCTCAGTGCCCTAATTCTCCTCCCTGAGCCCTGAGTAGAGGCCAGGTCAGTCTTTGCCAGAAGATCTTGTTTCACAGTTACTGACCTCTTTACATTGTGCAGAAAACAAATTTGTAAGATGATGTGGGGCCCAGGCAAACAAATGAGAAAATATCAGGGGTGGGTCAAAGCTGCAGGTTTCACTCCCAGACCCAGATCTGAACTTCTCCAATGTTCAGAGTGCTGGGTGGGGTCATTATTCCAAGTTGGGCCACAGATGTGGAGTCAGTAGATGTTAGGTATGGTATGTAAATGTGATTGATAGCTGAAAGGTGCTGATGGCTGCCATCAGGGAGTCTTCCATACTAAGACAATCACAGACCTCATGAAAGCCAATGGCAGTGTGAAGCACTCTCTTTTAGGCTCAAAAGATGGAACAATCAAGATCCTTTATGCAGTTAAAACAGCTGCAGACAGTGGGGGCTACTGAAAAAGGCACTGGGCACATGTGCAGGGCAAAGCTAAGCCAGGGGTTCCCACTGTTGCCAATGCAGGGGCCAGGATACCGGCATCAGACTGTGTCTGTTGAAGGGAGAAGCCAGTAGAAGGAGTTGTGACTGAGATCTTGGAAGTAGAAAAGAAACAAAGCCTGTTGGAGCTCATTGGATGGGCAGGCTGGGGATTTCTGAGCAAGGAAATTGCTGGCTGTTCTTAGTTTCTACTGCGTGCAGGGAAACAGAACTGTGTGTGCACTTAGCTAGAGCAGTGTTACAGCCATGGGTCCTGCCACGAGTGACCATCACTGAGTTAACCCCACTGAAAAAAAGCCTCTTTTTTCTTAGTGCAGACCAGACCTCATTGGTTGGCTGTGGGACTGCATTGAAGTGAGTTGTACCTGAATAAACACCCCTGTGGATTGAAGCAAAGTGAGCAGTTTGTATTTGCTTGGCATTAAAGAAGCAGGATGGTCTGAGCATGTACTAGTGTGAACTGCGCTGTTTTCTGAGCTTCATGGATGCTCGATAAACACGGTGTCCCCTGCTCAGCCATCCACTGCTGCAGCCAGCCCGTTCCAGGGGTCACAGTGGAGCTCTGCATGTAGCTGTAACTCATGGGCACTGTAATGATGCCAGTACTTGCTCCCAGGTCTCAGGGTCAATCCTGTGTCTTCACATCCTGTCATGTAGACCAATTCTCCCAGCCAGTGTCCCAGGACTGTGTGACAGGCAGGGGGTGGAACTCAGATCTCGCTACTGCGAAAAAAGCCAGTGGCAGGGAGTGGGGGCAGAGTCTGCTGCTCATCTGGGGAAGGAGCAACCTGTACATACAGGGCAGAGAGGCCAGGTAGAAAGGGCTGAAGAGCCCAGGGGAGGCAGATGGGAAGAGAGAAATGTGGAAGAGGGAAATGTGTGGGGCTGGTGGGGAGAGGAAGCTCCAGTAGAGAGCACAAGGATGTAATGCCAAGCGCCACAGAACAAAAATTACAAGGTTATAAAAAAATCCAGTTATGTTACTCGGTCTGTCTTTGGACTTTAGATCTCCCGTCCTCATTCCTCTGCTATAGTGGGGGTGAGAATTGCAGGCTGAAAAGTCACCATTTAATGCTCCCAAACTGCATGACTTCCCCTGGCTGCTCAGCTGGAGACTGCACTTACCCTCCCCTCACCCCTGAGACAGGAACTGCCGTCCATAGCCCAGCACTGCCTTCGCTCTCCCCTCCTGGGTCAGTTCCTCTGACAGACGAAGGGGTGGCTGGGAAATAGTTTGCCAGTCACTGAGCTAATCAATGCAGCATGGTTCCCACTCACACACAGAACTTCTGTTACTGTTCAGGGGTGAGTTACAGATACTGGATACCTTTACACTGACATCAACCATTCACATCAGCTATAATGTCACCGTAACACGACGGGTTTGGTTTAGCCATTTGCAAATACCAGCACTTCCCTGGCTTCTCCCACCCCACCCTGCAACTTCTCTGTCTCAGACTGAAGCACACCCCACAATCTAGAGGCCTCTCCTCTTCCCTTGCCTCCCTCAAGCCTCCTGTTCCAGACCCCTCCTCCCCACTCCACCATCCCTCCTGCCCCCTACTTCAGTCATTATTCCTCACCCCACTACTCCCTCATGCCCCTCTGCTCCAGACCCCCACCTCCCTGCCCCTCCATTCCCCTCACTCTCCCTCCTTCCTGCCTTCTTCTTGAGACCCCTCACTCCGCTCCTCAATTCTCCCTCTTCCCCAACTCTAGACTCCCTCCTCTCTCTGTCTTCTAACACAACTTTCCAGCCCCCTCCCTTCACCTGGTCCCCTGCTCCAGACCCCCATCTGTCTGCCCCTTCACACTCCTTGTCTACCTCCTTCCTGCCTCCTTCTCCAGCCCCCTCAGCCCCCTCGACAGATCTTGCTCCTCCCCCACTCCAGACCCCTTCCTCCTGACCCAACTTTTCAGACCCCTCCCTTACCCTGGTCCCCTGCTCCAGACCCTCCACCCTCCACTTTACACTCCTTCTTTTTACCCACACAGCACCTGCACCCCATTCCCTAAAAACTCCTGAATCTGCCTTCTGCCCCACAGTGCCCTTCTCCCCTCACTCTCCCCATCCTCCTTGCACAGGGTCTCTGCTTCCCGTCACAGTATCTAGGTCCTGTCCAGTCCCTGGAGCCATTCAGTGGAAGCCACGTGGGCTTCAGTCTCATTGAAAACAGTGAGAAGTGGCAGCCAGCTTTATTCAGGGCGGCCTCACTCCCACATGTGGACATACTGTAGGGAGATGGCGGCATCTCGCTGGCTCCAGCCCCAGTAACAGTGACAGGAGATGACGCCTTTTGGAATAAGGGAAACTCTCTGAGTTGGTGTCTTTCATCGTGTTCCCACAAGGTGAGTAAAAACACCCCAAATTGCCAGAGTGGGAATAAAATGGCGAGAGCTGCAGCACTGACAGCCCCGATTGTGAGGCCCTGAGATATGAGAAGTTGGCAACATGAGGCAGCTCTGGGCATGTCCCTTTCTCCTGGCTCTGGGCATGGATCCCCTGCTGCTGGGCGCAGACTCTGTTGTGATAATGCTGGAAAGGGGGGTCCCTGCTCTCTCTGACCTTGTTCTGTGTCTCTCTTTGAAGGTTCTGATGAGCTAAGGCTGGCAGATGGAGGCAGCCCCTGTGCCGGGAGAGTGGAGGTTAAAAACCAGGATCAATGGGGGACGGTGTGTGATTACAACTGGGACATGGAAGATGCTGAGGTGGTTTGTAAGCAGCTGGGGTGTGGATCTGCTGTCAGTGCCCCAGATCGGGCTCATTTTGGAGAAGGATCTGGACCAACTTGGCTGTATCTAGTTGATTGTGGTGGTGACGAGTCAGCTCTCTGGGACTGCAGTCATATAGGATGGGGTATAAGACAGTGCCGTCATTCTCTTGATACTGGAGTGATCTGCTCAGGTAAGAACTCAGCCTGCCTGCCCCCGTAGGAAACTCCCATGAGGGAGAAGGGACTGAACCCATGTGTGACATTCCTGGTGACTCAGAGCTGGATTGTGCCCTGCAATGGGGCCAGGGTGGAACTGACAAGTCTCTTCCTGAGCTCCCCTGGGCAGACTGGGGATGAGCAGGCTGTGCTTTCCCCTGGGCCACTAGCAGGGGGCAGCTGGGGCAGCTGTTGTGGGTTCAGGGTGGGGTGGCCCCACTAGCAGGTCTGTGCTGGTAAGTGCCTGTGTGCAGCAGCCCAGTGTCTTCCCAGGGCAATGGCAGTACCTGTGACCCTGCCTGTGGCTGCTGGAGTTGGAGCCAGCGCTGGGCGAGTGCTGTGGAGCGTTCCCCAGAGTTCCCTGAGGCAGCAGGGGAGGAGCCCTGCTACCTTAAAGTTTCTACTGAATTCTCTGACGGTATGGCTTGCATGTTTCAATCAATTTGTGCTGTTGCCAGGCTCGGGTGACTAACTCTGCATTTTCATATTTTCCAATTTGTCTTAATTTTTTAAAGGAACTTTAGTTGTATATTTCCAGGCTTTCCAAAGGGTGATTTAAAAAAAACAAAAAAGAATCAATGGCGTTCCTTTAAGGCCTTTTCTGCAGAGCCATAATTTCAGCTTAATGAAGATTTTTCTCTGGGACTCTAAAGGTTGGGGAAGCAGCCTGATTTATTCTTCTCTTGGGAGCCCAGATCTGGTTCCTCTTTCCTCCAGCATTTGTTGTAGGCAATGCTGGTAGCGCTGCCTATAACTAAGGTTGCCTGATATATCCCATTCTAAGATCCTGTTTTCAGTTGCTTTTAATACGTAACAATAACGATAATGTGCTCAGTGCAGGTGTTGGATACAGGCTATTAAATCAGATCTGGGACCACACAAAGAATGTGGAGGATAAAAAGAAATATTGAATAGCTACTTATTCACTGAATGTGGCAGCAGTGGTGTGTAAAGAATTGTATGTGATCATGTAACTAAAGAATGTATCATAATGCATATGCACAAGGGAGCCAAATTAAGGCTGCATGAGCATTTCCTAACTTTTGAACACTTGAGTTTGCCACCTTAATGTTCTTTTAACACAGATTTGTTGGATGCGACATAGAGTCCAGATTTACTCGTGTTTCTTCTACTCTTTGTTTCAGAATCTTGTTCCTAATAGAGAGCTCCTCTTCTCACTTCTTCTTCCCAGTTAATTCTAAATATACAATCAGTTCAGAAAGTGCTCCCTGATGTTTCCCCTCCTCTGCCCCCCTCAGCTGCCAATCATTCTCCGAACAAGAGAAACATTTGTAGAGACAAGATCCCAGGAGGACCCATAAATTTAAAAAAAAAAACCCAATCCTTAGTCTCAATAATATCTTTATTTTTTCTACATTGTCTGTGTTAATTTCCAATAGCTTTGAACACCGTGCAGAAATCTGGGAACAAGTTAGGTAGTATATTAGTGGGAATGAGACATGAGTAGCACTGGGGTAACACAAATGGCACCCTGGGGAACCTGTTATTTATGATTCTGTGATATAAACCTTGGCAGATTAAAACTCAGTGATACAGCCAGCAGCAGGTTAAAGGGAGAAATGATTTTTCATTCTACTTTTTTCCATATAGTTTCTATCAAACACAATTTCACAGATGAGCTAATGGCTCAGGAGAGTGGTAAATACATTTTCCAACCCAGCCCATGTCAGCAGTGATTGATGTTTGGTAGCCCCCATGCAATAAGTTGATGATCTTAGTCTACCATTACCACTGGACATTTCTTGGCACTTATGCTGGCAATATTTAGGAGCGGCCAAAGGCTGAATGGGCAAGAGAGATTGAAGTCCCCTCTCTTTACACACTGGTTGGGCAGTGTTCACTCCAACTCTGTGCCATCTCAGCCTTGGCTGTGTCAACACAAAGGGGCCACAGCCCCACCCCTTCCCTCAGAAATATGCCTGGTACAGTGGGGGTGTACCTATTGGGTTTCTGGGGTACAGTGGGGGTGTAATGGGGAAGTAACCCTGCTCGTGCCCTGAAGGGCTTAAAACAGCCCTGGGAGAGGGCTGTGGTAGGGGAAATCCTGGGCTGATTGGGGAAGTAGCCACAGCTGGGCCATGCCTCAATCAGGCTGCAGCTGGCCCTTATAAGAGAGCAGTGGCCCAGGGAGCAGTCAGTCTCTCTCTGCTTTCAGAGAGAGAGAGGGAGGGGGATGGGGAAGGGAGAGGGAGAGGGAGAGGGAGAGGGCAGGCAGGCAGGCAGGCAGGCGGGTGGGCAGGCGGGCGGCTGGCTGGTTGGCTGGCAGGCTGGCTGGCTGGCCGGCCGGCCGGCCCTGGCTGCTGGGAAGCTCAGGGTGCCTAGAGTAAGGCAGGGCTGGGGAAAGGCCAGAGGGGCTGGGGAGCTCCAGGCTGGCAACTCACCAGGTTGCATGGCCTAGTTCAAGGCCCCACAGAGGTACTTAGTTGCACAGAAAGGAAGCAGGTGCAACCCTCCCTTGCCTGTGATGAGTGGCTTATACTTCAGTCTGCCCCAGGGAGCGGGGCTAGCTGGTGACTGGCAGTAGCCTATGAGTGAGACAAGGTGGGGATAGAGGGTAGGGGTTCCCTGGGGAGGGGAGACCCTGAGACTGAGGGGTGTACTGCCAGGAGGCAGCATCTCAGGTAATGGAGCACTGGAGTCCTGGGAGGGACACAGGGGCCAAGCAGCAGTGGGACACTGGCCTGCAGAGAGTGCTCCAAGGCTGGAAAACGAGCTAATTCCCAGGACACCAGCAGGAGCCACAGCAGGGGTGAGTCTCACACCAGTACAGGGAGCCTCCTAAACAGGAGTAACCCCCAGTACATTTGGTGCATTTGTAACACTGGTCGTTAGTGGGCAGGATTGAACAGGGGACCTCTAAAGCTTAGTGCTATGGGTCTCTACTATATGACCTAAAAAATTACCAGCCTATTAATCAAACTGTAGCAAACTCATCGATATCTAGGTGCTACTAGAGGGAGACAGAGCACCACACCCAGCAGGCATGGGTTACACATTGGCTCCCCTCTCAGTCCCTGTGCCAGGTTCAGCACTGGTGCAAGGAGCTACCGGGCCAAGGGTCTCTTTCTTGGCTTGATTCTGGGTTTCCCACATAAAGTGAATCCTGCAGCTGCAGTTTCTCAGCTGATCGTAGTGTAACTGACTGAGTTGCACCATCCTTATTTCCACTGTTTCTGTACCAGAAATGCACAATTGCGGAGAGGAGCTCATTCGCATAATGAGAGGAGCCAAAAACAGGAGCCTAGCAGCCACGCCCCCAATCCCTGCTGGGCGTGTGTGTGTTTGTGTAATTTCTGCCATGGTTTCCCAGCCCTGCTCGGTCACATGGTGCTGCCCAGCCCCCTCCCTGCGTGGCAGCTGCTGGAACCTGTGAGCTGCAGGCTTTTCCCCAGGGGGAGAGGCAGGAGGAATAGATGGGAACTGCAGGGTGGGGGCTGCTGCTTTCCAGGAAGGGAGAGTGAGGGTAACAGGGGGTGGGGCCTGACTGCAGGATGGGGCATGACTAGAGGTGTTCCAAGGGTGGCTGAAAGTTTAAATTGTGCCCCCCGCACTATCAGCAGGTATAGGTAGTCTCTGCCTGGGATTGTAAACCTTGAACTTCTGGGCTATTCCCTGCTGCTTGGGGGATTTGGAGAGTATCCATGGGGTGCAAAGGAACTCGACTGGCTGCCTGGGAACTAGGCACAAGCAGTTTCCAAGGCAAATCCCAAATAAGTGCAAAGTAGAAACTTATCCTCTGAGAAACCCTCACTCCAGCCATCCAACTCCAGTTACCTGGTTTTGATGATGTAACTCATCTTGGTACCAAAGTGACCAATGAGCCATATAAATTGTGTCCCTTCATGTTTACTATTGAAAATTATTTACCTCAGAAAGAAAGAATTGTTGCCTTGAAGTTACAGAGTCATTTACGCAAAAGGAAAAGATTCCTCAGCACTTCAAGTTTCCTGCATGAATGCTCAGTGTGTGTCCTTCATTTTGAGTCCTTATCACATATTGGCACCAAATTTGGGCCTTGTCAGGCATCACATCTACAGGATCTGTGCTATGCCCCAGCTTTGAAACAGTCCCTTGAAGTAATGCCTTCAGTGTGCCAGACCCCAATCAGTGACTCTCTTCCTTAAGGTAGGTCACGTGGCCTCAATGCCTCCAAGACAGAGTCTCTGTGCTCCAGCACTCCTGTTTCGCACCATGAGCTCTGCCCAGAGAGTCCAACTGAGACAGACCCCTGCTCAGAGACTTCTACACTCATCACGGACCAGTGCACCTCAGCAAGTATCTGCAGTGACTCCAGGCATCCTTTTCAGACCACAGCAGGGTTTATTAGTCAACTGGAACACAGTATCAGGAAGTCCTATGGTTAAGGTTACCATACATTTGGTTTTCCTGGACATAAACTCTTTTTTTGTTTGCTGACCTCTGTCCGAACGGATTTTCCAAATAAGAGAAAATGTCCAGGATTTTTCCAGATGTTGCAGCTCAGAAAGAGCCATCTCCACGCCCTGATTGGGCCCTCCCCAGGACATCCGCATCTGCCGTGTCCTGCTAGCCCCATCCCAGCCTGGCCCACCAAGTAAGTGGAGCTACCAAGCATCTGTTGGTCTGGCCACCTGCCCCACCACAGGGCCTCAGAACTCGGCCAGGAGTGGTGAGAGGGCCAGGCCCCAGCTCCGAGCACAAGGAAGAGAGAGAAGCCCGCAGGGAGACCTTGACTGATGGGTTGGTTTTGCTTACCAGATATGCATCAGCTGGCAGGAAATGTGACACTGACCTCCACCTTGAGAGTGAGGCTGCAGGTACCCCCTCCGGCATCCCCCAAATACTCCCTCCCAGGACACACCCACCCCTCCAGGACCCCCCAAATATCCCCTCCAGCACCCCCAACTGTAACCCCTCTCCATATTGGGCCACATCAGCCATGCTGCTGTGGACCCATCTTGGTTTCTTCTTTCTTTCTCTCTCTCTTTGTCTCTCAGTTCCAAATGAGCTCCCATGTCTCTTCAAAGGCCAGCTCTTATCCTAGACTCCTGTCACTGCTTGGTCCATTGTCCTCCTCCTGCTGATTATGGCCAATTATCCATATTGCAGCAAAGCAAACACATCACAATTCCCACCATCTACATGCCAGGCAGCAGTCTTGTACCTACAGGGCACTACCAGGAGGGGAACATGACAATGGACATGCCCCAGGGGAGAACAGCAGAGAGGCCAGCACAGAGCATGGCCTTGTTAAATGCTGTGATTGAGTAGAATCCTGTTCACCAGTTTTGCATGTACAATAGCCACTTACACCAAATTTGCCCAGGCTTGCACTGGAGAATATGCGCAATATAGATTTTGCTGATCACTCTCTTTCTTGCTGAGCCACTGTCCAAATTCTCTTTTGGAGCTTGCCTCTTGTCTCACCGAGCCAGTGGGTCTAGTTGCAGTTACAACGACTTCACTCAGCCAACAATCACCTCAGAGGTGGCAAATGTCTGCAGTGCACTAGTGGTGATGGTAAAGGCCCACTTTACACCAGTGCAGCTGCCTACACACAGCGCTATGGAGACCTGAGCCCTCTGTGTGCACATAGCCCAGCAGTCACTACTAGAGTTAAACATTTCTCACACTGGTTACCTATTAATTGTCATTAGTGCTCTACGAGTCCCACCCAAAACAGGAGGCCGTTGTTCATTCACTGCAATGAAGGCCAGACTCTCCTTACTGCCTGTGCACAGACAGCTCTGCATGTCAGAGACTGTGGAGTTAAGTTAAAATTCACTAACAGAAAGCGTCATTTACGCAGAGTGCATGTTGCCCAGAGGTATCTCATGCCCTTCTAAGACATCGAGTTGGGCCAGCTCAAACTGCTGAAAACCAGGCAATACAGAGTTATAGTAAATGCCAAGGCAGCCATAACTCTGCCCCCTGTAGCTGGAACTAGCCACTAGCACTGGGAATGATCTGCATGTTCTCCAGCTGCAGTCACTGTGTTAGGTGTAGCTGTGCTAAATGGTGGAAGCATGAGTGGGAGCAGTTTGGCAGAGCTGACTGTGATATGAGAATGTCTGGGTCTAAGCCCCACCATGTGATGAAAGGGAAGAGGTGCCTGTGTACCCTGGGCATCCCATATACCTCATTTCAGTGCTGTGTTCTGTAGGCTGTGTCAGTGGCGGAGCACAGAAAACTTCTTGCCATGGGGATCGCAGCAGTGAGGTGGGAGATGAAAGCAGTCAGTGTGTTTAATGATGGTGAAAGGACAGTGTTAGCTGGCATCCTGTGAGTACAGGTAAAGGGATTGTGAGAGGGGGCAAAGGAGTTGTACAATGTAACAAGCGTGGGGTTGTTTCTGACTGGGGAGAAAGTTCAGTGTTTGTAGGGCACTGGCCACAGAGGACCCTCCTCTGTGACTGGGAATTGTTTTCATTTTCTTGTGTGCAGATGCTCCAGTGCCAGGCCTTTACTTTTCCTTGGAATGGTTTCCATTTTACAGTTTGTTTAGTGAATGTGGGTCAGTGTCATGGAGGGTCTCAGCCGAGCTGTGGGACCCATGGCCAGGGTGGAGGCTTATCTGGGAGGATTTGCTGAGCCAGCCAGGAGTTTGCCTGCTCTGCAGCAGGGCCAGCTCTAGACTTCTTTGCCGCCCGAAGCCAAAAAAATGTTGGCTGCCCCCCACCCCAGCCCTGGGCTCTCCCGCTCCACATCAGGGCCCTCCCCCACCTGCACCCCCTGCCGCTCCAGCCCTGGGCTCCATTCCCCAAACGTGATCACCTCGTTCATCACAGCAATACCCATTTACACTTGCAATGGGGATCAAACTATTTCTCCTATTTTTATTACACTTTAGTATAAATCTCACCTCCCCACCCCCGATATTCCATCTTTAGTGCTCCAAATGCACATGGAAGGCACAGGGACAAACCCTCAAACCTTGTACCCATAAAGGGCTGGGGATCTAGCAGGGCTGGCTCTAGCTTTTTTGCCGCCCCAAGTAAAAAAATTTTGGCTGCCCCTCCGTTCCAGCCCTGGGCTCTCCCCTCATACCCCCCTGCTGCCCCAGCCCTAGGTTCTACCCCCGCACTCACACCCCCTGCCGCCCCAGCCTTGGGATCCCGCCTTCCCCCACGTTAATGCCCCCCACACACACATACCTCCTGCTGCCCCAGCCCTGGGCCCTCCCCCCACTCCGCACCCTCCTGCCGCCGCAGCCCTGGGTCACTGGTAACTCGCTCCCCGGGCGGGTCATTCAGCAGGAATTTTGGACATGCACAGAACACAGACAGGATTGGTTCCCATATGGTTACAGAGCTGCAATAAAGTGAAGCAATTTTCAGCTTGTGTGGTTGGAGGATATCTGGATGCATATTATAAGACCGTCCTCCATAAATGAGGAAAAGTGAGGTGCCTTTATTATACTTTTGTTCCACTCTTTGCTTATATGGGAAATTTGCCAACATAATATCACTGTCTTCCTTTTAAACAAATAAAACTTTTTTTTTAAAAAGCAATGGCTGTCAAAAATAGCAATACCAGTCCTAATAACCACTGGGGAGCATTTCTTGCTCAATTTTATCCTACTTTTTCTACAGCAAGTTACAGTGGATCAGTATATTTGATTTGGGAGAAAAGAAGTAACAGCTGCCCAAACTGAGCTTGAACACTCCTGAATTTTGTGGTGTTCAAATCTGGAAGGCAGGTGCTGGGTGCGTGTGTGTAGGGGGGAGGGCTGTGGGCTCTGCAGGGGAGCACAGCAGCATGTATACAGCAGTGTGTCTGGAGCTGCATGGAGCCAGACATGCTGGTCTGAGTGGCACAGTAGGGGGGTTGGGGGGTTGGAGAAGGGGTAGGAGATTCGGGGGGGGGCAGTCAAAGGACAGGGAACAGGGGGGTTGAATGGGGAAGAGGTTTGGGAGGGCAGTCAGGGGACAGACAGTGGTTGGTTAGGCATGGGAGTATCAGGGGTTTGTTAGGGGACAGGTAGGAGGTGGGGTCCTGGGGGGAAGTTGGGGGGTCTCAGAAGGGGGCAGTTGGGGACAAGGAGAAGGGAGGCTCAGATAGTGGTGGGTGGGGTCCCAAGGGGCAGTTAGGGGCAGGGGTCTTGGGAGAGGGCAATCAGGGAACAAGGAGCAGTGGCACCTAGATAGGGGATGGGATCCTGGGGGGCAGTTAGGGGCAGGGGTCCCGGGAAGGGGCGATCAGGGGACAGAAAGCAGGGGGGAGTTGGATGGGTTACGGTTTCTGTGGGGAGCAGTCAGAGGGAGTGGATGGTGGCAGGCTGGAGCTTCCCTCCCTCTGGAGTGTCCTGTTTTTTGAATGTTAAAATTCACAGCACTCACAGCAGGCTGCCTCATGAGGTGCCCCTCCTTCCTTTCCAGTTGGTAGAGGCCAAGGGAATGCTGGGAAATGTAGTTCTTTCCCTGCTCCAGGGCTAGCTCTATAGGCAGGGAGCTAATCAAGAAACTACAGCTCCCAGAGCCCCCTGTTGGTTCTCAGCTCCCATGCTGGATCCCTGCTGCCCCTGCAACTGGGCTGCCCCAAGCAGGTGCTTGCTTTGCAGATACCTAGAGCCTCCTCTGTCTGACAGAGAAGAACTGTGTGAAAGCTCAGAAGCTTGTCTCTTTCACCAACAGGAGTTGGTCCAATAAAAGATGTTACCTCAGCCACCTTGTCTCTCTCAACCCCTTCTCATCCAGATTTCAGTTTTCATTTCTGGTTGGATTAATAGCAAACTTTGCCAAAACTTTGTCCTCCGTCAAGGTTCCAACTCAATCAGTGCACAGGCTAGATGGTGCCCAGGGAGTGAATCAGGGATGCACAGTGAAAGAGGCTTTTGTCTGTAGGCCTCAGCATCATTGGTTGCAGCAGCGGCATTGCCATCATCGGCAATCCCTCCAGTCGAGGATGACCTCTACCAGAGATTTCATATGGATCCTGAGACGACTCAGGAATCCAATCCTGGAACCATAGGTCTGCTCGCATTAGGCACAGATGTTTCCTGACGGGTCAGCTGCCTGATGGGAGAAAGTTCTTTTTCTTTCCTTCCTTCTCTCTCTCTTTTCAACTTCAAGGGCAAGGCGCTTCTCCTCAAAGTGGGCCACTGTCTGTTGGAGGATGTGGCATCATTGAGATCAGTTGGTTCCTTGCTCCTCCTAGCTTGTGATGTCCAAATGAGTTTTCTTGAGATACGCTCTCAGTGTGTCTTTGTTGGATTTCCTCTGACTACCACGGGATATCTGACCATGGGTGAGCTGAGAGTAGAGGGCTTGTTTTGGGAAGTGAGTGTTTGGCATCGGCACACAATGTCCAGGCCGGTGGAGTTGGTGAGTGTGGCTCATTGCTTCAATGTTGGTGGCATTGGCTTCAATGAGGATGCTAGTGTTACTGCAGCAATCTTCCCATTTGGTGCAAAGGATCTTCTGGAGGCATCATTGGTGGTACCTCTCCAGCTCTTGAGGTGATATTGATAGATCACCCAGGTTTTGCATCTATAAAGAAGTATAGGAATAACAGTTGTGTCATAGACCTGGATCTTGGTGTCCTTCCGTAGGTCACGGTCTGTGAAAACATGCAAGAGCAGTTTCGCAAAGGAAACACTTGCACAATGGATCCTGTGCTGGATCTCACTGTGAATTTTTGTATTTTGAGAAAGTTGGCTACTGAGGTAACAGAAGTCCTCAACTCTTTCCAAGGTCTGTCCTTTGATGGTGATTTCTGGTGGGTCATGTGCAAAGCCTGAAGCAGGCTGATGGAGCACTTTAGTTAGTTTTCTAGATATTGAGTGAGAGTCATAGGTGTCGGTAAGCTTGTGCAAAAAAAATGCAGTGTGGACTGAAGAGCATTCTCAGTGTGTGTGACGATGACACAGACATCAGCGTATTGAAGGTCAGTAATGGACACCCTGAGGACCTTAGACATAAAGAGGAAACATCAAAGATTAATAAGCCGCCCATCCTTCCTGTATTGAATGTGAACTCCATTAATAAATTTTGGAGGGCAGCCAAATCTATCCAACACCTTCCACAGGGCTTCGTGATGAACATAGTCAAAGGCCTTTGTCAAATCGATGAAGGCCATGTACAGGTCCTGATTTTGCTCCCAAGACTTTTCCTGGATTTGGTGGGCAACGAAGATCATGTTGGTTGTCCCTCAAGATGGTCTAAAACCACACTGAGAGTCTGGCAATATTTCCTTAGGAAGGGGAAGTAATCAGTTTAAGAGGATACGGGCGAAAATTTCCCCTGCTGCAGATAGCAAGACAATGCCACGATAATTTCCACACTCCAACTTATCTCCTTTTTTAAAGATGGTAACAATGTTGACATTTCTCAAGTCTTCTGGAATCTTCTCATTATAACAAATGTGAAGAAAAATGAAGCTCCCAACAGCATAGCTCTGAGGATCATTGGAGCACACAAGCCCCTTTGTCACAACAAGGTGACAGTCCCCAAAGATGGGTTGCAGCAGTGGCAAGATGTGTAACCAATAAAATTATGCTGAAATTATGCTCCTATCTGCTATGGGCCGGCAAGGCACCAGGCAATAGAACTGAGATGAGGGAGACTGTTTCCACCTATTGAGCCTAGGCAGTGTGGGGAGGCAGCTACCTGAACTGAGCACACTGAGGTGAAAGGGGAAAGTAGATAAGGAAAAGGATGCAGGAGGAATATTCTGAACCTGGAGGCTGGTGGATGGAGAGAAACTGGGACTGGGAGAGAAAGCGGGAGATGAGGACTGGCTGGGCAAAGAAACTGGGACCAGGAGGAGAGGGAAAGAGACTCGGACTGGCTAGGCAGGACGATTAGGACAGGGCACGTGTGGGGAGAGACTGTGACATGCTGATCAAGGAGATTGGGAGCTGGGGAAACTGGGACTGACTGGGTGAGGAATGTGGGACTGGGAACCAGTGGGGAGGAACTGGAGGTGGGTGAGGAAAAACAGATCAGATCAGGAACCAGGGTGTCGAGGGAGTCTAAGACTAACTGGTCGACGGGACTGGAATAAGCAGCCAGGGTGGGGTGGGGGAGACTGAGAGCAGATCTACATGAACATTCAGTTTGTAGCAAGCTGGGCTGTAAATCTCCCCTGCACTGTCCTGCCAGGCACCGAGTGTCCATGTGGACTGTGCTGTCATGCTCTGAGGGCTTGTCTACACTACCGCTTAAGTTGATGTAAATTGTTTCACTCAGGGGTGTGATCACCCCCAGCCTCCCAGGAACGTAAGATACATCGATTTAAAACACTCTTCCATTGATGTCATGCATCTTCATCAGACATGCTAAATCAGCACCACTGCATCAATGCACTGGCACTGATACAGTGCGATAGGGAAGACAAGCCCTAACAGTTCCCTAGGGAACAGATCTAGTCCCGTTTCAAAGCACTAGGGGAATGTTAGTGCACAGCAGCAGGTTCCACACAGACACTCACTGTGCAGCAGACTAGTGCGGGTTAAATTTTGCTACAAACCAAGTGTTCATGTAGAGAAGCCTTGAAATTGGATGAGTCATCCAGGAAGGGAAACTGGGGTTGAGGCAGACAGGACAACCCTGCGCAAGTGTGAGAGTGAGAAACAGATCAGATGAGGGCCCCAGAGGGGAGGGGCAGTACAGAGAACAGGGAGGGAAACTGGGACTTGGCTGAGGAAGCAAAAGGTGAATTCTAGGACTGGCTTGGCATGGAGACTGGGTCTGGGAATGAGAAACTTGAGGAGTGGAGACTGGAAATTGGTAGACAAGGAGAATGGGACTGAAATGTAGAGCAAGGGATGGGGAAGAGACAGGACTGGGACAGGGACAGATTGAAGGGGAGGGGGCTGAAGGAGGAACATGGGAAGCAGGGTCTGTGACTGCTAAAACACACATCTCTCCTGAGCCTGGAATGGAACTCAATATCCCTTAGTTTTGCCATCCCCTGCTGTCAAGAAATATCTGTCAAACCCCTCCAGCCAAATCTTCTGATCCCCCTCTAGTGCTGGTCCACAAAGAGGATGACAACCTACTACTGCTGTCAGTCACTCCATTAGTTCCAGTGGCAGAGGTTTGTATGATGAATCTAAAGGCTGAAAAGGGGGTGGCAACATGATTCCGCATCTGGCACATCTATTTTTTCAGTTTGCTTTTTAAAAAATGTAGGCAATTAAGCACAAAACTTTACTTTTAAGGAACATTAAGTTTGCAAAGTTGAGCCGTCAAAAAATAAGGAAATGACAAAATTAAAGTGTCTTTGCAACTCTCTTTACATATGCATTAAGATTCAGCCTTTCGTTACATGATAACTTGCTATTTTCTCCACAGGACCCCTGCTTCATGCAGCACACGGAATTGACAGTGTTCTGAATCTGGGCTGTGGAGTGAAGGAGGTGGTTGTCTGTAGGATCCCTTCCTCATTTGTTGCAGGAATTGTGAAGTGTGCAGTGTATGAGGCAGGGGATTGCGGAAAGAGAAAGGAGGATCTCTTGTTAAGGGGGTTGGGAATGAGGGTTCCTGGGGAATTGGATTCTATCCCTGCCTCTGGAACAGAGTTCCTATGTGATGCTTGGCAAGTCACTTAAACCAGATGTTTCACAGGTAGTCATTAATTGTGTGTTCCTCATTTAATGAGTGGCCTCCTTGAGACTGTGAGTGCCTGATTTTCAGAAGTGCTGAGCACTCACAGCTCTAAACTGAAGTCAGTAGGGGCTGTGCTGCACAAGCCGAAGTACTCTCAAAAGCCAGGATGTGGTTATCTCAAGTTGGGCACTCAAAATGAGTGGACGCTTTTGATAATTTTGGCCATAGAGTGTCTCTGGGCTTCAGTTCCCAATGTTTAAAATGAAGGTTTTAGGTGTTGTCAGCTGTTGTCTGTGTGTGTGTTTCAAGCTCTGCACAGATAGCTGACGTAGCAGGTCTCGATCAAACTGCCCAAGAAGACCACAGACTCGGTTCAGTGGCACAGGCACTCGTTCAGGTTTATTGCTGACAAAGCACGGTACTAGCTCCCTGGATCAAAGTCTACAGATACACTGGCTCCTCTATGCCTCTTACAATGGACTTGGCTCAGTGAGTGGTGAGTCTTTCCACCCTCACCTCCCCAATCCGAGGCCAGAAGAAGACTCTATCTGCGACTTGTCTTTTATACTCTGATAGAAACCAGTTACCTCTTGCCCCTCTGACGTGGTTAATTACCACCCTTTACCTGGTACATTTTGGTTGGATCAAAACATCTCTGTCCATCACCTTGTCATCCTGACCTTACCATTAGGAGGGGTTAGTGTGTCCCTCTATCATCACTGGGAAGCATGTTTATACCATAACCCTGTACCAAGGTGCTCTGGTATTACCCTTCTGCAATGTGTTTATGCATGTGCCAGTGCCTAGCACTTCTCATGAGTGTTTGTGTTTTTTCAACACCAACCATGCTTTTGCCAGGTTCATGTTCTGGACAATGAGCCTTCACCCATAGTCACAAAGGGACTAATGGAGGTTTCACAGGCAGGTACAAGTCTGGCGTTCTGAATATTTGAATGCTTCTCTTTGCAAACTTTAACTTTCTTTTTGATTCATAGCGGTATAGATTTTAGGGCCAGAAGGGAGCTTTAGATATAGTCTGACCTCATGGGTAACAAAGACTAAAGAATTTAAACCAATTACTCCTGTACTTCATCTGAACTTGTGTTTGGCTAAAGTGTATCTTCCAGAAAGGCATCCAATTTTGTTCTGCACACTTCAGGAGGTGGAGAATCTTCTGCTTCCCTTGGTAGTTTGTTCCAATGTTTCATCAGTATTACTGTGAAAAATGTCTGCCTTACCTCTAATAGGAATTTATCTGGCTTTAACTTCCATCCATTGGTTCTTGTTATGCCTTACCCACTAGATTAAGAAGGCCTTTAGTATGCTGTGTTTTGACCATGGGAAGGTGCTTATATACTGCAATCAAGACACATCTAGGCCATCTTTTTGATAAGCTAAACATATTGACCTCCTTAAATCTCTCACTGCAGGGCACATTTTCAAGCCCTGGAATCATTATTGTGGATCTTCTCTGCCTCCTTTCCAATTTTTTAACATCCTTCTTACAATGTGGGTGCTAAAAGCAGATGCAGTGTTTGTTTTCCCAGTGCTGTACACACAGGAAAAATCACCTCCTTACTAGAGCTGGCGGGAAATTATTTGGCAAACCAGAGTTTCATTGGAAAATGCCAGATTGTTGAATTCAATATTTGTCAAGAAAATGAATCAGGTTCAAAGAACTTTCTCGAAACCACAAGCAGGGTCCGGTGGAAATGTCCATGGTTCCCTGCCAGGTTCCCTGGTGGCTCCTGTTAGTCCTGCCATGCAGATTGTCCTGGGGCTGGGTACCCCAGTCTTCTAGGATCTGCACCTCTGGGGCAGCGCCACCATATGGATTGCCCCAGAACTGGAGACCCTAGTCTTTCTAGAGTCTGTACCTCCAAGGCAGCCCTGCCAATGCTTTCAGGCTCTCTGCCATGCAATAGGAACCTGAAACCCCTGGGAGTCCCAGCTCTCACCAAGGCTCAGCCCCAGGGTCTGCATCAGGTATCCTGGAAGTCCTGGGATGGGTTCTGGTGTCCCAGGGTCTGTGGTTCTGGGGCAGCCCTGCCTTGCAAAATGTCCCGGACTAGGCTATTTGCCTATTTAGGCTGCCAGCTGACCAAGGAGCCTGGAAGACCAGGGGTCCCCAGTCCAGGGCAGGCCACATGAGGAGGCTGCCCCAGAGCCCCAGCAGTGGCTGTGAGAAATGTACATGCCTGTCCTGACGTTAACAGTGGTGAAACTGAGAAGGATTTCAGTGTCACTCTGCATCTGTTGGGGGTCCTGGAAGCAAATTTCATGTTGAATATACTATGGGCTGGAGTTTCCAAAACAAAATTTTAGCTGGATTTGCAATTCACAGGACATCTTAAAAGAGTGAAATTTCCTGTACACTAGAAATCCTGCATTTCAGCCAGCTGCACTCATTGCTCCCGTCTTTATACATCCATGGATCAACTTCGCCGTTTCTGCAGCAGCATCACACTGGGAGTTCACGTTCAGTTCTTTGTCTCCTATGACCCCTGCATAGAACATGGGCTATATCTGTATTTCTGTGAATACGATGTGCACCTCAGTTCCTTTTACTGCTATTTTCACATTTCCTACCAGGGTTCAAAGGGTAACCCCCATCTGAGCTCCCCACAAGTCCCAGGATGGCAGACAGTGGTTTCATAGAACCCAGTTACTGGTTCATAACTGACAATACAGGTGTCGAGGCTTTTGAACTTTTGCATCTGGTCAAGATGAGCACAAGCCCCCTTCCTTGGGATGGGCCCCTGAGGTGGGAAATCTTAACCAGAGGGCTTGGGAATTCTTAACAGGGGAGCCCTGATGAACAGACAGGGTGAGGCAGGGTCTGCAGGGAAGGAGACTTAAACACAATCCCCAGAAGCAGGAGTTACTGGGATAAGCTGAGTCAGTCCAGGTTTTGAGGGGAAAGCTGAGCTTTAGGAAAGACATAGGCCTGGAAGACTTCAGTTGCTTTATTCTTTTCTGTGTGATTACTGTGTTCCTATGGATAAACACAAAATAACACTGTCCTGGGTCTGGTACTATTCAATATTTTCGTAAATTACCTGGATGATGGGGTAGAGATACACTTACACAATTTGTGGATAACATGAAGCTGAGAGGAGTTGCATGCTCTTTGGAAGGCAGGGTTAAAATTCAAAATGGTCTTGATAAACTGGAGAATTGGTCTGAAATCAGTAAATTGAAATTCAATAAAGACAAGTGCAAATATTAGACTTAGGGAGGGAAAATCAAATGCAAAAAAAAAATGGGGAATAACTGACTAGGCAGCAGTTCTGCAGAAAATGATCTTGGAATTATAGTGGATCTGTTGTATCAACCAGACAAGGTACTAACAAAGTTCAACAGGACTTCATTTTTACAGTGGAAACCTCTTTACCAATCTGCTGCTGCACCCTCTGTAACTCTCACTCAGCCTCCTCAACTCCTCCCCCATCATTCCTGTTTCCTGTCCTTTCAGACTCCTAACAGCCGGTGCTCCCAGTTCTAATAATTACAAGCACATCTAAACACCACAGGATCACAATCTGAAAAGTTGTGATGCTGTTATGAAAAAGGGAAATGTCATTCTGAATTATATTAACAAGAATGTCAAATGTAAGACACAGGAGGTAATTGTCCCACTCTACTTAGCACTGGTGTGGCCTCAGCTGGAGTACTGTGTCCAGTTTTGCTCATTGCTGTTTAAGAACAATAAGGACAATTTGGAGAATGTCCAGAGGTGAGCATCAAAGAGAGTAAGAGGTTTGGAACACATGACCTATGAGGAAATGTTGAAAGAATTGGACATTTTTAGTTTAGAGAAGAGATGTCTGAGGGGTGAACCGATAACAGTCTTCACATAACTGAAAGATTGTTTGTCAATAGTTGTCCATATCCACCAAAGGTAGGACTAGACATAATCATCTTAGAGTGCAGCAAATGAGATTCAGATTAGATATTAGGAAAAACTGTCTAACTATAGGAATAATTAAGTACTGGAACAGGGTACATAGGGAGGTTCTGTAATCCCTATCATTGGTGACTTTGCACAACATGTTAGACAAACATCTATCGGGGTGGCCTAGGTATACTTAAACCTCCGTTGATATGAGGAGATGGACTAGATGACCTCTTGAGGTTCCTTCCAACCCTACATTTCTATTATTCTGTGGTTTTATCAGCTATTCAGGCCTGCTGATATAAAAAAAAAGTTGATCCATGGTAAATGCAATTTAACATGCTCCTTAGGTACGTTTGATGTCTTTAGCTTCCTGTCATAAACAGATAGCTAAGGGTTAATGTCTCTTTCACCTGAAACACCTGACCAGAGAACCAATCAGGAAACCGGATTTTTTCAACCTTGGGTGGAGGGAAGTGTGTCTCTGAGTCTTTTGGCTGCCTGCCTGCTTCTCTGAGCTTTGGAGAAGTACTTTCTATTTTCTAGTCTTCTGTTTCTAAGTGTAAGGACAAAGAGATCAGATAGTAAGTTCTATGGTTTCTTTTCTTTGGTATTTGCATGAATATAAGTGCTGGAATGCTTTGATTTGTATTCTTTTTGAATAAGGCTGTTTATTCAATATTCTTTTAAGCAATTGACCCTGTGTTGTATCATCTTAATACAGAGAGAACATTTGTATTTTTTCTTTCTTTTTTATATAAAGTTTTCTTTTAAGACCTGTTGGAGTTTTTCTTTACTTCAGGGAAATTAAGTCTGTACTCACCAGGGAATTGGTGGGAGGAAGAAATCAAGGGGAGAGCTGTGTGTTGGATTGCTAGCCTGATTTGGCATTTCCTCTGGGTGAAGAGGAAAGTGCTTTTGTTCCAGGATTGGGAACGGAGAGGGGGAATCACTCTGCGTAGTTTCACAGAGCTTGTGTCTGGGTATCTCTCCAGGAGCATCTGGAGGGGGGAAGGGAAAAAGGATTATTTCCCTTTGTTGTGAGACTCAAGGGATTTGGGTCTTGGGTCCCCAGGGAAGGTTTTTCAGTGGGACCAGAGTGCCCCAAAACACTCTAATTTTTTGGGTGGTGGCAGCAGTACCAGGTCCAAGCTGGTAACTAAGCTTGGAGGTTTTCATGCTAACCCCCAAATTTTGGACGCTAAGGTCCAGAATCTGGGAATAAGGTTATGATATGGTGTAGCAGCGAGTGGGATCTAGACAGAATCCAGAAGCCAGTAGGAATATTATATTTTTCTTTTCTCTGCTAAGGGCTTTTTAGCAGAGAGAAACAGTTTGGTTTTAAAAGGGAACCAGAGAGAATTTTTTTTTTTTCTGCTCTCTCTAGCAGTTTGTGGTTTGCATGTTAAGCGAGAAGACTGTTGAGGGTCTTTTGTCATGCAATAGCCCTCCCATTAGCAGGCAAGTACCAGCACTTATATGCATGCAAATAAAGTGGTTTTTCTGGTTTCCCTTCATTGAACATTAGCTAGAGAGAAAAGGAAAAAAGCACTGTTGCTAGGCAGACTTCAGGAGGCAACAGAGAGCCTGCAGTTCAGAAAATAAACACCGGAGGGCACCCCAACACAAGAAAACAGGAACCATGACTTCTAAGGCAAAGATTGACGCCGAAGAACAAATCAAAGACGCTGAACACAGGCGACAGATGGAGATAAAAGAAAAGGAAGAAAGCCTCAAACTGGCAGCCTTCCAAAGAGAACAGGCAGCCCAAGAGGCAGCACACAAAAGAAAACTAGAAGAAGAAGAGGTGGCCCACCGAAGGAAGCAAGCAGAAGAAGAGTTGGCCCACAGAAGGAAGCAAGAAGAAGAAGAGGCAGCCCACCGCCGAGAAATGGAAAAGCACCAAAAAGAAATGGAAAAGCACCAAAAAGAAATGGAAAAACAACAAAAAGAAATGGAAAAACAACAAAAAGAGAATGAAGAGAAGGAAAAACAGAGAAAACATGAACTGGAGATGGCAAAAGCTGGGCTGCATGTGCCAGCCAACCCTAACAACCCGGCGCCAATTATTGCTCCCCAGCACAGGAAATTTCCCACCTACAAGGCAGGTGATGACACCGAGGCCTTCTTGGAAAATTTTGAAAGAGCCTGTCTTGGGTACAGCATCCCCGAAGACCAGTACATGGTAGAATTAAGGCCACACCTCAGTGGACCTTTAGCAGAGGTGGCAGCTGAAATGCCCAAGCCGCAAATGAATGACTATAAACTTTTTCAAACCAAGGCCAGATACAGGATGGGGATAACCCCAGATCATGCCCGTCGGCACTTCAGAACCCAAAAATGGAAACCAGAGGTGTCATTTCCCAAACACGCCTACTACATTGCAAAAAACTATGAGGCCTGGTTAACAGGAAACAACATTCAAACCTTGGAAGAAGTGAACCTCCTCATACAAATGGAGCAGTTCTTGGATGGTGTTCCTGAAGACATCACACGGTACATACAAGATAGAAATCCCAAAACTATCGCTGAGGCAGGGGAGATTGGAGCCAAATGGATGGAACTGGCAGAAAGCAAAAATGCTACTGTCAAGGGGAACGATTACCCCAGGGGGCACACGGACCATAAACCCTACAACCGAGGACAGCCAAAGACCCTCCATACCACCCAAGTAAAGCCACAGATACCCTACTCTTCAACCTCACCAGTCTCCAGTAACTCACCTCGGCCCAGTGACCCATCAGATGAAAGATGCTTTAAGTGTAATGAACTGGGACATATCAAGGCCAACTGTCCCAAGAACACCATGCGAGTGCAATTCATTACACCACCATCACCCCAAAGATCCCCAGGCCCAGATGCCTCTCAAATACCCTTGGAGCGAAGGGAAAATTTGAGAGTGGGCGGAAGGAAGGTTACTGCGTGGAGAGACACGGGGGCACAAGTGTCAGCTATCCACCAATCCTTCGTTGACCCCAAATTCATCAACCCAAAGGCCAAAGTTACAATTTACCCCTTCATGTCACAAGCTGTAGACTTGCCTACAGCTCAACTGCCTGTCCAGTACAAAGGCTGGTCAGGAATGTGGACTTTTGCAGTCTATGACAATTATCCTATCCCCATGCTACTGGGGGAAGACTTGGCCAACCAGGTGAGGCGGGCCAAGAGAGTGGGAATGGTTACCCGTAGCCAAACCAGGCAAGCTTCCAGACCCATTCCTGTTCCTGAGCCGTCCACAGAAGCCCTGTCTGTGTTACCAAAGACCCAGACAGAGGCAGTGGACCCGGATTCCATGCCTACCACTGAAACAGCCACAGCATCTCCAGTCCCAGGCCCGGAACTGGAACAGCAACCAGCACCAGCAAGTGCAACCACATCTTCAAACTCAACGCCAGAGGGCGCCAGCGAGCCAGAACTGGCAGAAGCACACGACAGCCATACCCAAAAGGCTCAGCCAGAGCCTGAAATACCCTCAGGTGCACCAGCGGAGAGCGGTTCACCAGCAACGAAAACAACCCCATCACCTACATCGCTTCCAGAGGGACCAAGCCCAAGTCCACAGTCTGAGGAGGAACTGATGACCCCAGCCTCAAGGGAACAGTTCCAGGCTGAGCAGGAAGCAGATGACAGCCTTCAAAAAGCGTGGGCGGCGGCACGGAGCACCCAACCGCCTCTCAGCTCTTCTAATCGATCCCGGTTTGTTATAGACCAAGGACTTTTATACAAGGAAATTCTTTCTGGTGGACACCGGGAAGAATGGCAGCCGCAAAAACAGTTGGTGGTCCCAACTAAGTACCGGGAGAAGCTCTTAAGCTTAGCCCATGATCATCCCAGTGGCCATGCTGGGGTGAACAGAACCAAGGACCGGTTGGGGAAGTCCTTCCACTGGGAGGGGATGGGCAAGGATGTTGCCAAGTATGTCCGGTCTTGTGAGGTATGCCAAAGAGTAGGTAAGCCTCAAGACCAGGTCAAGGCCCCTCTCCAGCCACTCCCCATAATTGAGGTCCCATTTCAGCGAGTAGCTGTGGATATTCTGGGCCCTTTCCCAAAAAAGACGCCCAGAGGAAAGCAGTACGTACTGACTTTAGTGGACTTTGCTACCCGATGGCCAGAAGCAGTAGCTCTAGGCAACACCAGGGCTAACACTGGGTGCCTGGCCCTAACAGACATCTTTGCCAGGGTAGGTTGGCCCTCTGACATCCTTACAGATTCAGGGTCTAATTTCCTGGCAGGGACCATGGAAAAACTGTGGGAAACTCATGGGGTGAATCACTTGGTTGCCACCCCGTACCACCATCAAACCAATGGCCTGGTGGAAAGGTTCAATGGAACTTTGGGGGCCATGATAAGAAAATTCATCAACGAATTCTCCAATAATTGGGACCTAGTGTTGCAGCAGTTGCTGTTTGCCTACAGGGCTGTACCACATCCCAGTTTAGGGTTTTCACCATTTGAACTTGTGTATGGTCACGAGGTTAAGGGGCCATTACAGTTGGTGAAGCAGCAATGGGAGGGGTTTACGCCTTCTCCAGGAACTAACATTCTGGACTTTGTAAGCAACCTACAAAGCACCCTCCGACACTCTTTAGCCCTTGCTAGAGAGAACCTAAAGGATGCTCAAGAAGAGCAAAAGGCCTGGTATGACAGACATGCCAGAGAACGTTCCTTCAAGGTAGGAAACCAGGTTATGGTCTTGAAGGCGCAACAGGCCCATAAGATGGAAGCATCATGGGAAGGGCCATTCACGGTCCAAGAGCGCCTGGGAGCTGTAAACTACCTCATAGCATTTCCCAATTCCTCACTAAAGCCTAAAGTGTACCATGTTAATTCTCTCAAGCCTTTCTATTCCAGAGACTTACAGGTTTGTCAGTTTACAGTCCAGGGAGATGATGCTGAGTGGCCTGACGGTGTCTACTACGACGGGAAAAAAGACGGTGGCGTGGAAAAGGTGAACCTCTCAACCACCCTGGAACGTCTGCAGCGGCAACAAATCAAGGAGCTGTGCACTAGCTTCGCCCCATTGTTCTCAGCCACCCCAGGACGGACTGAACGGGCATACCACTCCATTGATACAGGTAATGCTCACCCAATCAGAACCCCACCCTACCGGGTGTCTCCTCATGCCCAAGCTGCTATAGAACGGGAGATCCAAAACATGCTACAGATGGGTATAATCCGCCCATCTACCAGTGCATGGGCATCTCCAGTGGTTCTGGTACCCAAACCAGATGGGGAAATACGCTTCTGCGTGGACTACCGTAAGCTAAATGCTGTAACTCGTCCGGACAACTATCCAATGCCACGTACTGATGAGCTATTGGAAAAGTTGGGACGTGCCCAGTTCATCTCTACAATAGACTTAACCAAGGGGTACTGGCAAGTACCGCTAGATGAACCTGCCAAGGAGAGGTCAGCATTCGTCACCCATACGGGGGTGTATGAATTCAATGTCCTTCCTTTCGGCCTTCGAAATGCACCCGCCACCTTCCAGAGGCTGGTAGACGGTCTACTAGCTGGACTGGGAGAATTTGCAGTTGCCTACCTCGATGATGTGGCCATTTTTTCAGACTCCTGGCCCGGACACCTACTACACCTGGAAAAGGTCTTTGAGCGCATCAGGCAGGCAGGACTAACTGTTAAGGCCAAAAAGTGTCAAATAGGCCAAAACAGAGTGACTTACCTGGGGCACCAGGTGGGTCGAGGAACCATAAACCCCCTACAGGCCAAGGTGGATGCTATCCAAATGTGGCCTGTCCCAAGGTCAAAGAAACAGGTCCAATCCTTCTTAGGCTTGGCCGGATACTACAGGCGATTTGTACCACACTACAGCCAAATCGCTGCCCCATTAACCGACCTAACCAAAAAGACCCAGCCAAATGCCGTTAAGTGGACTAATGAGTGTCAAGAGGCCTTTACCCAGCTTAAGGCGATGCTCATGTCTGACCCTGTGCTCAGGGCCCCGGACTTTAACAAGCCATTCCTAGTAACCACAGATGCATCTGAGCGTGGTATAGGAGCAGTGCTCATGCAGGAAGCAACAGATCACAACTTCCATCCTGTCGTGTTTCTCAGCAAGAAACTGTCTGAGAGGGAAAGTCACTGGTCAGTCAGTGAAAAGGAATGCTATGCCATTGTGTACGCCCTGGAAAAGCTACGCCCATATGTTTGGGGACGGCGGTTCCAACTACAAACTGACCATGCTGCACTAAAGTGGCTTCATACTGCCAAGGGGAACAACAAGAAACTTCTTCGGTGGAGTTTAGCTCTCCAAGATTTTGATTTTGAAATTCAACACATCACAGGAGCTTCTAACAAAGTTGCTGATGCACTCTCCCGTGAAAGTTTCCCAGAATCCAGTAGTTAAAAAGTGTTCTTAAAATGTAAAAGTCTGTTAGTTATATACTTAGTAGTATATGTAAAGGTGCATGTGTTGTATTAATCTGTTTATTTTCAAGTTCTAAAAGGAAATTGCCGCCAGTGAGCTTCCCCACTGTCTGCAATTTGGGGGGCGTGTCATAAACAGATAGCTAAGGGTTAATGTCTCTTTCACCTGAAACACCTGACCAGAGAACCAATCAGGAAACCGGATTTTTTCAACCTTGGGTGGAGGGAAGTGTGTCTCTGAGTCTTTTGGCTGCCTGCCTGCTTCTCTGAGCTTTGGAGAAGTACTTTCTATTTTCTAGTCTTCTGTTTCTAAGTGTAAGGACAAAGAGATCAGATAGTAAGTTCTATGGTTTCTTTTCTTTGGTATTTGCATGAATATAAGTGCTGGAATGCTTTGATTTGTATTCTTTTTGAATAAGGCTGTTTATTCAATATTCTTTTAAGCAATTGACCCTGTGTTGTATCATCTTAATACAGAGAGAACATTTGTATTTTTTCTTTCTTTTTTATATAAAGTTTTCTTTTAAGACCTGTTGGAGTTTTTCTTTACTTCAGGGAAATTAAGTCTGTACTCACCAGGGAATTGGTGGGAGGAAGAAATCAAGGGGAGAGCTGTGTGTTGGATTGCTAGCCTGATTTGGCATTTCCTCTGGGTGAAGAGGAAAGTGCTTTTGTTCCAGGATTGGGAACGGAGAGGGGGAATCACTCTGCGTAGTTTCACAGAGCTTGTGTCTGGGTATCTCTCCAGGAGCATCTGGAGGGGGGAAGGGAAAAAGGATTATTTCCCTTTGTTGTGAGACTCAAGGGATTTGGGTCTTGGGTCCCCAGGGAAGGTTTTTCAGTGGGACCAGAGTGCCCCAAAACACTCTAATTTTTTGGGTGGTGGCAGCAGTACCAGGTCCAAGCTGGTAACTAAGCTTGGAGGTTTTCATGCTAACCCCCAAATTTTGGACGCTAAGGTCCAGAATCTGGGAATAAGGTTATGATACTTCCCTTATCCATTTTCTTCATATCATAATTTCTAATGTAGATTGATTTGCTCTAATTCCCACTTTTTCTATTTTTTTAATAGAATGCCTTTTTAGTTCTATTGCTGCCTTCACTTTGCCACTGACCCAGAATGAGCTTTTAGGCAAAGTTTTATACCAGTGGAGTACCCGAACTCCCAAACCCCCTTTATAATTTTCAGCTTTCATTGACTTTCTAGGACACATTAAGCCCCGTCTTGTTAGAGGAGATGGTGACTGCTCAGGACGTGTTGAGATAAAACGTGGAAATACGTGGACCACAGTCTGTGATGCACATTTTGATCTCAAAGTTGCCAATGTTATCTGTAATGAACTACAGTGTGGAATGGCTGTATCTATCCCAGGAAGAGATCACTTTGGAGAAGGACAAGGCAAGATCTTGACTCAAGAATTCCAGTGTGTGGGGAATGAGTCTCTCCTGTTCTCCTGTTCCAGGATATCACAAGTGAATCAGACGTGCTCACACGCAAATGATGCTGGTGTCATAAGCTCATGTAGGAATTCAGCACAATCTCTTTAAAATCTCAATGATGTGTATTCTACTTTAGGTGAAGCAATGTACTGATCTAACTGTGTAGGGAGCTTGGTTTAATAGGGTTGGATCAAAATCCTAAACAAGCAAAGATAATGAGAAAGGGATTAAATGCCCCCTGACTTTCCTTTCTTTTACTATTTGGTATAAAACAGTTCCAAGGCTTGTTCTCTAAACCCCTTCTCCCCTGGGCACACAGGTTTCCGGCTGGTGAACGGCAGCTCAGAATGCTCAGGGAGAGTGGAGATCCAGGTTCTTGGTGCCTGGGGAACCCTCTGTGACTCACGCTGGGATTTACCAGATGCCAACGTTCTCTGTCATCAGCTCAACTGTGGGTTTGCTGAATCGGCTCCAGGAGGAGCTTATTTTGGGAAGGGAACTGGCTCTGTCTGGACAGACACTTATCACTGTAAAGGGACTGAAACCCATTTGGGTCATTGCCCTGTTACTGCTCTGGGCGCCTCTCAGTGCTCACATGACAATGATGCCAGTGTGATTTGCTCAGGTAAGTGCAGGAGAGATGCTGGATTAAGGACACCTGCCCCTCAGTGTGTGACATTGCCCCCAGAGCAGGGAAACCTCAGGGCACAGCAAGGGGAGGGGGAATGGATCCTAAAGCATGTATAATAATAGTAAATATGTTAAACATAAAATTCAACTAAATAATATTATCACAAATGAATCGTTGTGACCCAGGAAAGCCCTGGATTCTCCAGGAAGAGCTTTAGTCAGCAACTCTGTCCTTACGAAGAGCAACGGAGCAGGGACAGCACTTTTTCTTCCAGATTACATAAAAGTCACCAATTCACCATCCCTATCCTTCTCCAAATCACTGCTAACCTTCTTTAGAAACAGTCCATAATTTCATGCACACTCAGTATCATTTCTAGTGTATAACAGGGAGTGTTATTCAGTGTTTTTCCCATCTCTCCTGAGCCCAGGTCGCTCTGAAGCACTCAGACTGCTGAATGGAGAGAGCCAGTGTGACGGGAGAGTTGAGATTTTCCTCCATGGTGTGTGGGGCAGAGTGCTGGATGACCAGTGGAACATGAACGATGCCAGTGTGGTGTGTAGGCAGCTCCAGTGCGGAGTCGCTGAGAAAGCTTATAACCCCCCTAAGTCTGAGCAAGGAATGGGCCCTGTGGGGCTGAGAAGGGTCCAGTGTGCAGGAAATGAGACTCGTCTGACTCTCTGTGACAACTCCACGTCTGAGACATTCCAGGCAGGAATTGCTGTGGATGCTGGTGTTATTTGCTCAGGTGATTCATTTCTAGATCTCACAGACATTCTCTTTTCAGTAGGAAAATATGTGTTAACAGCTGGGATCTATCCCTGCAGGGAGCAGGCGGATCAGATTGGTGAATGGGACAGGTCGCTGTGCTGGGAGAGTGGAGATTTATTACAATGGCAGCTGGGGGACAGTCTGTGATGATTTCTGGACCTACCAGACTCCAATGTCGTCTGCAAACAACTGGGATGTGGACATGCCATCAGTGCAACTGTCTCTGCTCATCATGGGGAAGGATCCGGGCAGATCTGGCTGGATGATGTGAAGTGCTCTGGGAATGAATCCGAACTCTGGGCATGTCCTTCCAGGGCTTGGGGCCAGCACAACTGTAGGCACAAAGAAGATGCAGGAGTTCTTTGCTCAGGTCTGTTTTGTGAATGTACTTGTGTGCCATGTTACCAGGGGATTTAATGGAGGAGGCTAATGTTTAAGGAGGTTGCTGAAAATGATACTTTCCCTGGCTGTCTCTGTCCCCCTTTCCCTTGTGGAACTACCTACCAGGGTCACCATTAGAAAGTCCTCAGCTCCCACCCAGAGATATTGAAGATATTTCGAGTTTTCCCTAATGTTAGAATGCTGCGTCTCAGGTGTCTGAAGGAGACTGTATCATGGAAAGCAGTGACTGAAAAGGATGTAGGGTCCTAGTGGAGAAATAACTGAACATGAGCTCTCAGTGCTGTGTGTGGTAAAATAGGCTGATGTGAACCTTGGATGTATAAACAGGAGAGTAGAGATTAGGAGTGGGGACTAAATTTTACTGTTGTATATGGCACTGGTGAGACAGATACTGGAATACTGTGTCCGGTTCTGATGTCCACAAAAATTGGAGAGGGAGCAGAGAAGAGCCACAAAAGTGATTTGATGAATAAAAGACCTTCAGTGAGAGATATAAGATGCTGAATCTGTTTAGCTTATCAGAACAATCAAGAGGTGACTTGATTACAGTGCATACGTTCCTTCATGAGAACATACCACTTACTAAAGGGCTCTTTAATCTAATGGAGAAAGGCAGACCAAGAGTCGATGGCTGGAAGCAGAAACCAGACAAATTCACATCAGAAATAAGGCCCAGGTTTTTAACATGGAGGGTGATTAACCATTGGAACAAACTACCAGGGAAATGGTGCATTCTGCATCTCTTGAAGTCTTTCTGTCTAGACCGGATGCCATTCTGGAAGCTCTGCCTACATCAGACTCAAGTTCTTTGGCTCTATGCAGCTGTTTTACAGAAGGTCAAATTATTTGATCTCATGATCCCTGTCACCCTGTTTGGAGTGGCTTATGGTTCTGAGTGCCCACCTCCAGGCAGATAGTGAGAAACAAGGTAATACACCAACTTGGCAGTGTGTCTACAAGTAGATCTCAGCAAGACAGTAGCAGATGTGAACTCCTGGACCAATGTTCCCTCTAATTTTTTACATTCACATGCAGAATAAATTTTGTTATGTGCACCAGTATAGAGGTGATGTGTGGCAGGATAGGGGCCAAGGGGTTGATAGAGTGGGAGGCAGCTCAGGGCTGATGCAGAGTGGCGAGGTGAGGGTTCTGGCTGGGGGTGTGGGCTCTAGGGTGGGGCCAAGGAAAAGGGGCTTGGGGTCGTGAGGGGGCTCAGAGCTGAGGCAGAGGGTTACAGCATGGGAGCTGTGGGCTCTGGTTAGGGGTAAGGGCTCTGAGGTGGGCGCAGAGATGAGGAGCTCAGGGTGCAGGAGGTAGCTCAGTGCTGGGCAGAGAGATGGAGTATGTAGTGGGTGAAGGCTCTAGCTGGGGCTGTGGGCTATGAGGTGGGGTCATGGATGAAGGGTTTGGGATGCAGGCTGCCCTGGGGCTGCGGCGGGAAGGGAGGACTCCCCCTAGCCTTCTCCTGCTGCAGCAGCCTGTGGCCAGGGGAGAGGCACCTCTTTCCCCGCTGCAGCAAATTTGAGATCGGGGAGAGGAACGTCTCCCCAGTCCCCGGCTGTAGCAGGTTCGGGGCTGGGGAAGAGGCACCTCTCCAATCCAGACCCCTGTGGCTGCGTGCCTACGTGGCCCTTGATATCCTGCTCTGCGGCCATGTGGCCACACAGCTTAGAGGGAACATAGTCCTGGATCAATATACACCTCTACCCCGCTATAACGCGGTTGTGGGGAGCCAAAAATCCCTAACGCGTTATAGCTGAAACCCCATTATATCAGGGTAGGGGCTCCGGTGGCATTTAAAGAGCTCCAGGCTCCAGCCACTGCGGGGAGCCCGTGCCCTTTAAATCGCTGGCGAGCCCTGCTGCCACAGCCCCGGGGTAGTGGTTGCAGGGCTCCAGAGGGATTTAAAGGGCCCGGGGCTCCCCGCAGGAGCCGGAGACCTGGACCCTTGAAAGCACCGCTGGAACCTGCTGCTACCGTGCTATACGCGAACTCATGTTATATTGGGTCATGTTGCAGCGGGGTAGACATGTATCTATCTTTCCAGACAGACTGGACTTAGTGATAATTGGTCACTTACACCAAAAATCACACCACGTTCTCGTTGCTTCCAGTCCCAAGAGACCAGTCACTTACCCTAGATCAGTTGGTACCCTGGATCTTACACTAAAGACAATGCCTGTAGCCAATCCTGTAATAAACTATATGCAGGTTTATTAACTAGGAAAAAGAAATAAAAGCATTATTTTACAAGTTAAAGCAAGCAAACATCTACACACAAATGAGTTACCATTTACATCCTAGGAGGGACAGAAATGTAGTGATCTGTCAATTCCAAATGTCCTTCAGCACTGACTCAGGGATAACCCCTTGGGGTCTCTGGCCTCAGTTTTGTGTCTCTAGCCCTGTCACAGATCAAACAGCCAAAAAGATGAACAGTCACCACATCTACTATTTTTATTTCCCTCTTCCAGCCTTCAAAACGATGGGACGAGGCCTTCTGCATGTGCTGGTCCATGAGTGCGATAAGATCATTAACCAATCCTATATATTGTGATGATCCTTGATAACCCATCTGATTTTGATAGTCCTTCAGGATGGATGAGGGGATGATTCCTGTGCCTGAGTTCACAAGTTGAGAGCCAGCATTTTCAAACTTATAAGGCAAAACTTACATACTTTCTTGCAGCATGGACTACAGACATTGCAAGTGAGATTAATGCCTGCAGCAACTAACAACCATTTCATAGAGTCTAAACACAAATACATTCTTACAAGACTAATACCTGTTTTGAGCAAAACTAACATACAGGTGACCTGGCCTGGTATCCAGCTACAAGGTTGTCAGTTCTCAGCTAATGCTTGCAGCTGGACAAGGGCTGGCATCTGGCCTGCCAATGTCACAATCCTTCCCGGCCTTTATCTGTTACAATCATATGTAGCTGCTGGTAAATGGTGGCCTTCCAGAGATGCCCACCGTATTTCTAGGGGGCCTGTGATGTGTAAAAGAGTCTCTCATCCTTGGAGTGGTTCTCTAGCAGTTGCTCCTGCAGAAGGATACACAGGATTGTTTGCAATTGCTGGGATTTTACTCTTCACACTCCAGTTCATTTCAGAATCATACGATTTAAATTCCCTTTTCGTGAATTTCCTTCTAGAATTCACAGATCTGAGGCTGGTAAGCGACAGTGACTGTGCTGGGCGGCTGGAGGTTTTCTGCAACGGGACGTGGGGCAGTGTTTGCTCCAGTCAGATGTCTGGAGACACCCCAACAATTGTCTGCAAACAGCTGAACTGTGGGGACAGAGGGCAGATTGAAAGAGACTTTGAATATGGAGCAGGTTCTGGTCCCACGTGGCTGGACCACGTTGCATGCGGTGAGCAGCACGGCTTCCTCTGGCAGTGCCTTCAGAGCCCTGGGATCCAAAGTCATGTGATAACAGAGCAGAAGAGACCCATATTTCTTGCGCTGGTACTTATGAAAACACCTGCATGCGCATGTGCAGACGCACATATATGTGATGTGTTCAATTAATTGAAGGGTTAGGATAGAATTTGTTGTTGTTCATATCTCAGTGTAGGCAGATGTAAATTCCCAACACAAGATACAAACGTATTTTGTACGATGTTTTATAGGAATAAGCACTTGTCTGATTTACAACAAACATGGAAGTTAATCAATTAATTATAAAAGAGACCAGTGTTACACACTGCGCTAAGATAGTATGAGAGCGAAGAAAAGCCTCTCCCTAGACACCATCATTAGGCAGCTCTGTCGTTATTAATTCTTTTGGGATGAACAATCAGAGATGGGCCCTGGCTGTGCAGTTTGGGTCGAGACTGGAATTCCCAAGTCTGGGTGCCTGTCAGCCTGTGTATCTGAGTAACAGCTAAAGAGCAAATTAGTTAGGTATTAAATGACCGAGAGTTCACATTTCTGTTCATACAGTGCTGAAATTAGGGGTTTAAAATACAGATAAATTCTACACTCACATCACTCACACAACGTAGTTCATTCACCTCGGCTTTTTTCTCCATAGGAAAAAAATCAAAACCAACTCAGACCCCATTTACCGAATGCCCGAACTCTCCAAGCTGCACAGGTATCTCTGCTTCTCACTGTTTCACTCTTGGTCCCTAAGGACTTTCCCAGCTGTCCCAATAACACGTGAGGTTTCTGCATTTCCAGACCAGGAGAAGTTACATGTCGTGGGAGGAGAGGACAGATGCTCGGGCAGAGTGGAGGTTTGGTACCGTGGCTCCTGGGGAACAGTTTGTGATGACTCCTGGGACATGGCAGATGCTAACGTTGTGTGTAAATTACTGGGCTGTGGATCTGCTGTATCTGCCCCGGCTGAGGCTGCATTTGGCGAGGGGACTGGTCCCATCTGGTGGAGAAATTGAATTGCCGAGGGACAGAGTCATCTCTCTGGGACTGTCCTGCCAAGCCCTGGGGTGAGAGCAACTGTGGTCACAAGGAAGATGTTGGAGTGAATTGCTCAGGTGAGTGACAAGAGATGTTTCTGCTACATGCTGTAATTTTCAGGGAGGAGGATGGTCAGCCCAGCCCCCCATCCCTTTGGTCCCAGACCAGGCCCTCCCATCTCCTGTGTGCAGGAGCATCATGGATGCTGTGGGGTGGGATCTTTGTGGGGTCAGATTGGCTCAGGCATCAGCCCACATAGCCCTGCGTCCCTGTGCTGCTCTGATGGAGCTTGTGGAGGTGACAGCTGGAGACAACCAGGGACTCTCGGAGGTGAGGTTCCCCCCAGGAATAAACACGTCACCTCCTCATCGCTCCAGGCTCCAACTCTCCTCCCTTTCCCTTTGCAGGTCTGACGGAGAGGACAGATTCTCCAAATTCCCCAATTAAAGTATCTGCTTCCTCCCATCAAGGGTTAAATTTCCCTGGTGCTGGGTGACAGGGGATGAGCTGCAAGCTGCAGCCTGAGGGAAGGAGCTCCTTTCCATGGCCTGTGAAATCCGAGGACAAATGACACCTGGGTGGGACCTGCAGGCCCTGCTGATCCAGAGGATGCCTGTCTGCTGGCTCCAGCTGACAGAGCAGGGCCCATGATTTAAACAGCAGACTGTGAGCTGCCCCCATGGCACATAGATTGTCCCATCCCATTACCCTGCTGTCCTGGGGCATGCAATGAGTGACTGGGGAGCTCCCTGTCCCTCCCTGCCCCCTGACTCTCACTGGATAATCTCTCCCTTTTGCATGTTCATTTCCATCCAGCTCCCCTGTGCCGCCTTCAGACTGACAGTGGGAGAGTCATGGTGCCCGTGGTCATCTGCATTATCCTGGGGGCCCTGCTCTGCTTGGTCTTAATCATCCTGGGGGCGCAGGTGCGAAGTGCCAAGGCACAGCGCAGAGGTGGGTCCTGATTCATGTCACTGTATGAAATGCCTCTGCAATAGCAAGGAGGCTGCAGGGTGTCAGGGTGAGGGGAAATACTGGGCTGGGTGGGGTGGCCGAGGGTACCTCACTCCTCTCTTATTTAATATTTTGTTAGTGGAACAGCCCAGCAATGAAATCTGGAGATGATACTAGCTAGGGATCTTTACAGTATCAGAAAAGATCCACTCCAGAAGTGCCTACTCAGGCTTCCAGCCAGGGCCGGCGCTACCATTTAGGCAGCCTAGGCAATTGCCTAGGGCGCCAGAATAAATGGTGGGCACCGCTTTGCCGGAGGGGGCGGCAGGCGGCTCCGGTGGAGCTGCCGCAGTGGTGCCTGCGGACGGTCGGCTGCTCACGCGACTCCTGTGGACCTCCCACAGGCACGACTGCGGCAGCTCTACCAGAGCCATGGAGCACCAGACCCTCTGCTGGCACCACTGCGGCGGCTCCAGAGGAGCCACGGGACCAGCGCGTGGGGCGGCGAAATTGCTGTCCACCTAGGGTGCTCAAACCCCTAGCGCCGGTCCTGCTGCCAGCCATCACCTGTCTCTGGGTGGGAACCTCCTGTCCCACCTCTTTGTGGCCAGGGGGTTTTAATGCTGCACAACCCCCTGCTTTCCACTGTGATACCCCCAGCAAACCTGTCTGCCCACAGGCCAGCCCCTGTGCTGTGCGTTCTCCCCAAGGCAGTGTATTACCGGCAGTTACAAGTCACCACCCAGCTCTCTCTCAGCACACTGCACCTTGTTAGTAGGAGGAAAGTATCACAAGGAACACTTGAAAAACAATAAAAATTCCTCCACACTTGCTGAACACACCAGAATTCACCCGTCTTCCTTATGGGCAGCCTGGTAGACCAATGTCCCTCCAACTATTCAGTGCTGGGATCCCCATGGAAAGAAGGCCCTGCCCATTTGATCAATCAAAATGAAGGCCCTGAGTCTTTTTAAACTCAGCCTTTCATATCAGAAATCTTTCTTTGTCTCATAGTCTCTGGTAACCCAGTTTGAACCAGTCTATGTAAACCACCCTAAAGGCTGTTACCTTTCTGGAATTGTTACAATCTCAGTGATTCACCTTAAACAACCCCTCACACCCCTGACACACACACACACTCTCTCTCTCTCTCTCTCCCCTTCTCTGTTTTTACTTCCTGGAGACACTGTGCGCAGGGCCGGCTCTAGGTTTTTTGTCTCCCCCCCGCATCCCGTACCGCTCCAGACCTGGACTCTCCCCCCCGACCCACACCCCCCCTGCCATCCCAGCTCTGGGCTCTCCCCCGCCACCTGCACCCCCTGCCAACCCAGCCCTGATCTCTCCCACACACACACCCTGTGCCGCCCCAGGTCTGGACTCTCCCCTCCCACCTGCACCCCCTGCTGCCCCAGCCCTGGACTTTCCCCCCACCACCACCTGCACCCTCCTTCCGCCGCAGCCCTGGGTCACTGGTAACTCGCTGTCAGGGCGGGTCATTCAGCAGGAATTTTGGATGTGCACAGAACACAGACAGGATTGGTTCCCATATGGTTTACAGAGCTGCAGTAAAGTGGAACAGTTTTCAGCTTGTGTGATTGGAGGATATCTGGATATATATTGATTTGGGAGAAATGAAGTAACAGCTGCCCAAATTGAGCATGAGCACTCATGAATTTTGAGGTGTTCAAATCTGGAAGGCAGGTGCTAGATTCCCTTTCTGAATATTATGTGACAGACCCAGGCCGGTGGGGTACAGGAGTATGGTCCTATTGGTATTCAGGAGGTGGGGGGGCGAAGCCCGCCCACTTCTAAAAGACCCCCCCCCAGCCTAAGGGGAGGATCCACAGGTCTGTGACACCAAATAATTCCGTGGGACAACTAATGAAAAAACAGGATCGGGAGTGAGGTCATACGGCTAAACGAAGGGAACCTAATGGGGACACCGAGCAGAGAACCCCGGACAATGTCCACTGCTCCTCGAAGGCATCAAGGGAGCTACAGGAGTCTCGCCCTATTGGTATGCAGGAGGTGGGCGGGCAAAGCCTGCTCACTTCTAAAGGACCTCCCCCAAGCCTAAGGGGAGGATCCACAGGTCTAGGACACCAAGTAATTCCGTGTGACAACTAATGAAAAAACAGGATCAGGAGTGAGGTCATAGGGCTAAACGAAGGGAACCTGATGGGGACACCGAGCAGAGACCCCCAGACAACGCCCACTGCTCCTCGAAAGCATCAAAGGAGCTACAGGAGTCTGGTAGAGGGTAAATATACTGGTCATTGGATGAGTAGTTGTCTGTTCCCTGAGTCACTAGAGCAGGGGCTGCACTAGAGTAATCAGAAACCTGCTAGAACCAATTAAGGCAGACAGGCTGATTAGATCACCTGCAGCCAATCAAGGCAGGCTAATCAGGGAACCTAGGTTTAAAAAGGAGCTCACTCCAGTCAGGCGGGGAGGAGCCAGAGGAGAGGAAGAGTGTGTGAGGAGCTGGGAGCAAGAGGCACAAGGAGCTGAGAGTGAGAGGGTGTGTTGCTGGAAGACTAAGCAGTACAAGTGTTATCAGACACCAGGAGGAAGGTCCTGTGGTGAAGATAAAGAAGGTGTTTGGAGGAGGACATGGGAAAGTAGCCCAGGGAATTGCAGCTGTCATGCAGCTGTTACAAGAGGCACTATAGACAGCTGCAATCCACAGGGCCCTGGGCTGGAACCCTGAGTAGAGGGTGGGCCTGGGTTCCCCCCAAACCTTCCAACTCCTGATCAGACACAGGAGGAGTTGATCCAGACTGTGGGGGAAGATCACTGAGGTGAGCAAATCTGCCAATAAGCACAGGACCCACCAAGGTAGAGGAGGAGCTTTATCACAATTAACTAAATCTGGAAAGGAAAAGTCAATTTCTGCTTCCATGGCTCAGAAGTGGAAATCCTCCTATGTGCCTGGTAAAATTGCCCAGGTCCAGAGCCTCCCCTCCCTTACTTTTAATTTTAAATTCTAGTGGAATCCACATATTTCCCTTGCTAGGCTTCTATCTCCCTTGCCAGGCTTGCTTTAGACCATCAGACCAGGGGGATGAGGTGGACAAATCTTTCTTCCGGCAACTAGCAGAAGTTACTAGATCGCAGGCCCTGGTTCTCATGGGAGACTTTAATCACTCTGATATCTACTGGGAGAGCAATACAGCGGTGCACAGACAATCCAGGAAGTTTCTGGAAAATGTAGGGGACAATTTCCTGGTGCAAGTGCTGGAGGAACCAATTAGGGACAGAGCTCTTCTTGACCTGCTGCTCACAAACAGGGAAGAATTAGTAGGGGAAGCAAAAGTGGATGGGAACCTGGGAGGCAGTGACCATGAGATGGTCAAGTTCAGGATACTGACACAAGAAAGAAAGGAGAGCAGCAGAATATGTACCCTGGACTTCAGAAAATCAGACTTTGACTCCCTCAGGGACTGATGGGCAGGATCCCCTGGGAAAATAATATGAAAGGGAAAGGAGTCCAGGAGAGCTGGCTGTATTTTAAAGAATCCTTATTGAGGTTGCAGGAAAAAACCATCCCGATGTGTAGAAAGAATAGTAAATATGGCAGGTGGCCAGCTTGGCTTAACAGTGAAATCCTTGCTGATCTTAAATGTAAAAAAGAAGCTTACAAGAAGTGGAAGATTGGACAAATGACCAGGGAGTAGTATAAAAATATTGCTCAGGCATGCAGGAGTGAAATCAACAAAGCCAAATCACACTTGGAGTTGCAGCTAGCAATAGATGTTAAGAGTAACAAGAAGGGTTTCTTCAGGTATGAGTAGGACCATTGCCAGCAGATCAAGGGATGTGGTCATTCCGCTCTATTCGACTTTGGTGATGCCTCATCTGGAGTACTGTGTCCAGTTATGGGCCCCACACTACAAGAAGGATGTGGAAAAATTGGAAAGAGTCCAGCGCAGGGCAACAAAAATGATTAGGGGGCTGGAGCAAATGATTTATGAGGAGAGGCTGAGGGAACTGGGATTATTCAGTCTGCAGAAGAGAAGAATGAGGGGGGATCTGATGGCTGCATTCAACTACCTGAAAGGGGCTTCCAAAGAGGATAGATCTGGACTGTTCTCAGTGATACCTGATGACAGAACAAGGAGTAATGGTCTCAAGTTGCAGTGGGGGAGCTTTAGGTTGGATATTAGGAAAAACTTTTTCACTGAGAGTGGTGAAGCACTGGAATGGGTTACCCAGGGAGGTGGTGGAATCTCCTTCCTTAGAGATGTTTAAGGTCAGGCTTGACAAAGCCCTGGCTAGGATGATTTAGTTGGGAATTGGTCCTGCTTTGAGCAGGGGGTTGGACTAGATGACCTCCTGAGGTCCCTTCCAACCCTCATATTCTAGTATTCTATGATTCAGATAGAGAGGTGCACTGTCCATTTAGTCCACCCAATTCCTTCTTGGGGGCTGCAAGGTGAGGTCACACCAGTATCCCTAATCCAGTCTGGGGATGTCTTCTGAAAGGGATATCTGGGCCAAAGCCTTCTACTCCTTGGGCACACTTGTTCCACACTCACAATGCCACTGCGCTCTAGTAGTCAGCTCTCCATTCACAGAAAGCTGCAGCATGAAGTTTTAGCTACTATACTGCCCCCTCCCTTTCCAGTTGATACTGGCCAAGGGAATGCTGGGAAATGTAGTTCTTTCCCTGGTCTGGGGCTGGCTCTATTGGCAGGGAGCCAGCGGCGGCTCTATGCATCAGGAAAGCAAGCACCTGCTTGGGGCAGCCTATTTGCAGGGGCGGCATGGGTGCTGAGAACCAACAGGGGGCTCTGGGAGCTGTAGTTCCTTTGTTAGCTCCCTGCCTATAGAGCCAGCCTTGGAGCAGGGAAAGAACTACATTTCCCAGCATTCCCTTGGCCACTACCAACTGGAAAGGAAGGAGAGGGACCTCATGGGACAGCCTGCTGTGAGTGCTGTGAGTGGTAGGGAGACCATATTTTAATATTCAAAAAACAGGACATTCCAGGGGGAGGGAAGCCCCACCCTGCCTCCATCCACTCCCTCTGACTGCCCCCCCACAGACACCCCAACACATCCAACTCCCTCCCCCGCTCCCGGTCCCCTGATCACCCCCTTCCTGGGACCCCTGCCCCTAAATGCCCCCCAGGACCCCACCACCTATCTAAGGACCGCTGGTCCTTATCCCCAACTTCCCCCCTAGGACCTCACTCCCTACCTGTCCCCTGACAAACCCCTGGGACTCCCATGCCTATCCAACTGCTGCCTGTCCCCTGACTGCCCTCCTGAACCTCTTCCCCATCCAACCCCCCTTCTTCCTGTCCCTTGACTGCCCCCCTGAACCCCCCATCCCTTCTCCAACCCAAAGGGGGGAGCCCAAGGCTGGAGCGGCAGTGGGGTGAGGGGAGGGCACTGGTGGAGGTAAAAGGGGGAAGCCCAGTGCTGGAGTGGCAGGGGGGGTTGGAGGGGGAGAGCCCAGGGCTGGGACGGGGGGTAGCCAAATTTTTTTTTGCTTCGGGCAGCAAAAAACCTAGAGCCGGCCCTTCAGGGAGCTAACCAAGGAACTAAAGCTCGCAGGGCACCCTGTTGTTTCTCAGCTCCCAGGCTGGATCCCTGCCAGCTGCCACCCCTGCAAATGAGCTGCCCCAAGCAGGTGTTTGCTTTGCTGGTGCCTAGAGCCGCTCCTGCCTGGGGTTGCAGTATCTACCACAAGGATGGATTCTGAATATCACGAGGAGAGACATCATGAAAAAGGGACCTAGGAAAATTGGAAATATTGTCAGGAATAATCGAGCTCTGGTAAATAGTTGTGAAGAGAGTGATCCAGTAGAAAAGACAATCTGAGGAAGGAGAAATGCTGGAAAGGAGCATTATACTGTATCATGCACAAACCTAGCACTTGTAGGGGATTTTACATTTACAGTACACTACACAAACATTAGAGGGGAAGCCGTGTTAGTCTAGATCTGTAAAAGCAGCAAAGAATCCTGTGGCACCTTATAGACTAACAGACGTTTTGGAGCATGAGCTTTCGTGGGTGAATACTCACTTCGTCAGATGCATGTAGTGGAAATTTCCAGGGGCAGATATATATACACAGGGAAGCTAGAGATAATGAGGTAGTTCAATCAGGGAGGATGAGACCCTGTTCTAGCAGTTGAGGTGTGAAAACCAAGGGAGGAGAAACTGGTTTTGTAATTGGCAAGCCATTCACAGTCTTTGTTTAATCCTGAGCTGATGGTGTCAAATTTGCAGATGAACTGAAGCTCAGCAGTTTCTCTTTGAAGTCTGGTCCTGAAGTCCTAACACCGGAACAATCAACATACACTTAGAGCCCCGACCAGGGTTATTCCATCTACTACCCAAGATCCACAAACCCGGAAATCCTGGACGCCCCATCATCTCGGGCATTGGCACCCTCCCTGAAGGACTGTCTGGATATGTGGACTCTCTACTCAGACCCTATGCCACCAGCACTCCCAGCTATCTCCGTGACACCACTGATTTCCTGAGGAAACTACAATGCATTGGTGACCTTCCAGAAAACACCATCCTAGCCACCATGGAAGTAGAGGCTCTCTACACAAACATCCCACACACAGATGGAATACAAGCTGTCAGGAACACTATCCCTGATGATGCCACAGCACAACTGGCTGCTGAGCTCTGTGCCTTTATCCTCACACACAACTATTTCAAATTTGATCACAATATATACCTCCAGATCAGTGGCACCGCTATGGGCACCCGCATGGCCCCACAATATGCCAATATTTTTATGGCTGACCTGGAACAACGCTTCCTCAGCTCTCGTCCACTCACGCCCCTTCTCTACCTACGCTACATTGATGACATCTTCTTCATCTGGACCCATGGGAAGGAGACTCTGGAAAAATTCCACCACGATTTCAACAGCTTCCACCCAACCATCAACCTCAGCCTGGACCAATCTACACGGGAGGTCCACTTCCTAGACACCACGGTGCAAATAAGTGATGGTCACATTACTACCACCCTATACTGAAAACCTACTGACCGCTATGCCTACCTTCATGCCTCCAGCTTCCATCCCGGGCACATCACACGATCCATTGTCTACAGCCAAGCACTGAGGTACAACCGCATCTGCTCTAACCCCTCAGACAGAGACCAACACCTACAAAATCTCCACCAAGCATTCTCAAAACTACAATACCCACACAAGAAAATAAGGAAACAGATCAACAGAGCCAGACATTTTCCCAGAAGCCTCCTACTGCAAGACAAACCCAAGAAAGAAACCAACAGGACTCCACTGGCCATCATATACAGTCCCCAGCTAAAACCTCTCCAATGCATCATCAGAGATCTACAACCCATCCTGGACAATGATCCCACACTTTCACAGGCCTTGGGTGGCAGGCCAGTCCTTGCCCACAGGCAACCTACCAACCTGAAACATTTTCTCACCAGTAACTGCACACCGCACCATAGGAACTCTAGCTCAGGAACCAATCCATGCAACAAACCTCGATGCCAACTCTGCCCACATATCTACACCAGCGACACCGTCACAGGACATAACCAGATCAGCCACACCATCACCGGTTCATTCACCTGCATGTCCACCAATGTAATATATGCCATCATATGCCAGCAATGCCCCTCTGCTATGTACATCGGCCAAACTGGACAGTCGCTATGGAAAAGGATAAATGGACACAAATCAGATATTAGGAAAGGCAATATACAAAAACCTGTAGGAGAACACTTCAACTTCCCTGGCCACACTATAGCAGACCTTAAGGTGGCCATCCTGCAGCAAAAAAACTTCAGGACCAGACTTCAAAGAAAACTGCTGAGCTTCAGTTCATCTGCAAATTTGACACCATCAGCTCAGGATTAAACAAAGACTGTGAATGGCTTGCCAATTACAAAACCAGTTTCTCCTCCCTTGGTTTTCACACCTCAACTGCTAGAACAGGGCCTCATCCTCCCTGATTGAACTACCTCATTATCTCTAGCTTCCCTGCGTATATATACCTGCTCCTGGAAATTTCCACTACATGCATCTGACGAAGTGGGTAATCACCCACAAAAGCTCATGCTCCAAAATGTCTGTTAGTCTATAAGGTGCCACAGGATTCTTTGCTGCTTTTACAGAAACATTAGCTGCCAGCTCCTTGGCAAGAAGACGGAGAATGGGATTGCCATCAACATATATGTAACATTCACAACTTTCCAGTAAGACAATGCCTATAATCGGATCTCATGCTTCAGGGCTTTAGCCGGTCACACGTAGGGGTCAGGAAGGAATTCTGGGAAGCCCTCTTATTTGTGCTTTGTTTCTTGTCCTCCTCTAAAGCATCAGACATTAACTACAAATAGAGATGTGACACTAGGTAGGCTGGACAGTCCTCTGAGGTGCTATAGAGAAACCTCTTTCTAAGATATCTGGGTGGTTTGTCTTTTCCACATGCCCAGGGTCAAACCATTTGTCAGATTTGGGGTCAGGAAGGAATTTTCCCCCAGGTCAGATTGGCAAAAAGGGACCTTAGGGGATTTTAATTTTCCTCTGAACCACGGAGCATGGATCACCTGCCAGGATTATCTAGGCATCTCTCACCTAGTCAGTTCCTTGCCATTGCAGGGGCCTGGGACATTGGTGGTACCTTAGTCACTCCTGCTTTCTGCCTGTGGCACAAAAGAGCTTATTCTGCTGAGGACTGAAATGCTTTAGTCTAAGTGCATCTTTGGGCTCAAACCTAGGGGTATCTGGATGAAATGCAGTGGCCTGTGTTATACAGGAGATCAGACCAGATGTTCTAAAGTCCCGTCTGGCCTTAAACTCTATGGGAAAAAAGTTTTATCATCATTTTGCAGATAAACACCAGCCTGGAGGAAGAATTATTTAAGCTGCTCCAAAGGGGAATAGCCCGGAATACTGGGATGAGATTAAAAAGGAAACATTTAAGATGAACGTGAGGAAGCTTCCTCACAGCGAACTAGCCCTGGGAACCATCATCACAAGGCTATTGTGGAAAGAAACCATGTCCCCTGGCTCATTTCAGTTCCAGCACTGGGAATGTGCTGTAGCTTCAGGCTTGCACTGGGCCCAGCAGGAGGGGCTGAATGATCCATAATGTTTCTCATCTCTGGTTTCAATGACCCTGTGCAAACCCTGCCCTTTGTTTTCAGGCTCCAGAAGACCCTTGGATCCCTTCTCTGAGGCTGTGTACGAGGAGATTGATTATAACCTGATGAGAGAGAAGCAGGAGATGTTCAGTCGCTCAGGAGTGCGTGTCTCACTCTTAACAAAAAGAATAAGGAGTACTTGTAGCACCTTAGAGACTAATAAATTTATTTGAGCATAAGCTTTCGTGGGCTAAAACCCACTTCATCAGATGCCCAAATACATTTGTTAGTCCCTAAGGTGCCACAAGTACTCCTGTTCTTTTTGCTGATACAGACTAACATGGCTACCACTCTGAAAACTGTCACTCTTAACAGGGAGCAGCTATCTAATGCCCTTTCCTTCTGAGGCCCTGGCCCAGAGTTAAATCACTGCAGTGTCAGCCCTGTGAGCTTCTCATTGGCGCTGGACACAAGTCTTCATTACAAAATGTTTGGTGAAAAATGCGGGTTCAGACACACCAAAACCTTTCACAAATTCCTGTCAATTTCACCCAATTGTTCCAAATACGCACAGAACAATTCATTTCATTTCAACATTTTCTAAAGAAAACATTTTGTTTTTTTTCAATTTGACAGTATTTTCCATTAGAAATTTCCTGTAATTTTATCTATAAAAACAAACAAACAAAAATTAACTAATGTCCAAAAGAACACCAGATGGTTTCACTGAACATTAAACTATTTATCTTACTTTTCAATTTGGCAAAAATTACAGAAAAAAAAGTCATTTTTGGCTCAACTCAAAACAATGTTGTTGGGTTGGGTCGGTTTTGTTTTGTTTTGTTTTTTCTGTCCCCATCCCCAATGGCTGAGAACCAAACCATCTGTTGTTTGTTTGTTTTTTGCCAAGCTCTAGCTCTGGGAGCTGGGTCTGTGGTGAGACCTGCAGTTACTCATGTAGACGGAGGGAGATGGTCTTCCTTCCCACCATACACTGAGTGTCCCTGTTCTAGGGACAGTTAATGTCACTCAGCCTGTCCTGCAGCCTTGGAGTGTAACCAGTGAGGGGTCAAGAAAGCGACTGTCTAGTGCCAGGCTAAACTATAGTTTGAAAATTTTCTGTAGCTTTGGAGCAGGGGATGTTCTGTGCCCTCCTCCCACCACAGCCACCGGTTTGCTGGGTCGGCTTCTTCCTGCCCCGGAGCAGAGAGATCAACCCAGGAGAGCCTCATGACTTTGAGTCACGGCCCTTTTATCCTTTCTGCCATTTTGTCTCAATATCTGATGGGAACATCCTGCCCAAGGGCTGTGCTGTGGTGGGGCTCTGGGAACATGCTCAGGGCATCCCCCAGCACCACTGCCAAGATGGTTACAGTGAATCACAGACTCTGCTCTGGGCCTATCTTGGCCTAATCTGGAAACACCACGGAGAGCCAATCGACTGATTCATGGGATAGGCAGGTATTTACCCTTAAGAAGGAGGGGTCCCCTCTGTGGCTGAGGAGGCCAGGACCATTGTGGAACTTCCCTGGACCAGCAGCCAGAGACGTGCCCTTCACTCACCCCAGTATATTTCAGGTCAAATTGTATCATCCCCTCAGTCACATTTACCACAGTAACATGGAGATTTCTCTTGGGGAGTCTGTGTCAGCCTCTCACCACTCAGAGTCGCTGTGAGTCACCATTTCCTGTAGAGGAAGGAATAGACTGAGACCAGAAATCCCGCTCCAAGCCCTGGGTGTGTCCCCAGTCCCCCAGTTCTGCTGTTCTCACTGTGATGAATTTCTGATTCTTGTTTCTCCAGTCTCCTATTCAGATGACTCAGTGGCAAAGCTGCAGTATTATACTGGGGACAGCGAGGGGGAAAACGATCCTGGATCAGAACAAGGTAATGGGGGAGAGACAGACTCAAGCTGAGAGACCCAAATCTGAGCAGGGAACAGAATTTCTATGACAGCCATTCAATCGCAGCCATTTCCCCTCACATAGTTCCCATTTTACACAGTTGGGTCTAATCCCATTGAACAGGATTTCTGTCAGAATTTCAGGATGGGCACATGTGACTATCTCCGGAGCACACATCCCTGGGAGTGGCTCCCAGTGACCTCTCCAGGTGAGGAGCTGGAGGAGACGGGTCAGTCTCTTTGGGTGGAAGGTATCAGTGCCCAGCAGGGCTCCCTTCTCATCCCTGAGAGAGAGAGCAGGAAGACTGTCCTATGTTATAATAACAGATGGGCTCAGCCCAACCCACTGATCCGATCCCACCAGAACTGTAGGGGAGGGGGATTAGCAGATTCTGACCCCAGTTCTGAATCTCAGTTTTGGGGCTGGCACCTGTCACTACAGCAGGTTGAAGCAAAACCCTGGATCTAAACATCCTGGCCTGGGCCTATCTCTAATTGTAAATGAGGCGTCATTTCTACTCCAGCTGCTCTCAAGAGAGTCCATGATTTGGGCCCTTTGGGAGTTTAGCCTCTGGCTGGAGAAGGAGACACTGAGCAGATGAGCCAGTTCTGCTGAGAAGCTGGAGCCCTGCCAAGCTGAGCTCTGGGCTGCCTGAGAGGCTAATGGAGAGCAGGAGCTCAAAAAGGATCAGGCCAGTGACCTCCCAGTGGGAGCTTTAATTCCTGCAGAGGGGAGGTTCCCCCTCCCCAGGGTAATAGGAAAATTCAAACCTGTCTGCAGAGATCAGCTGAATTCACACAGGTCGGCTCTGGCCTGGCAACTCCCATGTTCCAACTTGTTGTCTCAGCACAAGCCCAGATCCTGCTCCCACTGAAACACATACAAGAGCTGCTGTTGGATTCTGCAGGGACAGGACTGGCCCCTAGTTATTTCGGTGACTCCTGTTTTACTGTCATTCTCTGACTTGTGCCCTCTCACCATGGGCCCCCTGCGACTTCCCCTCTCATGCGCCATGATAAACAACTCTAGTTATAAGGGCCACCTGCGCTGAAGAGACGCTGCTGGTGCCAGGGGCTGAGTGTGGTGTTTGCTGTTCCAGAGGGAGTTTCCCAGAGGGGGTCTCAGTTTGATTACGATAATGTGGAGGAGCCTGCATTGAACGATGTGCCCCAGACTCCAGAGAGCCGAGGTGAGCAGTGAATCTGCCTCCTGGAAGCACCATCATCCTGTTGAAAAACTACTGTATTTCCCAGTAGAGACAATAGTGGTTTGTTAAGAAAGCCACAAAGTTCACCCACCGGTATTGTATATTGGTGTAACACTGGGGGCGCTGAGCAGGTGCATTACAAGAGCTGCGTGGAGGCCGAAGGTTAGGGAAGCATGTGATGTCCTAGGTCATGAGAGAGGCCCATTGCAGGGACTGAAGGAGCAGTTCACTCAGGAGCTGCCCATGTGGTACTTGGCTCAGGTCACTGCCCTGTGACCCACACTGCTGTGAGCACTAGGGTTACTCATCATTTGTAAACGGTGCACTGAAGCAGAGACCTTTACACAGCACCAATGTTCCCTGCCAGCCTTTCCTGACATGCAGCTATGGCAGTTTATATACAGCTGTGTCAGACATGCTGTGACGGGATGGATGGGACAGAGATTTTACACCCAAGGTCCATGTCCCACCCTTATTAGCTGGCTCAGCTCCCAGTGGTGTCCGTACGTACAAGACTGATGGCAGTTTATGGGGTAAACTTTATCAGGAGAAAGCATTGAAAAGACATTTTAAAATAATGTCCCGTTTAGGAAGCCAAGAACACTCTCTGAACAATTCCAAGTCATTTACATTTGTAATTATTGTAACCAAATGATTTGTGGAGCAATCCCTCTGGACTAGATCCCCGTCACCTCTTTCTAGAACTCCCCCTTCCCCTCGTCATCTGGGAGCTCTAGGATCCACTCAACCAGCTATTGAAATGTATCAGATCAATGTGATCTGTAAAACCCCTCAATCTGAGGGTTCCATAGGGGGCTCCTCTTACCACTCTGTGGGTGGAAGTTAAGTGCTTAGAAATCCCCAGGGACCAGTGAGGCTGGTGCATCTGAAGCTTGTAGTTTATTTCTATCTTCACTATGAATATTCTCTTAATTACTTCACATCTTCACGTCAGATGCCCATGCCGTGCCTGGAAATGTCCCAGGGGATGGTTATGATGATGCCAGAGAATTGTCTGACCCTGAAGATGACCCTGCAGGTGACCCTGCTTTGGGGCAGAATGATGAGGAAGACACTGGGGCGAATGACAGGGACAGAGATTCACAGACAGGTGAGTGGAGAACTGTTTGCGCTTCACACTGTCTCTGCAGAATGGGAGGGCTGATAATGTGGGTACGCAGTGAGGGAACAGCCCTGGCCAACCCAACGCTTGTGAGACAAACTCTCCTTCTCTCATCTCTCCATTCCCTCAAAGCAGAGGCTTCAGTGCCAGCCATGGGAAGAGGAACAGCAGAGTCCCTCCTATGTGGTACTTCATGGTCAAACTATCAAGATACCTAGGATCTTTCTGCCTCTAGGTTCCAATCCTTATGTGGCTGCCACACCCTGTATGTGCTCGATTCCGACCAGGTCACTGTGCGTGTATCTTTTGGGCAGAATCCTAAACACCAAAGTCCTGTTACTGCTGCACCAGTGTTAAAGAGCCTGTAAAATCTGGGATGGGCTTTGCCGATTGTCCTTGGCCAATATCTCCCTCTCTTCCCTTTGTGTCATGAGCAGAGACACCCTCAGCCACCCCAGAGGAGGTGCAGTAGTGATGAAATGTGCATTGATTAGTACTTGATAAGAGTAACGTGCTAATGTTCATTTCTAAGCAGAGTGAAAGTTATAATGTTCTTTACTAAGTGCTCCTTGCTGGTAAGTGCTTGGGTTTTGTACATGAAGTGACAGGTAGCTGCAGCTGGCACTTGGCAACTTTGCATGGTCTGGAAACAAAAGGTTTTTATTTCCAGATTATGTATAGAGGTGATGGATTAGAACTTGTCATAGGCCCAAGACTGAAGGGAGAATGATTCTCAATCCGTACTGTGGAGCAGAGGTTCTCAAACTGGGCAGCACAGAATATATTCTGGGGCAGACTGAGAAGCCAGACCAGAGAGCGGTGGCTCTGTCTGGGAGCCCAGTTTTGAAGGCAGCACTGCCACCGGCAGCAGCACAGAAGTAAGGGTGTCATTGTCTGGTGTTGCCTCTCTTACTTCTCGCTGCTGCTGCCAGAAGTGCTGCCTTTGAGCTGGGTGGCTGGAGAGCTATAGACGTAAATGACTCTTTTAGTCTCAATGCCCTACTGCTTTTCCTATTTAGTGAGAGTTGGATGTTGATTTTTTTTAATTGGTACATGTACTTGTGTGGTGGGGAGGGGAAGGGGAGGTGTCAATTACTATGGATACAAAGAAAGGGGCCACGATCAAATAAGTTTGAGAACCACTGCTGTAAAGTGCACTCCACCTTGCTCTGCAGCCGCACATAACCATAGAATGGATCCACTGACTGTATGTCTCCCCCTTGGTGTTTTCAGGTTGGAGTCGGCACTCGCTAAGGGGTGAAGGTGTCTCTGGGATGGAGAAGGAAACTCAATCCCTGCCTCCTGGAGACACAGGTTATGATGATGTGGGACATGGTGATTCTGGGGATTCAATATCATAACAATTTGATTGTACAAAATAACCTTGTGATGATGTAAACGCTTCACCTTTTTCTCTCAGAAATTATGCCCAGAGAAAGTTCCTTCCTGGTTGATAAACAAAGCAAGTGTTTTTATAAGATTTGTGTGAAGTTGCAGGAATTATAACAGCGAGTGGGAAAATGTTCATAAGCTTTCTTTGTATAATTTTCCATTGTTTGGAAGGGGTGGAAGTTTCCTGTTTTTTTATGTCTATAATTTCTTCAGCTTGACTTTCTGCCTTTTTCACATTAAATCCTTTCTGAAAGTCTTCCCCTTAGTGGATGTTTTTCTTGCCAGATGAATTGTGCAGTTTCCAGGGCTCACCACAGGGAGAGGCTGAGATTAAACAAACCAAGAGACAAGGGAAGGCCACCTCTGGGTATGGCCGGCTGTTTGGTAGCAGGCTGGGTTTACACATCAGGCATGTGGTAAAAGTAAGAAACCAGGTAGAGAACATTCTGAGATGAGCAACATGGTTGTTCCTGAAGCAAATTCAGATTTGAAACTTTCATTGAATCCAAGGAGATAAATGGGAAATTCTCCCTGAGTAATTCACACCTGAAACTGAACAAACTGTGAAAAGATTTCACAATTAGCAATAAATGCAGAGGATGAATATTTCTGCTAGGACTAGAAATGAATTCTATAGAAAATAATGACAAGAAGAGAGTTAATAAGAATCTGGGTTTCCACTAAATCAATAAGGCTACAACAAGTAACAAGTGACTGAGTTGTTACTTAAAACCCCAGTAAAACTGATCATGTTCACACAGTGGCATGTTTATTTCTATGAAAATCTACAAATATAGTTTAAAATTGATGCTGAGCTGAGAACTGACCAGTGGAGAAGCCAGAAATGTTCTCTTAATGAACCCTCAGTGAAATCAATACCAGAACACACACAGAATACATCACTATTTCACAGAAATGTCTGTCTTTCCTTTATCACAAATCCTGCATTTAGTCGGGTCAGTTCATCTGTAGAAGGATAGATTGGAAATAGAAATGCTGAGAGAAGGTGCTTCCAATCACCTGCATTCAGCAGGGCCAGGAGTCATATAAAGAGACAGAAATGCAACAATTTGCTTTTGAAAGGAGAAAAATAAAAAGACATTAGGAAGACGTGTAATAGGACGTACTGACCCTTGGAGACTGAGGAGGGAATCTCAGGGGCTGTGCTACCCTGTTCCCAAGGTTGTGTCCTCCAGACAGATTTGTGGGACAAAGGAAATGACCACAGAGAGAGGAAGTGGGCCCATTGTGGGTGTTTGTGCTTTGGCAGGGAACCCAGGCTGCTGACGCTGCCTAGGGCCTGGGATTGGAGCCTTATAGAGAGAGCAGATGAAGGCTCCTCTCTTCTTTCAGACTGAAGGAATCCTGGCAAATGTTCCTGGGTTTGGCCCGTTCTTCCCGGGGGTCACATCACTCACAGGCAGAAAGAGGAGGAGAACTCCCCCCAGAATGACACATCTGTCCCTGTTTCCCTACTTTCTTTTTTAAATTCATATGGGCCTGCCCTTGCTGGCAATTCAGTGGGTTCAAATTTCATCAAACTGTATGGGGATTTGCATTGAGGAAATAAGGGAGTTTCCTAGCCCATGGCTTTCTGTCATGTTAGATTTTGATTTCTACAGAAGACAGCTTGCTTACTTACCAGATCAGCAATCATGGGTCAGCGATGTGGTTAGATGTTGTTTGATGTTTGCCTGCATGTGTGTGTTCCCTCTATGTACTGCCCCAGCAAACAACCCAATGACCACAAGATCTGTTAAGGGACAAAGGCACCCAGCAAGGTTTATTGTTGACAGAACACAGTATTAGTATCCCACAGACTCTACTGGACCAGTAATCCATGTATGCCTGTAACAATGGACCAGCTCAGTGAATGGCAGGATTTTCCGTTCCTCTCTAAGCCAGACAAAGATACTTCCTCTGAGATACATTTTTATACCCTTATACAAGAAAAGTTACATACTGCCTCTGGCATAGTTACTGCCCCTGATGTAGCTCATTATCACCCATCACGTTGTACATGTAGGTTTGATTAAAACATCTTTATTATATACTGTTATCCTGACCTTATCTTTTAGGATGGTCAGTGTGTTGCTGTTATCTTTGGGGAATGTTTTTGTACCATCTTTGATAGCAGGATATTCTGGTAGCACTTGATATTGGGATGTGTTTGTGTGAGTACTCTGCCTGGCACTTCTGAAAAATGTGTATTTCTGCAATATCAGCCCTGTTCTTGGCAGAGTCTGTGAGCAGATCCTGCCTCTTGCTCACAGCTTGTCTTTGCTTTATATCAGTGAAGCTTTGACTACTACTTTAGCCTAGGCCTGAGGCCTCAAACCAGGCCTCTGACACAAGGGCTTATGTCTCTTAGACTCTCTTCCTACTACCCCCATAATAAAAGATTTGCTGTTACTGTTGATTCTCATGATGCAAAGTTTGTTGCTAATGGTAAACATTATAACAAAGAATTTGTTACTGATGGTAAATCCTTTGTTCTGAGTGAGATTTGCACTTCATAAACTAGAGATGATTTTAAGGGAGATTTAAGTGTGGTGGCTGGAAATCAGTCAAAGAGGTTACCAGTTTGTTATTTTCTATTTGTTATTTTTGGGCACAGGAAGTAGGGACAGAAAAACAGGAAAATGAGTGAAAGTGAAACAAGTAAGAAGCTGGAGCTGTGCAGAAGAGAGGGGGAAAGAACATATCAGATTTATGGAATTCAAAGGACTGGAAATTGAGGCGGAGAATGCCAAACAAGAAGCTGCACACCAAAGAGCCATGGAACTACAAGCCAAAGATATGGAGGAGAAGGAGAGAGAGGAAGTACTAACTGGACAAACCTGACAAGCAGAACCAGAGCCCCCATGTTCCAGTGAGTCCCACTTCTTCAAAAATCCACAAATTGGAACATTTGTGTCCTACATACAGCAAGACAGGGGACATTGCTGAATATGTCATCACTTTTGAGATGTTGAGTTTACTTCACCATATTCCTGAGGATCAAAAGATGCCCATTTTGGTTGCCAAGTTGGCTGACACAGCTCTGGATATATTCAATTGAGAATGCTTCAGATTATGGTAAAATCAAAGAAATGGTTTTGAAACAGATTCAGATTATACCTGAAACATGTAGAGTAAATTTAGAAGCCATAAGAGGGGTGTTGGGATGGCTAATGTGGTATATGTAAACCAGATGAAAGATTTGATGGATAAGCTTTGAGGGAATGTGTGACTTTTTCTCAATAACATTTCATGAGTATATGTAAAGATGATGTAAAACAGTGTTTATGGGACTGAAAAGTGAAAAATGTGGAAGGACTGGCTACTGTATCTGATCAATTTGAGCAAACTCACACATCTATTGCAAACGAACCACAGGCAGAGGCGTTTAAACCTGGTGAGAAAGAGAGTTCCCATTTTACCCCTGGGACGAAAGAAGGTTGCTCGGAGGCTAGATAGTCACCACCCAAATCCATGCCACTAGCTCTCATCCCAAATCTCCTGTAAAAACAGAGGAGCCCAGAAGATGCTATCACTGTAATTCCACTGAGCACCTGAGGAATAAATGTCCTGTGCTGGAGGTGGAGGGAACAGGCAGCGAGGAACTCAGGGAATGCTGCTACCCTGAGCCCAGAGGCACCTCGGGCAATTGTCACTTATCATATAGGGTTTGTAAAAGTAGCCTCTACCCAGCCAGACATGAAGCACATAAAGGCTGTCAGGATTAATGGCAGATAACATCTGGGGTGGGAAGACACTGGCAGAAATTTCTGTGTTTAGAAGGAGATTTGGCCAGGAAAGTGACTTACTGCCAGGACAGATGGCAGAGCTTTTATTAATGGGGGGTTACAAAATCCTTGTGCCTTTGGATAAAGTGCCCATAAAAAGTGAGCATTTGGGAACTGCACTCTCTGTGGTGGTGGTGGTAAATGTTAACCCGATTGCTTTGTTACTGAGGAATGATTTCTTTTGTGTAGCTTGGGCTTTGAAGGAGAAATTTTATACTGGAACCCCAGAGGGAAAAGGTGAAGTCCCAGGAACTCTGAAAGAATGAGGGAGTGTCTCTTTAATTCCTCTGCCGCAGTGGGAAGCAGTATGCTTCCAGGGGTGGGTGGGGTTGAGATCAGCTCCTGCCCACTAGCTAAAGACAGTGTTTCCTCCAAGGGGTAAGGGAGTGTGTTCCCTGTCAGTGAGGAAACTGTCCAGATTGCTGACTGCCAGCAGGTTGTAGTTAAGTGAGGGACAGACCTCACTCTAGAGGGCACAGGGAGATGTGTCCTAGAGGGAAGCCCAGAGGAGGGTGATGGAATCCTAGAGAATACTCAGATGGGTGAGGGTTCCATGGCTTCTGTAGCTGGCGGCAAACCCAACTCAGAGAAGGAGGAGGGTGTAGTGCTTGCCATGTCATAAACAGATAGCTAAGGGTTAATGTCTCTTTCACCTAAAGCACCTGACCAGAGGACCTATCAGGAAACCGGATTTTTTCAACTTTGGGTGGAGGGAATTTTGTGTCTGAGGTCTTTTTCTGTCTGCCTGCTTTCTCTGAGCTTTGGAGAAGTAGTTTCTGCTTTCTAATCTTCTGTTTCTAAGTGTAAGGACAAAGAGATCAGATAGTAAGTTATATGGTTTCTTTTCTTTGGTATTTGCATGAATATAAGTGCTGGAGTGCTTTGATTTGTATTCTTTTTGAATAAGGCTGTTTATTCATATTTCTTTTAAGCAATTAACCCTGTATTTTGTCACCTTAATACAGAGAGACCATTTGTATGTATTTTTCTTTCTTTTTTATATAAAGCTTTCTTTTTAAAACCTGTTGAAGTTTTTTTTTTTACTGGGAAATTTCAGGGAAATTGAGTCTGTACTCACCAGGGAATTGGTGGGAGGAAGAAATCAGGGGGAGATCTGTGTGTGTTGGATTTGCTAGCCTGATTTTGCATTCCCTCTGGGTGAAGAGGAAAGTGCTTTTGTTTCCAGGACTGGGAACGGAGAGGGGGAGTCACTCTGTTTGGATTCCCAGAGCTTGTGTCTGTGTATCTCTCCAGGAGCACCTGGAGGGGAGAAGGGAAAAAGGATTATTTCCCTTTGTTGTGAGACTCAAGGGATTTGGGTCTTGGGGGTCCCCAGGGAAGGTTTTTCAGGGGGACCAGAGTGCCCCAAAACACTCTAATTTTTTGGGTGGTGGCAGCAAGTACCAGGTCCAAGCTGGTAACTAAGCTTGGAGGTTTTCATGCTAACCCCCATATTTTGGACGCTAAGGTCCAAATCTGGGACTAGAGTTATGACAGGAGGGTGTAGTGCTTGCCAGTGAAAGAACTGTTCCAGCTGTTAGCTGTGAGCCCTTCACAGCTGAACAGGGGGAAAATCCCATTGTAGAGAACACAGAGGAGTGTGTCTTAGAGAGGAGCCCAAAGGAGAAAACCAACAAAGAATTGGTGGGAGTACAGGAATGTCTCCTAACTGATTACATGGGGAGCGGGGGGCACTCCGGATAGATTTGCTGGGTCAGTGTCTGTGCTCTCAACCCGTGGCTCAGGTTTTAAGGGGGAACTGTGTAACTGTCCTCCTGCAGGGGAGCAGCCATATAGCTGACCTCTTGCAGACAGAGAGGGGTGACAGAGGGTACCCCAATCCATGTCCCACTTTTGCAAAATGTTGTTCCTGATGTGCTTGTGAAGACTGTCTCTTTAAGACAGGATGGGAAACCTACTAAAGATTTGAGTGTCTGTGAAAATGCTAAAGACCCACCTGGGAAAAGGGAGGAGGAAGCAATTTCCTGGGTGGGTAAGGAAACAGCTGCTGGGAGATCACAGCCCTCTAGGAAAAAGGGGTTGGGAGAGTCCCAGTGCTGGGTCTGAAAATCACAAGGAGGCCCAGCAGCTCCTCTGGGTAGTGAGCGCAGGGGAGGTCTGGCAACTCCTCCGGGTAGTGGGCACCTTAGGCCGTGGGGGTTTCCCAATCGCAGGCTAGGCTGGAAGCATCTGACCTCCCTGGCAACTGGCCCTCTACTAAGCTCTGAGGGCAAGCCTTTATACTTCCAGGTCACCACCTGAGCCTCTGAGGGGCCGGTTCAGAGATCCTCCAGCCTAAGGGGTGGAGCTACTGAACACAGGGCTCAAAAAAAAATACTGAGAAGTAATAAGAAAACAGGGACAGCAGGAAGGGTTACAGTTTCAAAAGCGGGATCCAGAAGGGGACACTGAGCAGAGAACCCCAGACAGCACCCACTGCCCTTTGGAGGTGTCTAGGGAGCCAGCAAACATGGCCCAGAGAAACTGCCTGGATGTGTAAGCCAAGGCAGGAGCAGAAATAGGCTCCACAGTCGCAGAGCACCTCCCAGTCCAGCATCCTCCTCCAGGTGTGGTGGATGGACACCTGGGCCAGTGCCAGGAGGAAGTTGATGAGGAGGTCTCGTGACTTCATGGGGCCCTGAATGAGGTGTACGTATATCAGAAGATGAAGGGAAAAGTGAAGATAGAACCTGAGGAAAAGGAACTGGAGGAGCCAGAAAAGGGACTGCAACCTGGCACACTCAAGGTAGACATGTACCAGGGGTTTCCCTGATGCCACAGAAGGGGCAGGTGTGGGGGAGGGGAAGGTCAACCATGCCAAATACCTGCCTGTCCTCACAGTTCCATGAAAGAGCCATCAGCTGATGTCCCCGGTGGGCCATGGGACCAAGGTGGATTACAGACTGGCCTGCCTAGGTTCCTCACCCTTCACTGGTGATAAATGGTCCTGCCACTTAGTTTCAGGGAGGGACACGTGGGTGAGGAAATGGAAATATGGAGCACAAGCGAGTACAGCTGTTCCCTAGGTGCAGTTCGGAAATGAACTGGCTGCAAGTCTCACAATTGCCTTAGTTATTCAGGGGAGGGGTGGGAGTGGAGTTCGTGGGGCAGGAACCCGGTAACAAGGCCCAAAGGACCAGAAGTGACAGCACCATCCCACAGGAGTCACTCAAGAAAGACACAAGAGATGGGCAGTAAGGCTGCCTTCACCTCCTGGAGTGCACTCCTGGGGGTGTGGGGAGTGGAAAGGCTCATGCACTGGCCACGTTCCAGGGGATCCACCCAGTCCCACCCAATCATACTCCAGGAGGTCTCTGATTCTCATGTTTCCTGCCAGGACTACTCTCCATCACACCAAGGGGGGGTCCAACGAAGGCCTGCACTATTGAAGTTCCAAGAAGGTGGGTGGGTGCAAGCCCCCCCACAGCTGTAGGCTCCTCCTCCAGCCTAAGGGGAGGAGTCACTAAACCTAGGGCTCAAATGGATATGGGGGACAACAAATGATAAAACAGAAATGAGAGTCAGGTTTACAGGGACAAAAGCAGGAATCTCGAGGGGGCACCAAGCAGAGAACTTGTTATAGTGCCCACTTCACCTCAAAGGTATATAGGGGTCCAGAGGAACTTCGCCTGAATGTGTGATTGAAGGGAGGAGCGGAACTAGGTGCCACAGTCGCAGAGCACCTCCCCATCCAACATCCTCTTCTGGTTTTATAGATGGCCCCTTTGGTCAGCACAAGTAGTAGGTTGACTAGGAGGTCCCATGGGGCCATGGACAGGGTGTGCTTATATCAGGAGGTGCAGGGAAAAGTGCAGCCATAGCTTCAGAACAAGGTTCTGGACGAGCCAGAAAAGGGGCTCCAACCTGGTGCACTCCACATAGACGTGTACCAGAGTCTCCCTCACGCTGCAAAAGAACCAGGTAACAGGGAGAGGGGTGACCCACACCAAGTACCCGCCTGTATTCATGCCTCCATGGAGGAGCCGCCAACTAATATCCCTGGCAGGCCATGGAACCAAGGTGGAATACAGGCTTGCCCACCAGGTTTCCTCACCATCAATAGGTGGAAGGAGATCTCACCATTTCGTGTCAGGGCAGCACATAAGAGTGAAGAAATGAAAATAAGGAGCACAGGCACGCACAGGTGTTCCCTAGGCACGGTTCAAAAATAAACCTGCTGCAAGTGACACAGCCAGCTCGGGTTATGCAGAGGGGTGCTGGGAGGGGCCCCATGGGATAGGGGACCGATGAAAAGGTCCAGAGGGTAAGGAGTGAGAGGCAGGCTGGGAGCACCCTCCCACTAGACCTGCCCAAGGAATACTCCATAGGTGTGCAGTAGGATTGCCCTCTCCTTATGGAGTACGCACCACAGGGTGTGAGAGGTGGAGAGCCCCATGTGCTAGCCAAATGGCAGGGGATCCACCCAGTGCTTCAGGTAGTAGTCCAGGAGATCTCCGATTCTGGTGATACCGGCGAGGACCAACCTCTGGCGCACTGATGGAGACTATAACAAAGGCCTGCACCTCATCAATTCTGGAAGGAGGGTGGGCACAAACCCACCCACATTTGACATCTGAACGCCCTTCCCCCAGCCTAAGGGGATGAGCGATTAAATCCCAGGGCCCAAATGATTTCGGGGACAAATAATAAGAAAACAGGGGAAGGAGAACATAGGGTCATTATCTGGGAATCAGTTGGGGACACCAAGCAGAGAACCCCAGATAGAGCCCACTGCTCCTCAGAGGTGTCTGGGAGCCAGTGGAAGTGGCCCAGAGGACCTCTGCCAGGACTGATGATTGATGGGAGGAGTGGAAATAGGCCCCCCACTCACAGAGCACCTCTCTGTACAGCATCCTCCTCCTGGTTTTATAGATTGCCACCTTGGCCAGGGCAGGACATGAGGGTGAGGAAATGAAAAGAATGGAGCATGAGCATGTAAAGATGTCTCCTTGGCATGGTTTGGATATGAACCAGCTGCAGGTTGCACAGCCAGCTCAGGTTACGGAAGGGAGGGAGATGGGGGGCTTGTGGGGCAGAGTCTGATAAGTAACATCTGAAGTCCCTTCCCCCAGCCTAAGGGGAGGAGTGGCTAACCTCAGAGCCCAAATGATTTTGGGGGACAATAACTAAGAAAACAGGGACAGGAGTGAAGTCATAGGGCCATAAGCAGGGACCTGGAGGGCGACACCAAGCATAGAACCCCGGAGAGCATCCACTACTTCTCAAAGGTGTCTAGGAAGCCAGAAGATGAGGCCCAGAGGAACGCTGCCCAGACACGTGATTGGCGGGAGGAACAGAAATAGGTCCCACAGTCACAGAGCACCTCTCCATCCAGCATGGTTTTATAGATGGCCATTTTGGTCAATGCCAAGAAGATGTAGGCCAGGGAATCTCATGACAGGATGTGCATAAATCAGGAAGTGTGTGGAAAAGTGCAGGCAGAACCTTATGAGAAAGTTCTGAAGGAGCCAGAAAAGGTGCTGCAATATGGCACACTCAAAATAAATCTGTGCTAGGGTCTCTCTCATGCCGCAAAAGGGGCAAGTGCAGGGATGAGTGTGAACCATGCCAAGTACATGTCCATGCTCATGGCTACATGAAGGAGCCACCAGCTGATATCCCTGGTGGGCCATAGGACCAAGGTGGAATACAGGCTGGCCCAACGGGGTCCCTCACCCGCAAGAGATGGCAGAAGGGCCCACCACTTAGTATCGGGACAGGACATTAGGGTGAGGGAATTAAATGTGTGGAGCACGAGTGTGTACAGATGTTTCCTCGGCACGCTTCAGAAATGAACTAGCTGCAGATCGTGCAGCTGGCTCATGTTGCAAGGTGGAGAGAGTTACGGGGTATGGGACGGGGGAAGCTTGCTTGAAAGAGGCCCAGTGAAAAGGTCTGGAAGGCTATGGGTAAGGGGTGGGAGAGAGCACACTCCTGCAGGACCCACTCAGAGAAAGCCCGATAGATGGGTAATAAGCCTGCCATCTCCTCCTGGAGTACACGTCGGGAGGTATGAGGAGGTGGAGAGCCCCAGGCACCAACCTAGAGCCCGGGAATCCACCCAGTCCCCCCGGTTGTAGTCCAGAAGATCTCCAGTCCTGGTAGTTCCTGTGGAACAGCCTCTAGTGCAATGATGAGGACTCCAAGAAGGCCTGCACCTATTGAAATTCAGAAGGCAGGCAAGTGCATGCCTGTCTGCGTCTGAAGGCCACTCCCCCAGCCTAAGGGGAGGAGCTACTTGACCCAGGTTTCAAATAATTACAGAGGACAACTAATGAAGAACAGGGTCAGGAGTGAGGGTCACAGGTACCAAATCAGGGATCCGGAAGGGGACACCGAGCAGAGAAACTCGGACAGTGATACTGCTCCTCAAAGGTATCTAGGCAGCCAGGGGACACCACTTGGAGGAACTCTGCCTGGACAGGTGAGCTGAGGGAGGAACGGAAGTAGTCCCCACAGTCGCAGAGCACCCCTCATCCAGCATCCTCTTCCTGGCCATCTTGGCCAGCACCAGGAGGAAGTTCAAGAGGAGATCTAGTGATTTCATGTGTATATGGACTGGGTGTGCATAAATCAAAATGTGCTGGGGGGGAAATGTGGTCAGAAACTCAGGAGAAGGTTGTGGATGAGCTGGAAAAGGGGCTGCAACCTGGAACACTCCAAAAAACATGCACCAGGTTCTCCCTCACACTGCAAAAAGGGCAGGTATCAGGGATGGGAGTGAACTGTGCAGGTATACGCCTGTGCTCATGAAATGTATGTCAAGCAAGCATGTACAGATGTGTCCCTTCCAACCCAGGAATACCTGTTCCACATCCCCTGCAGTAAACACACACACACCAGAATAGTACAAGTAATACAGGAGGGAAATATTTCACCACAGAGGGATGAATGGAGAAAACCAACAGGGGAGGAGATAGGAGGAGCAGTAAATCAGGGTTGCATCCAACACAAGGCCCCAGTGGTATCTCAGTCTGAAAGGGCAGACACTAAGCATGGAGTCCTGGGCAAAGTTCCAGTCTGGCAGTGAGTCTTCGGTGCCAGTAAACTTTCCCCAGCAAACCCCTCCAGCGCCCTCTTCTTCTGCTCTCTAGAAAGCCAAACAGAGCAACAACCTCCCCACTTAACTAGCTACAGTCCCCATCTGTATTCCAAATGTAAAGTCACAAGCCCCAGTACTCACAGCCCCATAGAGCTCCGGGTGAGGCTCTGGTTTGTCCTTCTCAGATGATTCCTGCCCGACACAGTGCTCCTCCTGGCTCCAGTCCTGGGGTGGCCCCAGTCAGCCACTTTGTCCCTCCCAGGCTCCAGGCTAGTTCTCTGCTGCTGCTTTACACAAGGGCCTGCTCGGTGTAGCCCTCTTGTCTGGAGCTACAGACATACCTGCCCTGTTGCTCTCCCACCCCCCAAGCCCTTGAAACAACATGCACTTCTTCTGCCTCAGAACAAGGTTATTAAGGAGCTATCAGGGTTCCCTCCCCACTCTGAACTCTAGGGTACATATGTGGGGACCCGCATGAAGGACCCTCTAAGCTTATCTCTACCAGCTTAAGTTAAAAACTCCCCCAAAGCACAAATTCCTCCTTGTCCTTGGAATGGTAGTGCTGCCAACACCAAGGAGTTAGACAAAGATTCAAGGAAAAGAACCACTTGGAGTTCCTGTTCCCCCCAAATCCCCCCAAGCCCCTTCACCTCCTTTCCTGGGGAGGCTTGAGTATAATATACCAACCAAATAGGTTCATAAAGTGGCCACAGACCAGCCCTTGGGCTTTTAGAACACTAAAAACCAATCAGGTTCTTAAAAGCAGAACTTTATTATAAAGAAAAAGTAAAAGATGCACCTCTGTAAAATCAGGATGGAAGTAATTTTACAGGGTAGTCAGATTCAAAACACACAGGATTCCCCTCTAGGCAAAACTTTATAGTTACAAAATAAACAAACAAATAAATAAATAAATAAAAATCAGGAGTAAACCTCCCTCTTAACCTAGGGAAAATTCACAAGCTAAAACAAAAGATAACCCAATGCATTTCCTTCCATTTACTTATAATTTGTAATCTTAGATGTTTAGTTCAGATATGGCTTTAGGAGATGTATTTTCCCTGCCCTGGTTCCTTGCTGACCCAGAGAGAACACACAAAAAAAACAAAAACTAAAAACCTTCCCCACAGATTTGAAAGTATCTTCTCCCCTCGTTGGTCCTTTTGGTCAGGTGTCAGCCAGGGTATTTGAGCTTCTTAACCTTTTACAGCTAAAGGAGCAATTTTATGCTACCCTTAGCTGTGTGTTTGTGACAGGGGCCATGCTCCCTGAACTCCAAGGGTGTTACACTGGCAAATAACTAACTAAAGAGTGTTAAGTAATTAACACTAGAACTATTTGTTAGAGTTTGAAAACAGACTTAGAACAAATAGGAACAGAATTTCTCAAGAATCTTCAACAGAGACTGCAATTCATGGTTTTTCAATGTATTCTCAAGAGAAATGTTATATGTTGTTTTTATGACTGAGTCTCACCAACAGTGCACAAGACTGCCCAATGGCTTTGTGCTCTGTAGTAGCTTCAGGCTAGTGTTGTTAGTCTCTAACTTTCAGGAGCACTAACATTCAATCACAAAAAAATAAAAATGTAATATCTACAGGAGAAAGAAGAGATCCCCATCTTTTACATCTTATAAATTTAGTGATGAATTCATGAAATTTAAATGTCATTATGTGTATATAACTGTTGAAACACAGTTTCCAACAGAATGTTTACATAGTTGTCTGGAAGCATATTGTTTTCCTACTTGTTTCAAAGCCAATTGATATTTAATCCACAGAGCTGCACGCATGACATTTCAGACAAAAATACAGACGCACAAAATAATCCCAGGCAGGCTATTATTTATTGTTTGTATCCCAGAAGTACCTAGAGGCCACAATTGGTGCTTGATGCTGTTCTAATGCAGAGCAAAAAGGCAGTTCCTCCCTAGAAGAACATATATCAAAATTGAAGCTAAGACACAAAAAGTAATTGTAATAACAACTGAAAAGAATGAGGGATAAACAATGAGGGTAAAAGTAACAAGATCATGAGTTTGCATAGGCCAACTATGTGGACGGATGGACGGTTTTGAGTTGGTTCATGTCTTTAATATAATTAAGTATGATAAATATAAGAAGTTCTTCGTGGAGACATCTGCTTAGTTGTAATCAGTTGGCAACTTACCATAGGCGTCCGGAAGAAGTCAATCTTAAGGAGCTATTTGGAAGAGCACAGTGTAGTGGATTTATGGATTAGTTTAGAGGGAGTGACCCTGCATAAGAGTCAGAATGGAAGAAAATGGGAAGGTGGTTTTGTGACAGGTGAACTAATGGATGACAGGGGCTGACAGCATTGGCAGCGCAGAAGAAGCAGGGTTGGATACATGAGTAGACAAGTGGGAAAGAGTTAGGTTGTAAAAGGTCCATAAAGGAGGAACAAAAAGCTTGCATATGACATGTTCTATGGGACTTGAGAAGGGGATTGACATTGTCACTGTGACAGGTCAAATAGGTGACTTTGCAACATCATTTTGACTAGACAGGAGAGTGAGGTGGGTGCCAGAAAGGTCCCAGAGGATGCAGATAAGCATCAAAGAGAATTTTAGTCATGTGTGACTGAGGGGATAGACCTGATAATGGAAATACAAGGGAGGAGGAAGTGGCAAGGCTTGGATACAACTAGGATGCATGGCTCTAGAGAGGGTGAAGAGTCAGAGATGACGCTTATGTGAGTCTGAGTGACAGGGAGGATGATTGTACTGTCAATGGTGACTGAGAATGTAGTGGAGATCTTGAAAGGAATGAAAGGAGCTCAATTTTAACCAAGTTACAAAGAAATAGATAGGATAATATCCACAAGGAGATGACAAAGAGACAGGCCAAGATGAAAGACTGTGGAGAGGAATCAGGTCCGGAATGGATCTCCAAACAAGCAAATTTGTGTCCAGGTTTTGGTTCATTGCAGTCTCACTCCCATTGAAGAAAAAGGAAGTTTTGTCATTTGCTTCAGTGGAAGGCGCTTACTTTCCCATAGCATTGTTGTTCAATTTGGCAAGCCTGTGCAGGGACTGGGGATGCTGTGTTCCTCTTTGTAAACTGGCGAGTACCATATCAGAAACTCATTTATAGTATGAGGCCATTTGGAACTATCCCAAATTAGGCACCTCCATGACTGTGAAGAAGGACTCTCTCTTTGGGGAGTACAGAAAGGCATGGAGCTGTCCAGCTGATGTGACACTCAAAAATTGCAAGTGGGAAATGCACAATATGAGCTAGACTTGTCCTTTGCTTTAGTCTTTCTGATATTAGATACAGAATGAACTGACTTCGCACAACTTGTTTGGTAAATAGGAATCTTCTGTAGTAAGAGGAGGCCCTGAGATATAAACCTTGGTATCAGAGGCCCGGTATGAGGCCTAAGGCCTGAACTAAAGTAATGGTCAAGACTCTGCTAACAAAGCAAAGTTAAGCTGTGAGCCAGAGGCAGGCCCTGCTCACAGAAGCTGGCAAGGAAAGGGCTGATGCTGCAAAAAGAGACATATCTAAAAGGTACTGGAAACCAGATATCAGAACATTCACTTACTTTTACACTCCACACAGATAACAAGGAACAGGCTGACCCATCCCAATGACAAGGCCAAAAGGGTAATATGATGGATAGAGTTGTTTTGTTCAAACAAACATGTACAAGGTGAGAGGCGGCACATTGCTACGTAGAGGGGTTGCAACTCAATATGTCAGGAGTGATGTGTAACTTAGTTGTACCTGTCTATAAGAATGCATCCCTGGGGCAGTATCGTTGTCCAGCCTAGGAGGCAATGGAGAGTCCCACCACTGACTGAGCTGAGGCCATTCCCAGTGGGCACATATTCGTAGTATATCCTGTAGAGTCAAGTCTAGAGTGAACTATTACTGTGCTTCAATTGACAGTAAACCTGGCCCAGGTGCCTTTGTACCTTACTAGAGTCTGTGGTCATTGGGGGTTCCCTCGGGGTCTGCTGTGCCAGTGATCTGCACAGCTGAGGCAGCACACAGAGGGAGCATGCACACAGCTGATTGATATCAACATTGAACAGAACAGAGCAACACACCAGGAGCATCTGATGACACCTCCTACGCAAGAAAGTCGACAGGTTTGGCCCTGCCTGTTACTAGCAAGTTTGTTGCTAATCACAAGATTTCTCACAGTGACAATAATAGGACACAATAACATCTTAGAACTGAGTAGTGGTCCAGGCTTAAACAGTCATTGGTCCAGGACTAGAACTGGGGTCTGTAAACAAGATACTGTGATCCCTCTGCTATAGAGTCATTCTGACGGCTCTTTGGCCCACTGTATTTCATACAAAGTGAAGCAGCTTCAACAGATGAGATTAAGAAAGCCCCTCCCCCACTCTCCCTGTAGCTCAGTGCTTAGCATACTCACTTGGACAGTGAAAAAGCTGGGTTCAAGTGCTTGCTCTGAGACCAGAAGAGTGGGGATCTGAACCCTGGTCTCCCACAGCCTGGCTGAATGCTTGAAATACTGTATATAAAAGGGCATCACAACCTCCAGGTTGCCTTTTCTTTTCCCCTTTTGGACAGGGCTGACCTGGGTTAAACACCTAATTCCAGGGGAGAGTTCACAGCTGTGACTCCCAAGTGGCATTAAGTGAACTCGAGTCCAACCCTCTATTCAGCATTTGCTACTGGCCAGCTTCAGCAGCCTCCCACTCAGCTTCTGTGAATCCCATTCTTAGGAGCCCAACTCTCCACATACATTTATAGGGAGCCTGTGTAGCTGAGTCAGAGCTGAAGATTCCAGTAAGTGGCAGGGGTCCTAAAGTTAGGTGTTGCAACACTGAACTTAAGTTCTCTTTGTGGATCTAGCCCCAAATTGCTCCTTAAAATGTGATGCCATATAGAATTACCTTTTATGCCTGTGAATAGGTCAACCCTTGGGAATTAATGGGATGCCACCCCAAAAAATGTGAAGCAAGAAATGTTCTGCTGTCTTTTATTTTTTTATAGTTAAACAAACCCTCAGCTGAACAACTGTGAATTCTTTAAAGGCCCATGCTCATGGATCAGATTACTGAGCCAGTGATGGCTGGCTTTCACATTCATTTTACACACTTTCTGGAAACAGATGCAGATACCTGGTAGTGGCAGCGCCTGACTTAAAAATGTGTAACCAGCCTCAGACATCTCAAGTAACATCTCAATTTGGTGGAGGATGTTAATCTAACCGGTGAACATATTTCAACTGGTGGAAATAAAGTCCCTCCTCTAGTTACTGACATATTGATTCACACCTTTGTGTTGTTCCAGGAGCTCTTAAACACTTTAAGCCCAAAGGAGTATGATTTCTGTTTCTAATATCATTTGGTTAAGCTGGCTTCTTGCTACATCCCCAAAATTTCCCAGCTGTTGTGCAATGACAAACAACTATAAAGTTTGGATTTTTATAACACTATTAAACAAAAATTAATCATTCACATCTACTGATCCAGATTATAAAACAAAGATAGAATGAATAGAAACAACCAACAAACATTTACTGCGTTTTCATAACTTTTCATCTCATTATTTCTGACACAATTACAGTGCAGATATTGATAAAAATCTTGTGGCATGTTAAAAATAAAGAGCATATGATTTTGTCCCAACTTCAGTATTCTGTAACTGATAGATCATGTGCCAGATTCACCCCCAATGTAAGGTAATTGATGCCAATGGAATTATACTGGCAATTAATTTGGCTCCTTGTTTTCAGAGTGTTTTTGAAAGATGCTAATTGAGATCACAGTAAATTGCAGACTAAATGGACTCTGGGACTAAATGGAGCATGTAGGATGGCATAGCTTATGTTCTATTGCAGCATGTGCCATATACCAAGGGACTGCTTTCAATGGGCTTTGGATCAGGTCCCCAGGACACATTGCTAAGAAAATGTAACTGTCCAAAAATGGTTAATAAGTTTTTTCCATGAAGTGCAACTTTAGGAAAGTAATGCATTGGAGCCCTGCCATCCAAAATACATTGATGGGTTGCAAGAAGAAGCCAAGGCAACCACAGCTTCATCTTAACCAATGGCTGCTCTTTAAAGATCAAGTCCTAATTCTCCTCTGATTTTAATCTTTTAGGTATTATTTGAGGCCAATGCTTAATATGATATTTATGGCCTTGTATACTTTGAGCAATGATGACAAAACAGCAGTTCAGTTTCCATGTGTTATCCAAATACAGACATTCCTCCAAATGCACATCAGTGTGTGAGCAATCTCCCTATCATGATACATGTTCTGTCCATCACTAAGTCATCTATTTAATCTGTGTTTATAGCAGAGGCATTTCTAGTACTCGTGTTGCAACTGTATCTGAACACCAGTTAAAATGCTATGAACCTAATCTTGCAACGAATGTTACCAGGCATAGAGCTTATTATCCTTCAATGGGATAGCTCATGGTAATAAACCTTATGACCTGGAGCTACTCTTGGTAGGATTAGAGCCTACTTTAACATTCACATTGTCCAAAGAGATATAAAATCGGACTTTCTGTGATCTCTATTTGTTGTGTATATTCATATCAGTGTAACACAGGTTGAAAAATGAGATTGTATTTAACAAAGTAGCCATCATTGTAAACGTATAGAACTTGGTCTGAGGGGTTATAGTTGATACTTTGAATTGTTTCTAACATTTTATCCATAATTATGCTAATTTTACCTTCCTGTTCAGTGTTTGTGTCATATGTGTAAAATATTTCCTCTTTCCTAGTGTAGACAGATCTTGTGGCATATGGAACACCACATATGATGAAAGCGTTGGAAATGGATGGCTTGTACTGCCTTGTATTCCAAGTATGGAGCACATCAAGTGTGGTCTCATTGAGTTTGCCAATCATAATGTTCCCTGTGTTGTCCTCGGTTGAATAAATTACCCACAATCCACTTTCATCCACTGCAAAATCCATATCTTGCCACCCAACACCAGCATAAGAGAAACGGTTACCAGAAGCAGCATTCGGCAGAGTTTTCCTCACAGCCAATGTGTTTGTGTTTAAATCGAGCTTGCCCATCTCTCTTCAATTATGAACATTGTAATACATGAAGTTATAGCAGCAAATCATCGTAGGAATTATGAAGTCTGTAATATTCTAAGAGTCTCCCATCTGTGTTCAAAGGTGCAACCAAATATAGGTCCTTCTGCGGAGTCCAAAGAGAGTAATCCGTACCCCAGGATCCATATTTGAAGGAAAATCCTCTCCAGTTCAGCAGTACAACATAGGGCTGGCTGATATTCACAATTCCACCATGACCACAGCTGCCTGCAAGCATAAAGAAAATGCAGGCTTTTCAAATGGCATGATTAGGAGAGAAGCTTTAGTGTGTGTGCTTTATAAGCATCAGCGTTGTTGCAAGAACAGAAAAATATACATATCTTTGTCAAAGATTTTCCTTGCACCATATAAAGAGCACATGGATTTCGTTATGTAGCGGTTCCAGTCTGACTGAAATACAGTGGTCATACTGCTAGAACTGGGATCATACTGAAAAAACCAGCCAACAATCCAGCAATACATTTTAGAGATCTCAGTTTTCAGTTGGTACTCACTTGCAGTAAATAAGTGATTAGCTTCTGTTTCAGATAAGTGACCAGTTTTCTCTTTCCACCTATCCTATGCTTTCCAACCCGCTGGGCTGGGAAATCACATAGAAAAAACAATTTCAGAAGCATTTTAGGTCATTTTCTCCTGCAGTGGAGCACAGTTCTGGAAATATGGGAAACAAGAAGGAACACCTTGTCTCACTGTACCTCCCTGAGTTTTAGAAGGTGGAGGGAGAATTAGCAGCACTAGTTCTGGAGGCTCATTTCAGATTAGCAAGCTACTGTCAAAATCAACACACTTTAAAACAATACTTCAGAGAGCCTTCCATCCGAGGCTCTCTGTCATAGTCTCACCCCCACTCTGAACTTTAGGGTACAGATGTGGGGACCTGCATGAACACCTCTAAGCTTAACTACCAGCTTAGATCCGGCCTCACTGCCACCATCCAGATTTTTGTGTACCTGGAAAACTCTCTTCCCCCTACCCAAACCTTCCCCTCCCTGGGCAGCCTTGAGAGACTCCTTCACCAATTCCCTGGTGAACACTGATCTAAATCCCTTGGATTTTAAAACAAGGAGAATTTAACCATCTGCCCTCCTTTCCCCCACCAATTCCTGGTGAGTCCAGATCCAATCCCCTTGGATCTTAAAACAAGGAAAAGTCAATCAAGTTCTTAAAAAGAAGGTTTTTAATTAAAGAAAAGAAAAGTAAAAGACAAAAACCTCTGGGAGACAGCATACCAGCTGGTCTCACAGACAACAGATTTAAAACACAGGATGTTCCCTGGGCAAAAACCTTAATACACACAAGAATACCCAATTTGATAATTTCCCCAATGGCACAAAGAAAAGTTACAAAAGAAAATAAACATAAACCTATTTATTCCTTTCTAAAACTTATTACTCTGATCACAGGCTCGTTCCTTGATCTTTTTCACTCCAGCTGAAACTGAAACTGACTCTAAACAAAGGAAACTTCTCTCCTTCCTTTTGAAACATGTTGTTCCCCCATTGGTTCCTCTGGTCAGGTGTCAGCTAGGCTAGGTGAACTTCTTAACCCTTTACAAGTAAAAGAGGCATTAACCCTTAACTATCTGTTTATAACACTCTCAAAGCAATTCAGATATTAATGAGCATAGCCAGGGCTGGCGCAACCCATTAGGCGACCTAGACATTTAGGGGGTGGCGACCGCCTAGGCGGTCATCAGCAGTATTTCGGGGGCCGGACCTTCCGCCGCCTCTATCAGAGGCACCGGCGCTCCTGAGCATAGCCTTACAACAGCTCTGGAAGGTGGAAGTAAATATCCCATTACATGTGAGGTAACTATAAAGTGACCATACAACCTATTTCAACCAGGATACTCTTGGTTTTTCTTATGATGCCCCAGGATAATTGAAATATCCTGGGTTTTTTTTTCATTTCATCAGCCAAAATATTTGTTTTTTTATAGCTACACAATGCTTGTTCAAGATGTATTGCTATGCTGAGTAGAATTTGCACTGTTTCCTGAGAACAAACAGCCCAGTGGAATGAGCTTTCACAGTAATGAACAATGTCTGGAATGAAGAGAACTTGAATGAAAGTAAATGCTATCAAAGCTGTTCCTTTGCTCAGAGGTACTGTTGATGATACTTGTTCAATGTTTCACAATGAATGCAGAACACTAAAGTATTGGAAAAAATCCTCCACTCCAAAATATCCAGTCTCCCTGGGTCAGAAGCTGGCAGTGGTGACATCAACACACTTAATAATAAAAGTATCCTTTTGTTTGACTCTTTGCAGCCCTAAAAGATGTCACCATGAGTATGTGCCAACTTTTTTCCCTTTAAAAGCATGGTCATGTGAGACACAGATGCTAAGTGACCTGCACAGTCACACAGCAAGTGAATGGCAGTGCCAAGACTTGAACCAACATTTCCTAACTCAAAGTCAGGTGCTTTAACCACTAGACATTGCTCCCTCTTAGAGGGGAAGTAACGTTTACCTGCCAAGACCTGAGTTTTATGTTTCTATTAACTGATCAATTCAGGGCAACAGCTGATGATATCAAATCAGTGCAGAGGTTGCACATGCTCTAGTTACCCCATAGTAAAAGGGAACTTTTTTGCAACTGGCTTTTAAATGCATGGGGGAGTTATTGAAAAGTATATGGCTGCAAACTTGGTTTGGTGAGTTTATAAAGCTGCTGTTTTGTGTGTGAGAAGGGGTCTGTGCGAGGCACAGGTGTAGGTTTTTAAAAAGTATTTGGTTTGTTTCAAACCAACTGGGTTTTGTACTGTGCAAAATGTGGTTTTAAATGGATTTTAAAAGCAGTTTGGTTTTTTATTCTGCAAAATGAGATGTATTTAAAAAATGTGAGTTTATTTGTTGTTTTTTTGTTTTGTTTTTTAAGTGGTAGAAATAAACTCAAAACCTGTGTTTGCTGTACAGCGTGAAATGGATTACTTGTTTTAAAGCTATGACTTTTTAAATAGAAAAACACCCTAATGAATATTTAGTTTTTAAGTTTACAAGATGGTTTCATGTGTTTTATAATAATGTTGTTTGCTCCACAGTACGGTCAAAACATGAGAGATCCTTAGACCAGAGGGAAACCAAGCTCAAAAGAAAAAGGAAAGAGACAGCTGCAAAGGAAAATTCACCAGCATCAGTGACTGATGGATGGATGAAGCCCAGTAAATATATTTTGCTTATTGGTTTGGTTGTTTTATGAGGTTTTGTATTTTAAGTAAATACATAGATGTGGGTGAGAAAGATGATAAAGTTCAGTTTTGTAAAATGCTCCCCCCCTACTCCCTCATAGGCATGGGCAACTTTTCTGACAATGCTGTAGTCAGAGCTACAAGGACACCTCCTCCAGAACCGTCAAAGAACCAGGAATCTGCTTTGAGATCTTTAACAACACAAAACAGCACAAGAGTACAGATGAAGCATCCGGGCAGTCCAAACCTCAAATACGTCAAACCCAAGGGCAAAACAAGACTCTAGTAAAAAAATAAACAACCACACAACCATAGCTCTAGTTCCTCAGCGGCCACTGCCACACCAAACCCAGAGAAAACTGTGATCAAAAATGCCCACATTCACAAACCCAGTGCACACACACTAGGGATTCTGAACTTGTGCAAAACCATGCACATTCACAAACCTGGAGCATGCGCTCTAGGGATTGTGAATAAAAAATGAAGGACTGACAAACCATTCTCTCAAAACCATGAGCTCGTCACAGCTCCCCTATATACTAGTATTTGGGAAGAGTTTAATGCTTCATTCAGTAAACTGATGGACGCTATATCCTCCGGGGGTCTAAAATAATGGCATTGTAAAAAGATTTGGGAAAAATATGATACTTTGTTCAGAACACAGGTGAACTCTGTATCCTCAGGGGGCCTAACGAACGACTGCAACTCACTTACTGGATGCTGAAATGAAGTCTGTTCTTCAAAGAACTGACTTAGCCGAATACTAAAAGGCTAATCTTTACAGTGACATGCTTTAAAGGTACCTAATGTACATGAAAAGGAGCGATGCGGAAAAAGTGAAAATAAGTCTGTTTCTACCAGAACAAGAACAGAATGTAACTGCCAAACTCCCAGAAACACCAAAGACCTCACACTCTGTTGCTCAGGAGGTATTGGATAACGTGAATAAGCATTATAAGAAAAATGCATTAGTATTGCTAAATAAGCTGGGCTAGGATAAAAATATTTTTCATGGAATGATAAAGGGGTTTTTATGAACCAAGGCTCTGTGGTTAATGGTTCTAACATGCTCAACTTAGTCAGGGCCATCACCAAGACAAGCTCTGTTCCTAGCAGACGTGTACCTAAAAGATGGGATATGTTTATGAATCTCATGGTGGAACTAAATGTACCATCTTCCATCAGGGGCAATGCAGTAAACAGAGATCTATTGGAACACTCCACAACCTCGGACTGTCACTTCTTAATCATTCATTTACCTGTGTTCACCTTGTTCACCAGTGACTCCTCCGAGCTGCAATTGCATTCCACTTCTAAGAGAGTGAACAAAGAGAGGCCACCAGACTCATTGTGGTATCTCACAAGCAGTTGGGTTTTGGGCTTGGGTTCTGGCGTATCCATCAACGGCTAGGCCAAAAGGCTCTCCTTGGTCACTCCCTCCTCCTCCTCAGGATTGTTGCTGATGTAGACCTTTCTCTATGGATGATCAAAGACCCTCGTGGCTAGGACAAAGTCTGAAGTTCTCACAGGGGGGTGAAGGAGTCCATGTTTCCTCTCAGCAGCCTTTCCATGATTTCTAAAACATGTGTCCTTGGTAAGAGATGGCCTCCTCTGCCTGGTGCTGGGAGTTATGGGGTAATAGTTCTGCATGCTGATTGGCAAAGGGCCTTGGGAGGAATTCTTAGTGGGGTCATATGGCCCACTTTTGGATGGGTCACCCTGCCCTGGAAGTTGTCCTGACTGGTCAAAATCTCCTCTTGTTGGTAGAGGGCAGTGGGAGGAGTTCTTAGAAGGGTCACATGACACAACTTGCTTCCGGTCATGTGGCCACCTTGACCTCGGAAGTAATACCCCACACAGGCTGGGACTTCCGGTGACAGGTGGGAGGGACTAAGGCTCATGTGGCAGGGTTAGGGTTTGATTGATGGTAGGATGCTTATACTATTGCTGGGTGTCTGAATCAAGAATTGTTGAGTATGTCTAGGCAGAACCAGAGCCAGTGTCCAAGTCCAAGCCAGAGGTCAAAGCCGGATGATCAGACCAAAGATCAGCCAAGTCCATGGCAAGCCAAAGTTCAGATACAGGTCGAAGGTCAAATCCGAGTAGTCAAAATCTGAGGAACTGGGGAAGATCAGGAGGAAGAGACAATGCTGGAGCAGGTGGGTGTAGGGCCTGGAGTGAGGCTACAGAAAAGCAAAGAGAATACTGAGCCAGGGTTCATAACCAAAATCTAAAGCCAAGAAGGGTCACGCCAAAGTCATAGTCAGAGACTGGAGCCAAGAGTCAAGCCAGTCAACAGTGAAGAAACCAGAAAACAGGGCAGGGCAGGGCAGGGCAGGACGATACATGTGGGTGGGAATGAGGATGACTTACTGGAGCCCTAGAGACCCCTAATTGTGGGACTCCCTTTCTTGGAATAAAAGAAGGACAGCTGGATGACAAAGATGTCTCTGACGCTGGGGTCCAAGCCAAGGGGAGCTCCCATCCAGGCTATGAGCCAGGATGCCATCACTCTCCCTGTTCATTTCACTCTCACAGACCCCCTAGCCGGATGGAAGAATAAAGGGCAGAAAGCAAAGTTGCCCCTGAGGGAAAGGCTCTAGGCTGGGAGCCAGTCCACTTCCCAGATCTACACTCAGGATTGTGTGACCAGGACCACAGCCCTTCCCCTACATCTCAGTTCCCACCTGCCAGATGGGGAGGATCCTTCCCTGCCATAGAGTATTAAGGGGGAGTGTCATTCCTGGCTGAGAAGGGTTCAGCTACCAGGTGGGTGGATTGGGCCCCAGGAGGGGGATGGTCAGAAATTCTCTGCATCAGGGATGACACGGGCCATAAGGTCTGAGCAGTGATGACAGGGGAAGAACTCCATGTCAGGCCACCCCTCCCAGACTACAATGGCTATTGAGCATAACCCCTGGTTCTGTGGATGCTCTCATTTCTGGGCCAGCCCCACAGCCCAGAAAGCCTGATTCTCACCTGGCCCCAGCTCCAGGGGTTGGGGTTGGGCATGGTGTTGAGAGTGAGGTACTCGGCTTTGATTTCTCTCAGTGCTGTGGGCTCTATGGCCCTTCCCCCCAGCTTTTCCCCAACAGTGAGACAGAGCAGTACCTGCGGCAGGGAGTGGGATCTTCTGGTCATGTGAAGGGTGGGACCTTCAAGGCAGTTTCACAGACCAAAGCCCTTACAGTGCTTTGGGCACCTGGCACAAGCACTTGATGTTAAATAGCTGTAATGTCCTTCTGCTGCAAGGGAACAAGGATCAATCAGAGACACAGACCCACGAGAAAGAAGGATATTAAAGGCATCGGTAGCCAGCAAAATTTTCTTCCCACTCCTCCCCATGTCTCAGGGATGGATTCCCCCACCCAACCCCCAAGATGAAATCTTGCCTCTTCTCTAGTGACATCCAACCCCTCTCCCACCATTGTGGAATGAACTCCTGCCCCCAGTCCTCTCGGTCCTCCCGTGAGAGCTGTTTTACCTCCCAACCCAGCGGGAATCCAGCTCTGCTCCCCAGAATCCCCTCAGCCACTCTCGTCCCCTCCAGCTGAGGAGTTGAGAGGTTTAGGGCAGTATGCTGTGGGATGAGAGGAAGTGGACACCTTTCCCCAAGGGATCGCCCAGTCCTTAACGTGATGCCATGGACAGTAGCTCTGTGAATGGGGCACTTAAGCAGCCTCTGCTGACTGACCTCTCCAGTTCTCTCAGAGCAGATGGTGGCTGGGATAACATGGTATCAGAGCACTAGGAACCAGCCTCAGGCCCTGAGGGGTAGGAAAGTCTCACAGAGGAGGCTATGGGAGTTTGCAGCCCCTAGCATGAGCAATGGCAGTGTGTCATGTTGATGTGATGCCTGTTAGGAAATAGCCTTGCTGGAGAGCTGGGTCTGCACTGCTTTGAGCTGCTCAGCAGATAAGCTGGCACCTACCAATGGCACCTCCCTGGGTTTATCCTCTCCTTGCTCCCTGGTCAGTGCATGGGGATATGATGGGAGTTTTTTTCAATGGCTTGGAGGTGAAAGGCCGTGGGGGTCCCTCCCCAGTTGATCCCTCTTTGGTTGCCTCATCCCCTATCAGCTGGCTGGCTTCCCCCAATATGTGAGCACCAGCTCAGCCTGGCTGACACAGAGCTGGGGGTTGTGTATGGCCAGAAGAAGGAGGAGGCAAGGGGAATCCATCAACATTCTCCATTCAGCTCTCCAGCTCCCCTGGGCAAGAGCTCTGCTCCCACCCCTCTGTAGGAGGCGCTGGGAGAGAGGAGCGAGAGCCCTCTTTCTCTCTGCCCCAAGGGAGCTTGGAGCAAAGGGACCAGGGCAAGGGCCCTCTGTGAGCACTCGCTGCCCAGCTGCTCCAGAATAACACCCTGAGGCCAGGCAGAAATGTGCCAGCCAGGGGCCTATGGAAAACAGTCACTTACGGACCCAGAAGGGACAAATTAGCCAGGGGATGAGGAGCTTGACTCAAGCCCTGACTATGTAGGATGCTGGGGTCAAAGGTAACTTACTTCAAACCCAGGCAGGGATGTGGCGAAGTCGAGCAGGGCAGCACTGCTCTGTATGGTCCTAGCTCTCTCCTGGGTCTTTTTGGAGTGGAGCCAGAAATGGACATGCTGCGACAGAAGAAGGCAGGAGGGAGGGTCAATGGGCAGGTGTACATCCTCTACAAATGAGACTCTCCCCTTCCTCATGGGGCTGAAACTTTGTGCTCAGGGTGGAATAGATGAGCCCTGGTCACAGAGCTTTGAAAGGGGTTTCATGACACTGCCCACGTCTTGCTGGGCACAAGTTCGTTGTCTCTCCAGGCTCGGAAAATGTTCAGTCTTGGGAATGGTCTATTTGCTCTGAACCCCTGATGCATGAACAGCATGTCAGGAGCAAGACACATGCCCTGGACCCCCAGATGCCAGCTGCAAAGGCCTTGGTAGAATGGATTGAACGGCCACAAGGAAAATCCCTTCGGGAACTGAAGTGTCCCTAGGACAGAATAGCTGATTCCCTGAGGCTCCTCCTGTATCTCGGGGTCTCCCTAGAGAGGAGCCAGTGACTTTTCTCAGAGGCCCATAACCTGCATCTCACAGGAGTTTTAGTCTCTCAGTCCCCAGTCAGGCCTGGTTTTCACAGTTAGTGCTTAATGCAATGGCACAGAGCTCTGGCTGACAGTCCCAGCTCCTTCTCTCTGCACTGACAGCTCTGGGAAAGTGTGGCTGGCTGGGTCCAAGCTAGGAGGAAACAATGAAAACATGGCTCTTCTAGTCTCTCCTTTGCAGCTCACCCATGGAGCTAAGAGGAAATTTCATTCTAGACCGTCCCATTCTACTGACCTCCAAGAGGTGCTGCAGCTTGTCCAAGATGGAGGTCTCTGTCAGCAGGCCCCTGAGCATGGTGTCCAGGATCTGTAAATAGCTCTTGTGCAGAGCCTGTAAGAAGAGGGAGCACCTGTCAGTTAGGAACATGGGGCTACACCAGTTAGGGGACAATTAGGATGGTTCTCCAGGAGGCCTGGCAAGACTCAAAAGGTACATCCTGGCCTCTCCCATTCACATCACTCCAGGGACACTTAGCAAGAGTTCATGGCCAGATGCCTGCTGCCTCTTCAATCCTTACTCTTAGCAGTTCTCTGTGCAGGGCCTGGTACCCAGCAGAGTATGGACCAGCCAAACTGCAATGAGTGGGAAGTAGGATCCCCGGGAGAGTCCTTGCAGGAGATCAGAGAATGAGGAGAAGGAAAATCTGGGATCAGCCATGGAAGGGTAACGCAATCCCTTCTGGAGGAAAGGGGCCCTCCCTGACAGTTTATCCTGGGCCTGTTCTGCTCACCCCTCCCCTATTCTCAGCAGCTCCATCAAAGTGAGGTAGCAGGGACCAGAGCCTGCTCCTGTTCCTGGGACAGAGAAGTAGGATCAGGACCTACCTGGAAGTGTGTGGTGTCATTCCCAGTGCCCATGGTAAAGATTCTGTGGAGAACAGCCCACAGGAGACATGATTCCATCTCCAGGGCAAGCGGCGGCTTCTGTTTGCTGGCAGAAGAGAGGAGCCTGTTGTACACTTTGCAACACCAGTGTGGTGCTGGCACTGCCATGTACATCACTCCCTCCCCCGCAGTGATCCCCTCCCTATGGACACTGTAACGTTACTGGAGTGAAATTAACACCTCAGCCAGGAAAGGGGGGATGTTCCCACCTACTTTGCTGAGCAATGGGAACAGTCATAGCTGTGGGTAACCTAGCCAGAGGAGGATCTGTGACTTCCGGCTCTGGGCCCGATTAGCACCAGGGTTAGGGCAGCTGGATGGAAGGCTCCTGGTACCTGAGATTGTAACCCATGGCCATGGAGCTTGGCTCGAACACCACGGGAAGATTTTCAATCAGCTCCTGGGAGACCCCAAGGAAACAAAACTGCGTGTGAGACTCAGGCCCGGCAGACCCACAGGCACTTCACAGAGAGGAGGCCAAAGTGCTCTGCAGAAACAGCCAATGTCACCCCCACTCCCAACCAGTTGGGCCCCTCATTCCTCCCATACATCAAACTTCCTTCCCCCTCTCCCACCCTATTCCTCCCTCCCCTCCCCTCTGGGCTTACAATTCCCCCACTGCCAGCTCCAGATCAGTGTCACAATTATCCCCTGCCCTGCCCCCTAGACCTCAGCCCCAGAAACCCCGGTCCTATGTTTCCTGCTCCAGCCCCACTAACTCTTCCTCCCATGTCTGGATCCCTCGCCCCAGGGGCTGGGCATGGGATCCCACTCACTGCTATGCTCTGCACAAGGGCTGCTTTTGAAAAGTGGGGCTCCAGGGTGTCCCACCCCTGCTGCTGTGCTGAGAAACACAGACTCGGGACAGCTTGGAGGAAATGGAGCTGTTTGGCCCTGTCCTTCACCAACTAGGAGTGGGGTGGGGGGAGAGAGAGTTGGCCTGTTACATTGGGACCTCCCCGCCCGACCCAAACCAGATCCAGGGCACAAGATCTCCATGGGGTTGGACAGGGAAAGCCTCCATCTTCCCAAAACCAATGTCACCCTGCACAGACAGGGATTGTAACTTGGACCGTGTCTGTGGAGAGAGGACACCTTGGCCTGTGTGGGACAAATGTTCCCACTTTGGGGTGCCAGATAACAGAGGAGATGTGTCCCCCCACTGGGAATGAGGGATTCTCTGGTACAAGACTCCCCTGCCTGGGTGGGGATGGAACAGGGAGCAGGACAGACTCAGTGGCAACACAGCTGGGGGATTTTTATATCTCATCTCTGCCCTGGAGGTGCTGCTCAAAGACCCTGACTGTGTCTTGTTCAGGGGACACATCCTCCTCCTCTTCCTCCTCCTCAACTCACTCCAGCTGGGCAATGGGTGTCTCTGCACCAGGGAGGGAAGGAGAAAGTATAATCCCTTCTGCTGCTGGGGGGGATGCAGTGGACAGAGAAGGCTCCATGTTTCCCCCTTCTTTGTAAGGAATCTCATGGCAGCGAGGGGCCCACCCTACCCCTCCCAGAGATGTCCTCAGCCCCATCAGTCTCAGGGCCTCGTGGCAGTCAGATCCCCCTCCCCCAATATCATCAGAGGAGGCTGGAGCTCCCCCAACTCTGCCCAGCAGTCTCTGCTGAGGGGCGTGGCTGTGCCACTCCCACTAGTGTTAGTGGGACTCACATGAGTCAGTCCCGCTGCCTTGGCGAGCCGATGGGCACAGGGTGTTACTAGTCTCCCACAGCCCCAGTCCTCCTCCCTTTCCCCTGGGACTCCCCTCACCTGCAAAGAGGGAGCCTTCAGCCTCAAGTCTGTCAGACCCCACAGAGGAGCTGCTGGCCCTTCGGGGGAGTAGGCGGAGCTAGTGGTATTTGTACCAGAGTCGCTCATCTGCTGCTGTGGGCTGGCAAGGGGCTCCTCAGAGCCAGGGTGGGGCTGGCAGGGGGCTCCTCAATGGAGAGGGTGAGGTTGGTGAGGGTTCCTCAGTGGCCAGGGTGGTGAATGGCTCCTGCTGGGCCATGGGGCACATCTCATGGCTCCTTGTCTTCCTCTGAAGGAAACCCCAGAGCTGTCTTGCCTGGCTTCTGCCCTCTCCTGGGTCCCTCCTCCATAGCTGTACCTGGGGCCACCTCCATTTGGGCCAGAAGGTGCCTCGGGGTCAGCTATGGGAGCTGATGTCTTCCTGCTCATACAGAATGCCAGGGAGCTCCTCTGTGTAGTCTGGCCACAAGCATCTTCCCCACCCATGGGGACAGAGGGGCTGCTCTCCTCCTGGGCAAGCCAGTCGCTGCTTCCCCCTGGCTATGGAGCCACCTGCCCGACCTTTCTCCTCAGCATCCGCTTGAGCCGCTCCATCCTGGAACTGAGTAGGGAGCAGCCATGAGTCTCCATTCAAAGCAGCATCTCTTTAATGGGCCTGTCTGCTCCCCTGCCCACATCCCCTCTGCTGAGGCAATTTTTCCTCCCCACACATCTCAACCCAGGGCACAGGAATCCTCATCCTGGGGAACAAACTCTGACAAAGGGTGGGCTGGAGCCCTATTGGTGGAATATTTCCACCACACTGGGGATGGCTCTGGAGAGCTCCACTTACTTGCTCTAGATGGGTTGGAGCTGGATGGCAAATGCTTGGTGTTGGTCCTTCCTTAACCCTCTTCCTCTATTTCCTGCACCCAGGCGGGCTGGAAAGGGTTCTGCACAATGTCCTGCCAGCAGGGAAGGGGATAGAAGCCAGGAGATCAAAAGTGGCTGTGAAAACAAGACAATGTTTTATTGCCAGGGGATGAATAAACTCAGGCCAGCAGCCAGGGAGTCACAATATTGACCAACGACCAGCAGGACACCTCCCATCTCAAGGTCTCCTAGTATCTCATGCACATTCCTGAAACATGCTGAATCAAGGGCTGTAGGGGTGTGTTCCCAGCCCCATTGATGGAAACAGAGGCCTTGGCAGGAGAAGCCTCTGCCTCGGGGTTGCACTGTGAGTCAGGGATAGAGCCAGGGATGGAGCCCAGGAGTATTTTGGCAAGGTTCCCACACTAGCCACTAGAGGAACACTCCCTCCAGAGCAGGACTCTATTCCCAGTCTCCCTGGCTCCGACTGTGACCTGTTATAGTGACTGACAGATTTGCTACTTGTCCCCCATCCAAGGCAATAACACATCTCTCTGTTGGCAGTCATGAGTTAGACCTTCTCAGCACACCTCTGTCTCCCACAGCCATTCGGTGTTCCTTGGATTACGGAGGCTTGGACAGTAACGAGAAGAAAGAAATGGGAGAAAAGAGAAGATGAGACAAGAGGGAAGGAGGAAGAGGGAAGCAAAAACGGACAAATTTCAAATGTTCCCAGTCAGTCACAGATTCATAAATTCCAAGCCCAGAAGGAACCACTCTGGTCTGATTTTCTGTTTCACAGCAGCCATAGAACGTCCCTCAAAATAACTCCCAAGGGAATTGGAGGAGATTTTTCAGAAAACCACCCAATCTTAATTTTAAAAAAGGTCAGTTTTGGAGGATACAGCACAACCCTGGGTAAATTACTCTAAACCGTGAGTGTTAAAAATGTTCCTCTTCTTATTTTCAGTGTGAATTGGTCTAGGCTTCAGTATGCAGCCGTTGTCTGCTCATAACCTTTATCTGCTAAAGCGAAAAGCCCATTAGTAAATATTTATTCCCTTAGGCTCTCCCTTAACCTTCTCTGTGATTGAGCTCCTGTAGTCTGTAAGCACATGGAATGTTATCTAATCCTTTCATCATTCATGTGAACCCTGTCCAATTTATCAGCATCTGTCTCCAATTGTGGACACCAGAAGTGGACACAATATTCCAGGAGTTGTTGCACCACTGCCTAGTACACAAATATGCTTTCCAGGATAGAGTCCCCCATTTTGTACACAGAGCCTATATTTTTTCTTACCTTCTACACAGATGATGACTTTTTGACAAAATCCACACAGAAATGAAAAAAAAATAATAAAGAATCTCCTCCACACCAGTCCTCTCTTGGTCCTCACAGAGAGACCACGAGATGGAGGCTTGCTGCAGCAAGGTTACGTGGGGACTCCGAGGTTCCCCCTGCCTTTCATCCCTGTCCTCCTGACTGTTGTCAAGGGAGCTCTGTGAGGTCACAGCCGCCGCATCATCTTTGCCCAATAGGCTGAGTTTCTGCCAAAGGCCTTTGTGAAGTCACTGCCACACTCATCTTTCCCTTGCAGGCCTAATGTCTGCCCTTGGCCAGCCCAGTTGGACATTTGAGCTGCACCCCCAGATCACTCCACTTGTTCATTATTGATTCTGGGGTGCAAGCAGGCTACACTGTAAAACAGCAGAGTCTGTTCCTCACCCCAGACTGAGTTTTTCATAGAGGCGTCAGTTGTGAAACAATTTGATCTCCTAATCCAGCCTCTATTTCACGGGCTATGAAATTTCACAAGCTTAGCACCATATTAAGCCTAATTGCTTGTAATTCACTAAAAGGCACCTATCCACAATGACAACCAGTTGTGGTGTGAGAACATCTGGAAACAGAGAATCCACCTCTTCCTTGGATAATTTGTTCCAGTGACTAGTCTCTCTCACTGTAAAAAAACTGCACCTTACATCTCATTTGAATTTCTCTGGCTTCAGCTGACAGCCATTGGTTCTTGTTGTGCCTTTCTTAGCTAGATCGAATTAGCACTGCCCTATGAAATCCAATCTCCTCTTCCTGCTGGGAACCCCGCCAGGCAGGAGTACACCAGTAGGGGCCTCCTAGCTGTTTGTCTTTGGGCTGAGGAAAGGACTTCCCCTGTATGGCTGCTCTCCGTGGGGATATCAGATGCACCTCCAGAGGCAGTGCAGAAGCAAATGCACTGCATCAACTTGTCATTGGTCTCAGGGCTTTGGCCTTGCCAGCTTTTGCTTCAGTCACATCTCCGGGTGCCTGGGCTCAGGGATTCTGAGCCTGTGGCTGCAGCTGGAGCCACGTCCCCATCTGGGAACCTCTTCTAGCTTCAGAAAGGTTGGTGGCTGCTGCCATCTGAGCCCAGGTCTGATGACAGCACAGAAGTGAGGGTGGCAATGCTGTGACTCCCCTACAACAACCTTTGAACTCTCCCACTCTCCCATTTTGGTCGGGAAGCCCACCAAACAATATGTCATTGAGATGGACGTGTTTCCAGGGAATGTCTCAATTGCACGGAATCAACATTTCCCAGCTGAAAAAAAAAATGTTCTGCTGGGAAGCTTTCCATTTTATTCTTTCGAAAGGACTTTTGCCTTCAGAATTTTATTTCATTTTTTATGAGATTTTGCCTCTTATGTTTTGTGGCACACAAGCAGGGAAGTTAGAGAGAACATAAAATATTCCTGCTGGAAGTTTGGAATGTCTCGTTAATTTGTTTCTTAGGAGCCAGAACAATAACACGTAAGAACTCAAAAATCAGAGGGAGAGAACGTAGGCTGCTGCCTATAACAGAGAGAGGCACAACTCACTGGGTACCTGCTGACTGACTGCTGCTAAGTCCCGATTGTGTGCTGCCCTACTGAGCTCCCTAGCATGCAAGCACATCAAGAAAACTGCCCAAAATATAAAGTCACAGTATTCAATTTTAACACAACTACAAATACACTGGAGCATCACAATTTTCTGTTTTACAAGGTCTTTCCTTTTTTGGAACCCTTGTTTCTAAACATGCCAGGCAGGACTTGAAGCAAATTTCAGCTACTAATTATCATGTGTGGAATCATCATTAATGCATATTCAGTGTAGTTATGTTGTTGGCTTCTTTAGGAAATTTGTGAAAACAAGAGCACTGGGAAAGCCTGTTCCCCTCCTCCCCTCATACACACTGCACATTTACTGCCACCTGGTGCTAGCTGTGCAGCAGCATTGTGACATCAGAGATAACCCACCACTCACTCCCCCCTCCAGTTCATTTTCATCCCTGTCCTGCCTGGCTGTTGTCAAGGGAGCTCTGTGAGGTCACAGCCACCTCATCATCTTTGCCCAATAGGATGAGTTCCTGCCAAAGGCCTTTGTATAGTCACTGCCACACTCACCTTTCCCTTGCAGGCCTGATGTCTGTCCTGACCAGCCCAGTTGGATGTTTGAGATGTACTCCAGGATCTCCCCATTTGGTCATTATTGATTCTGAGGAGCAAGCAGGCTACCCAGTAAAACAGCAGAGTCTGTTCCTCACCCCAGGCTGAGTTTTTCATAGAGGCATCGGTTGTGAAACAATACAATCTCCTAATCTGGCCTCTATTTCATGGGCCATGAAATTTCACACACTTAGCACCATATTAAGCCCAATTGCTTGTAATTCACTAAATTCACTTCCAGAATGACAACCAGTTGTGATGTGAGGACATCTGGAAACAGAGAATAAAACAATGGTTACAATACCATGAAATGTTAGATGGAAACATCTGAAATGATGACATTGGTCAATTTCAAGGCCAGAGAGTTTTTAAGTTAGCCAAAGTGAGCCCTGAATTTGGTAGGAACCTGGCTATTGTGGAGGCCCTAGCAGGTTTGCACTCCTAGTTCTCCTGAAAGGCCATTGAGAATTCAGGCTGCCTGAGAAACTTCCCAGAATAAGCTACCAGGACTAAGGGGTAAGGAGGATGGAGTAAACCAAACAAAGTGTGAGCTAGGATGGAGAGCATTGATCCAAGTGGTGTTTGAACCCCTCCATCCCCACCTGCCTGCCTGCGGTGAAATGGACAGAGGGGCACTGATTTCTATTTGTGAACTTGCTATAGACCATGGGCTTCAGCACAAGCTGTACAGTCCATACTCTGAACTCTTGGATAAACAGCAAAGTTGGCTGTTCAGAAACCTTTTCCCCCAGTGCTCTGCATCCATTTTGGATTGTGCCCAGCAGAGGCTTTGGAATCTATGATTAAATTATGTTTCCCTTTAGGGATATCTTAAGAGATAAAATGATTCTGCACAGGATATCAGATTTATTTGTGTGGTATCCATTGCTTCTATCCCCTTCCCTCCTCTGCCTCTTCTTCGGCACCGAGTGCAGTGACAGGAGAAATAGCTCCAGAGAACTGCATCACAGTGACTGGCTTCACTTTCCAGGAAATAACAGACAGTTGAAAGCTGCAAAACATCCTCTTTGTGTTCTTCTGTCCCATTCATTTATGTGCCCTGGTAGGGAATGTTGGGATGATCGCACTGATTAGGGTTAACTCCCAACTCCACAGCTCTATGTATTTTTTCCTTATATACTTGTTGCTGTAATGTACTAGTTCTGTGGTATGCTTTGCTGGATATAGGTTGTGATCTCACAGTGTTAATCTTAGGCAACTTTTGTGAGGCAGGCCTAGCCTGCTTGATAATACCTGCCAGTGAAGTTGCAGCACAGCCATGACCTCAGTCTTTTCAGTTAGGATGACCTCTTCACACACCTCAATGCTCTCGAGTGGGATATCCCTATGGCATTCAGGTCTCAGATCAGTAACAGGGGCTGTCTTTCAATCCTCTGCACAGAATATCATCTTGACAATGGCTTCACTATTGTGATGCACTTTTAACCTCTTTATATGCACAGCCCGAGGTGCATTCCTGCTGTGGGGCCTGTGTACATTGCAGGTAACAGCGTGACCTCTCCCTACCAGCTCAGAAGGCCCCTCCCATCAGTTTTGCAATTTTTATTTTTCCACAAGAATAACACCAACAGCAGATCACCTGCATCAAATGATCGATCACAAGGAGAGTAGAACCCCGTTTATCCCATCGAATTGGGACCAGGGCCAGATTGGTTAACCAAAACGTCGGATAATTGGATTGGGAACATGCGAGGCTGCATCGCCAAATAGTGACCATAGGCAAGACTGCCCACTTCTGTACCGGTGTGCGCTGGTTGTTGGGTTAATACGGAGAACCGGATAATAGACGGTCAGCGGCATAGACAGCTACAGCGGCACAGCAGCCAGCAAACAGAGCTGTAAACAGGGGAGTTTCAGTGGGAGTTCTGTTGGAGGAGCACATTTTTGTATTTTGTGTATTATATTTTGCAGTCTGTATGTGTGGAGGTTGCTAGGGGCAGGGTGCTGGGGGAGAAGCTGAGCCCTGCTTAGAGGGCAGGGCTTCCCTGCTTCAGGATCCTATAAAGGTAGCCAGCCAGTTAGGCAGCGGCATAGACAGCTGTAGCAGCACAGCAGCCAGCAAACAGACCTGTAAACAAGGAAGTTTCAGTGGGAGTTTAAGTCTCCCTGGCAACCTCCCCCTGTAGAGACCTAAGCAGAGGAACTGACAGGCCAGTGAAGGGAATGGGTGGCTGTCTGCCAGTGTTCTGGTGCCTGTTGGGGGGTTTGTTTTGGTTTCTGTTTCTTGGACTAACAAGTTTTAGGTGGGAAGGCTATGACCGATACACAGGCAGCAGTGAAAGACACAATGAGGATGACTGGATGTGGAAGCTGTGGCATGTACATGATCCTGGAGGGGGTACCTGAAAAGAGTTTCGTCTGAATGAAGTGCCGCCTGATAGAGCTGATGGAAGAAAAGATCCAAGGACTGGAGATGCAGGTGGAAGCTCTGGTTGAGTTTAGAAGGGAGTTCAAGCAGATGATGGAGCAAAGACATGAGGAGGCTGAAGGGATAAGCTCAGACTTGCAGATGGAAGCAGGACCAAAGAATTATGAGGGGAGACTGTTTGGTGAAGAAAGTGGACGGTGGAAGCATGTGACTAAGAGAACCAGGCAGAAGAAAAGACGGGCCAGTGAAGGAGAAATAGAACTCAGGAACAGGTTTGTGGAGTTGGAAAATGAAGAAGGGTCACAGCAGGTGGTCAATGAAGGTGAGAGGGCAAGAAAAAAGAGAAGAGCAGCTAGTCCTTTGGAAGAGAGGAAGAGTCAATGGAGACAACACCAAATATGAGCCCCAGGAGGATACAGGATGGGTTGCAGAGCATTGCAAGGGTGAATGGGAATCCAGAAGACTTGCAGCCAGTGGGAGCAGGGGTTAGACCAGAGAATCACACTGTCACCAGGAAAAGGCAGATCTACATTATTGGGGACCCCTTACTGAGAAGAATAGACAGGCCTGTAACTAGAGCTGATCCGGAGAACCAAAGGTGTTGCTGTCTGCCAGGTGCTAAGATACAGGATGTGGATCTGAGGCTGAAAAGGATCCTAATGGGAGCAGGAAAGAATCCATTGATTGTCCTTCATGTGGGAACGAACGATATGGCTAGATTCTTGCTGGAACTTATCAAGGGAAACTATGCCAGACTGGGGAAGACGCTTAAGGAAATCGAGGCTCAGGTGATCTTCAGTGGGATTCTGCCTGCTCTTAGAGAAGGGAAACAATGGTGTGACAAAATTATGGTGATCAACAGATGGCTCAGGCAATGGAGCTATAAGGAGGGCTTTGGGATGTACGGCCACTGGGAAGCATTCATGGACAGAGGACTGTTCTCTCGGGATAGATTCACTTGAGTAAGGAGGAAAACAGACTTCTAAGATGGAGGCTCACCGAACTGATTAAGAGAGCTTTAAACTAGGAATTTGGGGGAGATGGTTGGGAGATATCCAGGTAATCTCCAAGCCGGAATTTAACATTGAGAGGGAAGAAATCAAAATAAGAGAGGATACAGCCGTGGGCGGAAGAATGGACGTAAGGAGGAAGGGTAGTATAGATACCAGTCTAATAGGTGATACTGGTGGTAGAATGTCTGTGCCTAACCGGGCAAAGAATGTCAGTGAAGCCAAATGGCAAAAATTAAGATGTCTGTATACTAATGCGAGGAGCCTAGGTAACAAAATGGAGGAACTAGAGCTACTGGTGCAGGAAGTGACACCGGATATTATAGGGATAACAGAAACATAGTGGAATAGTAGTCATGACTGGAGTACAGATATTGAAGACTATGTGCTGTTTTGGAAAGACAGAAATAAAGGCAAAGGTGGTGGAGTAGCATTGTTTATCAATGATAAGGTAGACTTTAAAGAAATAAGAAGTGATGGAATGGATAAGACAGAGTTTGTCTGGGCAAAAATAACATTGGGAAAGAAAACTACTAGAGCCGCTCCCGAGATAGTGCTTGGGGTGTGCTACAGACCGCCGGGATCTGATCTGGATATGGATAGAGATCTCTTTAATGTTTTTAATGAAGTAAACACTAATGGGGATTGTGTGATCATGGAAGACTTTAACTTCCCAGATATAGACTGGAGGACAAGTGCTAGTAATAATAATAGGGCTCAGATTTTTCAGGATGTGATAGCTGATGGATTTTTTCACTAAGTAGTTGAAGAACCAACAAGAGGGGATGCGATTTTAGATTTGGTTTTGGTGAGTAGTGAGGACCTCATAGAAGAAATGGTTGTAGGGGACAACCTTGGTTCGAGTGATCATGAGCTAATTCAGTTCAAACTAGATGGAAGGATAAACAAAAATAGATCTGGGACTAGGATTTTTTATTTCAAAAGGGCTAACTTTAAAGAAGTAAGGAAATTAGTTAGGGAAGTGGATTGAACTGAAGAGATTGTGAATCTAAAGGCACAGGAGGCCTGGAATTACTTCAAGTCAGAGTTGCAGAAACTATCAGAAGCCTGCATCCCAAGAAAGGGGGAAAAAATCATAGGCTGGAGTTGTAGACCAAGCTGGATGAGCAAGCATCTCGGAGAGGTGATTAAGAAAAAGTAGAAAGCCTACAAGGAGTGGAAGATGGGCGGGATTACCAAGGAAAGCTACCTTAGTGAAGTCAGAACATGCAGGGATAAAGTGAGAAAGGCTAAAAGGCATGTAGAGTTGGACCTTGCAAAGGGAATTAAAACCAATAGTAAAAGGTTCTATAGCCATATAAATAAGAGGAAAACAAACAAAGTGGGACTGCTAAACACTGAGGATGCAATGGAGGTTAAGGATAACCTAGGCATGGCCCAATATCTAAATAAATACTTTACCTCAGTCTTTAATGAGGCTAATGAGGAGCTTAGGGATAATGGAAGGATGACAAATGGGAATGAGGATATGGAGGTAAATATTACCACATCTGAGGTAGAAGCCAAACTTGAACTGCTTAATGGGACAAAATCAGAGGGCCCAGATAATCTTCATCCAAGAATATTAAAGAAATTGGCACATGAAATTGCAAGCCCATTAGCAAGAATTTTTAATGAATCAGTAAACTCAGGGATTGTACCATACGACTGGAGAATTGCTAACATAGTTCCTATTTTTAAGAAAGGGAAAAAAACTGATCCGAGTAACTATAGGCCTGTTAGTTTGACATCTGTAGTATGTAAGGTCTTGGAAAAAATATTGAAGGAGAAAGTAGTTAAGGACATTGAGGTCAATGGTAATTGGGACAAAATACAACATGGTTTTACAAAAGGTAGATTGTGCCAAACCAACCCAGTCTCCTTCTTTGAGAAGGTAACATATTTTTTAGACAAAGGAAACTCAGTGGATCTAATTTACCTTGATTTCAGTAAGGCATTTGATACAGTTCCACATAGTTAAATTGGAAAAGATGGGGATTAGTATGAAAATTGAAAGGTGAATAAGAAACTGGTTAAAGAGGAGACTACAACAGGTCATACTGAAAGGTGAACTCTCAGGCTGGAAGGAGGTTACTAGTGGAGTTCCTCAGGGATCAGTTTTGGGATCAATCTTATTTAACCTTTTTATTACTGACCTTGGCGCAAAAAGTGGGATTGCGCTAATAAAGTTTGAGGATGACTCAAAGCTGGGGGGTATTGCTAACACAGAGAAAGACCGGGATATCATACAGGAAGATCTGGATGAACTTGTAAACTGGAGTAATAGTACTAGGATGAAATTTAATAGTGAAAAGTGCAAGGTCATGCATTTAGGGAATAATAACAGGAATTTTAGTTATAAATTGGGGACACATCAGTTGGAAGTAAGGGAGGAGGAGAAGGACCTTGGAGTATTGGTTGATCACAGAATGACTATGAGCTGCCAATGTGATATGGCCGTTAAAAAAGCTAATGCAGTTTTAGGATGCATCAGATGAGGTATTTCCAGCAAAGATAAGTAGGTATTGGTATCGTTGTACAAGGCACTGGTGAGACCTCATCTGGAATACTGTGTGCAGTTCTGGTCTCCAATGTTTAAGAAGGATGAATTCAGACTGGAAGAGGTTCAGAGAGGAGCTACTAGGATGATCCAAGGAATGGAAAACCTGTCTTATGAAAGGAGACTCAAAGAGTTTGGCTTGTTTAGCCTAACCAAAAGAAGGTTGAGAGGGGATATGATTGCTCTTTATTAATATATCAGAGGGATTAATATCAGGGAGGGAGAGGAATTATTTAAGCTTAGTACCACAGTGTACACAAGAACAAATGGGTATAAACTGGACACTAGGAAGTTTAGACTTGAAATTAGATTAAGGTTTCTGACCATCAGGGGAGTGAAGTTCTGGAACAGACTACAAAGGGAGCAGTGGGGGCAGAAGATATATCTGGCTTTAAGACTAAGCTTGATAAGTTTATGGAAGGGATGGTATGATGGGATAGCCTAATTTTGGCAATTAATTTAGCAATTGATCATTGGTTATCAGCAGGTAAGTATGCCCAGTGGTCTGTGATGGGATGTTAGATGGGTTGGGATCTGAGTTACTAGAGAGAATTCTTTCCTGGGTGCTGGCTGGTGAGTCTTGCCCACATGCTCAGGGTTTAATTGATTGCCATAGTTGAGGTTGGGAAGGAATTTTCCTCCAGGGCAGATTGGCAGAGGCCCTGGAGGTTTTTCGCCTTCCTCTGCAGCATGGGGCATGGGCCACTTGCTGGAGGATTCAATGCAGCTTGAGGTCTTCAAACCACAATTTGAGGATTTCAATAACTTAGATATAAGTTAGGGGGTTGTTATAGAAGTGGATGGGTGAGATTCTGTGGCCTGCATTGTGCAGGAGGTCAGACTAGATGATCATAATGGTCCCTTCTGACCTCCCTAAGGGGAGGGATAGTTCAGTGGTTTCAGTATTGGCCTGCTAAACCCAGGGTTGTGAATTCAGTCCTTGAAGGGGCCACTTAGGGATCTGGGGCAAAATCAGTACTTGGTCCTGCTAGTGAAGGCAGGGGGCTGTACCTGATGACCTTTCAAGGTCCCTTCCAGTTCTAGGAGACAGGATATCTCCAGTAAAGTCTATGAAATAAACAGGATTCTACTGTATTGTGATCATACCATTCTTTCTGAGCTGCTTGGCTTCTGTGAGGCTTTGTTTCACTATTCCAATCATGGATTTAGGGAAACCTAACTTAGGCTCCTCCCTGTGAAAGGGAAAGCAAAAGTGAAGTGCTTCAGTAAGATCAACAGGTTTCAGAGCAGCAGCTGTGTTAGTCTGTATCTGCAAAAAGAACAGGAGTACTTGTGGCGCCTTAGAGACTAACAAATTTATTTCATATAAGCTTTTGTGGGCTACAGCTCACTTCTTCAGAGTATTTTTTTAGTAAGATCAAACTTATCAAAATGTAATGGTTCCATTTCTTTGTTTCAAAAGGACATTTGGATTATTTCATTTTGTATGAGATTGTGTCTTTCTTGTTTTGTGGCACGCAAGCAGAGAAGTTACAGAAAACATAAAATACTCTTGCTGGAAGTTTGCAATGTCTCACTAATTTGTTTCTTAGGAGCCAGAACAATAACACGTAAGAACCCAAAAATCAGAGGGAGAAAACATATGCTACTGCTTATAACAGAGAGGCAAAACTCACTGGGTACCTGCTGACTGACTGCTGCTAAGCCTTGATTGTGTGCTGCCCTGCTGAGCTCCCAAGCATGTAAAAATTCCAGCTCTTTTTCTTGGATATTGTTTATCTGCTTCGTGCATATTCAGAGTTATAGCGTAGAACTTTCACTGAAACTGAAGCTGCATGAAATGAGTTTTGTTTTAATAGAGTTTTATTTAATTACTTTCAATACTCTGATCAACACAGCATCAAGTGCTGAAAAAAGGACCTTCACAAAGATAAGAATGGCAATAAAATATATACTGAAACAACACATGAGTAAAAGCTTAAGTTCATTGTTTAAACAGCACATATATAAAATATTTTCTATTAAAAAAACAAAGGAAATTAAACAAAAAACCCTTCATTTAACGTTACTTAAGTTTGCTTTCATCAATAAAATAATTAGGAAATACAAAGTCAAGATTTTTTAAAAGGTTAAAAGTTTACAAAGTTAAGTATTCTCAGGTTAGCAAATGTCCAAATAAGTGTTGCCCTGGCACCTTTAATTCAGTCCTCTTGTGCATTTGCAGGATGCTGCAGACTTTAATTACATGATTACTTATTTAGTGCACAGGATTTTCTTCTCTGGGGCTGTGTATTGAAGGAGTCTGTTGCCGGTAGGATCCCTGCCTCATTTATTGCAGCGTTAATGTTGCATAGGCAATGCTCATTCTGGTATTTCTCAACTTGAGAGGGCTTCACTTTGCAGCCTTTTAATTCCTTGTGCATTTCCTAATTTTTATAGCTTGCTTTACTGATGAGAACAAACTTTATGACAAAGAGCTTGGGTTTCCCTTTTTGTTTGTTTGTTTGTTTTGTGATGTCTCCATTATTTATTTGTTCAGTGTCAATAGTGCATGCTTTACAAGACAGAAAAAGTAAGGACACTCCCTAACAGAAAGACCCTATGATCTAAGGAAGACTGACACATACAAAGAAAGCAGGATATGTAAGAACCAGGAATTTCTTTCTTTCGATGAATAGTCATTTATTTATTATGAATTATTTATTATTAATAATAATAATAATTATTATTATTATTAAAGAAAGGGTGGTGGATTGGGGATCCTGTGTGCTGAGGATGTTCTATGCAGGAGTAATATATAGACACACAAAGAATGGACTGAGAGAAAGAAACATGCATGGTATTGGTGCTAGCTGTACGGGTAAAAGAGAGAGGAAGGGATGTGATGCAGAAAAGGACTAGATTTTTTATTATGGCCTGTCTCCGTAAATAGCCCCGTCAATGGGTGGCTTAGCATTATAAGGACTGGAGGCCTGAGTCAGCCAACCCTCGCGGCTAAGGCAGCCCAGCTGAACAGAGATCAGCTGATTCGTTTACTGATCAGCAGGGTGCAGAAGAGGAAGTGGCTGAGAGAGTTGCAGGAACTGCAGAGAAAGGAAGGAGCAGCAAGGATGGCTAGAGACAGACAGTTTGGCAATAACCTTGGAAGAACGACCCAGAGAGCAGAAATGAAGGCCAGCAAAAAAATTGCCTTATGCTGTTCTTCTTTTTTTGGTTTGTCTCTTGGAAAAAAAATAAAACCCAGCTGGAAGGGTTGGCAAGACTGATCTGTTGTGAGTGCAGCTGGAGCCCGGAGGAGGGAGAGGTGGATGGCAGGGTGCTGCAGGACCACTTAGACCACGAGGGAGTGCTTGGGAGGAGGTCATGAGCAGGGGAGGAGTGGGGTTTGAAGTGACAGTTCTACAATCAGGGCCAAACAAGAACCCTGAATGTGTGCACCCAACAGCTTTCCTGGTATTTCTAGTTCTAGATGCCAATCTGGTTGGAAGATGACATTTCAGAACTATCGCTGAATCACATTTGATTCAGCTGTGCAGTTTCACGGATACAAGGTCATGCTCTCAGAATTCAAATAAATTGGAAAACCAGCATAATACATTGCAAGTAGCACCCTGTTCTGACAAACAAGATGGAACATGACAGATACCATTGCTGGAGCAGATGCTGCAAGCTAGGGACCAAGTCATACTCTCCACTACGCTGTTACAACCCCTTGGGAATCCATGATGAGAACACTGTTAAACCTAATCTGGGCCATTACACCAGCACAGTATAACCACAAAATAATGCAATCTGGCCACACCCTGTCCTTCCTCTGGATTGCTCCAAACCGCCTCCTATAGAAGGTGCTGGGTTGCGGAGGTAAGGGATGGGTTCTGCATCAGCCACAGAGCTCATATGCCTCCAGTGGCAAAAATCTTTGCAAAACTTTTTAAAGATAATCACATGCAGATGCATTATCCCCTGTCCCCTAGAGAAACGTGGTATATTTTAATGAGTCTGCCCGTGCTTGTCTTCATGATAAGAGCTCAAAGGTGCTACAGGGATCCTCTACCAAATGATGCTATGCCAAACATAAACACACTTCCATCCTATACTTTGAAATCAAGAAAGATGACATCTCCCAGAAGATAGGAGTGAACATTATTTCCATTACAGTAGAACTGAAATCTCCTTCTGTTAGTTATATCAGGAAATAACTCTTTTCAGAACACCTTGCCCAAGGCAGAGATTTGCAGAAGTCAATTTGCTTATTATTTGAATCTATAATGCAGCCATGTGGAAACAGAAAGGAGATTGTTCTGAGTCTTTCACATGAATTGTCTCTTAGAGTCCATACCTTTTGGAGTGGACCTCTATCAAGAGAAACTCAGCCCAAGCACAGCTATTGCCAAATGCTGCTGTCCACAACTTTGCAGCAGATATTACACTTAGGAGGAAATACTGGGTCATTCAAACTAATGGGAATTTTGCCATAGACTTCAATGAGGCTAAGGTTAAATATGTGAGGAATGATGGTCAAGCATTCTCACCTGGGAGTATTCTAAACTTGGAGGTCATTTCCATGGGTACACATGTCAAAACTCTTGAGTTTTCAAGTCACACTGTAAGATTCAGCTTTCTCAGAGTGCCATGTGGAGTTTTGGTTGTGTCGAGCATGGCATGCTGGAAAGCATGTTCATTAACACTTTCTAGAACATCGCTCCTTTGCTGAGCAGAGACAATGTCTACAATGGCTGAGCCCCCCAAAAATAAATCATTTCTGTGAATTCAATGGGCTTTCGTTGATATGGTCAGCTCAGATGCTCTATTGAGCATTATATAGAATGTGTTTACAGTAGTCTTTCCTCTGATGTTTTTAACTCCATCTTTCCTTGAATTATATAGAGAGGAATTCTACAGCCTCTTTTGAGAGCACTTTTCACTTGCACATTAGATAGATAGATAGATAGATAGATAGATAGATAGATAGATAGATAGATAGATAGATAGATAGATTTTTTTTAGGATCTGAGATCTGTGAACAGGCAGGAGAGCTCTTTTAGAATTAATAAATTATTTATGGTTATTAATTCTGCACTTCCTTTAAAAGTTGGGGTAGGAAATAGCTTAGCAGAAATTTTCTATAATGGAACTAGCTGACCTCAGGTTCAGATTCTCTCTTTAGATGGAATTTGGTCTGCAGAAGCATTTGGATTCACTGGTCTTTTTATGAAACATTGAATAAATACACAGAAATTGCCAGATTGGATCAGACCTGAGTTCCATGTAGTGTCTTGTCTCTGATACTGACCAGTACCAGATGTTTCAAAAGATGGTTTAATAACCTTCAATAGGCAGTTGTGGAATAATCAGCCGTGCCCCCCATCTCGCCCTGATCTCTAATAGTTGGAGATTCGTTTAAGTCCTAAAGCATGATGTTTCGTATCGCTTACACATCCACATCCATACACTATGCCATAGAAAGCTGTTTCAACTCCAATTTCTTTATAGTTCTGCTTAACAGCACTCCTAGGATCTTCAGACATTTCCCTACTGCTCAGCTCATCCAGAAGAAGATCTCAGACCAGCAAGGTACTGAGCAAGTTAGCCCCAATCCAAAGGAACATATAAGCACATGCTTAACTTTAAGCAACTTTAAGAATATAAGGAGCCCCATTGAAATCAACATGCTTAAAATTCTGGGGGCTCCACTTCAGGAAAGATGGAGCTAGACTGGAGACATCCCAGAGGACAGCAATAAAAATGATGAAAGGTTTAGAAGTGCTGGGAGATAGACTAGATGACCTCTTCAGGTTCTACATTTCTTTGATTCTAAGAAAAGTTATGCACCTGCTTAAGTGTTCTCCTGCACTGAGGCAAGAATACTCAGATCCAAGCAGGATCAAGCCCTGAATGACCTATTGTTCTTTGCTTGGATGCATTTGATGGAAGAAATCAAGTCCTTCTTCCTTGGTACCTTCTGTAGAACTGCACATTATTCAAGTTATCTTTGAAGTTGAATAATCATATTATTTGTAATATTTGTCTGAATGCTGACTGACTGACATGGTAGTTGGCCAAAATCAGAGAGTAGGTAAAGAAATAAATGACACTTGTGTGTATGTATGTCATGTGTATGAATATGTACACACACACACACACATTTCTTCTTGATCTTTGGCCACAAAAAACATACCACACATATATACCTGATGATCACACTAGACGTTCATTAACTTTTACCTTTCACATTGCCAGGGTGTTATGAATGAGAAACAAGCCATCCTCATAATTTCACAAACTGGAATGTGCGACATGAGCTAAGTACAATTAACAATTATATGATTTGTCAATCGCTATTGTGACATGGGGTAAGGAAAGAGGTGCACTGATGATATTGACATACGATGATACTGGTTTGCAGGCAGTTTCTTTTCTCTATTAGACAGGCTAAAAGAAATCTATACATAGAATATTTTTTCTTATTATAAATATATTTCTCTAAAAATATGTTCATTATTAATGTTCTCAGAAATATTCACCTAGGCTACATGCTTTATTCTGATAATTAGAAGTGTATGTGTGTGGTGATTTTTCAAGAGCCAAAGAAAAAAAAGCTATTGGATTTAGTCAGCATGGCTGTAGTGTCTAGGAGGGATACATCTGGGAGCTCCATTTTTGCAATATTTTCTCAATGAAAGTATGTGCATAATGTGTACTACCTGGTAGCCAATTATTTAAAAACATGGAGGAGTATTTCAGTGAGGGAAACTGTCAACCAATAACCAGAGAGTGTGATGCAAACTATACATTCCTCCTGACCATGTTATTGTTCCCAGGTATAATGGAGATCCACAGATTCTACTACTGTTTAAGGCAGCAGTTCCACAAAGTTGCACATAATCCATAATTTTCCACTGAATCTGTGAGACTACACTGATAAGTGACATTAAAAGATCAGCAGAATCCGGGTCCCTACCAGCACTACAAAAAAAAAATAGATTCTGAGTGGACCCTTCCTGAAGGTTGAAACAACAGACTGGACTTCTACACAGATTGCTTCCCTCGACATGCACTGGCTGAAATTGTGGAAAAGCAGCATCACTTGCCTCATAACCTCAGCCATGCTGAACACAATGCCATTAACAATCTCAGGAACAACTCTGACATCATAATCGAAACGGCTGACAAAGGAGGTGCTGTCGTCATTATGAATAACTTGGAATATGAACAATAGGCTGCTAGACAGCTCTCTAACACCACATTCTACAGGCCATTATCTTCTGATCCCACTGAGGATTACTGAAAGAAACTACACTATCTGCTCAAGAAACTCCCTGAAAGAGCACAGGAACAGACCCGTACAGATACATTCCCAGAACCCCGACCAGGGGCATTCTATTTGCTACCCAAGATCCATAAACCTGGAAATCCTTGAAGTCCCATCATCTCAGGCATTGGCACACTAACAGCAGGATTGTCTGGCTATGTGGACTCTCTCCTCAGGGCCTATGCTACCAGCACTCCCAGCTATCTTTGAGCCACCACTGACTTCCTGAGGAAACTATAATCCATCGGTGATCTTCTGGAAAACACCATCCTGGCCACTATGGATGTAGAAGCCCTCTACAACAACATCTCACACAAAGGTGGACTACAAGCTATCAGAAACACTATCCCTGATAATGTCATGGCAAACCTGGTGGCTGAACTTTGTGACTTTGTCCTCACCCACAACTATTTCACATTTGGGGACAATATATACCTTCAAGTCAGCGGCACTGCTATGGGTACCCGCATGGCCCCACAGCATGCCAACATTTTTATGGCTGACTTAGAACAACACTTCCTTAGCTCTCGTCCCCTAACGCCCCTACTCTACTTGTGCTACACTGATGACATCTTCATCATCTAGATCCATGGAAAAGAAGCCTTTGAGGAATTCCACCATGATTTCAACAATTTCCATCCCACCATCAACCTCAGCCTAGACCAATCCACATAAGCGGTTCGTTTCCTTGACACTGCTGTGTTAATAAGAGATGATCACATAACCACCATCCTATACCAGAAACCTACTGACCGCTATACTTACCTACATGCCTCCAGATTCCATCCAGGACACACTATACGATCCATTGTCTACAGCCAAGCTCTCAGATACAACTGCATTTGCTCCAATCCCTCAGACAAAGACAAACACCTACAAGATCTCTATCAAGCATTCTTAAAACTACAATACCCACCTGCTGAAGTGAAAAAAACAGATTGACAGAGCCAGAAGAGTACCCAGAAGTCATCTACTACAGGACAGGCCCAACAAAGAAAATAACACAATGCCACTAGCTATCACCTCCTGCCCCCAACTAAAACTTCTAGACCACATCATCAAAGATCTACAACCTATCCTGAAAGATGATCCCTCACTGTCACAGATCTTGGGAGACAGACCTGTCCTCGCTTACAGACAGCCTCCCAACCTGAACCAAATACTCACCAGCAACCACATATCACAGAACAAAAACATTAATGCAGGAACCTATCCTTGCAACAAAGCCCGATGCCAACTCTGTCTACGTATCTATTCAAGTGACACCATCATAAGTCCTAATCACATCAGCCATGCCATCAGGGGCTCATTCACCCGCACATCTTCCAATGTGATATATGCCATCATGTGCTAGCAATGCCCCTCTGACATGTACATTGGCCAAACCGCACAGTCTCTACGTAAAAGAATAAATGAACACAAATCTGACATCAGGAATTATAACATTCAAAAACCTGTAGAAGAATACTTCAACCTCTCGGGTCACTGAGTAACAGACTTAAAGATGGCAATATTGCAACAGAAAAGTTTCAAAAACAGACTCCAATGAGAAACTGCTGAACTTGAATTAATATGCAAATTAGACACCATCAACTCAATTTTGAATAGAGACTGAGAATGGCTGAGCCATGACATACATTGAATCTATTCCCCCATGTTAAGTATCCTCACACTTTGTTGTCAAACTGCCTGAAATGGGCTATCTTGATTATCACTTCAAAAGTTTTTTTCTCCTGCTGAGTATAGCTCATCTTAATTAATTAGCCTCTTAGAGTGGGTAGAACAATTCCCAACTTTTCATGCTCTCTGTATGTATATATATCACCTTCCTATATGTTCCATTCTATTCATCTGATGAAGTGGGCTATAGCCCATGAAAGCTTATGCTCAAATAAATTTGTTAGTCTCTAAGGTGCCACAAGTACTCCTGTTCTTTTATTAAAAATTTCAGCAGCCTCACTAGAAGATGCTGCTGCATCACTGACCACCAAGTTCAATGAATGAGAACTGCATGGGACAAAAAAAGCTTGAGGGTTTAACTCTCGGATTAGTGTCTGCGCTCCTCTGTTCTTTCTTCTCATGTTGGCATCATTATCATAGCCTTGACCTCTCATGTCAGCTATCACAATTCCCATATCTTCCAGCTTTTTAAGAAGCATATTTGACATACCAGTTCCTGTAGTATCATCAATGTCAATAAATTCTAGAAAATGCTCTCTGACAGTCACCATTGAAGGCACATTTTCACTAGGTTCTCTTGTTATTACAACATGCACCATTAAAGCTGTTTGTTCCCTATGGTTGATCTCAGCTGTGCAGTCCAGAGTACTATCTTGCTGACTTCAGATCTGCCACAATCTTCTGTTTGACTTTTGTTGCCAGTAACTGTATGATCCCCTTTTGAATTGTTTTTCCAATGTTGTGAGGTGTGTCCGTTTCTTGAGTGTTGTCTCTTCTTAGATGCTCCTGAAGTACAGCATCAAACTCAGTCATCAGCTCCATAATTTTAAGGAAGTTTCCATTGTTTGGCACATGCAGCTGATCTGAAATGCCACGCAGTGCTAGGTTTTCGGTATCAAGCATTCTCACAATGGCAATGAGCCTTTTCAGAACTCTGATGCAATCTTCTCTCGATGCTGATCATCTATGGTGGCCTTTAACCTTAGTCTCATCTCAAGCTCTTTCCACCTATGGAATGCTTTCTGATGATTTGCTGCCTTCTCTTGGCATGCCAGCTTTCTAGTCAGATTTTTCCAGTCCTTTGTTCCTGTAGAACCCAATGTGGCTGGAACATTAGACTGGAAGAGTTTGCAACAAAAACAGTATGCAGCATTCTGGGGTTTTGGGTACATAAGCCATGGCCTCTCCACTTTGTCTCCATTGGAGATTTCACACAAGGGATGTGTTGGATGGAAACTTCTATTTTCATTGTCTTTGGGGAACACAAAGTTTTTCACTTGCTCTGGCCCATGCAGTACAAGGAAGTCCCTCAGGCTACTGCTCAAGTGGGTCCACTGTCCTGGATCATCCAGATTTAAAGAATTAAATCCAGCAGCAGCAGTTTCTTGCGCCTCCATCATACTCTTCTCTGATCTACACTTTTCTTCAGGAATGTGCATGGTTACATCCATTTGAGATGGAGATATGGATACTGCAGTAGCTACAAGGTCACCTGCACTCTGATTGATTGGAAGATCAGGCATCTCCTCAACCCTCACATCCTCACTGAGGCCAGAAGGCTCACTGTGAACATATGTGTCTATGTATATCAGGAGAGCTCCTTCCTGCTTAGATAGAAAAGCTTTCTTTGCTTTCTTTCTTTTTTTAAATGCTGCCTCAGAGGGGCATTTTCTTCTTTCACTCATGACTGATGTTCTGTGTGTGCTATAGTGGCTCTCAACACTCAATTGAAGGGGACAAATAAGCAAGCTGGTAGCAGGGTCTGAGTGAGGGAAGATATCAGCCTCTTAAGGGCCTAACTGGCTCCTACTATTTCAGTTGACTGCCTGTTCTCCTCAAGTGGCTTCAGGGAAGCAGCAGGAAATAGGAAGCTCCCTGAGAAGCTAGTGTTAATCAGTCCAGGCTACAGTGGGTGCTAGAGAGGTATATAAGAGGCTCCTCCTCTCTCTCTCTTCCTGAAGCTCCTGCTGCTTTCTGTTATTCCCTCTTACCTTTTCTCCTGCCTGCCTGTTATGTCTCTTGTGCTCTTCTTCCTCCAGCACAGCACTCCACCATCTCTGTGCATCTAGAGCAGAGAGAATACATATGCACCAGCACCAGCCCCAATTTTCTACACTCTGGGTCCTAGTAGCACCCTCCCACAGTCTGGCACCTGAGGCAGCCACCTCAGTTTGCCTCATGGTAAGGCCAGCCCTGTCCTGTGGGCACCAAGAACCAAACTTCCATTGAGGTCAGCCAGGGAGGCTGGATGTGCACATTAAGGGAAACAGACTGTCAGGACAGCATCATCCACTGGAAAAAAAATGTGTATTGCTAATTGCAACCCAGGCTCTCACTATGTGGCTCTTGGTCCTGCCTCTGTTGTCTAGAGCATGAGCAGAGTTTTATGAGACAGCTGCTGCTGCTGTTGCCAGCCATTTAAGCAAGTTTCTCATCGTCTCTCTTCTGGCTGTGGATGCTTGACTGCAGCAGCTCCATGGTAGTTCCTGCCTCCCCCTCTAATATCCATTCTCCTCTTGCTTGCATATTGCTTCATGTACCATTGAGTAGCCTCATGGGAACATCCCAGTTGTGGACACAGGCACCAGCAACCGAGTCTCCAAGCTAAAGTCCCTTTTGCAATCCAGGGAAACAGCCTGGGTTGTCTGGAGAACAGGGTTTGGCCCATGGTGACTGCAGACACTGCACCTGCTGCACAGCAACTCCTGGGATCCCTCTAGCCTATCAGCACTTGGCTCTCCAGCATTCTGCTGAGCGGCTGAGATCTGGAGGAACAGAAACCCTTTCTTAGAGATGGAAAATCTGCTCACAGGAATACTCTGTCAATGGCTGCCAGAGGCCTTCCCTGTGAAACCCCAAATGTGCAGCCCTTCTGATTCCCACAGGGGAGATCTCTGCTCATTCACTTGTCACCTATGGTTGCAGTCTCTGACAGGGGGAATGAAGAGGGGCTTTTTTTGCCAATGGTCCCTTCTGCAGCACCCATAATGAGAGGAGGTTTGGCCTGGTGATGCGAGGCCTGGGTCTGAGAATCAGGGCTCCCGAGCTTTGTTGTTCGGGAAGTGGGTGCGGTCTAGTGGGTGGAGCTGGATTTGTTGACACTGGATGAGACAGGCTTGTGCTGAAGGACCTTGATTCAATCCCCACCAATTCCTGTGATGTCTACATGTAGCCATGATTTTACTTACCTCTCAATGTAGGTTGTTTAGCCTATTCCTGGACACGTGTTACATCTGCTGCTGGCCATCCCTGAGATGTAGGTCCTTCATCCACACAAGGACAAGACACATCAAGGTCAATCCAGCAGCTGCCATCCAGTCTTCACCTCCCCCATGGAGGGCAAGCTCTAACCTGACCACAGAAAGACAGGGTGGTATTCTTCAGGGGAATCTGCTGGAGCTCCTGTATCCCCTGCTTCACCTCACACCCCGACATGCTAAGGGTTTTCCAAAGATAGCACTAATCTTGGATAAATAAAGCAGCTAAGATGAGATGTAGCAGGGTGCTGCTGCAGAGGCAGCTAATTAGCCCCTGCTCAGCCAGCCCCAATCAGGTGAAATGGAGTGGGGCTGGGGAGAAGCCTGGTGCCTGGCCTCTGAACGGGCTGCACCTGTGGGCCTGCAGGCTCAAGGGCCATAAAGGCTGGCTGGCATCCAGAGGAAGGGGGGAAGAGAACAGCCAGAGCCACGGCAGTCTCCAGGCTGGGGTAGACTCCCTGTAAAGGAGGAGGAGGAGAAGGAGAGTAAGACCTATAAATAGAATCACTGGTGGTGGGAACTGTGTGTAAATAAAGCCACGGGTGCTGCATCCAGGAGGCTCAGAGTGCTTTTTGAGACAGCAGGGAGCTGCAGCAAGGGGGCAGAGGAAGAGATCCGGTTACATGAGGTCACTGTGGGTACTGAGCAGACTGGTTCTAATGGAAGAACAGATTTCTCCCCTGCTCTAGCGAGATTCCCATAGAAAAAGTCCCTGATGGTGGGGGTGGGAGCAATGCAAACACTCAACCACTTGAAATTTAGGAAATCAGGACTCAAGGAGTTAAGAGGTATCTCTGTCCTGCTGGAGGGAGCAGACCTGGAAAGCAGAAAGGGCACTAGTGGCACTGTAGGAAAGACAGTGACTTCTACCTGTGAAAGTGGCTGAAGCTTCTTGCAGATATGAGAGTTCAGGATCTTTACATCTCCTTTGGGGATCCTTTTCCTAGGAATAAAATAAGGAAACCACACAGAGAATGACAGCTGCATACCATGTCTGGGATATAGTGACAAGGGATGATATCAGCCAGGCTGCATATCAGGAACCAGGTGTTTGTCCCAAGACCCACAATTACCCACATGAGGTTTTCTTTCCCATTTGCTTTCAAGTTATTTACTCACAGTATTCATTTGTTTGCTTTGCCGTGTTTCCACTCTCTGCATCTGTTCATTGGTTTAAGTAACAGTCTTTCCATTTTTGCTTCTGTTTCCTCTTTATATAGTGTAGCATCTGCTTAGCACTTTTTAAAAAAAATATATCAATTAAAAACAAATTCCTGATCCTACATCGAAGAAGGAGTTTCTGAGAATTTGGCTGCAGAACCTTAGTGCGTGTATATTTCATTCACTATTTCACTATTATTTATTCAGGTGCAGGTCAGATGCAATCTGTACACCCAAGAATGCCCATATGAAGCACGGGATGCCCTTAGAATACCTGATAAAAGAGAATAAGATATCAGATTATAAAAGGTGGGGACATCAACCAGTGAATCAGCACTTCTCTGCATCAATGAAGCACCAGTCATAGGAGCGAAACAGACATCCACTAGACAGAATCCAAAAAATAATCCTAGTATTTATCACAAGTGTGGGAGTAGTATAAGGACCCTACCGTTAATCAACTCTAACCCCTCCCCTTGAGCACCTTAAGCCCCACACATTGACCCCTTAGTCCCTCTCACCTCTCACCAGAAGTCCCACCCTATGGGGATATTACTTCTCAGGTCACTGTGGCCACATGACCGGAAGAAAGGTGTGTCATGTGACCTCTCTACCAATCAGGAAGGGTTTCATCTCAAAAGGATCACCATGAGAGAAGTTTTGACCATCAGGGTGACTTTGAGGTTGGGGGTGACCCATCCAGTTAAATAACAAGCAAAAATTTTAGTTAGTATTACCACCAAATCCCTACACAACCCATGTAATACCTAACGTTTTCCTTCGCGGATGGTCAAAGACCTTAGAAGTTAAGACAAAGTCTGAAGTTCTCACGGATGTGGTGAAGGAGTCCATGTTTTCTCTCATAGACTCATAGACTCATAGATCAGAAGGGACCAATATGATCATCTAGTCTGACCTCCTGCACAAGGCAGGCCACAGAACCCCACCCATCCAATTTTATAACAACCCCTAACCCAGGACTGAGTTATTGAAATCCTCAAAATTGGTTTGAAGACCTCAAGCTGCAGAGAATCCACCAGCAAGCGATCCGTGCCCCACACTGCAGGGGAAGGTGAAAAACCTCCAGGGCCCCTGCCAATCCGCCCTGGAGGAAAATTCCCTCCCAACCCCAAATATGGCGATCAGCTAAACCCTGAGCGTGTGGGCAAGACTCACCAGCCAGCACCCAAGAAGGAATTCTCTGCAGTAACTCATTTCCCATCCCATCCAACATCTCCCCGCAGACCATTGAGCAGACCTATCTGGTGGTAATCCAAGATCAATTGCCCAAATTAGCGATCCTATCATAACATCCCCTCCATATACTTATCAAGCTTTATCTTAAAGCCAGAACAGTCTTTTGCCCCTACTACTTCCCTCGGAAGGCTGTTCCAGAACTTCACTCTCCTAATGGTTAGAAACCTTCGTCTAATTTCAAGTCTAAACTTCCTAATATCCAGTTTATACCCATTCGTCCTCGTGCCTACATTAGTACTAAACTTAAATAATTCCTCTCCCTCCCTAACGTTAACCCCCCTGATATATTTATATAGAGCAAGCATATCCCCCCGCAGCCTTCTTTTGGCCAGGTTAAACAAGCCAAGCTCTTTGAGTCTCCTTTCATAAGGCAGTTTTTCCATTCCTCGGATCATCCTAGTAGCCCGTCTCTGAACCTGTTCCAGTTTGAATTCATCCTTCTTGAACATGGGACACCAGAACTGCACACAGTATTCCAGATGGGGTCTCACCAACGCCTTATATAACGGTACTAACACCTCCTTATCCTTGCTGGAAATACCCCACCTGATTCGTCCCAAAATCGCATTTGCTTTTTTAACAGCCATATCACATTGGCGACTCATAGTCATCCTGCTATCAACCAATACCCCAAGGTCCTTCTCCTCCTCTGTCACTTCCAACTGATGTGCCCCCAACGTATATCTAAAACTCTTATTATTAATTCCTAAGTGCATGACCTTGCACTTTTCACTATTGTATTTCATCCTATTTCTATTACTCCAGTTTACAAGGTGATTCAGATCTTCCTGAATAGTATCCCTGTCCTTCTCCGTGTTAGCAATACCCCCCAGCTTTGTGTCATCCGCAAACTTTATTAGCACATTCCCGCTCTTTGTGCCAAGGTCAGTAATAAAAAGGTTAAATAAGATCAGTCTCAAAACCGATCCTTGAGGGACTCCACTAGTGACCTCCTTCCAGCCTGACAGTTCACCTTTCAATACGACCCGCTGGAGTCTCCCCTTTAACCAGTTCCTTATCCACCTTACAACTTTCATATTCATCCCCATCTTTTCCAATTTAACTAACAGTTCCACATGCGGAACCGTGTCAAACGCCTTACTGAAATCTAGGTAAATTATATCTACCGCATTTCCTTTATCTAAGTAATCCGTCACCTTCTCAAAGAAGGAGATCAGATTGGTTTGACACGATCTACCTTTAGTAAATCCATGTTGCAATTCGTCCCAATTACCATTGACCTCTATGTCCTTAACTACTTTCTCCCTTAAAATTTTTTCCAAGACCTTACATACGACAGACATCAAGCTAACAGGCCTATAATTACCTGGATCACTTTTATTCCCTTTCTTAAAAATAGGAACTACATTAGCAATCCTCCAGTCATACAGCACAACCCCCGAGTTTATCGATTGCTTAAAAATTCTCGCTAACGGGCTCGCAATTTCACGCGCCAGTTCCTTTAATATCCTCGGATGGAGATTGTCCGGGCCCTCCGACTTCGTCCCATTGAGCTGTTCAAGTACGGCCTCTACCTCAGTTGCGGTAATATCCACTTCCATATCCACATTCCCATTTATCATCCCTCCATCATTGCTAGACTCCTCACTAGTCTTATTAAAAACTGAGGCAAAGTACTTGTTTAGATGTTGGGCCATGCCTAGGTTATCCTTAACCTCCATTCCATCCTCAGTGTATAGCGGCCCCACTTCTTCTTTCTTTGTTTTCTTCTTATTTATGTGGCTGTAGAACCTTTTACTATTGGTTTTGATTCCCTTTGCAAGGTCCAGTTCAATGCGGCTTTTAGCCTTCCTCACTTTATCCCTACATGTTCTGACCTCACCAAGTTAGCTTCCCTTACTGATCCTGCCTTTCTTCCACTCCCTGTAAGCTTTCTGCTTTTGTCTAATCCCCTCTCTGAGTTGCTTGCTCATCCAGTTTGGCCTACAACTCCTGTCCATGGTTTTTTTCCCCTTTCTTGGGATTCAGGCTTCCGACAGTCTCCGCAGCTGCGACTTAAAGTAATTCCAGGCCTCCTCCGCATTTAAATCCACTAGTTCCTCCGTCCAATCCACTTCCCTAACTAATTTCCTTAACTCTTTAAAATTAGCCCTCGAGAAGTCGAAAACCCTAATCCCAGATCTACATTTGTTTATCCTTCCATCTAGTTTGAACTGAATCAGCTCATGATCACTCGAACCAAGGTTGTCCCCTACCACCATTTCTTCTACGAGGTCCTCACTGCTCACCAACACCAAATCTAAAATGGCATCCCCTCTTGTAGGTACTTCAACTACTTGATGAAGAAATCCATCCGCTATCACATCCAGAAAAATCTGACCCCTATTATTCTTGCAAGCACTCGTCCTCCAGTCTATATCCGGGAAGTTGAAGTCCCCCATAATTTGAAGTCCCCCATAACCAGCAGCCTTTCCACGATTTCTAAAACATGTCCTTGGTAAGAGATGGACTTGTCTGTGCAGTGCTGGGACTTATGGGGTAATGGTGCTGCACTCTGATTGGCACAGGGCCTTGGGAGGAGTTCTTAGTGGAGTCATATGGCTCACTTCTGGATGGTTCACCCTGCCCCAGAACTCGCCCTGATTGGTAAAAATCTCCTCTTGGTGTGGTCCTATTGGGGCAAAACCCATCCTAATTGGTAGAGGGAAGTGGGATGAGTTCTTAGAGTGGTCACATGACCCACTTCTGGATGAGTCACTCCCCACTCCGAAAATCATCCTGATTGGTCAAGTCTCCTCTGGGGCGGTCCTTTCAGGATAAGCCCCGTGCTGATTGGTACAGGGTGGTGGGAGGAGTTCTTAGAGCATTCACATGACACACTTGCTTCCGGTCATGTGGCTGACTTGACCCCAGAAATAATACACCTATCAGGCAGGACTTGCAGTGAGAGGTAGGAGTGACTGAAGGTTCATGTGGCAAGGTTAGGGTCTGACTGATGGTAGGGCCCTTATGCTGCTGCCAGGTGTCCAAGTCAAGAATGGTTGAGTATGTCAAGGCAGAACCAGTGTCCAAGTCCAGGCCAGAGGTCGAAGCCGGATGGTCAGACCAAAGATCAGCCAAGTCCATGCTAAGCCAAAGTCCAGATACAGGCCGAAGATCAAATCCAAGTAGCAAAAATCCGAGGGGTTGGGGAAGATCAGGAGGAGGAAGCAATGCTGGAGCAGATGGGTGGACGGCCTGTAGCGAGGTTAGAGAAAGGCAAGGAGAATACTGACCCAGGGTTCATAACCAAAATCTGGAGCCAAGAAGGGTCACGTCAAAGTCATAGCCAGAGATCGGAGCCAAGAGTCAAGTCAAAGTCAACAGCAAAGAAACCAGAAGGCAGGGCAGGGCACAACAGGGTGGCACGTGCGGCCTGGAATAAGGACAATTTACTATACCCCTAGAGACCCCTCATCGTGGGACTCCTTTCCTAGAAATAAAAGGACAGCAAGATGATGATGTTATCTCTGACCCTGGGGTCCACGCCAAGGAGAGCCCCCATCCAGGCTACGTGCCAGGATGCCATCACCCTTCCTGTTCATTTCACACTCACAGACCCCCTAGCCGGATGGGAGAATAAAGGGCAGAAAGCAAAGGTGTCCCTGGGAGAAAGGCTCTAGGCTGGAACCCAGTCCACTTCCCAGATCTACACCCAGGATTGTGTGACCAGGACCACAACCCTTCCTCTATGTCTCAGTTCCCACCTGACACATGAGGAGGATCTTTCCCTACCCCAGAATGTTAGGGGGCAGTTTCATTCCTGGCTGGGAAGGGTTCAGATACCAGATGGGTGTATCGGGCCCCAGGTGGGGGATGGTCAGACATTCGCTGCATCAGGAGTGGCACAGGTCATGGGAAGGTCTGAGCAGTGATGACAGGGGAGGGGCTACATGTCAGGCCACTCCTCCCAGACTTCAATGGCTATTGAGCATAACCCTTGGTTCTCCAGATGCTCTCATTTCTGGGCCAACCCCACAGCCCGGACAGCCTGATTCTTCCGAACCAGTATCTGGCTTGGCCCCAGCTCCAGTGGTCGAAGTTGAGCATGGTGCTGAGAGTGAGGTGCTCTGTGCTCTCTCAGTTCTCTGGGCTCTATGGCCATTTCCCCCAGCCCTTCCCCCCTCAGGCACAGACAGAGCAGTACCTACGGCAGGGAGTGGGAGCTTCTGGTCATGTGAAGGGGGGCCCTCAAGGCTGTCTCACAGAGCATAGCCCCTGCAGTGCTTTGGGCACCTAGTGCAAGCACCTGATGTTAAATAGCTGGGCCATGACCTTCACTGTAATGTCCTTCTGCTGCAAGGGAACAAGGATCAATCAGAGACTCGGACACCCATGAGAACAAAGGGTACTAACGGCACCGGTAGACAGCAAAATTTCCTCCCCACCACTCCCCATGTCTCAGGGATGGATTCCCCCACCCAACCCCTGAGACAAAATCTTGTCTCTTCTCTAGTGACTTCCAACCCCTCTCCCACCATTGTGGAATGAACTCCTGTCCCCAGTCCTCTCGGTCATCCCGTGCTCTGGTGAGAGCTCCTCTACCTCCCAGCCCAGCGGGAATCCAGTTCCGCTCCTAAGAATGTCCTCAGCCACCCTCGCCTCCTCCAGCTGAGGGGTTGGGAGGCTTTGGGCAGTAGTGCTGTAGGGTGAAAGGAAGTAGACACCTTTCCCCAAGGCATCACCCAGTCCTTAACGTGATGCCATGGACAGTAGCTCTGGTGAATGGGGCACTTAAGCAGCCTCTGCTGACTGACTTCTCCAGTTCTCCCAGAGCAGGTGGTGGCTGGGATAACACGATACCAGAGCACTAGAAACCAGCCTGAGGACCTGAGGGGTATGAAAGGCTCACAGAGGTGGCTACGGGAGTTTGCAGCCCCTAGCATGTGCAATGGCAGTGTGTCATGTTGATGTGATGCCTGTTAGGAAATAGCCTTGCTGAAGAGCTGGGTCTGCACTGCTTTGAGCTGCTCAGGGGACAAGCTGGCACCTACCAATGGCACTTCCCTGGGTTCATCCTCTCCTTGCTCCCTGGTCAGCGCATGGGGACGGGATGGGAATCATTTTCAATGGCCTGGAGGTGAAAGGCTCTGGGGGTTCCTCCGCAGTTGATCCCTCTTTGGTTACCTCGTCCTCTATCACCTGGCTGGCTTCCCCCAGGATGGAATATGTGAGCACCAGCACAGCCTGGCTGACATGGAGCTGGGGGTCACGTATGGCCAGAAGCGCCACCTGGAGGAAAGTTCTTCTTTGGTCTTCCGTGAAGATCTCACCAAAGACTTAAAACCAACAGCACCAGAGCCCTTACAATTGTCCAGAACCAGGCTCCAAATCCCTCTGGTGTCTCACAAGGTGGATAAGAGTCCTTGGGCAGCCAACCTTTGGGGTCCCATGGACCAAGGAACCCCCTGCAGTAAGAGGCTGCAGTACTGAGGCCTTGAATAACTCTTTCTGGAGCAGGATCCACTGCAGGTGTCATGAGATGCTGGAAATGTGTCTCCGCACTCTGAAACCCAGTTCACATAGACAACAAAGGACACTCTACTGCTCCCAGCAGCGATAGCTCCTGCAGCTCACCTGATAGAAGTTAAGGGCCTTTTAGATCTGGTTCATTCCCACTCCTCACCCCACTGACATTCCCATGAGCTTCACATTCTCTGCTGGAAATAAGTAGCAGGCTCTTGCCCTGTGTCCATGACACACTCACTGCAGGGGGAGACAGCTCCACCCTGAGCTGCTGCAATGCACCAGCAGAGAGTCTTTACCTCTCCCACTCTGGCCATGTTTCTGTAGCCCAGGTGTTCGGTGTCCTGGAGCCTGTCCCGACACCACAGCTCTCTTGCCTCTCTGATGTTCAGCTCTGGGGGAGAAAGAGACACCAGTTGGGGAGGTTTGGCATGCTGCTTTTAGTGCGTGTTTCCTTCTGGGTGTACACTGGCCAGCGTCCTTGTGGCATCCACGGCCCAATGGAATTGCAGGGTCCATACCAGGCGGTTTAGTACCAGAAGGGGGATTTGTTTCAGTCATCACACTAATCATGTGACCCCACAGTCATTGTGCTCTGGGAGTGGGTGCCTGTTAATGGTGGTGTCTAATATTGAGAACTCCCCACATCCACTGAAGTCAGAATCTGGCCCTGGCTACCCAACTCGTGATATCCTATCTACAAGATTTGTGTCCATCCCCTGTGGTCCCTGCTCCTGCCCCTGCCCTCAAGATGGGCTCTTTCCCTCCATGTTTCTCAATAGCTCTGTTTCTGTCTCATCATGAGCTGGCTGTCCTGTGGGTGGGCTGATTTCCCTGCGGTAGGGGACAGAGCCGGGCTCTGAAATAAAGCAGCCAATTTCCCTGGCATTTTCACACTCATCTCCATAATTCAGAGAAAGGGGAAGAGAAAGAGTCATCATCTAAGGTGGGATCTGTCTCAGAGGATTGGGCTTCTTTCTGTAGGGTCCCATTGCCCAGCAGAGGGAGTCTCAAAGGAGGGGCCTTGTTTCTATTGGGGTTCCTCTTCCCCGCTACAGTGGTTCTAAATAGAGAGGCCTTAGTTCTATAGGCGTCCCAATGGCCAGCTGGAGATAGTTTCCAAGAGGCTCGTTTCCATGAGGTCCCATTGCCCAGCTGGGTTTCTTACCCCTCTTCTGCAGCAGAAGCCAATGCAGCCAATATATCCCACCCCTGGCTTGCCGGCTGTGATGTCGTTGGCTGGGTAAGATACATAGAGACTCAGCTGCAGCACAAAGTCACCTGCCTTGAGGAAGTCAGAGGAGCTGTGGTTGAAGGAGGAGGAGAGGGGAATCCATCAATATTCTCCCTTCAGCTCTCCAGCTCCCCTGGGCAAGAGCTCTGCTCCAACCCCTCTGTAGGAGGCGCTGGGAGAGAGGAGCGAGAGCCCTCTTTCTTTCTACCCCAAGGGAGCTTGGAGCAAAGGGACCAGGGCAAGGGCTCTCTATGAGCACTCACTGCCCAGCTGCTCCAGAATAACAAGGGCTCTGAAGTCAGGCACAAATCTGCCAGCCAGGGGCCTATGGAACACAGTCCCTTACGGACCCAAGGGGGACCAGTTAGCCAGGGGATGAGGAATTTGACTCAAGCTCTGACTCTGCAGGATGCTGGAGTCAAAGGTCACTTAGTCAAATCCAGGCAGGAAGGTGGTGAATTCCAGCAGGATGGCGCTGCTCTGTATGGTCCTAGCTCTCTCCTGGAATGGAGCCAGAAATTGACATGCTGCAGGAGAAGGAGGCACGGGGGATGGTCAACGGGCAGGCGTACATGCTCTACAAATAAGCCTGTCCCCCTCCCCAGGGGGCTGAGACTTTGTGCTCAGGGTGGAATAGCTGAGCCTTGGTAGTAGAGCTTTGAAAGGGAGTTCAAAACACTGCCCACGTCTTGCTGGGCACAAGTTTATTGTCTCTGCAGGCTGGGACAATGTTCAGTCTTGGGGCTGGTCTATTTGCTCTGAACCCCTGATCCAAGAACAGCACGTCAGGATCAAGGCACATGCCCTGGACCCTCAGACCCCAGCTGGAAAGCCCTTGGTAAGAGGGATTGAACAGCCATGAGGACAATTCCTCTGGGAACTGCAGTGTCCCTAGGACAGAAGAGCTGACTCCCTGAGGCTCTTCCTATATCTCAGGTTCTCCCTAGAGAAGAGCCAGTGACTTTTCTCAGACTTCCATATCCTGCATCTCACAGAGATTTCAGTCTCGCAGTCCCCAGCCAGACCTGGTTTTCACTGTTAGTGCTTAATGCAACCATGCAGAGCTCTGGCCGACAGTCCCAGCTCTTTCCCTCTCTACTGATAGCTCTGGGAAAGTGTGGTCGGCTGGGTCCAAGCTGGTAGGATACAATGGAAACATGGTTCTTCCCTCTGGAGGGAAGGTGCCCTCCCTGCCTGTTTGTCCCAAGCCTGTTCCCAGCTCTGCTCACCCCTTCCCTATTCTCAGCAGCTCCATCAAAGCAAGGGAGCAGGAACCAGAGCCTGCTCCTCCTCCAAGGACAGAGAAGTAGGATCAGGACCTATCCGGAAGTGGGTAGTGTCGTTTCCAGTGCCCATGGTAAAGATTCTGTGGAGAACAACCCACAGCAGGCGTGATTCCAGCCCCAGGGCAAGCGGCGGCTTCAGTTTGCTGGCAGGAGAGAGGAGGCTGTCGTACACTTTGCAGCACCAGCGTGATGCTGGCACTGCCATAGACATGAACCGCAGTCATCTCCTCCCTACAGACACTGTAACATTACTAAAGTGAAATCAACCTCTCAGCCAGGAAAGGGAGGACGTTCCCGCCTCCTCTGCTGAGGGATGGGAACAGCCACAGGTGGTGCCAGGGTAACCTAGCTGGAGGAGGATCTGTGACCCTCTGGGCCCAATCAGCACCAGGGTTAGGGCAGCTGGATGGGAGGGTCCTGGTACCTGAGATTGTAAACCATGGCCATGGAGCTGGACATGGTGGACCTCGGCTCAGACACCACGGGAAGATTTTCAATCAGCTCCTGGGAGACCCCAAGGAAACAAAACTGTGTGTGAGACTCAGGCACCGCAGACCCATGTGCACTTCCCAGGGAGGAGGCCAAAGTGCTCTGCAGAAACAGCCAGTGCCACCCCAACCACCTGGGCCCTCCATTTCTCCCATCCATCAAACTTCCTTCCCCCTCTCCCACCCAATTCCTCCCTCCCCTCCCCTATGGACTTACAATTCCCCCACTGCCAGCTCCAGATCAGTGTCACAATTATCCCCTGCCCTACCCCCCAGACCTCAGACCCAGGGACTTCTGTCCTCTGACTCCCCCTCCGACCTCACTAACTCTTCCTCCCATGTCTGGATCCCTTGCCCCTGGGGCCAGGCACTGGATCCCACTCACCGCAATGCTCTGCACAAGGGCAACTTTTGAAAAGTAGGGTTCCAGGGTGTCTCGCCCCTGCTGCTGAACCGAGAAACACAGACTCGGGACACCTTGGAGGAAGTAGAGCTGTTTGGCCCTGTCCTTCACCAACTAGGAGTGGGAGTGGGGGAGAGAGAGAGTCTGTTACATTGTGACCTCCCTGCCCAATCCAAACCAGCTCCAGGGCACAAGACCTCCATGGGGTTGGACAGGGAAAGCCGCCCCCTTCCCAAAACCAGTGTCGTCCTGCACAGACAGGGGTTGTAACTTGGACAGTGTCTGTGGGGAGTGCACACCTTGGCCTGTGTGGGACAAATGTCCCCATTTTGGGGTGCCAGATAACAAAAGAGCTGTGTCCCCCCATTGAGGGTGAGGGATTCTCTGATAAAAGACCCCCTTGCCTGGGTGGGGATGGAACAAGGAGCAGGACAGACTTGGTGGCAGCGCAGCCGGGGGATTTTTGTACCTCATCTCTGTCCTGGAGGTGCTGCTCAGTGACTCTGATGGTGTCTTGTTTGGGGGACACATCCTTCTCCTCCTCCATCTCCTCAACCCACTCCTCCTCTTCCTCCTCCTCAACTCACTCCTACTGGGCATGGGTGTCTCTGCACCAGGGAGGGAAGGAGAAAGTATATTCCCTTCTGTTGCTGGGGGGATGCAGTGGACAGAGAAGGCTCCATGTTTCCCCCTTCTCTATAAGGAACCCCATGGCAGTGAGGGCCCCACCCATCATGTCCTCCCAGAGATGCCCTTAGACCCATTAACCTCAGGGCCCTGTGGCAGTCAGTCCCCCCAACATCGTTATGGGAGGCTGGAGCTCCCTCAACTCCGCCCAACATCCCCTGCTGAGAGGCTTGGCTGTGCCACCTCCACTGGTATTAGTGGGGCTCACATTCGTCAGTCCCGGTGCCTTGGCGAGCCATTGGGCACCGGGTGTTACTAGTCCCCCACTGCCCCAGTCTTCCTCCCTTTCCCCTGGGCATCCCCTCACCTGCAAAGAGGGAGCCTTCAGCCTCAGAGCTGTGAGACCCCACGGAGGAGCTGCTGGCGTTTGTCCCAGAGTCGCCCATCTCCTGCTCTGGGCTGGCGGGGGGCTCCTCAGTGGCCAGGATGGTGGATGGCTCCTGCTGGGGCCTGGGACACAGCTCCTGGTTCCCCGACTTCCTGTGACAGAAGCCACAGAGCTGCCTTGCCCGGCTTCTGCCCTCTCATGGATCCCTCCTCCATAGCTGTACCCGGGGCCACCTACATTTAGGCCCAGAAGGTGCCACGGGGTCAGCTATGGGAGCTGGTGTCTTCCTCCTCCTCCAGAATGCCAGGGAGCTCCTCTGTTTAGCCTGGCCACAAACCTCTCCCCTGCCTGCCGGGACAGAGGGTCCACTCTTCTCCTGGGCTGCTTCCATCTGGCTCTGGAGCCACCTGCCCAGCCTTCCTTCTCAGCATCCACTTCAGCCACTCCATCCTGGAACTGAGTGGGGAGGAGCCAAGAGTTTAGGTTCAAAGCAGCCTCTCATTAACAGGCCTGTCCGCTCCCCTGCCCACGTCCTCTTTGCTGAGGCAATTTCTCCTCCCCACACATCCCATCCCAGGGCACAGGAATCCTTATCCTGGGCAACAAACTCTGACAAAGGATGGGCTGGGAGTCCTATTGCTAGGATATTTCCACCGCATTGGGGATGGCTCTGGAGAGCTTCACTTACTTGTTCTAGATAGGATGGAGCTGGATGGCACATGCTCAGTGTTGTTCCTTCCTTTACCCTCCTCCTCCTTCTTCCGCACCCAGGTGGGCTGGAAAGTGTGCTGCACAATGCCCTGCCAGCAGGGCTGGGAATAGAAGCCAGGAGATCAAAAGTGGCTGTGAAAATAAGACAATTTTATTGCCAGGGATGGATAAACTCAAGCCAACAGCCAGGGGTTCACAACGTGACCGACGGCCAGCAGGATACCTCCCATCTCAAGGTCTCCTAGTACCTCACACACATTCATGAAGCATGATGGCCCAAGCGCTCAAGGGGAGTGTTCCCAGCCCCATTGATGGAAACAGAGGCCTTGGCAGGATTGCCTCAGGATTGCACTGGGAGTCAGGGATAGAGACGGGGATGGAGCCCTGGAATCATTTGTCCAGGCTCCTGCACTAACCACTAGAGGAACACTCCCTCCAGAGCTGGGATGTGCCAGCAGGACTCTATTCCTGGCTCCGATTTTGACCTGTTGTAGTGATTGATGTATTTGCTACTTGTCCCTCATCCAAAGGCAATAATACATCTCTGTGTTGGCAATCATGAGTTAGATCTTGTCAGCACCTCTCTGTCTCCCGCAGCTTACTACACCCTGTTAAGCCTGAGACTAAATCTTACAGTGACATTGTGGAAATCTTGGGTTCCCATTTTCCCCCAAACCACTGGTAATTGCTGAATGGTATAGGTTCCACAAAAGAGACCAAAAAGAAGATGAAACAGTTGTACAATTTGTAGTAATTTTAAAAAAGCTAGCAGAACACTGTGAATTTAAAGAGATGTTAAATGAAGCCCTGCATGACAGGTTAGTGTGTGGCCTGTACAGTGAAGCTATATGGAAGCGCCTACTGACAGAGGCTCAACTTACCTTACAGAAACTTGTTGATATTGCAGTCTCCATGGAACTGGCTACAAAGGAGGCGCAATACATCGGTGCATCCCCTAGGGTGCATAAAGTGTCACAAGAACCTACTCACTAAACTATGTGGAGTTAAGGAATGTTACCGCTGTGGTAAGCCAGGTCACCAGGCATCAGAGTGCTGGTGTAAGGACCTGGTGTGTTGACACTGTGGCAAAAATGAACACATTGAGTGTGCCTGTAAACAAAAGAAAAAGAGGCCTGTGGTCTGGCTGACAAAAAGGGGAACCCTGTATACCCTAGAGCAGACCTAGGATGACCAAAGTAACACCTCATCACAGGAGGAAGTGCCACTGCATGTTTTGTCTTCGGCAGTGGGCTCACTTGAATACTGAGTAACCCCGTTGTTGGATGGCAAACCTATACGCATGGAACTGGACACCGGTACAGCTGTCTCGCTGGTCTCAAGACTGTGTATAAAGAAAAGCTACAGCATCTTCCGCTTAAGGCAACCAAAACTGTTCTGAAGATGTATACGGGAGAAGCTGTGCCCATGTTGGGCACTATTGATGTTAAGGTGGAGTTCAATGGACAGGCTGCTAAATTGCCACTGTTTGTGGTAAGAGGTAATTACCCAGCCTTAATGGGCAGGTCTTGGCTTGGGAAGATTCAGTTGAACTGGGCAGAAGTGCACCGAATGACTGAAGAAGAAACCAGTCTAACTCCTATACTAAGAAACACGCTGCTGTTTTTGGAGAGGATCTGGGAAGTATGAAGGGAATCACTGTGACATTGAACACTAAACCTGACAGTCCGCCAAAATATCTGAAAGCCCGAACTGAGCCATATGTCATCAGGCCAAAAGTTGAAGCGGAACTGGAGTGCCTGGTCACCAATGGAGTCCTAATATCAGTTACCCATAGCCCATTGGACACTCCTATCATTCCAATAGTGAAGAAAGATGGCTCTCTCTGATTTGCGGTGATTTTAAATTCACTGTCAACCCAGTGTTGTGCGCAGGGCAATACCCACTTCCCTGCATCGATGACCTCTTTGCAGGCCTGGCTGGGGGACAAAAGTTTATTAAGATTGATCTTAGTCAAACATATTTACAGATGCATGTCGATGAAAAGTTCCAAGAGCTGTTGACTATTGTGACTTATAAGGGGATTTATCGATACCGTCACCTACCCTTAGGTTCCAGAGGGCTATGGACCAGATCTTGTGTGGCTTGTCAGGAGTTCAGTGCTATCTGCATGACATCCTGGTCACTGGAAGGAATGAAGAGGATCACTTAAAGAATTTAGAGGCTACCCTACAAAGACTGGAAGAGTATGGCCTACGAGATTGCAAAGACAAGTATGAATTCTTCCAGTTCTCTGCTGAATATTTGGGACATATCATTGATGCTGCGGGTCTTCATAAGGTCCCTGCAAAAGTTAAGGGTATTGTGGAGGCTCCCCCACCTCAAAATGTTAGCCAGCTGTGCTCATTTCTAGGACTATTGAACTATTATGGAAAGTTCATCTCACAGTTAGCCATGCTGCTAAAACCACTTCACGAGCTCCTTGGGCAGAGCAAAGCCTGGAAGTGGACTGAAGCCTATGGTGTTGCATTTAACAAAGCTAAGGATGCATTGCTTAATTCTGAAGTTCTAAAGCACTTTGATCCATCCTTACCCCTACAATTGGCCTGCAATGCCTCCCCTTATGGAGTGGGAGCAGTCGTGTCACACATTATACCTTTAGGAGAAGAGAAACCTATTGCTTTTGCTTCATGCAATCTAAGCAAAGCAGAAACTAACTATGCCCAAATCGAATGTGAGGCATTGGGAATTGTTTTTTGGAATTTGGAAGTTTCATCAGTACCTGTTTGGGCAGAAGTTTACTCTTCTCACAGACCATTGACCTCTGATGTCAATTTATGGACCCTACACAGGCATTCTCCCATTAGCTGCTAGTTGTGTGCAATGTTGGGCATTGTTACTTTCAGCACACCCATATGAAATCAAATATCGGAAATCCACTCTGCACGGCAATGCAGATGGCCTCTCAAGGTTGCCTTTGCCGGTCTAACATGAAGATAATGCCCAGAAGGAAATCTTCTACTTTGAACAGGTAAAGAATACACCCATCACTGCTACTAAGATAAATAAGGCAACACGCGGTGAGCCAGTATTGTCCCAAGTTATGGACCTGGTGATGCATGGAAAATCTTGACAAACCTCTCCAGTCTCACCCGACTTTGTTATCTACATGTCCAGGAGGACGGAGTTATTAATCCAATCTGGTTGTTTGTTGTGGGGGAGATGTGTCATTATTCCACCACCACTGAGATCACAGATGTTAGAACAGCTACATTCCGGTCACTGTGGAATAGTGCGCATGAAGGAAATTGCACAAAGCTATTTTTAGTGGCCTGGATTGGATAGTTCTATTGGAGAGAAGGCAAGAGCTTGTATGTCATGTCAGGGTATGAGGAATGCTCTCCAGTGGGCACCCCTACACCCATGGGACTGGCCTGAAAACCCATGGCAACTTTTTCACGTTGACTTTGCTGGCCCCCTTGAAGGAAGCACGTTCTTTGTGGTAGTAGATATCCATTCTAAATGGCCAGAAGTCTCTATAATGCAGTGCATTAGTGCAGAGAGTACTATCCAAAAACTATGGGAATTCTTTAGTTGTTTTGGTCTGCTAGAACAACTTGTGAGTAACAACGGACTACAGTACATCTCTCAGGAGTTTCAAAATTTTATGAAGGCAAATGGGATATACCACATCACTTCAGCACCATATCATCCATCCACCAATAGATTAGCTGAAAGATTTGTGCAGACAATGAAACACGCTTTGAAATCAGCAAGGGGACAACACTCCATTCAAATGCATCTGGATACCTTCTTACTTTCCTACAGAAACACACGTCATGCTATGACCAAGGCATCCCCAGCCTTTCTAATGATGGAATGACAGCTGCGCACTTGTTTTGATCTGCTGAAACCTTCTGAACCCCGACAAATTGTGCAACGTAAGCAGCAATATCAAGTCATTAGACGGGCACCCAGAGCAAGAGACCGAACCTTTAGCTCGGGACAGCTGGTTTTGGCTCGGAATTATACTTCTGGAGCTAAATGGGTCCCTGCCACGATCATCACTCAAACAGGACTTGTTTCCTACAAAGTCCAGACTGAAGAGAATCTTACCTGATGGTGACATGTAGATCAGCTATTGCCAGGTCATGCCAGTCCTCAGGACACATCTTCAGTTGAGTGGTCTGACTTCACCTCTTCCGGTGAGTCACCGAATCAAGAATCACCTGTTCCTGACTGTTTTCCTCCATTACAGCCAGCAGCTGAGATACTCCTTTGCCCTGTACGAGCTGATATCACCTCCTCACCTGTTCATGCAGTGAACCCTGAGCCCATGATCAGGCCTGAGCCCATGTACTTTTGGGTGCAATAATATTAGAAGTTTGCTGTAATCCACCTAGAGACAGAAGACCTCCTCAATGGCTGGATCTTTAGCTAGGGTGAACACACGGTTATGGGGCAAAATAATCCCCAGGGTTTAGCTGGGAATGGAGGCAGTCTACTCTCCTTCTCTAGTCTAGCGTGTGTTTTATTTAGGGGATGTTCTTATTAAGAGGGGGAGGAATATGTTATGTATTTGGTTGTCATGGTTTTTGTTCCTATGGCAACTGAATTAGATTATTAGGGGATAGCCCAGCCAGCCTTGGCTGATCAGGTGAGCTCTGTGTCTGTAAATAAATGGTAGCTTTGTTAGCTTGCTGCTCTCTGGCCTCAAGTGATATCTTCCTAAATCGGCTGCCCCCAAGGATATAACAGGGGCCTCCTTGCTGTTTGTCTTTGGGGTTGAGGACAGGACTTCCCCTTATGGCTGCTCTCTGTGGGGATATCAGATGCACCTCCAGAGGCAGTGCAGAAGCAAGTGCACTGCATCAACCTGTCACTGGGCTCAGGGCTTTGGCCTTGGCAGAATCTGTTTCAGCCACATCTCTGGGTGCCTGGGTTCAGGGCTTCTGACCCCTGTTGCTGTAGCTGGAGCCATCTCCACATCTGGGAACCTCTTCTAGCTTCAGAAAGGTCGGTGGCTGCTGCCCTCTGAGCCCAGGTCTGAAGGCAGCATAGAAGTGAAAGTGGCAATGCTGTGACCCTCCTACAACAACCTTTGAACTCTCCCACTCTCCCATTTTGCTCGGGAAGCCCACCAAACAACATGTCATTGAGATGGACGTGTTCCCAGGGAATGTCTCAATTGCAAGGAATCAACATTTCCTAGCTGAAAAAAAATGTTCTGCTGGAAAACTTTCATTTTTATTCTTTCAAAAGGACTATTGGTTTCAGAATTTTATTTCATTTTTATGAGATTTTGCCTTTTATATTTTGTGGCACACAAGCAGACAAGTTAGAGAAAACATAAAATATTCCTGCTGGAAGTTTGCAATGTCTCGCTAATTTGTTTCTTAGGAGCCAGAACAATAACATGTAAGAACCCAAAAATCAGAGGGAGAGAACGTAGGCTACTGCCTATAACAGAGAGAGGCACAACTCACTGGGTACCTGCTGACTGATTGCTGCTGATCCCCAATTATGTGCTGCCCTACTGAGCTCCCTAGTATGCAAGCACATCAAGAAAACCTGGCCAAAATTTAAAGTCATAATACTCAATTTTAACACAACTACAAATACACCGGAGCATCACAATTTTCTGTTGTACAAGGTCTCTCCTTTTTTGGAACCCTTGTTTCTAAACATGCCATGCGGGACTTGAAGCAAATTTCAGAGACTAATTATCATGTGTGTGGAATCATCATTAATGTGTATTCTGTGTAGTTATGTTGTTGGCTTCTTTAGGAAATTTATGAAAACAGGAGCACTAGCAAAGCCTGTTCCCCTCCTCCCCTCATACACACTGCACATTTGCTGCCACCTGGTGGTGGCTGAGCAGTAGCATTGTGACATCAGAGATAATCCACCACTCATCACTCCCTCCCTCCAGTTCATTTCCATACTTGGGGAGAAAGACTAGTACCCTGGCTGCCATGGCAACAGCTACCTCTGACAACTGATTGCCCCTTTATTACCAGAACATCATCACAGAAAGGAAGTTCGTAATGAAACAGGGCTGGATTAGGCTAATTGGAAGAGCTGTGCTCATTTGTGTTTGTACTGTGATACTGTGATACTGTGCAGATTGTTTTTTTTTTCCAGAGGGCAATTGTTTGCTACTTTCCTTAATAAGGACTAGGTGAAAATAAGATGAAAAATTCCAGCTTTGCTTATTGTTTATCTGTTTCTTATACATTCAGAGTTATAGCTTAGAACTTTCATTGAAACTGAAGTTGTATAAACTGAGTTTTGTTTTAATACAGTTTAATTACTTTCAATACTCTGATACACAAAGCATCAAGTGGTGAAAAAGGGACCTTCACAAAGATGAGAATGGCAATAAAATATATACTGAAAATAGATGAGTAACAGCTTCATTGTTTAAACAGCACAGTTTTTCTTTCTATGATATATATAAAAACTAACAAACAAACAAAAACCTAAGGAAATTAAAAAACAAACAAAAAACCTTCATTTAACATTACTTAAGTTTGCTTTCATCAATAAAATAAACCATAATATAATTAGGAAATACAAAGTCAAGATTTTAAAAAGGATTAAAAGGTTACAAAATTTTGTATTCTCTTGTTAGCAAATGTCCAAATAAGTGTTGCCCTGGCACCCTTAATACACTTAATTCACTCATCTTGGTCATTTTCATGATGATGCAGATATTAATTATATGATCCCAGGAAGAAGATCAGCAGAAAGAAATGGAAGAAGAGAAAAGAGAAGATGAGACAAGAGGGAAGGAGAAAGAGGGAAGCAAAAAGGGACAGATTTCCAACACTTCCAGCGAGTCACAGATTCATAAATTCCAAGCCCAGAAGTAACCACTCTGGTCTGACTTTCTGTTTAACATCAGCCATGGATTTTCCCTCAAAATAATTCCCGTAGGAATTAGAGTGGATTTTTTAGAAAACCACCCAGTTTTGATTTTTTTAAAAAAGACCAGTTGTGGAGGATCCAGCACAACCCTCAGTGAATTGCTCCAAACCTTGAAGTTAAAAATGCTTGTTTTATTTCTAGTATGAATTGGTCTAGGCTTCAGCTTGCAGCCATTGTCGGCTCATACCCTTTATCTGCTACAGTGAAGAGCCCACTAGTAAATATTTATTCCCTTAGGCTCATGGCTTAGCCTTCTCTTTGATTGTGCTCCTGTACTCTGTCGGCACAATGGATGTTTCCCAACCCTTTCATTATTCATGTGGCTCTTCTGTGAACCCCATCCAATTTGTCAGCATCTGTCTCAAACTGTGGACATCAGAAGTGGACACAATTTTGGAGGAGTGGTTGCACCAGTGCCTAGTACACAAATATGGAATCTCTTTATTTCTACCTGAGGTTCTGCTATGTATGACTCCAAGGGTCACATTTGCCCCTTTGGCCATGGCATCCCACTGGGAGCTCATAGTCAGTTCATTATCCCCATGACCCAAAGTCTTTTTGAGGGTCACTGCTTCCCAGGATAGAGTCCCTCATCTTGTACATAGAGCCCATATTCAACAAAATCCACAAAGAAATGAAAAAAACTCACAAAGAATCTCCTCCACACCAATTCTCTCTTGGTCCTCACAGAGAGACACTGAGATGGAGACTTGCTGCAGCAAGGCTACAGGGGTCTCCGAGGTTCCTCCTGCCTGGCTGTTGTCAAGGGAGCTCTGTGAGATCACAGCCGCCTCATCGTCTTTGCCCAATAGGCTGAGTTCCTGCCAAAGACCTTTTTGAAGTCACTGCCACACTCACCTTTCCCTTGCAGGCTTGATGTCTGCCCCAGCCAGCTGAGTTGGATGTTTGAGCTGCACCCCAAGATCTCCCCATATGGTGATTATTGATTCTGGGAAGCAAGCAGGCTACCCAATAAAACAGCAGAGTCTGTTCTGCACCCCACACTGAGTTTTTCATAGAGGCATCGGTTGTGAAAGAATATGATCTCCTAATCTGGCCTCTATTTCATGGGCTATGAAATTTCACACACTTAGCATCATATTAAGCCCAATTGCTTGTAATTCACTAAAAAGCACCTTCCAGAATGAAAACCAGTTCTGATGTGAGGAGACCAGGAAGCAGAGAATAAAACAATGGTTACAAATACAATACTGTGAAATGTCAGATGAAAACATTTGAAATGGTGATGATGGGTGTGTTTCTGACCTAGTTCTGCTTAGCACCGCAGTTTAGCTTAGCCATAACACAGCAAGACCTACTGGTTAATTTCCGGCTGAGGTAGACAGGCCAGCACAGACATCTATGTGACCTTGCTAGATAAGAGAATGCTTGGTTTTTTAAAGAGATTTCAGTTCCTAATTCCCACTGAAATCAATGGGATTTATGTGGCCTAAATACCTTTACAAAACCTGGGTTTAGTCTCCCTTTGCCTCTGTTTGGCACTTGTAATATGGAGGTAAGAGAAGGAGTGTTGTAATCAAGACACAAGAAGTAATTCTTCTGCTCTACTCCGCGCTGATTGGGCCTCAACTGGAGTATTGTGTCCAGTTCTGAGCACCGCTTATCAGGAAAGATGTGGACAAATTGCATAGAGTCCAGATAAGAGCGACAAAAACGTGAGTTCCATGTCTCCGTGTGGCTCCCAGAAGCAGCAGCACATTCCCAATCCGGCTTCTATGCATAGGGAAAAGCCAGGAGGCTCCACACGCTGCCCATGCTCAAAGCACCGCACCTGCAGCTCCCATTGGCTGGGAATCATAGCTAATGGGATCTTCAGAGGCAGCGCTTGCAGACGGGACAGCTTGCCCACCCCTGGTCTAAGGCCACAGAATGTTCACAGTTACATGGCCCATGATGCCAGCCTCCATCATTCCCTTGTTAAATCTTCAAACAAGCCCCTTTGCGCTTTCTTCCATTCTGACCCCAAACTCAGGAGGAGCTCCCTCTAAACATCAGCAAAACGACCTCCTCGTCCCAAGGACTGTTTGACACTTTAATTATTCCCTGTCCAGCAGGCTTGCCATCTCCTTATGGACTTGCTGCTGCATTGTACCAGTTCTGTGGTATGCTTTGCTGGATGCAGGTTGTGATCCCACAGTGTTAATCTTTGGCAACTTTTATGAGCCTAGCCTGACCTGCTTGGTAATACCTGCCAGTGAATTTGCAGCACAGCCATGACCTCTGTCTTTTCAGTTATGGTGACCTCTTCACACACCTCAATGCTCTCGAGTGGGATATCCCTATGGCATTCAGGCCTCAGATCAGTAACAGGGGCTGTCTTTCAATCCTCTGCACAGAATATCGTCTTGACAATGGCTTCACTATTGTGATGCACTTTTAACCTGTTTATATGCACAGCCCGAGTTATTCCTGCTGTGGGGCCTGTGTACATTGCAGGTAACAGCATGATCCCTCCCCACCATCTCAGAAGGCCCCTCCAATCAATTTTGCAATTTGTACTTTTCCACAAGGAATAATTCCAGCAGCGGATCACATGCATCAACTGATCACCCACAAGAAGAGTAGAAACCCATTTATGCCATCAAATTGGGACCAGGGCCAAATTGGTTAACCAAGATGTCGGATAATGGTATGAATGGGAAAGTGTGAGGCTGCATCGCCATCTAGTAACCATAGGAGAGACTGCACTCTTCTGCACCCGTGTGTGCAAGATGTTGGGTTAATACTGAGAACGGGATAATAGAGGGTCAGATAAACAGGATTGTATTGTATTGTGATTATACCATTCTTTCTGAGCTACTTGGCTTCTCGTGAGGCTTTGCTTCACTATTCCAATAATAGACTTAGGGAAACCTAATTTAGGCTCCTCCCCATGAAAGGGAAAGGAGAGGTGAAGTGCTTCAGTAAGATCAACCTTATCAGAATGAAATGGTTCCATTTTTTGTTTCAAAAGGACATATGGCTTCATTATTTTATTTTATTTTTTATGAGATTGTGTCTTTTATGTTTTCTGGCACATATGGAGGGAAGTTAGAGAAATCATAAAATACTCTTGCTGGAAGTTTGCAATGTCTGGCTTATTTGCTTATTAGGAGCCAGAACAATAACATGGAAGAACCCAAAAATCAGAGGGAGAGAACGTAGGTTAATGCCTATAACAGAAAGGCACATGCACTGGGTACCTGCTGACTGGCTGCTGCTAATCCCCAATTGTGTGCTGCCCTACTGAGTTCCCTAGCATGCAAGGATGCCCAGGAACTCTGCCCAAAATTTGAAGTCACAGTATTCAATTTTAACACAACCACAAGTACACCAGAGCATCAAAATTTTAATATTTATAAGGTCTCTCCTTTTTTGTAACTCTTGTTTCTAAATATGCCATGTGGGACTTGAATCAAATTTCAGTGACTAATTATGATGTATGTGAAATCATCATTAATGTGTATTCTGTGTAGTTATGTTGTTGGCTTCTTTAGGAAATTTGTGAAAACAGGAACACTGGAAAGCCTGTCCCCCGCCCCGCACAAACATACCACACGTTTGCTGCCCACTGGTTTTGCCTGAGCAGTAGCATTGTGACCTCAGGGATAATGCACCACTCAGCACTCCCTCCCTCCAATTCATTTCCATACTTTTGGAGAATGACTAGCAACCTGCCTGCCATGGCAACAACTACCTTTGACAACTGATTCCCCCCTTATTACCAGAACATCATCACAGAAAGGAAGTTTGTAATGAAACAGAGGCAGATTTGGATAACCAGGATAGCCTCCTGCTGTGCTCACTTGGGTTTGTGATGTGGTGCGGTGCAGTGTTTCTTTTCAAAGGGCAATTGTTTGCTACTTTCCTTAGTAAGTAAGGACTAGGTGAAAATAAGATGAAAAATTCCAGCTCTTTTTCTTGGATATTGTTTATCTGCTTCTTGCACATTCAGGGTTATAGCTTAGAACTTTCACTGAAACTGAAGTTGAATAAAATGAGCTTTGTTTTAATACAGTTTAATTTAATTACTTTCAATACTCTGATCAACACAGCACTGAGTAGTGAAACTGGGATTTTCACAAAGATAACAATGGCAATAAAATATATACTGAAACAGCACATGAGTAAGAGCGTCATTGTTTGAACAGCACATATATAAAATATTTTCTTTCTATTAAAAAAACAAAGGAAATTAACAGAAAACTCTTCATTTAACATTACTTAAGTTTGCTTTCATCAATAAAAGAATTAGGAAATACAAAGCCAAGGTTTTTAAAAAGGATTAATAGGTTACAAAGTTAATCATTCTCAGGTTAGCAAATGTCCAAATAAGTGTTGCCCTGGCACCTTTAATTCAGTCCTCTTGTGCATTTGCAGGATGATGCAGACTTTAATTACATGATCCCATTTTTTTTTCACAGGTCCCCTTCCTTATTCAGTGCATAGCGTTTTCTTCTCTGGGGCTGTGCACTGAAGGAGTCTGTTGCCTGTAGGATTCCTGCCTAACTTGAGAATGCTTCACTTTGCAGCCTTTTGGTCCTTTGTGCATTTCCTAATTTGTATAGCTTCCTTTACTGATGAGAACAGTCTTTATGACAATGGATTTTTGTGTTTGTTTGTTTTTGGTATGTATCTATTGTTTATCTGTTCAGTGTTAATAGTGTCTGCTTTACAAGACAGAAAAAGTAAGGACATTCCCTAATACAAAGACCCTATGATCTAAGGAAGACTGACACATATAAAGAAAGCAGGATATGTAAAAGGAGGGAGAGATGGATGGCAGGCTGATGCAGGACCACTCAGACCATGAGGGGGTGCTTGGGAGGAGTTCATGAGCAGGGGATGAGTGGGGTTTCAGGAGATAGCTCTACAACCAGGGCCAAACAGGAACTGTGAATGTGTGCATCCAACAGCTTTCCTGGTATTTCAAGTTCTAGACTCCAATCTGGTTGAAAGGTGGCAGTTCAGAACCATCCCTAAATCACATTTAATTCAGCTGCGAAGTTTCACAGACACATGGTCATGCATGGGCAGACTCATTAAAATATAACAGAAGAAAGACAGTGTATCTCTTTTTCCACACCTCTCTTCCCCAGCCTGACCCCTGGTGCCAAAGCTTGTGGGGATGAGGAATTCACTTACTGCCCTCACTGCCGGGGGTGGGAAGCAGATTTCATTTCTTACCAGGGTTTCTATGCAGCCCTGCTGATAGAAGCTGCAGAGTGATTGTGTTGAATTGCTGCCTCCCCTCCACCCCCTCGGCCACTCACGTCAAGCCCCTTCTTGGTCAGCACCAGCCATCCGTTGTACTTTGTTGGCCACAGCAGAGGTTACAGCCATTCTGTGCTACTGTAACTTCCCCCTGATCAATTTTCTCCTCTGGGGACACTCTTCTAGAAAATAGTGTAGCTCTCATTTTTGCTCCCTCGCTGAAACACACTACCATGCTCAGATTCAGCAAAGCATTTAAACATGTGTTTAAGTGCTTTACTGACTAGGAATGGGACCTGAGACTTCATTTCCGGATATAGCACACAATGCAAGCAGGGAGCTGTAGCTCTGCAAATGGCAATTAGCATGGCTAAGAACATGGCCTCAGTACTTGGCACATATACTGATGTTTGGAGGTGCTCATACTTCAGCTAATGCAGTGCAAGAAAGATAATGCAGATGATGATGCAAAGTGGCTTGCAACCTGTCAACTCCATAAATCAATTTGAGCCATTTGCCTTACATATCTATTGTGTATTGCTACCTCTGGCATTATGGTTTGTTCTTAACTGTCGACATATTGAATCTATTACTGAACTTAACTCACAGCAACCTTATTTCAAAATTAAATGGATATTACTGCTTCTCTAAATGTGTGATTTGTTTCAAATATTGCTGGTACTGAGGTTCTAAGAGAGTTTGGATGAAGGGCAAAACATTACTTTTCATACTTTTGTACTATTTTCCAACTTTTTCCACTTGAAAAACAGGAAGAGTATGTGAAAGTGTTTGTTTCCTGTCCTCATCTTTCATATCAGCCTCTTGCTGAAAAGTTAGTACGTCTGGCAAATTTTCCAAGACCTGTGATTTATTGTTATTTCATTTAACTCAGTCTTCTTCCTACTTTTCCCATCCCTTCTCATGTGATTTATACCCGGAATGCTTACCTGGTGGGAAATAGGAGGGTATTATGGTTTGATTTCTGTTTTTCACATTCCTTCAATCAATTCTGGAGAGCCACAATTTCTTGATGGATTGCAAGGATATTGTTTTTGTCCAATAATTCCAGATCATTTACCATGAGAGTCAGATTCTTGATCTAGAGAAATAAAAATTCAGCATGACTTTAAATTGCAGTCAACTTTATTTCACAAACATTTTAGACTGGATTTATCATTCCAAAAAAGGTGCTGGAGAACAAGATTTAGGAAATGTTCCCAAGAATAAGTTTTAGCATGAACATCTGATCTCAAGCACATGTGTGTAACTACAAGAAAATGTTTCTGATTTTAGCCCTCAGTCATGTACCATAATGCTAAAGATCACCCAAAAATGCCCAATAAGGCTTACTTGATTATTAGCTGTTACCTGTAAACGAGTTCAGCCTTGCAGACGTGTCTTGAAAGTTTACCTGCCCAGATTAATAATCTACTTATTTAATGCTGAAGAAGACAGTGAAGAAACTAATGATATTTTACTTACCATCAAAAGCAATTATTCACTGAGGTGAGTGAGTGATAATAAATTTGACAATCTGATTTATTGAATCTTGGGAAGGGGTTCTTGATTTTATATTGATTGGGTCACTACCCTAATAAGTTAAGTTTTTAATTATATTTGCTGGAGCACAGAAGCTTTCAGGCATGGGTGCCCATAAATCAATATTATAATAATGTAGACAATATATTTATTTAATATAGCAGCATCCAAGAACTTTAGCTTTCAGTCACACAAATGATAAAAATGGCCATTTTCTGTCACATATGAAGAAACATGCTAACATGCTCACGGCTTAGATTTGCTTTAATTGACACTGATTTATATCCAGAGTAACTCCACTGACAATAGTAGAGGCACTCCAAATTTGACTGGTGTAACAGAACTGAATGTTTCTGAATGGGAGAATAACTCTCATACTCTACCTCCATATATAGTTATTCAACAATCACATTGCTTCCAACAAGTGTGGATTTCAGCTGAGTGACCAGTCTCTCCATTTCACCGATTTCCAGTTTCAGTAACTGAAAGTCCAACTCCATGTAAGAAACACTGGTTGACTCCATATATTCCACCTTGATTATTAGGTTTCATATTTTCTGTTCATACATTTCACTTGATTTGATACATTGGCTAACCTAAAAAAACCAAGCACATTTTCAAGTTCAGTTTAGCAAATATAACAGGCATGTTTGACATCTTCTTTACATCTGTGCAATCTCACTGGGACTGCATGTGCATTACTGAGGGCAGAATTTCATTCATAATCTTCTCTTTTTTATTCCTCACTGTAACAAGGGAAGCCACATTGTGAGCAACCCCTCATGGCCAGAAGTCACCCTGAAACATCTGCCTCTGTTTCCCCCATAAGAGCCCCTTATGCAGACTCCACACTCTTTTTCTGAGGTCAAAATACCCCTCCTTGGGGCTTGGGTTTATTCACCAAATATAAACTAAAAATAAAACTCAGAGTCCCATATTAAAATCCAACAAGCAAATCTTTCTCTTCCTGCTCTCAAGCCTCCCTGCCTGGAGAGCTTTTGCTGTCTTTCTCCTGCTCTCTCAGGGTTCCCCTTGCCTTAGCAGGTTACTGACAGCACTTCCTAGCTGGAATCTTAGGCTACATTTATACTGTCCTGCAGGTCTGACTTCAAGGCTCACTAAAATGCTGCTCTATAACTCTCTCGTGTAGATACCAGGGACTTGACCTAGCAGGTTCCTTCTTCACACAAATGTAGTTCTGTTTGAAGAGGATTACATGAAGGCAAACTAGGAACCTTATGGGCTGCACCTGCAGCATCCACACAAGCGAGTTACAGTGCAGCATTTCGGTGCACATTGCTATTCACACCCCCCATGGTCCAAACTGCTGGACAGTGTAGATCGGGGTGCCCAACCTATGGCCTGTGAACCATACACAGACCATCAGAGCATTTGATAAGGCTTGTGACCTGCTTCAACACAATATACTAATGGCCTATTCCATTAGCATTTTTCCCATCAGATGTCTGACGAAGTGGGTATTCACCCACGAGAGCTTATGCTCCAATACATCTGTTAGTTTTAAAGGTGCCACAGGACTCTCTGTTGCTTTAGGTGAAACAGTTATTTTAGCTTTTAGGTAGAATAATTGCTGCACAGCAGCCTCTGCAGATGTGGAACCACTAAACAGATAGCTGGAAAAATATACCTTTGCACATATATCTGTAACCCTTCTGCCCACATATATCTGTAACCCTTCTGAGTTGGCAGCAACAAGGTTCGGGTTCAGTATCTAGGGGTTCCGTTTCAATAACGCAATGCAAAACTGGATTGAGCCCCACCCGGTGACCTGGGACAATTACATACCATCCCCTGGGTGCCTCTAAGAGGCAATACTTCCCCTCTCACAAGCACAGAGTCTGAGTGTAGCAGAAAATGTTTAACAACATGAGGTAAATGACATCAGCATTAAATTGGGAAAACATCACAAACAGGATTCATAACACAAACCATGAGCAAAAAACCCACCCCAAAAGTCTCTTGAGTCCAGCAACCTAAGAATCACCCAAAAGTCTCTGTCCCTGGTCAGTACGGCCCCAGAGTTAAAAAGCTTATCTGTAGAGTCTTACCCCCCACCCAGCCTAGGTGGAAATGTGGGGGGAGGGAGAAAGGGGCACACAGGTATTAAGGGGCACCTTACGTGCTGTGAGGCCTACTGCCCCACCTCTCTGCTGCAGCCTTCACCACAAGCTGCTCTACTCCACCAGCCACTCCACTTCTCCAGCTGTCTTGTGAGCCACTCTAGCTGTCCCATAAACTTCTCCGCTCTGCTCATCATCCTGTGGGCTGCACAAACCACCCAGCAAGCTGCTCTGCTCTACCAGCCACTTAGCAATAAATCTTCAGGCTTCCCCACTAGTTAAAACAGCACTCGGTGATTTCAGCTCATAGTAGGGGAGCCCCAGTGCTGATGCACCACTGGTCCAAAGTGAATTCAGCATAGCAGCCTGTAACTAGACTCTTAATGGAACCAAAATTAGCTCTGCTATTCAACAGTGAAGAGAAAAAGCAGTGCAAGCGGTGTTTCAGACCCTCAAAAGGGACCCATACCATCAAGTACAAATACCTATCTATCCAGCACAGCACAGCACAGCACAGCTCTCAATTCACAAGGTTTTGGAACCCATGTCCCTTGTCTAGCTAGTGCTACTTACATGATGATGAGAATCTCTGTCATAAAACAGTTCATTGTCCTTGATTCACATAATCAGGGTAACAACACTTTATTCCTCCTGCCCCAATAACAGAGAAACTAGGGATCCCACTCTGTTTATTAACACAGCGCTCTGCTAATGCACTCAGATAATATGAGCACCATGCAAGACCCACACTAGCTTCTTTTATACAGATAAAAAGGGTGCAAACTTAACAAGAGGACAAAGAAAGCAGAACTGGCAAGTTTACCGGAGGCTATACATACATATTCAATTTCCTTACTAACTTTTACACATCTCCGGCTAATGTTCTACCATTAGCTTAAGGGACTCATTATTTATACCTTAATGTTTCTTTTCCTGACACCTGTATTTCAACATTCCTTATTTCTGCTTAAAGGTACATACAACATTTCTTTAATCCTTTCTATTTTTATAATAAATTCATTCTACTTTAACAATTTTAGAATTGAATGCACCAACAAATGTAACTGAACTAAGACATGTACCAGGGATGGTAAATTACCTTAGTGGATACCTACAAGACCTTTCTTCAATGACAAAACCACTGAATTACCACTGTTAAAGTCCAACACATCTTGGCTATGGGGACCAAATCAAGAAATTGCCTTGAAAGGATAAAATAAATGATCTAAATGGCTCTGGTTCTGAAGTGCTGTGATGTGAACAAACCCACAGTGGTCCATGGAGATGCAAGCAGCTCTGGCCTGGGTGGTGTATTGATGCAACAACATGGTTCTGAGTGGAAGCTAGTTGCATTTGGCTCTTGCACCCTCATAGACGCAGAAAAATGATGTGCACAGATTGAAGAGGAGTGCCTGGGACATGTATGGGCATGTGAGAACTTTTCCAGATTTCAGTGTGGATTGGATTTATTTACACTGATAACAGACCATAAACTGCTTGTAATCCTCATCAGTGGGAAAGACCTGGATCAAGCCCCGCTGAGATGCTAAAAAGTCTTTTGATAAGCTTAGTGCAGTTTAACCCAATAGATAAATATGTTCCTGGGAAAATCTGGTAGTAGCAGACACTCTATCACAGACCCTGGAATCACACTCAAGTTACCTGTGAGCTCAAAGATGACATAAAGGCATACACATGGATGCTATGGACACATACAGACCAGTGTCAGATAAAAGACAACCCCAACTACAAACAGCAATCTGGACAGACACACAACTTCAGGAAGTTCTAAGTTACATTGGGGCGGCTGGCCCAAGTATCTAAAGGACACTATAGAAATGACAAAAGACTAATTTGTGGAGCCATGGACAATATAGCGAGTCAAATGAAATCATGGTTATAGGCAATTGTATCATAATTCCAAACTAAAGAAGAGGAGAAATCCTAAACCTCATCCAGGAAGGATATTAAGGATTAACTAAATACCACAAACATGCCAACCAGTCAGTGTGGACAGAAAGAATAACGACTAAATTATTGGCATGTGAATACTGGAGAACTAACAGATCAACCCAACACAAAGACCCTTTAATAACAACAGTCTACCTGAGAGACATTGAAAACACTAGCTGCAGATTTATGCAAAATTCAGAGGACATCACAGGCATTGTGAACTATTTTCCCAGCTCTATAGAAGGAATGTACTTGAAAGACAAAACGTGCCACAGTATTATTGAGAAACTGAAATGCACTTTTGCTTACTTTGATATTTCAGAAGAACTAGTGATAGACAACAGACCACAGTTCACTGCAGCAGATGTAAATTGTTCTGAATGAAGTATGATTTTGATCATATTATTAGTGGTCCACATTACCCACAAGAAAAGAGAGAGACTGAGAGAATTGTACAGATAGCCAAGAAAATCCTACAGCAGGAAGATCCATTCCTTGCTCTTCTGAGTTACAGATCTGTACCAATTGCTGTTACTGATGGGATCCCCTGATGCTCGCTCAGCACATGGGGCTCTCCAGCCTCGTACTCCCCAGCGTGTACTCTAGGAGGTGAAGGTCGCTTTACAGCCCGCTGCTTGGGCCTACCTCAACCGGGTCCTGCGAGAGGGCATGCCCCGCCCACCCTCCACCCCTGGCCCCATGGACATTTTTATCTGGCCTCTGCTCCATGGACCCAATCGCCCCCTCACCGTTTTACTGCGAGGCGGCTGCACGATCTGCAGCCAGTTCTGTTCCAGACCCTGCCAAGGAAACATCTGTACATGCTTGTGCTCCACACTCTTTACTACCTCACCCTTGTGTCCTGCTCTGATACTAAATGGCGGGACCTCCTGCCACCTCTCGAGGGTGAGAAGCCCCGGTGGGCCAGCTCTGCTCTGGTCTGAGGCCTGCCGGGGATGTCAGTTGGCTGCTCCTTCACGGGGCTGTGAGCATGGGCGTGTACTTGGCCCCATTCACCCCTGTCCCCAACACTTGCCCTTTTTGTGGCGTGACAGAGACCCTGGTGCACATTTATTTGGAGTGTGCCAGATTGCAACCTCTTTTCTGGCTCCTCTTGAAGATCTTATTGCGTTTTTGGTTGCACTTTTCCCCTCACTTTTTATCTATGCACTTCCCAATCATGGCCCCACAAAGTAGCGGGATCTCCTTATCAAATTCCTCTTGGCCCTGGCCAAACTAGCCATCTACAAAACCAGAGAGAGAAGGTTGGCTGACAGGATTTCCTGCGACTGTGGGGCCTATTTCTGCTCCTCCGTCCATTCACGCATCCAGGCAGAGTTCCTCTGGGCGGCATCCACTGGCTCCCTTGACGCCTTCGAGGAGCAGTGGGCGTTTTCTGGGGTTCTCTGCTCAGTGTCCCCATCAGGTTCCCTTCGTTTAGCCCTATAACCTCACTCCCAATCCTGTTTTTTCATTAATTGTCCCCTGTACTTATTTGGTGTCATGGACCTGTGGATCCTCCCCTTAGGCTCGGGGGAGGTCCTTTAGAAGTGGGTGGGCTTCACCTGCCCATCTCCTGGATACCAATAGGACCAGACTCCTGTACCTCACTGGCCTGGGTCTGTCACAATATGAACAGTCAAGAATTGTAGAAAACTGATAAAGTAAGCAAAGGCATACAAGGAGAAATCCATAGCTAGCAGAATTAAGGACAATTGGAAGCAATTTTTAAAGTATACTAGCAACAAAAAGAATCCTGAACATGGTATCAGTCTATTTACTGGACAGAAATGGAGGAATTATCAGTAGTAATGCAGAAAAAAAACAGGAGTGTTCACTATATATATTTTATTCCATATTTGGGATAAAGTCAGATGATGTAGTCATATCACATGAGGACAAGGATGACGATAAAGAGAAAACTCAGGAGAATGTTAAACAGCAGCTACCATTAGACATTTTAGAATCAGTGTGTCTGGATAACTTGCAACCAAGAGTTTTAGAAGAAGTGGCCAAGAAGCTGTCTGAATCATAAATATTGGTTTTCAGTAACTCTTTGAACACTGGGGAAGAGTGAAAAGACTAGAAGAAAGCTAATGTTGTGCCACTATTTGAAAAGGCTGAACAACATGACCTAAGGAATTGTAGACCTGTGAGCCTGACATTGATTTCAGGCAAAATAATAGAACTTCTAATATGGAACTCATTTAATACAGAATTAAAGAGTGTAATATAATTAATGTGAATCAACATGGTTTTATGGAAAATGGATCCTGTCTAATTATCTTGATACCTCTTTTTGGTGAAATTATAAGTTTTGTTGATAAATAGCATCATCGTGATTATGGACTAAAAAGTGGTTACCTGACAAGTGGAGCCACTGATAAGTTTAAGGTGCAAATTGCATAGGTCACTAATAACCAGTTCCTTTCTCAGGGAACGACCTAAGATTTTTATCTAGTGAGACTGGTGAATCAGACAAATAGAAATAAGAAGTATAAATCCAAATAAATCCAAGCATAATTATATGAAAACAAATACATATAACACAACATCCTCCTATTTATGCACTCTTATGGTGTCCTTGTGTATCCCAAGCTACTATTGTAAACTATTGTTAAATCTTATAACATTAGGTTAAGCTGTCATGCTAACTCCTTTCGTACACAGGCTATAATAACTACTAACAGACCCACTAGACCTCATCTTATTGTCAAGCCTTCATTAGTTCATGCACAGATTATTATGTAAACCTATTAGCAAGTCTTGCATTACAGCTCTGATATCTTCTATTTTGCTATCTTCAAACATTTTAATATGCCTTAACATGTGATATATAATCTAATCTTGCAACACAGATTAGGTCAGTGTTACAGGTCAACACAGGTCTCAAAATGTAACTGTAAACTGGGATTTATCATTGAGTGGCTGTGTTTCTAGTGGGGTCCCACAGGGGTCAGTTCTTGGCCTTATGTTATTTAACCTTTTTTATCAAAGACCTGGAAGAAAACAAAGTCATCTCTGATAAGGTTTGAAGATTACAACAGACTGGGGGAGTCGTAGATAATGAAAAGGACAGGTAACTGATACACAATGATCTGGATCACTTGGTAAACTGGACACAAGCATATAATATATGTTTTAGTATGGCTAAATGTGAAGTTATGTATTTAGGAACAAAGAATGTAGACCATGCTTATAGGATGGGAGACCTTATCCTGGGAAGCAGTGACCCTGTGAAAGACTTAGGTTTGCCAACCCTCCTGGATTGGCCAGGAGCCCCTTGCAATCGAGTTGAATTTCCTGGAGGCTACTGAAGCCAGTCCAGGAGATTTTAGGTGGCAGCGCAGCAGGGCAGGCAGGCTCCTAGACAAAGGCTCAGCTAGGGAACTCTGCACGCTGCCCCTGCCCGGGGCAGAAACTCCACAGCTCCCATTGGCGAGGAACTGCAGCCAATGGGAACTGTGGGGGCAGAACCTACAGGCTGAGCCACCTAGCCATCCCTGAGCCTAGGAGCTAGACATGATGGTCACTTCCAAGAGCCGCCTGACGTAAGCACCACCCAGCTGGAGCCTGCACCTCTCACCGCGTCCCACATCTCAACCCCTTGCCCAGCCCTGAGCTCCATCCCACACTCAAACTCCCTATCAGACCCTACATCCCTCATACCCTCATGCACCACAGTCCCCTGCCCCAATTCTTTGTTCCTTCCCTCACCCAAGTTCCCTCCTGGAGCCCACATACCTCACTCTCTCCTACAGCCCAACCTTCTGCTCCAGGCTCAGCATGAAGCCTCTTCCCACAATCCAAAATTCTTGGTCCCACCTCCCAGCCTAGAGCACGCATCCCCTCCCATACCCCAACTGCCTGCCCAAGCCTGGTGAAAGTGAGCGAGGGTGAGGGAAAGCGAGTGACAGAGGAAGGCGGATGGATTGAGTGGGGACAGGGCCTCAGAGAAGGGGCGATCCAGGGACATGGCCCTGGGGAAGAGGCATGGGTATTTGGGATTGTGCAATAAGACATTTGGCAACCCTAGAAAGACTTGGGGCTCATGGTGGTTAATCAGCTGAACATGACCTCCCAGTGTGATGTTACGGCCAAAAGAATTAATACTTGGATGCATAAAAAGAGAAATAATGAAGGAGGTTAAATTACTTCTGTAGTTTGCCCTAATTCTACCCCTACTGAGTAACTGTGTCTAATTCTGTTGCCCAATATTTAAGAAGGATTATCAAAGAACCTACATAGATGTCAGCAGAGTCAGAATGAGCTCTACCCTGACATCTGGTGGTGAGCTGTGGAAAAGGACTTCAGGGGCTGAACACGTCTGCATGGTCACACCCACCTGGGACTGCTTGCCCAAATGGTCGCTTTGGCTCCTGTGGGAATCACAGTCTCCTTGTTATTGGGGCATGTGTAATAAAGTGTTTCTATCCTGGTTATGTGACTCAAGGACAGTAGAACTGTACTTGGCACTTTATGATGGATGGATTCGCCCTCAAGCTGGTAGCACTCACTAGGCAAGGGACATGGCTTCCAAAACCCAGTGAGCTGACAGATGAATGGCTGGGTGGGTTGGCTGTATAATAACAGAGCTAATTTTGACTTTTTTTGGAGCCTTGTTACATGCTGCAGAGTTGAAATCACTGATTCCTAGGTTTACATATTAACTTTAGTTTGGGCAAGTGGTTCTGAGTATGCTAGCACAGGGGCCCCCTACTAACAGCTGAATAGTAGAATATTAGTAGAATAGTAGAATATTATAGCACACAGCAAGCAACTGGAGAAACTGTTCTCCCTGACAATCAGGAACTGTATATCACCTTGGAGCCAGTACCCTTCTAACCCACCCAAGGCCAGGTACCAGACATTGAAGACAAAGAAGGGACCTCTGGTGAGTGTACCTTTGTAAATATAATACATGGTTTAAAAGCAAGTGTGTTTAATGATTAATTTGCCCTGAAGACTTGGGACGCATTCGTGGCCAGAACAGCTACTGGAAAAGTCAGTTAACGTGTCTGGGGATGGGGTGGAAATCCTCCAGGGACATCTCAATGAAGCTCTCCTTGATGTACTTCCAAAGCCTTTGCAAAAGGTTTCTGGGGAGGGCAGCCTTATTCCATCCTCCATGGTAGGACACTTAATCACGCCAGGCCAGTAGCACATAGTCTGGAATCATTGCATAACAAAGCAGGGCAGCGTATGGTCCCGGTATTTGCTGGTATTCAAGTAACATCTGTTCTTTGTCTCTCTGTATTATCCTCAAGAGAGTGATATCATTCATGGTCACCTGGTTGAAATAGGGGAATTTTATTAAGGGGAAATTCAGAAGTGACTGTTCCTGTTGGACTGTTTGCTTGTGGCTGAAAAATCATCCCCACTGTTAGCCACGTGGTGTGGAGAGGGGTGAAGCGATCATCCTAGAGAAGTGTGTGTGTGTGGTTGGGGGGTTAGCTGGGTTTGTGCTGAACATTAACCCTAAAACCGCAGCCCCTCCTTTTAAATGGCCAACTCATTTTAAATGGCCAACCCAACGGGTGCTTGATATGGGAAATACGAGTGCTGCTGTTTGAAACCATTCCCACACGTTATGAAGGTTAAAGAAGCCAAAAGACTGTGGCTTACCATGGCTGCCTGCTAGCTGAATTCTGTTGCCTGCCGGCCCTGCGTGTGTGGTCTCTCACACCAAACTGGCAGGCCCTCAGTATAAGAGGCAAAATGCGACCTTGTACCGAAAGCACATGTGCTATGTAATGTTAACAGCTTGGTTCACCATGAAAGAGTCTTCCCATTGTTCTCTAAAATGTGTCTTTTTAAATACTAGTCTCCTTTTTTTTCCTCCCGCAGATGCAAATGTTTCAAAGCTCCCCCTATCATCTCTGTCCCAGAGGCTAGCACAGATAAGAAGGTGAAAAAAAACACGCTTGCACTGAAATATTCTCTGAGGTCATGCAGTCCTCCTGCATCGAAAGAGCTCAGCAGAATGGGTGGAGGCAGACAAAATGAATGCAAGGACAGGAGGGACACACAAGAGGATAGATGAAGGGAGCAAGATGATGGATGGCGTCAGCATGATGAGAGGAGGCAGGAAGCAATGCTGAGGCTACTGGAGGATCAAACTGATACGCTCCGCTGTATGGTTGAAGTACAGGAAGGGCAGCAGGAGTTCAGACCACCGCTGCAGCTCCTGTGTAACCAACCACCCTCCTCCAAGTTTCATAGCCTCCTCACTCAGACACCCAAGAAAGTGGGGGGGAGGGAGCCTCAAGTCACCCAACCACTCCACCCCAGAATCCTGCCCAAGTAAACAGAAAGCTGGCATTCAATGAGTTTTGAAGTGCAGTGTGACGTTCTCCTTCCCTTCTCCTCTCCTCCACCACCTCTCCCAGTCTACCTTGGCTGTTATCCCTCTCTTTGTGTGACGAATTTAATAAAGAATGCTTGAATTTGAAACAACAATGACTTTATTGCCTCTGCAAGCTGTTATTGAAGGAGGGATGGGAGGGTGGTTGGCTTACAGGGAATTAGACTCAACCAAGGGGGTTTTCATCAAGGAGAAACAAACAGAACTGTCACACCGTAGCCTGGCCAGTCATGAAACTGGTTTTCAAAGCTCCTCTGACGTGCAGCACGCCATGCTGTGCTCTTCTAACCGCCCTGCTGTCTGGCTGCGCATAATCAGCGGCCAGGCAATTTGCCTCAACCTCCTGCCCTGCCATAAACATCTCCCTCTTACTCTCAGATATTGTCAAGCACACAGGAAGCGGTCATAACTATGGGAATATCGGTTTCGCTGAGGTCTAACTGAGTCAGAAAACTGTGCAAGTGTGCTTTTAAACATCCAAATGCACATTCTACCACCATTCTGCACTTACATAGCTCCTGACTACTGTTCAGGGTGCCTGTGTATGGCTTCATGAGCCATGGCATTAAGGGGTAGGCTGGGTCCCCAAGGATATCTATAGGCATTTCAAAATCCCCAACAGTTATTTTCTGGTCTGGAAAGTAAGTCCTTTGCTGCGGCTTTTCAGACAGACCAGAGTTCCTGAAGATGTGACCGTCCTTTCCTGGCCATCCCATGTTGATGTTGGTGAAACGTCCATTGGGATCCACCAGTGCTTGCAGCACCATAGAAAAATACCCCTTTTGATTTATGTACTGGCTTCCAGGGTGGTCCAGTGCCAAGATAGGGATATGCGTTCCATCTATCGCTTCACCACGGTTAGGGAATCCCATTGCAGCAAAACCATCCACTATGACCTGCACATATCCCAGAGTCACTACCGTTGATAGCAGCAGCTCAGTGATTGCATTGGCTACTTGGATCAGTGCAGCCCTCACAGTAGATGTACCCACTCCAAAATGATTTCCACCGGCTGTGTGGCATTGCAAGCTTCCAGAGGGCTATCGCCACTTGCTTGTGAACTGTGAGGGCTGCTCTCATCTTGGTATTCTTGTGCTTCAAGGCAGGGGAAAGTAAATACCAAGTTCCATGAAAGTGCCCTTATGCATGCAAAAATTTTGCAGCCACTGGGAATCATCCCAGACCTGCAACACTATGTGGTACCACCAGTCTGTGCTTATTTCCCGGTCCCAGAATCAGCATTCCATGGCATAAGCTTGCCTCATTACCACCAGGATGTCCAAATTGCCAGGGCCCGTACTTTGAGAGAAGTCTGTGTCCACGTCCTCCTCACTCGCGTCACCGCGCTGCCATCGCCTCCTCACCTGCTTTTGCAGGTTCTGGTTCTTTATATACTGCAGGATAATGTGCAAGGTGTTTACAATGCTTATAACTGCCATGATGAGCTGAGTGGGCTCCATGCTTGCCCTGGTATGGCGTCTGCAGGACAGCAGAGTTGCAGCAGAAGTGCTGGCTGACGACGAATGTCATGAGAATAGATATTTATAGAGAAAGATGAGAGGACCTGTGAAGTGGATTCATGAGATCAGGAGAACACAGTTGCAGTGGATTCAGGAGCCCATGACAGCCAACATGGAGAAATTGACTATCGAGAAAAGAGCAGGAGAGCAGAGTTGCAGCAGAATCAGTGGCTGGATGACCAGTTTTGCAGACCTACTGAACCATCTGCTGCCAGCAGGACCAGGACACAACAACAGCAGTGTTGGTGAGCTGAGCTGAGCAGGTTGCACACTTGCTGTGGTATGGTGAGACAAGAGCAGGAGAGCAGAGTTACAGTGGAAGTGGTGGTTTGATGATGATGGTTAGCAGTCCTACTGCACCATCTGCTGAAAACAGTATGGCATCGGCACGGAAAAAAGGCTCAAAACAATTGTCTGCCATTGCTTTCACGGAGGGAGGGTCGACTGATGCCATGTACCCAAAACCACCTGCGACAATGTTTTTGCTCCATCAGGCATTGTGAGCTTAACCCAGAATTCCAATGGGCAGTGGAGACTGCAGGAACTGTGGGATAGCTACTCACAATGCAACGCTCCGAAAGCTAGCCATGGTACTGTGGATGCACACTTCCCTGGTCCTTCTCACATGAACAGAGAGCAACAATACTCGAAGTCCGAAGGTGCAAACAATTCAATGTTTATTGGGGTGAAGTTCCAGCAAGCTTAAATCCAAGTTCTTTTTTCCTTATTTTTGAATCCCAACTTACTTCCTGATTGCCCCTAATTTATATAGTAATATTCTTAGCTATACCTTAACAAATCATTCTACTAAAATTTACCTAACTAATCCTAACATATGTCCCTGCCTGCAGGTACATGGGATCTTGGGGAGCAATTACCACACAGGTGGGGTGCCAATTAATTTCTTTATTAAAGGGAAAAAGAAGTGGGTGGAATTTAACAATGAAATACGATGGGATGGGGTGTATAGGGTGTTTACAATAGACAATGATGGGGGGTTCTTCTTATTGAACAGTGTAGGGAGTTCTAACAGTGGGGTACAGTAAGTGGGGTTCAGCACAATGGGATACAGTACAGTCAATAAGCGTATCAAAAAGAAATGCAAAATAAAATGGTAGCTTCTATGTAAAATGGTCAACAATCTTAGATAGAATGTATTAAGTGGTTAGTGGCCTTATACACAATGTAACACAATGGTATCAATGCAAATACAAAGTATATCAGAAAAGTGGAAGCAACCAATGGGGTGTTATAATTACAAGTAAAATGTGAATATAAGTGAATTTATGCAATGTAACTGTATAAAAGAAAAGTAATGACTTAATTTGTGAGGCTAGGATAGCAGATAATCTGTCAAGGAACAGGAGGGGAGAGGGGAGGGGAGTGAATGATTAGTGGCAACTGATGAGAGGAGAGTGCGGCTGGAAGCAGCGAGAGACTCTGATGCCCTGCAGGGTAAGGACAGTGGAGCAGCGTGATAGTGATCTTCGGTAGGGGAGGGGCAGCGGAAAAGTGTAAAGAAGGGCTAGAGAGAGGTTTAAGCAACAAGCGGACACCAAAAACAAAGGAAAAAAAGCGGCAAAGGGTTTGGGAAGTTTCACAGGGGGAGAAGCAGCAAGGAGTTGGGAAGTTCGGAGGGTGATGCAGACATGGTGGGGGGGGAAGCAGCAAGGAGTTGGGAAGCTCGGAGAGAGTGCAGATGTGGGGGAAAAAGCAGCAAAGGGTTATAACAGGGCGACACGGAGAAGTACGCAGAGGGGGAGATTGGAGCGGGGGAAAAACAGACATGGGAAAGTTCAGGGAGAGATCGGGACAGCGGGGAGACGAATTTAAGCAGCAGAAACCTTATCTATCTTAACCAATTACTAGGCAAAACAACAAATATCACAATTCTAAGCAAAACTATAACAAGCAACTATACGGAGCAGCAAAACAGTAAACTATAACAAGGCAGGTGAACTTACAAGCTCTACAGTCTTAACAAACTATGACTTATTAAACTAAAAAAAACAAAACCTATGGTGCACCTTATGCTATGGGGAAGTTACAGAGGGTAGAGAGGTATGTGCCTAGGATCCAGCTCCCAAGGAAGCTAAGGGATGATAGCTGAAAGCAGAGAGGCCCGAGGCAAAGCCCACAGGAGCAGAGCTTAGCAGCGGCACAAACTTATTTTTAGCAGCAAAGCGCCGCGGAGTTTAAGAGAGGTTTTAAGACACAAACCAAGGTTTAGCTTGAGTGTGTGTGCTGGGGAAACAGAGCCAGCAGCTAAAATAATAAAATAAAAGTAGGGAAAGTTTCACAGAGGGATTCTTACCAGTCCCCAAGGCAGCAACAAAGGCAGAAGCAGCAGCAACATCAGAAGAAGCAAGGAGGGCTCGGTACAGTCTCAATAATCAGGAGATCTCTCAGGTAGCAATTCGTTCTTCGTGGGGGGGGGGGGTTAAAAAACCGGGAGTACGCTCAAAAATAAAATGAGAGCGGAGAAAGGACCCCCCAAAACCCCTGGCTGATCAGACCAGACAGCAATGCAGGAACCTTTCTGATATTTGTTTCAAAAATGTCTGTTTTTAAAGGCAAACTCAGGCAATTTCCCACCAGTAATCCTGATAGGCTCCCTCTGTCACAGGGGAGGAGGCACAGGGAAAAACTGCAGGTTAAGCACAGAAACATGTCTGGGCAGAGTCCTGTGCAATAGGTGACTCAAAAGCACATGAGGCCTATGATTCATGCCCAGGATCTTAAAAACACAATAGGTCTTGCAGCTCTGGACATTGCATGCCCTACACCAAGCCCAGGTTCAATGAGGTGATAACAGGACTAACCCTTTGAACAGGGCAGTGGTCCCATTTAGCACGCAGCACAAGTGGCCATCCCTTTGAGAAGGGCAATGGCTCTTGTTAAACAACTTAAGGGCCCTCCCTTTGAGAAGGGCAGTGGCCCTGGTAAACAACTTAACAGCCAGGGAAGGGCGGCCACAGGAGGAGAACAAAAACAAAATAGAGTATGGGGACAGCTGTAAGAAACAAAATAGAATAGGGGGATAGCTCTAACAGACAACATATTGTAACATGATTAGCTAACCAATTATATCCCACCACCTTAATTAGTTTACACCCAGCAAAATTAATTATACAACAGACAGAAACAATCACAGAACCAGACAGAGACCATGCAAATAAACATACAAAACAATACAGAAGTGAGGATTTCACAACTACAAGTATAAAGACATACGGGTTTTACAACTACATGTACACAAACATAAGAGTTCTCCCGCTGTGTCTATTTATAAGTGAGTTCTTACCAGACAGAAAACTATCAAACTACATTTTCTTTTACATGTTCTAGGCTCTTCCCTTTCTCTGGAGATAATATATCGAATCACCTTCCTAACAGCCCCAGATTGCCTTATTTCAATATGACTAAACAGGGCCTCAGACTGTCACAGTGAGAGAAGGCCCTTACACAGATAGACAATGATTTTGATTCTTTCTTTTATTCCTCTTTAACTAGCTAAGTGATAAGAATACACCTAAATTCTTGAAGTATAGGCCTTTGCAGACAGGCCCGAATATCTATATCCTAACAGTTCTTTTTGACAATATGTGAATATGGACACCGAGCAGCTCTCACCTGTCTTATCGATGGACCCTTACACAAAAAATAATTTCTTAGATGTGTTCCCTTGCGATTGGCTCCCTGGTGGCAAGCTGTCTCAGAGACCCCTAGGTTTGGTGGTCAACATGCATCCACACAACCAACCAGGTGACCACTGGCTTGCTTTGTATCTGGTGGAGCACAACGGTGGAGAGTTTTTTGACTCACAGGAATCTCCCAAACAGTGTTGTTTCCTAGAAGCATTATGAAATTTTTAACCAAAAATGCCATTGACATTGTGTTTCATACTAGTCAATTAGAAGACCACCTCTCTGTCGCCTGTGGCTATCACTGCATGTTTTTCTTACATCATCGTAGCAAGGGTTTATCTGTTCACCAGATTTTAAAATTATATTCTAAAGACTTAGTGCAAAACAACCAGATGTACAAAAAATACAAAATGTAAATTCTCGGGCATACCTAGACTTACGCAAAATGTGTTTCAGCAAACCCAGACATGTGTATCTTGCAACGATTTTAAAAACTATGTTACCCAAACAAGCACCCCAGATGAAGGGTTTAAAGACAATTGATGTTTGGTGAGATTTTTGGGTTTTTTTTAAACCAATGACAAATTCAGAAAAAGTACACACACACACATACACACACTTATAGAAAATGTTCAATTTAAAGCAAAACATTACCAATTTTAAATATATATTTTTAGAATATGAAAAACATCACACACTGAGCCATTGGGATCTTTTAGCCAATTTTTGTTTTTTAGAGGACAAAAAAGAGGTCACTGTTTCTTGATCCACTCCGGTGTCGGAGGTCATAAAATCATAGAGACATAGAATATCAGGGTTGGAAGGGACCTCAGGAGGTCATCTAGTCCAACCCCGTGCTCAAAGCAGGACCAATTCCCAACTAAATCACCCCAGCTAGGGCTTTGTCAAGCTGGGCCTTAAAAACCTCTAAGGAAGGAGATTTCACCACCTCCCTAGGTAACCCATTCCAGTGCTTCACCATCCTCCTAGTGAAATAGTTTTTCCTAATATCCAACCTAAACCACCACCACTGCAACTTGAGACCATTATTGCATGTTCTGTCATCACGTACCACTGAGAACAGTCCAGATCCATCCTCTTTGGAAATCCCCTTTCAGATAGTTGAAAGCAGGTATCAAATCCCCCCTCATTCTTCTCTTCTGTAGACTAAACAATCCCAGTTCCCTCAGCCTCTCCTCATAAGTCATGTGCTACAGCCCCCTAATCATTTTTGTTGCCCTCCGCTGGACTCTTTCCAATTTTTCCGCAACCTTCTTGTAGTGTGGGGCCCAAAAGTGGACACAGTACTCCAGTTGAGGCTTCATCAATGCTGAATAGTGGGGAATGATCACATCCCTTGATCTTCTGACCATGCCCCTACTTATACAGCCCAAAATGCTGTTAGCCTTCTTGGCAATGTGGGCACACTGTTGACTTATATCCAGAATCTCATCCACTGTAACCTCTAGGTCCTTTTCTGCAGAAGTGCTGCCTAGCCATTTGGTCCCTAGTCTGTAGCAGTACATGGGATTCTTCCATCCTAAGTGCAGGACTCTGCACTTGTCCTTGTTGAACCTTATCAGGTTTCTTTTGGCCCAATCTTCTAATTTGTCTAGGTTCCTCTGTATCCTGTCTCTACCCTCCAGTGCATCTACCACTCCTCCAAGTTTAGTGTCATCTGCAAACTTGCTGAGAGTGCAATCCACACCATCCTCTAGATCATTACTGAAGATATTGAACAAAACCAGCCCCAGGACCGATCCTTGGGGCACCCCACTTGATACAGGCTGCCAACTAGACATTGAGCTATTGCTCACTACCTGTTGAGCGTGACAATCTAGCCAGCTTTCTATCCAACTTATAGTCCATTCATCCAGCCCATACATCTTTAACTTGCTGGCAAGAATACTGTGGGAGATCATATCAAAAGTTTTGCTAAAGTCAAGGAATAACACATCCACTGCTTTTCCCTCATCCAGAAACCCAATTATCTCATCATAGAAAGCAAATAGTTAGTCAGGCATGACTTGCCCTTTGTGAATCCATGCTGACTGTTCCTGATCACTTTCCTCTCCTCTAAGTTCTTCAGAAGGCAATTGAGGCCTTAGGCATTCCAAAAGATCTCTGTTGGTCACATTGCCCATGACAGAAGATGGTAGATTCAGTTCTGCCATGGCATTCATAAACACATCCCATGTTTTAGGTACAAGTCTGCTAGGGACAGAGCACATCTGGGTGACGGCCTTGACTAAGTCGAGTATGTTAGAACCAATAACTACAGAGCCTTTGTTGATAAAAGCCCCTTTATCATTCCACAAAGAGAGATTTTTATCCTGGTCCAGATTTTTTAACAATATTAATGCATTTTTCTTAAAACACTTATTCATGTTATCCAGCATCTCCTAAGCAACAGAATCTGATGGCTTTGTTGTTTCTGGAGGGTTGGCAGTCACGCTCTGTTCCTGTAGAAACAGACTTATTTCCCCTTTATCCGCATCATTCCACTTCACAGATGTTCGGTACCTTTGAAGCACGACGCTGTAAAGTTTAGCCTTTTCCTATTCAGCTAAGTCAGTTCCTTGAAGAACAGACTTCATTTCAGCATCCAGTAAGCGAATTGCAGTCGTTCTGATATTTTCTCCACTGGAAGGAAAGTCCTTAATTGCTCCAGCTGGCGGCTGGGAACCAGGTACATTTTTTCTGCATACTCCATTATCGATTAGTCAAAAGCCCCATTATCAGAGAGAGAGCAAAACTTAACAGAGGTCCAATAAACCCCTCAGACTGCTTCACCAGATGCTTCTTTCTTTTAAGTGAAACCCTTTTATTACACAAAGTTTTTATAAGCGTGTGTCTCTTTTTCAGCATGCGCAGTTGATTTTGTGTCAAAGATACATTTTCTTTTAAGGTATTGAACGCTATTTCTGAGATGGACATTACTAAATCATCAGAGGCCGAACACAGTATAGCCTTCCTTTGCTGCGGGAATGATTTGGTAAGTAATTTTCAAAGGCCCAAGTTTCTCTTCACGCAGCTAGACATGTTTTTGGTTAGCAACCCTGGCTGTTAAAAAGAGGCCTGCCAATAATTCATCTCTTTTTATACCCGGCTGTTGTTCTTTTCAAAGTATAAACCGCCAGCCAGACTGGAGGGAAAAGACCAGTTCTAAGTCTATAAGCTTCGGGTAGCACGAGGTAGCCACAAGGTCTTTTGGTAACATCCTCAAAAGATTCTAGAAAGAATGGAGCTTTACCAGGGTTCATTTGCTTAGCTAGCATAGCTATCTGTAATTTATCCCTGGGTTTTATTTTAACAGAACCATGTACTTTGTGTTTAGGTTAATCATGCAACTCTTTTTTCCTCTTCACAAAATACATTCTGAACTATATACATAATGTTCAGGTTCCTGTGATGCATGTACTTGGTAAAGGCTTTCTCGATTTCATTACTTTCACAAGCAGAGTCCATCAGATCGCCTACCATAATCATATTTACTTTATTGGTAGGAAACAAACAATCATCATCAAAAGCATCAGACAGCCCCTGCACAAAATGTATACAGGGATATTAACAGAGCAGTTCTTTATACAGAGGTTGCCAACAACTGTAACACCACACAATATTCTCAGGCATAACAGAAAACGTTTGTTCAACATTATCCAACACATTTTTTATAAAGTAACTTTTCCCGCAGTTGGTACGAGAATTGCAGAAAATGGGCATTTCCACCTTGAATCCATTTTCAAAAGCCATAGGGCAGGGTTTTCAACCATTCTCCTAGGACCCTCTTGTGGTAAACGACTTTCTGTGTTTTCTTAAGGGGTTTTGTCTTTATTTGCCACTGATATTTGTTCCTTACGATATTGGGCTGCTGCACCTCTATTTTTTGGAGGTGTTTTCTCTCAGGCCTGTGCAATAGTCCAGCACTAGATTTTTCAAACTGCCAAAGTTGATCTTTTCACAGTTTGCTATGTTCAGGGTAATCCATTTGACTTTCATTCAAGCTTTTCCTCCCAACAGTTTATATCCATATGTTTTCAGGCCTACCGACACAAACTCGGTGATGTGTTGATCTGGCGGGATCTCGCTCATGAGGTCCCCTAAATAATCTCCCAGAGGGGGATTCCAGTCACCCTCCCTTTTCACAAATATCACCAAGTCAGTGTTGTGGTACAAACACTGCTCTTGCAGCCTGATTAGAAGGTTGTATAATTCTAAGCGGTGGTGAAATAGGTTGTCTGGGGATTGGTCCTGCTTTGAGCAGGTGGTTGGACTAGATGACCTTCTAAGATCCCTTCCAATCTTGATATTCTATTAAGACATTGTTATTGCCAGGACCGAGTATCAGTCTTTTGCATGCTCCAAGACATGTACGATGGTGCATCATTGATAAACTTACAGGATGAAACCTTGTAATTGGGGGAAAACAGCTACTGAAAGAGTTCGTCAGGGTCTCTCAAGATGCTAGTATTGGGTAAGTTTGTTCTTTGGCTGAATTTGCCCCACAGAAAATTTAAAAACAGTTTAGCTATTTGGCGTTTAGTGGGGTTCAACCTGCTCTCGTGTTGGCGTAAACACACGCCTTCTTTTGGTAGAAATCATTAACGTACTTATTTTGTTTTTCTTCAGCTGTGCACCAGTTGGGATACCCTGAAGCCTCTTGTTTCTTGTGGAGGTGTAATTTTATGTACTCTGAAAGAGTGTGTCAAATTTTTCATTAAAATGTCAGATTTCACAGATTTTAGCTACCTCGTATCCCTTTGCTGTGGCTGCATTCAATTCCACCATGCACCAAGTCCCCAGGATGGCCCTCCCCTCATCAGTATGGGTGCATGTCTCCCGCTGCTCTGTTTCCGCAGAAGTTCAGCATAGCAGGAACATAAGCCTACTATCCACTCTGACAGGTAACAATGGGAAAACGAGGCCTTGCAGGGAGTACACTTTAACTTTTGCAATTCCAAAATAATTTTTGAGGGGTCCAAATTTGCCATAAACTATATTGGGTTTTGTTTACAAAAGAGTACAGGTTGGTAAAATCATAATAGTGGATTTTTTCCCAGGGTTAAGTTTGTAATACAGGAGGATAGTGTTTGTCCTCGCCTCAAAAAGAGCATCCTTAGGCACAAGAGGCTGGGACAAGTGGGCTCGGTTTAAAAACCAGCAAGCTCCCTGTCTGTTTCTTTCATCACCTCCTACTCGTGCTCCCAGAGAGTCCTCAATACAAAACCGAGTCTTTTCAGACAGTCAGTCTTGAGCTGCATCTTGTAATAAAGAAATCTCAAAGTTGTCCCTGCCATAGGGTTCTGTGCTTTTTCACAACAATAGGTGACACAGCCATGGACAAAACACCCGTTCAACACAAAGGCCATGTGTACCCCATCAACATTGGCATAATCGTCTAAAAAGCAGATGTGAAGGGTTGGATCACAGAAACTCTTTGGAAGCTGCCAACTGATGTGCCAAGCCTACTTCTGCCCCTGCTTTCCCTGTCAGCCTGGGAATCCATGTCTTGCTGAGCCAGACACTCCAGTCTGTTCCAGCACAGACCCATGGTCTGAACCACATGCCCCAAAGTTGCAAACTTAACTGAAAGCAGCTAACAGAACTGTTCCTATTTTTAACACTCTGATGTTCAACTCTCAATGGGGTTCAAACCCTAAATAAATCCATTTTACCCTGTATAAAGCTTATACAGGGTAAACTCAAATTGTTCACTCTCTAAAACAGTGATAGAGAGATCTGCACAGCTGCTCCCCCCACCTCAGATATTAATGCATAGTCTGGGTCAATTAATAAGTAAAAAGTGATTTTATTAAATACAGAAAGTAGGATTTGAGTGGTTCCAATGTCCCTGCCTTTCCTGCTAGCTTGGGGCTCCAGCACCTATTCCCAACGACCATGAGCCCTGCTCTTCCTTTGGCTAAACTTCTTCAAGGCAAACTTGCCTAAATCATTCACAACCCAGCTGCTAAGTGATTGTGCAGACACCATTCATTGGCTTCCAAGCATTTAAGTCTGGATAAAGTGACTACAAACCTCAGCAGCCATTCCGCCACCACACACAGAGACCATTTTCCCAATCAGTAACCTGCAGGAATTCCCTCGCTCACTCACTTACAGGGGCTGCTAGCAAGCTCTTGTGTCAATCTCAGAGTCTTACAATCCTTTTAGCACCTTCCACTTATAGATTGAAAAGAAGAAGTGTCTTCTGACAGAGGCTGTTCCCTTTAACACTGGGACACACTCTGATCACTGGGTGATACCTTCTTATTGAGAAACGTCCATAATTTCATGCACACTCTGTATTATTTCTAGTGTACAACAGGGAGTGTTATTCAGTGTGTTTCCCATCTCTCCTGAGCCCAGGTTGTTCTGAGTCTCTCAGACTGCTGAATGGAGAGAGCCAGTGTGATGGGAGAGTTGAGATTTCCCTGCATGGTGCATGAGGCAGAGTGCTGGATGACCAATGGGACATGAACGATGCCAACATGGTGTGCAGGCAGCTCCAATGTGGAATTGCTGAGAAAGCTTATAACCCCCTTGCGTCTGAGTGAGGAATGGGCCCTGTGGGGCTGGGAAGGGCCCAGTGTGCAGGAAATAAGACTCAACTGACTCTCTGTGACAACTCCATGTCTGAGACAGCCCAGGCAGGAATTGCTGAGGACATCGGTGTTGTTTGCTCAGGTGATTCATTTCCAAATCTCACAAACCTTTTCTGTTCAGTTGGAAAATACATATTAACAGCTGGGATCTATCCCTGCAGGGAGCAGGCGGATCAGACTGGTAAATGGGCAGGTCATTGTGCTGAGAGAGTGGAGATTTATTACAATGGCAGCTGGGGGACAGTCTGTGATGATTTCTAGGATCTGTCAGACTCCAATATCATTTGCAAACAACTGCGATGTGGACACACCATCAATGCAACTGTCTCTGCTCATTATGGGTAAAGATCCGGGCAGATCTGGCTGGATGATGTGAACTGCTCTGGGAATGAATCCAATCCCTGGGCGTGTCCTTCCAGGGGCTGGGGCCAGCATAATTGCTTTCAGGTAAACCTGCAGCTTTGGGGCAAGTAATTCAGACCCTGGGTCTTTGCTGGAGCAGATGGGAGTGTCTGTCTCAGCAAGACAGGGTGCTGGAGTCCTGAGTTGGCACGGAAAGCAGGGATAGAAGTAGTCTGGGCACATCGGGTGGCATCTCCCAGGGTTTTTTTTTATCCAATCTGTCACACTCAAATTGTTTGCCCTTTATAATACTGATAGAGAGATATGCACAGCTGCTTCCCCCCCGCCCCAGGTATTAATTAACCCAGAGTAGGTATTAATATGTAAAAGCTGATTTTATTAAATACAGAAAGTAGGATATAAGTGGTTCCAAGTAGTAACAGACAGAATAAAGAGAATTACCAAGTAAAATAAAATAAAACACGCAAATCTAAGCCTAATACAGTAATACAACTGAGTACAGATAAAATCTCACACTGAGAGACGTTTCAATAAGTTTCTTTCACAAACCGGACACCTTCCTAGTCTGGACACCATCCTTTCCCCTGATAGAGCCCTTGTTCCAGCTCTAGGTGGTAGTTAGGGGATTATTCATGATGGCTCATCACGCTGTTCTCTTCCACCCATTTATATATCTTTTGCACAAGGCGGGAATCCTTTGTTCCTCTGGGTTCCCACCCCTCCTTCTCAATGGAAAGGCACCAGGTTAAAAATGGATTCCAGTTCAGGTGACATGATCACATGTCATGTAAGACTTCATTGCCCACTTACCAGTACACACATATACACAGGAAGACTCACAAGTAAAACAGAGCCATCGGCAGTCAATTGTCCTGGTTAATGGGAGTCATCAAGATTCTAAATCACCATTAATGGCCCACACTTTGCATAATTACAATAAGCCCTCAGAGTTATATTTCATATTTCTAGTTTCAGATACAAGAGTGATACATTTATACAAATAGGATGATCACACTCAATAGATTATAAGCTTTATATTGATATCTTACAAGAGACCTTTCCCATTAAGCATATTTCAGTTACATTATATTCAAACTCATTAGCATATTTTCATAAAATCATATAGAGTGCAATGTCACAGTAGAGGCCTATCTGTAGTTCCCCACCTTGTAAATCATGCTGTCTCTATATATTTTCTTTGTGAGAAGTATACAACAGCCACTGAATAGATGGGGTGGAATATCTCTTTTTCTGCCTGTGATAGTTTCTGGAGGGAGAAGGGCTACCGTGTTAGGCTCTGAAAAGATAAACCTGTATATAGCCATGCAGACAGATGCCAGAGTTAAGTATTGGAACGGATCTATACACAGTTTTATCTCGGGGAATTTTCCAGGTCCTATAATATATCTCATCTCCGTCATTTTCATAATCTCTTTTCTGTATAGGATACAAGCCTGTCTCAAAATTTTGACATCCTGCTGACAGTAATACGCCAGCTCTTTCTGCAAGTCAAACTTCTCATATCAGTGGTCAAGAAAGCCAGCTGAGAAACTCTGCTTTCTCCCTTGGCATCATGCTTTCCACACCATAGTGCTCCACACCGGGCATAGGTCTAACACAGTTTTGTTTTTCTAAAGAATTAAAAAAATGTGGGAAATTCCCTTTGCACCCTTCAAACCCTGTGGGAAGTTGCTAAGCTTCATGGTCAAGAAGTTTAAAGAGTCTATAAAACTAATGCCCAGGTCTTAACTTCAACAAACATTAGTTTACTACCCTGAGTGATAAGTTCTATGGACATCTTTTCCTTCAGTAACTGTCTAACGATGAAGTACACATCATAGCCTTTGGAACTGGGTGCTAGGAACGTGTAGTCCCAGAACTCTTTGCCAATAAAGGTCTTAACAAAGGTAGAAAGACATTCACAGCCCTAAAATTCCCTGGATTTTTCCGGCTTTAAAGACATAGCAAAAATGTAATTGGACACATGCAATCCCGTCTCCTGCATGCATTCAAAATCATAAAAAATCATAAAAAATATATTTTTCCAATGATTCAGCTTTCTAATGCTATCCATAAAACACAGGTGGCTGTCTACATCCGTAGTGCTCAAACCCTGACACTGCTTACAATGCCCCCTTTGCAACTGTGCTGCTTGTCCATGTAAGAGTGACACTTATCACACAAAATTTTAGACAGGCATTCAACAGGTTTTCTCGATGCACAGTCAATGTGTTTGTCTAAACACTCTTTGGACCAACAATACAGTCTACAGCTAGGACACCTCAGCTGCCCGCTCATGCTGTCCGAGTACTTTACACTCAAGCAGAAGCAGCAATGACACCTGTAAGAGTGGTCGTAGCTGTACACTGTGTGACAAAACTCACAATACTTTTTTGCACCAAACAACTTTTTCACATCCTAACCCCATCATGCAACAAGATGAAAAAAGTCTTGGGGTATACTGAGATTCTCGTTTTAAAAAAGCCTCATCGGCTTTTCGCTACATAAAGCACCACCTGTATGTTGACTCCTAAATGCTGTTCAAATGTCGTTGCATCACTGAGCAGAACTTTTTTTGATCTGACCACCCCACCTCCAGTTTCTCATGCAACTTTCTCGCCTCCACTAACAATTCCATGTCTGTAGGTTTACGGTCAGACATGATGGCCCAGAGTCCACCCGCAAAACACAGATTGGTACCAGTGTAAGTCAAGTCTACTAAACATTGTCTCTTTTTATGGACGATTTGACTACTAAGGATAGTATTTAAAACTCTACTAGTACCGCCATCCCTGTTTTTACAACTGTCTCAATGAGGTGCAACATCCAATTGACATGGAACTCTCTATTACTCTGTAGCAGCTTTGAGGTCTGATTAAAGAAATCCTTGGCAGACAGCTCATCTTTAGTTCTTCACAACAAAAACAAGGGATTAGTTAAATTACAGCTCTCTAAACTTAACTGAACATCATCATCAGGGCCTACCCTATCATTAACGTCATCGAGAACTAACTAAATCAGACTCTGCATGAGAGTCACCATCACCTCGCAGGTCAGATTCCGCCTCCTCATTTTCAGACAAGCCAATCTGAAAGCCTCCAGTAGGGAGCATCTCTTTGGTTTTTTTCCCCCTCATTACTGCTTTAGACTTTTTAAAAATTTGTACAGCGACCCTGGCCTGGAACTTTTTGATAGTCATTTGTTTATTCCCCAAGCACTGTCCCCCCTTTTGTTTACACCTTAGCTAATGTGTACCCTTGAGGGTGCCCCTTTTACCCATGCCCCTTTCCATAAATAGTCAGGCCTGCTCAGAGCCACTCTTTGGAAAAAATTGAAGTAGTTTTCAAAAAGTCACCCACAAGAGCTTATGTTTCCAGCTCTCCTTTCTTTTAGATCCCCTAAGGATACAGCGTCCATCAGTTTTCTGAATGAAGCACCCTACTTTTCCAAATACTAGAATATGGGGCAGCTGTGTTGAGCATATGGTGTTGGGAGAATGGTTTATCAGTCCTTGTTTTTTTATTCAAACTTTAGAGCGTGTTCTCCGGGTTTGTGAATGTGGGCATTTTTGCTCACAGTTTTCTCAGGGCTTGGCGTGGTGGTGGTTGCTGAGAAACTGGAGTTGTGTTTGCATGGTTGGCTTTTACCAGAGTCTTTTGTTTTGTCCTTGGGTTTGACATATATGAGGTTTGGACTGCCTTGATGCTTCATCTGCACTCTTGTTCTGGCTTGTGTTGGCATTGTTAAAGGTCTCAACAGGGCTGATGCAAGGATGTTTCACGCTCTAGGAGAAATTTCCACCTTGCTCCCTCCCCTGTCCCTGACCCCCTGCCCTGAGTCGCCCCCTTCCCCCCCACAGCAGATCCCCCCCCTCCATCCTGAGGCGTCCCCCCCGGCAGCTCCCCACCCCCTCTCTGCCCTGAGGCACCCTCCCACGCCCCAGCTCACCCCTGCTCTGCCTCCACCCTGAGCATGCCATTGCTGCTTCACTTCTCCCATCTCCCAGGCTTGCGGTACCTAAGCTGATTGGCACCAGAAGCCTGGAAGGCAGGAGAAGCGAAGCAGCCATGGCATGCTCGGGGAGGAGGCAGAGCAGGGGTGAGATGGGGCAGGGAGTTCCCCTGCGTGCCACCCTCCCTGCTCTTACTTGCTGCAGGCGGCCCTCCCCTTGCCCCGCTCCCTCAGCTGCCTCCACCTAAATGCTGGCGGCGACTAGGTCAGCCAAAGATCTGGCTGCCGCGGTCGTTGCCAAAGAAAATGCCACCCCCCAAATCCTAATGCCCTAGGTGACCGCCTAGGTCACCTAATAGGTTGCACCAGCCCTGGGTCTCAAAGCAGATTCCTGGTTCTTTGGCAGTTCTGGTGGAGGTGTGCCTGTAGCTCTGACTGCAGCATTTTCAGGACAGCTGCACATGCCTAATGAGGGGAGGAAAAATATCTTACAAAACTTAAGGTTACCATTTTTCTCACACATAGCTTTGTATTTACTTAAAATACACAACCTCATAAACCAACCAAACCAATAAGCAAAATATATTTACTGGGCTTCATCCATCCATCAGTCACTGATGCTGGTGAATTTTCCTTTTCAGTTGTCTCTTTCCTTTATCTTTTGAGCTTGTTTGCCCTCTGGTCTAAGAAACTCTCATGTTTTGACCAAACTGTGGAGCAGACCATATTATCATCATAAAACATCTGAAACTGTCTTGTAAACTTAAAAAATAATTTACTCATTAGGGTGTTTTTCTATTTAAAAAGTCATAGATTTAAAACAAAATAATCCATATCTGGCTGTACATCAAACACAGGTTTTGAGTTTATTTCTACCACATTAAAAAAAATACAAACATTTTTTTAAAAATACATCTTATTTTGCAGAATTTAAAACCAAACTGCTTTAAAAACCAACTTTTAAAATCTATTTTAAAAACACATTTTGCACAGAAACCCGTTAGTTTGAAACACACCAAACCAATAGTTTTCAGCCATATACATTTAAAAAAAAAACAATCTATGTTTTACACAAACTCAGACACATATACACACAAACCAGTAGTTTAAAACACCGAACCGTTTACAACAAAATGCTTTTTTAAAAAATCTACACTTATCTCTAGCTTAGGCCCGTGAATCACTAACAATTTAAACATTAAAGTCAAATATTTTAAGAAGACAAACAACTTTAAAAAACTTTTAAAAACCATTTTTCACAGAAAAACACTCTGTTAGTTTGAAACACACCATACCATCAGTTTGTAGCCAGAAAACCCCGCAGTTTAAAATCAACACTTTGCAACAAAATACTTTTCAATAAACCCACATGCATTTAAAAGCCAATTGTAGAAAGTTACCTTCTACCACAGGATATAGAGTTGCTGGCACATGGCTGTTCTGTTTCCCCCTGTGCGTTTGGGCCTTTGGGTTAAAGAACAAGCAAAAATTTTAGTTAGTATTATTCCCTAAATGCATCAAACCCCTATACAATCTGTGCAATACCTGAAGTTTTTAAATTTAACAGTATTAAGCACAACTATAGTTAAAAAAGGTTTTTTTGGTTTTTATCACCTTGATCTGGAGGTGAAATGCAGCTTAAATTTATTGGTTCCATGCTAAACAGATCACCTTGCAATGAAGAGAGGTACCATTATTTTGTAAGGACAGCATAGCCAAAAAGTTACATTATATAATATATATTTTCAGACTTAAAAACAGCGAGCATATCTCCTCTTGCAGTCCAGCAGCAATTCAATTTAAGATAGTTTCTGTTGAAAGGGAACAGTCTTCAAAAAGCTGAGGTTTTAATATCATCTTAATTCTTTGTTTCAAACAGACTTCAAATGTCTGTAGTTAGCAAGTTGATTCAATCACAACTCTCAATTGATGGATACTTAAGGACTTTAGGCACCTCTCCCCTAACATTGCCTTTTGTGATCTGGGATGGGGGAATGAAGTTGTCTGCACATTTGGGCTGTTTTTGGCTATTTTTTTTCTTTTAGTTAAAATACATATTTCTGTTTCAATGAAAAACCAGTAAATCACCATATACAACCATCCTTAATATTCCTGTACCCCATTCCCAAGGGGCGGGGCCTTGCAAGTATAAATGAATGTCTTGGGGCTTGGCTGTTTGTTTTTTAAACATGTTTCTTTCATGCTTAAAGTTTGGGGGTTGTTTTTGAAATAATTGCTGATTGTCTTTAGAGAAATGCTTATTCTAAAGTGCAGTGGAGGTTTGTGAATCCTTGAAACATTTCAGTTTGGGGTTAGACATTTGTTTATTTTGTTTATTTTTGTAAATATATTATTTTAATGACTTTGAGTTGCTAGAAAGAATGACCCATAGTGTTCAACCAACTCCTGGGGTTCTATTTAAACTATTACATATAATTGGAGATATACCTATCTCCTAGGAACTGGAAGGGACCTTGAAAAGTCATTGAGTCCAGCCCCTGCCTTCACTAGCAGAACCAAGTACTAATTTTTGCCCCAGATCGCTAAGTGATCCCCTAAGGGATTCAACTCACAAATGTGGGTTTAACAGGCTAATGTTCAAACCACAGAGCTATCCCTCCCCCTGTTCAATAGCAGCTGAGAACTCCTGAGGTTTTATTTCATTTCATATTAATGAGCGCTCACCATCCTCACCCACCCACCTCCCTTACTGTGGATGTACACTTGTCACTCCGCTGGCCATCACATACAGCCCCCGGCTAAAACCCCTCCAACGCATCATCAAGGATTTACAACCCATCCTGGACAATGATCCCACACTTTCACAGGCCTTGGGTGGCAGGCCAATCCTTGCCCACAGACAACCTGCCAACCTGAAACATATTCTCACCAGTAACTGCACACCACACCATAATAACTCTAGCTCAGGAACCAATCCATGCAACAAACCTCGATGCCAGCTCTGCCCACATATCTACACCAGCGACACCATCACAGGACCTAACCAGATCAGCCACACCATCACTGGTTCATTCACCTATACATCCACCAATGTAATATACGCCATCATATGCCAGCAATGCCCCTCTGCTATGTACATCGGCCAAACTGGACAGTCTCTACGGAAAAGGATAAATGGACACAAATCAGACATTAGGAATGGCAATATACAAAAACCTGTAGGAGAGCACTTCAACCTCCCTGGCCACACTATAGCAGACCTTAAGGTGGCCATCCTGCAGCAAAAAAACTTCAGGACCAGACTTCAAAGAGAAACTGCTGAGCTTCAGTTCATCTGCAAATTTGACACCATCAGCTCAGGATTGAACAAAGACTGTGAATGGCTTGCCAATTACAGAACCAGTTTCTCCTCTCTTGGTTTTCACACCTCAACTGCTAGAACAGGGCCTCATCCTCCCTGATTGAACTGACCTCGTTATCTCTAGCTTGCTTGCTAGCACACATATATATACCTGCCCCTGGATATTTCCATTACATGCATCTGAGGAAGTGGGTATTCACCCACGAAAGCTCATGCTCCAAAATGTCTGTTAGTCTATAAGGTGCCACAGGCTTCTTTGCTGCTTTTACAGATCCAGACTAACACGGCTACCTTCTGATACTTGTCACATTTAATTACTAATCACAGATACAATTAACCCTGATGGCAACATGGGTGGGTAATCTCAATCACCCTGGCTATTCAGTGGGGGTGTGGTAAAAACCATTCAGTTCAACAGGGTGGGTCAGACCTATTGTACTCAAACACATGTCTGAACCATCCCTGTTTATTTTTTTGTTCAATTGTAAACACATTTTTAAGGTTTCCCCCCCCCTCACAAGATTCTACAAGATACATTTCATCTTTTTGCTGTAAATGGGTCTCTTTTACACAAAGACACAAGAGCTAGGTTCTTACAAACTTTTTTTTTTATTTAAAATACATACAGGTCCTTGAAAACAAACCGAGATGCTCCATTAAAACTTTTTGCTCGCTTAAGGACCACAGAGACCTTCTAATAGAAACACAGATAGTCACAAAGCCCTTTCAATATATATTTTTTTATTTACAGCTACCAAGTTTTATATTGCATGTTTGCCCCTTCAACATCCTCTAATTTAATCCTTTTAGATTTCTTACAAATAGTCTTTTTCTTAAGCAGAGGTCTATAACTTTTTATATGAACCAGATGGTCAATATAATGCTGTAAGCAGTATTTTCTGGTTTGGTCATTTTCTATAAAACATGGTCAGGGTCTCCACTGAATTGCACAGCATTCATCAATGTCACTCCTTGCACTAAATGTTCTTGAGTTAAGCACAGAAATTGCATAGCATCACTAATGGCAATAATAGTGTTTAATAAGCTTTCCAAACACAGCTTAGCACACAGGCCCTGGAGCTTGCAGTTTATACCCATTGAAGTCCAGGTTACACAGCCATCATGTTACACGGTTACATGGTGCATCTATGACACAGCCCTCACAATCTTCGAAAAAGCTTTCCCTAGGAGAGTTATTAAGGACAGCATAAAAAGCAATAAGCAATAGTCCACATGATTTTTTTACACTCACAACCTGGCACTGGCTCAGTTAGTTCCATGCCAAGCCTTCTCCTAAACTCCTCATAGCCGTCATCCTTGGAGTCCTCCTCAACAATTTGTATTGGTGTTGAGCAAAAACAAGGTGGCCTAGTTCATCTTCGCAGTTTGATGCAATATTGTCCAGGGCCTCTGGGTCCTCTAGAAAGGCATCATCAAGCTGTCGAGAGATTTTCAGAAAAGAAACAAATGTAAATTCCAACTGCTTGGTTTTAGATTTACATAACCCCGGTTCCTCACCCCATTACACACACACACACACACCCTCTAACATTACTTCTAAATTGTTCATTTACCTGAGCAACATCTTTTCTGCTCACCTTGTCCACCAGTGACTTCCCAAGCTGCATTCGCCTTCCTCCTCCACAGGGGTGGACAATGAGAGGCCATCACAATCATTGGAGTGTCTCACAAGCAGTTGGGTTTGGGGTTGGGCATACCCATCAACGGCTGGGCCAAAGGACTCCCCTGGGCCACTCCATCCTCCTCCTCGGAATTGTTGATGATGTAGCACTTTCTCCGAGGATGGTCGAAGGTCCTCGGGGCTAAAAAAAAGTTTTACATTTTCAGAGGGGTGATGAAGGAGTCCACGTTTCCTGTTAGCATCTCCACAAATTCTAAAACATGCATTCTTGGGAAGAGATGGCCTCTTCTGCCTGGAGCTGGGACTTATGAAGTAGTGGTGCTGTCCTCTGATTGGCAGAGGGTGATGGGAGGAGTTCTTAGAGGGGTCACATGACCCTCTTCTCTGTAGTTTATCCAGCCCCAGAACCTGCTCTATTTTGGTAAAATCTGTTCTAGGGGAAGTCCTCTGTGGCCGAAACCCATCCCAATTGGTAGAGAGCATTGGGGGAAGTTCTTAGAGGGGTCACACGGACCACTTGTGGACAGGTGACCCCGCCTCAGAACTCCCCAAGTTGGTCAAATATCCTCTTGGGAGTGGGTCCCAGAGAACGGTGGGAGGAGTTCTAAGAGGAGTCACATGACCCACTTCTGGACAGTTTACTCCATCCCAGAATTCCCCCTGTTTGGTCAAATTGCCTCTCAGGGTGGTCCTAAGGGGGCAAAACCTATCCTGATTGGCACAGGGAGGTGGAAGGAGTTCTTAGGGAATCACATGACACATCTTGCTTTCAGTTATGTCTCTGGCTTGACCCCAGAAGTAATACCCCCAGGTGCAGGACTTCCTGTGACAGGCGGACAGGGGTCAAGGGGAGGGGATAACGTTTGATTGACAGTAGGGCCCTTACTCTATTTTGGTGCAATTTCCTTTTTTGTCATTATTATTTGTTTAAGAAGTCGGAGGGCAGAATGAGGGGAAATGGCAGGATTGGGGTGGGGAGTTTGGCAAAAATAAGGAGAGGGAAGGAAGGGGAAGAGGCACAGCCACATCTCCTTCCCTGCCAAGCTAGTCACTCACTGTCAAGTGTTTTTCCGGAATCACAACAGAGCAGTCTCAAGGAGGGATTCAAAGGAGGATCAGGTGTTGGTTGCACAGATTTTCTCAGGGATTTTTCTCCATACAGAAAAAACAGCATGGGAAAAAATGCAAAGGTAAAGAGTTAAAGACGTTTCCCTTAATCCAAGTACTTGTAACAGTTTTCTTGAGGAAGAGCAGGAGGTAGGTGTGGTGCCAGTCAGTCATGCGCTATATGCCCCTTGCCTTGTGCCTGTTCCTTGAATTGTCTGTGTCCCATGAATCAAGTAAACTTGTTTCCAAGGAGCCCTCCTCCTGCTGACAGCACTGATGGGCATGGTGTGTGCAGGACATCCTGTTAGTGCACCAGAGGGTCATGGCCTACTCAGGAAGCCCTAAACTCTGCCTCTACCACTAAGAATCATAGTCTAGGCAGGAAACCCCAAGGCCAGGATGAAATTAACTTTAAGCACTTACTGGTACGGAGTCTGGATCTGGGGCCCCAGAAGGAGTGGGGCCTTGGGTGGCAGGGGCGGGGCTGGAGGTCAGCCTCCACAAGACAGCCCATCTGCACTGCCTGGCCTGCGCCGCCCGGGGCTCCTGTGGTGATTTAAATTTTAAATCGCCAGCCCCGGGGCAGATGCCCCTTCCTCCCCCTCCATGTTGGCAGCCTGTAGGGGGTAGAGGGAAAGATGTTAAAGCGCTGCCGTGGCTGCATACGGGCTGGTACCACTAGCTGCTTTTTAAGAGTACGTCGTACCGGCCCACTTTCACCCATGACCCAAATTCCATTAGTAGAAGAACTGTCAATTTTTCAGATGCTACTGAGTAATTCTTCTATAAAGCTGATCTGAGTGACACAACCTGGTTCTAGTGAGTTGTCCTTGTCTACAATTGGGCATGTCCAATACTGGGAGTTTTGTCTTGTAATGATCACCTTTGGCACAAGGGATTTCTTTCCCAATTTATAAAATAACCAGCCTCTAATGTCTCCCAATTCATGTTCAATATGATATAGAATCTATTGGGGTGAGAAACGGCATGAATACAGTTTGTACAGAATTTTTCTTTCCAGCTCCGGGGATTGGGGGTTACCTGATGATCTGAGGCTGTGGTAAACCTGACATCAGGAGGGGGCTCATCACTCATATATGGTGATGTTTGTTGCTTTTGAGTTTTATTGGCTGTTTTAGCTGCATAAAGTCACAGATAAAACCACTGATAATAACTAAAAAGGCAGGTGGGTTTGCTATTGGTTCCTTCATGCAGCTGATGCCAGCCTCTGAATCTATATATTTCCCTTCCACTTCTTTGTTATCACTTGTCAGACACAGAGGAGCCCTGGCAGGTGCTTAGGTGCAGCCAGTGCAGTGAGAGAGAGGGGACATTGCAAGTCAGGTTGGCAATGAAGGGACAGCTCTCCACTTTGGTGCTGTGGCTTCTTCTTCTCACAGTTCAGGACATAGCAGGTAAGTCTGCTCTGTGTTTCTCCAGGAGAGCTGGGTTAACTGGAACTAGGGTGGTAACTTTTACAGTCAGCTTTTTAATACCAGTGTCTGGCTAGGAGGTTGTGACTTTTCCTTTCGGGTTTGGACCTTGCCACTGTTATGGAGGCTTTTGATACCTGGAGACTGGACTATTCAAATGACCCTAATGTGGGGCTGCATCTTAGAACCTTTCAGAGTACGAAGCTGGTGCAACTGGCAGTGACTCACTGATCAGTATATCTTGCTGGGAGCATGTTACAGCCGTGCTCCAGGATCTGCACTGGCTGCCCAGCTCTGGAATGAGATTAAGGTGTCGATTAGGATTTATAAAGTCCTTAATGGCCTGGGACTGGCCTCCTTGAGGGATCACTTTTCTCCCTGGGTCGTACTGCCACCGCTATGGTTAGCAGGGGCACCTGACCTGGTTCCCCTTCTTATAAAGGAGAGGGGTGGCTGACAGAATGTTCTCTGTGAGGCCTCCAGGACTCTGAAACTTGCTCAAATTTGGTGACCTTTTGGGCACACAGCAAAAGACACTTGTTTGGGGGTAGGAAGGACCCAGGCTGTGCGTCACATAATGAGAAATGGGTGGGAAGAAGTTTCTGTAGGTGCCTGGCTGGCTGAGTTCCTGTTGAAATGGTCACTTCATGCTGCAGGGATTTGAGTGTGTTATCAGTGCCATCTGGGTGCCAAGAGTCTTGGCTGGGCATTGCTTTGGTATTTTAAATCCCAATAAATACATCAATAATTTGGGATCCAACAGAAATGTCTGTTTGGTCCTGAATCCGACAGCTCCAACGGCCAAGTCTTGGCTCCTTACTTCCCTGTTCACTCACTGAAGCCAGTAAAAGTTTTGTCATTTTGAAGTGAGCAGTATTTATCCAAATAAACCCAGAACGGGTTCTTCCCAGAGAAGGGGTGTGTGCATGTGTTGGGGTGCAGTTTGCAATGCCTTGTGCCCATAGGGTACTGGAAGCTCTGCCAGCAGGAAGATTTATCCTGCAGGAGCCCTGCCTCCCTCCCCCAGGGTTTCTGCTGGAGCAGAGAAGCTTTGAATCCTAGATGGAGACTAGAGAAGCCCGACCAGCACAAGCTGCATGGCAGAGGTTCTGTATCAGGGCCTCTTGGGGACACATTGGTTTCATTCCCTCAATGCCACTCCTGTCCAGTTTCAGGGCTGCTCTCATTCCTCCAGCACAGAGTGGGCTGCAGGCTCCTTGCCATGCAGTGTCCAAGCTCAAGGCAGACTCAACAGCAATGGGGAGGGGGAGGGGAGACAGACCATAGGGGACATCAGAATGTGCTGGTGCATTTTAGGACATGAATCTGGCCTCGAGACTCCAAAACTGATTAGCAGTAAGATTAAAATCGAATGTGGGACCCAGATATGATTAAAATTATACAGTGACTGGAACTTGTTGGGCTGGTGTTAACAGCATGAGAGTGATCCATGTGACTGACAGGGCAGTGAACTGCTGAGCTGTAGCTGGTTCATGGGACCCCGATGTGCTGCTACGCTAGCCTGAAGATGGTCATCAGAAATGTCAGTCTAAATTATTGTCTTAGAGGAAAACCTTCCCTAATATTTATTTCATAGATAGCTCAGTACCTGTGTGGTGATTAGGGGCCTGATTCCCAGAAAATCCTGAGGAAACCAAACCGTCTAGCAGGTTACTTGGAGTTTATATTTCAGATTCCCAAGAAGTTCAGATATAATGTGCTGGGATTAGATCCCATGACCGAATAACAGAGGATTCTATGGTGGCTTCTGGTGCTCAGGCTGACATTGCAGGGGATGGACAATTATTACCAGGTGAGGGATAAATTCCTGCATGATTGTGGGATGATGTCAAGTACATGTTCAGTTCAGTGCATTTTTGTTGGATTTTTGAGCAAATGTTTATATCCCCTGAATATTTCTTATTTTCTATGGGAAATTTGACTGCTTCACATGATGCAGACACAGTGACATGGGGAGCATAAAATAACTCTCCAGTTACTTGTGGGACAGTGTCATTTAGTGATGCCAACCACATGCTCAGCCCAATGTATTTTTGTTGGGTTGATGAGGAAATGTGCATCATCCCTTTGATATTTTTTTATTTTCTATGGGAAATTTGAGTTTGCTTCACATGTCACAGACACAATGCCATGGGGGAGTTTACAATATAGGGGATATCACCGTGTAGCTACATTTCCGAGTATATGATAGGTGCAGTATGTAAATGTGATTGATAGCTGAAAGGTGCTGATGGCTGCTATTGGGGAGTCTTCGATCCTAAGACAATCACAGACCTCATGAAAGCCAATGACAGGGTGAGAACTCTCTTTTAGGTTCAACAGATGGAGCAATCAAAATCCTTTATGGAGTAAAAACAGCTGCAGACAATGGGGGCTACTGCCAAAGGCACTGGGCACATGGGCAGGGCAGAGCTAAACCAGGGGTTTCCTCTTTTGCTAATGCAGGGGCCAGGATACTGGCATCAGACTGTGTCTGTTGGAGGGAGAAGCCAATAGAAGGAGTTGTGACCGGGATCCTGGAAGGGAGCAAATAAACAAAGCCAGTTGGAGCTCGCTGGAGGGGCAGGCTGGGGGATTTCTGAGCAAGGAAACTGCCGGCTGTTCTTAGTTTCTACTGTGTACAGGGAAACAGAACTGTGTGTGCACTTAGCTAGAGCAAAAAGAACAGGAGTACTTGTGGCACCTTAGAGGCTAACAAATTTATCTGAGCATAAGCTTTCATGGGCTACAGCCCACTTCATTGGATGCATAGAATGGAACACACAGAAAGACGATATTTATACATACAGAGAACATGAAAAGGTGGAAGTACGTATACCAACTGTAAGAGGCCAATCAATTGAGATGAGCTATCATCAGCAGGAGAAAAAAAAAACCTTTGAAATGATAATCAAGATGACCCATAGAAAGTGTGAGGATACTTAACATGGGTAAATAGCTTCAATTAGTGTAATGACCCAATCATTCCCAGTCTCTGTTTAGACCTAAGTTAATTGTAACTGATTTGCATATTAATTCGAGTTCAGCAGTCTCTCTTTGGAGTCTGTGTTTGAATTTTTTTTGTTGCAAAATTGCTACCTTCAAGTCTGTCACCGAGTGGTTAGAGAGGTTGAAGTGTTCTCCCCCCGGTTTTTGAATGTTATGATCCCTGATGTCAGACTTGTGTCCATTTATTCTTTTGCGTAGAGACTGTCTGGTTTGGCCAATGTACATGGCAGAGGGGCATTGCTGGAACATGATGGCATATATCACGTTGCTAGATGTACAGGTGAACGAGCCTCTGATAGTGTGGCTGATGTGATTAGGTCTGTCATGATATAATTCCCCAATCTGAACCTTAGAGTCAAAAAGATGGGGTATCAGCATGAATTCCTCTAAGCTTCATTACCAGCTTAGATCTGATTGGCTGCCACCACCCAAAAATATAGTGTTTTGGGGCACTCTGGTCCCCCGAAAAACCTTCCCTGGGGACCCCAAGACCCAAATTCCTTGAGTCTCACAACAAAGGGAAATAAACCATTTACCCTCCCCCTCCTTTCTTCCTCCCAGATCTTTCCTGCCCTGGGTACACTAGGAGATCACCGTGATTCAAACTCCTTGAATCACAACACAGAGAAATCAGGTTTTTTTCTCCCCCTTCTCTCCCCCTCCCAGGCTTTCCCTCCCTGGGCTATCCGGGAGAGATAGACAGATTCAAGCTCTGTGAATCTAAAACACAGAGGAAAATCACCTTTCCTCCCCCACTCCTCCTTCCCTTCTCCCACCAATTCCCTGGTGAGTACAGACTCAGTTCCTTTGAGCCTTAACAAGGGAAAAAAATTACTCAGGTCTTTTAAAAAGAAAAGCTTTAATAAAAGAAAGAAAAAAGTAAGAAATCTCTGTAAAATCAAGATGGAATATTACAGGGTCTTTCAGCTTATAAACATTAGAAAGAAGTCTCTCCCCAGCACAAATACCAATCAAAATCCATCCAGCAAAATATACATTTGCAAATACAGAAAACAATCAAAAGACTATAACCGCCTTTTCTACTTAATACTCACTATTCTGAATATATAAGAGACTGTAGCAGGGAGATTGGCAAGAAATGTGGTTGCACGTCTAGTCCCTTTCAGGACACAGAGAGAACAAAGCAAAACCCCAAAAAAATACAAACAAAGGCTTCCCTCCACCGAGATTTGAAAGTATCTTGTTTCCTGATTGGTCCTCTGGTCAGGTGTTTCAGTTCACAGTTCACAGGTAAAAGAGACATTAACCCTTAACTATCTGTTTATGACAAGGTCCTACGATGGTGTCACTTGAATAGATATGTGGACAGAGTTGGCATCGGGCTTTGTTACAAGGATAAGTTCCTGAGTTAGTGTTTGTGTTGTATGGTGTGCAGTTGCTGGTGAGTATTTTCTTCAGGTTGGAGGGCTATCTGTCAGCGAGAACTGGCCTGTCTCCCAAGATCTGTGAGAGTGAGGGATCGTCCTTCAGGATAGGTTGTAGATGATGTGCTGGTGAGGTTTAAGTTGGGGGCTGAAGATGACGGCTAGTGGCGATCTGTTATTTCTTTGTTGGGCCTGTCCTGTAGTAGGTGATTTCTGGGTACTCTTCTTAGCTAAACCAGTGTTACAGCCTTGGATCCTGTCATGTGTGACCATCACTGAGTTAACCTCATTAAAAAAACAACCTTTTTTCTCAGTGCAGACTGGGCCCCATGTGTTGCCTGTGGGACTGCACTGAAGTGAGCCGTACCTGAATAAACGCCCCTGTGGATTGCAGCAAAGTGGTGTTTTGTATTTGCTTGGCATTAAAGGAGTAGGATGGTCTGGGCACATACTGGTGTGAACTGCTCTGTTTTCTGACCTCCATGGAGGCTCCATAAATGTGCTGTTCCCAACTCAGCCATCCACTGCTGCAGCCAGCCTGTTCCAGGGGTCACAGTGCAATAAGGTGACCAGATGTCCTGATTTTGTAGGGACAGTCCCGATATTCGGGACTTTTTTGTATATGGGCTCCTATTACCCTCCACCCCCATCCTGATTTTTCACATTTGCTGTCTGGTCACCCTATAGAGGGACTCTCTATGTAGCCATAACTCATGGGCATTGTGATGATGCCCGTACTTGCTCCCAGTCACAGGGACAGTCCTGGGTCTTCATTTCCTGTTCTGGGGGCCAGTTTTGTCTCCCAGGTCTGTGTAGCAGGCAGTGGCCCATCCTCACAGTCTCTGTGAATTGCCGCTCTCCCAGCAGCAGCTTTGCCTCTCCAGAACCCCCCGAGATACAAAAAACTCTAGAGACAACTCTGGGCTGGGGGTGGAACTCAGAACTACTGGGAGAAAAGCCAATGGCAGGAAGTGAGGGCAGAGTCTGCTGCTCATCTGGGGAAGAAGGAGCAGCCTGTGTATGCAAGGCAGAGAGGCCAGGTAGAAAGGGGAGAAGAGGAGGGGGCAGAGCCCAAGAGAGAAGGGTGGGAAGAGACCAGTGGAATAGGGAAATGTGTGGAACAGATGGGGAGAGGAAGCTCCAGTAGGGAGCACGAAGCTGTAATGTCAAGCTCCACAGAACAAAAATTACAAAGTTATAAAAACATCCAGTCATGTTACTCAGTATGTCTACGGACTTTAGAACCTCCCCTCTCTATTCCTCTGCCAGAGTAGGGATGAGAATCTCAGGCTGAAAAGTCACCATTTGATGAACCCAAACTGCACAGCTCCCCTGGCTACTCAGCTGGAGACTGTGCTTACCCTCCCCTCACCCCTGAGACAGGAACTGCCGTCCATTGCCCAGCACTGCCTTCGCTCTCCCTTCCTGGTTCAGTTCCTCTGACAGAAGGGCTGACTGAGAAATAGTTGACAGCCACTGAGCTAATTAATGCAGCATGATTCCCACTCACACACAGAACTTCTGTTACTCCACCATCCTCCCCAATACTCCCTCATGTACCCCCTGTTCCAGGCTACTTCCCCTCCCTCCCATCCTCTGCTCCACACCCCATCCCATCCTCACCCTCTTGCTGCCCTGCTTCAGGCCCCCTCACTCCTCCCCTTACACATGATCACCCTTCCCCACTCCTACCTCCTCCTGCCCTCCTATTTAGAGCCCCCTCTTCTCCCCATGCCTCCTTCTGCCCCCTCTCTGCTCTCTCTCCCTTCCCCTCTCTCCCTCCTGCCTGATTCCTCACCCCTCCTCACTTCTTTCCCCCACTCCAGACCCCCTCCTCCTTCCACCTCTCCATGCAGACCCTCTTCTCCTTCCCTTCCTCCTGGGCACTGCTCAATAACCCCCTCCATGCTCCCTGCTCTCCCTCCAGGCCACCCTCTGCTCCAGGGGCAGCTCCAGGCCCCAGCACACCAAGTGTGCTTGGGACGGCAAGCCTCGGGGGCACGCTCTGCCGGTCGCCATGAGGGACCAGCGGATCCTCCGGCGGCAAGCCACCGAAGGCAGCCTGCCTGCTGTGCTTGGGGCAGCAAAATCCCTGGAGCCACCTCTGCTGTGCTCCATTTCCACTCCTCCCTCCTGCCCCAATTTCAGATCCCTGTCCCCTCCCCTCTCTTCTGACCCTCTCTCCTGCCTCCCTGTTGCCCCACTGCAGACCGTCTCCCTGCCATTTTGCTGGCTTCAGCCCCAGTGACAGTGACAGCAGATGGCACCATTTCGAATAAGGAAAACTCGGTGATTGGTGCCTTTCATCGTGTTCTCATGAGACAGATAAAAACACGACAAATTCCCAGAATGGGGATAAAATGGCGAGAGCTGAAGCACTGACAGCCCCGAGTGTGAGGCCCTGAGATGGGATCAGGTGGAGCCATGAGGCAGCTCTGGGCATGTCCCATTCTCCTGGCTCTGGGTGCAGATCCCCTGCTGCCAGGTGCAGACCCTCCTCTGTGTCTCTCTTTGAAGGTGCTGAGGAGATGAGGCTGGTGAACGGAGGCAGCCCCTGTGCCGGGAGAGTGGAGGTTAAACACCAGGATCAGTGGGGGACGGTGTGTGATGATGAATGGGACACGGAAGATGCTGGAGTTGTTTGTAAGCAGTTGGGATGTGGATCTGCTGTTAGTATCCATCATAATGCTCATTTTGGAGCAGGATCCGGACAAATTTGGCTGGATGAAGTTGCCTGTGATGGTACCGAGTCTGCTCTCTGGCACTGCTGGAACAGAGGATGGAATGTGCATGACTGTTATCATGGGTGGGATGCTGGAGTGACCTGTTCAGGTAAGAATCAGCCAGCTCAGTCCTGAAAGGCAAAGCCTCTGAGACAAAAGGGCTTGAACCCAGAGGGCATTGTGTGCCTGTGACCTTAATGAGAAATGGCCAAAAACAGAGCAAGTTCTGTAATATTTGTTATTACTGAGCTGTAGTTGTTACTATTCATGTCTCTGGTCACAAAGGAGCCCCCCGTGTGACTGTGAAGTGTTTTCATTATCTCATTTCCAGTTGTTTCAGTGCCACATCTTTCCTTTCCCTTTCCCTCTGAATGGGTCTAAAAATAAAGACAGGAGAGAAAATGAAAAAGGAAAATGTCACTCAGGCTCCTAAGTCGCTGAGGCACTTTTGAAAATGTTACACTCATGCCAAAATCCAGACCCAGACACCCAACCGCAGCGGTACAGAAGGTGAAGTATTTACGTAACCCCTTTGCCATCCTCATAAGGTGACCAGGGAATGGAGAGATTCTCCAACTTGGCCAGAATTAGATTTAGCCAAGAGCACTCCTCATCGGCTCAGTTAGTTCTCACATTTTGGACCAACAAGTAATAGAAAATTTCAAAACCTCTGATACACAGTGGATCCAGCATAGCATAGAGAGCTCAGCCAAAAATATACCTCAACCCTTCACAGCACAGGAATATCATATTATGGAGACGTTTGTTGTGACTCGGTAGTTAACATTACAGCTACAGACCTATTATAAGTTTTATTTTTAACTTCTCTTTTCTTAACATTTAGTAGGAATAATATCTTCCTCTGAATATAGCACAAGGTAGATAGAATATTTTCTTGCAGTTCCAAAAGTTTTAGCAGCTCCCCCAGAGATGGGAGCTCAGGGCAGTGTTTAATCTCAACCCTTTCCTGGATTTTGAGTGTTTCAATGACAAACATCAATACACTCTTCACATGAGGGGAGGGATTGTATGCAATTTCTTAGTATTTTTTTAAAATAAAAAAAGCTAGGGTGGGCAGGACCTTTACAAAGATTAATTGTCAGGACTTTGAAACACTCAAAAAAACAGATCGACCTTCACCACTGTAAATTCCCTAACCTGGTAATAACAACTGCAATGCCTTGTGCTGCACACCTAGCAAGTGCACAGCAGGGAGTCCCGCTCCTCTGAAACTCACCAGGAGGAGGGAGCTGCTCACAACCAAAGGGTAGCAGAGCAAAAGTCCCTTCTGTGCACCTCTTTTGTAAAACTGCACCTGCATCTCAGCTGGAGCTGCACATTTGCAATGGGAATAAAGTTCAGGTTTGTAATAGGGTGCTTGAAGGGGCGGGCGACCTACTGGTTGCTGCATCTGACCTCCAGCCCCTTGTTTTCCAGGTCAATTTGCCTCAGTCTTTTAGGCAGTGAGGTAGGGAAACCCAGGCCCTCGATCTCTACCAGGTCCCAGCCCAGGGTCCTGCATGAATTAACCCCTGAATAGGGGAAGCCTCCCAGCAGGGAGTCTAAATCCCCTGCACTGGGCTACTTCCTACCACTGTCCCATTTGTTTGGGGTATGACCCCTTTAGTCTCATTCACTGGCAGCTTGTATCCCATAGTGTCCTCTCGTATATATTGGGTGGCCTTCTGCTGCATCCCAGGTTCCTTCACGTGGGGCAGCTGCACGTTTGTTGAGACTGAACCCTACAGTGTCTCTGAACTTCAAGGACCCAGTTACCTCAGTTGCCAGAGGCTCCTAGGTCTCTTCCACAGTCCCCTTTGGCTGGGAAGACAGTGCTTACTCCCTGGTGGCTGCCTCGGCTGGCAGGCCAGTGACCCTTCCCCTCAGATAGGGAGGTGGATATTCTTGCCTCTTCGCTAGTCAGCCCTCAGCTGAGACAGGCTCTCTCCTTTTCTCTCACCCAGGCCTGGCATTGGCGGCAGGTTTAGCGGGGTGGGGCTAGCTGGGCCCAAAAGATCCCTTTAACCTCTGCCGTGCTGGCAGGGTAGTTCCACATGCCTGTGCTGAAGGTTGGAGAGGAGGATGAGTCTTTTCATGGCCCTTATAATTATGTCCATTCTTGTCACTAATCCCCGTCTTCCCTGGATAGAGGTGCACGGCCAGCTCCTAAGGCCAAACCCAGGGTTCCTTGCTCAGGCAGGCAGCTATTGACTGTCATGTGAGTTTGCTTTGTTCAGACTGAATAGACACAGAATAAAGAACTCAGGATTGAGCCCATTCAGAATTATTCCAGAAATAACCACTCAGCCATCTACAAACTGCCCTGTGCACTAGATACCACTGAGAAAAAGACACATACGGGAGCTGTGATGTTACTGCACAAAGTAATTTTTGAAAGATGCTGGCAGAATACTAGAAAATTTTCCAAAAAGTGACAGTTGTCTTATATTCAGTGTTGTTGTAGCCATCTTAGTCCCAGAGATACAAGGTGGGTGAGGTAATATCTTTTACTGGACCCATTTCTGTTGGAAAGAGACAAACTTTTGATCTTACTCAGAAGAGCTGTGGATAAGCTCAGAAGTTTGTCTCTTTCACCAATAGGAGTTGGTTCAATAAAAGATATTACCTCAGCCATCTTGTGTCTGTCAATCCCTTCTCGTCCAGCTTTCACTTCTCATTTCTGGTTGGATTCATACCAAACTTCGCCAAAAATTTCTCCTCCGCCAAGATTCCAACTCACCCAGTGCACAGACTGGATGGTGCCCAGGGGATGAACCAGGGATGCACAGTGAAAGAGGCTTTTGTCTGTAGGCCCCAGCCTTTTTGGTTGCAGCAGCAGCAGCATCATCATCGGCGATCTCTCCATTTGAGGATGATCTCTACCACAGATTTACATATGGGTCCGGAGATGACTCAGGAATCTGATCCTTGAACCATAGATCTGCTCGCATTAGGTACAGAAGTTTCCTGACGGGTCAGCTGCCTGCAGGGAGAAATTTCTTTTTCTTTCCTTCCTTCTCTCTCTCTTTTCAACTTCAAGGGCAAGGTACTTCTCCTCAAAGCGGGCCACTGCCTGGTGGAGGATGTAGCATCATTGAGATCAGTTGGTTCCTTGTTCCTCCCAGCTTGTGATGTCCACATGAGTTTTCTTGAGATACGCTTTCAGTGTGTCTTTGTAGGATTTCCTCTGACTACCAGGGTATCTCTGACCATGGGTGAGGTAAGAGTAGAGGGCTTGTTTGGGGAGGCGAGAGTCTGGCATCCACAAACGATGTCCAGCCCAGCAGAGTTCCTGAGTGTGGATCATTGTTTCAATGTTGGTGACATTGGCTTCAATGCAGATGCTGGTGTTACTGCAGCAATCTTCCCACTTGGTGCAAAGGATCTTCTGGAGGCATCATTGGTGGTACCTCTCCATACTCTTGAGGTGCTGTTTATAGGTCATCCAGGTTTTCCATCCATAAATTAATGTAGAAATAACAATTGTCTCATAGACCTGGATTTTGATGTCTTTCTGTAGGTCACGGTCTGTGAAAATGTGCCAGACTAGTTTCCCAAAGGAAGCATTTGCGCAATGGATCCTGTGCTGGATCTCACTGTGAATTTTTGTGTTTTGAGAAAGTTGGCTACTTAGGTAACAGAAGTCCTCAACTCTCTCCAAGGTCTGTTCCTCGATGGTGATTTTGAGTAGTTTTTAATAGATGGCTGAGTACAACAGTGAGGATCTGACCAACTGTTGCTGAGTTAAGGTAATATCTAACCTGATTAGACATGAGCCCCACTCTTACCACAATAAACTCATTCCTGCTACTAACAAATTTTCAACCCAGTCTCTATTATTAGGTTTGAGTAATGTCATTTACAACTGATCCAGTGGCTCTTCCCCAGGTGATTACATCAATACAACACTGAAAGCCACTGCAGCATTACTAAGATGAGACCTCTTAAAAAACTTTCAAGTTTCAGAAACTACTCAAAACAATTAGTAGGCCAGAAAAATTTCAACATAAATTTTAAACTGGGAATATAAAATGCTTCAATAGTTTAACTACAGCAGACGCAGTGGCCTTGGCCACTGGGAAAGCTTCTACCAACTGAATAAAGTGATCCATGATCACCAGAACATATTCTTTTCCTCTGCACCTTGGCAGAGGCCCAATGACATCTTGATTCTTTGATTGTTTGTTTGAAAAGTGTGAATTGGGAGTGCTTTGTTCCAGGTGGGCCTTGAGTGGGCCTGACTGCTATAAAAAGGCAGTCAGCAGCGAACCAGCTGAGCAGCAAACAGCAGAGGCTAACAGAGAGAGTTTGCCTGGGGAGAGCCCTCTGAAGCTTTCATCTCGCAGGCTTCTGTGAGTTGCTGCAACAGCTGAGGAAGCTCTTAGAAGGAAAAAATTATGGAAGGTGAGCATTCGGCTGTTGTAACTTGCCCAGGTTGTGCCATGTTTGCCTTTCTTCCACAGGACAGAAGCGACTTTGTCTGTACAAAGTGTAAGCTGGTCTCCATATTGCAAGAGAAGTTTTGAGGTCTGGAGCAACAAGTATCAATCCTGCATTGCATAAGAGAAAGTGAAGATTTCCTGGCCAGACGTCAGGATACGCTTCTATGGGCACAACGTCATGAAGAATTGGAGCAGGCTGTGTAGAGGGGAGAGAGGGACGGTGAATAAATTTGGCAGCATGTGACCTCTCGAAGAAGAAAGAGGAGCGTCCATGTATCAGTAATGGAGATACAGATGAGCAACCGTTTTCATGTTCTTTCCACTGGTATTAATGCAGAGTGGACTAGATGGTACATCTGAGAGAAGGGAGCAGAAGGAGACTCCACCAACTGGAAGATATGAGATGCACCATCTTAGGGATGGGGGTTCCACAATAGAAGAAGGTTCCGCTCCCAATAGAAGAAGGTTGTTGCTGGTGGCGGTTGGAGACTCCCTTCTCAGGCGGACTGAGTCATCTATCTGCTGCTCCGACCGAGAAAACCAAGAGATCTGCTGCTTGCCAGGAGCTAGGATTCACAATGTGACTGAGAGACTGCCGAGACTCATCAAGCCGTTTGATTGCTACCCCTTCCTGCTTCTCTACGTGGATCACAGCAGACTACGTGGATCTGGGAAGAAGGATAAAGGAGTTTGAGGCACAAGTGGTGTTCTTGTCCATCCACCCTGTGCAGGGAAAAGGCCTGGGTAGGGATCGTCGTATTGTGGAAGTCAACGAATGGCTATGCAGGTGGTGTCAGAGAGAAGGCTTTGGATTCTTCGACCATGGGATGGTGTTCCAAGAAGGAGTGCTAGGCAGAGACAGGCTCCACCTAACGAAGAGAGGGAAGAGCATCTTTGCAAGCAGGCTGGCTAATCTAGTGAGGAGGGCTTTAAACTAGGTTCACCAGGGGAAGGAGACCAAAGCCCTGAGGGAAGTGGGGAAATGGGATACCGGGAGGAAGCACGAGCAGGAGAGTGCAAGAGAGGAAGACACCTGTCTCAGACCGAGAAAGCAGGACAATCAGAAAGTTATCTTAAGTGCCTATACACAAATGCAAGAAGCATGGGAAACAAGCAGGGAGAACTGGAAGTCCTGTCACAGTCAAGGAACTATGATGTGACTGGAATAACAGAGACTTGGTGGGATAGCTCATATGTCTGGAGTACTGTCATGGATGGATATAAACTGTTCAGGAAGAACAGGTAGGGTAGAAAAGGTGGCGGAGTTGCATTGTATGTAAGAGAGCAGTTCAGAGACTGTTCAGAGCTCTGGTATGAAACAGCAGAAAAATCTGAGTCTTTCAATTAAGTTTAGATGTGTGAGCAACAAGGGTGATTTCCTGGTTGGAGTCTGCTATAGACCACCAGACCAGGGGGAAGAGGTGGATGAGGCTTTCTTCCGGCAACTAGCAGAAGTTACAAGATCACAGGCCCTGGTTCTAATAGGAGACTTTAATCACCCTGATATCTGCTGGGAGAGCAATACAGCAGTGCACAGACAATCCAGGAAGTTTTTGGAAAGTGTAGGGAACAGTTTCCTGGTCCAAGTGATGGAGGACACAACTAGGGGCAGAGCTTTTCTTGACCTGCTGTTCACGAACAGAGAAGAGTTAGTAGAGGACAAAAAAGTGGAAGGAACCTGGGAGCCAGTGACCATGAGATGGTTGAGTTCAGGATCCTGACACAAGGAAGAAAGGAGAGCAGCAGAATATGGACCCTGGACTTCAGAAAAGCAGACTTTGACTCCCTTAGGGACTGATGGGCAGGATCCCCAGGGAAAATAACATGAGAGGGAAAGGAGTCCAGGACAGCTGGCTATATTTAAAGAATCCTTACTGAGGTTGCAGGACAAAACCATCCCGATGTGTAGAAAGAATAGAAAATATGGCAGGTGGCCAGCTTGGCTTAACAGTGAAATCCTTGCTGATCTTAAACGCAAAAAAGAAGCTTACAAGAAGTGAAAGATTGGACAAATGATCAGGGAGGAGTATAAAAATATTGCTCAAGCATGCAGGAGTGAAATCAGGAAGGCCAAATCACACTTGGAGTTGCAGCTAGCAAGATATGTTAAGAGTAACAAGAAGGGTTTCTTCAGGTACATTAGCAGCAAGAAGAAAGTCAACGAAAGTGTGGGCCCCTTACTGAATAAGGGAGGCAACCTAGTGACAGAGGATGTGGAAAAAGTTAATGTATTCAATGATTTTTTTGCCTCTGTCTTAACAGCCAAGGTCAGCTCCCAGACTGCTGCACTGGGCAGCGCACTATGGGGAGAAGGTGACCAGCCCTCTGTGGAGAGAGAAGTGGTTCGGGACTATGTAGAAAAACTGGATGAGCACAAGTCCATGGGGCCGGATGCGCTGCATCCAAGGGTGCTAAAGGAGTTGGCGGATGTGATTGCAGAGCCATTGGCCATTACCTTTGAAAACTCATGGCGAAAGGTGGAGGTCCCGGATGACTGGAAAAAGGCTACTGTAGTGCCCATCTTTTAAAAAGGGAAGAAGGAGGATCTGAGGAACTACAGGTCAGTCAGACTCACCTCAGTTCCTGGAAAAATCATGGAGCAAGTCCTCAAGGAATCAATTCTGAAGCGCTTAGAGAGGAGGAAAGTGATCAGAAACAGTCAGCATGGAATCACCAAGGGCAAGTCATGCCTGACTAACCTAATTGCCTTCTATGAGGAGATAACTGGGTCTTTGAATGAGGGGAAAGCAGTGGATGTGTTATTCCTTGACTTTAGCAAAGCTTTTGATACGGTCTCCCACAGTATTCTTGTCAGCAAGTTAAAGAAGTATGGGCTGGATGATTGGACTATAGGGTGGATAGAAAGCTGGCTAGATCGTCGGGCTCAACGGGTAGTGATCAATGGCTCAATGTCTAGTTGGCAGCCAGTTTCAAGTGGAGTGCCCCAAAAGTCTCTCCTGGGGCTTGTTTTGTTCAATATCTTCATTAACGATCTGGAGGATTGCGTGGACTGCACCCTCAGCAAATTTGCAGATGACACTAAACTTGGAGGAGTCGTAGATACGCTGGAGGGTAGGGATAGGATACAGAAGGAGCTAAACAAATTAGAGGACTGGGCCAAAAGAAACCTGATGAGGTTCAACAAGGACAAGTGCAGAGTCCTGCACTTAGGACGGAAGAATCCCATTCACTCTTACAGACTAGGGACCGAATGGGTAGGAAGCAGTTCTGCAGAAAAGGACCTAGGGGTTACAGTGGACAAGAAGCTGGATAGGAGTCAACAGTGTGCCCTTGTTGCCAAGAAGGCTAACGGCATTTGGTCTGTATAAGTAGGAGCATAGCCAGCAGATCGAGGGATGTGATCATTCCCCTCTATTCGACATTGGTGAGGCCTAATATGGAGAACTGTGTCCAGTTTTGGGCCCCACACTACAAGAAGGATGTGGAAAAATTGGAAAGAGTCCAGCGGAGGGCAACAAAAATGATTAGGGGGCTGGAGCACATGACTTATGAGGAGAAGCTGAGGGAACTGGGATTGTTTAGTCTGCAGAAGAGAAGAATGAGGGGGGATTTGATAGCTGCTTTCAACTACCTGAAAGGGGGTTCCAAAGAGGATGTATCTAGACTGTTCTCAGTGGTACCTGGTGACAGAACAAGGAGTAATGGTCTCAAATTGCAGTGGTGGTGGTTTAGGTTGGATATTAGGAAAAACTTTTTCACTCAGAGAGTGGTGAAGCACTGGAATGGGTTACCTAGGGAAGTGGTGGAATCTCCTTCCTTAGAGGTTTTTAAGGTCAGGCTTGACAAAGCCCTGTCTGAGATGGTTTAGTTGGGAATTGGTCCTGCTTTGAGCAGGGGGTTGGACTAGATGACCTCCTGAGGTCCCTTCCAATCCTGATATTCTATGATTCTATATTCTGTAACTGCATGAAGGGCTGTGTTGGTCTTTGCTGATGTTGCATTTTCATTTTCACTATGGGAGCAGAATTACATTGAGCACACGTTACACACCTCCTCACATAATCATGCATATTTGCATTAAGCTTAGGATGCCACCAGGTGTCCAGCATCCGGTGGATCACCCTCCGTGCTCCATCATGGCTCAACATGTGATACACTTGTATCATAGTTCCCATTAGCATATTTGGTAACACTAGTGTGTTCCCTGGCCCTCTCCAAATGTTATCATCACACAGTTTGCCTCTATTATCCATCCATAACCACTTCTGTGTCCTTGGTGCAGCATGTTGAATGTCCTGTAATTCAAAAAAGTTTGGGGTTTTTATGAAAGGCTGTGTTGCAGCAATCAGTTGTGTCTCTTTACCTTCTGCTGCTGCTTGCTTAGCTAGATCGCCTAGTCTCCTGTTCCCCTAGTTATGAGAGTCTGTCCCTTTTGAGTGGGCCTTCACTTTTATCACAGCTACTTCAGTAGGTTTCTGCATGGCTGCATGAAGTTTCTGCACTATCTCCCCATTTTGTATTGGGGATCCTGTACTTGTCAGGAATCCCCGATTTACCCACAAGTTAATACAATCATGTACAACCACAAATGCATATCTAGAATCAGTATATATGTTTACAGCATGATCTTCTGTAGTTTCATATGCTGCAACTAACACCTGTAGTTCTGTTACTTGTGCCGATGCTCCAGGAAAACTGCCCTGTGCCACCAGCTGGCCATCTTGAGTATGAACGGTCCAACCTGTGTGTCACTTGCTGTCCACATAGAAGGAAGAACCATCTACGTATAGGCAAGGGGCACCAGATATTTCAGTTTCTTTTACCAGTGGAAAGTCCATGAGCTCTTCCTTAAGTCAGTGATGTGGGTGCCCGTCATCTGGGGTAGGGATGAGGGTGGCAGGGTTTAGTGATGATGCTCATTGCAGGTGTACCAAAGGCATTAGCAAGCTCGTTTCCCATCGAGTCCATCTTGCCACATGGACTGCCAAAGATTTCTTTCCTGATGAAATAGTAAGGACAGTGTGAGGCACGAAAATATTTACATCCTGCACACCAATTAGTGGTGAGGCCTGACTTAGGGCCATAGAAGCTCCTTCCACCGCCTGGAGGCATGCTGGCATTGTTTGAGTGACAGCATCTAGTTTAGAAGAATAGTATGCTACTGGGCGCTGTTTGTCCTCATGTTTTTGCATTAACACTGCTGTCATATGTCCCTCACTGACATGCGTGTACAATGTAAAAGGCATTAATGGATTAGGAAGTCCCAACACTGGGGCAGTACTTAGCCTTTGTTTCAATGTGGTAAATGCCTGTTCACATTCAAGTGTCCATTCAATTGCATCATGTGGTCCACCAGCACCCTTCAGGAGATTATTAAGGGGCTGGACAATCCTTGAATAATTTGGGATTTGAGTTTGGCAGAAATTAAATAGCCTCAAAACTTTCCTAACTCCCTTGACCGTAATTGGCCATGAGCATGCCTTAATAGCCTCAATGCAGTCAATAGTTAAATGCTTGAACCCCTTGGATATTAGAAACCCCAGATATGATAGTTCCTCCTTTGCGATCTGAGCCTTTTTAGCATTACATTTTACCCCACTGTCTGCCAAGTGCTGCAGGATCACTTCTAAATCTTTCATGTGCATTTGGCAATCTGGTGAGAAGACAAGATCATCAACATACTGTACAACACAAGAAGTCATGTCTGGCAGCTTTATCAGCACATCAGCTAACACTCTATGAATCAAAGTAGGTGAGTCATAGAAACCCTGGTTCAGGCGAGTAAAGGTATATTGCTTCCCTTTAACAGTGAATGTAAACCAAAATTGACTGTCAGGGTGCACAGGAACAGACCAAAAGCCACTGTTAATGTCCAAGGCTGAAAACACTATGGGATCATCAAAAGCATGTAAGCCTCCCTCTACCATCCACTCCTGTACCTTTTCCCAGAAAGGTAGGTTTAGGTTATTAAGCTGCAAAGATGGCAATTCTTTTAGGATGCTCCGCAAGTCAGATGGACTCATATGAGTGTGCTCTAGGCGATAACAGTAGCAGGATCCCCTTCCCTTTGATTAGGATTAGGGACAGTGTGCACTCTCACCGGAGCCATGTAACTAGACTGATAGCTCCATGTTCCACATGTAGGTTCCAAAGCTGCTGAGGGACAAGGTCTCTTTCCCTGCAAGTCTGCTTCTTTATACTTTTTTGCATCTGCCTGCAGGTTTTCTACCTCTGCTTCTAACTCTCCCACCCTTCCTTTTAGCATATCACTCTTTCTAACCAGCTGTTCATAATCAATAATTAAACACATACCAGCCATTTTATTCTTCTTTATTCCACTCCTTCAGCCAAAATATCTCTACAAGAAAACTAATGTAGCAGTAAGTTTAATAGTTATAAAAGCACTAATTATACACTCTTCATATTGTGGATCACTCTATCCCTTCATCTTTCCCCTTTTTTTAATCTAAATATTCTCCAATCTCCAATTTTTTAAATACAATACTGTTTACAGACTAATAATTTATTCCAGTCAAACACCCCAGACTGAAATGTCCAATCAGCAGATTAATCCTTTTTCCAATTTATTTGATTTGCACAATTACAACGTCCAATAAGGAGATCTGGGCCAGCCAACACATTAGCTAGAGGTACTTATGGCTATACTTGCCCCTGCACTAACTGTTAGTCCTTACAACCTCTTTGATTTCTCACTTCAACAACACTTAGTCAGAGGAACTTACAGCTTAGCCAGCCCCCACACTAAGTACAATGTCTTAAGACTTCAACAAACCCCCTGAATTCCCCAACACCAGGACTTGCTTACTACAAAGTTATGAGAGTCACCAGTCAGGTCAGAGACACACAACCAAATAAAAAATGAACAAACTTACCCTCTAAATTGATTGTAAATCATGATCCTGCAGGATATTTCTCACCTTGCTCACTGCACCAAGAAACTGTTGGGATTCTGTGGTTCCCAGTGAGTCAGAAGCTGGACAGAATGAAGGGACTTCGATTCGATTCAATGCGATGCGATTCAATGTGATTTGATTCAATTCAACAAGGCTTTATTCAATGTGCACAAAGGGAGAGCCCCTGATACAAAAATCAGGCAGAGTCCCTCCAGCAAGGAGCCCCTCCCATTGCTATTTTATAGCACATGGCACTTACATAACAAGTTACATAACACAAACCTCTAACCAATCAGATTTAACCTTTCCATATATGGATTTATTTATCACATGCTCATAGTTCTCCATTCCACATGCTGAGTTCACCTCCCCTCCCCCTGGCCTTTTCTAGAATGTTCCTAGGGTGCTGAGCCAGAGCATGCTTCCCTATGCATAAGCACCCTACAAACCACATTTTATCCAAAGTGAACACTGTAGTAAGATGAGGCCCTGAAACATAAAGCCTTGGTATCAGAGGCCCGGTATGAGGCCTCAGGCCTGAACTAAAGTAATGGTCAAGACTTTGCTAACAAAGCAAAGTTAAGCTGTGAGCCAGAGGCAGGCTCACAGAACCTGGCAAGGAAATGGCCGATGTTGTATAATCATATATCTATATATCTTGTGGCAAAGTACCTGCCTCTCCTCTGCTAGCTCAGTCCTTCTTAGCTTTGGAGACACAGGCTTGGACAAAGCAAAAGCCCTTCACAGTCACGCAGGGTCTGGCTGATCCCTTCTCAGTTAGGTCCTTGCTCTGTTATCCTCTCCTTCTGGGGAGAGTGCAATCTGCCTTGCAAGAAAAGTTTCAGAGTTCAACTGCCCCTACTCACTGGCAGCTACTCTACTTCTCTCCTCCCCCCCTGTTTCCCTGCCAGGGAGGGTTTAAAAAGGTCTCCAGCCATTGGGGCCAGCTGAAACTAATTAGCTCCCTGGTAACCCCTGTTCCAGCTGAACCTTATTCCACCATGGTTAAGCCTTCTGGGACTATTTACTACCCCTCTCCTGGTAGCTAAGTGTCTTGAGTTTGCCACAATCTATATATATGTATATATCTATATAGTGTATTGGATACGAGAAGTATAAACACAGTGGCAGGACACACTATCATTGTGCTTCGTTTGACAATAAACCTGGCCGAAGTGCCTTCGTACTCAGGGGCGGCTCCAGGCACTAGCACGCCAAGCGCCTGCCTGGAGCGGCAAACCATGAGGGGCGCTCTGCCGGTCACCCAATGGCGGCAGGCAGGCTTCCTTCGGTGGCATTCCTGCAGAGGGTCCGCTGGTCCCGCAGCTTTGGCAGACCTCTCCCAGGCTGCCGCCAAATTCGCGGGATTAGGGATCTCCCACAGGCAAGCCACCGAAGGCAGCCTGCCCGCTGTGATTGGGGCGGCAAAATACCTAAAGGCGCCTCTGTTTGTACCTTACTAGAGTCTGTGGTCATTGGGGGTTCTCTTGGGGTCTCCTGTGTCAGCTATCTGCACACGGCTGGGACAGCACACAGAGGGAGCACACGCACGCAGCCGATTGATATCAACATTGAACAGAGCAAAGCACCACACTGGTAGCATCTAACAACAAACACAAACATACCCTTCAGCAGAAACAGAAAGGAGGGTCTCTTGTTAGGGCAGTTGGGTGCTGCCCTGGGGAATTAGAGTCTATTCGTGCCTCTGCCACAGAGTTCCTATGTGATGCCTGGCAGGTCACTTAAACCAGATGTTTCACAGGTGGTCACTGTTTTCAGATGCTACCAGTGTGGTGCTCTGCTCTGTTCAATGTTGATATCAATCGGCTGTGTGCGTATGTTCTCTCTCTTTTGCTGTCCCAGCTCTGCGCAGATCGCTGACATAGCAGACCCTGAGAGAATGACCACAGATTCTAGTAAGGTATGAAGGCACTTTGGCCAGGTTTATTGTCAATCGAAGCACAGTGATAGTTCCAGGGCCGGCGCTTCCATTTAGGCCACCTAGGCGATTGCCTAGGGCGCCAGGATTTGGGAGGGTGGCAGGCTGCTCCGGTGGACCTCCCGCAGGTGTGCCTGCAGAGGGTCCGCTGGTCCAGCGGCTCCACTGGAGCATCCACAGGCACACCTGCGGAAGGTCCACCCGAGCTAGAACCGGCCCTGCACCTAGGGCGCCAAAAACCCTGGCGCCGCTCCTGGATAGTTCCCTCTAGACTATACTCTACAGGACATACTACGAATATGTGACCCCTGGGAATGGACTTAGCTCAGTCAGTGTTGTGACTTTCCACTGCCCCCTAGACTGGACAACGACACCCCCCAAGGGATGCATTCTTATACAGAGGTACAAACAAGTTACATATCACTCCTTACGTATTGAGGTGTAACTCCTCTATGCAGCAAGGTGCTGCCTCTCACTTTGTACATGTTGGTTCAAACAAAACAACTCTATCCATCATATTCCCCTTTTGGCCCTGTCATTAGGATGGGTCAGCTTGTTCCTTGTTATCTGTGTATAATGTACAAGTATGTGAATATTCTGATATCTGGTGTCCAGTACATTTTAGGTATGTCTCTTTTTGCAGCATCAGCTCTTTCCTTGCCAGCTTCTGTGAGCAGCGCCTGCCTCTGGCTCACAGCTTACCTTTGCTTTATGTTAGCACAATCTTGACCGTTACTTTAGTTCAGGCCTTAGACCTCATACCGGGCCTCTGATACCAAGGTTTATATCTCAGGGCTTCCTCTTACTACAGTCACTAACTGTATGTTCCTCATTTTATGGGTGGCCCCCTTGAGACTGTGATTGTCTGATTTGCAGAAGTGCTGAGCACTCACAGCTCTAAACCAGAGTCAGTGGGAGCTCTGCCGCACAAGCTTAAGTACTCTCATAAAACAGGACGTGGGTATTTCAAGTTGGGCACCCAAAATCAGTGGATGCTTTTGATAATTTTGGCCCTAGAGTGTCTCTGGGCTTTGGTTCTCCATGTGTAAAATGGAGTTAACAACACTTCCCTACCTCCCAGGTGTTGTCAGCTGTTGGCTGTGTGTGTTTTCTCTCTGTGTGTGGCACCAGCTCTGTGCAGATAGTGGACACAGCAGGCCTCGATCAAACTGCCCAAGGAGACGATAGATTTGGTTCAGTGGTGAAAGTGCTCGTTCAGTTTTACTGCTGACAAATCACTGTAGTAGCTCCCCGGATCAATGTCCACAGTTACAGCGGTACATCTATGCCTCTTACAGTGGACTCGGTTCGGTGACTGGAGAGCCTTTCCACTCCCCCTCCTCACCCCGAGGCCAGAAAAAGACAACCCCTCTGTGACCTGTCTTTTATACTCTGATAGAAACCAGAAACGTCTTGCCCTTCAGACATGGTTAATTACCACCCTTTACCTGGTACATTTTGGTTGGATCAAAACATCTCTATCCATCACCTTGTCATCCTGACCTTACTATTAGGAGGGGTTAGTGTGTCCCTGTATCATCACTGGGAAGCGTGTTTACACCATAACCCTGTACCAAGGTGCTCTGGTATTACCCTTCTGCAATGTGTTTATGCACATGCCAGTGCCTAGCACTTCTCATGAGTGTTTGTGTTTTTTCAACACCAACCACACTTTTGCCAGGTTCATGTTCTGGACAATTAACCTGCACCCGTAGTCTCAAAGGGACAAACGAAGGTTTCACAGGCAGGTACAAGTCTGGCGTTCTGAATGTTTGAATGCTTCTCTTTGAAACCTTAAATTTATTTTTGATTCATAGCTTTATAGATTTTAGGGCCAGAAGAGAGCTTTAGATCTAGTCTGGCCTCCTGGGTAACAACGACTAAAGAATTTAAACCAATTACTTCAGTACTTCACCTCAACTTGTGTTTGGCTAAAGCATATCATCCTGAAAGGCATCCAATTTTGTTCTGAATACTTCAGGAGGTGGAGAATCTTCTGCTTCACTTGGTAGTTTGTTCCAATGTTTCATCAGTTTTACTGTGAAAAATGTCTGCCTCACATCTAATAGGAATTTATCTGGCTTTAACTTCCACTCATTGGTTCTTGTTATGACTTTCTCCACTCAGTTAAGAGGCTTTAGTATGCAGTGTTTTGTCCATGAGAAGGTACTTATACACTGCAATCAAGACACGTCTCGGTCGTCTTTTTGATAAGCTAAACAGTTTGACCTCCTTAAATCTTAAATTTTCAAGCCCTGGAATCATTATTGTGGATCTTCTCTGCTCCCTTTCCAGTTTTTTTTAACATCCTTGCAATGTGGATGCAAAAAGCAGATGCAGTGTTTGTCTCTCCAGTGTTATACACACAGGAAAGACCAACATCCTACTAGAGCTGGTTGGAAATTATTTGGCAAACCAGAGTTTAAATGGAAAATGCTAGTTTGTTGAATTCAATATTTGTCATGAAAATGAATCAAATTCAAAGAACTTTCTCGAAACCACAAGCAGGATCTGGTGGAAATGTCCATAGTTCCCTGTCAGGTTCCCTGGTGGCTTCTGTTAGTCCTGCCATTCAGATTGTCCCAGGGCTGGGTACCCCAGTCTTCTAGGATCTGCAGCTCTGGGGCAGCCCCACCATACAGATTGCCCCAGAATTGGAGACCCTAGTCTTTATAGAGTCTGTACATCCAGGGCAGCCCTTCCAATGCTGTCAGGCTCTCTGCCATGCGATAGGAACCTGAAAGCCCTGGGAGCCCCAGTTCTAACCAAGGCTCAGCTCCAGGGTCTACATCAGGGATCCTGGAAGTCCTGGGATGGATTCTGGTGTCCCAGGGTCCATGGCTCTGGGGCAGCCCTGCCTCGCAGAATGCCCCGGACTGGGCTATTTGCCTATTTAGGCTGCCAGCTAGCCAAGGAGTCTGGGAGCCCGGGGTTCCCCAGTCCAAGGTAGACCACATGAGGAGGCTGCCCCAGAACCCCAGCAGTGTCTGTGAGAAATTGACATGATTGTTCTGATGCTAACAGTGGTGAAACTGACAAGGATGTCAGTGTCACTCTGCATCTATTGGAGTTCCTGAGAGCAAATTTCATGTTGGATACACCATGGGCTGGAGTTTCCAAAACAAAATTTTAGCTGGATTTCCAATTCACAGGAAATTTTAAAAAGTGATATTTCCTGTACACAGGGAAACCCTGCATTTCAGCCAGCTGTACTCATTACTTCTCTCTTTATACATCCAAGGACCAACTTCACCTATTCTGCAGCAGCATCACATTGGGACCTCACATTCAGTTCTTTGTCTAATATGGCCTCTGCAAAGAACATGGGCTATAGCTGTATTTCTGTCACTATTATGTGCAGCTCAGTTCCTTTTACTGCTATTTTCACATTCTCTACTAAGGTTCAAAGGGTAATCCCCGTCTGAGCTTCCCACATGTCCCAGGACGGCAGACAGTGGTTTCATAGAACCCAGTAACTGGTACGTAACTGACAAAACAGGTGTCAGGGCTTTGAACTTTTGCATCTGGTCAAGCTGAGCACAAGCTCCCTTCCTTGGGATGGGCCCATGAGGTGAGAAATCTTAAACAGATAGCTTGGAAATTGTTACCAGGGGAACCCTGATGAACAGAAGGGGTGAGGCAGGATCTGCAGGGAAGGAAACTGAAACACAATCCCCAGAATCAGACATTCCTGGGATAAGGTGAGTTTGAGGGAAAAGCTGAACTTTAGGTAAGACATAGGCTGTAGACCTTCAGTCACTTTATCCCCTTTCCCTGTGATTGCTGTGTTCCTATGGTTAAATACAAAACAACACTGTCCTGGGCCCAGTACTATTCAATATTTTCGTAAATAACTTGGGTGATGGAGTAGCGAATACACTTACACAATTGGTGGATGACACGAGGTTGAGATAGGTCACAAGCTCTTTGGAGGCAGTGTTAAAATTCAATCAGAGATTCATAGAATATCACAGTTGGAAGGAATCTCAGGAAGTCATCTAGTCAACCCCCTGCACAAAGCAAAACCAATCCCCAACTAAATCTAAAACTGAAATGATCTTGATAAACTGCAGAGTTAGTCTGAAATCGGTAAATTGAAATTCAGTAAAGATAAGTGCAAATAATTAGACTTACAAAGGAAAAATCAAATGCAAAAAAACCCAAAATAAGGAATAACTGACTAGGCAGCAGTTCTGCAGAAAATGATCTCACAGTTATAGTGGATCACAGTCTGAAAAGTTGTGATGCTGTTGTGGAAAAGGGAAATGTCATTATGAATTGTATTAACAATAATGTTATATGTAAGACACAGGAGATAATTGTCCCACTCTACTTAGCACTGAGATGACCTCAGCTGGAGTCCTGTGTCTAGTTTTGCTCATCACTGTTTAAGAAAGATAAGGACAAATTGGAGAATGTCCAGAAGAGATCAACCAACAGAGTAAGAGGTTTAGAAAACATGATCTATGAGGAAATATTGAAAGAATTGGACATTTTTAGTTGAGAGAAGAGAAGACTGAGGGGTGAACTGATACCAGTCTTTAAATAACTGAAAGATTGTTTGTCAATTGTTGTCCATAGCCACCAAGGGTAGGACTAGACATAATCATCTTAGAGTGCAGCAAATGAGATTCAGATTAGATATTAGGAAAAAATTTCTACCTATAGATAATTAAGCTCTGGAACAGGGTATGTAGGGAGGTTGTGTAATCCCCATCATTGGTGACTTTGCAGAACAAGTTCGACAAACATCTGTCGGGGTGGCCTAGGTATACTTAAACCTCCCTTGGTGGGAGGAGATGGACTGGATGACCCCTTGAGGTTTCTTCCAACCCTACATTTCTATTGTTCTGTGGTTTTATCAGCTATTCAGGCCATCTGATATAAAAAAATTTTGATCCCTGATAAATGCTATTTAACATGCTTTTTAGGTACATTAGATTGGAGAGTGAATAGACATCTTGCTGCTGTCCAAAACCAGAAATGTGTATTGAAGACCTCTGCCATTTCTACCTCATTATTAACAATATTTCCATCTCCATTTCTAATGCCCCACAGCATTGTTAGGATTTGTTTGTTTGTTTGTTCCTAATATACTTTAAAAACTACTTATTTTTCATAGTCCTCCCAGTCACAAATTTTATCCTGATAGCTTTAGCTTCCCTTGTCAGTTTTCTTCATATCATAACATCTAATGTATATTGATTTGCTCTAATTCCCACTTTTTCCATTTTTGTATTATATTGCGTTTTTATTTCTATTGTTGCATTCACTTTGCCACTGACCCAGAAAGAGATTTGAGGAAATGTTTTATATCGGAGGAATACCCGAACTCTCAAAATCCTTTTATAATGTTCAGCCTTCATTGACTTTCTAGGACACATTAAGCCCCGGCTGGTTGGAGGAGACAATGCCTCCTCAGGTCGTATGGAGATAATACATGGAAACACATGGACCACAATCTGTGATGCAAACTTCGATCTCAAAGTTGCCAGCGTTATCTGTAGTGAACTTGAGTGTGGAATAGCTGTAACTGTCCCAGGAGGAGGTCACTTTGGAGAAGGACAAGGTGAGATCTTGACTCAAGAATTCCAGTGTGTGGGGAATGAGTCTTTCCTGTTCTCCTGTTCCAGGATATCACAAGTGAATCAAACGTGCTCACACATAAATGATGCTGGTGTCACATGCTCATGTAAGAATTCAGCACAATGTCTTTAAAATCCCAGTGATGTGTATTCTAGATTAGGGTGAAGCAATGTACTGATCTCACTGCATAGGGAGCTGGGTTTAATAGCATTGGATCAAAACCCCAAACAAGCCAAGATAATGAGAAATGGATCAAATGCCCCCTGACTTTCCTCTCTTTAACTATTTGCTATAAAATAGCTCCAAAACTCCCTCTCTAAACTCCTTCTCCCTTGTCCCCTGGCCACACAGGGTTCCGGCTGGTGAACGGCAGCACAGCGTGCTCAGGGAGGGTGGAGATCCAGGTTCTTGGTGCCTGGGGAACCCTCTGTGACTCACGCTGGGATTTACCAGATGCCAACGTTCTCTGTCATCAGCTCGACTGCGGATTCGCTGTATCAGCTTCAGGAGAAGAATATTTTGGGAAGGGAACTGGCTCTGTCTGGACAGACACATTTCACTGTAAAGGGACTGAAACCCATTTGGGCCATTGCCATGTTACTGCTCTGGGGGCCTCTCGGTGCTCACATGACAATGATGCCAGTGTGGTTGGTTCAGGTAAGTGCAGTAGAGATGCTGGATTAAGGACACCTGCCCCTCAGTGTGTGACACTGCCCCCAGAGCAGGGGAACCTCAGGACACAGCAAGGAGAGGGGGAGCTAGATCCTAAACCATGTAGAATAATGGTAAATGTATTAAAGGTAAAATTAAAGTAAATAATATTATCACAAAAGTATAGTTGTGAGCTGGGAAAACCCTGCATTCTCCAATAAAAACATCAGCAACTCTGTCCTTATGCAGGACAGTGGAGCAGGGGCAGCACTTTGTCCTTCGGGTTACATAAATGTCACTAATTCATTGTCCTCAGCCTTCTCCAATAGTAATTAGAGGGGGAGCTGGTAGTGACTCCCAATATAGACATTGCTTCACACTTTCTACTATAAAATATTCTTGGCACCTTCTTGAGAAGCTCTTGCACCTTCCTTGGTTGCTGGAGCCTTTGTGATTTGGGAAGGGGTCAGTGCTGGGGCCAGGAAGGTGCCTTCTCCTATGCAGTGAGATTCCTTCTGGGTTTGGCTGAATTATAAACTGCTGAAAATCACTATTTCCCTTCTCTTTCATGAGTTCCTGCGAATATTTTGGTAGCACACCACAGAGAAAGTAGTGCTTTCTCTCAATTTTCTCTGATTTCTTCACATCTTTCCAACTGAAAAAACTCAAAAAATGTTTTCCGCTGCTTTCTTATTTTTTTTTTTTACTTTTTTCTAACTTTTTACAGTGGAAGAAAAGATGAAAAAATAGAAAGGGGGAGTGTAGAGGAGCGGACTCACCCCTGTGTCGCCCCCTACTGGTGACTTCTGGGAATTAGCTCCTTCCAGCTCCACAGCACCCTCTGCAGGCCAGGGATCCACCTGTCCTTTGGCCCCTGTGTCCCTCCCTGGACCCCGGTGCCCTTGCACCTGAGGTGCTGCCCCCTAACCATAACCCTTCAGTCTTAGGGTCTTCTCTCCCCAGGCAACCCCCACCCACTATTCCCATCTCACCTCAGTATAAGGCTATTGCCAGTCATCATCTAGCTCCACACCCTGGGGCAAACTGCAGTATCAGCCTACTCATCACTGGCAAGGTTGGGTTTGGACCTGCTGCCTGGGCCTATCCTTGGGCTACTCTTCTGCTAGGCCACAGCTGGGGCTTTCCAGGCTGGAGCTCCCCAGCTCCTCTGCCTTTCCTCAGCCCTGCTCCACTCATGTACCCAGTCTCAAGCTTCCTGCAGCCAGGCTCTTCTCTCTCTGAATGCAGAGAGAGACTGAGTCCTTCCTCCTGGCTCCCAGCTTTTATAGGGCCAGCTGGGCTCTGACTGGGGAGTGGGACAGCTGCGGCTGCTGCTCCAATCAGCCCAGGTCTTTCTTTCACAGACTGCCAGCCCTCTCCTAGGGCTGGTTCCAACCCTATCAGGGCTGGACGGGTCACCACCCCGCTACAGGGAGGAAATGGCAAACCTGTAAATCCAAAAACTGGAAACGAAAATTGAATGTTTCATTTTCCAAAAGTTGAAATGAATCAACATTTTAGTTAGAATCTAAACAAAAATTCTCATTCCATTTCCAGTATCTCAGATCTGTTTAAAAATTGAAATATTGCATTTGAAATACTTCACAGGAAAAATGTTGGGTTGTTGACCTGTTCTAATATTTACCCCTTTTATTAAAAAAATAAGAAATTAAACACCGTTACTTAATTTAATAAAATCCAAAGGCACAAGATTTAACAGTGTTAAGGTTTCCTATGTAATGTTAATTCAGCCCCCCACCCTCCCTTGTGCATATATATTATGCTACAGTCTAATTGCATGCACACATCCTATTATTCTCACCTACCCCCAGCTTCTGCCTCCTTCAGCATACTGGGAGGATGGTGCTCAGGGGATGGAGGAAGCAGCTGAATATTTCTTTTTATCATCATCATTCAACATGTGATCCAGGGTCTTATTTACTATAGAATATACAGAGATATACCTATCTCATAGAACTAGAAGGGACCTTGGAAGGTCATTAAGTCCAGTCCCCTGTCTTCACTAGCAGGACAAAGTGCTGTCCCTGACAGATTTTTTTTCCCCCAGGTCCCTAAATGTTCCTTTCAAGGATTGAATTCACAAGCTTGGATTTAGCAAATCAATGTCAAACCACTGAGCTATCCCCCATATCATACAAACACTGCACTGACTACAGAATTAATTTCTTCATGGGTTTTTCTATGGTGCTCATCACCGTAGTATCAGAGTGCACCACAAGCATGAATGAATTTGTCTTCATAACACCCCAGGAGATAGTAGACTTTTATGATGCCCATTTCAAAAGTGACTTAGGCACTTAGTAGTCCAGGAATAACATATTCCAAAATGCCAGAGTGACTTAGAGACTTAAATCCTATTTCCTCCAGTAACATAGGAGCCCAAGAACCATGCAGACGTCTCCCTCTTGCTGCCTAAGTCACTTCTGAAAATGGCACTTTGGCTCCTACATAATTTAGCTGCTTTTGAAAATTTTACATACAATGATTAAAGACAAAATTCCAAACATAGGGTGATTGGGCAACAACCTGAGACCCTCAGGGCCTGATTCTTCAGAGTACTCACCATTTCTACAGAGCTTTGTGTGTTCAAAGTACTGTCCAGACATTAATAAACTCTCACCAAACTCCAGGGAAGCAAGTGGGTAAGTAGTAGTATTAGCTCCATTTTACAAATGGTTTAACTGAGAGAGAAAATCAAAGTGACTTGCCCAAGGCCACCCAGTGATTCAGCAGCGGAGACAGGATACAACAAAGTGTTTTGCCTCACAGCCTTGTGCTCCTTCCACCCAATGCCACTGCCTGGCTGCAGAAGAGCTGAGAAGCCACCGCTTATCTTGACCTTAGTGGCAGTTGTGAGCACTCAGTATTTCTGCAAATCAGACCCCATGAAAACTGACTTAAGAGACATGCTCAGCATCACCTGTGAAGTCTGCGGCAGATGCAGGAACAGAACTGAGCTCTGCTGAATGAGGGTCACTGCTCTTAACAAGATCATCCTAGTTCTTCCTGCACAGTCCTGGTCATTCTCTACAGGCCTTCTAGTTTCTAAAGTGAATGAGGCAGAAGCCCTGGATTTCAACCTTCTTCCTAATAATGTATACTTAGCTTCCAGGACTGTCTCCCACAGAGCCCAGTGTCACTGGTGCTGTTACACACCATGACTAAGCCTATAAGGCCCTGCCCAGCACTCTCAACAGACGTCTACTCTCCTCTTCACAGCGGATACCTTTGTATCTTGGGGGCAATTCACTTCATAGCTCTCTTGCCTCTCACAGTGGCTGCTACCTGCATTCCTAACTGAATTCCCTGAAGCCCTGCCCTGTCTTTGCTAACTAGCTACCCAGCCTATACCCTGGTTCTCGGAGGAAACTCCTCAGAAAATGAAGATGTTGATTTCTCCCTACAGTTGCCGGAAGAAGAATCCTTTCTAAGAAAAAGCACTTGGTCCCTTTTGTACTAGCTCCATCTGCCATGATCCTATCTGCCCTTCCTGAGGGGCTGTGGTACCCACTTATAGCCATGATCCTCCTCAGAAAGCCCCAAATCTACTCTCTACCCTCACACTACACTAGTGGCATAGCTAGGACAGGAAATCTGGGTGGGCCCCGGCTTTCGGGGGGTGGGCAGTGATGGGAGGGGCAAATGGAGGGGTGCGTCAGGGATCCGGTGCCCCGGAGAGTGGGCAGAAGAGACGGGGAGCTTGCATCCCTCCACCCCTTCCAGTCGACCCCCAAAGCTGAGGCTTCCCAGGGCACACAGGCTGCGGGGCTTGGCTATGGTAACCAGACAGCAAATGTGAAATATTGGCCAGGTGGTGGGAGGTAATAGGTGCCTATATAAGAAAAATCCCCAAATTTCAGTACTGTACCTATAAAGTTAGGACATCTCATCACCTAGGCATGCCCTTTGGGTGAAGGGGGGGTCCCTCTGGGGCTCAAGCTACACCCACCCTTCCCGACCCCGGCTCAGTGTCCATCAGCCCAGCCACGTCCCTTTCCTGCCAAAGCTGGGAGCTGCTGTCCCAGTCTCTGGCCCCAGCACTAGCCCCGCCCAGACCTTCTCCCACAAGGCACACCCTCCACGGGGCTAGAGCTGGGGTCAGAAACCAGGGAAGGAGCACACGGCGCCGGCAGGAGAGAGACACATCGGAGTCTGGGAGTCCCAGCCTGTGAATTCAGGGGGCTTTGGCCTTGATTGGGTGGGCCTGTATGCTAACTGAGTAGGCCACAGGCATTCTCCTGCTCCAGTCTTAGGGCAAACTCCTGGCTCAGTTGAAGTCAATGGAGGTTTTAGCATTGCCTTCAGTGGGGCCACGATTTCACTCTTAGCCTTGAAATGTTATTTGACTACCAAGATCCTTGAGCTGTTTGGATCCAGAGCACACACACTGCACCCATCAGGTTGCCATACTAGTACATAGTATACCTGACACAACCAGTGAGGGGGCCGTGCACGGACTCTGCTGTTGTCTTTTAACACTGTCAGTCTCTCCTGGCTGCACCTGTGTCTGAACTTGGTGAGTAATTCTTACCTTACCACCTTGCTGTAGGACTCACTGATTCTGAGACACACACACAAACACTGAGATTCACGTCCCCAGGGAGTCACAATATTCACCAACAGAGAATGCTCCCTTCCCCGCCGCACACACAACCTGCTTAGTGTGGTGTGAATTGATCAGCTGGAATCTCACGTAGGATTCAGAGAACACACCACACTTCAGGAGGCAGTTCCAGTCAGAACCACCAGTGCCAGGAACTATATCACGCTGGGAGCTCCTGCACTGGACCCAGGTGAACCAAGAAAGTTGCCACCTACTGAGCAAAGATCAGATGGTACTAAGGGAATTTACCAACAATAACCTGTTCCTGACCACCATGAACCCTGCTCTTCCATTGGCCAAACTATCTCAAGGCAAACTTCCCTAAATCACTCACGAACTGCCTGCTAAGTGCTTGTGCAGACACCACTTGCTGGCTTCCGGGCATTTAAGCCTGGATAAAGCAACTACAAACCTCAGCAGCCATTCCACCACCACACACAGAGACTATTTTCCCAATCAGTAACCTGCAGGAATTCCCTCACTCACTCATTTACAGGGGCTGCTAGCAAGACCTTTGGTCAAGCTCAGAGTGTTACAATCCGTATAGCACCTTCCAATTATAGAGTGAAAAGAATAAGTGTCTTCTGACAGAGCTTGTTCCCTTTAACTCTGTGACATGCTCTGATCACTGGCTTATACCTTCTTATTGAGAAACAGTCCATAATTTCATGCACATGCTGTAGTATTTCTAGTGTACAACAGGGAGTGTTATTCAGAGTATTTCCCATCTCTCCTGAGCCCAGGTCGCTCTGAATCACTCAGACTGCTGAATGGAGAGAGCCGGTGCAATGGGAGAGTCGAGATTTCCCTCCGTCATGTGTGGGGCGGAGTGCTGGATGACCAGTGGGACATGAGTGATGCCAGTGTGGTGTGCAGGGAACTCCAGTGCGGAGTCGCTGAGAAAGCTTATAACCCCCCTAAGTCTGAGCGAGGAACAGGCCCCATGGGGCTAAGAAATGTCCGATGTGCAGGAAATGAGACTCGTCTGACTCTCTGTGACAACTCCACATCTGAGGCAGACCAGACAGGAATTGCTGAGGATGTTGGTGTCGTTTGGTCAGGTGATTCATTTCCAGATCTCACAAACATTCTCTGTTCAGTAGAAAAATGCTTATTAACAACTAGGATCTATCCCTGCAGGGAGCAGGAGGATCAGACTGGTGAATGGGACAGGTTGCTGTGCCGGGAGAGTGGAGATTTATTACAATGGCAACTGGGGGACAGTCTGTGATGATTCCTGGGATCTGTCAGACTCCAATGTCATTTGCAAACAACTGGGATGTGGACGTGCCATCAATGCAACTGTCTCTGCTCATTATGGGCAAGGATCCGGGCAGATCTGGCTGGATGATGTGAATTGTTCTGAGAACAAATCTGATCTCTGGGCATGTCCTTCCAGAGGCTGGGGCCAGCACAACTGCAGACACAAAGAGGACGCGGGAGTTCTCTGCTGAGGTCTGTTCTGTGAATGTTCTTGTGAGCCGTGTTACTGGGGGATTTAATGAAGGGGGTAGATGTTTAAGGAGATCACTAAGAATGATACTTTCCCTGACTGTCTCTGCCTTCCTTTCTCTTGTGTAACTACCTCACCACTAGAAAGTCCTCAGCTCCCACCCAGAGATTCTGGAGGTATTGGAAGATTTCCCTAATGTTAGAATGCTGAGTCTCAGGTGTCTGAAGGAGAGTATATCATGGAAAGCAGTAACTGAAAAGGATGTAGGGTCCTAGTGGAGAAATAACTGAACGTGAGCTCCCAGTGCCCTGTGTGGCAAAATGAACTAATCTGAACCTTGGATGTATAAACAAGGGAGTAGAGAGTAGGAATTGGGACTAATTTTTACTATTGTATATGGGAATAGTGAACAGATACTGGCATACTGTGCCCAATCCTGATGCCCACAAAAATTGGAGAGGGAGCTGAGAAGAGCCACAAAATTGGTCTCAAGGCTTGAATAAAAGTCTTACAGTGAGAGATTTAAGATGCTGAATCTGTTTAGCTTATGAAAATGATCAAGAGGTAACTTGATCACACTGTATAATTCCCTTCACAAGGAGAAAACACTAGTTACTAAAGGGCTCTTTAATCTAATGGAGGAAGGCAGAATAAGGGTCGATGTCTGGAAGCTGAAACCAGACAAATTCACATCAGAAATAAGGCCCAGATTCTTAACAGGGAGGATGATTAACCATTGGAACAAACTACCAGGGAAATGGTGCATTCTGCATTCCTTGAAGTCTTCCTGTCTAGACCAGATGTCTTTCTGGAAGCTCTGCTTATGTCAAACTCAAGTTATTTGTCTCTATGCTGCTGTTTTACAGAAGGTCAAATTATTCGATCTCATGATCCCTGTCACACTGTCTGGTGTGGCTCACGGTTCTGAGTGCCCACCTCCAGGCGAATGACGAGAAACAAGGCAATACCCCAAGCTGGTGGTGTTGTCTATAAATAGATTTCACCAAAAGAGTAACAGATGTGAACTCCTGGACTAATGTTCCCTCTAATTTTTCACATCTATGTGTAGAATGAATGATGTTATGTGCATCGGTATAGAGGTGATGTGTGGTGCAGTGGGGCTGAGGGGTTTGGACTGTGGGAGGCGGCTCAGGGCTGGGCAGAGTGTTGTGGTGCTTGGGCTGAGGGCTCTGGCTGAGGGTGTGGGCTCTGGGGTGGGGCCGGGTGTGAGGGCTTGGGGGTCATGAGGGAGCTCAGGGCTCGGCAGAGGGTTGGAGCTTGGGGACTAAGGGCTCTGACTAGGGATGAGAACTTTGGGGTGGGCCCAGGGATGAGGGACTCATGGTGCAGGAGGGAGCTCAGGGCTGGGGCAGAGTGTTGGAGTACAAGGTGGGGGTAAGGTCTCTGCCTGGTGGTGTTCGCTGTGTGGTAGGGCCATGGATGAAGGGTTGAGGGTGCAGGCTGCCCTGGTGCTGCAGAGGGAAGAAAGGACTCCCCCCAGCCCTCTCTTGCTGCAGCAGCCTGGGACCAGGGGAACATAAGAAGATAAGAATGGCCTTACTGGGTAAGACCAAAGGTCCATCTAACCCAGTATCCTGTCTACTGACAGTGGCCAATGGCAGGTGCCTCAGAGGCAGTGAACATAACAGGTAATGATCAAGTGAGCTCTCTCCTGCCATCCATCTCCACCCTCTGACAAACAGAGGGTAGGGACACCATTCCTTACCCATCCTGGCTAATAGCCATTAATGGACTTAACCTCCATGAATTTATCCAATTCTCTTTTAAACATGGTTATAGTCCTAGCCTTCACAACCTCCTCAGGCAAGGAATTCCACAAGTTGACTGTGCAATGTGTGAAGAAGAACTTCCTTTTATTTCTTTTAAACCTGCTGCCCATTAATTTCATTTGGTGGCCCCTAGTTCTTGTGTTATGGGAATAAGTAAATAACTTTCCTTATCTACTTTCTCCACGTCAGTTATGACTTTATATACTCTATCATATCCCCCTTACTCTCCTCTTTTCCAAGCTGAAAAGTCCTAGCCTCTTTAATCTGTTCTTATATGGGACCCATTCCAAATCTCTAATCATTTTAGTTGCCCTTCTCTGAACCTTTTCTAATGCCAGTATGTCTTTTTTGAGATGAGGAGACCACATCTGTATGTAGTATTCAAGATGTGGGTGTACCATTGATTTATATAAGGGCAATAATATATTCTCTGTCTTATTCTCTATCCCCTTTTTAATGATTCCTAACATCCTGTTTGCTTTTTTGACTGCCTCTGCACTCTGCGTGGACGTCTACAGAGAGCTATCCATGATGACTCCAGGATCTTTTTTCTGATTCGTTGTAGCTAAATTAGCCCCCATCATGTTGTATGTATAGTTGGGGTTATTTTTTCCAATGTGCGTTACTTTACATTTATCCACATTAAATTTCATTTGCCATTTTGTTGCCCAGTCACTTAGTTTTGTGAGATCATTTTGAAGTTCTTCACAGTCTGCTTTGGTCTTAACTATCTTGAGCAGTTTAGTATCATCTGCAAGCTTTGCCACTTCACTTTTTACCCCTTTCTCCAGATCATTTATGAATAAGTTGAATAGGATTGATCCGAGGACTGATCCTTCGGGAACACCACTAGTTACCCCCTCCATTCTGAAAATTTACCATTAATTCCTACCGTTGTTCCCTGCCTTTTAACCAGTTCTCAGTCCATGAAAGGACCTTCCCTTTTATCCCATGACAACTTAATTTACATAAGAGCCTTTGATGAGGGACCTTGTCAAAGGCTTTCTGGAAATCTAAGTATACTATGTCCACACGATCTCCCTTGTCCACATGTTTGTTGACACCTTCAAAGAACTTTAATAAATGAGTAAGACATGATTTCCCTTTACAAAAACCATGTTGACTTTTGCCCAACAATTTATGTTCTTCCACGTGTCTGACAATTTTATTCTTTACTATTGTTTCAACTAATTTGCCTGGTAGTGACATTAGACTTACCAGTTTGTAGTTGCCGGGGTCACCTCTAGAACCCTTTTTAAATATTGGCATTGCATTAGATATCTTCCAGTCATTGGGTACAGAAACAGATTTAAAGGACAGGTTACAAACCTTAGTTAACAGTTCTGCAACTTCACATTTGAGTTCTTTCAGAACTCTTGGGTGAATGCCATCCGGTCCTGGTGACTTGTTAATGTTAAGATTTTCGATTAATTCCAATATCTCCTCTAGTGACACTTCAATCTGTGACAGTTCCTCAGATTTGTGACCTACAAAAGCTGGCTCAGGTTTAGGAATCTCTCTAACATCCTCAACAGTAAAGACTGAAACAAAGAATTCATTTAGTTTCTCCGCAATGACTTTATCGTCTTTAAGTGCTCCTTTTGTATCTCAATCGTCCAGGGGCCCCACTGGTTGTTTAGCAGGCTTCTTGCTTCTGATGTACTTAAAAACATTTTGTTATTACCTTGTGAGTTTTTGGCTAGCTGTTCTTCAAACTCCTCTTTGGCTTTTCTTATTAAATTTTTACATTTAATTTGGCAGTGTTTATGCTCCTTTCTATTTACATCACTAGTGTTGGAGAAAAACTTAGCTCTCACTTTTTGGTTGGGTGCAGCAGAGTCAGATACTTTATTTTCTCTTTACAATTGTATAGAGGGAGGGAGTGCACTAGGACACAGGGTTTCCCCCTCATAGGCAGGTCTCTCCACTAGTAAACAATTACAGCAAGCATTTATACTTTTTGTTACCTACAATAATGAGCAACAGCTGCATTTTGTTTATACATAGGTTATTTTATCTTATTTTTCTCACTTCTATTTACATGCCAATTTACATTCGTTATTATCGACACAAGGTCACAACGACTTCTCCCACAGTTCTTTCCCACTTGCTTCGCACAATCCTCGCTTCTACAAATCTCACCTTATTAGGGTTATTGCTAGCCTGACTCTTGCTAACAGAGACTGTCATGCATTTAAATCCCTGTCAGTTCTTGCTCTACTTCCACAACACCCCCATTTTGTACTTCTAGTACAACTAACATCTTTAAACCTCCATGCATTAAGCCATGGATTTCAGATTCTACATCAGATGTTTCAACCTTAGGGGTTTTGATTGGATGTAAAGATAATGCATGATTAGCTTGGACATGAAAGGTGTTACTATTATCACATTCTTTACCACAACAATACAAAAAATAACATTCCCATAATAATAATATGATGGGGTTGTTGTACAGTTTTAGTGACAAAGCAGAATACATCATACTTAATACATAAAGCAGACACTCTATAAGCTGTATGGAAAGCATTCTTTTCAACTTGATATATATTTTGAAGCATAAGAGTTTGCTCTTATACTTCAGAGATTCTTTGAACCTCTGGTAACAATGAAAGCAAATCTTGAAACCATTCAGATATCAAACTAGTCCAATTAAAAGGTATCTGGAACCTAAGGGCTACTAGTTTTAACATACTGTGACAGACCCAGACCAGTGAGGTACAGGAGTCTGGTAGAGGGCAAATATACTGGTCACTGGATGAGTAGTTTTCTGTTCCCTGAGTGACTAGAGCAGGGGCTGCACTAGAGTAATCAGGAACCTGCTAGAACCAATTAAAGCAGACAGGCTGATTAGAACACCTGCAGCCAATTAAGGCAGGCTAATCAGGGAACCTGGGTTTAAAAAGGGCTCACTTCATTTTGTGGTGTGCGTGTGAGGAGCTGGGAGCAAGATGTGCAAGGAGCTAAGAGTAAGAGGATGTGCTGCTGGAGGACTGAGGAGTACAAGCATTATCAGACATGAGGAGAAAGGTCCTGGGGTGAGGATAAAGAAGGTTTTTGGAGAAGGCCATGGGGAAGTAGCCCAGGGAATTGTAGCTGTCATGCAGCTGTTACAGGAGGCACTATAGACAGCTGCAATCCACAGGGCCCTGGGCTGGAACCCGGAGTAGAGGGTGAGCCCGGGTTCCCCCCAAACCCCCTAACTCCTGATCAGACACAGGAGTTGACCCAGACTGTGGGTTCCACCAGAGGGGAAGATCACTGAGGTGAGCAAATCCATCAATAAGCGCAGGACCCACCAAGGTTGAGGAGGAACTTTGTCACAGTACACACAACTATCATTAGCTTGAAAAGGTAGGTGTCCTGTCAGGGTAGTTCCTTGTCTCCTACCCTCCCAACAAACTTCATGAACAGCGACAACTTCCCCTGGCTTCAGTTTATGTATACACTGAAGCTGTGGGTGTTCCAACAGCCAAAATGTCCATTGACTCCCTATTCCTATCCAAATGTCGGGTGTCATTCTGGGGGCACTGATTATAAATCAGTTAGGCATACCACGTGGTCTAATCTCCCAGATGTCATGGTGAATAATCCAGTCCCACATACATCCTCCCCATGTACCCGGCAGGATTCGGCATGTGGGAGCCCACACCCCCCTACGTGGTCCATATACTTGGAAGGAGCACTGTGAATGTCCACACTTCCACCCAGAAAGTCTCCAAGTATGTCTCTATGGCCACAGATCAGATGGTACTCCTAATGTGTCTGTAAGGATAGTGGGCCAATCCTGTTGCTCAAGATCATTCCAAATGGCCATCAGCTGGTCATTCAGGAACTCCTGAATTTCTGAACATGCTATATCCCACTGCAATGCCTTCCCAGCCTCAGTGATATTCAATACCATCTCTCTTTGGTGTAGTACTATACCACATCTGTTATTTAACTAAGCTTAGGTACTTTCAAGAGGCATTAACTTTAATAACATAGGAGGGGATGTATTGCAATAAGGTACAGGTTACATTATTAGTCACTGGAATAATTTCTATACAGGTGAAATTTCCTGTGGCAGAACAAACTCTTTGGGTATTCATTTGATTATGAACTAATTGGGTGACTAAATAACAGTAAGGACCTCTTTTCATGTAACACATTGCAAACTCCAGGAACAGGCCAGCCATCATACCTACCTCACTATGGAACTCATCAATTTCAATTACAGATTCTTGGGGTTCATTTGTAGTGATAGCATATATTTCTATTTCCATTGATCCATTCTTTTTCCACTCAATTGTTTGCTTATATGGGATATCCTGAACTTTAATTTTTTTTCCAAATAATCTTTAAATAAATGACTGAAGTGTGAAGGCCTTGGCCATTGGTTTTATCAGATAAATGGCATTGTCTGTATTTGGATGTATTACAGGGGTAATAGTGTAATGGAGTGTACATGAGTGCAGCTGGGGCTCGACCCTCTCAGAGAGGAGGAGGGGAGCCACACCGGCTCACTACACCCTGTGGGTCCAGGAAAATAGCCCAGCAGTCCTCACGGCAATCACCTGTCCTGTGGGGCCAAGGAATCTCAGGCCCTTGGGCAGGGCTGAGCAACAATAACAGTTAAGACCCTGGCCCTAGGTCAGGGCGGGGCAGCAAACACTGAGTCAGGAAGCTCAAGCCCTTGGGCAGGGATGAGTAACAATAACCGGCTTTGGCATCCTCAGGCCAGGGAGAGGGGGAGTCTGCCACCCCGGAATGGGTGGCAGGGGGGACGCAGGCCCTCCCACTCCACTGCGTCCCCACCCGGGGCCCTAGTAGTGGCTAGCGGTCCGCTGCTCAGTCAGTGGGGATCCTGGCCACAACACACTAACATAGGCTCCGGTAAGGCTGCAGCCAGACTGGGGTCCGCTGTCCCCGGGCTACTTCAGTACTCGCCCTCGGGGCCTACCTGGGTCCTGACATCGGCCTCTGCAGAGTCCAGGAGCATGGGCTCATCACGGCCGGGGCTGGGTGGTAGGTCTGGCAACTCCTCTGGATAGTTGGCCCAGTGTAGCTCCGGCGGCTCCTTCGGGTAGTGGGAATGGGGGAGCTCCGGCGGCTCCTCCAGGTAGCGAGCGCGGGGAAGCTCCAGCCATTCTGGGCTGCTGCCCTGGGTAGCAAAGTTTCCCATTCTCGAGCTCCCTGAGGGACGTCTGCTCACTCTGGCTGCTGGGGCCTGACTGAGCTCTGAGGGCCGGCCTTTATATTTCCGGGTTGGCGCCTGACCCTTTGAGGGGCGGGCTCAGAGCTCCCTAGCTCTGCGCACTCTGGCCTCCGGCTTTGGGCTCTTCCTCCTCTGGGCTGGAGGTGAGCCACACCGCCTCATTACATGGAGGATATGGCAGGGCAGTGGCAACAAGGTGCCTTTAGTACTTGTTATTTAAAATCCAGTTAGGGAAGGCAATATATGCTGAAGGATTTATCCAAACCACAGGGTGCAACCTGTTGAATAAACACCCAATCCAATCAATACCACATTCCCAAGCATGGGTCCCACAAATTTCTTCCTGCCAGTGTATAATTGTTTGTTTCTTCACCAAGGTCAGCTCTTAATGTCCTTTCTAGTCAGGAATTCCTGGACTTTGGCAATTTCAGTGGAGCAGGTGTTCTTTCTTTCCTGAAGCAACCATGGTTCAGCATCCTACAGGGGAAAGGTTACCAGCACATCAGCCTGTAATGGTTTTGCTTCTCCTAGAAAAATCCAAAGGCACAGTAGGTCTGTCAGTGGACAATGGAGAGGTTACTAGCACTTCACCTTGTCCTTTTTCCATGCTATCCAGAAGGCATAGCAGAGCTAGAAGGAGAAATATGCTGATCATCAGTTGGAGAATCCTCCCGAGGTGGTTGGGCCTCTATTATGGTGTCTTTAAAAAGTGCCCATGCAGCTTGCAGGGATTTCACTTTAGTCGCTGTACCTGTTAATTTCTGTTTAACTAACCCCCTCATTTTTGCATAGTTGTCCTTTTTGAAATGAAATGCCACAGTGTAGGGCTGTTGAGATGTTCTTCCCACCACAGGGATATTAAATGTTACTATATTATGTTCACTATTTCCAATAATTGAAATCCCCTACTATTACTGAGTTCTTCATTTTGATAGCCTAATCTCCCTTAGCATTTCATCATCACTATCGCTGTTATGGTCAGATGGTTGATAATAGATCCATAATGTTTTATTCTTATTAGAGCATGAAATTACTGTACATAGAGATACTATGGAACATGTGGAGTCACTTAAGATTTTACTTCATTTGATTCTACATTTTCTTTCACATATAGTGCCACCCCCTCCTCCACACAACCTGTTCTATCCTTCAGATATATTTTGTACCCCAGAATTATTGTGTCCCATTGATTGTCCTCAGTCCACCAGGTTTCTGTGATGCCTACTATATCAATATCCTCTTTTATCATGAGGCACTCTAGTTCACCCATCTTATTATTTAGACTTCTTGCATTTGTGTACAAGCACTTAAAAAACTTGTCACTGTTTATTTGTCTGCCCTTTTCTGATGTGTCCAATTCTTTATGTGAATGTATCTCATTTGATCTGGCCCTTACATTATCCTCTTCCATCCTCTGTTCCTGACTATAACCTAGAGAATCTCTATCAATAGACTCTCCTCTAAGAGAAGTGTCGGTTTTATCCACATGCTCTTCCACAGCAGATGGCTTTCCCCCAACTCCTAGTTTAAAAACTGCTCTGCAACCTTTTAATGCTAAGTGTCAGCAGCCTGGTTCCACTTTGGTTTAGGTTGAGCCCATCTCTCCTGTATAGTCTCCCCCCATCCCAAAAGTTTCCCCAGTTCCTAATGAATTTAAACCCCTCCTCTCTACACCATCGTCTCATCCACGCATTGACACTCTGAAGCTCTGCCTGCCTACCTGGCCCTGTGCATGGCACTGGGAGCATTTCTGAGAATGCCACCATAAAGGTCCTGGATTTCAGCCTCTTCCCTAGCAGCCTAAATTTGGCCTCCATGACATCTCTCCTATCCGTCTCTATGTTACTGGTACCTACATGTACCACGAACACCAGCTCCTCCCCAGCACTACACATAAGTCTATCCAGCTGCCTCGAGAGATCCACAACCTTCGCACCAGGCAGGCAAGTCACGATACGGTTCTCCTGGTCATCACAAACCCAGCTATCTATGTTTCTAATAATTGAATCTCCCATTACTAACACCTGCCTTTTCCTAGTGATTGGATTTCTCTCTCCCGGAGAGGTAACCTCAGTGCGATAGGATACCCTAACACCATCTAGAAGGAGGGTCCCAACTATAGAAAGGTTTCCTTCTGCTCCTGTTGATTGCTCTGTTTCCTTGGGCCTTTCATTCTCCTCAACAGCGCAGGGGCCATCCAACCAGAGATGGCACAATTCTAAAGTGTCCTGAAAAGCCTCATCAACATACCTCTCTGCCTCCCTTAGCTTCTCCAGTTCCACCACCCTGACCTCCAAAGTCCGTACATGGTCTCTGAGGGTCTGGAGCTCCTTACACCGAATGCACACATATGCTGCCCACCCACAGGGCAGGTAATCATACATGCTGCACTCAGTGCAATAAACAGGATAGCCCCACTCTGCTGCTGGGCTTCTGCCTGCATTATCTCCTACAGCTACCTAGTTAATGAAAGGGTTTTGTTTAAATCAAGAAGTTTTGAAGGTAGTTTATTTTACAGGTTTTAAAGAACAGCAAGTGAACCTTGCCCCATTCCCATTTCCCTTCTGAATTCCCTTGCAAAACTCCCTGTTAGCACCCCCTAGAGGTACCTATTTCCCCAATGTGGCAGCTCCAGGGCCAGGAGAGAGGTGCCTCTCCCTGGCTATGACAGATCCAGGGCTGGGGCCAGGGGTGAGGTGCCAGTCCCTGGCCGCAGCAACTCCAGGGCTAGGGGTGAGGAGTGTCTCCATTCCAGGCCCCTGTGGCTGCATGCCTATGCGGTCCTTGATAGCCTGCTGAGCGGAAACATTGCCGTGCAGCTTAGAGGAAACTTAGCCCGGATCAATATATCTATCTTACCATGGAATCACAGACAGTCCGCTTAGACTCTCCCATCTACCTTGTCACCCAGACAAACTAGACTTAGTTATAATTGATCATTTACACCACAAATCACACCACATTCAGGTTGCTTGGGGTTGCTGACTCTAGTTTGGTGTCTCTAGCCTTGTCAGAGTTCAAACAGCTAAAAAGATGAAAAATCTTCACATCTGCTATTTTTATTTCCCTCTTCCAGCCTTCAAAGTGATGGGACTAGGCCTTCTGCATGTACTGCTCCCTGAGTGCAATAAGGCCGTTAACCAATCCTTTATATTGTGATGATCCTTGATGGCCCATCTGATTTTGATAGCCCTTTGGGATGGACTGGGGGATGGGGTGATTCCTGTGCCTGAGTTCACAACTTCAGAGCCAACATTTTCAGTTATAAAGCAAAACTTGCATATTTTATTGTAGAATGGACCACAGACATTACAAGTGAGATTAATGCCTGCAGCAACTAACCACTATTTCATAGAGCTTAAGCACAAAATACATTCTTACAAGACTAATACCTGTTCTGAGCAAAACTAACAAACAGGTGACCTAACCTGGTCTCCAGCTACAAGATTTTCAGTTCTCAGCTGCAGCCTGGGCAAGAGCTGGCATCTGGTCTACCCAGCCTTAATCTATTACAATCTGTATGTAGTTGCTGGCAAATGGTGGCCTTCCAGAGATGCCCACTGTATTTCTAAGGGGCTTGTGGTGTCTAAAAGAGTCTCTTATTCTTGGAGTGGTTCTCTACCAGTTACTCCTGCAGAATGATGCACAGGATCGTTAGCAATCACTGGCATTTCACTCTTCACACCAGGTCATTTCAGAATCAGAGGATTTAAATTCCCTTTTTGTGCATTTCCTTCTAGAATTCACAGATCTGAGGCTGGTAAGAGACAGTGACTGTGCTGGGCGGCTGGAGGTTTTCTACAATGGGGCATGGGGCAGTGTTTGCTCCAATGGGATGTCTGGAGTCACAGCAGCAACTGTCTGCAAACAGCTGAACTGTGGAGACAGAGAGTATATTGCAGGAGGCTCTGAATATGGAAAGGGTCCCCTGTGGCTGGACCACGTTGCATGCAGTGAGCAACACAGCTCCCTCTGGCAGTGCCCATCAGACCAATGGAATCCAAAGTCATGTGATAACCGAGCAGAAGAGACCCATATTTCTTGTGCTGGTAATTCTGAAACTACCTGCATGTGCACGTACACACACACATGTATGTGAGGTGTTCAATTAATTGAAGGGTTAGGATAGAACTTGTTCTTGTTCTCATCTCAGTGTAGGCAGATGTAAATTCTTAACACAAAATACAAATATATTTTCACAGTCTTTTATAAGTATAAGCATTTCTTTGATTAACAACATACATGGAATTTATCAATTAATTATAAAAGAGACCGGTGTTACACACTGTGCTAAGGTAGTGTGAGAGCTAAGAAAAGCCTGTCCCTAGAGACCATCGTTAGGCAGCTCTGTGGTTATTAATCCTTTTGGGATGAACAATCAGAGATGGGCCCAGACTGTGCAGTTTGGGTCAGAACTGGAATCCCGCACAAGTCTGGGTGTATATTGGCCTGTGTGTCTGAGTAACAGCTGAAGAGCAAATTAATTAGGTATTAAATGACCCAGAGTTCACATTTCAGTTCATACAGTGCTGAAATAAGGGGGGTAAAATAGAGATAAATTCTATTCCCATGTCAGACACAACCCAGTGCATTCACCTCAGCTTTTTTCTCTCTGTAGGAAAAAAAGCAAAACCAACTCAAAACCCGTTCACCGAGTGCCCAAACTCTATGAGCTGCACAGGTATCTCTGCTTCTTACTGTCTCTCTCTTGGTCCCTAAGGACTTTCCCAGCTGCCCCAGTAACATGTGAGGTTTCTGCATTTCCAGATCCGGAAAAGTTACATGTTGTGGGAGGAGAGGACAGATGCTCGGGCAAAGTGGAGGTTTGGTACCGTGCCTCCTGGGGAACAGTTTGTGGTGACTCCTGGGACATGGTGGATGCTAATGTTGTGTGTAAGCAACTGGGCTGTGGATCTGCTGTATCTGCCCTGGGCGAGGCTGCATTTGGTGAAGGGACTGGTCCCATCTGGATGGAGATGCTGAATTGCAGAGGGACAGAGTCATCTCTCTGGGACTGTCCTGCCAAGCCCTGGGGTGAGAGTAACTGTGACCATAAGGAAGATGCTGCTGTGAATTGCTCAGGTGAGTGACAGGAGATGTTTCTGCTACATGCTGTAATTTTCAGGGAGGAGGATGGATCAGGCCATGCCCCCCTTGGTCCCACACCAGGCCCTCCCATCTCCTGTGTGCAGGAGCATCATGGATGCTGTGAGGTGGGACCTTTGTGGGGTCAGATTGGCTCAGGCATGAGCCCATAATGCACCTGCACCCATTACAGGCCCCAGTGTCCTGGTTTGTTACTAGAGTCCTCATTGCTGCTCAGAGCACAAGGGACTTGGGCCCTAAATCACTAACATACAGGCCCTGTGCTGCTGTGAGGGAGTTTGTGGAGGTGACAGCTGGAGACAACCAGGGACTCTCAGAGGTGAGGTTCCCCCCAGGAATAAACACGTCACCTCCTCGTCACTCCAGGCTCCAACTCTCCTCCCTTTCCCTTTGCAGGTCTGACAGAGAGGACAGATTCTCCGAATACCCCAGGTAAAGCATCCCCCTCTTCCCATCAAGGGTTAAAATTCCCTGGTGCTGGGTCACGGAGGAGGAGCTGCAAGCTGCAGCCTGAGGGAAGGAGCTCCTTTCCATGGCCTGTGACACCTGAGGGTGAATGACACCCGGGTGGGAGCTGCAGGCCCTGCTGAGCAGGACAATTTCTGTCTGCTGGATCTAGGGTGACCAGATGTCCTGATTTTATAGGGGCAGTCCTGATTTTTGGGTCTTTTTCTTATATAGGCTCCTATTACCCTCCACCCCATCCTGATTTTTCACATTTGCTGTCTGGTCACCCTAGCTGGCTCCAGCTGACAGGGCAGAGCCCATGATTTAAACAGCAGCCTGTGAGCTGCCCCCATGGTGCACAGACTGTGTCCCAGCCTGTTACCTTTCTGTCCTGGGCCGTGCAATGAGTAACTGGGCTTCCTGACCCCCCGCCAGACTCTCACAGGATAATCTCTCCCTTTTGCCTGTTCATTTCCATCCAGCTCCCCCGTGCCACCTTCAGACTGACAGTGGGACAGTCATGGTGCCCATGGTCATCTGCATTATCCTGGGGGCCCTGCTCTGCCTGGTCTTAATCATCCTAGGGGTGCAGGTACGAAGTGACAGGGCACAGCGCAGAGGTGGGTGCTGATTGGTGTCATTGTGTGAAATGCCTCTGCAAGAGCAGGGGGGCTGCAGGGTCTCAGGGTGAGAGGTGGTACCAGGCTGCATGGGGTGGACAGGGGTGCCTGGTAACTCCTCTCTCATTTACTATTTTATTAACTGTTTGGCAATTGAACAGTCCAGTCATGAAATCTGGAGATGATACTAGCTAGGGACAGCTTCAGAGAAGCTGCATCTGTATACCCCATACCCTCCAGTAATCCTCTCCAGGAGTTTCTACTCGGGTCTCCAGCCATCACCTGTCTCTGGGTGGGAACCCCCTGTCCCACCTCCTTGTAACCAGGGGCTTTTAATTCTGCACAGCCCCCTGCCTTCCACTGTGATACCCCCAGCAAACCAGTCTGCCCACAGGTCAGCCCCCGTGCTGCGCGTTCTCCCCAAGGGCTCTGAGCAGTGCATTGCCAGCAGTCACAAGTTACCAGCCAGCTCTCTCTCAGCAGCCTGGTAGACCACATCCGTCCAATGATTCAGTGTTGGGATCCCTGTGGACAGAAGGTCCTGCTCATTTGCTGAAGCAAAATGAAAGCCCCAAGTCTGTCTAAACTCAGCCTTTCATATCAGAAGTCTTTCCTTGTCTATTGGTCTCTGGTAACCCAGTTTGAACTAGTCTTGTGTAAACCACCCTGAAGGCTGTTACCTTTCTGGAGTTGTTACAATCTCAGTGATACACCTTAATCACACCTCCCCCTCCCACCCACACTGTTTTTTTCTCTTGAAGGAGCTGCGGTAACCCTCCCAAGTGCAGTAGAACATAAACCATTCATAGCTTTAATACAGTGATTCCCAAAGATACTGTCGGGGGTTGCAGTATCTGTCACAGGAAGGGATTCTGAATATCATGAGGAGAGACATCATGGGAAAGGAACCTAGAGAAACTGGAAATATTGTAAGGGAAAAAAATGTGTATTAAAATCAAGCTATGTTAAATAATTGTGAAGAGAGTGATCCAGTAGAAAAGACAATCTGAGGAAGGAGAAGTGCGGGAAAGGAGCATTATACTGTATTGTACTGAAAGCTGGCAGTTGTAGGGGATTTTACTTCTATAAAACACTGTACAAATATTAGCTACCAGCTTCTTGGAAAGAAGGTAGATAACAGGATTGCCATCAATATACACGTAACATTCCCAACTTTGCAGTAAGACAATGACTATAATCAGATCTTATGCTTCAGGGCTTCAGCCATTCGCCCGCATGGGTCAGGAAGGAATTCTGAGAAGCCTCCATATTTGTGTTTTGTTTTGCTTTGTTTTGTTTCTTGCCCTCTTCTGAAGCATCAGAGATTAGCTACAGAGGGAGCTGTGACACTGGATGGGCTGGACCAATCCTCTGAGGTGCTATAGAGAAACCTCTTTCTAAGATATCTGGCAGGTGAGGCTTTTCCACATGCTCAGGTTCAAACTGATTGTCAGATTTGGGGTCAGGAAGGAATTTTTCCCCAGGTCAGACTGGCAAAAAGGGACCTTAGGGGATTTTCATCTTCCTCTGAAGCATGGAGCATGGATCACCTGCCAGGATTATCTAGGCATCTCTCATCTAGTCAGCTCCCTGCCATTGCAGGGTCCTGGAGCATTGGCGGTACCTTCATCACTCCTGCTTTCTGCCTGTGGCACACAAGAGCTTATTCTGCTGAGGACTGAAATGCTTTAGTCTAAGTTCATCTTTGGGCTCAAACCTAGGGGTATCTGGGTGAAATGCAGTGGCCTGTGTTATACAGGAGGTCAGACTAGATGTTCTAATGGTCCCATCTGACCTTAAACTCTATGAAAAAAAAACAGTTATCACCATTTTGCATATAAACACCAGTGTGGGGGAAGAAGTATTTAAACTTCTCCAAAGAGGAATAGCCCAGAATAATGGGATGAGATTAAAAAGGGAACATTTAAGATGAACATGAGGAAGCTTCCTGACAGTGAACTAGCCCTGGGAACCATCATCAAAGGGCTGTTGTGGAAAGAACAACTCTGACACCTGGCTCATTTCAATTCCAGCAGTGGGAATGGGCTGTAGGGTTCAGGCTCGCACTGGGCCCAGGGGGAGGGACTGGATGATCCCATAGTGTTTCCCATCTCTGGTTTCAATGACCCTGTGCAAACCCTGCCCTTTGTTTTCAGGCTCCAGAAGACCCTTGGATCCCTTCTCTGAGGCTGTGTACGAGGAGATTGATTATAACCTGATGAGAGAGAAGCAGGAGATGTTCAGTCGCTCAGGTCTGTGGGTTTCACTCTTAACAGGGAGCAGCTATCTAATGCCTGTTCCATCTGACGTTTTGACCCAGAGTTAAATCACTGCTTCAGCCCTGTGAGCTTGTCATTGGAACTGGGCACAAATCTTCATTGCAAAATGTTTTGGTGAAAAATGAAGATTCAGAGACAGTGAAACATTTCACAAATTCCTGTCAATTTCACCCAATTGTTCCAAACACACAGAACAATTCATTTCATTTCAACACTTTCTAAAGAAAACATTTTGTTTTTTTCAATTTGATGTTACTTTTCCCTTAGAAATTTCCTTTAATTTTATCTATAAAAACAAACAAACAAAAATTAACTAATGTCAAAAGATCACCAAATGGTTTCATTGAACATTACACTATTTATTTTACTTTTCAATTTGTCAAACATTACACAAAGAAAAAAAAGTCATTTTTGGCTCAACTCAAAACAATGTTATTGGGTTGTTTTTTTTCCTTTATTTATTTGTTTGTTTGTTTATTGCCAAGCTCTAGCTGTGGGAGCTGGGTCTGTGGTAAGACCAGCAGTTACTCATGTAGACTGATGGAGATGGGATTCCTTCCCACCATTCACTGTGAGTCCCAATTCTATGGACAGTTAATGTCACTCTGCCCATCCTGCAGCCTTGGAGCGTAACCAGTGAAGGGTCAGGAAAGCAACTGTCTGGGGCCAGGCTAAACTATCATTTGAAAATTCTCTGGAGCATTGGAGCAGGGGATGTTCTGTGCCCCCCTCCCACCACAGTCACTGGTCTGTTGAGTGGGCTCCCTCCTGCCCCTGGAGCAGCAGGGCTGGCCTTACCATGAGGTGAATTCAGGCAGCTGCCTCAGGTGCCAGACTGTGGGAGGGCGCCACTAGGACACAGAGTGTAGAAAATTGTGTCTGGTGCTGGTGCATATATATTCTCTCTGCTCTAGATGCACAGAGATGGTGGAGTTCTGTGCTGGAGGAAGGAGGGCACAAGAGACATAACAGGCAGGCAGGAGAAAAGATGAGAGGGAATAACAGAAAGCAACAGAGCTGCAGGGTGGAGAGAGTAGGAGGAACCTCTTATGTACCTCTCTAGCACCCCCAGGAGCCTGGACTGATTAACACCGGCTTCTCAGGGAGCTTCCTGTTTTCTGCTGCTTCCCTGAACCCACTTGAGGAGAACAGGCAGTCAACTGACATCGTAGGAGCCAGTTAGGCCCTTAAGACACTGATAGCTTCCCTCACTCAGGCCCTGCTACCAGCCTGCTTATTAGTCCCCTTCAACTGAGTCTTGAGAGCCACTATAGCTGGCACAGAACAGCACTCATGAGTGAAAGAAGAAAATGCCCCTCTAGGGCAGCATTCAGAAAAAGAAAGCAAAGGAAGCTTTTCTATCTAAGCAGGAAGGAGCTCTCCTGAGATACATAGACACAAATGTTCACAGTGAGCCTTCTGGCCCCAGTGAGGATGTGAGTGGTGAGGAGATGCTTGATCTTTCAGTTAGTCAAGAGTGCAGGTGACCTGGCAGCTACTGCAGCATCCATATCTCCATCTCAAACAGATGTAACCATGCACATTCCTGAAGAAAAGTGTAGATCAGAGAAGAGTGTGGTGGAGGCGCAAGAAACAGCTGATGCTGAGTTTAGTTCCTTAAATCTAGATGATCCAGGACTGTAGACCCACTTGCCTGAGGGACTTCCTTGTACCATATGGGCCACAGCAAGTGAAAAACTTCATGTTCCCCAAAGACAATGAAAATAGAAGTTTCCATCCAACACATTACTGATATGAAATCCCCAGTGGTGACAAAGTGGAGAGGTCATGGCTTATGTACTCAAAAACCCAGAATGTTGCATACTGTTTTTTGTTGTAGGCTCTTCCAGTCTAATGTTCCAGTCACATTGGGTTCTACAGGAAAAATCGGGCCAGAAATCTAGTATGCAATGAGAAGGCAGCAAGTCACCAGAGAGCATTCCATAGGTGGAAAGAGCTTGAGATGAGACTAAGGGTAAAGGCCACCATACGTGATCAACATCAGAGTCTCTTTGTGGCAAAAGGTTCTGAAAAGGCTCATTGTCATTGTGAGAATGCTTGCTACCCAAAACCTAGCACTGTGTGGCACTTCAGATCAGCTGTATGTGCCAAACAATGGAAACTTCCTTAAAATTGTGGAGCTGATGGCTGAGTTTGATGCTATACTCCAGAAGCTTCTAAGAAGAGTCACCACCCAAGAAATGTACACATACCAATACCTTGGGAAAACAATTCAAAATGAGATCATACAGTTACTGGCAACAAAAGTCAAACAGAAGATTGTGGCACATCTGAAGTCAACGAGATATTACTATGACGAAGTGGGTATTCACCCACGAAAGCTTATGCTCCAGTACTTCTGTTAGTCTATAAGATGCCACAGGACTCTTTGTCGCTTTTTAAAGATATTACTTTGTTATTCTGGACTGCACACCTGACATCAGCCATACAGAACAAATGACTTTAATGGTGTGTTTTGTAACAACAGAACCTAGTGAAAACATCCCTGCAACGGTGACTGTCGGAAAGCATTTTCTAGAATGTATTGGCATTGATGATACTGCAGGAGCTAGTAAAACAAATGTGCTTCTTTAAAAGTTGGAAGATACGGGAACTGCGATAACTGACATGAGAGGTCAGGGCTACAATAATGGTGCCAACATGAAAGGAAAGAACAGAGGAGTGCAGACATGGATCCAAGAGTAAAACCCTCGCTTTTTTTGTCCCATGCAGTTCTCATTCATTGAACTTGGTGGTCAGTGATACAGCATCAGCTTCTAGTGAGGCTGCTGAATTTTTTAATGTAATGCAAAGCATCTATATATTTTTCTCTGCATCAACTCATTGATGGCAAATTTTGAAGCAACATCTGGGAACATCCTCTCTGACACTGAAACCACTGAGTACCACAAAATGAGAAAGGTGACTGGAGGCATTGAACCCTATCAAACACCAAATTGGGAAGATAGATGATGCCATAGTTGCCATTATTGAGGACAATGCTATGACAGGAATGTGGGAGAACAGTGGCAGAGGGAAATGGAATCACGGGAAACATAAATAACTTTAAATTTCTGTGTGGCTTAGTGTTGTGGCATGACATACTGTTTGAAATAAATGTTGTAAGCAAGAGACTCCAAGGTGTTGACCTTGATATATCTGGAGCAATGGAACAAGTGGACAAAGCAAAGTCATACCTACAGTCTTACTGGTCAGATGAGGGATTTCAAAGTGTTCTGAAGAGTGCACAGAAGTTGGCAGAGTAACTTCACACTGAAGCTATTTTCCCATCCATTCAAGAATACAAGAGTCACTGAAGAAGAAGACATTTTGATTATGAGGCACAGGACTCCAAAGAACAATTCAAAGTTGAATTTTTTAACCAGGTGCTAGATTGTGCAATATAGTCAGTTGAAGAACATTTTATGCAGCTCAAGGAACAAAGCACTATATTTGGGATATTGTATGAGATTCCAAAACTCCTCACTATACCTGAAGAAGACCTACACCAGCAATGCAGGGCATCAGAGACAGTGTTGACACATGATGACATATGTGATATTGATGGAAGTGATTTAGGTGATGAACTGAAAGCCCTTTCAAGATACTTTTCAGCAGGATCAACTCCCAAGGCTATTCTGGAATATATGTGCACAAATAAGATGACCACCCTCTTTCCAAATGCTTTTGTTGCTCTGCGCATACTTTTACTTCCTGTAACAGTTGCCAGTGGAGAACGCAGTTTCTCCAAGCTGAAGTTAATAAAAAAACACCTACGCTCCATGATGACACAGGAGAGGCTGGTCGGCCTTGCAACCATCTCAGTAGAGCATGAGCTGGCCCAGACTGTGGACCTTCAGGAAGCAGTTCAAATCTTTGCAACAAAGAACGCGCAGAAAGCACCACTTTGATTATTCAAACAGATACAAATGCCAGTGTTTACTATGCAGACAAGAAAAGTTACATTTGCTGTTTAGGTGTTTGAAAGTTAAGTGTTATTTCAAATTTTTGAACAAGGCATTTTAAGTTGTTAGTTCTTTTTTATTGGGGTAGGTAGCAGAGCAATACCAAGAGAGGAGTAGAACAGGAAGAAGGCAGAAGAGAGACTTTTCAAAGTTTTGACCCAAAGGAGGGGCTATGGGGGTGTAATTTCAGCTCCCCACCTCAGGTGCCAAAATGTTGTGGGTTAGCCCTGCGGAGCAGAGAGATCAGCCCAAGAGAGCCTCGTGATTTTGAGTCATGGCCTTGGTGCCATTTTGTCTCAATGTCTGATGAGAACATCCTGCCCAACGGCTGTGCTATGGTGGGACTCTGGGAACATGCTCAGGGTGTTTCCCAGCACCACTGCTAAGATGGTTACAGGGAATCACAGATTCTGCTCTGGGCCTATCTTGGCCTAATCTGGAAACACCACGGAGATCTGATTGATTGATTCATGGGGGAGGTGGGTATTTACCCTTAAGAAGGAGGAGTCCCCTCTGTGGCTGAGGAGGCCAGGACCATTGTGGAACTTCCCTGGACCAGCAGCCAGAGACATGCCCTTCACTCACCCCAGTATATTTCAGGTCAAATTGTATCATCCCCTCAGTCACATTTACCACAGTAACATGGAGATTTCTCTTGGGGAGTCTGTGTCAGCCTCTCACTGTTCAGAGTCGCTGTGAGTCACCATCTCCTGCAGAAGAAGGAATATAATGAGACTGGAAATCCTGCTCCTGGCCCTGGATGTGTTCCCAGTCCCACAGTGCTGCTGTTCTCACTATGATGAATTTCTGGTTCTCGTCTCTCCAGTCTCCTATTCAGATGACTCAGTGATAAAGCTGCAGTATTACACCGGGGACAGCAAGGGAGAAAATAATCCTGGATCAGTACAAGGTAATGGAGGAGGGACAGACTCAGGCCAAGAGATCCAAATTTGGGCAGAGAACAGAATTTCTGTGACACTTCCTGCAATCGCAGCCATTTCCCGTCACACGATTCCCATTTTACACAATCGGGTGTAATCCCAGTTAACAAGATTTCTGTCAGAATCTCAGGATAGGAACATGTGACCATCTCCTGAGCACACACCCCTGGGAGTGGTTTGCTGTGACCTCCCCAGATGAGGAGCTGGAGGAGATGGGTCAATCTCTTTAGGTGGAACTCGTCAATGCCCAGCAGAGCTTGTCTCTCACCTCTGAGAGAGATGAGAAGGTTGTCCTGTGTTATAATTACAGATGGGCTCAGCACAACTCACTGATCCGAACCCACCAGAACTTTGGGGTAGGGGATTTACAGATTCTGACTCCAGCTCCAGATGTCAGTTTTGCAACTGACACCTGTTGCTTTAACAAGCTGAAGTAAAACCCTGGATCTGAACATCCTGGCCTGGGCCCATCTCTAATTGTAAACGAGGCGGCATTTCTACCCCAGCTGCTCTCAGGGGAGTCCACAAATTTGGTCCCTGTGGGAGTTTAGCCTCTGGCTAGGGGAGGAGACACTGAGCAGATGAGTCAGTTCTGCTGAGAAGCTGGAGCCCTGCCAAGCTGAGCCCTGGGCTGCCTGAGAGGCTAGTGGAGAGCAGGAGCTCACAAAGGATCAGGCCAGTGATCTCCCAGCAGGAGCTTTAATTCCTGTAGAGGGGAGGTTCCCCCTCTCCAGTGTAACAGGAAAATTGAAACCTGTCTGCAGAAATCAGGTGTATTCACACAGGCTGGCTCTGACCTGGCAGTGCCCGTGTCCCAACCTGTTATCTCAGCACAAGCCCAGATCCTGCTCCCACTGAAACATGTAAAAGCTGCTGTTGGATTCTGCAGGGACAGGACTGACCTCTAGTTATTTCTGGGACTCCTGTTTTACTGTCGTTCTCTGACTTGTGCCCTTCTCACTATGGGCCCCCTGCGACTTCCCCTCTCATGTGCCATGATAAACAGCTCTAGTTATAAGGGCCACCTGCGCTGAAGAGACGCTGCTGGTGCCAGGGGCTGAGTGTGGTGTTTGCTGTTCCAGAGGGAGCTTCCCTGGGGTGGTCTCAACTGGATTACAATAATGTGGAGGAACCTACCTTGAACAACGTCCCCCAGACTCCAGACGGCCGAGGTGAGCAGTGAATCTGCCTGCTGGAAGCAACGTCACCCTGACAAAAAAACTAACTGTATTTTCCAGTAGGGACAATAGTGGTTTCTTAAGAAAACCACAAAGTTCACCCACCAGTGTTGTCTATTGGCGTAACACTGGGGGCACTAATCAGGTGCATTACAAGAGCTGTGTGAAGGCCCAGGGGTAGGGAAGCATGTGATGTCCTAGGTCATGACAGAGGCCCATTACAGGGACAGAAGCAGCAGTTTCCTCAGGAGCTGCCCACGCGATACTTGGCTCAGGTCACTGCCCTGTGACCCTCACTGCCATGAGCACTAGGGTTACTCACTAGTTGTAAAGAGGTAACATCGAAGCAGAGACTTTTACATAGGAGCAATGTTCCCTGCCAGACTTTCCTGACATGCAGCTATGGCAGCTTATATACACCTGTGTCAGAAATACTGTCACAGGGGGTGGGGGGTTCCAGAGAAGGGTTCCTCTAACCACCTTGAGGTTTGAAGTGCTAAGAGATCCACAGGGACCAGTGAGGCTGGTGCATCTGCAGCTTGTAGTTTAATTCTGTCTTCACTATGAATATTCTCTTAATTACTTCACGTCTTCACGTCAGATGCCCCTGCCCTGCCTGGAGATGGTTATGATGATGCCAGAGAAGTGTCTGACACTGAAGATGACCCTGGTTTGGTACAGAATGATGAGGAAGGAACTGAGGTGAGTGACAGGAACAGAGATTCACAGACAGGTGAGTTTGCACTTCACAGTGTATCTACAGAATGGGATGGGTGGAAATGTGCATGACATGTCAGAGGAACAAACCTGACCAACCCAATGCCCTGTGGAAAAAAAACATTCCTCTCATCTCTTCTTTCCCTCAAAGCAGAGGCTTCAGTGCTTGCAGTGGGGATAGGAAAAGCAGCAAGGTCCCTCAGTCTCTAGGTTCAAACCCTTGTGTGGCTGCCACACCCTGGATTACTGGATTCCCACCAGTTTACTGTGCATGTATCTTTTGGACAGAATCTTATAAACCAAAGTCTTGTTACTGATGTGCATTGTTAAAGAGCCCATGACACTTCCTGTAAAAGTCAAGCTTTGCCCATTATCCTTGGCCATCATCTCCCCTCCTCTCCCTTCCTCATTGTGTCATGAGCAGAGACACCACCAGCCACCCCAGAGGAATTGGCCTGGCAATCAAATGTGCATTACTTAGTACTTGATAAGAATAACATGCTTATGTTTGTGATTAGCACAGAGTGAATTATACCATGTCCTTAAGTAAGAGCTACTTTCTGGAAGTGATTGAGTTTTGTACATGAAGTGACGGTGAATACAGTTCTCATCTGGCAACTGTAAATGGTCTGGAAACCAAGGATTTTATTTCCAGAATATGTACCGAGATGATGGATTAAAATCTGTTATGGACCCAATGAGAAGAACGAAGAAGGACATTTTCTAACCCATATCAGAGAGTGCGCTCCACCCTTGCTATGTGGCCATATGTAGCCATAAAATGGATCCATTGACTATATGTGTCTCTCTTTGTATTTTAGGCTGGAGTCTGCACTCTTTAAGGAATGAAGGTGTCTCTGCGACAGAGAAAGAAACCCTGTTTCTGTCTCTTGGAGACACAAGTTATGATGATGTGGGACATAGTGACTCTGGGGGATCAGTATCAGAACAATGTGATTGGACCAAATAACCTTGGGATGATGTAAAAGCTTTGCCTCTTTCTCTGAGAAATGCTCCCTCTGGCATGTTGCCCAGAGACAGTCCCTGCCTGGCAGATAAACAAAGAAGGGGTTTCTATAGGGTTTGTGTGAAGTTGCAGGAAATACATGTGTAACTGGGAAAAAGTTCAGAGATTGCCTCTGTGTAACTTCCCATTGATTGGCCAGGATGGAAGTTTCCTGCTTTTTTATCCCTGTAATTTCTTCAGCTTCAATTTGTGCCTTTTTCATATTAAATCCCTTCTGAAAGTCTTCCCCTTAGTGGAAGTTTTTCTTGCCAGATGAATTGTGCAGTTTCCACGGGGAGAGGCTGAGATTGAGCAACCCAAGAGACAAAGATGGGCCACCTCTGGGTAGGGCAGGCTATTTGAAGCGGGTGGGGTGGTTTACACTGAATGTTCTATCAGGCATGTGGTAAAAGTGAGACACCAGCAAGAGAACATTGTGCAGTGAGCACCATGGTTGTTCCTAAAGCAAATTCAGATTTGAAACATTCATTGAATCCAAGGAAATAAATGGGAAATTTTCCCTGGGTAATTCACACCTGAAATTAAAAAAATGAAGAAAAGAATTCCCCATTAGTGATAAATACAAAGGAAGAATATTTCTGCTAGGATAATAAATACTTTATAGACAATTGTAACAAGGGGAAGGTTAATCAGAGTCTGGATTTCCACTGAACTGATAAAGCTACAACAAATAACAAGTCACTGAGTTGTTACTAGAAACCCCACTAAAACTGATCATGTTCACACAGTGAAATATTTATTTCCAATGCCATCTACAAATATAGTTCAATATCAATGCTGAGCAGAGTACTGACCAGTGGAGAAGCCAGAAGTGTTCTCTGGATGAACCCTCAATGAAATCAGTATCAGAACACATGCAGAGTACATCGCTATTTCACAGAAATGTCTTTCTTTCCTTTATCACAAATCTTGCATTCAGTTTGGTCACTTCATGTGTACACAGATACAATGGAGATAGAAAAGGTTGACAGAAGGTGAAAGCTGATGATTGAAAGCAGGAAGTTTGGTAGTAGGGTGGTGATATGAAGAGACTAGAAATAAAACAATTTACTTTTGAAAGGGAAAAACAGAAGATGACATTATCGAGACATGTAATAGGGCATACTGACCCTTGGAGACTGAGGAGGGAAATTTTAGGGGCTGTGCTAATCCATTCCAGGGGTTGTGTTTTCAAGACAGATGTGCGGGACAAAGGAAATGACCAGAGAGAGGAGGTGGCCCAAGGGTGGATGTTTGTGCTTTAGCAAGGAACCCAGGCTTCTGACTCTGCCTAGGGCCTGGGAATGGAGCCTTAAAGAGCGAGCAGATCAACTCTCCCCTCTTCTTTCAGGCTAAAGAAATCCTGGGTTTGGTCAGTCCATCCGGGGGGGTCACGTTGCTCACAGGCAAAGAGAGGAGGAGAACTCCCCACAAATGGCACACACAGATCCTGGAGAAAAAGAAAGAGAAAAGGGACAGCAGCAGGTGAAGGTGACTGAGTATGGAATTCCACTGTATAAATGAGCTTTGATAAAATCTAAGGTTATACATATGTGACTCGGAAAAGGATTTAGGTGTTATAGCGGACAAACAACTCAGCATGAAATCCCAGGGTGATGCTGTGGCCAAAAGGATCAAAGCAATTCTTGGAAGTATATACAAGAGAATACTGACTAGCAATAGGGCGCTGATTTTATCTCTGTATTCAACCTTGGTAAGACCAATACCAGAACATTGCATCCAGTTGCATTGTTCACATTTTAAGATGAACAGTGAAAAACTGGACAGGGGCCAGTGAAGATCTATTTAAACAAGAGCTGAAAAGATGCCTTACAGTGAGAGACAAGAGCTCAATCTGTTCAGTTTACCAAAAAGAAGATCAAGAGGTGACTTGGTTATAGTGCATAAATACCTTCACAAAGAGAAAATACTGGGTACAAAAGGGCTCTTTCATCTAGCAGAGAAAGGCATAATAAATAAATTAATGCAAGAGAAATTAAAATTAGAGATAAGGGACAAATTTGAAATAGGTGATTAAACATTGGAACAAAGTACCAGGGGAATTGATGGATTCTCCACCCCACATGGAGTTGGTGGGAGGGCCAGGGGCTACTTAAGCAAGTGCTCTCAGGTGATATAGAAAACTATAAAAGCAGCAAAGAATCCTGTGGCACCTTATAGACTAACAGACGTTTTGGAGCATGAGCTTTCGTGGGTGAATACCCACTTCCTCAGATGCATGTAATGGAAATATTCAGGGGCAGGTATATATATGTGTGCTAGCAAGCAAGCTAGAGATAACGAGGTCAGTTCAATCAGGGAGGATGAGGCCCTGTTCTAGCAGTTGAGGTGTGAAAACCAAGAGAGGAGAAACTGGTTCTGTAATTGGCAAGCCATTCACAGTCTTTGTTCAATCCTGAGCTGATGGTGTCAAATTTGCAGATGAACTGGAGCTCAGCAGTTTCTCTTTGAAGTCTGGTCCTGAAGTTTTTTTGCTGCAGGATGGCCACCTTAAGGTCTGCTATAGTGTGGCCAGGGAGATTGAAGTGCTCTCCTACAGGTTTTTGTATATTGCCATTTGACTGTGAATGGCTTGCCAATTACAGAACCAGTTTCTCCTCTCTTGGTTTTCACACCTCAACTGCTAGAACAGGGCCTCATCCTCCCTGATTGAACTGACCTCGTTATCTCTAGCTTGCTTGCTAGCACACATATATATACCTGCCCCTGAATATTTCCATTACATGCATCTGAGGCAGTGGGTATTCACCCACGAAAGCTCATGCTCCAAAACGTCTGTTAGTCTATAAGGTGCCACAGGATTCTTTGCTGCTTTTACAGATCCAGACTAACACGGCTACCCTCTGATAGAAAACTATTTCTCTCAGGTTCTTGGCTGGTGGGCCTTCCTCACATGCTCAGGATCTAAGTGATCTCCATTTTGGGGATTAGGAAGGAATTTTCCCCAGGTCAGATTGGCAGGGACACCGGAGTTTTTTGCCACCCTGTGCAACATGGGGCACAAGTCACTTGCTAGGATCATTTGGGTATATCTCACCAAATCAATTCACTGCCATTAAAAGGGCCTCAGGTGTGGGTGCCCCTCAGTCCCTCCTAGTCTCTGTCTGTGGCACTGTCATAAACAGATAGCTAAGGGTTAATGTCTCTTTCACCTGAAACACCTGACCAGAGAACCAATCAGGAAACCGGATTTTTTCAACTTTGGGTGGAGGGAATTGTGTGTCTGAGTCTTTGTTTCTGTCTGCCTGCTTCCTCTGAGCTTTGGAGAAGTACTTTCTACTTTCTAGTCTTCTGTTTCTAAGTGTAAGGACAAAGAGATCAGATAGTAAGTTCTATGGTTTCTTTTCTTTGGTATTTGCATGAATATAAGTGCTGGAGTGCTTTGATTTGTATTCTTTTTGAATAAGGCTGTTTATTCAATATTCTTTTAAGCAATTGACCCTGTGTTGTATCATCTTAATACAGAGAGCACATTTGTATGTATTTTTCTTTCTTTTTATATAAAGCTTTCTTTTAGGACCTGTTGGAGTTTTCTTTACTTCAGGGAAATTGAGTCTGTACTCACCAGGGAATTGGTGGGAGGAAGAAATCAGGGGAGGTCTGTGTGTGTTGAATTGGCTAGCCTGATTTTGCATTCCCTCTGGGGAATAGGAAAGTCCTTTTTGTTCCCAGGACTGGGGAACGGAGAGGGGGAATCACTCTGTGTAGTTTCACAGAGCTTGTGTCTGTGTATCTCTCCAGGAGCACCTGGAGGGGGGAAGGGAAACAGGATTATTTCCCTTTGTTGTGAGACTCAAGGGATTTGGGTCTTGGGGTCCCCAGGGAAGGTTTTTCAGGGGGACCAGAGTGCCCCAAAACACTCTAATTTTTTGGGTGGTGGCAGCAGGTACCAGGTCCAAGCTGGTGACTAAGCTTGGAGGCTTTCATGCTAACCCCCATATTTTGGACGCTAAGGTCCAGATCTGGGAATAAGGTTATAACATGAGTGGCAGCGGCGGGATATAGACAGAATCCAGAAGCCAGTAGGAATATTATATTTTTCTTTCTCTGCTAAGGGCTTTTTAGCAGAGAGAAACAGTTTGGTTTTAAAAGGGAACCAGAGAGAATTTTTTTTTCTGCTCTCTCTGGCAGTGTGTGCCTTGCATGTTAAGCAAGAAACTGTTAAGGGTCTTTTGTCATGCAATAGCCCTCCCATTAGGAGGCAAGTACCAGCACTTATATGCATGCAAATAAAGTGGTTTTTCTGGTTTCCCTTAATTGAACATTAGCTAGAGAGAGAAAAGGAAAAAAGCACTGTTGCTAGGCAGACTTCAGGAGGCAACAGAGCCTGCAGTTCAAAAGAGAAACACCGGAGGGCACCCCAACACAAGAAAACAGGAACCATGTCTACCAGGACAAAAATGGAGGCCGAAAACCAATTCAAAGAAGCTGAACACAGGCGACAGATGGAAAAACACAAACAGGAACTAGAAATAAAACAAAAAGAGATGGAGATAAAAGAAAAGGAAGAAAACATGAAACTGGCAGCCTTCCAAAGAGAACAGGCAGCCCAAGAGGCAGCACACAAAAGAAAACTAGAAGAAGAAGAGGTGGCCTACCGAAGGAAACAAGCAGAAGATGAGGCGGCCCACCGCCGAGACATGGAAAAACACCAAAAAGAGATGGAAAAACACCAAAAAGAAATGGAAAAACACCAAAAAGAAATGGAAAAACAACAAAAAGAGAATGAAGAAAAGGAAAAACAGAGAAAACATGAACTGGACTTGGCAAAAGCTGGGCTGCATGTGCCAGCCAACCCTAACAACCCGGCGCCAATTATTGCTCCACAGCACAGGAAATTTCCCACCTACAAGGCAGGTGATGACACCGAGGCCTTCTTGGAAAATTTTGAAAGAGCCTGTCTTGGGTACAGCATCCCCGAAGACCAGTACATGGTAGAATTAAGGCCACACCTCAGTGGACCTTTAGCAGAGGTGGCAGCTGAAATGCCCAAGCCGCAAATGAATGACTATAAACTTTTTCAAACCAAGGCCAGATACAGGATGGGGATAACCCCAGATCATGCCCGTCGGCGCTTCAGAACCCAAAAGTGGAAACCAGAGGTGTCATTTCCCAAACACGCCTACTACATTGCAAAAAACTATGAGGCCTGGTTAACAGGAAACAACATTCAAACCTTGGAAGAACTGAACCTCCTCATACAAATGGAGCAGTTCTTGGATGGTGTTCCTGAAGACATCACACGGTACATACAAGATAGAAATCCCAAAATATCGCTGAGGCGGGGGAGATTGGAGCCAAATGGATGGAACTGGCAGAAAGCAAGAAAGCTACTGTCAAGGGGAACGATTACCCCAGGGGGCACACAGACCATAAACCCTACAACCGAGGACAGCCAAAGACCCTACATACCACCCAAGTAAAGCCACAGATACCCTACTCTTCAACCTCACCAGTCTCCAGTAACTCACCTCGGCCCAGTGACCCATCAGATGGAAGATGCTTTAAGTGTAATGAACCGGGACATATCAAGGCCAACTGTCCCAAGAACACCATGCGAGTGCAATTCATTACACCACCATCACACCAAAGATCCCCAGGCCCAGATGCCTCTCAAATACCCTTGGAGCGAAGGGAAAATTTGAGAGTGGGCGGAAAGAAGGTTACTGCGTGGAGAGACACGGGGGCACAAGTGTCAGCTATCCACCAATCCTTCGTTGACCCCAAATTCATCAACCCAAAGGCCAAAGTTACAATTTACCCCTTCATGTCACAAGCTGTAGACTTGCCTACAGCTCAACTGCCTGTCCAGTACAAAGGCTGGTCAGGAATGTGGACTTTTGCAGTCTATGACAATTATCCTATCCCCATGCTACTAGGGGAAGACTTGGCCAACCAGGTGAGGCGGGCCAAGAGAGTGGGAATGGTTACACGTAGCCAAACCAGGCAAGCTTCCAGACCCATTCCTGTTCCTGAGCCGTCCACAGAAGCCCCGTCTGTGTTACCAGAGACCCAGACAGAGGCAGTGGACCCGGATTCCATGCCTACCACTGAAACAGCCACAGCATCTCCAGTCCCAGGCCCGGAACTGGAACAGCAACCAGCACCAGCAAGTGCAACCACATCTTCAAACTCAACGCCAGAGGGCGCCAGCAAGCCAGAACTGGCAGAAGCAAAAGACAGCCATACCCAAAAGGCTCAGCCAGAGCCTGAAATACCCTCAGGTGCACCAGCGGAGAGCGGTTCACCAGCAACGGAAACAACCCCATCACCTACATCGCTTCCAGAGGGACCAAGCCCAAGTCCACAGTCTGAGGAAGAACTGGTGACCCCAGCCTCAAGGGAACAGTTCCAGGCTGAGCAGGAAGCAGATGACAGCCTTCAGAAAGCATGGGCGGCGGCACGGAGCACCCCACCGCCTCTCAGCTCTTCTAATCGATCCCGGTTTGTTATAGACCAAGGACTTTTATACAAGGAAATTCTTTCTGGTGGACACCGGGAAGAATGGCAGCCGCAAAAACAGTTGGTGGTTCCAACTAAGTACCGGGAGAAGCTCTTAAGCTTAGCCCATGATCATCCCAGTGGCCATGCTGGGGTGAACAGAACCAAGGACCGGTTGGGGAAGTCCTTCCACTGGGAGGGGATGGGCAAGGATGTTGCCAAGTATGTCCGGTCTTGTGAGGTATGCCAAAGAGTGGGTAAGCCTCAAGACCAGGTCAAGGCCCCTCTCCAGCCACTCCCCATAATTGAGGTCCCATTTCAGCGAGTAGCTGTGGATATTCTGGGCCCTTTCCCAAAAAAGACGCCCAGAGGAAAGCAGTATGTACTGACTTTAGTGGACTTTGCTACCCGATGGCCAGAAGCAGTAGCTCTAGGCAACACCAGGGCTAACACTGTGTGCCTGGCCCTAACAGACATCTTTGCCAGGGTAGGTTGGCCCTCCGACATCCTTACAGATTCAGGGTCTAATTTCCTGGCAGGGACCATGGAAAAACTGTGGGAAACTCATGGGGTGAATCACTTGGTTGCCACCCCGTACCACCATCAAACCAATGGCCTGGTGGAAAGGTTCAATGGAACTTTGGGGGCCATGATACGAAAATTCATCAACGAATTCTCCAATAATTGGGACCTAGTGTTGCAGCAGTTGCTGTTTGCCTACAGGGCTGTACCACATCCCAGTTTAGGGTTTTCACCATTTGAACTTGTGTATGGTCACGAGGTTAAGGGGCCATTACAGTTGGTGAAGCAGCAATGGGAGGGGTTTACGCCTTCTCCAGGAACTAACATTCTGGACTTTGTAAGCAACCTACAAAGCACCCTCCGACACTCTTTAGCCCTTGCTAGAGAGAACCTAAAGGATGCTCAAGAAGAGCAAAAGGCCTGGTATGACAGACATGCCAGAGAACGTTCCTTCAAGGTAGGAGACCAGGTTATGGTCTTGAAGGCGCAACAGGCCCATAAGATGGAAGCATCATGGGAAGGGCCATTCACGGTCCAAGAGCGCCTGGGAGCTGTGAACTACCTCATAGCAGTTCCCAATTCCTCACTAAAGCCTAAAGTGTACCATGTTAATTCTCTCAAGCCTTTCTATTCCAGAGACTTACAGGTTTGTCAGTTTACAGTCCAGGGAGATGATGCTGAGTGGCCTGACGGTGTCTACTACGACGGGAAAAAAGACGGTGGCGTGGAAGAGGTGAACCTCTCAACCACCCTGGAACGTCTGCAGCGGCAACAAATCAAGGAGCTGTGCACTAGCTTCGCCCCATTGTTCTCAGCTACCCCAGGACGGACTAAACGGGCATACCACTCCATTGATACAGGTAATGCTCACCCAATCAGAACCCCACCCTACCGGGTGTCTCCTCATGCCCAAGCTGCTATAGAACGGGAGATCCAGAACATGCTACAGATGGGTATAATCCGCCCATCTACCAGTGCATGGGCATCTCCAGTGGTTCTGGTACCCAAACCAGATGGGGAAATACGCTTTTGCGTGGACTACCGTAAGCTAAATGCTGTAACTCGTCCGGACAACTATCCAATGCCACGTACCGATGAGCTATTGGAAAAGTTGGGACGTGCCCAGTTCATCTCTACAATAGACTTAACCAAGGGGTACTGGCAAGTACCGCTAGATGAACCTGCCAAGGAGAGGTCAGCATTCGTCACCCATGCGGGGGTGTATGAATTCAATGTCCTTCCTTTCGGCCTTCGAAATGCACCCGCCACCTTCCAGAGGCTGGTAGACGGTCTACTAGCTGGGCTGGGAGAATTTGCAGTTGCCTACCTCGATGATGTGGCCATTTTTTCAGACTCCTGGCCCGAACACCTACTACACCTGGAAAAGGTCTTTGAGCGCATCAGGCAGGCAGGACTAACTGTTAAGGCCAAAAAGTGTCAAATAGGCCAAAACAGAGTGACTTACCTGGGGCACCAGGTGGGTCGAGGAACCATAAACCCCCTACAGGCCAAGGTGGATGCTATCCAAAAGTGGCCTGTCCCACGGTCCAAAAAGCAAGTCCAATCCTTCTTAGGCTTGGCCGGATACTACAGGCGATTTGTACCACACTACAGCCAAATCGCTGCCCCATTGACCGACCTGACCAAAAAGACCCAGCCAAATGCCGTTAAGTGGACTGATGAGTGTCAAAAAGCCTTTACCCAGCTTAAGGCAACGCTCATGTCTGACCCTGTGCTCAGGGCCCCGGACTTTGACAAGCCATTCCTAGTAACCACGGATGCCTCTGAGCGTGGTATAGGAGCAGTGCTCATGCAGGAAGCAACAGATCACAACTTCCATCCTGTCGTGTTTCTCAGCAAGAAACTGTCTGAGAGGGAAAGTCACTGGTCAGTCAGTGAAAAGGAATGCTATGCCATTGTGTACGCCCTGGAAAAGCTACGCCCATATGTTTGGGGACGGCGGTTCCAACTACAAACTGACCATGCTGCACTAAAGTGGCTTCATACTGCCAAGGGGAACAACAAGAAACTTCTTCATTGGAGTTTAGCTCTCCAAGATTTTGATTTTGAAATTCAACACATCACAGGAGCTTCTAACAAAGTTGCTGATGCACTCTCCCGTGAGAGTTTCCCAGAATCCAGTAGTTAAAAAGTGTTCTTAACATGTAAAAGTCTGTTAGTTATATACTTAGTAGTATATGTAAAGGTGCATGTGTTGTATTGATCTGTTTATTTTCAAGTTCTAGAAGGAAATTGCCGCCAGTGAGCTTCCCCACTGTCTGCAATTTGGGGGGCGTGTCATAAACAGATAGCTAAGGGTTAATGTCTCTTTCACCTGAAACACCTGACCAGAGAACCAATCAGGAAACCGGATTTTTTCAACTTTGGGTGGAGGGAATTGTGTGTCTGAGTCTTTGTTTCTGTCTGCCTGCTTCCTCTGAGCTTTGGAGAAGTACTTTCTACTTTCTAGTCTTCTGTTTCTAAGTGTAAGGACAAAGAGATCAGATAGTAAGTTCTATGGTTTCTTTTCTTTGGTATTTGCATGAATATAAGTGCTGGAGTGCTTTGATTTGTATTCTTTTTGAATAAGGCTGTTTATTCAATATTCTTTTAAGCAATTGACCCTGTGTTGTATCATCTTAATACAGAGAGCACATTTGTATGTATTTTTCTTTCTTTTTATATAAAGCTTTCTTTTAGGACCTGTTGGAGTTTTCTTTACTTCAGGGAAATTGAGTCTGTACTCACCAGGGAATTGGTGGGAGGAAGAAATCAAGGGAGGTCTGTGTGTGTTGAATTGGCTAGCCTGATTTTGCATTCCCTCTGGGGAATAGGAAAGTCCTTTTTGTTCCCAGGACTGGGGAACGGAGAGGGGGAATCACTCTGTGTAGTTTCACAGAGCTTGTGTCTGTGTATCTCTCCAGGAGCACCTGGAGGGGGGAAGGGAAACAGGATTATTTCCCTTTGTTGTGAGACTCAAGGGATTTGGGTCTTGGGGTCCCCAGGGAAGGTTTTTCAGGGGGACCAGAGTGCCCCAAAACACTCTAATTTTTTGGGTGGTGGCAGCAGGTACCAGGTCCAAGCTGGTGACTAAGCTTGGAGGCTTTCATGCTAACCCCCATATTTTGGACGCTAAGGTCCAGATCTGGGAATAAGGTTATAACAGGCACACAATAGTTTAGTCTTCTGAGGGTTGTAACAGTTTGGTCAGAAACAGGTTGTTGGGTTCAATGAAGAGGTGACTTTGATGGTCTATCATGTTATGTGGGTTAGACTGGATTATTTAATTGTCTCTACAGGCCTTAAAATCTACACACATCTATGTTGTGGCCACAATGTTGCTGTGTCTGACCTGTGGTCACTTCAACTCACAGGTGCCCCCTCCTTCCAACTCAGTCACCTCCTAGTACTCGGAATGGCAGCTGCAGCAAAAGGCTGGGAGGAGTAACTTTGGGGGCAGTCACTGGCCACAGAAAACTAAACCTTTTCCAACTCCCCTGACTGCTGCACATCAGGGTCTCTGGCCATACAGAAGATGGGCCAGCACCCTCAGTGGAAAGGAATGAGAGAGGGACAGAAACACCCAGGAGGAGAAGTTGCATGTTTCAGCCATGTTGGTATGTGGGTACAAGCTAATACACATGCACTGTACCCACAAGCAGAGCAAGTTCACACTGTAAAAACACCAAACCCAAGAAGGACGTGTTAGTCTCAGCCCAAGTTCTGCTTTAACCCATTAGAAACAATCCTGTAATTATTGGGGCAGTTCGGTGCTGGAGTACACCAAACCCCTGAAGTGCCAGTAATGTGCCCGGTATACCATCACTTGGAGGCAATAACTGTATGTGCTTTGGCAGCTAGGTCTGATTGTTCCTACTAACTGCTCAGACACACGGCTAAGGGAAAGGGGAAGGTTATACACACACCAAGTCCTGAGGCTTAAACAGTTACAGTTCATAGGGAGTAATACTAGTAAATGTTTGGGTCTCTGGGGCTGTCCAGTTGAGAGTCAAGGCTCTTCCGGCCTAGTGTCTGGAGTGCCCTCTCCAGTCCAAACTCTATTCAAGCAAATGGGACCTTGCAGGTTTCTAGGTCAGGTTAACTTAATGTCTTTCTTTGGGGCTGCTCTCCACTGGCTTCCTGCCCAGCCGCTGCTGTTCCTCCATAAAACTCTCACAGACCTGCAGCCAGCAGTTAGCTCTGGCAGTCACAGCCTGTTCCGTGTGCAGCTCTGCATACATTTCCTGGGGATTGCCCTCTGCATCCAGCTCTCTGCAGCTCCTCACTTGCCATGCGGCCATCGCTCCCCACAATAGCCTGGCCCTTTCCTGATTCAGGACTATTCCCCTTACCTGATCAGAGGAAAGGGAAGTGCTGTGGGGAAGGGTCTGGTGGGGGTTGTAAGCCCATTCTTAGCAGATCCATCACAGTCTCAAATATAAGATGAAATATTCTGCAAAAAAAGAAGGTTCTCCTTTGCTATATCATTCCCAAAGAGTTTTGAGGTCACATTGATTGCCTCTTTTGTTTAACAAAATAGTCTTAAAGTTTGCATCCACCTTTTCAGCTCCTTTCTGTACCTTTAACTGCCAACTTTAAATAATATAGTTTGGGAACATACTGATTTCCTATATTCTTTTACCAATAAAAGATCCATGACATTTTATCAAGAAATAGAAACTTGAGAAATTCAAAGTGTTTGGGAAAAAATTACATTGTTAAAGATGTCTCTGGGGTCAGTAGACCCTGATCCATGAATGTTCAGGCCAGACTGAAGACTGGCAACTGAAGGGATAGCTTATAGATAAATTTTCTCTCTCACTCCCCTCAGGGCTGGTGCAACCGTTTAGACGACCTGGGCGGTCGCCTAGGGCACTAGGATTTGGGGAGCACCATTTTCTTTGGCAGTGACTGTGGCGGCCGGATCTTCGGCTGCCCCAGTCGCTGCCGGCATTTAGGCGGAGGGAGCTTGGGCAGGGGAGCACGGGGAGGACCACCTGCAGCAAGTAAGGAGAGGGGGGCAGCATGCTGATTGGCGCTGCATGCCTGGGAGGTGGGAGAAGTGAAGCAGCGATGGCATGCTCAGTGAGGAGGCAGGGCAGGGGTGAGCTGCCACGAGGGGGTGCCTCAGGGAGGAGCGGGGGAGCTGCCGCAGGGGGGAGGGCGCCTCAGGGCAGGGGGTTGGGGACAGGGGAGAGTGCAAGGTGGAAGTTTCGCCTAGGGAGTGAAACATCCTTGCACCAGCCCTGACTCCCCCAGCAGCAGGTTCAGCAGCAGGTTCAGCAAAGCCAGTGTCACATAAGCTGGCCAGGGCCACAGCCAGAATAGGTAGGGTACATCTCCAAAACCTTGGAGACAGCATGGCCTGAGGCTCAGTAGAACTGACACTCTGTAGACCTGAGTCTAAGAAAAGAAAAAGGATAGGCACTGATAACAAGTCAGCACAACACACCTCTTTTCACTGCATATGAGCCATCAGAAATCTGAGAGCTCTGTCTCCATGGAGGAACCAGGCATCTAGACTGGGCTAGAAAATCAAACAGAGAATCTGTATATTGACAACTTCCAAAGTTTTGGAGGCTTTTTTTTCAATCAGGGATGGCTTGGCAAGCTGTCTGCCCCTGAACACTTCAAGGGAAAAATGTCATTACTCTCAGGAGGGTAGAAGAGATCCTCTGCCTAATGAGTTATAGTCCTATACATGGGTCAGTGCAGACTTAATCTCTCTTTGCAGTCCTAAAGGGCCTGGAGAAGTTAGGCCTAAAATTAAACAATAAGGGGGAAGTAACAGAACTGAGTCAAATTTCTGGGTCAAATCACTGGTGGGACAGAGATCAGAGCAAACCCAGAAAATGTTCAAGCCATAACCCAGAAGAGTGAGGCTCAGAATATCAGTGAAGCATGACAGGGTATGGGCATATGAGTCTTCTGGGAAAATTTCTGGAGGAGAAGTCAAAACCCTTGAGATTTCTGCACAAGGACAAAATGTCCTGGCACTGGAGCCAACACAGAACCCAGCATTCAAGGAGATTGTACATAGCCTGAGCATCCTGCTGAGTTTAGCCTTATATAGTCTGAATAAAGATACTGCGATTTCAGCCAGTTTATCTTTCTATGGACCTAGTGCAGTCCTCTTTCAAACACAGTCACCTACAATGTGCATCCATCACACAGGCCTCTCCAGCTCTCACCAACATAGCAGTGCTGTGCATATTTACAAAACAAGGTTTATCCCCTGCATGGCATGTAAATGCTTCAGAGACCTCCTTGTAGGCCTAAAGTTCCATTTAGACACCGACCACAAGCTGCTAGCTACTCTGCTAGGGACAAAGCCCCCAGAGGAATTACCCCTAGCATACAACATTTGAATGATGCTCATGTGGTTCCAGTTTTTAGTTCCTTCTGTAACTGGAACAAAATCTCATGGCAGCAACCCACTTTCCAGAGCTGTCACTCCAGACACCCCTCAGCCAGAGTTCAAGCTGGAGAACCCACGGATCAAGTGCTCCCTCCCCGGCCAATCAGTGTAAAGCACCTGTAAAGACATTAATCACTTCAAATGTGGGGTGTGAGTGAAGCTCATGCAGACATACCTGAGCTAGCTTTAGTCCAGTGTTTCCCAAACAGTGCATCCCGAACCACCAGTGGGTCATGGTTCTAGATGGGTCATCATGTCCATGCCTGGATTAACCTGTCACAAGACCCTGGTGTAGGCAAACATACAGTTCTCCTTGCCAAGTGCAGAAGGGAGGCCCTCAAGCCCCCCAAACATCTCCCTTTACTATCCAGCCCATGGGCCCTGGACCCTTTCATTATTCATAAGAAGCAACACAACTCAGATTAGCAGTTAGACCTCAGATCACCTCTCCACTTATCTCACAGAACTTATATATGTTCATAGTGAAGTCAAGTATAAGTTTATTTAACGAAGATAGACATTCAGACATTAGCAACAGAAGTATTGGAAACAAATGGTTACATATACAACAAAATTGCAACATGCATTCTGGAGCTCAGGCTTAACTAACAAGACACTCTCATGTCTTGTAGAGTAAACTCGTTCAACATTTTACAGCCAATCTAGCTTTGATCCTCCTTTCATGAGTCAAATATGTATGTCAGCTTGACTCCTACATGAAGGTTCCAACGTGTTCTTTTGCCACTCCCCTCCCACAAAATATACCAGTCCAATTCTTTGTCTTTATTCATAAACAGGACACTCCACGGCTGTTTTGTGTCATCTGTCAATTTTCTCTCTTGCAGATTTTGCAGACTTTCAACTTACTTTGGCTCAGTTTGCAAATAGGCTTCCACTGTGACACATGCAATACACCATATAGATGACCAGAGAGGGAAACAGGTGTCTATTACTTAGTGCCTGAGAGGAACATTTCGGAGGTATGTCACCTCTTGGTGATCTGCCTTAGCTCCAGGACCTTAAGAACATATTTTTTAGTATAGATCCATAACACCTTAAATATCATCTGTACATACATTTCACAATGATTATGATGACCAATGGTCTACTGGCTATTGGTAGAGACCTTACATGGCACCCTTCAGAGAACTATGATTAAGGCTACGTTTTAATCATGGGTATTTTTAGTAAAAGTCACGGACAGGTCACGTGCAGTAAACAAAAATTCATGGCCCGTGATCTGTTTAAGACTTTTACTATATACCCCTGACTAAAACTTGGTGGGGGGGATGGTGGCTCGGGGGGCACTGCAGGTGCTGGGGGGGCACAGCTTGGGGGGCACCATGGGTCCTCATGGGGGTGCAGTGGAGGGGGGTGCCACAGGTGCTCAGGGGCCCCCAGGCCAGGAACACCAGCCACTGCAGAAGTCAAAGAGGTCACAGAAAGTCACAAAATCCATGACTTCAATGACCTCTATAACAAACACAAAGCGTTAACTATGATGCATATATCAGACTGAGGGAATCCCCATGAAATACAATGCACCATCGGGTTCCTGGGTCACATCATCTCCTTGCTTCAGGCATTGTCACCTGGTTCATGGGGGTCATAAAGCTACTCTATTTTGGCCCTGCTGCCCCTCCGTCATCTGTCATTATCAGGGATCCTAGAAATCTGTTTGCCATAGAAAAATGAGGAAAAGCACAGAATTTGCATTTTTACAGGGAATCTTTAGTTTTTACATTTTGTGAAAAAATGAAAACAGATACAGCTGTGGAAGTGGAAAAGGGGATAAAGGGAATTTGAACACAGATATCTTAGTTTCTAGGAATAGAGCAAGACTCAGGCTAACACTAACTCTGATTTAACGAGAGACTTTAAGGCAGGGCCTGGGCGAGTGGGAAAAACTGTACAAGACACTGTTTTGACCTTGTGTTAGGTAAGAATGGAACATAGACTGTAGCAGGAACTGCTGAGAAAAGTAAGATATCAGGAAGGAATATGTATAAACAAGACGCGGTTGTTGATCATTGTTGTATGCAACAAAAGGTATAAATGCTTGCCTTAATTGTTTGTCTGGAGGAGACCTGCCTAAGAAGGAGGACCCTGTCCATGTGCATTCTCCCCCTTGCAATTGCTTGAGAATAAACTGCCTCTGACATGTTGCAAACAACCTAAGAGTGAAGACTGTTTTCTTCCACACAGTGGACTGGGGCCACATCAGATAATCAGAACTTCGGCTAATCAGGAGAATCTGTGAGACTCGGGCTGTCAGCTTAAAAATTATAAATATATCAATAAAACATTATGTACAACTGATACCTATATATATATTGTGAATTAGGGAAACTAAAGTTCAGCGTTTCATTTTAATGATGGAAAAATGTCGATTTTTATGTTTTTTATCAAAGAATTGGGGGGGGAGAGGGCGTTTATCATGGAAAACTAGGATCCCTGGTCATTATGAATGGGTTTCCAGGACAAAACTGAGAGGTACTATGACACTATGAGTCAGGTTGCAATGCCACTTACTAAAATTTGGCCCAGGCACCCCTTTGACATTATGGAGGAGTGGACAGACTGCAGGTTTGTAAAAGGGGAAAGTCAGGCATGTCCCAAACATGTTTCGACATGTCCAGATATGTCTGTCTTGTTGTGAGTTTAAAATGTGTATCAATAAAGCACGTGTTGATTTTTGTTCAAGTCTTTTATGTTACACTTTTAACAACTGGGCCTTCTTTTATTAGCAGGTACATTTCTAAAAGTGATTACCATTGTTTATTTTGTTGCTTATAGATGTAGCTTGAAAAGTAAAAAGTGCTTTTTAATCTGATAATGTGTATTGGGTTGGGTTTTACTTCTGTAAGAGAACCAACTTCGGAAAGTATAAGGTATAAAAATAATACAAAACTAAAGGTGCAACAGCACCCATCCTCCTATGTCTTTAAATAGAAGCTTCTCCTTATTTAGGGAGGAAGACTGTAGCAGGACGATCACCCACTCCTGCCCGGAAGGCCTTAAGACAGCCCTGGGAGAGGGCTGTGGCTGGGGACAGCTGATTGAGGAAGCAGCCACAGCTGGGCCATGCCCCAGTCAGGTCACAGCTGGCCTGTATAAAAAGTGCTGTGAGCCAGAGGCTGAGAAGTCACTCTCCAGGCTGGGAGAGAGCAGGGCCTGGCTGCCAGCAGAAAGGGTACTGGGAGTGGAGCAGGGCTGAAGAAAGCCAGAGGAGCAGGGGAGCTCCAGGTTGGCAACTCCTCAGGTTGCAGGGCCTGGTCCATGGCCCATAGAGGTACAGGGAGGCAGAGGAAGGCAGCAGGTCCAAACCCCCTTGCCTATGACGAGCGGCTTTTACACTGCGCTCTGCGCTGGAAGGAGCTATTTCCCTGAGACGACCAGCATGAGGTGCCACACAGGTGAGTTGTCACCCTGCCACAGAGACCAACGGACTTCTGAAGCGTTAGTCCTAAACTATTGGCTAAGAGTATCATGCGGACTTTGTATGAAAGAGGATGAGTCATTTAAATGGAGCTGATAATTAAAAATGGCAGAACCTAGAAGGCCCAGGCCAATACCAGCAGTTAAGCTGCTCATGAAGAGGTGTTATACAGGCGATGTTGTGGGACCTGAAGAAACAAACATTCCATTGATACAAGTAGTGGGTCATAGGGGCAGGGAAACGGGTGTAGCTGATGAAGACTGGGACCATAAAAATAATGGGGAGGAGAAGCACAAGACCAGAGCTCTAAGCCAAGATTTGTTTGCAACTCTGGACCCCAGCCAGGAGAACCCAAATGATTTAAACAAAGGGATGTATGGAGACGAGGCACAGGTACGTTGTATGTAAGAATGTTCAAGGGGTTTGGCAGGGACCTGGTCACTGATGCTTGTTTGGCTAGAGCCTTTTGGATAAAGACAGCACAGAGACAAATTGCTTTTGTTGTTGTTGTCTTTTAAGCTGCATGCTGAAGAGGGTCTCTTGACACACAGTGTAAAAGGTTTTAAAATCACATTCTGAAAAAATACAAAGATGCCTTACACGTATTTCTTACAGTAAATTTTTCAGCAGCTGAGCTGTGGTTCTTCAGAGGACTTTGAAATTCTGGATACTGACAGCTCTGAAGGGACAGATGGGTTGGGCCTGATCTGTTTTGCCCAAACCAGATGTGAAGCAGGATGCCAAAAGACTGGGGGATGCTTATTCTTTAGGCTTGTACTATCTAAAGTTGAGGGAGAAATTTGGTATTGAGCCTGTGTAAGTTCATAACCGTAAAACCGTTGTGTGCGATTGTATGAGTTGTTGTGCATGGCATCATCAAGCACTGCCTGAGAGAGAAATAAATTGAGGACTGCCCTGGGTGCGGCATGCATGCCCCCAGTCAGAGGTGTCACAACTGCGTGAACTGGTCTGTAGATGGTGTGAACTGTAAAATTAAAGAAATTAGTCATAGCTTGTGTATGGAGAGTGTGTTAAATGTCATCATCAAAATAGGGTACGTGCTGCAGTGCCTCTGTTTAACCCAGCAACATTTAGCTCTAGAGGCAGGGCTGGTGCACAGAATGACAGAGGCAGAGGACCCAGATAGAGCATTAGATGAAATCATCAAACCAACAGATAAATGTTTTATGCAAAATGTTGAACATCTTGTTCGTTCAGCCAATTACAAAATCCTTCTGAGAAAAAACATTAAAAGTTAGAGCATTGTTTGGGTACAAACCAGGATGTGTTGTAAAAATAAAATAAAGATGCGTGTTTTAAATAATATGTCAGTTGAAAATGACAGTGTGAGGTGTGTTTTTTATGGAGCTCAGGGGGAGGGGTTGTTAAAAGGGATGCAGGTTGCCCTTGTAGTATACTTGTAGTTAGGTTACAGTTTGTCAACAATGATAGGAGGTATATGGATGGTCTGTTCCTCTACCAAGGGGTCTCAGGTGCTTGTGCGTGAGGTTTAAAGGCTATTGGGGCATCTAGGCCATGGCAAGTAGCTCCAGAAACTCACTTAACTTGTTATCACCTTCTGCTTCAGCTGTGCCTTTTAATTTTCCTCCGGGCCCCCTGCATTAGTACTTTAGTGTGATTGTGATACCTCTGTTTTTTCAGCAATGTCGCAGGTTTCTTGAATACTTGAATGCAGGTTTGCATAAAAGTGTTTTATACAAACAAAACAAAAATATTCTCTAAGGGCTTAGACAAGATAATCATGAACAAAATAGTAATTGTTACTTTGCAAGCCCTGCTACAAAGTATCTTCAAGTACGTAATCCCTCTATGTTTTTGTTAATATTATTTCTGACAGGCCATTGGATGGGGGAGATAATACCTCATAAAGTGGGAACATGATTCTGAATGACAAGGGGGTGTTGATCTGACTAGGTAAGTCGGTTAGACTAAAATCTTTGTGTCACAGAGATAATTATTTAGTTATGGAAATTCAGTAAACTTAGCATCTTTTTAGCCTTACATTATTTAATTTTAAGCCTGTGCTTTTACTGCAGATTTTAAAAAAGCATGCTGCTTCAAATAGGCCTCATTGCATGCTAATTTTTTTATTGAAACACATATGTAAAACTCTCCTCAATTGACAGTTTTCATATTATACTCAGTTGTTTTTTTGGTACTTTAAAAACACTATTTGAATTGCATTTATTTTTAGAAGGATTGGCTAGTGTAGTATAAACATTTGTATATCACTGAACTTTTACAAAACATCCCTAAAAGAGGCTTTGTTGTGTTACACCTCATTTAATGCTAAAAATAGTAAGTGGGTTTTTAGTGCTGCTGAGCGCCACTAGCTCCCAGTAGACCCTGTAAATATGGATTTGGGTGCCTAAAGTTTGGCAGCAAAAATCTGAAAATACCAGCCTTTGTTTATCCAGAATTGCAGACATGCAAACTGATCACTGTGTGCTGGAAAACAAGTTTAGCTAGTACAGTTCCTTTCAGAGGGGAAGTGTCACAAAGGGTTGATTCTTGTCTCCATCTGCTGATCAGCAGATATATCACCCTACGGCTGGTCTGAGATAGTGAGCATAACAAGGATTCTAGATAATACTGAATCCCAAGCTTACAACTTCAGTCTGCTGTCATGGTAACTCCAGCTCTTGCCTTTAATAGTTCTAAAACACTTATATGTGAAATTACAACGATGCATAAAGAACAACAATATTGCTCAATCCTTGGCATTGGCTAAGTCATGGTTGTGCTGGGCCATATACTTCTTCTTTACAAACTATGGGCTTGATTTTTTTAAACCTCACAAACTTGATGTAAGGATAAGATCTTTGTCTGCAGCCATATTAGGAAAGCAGCAGCCATTAGTTAAACAGCAGGAAGTCACATCTTCACATTCCATCCAAATTACATAAAACAATGTAATATTGGGCTGTTAAGAAGGCAATCCTGTCCTAATAGCACCCACCATCACCAGATAAAGAAACAGATGATTAAAGAAAACTTAGTATGATAACATTCTGTCTGGCAAGAAATCACTTATCAACAATTGTGGTTGTAAAATCCTCTCTTCTTTTATTGTTTTGTCTTTCTGGTCCCCACTTCTCTATTGTTTCTCTGTATGATCTCTGTCAGATTTTTTGATTGTTTGGTCCGTTACATAATTAATTTTTCTAGGTATAAATCAATTAAGGTGGTGGGATATCACTAGGGGTATGTCTACAGTACGCAATTAATCTGAACTTATTTATTCAAATTTTCAGAATTGAGTTCATACCTTCGGTGTTCTGTCCCCACTAAAGCTCATGAATTCGGCGGAGTGCATCCACAGTACTGAGGCCAGCGTCGAATGTTGGAGCTTTGCACTCTGGTAGCTATCCCACAGTTCCCACAGTCTCTGCCGCCCATTGGAATTGTGGGTTAAGCTCCCAGTGCATGATGGGGCAAAAACATTCTCATGCGTTTTTCTAGGTGTCTGCCATCACTCGCTCCTCCCTCTGTGAAAGCTACAGCAGACGCCATGCTGCCAGCAGACTGTGCAGCACAGTACACCACCTGTCTCCTGGTATGATGAATCCACTTTGAATGTCCTCTCCTATTTCTATCTACTCTTTCATCTAACCATTTCCCGCCTTTTTTTGGCTACCATGAACTGAGCCGTACAGCTTCTGCTGCTTTTTCCATGTTGTCTGTCCTGGACTCCCTTGGAAGCTACAGAGGCAACAATTCCCCACCGGTTTTGGGCCATTGTGAACAGAGCCACACAGCTTCCGCCGCTTTTTCCATGTTGTCTGTCCTGGGCTCCCATGGAAGCTACAGAAGGCAACAATTCCCCACTGTTTCTCAGCCATCATGAACAGAGCCGCAAACTCTGCTTATGCTTCCACCTCAAACTCTGTTCTCCTGCTCTTGCAGCTCTAGCAAGCTTCCCGACTCCGTGAAAGCTACAGAAGACAACCATTTACGGTCTTTTATTGGTCATCTTGAATCGAACAGCTCGTTTTGCACCCTTTTTCTAGGATTACCGTGCAGGTGCCATAGCATGGCAAACATGGAGCCCACTCAGATCTCTGCTGCAGTTTTGACCATTGTAAATACCTCACCCATTATCCAGCAGTATGTTCAGTACCTGCAAGACTGGGCGAGGAAGTGATGACAGTGTGATTACTGTACTGATGAGGACATTGACACAGACATTCCTAGAAGCACAGCATGTGGTGATTGGGAGATAATGGTAGCCTTGGGCCAGGTTCATGCCATGGAACGCTGATTCTGGGCCTGGGAAACAAGCACAGACTGGTGGGACCACATAGTGTTGCAGGTCTGGGATGATTCCCAGTGGCTGCAGAACTTTTGTATGCATAGGCCCAATTTCATGGAACTTTGTGACTTGCTGTCCCCTACCCTGAAGAGCAAAGACACCAAAATAAGAGCAGCCCTCACAGTTGAGAAGTGAGTGGCCATAGCACTATGGAAGCTTGCAACGCCCAACATCTACCGGTCAGTCGGGAATCAGTTTGGAGTGGGCAAATCTACTGTAGGGCTGCTCTGGTGCAAGTAGCCAATGCAATTATTGACCCAGTTGCTATCATGGGTAGTGACTTTGGGAAATGTGCAGACCACTTTGGATGGCTTTAATGGGCTAGGGTTCTCTAACTGTGGTGGAGTGATAGACGGAACATAGGTCTTTGCATTCCTCTTTTTGGAACGTAGTTCTGCCATAACAGACTTATCTCCCCAGCATGCGATGAGATCCAGTACCTCCTGTGCAGACCATGCTGGAGCTCATCTGCAAATCCAGGACTGCGTGATGTCCTGTGATGGTGGACTCTGCATGGTCACCTGTGATGGTAGACTGTGCTGATGGTCACCTGTGCTGATGGTGACCAAACAGGAAACTAAATTCAAAAGTTCCCATGGCTTTTCATGCCCACCTGGCTAGTGCATTGGAGTTGAGAGTGTTGTCCAGAGCAGTCACAAGGGAGCATTCTGGGATAGCTCCCAGAGGCCAATAACTTAAAATTGCATCCACAATACCTTTAACCCAGGATTGCGATCTCGATTTAAGCACTACTCCACTTGCCAAGGTGGAGTACAGAAATCTAATTACAGAGCCCTTTAAATTGAAAAAAACGGTTTGGTCATGTGGATGGAATCTTTTTTTTTTCCAACTTAACTCAGCCAATTCTGAAATAACAGCCTAGTGTAGACCAGGCCTAGGTTAGAGAATTTTGTTACACTATGTTAGGACTGGTTAGTAAAATGTTTGTAAAATGATTGGTTAAGGTATAGCTAAGCAGGACTCAAGTTTCACTGTGTAAACTGGGATCCAAGAAGGAGACCAGCAGAGAAGGAACAGAAGAATAATAAGAAGGGAAGATCTGGAAGAAGAAGAAAGTCTTACCTCTAAGACACAGCCTAAGATTAAAGCTGCTAAGAATCCTCTGCACAACTGGGACATGCAGCAACCAGAGTCCAGATGAGACTGACCTTGCCTAGCCAACAGGGAAAGTCCGCCTGCCTGATCATGATTGGTGAGCATAGCATTGTATGCTTAGCATGCGTATTCTGCTACATAATTGTTAATAAATAGAGGATAAGGGTATTACTGTGTAAGGCTTTTCACTGGTAGAAGGTCCTGCAAACCTTCAGAAGGTTACGCCCTGAGCCCTGGGAATTGGGTAAGGGCGGGTGTTTAAATTAAGAGGGCTGCACCTTGAGCCCTAGGAACTGGGTAAAGTAGAGTGTGCAAATAACAGAGTGTGTGAGTAATAGAGAATTTTGTGTGGGTAACACTGATGGGTTCAATGCAGTGTTAAAGGTTGGGAGCACATGCTGTCATGTGTGCACGCAGATACACACATATCTGGGAGTGGTAAAAAAAGAAGTGGGTAAACTCCCAAACTAAACTCCATATTCCCCAAATGAGACCAGGATAAACTCTGTTTACCTCAGTTTACTCCCAACTTCACGAATGCAGGCAGGTATCTAAGGATGGACTTGGAAGCCTAATTAAGGCTGCTATTTAGGAAAATCAGGCACTGAGCATGTTCCTCACAGCTCTCGCTGGTGCCATCAGCAAGGCAGGATTTACCATTGGGTTAATTAACAACTGGTTGTTTATGGCAAGACTGGCAAGTGTGTCTGCCTGGTGAGCAGCTCTTAGATTGTGTCACCATGAGAGGTAGGGCAGTGGACAGAGCACAAGGCTGGTAGTCAGGAGCCCTGCTTTCTACTCCAGGCTCTGTCACTCAGTTCCTGTGTGGAATTAACTTCACATTTCTGTCGCTCAGTTTCCTTGTCTCCTGAAATGGGAAAACAGCAGAACAAAATGTTGAAATTTCCCATAAAATGTAAAATTCAGACAGTTTTGAATTGAAAACCATAAGAAGGAAAACTCTGGATATTTTCAGTCTGAAGCTAATGGAACATTGAAATCTCAGGTCAGCAGAGGAGATAGAGTTGTGACCTTTTGTGTGTACTTTTCAGTGTGTCAGTGATGGGGAAGGGTGGGCTGTCCCTGGCTGCCAGACACAGACACAAAATCTCCCAAACCCTCAAAGCAATGTCATCAACATAACCCCTACGGAGTGTAAAAGAGCAGATGAGGTGGGAGAGAAGAAGTGGATGGATAATGAGCAGAGAAGGGGAAGGGGAGTTCAGCCCAGACACTCTGCAGGGAACCCTGCTAGCAGGTGACCAGCTCCACAATTTACAAGGCCCGCACAGAACCCCTATGTAATGTAAAGCCCAGTAAAGCAGCTGCAAATTGCAATGGTCAGTGAGACAATCACCAGCCCCAGATCATTTCCCTCTGCCCAAAGACATCAGGGTGTGGGTAGGAGGTGCAGCTCCCAGGCAGACCACAGAATATCAGAGATGGAAAGGACCCCAGTAGGTCATTTAATCCAGCCCCTGCTCAAAGCAGATCCAATTCCTAACTAAATCATCCCAGCCACGGCTTTGTCAAGCCTGACCTTAAAAACCTCTAAGGTAGGACATCCTACCACCTCCAGTGCTTCCACCCTCCTAGTGAAAAAGTTTTTCCTAATATCAAACCTAAACCTCCCCCACTGCAACTTGAGACCATTACTCCTTGTTCTGACATCAGGCACTGAGACATCAGGCACTGAGAACAGTCTAGATCCATCCTCTTGGAACCCCCTTTCAGGTAGTTGAAAGCAGCTATCAAATCTCCCCCCCTCCCATTCTTCTCTTCTGCAGACTAAACAATCCCAGTTCCCTCAGCCTCTCCTCATAAGTCATGTACTCCAGGCCCCAAAATTTTTTTTGTTGCCCTCCACTGGACTCTTCCCAATTTTTTCACATCCTTCTTGTAGTGTGGGGCCCAACACTGGACACAGTACTCCAGATGAGGCCTCACCAATGTCAAATAGAGGTGAATGATCACATCCCTCGATCTGCTGGCAATGCCCCTACTTATACAGACCAAAATGTCATTAGCCTTCTTGGCAACAAGGACACACTGTTGACTCATATCCAACTTCTCATCCACTGCAACCCCTAAGTCCTTTTCTGCAGAACAGCTGCTTAGCCATTCGGTCCCTAGTCTATAGCAGTGCATATGATTCTTCCATCCTATGTGCAGGACTCTGCACTTGTCCTTGTTGAACCTCATGAGATTTCTTTTGGCCCAATCCTCTAATTTGTCTACGTCTCTCTGTGTCCTATCCCTACCCTCCAGCATATCTACCACGGTGTATCTACCACTCCTCCCGAGTTACTGTCATTTGCAAACTTGCTGAGTGCAGTCCACGCCATCCTTCAGATCATTAATGAAGATATTGAACAAAATCGGCCCCAGGATCAATACTTGGGGCACTCCACTTGGAGCCATTGATCACTACCTGTTGAGCCCGATGATCAAGCCGGCTTTCTATCCACCTTATAGTCCATTCATCCAGCCCATACTTCTTTAACTTGCCGACAAGAATACTGTAGGAGACTGTATCAAAAGCTTTGCTAAAGTCAAGGAATAACACATCCACTGCTTTCCCCTCATCCACAGACCCAGTTATCTCTTCATAAAAGGTAGTTAGGTTAGTCAGGTATGACTTGCCCTTGGTGAATCCATGCTGACTGTTCCTGATCACTTTCCTCTCCTCTAAGTGCTTCAGAATTGATTCCTTGAGGATCTGCTCCATAATTTTTCCAGGGATTGAGGTGAGGCTGACTGGACTGTAGTTCCCTGGATCCTCCTTCTTCCCTTTTTTAAAGATGGGCACTACAGTAGCCTTTTTCCAGTCATCTGGGACCTCCCCTGTTCACCATGAGTTCTCAAAGATAATGGCCAATGGCTCTGTAGTCACATCCGCCAACTCCTTTAGCACCCTCGGATGCAGCGCATCCGGCCCCATGGACTTGTGGTGGTCCAGCTTTTCTAAATAGTCCTGAACCACTTCTCTCTCCACAGAGGGCTGGTCACCTCTTCCCCGTGCTGTGCTGCCTAGTGCAGTAGTCTGGGAGTGAACTTGTTCATCAAGAAAGAGGCAAAAAAAGCATTGAGGAAATTAGCTTTTTCCACTTCCTCTGTCACTAGGTTGCCTCCCTCATTCAGTAAGGGGCCCGCACTTTCTTTAATTTTCTTCTTGTTGCTAACATACATGAAGAAACCCTTCTTGTTACTTTTAATATTTCTTGCTAGCTGCAAATCCAAGTGTGCTTTGACCTTCCTGATTTCACTCCTGCAAGCCTGAGCAATATATTTATACTCCTCCCTGGTCATTTGTCCAATCTTTCCACTTCTTGTCAGCTTCTTTTTTATGTTTAAGATCAGCAAGGATTTCACTGTTAAGCGAAGCTGGTCGCCTGCCATATTTACTATTCTTTCTACACATCGGGATGGTTTGTTCCTGCAACTTCAATAAGGATTCTTTAAAATACAGCCAGCTCTCCTGGACTCCTTTCCCCCTCATGTAATTCTCCCAGGGGATACTGCCCATCAGTTCCCTGAGGGAGTCGAAGTCTGCTTTTCTGAAGTCCAGGGTCTGTATTCTGCTGCTCTCCTTTCTTCCTTGTTTCAGGATCTTGAACTCAAGCATCTCATGGTCACTGCCTCCCAGGTTTATATCCACTTTTGCTTCCCGTACTAATTCTTCCTGGTTTGTGGGCAGCAGATCAAGAAAAGCTCTGCCCCTAGTTGGTTCCTCCAGCGCTTGCACCAGGAAATTGTCCCCTACACTTTCCAAAAACTTCCTGGATTGTCTGTGCACTCTGTATTGCTCTCCCAGCAGATATCCAGGTGATTGAAGTCTCCCATGAGAACCAGGCCTGCACTCTAGTAACTTCTGTTAGTTGCTGGAAGAAAACCTTGTCCATCTCATCTCCCTGGTCTGGTGGTCTATAGCAGACCGCCACCACAACATCACCCTTGTTGCTCACACTTCTAAACTTAATCCAGAGAATCTCAGGTTTTTCTGCAGTTTCATAGTGGAGCTCTGAGCAGTCATACTGCTCTCTTACATACAGTGCAACTCCCCCACCTTTTCTGCCATGACACCTTTTCATCCATCCATGACAGTACTCCAGTCATGTGAGTTATCCCACCGACTATCTGTTATTCCAATCATATTGTAGTTCCTTGGCTGTGCCAGGACTTCCAGTTCTCCCTGCTTGTTTCCCAGGCTTCTTGCATTTGTGTATAGGCACTTAAGATAACTTGGTGATCATCCTGCTTTCTCAGTATGAGACAGGAGTCCTCCCCTCTTGCACTCTCCTGCTAGTGCTTCCTCCTGGTATCCCATTTCCCCACTTCCCTCAGGGCTTTGGTCTCCTTCCCCCAATGAACCTTGTTTAAAGCCCTCCTCACTAGGTTAGCCAGCCTGCTTGCAAAGATTCTTTTCCCTCTCTTTGTTAGGTGGAGCCCGTCTCTGCCAAGCACTCCTCCTTCTCCGAACACCATCCCATGGTCAAAGAATCTAAAGCCTTCTCTCCGACACCACCTATGTAGCCATTCATTGACTTCCACAATTCATCAGTCTCTACCTGGGCCTTTTCCTTCCACAGGGAGGATGGACAAGAACACCCCTTGCACCTCAAACTCCTTTATCCTTCTTCCCAGAGCCACATAGTCTGCAGTGATACGTTCAAGGTCATTCTTGGAAGTATCAAATTCACTGCATTGATTGTGACAGCTTCCGTCAGCAGTGAATCTGGGCCATACCTTTTAGTCTGACATGTATACGTTCTATAGTGCTCAGTGTAAACTGAGGGCAACCTGTATAGCTCAACTGCACTTAAACTGATCCTGTATGTGCATCTGCTCACATAGACCACTGTAAACTAGGGATAAATCCATTGAAGTCAGTGTAGTCACAATATAAAACTGGTGTAAGTATGAGAAGAATTGGACCATAAACTCTATGTTCTGGGTTGCTTTTGTATAAGGAGTGCTTGTACCAAAAACTGCATCATGCCATAAATATGTGTTAATCCCTTTGGATTATGTCATCTTTTCTGGCTAGGAATGTCTTGGGTCACTGTGGTGGGGCAGTGCCCCACCCCTTGAGAAAAAGGCTGGAATGTGCCTTTGAGGCTGTGCAGGCCAGCAACCAAAGGCCTGTTAGGAGCCAATCTGGGCAGGGCAGAGGCAGCCAATCAGGGCCAGGTTAGGCCCTATATAAAGGCTGTCTAGCAAGCAGGGAGGTAGTCTCTCCCTGGCTGCCAAGGGAGGAGGACTGGCTCCTGGGCTGAAAGGTAGCACCTTGGACAGAACAGTGCTGAGGAGCTCCAAACAAGGAAAACTCTAGGCTGCAGACCTTGCTACAAAGGGCTGAGTGGGTGCACAGGGCTGAAGAGGAATCAGCCCAGGGACAAAGTCTGACAAGGGGAGAGAAGGAGGGCTGGGAGGCTGCTGCTAGAGGGTCAATGGGTTGGGACTCCTCTCCCCTCTTGTTCTACACCTGGCTGAGGAGAAGCATGGCCTGATACAGACTGTGGCAGGCCCCTGTGACAAAGGGGATAGACTTTGAAGCTGCAGCTGGCCACTAGAACAGGTGCAAACAGAGGACTGCTGATAACACCAGACCCCTGGAAGGGGGTGAGACCAGAGCCGCGGGCACTGCCAGAGGCACCACTGGCAGAGGGTGCCCTGCAGATGCCGAGCTAATTCCCAGATGTGCCAGCAGAAGGCACTGCAGTGGTGAGTCCCAAACACTATCACAGTCACATTTTCAGGAGCTAGAGGAGATACTATCAGGGCTCTAACAATCCATCCTCAGTGATGTGAGATGGCAAAAGAGTCAGGACCTTCTTTCTGTACACCCACTTCATAATGCTACCTATTAGTGGCAGTTCTTTAGTCATTACTTTCTCATCTCAGGAAGAGCCAGGCCTAACAAGGAGATAACAGTACTTACTTTTATTTCCAGCATTACCAACATTTAAAGTTATGGTGGATGTACCAAAAAGTCTCTCCGTCATTGATCAAGAATTCAAAGTGACTGTGCTGTATAAGTATCAGCTACTGTATAGTGGATAATATAGAACGAGGGAGCGAAGAGGCAGACAAAGATGGGGAGGAAGGGAATTAAAGAAACAGAGAAATGATTAATTAAAAAAACCCAGTATCATCCCCAGTTTACAGGTGGAGATGTGAAGCAACTTGACCAGGATCACACAGCAAGTCAGTGGCAGAGCAAAGTGTACAAGCTACCCATGTCCCCGAGTCCTATGTCCAACCCATTAGACCAGCTCTCTGGCTCATTGTTGCTTCCATAATGCACATCTCCTATGTGGTGCTGTAAACATAGAGGCCCCTTCATTGGACAGGAGCTCCCTTGACCAAGGCACTAACTCAGGGTTTTACTAGGAAATAAATTGCTGCAATGTCCTCATACAGCTTAGGAATGCTGCTTTCCTACTACCTAAGCACAGCCAAAAAGTGAAGGGGTTGATTCTCAGACAGAGGCTATGGCTGCATTAGCCAGCAGAGGATACAGTAGTAGCAGAGATGGCATGTAATCATCTGGGAGCTTGTGCAATTCTGTGGGCAACATAATGATAGAAAGGTAAGGGAGGTGTCATTTGAGTCATACAAATCTAGAGAATCATAACTTCAATGGCATCACACTCCGCAGTGTGGCAAAGGGAGAGTCACTGTCTTTCCCTCCCACCCACCCCACACTTGGCTCCCAGCTCCAGGTCCTCTATGATAACTGATCTCTTTTTAATGTTGCAGATAACTGTAAATGGAAGAAGTGCATTAAGTTGATTTGCCATCATCAGCAAAAAGAAGTGGTTTGGTCGTGTTGATTGAGAGCTTTGTTTGTGATGTCAAACAAGTGGCAATGAGGCACTGGTTAAGATGTCCGCATCCAGCCAGAAATTACATGAATCCATCCGCTAACAGTGTGCACCTAGTTGCATCAAATAACTTTAGGCTTTAATTAATTATTACAAAATCTTTGTGTTTGCTTTAGTCTTGATCATTTTTTTGAATCAATGGGGAGCACAAAGTACCAACTAGTAGCTGAATCTTTGGAGAATACCACTGCAAAGGACCTGGCTAAACCCAGGACACCTTACATGCTATAACAAAGGGGTTGAGGGACCTTTTTTCTATCAGGGGCCACTGATCCACAGAAGAAATCAGTTGCAGGTCTCACGCAGCCTGGGGTGGGGGGTGGAAGCTTGGGGTTTCCCCTAGGCTCTGAGGTAGGGCCAGAAATGAGGGGTTCAGGGTGTGGGAGGGGGCTCTGGGCTGGTGCCAACGGGTTTGGAGTGCGGGAGGAGATGCAGGGTGTGGGCTCCGGGCAGAAGTTTAGATGCAGGAGAGGGCTCAGAGTTGGGGCAGGGGGTTGGGATGCGGAAGGAGATTCTGACCTGGGACAAGGCATTTGGGGTCTGGGCTCTGGTTGGGCATCACTTACCTCAGGCAGCTCCTGTTTGGCGGTGCTGCGAGACTAAGGCAGGCTCCCTACCTGTCCTGGCTCTGCGCTGCTCCCAGAAGCAGCCACCATGTCCAGCCCCCAGGCAGAAGGGCTAGGGTTTTCTGCACAGCATGCACTGCCCTCGCCTGCAGCCACCACCACTGGAGCTCCCTTTGGCCATGGTTCCCAGCCAATGGGAGCTGTGGAGCCGACATTGGGGGTGGGGAAGTGTGCCAAACTTCCCTAATTGCCCCTGCTCCTAGGGGTCGCAGGGACATGCTGGTCACTTCCTGGAGCTGCACAGAGCCACCCAGACTTTTAATGGCCTGACAACCCCAGCTTCCCCCCATAGTGAGGTAAGCTAGTGCTAGCGGCTTCAGCCCCATGAGGGAGTGCCAGAGCCTGAAGCTCCCAGCCCACAGCATGGAGACTTGTTGCAGGCCAGATGAAATGAATCAGTGGGACAGGTCTGGCCCATGGGTCATAGGTTCCCCACCCCTACTATAAGAAGTTCATCCATAAACTGAATTTGGCAAGATTGGAGAAGGAAGTACTTCAACCATCAAGAAAAAGTTGAAGATGCCAGAACAAGTGTCAGCTGTGGGCAAGATTCTTCTTATACTTGGTCCCATGGTATATATGAGAAGAATACCTGCTTTTTCTGCAGTAAGCCTTAAGACATCCATTAAGTTCAATTCCAACACATAAGGTAGGTGAGAAACTGTATGAAGAAGTCATTTTCAGCAAGTACATTGCATGAAAAGCCAAGATAAGTGGGTGCATTGTCCCAAAAGAAGTCCATGCATATATTGTGTAGTACATCGAGCGCTACATGAAGAATGTATATAATGTGTTGTGTAAAAAGGTTAAAGCAACAGAAACAAACACTGATTTTTTTTCTTACTATAAATTGTGTGACTGAATTACCTCACAGTGACTCTAATAGATGAGAAGGTGGTGGCGATAGTCAATGCAGAGGCTAAGTACAGAGAAATACATGCTTTGGTCAGGACTGAAGAGGAAAAAATGCTTAGCAGAAAGACTCTTAAAGCATTTATTGAAGATGAAGTGTGGGAAATGGACATAATAGCTAGTTTTGTGTGGGTTATATTTTTTGGCTAGCGTAAGTCAGTTCCCAGAGAAGACCCACATTCTAAGCCCAGTATTCAGCACTAGAGTGAACGCCCCATGTGGTCATTAATCTGTTATTTCATGGTTCTCATAGACTCTCATAGACTCTAGGACTGGAAGGGACCTCGAGAGGTCATCGAGTCCAGTCCCCTGCCCTCATGGCAGGACCAAATACTGTCTAGACCATCCCTGATAGACATTTATCTAACCTACTCTTAAATATCTCCAGCGAAGGAGATTCCACAACTTCCCTAGGCAATCTATTCCAGTGTTTAACTACCCTGACAGTTAGGAACTTTTTCCTAATGTCCAACCTAAATCTCCCTTGCTGCAGTTTAAGCCCATTGCTTCTTGTTCTATCATTGGAGGCTAAGGTGAACAAGTTTCCTCCCTCCTCCTGATGACACCCTTTTAGATACCTGAAAACTGCTATCATGTCCCCTCTCAGTCTTCTCTTTTCCAAACTAAACAAACCCAATTCCTTCAGCCTTCCTTCATAGGTCATGTTCTCAAGACCTTTAATCATTCTTGTTGCTCTTCTCTGGACCCTCTCCAATTTCTCCACATCTTTCTTGAAATGCGGTGCCCAGAACTGGACACAATACTCCAGTTGAGGCCTAACCAGCGCAGAGTAAAGCGGAAGAATGACTTCTCGTGTCTTGTTTACAACACACCTGTTAATGCATCCCAGAATCATGTTTGCTTTTTTTGCAACAGTATCACACTGTTGACTCATATTAAGCTTGTGGTCCACTATGACCCCTAGATCTCTTTCTGCCATACTCCTTCCTAGACAGTCTCTTCCCATTCTGTATGTGTGAAACTGATTGTTCCTTCCTAAGTGGAGCACTTTGCATTTATCTTTATTGAACTTCATCCTGTTTACCTCAGACCATTTCTCCAATTTGTCCAGATCATTTTGAATTTTGACCCTGTCCTCCAAAGCAGTTGCAATCCCTCCCAGTTTGGTATCGTCCGCAAACTTAATAAGCGTACTTTCTATGCCAACATCTAAATCGTTGATGAAGATATTGAACAGAACCGGTCCCAAAACAGACCCCTGCGGAACCCCACTTGTTATACCTTTCCAGCAGGATTGGGAGCCATTAACAACTACTCTCTGAGTACGGTTATCCAGCCAGTTATGCACCCACCTTATAGTAGCCCCATCTAAATTGTGCTTTCCTAGCTTATCTATAAGAATATCATGCGAAACTGTATCAAATGCCTTACTAAAGTCTAGGTATATCACATCCACTGCTTCTCCCTTATCCACAAGGCTCGTTATCCTATCAAAGAACGCTATCAGATTAGTTTGACACGATTTGTTCTTTACAAATCCATGCTGGCTATTCCCTATCACCTTACCACCTTCCAAGTGTTTGCAGATGATTTCTTTGATTACCTGCTCCATTATCTTCCCTGGCACAGAAGTTAAACTAACTGGTCTGTAGTTTCCTGGGTTGTTTTTATTTCCCTTTTTATAGATGGGCACTATATTTGCCCCCTTCTGATTTGTTTCTGTGCAGGTGCTGGGCAGTGTGCAGTTTGAGAACATGAACACCTACTCCAAAAGGGGAATTCTTTACTTTGGACAGGTAGGACATCATGTTGTCTAATATATTGTTTGATTAGATTATTAATTTAGAATCCCCAACACTGAAACTTGTCCCAGGATCAGGTCCAGCATTATCAGAATTACTGGCTCAGGAGCCCAATAGGATATGGGAGTGACAACAGCACTCACATTCAGGGAAGACTTTCTGTAATAGTAAGTTTTATTTATTACAATGATTATTCCAATAAATAAACCAATCCAAAACAGTGAAGTGATGTAATATAATGCTGTATATTTGACCTGCACCATTACAGGTATATACTCGCTCTATCCTTGGAAAGCTCTAGAAGTTGAGACAGGTCCTAGTCTGGCTCTGGCACGCTGATGATGAAGAACTGCAATGGCTGTGCCTGAGACCAGGTGTTTTGTAGACCTTGATGGTCCTCATGTATATGTATGCATAGATCTTTCCTCCTTTACCATATCTTAACTTCCTCACCCTCCTAAGATTGGGGTGCTTTTATCCTATAAGCTTGTATATTAATTAAGCTAAACTCACTAACAAATACATCCATTGCATTACTATGCTTACCTCCAGTTGAGGATCTGCTAATGTTCTCCTCCAAAAATATTCTAAACTGGTACAAACTTCCTTCCTGCAACACTTGTGATTGTTGCAAAACAATAAATAAAGTTTTATGCCATCTTGTGCCTTAAGCTCACTGTCAATTTATTTGCTTGTGCTAACTCATTAAGCAAGTGCTCCTATTCAGGCTGTAATGCCCTGTACTTGTGCTAACTGCTTGAGCTTTTCCTATGGGTCTGGGCCTATAGGTCTCTTGCATTTCTCCTATCAATTCCTTATAGTAGTAATCATAAAATAAAGGGGTAATTGGGGTTGCAGAAGGGTGGAGGGGGCTTTCTATGACATTTTGCCCCTTTCTCTAGTGGCTAGGAAAGCCAGCACTGGACTGCAAAATGCCTTCACCAAGCACCAGGTTTCTTATTGCTGGGCACTGTTTGATGCCCAGGCTGAAGGGTAACTGGGGAGTAGTCTGAGTCAATCCTGCACCTTGATGAAGATATTATACACACAAGGTCTCTTAAATCTCTCTCCCCAAGCACTCTGGCCTTGTGCCATCACATCTGTGCTTCTGCCAGCTGTCACTACAGGCAAGTCCCATTCCACACTCCATTCACGCTGCTCCTGATGAGTGCTCTTCATGTAAATCATATGGTGAACTAGGAGTGTCACCCACCCATTGTTTCCATCCTCTGCTGCCTCACGGAAGTCACGGGCTAAGAGCAAGACACCAGACTCCCTCTTGGCAGCATTTATACCACCGTCCGAAGCCACTAAACTGAGCATTCAGATGGGTTTCCCATCAGCCCTTAAGAGTGCATGATGGATGGTGAAATCACTTTGTAGCGGGGTGAGCACCCGCTCCAGCCCGGAAGGGGTTGGAAAAGCGCTGCAGAGGGCTGGGGCTGGACAAGGGAGTAAAACCCTGGCTGATTGAGGGAAGTGGCTGCAGCTGAGGCCATGCCCCAAACTAGGCAAGTTGGCCTTATAAAAAGGCCAGGGAAGCAAGAGGGAGGAGTCCCTCTCTGACTGGAGAGGGAGACAGGCTTGGCTGCTTGGGAAATCACCTAGGAGGCCTAGAGAAAGGTAGGGCTGGAAAAAGGCCTTAGGAGCTGGGAAGCCCTAGACCAGTAACTCCCCAGGCTTCAGGGCCTGGTCCTAGGCCCATCTAGGTATTGGGCTTGCAGAGGGGCAGCTGGAGGGAGGGTAAAGGCAGCAAGTCCAAATCCCTTGTTGTCTATGATGATTGGCTGATAAACTGCAGTCTGCTCCAGGGCACGGGGGGCTAAACAGAGACTGACAGTACCCATGACTGAGGTGATGTGGGGATAGGGAGTGGGGGTTCCCCTGGGGTGGGGAAGCATAGTAAAACTGTGGGGTACTGCAGGAGGCAGAACCCTGGGATAAGGGCACCAGGGTCCTGGGAGGGACACGGGGGGCCAATGGCAAGTGGATCACTGGCCTGCAGAGGGTGCTCCTGGGTCAAAAAGCTAATTCCTGAGGATGACCAGCAGGACGTGCTGCCGGGTGAGTCTGCACCAGCTTACTCACTTATACCATCTGGAAATTAGTTGCTGCACAAAATATCTAAGGAGGTGCTAGTCTAAAATAGTGGTTTAGCATGCCACTAGAAACTCCTGGATTCCACTAGTGATTCTTCCACTGATTTGCTGTGCTGGGGAAAGTCACTTGTCTTCCCTATCCTTCAGTTTCTGCATCTTTAAGAAGGGGATAATAACTTCTCTGTCTGGTCAGAGAGATTAGAGATTAGTGTTGGTATGCTGCTTGGAAGATGTAAAGTACTAAAAAAGTGGTCAGGTTAATTTAATGCTGCTTTCTCTGATTTCTGTCCATTGTGTTAATCACCAGGAAGAATTTTCCTTTCGTGTGATCAGAAAACAAGTAACTCATGCTGAGAAGAGTCTCAGATGCATGTTAATATTTGTAGGAGAGGCATTTGCTTTTCATTGTAACATACCAAGGACTTTTGGCCTCCAGGGCTCACCAGATGTTTTTAAGGGATGGGAGAAGAGACTCTCAGGTTTCAGTATTTCCTGAATGTCTTAGATATCTCCTTTTTTTCCCCTTTGCCTTAGCTCAAGCTAGTACAGGAGGACAACTCTCCCATCGCCAGTGACACTGTCCAGCTGAAGCTCAGTGGAAAGAATGTGGGCAACTACGCCGCAACTGAGAATGGCACCATTCAGTTTTCTCTCGACACGCCTGAGCTCTTCTTCAATCCTGAGAGTGAGTCGCCAAAAAGAGGAGGAGCCTATGCCCTGGAAAGTTCCTCTGCAGAGGAGGTTGAGGGATGGTCTTGGCCATCATCAAAGCTAGAGAGGGGGCTCAAACCAAACGCTCAGATCTGAACACAGCTTCACTTTGGGGAACTCTGGATCCAGATGTGAAAAGCACAGCTGGCCCAAGCTCTGTACTGGAGTGAAACAAAACCCTGGATTGTCTCAACAATCCCAAATTTGGTTGCCATTTTTGACCCAGATCCCATAATGATTCAGACAGTAACTCTTCAGTGGCAGCCCCATGTATTCAGTGATGGCTTGTGCAATAGTAGCCTCAGACATTAGTCTGTTTTAGATATGGAAACTCACATCCTTTTACTCCCAGATCACAGCATCCAGCCACTGAATCTAATCTGAATCTGTCAGCAGTACAAGGTGTTTGCTACACAGCTGAACAAGTCTGATGCAGTGCTTGAAGAAAGTGGACACACACGCATACAGTAGCCAGTTCATTATAGTAATTACTGCAAGGCTTGTGGAAACTGAAAATCTCACAGATCTGGCATTAACACTAAATGCATCTACACAGTAAATGTAGGAAATTCAGTGCAATCACACATCTTAAAAATGGCTTGCGACTATTGGTCTCTACAGGTTTGTGTGATTTGATGTTCTGCTTCTTCTCCAGTAAAGTATTGTAACTTTTTTCTCTCCACCTTCCCCCATTCCTGTCAGGCAATATATAAAACCAATGACAATTGCTACGGTGCTGGCTGGCTGGTATTTTATTATCCTAAGGCCTATTACTCTGTCTAGTGCTTCTTCTCCTGGACTAACGGCTTTGTGAGATTGAGCCTGTGTGGGAAGAGCTGAGCTGCCAGGACAAGGCGATCACTGTGCATTATGTCCTGAACAAAGAAGGGAACGGGGAGGCCACCAGTGCAAATTTCTCCTATGTGGTAAGTGTTGGCTGATTGCTCTGCTTCCCTAAAAGCCTTCGCTGAGTACTGGTCAAATCTGTAAACAAGGTAGAGGTCAGAAATTTTCCAAAGGGCTTTTTCTGGGATCTGCCCAGCAAAACACCAAACTGAATAATTGCCAGTTTCTATATTCATCTCCCAGAGCATGGGAAGCAGACACTCACCACTGGATGGACTGTCCTTCAGTCCACGAAGCTGCACAACTGGCAGGTAGGAGAGTCCTAAATCAGAATAGCAAGAGGTGCCTCAGGCCTTCCCAGCAGTCCATCTCCAGAGCTCTGAGAAGGTGCCCAGAACTCTGGCACTTGGGAATGAAATAGCAGAGTGAATGACATTGGCATTATTGAGTTTAAGGAAAGCTTGCACAATATCTGCTCACACCATGGCTTTGTCTACACTACAAGCTAGGGTTGTGATTCCCAGCTGAGGACACACTCACTAGCTTCAGGCTCATGCTGCTGCTCACAGCTGCCCATGCTGCCTTGGCTACACCACTATTGTCAGCACAATAGCTCAAAGAGAGCTAGCTCCAGTATGTCTACACAAGCTGAGGATCACAACCCCCCCCCACACACACATGCACAGGCCCCAAGTGTAGACATACCCTGAGTGGCTCCAAATTCACCCCTCAGTTACAAACACTGAGATGCCATAGTGAAGATTTTAGGATCATAGAAACTTCCCTGTCTCCCTGAACTAGGCCGCTGCCCCTTAGCTCCCATCTCGAGAAATCTTTCTATGCACAGGTGATGGTGAAAGGTGTGATTGTCAGGAATGGCCAACAGCAAGTTAGATTCAGTGGAGGTAAGTGCAGTCCTTGGTGAGAATTAGCTAGGCAGGATTCTTAATAGTCACTTTCCCTTAGATCTCATCATCTGGAGTCAGGATCTTCTGACAAAAAGGGCCCAATTCTGCCCTCAGTTAGATGGGCGTATCACTCACCCATTGGCTTTACTATAAATGAGGACATAACTGAGACCCAAGATGGCTGCTTCTCAGCCACGTCAGGTTCCCTTGGCTCCTCTAATCACTACTTCCTTTCCTCCCCGGTTCCCAATGGCACTTTCATGCTATCGTTCACAGTTAGCAAGGAGCTGGTTCCTGTTGCCAGAATGCTGCTCTACATGGTGCACTCTGCTGGGGAGCTGGTGGCTGATAGCACCAGATTCCAGATCGAGAAGTGCTTCAGGAACAAAGTGGGTGCTCTACTCTCTCTCCTGAGTCAGGGAGCAAGTGCAACTGTGTCTACTTGTGCCCTGCGCTCAGGCTGGTCTTCAGGGAATCAGAAGACATATCCCATGGAGAAGCAGTTCTAGTGAAGACTTAGACCTGGTCTATACTATGACTTAAAAAAAAACAACTTTAAGTTGAATTTAGCCGTGTTACCTCAATCTTACCTGGATCCATCCACACGATGAAGCCCTTTTTTTGACTTAAAGGGCTCTTTAAATCGATTTCTTTACTCCACCTCTGACAAGAGGATTAGTGCTGAAATCGGCCTTGCCAGGTCAAATTTGAAATAGTGTGGACACAATTCAATGGGGGGAAGGAAAAACTCTGGTTTGAACATTGGCCTGCTAAACCCAGGGTTGTGAGTTTAATCCTTGAGGGGGCCATTTAAGGAACTGGGGTAAAAATCTGTCTGGAGATTAGCCCTGCTTTGAGCAGGGGGTTGGACTAGATGACTTCCTGAGGTCCCTTCCAACCTTGATATTCTATTGATCTCCAGGAGCTATCCCAGAGTGCTATATTGTGGTTCTGCTTTATTCTGTATTTGAGGTTTTTTGATTAATCAAGTAAATAAAAAAAAACAAATATTCTGTTTTGATTTGAAACATTTCCCCACACATACCAGGTTTTTTTTCATTTTGGCCACTGGATCAAAATATGTGATTCACTCAGCCCTTTACTTGTGCTCTGTCTAATCTGAGGTTTAAATGTCTCATACTGTTGGAACTGTCTTCAGGTTACACAATGAGTGCATTTAATAAAGGCCAAAATAAGTCATGTATCTCTCATGGATATAACCACCCAGCCACTCCCATTCCTGTTAAATCCCCAGTCACTACCCAGCACTTGCACCAAAAATACTTTGCTATTTCATTTCTTTTAATCCCAACATAGCCATCCCACAGCATTTGCCCCTGTAGGTACCCAGCCGCTCTATACAATTTTTATCTTGTAAATATCCAGATACTCTACAGCTCCAGAAATTGTAAATATCCAGCCTTTCCACAAAACCTTCTTAGATATCCATATAGCTTTATCTTGCTCCATGATGTCTTATTCAGCGATCAGCTAAGTGCTCTATGACATCGTACCCTGTCAGTGCCCTGGCACTCCCAGGGGCTTCTCTTCGTAGCTGAAGGGGGTCTGTCACTTGGGAATTCTCATTCTTGAGAGGTCAGTGCTGTTGAGTCTCTCTGCCTTTGACGCTCAAGTCTGGTGCTATTTTATTCAATCCAAGACAGGAAGAATTTTTAAACAGTGGCTTTCTATCCAAACCAGCAGTTACTCCTAAAATCCTGGCCCCAGAAGAGTGACTTCCCAGGAAATCATGGAAAAGAAGCCCTTGAGGAATTCCACCTTGATTTTAACAATTTCCATCCCACCATCAACCTCAGCCTAGACCAATCCACACAAGTAGTCCATTTCCAAGACACTACTGTGCTAATAAGCGATGGTCACATAAACACCACCCTATAACGGAAACCCAGTGACTGCTATACTTACCTATATGCCTCCAGTTTCCATCTAGGACACACCACATGATCCATTGTCTACAGCCAAGCTCTAAGATACAACTGTATTCACTCCAATCCCGCAGAAATAAACACCTACAAGATCTCTATCAAGCATTCTTAAAACTACAATACCCACCTGCTGAAGTGGAAAAACAGATTGACAGAGTCAGAAGAGTACCCTGAAGCCATCTACTACAGGACAGGCCCAACAAAGAAAATATCAGAACGTCACTAGCCGTAACCTATAGCCCCCAACTAAATCCTCTCCAGCACATCATCAAAGATCTACAACCTATCCTGAAAGATGATCCCTCATTCTCACAGGTCTTGAGGGACAGGCCAGTCCTCGCTTATAGACAGCCTCCCAACCTGAAGCAAATACTCACCAGCAAGCGCACACCATACAACATAAACACTAACCCAGGAACCTATCCTTGCATCAAAGCCCGATGCCAGCTCTGTCCACATATCTATTCAAGTGACACCATCATAAGATCTAATCACATCAGTCACGCCATCAGAGGCTCATTCACCTACACATCTACCAATGTGATATATGCCATCATGTACCAGCAATGTCCCTCTGCCATGTACATTGGCCAAACCGGACAGTCTCTACACAAAAGAATAAATGGACACAAATCTGACATCAGGAATCATAACATTCAAAAATCAGTGGGAGAACACTTCAACCTCTCTAACCACTCAGTGACAGACTTGAAGGTGGCAATTTTGCAACAAAAAAACTTCAAAAACAGACTCCAAAGCGAGACTGCTGAACTTGAATTAATATGCAAGTTAGATACAATTAACTCAGGCTTAAACAGAGACTGGGAATGGTTGGGTCATTACACTAACTGAATCTATTTCCCTATGTTAAGTTCTCCTCACACCTTCTATGGGTCATCTTAATTATCACTTCAAAAGTTTTTTTTTCTCCTGCTGATAATAGCTCATCTCAATTGATTAGACTCTTCCTGTTGATATGCATACTTCCACCTTTTCATGTTCTCTGTAGGTATAAATATCTCCTATGTGTTCCATTCTATGCATCCGAAGAAGTGAGCTGTAGCTCACGAAAGCTCATGCTGAAATAAACTTGTTAGTCTCTAAGTTGCCACAAGTACTCCTGTTCTTTTTCCCAGGAAATATCACTTCCCCATCCAAGTGGCCACTTAACTCTGCTTTTGGGGACTGCCGCATTGTGGATGATACTCTATTTGATGGAAAGTCCCTTTCTGAATGATGGGGCTTTTCTCTCTGACTTTCTCATCTCTCAGTTCCACTGGAAATTCCAGTGTCTCATTCACCATCCCCAAGACCATCACCAAATGTAAAGCTGAAGCCTTCTGCCTGGAGGAGGAGGCTGGATTTAGGATCTCTGTGATTGTCTCCTTGATTGCCTTCCAGCCTTTTTTGATTGACCTCATCCTGCCCTACTCCATCATACATGGGGAAGACTTCCTCCTTATGGCCATCTTCAACTACCTGGACAAATGTACCCAGGTCCATTCTGTCCCACTCCATCTCTGCTCCTTTCATGTAGGTGCTGCTTCCTTGACAGGAAGTGCACAGGCACATGTATGAACAAACCCAGGCCAGGACACTAGGTTACCTCTGAGAACTGCTATGGAGGGTTTATTTTGCCCTGGTGAGGCCATGAGAGAGGGCAGGAAGGGGGATGGGCTTAACCTCTTTGGCCCAGGACAAGACCTTGCACACAATAGCATGTCTGTGTGCAGTACCGCCTTGCTGTAGCAGTGTGGGAACCTTCTGGACATGGGTGAGAGAGAGTTCAGTTTGTCTTCTCTGAAGAACCCTCCCCTACCACTGACATTACTGGCCTGAATGGTCAATATTGAGATCCAGCAGAGACGGAGGTGACGGGAGCTCCTCCAATGCTCACTCCTTGCACAGAACATTAGCACCAATGTCATATGCAGCCTAATGAGAGGAGAAACCACATCTGGATGACTTCACCCCGGTTTTTGGGTGAGCTCTGAGTGTCTGGTGCTCACTCTCCCTCTCTTTCTGTCTTTACCCCACACAGTCACTTGCTCTGTCCCTCTTTGCTGTGAACATATGAACATAAGAACGGCCATACTGGCTCAGACCAAAGATCCATCTAGCCCAGTATCCTGTCTACCAACAGTGGCCAATGCCAGGTGCCCCAGAGGGAGTGAACCTAACTGGTAATGATCAAGTGATCTCTCTCCTGTCATCCATCTCCACCCTCTGATAAACAGAGGCTAGGGACACCATTCCTTACCCATCCTGGCTAATAGCCGTTAATGGACTTAACCTCCATGAATTTATCCAATTCTCTTTTAAATGTTGTTATAGTCCTAGCCTTCACAACCTTCTCAGGTAAGGAGTTCAACAAGTTGACTGTGTGCTGTGTGAAGAAGAACTTCCTTTTATTCTTTTTAACCTGCTGCCCATTAATTTCATTTGGTGGCCCAATGTTCTTGTATTATGGGAATAAGTAAATAATTGTTCCTTATCTACTTTCTCCACATCACTCATGATTTTATATACTCTATCATATCCCTCGTTAGTCTCCTCTTTTTCAAACTGAAAAGTCCAAGCCTCTTTAATCTCTCCTAATATGGGACCCGTTCCAACCCTCTAATCATTTTAGTTGCCCTTCTCTGAACCTTTTCTAGTGCCAGTATATCTTTTTTGAGATGAGGAGACCACATCTGTACGCACTGTTCAAGATGTGAGCATATCATCGATTAATATAAAGGCAATAATATATTCTCTGTCTTATTCTCTATTCCTTTTTTAATGATTCCTAACATCCTGTTTGCTTTTTTGACCACCTCTGCACACTGCACGGACGTATTCAGAGAACTAGCCATGATGACTCCAAGATTTTTTTCCTGATTTGTTGTAGCTAGATTAGTCCCCATCATATTGTATGTATAGTTGGGGTTATTTTTCCCAATGCGCATTATGTTACATTTATCCACATTAAATTTCATTTGCCATTTTGTTGCCCAAAGACTTATTTTTGTGAGATCTTTTTGAAGTTCTTCACAGTCTGCTTTGGTCTTAACTATCTTGAGCGGTTTAGTATCATCTGCAAACTTTGTCACCTCACTTTTTACCCCTTTCTCCAGATCATTTATGGATAAATTGAATAGTATTGGTCCTAGGACTGACCCTTGGGGAACACCACTAGTTACCCCTCTCCATTCTGAAAATTTACCATTTATTCCTACCCGTTGTTCCCTGTCTTTTAACCAGTTCTCAGTCCATGAAAGGATCTTCCCTTTTATCCCATGACAACTTAATTTATGTAAGAGCCTTTGGTGAGGGACCTTGTCAAAGGCTTTCTGGAAATCTAAGTACACTATGTCCACTCGATCCCCCTTGTCTACATGTTTGTTGACCCCTTCTAAGAAATCTAATAGATTTGTAAGACACGATTTCCCTTTACAGAAACCATGTTGATTTTTTGCCCATCAATTTATGTTTCTCTTTGTGTCTGACAATTTTATTCTTTACTGTTGTTTCAGCTAATTTACCCAGTACTGACGTTAGACTCACCGGTCTGTAATTGCTGGGATCATCTCTAGAGCCCTTTTTAAATATTGGCATTACATTAGCTATCTTCCAGTCATTGGGTACAGAAGACGATTTAAAGAACAGGTTACAAACCATAGTTAATAGTTCCACAACTTCACATTTGAGTTCTTTCAGAACTCTTGCGCAAATACAATCTGGTCCCCCCGCCCCTGGTGACTTGTTAACGTTAAGTTTATCAATTAATTCCAAAACCTCCTCTAGTGACACTTCAATCTGTGACAGTTCCTCAGATTTGTCATCTACAAAAGCCAGCTCAGGATTGGGAATCTCCCTAACATCCTCAGCCATTAAGACTGAAGCAAAGAATTCATTTAATTTTTCTACAATGACTTTATCGTCTTTAAGCGCTCCTTTTGTATCTCGATCATCAAGCAGCCCCACTGGTTGTTTAGAAGGCTTCCTGCTTCTGATGTACTTAAAAAACATTTTGTTATTATCTTTTTGAGTTTTTGGCTAGCCGTTCTTCAAACTTCTCTTTGGCTTTTCTTATTACATTTTTACACTTAATTTGGCAGTGTTTATGCTCCTTTCTATTTACCTCACTAGGATTTGACTTCCACTTTTTAAAAGATACCTTTTTATCTCTCACTGCATCTTTTACATGCTTGTTAAGCCACGGTGGCTCTTTTTTAGTTCTTTTTACTGTGTTTCTTAATTTGGGGTATACATTTAAGTTGGGCTTCTATGATGGTGTCTTTAAAAAGCATCCATGTAGCTTGCAGGGATTTCACTTTAGTCACTGTACCTTTTAATTTCTGTTTAACTAACCCTCCTCATTTTTGCACAGTTCCCCTTTTTGAAATTAAATGCCACAGTGTTGGGCTGTTGAGATGTTCTTCCCACCACAGGGATGTTAAATGTTACTATATTATGGTCACTATTTCAAAGCAGTCCTGTTATAGTTACCTCTTGGATCAGCTCCTGCGCTCCACTCAGGACTAAATCTAGAGTTGCCTCTCTCCTTGTAGGTTCCCGTACCAGCTGCTCCATGAAGCAGTCATTTAAAGTATCGAGAAATTTTGTCTCTGCATTTCATCCTGAGATGACATGTTCCCAGTCAATATGGGGATAATTAACCCCCCACCACCACTATTATTGAGTTCTTAATTTGTGTAGCCTCTCTAATTTCCCTTAGCATTTCATCATCACTATCACTGTCCTGGTCAGGTGGTCAATAATAAATCCCTAATGTTATATTCTTATTAGAGCATAAAATTATTATCCACAGAGATTCTGTGGAACATGTGGATTCACTTAAGATTTTTACTTCATTTGATTCTACATTTTCTTTCACATATAGTGCCACTCCTCCCCCTGCATGACCTGTTCTGTCCTTCCGACATATTTTGTATCCCGGAATGATTGTGTCCCATTGATTGTCCTCAGTCCACCAGGTTTCTGTGGTGCCTATTATATCAATATCCTGCTTTATCATGAGGCACTCTAGTTCGCGCATCTTATTATTTAGACTTCTAGCATTTGTGTACAAGCACTTTAAAAACTTGTCCCTGTTTATTTGTCTGCCCTTTTCTGATGTGTCCTATTCTTTATGTGATTGTTTCTTGTCTGATCTGGCGCATACATTATCCTCTTCCATTCTCTGCTCCTGACTATAACATAAAGAATCTCTATCAATAGACTCTCCTCTAAGAGAAATCTCTGTCCGATGCACGTGCTCCGCTACAGCAACTGGCTTTCCCCCATCTTCTAATTTAAAAACTGCTCTGCAACCTTTTTAATGTTAAGTGCCAGCGGTCTGGTTTCACTTTGGTTTAGGTGGAGCCCATCTCTCCTGTATAGGATCCCCCCACCCCAAAAGTTTCCCCAGTTCCTAATGAATGTAAACGCCTCTTTTCTAGACCGCCATCTCATCCACACATTGACACTCTGAAGCTCTGCCTGCCTACCTGGCCCTGTGCGTGGAACAGGGAGCATATCTGAGAATGCCACCATAGAGGTCCTGAATTTCAGTCTCTTCCCTAGCAGCCTAAATTTGGCCTTCAGGAAGTCTCTCCTACCCTTCCCTATATCATTGGTACCTACATGTACCATGACCACGGGTTCCTCCCCAGCACTACACATAATTCTATCCAGATGCCTCGAGAGATCCACAACCTTCGCACCAGGCAGGTAAGTCACCATACTGTTCTCCCGGTCATCACAAACCCAGCTATCTATGTTTCTAATGATCGAATCTCCCATTACTAACACCTGCCTTTTCCTAGCAACTGGAGTTCCCACCCCCGGAGAGGCAACCTCAGTGCAAGAGGCAATCCTAGCACCATCTGGAAGGAAGGTCCCAACTATGGGAAGGTTTCCCTCTGCTCCCATTGACTACTCTGGTTCCCTGGGCCTTTCATTCTCCTCAACAGCGCAGGGGCCATCCAGCCAGAGGTGGGACAATTCTAGAGTGTCATGGAAAGCCTCATCAGCATACCTCTCTGCCTCCCTTAGCTCCTCCAGTTCCACCACCCTGGCCTCCAAAGCCCATAGACGGTCTCTGAGGGCCAGGAGCTCCTTGCAGCGAATGCACACATACCCCACCCGCCCACAGGGCAGGTAGTCATACATGCTACACTCAGTGCAATAAACAGGATAGCCCCACTCTGCTGCTGGGCTTCTGCCTGCATTGTCTCCTTGTCAATAACCTAGTCCCAGATTTGGACCTTAGCGTCCAAAATATGGGGGTTAGCATGAAAACCTCCAAGCTTAGTTACCAGCTTGGACCTGGTACTGCTGCCACCACCCAAAAAATTAGAGTGTTTTGGGGCACTCTGGTCCCCCCAAAAACCTTCCCTGGGGCCCCCAAGACCCAAATCCCTTGAGTCTCACAACAAAGAGAAATAAACCTTTTCCCTTCCCCGCCCTCCAGGTGTTCCTGGAGAGATACACAGAAGCAACCTCCGTGAATCTAAACAGAGGGATTCCACCCTCCCCATTCCCAGCCTGGAGAACAGAATTACCGAGAGTCAATATCTCTTCCCCCCTCACCCAGAGTGAATGCAAAGTCAGGCTAGTACATCTGACACACACAGGCTTTCCCCTGACTTCTTCCTCCCACCAATTACCTGGTGAGCTGCAGACTCAATTCCCTGGAGTCCCTCACTAAAGAAAAACTCCAACAGGTCTTAAAAGAAAGCTTTATATAAAAAGAAAGAAAAATACATACAAATGGTCTCTCTGTATTAAGGTGACAAATACAGAGTCAATTGCTTAAAAGAAATATTGAATAAACAGCCTTATTCAAAAAGAATACAATTCAAAGCACTCCAGCAACTATAGACATGTAAATACAAAAGAACATAAACTCACTTTGTACTCACAACTTGGAAACAGAAGATTAGAAAGCAGGAAATAGAAATCACTCCTCATAGCTGAGAGAGAGGCAGACAGAAGACAAAGAACTCAGACACAAACTTCCCTCCACCCAGGGTTGAAAAAATCCGGTTTTCTGATTGGTCCTCTGGTCAGGTGCTTCAGGTTACTTTTTTTTCCAGGTGAAAGAGACATTAACCCTTAGCTATCTGTTTATGACACTCCTACAGCTACCTAGTTAATGAAAGGGTTTTGTTTAGATCAAGACGTTTTGAATGTAGTTTAGTTTACAGGTTTTAGAGAACAGCAAGTGAACCTTGCCCCCAGTGTGTGCCCCAGTCTCCTCTCAGTGCTGTTTGTTTATCTGTGGCTGACACTTAGCATGCTGGATGCTGCAAGAGCTCCCTCCTCACTCTGTCAGTCTGAGCTACTGGGCAGAAAGCTCCATTGCTGGTAGGACTTGATGTTGTCTGTTTGACTGAAGAGCTCAGCACTCCATGCCCATAGCCCTGGTGCAGAACCCTAACTTCCACCATCATGAGGAGAACTATGCAGGGGGACATCGTCTAACCGACTGATCACAGGCTGGGGAGCCAGGAACTCACTTTCTACTCCCAGTTCTGACATTCCCTTTGTGACTTTGGGCAAGTCTCTTAACCACTCTGTACCTCAGTTTCCCCACCTCACATGATGAGGACGAGTAATGTCTGTGCAGCGCCTTGTGGATGAAAATCTCTCTACTGAGGCTCATTCTGAACAATTTAACATGAAGCCAGAACTAGTTTGAGTCACTCAGGATTTAATTCTCTCTCTCTGGTTTGGTACATGGGCAATTATCTCAGGTATCGTGAATTTCATGGTTAGTGCCAAGATGAAGCCAACCCTGGAGCCTGTGGGAATGGGACATCCCGGGAGCTGGAGAGAGGACAGAAGAACATCCTGATCAAGCCCCTGTTGATTGAGCTATGAGAGAAAGTCCTGACCCCTGAGAAGAGGGAACATTCTTTCTGTCTCATCCCAATCATTGATGAAAATTAATTAGGATTTTTCCTGCTTGTGCTAGGGATGAGGAAAGCTGGCAATGAAGCTAATGTGGACACCAAATAAGATTCCTTCTCCTCAGGAGACCCAGTGCTTGGTAAATGTGACAAACATGGTCTGTTGGGGACTTTGTAGGTTCCAGCCAAAGAGCAGGAGGGGATTTGCTTCAGAAGAATGGGCATCCCTGATCCTTGCTGCTAAGCTATGGGTAGATGTTCCTCACAGCCAGTTCTTGTCCCCTCCTCCACCATAATACCCCTTGTTGTGCATCTCATCTGCAGGTTACTGTTGCCCCCCATTGCCTATAGGGAGCACTAAGGCCAGGAGAGACCAGAACACCATGCTTTGCATTTCATGAAGACACATCTGCTTGGGTCTGCTCCCCTCTGTGCTGAGCAGCCTGAAGGCATCAGAAAGGAGGTGATCCAAAGCTCCCCGGTCTGCACAAAAGGTAAGGGCATCTCTCCAAATTCTTCACTGCTGGGACTAGAACCAGCAGGGAAGGCAGCAGAGAGTGGGAATTGACACTGTCTCCCTCAGTCCCCAGCTAACATGGTACACTCAGATACACTCATGTAAAAGAAACCCTTGGATGTGAACTAGTAGCTAGGACTCTCTGGCTAAACACTGCAACTGTCTGTTACACTGCACTGTCCCTAAGATTATATCCACAGTCAGGGCCGAATCTTGGTCCTGTTAGAGTCAATGGCAAAGGGCCCATTCGTTTCAATGGGACCAGAATCTGGACTTAATATCAAAAGGTTTCGCCATAACTGATCTGAAGCAGCTTTAGCTTGCTGGCTACCAGTGGAACTTCCAGGATGGATGCCAGTGTGGTCGTATCTCAGTTACCATCTGAACTGCATGCTGGAGCTTGCCTGGTCCCTGAGAGCACAGCCCCTCCAGGTGTCAGGCTTCCAGCCATCACCTGGGGCTCAGGATGGACTCACATGAATCTCTGTGTGGGAGTCTCCTGGGCTGCAGTCCCCTGTGTATCCACGATGATTTACCTCCACAGGTATTACATGTCCAGACACTGCAGTTCTGATCCCTCCAGGGCAATTACAGTGGTAGCTGTAGTAAGTGAAGGCCCTGATAAAGGCCCAGTATGAGGCCTGAGGCCTGAACTAAAATAATGGCCAAGACTTTGCTAACATAAAGCAAAGTGAAGCTGTAAGCTGTAAGCCAGAGGCAGGGTCCTGCTCACAGAAGGAAAGGGCTGATGCTGCAAGAAGATTCGTACCTAAAAGGTACTGAACACGAGAGATCAGAACATTCACATACTTGCACATTCCACACAGATAACAAGGAACAAACTGACCCATCCCAATGACAGGGGCAAAAGGGTAATATGATGGATAGAATTGTTTTGATCGAACTAACATGTACAAGGTGAGAAGCGGCACTTTACTACGTAGAAGGGTTGTACCTTACTGTGTAGAGGGGCTGCACCTCAATACGTCAGGAGTGATGTGTAACTTGTTTGTACCTGTGTATAAAAATGTATCCCTGGGGCGATGTCTTTGTCCGGCCTAGGGGGCAGTGGAAAGTCCCGCCACTAACTGAGCCGAGTCCATTGCCAAGAGGCACTCTGTCGCAGTATGCCCGGTAGACTAAGTAATCTAAGGGGACCCTGCAAGTGTGTCCGAGCGCAATAAACCTGGCCGACGTGCCTTCATACCTTACTAGACTCTGTGGTCATTGGGGGTTCTCTTCGAGTCTGCTGTGTCAGCTATCTGCAGAGCTGGGACAGCACAAAAGGGAACACACGCACGCAGCCAAGTGATACTAACAAGGAGAGAGCAGAGCAGAGCACCACACCGGTAGCATCTGACAACACACCTCTGACAACACTGGTGACCCCGACCGCTGATCTGGTGAGTAAGCGAGCTGTCCGCTGTAGGAATCGCGATCTAATATGGCAGAAAACCTTGTGCTAGGGAACCCCCTGATCCCCTCCCTTTTGATCCCCATGGAGTTTTATAACTCATGGACCCACTGGATTGCCAGTAAGGGGGGTCCATATGAATTGAAGAATGGGGAAACATGGACTGGCATATGTAGAGCGATGGTAGAAACCGAGGCTCTGAAAAATAGTAATAAAAGTGAAAAAGCAAAAGTAACAGTAACAAAGAAACAGTTAAAAGAATCAAAAGAAGCTACACAGCCCTGGAATGCTCCCACCGCCCTAGCAGGGTAGCAAGCAGCCCAGAGACAATCAGTACAGGAACAGAGTGAAACACTGAAAACAACTGTAATGAACCTACAAAAAATACATGTGCCGTCCCCTGTTATAAATATTGGTGGTAAACAGCAGGCTTCAGGTAGCTACCTTGTGTCTGAAGAATGGGGACAGAAGTGGAAAGAGGTGGTCCTAGTAAAATTAAAATATGTAACTGGGTCCACTGCATTGCAACCATCACCTTATGATAAAAGCCGGGTTCCAGTTAAACTTAAACTGGAACCTAGACTGGTGCCTGTCAGAACGGGACAAGTAAGTGCACAGAAGGAAAGAGTAGCAAATAATACTCTCATTGAATTGGTAAATCAAATGAAGGAAAAAATGGAACAGTTCACAGAGCACATTAGGAGACAGGAGCTGCAACTTGATCGTAGGGGAGTGAATAAAAAAGAATTTCAAAATAAAAAACTAAAATTAAGCAGGTTAACATCTAGAATTGATGCATTAACACATGGAGCTGCCCAAAAACAGTTAACTGCAGCAAAAAAGGGCACTCCCACTATCCATTTGGCATGCACACAAAAGCAACAGACACTGGGGGAACAAATTCAGGTTTTGCAAGAGCAGGTAACTACCCCCAATCTCCTCTCAGAGCCAGAATAAAAACCAGGGGCGCAATCCCCAACTGTGCAGGTTCCCAATTACTTTAACCCATGGAACCACACTCCGTGCTCATATCTGAAAATAGAACCTGCCTCTGGCTTACAGCTTCACTTTGCTTTATGTTAGCAAAGTCTTGGCCATTATTTTAGTTCAGGCCTCAGGCCTCATACTGGGCCTTTATCAGGGCCTTCACTTACTACAGTAGCCAGTGATCAAACAGCCTCCTTACAGCAAAGTGTCATTTATTAGAAAAAAAAATCTTAAACACAATAAACCAGACTCTGTGCATGTCTAGCAAACCCGGTGCTCAACCATCTTCCACATGGGGACCCTGGTAGAACTGCCTCCCTAGAGACTCTTCCACAGCGTCTCTGTGTCAGCGCTCGCTGACAACTCCTTGGACAGCCACTGGCAACTCGTCCCCTTTGCCTCCGAATGCTTTCTAATGCTTTAGTTTTCTTTTGACTTCTAGATTCCCAGCCTGGCAAAACCCTGTCACTTCAGCCTGGAACAATGTCATCATCTTGCAATTGCCCATGATGTTTACCAGGAGGTTGCTGATCTGGGGACCAGTGTGTTGCCTTCCTGTTTGTCCTTCACATTGCCCCCTAGTAAAGTAGATAAATGCAGTCCTATGGAACAGTTGTATAAGCCAGTCTACAAAAACTTCCCTGACTAGATCACATACTGTAATCATTTAATGAAGACATCTTGGTATTCATAACACTGCTACACTTCAGCTCCAAGGCAATCAGTGCCAAACAGCTAGTACAGGAAAGGCAATGAGTCCAACTGGCTGATCCTTTTATTAATATATTCTACCCTGTAAGACTCTGCAAGATGAGCATTTATAACAGAGTCTTAGATAAACACACCCATCAGACAGGGTTCAAACAAAAGACTTGCTCAGAACTTTGGGAAGGCTTGGATCCAGATCTCAACTTTGCATCTTGCTCTTGCAGAAACTCTAATGGGGTGAGCTAAACCCCCAACTAAACTACCCCACATCAGTGGGAAAATTCAAATCTGGGGTGACAGCGGCCCATTAAACTGCAGTTTTTTTCTGAAACATGACTGTGGGAACAGCACCTTCCTCAGCAGACTTGCCCTCTGTGTGCTTTTTAGAGTCAGAGCTGCTCACTTTAGAGATGCAAGTTTGTTTTTCCTCCTGTTTACTCTGCAGAGCCATCTCAGATCAGAGAGAGGCTAGTCTGTTACCTCTTGTGCATCAGAAAATTATTCAACAGGTGCTGATCAGTGCCACCTGCGTAAACCCATTGAGGACAATGAGGTTGTAGGCATGTCTGTGAGGTCATCATTTGTCCTGCTGGATCTCTATTGCAGGTGGTGATGTTTAAGAAGGAAATCTTTTTTTAGGTAACATATGGACTTTGGAGCATGCTTTGGTCCAGCATCCCTTTTCAAAGTAGGACCGCCCATTATTTTCCAAGTTAGCTAAGATTCCTTGCTTCAACATCTAACAACCTCCATGTCAAGGGCTATAAATCTAGTACTGCATATGATATCACAGCCAAATGTCTGAATTGCTGGAAAACTTAGAATCTTAATGTCCACGTGTAGCAGGGTGCTTACCCTGCTCCTGCCCTGAAGGGCTTAAAAAACCCTGGGAGAGGGCTCCGGCCCGGAAAGCAGCGACTAGGCTGATTGGGGAAGCAGCCGCAACTGGGCCATGCCCCATCAGGCCTCAACTGGCCTTTATAAAAAGGCTGGGAGTCAGGAGCTGAACAGTTTCTCTTTGTGTTCAGAGAGAGAAGGGCCTGGCTGCAGGGAGATTAACCAGGTATCTGGCGTGGAGCAGGGCTGGGAAAAGGCCAAGGGAGCTGGGGACCTCTGCCCTAGGAAAGGTAAGGCCTATTAGGTACTGAGTTGCAGGGGCAGCCCATGGGTAGCCAGAGGCAGCTGGTCAAAACCCTCTTTGCCTGTGATAAGTGGCTTATACTGCAGTCTGCCCCAGTGAATGGGGGCTAGATGGAGACTGGGCAGTAGGCAAGACTAAAGCAAAGTGAGGATAGTGGGTGGGGGTTCCCCTGGGAGGGAGAGACCCAGAATTGTGGGGGTACTGGCAGGGGGCAGCACCCAGTTAAAGGGGTCCTGGGGTCCTGGGAGGGATACGGGGGTGGGGGCAGCAGTGATAGTGGATCACTGACTGACAGAGGATGCCCCAGAGGGCTGGTGAGCTAATTCCCATGGATAACCAGCAGGAGGTGCTGCAGGGTGAGTCCTGCACTTACACCACTAAATTTGTTATTTTAGTGGATTTATAATACAAAGCCAAATTTAATTGATACTAAATACATGGAGCTAGACTGTGACCTGGAATGCACTGCATGAGGGGGCTAGGAACTTCCTATGCACTCCTGTGCGAGTTACCCAGCCCTGGATCCAGGTGCACAAGGGTCTGGGGGTAAAGGTGGGAAATGGGCTTAGCTGAGCCAGCACGTAACTTGCTGCTACTATAGGCCAGCAGCAAATTATTAGCCAAGTGAGCAACTTCTATCTCAGAAGGGGTACCCGAGGCATGGTGCTTCCCAGGGCTCATCCTGAACTGGAACAGTTCACACATCACCCCTTGCATAGAGGTTTGTCTAACGGTGTAACCATGTGGCTACACTTTTCAAAAATGAAGTGCAAATGAGACTAAACTAGAAAGTGTGAAATATATTGCCTATGAGTTTTCCATTTCAACCTTCTCCAAGTAACGCAGCTGTTGCAATGTCATAGGGGTGCGCCCTAGACCTTCCTCCATGTGTGTGGAGGGCCCTGATCCAGCAGATTCAGTGTATCTCTGCTGCAGAAAAACAGGAGGGAGAGTAGGATTTGGGGACCTATCCTTGAGGATATGCCCCCCTCCTCCCATACTTTAGTGCATGTGGAAAGTTGGCCAGAGGAGGATGGGGCTGATAGATTCACGACCACCTTTTTATGCAGTATGAATGCCTAGCTAGATGCAGAGTACAAGATGGATTATGGTTGCATAGAGTCTTGACTGTCTGAGGTAATTAAGCCCTGCTGATCCACAGTCACCTCCTGCAAAAATTCCTTTAGTTTTCTTCATGTTGTGTTTCCATTTGCAGTGTCACTGCAAGGGCTGGTGTTTAAAGCATTCAGCATTTGATGTTTTCCCTTTTGTCTTTGGCATTGTCTTCAGATGTCTTTTCCTTGTGAAAGTCTCATCACTGTTTGCCACACACAGTTGTGATCCCCTCATGCCAATCTGAATAGGCCAATCTGAGATTTTCATGATCTTTGGAAGTTATTGCAAATGTATGTATCTTGGTTGGGTTGCTTGCTCTTTTCTCTTCAAGCTGTAGGAACCAGCTCCTGCCATGGACTCTGATACCCTGATGGAGATGATGGTGCCTCTTCAAGCTGTAGGAACCAGCTCCTGCCATGGACTCTGATACCCTGATGGAGATGATGGTGCCACTTGTTACAATCACTTGCCAAGATTTCCCATTGGTCAGGATCAATGCCAAATCCAAACAGTTGTGATCCCCTCAGGCCATGCCACCTTCGGAGCAGAGTTGCACTGAAGCAGATTCATCTCACTCTAGCTATCCCGCCAGACCCAACACTGATGGTGAGATTTAGGGTGGCATCTGATCCTCAGTTACTGAGGCAGGAAGATGCTTTATCCAGCTACTGCCCTCTTGACATTTTAAAGCAGTTAAAGCTGATGGTAGTGGGATGAGAGCCTGTAGGTCATCACCACGACTCCGCTTCAGAAGTTAAGTTCTACTATCTAAGTGTATCCAGGAGGTTCTTAAACTGCTACTCCCCTTAGCTTCCTTCAGTCCTGGCGGTGTGTTTGGTGGGCCGAACTCTGCAAAATTCCAAGTGCTTCCTGGCAGAAAAGATTTAAAATTTTCATTGAAAAAGTATTTTCATGGATTGTCTTTCAAAAAGAGAAAAAACAAATGTACAAGGGTAATTTTGTTTCCCCCTTGAAGTTTGCCTGTGACTACATTGTTGGTGGTACTTGCCACTACATTGCTAAGCCTCCTTAATGCTAATGCATACTGAAAGGAGGCACGTCCAACGTGCCAGTCAATTCTATAGCACAAGTTATGGTTTACCTGGCTTCTCTCTTCTTGCATATCTGGAGAAACAATCCCAGCTGCCTAAATGAAATCTTCAGAGAAAATTAGTGTGAGGAACATACACACTTATGTTGTATGTTTCAACCTGCAGTATGTTAATGTGCACTAGGGAACTTAGTGTGCATCCAACAGGGTCTACAATGACCAGCTGGTGTGCAACATATTTGTGCACTTTAGAATCACGCCGTCTAGTGCACATTACTGCACCACGTAGAGCAGTCCCAAGACTACTGCAGTTTGCAATTTTCCCTTCACTGATCTTATAGATGGTACATTGTTTATTGCTATATCACAAGTAGCATTAGAGATAGCATTGAGATCAAGACTCTTTGTCTAGCCCCTTAGATAAATTTGTGATCTGGGCATCCTCCTATGTTCATGTGTATTCAGATCTGTCTCTAGTTACTGATGTTGCAGATGGCTTCAATACACACTCCAAAACAAATAGAAAAGATTCTAATGACCTGCTCACATGGGTAATGGCTAAAGATGTGCAACTAAAACTACCTGCTAGAGATCTGTGAAGACTCCTATAGAGATGTGTTCCTCTGGGATTTTGTATGACTTGTGTGTCACCATTTGAACATAAGATTTCTCAAGTTGCTTGAAGATGCACTCCCAAAGTTCATGTTAGTCATCAAAATATCTTGCCAGTTCATCTGTGGGAGGGGTGCCAGCCCTAAAAGTCAAAATAGGTGTATCAATATAAAATGTCCTTTACCAGGAACCAGACACTAACAGAGGGAGCAGACTCTCTTCCTTCACCTCTTCTTCAGGTATGTGGCAACCTCCCAGCAGACCTGCTGGAAATAGGGATTCGGTTCATCTCTGCTATTGTCAGCAATTGGCACGGCCACAAGAACTTATCAATACACCTAGCTAGATTACAAAGCTACAACAATACATCCAGCTGGGGTCCAGAACAGAGATCATCCATAAACTGAAAGATCTAAGGGGTGGGGGGAAGAGTTTCTTCCTTATCAAATAATATTGAAAACCTGGGAAAGCCAGGTAGGCACTAACTACTGAATAGCAGTTTTTGCTGAAAGGAGAGAAAGAGACAGGACATGTGCAGGTCTTCTATAAATCTTAAACTTTTGTGGCTCTCTGCTTTATGCTAGCTTCATGTTAGTTTCCAGATCTGCTTCTAGGTCTAATCTTCCAAGCCCTAACTCCATTAGCTTAGCTATCTTGGGAACTGCCTCTCCCTCCCTAACACATTGAGCTCCAAAGGGATATTGAGGCTGCTGGAACTCAGCATGATGTTCTCAAGGCCTGAGGTCGTGGCATTCTCCATGGAGGACCCTCAGTGATGGTGGGATTCCCTAATGATTGAGATGAGCTTAGTTCTTTCTGCAAGCCTCCCCTTAAGATCAACCACATACTGTTCTGACTGTTTTTCCCAAAGATGGAAATAATGAAATAACTACTTCAGAAGACAACCACACAATGAAGCGGAGATGGAGAGTACAGTCTTTTGGGGCAGAATTTGTGCTTTGTACTTATATGTTCAATATCTATATACTTTGGATATGTTCCTAATAGTTGCCCTTAAAAGGTGACAGCCCAAAGCAAGTTTAAGGAGTGTTTCTTATTCAATGCAATACCAGAAGAAATGGTTAGCTAACATGTAATATGACACAGTGTAAAGTCTTTGGCGGCATGGTCATAAGCATGATGGACTCTTACATACACACTCTCTCTCCAACAAACTGGCAAAACAGATTTGTGGGGGAAAAAGTTCCAGTTCTGTTCAGTTAGGGGTAGGGAGAAAATTAATATCCTTGTTAGAGGGAAGAGGGGCCATGAAACTGAATAGAAGAGGCCGCTTTTCCACCAACAGTTCTGCTGTGGCAGTCTCAGTGCTGAGATCAAAAAGACAGAACAGCAATCAGCATCAAATGTTTTCCTATTTTAAAGACAATCTGCAACCAGATTCTCAGGTCCTAGAACAGCAGTCTTGTGTCGTGAAACCTCACTGGGCCCAAGCAACTGCTCCAAAATTAAATGTGTCCTTACAGAGTCATAAAGCCACAAGTTGGTGTTGAGCACCTTCAATCCCCACTGACTGCAACAGAAGAGGAATGAGCCTCCTAGTGAGGAGAGGTGGAGAAAGAGACAGGAAATGCCTGTTTTCTTGCAAGATAAGTTTTTCATTTACTTCTCAGGGATTCTTCTCCATCTGCACTGCAGATGCTTTCATCCCTGGACTTAATATTACTTTGGCTTGGAGTCTTTGCATCACATCTAATCCATCGCATTGTATTAGGTATGTGGCTGGGAAATGTATTCTGAGTTTTGCCGTTTTATTAAAATCTTCATATGGTAGATCCAGCAGTTGGACACAGTGGAGATGCAGGGGCTCAGATACATCCCTGCAATAACACTGCAGTTAAAACAGAGATAAATCAAGCTTAGATCTACGAACAAATAGCAATGCACTTTTTTTATAAACCCACTCACTGTTATGTTACGTGCAGAGTGTTGACTAGTATTTAATTTTTTTATTTCATGTTTGTTTATGTGTGTATGCAAATTAAATTGCTCAGTGACCTGTTCTGCATAAATAGTTCTTTGCACACTAGAAAACTGTTACCTGGAGAATGGGAAGGGAGAGATTGGGGTTCAGCCCCAGGTTGAGAAAGAAACAAACATGTTTTTGTTTGTCTCACTCAGATTTATACTTGTACAACTTAAAGAATTTGTATTCTTTATTTATTCACAAGCTCTTCAGTTTCTGAACTAGAGTGTCTGAAGGTGCCAGCAAAATGGTTGCAGGAATCAGTCACAGCCTTGTTCTCTGTCCTTGGTAAATTTACTAATTCTCAAACTTAATTTCATACTTAGACTCTTGTGTCTCAGACACCAACTTCTGAACTCTGAGCTTGGTTCTTTTCCGTTAGAAACTTGCTGCCCTTGCTCAATATTGTGTGTAGCAAAGGGGACACCTAGTCTTCAGTGAGGAGAAATGGATTCTTTGAACCTTATAGTATGTACAGACTGGGTGCTTTGATGCACTGACTCCCTATGTCTCCATCTTCAGGTGATATCCTGGGCACAGCCTGCAGAACCTGCAGCAGCTTCTCCAGATGCCCTTTGGCTGCAGGGAGCAGAACATGGTCCTGTTTGCCCCCAACATCTACATCCTGGACTATCTGAATAAGACAGGGCAGCTGAGCGAGGAGACCAAATCCAAGGGCACTGAATACTTAGTCAGCAGTGAGGGGCATTAGAGGACTCCTCCTTCTGATATATGCACATATTTTAGGGCTGGTTACATTGATCTTGGCAATTCTTTTCATCAAATTATAATTCATGAAGAACACTTCCTCCTTCTGTTCCTGTGTAGCTTTGTCACATTATCCAGGGCCAAATGATCGCTTCACTTCCAGTGCTGCAAGTCAGTTGATTTTCATAGGGTGGCTTTGGTGTAAATGGCAAAAGAATTTGGTCCCCTGTTAGTTTATAAATCCTATGGAAAGCTGTTTGGAGACTGAGGTTTAATTTATGGCAAAAATGGATTTTACCTTTCACCTAACTTTAAAAGCAGGGAATGGTTCAGTCTCCTCCTTGTGCTTTTAGGGTACCAGAAGCAGCAGTCTTACAAACACCCAGATGGATTCTACAGTGTCTTTGGGAGCAGAGATAAGGAAGGAAGGAACACATGGTGAAAACTGGGAATCTGTGGCGGGGGCAGGGTTGAGACACTGGCATTGTCTACACAGACTCCAATTTCTTATCTGAGCTTGCGTGGAGGGAAAGGGATCTGAGCTGAGCTTTACTGCTACTGACTCATAGTAGGTGCTCATGTCTCTGTGGTTTCCTTGCAGGCTTTCTGTCTTCATATATAAGTCACTTGCAAAAGCCAGGTGCTACATCCATATTGATAAAAACAGCAAAGAGTCCTGTGGCACCTTATAGACTAACAGACGTTTTGGAGCATGAGCTTTCGTGGATGAATACCCACTTCGTCAGATCACATGCATCTGACAAACTGGGTATTCACCCACGAAAGCTCATGCTCCAAAATGTCTGTTAGTCTATAAGGTGCCACAGGACTCTTTGCTGCTTTTACAGATCCAGACTAACACGGCTACCCCTCTGATACTTGACATCCATATTGATGACATTCTCAAACTCTGGTCTGGATGGCAAGCAAACAGAAGCCAGACTACTGCTTCCGAAATGCTGGGAAACTCTTCAATAACACCTTGAAGGGATTGTGTCTCTGCATATTCAGCCATTGCATATTTAATGTAACCGCTAAAAAAATTGTCCTTACCAAGCATATTTTGTTTTACCACTGGGCTTACTGGTGTGTGCAAAATATTCTAGGCTGAGTTCTGCTGTAACACTTGTGTAAATCTGGAGTAACTCCATTGACTTTCATCAGGATTTGGACTACCACATCCAAGAGCAGAACAGGGCAATCAACTGCATCCACACAGTCCAGCTAGAAATATTTTATAGCACATATATGTTGATATCAATGAAAACTGTATCTCTCACCATCTCTCCTGCACTCTGCCCACTAATTCATATCCACCAGGATTTAGTCTAACTTTCCAAACTTCTGATAAACTTTTTAAAAAGCCGTCATTTTAAAGTCAACCTGCCATGATCAACACACTCAGTGTTCAGGTGTACCAGATCTACGGACGCTGTGATTCTAGAGGTAAATTTGCTATTTGTGAATATGGCTGCCATCACAAATTCATGCTGATAGAACCTTTACCACACCATTATTCTAAGCGCTGCATCCTGGCACCACACTCTTGAGGTTGGGGCGGGGACAATAAAGCTGTGGATTTTGAACAAACCTATAGAGTGGGTATCAGTGGTCCACCATCCAGTCATACAATGGGTTAGGGAGAAACTGTAAGAAGAAGGGGAGAAGATGCCTTGTTCACTGCTTGCAGGAAGAGCAGCCCGTTGGAGCTAGCTGATGAGGGCTTGGAACCAGGCTGGACCGGCAGCCCCCCTATCAGCTCCCCACTCCTGTGTGGCAGCCTCCCAACAGGCTATCATTTGTCGGCAGTTCAGCTGTCCCTCCCCCCACTGCCATGTGCTGCTCCTGCTTGCTGTGCAGGGGGAGAGGGGGCTAATGTCACGGTGTTCCCTTCCCCCCTGCTCCTGCTCCCTGCTTACTCCATTTCCATATAGTGGGGGGAGGGGGCACAACAGGGCTCAGGACGGAGGGAGCTTCTTGGCAGCAGCTTCTGTCTCAACTTGCTGATCTACTTAAAAAGGCAATATAGTTAGAGTGGGGTCAGCCTACTTAAAGGGGAAATGTGTCTCTCTCTCTCTCACACACACACACACAATGTGTCTCTGTCTGCCATGCTGTCTCCCCTCCCTCCATTCTTGCTGCCATGTAGAGTGTGAGGCTACATTAACAACAATGGGTTAACCCTTGAGGGCTCAGCTGACTGATAGTTCATCATTTAGCAGCAAGGCATTCCCTGGGAAATATCCCACCCTCTGACTCCTCCACCTCAACCAGGCTTCACAAAAATCATTGCTGTGTACAAGTATTATATTGTTTGCTTAAAACTTATACTGTGTGTGTGTGTGTGTGTGTGTGTGTGTGTGTGTGTGTGTGTGTGTGTGTGTGTGTGTGTGTGTGTGTGTGTGTGTGTTAAAAGTAATAGATTGTGTCTCTGATGCAAATGCAACCCTTACCTTGGAGTCACTGTGGGGTAGTATTTGAGTCACAAGTGAAGCATTTTTGGAGCTGAATTAATGATGTGAAAAATAGAGAATAGAGGCCGATCTGTCAGAAAAGTGTTTGAGAACTGCCACCGTGTTAAATGAAGGATGGGAGTGATTGGGGTTTTATTGTCAGGATTATTTCCTTTTTTTTTAGATACAACATCCTTGTGCCTGAGAAGGCATCTGGGTTCTCTCTGTCTGTGCAGCCAGTGAATGCTACCCGCACAGCTGATGTGCTAACAAAGTTTCACCTTGTCGTTTCAGCCAGGTAACCTCCTCTCACTGCCTCAGCTCCCTGAATGACAAGAACCAGCTGACTGGGAAAGGGGTGCGGAGAGGGTTTAAAACAAGGCTGATAATAAATATTAGAACAAATCTGTGGCACTCCAGGACTTTGCCATGGCTAGTGTGATTGTGAGCATAGGACATGGCTTCTCCTACTCTGAAAACTAGGTCTTAACAAATGGCTCTAAAGGAGATTTTCCACTAGCTGTTAGCAGTATGGGGCCTATGATACACAGCTAAGCATTTCTGATTCCATTCAGCAATGCCTGCAGTGCGCATATACACTCGACAGTTGAGTACAGTGTTAGTGCTGTTTTATAATGGGGATGATTCACATTTGCTCCCTGCACCCCTTTAGCCACATGGTGGTTGTTTGCATGCATACAATGTGCATATAAGCAGTGAATCATTTAAATGGCAGTTGCCATTGCAGAAGCCATTGTAAGTATGCTGGGGTTCTCTACAGCCACAGCCCTGTGGTGCCCGAGTCCCCTGAAGCACTCTCTCCTGCTGAGACATCTGTTGCCTGTTCCTGATGCTGGGACCTCTCCCCAAATGCAAGTCCGACAGTTCTGGATCGTGTCCCTGTGACTATATATAAAAATATATATATATAAAAAACACTCAGAACATTAGCACCCTCACCCTGCATGGAACTTACTGTCCTTCATGGCAACACCTTTTCCATCGCTAGGTGTTTATAGAGCACGCAGCACTATAGAAACTAGATGCTGTATTAATAGACCTCTCCACGCCCTGTCCCTCTCATGCACTTATGCCTCTTGCGGTCCTATCTTTCTCCTCCATGTAATCAGGGCTTGATCTGCACAAAAAAACTAAGTCAGTTTAACTATGTTGCTCAGGGGTATGAAAAATCTGCACCCCTGAGAGGTGTAGTTAAGCTGACTTAAGCCCTGGTGTAGATAGCTATCTAGCCTGTTTGGGAAGGGGATTCTCTACACCAATGGGAGAACCCCTCCCATAAGCATAATGGTGTCTACACAGAAGCACTGCAGTGCTGCAGCTGTGCCACTGTAGTGTGTTAAGTGCAGACATACTCTAAGAAGTAAAAATAGAACAGGTTAATCAAAAAGGTCTTATGCTCTGGAGCAGAAGGTAACATTGTGATTCCTCCTCATTCATGGTCCAAACTGCTCTGGTCTCTCTCATTGCAGTTATGCCGAGAAGTGTAATAGCTCCAGCATGGCCATTCTTGATGGCAAGATGCTCTCAGGCTTTGTCCCAGTCGGTTCATCCCTGTGGAAGGTAAAGGATGAGAGTGAGGTGAATAAACCACCCTGGGGCAGAGGGGATTATGAGCTGTTATGCCCTGGGCTGGATAAAGGGAGAGGACTGGGCTAGGCAACCAGTGTTCTGAGCCATGCGAGCATTCACTGGAGCCCACTTGTCTCAGGACACATTGCCATCCCCTTCATTCCATACAACCAGTAACCCACTTAATGAAACAAACATTATACCCAAACTGTGTGTGGATGCCTGACAGACTGCTGCAGACTAGCTTAGGCCAAATAAATACACACATAGACCGGGGGGCAGGGTGTATGTTACAGCACCCCCAACTTCCCCACCCTAGGACAGATTTTTAAAGGTATGTAGGCTCCTAGTGGGACATTCAAAAGAACCGAGCTCCCATTAAAATCAGTAGGAATCAGGTATTTGAGCACTTTAGAAAAATTCACTTGGGCATCTGCCCATCTGTATTCTTAAGTGCCTAAATACCTCTGACAATCTGCCACCTAGTGATTATTATGCAGTTTCCACCTTGGCTATTACACAGCACTGGTTCCATGGTAATAGAGCTGCCAATACTTGCACTGATTAAGAATATGTTAGGTGTTTAATGACATCATGTGGCCATTTCTGCAGGTTCTGGGATGTCTTTTGTGTTAATAAATGAATCTTTCCTTTTTCCTTGTTTCAAGCTTCAGGATGATGGTATGGTGATGTAGGTGGAAACCAAGAACAACCGTGGCCTCTTCAACTTGAGAGTGTAAGTCTGAGAAAATATTAGTTTTTCTTGACTGTTTGTGTATATTTTATAAAACTGTTTTCCCCTAAGACTAAAAGTCCTAACAAGGCAATTGTAAAGCAACCAAGTCAAGTGAACAGGGTCTCTGGGAAGATGGTATCATACAAGGTAAGCAGCCATGTGTCTGAGACCCACTTTAGGGGTCTTTGGTGGAAAGAAATTGATATTAAAAGAAAATAATCTGACAAGCTTGTCTGCCTTTCCATTCTCGGACCTCACAGAAGAATATTGCTTTCTCTTTCTCAGTTGAGCAAGAACTTCCTGTATTCAACATCAAACCAGCTTCAGTGCTGATCTATGATCACTAGGAAGTAGATAGAAGGCCTGGCTGAGATCCTTGTCTGTTTCCACTAAGCTGGATGGGATTTGTTTACATGCTACTACTCTTACCTTAACACACATTGACGGGGGGAGGGCATTCCCAGCTTTTATATTGGATGTTAGCCCCATGTCCCTCCCAGACGGGACCAGGAGACACCTTAAAACTCGCCAGACACTGCCTGTATATTGTAGCTCAGCCTGAGGAATGGATCAGCCTGAAATGGGGAGATTGCAATGGAGTTTCATCATATGTTTAGGGACTTATTGAACATGTCAAATGCTGCCCATGAATTTATAGATCAGCCATGAAGACAGGTCATTCTGAAACAAGGGACGCTTCAAATTCTCAAAGGTGTTTGTGAGCTGAGAAGATTTTGTAACTGGGGCAGGGACACTTATTGAGGATATGGAATATTTGAATTGAATGTGTTCGGGTTTCTTCTTTTGTAGATGTACTTGCTGAGTACAGCACAGCCTGTGGTCAGACATCTCAGCCTGAAAGCAGCTACAAGTCTGCACCAGATAGAGCAGCTTGTGAGTGGTACTCTCCATAGAGCACAATAAGAATGGGGAGAGGACAGGCTGGGTGGAGGGAAGTGGACAAGAGACTGGGTAACGTAATCCAAATGAAAAGGAGAGCTGTTCAGAACCTGAGGGCTTTGATGTATTTTGTAAAGAATTTGAAAGTAGTGTAGTGGGATGGATTTCACTGGGAAAATGTACTAGATTTTGTAGATGTTGAGCTTGGAAACAGATCCCTTCACCATGAAAATAAGCCACTTTCTGAGCAGAAAATGGCCCCACTGGGCTGGAAAGGGGGGTGGGTGTTTCAAAAGCAGCTAAATGACTTAGGAGCACACATGCTATTGAAAGTTAGTGGGACATGTACTCCTGAGGCACTTCTGAAAATCCTACTCATCAGCTGGAGGTGACTCTGGAATTGGAACTCTTGCATATACAGGATTTGAAACTTTCACATGGTGCTGGTGTTGTAACCAGCCACTTCAGGGAGTTTTCTGGAGAAGTGAAACTTTGTGAAAATGTCTGTGCTTAATTCTGCAGTTAAATTATCAGCTATTTCATATGGCTACAGTAGTTTGTAGAGCAGGAAAAGAAAGGCAGAGCGATTGAGTGTGGTTTTGTCCTCCTGGAACAACCGGAATTGGCACATTGGCTTTTAATAAGAGAGTCTGATCTCTGTCTCTCTCTAGCTTGCTTCAAAAGTAAATCCTCTGAAGTCAATAGAGAATCCACAGCGAAGGAGAGAGCATGAGTGGGGCCCAATGTGTGGGGATGCAGGATTGCTCTGCATGGGACCGAACAGGCTGATGTTTCATTGGTCCGACATGGAACTGACAGAAACTTCCTTTCAGGATAGGCCTACTGTCATTCTGTACAACTGAACATCATTTTCTGGGGAGAAAATTGAGCTATACAAAAAAAATTCCCATTTTCATCATTCTCATTTTTAGTCTTTTTTTTCTTGTTTTTTTTCCCCCTCACAGAACAAAACCAGACTGAGAAAAGAAGCCAGAGCATTTATTTCCCCTCTTTCCTTCTGCAATCCCTCCATTACTACTTGTTTGTAAATCTTACACTTACAGCATGCAGTCAGTCAGGTTGTGACTGCGCAGTAGGTAACTTGGCTTGATTTCAACCCCAGCCTGCATGTCCCATCATACTCTCCCTCCAGACTTATATAGACAACCCTCTACCCTGCCTCCAAACTGACTGAGAACAGTAGTTGGCAATAAAACACATAATATTCCCCTGTAATAATCAAATTCCGTGTGTCTGGGTCCTGATTATCTTGTCTTTGCTCACCAAAGCATGATTATCACTTGTTGACCAAGCAAAGTCAGGCCCTACATTCAACTTGTTGGAGTTTTTGTCTGTAATGTGATAACTTTCTCACACTTTTGACCGGTGTGAGAAAAATCAGGCCTACAGCATGCCCACTGTGGTGCTGTAAGCAAAGGAATTTCTCTTTTGCCTCTGTAGCTAGCTACACAAATCATAATCAATAGTTCAATATACTGCTTTCTCTCACACTGCGGGGGAGAGCTCAGCCTCAGTAAGCAATGAAGTGTGTAACTAGTTTGAGCTAATGCCAATTTTAAAGAGCCAGTGACCCAGACAGTAACAGAAGGGCAATGGAGTTGTACAAGGGTCAGAGACTGATAGTCAGGACTACTGTGGACAAGCTGAAGTGCAAAAATCTGCCACATAGTTCTTTAAATGCAAGCTGTCTTATTTCAGTGCTGGACTTCCTGTACAGCTCTGCCCATGCCCCTCAGTCCTGCCCTGCAGCCCCCTGCTATTCCAGTCCTGGGCTCCCCACACAGCTCTGCCAATGCCCCTCAGTCCTGCCCTGCAGCCCCTTGCTATTCCAGTCCTGGGCTCGCCACACAGCTTGGCCCAAAACTTCTTTAGGAATGCCAAGGATACTGAGATGTAGGTTTGTAGGGGGAAAAAGCAGCTGAATTTTTCGAGTTACAGAGAGGCAGGATGAGAACAATAGCACTATATAGAGTCCTTCCACAGATTAAACCCTCCAGCTCTTAAGCAAAGTAAGCCGTTATGGGATAAGAGGGAAAGTCCTCTCATGGATCAGTAACTGGTTAAAAGACAGGACACAAAGGATAGGAATAAATGGTCAGTTTTCAGAATGGAGAGTGGTGCCCCCCAGGAATGTGTATTGCCACCAGTCCTGTTCAACATACTTATAAATTATTTGGAAATAGGGGCAAACAGTGAGGTGGGAAAATTTGCAAACTATGCAAAGTTATTCAGGATAATTAAGTCCAAAGCAGACTGCAAAGAGTTACAAAGGGATCTCACACAACTAATAAGAACGGCTCTACTGGGTCAGACCAAAGGTCCATCTAGCCCAGTATCTGTCTACCAACAGTGGTTAATGCCACGTGCCCCAGAGGGAGTGAACCTAACAGGCAATATTCAAGTGATCACTCTCCTGCCATCCATGTCCATCCTCTGACAAACAGAGGCTAGGGACACCATTCCTTACCCATCCTGGCTAATAGCCATTTATGGACTTAACCTCCATGAATTTATCCAGTTCTTTTTAAAACACTGTTATAGTCCCAGCCTTCACAACCTCCTCAAGTGAGGAGTTCCACAAGTTGACTGTGCACTGAGTGAAGAAGAACTTCCTTTTATTTGTTTTAAACCTGCTGCCTATAACTGGGTGACTGGGCAAAAAAATGGCAGCTCTAATTCAATACTGATAAATGCAAAATAATACATGTTGGAAAACATAATCCCAACTATATATACAATGTGATGGGGTCAAATTAGCTGTTAACACCCAAGAAAGAGCCTTGTTGTTATTGTGGATAGATCTCTGAAAACATTCACTCAATGTGCAGCAGCAGTCAAAAAAGTAACAATGTGAGGCACCATTAGGAAACGGCTAGATAATAAAACAGCGAATATCATAAAGCCATTCTACTCCTAATCCATGGTATTCCTACACCTTAAATACTGCATACAGCTCTGGCTGCCCCATCTCAAAAAAGATATATTAGAATTGGAAAGGGTACAAAGAAGGGCAACAAAAAAGCTTAAGGGTATGGAACAGCTGACCTGTGAGGAGAGATTTAAAAGACTGGGACTATTTTTTCTGGAGGATAGCCATTGATGGAGCTATCAGACAAGATGGGCAGGGGTGAAACCCCATGCTCTGAGTGTCTCTAGCCTCTGATTGCCAGAAGCTCGGCATGGACAACAGGGGATGAATCAATTGGTAATTGCCCTGTTCTGGTCATTTCCCTCTGAAGCACCTGGCACTGGCCACTTGCAGAAGACAGGATTCTTGTCTAGACAGACCATTGATGTGACCCAATATGGTTGTCTCCCCAGCCCACATCCAAAGAACCTTTTCCTTCCTCTTGCCTCTGAGGTCCCTCTAAAGATCATCGCTGTCCCTCTTCCACATGCTCAGGAGTTAGTCCGGCTTTTCCTTCTCAATGGTGTAACTGAGCCAGAGCTCTACATGCTACTGGCATGGGGGAAAAACTAACAGGAACCACACTGGCCCTTGCGATCTCAGTGTCTGCACGGGGAAGAGTAACAGTAGATCATAAATCTACTTCTGAGCTTCCTGTCCATTAACCTCACTGCATCACTGAAGGGGACTCTTCTCAGCATTGCAAACCCCAACCAGTAACCAAAATTCTGGCTCAAATTCTAATAGTCACTATAACTACTCTTCTTTATTGATTGGTTCAGGCCATAGGTTTTCACCATGGAGCCCATCCCAGTGTTGTGCAGGATGGAATGTGCTGAGAGCCATGTGGTGAGGGACTGGAGTTCTGGGTGTGCCTCTCTCCCACCCAGTGCGGTGACCAGAATGAAAGAGCTGCAGAGCTCCTTGGCATAATGTCTGGCCCCAGCAGGAGTGCTGAAACAATTTGTATAGTGGGGGTGCTGAGAACCACTGAGTCAAACTGTAAACCATGGATAAAATGGAAACCACTTCAAGCCAGGGGTGTGTGGCAGCACCCCCAGCACCCATAGTTCCAGCACCTACGGGCCCCAGAGAAGCTGGAACAAAGGCAACGTGCATGTCCTTGCTGGGTCTCTTGGTTGTTTACTCCACGTCCCTCCTATTAGAACAAAGGTGACGTGGGCCACGGCCCTGCAGCAAATCAGTTCCTCAGTTGTAAATATGCAGCTGGCTGCTCTGTAGTTTGGCTCAAATCCACTGTGCTCCCCTTGGCCCTTGTTATAATGAAGCCAAATCATTAAGTGATGAACCAGCAAATTCTGTTCTGTCCCACTTTCCAAATCCTCTGTTATCTGCTCACTGCTTCCTGTCTTCTCCTAAACTCCCACACCGTCAATGTACTCAGCAAATACAAGGTGCTGGAAATTGCCAATGGAAAGTTCTTCCCTGGGAAAATGATGATTCATCAAAATCAGAATGTTCCCTGGTACTGGGTAAATATTGATGAAACATTCAGTGGAAACCTGCCTGCTTTTTCTGCTAGCTCATCACCAGCCTCTCAGGGCTCCTCACCTGGAGGGCTGGCTGGAGCCTCTGCTCCCAGGGCTCCTCAGACAGCTCTGAGGGCATCCCTTGGCCCAGAGTCAGCCAACCCAGGAAACCAAATGACTAGGGAGTCAGTCAGCCCCTGGAGCAAGTAGTTAAATTCTGGCTTGGTCTCCCCAAAGGGAATCTTTTCAGGCTTTTCTCCTTGTGAAAAATTTCAAATTTTATACCTTATGTCTTTGCTTGGGACAAAAGAGTTTTGTTTTGTTCTGTTCAAAACAATTTTAATTTTTTCACAAGAAAGGGAAACTGTTTTTCAGCCACTTCCACTAGTGGGCTATGCTTAATGCCAGCCAGGACACAGCTTCATTCCCCCACGCATGAAGGTTCAGACTTGTCAATGAGACCCTAAAAGCACCACCATGGTGTGGAAAAGGGGTCTCACAAGTTTTATCCAGAGATATACCTCAATCCTGCTCTGCAGTCCCCCTTCTTTTCAAGCCCTGGGCTCCCCACATAGCTCAGATGATGCTCTTCAGTCCTGCCCTTCAGCCCCCTGCTATCCCAGTATTAGGCTTTCCACCCAGCTCTGCAAATGCCCCTCAGTCCTGACCTGCAGCCCCCTGCCATTCCAGTCCTGGGCTCCCCACAAAGCTCTGCCAATGCCCCTCAGACCTGACCTGCCGCCCCCTGCCATTCCAGTCCTGGGCTCTCCACACAGCTCTGCCAGTACCCCTCAGTCCTGCCCTGCAGCCCCCTGCTATTCCAGTGCTGGGCTCCCCACACAGCTCTGCCAATGCCCCTCAGTCCTGCCCTGCAGCCCCCCTGCCATTCCAGCCCTGGGCTCCCCACACAGCTCTGCCAATGCCTTTCAGTCCTGACCTGCAGCCCCCTACCATTCCAGTCCTGGGCTCCCCATAAAGCTCTGCCAATGCCCCTCAGACCTGACCTGCAGCCCCCAGCCATTCCAGTCCTGGGCTCTTCACACAGCTCTGCCAGTGCCCCTCAGTCCTGACCTGCAGCCCGCTATTCATAGATTCCAAGGCCAGAAGGGACAGCCGTGATCATTTGCTCTTACTTCATGTCTAACCCAGGCCATAGACAAATCTTTTTGAACTAGTGCACGTCCTTTAAAAAATCCAGTCTTGATTTAAAAATTGCTCCTGATGGAGAACCCACTGTGACCCCTGGTAAATACTTTTAGTTATTAATTACTCTCACTGTTAAAATGTAGACCTTATTTCCAGTCTAAATTTGTCTAGCTCAGCACTTCTCAAACTGTGAGTCAGGACTCCAAAGTGGATCAGGACCCTGTTTTAATGGGGTCACCAGAGCTGACTTTAGGCTTCCTGGAGCTGGAGCTGAAGCCAAATGCCAAGCTCCACTGCTTGGGCCAAACCCCAAGGACTTCAGCCCTGGGCAGCAGGGTTTGGGCTTCAGCTTCAGCCCTGGGTAGGGTTGGCAGCTTTCCACTTCCCACAAAACCAAACACTGTCCCGCTGCCCCATTCCCTCCTCTGAGGCCCCACCCCTGCCATGCCTCTTCTGTGAGGCTCTGGGCTGGGGATGGAGCTGAGGGGTTTAGAGTATGTGAGGCAGCCCCAGGCTGGGGTTGTGGGCGGGAGGATTGGGCTCCAGGTGGGGATGCTGGCTCTAGTGTGGGGCCGAGGATGAGAGATTTGGGGTGCAGGAGGGTGAGGGCTCCAGCAGGGAATACAGGCTTTGGTCTAAGGCCATGGATGAGAGGTTTGGGATGCAGGAGGGGACTCCGGGCAGGGATTGAGGGGTTCAGAGGGTGCGATGGGGATCAGGGCTACCGCAAGGGGTTGGAGTGTGGGGGTTTGGAGCTCTGGCTGGGGGTGTGGGTTCTAGGATGGGGCTCAGGATGAGGGTTTTGGGATGCAGGAGGGGGCTCTAGGCTGGGATCAAGACATTTGGAGGGGGATCAGGGCTTGGGCAGGGGTTTGGGGCACAGGAGAGGGCCAGGGCTACAGGCTCCAGTGGTGCTTACCTCAGGTAGTTCCCGAAAGCAGTGGCATGTCCCTCCTTCAGCTCCTATGCAGAGGCATGGCGAGACTGCTCTGCGTGCTTCCCAGTCCACAGGCACAACCCCACAGCTCCCATTAACCATAGCTCATGGCCAATGGGAGCTGCAGAACCAGCGCTTGAGGCAGGAACAGTGTGCAGAGCCCCCTTGCTGATCCTACAGATAGGAGCTGGAGGTGGGTCTTGCCGCTGCTTCCAGGAGCCGCACATAGCCGTGGCAGGCAGGGAGCCTGCCTTAGCCCTACAGTGCCACTGACCAGACTTTTAATGACCCTGTCAGCAGTACTGACCAGACCCACTAGGGTCCCTTTTCGACTGGGCGTTTCAGTTGAAAACCAGACACCTGGCAACCCTAGCCATGGGCGCTGAGGCTCAGGTTACAGGCCCTCCACCTGGAGCTGAAGACCTGGGCTGAAACCCTTGGGCTTCGGCTTTGGCCTCCCCTCCTGGAGGCACGACCCAGGCAGGCTCAGGCTTCGGTTCCCCCCTACTGGGGTCATGTAGTAATTTTGTTGTCAGAAGAGGGTTGTGGTACAATGAAGTTTGAGAACCTCATGTCTAGTTTCAGCTTCTAGCCATTGGATCTTGTTAAGAACCCATTATCAAATATTTGTTTCCCATGTACAAACTTATATTGGATTCAAGTCACCCGTTAACCTTCTCTTTGTTAAATTCAAGGAGTTCAATCTATTTATCTTATCACTAAGTCATGTTTTCTAATCCTCTAATCATTCTCAAGGCTCTTCTCTGAACCCTGTCCAGTTTATCAGCACCCTGCTTGCATTGTAGACACCAGAGCAGGGCACAGTATTCCCCAGCAGTGCCACCATGCATTCCTGGACTCCCTCACAGCTCTGGCAATATGCTTCATCCTTCCCTGCAGCCCCCTCTGGACCTCTCTCAAGACCATTATTTCACAAAGCCTTCTTGATCCCCGAATTCTCAGACATTATGAACTGACAGCTGGGGCATTAAAAATTTCCTTTGAGCATAAAGGGAGAGACAGTATGAAGGGGATTGTGCAGGGGATATTAACTCGCTGTCCTGTTCATTGACAGGACCCTCTGAGTCCGTGGTCCAAGGACTTTTAAAGTGTTGTATTAACTCTTCACATGTTTTCACTTCCCACTCCTGGACCCACAGTGGGGTGAAGGCTGGGTTATCACCCACAGCCAATTGCATAACCTAACCACATTTGTCTTTTCCAACTGTTTGTACTGGAAGTGACTAAAGCTGGGCCTGTGTGGGTTTGGGATTACAGCTGAGTGACATTTTTTGTACAAAAGGCTCTTTTTTTGGCAGTAAAAATGCAGCTCAGGCAGCAGCAAAACATTTTGCAAATTATTTTATTTTTTGTGGTGGGAAAACCTTAAACCAAATGACAAAAAAAGAAAATATTTTTTTTTAAATTTTCCAATAAAATGTTATAGGGTGGGAGGTATTTTGGTTGGTTGGTTGGGGTTTTTTTTGTTTGTTTGTTTGGGGTTTTTTTGTTTGTTTTGTTTTCTGGTCTTTTCAAAATTTCCTTCCATTTATTTTTAAAATACACAAAAACATAAAAAAATACAACATAAAAATGAAATGTTTTCTTTCAGAGTGAATGAAATGTTTCTTTTGAGCCAAAACCATTTTCTTCAACCTTTTGCTTCAGTAAATGTTTAGTAAACTTTTAGTTGTCAGGAACTGAAAAATTACTCATTCTCCCAGGTCTACTGGGGAGCTGAAATGGATTCATCCTTCCCCTGGCTAAGGTTTCCCCAGTATTTCAGATCTCTGTTTTGTGGAAGCAGGGCAGGGGCTGCCCACACTCCCTGAATGATCTTAATTCCCTAATGGGGTAAAGGATTAATCTTCAGAACATCTGATTTCTTTTTTCCCATGTGCCCCCCAAAGGGCTTCTTCCTTTGCCTTTCTATAGCACTTCCCATCAGAAGATCCTAAACCACTTGACAATCATTAGTCAGTTGAGCCCAACATATCCCTGCCAGATGGGTCAGGATCATTACCTCCATTTTACTGATGGGTAAACTAAGGCACGGAGAGGGATGTGGACGTGCCCAAAGTCACACTGTGAATTGGTGGCAGGACTGAGAAATGAACCCACTTCTCCCAGCTTTCTCTCACAAGACTTTTCTTCCTCTGTTTAGAGCCCCAGTGTGCCAATTTTACTGTGCTCCCAAGAGACCATTCACAACTAGCACTGGCTTCCTGGGGAGCTAAGGAAGCAATCCTGCTCCCTCAAACAACTGAGGACACTGATATGCCCAGAGCTAGCTCTGAGGACATGAGCAAGTGTGCTCTATGCACTCCTAACAAGGCAGCTCCACTCCTGCAGCCAGCAAAGGGCACTTTTACAGCCATGGCCAGCTCTGACACTCACCATGCAGCGGGGGCAATGATACACAAAATGGTCTCTCACTGGCATCCCTGTGATCTGTACCAGAGGGATATTATTGGAAGTAGCTGACTATCATAGCAGTGGAATACAGCATACAAACAGGAACATTTTCTCTGGAAACACTGGGCAGGATTTGGGAGTTCGTTCCAATCCCCACAGAAAACTGGACTAGCCCTGTAATGAGCTAAAGGGCTTCTCCAACCACTGCAAAGAGCTGCTGGAGTGATACAAACAGGGGTTTGGGGTGAATGGCTCAGACACAGGACGGTGTATCACATGAACACCTCCAATAAATATCTTCCCCCCCGTTTGTCAGGGTCTGGCCAGGGACAGTCTCTGTGCCATGGGTCAGAGCTGTTGGCTCTGGCTCCTCCTCACGTACCTCTCCCCATTTCCCAAACGGTCCTGGCCCCCTGCCCTTATCTCGCCCCTCCTGGGGGCTGTTTGCAGAGAGACATATAAAGGGGTGGACCCAGCGGACAGCCAGGGTGCAGGGAGCCAGCGAACAAGGCTGTGTGTCTGCCTCACTCACCATCCTCGCTCTGCACCATGGGGAAGAACAGGCTGCCCGGTGGCCCCAGCATCTTCCTCCTGCTCCTCTTCCTCCTCCCTGGAGACACCTCGCCCACCACCGAACCGTAAGCTGCACATGCAAGGGCTCGTGCTGCCTTCTCTTTTCTTTCCTTCATCCCCCTCACAGCTCTGCCAATGCTTAGCCACCCCCTGCTATTCCAGTCCTGGCTCCCCACACAGCTCTGCCAATGCCCCTCAGTCCTGCCCTACAGACCCCTGCTATTTCATTCTGGGGCTCCCCACACAGCTCTCGCTACCTATATCCCTACCTAGACATCTTCAGGAGCTTGGCTCTCCCGGTGGCTTCATGGGCAATATGCCATCTGCCTTGTGGTACCTTTAGTGGATGGGCCCCAGTTTCCTTGCCTGTGAGCTAGAGCTCAGAAAGGTGTTTCTCTTTTCTCTTCTTCTTTAAAGACAGTTTGCTTCCCTTGGCAGCCACAGACTGTGCTTGTTCCCAACTAGAGTCTGTGACCTAGATTCCTGTCTGTCAGCACAGACTCTGGCAGTGCCACACTCTGCTGGAATATCCACCTGCGGCACTGCAAACTAACAACTTGGCTGCAACCTCATCTCCACTGAGGGGCCTGAAGAGGGGGTGTAGCCAAGCTCAGTCAGGAGCTGGGCAGACTCAGAATATCTCTTTGCTAGCGTCGACTGACAGAGAATTCCTGTGGATGGAGTCCAACATAGATTAGAGCATTTACCCTCCAGTGCACACTCCCTTCTCCTGGTATAGCATCCCTCCTCGCTGGTGTATATGAGCAGGTGCAATTTACGCTGCCCTGATTCAGTCCCCTAACTCCAATGTCAGATCGCTTAACCCAATGAATGCCTTGTTAGAATTGTTTTTTTGTGTCTTGTAGTGCCTATGCACCCCAGCTATGGATTAGGGTCCCCACTGTGCTAGGCTTTATACATATACAGAACAAGGAGACAATCTATAGCTGGCTGGAAACCATAACTGCCATGCCACCAGAAAACCTGCCATTTTAAAATTTGTTTTCATTCCAACTCAGAACATGCAGTTTAAATTTTAAGAGGAAGGAAATTCCAGAAAATTTTGATTCAGAAACATAGACATGTTTCATTTTGATAATGTCACAACATTTTGTTAACAATAATATTGAATAATTATAATATAAATGTATATAAATATTATATTACAACATAATATTAAAGGGAAAATGAAACATTGTGATGTTATCAAAATGAGAAAGTTGAAACCATTTGTTTTATCATTTTTCTATTGGGCCCTTGGTTAAACTCAACATGTTCCCACAAACCAGTTCCATTTTGATTAAACTACACTCTCTGACAGAAAACAGTTTCATCTGACAGAAAACAGTTTCATCAGACTTTTTTCACCCACCTCTATTCCATTCTGAGCATGTAGCTTGTGTCTGGTCAGATATGTTGTCTGCATCCTGCTCCTTTAAATGGAGAGAAGACCACTCTGTGCTGCAGAAGCAGCTGCCTTTTTGTGTTCGGTTGCATCCTGCTGCACAGGAAAGGCCCCACTCTTCTCTCCATCTGTCTTACCTTGTATCCAGTCTGGTTCTCTCTGTCACAGCTAAAGTTCATGCAGGCTGAGAGGGCAAGGGAAGAACAGAATGTGATGCCAGTCACAAGTTTTATTCTGCTCCATGAGGCATTTTATGCTGTTTAATGAAGTAATCATCATATTAGTGACTGTTTTGCATATATGCTTAGTTTATAGTTGACATGCTCTGCCCCAAGCTGGTTGGGAGGAGAGGAGGAGGGAAGGGGTGGTGGTCACCAGGAGACTGAACAAAACCTGGCAGCTTTGGCTGGGGTAGCAGGTGCCCAAGAGTGTCAGATGCGGAGTGGCTGGGGTTACTGTTACTGAGTGGTAAGGCTGCTGAAGCTCCTGGGATGCTTTGGGCTGTTGGGGTCACAGCGGCTGGGGGTTTGTACCGGGCGGAAGCCTGGGGCCAGTATCAGATCTCTCACATTCTGCCATCACCTCCAGGCTGCTTGCTCTGATCCAGCAGGGAGAGAGGAGGCACCTGGCTGCTGGCTCAGCAAATGCCACAGCTGCCTCTAGCAGCAAAGGGGCAACTGCAGGAAACTGCCCGCTACCTGCTTACAGCTCAGCTATTCACTGAGGCTCTCTTACTGTGCTAATCACTGTAGTACCAGCAAGCCTTCCACTAGAATGTTAAGCAACACGACTGTCACGTGTTGTTTCTTCTGTCATCCAGAGGGAGAAGTGTCTGCAGCGCAGTGCTTCATTTGTAATGAAAGAGATGCCGGGGCTCAAGCAATTAGGTGCTGGGGCTCAAGCAATTCTTTTACAAGCCCAGAGATGCCAGGGCAATGAACTGCCAAGCCTAGAGGTGCTGGGGCTCAGCCCTGGCACAAATTAAGCACTAGAGCAGTGTCTGGTTATGGTAGTGTAAGGGGGTTTCTGTTCTGATGTGTCAGAATCCAGCTGAGCTGCAGGGACATGTGACAGGGCGGCTGGACAAACAGGTGAGTGTCACACATCAGGCAGGACACTTGACAGCACTAAACGTAGGCCCTGGCTTTCCATGGTCCTGCTCTTCATATCGCCATTTACAACAGGGCAGAGAGGGTGTCAAATGCTACCAGAGCAGAACGGCGTGTTTCAGGATCCCTTTGCACTCACTCTGCACCAGGTGCCAGGCAGGGGAGAATCAGCCCCCAGCCTTTATTGGCTGAGACTAAAGGTAGAGAGAAAATCACTCAGGGCTTGATCCAAAGCCCAGTGAGGTGAATGGAAAGAGTCCTATTGACTTCCATGGGCTTTGGCTCAGGCCTAACAAAGGTTGAAGTGGAATTTAATCAGAGCCATGTTAAGGCTGCTCCTACCTAACTCTGTCACTTTGAAATCTTGGCTAAGCAAGATGAACAGCTCCCCCGGCAGAAAGCTGAGTGTCCCAGGGAGCTTCACACTGCTGCACGTCCAGCCTCCCAGCGGTGATGCTCTGCCAGCGTCTCTGCTCTAAATCAGCAGGCTGCAGCCATGGCCAGCGAGATAACCTTCTGTAGCCCATATCACTCTGTTGTTGCCACTGCTGGCAAGCTGCGTAAAGTCCTCACTAACACTTGAACCTGTAAGCGAGCACTTTTCATCAAAAGTTCTCCAGGCACATGAAAAGGGGGAGGGTGGGTGTAAGCAGCATCTTCAGGATCCCCATATCAGAAATGGAGAAATTGAGGCACAGAGCTGTGAAGCCCAGTAGCACACGGCATGTCACTGACACACCCAGGAATAGCAATGAGTTCTCCGGCCAAAGCCCTGTACACTAAGCCACACTGCCCCTTTAGCACAATGGCCATTCCCTAGATTCAGATGTCAGTGCACTCGCAGCCACCCCTACATTTGTATCTCTCCATTACTGAGGGCAGCAGGTGACACACCTAGATCCACAGGCAGCTAGAGAGGAGGTTGGATTAAAGCCCTGATCCACACTCCTGTGTAACTGCCTGCCAGACTCCATGGAGGTAGAACAAACATTTCATCTGAGCTCCCTCCCCTTGTTCAGATAATGCAGCCGGGGGCTGTGGGATACACAGAGTTCAATTAACAGCCTGGAACTTTTCAAGGCATCCCCACTCCCTGCTGGAAGCCTGAACAAACAGCCCTTGGACAGCAATTGCTGTTAGCACAGAACCAGCTCCTTTGCTCCAGGTGGTGTCCTAGGTTCCTGGCTGACCGAGCAGACCGGCTGGTATGTTACAAAAGCAAAATGAAATTCACCATCCTGTATGTACAAATTACAGTGTGGACGGATGGTCGGGGATTTGGCTGTCGCACTAGCCCATGCCCTTTCATCAGTACCTTCTCCGTTCCCCATCCCCGCCTCTCTGACCTGTGTCCTTCTCCTTCCCAGGCAGTACATGGTGCTAGTGCCCTTTCTGATCCACACCAACGTTCCTGAAAAGGTCTGTATCCAGCTGACCCACCTGAACGAGTCTGTAACGCTGAGCGCCACACTGGAATACGCAGGGGAGAACAGGAGCCTGATCGCAGACGTGGTGTCGGAGAAGGACGTGTTCAAGTGTGTCCCATTCACGGTGAGTCTCTGACCCCCACAGGGTTTATTACCTGAGTCTGTAAGATAGTGACAGCCTGGGACCAACCCTTGAAAGACCTGATACCATCAGAAATCACAAACAGAGACAGGCTTAGCTAGGAGACATTCAAGAAAAACTATGGTTCTTACTGGCAGTGCTGTGGATGACTCATTAGGAGCGATCTTCAGTGGGTACTGAGCTCAGTGACCAGCATGATTCTTGGAGAGGCTGTGCTACAGGCTTTGGTTGGCTGGCTTTGTTGGGTGCTTTTCTCTCTGAGACAGTGCTGACCTTACAGCTGAGAACTGGTCTCCCATTTCTCAAGGGGATCCACAAGCCTCTGAGTGAGGCCAGAAAGAAAGCCATGGAATATGGAGGTTAGAGAACATCCTCGAGACCATTGACACCTGTCAAGGCTGAATCCTCACCTCTGTCAAGGATTCTAAAAATTAATACAGGCCACTCCAGGCTTGTATTAAACTCCCAAGGTTACAGCTTCTCTCTGACCTTGGCTTGGTAAAAGCTTCCACCACCCAAATGCACAAAAAACCCTTGGACCCTGGATGGAGCACTTGGGAATTCCTCCCTGTGAGGTACCCTTAAGCCCTTCCTCCCCTCAACTCCAGGGAAACGCTGAGAAAGAAAAGAAAGGAAATTAGCTGTTGCCCCCAGTCAATCAAACAGCATGCACAAACCTCTTAAAATATCAAAAATCTAATCCTGTTCTTTAAAAAGAAAAATTTTATTTAAAACAAAAAGAAATTGCTAGATTTTAAAAGAGCAAAAATTCCAACAATTAAGCACCCAAAATAGCTTTTTGGGGGTTCAGCTTAAAGGTTACAAGCAAACAAAAGCATCAGGGGTTAGCACAGAGCAGATCCACAAGCCCAAATAAAGAAATAACTTGATCATGTCTATCTAAACATTCCCTATCCCAATGAGTCCTGCTAGATATGGAAAATAATTTTTCATACTTGGTTCAAACCTTACACAGCATTTCTGCTTATAGCACTGCTGTTCCATGTTCCTTCAGCCCAGAGAGAGCAACCACAAGCAAAGGGAAAGTTTATTTTCCCATTTTAAAAAGTTCTAGCCTTCCCACTGGCTCTTTTGTTCAGGTGCCCACTTTTTTTTCTTTTACCTGTGGGCTTGTTAACCCTTTACAGGTAAAGTAAGCAGAGAACAGACCAAGAGGGATTTTACAGCTAACTGGTGGGCTGGGTGTCCATCAAAGGGAGCTATCCCCCCTTCATTTATTACAACGTTAATGAGCTCATCTTGTGCCTCTCCCAGGGACCAGTTTAGGATTTCTCCCTGCAGCTCTCCAGGCTGGCTGGGAGGACAGTAGAAGAAAATGGACCCAGCACAGAAGTAATTACTCAAATGTAGCTTCCCATTTTCCTCCATCACTGGGATTCACAGCTAGGGGGATACAATCACAGTCCATCAATCCCTTTGAGGCAGGAGCATAACAAGGGAAGGGAAATGACCCTCAGTCTTGGCAAGAGGCAGCACAAGGAGTGATGGGCAGAAGGAAAAGCTGAGACTTAGACATTGGGGGATGTTCTTAAGATACAAACTCCTGGGGTGGAGGAGTCAGAGTCTCCTGGTAGGGAGGGAATGGCCAGGGGTGGCCAGCAAAGTCTCCTCTGGAGGAGGTGGTAGAGGCCCCATCACTGCAAAGATTCTGGCAGCATAGAGGTTACATTAGTGGGAATGGAGCAGAAGAGTCCGGCAAAACCATGGTGAAGTGAGACTGGCAGAGCCCCAGACCCCGCAATCCCTGATTCTGGTAGGTAGATCGTGACCTTTTTGTTTTGGTTCCATGTACAACTCCAGGCTCCAATGGCTCAGTGCAGAGCGGAGAGTCTCTAAGGCAAGTGGCTCTTTTGCTGTTTTCCAGGTTCCAAAGTCCAGCAGCTCATCATCAGCGTTTCTCACGGTGCTGGTGAAGGGGCTGACACTGAAGTTCAGGAGCCGGAAATCAGTGCTGGTCAAGAACTCAGAGAGCCTGGTCTTTGTCCAGACAGACAAACCCATCTACAAACCAGGACAAACAGGTACAGGAAATCAGGTGGGGAATTATATACAGAGCAGGAAATCCTCCCTGCCTCCCTAGAAACCCCACAACTCGTCACTAAGTTAGTACAGCTGGCAGTAAACCTGCCTTCCCACTTCCTTCCCACCAGTCATAAACCTGGGCAGTGTGGTGCATGCATCCAACCCTGCCATGTGTCCATGGGTCATTGCATCTAGGCCAAGCATGCACACAGCATCTGCCTCAATGACTGATGGTCCCTGGGTGAGCAGCTGCAAGTTTAACAGTGAAAATCTCTTCCTCTCTCAATCATGGCCTCCGCAGTTCTGTTTCGTATCGTCTCTCTGGATGAAGACTTCCATCCCCTGAAGGAGAAGGTAGGTCTGATCACTGACCAGTTTCCGTGGCTGACATGGTGAGCGCTGATGATGACCCTTTTAAAGTCCTTTGTGATTCCTGAGGAATTTATTTCTATTAACATCTTCTAGCACCATAAAAGTGACTGTGTAAAGCAAGTGATGCCTTCTGACTCCCCACATCTTCTTTATAAGGGTCAGATTCTGCCATGATTTACACCCCATTCAACTTCATTGACAGAGTTTACATAGGACAGAATATGTTCTTTTATGTCATAATATGAATCATGCTTTATTATAATGTAAAACTGGCTAATGTCAAAACTTTTTGGTAGTTTTATTAAATCATGATTAATTTAAACATAAGTCTTTTGCAAATACAAAAAGAAAAACATAGAACAGTCTACAACAGCAACATCATATAAAACATATAGAACCCTAAAAGGTCAATTAGAACCTAATAAAAATGCTCCTCATTGGGCAAATGCTGGAAGGGCAAAAATTGGCAGTGATTTGATTACTACCTGGGATTGAGAAAAAACTAAAAACATTATCCTTTTGAGATGGTGATAAAAATTCTTTTTATATAAAAGAGGTAAATCCAGCATGTTTTCAGAGGCTGGAAAAATCTCCAGTCCAAAAGATAATGAGGTAGATCTTCCATTGCTCCATGTGAAGAAATTTTTCCATATCCACCTGTAAGGACAGCAATTTCCATGGTTTGGAATCTTAATTGAGTATATACCTTATATAAATGAGGATTTCATAATTCAGTCAAATACTGTTCAAAAACATGAGCCATCTTCAAAGTAGAAAACCAAAACACAAACTTTGAACCATGAATCATAGCCAGATCTTCTTGCTGGGTAATATTTGTCACTCTATGTTTGAGTAGTTGATTACACTGATTAAAAGATATTGACAATAGGTAATAGAAAAATCCAGCCTATTTATAATAAATTGGAGTGCACAGGTTGTTCCTCCATCTCCTGAAGGCAAAAATGGGGCAATCTGTAATCTGGAAGAGTACAGATCTTAGACCAAAATTTAAGAAAAGCAATACAAGCTCTATGATGTACAGTAAAACCATTCACCTCAGCATGTAAAAACAAAGGAGGAGTAAAATTATTTTAAATGATCTCTAAGGCCGAAACTTAGCCCCTAAATCAAACTTCAGCCTCATAGATCATCTACAACATTATTTTTGCATTAAAGATTCTTAGCACTGGGGCAGCTCTGTTCCCAGCATATGGGCAGGTAGACCAAGCACCCCTTCACCAGAGCTAAGGGCCTTTTGTTTTAAGTCTTCATGATAAGGAAACCAGTGGCCTAAATGATGAAACTTTATCCCTAAATAAGTAAAAGCAAAGACTTGTTTTGTTCTTCCCAAAAATCATGACTTTGGGCTTATAATTGAGAACTAGGTCTTGAAAGTTATAATAAGAGAAAAAACAAGATAATAACCATCGAAGGCCTCTTGGATGCTGCAATAAAACAACCATGCCATCAGCATATAACAACACTGGAATGGATCTACTCTTAATTTCCAGGGGAGAGAAATTATCTTCCTTTACAACATCATCACTTCATTAACATATGCATTAAAAAGAAGAAGCACTGGAAAGCAACCCTGGCATACTCCCCTAGAAGTAGGGGAAACAGTACATTCCCCATTGGCTTTAGTTCTTAGCCTGACCATAGTGCACTGGGGTAGAGCCTCCAAAGTATGCAAAAGTTTTAGATCGATTCTCATCCTTCTTAATTTTGCCCAAAGTTTTTCTTGGTTAATAAAATCAAATGCCATCTTTAGATCTATGAAAGTAGCATATAAACTACTACCATTAACCACAGCATATTTATAAATCATATAGGATAAAATAATTATCCACTCTACCAGACCTAAAGATGGACTGCTCTTTGTGTAGTAAATTACCCTCTAAAGCCCATATTTCAAGTTTAGAGAGTAAAATTCTGCATTAAATCTTCCCTACCACATTTAACAGACCAATAAGTCTACATAGAATCATAGATTATTAGGGTTGGAAGGGACTTCAAGAGACCATCTAGGCCAACCCCCTGCTCAAAGCAAGACCAATCCCCAAGTCACCCCCTCAAGGATCAAACTCACTAAGCCTATGTCTAATAGGCTAATGCTCAAACCACTGAGCTATCCCGGACGTCTTTCTAGCCCATTTTTTAAAAATAGGAACTATAATCGTGAGCCAGACAGAATGCATCCGATATGATTCAGGACAGTAAATAATTTAGCCAAATCTAGGGACCACCAATTAGGATTATCCTGAGAAACTTCATCAGAGAGAAAATCTTCTCCTAGAGGGTTTTTTCTATTGTTGGGCTAAAATTAATGAGTGGATTTCACTGTGCTGTACTGAAAGCCAGAGTGGTAAATCAAAGAGAGGATTCCTCATTGCCTCAGCTATGGTAGAATTAGATTTAAAAACTGGTTGAGGGAATCATTAAAGACCTGGCCAAAATGTACTATCCAAGCTTCATGATTAATATGGGGTTCATCATTCAGAGTATATCTACCAGAACCCGTGGCCACCATCTTCTAAAATGTGTAAGAATTTTTAGCCTTAGCTGCTGCTTCAAAACCCTTCCGCAAGGATCTAAGATATTCTTGTTTTTTCTGATATAATAAGCCTTTATATTGTCTTCTGGTAGCTACTAAATTATGAAGTAAATTAGGAGATGGATTGCATCTTACCCTATTAGCTAGATAGGCTAGAGCTGTCTTTTCCTTCACACAGTCTGCATCAAGCCAAGTGTGCTTATCTTTGAAAGCATTTTTAGAATAGATAAAAGAAAAATCAATTTGTTCAGAGACGAGTGGTTGCAAGGACTTTCCCAGCAACTCATATGATTCACAAATTTGAAAGGAATTCAAGGACAGTAATGATGTCTCTGAGAAATCTAACATCAGAGTCTTCCAATCTCCTAGATAATTTGTCAGGAATGGCTGCGCTTTAGTTTTTGTAGCCACATTTAATTTAAGGCATCCTCACCATGGGTAATAAAAATCTCACTAGAAAGAGCACATCATTGTAATTACAGAGAAATCCCTACAAGGATGAATTATACAAGGATAATAATATTATCAATACCACTCCCAGCAGTCAATTAAACTTATGTGAAATGTGCCCTCACTTCTTCCATTTACAAGTATCATATTAAACTTATCCAATAATATCTTCTGGTTTTGTCCAGAGATGTTAACCATCTGATCTCCAGAGTTTCAGAGGGGAAGTTGAAAAATCTTCTCAGTGTTTTCCTCTCCTCATACTTGGGAAGGAGATTCGTCTTGCCCTGGACCAGGGAGTGAAAAATGTCCTGTTAGGGTCTTGTTGCCAGAGGTGAATAAACTGGAAAGACTCCAAAGGGATCAACAGAATGTATAAGAGTTTTCAAAAACCTGATCTATGAGGAAAGGTTGAAAGAATTGGACAATGTTTAGAGAAGAAAAGGCTGAGGGAGGACTACATGATAAATTGCCCACAGTTGGTGGAGCTAAGAACCTCCCTCTATCTTCTGTTACATCTTAAAAATCATAAACCTTTGTTTGTGGCATCCTTACGGGCCCTCTGAATACGGGAAACAGAATTTCAGGACAGAGGGAATGAACAGCAGGGCAGATGAATCTGCAGAGGCAGATCATTATTCTGAACATAAAGGAGCAGGCTAGTGTAATAGGGAGAGTCTGATCACTTCATCTGATCGCAAGGAAAAGTAAAACACTACCAGAGAAGTTAGTGCTTTGAACAGAATTGCAAAGAATATCTATCAAAGAAGAAGTAGCTGGTTTCCACATGCCGAGTAATAACTGGATTCTCCAGAGCTTAATTTGTAATGAAAGAGATGAGTTATGAATTTGTAATGAAAGAGGCTCAAGCAATTAGATGCTGGGGCTCAAGCAATTTTTTTTACTTTCATAACTGACTCAGAAAGCCCAGAGGTGCCGGTGCTATGCACTGCCAAGCTCAGAGGTGCTGGGGCTCAGCCCTGGGACAAATTAAGCACTGGGCTTCTCCATTTGATGGGCATCGTTAACACCAAAGCAAAATGGGCATAAAATGTTGCCAAATGAGGCTGGTCGCGGTGTGCCCCACTTTGTACTGGTGTGAGTAACAGCACCAGGGTGGGCTAGCAATGAGTCAGGCCCTGAGGAGATCACTTCTGTCTTGTGGGAAGCCATGTGACTGCACCTCAAGACCCCTATACCTGGCTCTGTCCCACCTTCCTGCATATCATACACTGTGATCTAGCTGACCCCCCTCCATAACCTCACTGTGAGTTTGCAGGGGCAGGGGTCCCTGAGGAGACATCCCAGCAGCAGGCCCCACCTGATGCTGCAGAGCAGGACATAGAGAATTGAGTTGCCACATGAAAGCCCTGGAAACCAGCAACTTTCCAAATGGCTACACTCTTAGGGGCACATTTCCAAAGTGCCTCAGTGACTTAGAAACCCAAGTCCCATTTTCAGAAGTGACTTGGGCACCTTGGGCCATATTGCCTAAGGGATTTAGATGCCTAAAGCTGCAGGTAGGTGCCTAGTGGGATTTTAAAAAGCATATAGGCAGGTTAGGAGACTAACTCCCATTGGCTGCAGTGGGGAACTAGATACCTCAGCACTTGGAAACTCCACTCAGTGCCTGTCTGCATTGTTGGGCACCTAAAAAAATCTGCCTCCTTTACAAAGTCTCACTGAAAGTCAGTGGCTCTTTGGCTCCTAAGCCACAGAACCTCAGAGGTATGTAAGTGCCTGATTCCCATTGAAATCAATGGCCTAAAGTGCCTAAGTCATTTTAAAAGGCTCCTGAGTCACTTAGATGATTTTGAAATTTTTACCCTGAATCCTCTAAATGCAAAACAAAGTGTTTATTTTCACAGCTGTGTTAAACTGACCAGTTCAGGCTCTAAAACATTAGAAGGCCCCGCTGGAGTTTCTCATTGAGTAACAGCGAGCAAGGGGCAAAGGGAAATGCAGGGAAGAGATGCAGAAGTCCCCTGAACAGGGTAAATGAGCTCAGTGCAGGTCTGACCTGTATTTCTAACTCTGCTTCTCCCCGTTTTCCCCACAGTTTCCATTGGTCTTCATCAAGGTAAGTGGCCCATTGATTTTTACTCTCACAACCGCTGGCAGAAAGCTAGGGCTGTTTCAGGGATGGGCAGACTCCTGTGCTCCACAGCAGAGGGAGGGTGTAGTGTGGTGTTCATTGTGAATGGGTAGTGCAGCCACTACGGGTCTCAGAGCAAGGAAGTAAGGGTGAGCCTGTGTGAACAGGAAATAGAGTCCTGCATGCACCCCACTCACCCTGGAGGCTGGGTCTCTGGCATCTCAGCTGCAGCGCAACATTGGAATATGACTTGGAAAGGGGGAAAATGGGCCCATGGCCTTTTCTGCTTCTTTAGGTTGTTTAAAGGAGCCTGAAAAGGGTCTTTTGTGAAAGTGAGCCCTGGTCTGCACGCAAATTTCATTCCAGTTTAACTGTGTCAGTCAGGGGTCAGATTTTAGATCAAAGTAGTTATACAGGTGCAGTCGCTAGCATGGGCATGGTTATACCAGCATAGAGGTGCCTTATATTGGCACCGCTCATTCCCCTTCCCGTACAGGGATAAGCTATACTGGTCAAAGATATACTGGCTGCCTGAAGAGGAGTAGCAGCCCAAACAACATATTTAAGACCAGATGAGCATTTCCATAGCCCATTGCCTTCCGCATACCTGCATGGGGAGGGTTTTCTCAGCCCCAGAGGTAACTTGAGTATTTCAGTCCTCAGCCAGAGCAGTTACCAGTTCTCAAACTGCAAATATAACATTCAAGCTCACAGGCGCAGAGAAACTCATTGCATCCTGACGTCTGTGCATTGGTCTTTTAGCCTGGCTCTTTCTCAACCTCCTTGCCCACTCCATGCGGATATGGGCATGTTGATCAGGTGGACAGATGCTGGAATAGATTCGGTGCTAGTATCTGGCTATTTCACATGCTGATTGCACAGGACTTGACTGCTTAATCCTTACAGACTATTGGGAAAGTACAGAGCTGGCCACCAGGTGCCCTAACCTCATCTATAGGAGAGGGAGATGATCGCATATATCCTGTATCTCTGCTGAACATTGGACTGCAACTGCTCTGCTCTCCAGCCTCATGCTGTGTAGACACCCTGCCTGTAAATGAAAGGTTAAGAGTCATCCTGTCTTATGACCTTGTGCTCTCCTCACCTCTAGGACCCGCAGAAGAACCGCGTGTACCAGTGGAGAGAGGTGGAGTTAAACATGGGCCTCACCCAGCTCTCCTTCCCCCTCACCTCCGAGCCCATCCAAGGCACCTACAACGTGGTGGTGCAGAAGGAGTCGGGGACCAATCTCGAACACCCCTTTATGGTGGAGGAATATGGTAAGGAAGAGTCCTACTCGTGCTGGGGCTGGGGGTGTTGGAAGCAGGAGCTTCATCCATTCCAGGCACAAAAATCCAGTTCAAGATTGTCTGGGGTGTAGCTCAGTGAAGAGTGGTCTGAGGAATGGGCCAGGAATACACTGGATGCTTTTAAGGGTTCAAGATCTGAGCCCCCATCCAGTGGTGTGTAGCTTTCTCCTCAGCACTTGAACTGTCAGGGTCACTGTTCACTGTAAGCCTGAGAGTATCTGGGTGTGAATACAAAGGCCTGTCCCTTGGGCCTACTGGATTTGGGCTGTGATTCCAGCCTCAGTACAATGCAGCTTTATTTTTGTGTAGGGTCTTTCCTACCAGTTGTGTGCAGTATATGATACGGATGCAGAACAAACTATGTAAATGCTGCATTTCAGTGGCACAGTTTGCTCCACCTGTGATTTGCCAATGAAACTGGCTTAACTCACCTCTCCTTTCTCCCACTCTGGTCTTCACTCCTTTGTCCTCGTGGCTCCTGATGCCCAGAACATCTTCAAACATTCAAAATAAATAAATAAAGACACTTGGCTGGAGACCAAGCCTGGAAAACATCAGCCCCAAAGGACAAACATTCAGAAGGTTCATGAGGAAAGGAAAATGAGGCCAGCAGGGGTGGTAGATTCTCAGATAACTTTAATTATAGGGTTGCCACTAATCACCCAAGGAGAAACAAATTACAGCTCTGTCTAGTCTAGGGATATGTACCACTCCAGCCCCCACCCTGACCACTTGTGAACCATCCCACAGAAGTGCTCCAGCCACTTACAAGCATTCCAAGAGCTTGCTCTCAGCAAGCCTAAGAATGAGCTCATTCTGATCGAGTTAGTAAAAGTGGCTCCACTAGTCCTCTCGCTGCTGTCCAACAGGGCACTCTGAAACTTCCCAGAATCTTCTGCTTCTCTTTCCACCCCGCCAGTGTCTCTCTCCCATTATAACCCCCTCATTCAGTTAGTTCAGAACTTCTGAGAAAATTCACTTTGGGGCTGAAACTTGACATTCTAGTGCCCAGCCAGGAGGCGAATGCAGTCTGTGAGCTCAGCCAGTAGGAAAAAATATTTGCTTTTACTGTGTTATGAAACAGGTTTTATCCGACTCTTTTCATGCAAGGATAAGTTTAAAATGGCTGAACTTTCGCGGCCAGATTCACTGGTGCAGTCTGTCTGCTTTGTACCACTCCAGGGATGCAAAGTAACCGAACTTATGGCTGCTTTACTTCACTGGAGCAGCACAGGAGCCAGAGCATACAGTGAATGTGGCCCTTTAAATCTGGTGAGTGATGATGGTGCACTGGGGAGTCGGGCCCTCACTAGGTATCACTTGCGTAGCATAGCATACAGCCTCTAAAGCAACGATGGCCCAGAGGTTGGGGTTGGGCAAAGGGAGCAAAGGGGAGAGGAGCAGGGGTTACGATGTCTTCCTCTTCAGTTCCATAGTCCCTGGCCAGATCCTCAGCTGGTGTAAGCTGGCACAGCTGCACTGACGGCCAGGGAGCTGTGGTGATTTATAGCAAGCTGAGGATCTGGCGCCATGCGTTGGGATTAGGAGGGGGAGAGGCTGTGTCTGTCACTCAGTGGGGAAGCGACAGTGATGTACACATGTTCCCACCACTCTGCTCAATTCTAGCCTGTCTCTCCCACTCAGTGCTGCCCAAGTTCGAGGTGTCGGTGAAGCTGTCCAAGAAAATCACCATCCAGGACGAGGAGCTGAAAGTGGCCGTCTGTGGTCTGTGAGTCGCGGGGTTTGAGTCACTGTACTTTGTGCTCGTCCACCGTTGCCTTCCCACTGCTACTCCAGAAACCAGATCTAGAGAAGGTCCCTGGGGTTACTTTCTCTCCCTCCCCAGGGGCCCTGGCCAGGATTGTTCCTACTGTCTAGTCTGTACCAGCCCAAGCTTTAAACATCCCAAGAAATGGGGCTCCCCCCCATGCCCCAGGAAACAATGCCTCAGCCCTGTACAGCTCCCTCTCAGAATGTTTTTCTCCATTATTCAACCCAAATTTCCCCTTTCTTAACATCATTCCATCCTTCCTAATCAGACCCCCAAGTGCCTCCTTAAATAATCCCAGCCCCCCTTCGTGATGCCTCCTTCAGACCCTTGTAGGCAGAAATTACATCCCTTCTTAGACATACGGTAACCATATTCTCCAGACTTAACTCTTCCTCCCATCCTCATGAATCCCTCCCTCCAGCTCCCTGCTCATATTTCTTGCTCTTCTCTGAACTCCCTCCAATTTGTCAATGGCCTTTGGGTAAAGAGGTGCTCAGAGCTGAAAACAGTGCTCCCGAGGTGTCGTGTAGCAGTGACGGGAGATGATAATCCCTCTCTATACAGCATTAGTGCGACCCACCCTGGAAGACAGTGTTCAGCTCTGGTCCTCACAGCTCTGAGGAGACTGCACCTGGAACATTGTCTGCAGGTCTAGGCTCTTCCATACCTGAAAGGTTTGGCCAAATGGGAGGGAGCTGGGAGAAGGGAAACTCAACTGATTAAGGAGCAAAAGAGCCGGAATATCAGGCAACATTTCCTAATGGGGCAGGCCTGCTGGGTAATGGAATAATCTCCCTCGGGAAATGCCTGGAGCCCTGTCACTTCAGTCATTGGAAAACAGGGCTAGACCAAGCTCCAGAGAATAGATATTAGGAAACCAGCAATTGAGTCCTCAGGGGCAATGGTATAAAGGGCCCCAAAAGGCCTCTTCTGCCTGACTCTGTCTCCCTGTCTAAGCACCTTGTGTCTCTTTAACACCTCTCTGGTTACAGATACACTTATGGGACCCCTGTCCCAGGCCTGGTGAATGTCCGTGTGTGTCGGAGATTCTCCCAGTCCAGCTCACGCTGCTATGGAAGAGAGGCTGAGGCTGTGTGTGAAGAATTCACCAGACAGGTGAGTCCAGGCCCATCGCATAGGCTGGAGGTGACTGTCTTGAGGATGATGATCTGTGTCTGTCAAAAGGGATTGTTAGACCTCAGCTGGGCTGGGCTCTGTCTCACAGGAGGGAGGTATTGGTTAGAAGGAGGTGAGGCCAGGGCTGGGTGATATAAATTATGAAGAAAAATCCCTTGGGTGAAATCCTGGCCCCATTGAAATCAATGGCAAAACTCCCATTTACATCAGTCAGGTCAGGATTCACCCCTAGATGGATGTTTCTTCTAGCTGGGAAAGAGAAGACCCTGACAGGTTTTTGTATCAGTGAACGGGATTGAGATGGGAAGGGGAGCAGAGCAGAGCAGAGGAGAAAGCAAGAGGGAACTGTAGGATCTGGAAGAGAGAGAAAACTCAAGAGGAAGAAGAAAGAGAGACAGGGCAAGGAGGTAGAGAGAATGGGGTAGAGCAATAAAGAGAAAGACGGAGAATATGAAGGAGAAGAAAGTAAGAGAGAAAATAGAAGTAAGTTAGACAGAGATAATTGGAGAAAAAGAAAGAGAAAGAAAGAGAGGAGGAAGACAGAGAATGTGCATGGAGAAAGAGAGAGGATTCTAAGGATGGATAAAAGACACAACTGGATTTATCACACTGATGGGAAGTTGCAGATCTAAGGGATCTGATTTGAACAGTCAGGGAACCAGGTGTGTAACCTGGAGAACTGGTGATGAAATGCATCACAGAAGGCAGCATATTGTATACATCACTGGGGACCAGAGATGCCTTGATTGGTTTGGTGAAGAAGAAGGGAAGAGAGGGAGTCAGGTTGGGTGAAGCCAGTAAGAGGATGGGATTAAAGCAAATCAAGCAGCAGGCAAATGTCTCAGGTGCTGGTGTATCGGTTCCTGTTCCACACGGACCTGAATTGTACAGGGTTTTCCATGGTAATTTCCTCTTTGGTCTCTGGCTCAGGCGGACGTTCGAGGCTGTGTCTCCAATGTGGTGGAGACTAAAATATTCCAGCTCAAGCGAAAGGGTTATGAGATGAAAATTGAGGTGCAAGGCAAGATCACGGAAGAGGGTACAGGTATGCATCATGCTGCTCTGGTGGAGCTGTGGGGCCACACTGCAATAGCAGTGTGTGTTTCAAACCAGCACTGAAGGGCACTGGCAGAGCTGGACAACGTGGGGGGCAAGACTGGAGCATCTGGAAGTGTTGCAGGTCAATGCATTAGTTCAAGCCCCTCTTTGCTGTGTTTTCTTGCAGGGGTGGAGTTAACTGGGACAGGGTCCAGTGAGATCACAAACACCATGAGCAAAATCAGCTTTGAGCAGGTGGACTCTCATTACATACCAGGGATGCCCTTCTCTGGGCAGGTAGGGAACCTCTGAGAGCCCAGGAAATTACCTGACATGAGTGTGCTTGTCTGTGGAGAATGAGAACTTGCAAATGGAAAAGGGAAAATGTGGGAGGATCACAGGAGCCATCTCCCTCTGCCTCTACACATGCTGCGGTATCCTTGCCATTGGTGGGATTTGCAGCACCTTCCTCTGACCCCCTGCTACTGTCAGAGACAGGATACAGAGAAGGAGGTCCATTGGTGTGAGCCAGCACAGTCCTTCCCGTGTTCCCAATCACACACTCTGTGAGAATGTGCCACCTTCTCAGGTGGTTCAGACTCACCCAGCACGTTCATACAAACCTGCCCTTTGGTCGGCTCTGTAAGAAACACCCTCTGGAACTGCCTCAGGGGAATAACGTGGGCAAAGGGCCATTGGCACTGTGGGGACTGCTTTCCCTGCCTCGTATAAGCAACAAGGATTGGATTTGTTCCTTTAGGTGAAGCTGGTGGATGGGACCAATGCTCCAATCGCCAATGAAACAATCCGGATTTTCATAAGGGGAAACAAATATGACGCCAACTACACAACGAATGAAGAGGGCCGAGTCTGGTTTTCCATAGACACTGTCAACTTCACAGACACCTCCATTCAAATCAATGTGAGTGGCTGAATCCAGGGAGCTAGGGGATCTGAGATGTCACAGGCTGAGCTTCAGGGGAAATGTCCATGAGTTTATCGATCTCTCCACTCATTGGGAGATAAAACAAGGAGTTTGTTGGCTGGGAATTTCAGTCTCCTCCTCTCTGTCTTGCTCTCTTTCTGTCTGCCCCTTGCTCTCTGTGTCTTGCACACACTCTGTCACTCTCCCTCTGGTTCTCTCTCTCTCCACACGAGCATGGAAAATACAGATCAATGCACTGTGCACTGAAAAATCTGCCAAGAAAATGTTTTTAGAATTACCCACTTTTTCCTTCTGAAATGCTAGTAGACTTGTTACTCACTTTTTGATCTGATGTAAAAACATTCTTCTTTATCAGGCAAACCATAAATCTGAACTGAACTGTTACGACACACACTGGTTCACCCCTGTGTATGGTAGTGCCGCTCACACAGCAACACGCTTTTACTCCCTGAGTAAGAGCTTTCTCAAAATCGAGCCTGTGTCTCACACTTTAAGCTGTGGCTCCAATGAGATGATCCGGGTGCACTACATCCTGAAGCCAGAGGTCTTGGGGGAGCAGAAGGAAATCGTCTTTTACTATGTGGTAAGCCCAGACCTAGTGACCTCTACCTCCGTACACATGACACAGCACTGGAGACCAGACACCCATATTTGTCCCAGGCCACCAAACTCCCCCTAGGTCAGGTTCACTTGACCTTGACAATTACATGTAAAAGCCAGTGAAGGAAATGCAGAACTGGCCAGCCAGTGTATGGTTTCTGCAGGGAGAGAAAATTTCTGACTTGGTCGAGGTCCCAGTAAATCCAGTCTGGGTCTGGGACTCTGTTTGGCTCTGTGGGATTTTCTGCTCCTTCCCCACAGGAAGGCATCCGTATAGACACCCCCACCCCCAGTGTTCCCCCATAAGCATCCCCCACCTCCCACCAGGACCTCTGTAACAGGAGGGTTTCTTCTTCCTGGCAGGTGATGGCCAAGGGAGGCATTGTGAGGTCAGGCACCGAGGTGCATCCCGTGGGGGATGAAGAACGTGAGTAGAGCTGTATGAATAACTGATTTCCCGATTCGCTGGCCGAAACAGAAACCTCAAAAAATAATTGTTTGGGGACTACTGAACCATTTCACTTTTGAGTTGTTTTAATCTTTTTTAAATAGAATTGAAGGGAAATTGTAAATGAGTTGTTTTGAATTGAAAAACAGAACCTTTCATTTAGGAAATGTCAAAACAAAACCACCTGCTTTGCTGCTGATTTTTTTTCTGACAAAAACCATTTGGTGAATTTCACACAAATCTGTGAAATGTTTTGGTTGATGTGGGTTTGCATTTTTCAACAACAAAAAAAATCTGAAAAATTTCAGCCCTTTCTCATTGTGAGCTCTCCTCACCCCTTTCTCTGTCTGTCCTGGGAGGCTGAGTGCTGTGTCTGAAGGAGGTGCCGAGAACAGCAACCTTCTCTCCTCTTTGCTTTCTCTCTTTCCTTCTTGTCTCACTAGTCGTGGTCTCTCTTTCCCTTTGACACGCACACAGTTCCCCTGACCGATTTCATTTCATTAATGGCAGTCTCAAGGGATTCCCAGTTTGACTGATTCAGGCTGGCTGGGCAAACTCCACCTTGAGGAACAGGAGTGTGGAATCCCACACCTTCTGCAGCCCTGTGCACACAACCGTCCGCACAGAGCCACTGTACAACATGCACTTCTTTCCTTGCCTTCATTATTGCATGGGCAGGGGCATCCTGCACTGACGGATGGCAGTGCTAGACTCTAGCTGATATGGATTTAGGGGACATGCTGAGATCCACCAAACCCATCTCACCTGAATATCCCACACCGGGTGTCTGCAGTAAGAGTCAAAGATCTCAACTATGCACCAAAACTCTTACCCTTGGATAGCGAATTTTTCAGGGTGGCTGATATTGCAGCCATAATAAGGGAGCCTAGGGAAATGTGTGGCCCTGGAGCTGATACTCTATAGCTTAGTCACCCCCTCTCTCTGTTTGCCAGTTATCCAGGTATTTCAGCTCAGGCTCCCTGTGGGGCCTGATATCGCCCCCCTGGCCCAGGTACTTGTATACACCACTTTACCCAGCGGAGAAGTTATTGCCAATTCCGAAGATTTCAAGATTGAAAACTGCTTTGCCAATATGGTGAGCATCCTGTTTCTATAACTCGCATTCACCCACGGACAATGGCCCACCTGTGGAACCTGGAACGGCAAATTTCAGGGAAGACTCAGGAAATGTTCAGTGGCTCCATGAGCCCATGGGGCACTGACCATGGATCAGCAATTGAATATGAGAGATGAATGCATATCAGGAGTAATTTGCATAGGCAGAATTATGGAGGGTGGAAGCAGAACTGACATATGGGTGCGCTGCTGGTCATGTTTGAATTGAATTGGCCAGCACTGAGGGGCATTGGCAGAGCGGTGTGGGAAGCCCAGCACTGGGATGACAGGGGGCTGCAGGGCAGGGCTGAGGGGCATTGGCAGAGCTGTGCTGGACAGGGGGCTGGACAGGGGGCTGCAGGACTGGGCTGAGCTTCAGGGAAGTGTGTGAAGGTATCTGGAGAAGTAGCTCCTCTAACTCCTTTTCTGGGGTTGCAGGTCAACTTGAATTTCTCACCGGCCGAAGGCCTCCCCGCCTCCGACACTCACCTCCGGGTTGGAGCCTCCCCGGGCTCCCTGTGCGCCATCCGTGCTGTGGACAAGAGCGTCCTTCTCATGAAGCCTGAAGCCGAGCTCTCGCCCAGCTCTGTAAGTGCCAGCCTGGCCCGGTGATCAACAGACACAAGAGCTGGTTTTGTCTGGAAAGTGCCAAGAATCACTCGTGTGAGCTAGGGCAGAGCAGTGTGTCTGTTATTGTAGGGTCCCTCATCAGCACAGGGACTGCGCCCACTGCTTGATCTATGTAATGCCCTCATGAAAACTATTGCTGCACCCAGTGGTTTATAGTTCTGGGGCCGCTTGTGAGGACACAACCACACATACTGATTTATTACTGGAGGGCCACTGATGAGCACTGGTCAGCACATACTCGGTTATTATTCAAATGTCAGGGCTGAGCCTTGGAGTCAGACATTCTGCTCTGTTACTGTAGGGTTTGTTATTGTAGGGTTACCCTTGGTCACTGGGATTGCACGCATGGGAGTGTTGCAAGTTGTCTGTGATCACTAGGGTGGCGCACGCCAGTTTATTATTATTGGGCCTGTGGTCACTGACATCGAGGCGTGTCCCCTCAGGTGTATGATTTGCTCCCCGTGAAGGAGATCAGGGGTTATAATTACCGAGAGCACCATTTGGAGGAAGAAGACGATAACCCTTGTGTGAAACTCGACAACATCATTTTAAATGGATTCATCTACGGACCCATTTCTCCTGACAGTGAAGAGGACGCCTACAACATTCTCAAGGTGAGTGCCACATCTCCCTTTAGTGTGTGAAATCACTGTTAGTTCAGAAGATTTCCTCACTGTGTTCTTGGGTGAGCAAACTCCTGTCATAGCCCATAGCTGCTGTCTGAGTGCACTTAGCTGGGTGCTTGTTAGCCAGCACATTCGAGGTAATAACTAAAGCAGGGCCAGAAAACCCCAGATGGGAACCCCTCATCACTGAGGTCTGAATGCCTCTCTCAACCACTGAACTCTAGAGGTTTCCCATCACTAATTTAAACATGACAAAGAGACATCCTAACAACTGGGGTAAAGAAATAGAGCCCAGAAATGGGCAACTCAGCCTCTGCAGCAATTTTGTCAAAGAGGTCTTGTCCCACATGCTGTCTATCCCGTCTATGTAGGTCTCTTAAGTGTCAGTCTCCATTTTGTCTAGACACCCACATGCACACACATGCACACATGTGCTGAGTGTTGCTCTGAGCCAGCACCCAGGGTAATTATCCAGCCCCACCTTGTAAGGGTTTGGTGTCCTGCGGGATCTCAGGTTTGTTCCCAGTGGGACTTGCTCCCAAATCACCCAAAACCCAGCACACCTGACAATCACTGTTAGGAGTCTCAGCAGAGAGGCAGGGGATGGACTGTGCCAGAGAGCCTGAACTCCCTCCAGGGCAGGGATGAGGCAGGGGCTGAGTGCATAGTGGAAGCTTGCACTGCTTGTGCCTCTGATGAACCTGCTCTGAGGACACACTCCAGCTGCTGGTCCGATGCCTTTCAGTGACATAGACCTCGCCCTTGGCTTCCCGCCAGCCACACTGGCATTGACTTCTCAGGCCTTAGTATCTGCTCTTGCAATGACCCATCCCTGCTCTGTGATAGGTCTGTCACATCCTAATCCAGTCCAGACGGCACGTTTATCTCCTGACATATGGTTTACTTTACCACATGGCTGTCTGGGTTATCTTTTTACAGGAGATGGGTTTAAAGGTCTTCACCAGCACCAAGGTCCGTAAGCCCAGACTCTGCATGGAGAGAATGTATGGTGTATCTGGACCATATATACCTGTGGCAGCTGGTATTGGTAGTAAAAGAGCCTGCTTTGTTTTACCCCACTTATATCCCCTTGTTAGCTGCTTTTCCTACTTTCACCCTCCCCTCCCTTTCACCCTCTCCTCTGCATGGAAACTAGACCAATTGAACCAGACTCTGTTCTCAGCTGTTCTGGCTGAAATTCACTAACGTCAGTCCTGAAATAGGAATCTGGTCCATTTCCACCTGCTCGCTCACCTACCTGTTTGCTCCACCTGATTGCTAACCTTTCACCAGCTAAGGAAATATGCACTGTTGTAACTACACTGATGCAGTGGCACCTTGCATCCCCTAATGCAGATTTGCTGCACTGGCACAAAATGGCTGCTAAATCTTGCTGACTTTGGTTGCAGCTCTCTCAGCCTGGGACAGAACAGTTTCCATTTCTAGATTTTCACCTTCCAGCAAGTGCTAGAGAAAAAACTAAGCAGAAAAAGAGCCAGGTTCAATGAGGAGGGAGTGTGAACCCAGGGGGAGAGTTTAGGATTGGGAATCAGGAAATCTGTACTCCATTCTCAGGTCTCTCATCAGCTTGAACTTGGAAGTGAATCATTTCACTTCTTTGTGCCTTAATATTCCTATCTTTAAAAGGGAACTAATTATACTTAGTCTTGTGAAGAACTCTGAGATTGGATGGCTAAATTTAGTGTTAATTATGCTCTCAGTTAGCTAGTGGAAATGAAGAGTAACCAGATCAGATTACTGACCCTCTAATCGAATGTCCGCATTCCTACTGTAGAACGTCAGACTACTGGTCTATATATGGCAGTCTCCTGTCTCCTGACCATATTGGATCAGCACTGTCTTCTTTTTAGTGAAGGATCCCTCTTCAGACAGTGGCCAATGGTGGCTGCTTCAGAGTAAGGTGGAAAACCTTGGTAATACCCCTCACTGTGCAGTACTGTGGGGCAAATTTCTTCCTGGTCTATGGCTTCTTATCAGCTTGTATCCTGATACACGAGAACTGATATCCCTGACCATGTGAACCCTAGCTGGTGTCACTAGTGTTGCTGCTACTCCTAGTCATATACAAACATAATTTTTTTTCCTGTGAATCTGACTCAGCTACTGCATCTATAATGTCTTGGGGTAGTGAGTTCCACAGGTTAATTCCATATTGAAGTGGATATAGGCAGGGCTCTAGGAGTTGCTTCAACACAGTCATCACATCTGGACTCCCCATACACTCTGGGATTGGAGGTGGCGGAATAAATATGTCCTGTAAGAGGTGCAGAAGTCTTTAGAAAGCAAACAGTTTGAGATCACAATAAGGCAATGGAGATGTTTTTTCAATGACTTTGAAAAAGGTTCTAAAAACATGATGACGCTGGGGGGAGTGGCGTGCGGAAGAGAATGCCTGGTTGCAAGCAGAGACAGGTCTAAGTTTGGGTCTGAACAAGACTGACGTTTGTGAGGAAGGGTTAATAGATCTTGGGTTTAGGATCAGGCCTATCACTAACTGGAAACAAAGTGCCATGGTTTAGAATAAGGTCTAACATATTATGTCCTCTCTCCTCTCACCATACCCTGCACCCCTAATGTCTAAAAAAGAACGTACGTCTGTGCCGATGTATGCACTCAGTTTGGATGCAGTCGATCATGTGCCTCACATCATCGATCATGGCCCAGTGGAGACCATCCGGAAGTATTTCCCTGAGACGTGGATTTGGGATTTAGTTACAGTGAAGTAAGTGATGATTATGGGATGTGATGAGTGTGGTCAACTGGGTTACAGAGACATTCAGAAGAAGTTGCTCAAACACCATGAGATGTGCTTATATCCATCTGTGATAGATGGAGTACCTTTTGTAGATAGAATAGAGAGAGACAAGCATGAGGGATGGATAGGCAGGCAGAGGAAAGGCAAGAAGTAACTAGTTCTACTAATATACCACATCCACTCCTTCTCCTTTCAGTATATGGGAGACGGTTAATTGTGTGGGTCACAATAGACAATCCCCTGTAAATTGATCCATCACTATGTGGCCCACCTGGGATATGTGTGTGTGTGTGTGTGTGTGTGTGTGTGTGTGTGTGTGTGTGTGTGTGTGTGTGTGTGTGTGTGTGTGTGTGTGTGTTAGAGGGAGATGTAATTTCTATTTGGTCCTAGCTTTGGTGCAGAAGTCGCTATTAGCTATGCATTTCATCCTTTTCTGTATCCATGTGTCTGAGGGATTTTCTGTTGTTCACTGTGGAATCTCAACCCCAGTCTTGTTACTTGGATGATTCTTCTGCAGAGCTGAATGTAGGATGGGATGGGAGGAAGTGGTCTGCAATGAGCCTACAATAGCCGACCAGCATGCACACCCCCAGTGCTCCTGAGGGACCCTGTAGTTACAAAGGGTTGTGGGGGTGTAATTCAGGATGCCGTGAAGGACACAGTTGTTTTCCCCAAAGCTAGGAAAGCTCCCCTCATCTCCTTGTTCTTGTTTTGTCACTAGGTCTGTCGGAAGTGCTGATCTGGCCGTGACCATCCCCGACACCATAACAGAATGGAAAGCCAATGCGTTCTGCACTTCAAGTGACACTGGTTTTGGCTTGTCCCCGACTGTGTCCCTCAGAGCCTTCCAGCCCTTCTTCGTGGAGCTCACTCTGCCCTACTCCGTGGTGCGCGGCGAGGCCTTCATGCTAAGGGCCACTGTCTTCAACTACCTGACCCGCTGCATCAGGGTAAGGGACACTCCCAGCTTTGCTCAGAAGGGACCAGGGAGGAGACCACATGGGGCAGTTGCAACATGGCTTCCCATCCAGGGGAGGCAAATAATTGGCCCCTAGAAAAGTGTCTTCTTACAGTGGAAAGAAATGGGTGATGGGAAAGAGGAATCTGATTGGTTCCTGTGTGTTACCATAGGGGTACAGAGTGGGCGTTATGAAAGAAGGAATCTGTTTGGCTGACAAAGGTTTGCAAGCTGCAGATATACCTGACAACAACTTCCTGTGTGGCTGAAGGCACCTGGCCTTAGACATCCTGTGCCTATCTCATGACCTCCAAGCAAGATACCTGGGGTGACCAAACACTGTACATCACCCCTTACACTAGTGGAAACTCCACGCTTCCCAGAATGAATACATGTGCTTGGCCTTTAGCCTCATGCCACACAACAGCTGCACTACAGGCTCTGGGAAACTCGCTGGCCTGTTGCATCCATGGAAACAGCACGGACTCTTTAGCCCCAGTAGCCTGCAGTATATTTCTGCTCCAGCACAAGGGACTGGAGGGGACTCAGGAAGGGGGTCCCTGCAAAGTTATGGTGACTTTTCTCTCAGCTTTTATTTAAATGGGTTTCATTCTAGATAAAGAGAAGCGGGAACAAACTTTACAGTGTTAAGGGCCCTGAAGGCCCTCTCATCTGCTTCCCCATCCCTTTCCTTCCCTTCACTACACTCACTGATGGTCCGCATTCTGTTCTCTCTCAGCTACTGCCAGATAGCCTCCCACCCCCCACAGCCAGCACTTCACCTCCTCCCCTAACAAGACACCAGAGGGCTCAGACTCATACCAAGGTGGTAAATTTAGGGTCACCACTTTGTCTTTATTCCCACAACTGGTCCCGAATCCCTCAGGCCCTGCAATCACCTGTTTCTTCAGAGCCATGCACCCAACTCACTGCCCCTCTTCAGTTTCCTGCACATCCCCAAACCACAGTACCTCTCAGGTTTCCCCACCTCAATCCCTGCCCCACCAAATCCCTGTGACCCTCAAACTCTCTGCCCCCTCTCCTCCCCTGCACTGTCCCATCTCCATTTACTCCCAAACCTTTTGAACCCCTCTCTCTGCCTGCCTGATGGCACCTCTCTGTACAATTGACAGGTCAGCATCTCACTGGCTTCATCTGATGGCTTCCGGGCTACCCCTGTGGAGAAGGAAGAAGAATCTTATTGTCTCTGTGTGAACGGACGGAAAACAGTGTCTTGGGCTGCGACCCCAAAATCTCTGGGTAAGGGACCTGGCAACTCCAAAATCTCAGGATCAGGGACCAATGGATGGCTCTAAAACCTCTGTGTGAGGGACCAAGTGGCTTCAAAATTTCTGGATCCGATTCAGGATGGCTCCATCCTCTCTGGAAGGGACTGATCTACTGTGAAAGGAGGGAGGCTGGCCTTATGGCTGAGGCACTGGACAGGACCCAGGAGACCTGGACTCAGTGTCCAGCTCTTGGGCAAATCAGTGTCCCTGTGCCTCAGCTTCCCCATCTGATTACTGAGATGGGGGCCATATAAATACTGGTTGGGTCTGAAGTTTCTGGAAAAGGAAGATGATGGCTCTGACACCATGCAAGGGTCTTGGCAGCAGAATCTGAAGACCTGCCCCTGCACTCCCCTCCTCTCCGTCTTGCCCAACCCCCTTTTGATGTAGCCACTGAAGCTGATGAGTTTGAAGGCTGCCACAGAGCTGTGCAAAAGTGCTAACCTGCACAATGTGACTTGAGCTCTGCCGTCTTTAGAGAAGTTTCCATGTAATCTCTGGAGCTGCAAAGCAGAACACCATGCAAATGACACTGGCACCCCTGTAGCTGCGGTGCCTGGCAGAACACTTATCCTTCTTTGTTTCAGGTAATGTAAATTTCTCAGTGAGTGCTGAAGCCCTGAAGACAGATCTGCCCTGCGGGAACGAGGTAGTGGAGATCCCGGACAAAGGGCGGAAGGACACGGTGATCAAACAGCTGTTAGTGGAGGTAGGTGGGTTGTTTAGTCCCTGTGGTATAGAGAAGCCATGATAACTTACTGCTGTGTTGTGACAACTGATATAATGCTGCAGGTCTTCTTGGTTTATAGGGAAGCCATAATGACTTAATATGATCTCAGCAATAACACGTTCTCTAACGCTGTAAAGAGAAGCAGCAATAAGTCACTATATTAGCCAGTATAAACTGTAATACTGCATAACTTCTTACAGAAGAATACTGGTATCTTGTTACACCGTGTGATTGAAATAATAAGCAAAGGTGATAAGTTCGTCACAGATGTGTCTTTTGGAACAGAAACCATGACTTTTAGGTTTTGTCCATAACAAGTCATGGAATCAAGCCCTCAGCAATGGAAATTGGCATAGTTTCATTAAATTCAATGCAGCTGTGCAGATTTACACCAGCTGTGGATGTGGATCATAGTCCTGGTAAACAGAGCTGTGTGAATAACCAATTTTTTGGTCCACTGGCCAAACTAAAACATAAAAAAAAAAAAGAATTATTTTGGGTCAACCCGAACGGAAATGTTTCAGGTTTTTTTGGTGAACCAAAACAGTCAAAAAAATGTAGTTTCAAGTCCAACAAAATATTTGATTTGACCTGACATGAAATGTATTTTTCTCTTTCAATCTTTTTACCCTTTTAAAAAAAATAGCATTGAACTAAAATGAAAATGAAAAAAAGGAATTTTGAACTGAAAAATATTTGGGGTTTTTTTAATTGAAAAAATTTGGTGAGTGTAGCACACATATGAGAAATGTTTTGGTTAACCTGAATCTTCATTTTACAGTAAAGAAAAGCCTTTCCAAAAATTTACTTTTTTTCTTGTAAATCTTGCTATCCCATTCTCTAATAGGTCACTTCCAGGACCTGTAATGAACCTTGTGCTTATGTGACCAGTGTAGTAGAGTATGGGAGAGTGTGATGTTATTGATATAAACTGGGACCATATAGAACATGGTTTGCAACCATGGTCCTGTAGTGGCACCCAATCTTATGTAAAGGGGGTCATATAAGGTGTCTAAGACCAGATTATGGGTTGATGGCTATGATTATGCTATCTGTTTGTCTGTATCATTTTGTAGTGGAAGTTATGAGTATTGGCTGTATACTGTCTGTATTTCAACTTTGTGCTGTATTTCTGGGAAAAATCCCAGGCAAGTGGGTGTTAGCTCTGCCTAGCCTGCTTGATGGCCCATTAAGGACCATCAGCTACACAACTGACCCATTGAGAGGAGGCAGATATGCCTTGTAACTCAGCAGAGAGTGCAGGAACTTGCCCATATGACTGCAGACTCCATTTTGCTGTAATTTTCCACAGTAAGAACAAACAAGCCTGAACTAAGAACTTTGCCATTATTGTATGTAATTGAATAAACCTTTTGATTTTAGATTCTAAAGGACTGGCAACAGCATGATTTGTGGGTAAGATCTGATGTGTATATTGACCTGCCGACTACGCCACTGTGACGATGTGGTTCTGGCAGGACCCAACTGAGAGTGCCAATTCAGGACCAATTGCTCAAACAGGGCAGTGACAGTCCGAGGCTGGGGTTTTTCCACCTCTAAGGCAAACCAAACCAGCCAGACAAAAATGACTTCAGTTTCACCCCACTGACTAACCACAAGTCACACAAGCAATTTCCTTAGACACTCCAGTCTCCCAGTATCACCACCAGTGCCACTCATCCTGGGGATGAATGGTTATGAAAACCAACACCCCAGTAAAAGACAAAGGTTTTCTCGGTCCCAAGGGACCAAGCCCCAGACCCAGGTCAATATACACATCAGATCTTACCCACAAATCACGCTGTTGCCAATCCTTTAGAATCTAAAATCTAAAGGTTTATTCATAAAAGGAAAAAGATAGAGATGAGAGCTAGAATTGGTTAAATGGAATCAATTACATACAGCAAAGGCAAAGTTCTTAGTTCAGGCTTGTAGCACTGATGAAGTAAACTGCAGGTTCAAATCAAGTCTCTGGAGAACATCCCCCGCTGGGATGGGTCATCAGTCTCTTGTAGCGAAGTCCCTTCAGAGATAGGAAGCAGGATTGAAGACAAGATGGAGATGAGGCATCAGCCTTATATAGGCTCTTCCAGGTGTAAGAACACTCCTTTGTTCTTACTGTGGAAAATTACAGCAAAATGGAGTCTGCAGTCATATGGGCAAGTTCCTGCACACCCTGCTGAGTTACAAGGCGTATCTGCCTCCTCTCAATGGGTCACTTGTGTAGCTGATGGTCCTTAATGGGCCATCAAGCAGGCTAGGCAGAGCTAACAATCACTTGCCTGGGATTTTTCCCAGAAATACAGCACAAAGTTGAAATACAGACAGTATACAGCCAATACTCATAACTTCCACTACAAAATGATACAGACATACAGACAGCATAATCATAGCCATCAATCCATAACCTGGTTTAAACACCGTATATGACCCCCTTTACATAAGATTGGGTGCCACTACAGGACCATGGTTGCAAACCATGTTCTATATGGTCCCAGTTTATATCAATAACGTCACAGAGAGTGACTGCCTCTAAAACATTTTTGAATTATTTATGAATTATCATTATTTATTTTAAATCACTTAACTTCATAATTAAAAAAAAATCTCAAGATAATGTGAGCCGTTTTTGGAGGACATATTTTTCTATAAATTTGTCTCTTGCAGTATTTTGTGATGAGGATCCCATGGCTGTTTCCATTTTTTTTAAATGACACCCAACGAGACTTAACAATAACTCCTAATATAAACCTCCATAGCTATTCTCTGTAATAGAGAAGTAGTGATAGCTTGTTATATAGTCTGATCAGAGCAATATGACGTGATAAAAGATGGCCACTCCTCTCTCCATTATAGGAAAGCACTAATCATTTTTAAATAGCGTGATGTAAGCAGTAACACATGACCTAATACTGCAGCTCATCTCTGAGTTACAGAAACACAGCCCACCTTTTTCAGCAAGGCAAAGATACAATTCACATTATTGAATCGACGCAGAAAAAACCACTCTCTAAACTTCAAGGCAAGAATGAATCCTGTGGCCAGTTCTGCGTGCCACACTTTAGGAAAGACGTGAGCAAATTGGAGAGAGTCCAAAGGAGAGTAACAAAAATGAAAAAACCTGATGTATGAGGAAAGATTGGAAGAATTATGCATATTTAGTCTAGAGAAGAGATGGCTGAGGGGAGAACAAGATAACAGTCTTCAAATATGTGCTATAAAGGAAATGGTGATCAGTTGTTCTCCATGTCCACCAAGGGTAAAACAAGAAATAATTGGCTTAGATTGCAGCAAGAGAGATTTAGGTGTGATACTGGGAATAACTTTCTAACTGTAAGACTCGTAGACTCATAGACTTTAGGGTCAGAAGGGACCAATATGATCATCTAGTCTGACCTCTTGCAAAAAGCAGGCCACAGAACCCTACCCATCCACTTCTATAACAAACCCTTAACCTATGTCTGAGTTATTGAAGTCTTCAAATTGTGGTTTGAAGACCTCAAGCTGCAGAGAATCCACCAGCAAGTGACCCGTGCCCCACACTGCAGAGGAAGGCGAAAAACCTCCAGGGCCTCTGCCAAACTGCCCCAAGAGTAGGTAAACACTGGCCCGGGTTACCTGGGAAGGCTGCGGATTCCCAGTTATTGCAGGTTTAAGAACAGTTTGGACAAACACCTGTCCAGGATAGTTTAGATATACTTGGTTCTGCCATGTTTTGAGCAGGATGGATTAGATGGCCTCTCAAGGTCCCTTCTAGCCCTACATTTCTGTGATTCTCTCATGTTACAGTAAATGTGTTTTGGCTTTTGCTTTAAAGTTCTCCCATGTGCCAAGTGAAATTTGAATTATAACTTGGCTCCTTTTTCAACATATAGGGACCCAAAGAACTGTGAAACTCTCTTCACAACAAAATTCAAAATAAATGATTTCTAAACCTCTTCAGCTGAAAAATATTCACTTTGCTGGGATGTAGGGGGGGTACTAATCTTGCCCTGTTATTTTAAAGTACTGAATACTCGGATGGAATCAGAAATGCTCTATCGGATGGAATCAGAAATGCTCATCTGTGTATGCTAGGCTAGCAAAGAGTTAGAGCTGGTTGGAAAACAGGATTTTTTTCCCCAGTGAATTTTCCACCAGAAAAAAAGAGTCTTTAAAACATCTTTGATCACTGAATTTGGATTTCCTGTGAAATGTTCAAAATTAAACTCAACAGCCGATTTGTCGCTGAGATTACTTTTGAAAAGACATTTTGAAACAAAGCAAAAACCATTAATATTCACCTTAAATTTGGTTTTAGTAGGGATGGAGTCGACTTTTGGATTCTCTCCCCTCCCCCCTGCCATACACACACACTTTTTAAAACTTTTTACTTTGTTCAACTGAAGAAAGAAAGGGAAAGGTTTTTTAAAAGTGTGAGAAAGTGAGGGAAAGCCCCTTTTCATGCTTGGCTACCGGTTTCCATCTGGCAAATGTTGGAAAACAGTTATTAAAAGGGGGGAAACTGACTATTTTCAGAATAAAAATTTGCAGGGGAGGGATGTGTTCCAAAACCAAAAATTGATTTGACTAAACACTCTTTTTTCACAACGTTTAGTTCCTGAGTTTTAGTCAGAATTGTTCTGGTCATTTCAATAAATAACAGGGCTTCTTCTTTAGCTCAAGCCTTGGGGGTCTGGGCCTTTGGAGCAGGAGGAGCTGAGTTCTATCCCTACAGGACTAATTGGCCACAGTGTGTAATGGTGAATTTCTAGGTGGCCCTGCAGTCATTACAATATGTCATTTCAGGACACTGAGCGCTTTGGGCCTGACCCAGCAAAGCTTGCTTTAGTTTAGGCACATGAGTTGTCCCATTGACCTCAATCAGGCTTAAAGTTTAACACTTGACAGGATCGAGCCCCTACATCACTTCATTAGCATCACGGCATATTATCAGCACCAGCACATGGTGTAAAGCTGAAAGTTCTCTCTGCGTAACAAGGAAAGTCCAGGTTTTACAGTGTGCTACCAGCAACTAATCACCCATGGTAGAGCACTGCAATATCCTCCCCTTGGGAGTGAGGAGGCGATAACTTGTTAGTAGCCAATATCCAACCATTATCTGCTGGCTTCATAAGAATTATTATTACATGAGAATTTGCTAGTCTCCCTCTTTCTCTGATTCATGCTCTGCTCTTTCTTTCTTTCTTTCTTTCTTTCTTTCTTTCTTTCTTTCTTTCTTCACCTTAGCATTTTCCCTTCTCCTAATCTCTCCCCATCACCCCTGGCCATATGTTTCTGCCACCAGGTGCTCAGTGTCTCTGCAGGTTCTCACCTCTCTCATTTTCCTTCCCCTTCCCTTTTCCTCCCCAACCCGAAGCCTGAAGGGCTTGAGAAGGAAACGACCTACAACTTCCTGCTCTGTGCAGCTGGTAAGAGCCTCACCCCTCCTGACCTGCCTCTGCAAAGGGAAGGCTGGAAACCCTGAGTGTCCGAGGGGAAGCGCTAACTGGAAGCAGTAATATGGAAATGAGAAAGTGGGACACCTCCAGCTGGATAACGAGGAAATGTTTCCTAGCACTGAAGGGCTGGAATGGACCCCAAGGGAAGGGCTGGAAGCCTAGGTCTTAGGGATCATTCCTGGCCTGGGTCCTGTGGGGATGGGCTAGATGGGAATTAATGGGGCTTTCCTCTTCTCTCACTCTCTGAATCCATGGAGTGAAATTACAAACGGGAAGGTACCAAAGAAAGAGCTGGAGACTGCAGTTCACTTGTCTCACCAGGTGATGGCACCTCACTCCATGTGGAGGGCTGAGCCGGGGGCGAGGGGGATCCAAGCCTGAGAGGGGAGTTGCGGATGGGTGGGGAGTTCACTATAAAGCTATGGAGGAATGGAGCTGCTAAAGTTAGGGAGCCCCTGTGCAGTGCCAGGGGAAAGACAGCAGCAGGGATAGTGTCCTAGCTCCTGTGCTGGGGCCTGGTCACTGTTACACAGGGGGGATTTTACTACAATCCCATCTATGTCACTTTTCCCCAGGAAAGACAGCGCCACAGACAATGTCCCTGAAGCTCCCAGAGAACGTGGTGCAGGGATCAGCCAGAGCCTATTTCTCAGTGCTGGGTAAGTGAGCCCGAAGAGCTTGGCTGTGGGTGCTGCTGCCGTTCCCTCCCCCTTCCTGACATTAGTGGTCTTTTCACCCATTCCACTCCTCACCCCGTTGTGCACCCATCACAGCCCCTCCATTTATCCCCCAGCTGCCCACTGCTGTAGTCACTAGCTGGCACTTCACCTCTTTTTCTCTCTCCTTCCCCACACCTCTGCCTCTGGGCCCATGTCTCTAGCTATTCATCCAGCCTAGTGCTCCCATCTGTCCTTCCAACAACATGCCCTTCACTTTGCCTTTCATGTGTCCCTTCTCTCTCAGAGAATATTTCTCTGTTTCCTCCTTTTCTGTGTTGTGTGTGTCTCTCTTTCCCTCCTATTGCCTGTGATCTCACAAGCCTGTTATGGATGTCTCACACTAGCATCCTTGCTCTGCGGTGCACTATGCCTCCGCGAGATGGCTCTGTGCGACACTGACTCCCTGTGTCTCCATCCCCAGGCGATATCCTGGGCACAGCCATGCAGAACCTTCAGCAGCTTCTCCAGATGCCCTTTGGATGTGGGGAGCAGAACATGGTCCTGTTTGCCCCCAACATCTACGTCCTGGACTATCTGAATAAGACGGGGCAGCTGAGCGAGGAGACCAAATCCAAGGCTACTGGATACTTAGTCAGTGGTGAGGAGGGACGGGGCTTTTGTTTCTTCACTTGCTCCCTTCCAAGGTTGTGCTGGGAGCTTTTTGTGTCTGCCTTGCTCAGATAATGCTCCCACTGGGAAGGATGGACGGACTGAGGGGACCACCTGTCTCTTGGGGGGAGGGGAATGCATTGTACCTCCTCAGCCCTTTCATCCCATTGCTCTCCAGTGTGTGAGCCCAGTGATAATTCACTCTTGCCCCAGCAAACCAGACTTGGCTCCCAGATGGCCTGTGTATAGGCCTTTCCTAGCCATTAGAGTATTGGCAGCACCGTCACAACTGACCCTTCATCATTTACCTTTGAACCAGGGCCTCTGACACTCCCTCTCCCCAACCCCGCCCCAGAGGTCAGAGGTTCCCTTTCCCAGGAGTTACTCTGAGTAGTTGCTCCATTAATGGTTGGTGTTACAATAGATCGCTTCCCAACAGGGGGTGCCATAGCATGGTAGCATGCTTAGATCTAGGGTGACATCTAGGAACACAGAGAACTCTACTCTCTGGAAGTGCACGATGGGAGAAGATGGGTCCATGTGGACATAGCCAGGGTGCTGCACTGCACTGGGTGCATTTCTGCTGATGACATGCAAGGCGGAGAAGAAGAGCTGGGTTGATTCTGCAGGCCTGGCAGCAGTAAATGTAGCAAAACCTGGGTTTAAGCCTTATTGTCACTAGAAGAGATTTATCTATTTGTAACACATTTAGCCAACTTAGAATCATAGACTATCAGGGTTGGAATGGACCTCAGGAGGTCATCTAGTCCCACCCCCTGCTCAAAGCACAGGTGCCCCTTCACCCTGCCCCCGGCCTGGCCCCAACTCAGCCTCCTCCGTTTCCCTATTGAACTCCTCCCCAAATCCCCACCCCTGCCCTGCCTCTTCCCCAAGCACACTGCATTCCTCCTCGGTGAGGAGCACCCACCAATTTTTCCCCGTGGGTACTCCAGCCCCTGAGCACCCATGAAGTCGGGGCCTATGGCAGGAGCAATCCCCAACTAAATCAGCCCAGATAGGGCTTTGTCAAGCTGGGCCTTAAAAACCTCGAAGGAAGGACTTGTAGTTTTAATATGTTTGTTGATCAAGGTAAACTGTAAGCTCGTCGCTAAGGTTAACTCAACCAGCCAACATGTGTGAAACTACAAGTGCCTTCTCTGTGTTAGGATTGAAACACGTGTTAGCTGGCAATGATGGTAATGCTCCTTTATTCTTAATGTGGCCATGACCTTTGCCAGTAAAGCCAGTAGCCATGACTCTGAACACACCTGGAGTAGAGCCGCTGAGTGACAAGAGGCCCTTTCCACATCATCGCTTTTCAGAAGAGCCCCAGCTTGGGTCACACCTTTAATTATTCCTCATTCTCCATTTCTGCTCTACCCTGTTTTTAATGAGCGTTAGCAATCTTTCAGAGACAGCCTTCCCATTTATTTATTTTAGGTGCTGCAAAGGGATCCTTGAACCTGGTATAGGTGGCTATTAGATGCACATCATAACCCTGTTGCTTGTACCTTCTTTTAATGCCTAACAGAAGACCAAGGCCACTCTGCTGAGACACTGAGGCTGTTTTTAGGAATGGGAGGCCTGCCTGGCTTGTGTACTCTACATCGGACCTGCTTCTGCGTCTAAGGCTTGATCTAAACCCAGCTTTGTACCAGTGTAACTATTTCAGTTAGGAGGTGATAGTTTACCAAAATAATTGAATCAGTACAACCCCTAGTGTGGATGCAGTTCTACCCCCTTCCCATCTGGGAAAAAGCTGTATTGGTGTTAGCACTTTTATACTGTCCTAACTACATACACTCTGCGGGAGTCACAGCATTTTAATACTAAGGGTACAATTAAAACAGGATCTTCGTGTGTAGACAGGGCTGAAGATTGTCTTTTCCTGGCTGACATCTACAGCTGGACATTATTGCAGTGAAACACAACTTTATTCTCCCTTTCAGGTTACCAGACACAGCTGAAGTACAAACACCAGGATGGCTCCTACAGCACATTTGGGCCACGTTATGGGCAACCAGGGAACACCTGGTAAGATTTCAGTACTGCTGAATTCTTTCTCTTCTCTTGTTTTAACCTGGAGCTTGCCCACTGTTAACAGGTGCTGATCATGAAGGGGCAGAGGCGAGGGGAGGAGCTGTAGAGCTGATGATGTGGGATAAGGCAACTATGAGAGCTGGTAGGGAAGGGAGATCTCCTTTAGTTCATATGCTAGAGGCCTGCAATTTTGGCTTAATAACCATTTACAGCCCCCTGATTCCCTGCTCAGCTCAGGTTAGAGAAGCCTAGAGGCTGTTCTAACTTGCTCCAGCTGGCCACTGTCCCCTGAGGACCATACATCAGCTAGGTGTCTCTAGAACACAGCACACTCCAGCCACTCACTCTCTGTACCAGGGGCTATGTGGAAGGTTGTGTAAAGGGGTCAGCCAAAGATTCCCCGGCTGGTGACTTGCTGGTAGTTTTAGCTCCCTTTGTGTTACCTGAGCAGGGTGCAGAGGTCAGAACAGGGCAGAGAATCCATCCCAAAGACCTGATTGTGGATACTTGTCCCTTCTGGAATTATATGTTCGATCCTCAGCTAGGAAAGTTTAGCCACCACTGCTCTCAGGATAAGGAGGAGGCTGGTAAGAGGGTGGAGCCATCCCAGCCCCTCAATGCTTAGTGCATGCCTTGCAGGGTAAACAAACAGGTTCTGCAGGGAGTGGCAGTGGGCAGCTCTGCAGGGGTTGCTCTTCCCTCTGCCACTATTAACTCTATTGCCCCAGTGTGGTGCTAGGAGGCGCTGTGCTGCAGGGAGCGAGGTGGGTGGCTCAGTAAGGCATATTGTCTCTCTGAGTGCTGACCCCAGTCTGATGCTAGGGGGCGCTGTGCTGCTGTTTTTATAATAAAATGCAGAGCCAGTGTCCTGGCCATTCCTGGTCACTGAAGATTGTGCGGGCTGTTCTCTCAAGGGCTCTGGACAACCACCTTCTACCCCTAAAGTGTGCCCTGGCTGTTCAAAACCGATGCAGGAAGATGGCTCACTTCCTGTCCTAAAGTGGGCAGTTTTGCTGTGCCCTGTCAGACGGCTGCTGAGTCTTTCCCCCAGGCTCTGCTGCATGTCAGTAGGTGGCTGAGTGAGATAATGGTTCCCTGGCCCATGGCCACCAGCTGTCCGGCCTCTGCTGCTTCCATTCAGGCTGGCGATGCCCCAGGACCCCGTCCCCTCTAGTGAGCACAGGGCATGGGTGGGAGCTCTCACTGCTGTCCACTCTGTCTCAGGCTGACGGCCTTCGTCCTCAAGTCCTTCGCACAGGCCCGCTCTCACATCTTCATCGAGGAGAAGCACATCCAGGACTCCCTGGCCTGGCTTGCTGGCAAGCAGAAGGACAACGGCTGCTTCCGCAGCTCCGGGACGCTCCTGAACAATGCCATAAAGGTGACGTATCCGCCCAGACAGCTTCCCATGGGCCTCATGGGACCCATACAAGACTCCAGTGACATGGAGAAAGCCTGCAACTACGCATGGGAATTGCACAGCCACTGCAGCACATGGGGCTGGAGCAGGGGGCTTGGAAATGTGGCAGATGGAATCTGCCAAGGGAGGCAAGAGCAGGGTAGAACCATACTGTACATGGAGTGACCATGGCTAGGGGAAAGAAGAGAGGCAGGTACATGGAAGCTACCACAGTGTGGGAAGAACAGGGATGTAGAACGCCCCGGGAGGAGGTGCCAGTGGGCGGGGTTTATGGGTTAATGTCTCTCTCTGTGGTTCCCTGCAGGGTGGGGTGGACGATGAGGTCACGCTCTCTGCCTACATCACCATCGCGCTGCTGGAGATTCCTCTGCCCATCACTGTACGTACCTGTAACCCCTCAAGCCACAAACAGAGCTGGGGACCCCTAAGTCACAGCCTCCCATCCCGAGAGAGAAGCCTTTAAAAAGGGGGAAATCTAGTCAGAAAAGACTTTAACTGGAGGTCCAAATCTGGAACTGGAATTTCCCTGCAGCTTCCCTTCCAGTCCAGGATGCTTGTTCTGTCTCATCTCTTATCCTCTTATATGATCTTTTTTAAAAAACTTTTCAGGCAGTGTTTGCTTGATCCTCTCTTACACACCTACAGCTTAGAGTTTTACAGATATTTAACACTTGGGTAAAAAACACTTAACCCCTTGGCAGTTGGCAGTAGCCAAATGGGTCCCCATCAAGGGCTGATTTCTGTTCTCCTTCAGTTAGGTCTGTCCACATCCAGAAACTGCACTGGTAAAAGTTTTATTATCAGGGAGCAACCAAAAAGACTATATCGGTGCAGTGAGTTCACACTGGGCCACTTGTGCCAGTGTGTTATGTTCATCTAGTATCAGGCCAGACTGGCAAAAGTGTGGCGCATTGTGGGTAGACATCCCAGTGTCCTCTGTGCCGCTTTCAGCGGCATTGCTTTGTGTGGAAATTTTGCTGCGTAGCTTTCGCTGTGCTTGTGGGAAATGTTCACTCAGCAGCGAGTGGGAAAAGGTAGCAAGTAGCAGGAACAGCTGTGGCTGTGGAGAATGTGCTAACTGTGTAAAAGCCAGGCGGGCTTCCCATCTTGGGACCCTTGGTTCAAAAGTGCTACCAGAGAATCTCTGTTAAAGGGAATGTTGCACTGTGGCACTGTAGTGGAAGGACCACTTACACTGGTTCTTCCAGTGAGCATGCACCTTTCACTGTGCTGATACAACTCCACTGACATGGGCTTATGCTGCTCCAGAAAAGGGAGTCAGTGTGCCCCCAAAAGTGGAGAATTTTTCTTGGTAGACAAGTTGAGTATGAACGTGTGCCAGGCTGTGCCCAGAAAAGATGAGTTCTGTAACTTGAGTCTAAACCAGGCCTTAGATGTGTGGTGCTACTGGCTGTGGTCAGACAAGACAAGTGGATGTGGCCCAACATGGACTGCTTGTTAACATTGTCCTGATGAAGTGGCAGTCAGTTCCCATCCACTGTCATTAGACTAACCTGATCCCCTGTATTTAACTAAGGAAAGTTGATGTCCTGATTAAGCCCTTCTCAGTTAGAAATAGTATAAACTCCAAGGCATTTTGTTTTCAGGCTTTCCTGTCTCAAAACCAGCTGAGCTCATTCCCTCCAGCTTCCCAGAGAGAACTTCTCTCTTAGCAGACACCAAGGACTAGGAAGGTTCAGATCAAAACAGTCTGAAAAAGTTTCAAGCCACTGAAAATGGGACTGTCTGCTGGACTTTCCATTCTCAGCCATTGATGAAAACAGATGAACTGCCCTGCTGTGTATGCACCTGTGCACATTGGCATCCCTTGGAATGTCATTACGGAAACGTCTGATTCCAAACTTTGCTTCTCAAATGTTCCTAAGTGAGGACCAACCACAGGACAAATTTAAAGGGCCAGATTCCACAATACGCCATCGCCATTCACCAAATATGAAGGGCTGGACTCATTGGTTCGCTCTGGATGCTTAGTGCCAGCCTAGTGATGCAAAGCAGCTGTAAATCAGCCACTGCACATTGCTGCAGTGGTGAAAGTGAGAGAGTGTCCCGGGGAATCTGGCTCTAAGCTATTGTTTAGAGTTACCCATGTGTCAGAAAGTCTGGAAAAAAATACTTCATAAAATAGAAAAAGTGCATATTGTTTCCTGCCTGTTGAGCTCACAGACTGAATTCACCTCCATGGTGACCTCCCCTCCCCCTCTCAGCCCATGTCTCTCTCCTCACACAGCACTCTGTGGTCCGTAATGCTCTGTTCTGTCTGGAGACGGCAGCAGAGCAGGGAGGAAACCACGTGTACACCAGGGCGCTACTGGCCTACGCCTTTGCCTTGGCTGGGAAGGAGGAGAAGCGCAGGGCACTGCTGGACTCGCTTGACAAGGAAGCTGTGAAAGAGGGTGAGAGTTCCCAATGGTCCCTTCTCCTGCATCCCAGACCCCTGGCCCTACCTCCTCAACTTGTAAGGTGACCATGTATTGAGAATCATATACAGGGGCTCAGAGGGGAAACCACAGCAGAGGAGTGTTACGAGGGGCCAGCACCAAGTGGGAGAACGTTATTTGACATGAAAAAAACAGATTGAGAGAGAGGCAGCCCAGGCAGATTTCTGACCTCACAGCATGTTGTATCCCTGCCCTTTTAAGGACTCCTTGTTCTTTTAAACTGGGTCATTGATTGCACCCTTCAGTATACAACCTGCCCATTAGGTAAAATGTCAACATTCCCTTTTCATTTATCTCTCTTGCCCTTTCCCTTGTCCCTGCCTTCCCTCCATTTGCCTCCTTCCTCTACTCCGAGCTTGTTAGCTTTTCCTCTGTTTGTTTCAGTCCGTTTCCCCCTTTTCTATACTGTGAAATAACTGGTCTCTCCTTTCTTTTCCTCCTGCTCTCTTCCTCCTTCCCCCAAGTCTCCAAATCTCTCTCCTCCCTCCTGCTTCCCACACCAAAAGCTCTCACATACTCCCTACTTCCCAGCCCACAGATTCACAGGCATATTGTCCTGCTGCCTTACACCCCACAAATCTCTCTCTCCCCAGACACACACTGCAGCCTGCTTCAGGCACAAACTAATGCACAAGCACATGCAGGGTTGCCCCAGGATCCACCCACACACACAGGCTCCTTCTCCCCCACCCAAAAGCCATTCTCACACACACATGCAGAGGCTGCCCCCAACCGTAGTGAACATGGGACTTGTTATGCAGGGTCCCGGCACATGCAAACTCTAAGTTCCCTTCCTATCACATCAGACACCTGGGTTGTCTGTCCCCTGCCCCAGCCCCACAAACACAGAGCCTCAGCCCCACACTCATAGGCCTCATGCAGGTGAGGAAACTCACTGTGTTAGAAAATGCATTAGTTGACATACTGCTAAAGACAACTCAGCACCTTGTCCCAGAATCATAGAATTATAGAATATCAGCGTTGGAAGGGACCTCAGGGGGTCATTTAGTCTAACCCCCCTGCTCAAAGCAAGACCAATTTCCAACTAAATCATCTCAGACAGGGTTTTGTCAAGCCTGACTTTAAAATCCTCTAAGGAAGGAGATTCCATCACCTCCATAGGTAACCCATTACAGTGCTTCACTACCCTCCTAGTGAAAAAGTTTTTCCTAATAGCCAACCTAAACCTCCCCCACTGCAACTTGAGACCATTACTCCTTGTTCTGACATCAGGTACCACTGAGAACAGTCTAGATCCATCCTCTTTGGAACCCCCTTTCAGGTAGTTGAAAGCAGCTATCAAATCCCCCCTCATTCTTCTCTTCTGCAGACTGAACAATCCCAGTTCCCTCAGCCTCTCCTCATAAGTCATGTGCTCCATCCCTATAATCATTTTTGTTGCCCTCTGCTGGACTCTTCCCAATTTTTCCACATCCTTCTTGTAGTGTGGGGCCCAAAACTGGACACAGTACTCCAGATGAGGCCTCACCAATGTTGAATAGAGGGGAATGATCATATCCCTTGATCTGCTGGCAGATCTAGACAGAGTTAGGTGGGGTGAAAAACGGCAGCTGGTCATGGCCAACTCAATCACATTAGCCGCCTGTGGCTCACCTGAGGGCACCCCATAGCCTAAATTTACAAACAGCAAATGAATTTATAAGCCCAGGCATCCCTGTCTGTTCTAGGTGCTGAGTCATATTTACCAGCATGCTGCTTAATGCATTTTCTCTTCTAACACGTAGCATTTCCCCAGGGTAGATGGACCTTCAGGCCTTGTCTACACACAAAAGTCATTCTTCTGTATCTGTACTGGTATAATTAAAGTGGTACGACTCCCGCAGTGTGGACGCAGTTATAGCAGTGTGAAGGTGTTCATACCAATAGAACTGTTCCCGTACAGCCCTACCGGTACAAGGCATCTTTATGCTGGTATGACCATGCCCAGACTACAGGTATCAGTAGAAAACTCACAGCCCTAACCAAAATAGTTGTAGTGGCACAAAATCTGTGTGTTGGCCAGGTCTTAGAGGCATCTTCTCTCCTTTCCACCCTCCTTGAGTGTCTCTCTCCTCCCTCCCACCCATGTGTGCAGATTATCCCCCTCCCTTTCCTGCCCTCCTCCCTAGGATCTCTCACTCAAGATTTTTCTTTCCTTCTCCTCTGGTTTCTTCTTCCCTCTCCCTCTCCCCACATCTTTGGGTCCAGGCCGTCCCTACTCTTCTCTTCCGCTTTGCCTCAGGAGGATTCCTGTCCCCACACCCCCCAGGACTGTCACCCATTTTAAGAAGCCTGGTGCAGGGGGCGGAAGCCTCTCAGTGGCATCTAGCTTCCTGCACCCACCGCTCCCAGGCTCTGGTGGCTACAGCAGCCCAGGAGTGGGCCGGCACCGAGAGCAGCTCAGGGAGCAGCAGGTGAGGCAGAGGATGGTTTGGTCCAAGGGGCATTACATGGAGAGAAGTATCAAGGGGGCACATTTCAGGATTCTGGGAGATGCCTTACAACTCCCCAGACATAGGGGTCATCACCAGGGAGGAGAGAGTTGGGGCCTGGGTCTCCTTTCCCGAGGGCAAGTTCCTGTGGGAACAGTTTGATGGTGGCTCTTTTTTAAGGTGCTGAAATATTAATGTAAAGACAAAGGGAACTTTTTAAAAACATGAGCTGGGGCCAGAGCTGCCGGTGCCTGACTTTGCAGCGACACAGGTGTATCTGTGGGGTCCCCGACACATCTCAGTGCTGTGAGTGAGCATATCCTGAAACCCTGACCAAATGGTACCATTCCCACTGAGCAATAGCACAGCTCTGCGCATATCTTAGCTGGCTCTGCTCCGTTCCTCACTCCAAGCACTGCTCCTCGCTCTGGATACTCGTTCCATGGGAACGATGGCCCCTGGTCAGCACAGAGTGATGTCTGCTCCCTACAGCAAGAGACAAATAAAGAGGAGAAGCCTGATCTTTGGACTGATAAAATGAAAAAACAGATCATTCCAGGGGGCCCCAAATTAAGGTCCTGGTGTCCCAGGAAATCCCAGGAAGAACTGGGCCTGTACTGGTAAGAGAAGGACTTATGGGCTGTTCACCCTGCTGGAGTTGGGTGCGACCGTCACTGCTGTAACCCTTCGGCCTTGAGTGCCTGAGGCCACTTAGCAACCTCACACTTTTTGGATCAAAGAGCCCAATAAAGGCTGCTACTGTCCATTCCTGGGATGTCCCTTCATAAGATAAAGGGGACGTAGACACAGAGGTGGCAGCCTGATTAGTCACTGAGTGTTCGTACCAGAAGGTTTGTGTAAATCCACTAGACCATCAAGTGAGGGACTATTTAATCCTTTCACGTCTCATGTCAATATGCCAGACGAGCACGGGGAGGCTCTGTTCTCCCACTTGCAGCAGCAGCAGGTCAATAACCCCCTTAGAAATGGCATATACTAAGTAAGCATCTATATATCCTTCTCTCCTGCCCTCCCACTCCCTTCTCCCGCTGCAGATGGCTCCATTCACTGGCAGAGGCCCGGGAAGGAGCAGAAAGCCGAGCTCCCATTCTACCAGCCCCGTGCTCCTTCTGCTGAGGTGGAGATGACGGCCTATGTGCTCCTCACTTACCTCACCACGCAGCCAGCACCATCCCAAGATGACCTGTCATTAGCAACTCAAATTGCAAAGTGGATCAGCAAGCAGCAGAATCCCAACGGGGGCTTCTCCTCCACCCAGGTGAGCTGTTCCCATCCCCAGCCTCAGACACCCAGGGCAGGAGGGAGAGGCAGACAGGAGAGGGCAGGAGACAGACAAGCAACCTGGGGGATGGAGGAGGCTGCCCTGGGGACAGGGAAGCGGTGGCAGCCCCCTGGCTGTATAGTTAAGTTTAGATCAGGGGATAGTCACAGCATGGAGTATGGCTGCATCAGATACCCACAGGCCCAGAAGGACTAATGAGTTAGAAGACTGGACAAGTGATGCTGCTGTTTATGGAGAACAGAAGAGTCACCCTGAGCACTCACAAGTTAGTGCAGTGCCATCTCTAGCTCCCCCCAGCACTGACCCCATCCAGCCGGCCAATTCAGCTCAGGAGCAGAGGCCTCCCCAGAGACGCAGCAGCAGCCAGTCACTGCCGGACATAACCAGAAAGGGAAGGAGGAGAGCACCATTCTGAGTGACAACCAAATGGGAGGTGCCACCTCAGCCGTTGAGCAGGTGCAGACCATGCTGGTGCCTGGAGGCTGGGACCTCAGGGAGTGACCTCTCTAGACAGGACCAATCATTTGCCCCATGCTCCACCATTACCTTGGTTGCTTTGATGCCCACAGGGCTGAAAGACTTTCTCATACTCCATTATTGAGCCTCCTGGCTGCCTCACCAGGGTCCTCTCTGAGCTACAGGCAGCTCCCATTTCACCTGGTCCTGAACTGTCCCTTTGGGTGGGTCCTTCAGGGAAGGGTGGTGGCATCTTCCCTCAGATGCCTGTGGTGAAGTGTCAGAGATACCGAGGCCTAGGTTCCCTAAGGTACTTAGACACTTGGCTGCTTTCAGTGGGAGAAAGGTGCTTAAATATGTATGATGATCTGGACCCAAGGGAATAGAGTGAATGGCTTGTGGGAGTGAGGAGTGGAAATGGGAAAATCAAGGCACTGCTGTGTAGGAAGAGCAGGTGGAGTGAAGGCTCTGGGTCCATACAAATAGCTCATTCATCCCCTTGGGCACCTGGGCCCTTCTCTTGTCTGGCAGGACACAGTGGTGGCACTCCAGGCGCTGTCCCAATATGGAGTCTCCGCCTATGCCAAGAGCGGAGGAGCATCCACAGTGACTCTGCAATCCACAGGGAACTTCCAGTCCCAATTCCAGGTGGATCACACGAACCGTCTGCTGCTCCAGCGTATGGCACTGCCAGAGGTGCCAGGGGACTACAGCATAGGGGTGACAGGAGAAGGATGTGTCTACGTGCAGGTGAGGGATTCTGGGGAAGGTTGAGAGGGAGAGGCTGCCGCTGAGGGGAGCCCGTCTCATTCCCACTGGAGATGGGAAGATGGGGTGGATTGGGGAGGGAGGGAAGGAAAAGAGAAGAAGAGATGGGAGAGAGGAGGAGAAAATAGGAAAGAGGTGTGAGGAGGAGAGAGAGTTGACAGAGAGATTTGGGGAACGGGGAGAGAGAGAGAAGAGATAAAGGAAAGAATGAAACTGAGCAGAGAGAAGGAGATTGAGGAGATGGACGGATGAAGACACACAGAGAACCGTGTATTCTCTTTCAGACCAGCCTGAGGTACAATGTGTTCCCCAAGCTGGACGATGCACCATTCGCGCTGGAGGTGCACACAGTCCCTGAGATATGTGACAGCGCCAAGGCTCAAAGGACCTTTAACATCGCCATAAACATCAGGTAACTCCCCCTCACAGGGCCAGACCTCCCAGAGCAGCCCTAGGGCAGGGGACAAGTCATTTCAGTGGTGAGAGGAGCCCCCAGAAAAGTTGATACAAATCAATATTTTTCCAAAAATTAAATCCCATGATATTTTCTTAATTGCAATTGCTCTTTTCAATGTCAATCAGATTTTGTATTTCTGTGTTGCTGGCTCTTTACTTTCTCCTGCTAAATTGTTAGAGTGATTGTTCTGAGCTTGTTTCCCTGAGGCTGAAAAAGACAAGTCAGCATCTTAGTAACATCCTTAGTGTGAGAGCAACACAAACTCAGACATAAAACTGCCCAGACAGTAACCCGTCCTGTACCTGCAACGACCACCACCTTCCTACAGAGTGAACTACCCCAGTCACAGGAGCTGAATGCTTTGACCCGGCCATTCTCCTTCACCAGGATTTACAGGCCGAGTTCAATCAGACTTGTGCTCCTAAATCATTTCAGTGGTTTTACAATACCCACCCTTAGACACTAAAAGATGGGCTTCGGAGCCTAAGGACAAGTCTACACTTAAAACACCGCTGTAGCACTTGAATGAACTCACTCTACACTGACAGCAGAGAGCTCTCCCATCGGCGTAGTTATTCCACCTCCCCGAGAGGCACTAGCTATGTTGACGGGAAACTTTCTCACTAACTGGCTTTGTCCACATGGGGGGGGGGGTTAGATCCGTATAACTACATCACTTGGGTTGTGATTTTTCACACCCTAGAGTGACATAGGTGTAGGTCTGTAGTGTAGACCAGACCTAACTTTAAGCTCCTATTTTTGAAAGTGAGTATCAAAAAGCTCACAATGACTTAGCTAGTGTATTGAAATAATAACTTCCTAGTGCTAACACGGAACCAGTTTGGATCTGAACTGACAGAGATTTTATGCCACTAAGGGAGAATTTTTTACAAAAAATACAGTTTATATATCCTATTTTCAGGGCTCCTAAGAGGGTAAGGGGCATCCTCTTATTCCTGTTCTTTCAGTTTGCTTGCTGCTTCCATTAGTATCCAGTACATGGCATTTGTGTATAACAAATTTCTTCAATTCTTTTCTTATTGGAGGCCGTTTAAGTTTGATTCATTTCAAGGACTGTATTTCATTTTTAGCCCCTACTGTCAATTAGGATCCCTGCTTTTAAGCAATTTCTGTCACTTTCCCAGGTTATACCCTACTTTATATCTTCTAACATTTCTTCTTCCTTGTGCCAGATAATTCCTATTACTGTTAGACCACAGCAATTATTTACAATGAAAACCAACAAAAAATCCCTTATAAGCTTCCCAATTTGGAGGACATGCTCCACACATTCTTGTATTGTACATAAGCATTTCACATTATGTATTAGAACAAGAGACATTTTCAATGTATAGAATGTTGCAAGTTTGAATTTAATAATGATTCAAGATTGTCAAATAACAAGCTCAAATGAGATTATTTAACCAAAGATTAATACAGCTGTGTACAGAATACAGAAAGAAGGTCCATCTTGCCCCATATCCTGTTTTACAACACTGGCTGGTACCAGATGCTTCAGAGGGAATGAACAGAACAGGGCAATTTTTGAATGATCCACCCCTTTTGTCCAGGCCCAACTTCTGGTGGTCAGATTTAGGAACACCCAAGAGCATGAGGTTGTGTCATTGACCATCTTGGCTAATAGCCACTGATGGCCCTATCCTCCATGAACTTACCTAATTCTTTTTTGAACCCTGTTATATTTTGGTCTTCTCAACATCACCTGGTAACGAGTTCCACAGATTGACTGCGCATTGTTTGAAGAAGTACTTCCTTTTGTTTGTTTAAAGTTTGCTGCCCATTCAATTCATTGGGTAATTCCTGGTTCTTTTGTTATGTGAAGGGCTAAATAACACTTCCTTATTCACTTTCCCCACATCATTTATGATTTTATAGACCTCAGTTATATCTCCCCATTAGTCATCTCTTTTCTAAGCTGAACACTTCCAGTCTTTCTAATCTTTTCTCATACGGAAGCCGTTCCATACACTTAAATCATTTTTGTGGCCTTTCTCTGTATTTTTTCTAATATATCTTCTTTGAGATTGGGCAACCAGAACTGCATGCAGTATTTAAGATGTGGCATAAAATGGATTTATACAGTGGCATTATGTTTTCTGTCTTAATATCTATCCCATTCCTAACATTCTGTTCCCTAACATTCTGTTAGCTTTTCTGAAGGCTGCTACACACTGAACAGATTTTTTTTCAGTGTCTCCAAGATCTTTTTCATGAGTGGTAACTGCTAATTTAGACTCCATCATTTTATATGTTAGTTGGGATCATGTCTTCCAATGTGCATTACTTTGCATTTATCAACACTGAATTTCTATCTGCCATTTTTTTTGCCCAGTCTCCCAGTTTTGTGAGATCCCTTTGTAACTCCTGGCAGTCAGCCTTGGACTTAACTATCCTGAATAATTTTGTATTATCTGAAAAGCTTGCCACCTCACTGTTTACCCCTTTTTTCCAAATCATTCGTGAATATATTGAACAGCACAGGTCCCAGGACAAATCCCTGTGGGACACTGCTATTTACCTCTCTCCATTCTGAAAACTGATCATTTATTCCTGCCTTTTGTTTCTTGTCCTTTAACCAGTTACTGATCCATGAGAGAGCCTCAGTCTTATCCCATGACACCTTAAGTTGCTTAAGAGCTTTTGGTGAGGGACCTTGTCAAAGGCTTTCTGAAAGTCCAAGAACACTATATCCACTGAATCACCCTTGTCCATGTGCTTGTTGACCCCTCTCAAAGAATTCTAATGGATTGGTGAGGCATGATTTCCCTTTACAAAAGCCACATTGACTCTTCCCCAACAAATCATGTTCATCTATTTTTGATAAGTCTGTTCTTTACTATAGTTTACCTGATACTGAAATTAATTTTACCAGTCTATAATTGCCAGGATCGCCAATGGAGCCTTTTTTAAAAATTGGCATTACTTTAGCTATCCGCCAGTCATCTGGTACAGAGGCTGGTTTAAACAATAGATTACATATCACAGTTAGTAGTTCTGCAATGTCCTATTTGAGTTCCTTCAGAACTCTTCAGTGAATACCATCTGGTTCTGGTGATTATTTACTGCTTAATCTACCTATTTATTCCAAAGCCTCCTCCATTAAATTCTCAGACTGAGACAGTTCCTCAGATTTGTCACCCAGGAAGAATTGCACAAGTGTAAGAATCTCCCTCACATCCTCTGCAGTCAAGACCAATGCAAATAATTCATTCAGCTTCTCCACAATGTCTTTGGGAATAAAGGGAAACAAGAAAACTTTTTATTAATACATTAGAAGCAAGAGGAAGACCAAGGACAGGGAAGGTTGACTGCTCAGTGAGGAGCAGGGCCAGCGCTTCCATTTAGGCAACCTAGGTGGTCGCCTAGGGCGCCAGGATTTGGGGGGATGGCATTTTGCCGGGAGGGCAGCAGGCTGCTTCGGTGGACCTCCTACAAGCTTGCCTGCAGAAGGTCCGCTGGTCCCGTGGCTCCAGTGAAGCATCCGCAGGCATGCCTGTGGCAGGTCTACCGAAGCCGCGGGACCAGCGGACCCTCCGGAGGGACGCCTGCAGCCGGTCCACTGAAGCCACAGGACCAGCAGACCCTCCGCAGGAACGCCTGCGGGAGGTCCACCGGAGCTGCAGGACTGGCGAGCGGCAGAGCACCCCCTGCGGCATGCCGCCGTGCTTGGGGCGGCAAAATGGCTAGAGCCAGCCCTGCGCCTAGGGTGCCAAAAACCCTGGCGCTGCTCCTGGAGAGGAGGGAGAAGCAGTAACAGGAAACTTGGAAATGGCAGAGATGCTTAATGACTTCTTTGTTTCAGTCTTCACTGAGAAGTCTGAAGGAATGCCTAACATAGTGAATGCTTATGGGAAGGGGGTAGGTTTAGAAGATAAAATAAAAAAAGAACAAGTAAAAAATCACTTAGAAAAGTTAGATGCCTGCAAGTCACCCGGGCCTGATGAAACGCATCCTAGAATACTCAAGGAGCTAATAGAGGCGGTATCTGAGCCTCTAGCTATTATCTTTGGAAAATAATGGGAGACAGGAGAGATTCCAGAAGACTGGAAAAGGGCAAATATAGTGCCCATCTTTAAAAAGGGAAATAAAAACAACCCAGGAAACTATAGAGTAGTTAGTTTAACTTCTGTGCCAGGGAAGATAATAGAGCAAGTAATTAAGGAAATCATCCGCAAACACTTGGAAGGTGGTAAGGTGATAGGGAATAGCCAGCATGGATTTGTAAAGAATAAATCATGTCAAACCAATCTGATAGCTTTCTTTGATAGGATAACAAGTCTTGTGGATAAGGGAGAAGCGGTGGATGTGGTATACCTAGACTTTAGTAAGGCATTTGATACGGTCTCACATGATATTCTTATTGATAAACTAGGCAAATACAATTTAGATGGGGCTACTATAAGATGGGTGCGTAACTGGCTGGATAACCGTACTCAGAGTAGTTATTAAAGGCTTTCAATCCTGCTGGAAAGGTATAACAAGTGGGATTCCACAGGGGTCTGTTTTGGGACCAGCTCTGTTCAATATCTTCATCAACAACTCATGTTGGCATAGAAAGTACGCTTATTAAGTTTGTAAAAGCAGCAAAGAGTCCTGTGGCACCTTATAGACTAACAGACGTTTTGCAGCATGAGCTTTTGTGAGTGAAAACCCACTTCGTCGGATGCATGTTATTAAGTTTGCAAATGATACCAAACTGGGAGGGATTGCAACTGCTTTGGAGGACAGGGTCATAATTCAAAATGATCTGGACAAATTGGAGAAATGGTCTGAGGTAAACCGGAAGAAGTTTAATAAAGACAAATGCAAAGTGCTCCACTTAGAAAGGAACAATCAGTTTCACACATACAGAATGGGAAGAGACTGTCTAGGAAGGAGTACGGCAGAAAGGGATCTAGGGGTTATAGTGGACCACAAGCTAAATATGAGTCATCAGTGTGATGCTGTTGCAAAAAAAGCAAACATGATTCTGGGATGCATTAACAGGGGTGTTGTGAGCAAGACACGAGAAGTCATTCTTCTGCTCTACTCTTCATTGGTTAGGCCTCAGCTAGAATATTGTGTCCAGTTCTGGGTACCGCATTTCAAGAAAGATGTGGAGAAATTGGAGAGGGTCCAGAGAAGAGCAACAAGAATGATTAAAGGTCTTGAGGACATGACCTATGAAAGAAGGCTGAAAGAATTGGGTTTGTTTAGTTTGGAAAAGAGAAGACTGAGAGGGGGACATGATAGCAGTTGTCGGGTATCTAAAAGAGTGTCATCAGGAGGAGGGAGAAAACTTGTTCACCTTAGCCTCTAAGGATAAAACAAGAAGCAATGTGCTTAAACTGCAGCAAGGGCGGTTTAGGTTGGACATTAGGAAAAAGTTCCTAACTGTCAGTGTGGTTAAACATTGGAATAAATTGCCTATGGAGGTTGTGGAATCTCCATCTCTGGAGCTATTTAAGCGTAGGTTAGATAAATGTCCATCGGGGATGATCTAGACAGTATTTGGTCCTGCCATGAGAGCAGGGGACTGGACTCGATGACCTCTCAAGGTCCCTTCCAGTCCTAGAGTCTATGAATCTATGAATCCTTTTTTTCCTTGAATGCTCCTTTACCTTGATTGTCCAGTGGCCCCACTGATGTTTGTCAGGTTTCCTGCTTCTGATGTACTTTAAAAAATTGCTCTTAGTTTTTAGGCCTTTTGCTAGTTGCTCTTCAGATTCTTTTTTGGCCTCCCCAATTTTACTTCTACGTTTGATTTGCCATAGTTTGTTCTTTTCTATTTTCCTCTGTCAATTTGATTTCCAGTTTTTAAAAGATGTTCTTTTATTCTCTAACAACCTCTTTCACTCTGTTGTTTAGCCACAATGGCACTTTTTTGGTCCTCTTACTTTTTTTTATTTGGGATATACATATAATTTGAGCCTCTATTATGGTGTTTTTAAAAAATTGCAGGCATTTCACTCTTGTAACTCACGGTCTCTATTCAAGTCAGGTGGTCAGTAGCATATTCCTACTGCTATACTCTTATTATTCAAACATGGAATTTATATCCACAGGGATTCTATGGTACAGTTTGTTTCATTAAAGATTTTTACTATATTTGACTGTTTTCTTTCACATATATTCCCTTCTTCTGTACCTTGTGAAATGCTGAGAGTGTTCATTCCCAAATTAACTTTCCAACCCTCTTTTCTTTTATACAATATGAGATAAAGAAACTTCTTTTTGGAGGGAAAAGTACTTTCCCATGATTATTTTTGCCATATGTTCTGTTTTCCTAGTTACTGATGGAATTTCATTTATGGGCCTCCATTTACCTGACTGAGTAAAAAGGAATTTCTTATCCAGCCATTATTACTAACAGCTGTAACAACTGAAAGTTCTTAATGAATTAAAAACATGTTCAATGGGCCATTATTCCATCCATTAGAGAACCCATCTGTAACAACAAATACCTCTTATCAATCACAGAACATAACGGGATCATAAGCATCCCTTATTAATTGCTCAGGTTTGTTTATGAGAACATACTTCTGTAGATAACTTTCAGTAGTTTTGAGGAGTTCCCTTCCCTGGCTGTCTGGGCTATATTAGTGAAATCGGGGTAAAAAACAGGGTAAACAATTGCCCTAATTCCATCATCTTCCCTTCACCATTAGGTTAGTTTCAATATGTATTTGGCAATAATTATATAGATACACAAAATGAAAAGGCTTTTGGTTAGTATATAAAACTATTACGAGAGTTTAACATACAAAAATCATAAAAGGTTAATATTTACTAGCAAGAAGAATGTTCAGCTTCTAATTTGGGGTGAAAGATTGTGGTTTGGATTTCTTGGGGAAATGGGTAGTTTGACCTTCAGTCTTACAGCCACACTTCTGGTTCGTTTAACTTACAGCTTCCCCACCCATCTCTTGATCCACTCAATGTGCAGTGGGCCACTTTGCATAGGAAAGCAGGGAATGACCCTTTCTTGATAACTTGGAGTTCTTTTTAGCTAGATTAGGAGGGAGAAAGAGGTTTTGTCCATATGCAAATAATGAGAGATTCTTTTCTAGGCGATTAACAATACTCTCATTAGCCATTTTAGTTTCTCTTCTTGGGGAGAGCAACTCCTGACCTTGGCTGAAGTGTGAATCCATAGACAAAGGGTCTCACCTGATGTGAACTATTCCTAAGAGCATCCTATTTTGGGATAAATGGAGGTGAAAAGCTTCTCTCATTTTTGAGAGCCGGAAGTAATCATTACTTATTAATCATTCAAACCAGGCCTGTTCTATATGTCCCTTACAGTTCCTACTAAACAGTTTGCAGAAACAGCACCTTCACTTCCAGGATTTTGTTTTTCTGTCTAAAAGTTCTGTCAAATTCAAATAGGATCCCCTAGCCGTAGTGGCATTTAGAAACATGAGTCTTTATAACTTAGTTCATCACAAACTGCAATCTAAAGTAGCAATAACACCAATATTTACATTGGTTCTACAATCCCTCAACCCTATTTTAAATCAATAATTTAAAAAGAAACAAGTGTTTTAAATCCTGATTTAAATTGTTCCCTCCTCCTCCTGCCACCAATGATGGGAGTAATTTAACTAAACCCCTTATTGGAAAGGATGCCGTCTTGTTTCAGGGACTTTCAACAAACTTCCACTGCTCCAAGGGCAGGACTGAGGGGCACTGGCAGAGCTCTGTGGGAGCCCAGGACTGGGATAGCAGCGGCACTGGACTGCGGAACAAGAATGACAGGTAGTGGCAGAGCAGGGAGCCAGGGACCAGGACTGGACTAGCAGGAGCCAGGCAGGGTGGAAGGTGCTGCAGGTCAGGATTGAGGTGCATCAGCTCCGTGCTGAGATGTATTAAACCTTGTTTTGTTTCCCGCTTGGTCTCCCAGTTACACAGGGAAACGCCCCGTCTCCAACATGGTCATCGTTGATGTTAAGATGCTTTCAGGATTCATCCCTATGAAGTCATCAGTGAGGAAGGTAACGGTCTGTTCTGTGTATGGGTTGCAGCCCCCCAGGGTTATCTGCCCCATAACCCAATGGAGTCTAGTTCCCCACAACCCCAGCCTCACCCAGTGGGCATCTAGGACCCCTTGATTCCAACCCCACTTCAGGGATATCTGGCCCCAGTCAGTTCCAAACCCCAACCCCTCACTTTACTGGTGCAACCTGACCCCTCCTTAGTCCCTTCTCCAGTATCAGGCCACCCCCTTTGTCTCCGTCTCTCTGATCCCATCTCTTCTTTCTGACCCTCCCTTAATTCCCCACGCCCTCCCCATCCCATCCCATCCCATTCCCCTGAGCGCCCACTCAGAAACTCCCTGATAAATTGTTACACATGAGGGGAGCAGGCCTGTCTGGAGGCACCTCACAGTCTCCCCTGGAGGGGGCAGTGCTCCTGTAAGGGGAAGTCAGGCTCTGCTTGTGGGGTGCTTGGGAGAGAGAGTGATGAGCCCCCACCTCCCTGCATCCCTCTCTTCTCCCACAGCTTTAACACCTCCCCACCCCCCACACACTGCAACTCCTGAGCCCACCCTGGCCCTGCATCTCCTCAGGGAGACTCAGACATTGGGAGGTGTCCCTTGAGGGGCCCTGAGGTGTGATGGCATCAAACTAATGATGCCTGTGAGCAGCACAGGGGAAGCAGTGCCCACAGCCTCAGCCCTTCCCTCAGGGGATGAGTCAGACACTGCACTGATGCTGCCCTTGATTGTGGCCTAGCCCCACAGGTCTCAAACCGTGGTACTTCACATCTCAGTCCACTAGGTGGGTAGGGCCATACATAGGTGGTGCACGAACTCCCCCATTCGAGGACCCCCCCCCCCACTCAAGGCTCTATCCCTGCCCTGCTCCTTCTGCCTGAGGCCCCACCCTCATGCCCCCACACTCTCACCCACTGGGGCCAGAAGAGCCCTGAGCCCCTCACCACAGACCGAGGAACCCCAGCTGGCCTGGCCAAGCAGCCCCAATCCCTGGCTCTGGAGGAGCTCTGAGCCCTGCTGTGGCCCAGCCCCTGGGCTGCGGCTGGGCACATTAGCAGAGGTTTGGGGAGGCTCAGCCTCTCCCAGCTGCATTACGCACTGCCCCTGGGGCCATAGTACAGATTTTGCCTCTTCCTTTAAAGCAGCAGTCAGAGGCACCAACTTGCTGGCTTCCCTGAGGGCACTTGACCCCTGCTGTGCCCCAGGCCCTGCCTATACTTGCCCCTTTCCCCCGAGGACTGCCCCCACACTGCCTCTTCCATCCCCATTCCACCTCCTTCCCCAAGCACACCCTGCCCTTGCTCTGCCTCTTCCTGCCCCTGTTTCTCTCACTCCCTCCCAGAGCCTCCTGCACACCACTGAACAGCTGACCACTGATGGGCAGGAGATGCTGAGGGGGAGGGAGAGGAGCTGATCAGTGGGCCACCATTGGGTGCTGAGCACCCACTTTTTTTTCCATGGGTTCTCCAGCCCCAGAGCACCCACAGTCAGTGCCTATGGCACCAGCAAAGAACCACAGAGCTATAGGCTAGAGCCCTGTGTGGGACTAGTGTAGAGCTCTGCAGTGGGATTGGGATCCCGCAGGACCCGTTGCCATAATAGCCGGAGCGGGTGGGAGCAGGATTAAAAAATAGTCCCATGCAGGACTCTATTGTAGGAATGGGAGGGAGCACAAGAGGTCATCCTATGAGGAAGTTTCAGCTGCCTGTGAGGAAGCAGGACCATGTAAACCTAGCTCAACCCTGATAGGTGTCTGTCTAACCTGTCCTTAAAAATGTCCAGTAATGGGAAATCACAGCCTCCCCTAGAAGCCTGTGCCAGAGCTTAATTGTCATTACAGTTAGGTTAGATTTAGGACAAATTTTCTAACTCTCCGTTGCTGCAGATTAAGCCCATTATTTCTTGTCATACCTTCAGTGGACATGGAGAGCAATTGATCACCATCCTCTTTATAACAACCCTTTAAAGTATTCAAATATGTTATCAGGTCCTTCTTCGGCCTTCTTCTCTCAAGACTAGACATGCCCAGAGTTTTTCTCTTTCCACATAGGTCAGGTCTTCTACATTTTTTATCATTTTTGTTGCTGTTCTCCCTCTAATTTATCCACACCTTTGCTGAAGTGTTGTGCCCAGAAGTGGACACAGTATTCCAGCTGAGGCCTTACCAATGCCAAGTAGGGTGGTATAATTACATACCATCTCTTACATATGACATGACTGTTAATGTACCCCAGAATGATATTAGCCTTTTTCACAACTGCATCACATTGCTGACTTATATTAAATTTGAGATCCTCTCTAACCCACAAACACTTTTCAGCAGAACTACCCCCAGCCATTTATTCCTCATTTTGTAGTTGTGCATTTCATTTTTCCTTCTCAAGTGTAGTATGTTGTACTTGTCTTCACTGAATTTCATCTTCTTGTTTTTGGACCAATTCTCTAATTTGGCAAGATGGTTTTAAATTCTAATCCTGTCCAAAGTGCTTACAGCCCCTCTCAGCTAGTATCATGCACAGATTTTAGAGGCATGCTCTCCACTCTATTATCCAAGTGATTAACGATCATGTTGAGTAGTACCAGACCCAGGACTGACCACTGCAGGACCCTACTAGATGCATCTTAGCAGTCTAACAGCAAACCGTGGATGACTGCCCTTTGAGTACAGTCTTTCAACCACTTGCGCATCCAGCTTATAATAATTTCTTTTAGGACACGTTTCTCTGATTTCCTTATGAGAATGTCAGGTGGGACTGTGTCAGAAGCCTTATTAAAATCAAGATATTTGGTGACTACTGCTTTCCTATCCCTCCCTGCCCCCACTATCCACTAGTCCAGTAACCCTCTCAGAGAAGAAAGTGAGGTTGGTTTGGCATGATTTGTTCTTGACAAATCCATGCTGGATTTATCTTGTAATCCTGTTCCATTTTAGGGCTTTACAAGTTGACTGTTTAATAATTTCTTTGGCTATCTTTCCTGGTATGAATGTTAGTCTGACTGGTCTATGAATTCCTGGGTCTGCTTTGTTCCCATTTTTAAAGATAGATACTCTGTTTCCCTGCCTCCAATCCCCTGGGAAATCACCCGTCCTCAGGAGATCTCAAAGATAATTGCTAACAGCTCTGGGATTGCTTCAGCATCCCATTCCTTAGGGTTCTGGGGTGATTCGAAGGGGGTTCAGTGACATCCTGCTTCTCTCCCTTGGCCGCTGGCAGCTGGAAGGACATCACCACATCCATCACACAGAACTGAGCACCAATCACGTGCTGCTGTACATGGAGCAGGTGAGCACTCACAGGGGATGGGATGGGCCAGGGAGAGTCACCCCCTGACATACCTTTGATAGAGGCACTGAGTGGGGATCTCTCAGGCGTTGGCCAGGGAAAACAAACCCATGTATTCCTGCGCAGCTGCTGCTGCTGCTCCCCAGCATTTCTGTGCAGCTTTTCCTGCTCCTCCCAACATATAGAGCTGGGACACTGTTCTCCCCACAGCCTATGGGAACCAGAGAGAGCAGCTTGTACCTGGGGGAGGGGGATTGGGATGGCAGGGCTTCTCTCTTCTACCTCAGAGCCTGAATCCCTGCCAGGCCCTGCAACCAAGGGGGGCAGATGCTGGGCCTGCAGGATCATGATGGGGGAACAATGGAGGGACACGGGGTAGATGGGGAAGGAGACGGTGAGGTGCCTCAGAGTTGCCTCCTGAGTCTCATCTGTTTTCCCTCCGACTCCAGGTAAGCAATGTGACTCAGAGCTTCTCCTTCGCGGTGGAGCAGGACTTCCCCATACAGAGCCTGAAGCCGGCACTGGTGAAAGTCTATGATTACTACGAGACAGGTGTGTGTGGGGGCAGGGCTGAGGGGAACGTTAGCTCCCGTGGGCCTGTCACAGGGAGGGGAGAGGCCACAATCAGAGCCACAGGGGGACTCGCTGGGCTCAGGATTGTGTTTGGCCTCGTTCTCTCGATGATCCACCTCCCCACCTTCGTGCTGCCTCCTGAGGGTAGGGACAGGCCTCGGGCTGAGCTGGGAACCTCACGCCAGCGCTGCCTGCTCAGCGACTGCCTATGGAGGTTCAAGGGCAAACCCCATTCCCTTCTCCTCCTGCTTCCAACCCGAACGGCCCTGCCACACCATCCCTGACACTGATTTGCCCCATGCAGACAGCATCCTCATCTCATCCCTGGACACAACAGGCCCATCTCAGCAGTGTCACCCTTTTCCCAGATGAGAATGTGGGGCACACTGGAATTATGGGCGAGGGATCATATTCCACTGGCCTCATGCTCACACCATGAGCCCCAGACCCCTCCCACACGGTAGAGGGAAGGTGCCAACCCAGGTGGGTTAGAGGCCAAAAGGACCTGGGAGGGTCCTGGGTTCAGATCCTACCCTGAGATCTCAGCTCTGGGTGTGACCTGGGGGAGGCACATTTGCTCCTCCACTTTCCCAGCCAGGACATCGGGTGACAAAACCAGAGCCCAATGGCAACCCTAGCGGTCGTGTGTCAGACGAGGTGCAAACGGACATAGGGCACCTGGCACAGACCTGCTGGAGATACCTGTTGTGCTGTAGCCTTGAGGTAACCTTTGCCTTCCTCCCATGGATCCTGGCTGAGCTTCCCCCAGTGCCCTTGGAGACAGGGCTCCCTCCTCTCCTGCTTGAGATCTCTGATGCAGTGCCAGCTCTCTGCCATAGGGCCTGGTGAAAGTGTGAGGAGTCCTCATTGGGTCTTACACAGCCCTGATCACATCTCCCTTCCTTTGTGTCTTCCAGATGAATTTGCCATCGCTGAGTACAGCGCCCCCTGCATCAAAGGTAGCGTATGAAGAGCCATTTCCTCCCCTCGTCCTGCTCACAGCACCCCCATACCTACTCCCCACTGCGAGAACTCAACTCCATTCTGTGCTGGGTCCCATTGGAACAAAGGGCCAGGGAGAGAACATGCTCCTCAGATCAGCACCTCACTCCCAAAGCAAATGTCCGAGCTGAGCCTCAGCATGTCTATGGCACCGAGTATCCTGTGACCCCAGGTGAATCCCAACTGGGCTGCGATTCCCCAGTGTTATGAGATGCTCTGTGTGGAGGCAGATGTGGCAAGGTCCTGTCCCTAGTGGGAAGAAGTCAGGGCCATGGAATCTCCTGCCTGGGGCCCTGGCAGGGCTGTGCTCCCTAAAGGAGGAGCCGTGCCCAGCCCTGGATGTGTGCCCAGGCTTAGGGGAGGAGTGGCAATTTTCTTTTCTAAACCCCTCCCATTCCCGCTCCTTTCCCCCTCACAGTGGGAGCTGAGCAGAGCAATGTGTGAGGGATGGAGTCGTGTTCCAAGCCTCCCGCGTCCCACCTGCTTAGCCCCTGCGCAGGCTGAGGTAGATGGATGGAGCAACAGAGAGAAAACAGCAGCAAGAATTGGGAAATAAACATTACAAATAAATGAATTCACCAACCTGACCAGTGGCTCCTGGCCTCTCTGTTCCCAATCCCCTTATCCCCGTTCAGCCCCAGATCACAGCTTCACCCAGGACTTCTCAGGCCAAAGTGTGTCCCATCCAGCTAGGGCTCTGCCCTGCACAGCCAGAATAGGGGAAAGGGTCTGTGGGAGAGGATCTGCTAAGCACCATTGTGTCCAATAGCCCTCACCTTTTCCAGCTAGCAACTAGTGCGGGATTGTTCCTTACTTGTGAACATGAACTGTGGGACTGTAGATGCTCCCTGCCTGCTACAGATTGGAAACAGAAATACTCAGTTGTGTGCTGGGGCCTGATACAGCTAACATGTAATAGGGTCTCCTTTGGATGAAGTGATCGAGACTTGGGGATTTGGAATACCAGTCTGTAAGCATCCCTGCTGCTTCCATGCAGTGCCAACTGGCCACAGCGTGTAACATTGTGACAAGTGCTTTGTCCTAGAATTGAATGGCATGTTCCAGGGATTTATATAATACTAGTTGTAAGTGCCTCAGCTAATGGGACTTCCAACCTCCTTCCCTTCGGGAAGCTACTCCACAGTCTGAGAGTCCCTTCACAGTTAGAAAATGTTTCCTGAAACACTCCCTTTTCTCGGTTTCAGCCCATTTACTAATAATTTTACCTGTCCAAGTCCCCTAAAGAATTTCCCTTTAAATGCATGTAGTGAATTATTGTGCCTTCTAGTTATTCATTATTTAGCCAAACTATGTGTATTTAGGTATTTCAAAATACCTTCATAGGTCACTTTATTCAGCCCTTTCTCTGCACAAAGAAATCCTTGCATCTAGTTCTCCAGCTTTTCACCTTATTTTATGTCTTTGTCTCCTGCTGTGGGGGCCCCATTATTCATGCCCTAACGGGCCTGTCTGCACTACAGTGGTGGATCACCTATGGTCTGTGGGACCTGTGCCTATGGGCCCTGGCCATAGGGAGGTTCCCCCACAGGCTAGGGTTGCCAACCCTCCCGAATTGGCCGTGAGTCTCCTGGAATTGGAATCGATCTCCCGGTGGCTTCTGAAACTAATCCCAGAGATTTTAATAGGCCGCTAAAACTCCGGTCAGTGGTGCCGTGGGGCGAAGGCAGGCTCCTACTGGCCCTGGCTCCCCGTGGCTTCCAGAAGTGACTGGCACATCCCACTGGCTCCTAGGCACGGGGCAGCCATGGGGGCTGTGCATCTTGCCCCTACCCTGAGCGCTGACTCTGAAGCTCCCATTGGCTGGGAACCACAAATGTATCTACTTCATCTAAAAGAGCAAGGCCTAGCTATTTCATCTACTAAAGTACACCTAGCAGCCATCTCAACTTTTCACCATCTGGTAGCTGGTCGGTCAGTATTTTTGCACAAAATGTCCATTTGCTTCCTCAAGGGCTTAGAAAAGCTATACCCACAGATCCGGGAAGCCATTCCCCCCATGGGACTTAAACCTGGTCCTGACAAGACTTACTGGCCCTCCTTTTGAGCCACTTGCATCATGCCTTCTGTCATGCCTTTCCTGGAAGGTCATCTTTTTGGTAGCCTACCTTGGAGAGGAGGGTCTCAGAGATCAAGAGATCAAGCCCCTTACTTCAGAACCACCACATACAATGCTGTTTAAGGACAAGGTACAACTTTGCCCCCACACTGCATTCTCCCGAAGGTGATTTCACAGTTTCATAGTAACCAGGTTATTTTCCTGCCAGTTTTCTTCCTGAAGCCACACAAGAATAGGGAAGAGCAGTGTCTCCATACACTGGATTTTAGGTGTGCACTAGCTTTCTATGTAGAAATGATCAAACCATTCTGTAAATCCATGCCTCTCTTGTGGCAGTAGTAGACAGGATGAAAGGTCCACCCATTTCGGCTCAGATAATTTCATCTTGGATCACTTCCTGCATTGGCATGTACTATGAGCAAGTGGCCATCCCATCACCTGTCAGGGGTGGCAGGTTTGTAGAAATTTTGGTGGCGGCTAGATCCCACCCGTCCCCACCCAAACACCACCTACCCAAACTCCGCCCCCACCCACATGCCTAAGGCTCTAGGAGGGAGTTTGAGTGGGGGAGGAGATCTGGGGTGCAGGCCCTGGGCTGGGGCAGGGGATTGGGGTGCAGGAGAGGTGCAGGCTCTGGGAGGGAGTCTGGGTGCAAAAGGGGTGAGAAGTTGGGCTCTGGGAGGAAGTTTGGGTGGGGAAGGGGATCTGGGGTGCGGGCTCTGGGATGGCATTTGGATGCTGGGTGCAGACTCCGGGCTGCGACAGGGAGTGGGGGTGCAAGAGGAGGTGAGGGGTGCAGGCTCTGAGGGGGAGTTTGGATGCAGGCTCTAGGAGGGAATGCGGAGGGCTGGTGGCAGTCTCTGGGAGGGAGTTGGGGTGCAGGCTCTGGGCTGGGGAGGTGTGTGCAGGAGGGGATAAGGAGTGCAGGCTCTGGGATGGGAATGGTGGTGTAGAAGCAGGTGAGGGGTGCAGGCTCTGGAAAGGAGTTTGGGGGTTGGAGGCAGGTGCGGAGGGAAGGGGTGCAGGGTGAGGGCTGTGTGGTGGTTAAGGATGAGGAGTTTGAGAGGGAGTTCAGGGCTAGGGCAGAGGACTGGGATGAGGGCTGGGGTGTGGGGCTGGGGGGGTCATGTTGCAGGAGGGGGCTTAGGGCTGGGGAAGAGGGTTAGGGTGCCGAGAGATGAGGGCTCCGTCTGGGGCTGGGGATGAGGAGTTTGGGGTGTTGGAGAGACTCAGGATTAGGGCAGAGGGTTGAGGTGAGGGGGGATGAAGGCTTTGGCTGGGGGTGTGGGCTCTGGGGTGGGGCAGGGCTGGGAATGAGTTTGGGGTGCAGGCAGGCTGCCTCGGGGCTGAGGCCAGAGAGGAGGACACACCTCAGCCCTCTTCCAGCTGGCAGAAGTGAGTTCTGGGGGAGGGCTCCCTCCTTCCCCTGGCAGCACTCACCCCCACCACTGTCACTGCACATGCTCCTAGAGCCCCTTGCAGGTCCAGGAAGCCCTCTCACCTCCCTTGTGGTGGGTGCTGGAGGGGGGCTGCCATCACATGTGCACCTCCTCCCCTGCTGCTGCCCCTCACTGTAGCCTCACTAGGGTGAGGGATGAGGCTGCCTTTTGCCCCACATGGGGCAGGAGCAGTGACTATGGGCAGGGGGGGTCCCTGTACTGGTGGAAGGTCCCACTGGAAAAGGGAAGGGTCTGAGGTAGAAGGGCAGGGTAAGGGCAGCCTGCCCTGGCACCAGTGAATGGAGGGCACTAGGACCCTGCGGCAGCAGTTGATGCCCGGAGCTAGCAGAGTGGAGTTAGAGTCAGTGTGGAGCTGAGGGGGAGAGGCAGGGACATGCTCTGGGCCTAGGGGAGGCAAGTGGAGGCAACAAGTGGGGCCCATGGGACACTTGGGGGAGGCGTGCGGGGCCGGGGAAGAGATCTGGCCCCAAACATTGATGGAGCCAGGTCCCCAGGCCCTGAATGTTGCTGGAGCCCAGGCACCACAGGCCCATGCAACTCATTGCCCTTGTCACCTGCCATCCTGACCACCCATTCTATGAAAACACAAGTTTCCTCAGCAATGTTCCTAACCCACATCCCAATCCAGGACATTTGCAGAGCGCCAACCTGGTCATTAGTGCATATTTTTCTTCCCATTATGCCATCACCCAGCAAGCTAGGGGTGATGCCAGGTTTGGTAGAGCAGTGTTGGAATCTTCTTGTCCATGAACTCTGAGCCCACCTCCTAGAGTACTGCTTGGGGGTCACCTAACATGGAATGGACTTGTGCAAGCACTTGAAGAAGAAAAAATTATTACTAACCTTTCTGTAACTGTTGTTCTTCAAGATTTGTTGCACATATCCATTCCACGATTCATCCTCTTGCCCATCTGTCGGAGTTAGCCAGCAAGAAAGAACTTAGAGGGTGAGGGGTCAGCTGGTTCCCTTATACACGCCATGACTGCATCTCACCAGAGGGCATTAGATTCTACTCAATGGGTACCACTGAGGGAAAAATTTCCAGTGACTGTGCATGGGCATGCACATAATTAAAATGGAATTGACACGTGCAACACATCTTGAAGTATAACAGTTACAGAAAGGTTAGTAACTGCCTTCTCTTCTTCATTTGGCCACACAGAGCCCCTGCAGGTGAGCAGTTAGCCATTGCCCCCTAAGAAGATGGGTGATTGGAGTCCCTATATAGAAAATGACTGTAGTACAGCGCTGCCAAATGGGGCAACTGAGCTAGAAGCTGGGACAATGGAGTAACAATTGGTGAATGTGAACTTAACTCCAGATAGTTGCTCTAGATTTTGGAAATAGGGACGTCTCTTACACAAGCCACAGATGTTGACGATCTTTATGCAATACTGTACAAAAGGCTCCAACCCTTAGAGTTTGAATTTCATGCAACCCCCAAGCTAAGGTGATGGCAACTAAACCAACCATTTTAATAGAATGGTGTGTGGAGGCCAGGATGCTTGGTCACACTCAGGAAAGATGGGTCATTTGCTGCCAGCCTGTGTCTTGAGAAATGATATTGTGGGTCTCTCTATGCTGGCTGGGAATCTTCAGTCCACCCTTGGCTGGGCCTGAGTGCCAGGTATGGGTAACCCTGGCTCAGAATGTGGATGACAGGGTGAGCAGATGACAAAGATGAAATATCAGGGTGGAGGAGGGGAGGGGAAAGCCGGTGGCGGAGAAAAAATAAAAAAGCTAGAGCCCCCCACTCCCCTGCTGCCACCACCAGGCAGCACAGCCCCATCTCCACCCGACTCTATGGTGGCCACAACAGCTGAGAGCGCCCCGGCCCGGAGCTGCCAAGCCCACGCGCTGCGCTAGATCCCCGGGGCAGCCTGGCTCACTTTCCAGCTGCCCTCCCTGCCTGGGCTGGGCCGCTCTGTGAGCCATGGGCATGGCGCAGGACTCCCAGGCCTGCCTCGCCTTCTACCGGGGACTCAGGCGGAGGGAGCCGCTGCAGGATCTCTGCCGAGACATGCTCACCTTCCTGGAGAAGCTGGACTGGAGCAGTTCGCAGGGTGAGTGCCGGGGGTCACCCCCTTCCTCCAGGCTTGCAGCACCATACAGCTAATTAACGCAAGCCTAGGAGGGAGAAGGAATGCAGCATTCTTGGGAAAGAGGCGAGGCCAGGGCAGGGATTTGGGGAGGGATCCAATGGGGAGAGGAGGGGCTGGGGTTGAGGGGGGCGAGAGCCTGTCTGGGCTCCGCCTGTGCGCTGGAGCGGAGGGCAAAATTGCTTGTTTGTCCGGTCAGGACGCGGGACAAAGAAGCAAATATCGGGACAGTCCGGATAAAATTGAGACGTCTGGTCACCGTAGAGACAGTCTGGCCCTGGTTCTCAGGTGTTTGTGACCCAACTGCAGCCAGAACCTTTTCCTTAAAGTCTTCAAAGTCAATATTGGGCTGCTGGACACACAAGGAGTGCAAAGCCTGCCAAGCAAGATGGTCACGAGTTCTTCTGCCTATCCTTGGGCCAGGTCCTGTTCTAGGTCCTGGACTAGGTAGGGTCTTGTAATGGAAGGTTAAACTATATTATACTGTTCAGCCACTAAGTTGCACTGTGTGTAACATAGCTTATTTCAATGAACCTCATCCATACCCGGCAGAGCTTTAAAGGATCTTATGTAGAACACATCTGGTGTGTATAAGCAAGCTCTGTAGCCAGTCCATATCTGAGGGTATGTCTACAATACAGGATTATTCTGATTTTACAGTTATTCCAGTTTTTGGAAACAGATTGTATAAAGTCGAGTGCATGCGGCCACACTAAACACATTAATTCAGCGGTGTGCATCCATGTGCCTAGGCTGGCATCGATTTCTGGAGCGTTGCACTATGGGTAGCTATCCCATAGTTCCCGCAGTCTCCCCCACCCACTGGAATTCTGGGTTGAGATCCCAATGCATGCTGGGGCAAAAACAGTATCGCAGGTGATTCTGGGTAAATGTCGTCACTCAATCCTCCCTCCATGAAAGCAACAGCAGACAATCATTTTGCACCCATTTCCCTAGATGGCCCGGGCGGACGCCATAGCTCGGCAACCATGAAGCCCATTCAGCCTTTTTTCACTGTTACCGTATGTCTACTGGATGTTGCTAACAGATGCAGTACTGCAGCGCTACAGAGCAGTATCCCCTTGCTTTTGCAAGTTAGTAGAGACAGTTACCAGCCCTACTGTACTGTCTGCTGCTTTGCAAGTTGACAATGACAGTTGCCAGTTATACTGTACCATCTGCTGCTGTCATGGGTGCTCCTGGCCAGCCTCAGTGATGTCGGCCGGGGGCACATGGACAAAAATGGAAATAACTTCCCACATCATTCCCTTCTTTACGTTTTGTCTAAAGGGAGAGTCAGTCCTGCCCAGAATATCAGGCAAGCCTACTAAAGAACCAGAGAGGCAAACGGCCGCTCTGGGTCAGAGCCCCAGACATCCCGCAGAAATGATGAGCTGCATGCCATTCTAGGGGATGCCCCTGCAACAATGCCACCTGTTGCTTCCCTCCTCCTCTACCCCTCCTGGGCTACAATGGCAGTTATCCCGGCATTTGTGTGATGAAGTAATAAAGAATGCATGAATTTGAAACAACAGTGACTTTATTGCCTCTGCAAGCAGAGATCAAAGGGGGGAGGGGAGGGCAGCCTCCAGTTGCTATGATATTCCAGGCAGGAGTGAATCTCCAGGAGACAAAACTTAAAGGAGAGAATGACCGGAAGTCATTCCCATTTTTTCCCAGGCTCCCCCTGCCGACCTCACTGAGGCCAGCCAGGAGCATTCACAGGACAATGATGACGGGTATCAGTCATACTGCATCATCTACTGTCCGGAAGGGAAGGGAAGGGAAGGGAAGAGGATGTTGCTGTGTAGCGCTGCAGCACCACATCTGCCAGCAGCATCCAGTAGACATACAGTGACATTGAAAAAAGGTGAGAAAGGATTTTTTTCCATTTGCTTTCACAGGGAGGATGGGGGTGGGGCGACGACATATACCCTGAACCACCCGCGACAATGTTTTTGACCCTTCAGGCTTTGGGAGCTCAGCCAAGAATTCAAATGGTTTTCAGAGAGTGTGGGAACTGTGAGATAGCTACAGTTGTCAGTCGCCCCTCCCTCCATGAGTGTCCATTTCATTCTTTGGCTTTCTGGTACGCTTGTCTCAGCTCCTTAAGTTTCATGCAGCACTGTGTTGAGTCCCTGTTGTAGCCTCTGTCCATCATAGCCTTGGAGATTTTTTCAAATGTTTTGGTTTTTTGTCTATTGGAATGGAGTTCTGATAGAACAGATTCATCTCCCCATACAGAGATCAGATTCAGTAACTCCCGTATGGTCCATGCTGGAGCTCTTCTTTGATTCTGGCACTGCATGGTCACCTGTGCTGGTGAGCTCTCCATGCTTGGCAAACAGGAAATGAAATTCAAAAGTTTGCAGGGCTTTTCCAGTCTACCTGGCCAGTGCATCTGAGTTCAGATTGCTGTGCAGAGTGGTCACAATGGTGCACAGTAGGATAGGTCCCAGAGGCCAATACCATCAAATTGCGGCCACACTAACCCTAATCCGAAATGGCAATACCGATTTCAGCACTACTCCCCTCATCAGGGAGGAGTACTGATATCGATATTGTGAACCCTTTATATCAAAATAAAGGGCTTCGTTGTGTGGACGGGTGCAGCGTTAATTCGGTTTAACGCTGCTGAATTCGAAATAAACTCATAGCGTAGACCAGGCCTAATACAGAAGTACCTGACATGATGTCAGGAGTAAACTAACAGACAAAAGGAAAACAACAAAGAGTGCAAACAGAAGGAACAAATCAAGAGCAATTGCAGGAACTCATCAACATGTCACTCTTCAATGCCCCAGAGAAATTCAGCTCTGGCAAACCTTAAAATGGATAGACTGGAAACAATATTATGCAAGATTTCACATTGCCACCAAGCTCCACAAAGAAACTGGCGAAATACAGGTATCTTTTTTTAATTAGTGCTTTGGGGAAGAAGGCAGAGCATATTTCTAAATCCTTTGATTTTACTGAAGACACTCACAAAGATGACTATAAAAGGGTTCTGGCTATCTCTGATGCACTCTTTATACCTCAGAGAAACCTGGTTTATGACATATCATGTTTTCACCAGAGAATTCAAGAATCAGGGGAAATGCTGAATGTTTTATAAGAGCGCTACATACATTGGCTGAAAACTGTGATTTTGGGGAATGCAAAACATGAAAATATCAGGCTAGTTATTAGGATAACAGATATACACCTTCCACAGCATCTACAATTGAAACAAGATTTAACTTTAGCCACAGCTATTCAAATAGCAAAACAGTCTTAACTGGTGAAACAGCAAAATCTAGCGAAACTTGAAAAACTTGACAAACCTGGAACTAGCTTACAAACTGTAAACAGACAGCTGAATGTCAAAAGTCATTATCATCATAAGATCCCTGAAACAAGGAGAAAGAACTCTTAGGCTAACAGGGGCAAATTCCAGAATACATGCACAAGATGTGGAAAAAGTCATATCTCAAAATACATGTCCAGTCAGAGGAACATGGTTTAATAATGCATGAAATATGGCCTTTTTGTAGCTGTTTGCTGCACCAAATTAGACAATGAAGAGTCATTGTTTCTGGGATCTATCCAAAGCCTGCTGATAGAGTGAAACTGAACGGTCATGGCAAGACTATTGACTTTCAGATTGACTCAGGAACTAATGTCAGAGTTGTCTCAGGAGGGATTTACACTCACCTTCAACCCCTCCCAGTGCTGAAGTCACCTAACACAGTCCTGAAGGTATTTTGAGCTGCATAGGGCAGTTCACCACAGGAACAATTTACAAAGACAAAAGCTATGCATTCAGAGTGTATGTAATCAAAGGACCAAAAGCCTTCTCAGCCACAGCATGGCAGCCATGATGGGCCTAGTGAGAAAGGTGGAAGAAGTCTATGGACTTTGAAAGATCTGTTATAAATAGTCTTAGGAGATAATGCTGAACCAACACTGAATGACTTCTTCCCCAAAGTGAAAGGAGCTACATTTATCACACCTTTTGGGAGATTTTTGCTTTTGAAGATTACCTTTTGGGATTACCAGTCAGGGCCGGGCCACAATATTTTGGCACCTGAGGCGGGGAGCTCAAATGACACCTCCATGCCTCCTCACTTGGGCCAAAACTTTGAAAGGTTTCAATTCTGCCTTCTTCCTGTTCTATTCCTCTCATGATACTGTTCTGCTACCTACTCCAATAAAGAAGAACCAACAACTTAAAATGACTTGTTAAAAAATTTTAAGTAACACTTAACTTTCAAGCACCTGAAGGGCAAATGTAACTTTTCTTGTCTGCGCAGTAAACACTGACATTTTTATCTGTTTGAATAATCAAAATTGTGCTTTCTGTGCAGGGCTAGCTCCAGGCACCAGCTGAGGAAGCTCGTGCTTGGGGCAGCAGATTCCAAGGGGTGGCATTCCGGCGGTCCTTTTTTTTTTTTTTTTTTTTTGGTTCCCTGCTCTGGCGGCCCTGTAGAGGGTGGCGGTGTGGAGGAGGGGAGCGCCCTGCAGCAAACTAGGCATGGCAGCCCTTGTCCTTCCCTCCCCGTCAATCAGAGTGCAGCGGAGTCCTCCCAGCAGGCAGCACAGCAATCGGGGCTGCGTGGCGAGTGCCCCACTGAAGCCCTGGCCGTCCCCCTTCTCTCTCTCTCTCCTCCCCATTCCTTCCCTGCCCCCAACTAGACTGGGTGCACACTCTGCTGCACGTCTGCAGCACAGGGAGTCCCCCTGCTCCCTGGCTCCTGCCACCCGGCAGGTTGTTGGTTTTTTTCCTGCTTTGCCACTCCGGCCGCCCCACAGGTTTTGTGTGTGTGTGTGTGTGTGTGTGTGTGTGTGTGTGTGTGTGTGTGTGTGTGTGTGTGTGTGTGTGTGTGTGTGTGCGCTTTGCCGCTCCAGCAGTCCCGCAGGTTTTTTTTTGTTTGTTTGTTTTTTTGCTTGGGGCAGCAAAAAAGCCAGAGCCCTGTTTCGGTGCCTTCTTGGTTGCAAAGATTTGAACTGCTTCCTGTAGGTCCACAGTCTGGGCCAGCTCATGCTCTATTGAGATGGCTGCAAGGGTGACCGGCCTTTCCTGTGTCACTGTGGAGCATAGATATGTTTTTATTAACTTCAGCTTGGAGAAGCTGCGTTCTCCACTGGCAACTGTTATAGGAAGTGTTAGAAGGATGCGCAGAGCAACAAAAGGATTTGGAAAGAGGGTGTCATAAACAGATAGCTAAGGGTAATGTCTCTTTCACCTGAAAAAAAAGTAACCTGAAGCACCTGACCAGAGGACCAATCAGGAAACCGGATTTTTTCAAGTCTGGGTGGAGGAAAGTTTGTGTCTGAGTTCTTTGTCATCTGCCTGAATCTCTCTCAGCTATGAGGAGGATTTTTCTATGTCCTGCTTTCTAATCTTATGTTTCCAAGTTGTAAGTACAAAGAGATCAAACAGTGAGTTATATGTTTTTTTTTCTTTCGTATTTACATGTCTATAGTTGCTGGAGTGCTTTAAATTGTATTCTTTTTGAACAAGGCTGTTTATTCATATTTCTGTTAAGCAATTGACCCTGTATTTGTCACCTTAATACAGAGAGACCATTTGTATGTATTTTTCTTTCTTTTTTATATAAAGCTTTCTTTTAAGACCTGTTGGAGTTTTTCTTTAGTGGGGAACTTCAGGGAAATTGAGTCTGTACTCACCAGGGAATTGGTGGGAGGAAGAAGTCAGGCGGAGATCTGTGTGCATTAGATTTACTAGTCTGACTTTGCATTCTCTCTGGGTGAAGAGGGAAGTAATTCTGTTTTCCAGGACTGGGAACGGGGAGGGGGGAGTCCCTCTGCTTAGATTCATGGAGGTTGCTTCTGTGTAGCTCTCCAGGAGCACCTGGAGGGGGGAAAGGAAAAAGGAGTATTTCCCTTTGTTGTGAGACTCAAGGGATTTGGGTCTTGGGGTCCCCAGGGAAGGCTTTGGGGGGACCAGAATGCCCCAAAACACTCTAATTTTTTGGGTGGTGGCAGCAGTACCAGGTCCAAGCTGGTAACTAAACTTGGAGGTTTTCATGCTAACCCCCATATTTTGGACGCTAAGGTCCAAATCTGGGACTAGGTTATCTGACAGGGTGGTCATCTTATTTGTGCACATATATTCCAGAATAGTCTTGGGAGTTGATCCTGCTGAAATGTATCTTGAAAGGGCTTTCCGTTCATCCCCTAAATCACTCACATCAATATCGAGCATATCATCATGTGTCAACACTGTCTCTAGTGCCCTGCATTGCTGGTGTAGGTCTTCTTCAGGTATAGTGAGGAGTTTTGGAATATCATACAGCATCCCAAATATACTGCTGTGTTCCTTGAGCTGCATGAAACGTTCTTCAGCTGACTGTATTGCACAATCTAGCACCTGGTTAAAGAATTCAACTTTGAATTGTTGTTTGGGGTCTCTTAAGGGATTATCTCATGCCTTGTAATCAAAATGTCTTCTTTGGTGACTCTTGTATTCTTGAATGGGTAGGAAAATAGCTTTAGTGTGAAATTCCTCTGCCAACTTCTGTGCACTCTTCAGAATGTTTTGAAATCTCTCATCTGACTGGTAAGACTAGGTATGACTTTGCTTTGTCTACTTGTTCCATTGCTCCAAATATATCAAACGCAACACCTTGGAATCAAACAGTATGTCCTGCCACAACACTAAGCCACACAGAAATTTGAAGTGATGTATGTTTCTGGTGATTCCATTTCCCTCTGCCACTGTTCTTTCATGAACAGTTCCTGTCATAGCATTATCCTCCATAATGGCAACTATGGCATCATCTATCTTCCCAATTTGGTGTTTGATAGAGTTTAATGCCTCCAGTCGCCTTTCCCATCTTGTGGTACTCAGTGGTTTCAGTGTCAGAGAGGATGTTCCAAAGATGTTGCCTCAAAATTTACCATCGATGAGTTGATGCAGAGAAAAACACATAGATGCTTTGAATTACATTAAAAAATTCAGCAGCCTCACTAGAAGCTGATGCTGCATCACTGACCACCGAATTCGTGAATGAGAACTGCATGGGACAAAAATGCTCGAGAGGTTAACTCTCGGATCTGTGTCTGCACTCCTTTGTTCTTTCCTCTCATGGTGCCACCATTATTGTAGCCCTGACCTCTCATGTCAGCTATCACAATTCCCATATCTTCCAGCTTTTTAAGAAGCACATTTGTCATACCAGCTCCTCTAATAGCATCAATGTCAATAAATTCTAGAAAATGCTCTGACAGTCACCATTGCAGGGACATTTTCACTAAGTTCTGTTGTTGTTATTACAAAATGTACCATTAAAGTCATTTGTTCCATATGGCTGATGTCAGATGTGCAATCCAGAATAACAGGGTAATATCTTGCTGACTTCAGATCTGGCACAATCTTCTGTTTGACTTTTGTTGCCAGTAATTGTATGATCTCATTTTGAATTGTTTTTCCAAAGTAGTGGTGTGTGTACATTTCTTGGGTGGTGACTCTTCTTATATGCTCCTGGAGTACAGCATCAGACTCAGCCATCAGCTCCACAATTTTAAGGAAGTTTCCATTGTTTGGCACATATAACTGATCTGAAGTGCCACACAGTGCTAGGTTTTGGGTAGCAAGCTTTCTCAAAATGGCAATGAGCCTTTTCAGAACATTTTGCCAGTAAAGAGATTCTGATGCAATCTTCTCTTGATGCTGATCATCTATGGTGGCCTTTAAACTTAGTCTCATCTCAAGCTCTGATTTGTGAAGTTAGAAAGCATGGTAATTTAAATCCTGAAACTAATCATGGAAAGGAAATGGTTAAATTGGTTTTCATGTCACAATGTGCAGAGGATATTGCAAAGAAATTTAGAGAGCATCCAGATGGTATACAAGGGAAAAGTTTGTCTGAAGTAGTTAGCGTTGCTACTAAAATGTTTAATGGAAGAGAGAAGAAAAAAGAAAAAGAGAAAAGGAAGTAAAGGCAGAAAGATACAAAGGAGCAAGTGTCACTGTTGGCAGCAGCAATGACCGAGGGAAGGGAAGAGGTCACAGATGGAACAGAGGTGAATGGAATGGATGGAAAAGAGGAGAAGCAGCAAAAGGCAGAGGACGTGGAGAAGGAGTTAGAAGTAGTGGTTGTCATTATTGTGACACAGAAGGACATTGGAAAAGAAAAGTAGTTTATGAATGGATCTGCATTTGTTCATGAAGGAATCAGACACTCTGGATACGCAGTTATTGATAGGCAGACTGTATTAATAGGGGAAGCTGTTTCTCCCGGGGTGAGTGCCCAAGCTGCAGAGTTAAAAGCCCTAACCACAGCCTGCCTTCATGCTAAAGGGAAAAGGGTTAATATTTATATGGACTTAAAATATGCTTTTGGGGTGTGTCTTGCCACGGTTCAAATCGTTCTTAGGCAGTTTGTATCCCCTGGATTAAGTGAAATGACCAGAAGAGTACTGGAAAGTTGTATTCTTTGTCAGCAATGTAATCCTAAGGAAACATGCCAAGTATCACCTGGTGGGCGCAGATGGGCTCATAGGCCCATGCAGCACATTCAAATTGATTTTACTGAATTATCCTCCCTCAGAAGAAAAGAAACTGCCAAGGCACTTTGCAAGGTGCTTCCTAATGAGATCATGCCAAGATCTGGCCCTCCTGAAAAAATTGATTCTGACCAGGGAACGCATTTTACAGCAAAAATTTGCAAGAAACTTACTGAAGCAGTTGGGACAAAATGGGTTTTTCATGCCTCCTGGTATCCTCAGAGCTCAGGCCAGGTGGAGCGTATGAATGAAACTCTAAAGACCACCCTAACCAAGTTGTGTAAGAAACTTAAGATGAAATGGACTAAAGTTTTTCCTTTGGCTTTGTATATTGTCCGGACTACCCCAAATTCTAGAACTAAGCTAGCACCCTTTAAAATACTTTTTGGACATGTACCACCTTCTTTTACTTCTCTGGTTTCAATACTTAGTGACACTGATCTGACTTGTGAAACAAAAACTTATGTAAAAGCTTTGCAGCAGCATTTAACTACATTACAACAGTACTCAGCACACTCTCAGTCTTTACAATTGTGGGAAGCTGTTCATTCTATTTTGCCAGGTGACCCAGTGTGAATCAAAGCTTACTGAAAGACTCCACTTCAACCCCAGTGGCTAGGACTGTTTGAGACTATCCTGGTGAGCCCTACTGCTGTTTGGGTCAAGGAACTTCCCACTTGGATTCATCATACCAGAGTCAAACGGAGCCTCGCTAGGGAGCCCGACCTGGTAAAGGGTTCCCCAGAAACAGACGGTGTTGGACTTCGAGGGAGCCACGCACGTTCACCCCACCGCAAACCGGGTGAGCCAGAAGCAGACGACCTCCGTGCCCAGGTCAAATGGACTGCTACCCCTTTGGGCTACCTGAGGCTAAAATTCAAGAAGTAGTATACTGGTACCCATTCCCCAAGGAATGGCAACGAACAGTCACCTGGGGAGTTGGTGAACTCATTTGTGTATTGTTTGTTGTTTTTCTTTTGTGGTGGTTGGACTAACTAGGGGATATAAACATAATACCTTTACTCGCTCGGCTCATGAAATGAAAGCCCGTATGCCAGCACTGAATAACATTTCGTGTTGGGTATGCTTCTTAATGTCAGTAGATAGTCACCGAGGTCTTCCCATGATCCCCATACCTCTTAGCCCTATGAATATGACATGGACTCCTTCATGGAAGAACTCCTCAGGCTTGCAGAATCTAACCTGGGCAGATTCAAGAATCCAGATTAATAAGTATCTTACAGTGTGGAAGTGACCTGGTGAGTGGTGCTTCCTGGGTTCAGAAAATGTGTCTGTAGGAGTTAGCAATTGTAAAGCCTATTTTAATGGAACCCATTTTAGTGAAAGATGGGGACCTGATTGTACTCTTGTACAATGTTTACCACGACCTGGAAAGTGCAGGTATATTTTCCCTGCTAACTTTTACAGCTTGTTTAATCAGTTGGTATTGGATAAACCTGATGTGTTTACCAGAATAAGTTGCTTTATAGCACCAGATCTGTCGCACACTGATTGCACCGCAGTGCTGGAGCATTCAGAGGTTATTTGCATATGCTGCATAAAAAAGCATTCTTTTAATTCTTCAGGTACTGAGTACTCTGTGTCAGTGTACTGATAATGCTACTAATAGTTTTCACGGTCTCGCTGCCTGGACTGGATGGTATTACAAACCCCAATATACTGTATCTGTTATATCTAATCCCTTGTTAGGCGTCTATTGGGTTTGTGGAGAAAAGGCTTATTTAAGCTTGCCTGTTTCCTGGAAGGGGTCATGCTATTTGACCTGGTTAGAACCCCCTGTCCTATACTGAGAGCACCTTCCTTCTGGACGTTTAAGAAATGTGCAAGGTGCCAAAAAGGATGTAGACTGGTCTCGACCCCTTACCTGGAAAGCACTTAATGATTGGACAGAAACCTGTGCAGTCTTTTTCTTTGCATGTGAAGGTGCCATTTACCATATAGGGCAAGGTACAATGAAATTACAAAGAGTGTTAGAAATACTGGCTAATACCACTGGTGAGACCCTCTTTGATCTGGCTACTGAGCAAAAACAGCTTAGGCAAATGGTTCTTCAAAATAGAATGGCCCTGGACATTTTGTTAGCCTCACAAGGAGGGCATGTGCCTTAAAAGGACAAGAATGTTGTGTGCAGGGCTGGCTTTAGGTTTTTTGCTACTACAAGAAAAAAAATTTTGGTTGCCCCCGTCCCAGCCCTGGGCTCCCCCCCAACACTCCCCTGCTGCCCCAGCCCTGGGCTCTCCCCCCCTCCACAGCCCCTGCCGCTCCAGCACTGGGCTGCCCCCTTTACCCCCCACCACCAGTGCCCTTCCCCCACCCCCGCCACCCCAACCCTGGGCTCCCGCCTTCCCCCCCACCAGTGCCCCCCCACACACACACCTCCTGTCGCCCCAGCCCTGGGCTTTCCCTCTCCCCCCACCTACACCCTCCTTCCGCCACAGTCCTGGGTCACTGGTAACTCGCTCCCAGGATGGGTCATTCAGCAGGAATTTTGGATGTGCACAAAACACAGACAGGATTGGTTCCCATATGGTTACAGAACTGCAGTAAAGTGGAACAATTTTCAGCTTGTGTGATTTGAGGATATCTGGATGCATATTATAAGACTGTCCTCCATAAATGAGGAAAAGTTGAGGTGCCTTTATTATTCTTTTGTTTCACTCTTTCTTTTATGGGTAATTTGCCAATGCAATATCACTGACTTCCTTTTAAACGAACAAACAAATAAAGGCAATGGCTGTTGAAAATAGCAATTCTAGTCCTACTAACCACTGGGAAGCATTTCTTGCTCAATTTTATCCTACTTTTTCTACAGCAAGTTACAGTGGATCAGTATATTTGATTTGGGAGAAATGAAATAACAGCTGCCCAAACTGAGCTCGTGCATTCCTGAATTTTGAGGTGTTCAAATCTAGAAGGCAGGGACTGGGTGTGTGTGCGGGGGAGGGGGCTGTGGCTCCGCGGGGGAGCATGGCAGCATATATGCAGCAGCGTGTCTGGCGCTGCACAGAGCCAGACATGCTGGTCTGAGTGGCACAGTAAGGGGGCTGGGGGGTTGGAGAAGGGGTAGGGGGCTCCTGGGGGGCAGTCAAGGGACAGGGAGCGGGGGGGTTGGATGGGGCGGAGGTTCGGGGGCACAGTCAGGGGACAGGCAGCGGTTGGATAGGCATGGGAATCCCAGGAGTTTGTCAGGGGACAGGTAGGGGGTGGGGTCCTAGGGTGAAGTTGTGGGGATCTCAGGAGGGGGCAGCTGGAGACAAGGAGAAGGGAGGCTTAGATAGGGGGTAGAATCCTGGGAGAGGGTGATCAGGGGACAGGGAGCGGGGGGGGGGGGTTGTTGGCTGTGTTGGGGTTTCCGTGGGGGGCAGTCAGAGGGAGTGGATGGTGGCAGGGTGGGGCTTCCCTCCCCATGGAGTGCCCTATTTTTTGAATGTTAAAATATGGTCTCCCTGCCACTCTCCACTCACAGCAGGCTACCACATGAGGTCCCCCTCCTTCCTTTTCAGTTGGTAGTGGCCAGGGGAATGCTGGGAAATGTAGTTCTTTCCCTGCTCCAGGGCTGGCTCTATAGGCAGGGAGCTAACCAAGGAACTACAGCTCCCAGAGCCCCCTGTTGGTTCTCAGCTCCCATGCTGGATCCCGGCCGCCCCTGCAAATGGGCTGCCCCAAGCAGGTGCTTGCTTTGCTGGTGCATAGAGCCACCCCTGGTTGCATGTATATTCCTGATGTTTATAATGCCACATGGGAGAGAGCAAAACATCTTGAAAAAATTGCAAGGGATCATGAAGGGGAGCGACCAGGCTGGAACTCCTGGTGGAGTGATCATTTAGCTGGTTGCCTGATGTAAATGGATAGCTGCATAACTTGCTTTAAAGTGCTGTTATTTTCATGTGTGGGTTACTACTGCTTTATGTAATTATAAAATATAGGCGCTGTATAGCTGTTTGACTGTGCAGAACAGCCCCCTAAGGTCAGGCGCCCTTATCATGTAATCTAAGTTGTGTTCCTCGAGTCCCCTTGGTGGGTCCTTTAGGAACAAAGGGGGGACTTGATGAGTTTGCCTTGATGGCATGTTTACTTAGCAACCCAGTTCAAATTAGTAACCGATCAAGGCCTACTGAAAATTTACTGGCTGGGGTAGACAGGCCAGATTTATAACCTTGCTAGATAAAAGCGTGCTTGCAAAGGCTGAGAAAAATGCTTGCAGACACTTTGTGAAGCAACTTGTACCTTTTTGAAGCTTATCAAGAAGTAACAGTTGCTCTTTGTTTTTCTCTTGTATGTTTGGAAAGTATAACTGAAAAGGTACAGTGATAATGCGATGTAAGTGATGATGCAACGGAGTATATAATAAAAAGCAATTTGAATTTCCTGAAGGGGGGCTGGTTCTGTGTGGAAAACAGGCTTGTTCTTTGTCGTTTGTGTGCATACATCAATAAAGAACTTGGTATTCGGACTTCGTTGGGCTGCCTGTCTCTCTTGCGGTCTGACAACGAAACTGAAAAGTCTGGGATAGAGATAACCCCGATGGTGGTATCATGATATAATAGTGACATAGTTATGATGAATCTTGTACAAAATGTGTCATGTAAGGTGTTTATGGAAAAGTTATGATTTGCTAAATATGATTATCCTATTTGTGTGCATGTATAATTTTTGTATATGAAGTTATGAATATTGACTATGTATTTGTATTTCAAATGTAGTTACACCTGGGTAACACCCACTAGGCAAGATGTTTCCAGTTTAGACAGCAGGTTGTGAAGAGCATATTCAAGGTAAGGGGACATAAAGGGAAACAATAGGCCATAGAAGAAGCTTATCCCCCACCTGGTGATCCTTCCTGGGAATGCTTCAGACAGCCTGTGAATAATGGCTGCTATGGCTCAGCAAGACATAGAATCATAGAATATCAGGGTTGGAAGGGACCTCAGGAGATCATCTAGTCCAACCCTCTGCTCAAAGCAGGACCAATCCCCCAATCCCTAAATGGCCCCCTCAAGGATTGAACTCACAACCCTGCAAAGGTATGTGACCAAGCCACATGACACTGAACTCCATTTTGGTACCTGTATTTTTCCACAAACTGGGCTGGGAACTTAGCTTGGAACAAAGGGTTCTCACTATATGGAGATATAATGTGTGGAGTGACATCATGATGTGTCTTCACTCCCCCACGACTCAACACCTGAAAGAAGCTATAGAAGACAAAGGACTTGGAATGGGAGAGGGGAACCCAGGCTGTACAGCAATTGCCTTAAGAATCTGCAAGCCTGCTTGTATCGTCAGTCAGAGTGAGATATGGCTAATTCAAACCCTATCTAATATATTAAGCTTAGCTTGCATTTTTGTTTATTTTCAAGGCAATCTTCTTTTATCTGTTTGCTATCACTTATAATCACTTAAAATCTATCTGTAGTTAATAAACTTGTTTTATGTTTTATCTTAACCAGTGTGTTTTGAGTGAAGTCTCGGAAAATCTCAGCTCGGTAAACAAAGGCTATTGCATATCTTTCCAGCATCAAAGGGGAAGCAAACTATGTTAATGAGCTTTCCCCGGATAGATCCCTGTGCAGTGCAAGCAACGTATTTCTGGTTTTAGACTCCTGTAGGGGTGCAAGGTTTAGAAGCTTGGAAATTGGCTGTTGTCTCCTGTTTGCCCTTGAGTAGCTTACGTAAAGCACTCAGATAGCTCAGTTGGGTGTGTGGTGCCATCTGCTGTCATGTTGGGTGATAACAGGGCCTGGAGAGGCTAGCTGTGTCACCAGCAGAGCAGTGTGAGAGAGGCCAGCTGAATGGGTAGGGGGAATAGCGTTTCCAATACTTCCCAGACTGCACCATGGGGATGACAACCCGTCCCAGTGGCACAGCGAGCAGGGTGAAGTGCATAGCTTGTTGTTCTGGGTGATATTTTCACTTCATGCACTTATGCAAAGATTTTAAGTCAAACTTTATGTTTGATGGCTGGAGATCAGTCAAAGAGAGAATGAGAGTGAGGGAGTGAAGCAGCTTACCTCAGTGGCTGCCCGTAGTGAAATGATCATTATTCTGGGCAGTGAACCTTGGGCGCAAACCACGCCTTTTGGTCGGACCAATCAGAGGCTGTTCTACAACTATGTCATAAAATGCACTTTCCTGAACCAATTATATCATACCAAGATTTTAAAACACAAGGGCCCACACGTCCAACTGTTTGAAGATGTAAGATAAACTCTTTTTTAAAGTATTTTGCTAACATGAAAAACAACACTGTGATGAAGATGAGTTTTGTAGTTAAATAAAGATTGCCAGAGTATGATATTAAAATTCTCTCTCAACCCCTCCCACCACACACACACACACACACACACACACACACACACACACACAGGCTTGCTTTTTAACATTTTGCCTAAAGGAAAACTTCTGTAAAGAAATTATACAAAACACACACACAGAGGTTAACAGAACAGAAAAAGAGCTTATGTAAAGCAGATGAGTGGATAAGAGCTGGGACTGTTTCTCCCTCACTTTCTAACTTCTTAAATGATTTTAAAGTTTTAACAAATTCACCCATCTTTAAAGTTTTGCCTAAAGGAAAACTGTTGTAAAGAAGGCAAAACATATACACGCGCACACATACACACACAAAAACAAAACCCAAACACTAGATCATGTAAAAGCGATAACACTCTTTACCAGAAATAAGGAGTTTGTTTTCCCCCTACCACATACACTTTCTTCTTTCCTAATGTTTTTTTTTAATCTAAACCAAGGATAAACAAACTTTTAAAACATTAATTAGAGGGAACAAGCATATAAATTTCTTTATTTGGTTTTGTACCAGGAAGGGGTCCTTTTAATTTAAGCTTTGTGAAGGGTGAATGTCATATCCTCATCATTTACAATAAATGCTTTTAAAAGACTGAATAACTGCATGATAGGAATAAAGCTATATTAGCGTGCTTTTATACTGGATGACACTAAGAAAGCAGCTTATACAAAAAAGAGGCTACTTTTAGTAAATGTAAAAGGAAAGTCTTGTGTTTTACCACAAAGACATCTCATCTAAGATAAATATAAAAACTGACACCCCCGGGTTAAAAACACAAGCCCTGAATAACAACACAAGCAATAAAATATATGTTCTAAATTAAGAGAAAGTTCCACCTCCAACTCAGGAATTTTTCTTAATTTTTTTTGCTAACATGAAAAAACACTATGACTTAAATGAGTTTTGTAGTGAAATAAAGATTGCTAGAGTATACTATGGAAACACTATGAAAAAATACACCAGCTTGCTTTTTAAGGTTTTGCCTAAAGGAAAATTATATTATAATATAATAAATTATATGTAAGCAGTGTCAGGATAAGCTCTACACTGACATCTGGTGGAAAGAATTTCAGAGAGTGTATTTGCATAGGCACACCTACCCTATCCCAGACTGCCGAGCTGTGGGACTGCTTGGTGACAAATGACTCACCCTCAGTTGGGTGGTACTTGCTAGACAAGGGACATGGGTTCCAAAACCCAGAGAATTGAGAGAGGCTGGGGACAGGTATTTGTGACTGGTGGGGCAGTCTCCTTGTGGAGCTAGAAGCACCAGTTCCACTCTCTCCACTGTGGAATGTTTGAGTTGATTTTTTTTATTCTCTTAAGAATCTAGATACAGGTTACTGAGCTGAACTCACTTTGGGCTAATTGTGCACTGGGGCTCCCCTACTATGAGCTGGAATCACTAAGAGATGAAAATCACTAAAAAGCTGAAATTACTGAGCTGAGAGCACTGAGTACTGTGCTAACTAGTGGGGAGCCCAAAGCTATATTGTGGAACAGAACCACTGGTGGAGTGGAGCAGTTTGTGGGGACAGCTGGTGGAGCAGAGCGGCTGGCAGAGCAGAATTGCTGTGAGACGGGTGGAGTGGCCCACAGAGCGAGCAGAGCCGAGCAGTTTGCAGGGACAACTGGAGCAGCCCACAGTACAGCTGGTGGACCAGAGCAGCTGCTGGAGCGGAGCAGTATGTAAGAACAGCTGGAGGAGCAGAGTGGAGCGGCTGGTAAAGCGGAGCAGTTTGTGGAGAAGCTGGGAGCAGAACCCATGGAGAGGCAGGGCAGTTGGCCCCGGACCACGTAAGATGTCCCTTTCTACCCAGGCTCGGGGGGGGACCTCTGCAGATAGACTCTCGAACTTTGGGGCTGCACTGACCCAGGACACAGACTTTTGGGATTGTGGGACTTTTGGGACTGTGGGTGATTTGGGGGTTGCTGGACTCAAGAGCCCAGGAAAGAGGACACAGCCCAATTTCCTGGGGTAGGTCTTTGCTCACGGTTTGGTCTATGAACTCTAGTTGAGGTATTTTTCCCAATTTAGTGTTTGTTGTTTATCTCATGTATTAAACCTTTTCTGCTACACCGAGACTCTGTGCTTGCGAGAGGGGAAGCATTGCCTCTTTGAGGCGCCTAGGGGTGTGTGTAAGGTTTTCCCAGGTCACTGGATGGGGGCTCGAGCTGGTTTGGCATTGGGTTATTGAAACGGAACCACTGGATACTGAACCCGGCCCTTGTTGCTGCCAACTCAGAGGGGCAGAAGGGTTACATTTTGGGGGCTCGTCCGGGATGTCCTAGGTCAGTACCCCTCGCAAGCACATTTTGAGTGATCCATTGAATTGGGAAAACCCCTAATTACCTTGTTGTTTTTGATCTGTTGTATTGGGAAAAGATTAAAGTTTGTATAATGGCCCTACACTTGTTAGAGGATTGGTGCAAGGGGATGAATATTGACCCCAGGAACTGTCTTCTGGTAACGGGGGTGCTGGAGGCAGTTGATGAGGGCTCAATAGAACCTATCTTAAGGTCACCCCCTGAGTACCTGTGTAAGTGCAAAATGCGTGGACGCATTTTTGTGAGAGAAGAGGGGGCTTTTGCTGTATTGTGTGAGCTGCCCTCAGCTGTGGACCCTCTACAGGTTCCAGGCATGATAGCAGTGGATGATGGTGAGTGGAAGGTAATAACCACTGGGAGCCAGCCCTCACCAGCCCCTACTGCTGATGTAGAGTTTTTAAAGAAAATGTCAGACTCTTTGTGGAAAGAGGGAAAAACTTTGGCTGATATGCCGGGTCTGTTGGGCCTTAAGCCGAGAGCCCCACAACAGGAGACTGCTCCTTCACCTGATGAGTGGGTCAAGGCTTTGGGGCAAGCATTAGGGAAGGTCATGCCACCCCACCCCGAGTCAAGCCCCTATTGTAAACTGAGGTTGTTTTCTGGGGGTCCCACCCCAATACCTGGGGAGGAAGCATTTGAACCCTGGCTGGAGCACACCACAGAGATGCTGCAGGAGTGGGCGGTGCCTGAGGCTGAAAAGAGAAGGCGACTAGTAGAGTGCCTCAGGGGGCCAGCTCTAGATGTGATTCGGACCCTGAAGCTCGGTAACCCTGGGGTCAAGGTGAGAGACTGCCTAGAGGCCCTAGACCATTCCTTTGGGAGAACTGAGGGTTCAGAGGATGTCTATTGCAAATTACTCAATGCCAGGCAACAAAAGGGAGAGAAGGTTTCTGCCTATGTCCAAAGATTGGAGAAATTATTACAGAGAGCCATCATGAGGGGAGCAGTAGCCGTTGAGAAAATGGACCGGACTAGATTGGCTCAGATTGTGAGAGGAATTCAATATCAGAACCCAATCCTTCTCCACCTTCGATTAAGGGAACGGCAAGATAATCCACCAAGTTACTCTCGCCTGATAAAAGAGGTCCGAGAGGAAGAAGAGAGGCAGGCAGCTGGCGAGGTTTGGGAGGTGCAGCAACACCAAGCAACTGGCACAACATCCACATGGACACCCAAGGCACTAATGGTGAATCCTCAAGAGGAACTTACTCAGCGAGTGCAGGCCTTGACACAGAAAGTGACTGAACTAGAGAGTACCTTCGATTCAGCAAAAACTTCAAGGTGCAAGGAACCCTCTGCTACCATGGTCCAGAGGACTACGTTTAGAACATCTGCACCCCCTCGACAGCAAGGGAAAGGACAATCCTTCTTCTGCTACCGGTGTGGCCAGAGTGGGCACATTGCTGCAAGGTGTCAGAATGCAGAGAATCCCATGCTGGTATATCAAAAGCTGAGGACCACCTGGGGAAAGTCGGGAAACGGCCCCAGGGCCTGGGAAGGGAGCCGCCTAGGCCTGCAGGATGTGGAGGCTCCCCTGGAAGGAACCATGCGGCCCGAATCCCCCCAGGATTGATAGGACCCCGAGCGGAGGTCACTGTAAAGGTTGAAGGGACAGAATGTAGAGCAATGCTTGACACTGGATCCCAGGTGACTATCATATTCCAGTCTTTCTACCAGCAGATGCTTGGGCATCTGCCTACACGGCCCCTGACAGGGCTTGGCCTATGTGGCCTCAGCATGGATGAATACCCTTATCAGGGCTATGTCATAGTACACCTGGAATTCCCAGAAGAGATTGCTGGGGTAAGAGAGGAGGTGGACACTGCTGCTTTAATATGCCCTGACCCCAAAGGAGCCTCTGATGTGTCTGTGCTAATAGGGACCAACTCCATCCTCTTTAGGATACTGGCCGATTACTGCAGACAGCAAGCAGGAGACCAATATCTGAACACCTTGGTGATACACACACACTGTGTGGCGGCTTACAGAAAAATTGAGGACACAAGAAAAGTGATGCCTGATTTGCCAGTAGGAGCACGGAGGTATGCGGGCCCGGTCCCTTTAGTGGTGCCTGCCATGTCAGAAAAGGAGGTGATTGTCTGGAGTACCTGCCTAAAAGACAGTAAGGGAACATTAGCTGTGGTAGAGCAGCCAACCAAGGGAGGGCTCCCAGAAGTAGTGCTGGTTCTCAGTGGAGTCATAACCCTACCTGCTGAAGCCCAGGAGGAGGTGACGATACTGGTTGCTAATGAAACACACCGTGATGTGTTTGTAAAACCAGGGCAGAAGATTGCAGACATTTTTGAGCCTGAAAGCGTTGTGAGACCCCAGTGTGAAGCTGAAGTTCCAATGATAGATCCTGCGAAGTTTGATATCGGGGACTCACCGCTGTCTGAGGAGTGGAAGGATCGCCTGAGGAAGAAGCTTTGTGAGAGATCCATGGTGTTCTCACTACATGAGTGGGACGTGGGATGTGCAAAGGGAGTGGAACACCATATCAGGCTACAAGATCCCCGACCCTTCAGGGAGAGGTCTAGGAGGATTGCCCTCTCTGAGATGGAAGACATGCGCCATCATCTTCAAGAGCTGATCGCGAATGGTATCATCACAGAGTCACGAAGCCCCTATGCCTCGCCCATTGTGGTCGTTCGTAAGAAGAGTGGAAAAATCCGGATGTGTATTGACTACCGCACCCTAAACAGGTGCACTATAGTTGATCAATACACCATGCCTCGAGTACAAGATGCCTTGGACGGTTTGCTGGGTAGTCAGTGGTTCTCTGTGTTGGATCTTCAGAGTGGATACTACCAGATCCCTCTGGGAGAAGAGGATAAGGAGAAGACAGCCTTCATCTGCCCGTTAGGGTTCTACCAGTTCGAACGCATGCCACAAGGGATTTCTGGGGCCCCTGCCACATTTCAATGACTTATGGAAAAAGTCGTGGGAGACATGAATTTGCTGCAGGTGTTAGCTTACTTGGATGACCTGATTGTGTTTGGAAGAACCCTGGAGGAACATGAAGAAAGACTTCTTAAAGTGCTCGATAGGTTGGAGGCATACGGTTTGAAGCTTTCAATTGATAAATGCCAGTTCTGCCAAACCTCAGTGAAGTATGTAGGTCACATCGTGTCCCAAGAGGGTGTGAGTACTGACCCCGATAAAATAGAAGCACTCACTACCTGGCCACATCTCATTAACTACAGAGAACTCAAGACGTTTCTTGGATTTAGTGGGTACTACCGCAAATTTGTGAAGAACTATGCTATGATTGTAAAACCTCTGAATGATCTTACCAGGGGATACCAGTCCAACAAGAACAAATCTAAGACCCAGAATAAGCGGAGGCCTCCAAAGCCTCCTTTGCAGAGACACTATGTCCCCTTCGAACCATTTGGGCCGCAGTGGGATGAAAGATGTGAGAGAGCTTTTCGGGAAATCATTACTCACCTAACTCATGCTCCCATCCTAGTCTTTGCTGACCCAATTAAACCGTTTATCCTGCATACTGATGCCAGTTTGGAGGGTCTGGGAGCAGTACTGTATCAGGAAGTGGAAGGCAAATGCAAACCGGTAGCCTTTGCCAGCCGAGGACTGTCTGACAGTGAAACTCGCTACCCCATCCACAAGCTGGAGTTCTTGGCCTTGAAATGGGCCATCACTGAGAAATTTCGAGACTACTTGTACGGTGCTCAGTTCCAGGTGTGGACAGACAACAACACACTGACCTATGTGTTAACAAGTGCTAAATTGGATGCTACAGGCCAGAGATGGTTGGCCGCCTTGGCTAGCTATGAGTTCAGCATTCAATACCGATCAGGGAGGAGCAATGTAGATGCAGATGCCTTGTCCAGATGTCCGCAGGCACCTGACGTTGCTGTGATACCCACGGATGGTGTGAGAGCTATCTGCAGTGTGAGTTGCCGGGAGCCGGAGGCCCCTGAGAGCCTTCATGGATGAAGCTTTGGGCCTGCCCCCTGAATGCGTGCCTTCTGCTTCAGTGAACTATATTGCTTTGGACCAATCTCCCTTGCCCATGCTCAATGCGGCTGACTGGCAGGAAGCCCAGCTGCAAGATATTGATATTCGTGATACACTACTTGCCAAAAGAGAGGGGCAAGGCCCAGCTGCGGTTGTCCCACCTACCCCAGAGGGTAAACTACTATTGAGAGAATGGACCAAACTGAAACTGATTCAGGGAGTGCCACACCGCGTGACCACAGACCCTCTACAAAAGCAACGGAATCAACTAGTGCTGCCAAAAGAGTACAGAGCCCTGGCGATGAGGGCCCTGCATGATGACTTTGGACATTTAGGGATGGAGAGGACCCTGGAACTTATCCACAGTAGGTTCTATTGGCCTCGGATGGCCGAAGATGTTCGCAGAAAATATGACACCTGCACTCGATGTGTTCAAAGGAAAACTCTGCCCACAAGGGCCGCATATCTGAAGAACATCACCAGCAACAAACCTCTGGAGCTGGTTTGCATTGATTTCTTGTCCTTAGAAGTAGACAAGAGGAATATTGGGAACATTCTAGTAGTGACCGACCATTATATGTGATATGCGCAGTCATACTCCACACGTGATCAGAAGGCCACTACCGTCGCTCGAGTACTGTGGGAAAAATATTTCTCAGTTTATGGATTCCCAGCCCGGATACACTCGGATCAGGGACGAGACTTTGAGAGTCACCTTCTGAAGGAGGTGCTGAGGATAGCAGGAATTAAAAAGTCAAGGACAACGCCTTATCACCCACAGGGTGATCCTCAGCCAGAGAGGTTCAACCAAACCCTGTTAGATATGTTAGGGACTTTGCGGCCAGAGCAGAAGGCAACCTGGAGCCAACTTGTCGCATTTCTAGTGCATGCCTACAACGCCACAAAGAACAACGCTACGGGAGTCACCCCATATCTCTTAATGTTTGGGCGAGAACCAAGATTACCCATAGACCTGTGCTTTGGTGTATCCGAGGATGGAGATAGCTATGAAACTCACCAGCAATATCTATCCCGACTACAAGAAAAGCTGCGGGATGCTTATCACTTAGCTACATCTGCAGCTCAGAAGAATGCAGGCCGCAACAAACATCGATATGATGCTAGGGTACGTCTGCAAGAGCTCCAGCCAGGGGACAGACTCCTGCTGCGAAATTTGGGTATTGCTGGCAAACACAAGATAGCTGACAGGTGGAAGGCAATACCTTACCTAGTGATGGAAAAGCTAGGAGACCTGCCGGTTTATAAGATCAAACCTGAAGAGGGTACAGGGCAGACAAAGACCGTGCACAGAAACCTTTTGCACCCTGTGGGGGAATTGGTAGGCAGCCCTTATGAGATTGGCCACAACCAGGCAACTGGGCAGAATGAAGGTGCTGTGCCAAAGCCGCCTTCCAACGTGGACAGCCGGCTCCCTGCAGCTAACCTACCCCTACTCAGCACATCTGAGAGTGAGTCTGAGGAGGAAGACACAACCATGGTGTATCCTGGGATGAAGACAAGATTACAGTCTCGATCCGCTGAATCAGAAGAGAGCACATCCTCTTCCGCCCTAAACCCTATGGCAGAAGTATTTAGGCCCATTCCTGACATCCCTGAGCCACTAGTGGGACCCCCGTGTAATGACTTACACAGGCTATTGGACAGTGGTGACATACAGATGGAGGATGTCCAGAGCACCTGCGACCCTCCACTGTTAGAACTAGAAATGCAGGGGCCTATGGCAGTATCCGAGGGGAACTCACAGGAAACCTCCTCATCCGTCACTCAAGAGGATGTCCCCCCTACCATAGCAACAGAGATTCTCAATAGGCGAGACAGGGTAATAAGACCAGTGAAACGGTTAACTTACGATGCACCTGGGGTGATTAGTGAGGAGCCTATACATTTAGCACACAGGTTTGTGAAAGCTAAAGTGGGCTATCTAATGCCTTTTGGAGGGGACCAATAAGTTGGTATAGTAGGGAATGTGATTTGTCAGGACGACAAATTCTTGGCTGGGGGGAAGATGTAAGCAGTGTCAGGATAAGCTCTACACTGACATCTGGTGGAAAGAATTTCAGAGAGTGTATTTGCATAGGCATGCCTACCCTATCCCAGACTGCTGAGCTGTGGGACTGCTTGGTGACAAATGACTCACCCTCAGTTGGGTGGTACTTGCTAGACAAGGGACATGGGTTCCAAAACCCAGAGAATTGAGAGAGAGGGATTTGTATTTGTGCCTGGTGGTGCAGTCTCCTTGTGGAGCCAGAAGTACCAGTTCCACCCCCTCCTTTCTCCACAATGGAATGTTTGAGTTGATTTTTTTTATTCCCTTAAGAATCTAAATTCAGGTTACTGAGCTGAAATCACTTTGGGCTAATGGTGCACTAGCACTGGGGCTCCCCTACTATGAGCTGAAATCACTAAAGAGCTGAAATTACTGAGCTGAGAGCACTGAGTACTGTGCTAACTAGTGGGGAGCCCAAAGCTATACTGCGGAACAGAGCCGCTGGCAGAGTGAAGCAGTTTGTGGGGATGGCTGGAGCGGATCACAGGACAGCTGGTGGAGCATGGCGGCTGGCAGAGTGGAGTAGCTGTGAGACGGGTGGAGCGGCCCACAGAGCGAGCAGAGCCCAGCAGTTTGCAGGGACAACTGGAGCAGCCCACAGTACAGCTGGTGGAGCAGAGCAGCTGCTGGAGCGAAGCAGTTTGTAAGGACGGCTGGAGGAGCAGAGTGGAGCGGCTGGTAAAGAGGGGCACTTCGTGGAGAAGGTGGGAGCAGAACCCACGGAGAGGCAGGGCAGTTGGCCCTGGACCACGTAAGGTGCTCCTTTCTACCCAGGCTGGGGGGGGGGACCTCTGCAGATAGACTCTCGAACTTTGGGGCTGTACAGACCCAGGACAGAGACTTTTGGGATTGTGGGACTTTTGGGACTGTGGGTGATTTGGGGGTTGCTGGACTCAAAAGCCCAGGAAAAAGGACACAGCCCAATTTCCTGGGGTAGGTCTTTGCTCACGGTTTGGTCTATGAACTCTAGTTGAGGTGTTTTCCCAATTTAGTGTTTGTTGTTTATCTCATGTATTAAACCTTTTCTGCTACATCGAGACTCTGTGCTTGCGAGAGGGGAAGCATTGCCTCTTTGAGGCGCCTAGGGGTTTGTGTAGTATTTTCCCAGGTCACTGGGCGGGGGTTCGAGCTGGTTTGGCATTGGGTTATTGAAACGGAACCCCTGGATACTGAACCCGGCCCTTGTTGCTGCCAACTCAGAGGGGCAGAAGGGTTACAATATTAAATGCACATAGGCTAGTTTAAAAGGAAATTAATACAAAACATGAAAAACAGTTTATGTAAAAGAGGCTTTTTATTATTATTATTTAAACCAAGGAAAGTTTTTTAAAAAAATATTTAGTTTTGTACCAGGAAGGAGTCTTTTCAATTTCAAGGGTGAATTTGTAAAGGGTGAATGTCATAGCCCCATAATTTACAATAAAAGTATATAAAGACAAAAGCTCTGTGGAACGAGGAACTGCATGGAGGAGTAAGATAAATACCCCCTCCCCCAATATTTGAAGCTTTTAACTACTGCAACAATTTTATTTATTTATATATTAGGAATAAAGCTATATAGCATGCTCTATAAAAAAATTTAAAAGACAAAAGCCATGGCTTTGTGACTGTATGAAGTTTAGAGATAGCCTCTGACTAGCTGAAGACTCACACCCCGTCTTTTCCCCCCACAATTTAACACTTTCATGTTCGTTTGCTAAACATGCAGTATTAAATGATACTAAAGGGTTTTTTTAAATAATTTAACATGAAAAAACAGCATTGGTCATTTTTTAATTAGATGTATCATAACAAGACCCCCTTTAAGTGCACCTCTACCTCAATATAACACTGTCCTCGGGAGCCAAAAAATCTTACTGCGTTATAGGTGAAACCATGTTATACTGAACTTGCTTTGATCCACCGGAGTGTGCAGGTGTTAACTTTTGCAGTGATAGCACAGGCTTAAATTTAAATAAAGTGATTGAAAGCTATGCTATCACCAATTTTTAAAATTATGTAAGCGTGTTTTTACATTTAAAAAAGATGCTAATTTTACTTAATTTCCATAGCTGAATAATTATAATCTCAGCAACACAACAATTTTAGGCTAAATGACTTACCTAGTAAGATCATCCTCTGTAAAAATAGCTTGCAGAAATGTAAATTGTGAAGAAATAAGTTCCTGGAGAACAGCAATATTATACAAAACCCACACATAAAGAGGGATTTTATAATAATAAAATAAAACATGTTATAGCTTTCTAAACAGTTACAGAGGATCTTTAAAATATAGCACTAGCTTCTTTTTCAACTTAAGTTTTTTCACTTTTCCTCTTTCCTAGAGTGTTCATTCTGTCAAGCAGGCTGCAGTTCTTGTTGGCAGAAAGGCACAAATATTTTGTCCAACTGCTGTATAAGGCTCAATTAGTTCAGTACAAATGACCGAAGTTGCCCGCATTCTCCACCAGTGTTACCCCATCAATTTAGGGCTCAAGGTGCGACAAGATCAATTTAGGCAACCCCGCCCTTTCCCTACTGAAGGATCAGGGTGTAAGGCACCTATCCTTTCCCACTGGGCTCAGGAAAAAATGGATCAATTTAACTACTCACACCAGTTTCAATTGTTTTGGTAATTTATTTCAAAATACCTGTTAGCAATAAAAAGATTGAGGAACTGTGTTTTGACAAATAGATGCCTTATTAAATACACAACTATGAGTAATAATTCATTTAAACTACAGTACAGAACCGTATTTCCTGCACCTCTCAGAAATAGTGCAAAGGCTTGGGGAGCCAGTGGTAATGGAAGAGCTGAGGGAGAGGGAAATAAGTGCTAGGAAGGAGTTTGAAGGATTGTTGGGTATGGGTGGGAAAAGTATGGAACAGGTTTTTTGCAGGGCGTGGAGGGATTGTTAGGAGCATCCCCTGTGCAGACCCTGGCTGATCCCTAGCCTCTTCCATTCAGTCAGGCACATCGGGTCCTGTCCCCATGTGTCCCTGCACTACCGTGTGTCCTTGCACCCCCTGTCCACATGTGTCCCTCCACCCACACACCCACTCCACCCATCCACATGTGACCCTGCACTCTCTCCCCCATCCCCATGTATCTACCCCAGCTCAGCCAGCTCTTGCCCCCATGTGGCTGCACACCCCTCCCCTCTGTTCCTATGTGACCATCTACCCCCTTAGCCAGCCCCCTCTCCTCATCTCCATGTGTCCCTGGACCCCCTGTCCCCATGTGTCTCTGTGCCCCCACTCAGCCATCCCCCTTTTTCCTGTAGCCCTGCGCCTCCACTCCCATTCAGCCCGTGCACCCATATGTTCTCCCCCACTGGCCCTCATGAAACCCTTCCTGACCACCCAGCAACCCATGCTGTCTTTCTCCCCAGATCCCTTGTCTCCTGACCTAGCCCGACAGGCACTGGAAAGAAGGGCTCTCTCTCTTCCCTATCATAGCTGGGGCGGGCCAGGAGCAGCTGCTGTGTTCTAGCACCACAGCGCCCTCTGGCAGACAAAAGACATAACTGCAGCAACATTTCAGCAGAAGCTGTTTTCTGCAAAAAAAAAATTGAAATATGCACAGCACATGAAATTTGCACACATGTGGTGGTGCAGAATTCCCCCAGGAGCACTTTTCCCAGTGAACGGGCCTTACATGGCTGTGCTGTAAACATCTATTTATTAGCAACACACCCAGAATACATATGCCAAGCAAATCTCTTATGCTCAGCATGCCAAATATACAGACAATTTTTACCCGATGAGCAGTCAGAATCCACTCATCTGGGGATTCCCAGAGATGACTCTGCATATCATAGTCATGCACTGGGGTCAGAGATCCAGCAGCTTGATGTTGAACTGCAGTCTGGAAATGGTTCCCAAATAGTATTATTTTTTATGCACATTATATAGGTAAAACTAGCTCCCTCCTTCAAATTACTAAATCTATCACATTATCTCACATTCCTAAATAACAAAAAAAAATAGCCAATTATACACTAGAACCTATATGTCCTCCTTCCTGCCCAAGTTTTTTTGTTTTGTTGTTGCTGTTGTTTTACATTTTATTTTCATTGCCCAAATTGTAACTTAGTTATAACCTTCTCTGTTTATGCAGATAGTCAGCATAAATTCATTGGTCAGAACTTAGTTTATCATTTGTTGAGTGTCTTTCTGTATCCTCTCTAATTTCCCAGCACCTGGGTGTCTCTATTTTACAACCTTTGGTGGTTACAACTCTCGTTAGGGACATTCCTGAGGTGAGAGTGCTTTATCAGTAGCAAAACATTTTTTTTTCAATTTTAGTAGCGAACTCCCTGAGTTTCACCCATGGTTGGTTTAATATGTGGTGGGGGGCTGATCAGGTCTCAGCCCTACAGAGATGTCCTGAGTTTTACAGGTATATTGATAATTGATTGAAATCTTTTTAGTGAAACAGTTTTATAGACAATCCTTCTTTGTTAGTTGTTATGCTTTAGCATGGGCAAGTGTTTGTCATTCAGAATCACTTTCCCGCTATGAGGTATTATCTCCCTCATCCAATGGATTATCCGAAATAATAAATCAGATTATCAAAAACATTGTGGAGTTACATACTTGGAGATACATTGTAGCAGTGATTGCAAAGCAACAAATACAATGTCTAGAGACTCTAGAGAATTTTTTTTGGTTTTATATAACACTTTTATGCAAACTGTAACCCTAGATCAGGGGGTTCTCAAACTGGGGTCGGGATCCCTCAGGAGGTTGCAAAGTTATTACATAGGGGGTCATGAACTGTCAGCCTCCACCCCAAAACCTGCTTTGCCTCCATTATTTATAATGATGTTAAATATATAAAAAAGTGTTTTCATTTATAAGGGGATCACACTCAGAGGCTTCTTATGTGAAAGGGGTCACCAGTAAAAAAGTTTGAGAACCGCTGCTCTAGATACTTTACAGCATTAAATAATATGAACTAATAGATGAGAGACCTGAGACATTGCTGAAAACAAAGGTGTCAATGATCACTAAAGTCCTGATGCAGAGGACCTAGGAGAAAATTAATTGGTACAGCTGAAAAGGAAGATGGTATGATTTAAGAGGGTTTCTGGGGCTACTTTGAAATGCCCAAATGCCTATAAACCTCATGCATAAGCATTCATGGGCCCTTGTTTAGTTGGTAAAAATCTGAGTATAGAATATACCACCAATTTGGGGTGTCTGCCCTGATTTTGACAATCTGCTCTAAGGTAGGCATTCATGGTTGTGAGCTACTGCACACAGAATGACAGATGGGGTAGTGGTAAATTGGTGTGGAGTTGGCAAAGACTGACATAGACTTGAGTGTCCTTTCTGGACAATTTCAGCACCCAACCTGTAAATGGGAATTGCAGCCCTTGCATCCACAAAAAAAGGAAAGGCAAGTGTCACAAGAATGAGTAAAGATCCTCCATAACTAGTCCAGGGCTCTCAATTACAGCATCAAACTCCAGCCTGAAGAAGAATGCATGTTGGTATTACGTAGGACGTCTCTTCTTGTGAGCACAATCAGAGCCTGCCTGCTCTTACCATGGCTTTATCTGTACTGCAGTGTAGTTTCTAATAAGCTGGCTGTTTGGTTAGAGAAGGTGTTTACTAGAAACCACCATCCTTTCTCTCTCTTCCTTCCTCTGCCCATGATTACATTTTCACTTCTACATCCAGGAAGCTGGTTTGTGGGGAAGACTAAAATATCAGCGGTTTCCTGAGCTGTGATTGCTTTTCAACACATGACAACTGGAATCCAAGCATCCTGCCAGCCATAGGCACTGACTCCATGGAAAAAAATAGTTGGTGCTTAGCACCCACCGGCAATAGGGGTGCTATGGCCCCAGCCATAGATCAGCAGTTCTGGGGAAGCCCTACCCCTACTGATCAGCTCGCAGGCAGCTGTGCTTATCAGCTGTTTGGTGGGCTCCCCCAAATGCAGTCTTGCCCCCCCATCAGCTCTTTTGTGGCCCCTGAGCTGGCTGCAACAGGGGCTGACCCAGCCCTGCTTCAGCCCTAAGTGGGGCCTCTCCTCAGCAGCCTCAGGGAGCTGCTCCAGCCAGGGTTAGGGGTGGGTGAGCACAGAGCGCAGGACTCTCTCTACTCTGCAGAAGCCTGGCCTGATCAGCAGCAGTGAGACACTGCTCACCTGTGTTGCCCCACCTCCTACCCAGATCTCCTGGGCAGTCTCCAGCTCCCAGCGTGTTCCAACTGCAGGCAGCATTAGGTGAGCCTTCTTCCAGAGGGAGCCTTGTTCTTTTTGTTCTCCAGTTGTAATTGATTGCCAATTGTTTGTTAAATAATTGTAAATGCTAATCTAGACCCACACATTTACAGAGTAGAGTATCAGGACATGGGGGCTGAGCTTGGACAAACCACAAAACTTGGTGGTCCAGAACAAACACTTGTGGAGAGCCTCAGTTATCAACATAATTAGCATTTACAATCAATTAGCTAAAATTATAACAAGGCCACCAATTCTAGTCTAGACAAAGCCAAAGTATGAGTACTCTAGACTGACAAGACCTAGATTTTTAATATAAAAGGAGGCAACATAAATGTATCTTCCCTCCCCACAAAAACCCAAACGAACATACAAACAAAAAACCCCACCTAGGCCCCCAAATCATCACGCCTTCTTTATACAAGAGAAGAAAATCAAACAATGGCACAGTCTCAGTTATTGACTCTTTATAGATCACCTTTAAAAATGAAATTATCCTTTACATTCCTAATGCCTCAAAATCAAGGTAACGTCTGACTTTGTGGGACTGAAAGCAGGGGCAGCTCTAGACATTTCGCTGCCCCAAGCATGGTGTCATGCCGCAGAGGGCGCTCTGCCGGTCGCCAGTTCCGCGGCTCCGGTGGACCTCCCGCAGGCATGCCTGTGGAGGGTCCGCTGGTCCTGCGGCTCTCCGGGACCAGCGGACTCTCCGCAGGCATGCCTGTGGGAGGTCCACCGGAACCACGAGATCAGGGGACCCTCCACAGGCATGGCACCAAAGGCACCCTGCCTGCCACCTTCCCGGCAACCGGAAGAGCACCCCTTGCGGCATGCCGCCCCAAGCACGCGCTTGGCGTGCTGGGGCCTGGAGCTGCCCCTGACTGAAAGACTGGAGCTAGATGTTAAAATGTGTCCCTTTCCACTATTGGGGAGGGATAGCTCAGTGGTTTGAGCACTGGCCTACTAAATCCAGAGTTGTGAGCTCAATTCTTGCAGGGGCCACTTTAAGAACTGGGGTAAAAATCTGTCTGGGGATTGGCCCTGCCTTTTGAGGAGGGGGATGGACTAGATGGTCTCCTGAGGTCCCTTCCAGCCCTGATATTCTATATAGAACAGAGGGCTGGGAGCACAACAGAATAGATTAGGGTAAGAGAAAGTTGACAAGAGGAAAGGTCCTCAAAAAACCTTTGGCTTGAAAATAGCCACAGGGTTGGTTTAGTAGTCAGGATATTTTTTATGTTGTTTAAGTGAGATACAGTCTGTCATAAATATAGAGGGAAGGGTAATATGTATGCATAAAATCCCTCCTTGGCAGCGGTACTGGATTGGTTTACCTGTAAGGGGTTAAGCAGTTCAAATAACCTAGCTGGCACCTGACCAGAAGGACCAATGAGGAAAGAAGATACTTTCAAATCTGGGTGGGGGGGAAGGATTTGTTGTTGTTCTCTTTTGTTGTTCCCTCTCCAGATGGATGGAGAAGCCAAGCAGGTACAATATCTCCTGAAAATATACCTGGAATAGTCCATCTAAAACCACAGAAATTGTAAGTAGGGCAAGGAAATGTATTAAGTTGTCTTTTGTTTGGGCTTGTGAATTTTTCTGTGCTACAGAGTAGTTTTATTCCTGTTTTTGTAACTGTGAAGTTGAGTGCAGAGGGGAATCCTGTTTTAAATCTTTGTATTACCTTGTAAAGTTACTTTCCATCCTGATTTTGCGGGTGTGATTCTTTTACTTATTTGTTTATAAATAACATTTTTCTTTTAAGAACTTAATTGATTTTTAGTGTCCTGAAGACAGAGTCTGGTCTGTACTCACATTGCTAAGGCAATTGGTTGGTATATTATTCTCAAGCCTCCCCAGGAAGTGGGGCCAAGTGCTTTGGGGAAATATTTTGGGGGGATAGGGATTCCAAGTGACTCTTCCCTGAATTTTTGTGTAAATCACTTGGTGGTGGCAGCAATACCATCCAAGGGCAAGGAAGGAATTTGTGCCTTGAGGAAGTTTTAACCTAAGATGGTAGAATATAAGATTAGGGGATCTTTCATTCACTGAGATGAATGGGCCATTCCACACATCAACCTGTAATGCAGAGGGCTACGTAGAGCTCCTTCCTTTGCACTAGCTCTTTGAAGTGGATACGAAGCCTGGGGCTCCCTGCTATTCATCATGCTGCCTCCAGCTGGTAGATGTACTCCTAAAAGCCCATCAGTTACCATCCTCCTTTCTTCCCATGGCCCTTCCAGTCCTACTGCGGGTATGGTGGGGCCAGGAGGAGGGTAGAGCTGGTAGTTAACATGACAGATTATCATTCTCCTCCCACAGGTGCCTCCAAACATGGCCCCCTGACTAATGCCTTCAGAAACAAGGGAAATTAACTGCCAAAAACATGGTTAATGCAGACCTTGTTTACACTACAGTGCCTTTGCCAGTATAACTAGCCGGGCAGAGCCTCTTCATGGAGACATAGGGTAAGCTGATATGAGTTCTGTCGACATGGTAACATCACCTCACTAAACAATATCAGCTAAGCTGACACAGAACCATTCTTCTCATAGCATAATTGTGTCTACAGCAGGGTTTTTGCTTACATAGCTATGTCAGCCAGTGGTGTGAAATTTTTTTCCCCGTGATTCTAAAGGACATAGCTATGCTGGCAAACTCTGTAGTGTAGATTAAGGCCTGCAAAGTTAGGTCAACATAAGTCACCTTGTGTCAACCTAGTTGTTCATGTGTCTACATTCAGATTTGTCTCCTGCTGATATAGGTGCCCTGTTATAGTGACGCAGTAACACCACCTCCCCAAATGGTGTTGAGTCATGGTCGACTCTACTGTGGTTGACGCAGTGCAAGTATAGACATTGCAATCCTCCAGCAGCTCTCCCACAATGTCCAGCACTGACCGGTCTGGTCACAATTGTAAATATCAATTCCTAAGGATCACATACACCAGAAACCAATTCCCTCCCTGTAAAAAGCCAACATATTTTTGGAATGATTGCCCAGCTTGGTGAGCACATCTAGCTGCTCTCCATGGCTGTGTGCAACTGCCCAACTGATTGTGCCAGCTACAGATGCGCCTCACACAGAGAACAGAGAGGTTAGGAAAACCTTGTTCACCAGACCTTAACATCCCACAAGGAATGTCCCTCCATTTGAAATAGCTAAACAACACATTCGTTCAACTTGCCATAACATAAAACCTTAACTTCTGGCCTCAGTAACACTAACATATTTATGGCTGACGCATGTAAACTGGTCATATATGCGATCACCCTGCTTGCTTAGTACCCTCTTCAATTCAAGAAGTGTGTTTCAGATTCCTGCTAGCACTGCCAGTCTAACCTGCCTTCTCTGGCTTGTCAAATTTGGGTTTATAACTGCTGGTGAATCATAGAGCTACTCATTAGTCTCCTTCCTCGGCTGGTGAACCACCTGTGGTTCATTAATTTTATACCAGTGTAACTCCACTGATTTCATTGGAGTCGCTCCAGATTTACACTGCTACAAGTGAGGCGAGAATCAGCCGTAAGTGCTGAGTCTATGGGTGCTCCAGGGCTCAAGCCCTCATGGGGAAAAAAAACCAGTGGGGGTGGTCAGCACCTGCCAGTCTCAGCTGGGCTGCCATTCAGCTGTTTGGCAGCTGGTGTGGAGTGGAGCAAGGGCAGGGCCTTGAGGGGGAAAAAGGGGGCAGGGCCTTGGGGTGGAGTGGGGGTGGAGCACCCACTGGGAAAAAATAAAAGTCAGCACCTATGCTGCCAGCTCAACAATACTTAGGGCTACAGTGTAGATGGAGGTGAGCAAGTTTTGTGCATATATGCATGCATGTGTGCGCACATGCCCCATCTCAAGGCTCCCTCTGCTGAAATCCTCATCTCTGCTTTCCTTACTTCTTGGCTGCACCCTTCCAACTCCCTTCTCCATGGCCAGCTCATGTTCCCGTTCTCCAGACTGCTGAGCCCCAACTCTTCACACACACCATGCTTATTTTATGAGTAAAAAGATGTCTTTCCTCACTGTCACCAGGGCAGGCGCTTCCATTAGGCGACCCTAGGCAGTCACCTAGGGCGCCAGGATTCGGGGGGTGGCATTTTGTGCCTCAGAAAACAGCGACAGGCAATTGAGCAGCTCAATGACTGCCGCTGTCACCTGTGGCATTTCGGCAGAGAGTCCTTCTTCGGCGGTGCACTGGGAGCGGAACCGGAAGCTACCGCACATCCTGTGGGGACAGCACAAAATGCCGCCCCCCGAATTCTGCCTAGGATGCCAGAAACTGTGGTGCCACTCCTGACTGCCAGTGCCACAAACTTCTCCAAACTTCCTCTGAGAGCCAAGATGGGCTCTTTCCTTCATCTCCTGCAACCAAGACCCAGCAGGAGAAATTCTGCCCCCAGGGTCTTCACATTTCCCTTCAGTTACACCTGCACTGACTTCAAATGTCATTGAGGGAAGAGTTTGGCCCTGCAACTGAAACTTAGGCCAAGACCATCCCCAGTGCAGGAAACAGCATAGGAAACCTCAGAACTTCCTCAAGATCATGCCATCAGGGAAGGGTCTGTTTCCTGCCTGCACAACTAAACAGGCCCTTGTGATGCACAGATCTTCACAGATCACAGGCACCAGGGCTGTTCCCAGAGAGACCCTCTGTCTCCAGTCATTTCACAACCCCTCCTTCGCACCAATGGCTGGGGATGGCTCTGGATCTCTTTTAAGGTTGAGACTATCCTGTAATCTGATCCCAACAGGGAAGAAGGGATAAGCCTTAGTAACAGGGAAAGAGGCCACAAGCAGCTGGTCAAAATCATGACAATTTATTTATAACATTAATTATATGGTGCTGAGGGGTTTTCCTCACCACTACATCAAACCACTTCGCCTAGGGGGGATTGCTGCATGCAGAGATGAGCAGAGAGGATCCAGCAGGGCCCAGAATACAGCTCTGTCATCACGCATTTTCCTGCTCAACATTAGCTATGATGGGGAAAAGAGAATGTGAGACAGTTACAGAGGAATCAATGACTCATGGAGAGCAACCTTTCCCTTTTGTAGGTCACCTCATTCTGAGTATAGGAGCTGCAGAGACACTGCCCTGCCCAGACTACGGCTTCTCTGCCACAGTGGCCAGATGCATCCCTAGAACATTCAGGGCTTCAGCCCTGACCCCTTTCCCAGCAGTTTTGAGTCACCTCAACCCTGGAAGATGGTTTTTCATTAATCTGTTTTGCTTTGCAGCCTGTTTAAAAACAGCCCTGATGAGAAGAGGGATGCCAAGTGTGGATTTTGGAAGGACTTGCTCTTGCTCTGTCCCAGAAAGGTACAGAAAGAAGCAGTGACTAGTTTTGACTGAGGGGGAGGACATAATCTTGGGACTAACCAAGCCTGCTGCCTCAGATTCAAGGCCTGAATCTGAACTTGACAATGTGGGGGAGCTGGCGTTCCCCTCTCCCCTGAGCACTTAGGGGTGCTGGCAGACCACTCCAGGACATGGGACAAAAGAGAACAGCCACTTTTACAACCCTCCAGACAGGCTGAGAAGACTCAGGCTGGGTTTCAGCTCTGTGCTAACTGAGCAGCCCTGGGCAGTCTGAAAACCTCACAGTCATCTCTTCATACACTACCTTTGCTGCAGGGGGCACTGTACTCGGCAATGGCAAATTCATCTGGAAGACACAAAGGAAGGGAAATGTGATCAAGGCTGTGTGAGACCCAACCAGGACTCCTCGCACTTCCACCAGGCCCTGCAGCAGAGAGCTGGCACCTTTCAGGCAGGAGAGGAGGGAGTCCTCTCTCCAGGGGCACTGAAGGAACCTCATCTGGGCTCCATGGGAGGAAGGCAAAGGTTACAACAAGGCTACAGGGCAGCAGGCATCTCCAGCAGGTCAGTGCCATTTGCATCTCGCCTGACACACAATAACTGGGGTTGCCACTGGGCTTTGGTTTTGTCACCCCAATTCCCTCGCTGGAAACAGAGGAGTGAATGTGCCTCCTCCAGGTCACACCCAGAGCTGGGATCTCAGGGCAGGATCTGAATCCAGGGCCCTCCTAGATCCCTTTGACGCTAACCTACGAGGATTAGCATCTTCCCTTTACAGTGCACGAGGGGCCTGGGGCCTCAGAGACTCCCATGGTGCGAGCATGAGGTCAGTGCAGGATGATCCCTAGCATGTAAACCCTATATGCCCCCATGTTCTCATCCTGGAGCAGGGAGATACTCAATCCCATATCCCAGCAGGTTTACTGTGGCTCTGAATATGACTTTTCACCCTCCATGACAGGCCCACCAGCCTCCACTGCTGCCAGCCCCACCCACACACACACCTGTCTCATAGTAATCATAGACTTTCACCACCGCCGGCTTCAGGCTCTGCACGGGGAAGTCCTGCTCCACCGCGAAGGAGAAGCTCTGAGTCACATTGCTCACCTGAAAGGGAAACAGATGAGGCTCAAGAAGCTCTGAGCCACTTCACCCTCTCCTTCCACATCTCCTCCACGCATTGGTGCCCCCCATGATCCTGCAGGTCCAGCATCTGCCTTCCTTGGCTGCAGGGACTGGCAGGGATTCAGGCCCTAAAGGAGGTGGGTTAAGCCTTGCCTGACCCCCGGGTATGAGCCACTGTCCCTGGTACCCGTAGATGGGGGGAGATCAGGGCCCTGGCTCTGTGTTGGGAAAGTGCTGAAGGGAAACACTGGACAGCAATACATGGATTTGTCTATCCCAGCTGAGGCTTGGGAGATCCCCTCCCCTGGGCACTTCTATTGCGGTACATGGGGGTGGTTCTTTCTGGCCCATCCTGGCCCCATGTGGTCACTCACTTGCTCCATGTACAGCAGCACATGGTTGGTGCTCAGTTCTGTGCGGTGGATGTGGTGATGTCCTTCCAGCTGCCAGCGGCCAAGAGAGAGAAGCAGGATGTTACTGAGCTCCCCGTCAAACCACCCCAGAGCCCTAAGGAATAGGATGCTTTTACAAATTCATGGAGTCCAAGACCAGAAGGAACCTTTGTGATCATGTAATCTGACCTCCTGTATAACCATGGGTGTAGTTTGGGGACACTGGGGGTGTTGTCCCCCCAAACTGCAATCCTTAGGCAAGTGTGGAATTTGCCCCACCCCCCATATGCACAGCCCCATTGCCCTGACTGGAGCTGCTTCCCTCCCTTACCACAAATACAGAAGTCAAACTACGCCTATGTGTGTAACACAGACCAGAGAACTTCCCCCAAAAGAATTCCTAGAGCAGATCTTTTAGACAAACATCCAATATCGATTTAAAAATGGCCAGTGATGGAGAACCACCAGGACCTCTTTCCCCTGGTGCTGTAAGTAAAGAGGCAGAGTATGTGTCCCCACCCAACTGATTCACTGAGGTGTAAAGTGCTCCTGAGGTGCTGGACCCCAATCAAAGCCAGCACCAATCCCAGTATATACCCAACCTCAGTCAAACAGATCTAATAGTTCTTCCTCATTCTCTAGGTCTTAGACTGGCTAACGCTGTCTGCAATGCCAGGGGTCACTGCACAAGGTCTCCATAAGCCCAGTCTGGAGTCAGGCATGGGAGGAGCTGCTGTCTACACTGCAGATCCTGCAGCTGGGAAATCTGTAGGTGAAAGGCTGGTCTGAGCTGGCTCCTGTGACAGAAGTGGGCTGGGGACTCTCAGACCCTTCAGGATTCCAGTGGAAAAGAAGAGACAGAAGACATGGAGGGCCCTACTGCTGTAGATGAGATCAGGCTGCACCCATAATATGAGGGGTCAGGAACTGAAGCCCACTGGGGGCCAGATACCCCTCAGGTAGGGCTGAAGGCAAGGGGCTCTGGGGGGGCTATAGCCCATACACAGAACAGGCTTTTACCTTCCTCACTGATGACTTCACAGGGATAAATCCTGACAGCATCTTAATGTCAACGATGACCATGTTGGAGACGGGGCGTTTCCCTGTGTAACTGGGAGACCAAGTGGGAAACGAAACAAGGTTTAATACATCTCAGCACAGAGCTGATGCACCTCAACTCTGATTGGCACAGGTGCACGCTCCCCTGATCTGGCATCACCCACCCCACCTGCTGGTCCACCTGCAATCTCCTGGGGTGACTCAGCTGGAGCACCCATGGAAAAAAAGTGATGGGTGCTTAGCACCCACCGTTAGCCCCCCTATCAGCACCTCTCCCTCCCCACAGTGCCTCCTGCCCTGAAGCGTGCAGGAGGTGCTGGGGCGGAGCAAGGCTGGGGCACGCTTGGGGGAGGGGGTGGAATGGGGTGGGAAGAGGCGGGGCAGGGGCGTGACGGGGATGGGGAGAGGCAGAGCAGTGGTGAGGCCTTCGGGGAAGGAGTGGAATGGGGGCAGAGCCTGGGGGTGGGGGGCACCCCTTGGCACATTAGAAAGTCAGCACCTAAGCTAGGGCTGCTCCGGAAGGCCTGGTCCTGTGAGGGGAGTTACCTGATGTTTATGGCAATGCTAAAAGTCCTGTGGACCTGGGGGCTGTCACATGTCTCGGGGACCGTGTGCACCTCCAGTGCGAATGGTGCCTCTTCTGGCTTGGGGAGCACATTGTACCTCAGGCTGGTCTGAAAGAGAATACACAGTTTTATGTGAGCCTGTGCACATCTCCTCTCTGTTTATCTCCTCTGCCTCCTTCCCCCTGGTCCATCTCATTCCCACTTTTGTCTTCTCTGCCTTCCTCCTATCACTAACTCCCCATTCCCTAACTCTGGACATGCTCTCTCCTCATACCTTTTCATATTTTCTCATCCTCATCCCCATCTCTTTCTCCCTTCTCTCCTCTGCCCATCCCACCTCACCCTGCCATCTCCAATGGGAATGAGACGGGCTTCCCTCAGTAACAGCCTCTCCCCCTCCCCCTACCCCAGGACCCCTCACCTGCACGTAGACACATCCTTCTCCTGTCACTCCCATGCTGTAGTCCCCTGGCACCTCTGGCAGTGCCATACGCTGGAGCAGCAGACGGTTCGTGTGATCCACCTGGAACTGGGTCTGAAATTTGCCTGTGGATTGCAGAGTCACTATGGATGCTCCTCCACTCTTGGTGTAGGTAGATGCTCCGTATCGGGACAGGGCCTGGAGCGCCACCACTGTGTCCTGCCAGTTGAGAGATGGGCCCAGGTGCCCAAGGGAATGAATGAGCCATTTCTATGGGCCTGGAGCCCCAACCCCACCAGATCCTCCCACACAGCCCCACTCTGCTCAGAAAGGTCGGATTTTCCCATTTCCACCCATTTTCTACCCATCACTCCCACAAGCCATTCACCTATTCCCTGGGCCCAGATCCTCACAGGTAGTTAAGCACATTTCTCCCACTAAAAGCAGCCAACTGTCTAAGTACCTTTGGGAACATAGGTTTTGGGATTTCTGACACTCCACTACAGGGAGCTGAGGGAAGAAGCCACCCACCCTAACATGAAGGAGCAACCTGAAGGGACAGCTGACAAAGCAGACACATAACCCATATGGCTCAGCAGCAGGAAAACAGAATTACAACCCTACTATGTTAACCAAATCCCTCAGTGAAGTAGTCTTCCAAAGGCCAACACTTCATGTACTGTCTTCAAGAGGGATGTGTTTTGGGCTGCCTTTAATCAGGTGGCACTTTCTGGTTCTACATAACTCAGGATGGTGACCTCGTCCCACCAAGGTGTGTCTGGCAGTGACTGACTGCTGCTTCTCTGGGGAGGCCTCAGCTCCTAAGTTGGATTGGCTAGGCTGGATGGGGTTAGTGCTGTGGGGAGCTGAGGAAAGCATCATGCTCATGGATGCTAAGGGAGACAAATCTGCCCTCTGTACACAAGAGCATCACTTGTCCAGTCTCCTGCCTCATTAGCCCACTAAGGCCTGTGGGGATCTGATGTAGCCATACTCCATGCTGTGACTATCCCATGATCTAAAACCCTCCGAAACAGAGGTTCTCTAAACCCTGCAGCGAGGGCACTGTTGTCCCATCCCCCTCCCCAGGAGGAGTCCGTCTCTTTTCCAATGCTGGGTTATTCGTCCTTCTCTGGCAACCTGATATAGATAGATAGATAGATAGATAGATAGATAGATATCTCCTGCCGCTGGGGATGGGAACAGCTCACCTGGGTGGAGGAGAAGCCCCCGTTGGGATTCTGCTGCTTGCTGATCCACTTTGCAATTTGAGCTGCCAATGACAGGTCGTCTTGGGATGATGCCGGCTGCATGGTGAGGTAAGCGAGGAGCACATAGGACGTCATCTCCACCTCGGCAGAGGGAGCACGAGGGTGATAGAATGGGAGATCGGCCTCTGGCTGCTTCCCGGGCCTCTGCCAGTGAATGGAGCCATCTGCCGTGGGAGAAGGGAGAGGGAGGAGAAAAGGAAATGTTTATTACCGAATATCTGGTTGTTGCGTAGAGGGTTATGGACATAGTGTCTCTGAGGATGGAGGATGGAGAATGGAGTCCCAACCCTTGCTGGACATGTCAATACAAAGCATGAAGGTAATAAATAATCTCTGTAGTGGGTTGATACATTCTGGGTATGAAAACTCTCAGTGACTAATTAGGTTGCTGCACCTGTGCCTGTGTCTCCCACATTTTATGAAGCCAGATCCCAGGAATGGCCGGTGCCAGGGTTTTTAGGGTTCATTGATCTAAAATGTGTGAAGAGGCTAAATAACCCCAACCTGCTGCAGCACAGACTGAAGGTTATAGTAATAACAATCAAACCCTTCTCCTGCCAGGCTGGGTAGGGCCAGTGGGCTGGAATGCAGAAGAAGGGCCCATAAACAGGTCTCACCCTCTTTCACAGCTTCCTTATCAAGCGAGTCCAACAGTGCCCTGCGCTTCTCCTCCTTCCCCGCCAGGGCGAAGGCGTAGGCCATCAGTGCCTTTGTGTACACATGGTTTCCTCCCTGTTCCATGGCTGTTTCCAGGCAGAATAAAGCACTACGGAGCACAGAGTGCTGCGGGGAGCAAAGAGGGGAAATAATCAGTGTTCGCAGTGTGACGATATGAGCTAGACTTTGGGCACTGCCTGTGCAGGCTGTCATCTCATGACCACAGAGACAGCTGGGTTTAAATAAGAGATGCAGTGGATCTAATATAACATAGATGCTGGTGATAGGATGAGTGACTGTTTGACCCCAGGCACTTGCATGGTCCCAGTGAACTCAGAATCTTGTAGTAATTTGGTCACCCCATCACTGTGAGCCACTGAGCACAAAAATGTGGCTTAAATGTGTCTAGCTGAGACAGCTTCAGCAGTTACAAAAATCACATTCTTGCCTCCCATGGGGTAGCCATGTTAGACACAAGGTCCTCACAACTTGGAGAAATTAAGGTCGTCTGAAGTGTCTAGGGCTATTTATTGAATTTTAACCAAGAAAAAATGTGGAAGACAAATGAAAGACTCTGCCATGGATAGCAATGGGCCACCAGCTGTCAACGAGTATACAATCCCTCCCAGTCATTCATCCAATGAAAAGCATGACTAGACACCTAGTATGTTTACAGAGACTATATAAAACAAACAGGAGTAGAGAAGAAGGAAGTAGCGACGCTGTCAGGCTGAAAAGCTTCCATCGGTCCGACCCATCTGAGCTGCAGCCAGACCACAGGAGACAGCGACCGAGCATTACAGCTCTTTTGACATGAATTTTGGATTTTTTTTTTAATATGCAGAATGGAAAAAAAAAATAAAGAGCCAATCAAAGAAGCAGAGCTCAGCCAGAACCAGTACTGCACACCGAGATGCGTCTGAGGCCTGGGCACCATCTCATTCTGGAGCCAGAGCCAAAGCCTTTCCAGACTGGTTTCTTCCCTCCTTTCCTTAGAGGTCACTTTATCAGGGCATCGGGTTGCCACTATCAGGACTTGGCTGGGTACAGGGAGTGGGGGAGAGGGGAGGCCGCTGACCCAGGGGAACTCATGAAGGAGACTTTGTGTGTGTGGATACGTACAGTGATGCGCAGAGGAATCTCCAGCAGCGCGATGGTGATGTAGGCAGAGAGCGTGATCTCATCGTCCACCCCACCCTGCAGGGAACCACAGAGATAGACATTAACCCTACGCAACACCCAAAGCCTTTCCCCTCTGGGCCCTGCTCCACAGGAGCTCTCTACATACTACATCCTCATCCCCTTTATCCCCCCACTCTTGCCATGCCCCATGATAGCTCTCACAAATGGGTATGTCAACCCTGCAACAGAGAACGTGCTTCCTAGCAAGGTAGACGTACACACTAGCTCCACCTGAGCTGGTACACTAAAAAAGGCAGTGCAGCCACAGGCAGCAGCTCTCGCTAGCTGCCCAAATACAGTCATGCTCAAGCTTGGAGTATGTACTTGGGCAACTAGCCTGAGCTGCCATGGCCACACTGCTATTTTTGTGGCTGTCTACCTGTGCTGAGAAGTACACTCCAAGCTGCAGTGTAGACACACTCTGTGTTTCTGTCCCCATTTACCTCCCATGGTAGTTATCATGTATCTGCCCCCTCGTTTCTCCTCCCCATAGTACAGATAGGTCCCACATACAGTACAGTATCTGCCCATCCGTATCTCCATGGTAGTTCCGAGGACCATGTCATCCTCTGTTCCTTCCACCCTGGCCCCATGTGCTGAAGTGTCTGAACTGTTCCCATGCAGAGCTGTAGCTCTCTCCATATCACTGGAATCCTGTATGGGTCCCATGAGGCCCATGGGAAGCTGTCTGGGCGGATACAGCACCTTTATGGCATTGTTCAGGAGCGTCCCGGAGCTGCGGAAGCAGCCGTTGTCCTTCTGCTTGCCAGCGAGCCAGGCCAGGGCGTCCTGGATGTGCTTCTCCTCAATGAAGATGTGAGAGCGGGCCTGCGCAAAGGACTTGAGGACGAAGGCTGTCAGCCTGCAACAGAGAGCGGGCAGCAGTGAGAGCTCCCTCCCATGCCCTGTGCTCGCTGGAGGGGATGGGGTCCTGGGGCATCGCCAGCCTGAATGGAAGCAGCAGGGGCCAGAGAGCTGGAGGCCATAGGGCAGAGAGCATGAATACATTGCTTCCACTTTCACACACCTCCATAGTCTCCTTCACATTGATTTCAGGATCCAGTTCAAGCTGTCTCTTCCTGTTTATAAAATCCTCCCTGAACACAACTAGCCTCTCAAACTTATGAGCCCTCTTCATGCTAAATACACCTCTTATTGCAGAGGGTTGCAGGGCTGCAAATGTTGAATCTATATTTAAACAGGACTCCATGGGAGTTCCAAGGAGTTATACACCAGTTTGCCTATACTTGGTAAACTAGTGAAAATGACAATTAAAAAAAGCATAATAAAAGATTCAGAAGATCATGATCTGATGGGGGTCTAACCAGCATGGCTTCTTCAAAGGAAAATTGTGCCTCACTAATCTCTTAGAATTCCCTGAACATGTCAATAAAGTGCTGAATGAATGAGAACTGATTGACATCATTTCTTTAGTAGTCTCTTATGACAGACCTTCTCAAAGCCTTTTGGAAAGTCTAAATGAATTGAATAATCATGGGATGAGAGTCAAAGTGTTGTTGTGGATCAGAAATTGGTTCAGGGACAGAAAAGAAAAGCTAGAATTAAATGATCAATTCCATCATAGCACAAGGCTAACAGTGGGGTGCTGCGAGGTTCAGTACTAGGACTGGTGTTGTTAATGCTACGCCTGGCTCATGAGACAGCTCATGGTGTCCGACACCATCAGGTGGTCCAGAGACATTTATACCGAACACATCACCGGACACCGCCAATACCACACCAAGTAATCGAGACAGCCGACCAGGGAAATAACCCCTTCCTTCCCTGACGGACCAAGGGACGCACCTCACCCATGTACCTATCCGCTCCATCGATACTGACTTGGATTCCTTATTGGGTGGCGTACCTGAGCCAACGTATCCACTGACACTTTAAAAACCTTGCACCCCAATCTGGGTCTATGCCAATTATGCGATATGTACGTATGTCTTCATCCTTGCAAACGATATCTGTAACCACCCACAACCAAGCCTGACCCCAGATGTACAGTACCTTCCCTCTCAACCTCTGTATATTTCATTTCAAACACTTACTTTAATAAAATTTGTATACCTATTAATTATCTTGATAATGGGCGATCAATGGCATAGCGATTCCTATGGTCCTATCTAGCACTAGGTTGCTCTCTACCTTTAACCCAATTCCACCACTATGGGTATGAGAGTCTGGCCCTCTGCAGCTCCCTGTCTGGAACAGCCACTCCGGATCCCTCCATCTTTTTTTCAAAAATGACCTGAAACCATCCCACTCCCTTTGCCTCTTCAGTTCTCTCTCTCCTCAGGGCCAGTGGGAACAGGTACTTTTTATACACAGCAGCCTGATGAAGCCTATTCCCTTTTGTGTGATACGCCAAGGGACTGTGAAAGCTCCAGCGAGCCCTCAAGCCTTTAACAGCATCAGCAGTTGACTAAAATGTAACACTTCCTTTATAACTATATAACAGAGGAGGTTTAGGGGAGGCATAACTGGCAAGAAATCTCACCAGGTATTCCCCTGCTGCCTGTAATGCTCCCCAAATGTGCTGTAAGAGCCATCCAGGTGCTTGTAATTCAGCTGCCTCTGATAACCTGAAATGGAAAGTTAAAGCAGGATTTATACATCATTAAAAAAACCAGTAAGGAGTGAGAGAGCAGCTCACCAGCTCAGCCAGTAAAGGGACTCCTAGGCCTTATGTGTACTAGCCAGCACTGGTACACAAACATACACGTCTCCATCCCACAAGCTAGTCAGCAGAGGGAACTGACATACGACACATGGGCAGCACCATCATACTCCAAGAGGGGGGGCACCACACAGTCTGCTTAGCTAGAGCACCCAGGCTGAGAAGCCATTTCACCTGGCTACCGTGTGCAGCATTTCCACACTGTAGGGATGACTCATAGGATGGACACAGCAGCCAGTAGCTCTCGTGCGGCAATGAGTGCACATAACCAGAGTGCTCAGACAACTGACAATAGTGAGCCAGTGTCAAATGGGGACTCCACTCCCCAGATACACAACCCCATCCCTCTGTCCTCAGCTGAGGGAAACTCTCTCCACAGGTCAGGCAGAAAGCTCCCAGCACAACCTTGGAAGGGAGCAAGTGAAGAAACAAAAGCCCCGTCCCTCCTCACCGCTGACTAAGTATCCGATAGCCTTGGATTTGGTCTCCTCGCTCAGCTGCCCCGTTTTATTCAGATAGTCCAGGACGTAGATGTTGGGGGCAAACAGGACCATGTTCTGCTCCCCGCAGCCGAAGGGCATCTGAAGAAGCTGCTGCAGGTTCTGCATGGCTGTGCCCAGGATATCGCCTGGGGATGGAGACACAGGGAGTCAGTGTCCCACAGAGGTGGATTGCGGAGGCAGAGTTCACCACAGACCACAGGTAGTAACAGGTGAGAGAGAAGGACAGAGGGAAAAACAAGTCAGAGCCATACTCTGAAGAGGAAACACAGAGAGAGAGAATGGGGAGAAGGAAGGGTAGGAAGATGTCTGGGATAGGAATAGGGATACTTAGACAAAAAGGCCAACACACAGGGAGACTGATAAAGGAGAACAGGGACAGGAAAAGAGACAAGAAGAGATGAATGGAGAGATGATGGGGACACTGATGAAGGGAGTACGTAGCTGACCAGGTGGAAAGGCTGGCACGGCAGGCAGACAAGGATCAGTGGCCGCAGCTGCCAGGGCAGGTCCTTTCTGAGTTGCTGCACTCACCCAGCACTGTCACATAGGCTCTGGCTGAGCCCTGCACCACGTTCAGTGGAAGCTTCAGGGAAATCTTCCCTGCTTCTGAATTTCCTGAGGGAAAAAATTCAGACAGATGTGATGCAATAAAATGCCCCCATGCTCAACAGTGAATGGGTCCCAGAGCAGAACCTGGAGCGCTGCTTTCCACCCGCCCCCTGCATGGGGAATCCCTGCTTTCAACAGCTCCATTCCTCCTAGCTGGACAGTGAGACACCCAACTGTCCCCTTTGGCTTGGGGTCCTTTGATCCATGGGAAAAATTCAGCTTTTTCCATGGAGTGAGGTGCCACCACATGGCCAGATGGGAAACTGCAGTCTCCAGTTCTTTGGCCCTTCCTGTTTGCTGGCAATTGGCAGATGGTAGAATCCAGTTTGTAATTTCACTCCATAGAATAATCTTTAATCTGGAAAAGTCCCATTAAAACCCCTTTAAGCCCATCCCCCAGAGACCTGGGCCAGGATTGCTCATGCAGTCTATTCTCCGGGGTTTTGTCATGCCCTAGATCTCAATGTTCCAAGCAATGTCCTCATGATTAGGAAATGTGTCTCGACTCTCCACACAGAAACATCCCCATCATTGCTTAGTCTATATCCTGACACCTCAAGTTCTTACCGCACCCGCAGAGTCTCCCAAATAAACCCACTCCCTCCTTGAGGCTGTCACTCTTCATCCACTGGCAAAGGGCATAGATGAAGAAGGAGCAGAGAGGTCCTTACCATTTGCACAGAGCAGAGAGTTGAAGGTTGCTTCCATCTCAATCCCTTCAGGCTTGGGAGGGGAAGGAAAATGAGAAAGGTGAGAAGCTGCAGACAGACTGAACATCTGGCATCAGGAACAAAGTCTGTGTGAGGACAGGGCGGCGAAACTTCAGAAAGAGACAAAGAGGCAGTAGGAGAGGTGGGGAAAAGAGAGAGTTTGACAAAAATGGAGAGACAATGAATGAAGACAGAGAGAAATGTAAAGGGCCAAGTCGGTGAATCAGAGAAAGAAGGAGATTTGCAAATTTCCATGGACTGATGTTGTAGATTCATAAAATAATAATCCATTAGAATAAAATAAAAACCAGCTACTACTAAGTTATTGTCTCTTCACACCCAAGGGAAGAATAGTGCAGTTGTATTGCATGGGTTACTAGTTACCTGTAGCACACTGTGCAAGATGGTACCTTAATGCCCCTATAACAGAGAAGACATGCACTATGTGTCATTAACTTATCACATCACCTGATGTTGGCAAAGACAACTTACTACACAGTGAAATATCAACAATTCTACATTCTGTAATGCTGCAGATTTTCTATTTCCATTAAAGGACAGCAATAGGGTATAAGGAAAATAGGAATGGATGATATTGCACATTATTATAACTGGCATTACTGTTGGTATCATGAAATGTCATTAGTTATCGTTGCTTTTTTATGACACACGAAGAGGCAATGCAGCTTTATGTATCATTTGTTACTGAGTATAAATACTGTATAATGAGTTCTTGCTTTCCTGCAGAGGCGAGGGTGTACAGCATTACCCTGTGCTATTTCATTTCACCGTGTAACAATGTCAGCAACCATTGCTGCCCTAGGAAAGAGAGAGGTTATGCAATATTACCATGTTATGCTTATTTGGCACACTATGCAATGTTTTTTCTGTAAGGGAATATACAGTATTATATGCTATAGTGGGTGGGATTTTCCAAAGTACACCTAATTCCCCTAGGTGCTTTGAATCTCCCACATGTGTGCTTCTGTTAGGCCATGTAGCAAGTTGTCACAGCTTCCCTATAACAGAGGAGGCATGGACAGATATACTGTCACACTCTATATAAGTTATTACTGTTTTCCTATCCTACTCAGAGCATTATAGCGCAGCATATTGCCTACGTCACACTGTGTGAAAACTTACCACTTCTCTATACCACAGGGACCAAGCAGCACCACATACCTCCACTAGCAGCTGTTTGATCACTGTGTCCTTCTGCCCCGTCTCAGGGAGCACTGCTACCTCGTTCCCACAGGGCAGCTCCGTCTTCAAGGCCTCTGCACTCACAGAGAAATTCACATTACCTGAAACAAAGAGAGATAAGTGTTCTGCCAGGCACTGCAACTACAGGGGTGTAAATGTCATTTCCATGGTGCTCCACTCTTCAGCACCATTGATTACATGGAAACCTCTCTGTAGAGAGAGAGAGCTCATGTCATATCTCATGTAGGCCTGGTCTACGCTACAAAGTTAGGTTGGCGCAAGGCAGCTTATGTAAATCTAGTTGTGCATGTGTCTACATTTCAGTTAGGTTTTTATCGACATAAGTGCCCTGTTACACTGACTTAATAACATCGTCGCTCTGAGCGGCATAGAGCCAAGTTTGATATCCTTAGGTCAATGCAGTGATAGTGTAAACACTCCATTACTTATGTTAACTGCTACTGTCCTCCAGCAGCTGTCCCACAATGCCCCACGCTGACTGCTCTGGTCACCACTGAGAACTCTGCTGGCCAGGGGTCACAGAAACCAGAAGTCTCCCCCCCACCCTTTGAAGCCCTGCAAATTTTTGAAATTCCTTTTCTTGGGTGCCCAGCTTAGTGGGCACACCTAGCAACTCTCCCTTGTTGAGTGCAACTGCCCAGCTGTCATGCCAGCTACACACTCCAGACATGCTCCTGCCTGGAACAGACAGGAGATATTGGATCTCCTGGGCCTTTGGGGAGAAGATGCTGTGCAGGCACAGCTCTGAACTACGCATAGAAACATGGATATCTAGGAGCAGATATTATGCAAGACACAGCATTGGGCTATTTTCCTCACTGAGGCCCCATCTGTTTGTGAACAATGCTGGCACCCCTTGCAATGACCAAAAGGACATTCAACTTTCTTTCTGCACCTGCTGAGCCTCTAGTTGAAATATGCTTTGGTGCTGTCAAGGTGGCCAGTGTATGGCTTCATGAGACAGGGGAGCAAGGGTTAGGTTGGGTCGCCCAGGATAACAACTGGCATTTCAACATTGCCACTGGTAATCTGCCAGTCAGGAAAGACGGTCTCTGCTTGCAGCTTTCTGAACAGTTCTGTGTTTTTAAAGATGCGAATGTCATGCATCTTCCCTGACTAGTGAACACGGATGTCAGTGATTCACTAACACTTGAACCACAGAAAAGTAGCCTCTTTAGTTGATGTACTCTGAAGCAAATGGCCTGCTGCCAAAAGAGGAATATGTGTGCCACTTATCACCCCACCACTGTTTGGGAACCCCATTGCTGCAAATCCATCCACTATGTCCTGCACACTGCTGAGAATCACAGTTCTGCATAGCAGGGGGCGATCAATGGCTTTTCATATTTGCATGACAACAGCCCCTGCGGTGAATTTCTTGACTCCAAAGTGATTCTCAACTGACTGGTAGCAATTTGGCGTAGCACGTTTCTACAGTGTGATCGTCACTTTCTTCTCCACTGTTAGTGCGCCTCTCATTTTGATGAGTGGCAGTGGAATACCTATCCATGGTGCACCACACTCTGCATCGATACAAGCACTTCTGATAAGTATGCATATCTCTGACATAAGGAGCCAAGTATACCTGCATACAAGTAATGTGTTAACTGTCGCAGCTGTATGACAATGTAACTTGAGTCAACATAAGTTTGTAGTGTAGACATGGTAGAAGTACCTCAGACCATGCCTGCACTGGGTTATTCACACAGATGTAGCTGCACCTGAGCAAACCCTGAGAACAGCCCTGCTTACTGGTGTGAAAGTGACTCACTCCAGGGAAGCAGGACTGTTCTCAGGGTTTTCTCTGGTGCAGCTACATCTATGTGAAAAACCCCAGCACAGGCATGGTCTAAGACACGGATTCTCACAACAAATTTTTTGGTGGCCTCAGAATACAGCCACTAACTCTTGCAGGTGGTTACTCTGACACTTTCATTTCAAACGAGGGCACGTGGCACTAGTGCAAGTCACTGGTTACACCAGTTAGTGCGTCTACACTAAGAGTTTGTTCTGGTGCTGCTACATCAGTGAGCTACAATGGTAAAAAAAAAAACCCACAGTGCAGACAAGACATGAGGATCACTTTGCAGTAGCCTTCCCAGTCCAGGCAGGAATTGGGCAAGATGGATAGGAGTGCAGGGAGTAATGGCTCTGATTTCTGGCTAAGGACCATGGCCTCTGTTACACAGGACTAAAGGGTCCTTATAGCCCCTTCAGGCCTTAGAATCTATGATTCTATCCACAGAGCCCTGGCTGAGTCAAGCAAAGAGTTAATGCTCCCATTTAGCCCATCAGGGCCATGAAGGAAAGAAATAATTACATTCTCCATCACATCCACAAATTACTTAACAAAGTCAGCACCTCTTAATCCAGATGTGCTCACCTGAGAAGTTTCCCAGGAAACGGTTGTAGCCTAATGACAATGAGTGGCAATGACAGTTGTTAAATCAGGATAGTATTTGAAAAAAATTCTGCTCCTTGGGGGTGCAATTGGCTAGAACCAAGGAGTTAAGTAGAGGGTAGTCAGGAGTTTATTAAGGGCATGTCTACACTACAAAATTATGTAGACCTAAATTAGGTCAACGTGCAGCCACAGCAATAATTAAATCATTTTTGAATGTCCACACTATTCTCCTTGTATCAGCAGTGCACGTTCACACTAACAGTGCCTGCACTGATCCAGCGAGCAGTGCACTCTGGGTAAGTATTGCACTGTGCAACTCACCACCATCTAGCACAAGGTATTTTGGAAAGGGTTTTCAATGCATCATGGGTGCAAAAAAGTCATGCAGGGGTGATTGGGAATATGGTTTCAATATCCCAAGATGCAGTTTTCTCCATCCCATAATAATATATGTATCCCATAATGTTTTGCTCCTCTTTTCAAAAACACTGCAAACTTGCGCATTTGCCATCTCTGTGGGAAGTGTGGATCCTGCAGAGCTCTGCACTATTGTGGTGAGCATTGTGAACATAACATGCCTGATCCTGCAGCATTTCCGGAGCTTCAAGAGGAGCACTGGGGAATATGACAATTCCTTGCAGGCTAGCTTGTCGTGTACCATGGAAAGAAACAATTCAAAGTTGTTGTTGGCAGTCATGGAGCAGCTGCAGATAGTGGCATGCTGGTTCTGGGCCTGAGAAACAAGCACTGACTGATGGGATCACATCATTCTGCAGGTATGGGATGACAAGTAGTGGCTGCAGAACTTGTGGATGTTCAAGGCCACTTTTCTGGAACTGTGTGCAGAGCTCGCCCCAGCCCTTTGACATATTGACACCAAAATGAGAGCTGCACAGATGGTGGGGAAGCGAGTGGCGATCGCTGTGTGGAAGCTTGCAACACCAAATTGCTACCAATCAGTTGGGAAACATTTTGGAGTGGGAAATCCACCATGGGAAGTTGCTGTCATCCAATTCTGCAGGGCCATTAATTGTTTCCTGCTACATAAAACTATGACTCTCAGTAGTGTGCCAGACATAGTGGATGGTTTTGCAGCGATGGGGTTCCTGAGCTGCAGTGAGACAACAGATGACACACACTTCCTTATTTTGGCACCAGACCACCTTGCCAGAGTACATCAAAAGAATGGGCTACTTTTCTATGGTAATGCAGAATGGTGGATCACTAGGAAAGTTTTACCAACATCAACACGGGATGGTCAGAGAAGGTGCATGACACATGCAAAAAGCTGCAAGCAGGGACTCTTTTTCCAGAACAGAGGATTACCAATGGGGATTTTAAAATGTCAGTAGTGATCCTGGGAGATCTAGCCTACACTTTACTCCGTTGGCTCATGAAGCCATACAGTAGCTACTTCTATAGCAGCAAGGAGTGCTTCAACCACAGGCTCAGCAGGTGCAGAATGATAGTTGAATGTGCCTTTGGCAACTTGAAAAGCCACTGGCGCTGTCTACTCACGAGTTTAGACCTCAGTGAAAAAAATATCGCCATAGTTATAGGTGATTGCAGTGCACTTCATATCTATGAAACAAAGAGGGAGATGTTTCCACTGGGATGGAGGGCAGAGGCGGAATGGCTGTCTGCTGATTTTGAGCAGCCAGATACCAGGGCTATAATAAGAGCTCAGTGGGGATCTAGACACTTCAGGTAGACTTTGAGAAATGCTAAGCTCTGATTCATTACTAACAAAGCTGACAAATGAAGAATGAAAGAAGAAACAAAGATCAAATAAAGGAGATAGGTAATGAATCTCATTGTCACACTTGTATTTGTATTCAGTGGTGAGATGAGCTCAACCCACAAAGCTGTATCCAGATCTGAGCTGGATTTCAGATACTCAGAGTTCTTTTGGATCAGTGGATTGGCTTCATGCCTGTCTCTAAATCAGCACAGGATTTTAAAACAATTTAAGTTCTTTCAGATGGGCTCTTCTCTTAGTCAGGATGGCCAGGACTTTAAGTTTTCCATGGGGTGTCTCAACTAAATGGTTCCTCCACTATGTGATATGAGCAGGTATGAAGCAGATGGGTGATACTTGTATCTCAGGCTTCCAGTTTCATCACAAATCACCCTCATTCTGGATGAGTGTTCTGGCCCATGTGAGAACCAAGGACTATAGCCTGCTTTTCTTGCTGAAAGAAGAGACCCAGCCAGCTCTCATCTTTCACTGGTGTGTTAGAGAAGAGTGTGTTGATGGAGGTCCTCACTGTACAGACAGTGTCTTTTGAATGGAAGGGTCCAACAGCTGAAAACCATCCAGGGTTCTCTGTCTTGTCTGAGGAGGAGCTTATCACTCCCCAACCAAGAACAGAAATAAAACACCCCAAAGAAGGGTCTTGGGGAAGTTGAATCCCCTACCAGCAGGTTTTTGAGCTACCAGGTCCCTGCCCCTGAGATTTCTGTGCCACTCCATCCAGCCCCCAAAGATATCAGAGCTTGAATGCTTCTTACCCAGAGATATTGGGGTCACAGCCCAGGACACCGTTTTTCTTCCATTCACACAGAGACAATAAGAAGCCTTTTCCTTCTCCACAGGGGTAGCTTGGAAGTTGGCAGATGAAGCCAGTGAGATGCTGACCTGTCAATTGTCCAGAAAGGTGTCATCGGGGAGGGGGAAAGGGAAATTAGTAGTAACTAGAGATGCAGACAGTATGGCAGATGGGATGTGCAGAGAATTGGGCAGGACAAGGTTTGTGGTACTATATGGGACAGAGGGGGTTGAAGGAACACATGGGTTTGGAAGTGTAGATGATTTGGAGTTACAGGGGTTTGGAGTGCTTGGGAGTTACAGGAACATAGAGGCTTGGGTGCACAGGTGTTTGGGGAGGACAGGGGCTGCAGCGAGACTGAGGGCTAAAAAGAGCTACAGACACAGGAGTTTGTGAAGCAGAGAAGCATGGCCTGTGGGTTTGGTTGCATGGGGATGGTGTGAGTGTCCCTTACCCTGATGCAGCGGGTCAGGTAATTGAAGACAGTGGCCTTTAGCCTGAAGGCCTCACCACGCACCACGGAGTAGGGCAGGATGAGCTCCACAAAGAAGGGCTGGAAGGCTCTGAGGGACACGGTTGGGGACAGACCAAAGCCAGTGTCACTTGAGGTGCAGAACGCATTTGCTTTCCATTCTGTGATGGTGTTGGGGATTGTCAAGGGCAATTCAGCACTTCCATTGGAGCTGGTGACAAAAAGAGAGGATCGTGATCACAGGCTGGTCAGACACTGAAGGAAAATCCAAGTGTTCCAGGGAGTGATATAGGGAACTCAGTAGATAATGCTCTCCCCTCTGAGTCCACACTGATCTCAATGCTCGACTATGGTACAGTGCTGCAGGGAGTGATGGGGGGACTCAGTAGGGGGTGCTCTCCCTTCTGAATTAGCACTGAGCCCATTGTGCTGGGAGATGTTGTGCCAGAGGAGATGCTGTCTTTCAGATAACCCATACAGCTGATATTTTGACAACTAGTGATCATTAAAGACCCCACAACCCTTTTAACAAGAAGAAGGGGGCTCACCCGGGGCCATTACAATCCAAATGCTTAGATTCCCCCTGCAATTTCAATTGGAATTGGGACTCTTTTTCACTTTCCTTTCTAAATGCTTGTGCAGTGTTGTTCTGCACTGTAAACATCTGCCACTGGGGAATGGCCTGCAGGTGGCTGAGTGATTCCTGCATACACAGAGTTTGAAAAGTACTTTGGGGTGATGAAAGAGGCTCAATAACCATCAGGAATTCATATTATCATCACAAAAAATAATGAAATGTTAAAACAGCAACAACCAGCTACTCACGTCACAGGCACTAAATCCCAAATCCATGTCTCTGGGAAATACTTTCGAACTGTTTCCACCTCTGCTGGAAGGGTCTCAGCCACGACAGGGTAACTTGATCCTGCATGTCCTGGGAGGTGTGAGTACAACTGATTAACATAGATATAATGCATCAATACCAGTCTGATGCTTCCATCTCTGAGGGTAGGTCAACACTGCAGCTGGAGGTGTAATTTCCAGCTTGAGTAGATGTACGTACACTACAATGCCTGTGATCAAGCTAGTGTGCTAAAAATAGAAGTGTAGCAGTGACAGGCTGGCCTCCCGAGTACACACATAGGGACCCAGCAGGATTGCGCTGGGGGGGATTAGCCCAACCCCCCATCTGTGCTGCAACAGCTACACTTCTCTTTTTAGTGCACTAGCTCTTGATCAAAGCTAGCATGTGTGTGTCTGTAAGACCTGGAAATTACACCTCCCACTGCAATTTAGACACACCCTGGGACACTCTCCCCTCCAGCTACACTGATGTAATCAGACGCCCAAATCGGTTGTGGTGGGCAGGGTGGGAATGGAAAGTTCCATGTCTGAAGCATGTTTGAGGGGTCACATCAGGACTCCAGCATGTCATTTTCTGCTCCACCATCACTGTGAAGCCCCCAGCCTTTCAAAGGATGGGCCTTAGAGCTGGTCACAATTTTCTCAAAGATTTTATTTTGCGGAGGAAAACACAGCTTTTTGACTCAATGGAAATTCTTATATAAAGTTGTCTGTTTCCATCAACAGTTTCTGGGGGGTGGGATTGTTGGAAAACTGGAAAAAAAAAATTTTTTTTTATTTTGGATGAAAATTTTAAAAATCCACAAAAAATATGTTTAAAAAAATGATTTTCCCATTTTTCCTTATTTTTTCGTGTGTGGAAAATAACAGCCATTTTTGCTCACCTGTGTATTAGTATTGTTAAACTAGGCATTAGAGTTATAAAAATATGTTCAGTGTTTAGACTTTATGGAATCCTTGTAAGCAGCTGCAGGCATTAATCTCACTTATAATATCTGTATCCCATGTTCTAAGGTAATATTAAGTGTTTGCTCTGTAACTGCGAAAGACCAAGACAGAAAAGAAGCATTAACGAGTGTGAAATACCAGTCTGACACAAAAGGTGGCCCATCAACACCAGACAAATCATTGTGGAACATCAGTTGATTGTTCCTCCTCCACCAAGAAGAGAAGACGGGCCACTGAATTACTCCCAATGCAACTCAGAGAAGGGGCAAAGGAATAAAAAGCCCTAATAAGGAAGAACTGTATTTTTAATGCTGCTTGGAGTCAGAGGGACAAGGATCACACAAGCGAAAGATTCCCAATGCTTGGCCTGGGTTAGCCCTAAAGGTTATATAGATATTGCTTATCATAGAAGCTACTATTACCATTTGAACAGGACTGGACTAGAAAGGAGTTGCAGGGCAGGACTCAGGGGCATTGGCAGAGCTGTGTTGAGAGCCCAGGACTGGAATAGCAGAGGCATCAGAGTTTCTGCCTACAATATATTTAACTACCCAGATCTATTGATACCTCACCACTATTTATTTATTTGGATTTATAATACACACAAAATCCCACCAATCCAATGTTCTAGGCTCTTTGCCATAAATTTAAAATGTACCTCTGAAAAATCAGATATACTCCAATTAACAATCTCTCCTGCTGGTGGGAAATGTTCAAATCAGTCACCAAGCAACAAGAGCCTAGGTGTTTCCAGACTACCCACCACTCTAAAAAACCTCACTGACTTTATAATAGTGGCAAACAATCCTTTTTTTTGCCCCCTGTACAGGTATGGCACAAGAATTAAGAAAATCTTTATATTGGAACTGGTCAGCCTCAACCTCTCTAATGTCTGATAGCGGAGGCAGTCCAGAGCAGTGGTCAAATGTGGGCAGATGATGGGGCAGCTGGAAGGCTGATCAGTATCAGAGGCAGCCTGGGGCAGCGGTCAGAGTTTTCTCAGGGGTCAGTAGCTGGAAAGTTCAATTCAAGGGGTCAGGTCAGTGCATCAGGGAGACCAGACCAGGCGAGGCAGCAAGGCAGGGTCAGGCGAGACTGTCTAGGCAGCAATCAGCAGGCAATGATCTGCTGCTCAGACAGTTTTCTCATCCTGTTGGGGCCTTTAAATAGCCCAGGTACTCACTAAGAGTACTGCCTGTCCATTCAATCAGAGGATCGGGGCATGGCTGCTGTGGATTTGTAGGCCATTACCACTCAAGCTGTTGGTCAGGAGCAGCAGCTAAGGATACCACCTAAGGTTCTGGGTTCACTATCAGAGCCTAACAACCTGGGGGCTATTGGTGCCATAATGTGCCAGTGGCAGAAGACCCTGGCTGAAGCTGACTAATTCCATCATAAAGATTTTTCCCTCCCACTTCAATTGTCCCTAATCATCCATAAACTATGGTTGTGACCCTGACTGACCAGGTGCCAGCTCATGCCAATTCACTTTTGTGTGAGTATAGATCAAAGTGATTGTTAAATGTATCAGAGTATGTGGTGTTTCAACTTCATGAAAACAAGTGGGATGTTACCTGCTTTGTTTTCACTTATCTGTATCCTGTTATAATGTAGCAGCAAACATTTACATTGTGCATACCCTGTAACTAAATAACCCATCAAAGGAGAAAGAAGCCTTGTAGAATGAAAATGAAGAACTTTAAACAGAAAAGTGCAGATTTCAAAGCAAGTGGTCATTGTGTGTGATGATCAGAGGCAAACACTCAAACACTCACTCTGGGTACGTCTACACTACGGGATTATTCTGATTTTACATAAACCGGTTTTGTAAAACAGATTGTATAAAGTCGAGTGCACGCGACCACACTAGGCACATTAATTCGGCAGTGTGCATCCATGGTCCGAGGCTAGCGTCGATTTCTGGAGCATTGCACTGTGGGTAGCTATCCCGTAGCTATCCCATAGTTCCCGCAGTCTCCCCCGCCCATTGGAATTCTGGGTTGAGATCCCAGTGTCTGACGGGGCAAAAATCATTGTCACGGGTGGTTCTGGGTACAGCCTCACCACTTCCTCCCTGAAAGCAGCAGACAACCATTTCGCACCTTTTTTCCTGGGTGAACTGTGCAGACGCCATACCATGGCAAGCATGGACCCTGCTCGGATCAATACCACAATCGTGGACTTTGTAAACACCTCGCGCATTCTCATGCAGTCTATGCTGAACCGGGACCTGCAAAGCCAGGTGAGGAGGAGGAGGTGGCTACGGCAGCGCGGTGACGAGAGTGATGAGGACATGGACACAGAATTCTCTCAAACCGCGGGCCCCTGCGCTTTGGAGATCCTGCTGGTAATGGGGCAGGTTCTAGCTATTGAACACCAATTTTGGGCCCAGGAAATAAGCACAGACTGGTGGGACTGCATAGTTTTGCAGGTGTGGGATGATTTGCAGTGGCTGCAAAACTTTCGCATGCATAAGGGCACTTTCATGGAACTTTGTGACTTGCTTTCCCCTGCCCTAAAACGCCATAATACCAAGATGAGAGCAGCCCTCACAGTTGAGAAGCGAGTGACAATAGCCCTCTGGAAGCTTGCAACACCAGACAGCTACCAGTCAGTTGGAAATCAATTTGGAGTGGGAAAATCTACTGTGGGGGCCGCTGTGATGCAAGTAGCCAAAGCAATCATTAAGCTGCTGCTACGAAAGGTTGTGACTCTGGGAAATGTGCAGGTCATAGTGGATGGCTTTGCAGCAATAGGATTCCCTAACTGTGGGGGGTGATAGATGGAGCCCATATCCCTATCTTGGCACCGGAGCACCAGGGCACCCACTACATAAACCGCAAAGGGTACTTTTCAATGGTACTGCAAGCACTGGTGGATCACAAGGGACATTTCACCAACATCCACGTGGGATGGCCAGGAAGGGTTCATGACGCTTGTGCCTTCAGGAACAGTAGTCTGTTTAAACGGCTGCAGCAAGGGAATTACTTCCCAGACCAGAAAATAACAGTTGGGGATGTTGAAATGCCTGTAGTTATCCTGGGGGACCCAGCCTACCCCTTGATGCCATGGCTTATGAAGCCATACACAGGAAGCCTGGACAGTAGTCAGGAGTTGTTCAACTACAGGCTGAGCAAGTGCAGAATGGCGGTAGAATGTGCATTTGGCCGTTTAAAGGCGCGCTGGCGCACGTTACTGACTTGCTCAGACCTCAGCCAAACCAATGTCCCCTTTGTTATTGCTGCTTGATGTATGCTCCACAATCTGTGTGAGAGTAAGGGAGAGACCTTTAGGGTGGGGTGGGCGGCTGAGGCAAATCACCTGGCCACTGATTACGCGCAGCCAGACACCAGGGTGATTAAAAGAGCACACCAGGAAGCGGTGTGCATCAGAGAAGCTTTGAAAACGAGTTTCATCAGAGGCCAGGGTACGGTGTAACTGTTGTGTTTGTTTCCCTGTAAGCAACCCACCATCCCCCTTAGATTACAGCTTGCTTAAGGAAATAAAGTCACTATTGTTTAAAACTCATGTATTCTTTATTAAAAAGTCATTATAAAAAGAGGGAGAGAAATGACAAGGTATCCCAGGTGTGGTTTGGGAGGAGGATAGGAGGGAAGGAAAAGGCTACTAAAAACATTTTAATGTAATGACAGCCTTTTGGATGGGCTATCCACGAGGGTGGAGTGGGCGGGTGCACGAAGCCTTCCCCCACACGTTCTTACACGTCTGGGTGAGGAAGATACGGAACATGGTGAGTGGTGAGGGTGGTTACACAGGGGCTGCAGCAGCACTCTGTGACCCCGCTGCTCTTCCTGAAGCTCCACCAGACGTCAGAGAATATCAGTTTGATCACACAGCAGCCCCAGCGTTGCATCTCGCCACCGCATATCTTCCTGCCTACTCCTCTGATCTTCCTGGCGCCACCTCTCATCTCGAGCGTCCCTTCTGTCCTCATGTTCGCTGGCATCTTTCCTGTAACTTGATACCATGTCCTTCCACTCATTCAGATGAGCTCTTTCATTGCGGGTCCCTTCCATGATTTCCGAGAACATTTCGTCTCGCATCTTCTTTTTCCTCCGCCTTATCTGAGATAGCCTTCGGGATGGAGTAGGGAGACTTGAAAAACGTGCAGCTGCATGAGGGAGGGAAAAAAGGGAGAGAAGTATTTAAAAAGATACATTTTACAGAACAATGGTTATACTCTTTCACAGTGAACAACACTATTCATCTTACATAGCACATGTGATTTCACTACAAGGTTGCATTTTGTATCTTAATATTGAGTGCCCGCGGCTCTGGTGTTACAGAGCTCATAGACGCAGGCCCGGGCATCAGAATTCAGCTTGCATGCGGCCATGGTAAGCCATTGCCTTTTGGTTTCTGCAGCCTTCATATACACAATGCCCTCCTTTCCCAAAAACCAAGCAAATCCCGTTCAGTGATGCTTCTTTCCTGTTAACATGCAGCAGCAGAAGCCACCCCCCCCAATTCTGTGGGACGATCTCTTTACCCCTCCCCTCACCACATGGCTGGTATCATGGAAGATCACTGCTAATCACCCCTCTTCCCCCCCCCCCGGGTGGCTAGTATCAAGGAAGATCCCTGATAGCCAAACGTGAAAAAGCTCAGCGCTATTTCCCTCTCCCCGCTTGGCTACGTGCAAGGAAGGATTTCTTTTAAGCAACAGGCAAACAGCCCAGTAGGAATGGCCATCTCTGTCCCCTTACTTAAATTCCTGAATTTCAACCAGGTTACCATGAACGATATCACTCTCCTGAGGATAACACAGCGAGATAAAGAACTGATGTCTCTTGAATGCCAGCAATCACCGGGACCATACGCAGCTATGCTTTGTCATGCAATGACACCCGATTACTTGCTACATGCATGACGTGGTAAAGTGTCCTCCCATGGTGGACGGAACAAGGCTGCCTTGCCCAGAAACCTTCTGCAAAGGCTTTTGGAGTACCTCCAGGAGCGCTTCATGGAGATGTCCCTGGAGGATTTCTGCTCCATCCCCAGACATGTTAACAAACTTTTCCAGTAACTTTACTGGCCGCGAACGCATCCCAAGCCCTCATAGCAAATCAATCATTAAAAAACGCTTGCTTTTAAACCATGTTTTATATTTACAAAGGTACACTCACCAGAGGTCGCTTCCATGGCTTCACTGTCTGGGCTAGTGGCTTGGGAGGGCTGGGAGGGTAATTCCTTCTGGGTCACAAAAAGCTCCTGGCTGTTGGGGAGAATGGAGTGCTGTGTGCGCTCTGCAAGGTCGTCCTCCTCTTCCTCTTCCTCCTCCTCCTCCTCATCTTCCCCCTCCGCAGAATCCTCAGCCATGGTTGAGATTACAACCCCCACCTCAGAATCCATGGACAGAGGTGGGGTAGTGGTGGTGCAGCCCCCTAAAATTGCATGAAGCTCAGTGTAGAAGTGGCATGCTTTTGGCCCTGCCCCGGACCTTCCGTTTGCTTCTTTGGTTTTCTGGTAGGCCGGTCTGAGCTCCTTAACTTTCACTTTGCACTGCACTGAGTCCCTGGTGTGGCCTTTTTCCATCATAGCCTTGGAAATTTTTTCAAATTTTTTTTTATTTCGTCTTTTGGAATGGAGTTCTGTTAGCACTGAATCCTCTCCCCATATAGCGATCAGATCCAGTACCTCCCATGCAGTCTATGCTGGAGCTCTTTTTCTGTTCTCAGGAGACTGCATTGCTACCTGTGCTGATGAGCTCTGCGTGGTCACCTGTGCTGATCAGAGCTCCACGCTGGCCAAACAGGAAATGAAATTCAAAAGTTTGTGGGGCTTTTCCTGTCTACCTGGCCAGTGCATCCGAGTTCAGATTGCTGTCCAGAGCGGTCACAGTGGTGCACTGTGGGATACCACCCAGAGGCCAATACCGTCGATTTGCGGCCACACTAACCCTAATCCGATATGGTAATACCGATTTTAGCACTACTCCTCTCGTCGGGGAGGAGTACAGAAACCGATTTAAAGAGCCCTTTATATTGATATAAGGGGCCTCGTAGTGTGGACGGGTGCGGAGTTAAATCAGTTTAACAGTGCTAAAATTGGTTTAAAAGCGTAGTGTAGACCAGGCCTCTGTCATCAGAGGAAAAGCCCATGTGGGCAGTAACCCTGTCAGCTTGTTGTGAGAAGAAGCTATAAGTATGGACTCAAGGAAAGATCCTGCATCTCTGGACTGTTTGGACTCTTACAGGGAAGTGCACCAGATGCGAAGCGGAGATCCCCAGAGACAATCTGGGTATCCTGAAAAGACTTGGGAAGCTGGCAGTTTATTACATCACTGCCACCATTTGGAATTACAGACTGTGACTCACCTGTACATATATTTTACCTGCTTTAACCTCTCAATAACTCTAATTTCCTTCTCTTAGTTAATAAATCTTCAGTTAGTTTACTATAGAATTGGCTACCAGCATTATCTTTGGTGTAAGATCTAGGGGTAAGTGACTGGTCTCTTGGGACTGAAAGCCTTCTGAAATGTGAGGTGATTTTTGGTATAAGTGACTTTTTATCACAAAGTTCAGTCTGTTTGGAGGGCAAGATAGACTGGAGAATCTAAGGGGATTGTCTGTGACTCCATGGTAAGATTGATATAGTGATCCAGAAGTTCACATTTGTCATTGGCTTGGTGAAATCTAACTATAGAATACACCACCAATTTGGGGTGTTGCCCTGTTTTCTGACAATCTGCCCTGAGGTAGACAGTTATGGTTGTGAGCCACTCCAGACAGCATGACAATGATGACTTTCCAGAAAGCAGTGCTTGGGGAACTCTCTACTGATGCCTGAGGATGGAAAATCATTGTAAAGTCTTAGCGAGCTACTCACAGATTTGTCTGCCAGCAGCATAATGTTCTCCCTCAGAACTCCCAGAAACAATCTGGTTCCATTAACCTCCAAGGGTGAGGCTATCAAAGCAGGCCCCTCACTCTGTCAGGAGAAGTGTGCCCCAACCTCAAACTTCAGGAGGGAGCGGTCACCTCATGATGTGGGAAAGACTTCCAAATGCTCAATCCACAACCCCAGTCCCAACACTAGAGCTAACATGCAGCCAGTTAGGAGCAACAGCATTCACCCCAAAACACAGATGTGCTCTCTGCTCAGAACAGAATCCCTGTGAGGCCTTTGGCCTTTACCAGTTCTCCTGAGTGCTTGTGTTGATCTCCCGGCTTCACCTTCATAATGTCTGTAATGCCAAGCAACTGGAGGGAACTGGAGGCAATAATGTGGCTTCCTCACCTTGGAGTTTGTGAAGACCTTTAAACCCATTTCCTGTAGGGAAAAACCCACCACACATTTTGTTATTTATTTCTACTGAGGTTGAAAATGACCTCAGTATTAGGGAGACAAGGTGGGTGAGATAATATCTTTTATTGAACCAATTCCTGTTGGTGAGAGAGAGACAAGTTTTTGAGTTTACACCAATTGGCCAATAAAAGATATTACCTCACTCACCTGCTCTGGGACAGACATGGCTACAACACCACTGCATACACAAGTATTAGGGGTTTAATGGGCAAGGATGAAACCTTGACACTTTTCCTTGATGGGATATGGAGCCTATCACCCATAGGTAAGGTTATGATTTAGTCATGGAGGTCACAGCAGTCACAGATTCCATGACTTTACCAGCCCTCTGTGATTTCTACACTTCAGGAGGTGGAGGTAGGACTGTGTGACCCTGCCCTGCAGCTGGGGCTGGCTGCAACCAGGACCCTGAAGCCCCAGCACTGCGGCATCTGGGCTTGGTGAGGGCTGCAGTCGGGTCCGTGTGCCCCAGCCTCATGGCTTCTGCTGGGAGCTGCAGCCAGGGCCATGTGCCCTAGTACTGCAGTGTCCCAGGCTTTGTTGGGGCTGCAACCGGGACAGTGTGCCTCAGCCCCGCAGCATCCTGGGCTTGGTGGGGGCTGCAGCCAGGGCCATGCACCCCTGCCCGGTGGCTGCAACAGAGGCCACGTGCCCCCCTTGCAGCTTCACAGAGCCATCTGCCCCACCACACTCTTCCCCCCTTGCTGCAGCCAGGGCTTCGTGGGAGCTGCAATAGGGGCCGTGCACCCCTGTCCCACAGCTGCTGCCAGCTCCAGAGCAGGGGCTGTCTGCCCCCTATGGCTGCACCCCCACTGCAGCCACTAGGACTCCATTCCCCCTCCTACCTATCCCTACAGGTCACCGGCTCCATGAATTTTCTTTTATTGCCCGTAACCTGTCCGTGTCTTTTACTAAAAATCTTAGCCTTACCCATAGAGCACAGGGTGACACTCAGTCTCAGGTCTGAGAGAATGGATGGCTCAAAGGGGTAAGGGAATAGGATACAGGGTCCTTTTATCTCTAGCGCACTGGTTCCGTTTTCCAATCCAACCCCAGGTCAGAGGTGTGGGTGAATCAGGGAATGAAATACAGAGTCTTATCTCTAGATGTCTTGTTCCAATCTAGCTCCAGCTCAGAGGGCATTCGTTAGTCTTGGAGGATTGTAAAGGCACATGGATTATTTTGTTTCTAGTCCACCAGTTCCAATTTAGTCTCAAATCAGCAGCGACTCCAAGGTGTTCCTATATACTGATTATTCATTGCTATGTGAAATAAGCTGGTGAGTATTAGGCCAGTTCTTAGTGGTGCAGGTGCCCCCCTTTACAAAGAACACCTTCACCATGAGCACTAATAGGCCCCTTTTTAGCAGCCTTGGAAGAGAGGTCAAGGATTGAAATGCTCATGAAGACAGCATTTGCCTCGCCCTAGAGGTGCTCACACCTGATTTTTCCAGGTCAGACCTGCAGCACATTGATGAGAGCCAGTGCATGGTGGAAGCTTTCACCACCTATGTACTTGCTCCAGATACAACTCCATGATCAGCACTCCAGAGAAACTAGCCCTGCACCACATGCCATTCACAGCAGGTTTAAATGTCCTTATCTCCCCACAGGCACAAGGACAGGATGAGGAAACTTTACCTTCAAGATGCTATAAGTGTCCTCTTCATCTGGCTCCGACAGTGGAGCATAGGTGACTCCATTCACAATTATCTTCTCTGCGGCAATGCACTCCTCCTGGGGATCCATCGGCAGCGTGTCTGTACCATGATGATACCCCTGAAGTTCCTTCACTGGCAGCAGGTTATACACCTGGGCAAACAGAACTGCGTCACTTGGCCTCATCAATACCAAGTGCCATGAAACACCGCGGGGGGAGACAGACAGGCAGAGGCAGACAGACGGCTATATACAGAGAGAAGATGGAAGTGATAGAAAATAAACCAAGAGCCGTAAATACACTACAGAGCAGGGAGCAGGAAAGAGGGAAGCTGCTTTGGCTGAGGGCAATTTGTTGCTCTGGCTGTTATGATCTGCTATATCAAAGTACCTGCTAAAGGCCCTAATGCTCATACCAATGGCCCTTGTTTCTTAGGGGAGGACTGTTACTTACTATATGTTGGTAAAGTGCCTGAGACTGGTCTAGGCCTGTAGGCGTTACACCAATATAAGTAAATAATAGGCCCTGAACAGGAGAAAATCAGCAGCCCCATTGGCCAGGGCTGTTTCCAGACATGGCAGCATCCCAAAGGAGTTGAAAAAGTTCCTGGAATCTAAACGGTGCCCGGTTCTCTGCTTCTTACCTAGCTGTCATAAACAGATAGTTAAGGGTTAATGTCTCTTTTACCTGTAAAGGGTTAACAAACAGGGAACCAACCACCTGATCAGGGGACCAATCAGGAGACAGGATACTTTCAAATCTCGGTGGAGGGAAGCCTTTGTTTGTGTTTTTTGGGTTTTGCTTTGTTCTCTCTGGGCTCTGAGAGTGACTACACGTACCTACAGGCTCTCTAATCTTCTATTCCAATTTAGTAAGTACAAAAGATAGAAATGCGGTTTAGTCTTTTTAATTGTTTTTGCTTTATTTGCAAATGTGTATCTGGCTGGTAGGGGTCTAATGTGTATTTGGCTAAAAGTATTTTAAATTGTATTTCTGCTGGAGGAGGCTTTTTTCTCCAGTTTCTATAAGCTGACAGACCCTGTAATATTCCATCTTGAATTTATAGTGATTTTCTTTATTCTTTTTTTCTTTTATTAAAAGTTTTGCTTTTAAGACCTGTCTGATTTTTCCCCTTGTTGAGGCTCAAGGGAATTGAGTCTGTACTTAACAGGGAAGGAGAAGGGAGGTGAGAGGCAGCGGGGGGGGAACCCACTTGATTTCTCTGTGTTGTGATTCAAGGAGTTGAATCACGGTGATCTCCTAGTGTACCCAGGGAGGGAAAGATCTGGGAGGAAGAAAGGAGAAGGGGGAATCCCTTTGTTTAGATTCACGGAGCTTGAATCTGTATATCTCTCCAGGAAACTAGGGAGGGAACACCTGGAGGGGAGGAGGGGGAAGGAAATGGTTTATTCCCCTTTGTTGTGAGACTCAAGGAATTTGGGTCTTGGGGGTCCCCAGGGAAGGTTTTGGGGGAGACCAGAGTTTATCAGGCACTCTACTCTAAGTCCTGATTGGTGGCAGCGCTACAGGATCTAAGCTGGTAATTAAGCTTAGGGGAATTCATGCTAGTACCCATATTTTGGACGCTAAGGTTCAGAATTGGGAATTATGCTATGACTTTAGCGAAAGATGATAAGATAAGGGCAGGACAGCATTAAGACCTTCCCATGGACAGAAAGAATTTTTTTTCCAGTAGATGCCACTCCTCAGCACTGAGTTGGTCTTGCTTGGACCAGGCTGCTACATTTTCTGCTACCACAGCCCCTAAGAGAAGACCAGCTCTTGCATCTGCTGATCACTTACAGAGCTGGGAGAGAGCTCGGCTTCAGGCTTCATGAGGAGGATGCTCTTGTCCACAGCACGGACGGCGCACAGGGAGCCTGGGGATGCTCCGACCTGGAGGTGAGTGTCGGAGGCGGGGAGGCCCTCAGCCGGTGAGAAATGCAAGTTGACCTGCAACCCCAGGAAAGGAGTTAGAGGAGCTACTTCTCCAGATACCTTCACACACTGTCCTGCAGCACAACTCAGTCCTGGAACCACCTCATTCAGCTCTGCCAATGCCCGTCTGTCCTGCCCTGCAGCCCCCCTGCTATTCCAGTGCTGGGCTCCCCGCAGAGCTGTGCCAATGCCCCTTAGTCCTGCCCTGCAGCCCCCCTGCTATTCCAATGCTGGGCTCCCCACACAGCTTTGCCAATGCCCCTCAGTCCTGCCTTGCAGCCCCCCTGCTATTCCAGTGCTGGGCTCCCCGCAGAGCTGTGCCAATGCCCCTTAGTCCTGCCCTGCAGCCCTCCTGCTATTCCAGTCCTGGGCTCCCCACACAGCTTTGCCAATGCCCCTCAGACCGATCCTGCAGCCCCCTGCTATTCCAGTGCTGGGCTCCCGATACAGATATACATTATTATCTACTGACATTCAGTTACTCTCTAAGGTGGCATTGGAGCAATCGGTGCTTGGTAAATTCTCTGTTCACACTGATGACTCAGTTCATGATTTTATAGCTACCATGAACACCGTGATACTACCACAAGCGGTTGCTGGCTCTGCTTGTACAGTGGACACACCTGTGCTCTGGGCCCAGAGCCTATGCTGCATCCTGGATATACCAGGAAGGATTGTGGGCCATCAGGGAGCTGATTTTACAGCAGCCCTGGTAAAATGAAGAACAGCCTAGGACCTGGATGCTGCAGATGGGTAATAGCTCCCAAGAATCCATCCATCAGCTGGAGATTGCAAGAGCACTGCGACAAGGCCCACTCCTCAGTCTATCACCTGACAAAGCCCTCCCTTTGTTGAGTTTAGGCCAGTGATCCTCACTGAGGTTCTAGAGATATTGGGAATACACTGAGCCACACAGGCAGTGCTTTGGACCCATGTCTTCACTGGCTGATGAAGGCCACCAGGGAAGAATTGGGTCCACAGCTGGGGCCTGGTGGAAACTGTCAACATTCCCAGGCTGTCAGCTTCTCTTAAGGAAGCTACTGTGTGGCTTTCACTTGTCACTTGATGCTGACAAGCTGGCTAACTGCGGCCCAGTACCTATTCTTCCATTTTTTGGTTAAGATTATTGAGAAGGTTGCAGTGAAACAGCTCTCACAGCATTTAGATGCCTCGACTCCCCTTGACACGGGCCAACTTGGGTTCAGACCTAGAGCTGGTATAGTGACTGCACTAACTGCTTAGGTAGATGATCTCCATATGATGAATAAAGATCAGGGCCCAGATCCTCAAAAGTATTTGGATCCCTAACTTCTATTGAAATTAATGGAAGTTAGGCACCTAAATACCTTTGGTCTAGGTACAGGTGTCCAAGTGGATATTGTCAACCACCTTTGATTCTACTGATCTCAAAGGGGCATTCATTTGCCTGTGAACCCTAGGAGAAGAGGAGAAGCCCTTCGGTGGCTCGGTGCCTGTCTCTCAGATGGGTCCCCAAGGATAGTTTTGGGCAATTGGTCTTCTGCTCTGAGGGCCTTTTCGTGTGGGGTTGCACAGGGCACATCTTGTCCTCTCTCTTCTTCAAAGAGTATATGGGGTCATTAGGAGGGCATAGGCTATGGTCTTTCAATGGGCTGAGGACACCCAGCTCTCCTCTGTCTCATCCAATCTAGTCAGTGCTACTGAATGCTTTACTGACTGCTTGATACAGCGTGTGGCTTGGATAAGGGTAGGCTGGTTGGAGTTCAGTATGGAGGAGGTGAAAGTGATGCTGGTAGGATGGAGGGAACAAGCCAGAAGATACAGCAAGAACTAGATCTGTCCCTTGATTGGAGGCTGTACGGCTGTTACCTGTCCTCCATGATCTGCACTGATTGCCTGTCAGTTACTGGGCTGCATTTAAGGTGATGGTAGTAAGCTAACTAGATTGTAATCTGGTTACCTGGCTAACCCACATCCCTTGCCATCCCACAGTGCCAGTGAAGATCAGTGGAGGTGCTAGAGCTGGAGCCCTGTCAATTTTACAAGGAGAGGCTCTTGGTAGTGTGTTGTCTGGGAGGACCCTTCGGCTATGAAATCTATTCCACCTCCTCACCTCATCTGAAATACCACAAATGGCTTAATCTTAGGGCTATTTTTAATATACAATAAAATCACCCAGAGCATTTGATAAGTGACTGTTTTAATGTTCATAAATCTAAATAAATAAATACAAACTGCTGCTGCTCTCTAATCAATGACTTCAAGTGAATTGGGGGTTTCTCAATCAAGACACCCACCTTATTGGCAAAGCAATTTTCGACCTTGAATTTTACTGAATCAGCAATAGGCTCCTGACTGGGTGAAATGGTGTATATGAGCATCTGTGCCAGGGGAGCAATATCAGACTCCACGGGGAGCATCAGTGAGAAGGTCCCATTAACTAGCAAATAAAACAAGAGAGAAAAGCTAAGTTACAGGAAGTTGGCTCCAGGCCAGGGCCACACACCTCTCTAGAGTCTCTAGGCTTCCCTTCATGCCAAACTTGTTACAGCTGGGATTTTGACCACATGGAAACACAGGGAATGGATCTTGATTTGCTGATGATAACATCAGCTCTTACTGCTTTGGCATATACAGGTGACATAAGTTTGGTGAGATTCAATCTAGTTTATAGACTCTCATTATTAACTGTGTCCCTCAGGAACCCAGAAGCCCCACGTGCCCCAAAAAATAAAAAGGAGAATTTTGTAAGAGCCTAGTGGCTGAAGGAGGGATGCAGATTGGGTGCAATTTCTACCCAAGGGTTAAAGCAAATCCAGCCTGAATTACTCAAGATGAGAGTCTCCTGAGACTGACATCAGTGACAAAGAATATATCAGTCAGGAGATATGAGGAGCTGGGGGGATTAGAGCTCAGCCAGAGCTGCAGAGCTAGAATGGCTATAGAGGAAAGAAATTTGTTCTCCCCCTCTTTTTTCCCCCATCTCAGGGGATAGCACATGATGATTCTCTCACTGCATATGGAAGCAGCCTGTGTTTCAGTCACAGTGGCCTAGCCTCCCGGGACAAAGATAAGGGAAGGGGTGGTGAGAGCTCACCATCATCATGTTCCACAGCCAGAGCCTGAGTCCCTGCTCGCACAATGCCTCCTTTGGCCATCACCTGCATGGAAGAAGAAGCCTTCCTGTTATGGGTATTATGAGTAGGAGAGGCATTAGAATGGGGGAACCTGTGAGAGGAATGTCAGGAATTTTGGGCCTCAGGTGGCTGGAGCCAGCAGAGCTGCTCTATTGATCTCTGCTAGCAAAATTCTTTGTGTTTAATCAGAGGCAATAGAACCCAGTTCCTCTTCTTCTCCTCATAAAATGTTGGTACCCAGTATTGGGGCTCAGCAAAGGGCATCAGCCCAAGGAAAAGAGTGTGAAGGATTATGGGTAATATAGGTACAAGTCCTTACCCCAGGCCACACACAATTTGTGGCTCCACCTAGAATTATTGTCCAGGGACTGATTGTCTGGCAGGTGCTTGGGCCTATCTGTTGGCGTCATCTATAGGTAGACAAAGAGCAGTATGTCCAAGTTTACCAAATAGTAAAAGACGATTTCCTTCTGCTCCCCCACGGCCTCTGGCTTCAGGATATAGTGCACCCGGACTTCCTGAGTGTGGCCACAGCTTAGTGTCTCTGACACAGGCTCTATTTTGAGAAAGCTGTTACTTGAAGAGTAAAACCGCTTTGCTCTGAAATAGCCCAATTCATATGAAGGACTGGTCCAGGAACGGTCGTAACAGTAGGTGCCTGTTTTATGAGTTGCCTGGTAGCAGAGAAAATATTTATATAAATCATTTAAAAATGGAATTGAAATTCACAGCATGTGTTTAAAAGAGCGAGATAATAATGGCCTGCTTCTGGACAGGGCCGGCTCCAGGCACCAGCACAGCAAGCAGATGTTTGGGGCAGCCAACAGAAAGGGGAGGCATGTCTGGCTCTTTGGCGGCAATTTGGCAGCGGGTTCCTCAGTCCCTCTCAGAGGGAAGGACCTGCCGCCAAATTGCCATCAAGAAAGCGGTGCGGTGGAGCTACTACCGATCGTGGCTTTTTTCTTCCCTTCACGCTGCTTGGGACAGCAAAAACCCTGGATCTGGCCCTGCTTCTGGAAGGTGCTGGGTGTTTTGTTCATCATGGAGTCAATAGGAAATCAGGGTGTTCAGCATTTCACAGGATAAAGTCCACAGAGGCAGGGCCGGTGCAAGGAAGTTTCATTCCCTAGGCGAAACTTCCACCTTGAGCCCACCTCACACAAACCCCACCTCCTGCAGCAGATAACCAAATGAACTCAGTTATCTGCTGCTCACTTGGGGAACCCGCCACCCCCCTTCCTGGGGAGCCCCCCTCCGCAGCAGCTACCCCCCCACAGCAGTTAACCCTGCCCGGGGAGCCCCTCCCACCCACCCCCCACAGAAGCTAACCCCTCCTAGGGAGCCCCCTGCGGCAGCTAATCCCACCCGGGGAGACTCTCCCCCATGGCAGCTAACCCTGCCTGAGAAGCCCCTCCCCATGGCAGCCAACCCCGCCCAGGGAGACTCCCCCCACCGCGGCAGCTAACCCCGCCCGGGGAGCCTGATCCAGCTCACCTCGGCTCCACCTCCTCCACTGAGCATGCCAGCATTGCTCTAATTCTCCTCCCCTCCCAGTCTTGCGGCGCCAATTGGAGGAGACTTAGAGCAGGGGCTGTGTGCTCAGCAGAGGAGGCAGAGTGGAGGTGATTTCGGATGGGGAGCAGTTCCCCTGTGCGCTCCTCCCCCCGGCCCCCTGTTACTGCAGGAGACCCTCCCCACACCCCCTTCCCCAGATCACCTCCACTCCACCTCCTTGCCTGAGAGGGCTTTTAGGTGCCCTCAACCACTAGGCTCCCTAGGCGGCCGCCTAGTTTGCCTAAATGGTTGCACCGGCCCTTCACAGAGGACATGGACTCCTTGCCATGTACAAAACAAGACACATTCTTTTTTTCTTTCTTTAGTAGTAATAGTAGTACAAATCCAAAAATCCTTACTCAGCCAGAGCTGCCATTAACATCTATAGGAAAGCTGGCCCATTATTTTTATGACATATTATTTGTATAGCACCAAAAGTGTGCTAAGAACTTTACAGACAACTACGAATGATTTACCTTGTACCCACAGAATTTAAAATCCGAACTGAACAGCAGTTTTCGAGATGAGAGAATTTTGGTCTGAGAGCAGAGAGAAGAGAACTACTTTGTATTTGCAGGAGGAAGTTATTTAATGCCTTGAGCTTGCCCCATAGGCTTGCCATTCTTTATTTTAACCTGTCTGATTTGAGATTCTTGAAATTGTTCCCTATAATCTCTGAAAATTTCAAAAATGTCTCTGCTACATTGTGGACATTTTCAATGTTTTTAATCTGGGACAAGAGAGTTACATTAAAAAAATCAAGCATCATAGAATGTTCCCTCTTTGAGGGCGAGATAACGGAGAACGAGTCTATTTTCCACCTGTTATATGTTTGGACAATAAGATAGGCCACATACTGAGGCTTGTTTATTCTGATGTTGCATCTCACGCTAATGCAATCTCAGCAGGAAACTCTACATTTGGGGCAAAGAAGCCATTTGTGTGGCAGGTTGATTTTTTTTATGGCAGCTCAGAGGTTTTGAATGTTGGAATCAGTCCTGGGGGATGGGGACTGATGGGCAGAGTGAGATGGTCAAAAGTACAAGATAAGTGTGTTTATCATATGTGGCTACACAACTGATGGCAGGGCTGTTACCACCTCACAGATATGAAGGAGATATAGATATATACACACACTCTCTGGGTGAAAGGATATCTGTTTTCAGCAGAAAAGCTACATAAATCCCTAAAGGATACTCCCCTTGAAGCCTCATCAGTAACTCCTCGCCCTCCCTCAGCCACTCACTCTGAGCCCAATGGAGGCGAACTTGAACTTAGATGTGTCCAGGGCAAACCGTGCTTGCCCCTGATCATCCGTCGTGTAGTTGACTTGATAGCCGCTCTCTTCCACGGAAATCTGGACTATTTCATTGGTGATTGGCGCATGGGTCCCATCCACCAGCTTCACCTAAAGGAGATACACCAATGCCCCATGTTTACACTAGGCAAGGAAGTTGGTGCCCACAATCTTACTGGCCCTTTACTCCATCACCATGAAAAGTGCTTGCTGTGAAACACATTGTGGTTAGGGAATCTGCTAAGGGACTCTCAGAAGCAGGTAGCAATGAATATGCCAGAGAATACTGAAGTGTCTGAGGTGAGGACAACACCCTGTGCCCAGAGTGGGAAATGCAATCTCTGAATCTCATTTCACTGTATCTTTCTCATCACTCCCTGTGGGTCAGACGAGTGCACAGTGGGCTCAGAGGTCACACATCCCAGAGCTGTGAGTTTCACAAACAGTTGAAGAGTTAGAGAAGCAGCACCTTGACTCAACACAGCAGAAGGCATCCTCAGAACAGAAAAGGGTAGGCGAAGTGCCAGAGGAAAAATTCCACCACAAGCATTTCCTCTGGGCCCTCAGGACAGTCAAGGAGAGTGGCTGGGGTCTCACAGAGATAGGTAAACTCTAGCTCAGTTTGAGCATAACCAGCTTTGCACAACCCTGGGTCTTACTCTGCAGAAATGCTGGTGTCAGAACTTGTGACAAAGAAGCAAAGGCACTGGGTGTTAAAAATACTGTGATCCGGCAGCTCCCATGGAAGGAGAGGAGATACCACCACCCTGTGACTGCAGATTCTGTGGCACACTCATTTGATACTCACATGTCATTTAACTGCTTGTGGTTTCAGAGGTTCCCTACCTGCCCAAAGAAGGGGATCCCAGGTTTGTAATGGGAGTCCATCTTCTCAAAGGTGACTTTGCTAATGGTGGATGTGAGTTTGCAGGAGCCCTTCCCAGTTAACTCCACCCCTGCAAGAGAAGAGAAAAAAGAGGGGTCGTGAACTAACACATCTTAATCGTGCCTTGCAGCCCCCTGCTGTTCACCCTGGGCTCCCAACACAGCTCAGTCAGGGCTGCCCAGAGGGAGGAGGGCAAGTGGGGCAATTTGCCCCAGGTCCTGGGACCCATAGGGGCCCCCATGAGAGTTTTTCGGGGACCCAGGAGCAGGGTCCTTCACTCACTCCAGGGGCGCCGGAAAACTCTCTTGGGGCCTGGGCCCCTGGAGCTTCTTCCGCTCCGGGTCTTCGGTCACAATTCGGCAGTGGGGGGGGGAGGGTCCTTCCGCCCCAGGACCCACCACCGAAGTGCTGGATCTTTGGTGGCAATTTGGAGGCGGGGGGCCCTTCCGTTCCAGGACCCTCCACCGAAGTGTCCCAAAGACCCGCGGCAGCAGGTCCTTCCACCCCGGACCCACCACCGAAGTGCTGGGTCTTCGGCAGAGGGGGCCCCCCACTGCCGAAGACCTCAGGACCCCTGAATCCTCTGGCGGCCCTGCTCTCAGTCCTGCCCTGCAGCCCCCCTGCTATTCCAGTCCTGGGCTTCCCACACAGCCCTGGCAATTCCATACAATTCATACCTGTCTCTTCCTCTTTAATCTTGGCTTCCACATGGATTTTATCCTCGTACCCAGCTCGCCTGAGCTGGAATATCTTGGTCTTTACCACTTCAGAAACGCAGCCGTGGCTGTCTGCCTGATGGACAAAGAAGAACAAAATTCTTCGAGACTTTGTCTCTTATTCTCCTGTTTGTAAGGTTTACCATACTCAGAAAACCCATCCCCACCCACTGAACTGAGAAAAAAGAAATTGGCAAACACTACGTTTTCATTGTTCAGGGTTTTTTTTTCCCCAGATTCAGAAAGCCCATAAACTGACAACGAACATTCTGAAATATACAGCAATATTGCTGCCCACATCATCCAGTAGCTGCATGCTCATCCAACAACCAAAATTAGGAGACTAGACTATTATGTGCCACAGGCAGAGAATAAGAGGGACTGGGGTGCACTAGTGCCTGATGCCATTGCAATGGCAAGGAGTCCAGATCCGTTATTACTGGTACATCTAGTCTGGTATTCCATAGTGTTTTCATGGAAAAAACCCTATTAATCTATCCAGTCTAGCTCCCTGTCAGTGCAGGATTGTACCCACATCATATATACAGTTTTATCTCACACCACCCCACGCACCAGAGTAGCAATGACCCACCTGTCCAGAGAATTCCTCACACACTGCCTTTGCATCCTCACCATAACAGGAGGTGCCTGGCTGGTTATATTTCCGGCATACATGGACGTTCACAAGGCCAGGAACTGGCTTTCCAAAGGTATAGCTATAACCAGGGAGGGGTGAAAGAAAACCAAGGCCATTAGTGACATGGAAGAGATGGAGAGATGGTTAGTCCATCCCCACAAGGACCTGGGCAGGGTTGTTTATTCTCCAGGACGCAGCCTAGTGATAAGAGGGAAGTGCTTGGTGGCCACAGCTTTGTTAACATATTGGGCTCAAATTCAGCTATGGAGTAAGCCCTACCTGCATCAGGCTGACTTAGCCTATTAGCTCTTTTGTCCTTCCTCATGAGTACATCCTTCCAGCCCCTCCATTATTTGTGTTACTCTTCTCTAAGTCCCCTCCATTTTAATTTGGACAGTGAGTACCCAAGAAATAAAAGTACTGTTCCAAGAGTATCCTCAACAGATCCAGATAAATGGTGTGCATCTGTATGAGGGGCAAAGCTTCCAGCTGTCCCTCTGTAAATCCCATCCAACTTTACTGAAGTAATTTGCCATGTTTCTTGTACAGCTGAGAACAGAACTCAGTCTTGAAGAACCAATTGCAAGAATACCAACTGCTGGAAATGCTTAGCTGAATCACTTGTCTGCATGTTGCATAGTGTCTATTTTTGACCAAATTACTACATACCAAACTTCTTGCAACTCACTGTCACAGTGCATTCTGCCGTGTATTTCAGAGTGCTCAGCATGAACTCTGGAGATTGCCAAACACGAGACACTGCTCTGCGGGGCAGCACTAGGTGAACTAGCTGAACTAGGGTTGCCTCATAGTTTCCCCATCAACAATGATGCAGACACCTTTGTTAAAAGCACCAGTCCTACTGGACCTGATCCAAACACTTTTCCACAGGCATTGCAACCAACAACTGCAGAACACCTGGGATAGCTCTTGTGTTATGCCCACAAGGGGTGGAGCTCAAAGTGCTCCACAAAGCAGTTGATGAAAAGCTTGTTAGCCTGTTATAAACAGAGCCTTACAGGAAGCATTTCACTTCTTGGCCCTGGGCCATGATGCCTTTGTGTATAGGTCCCAAAAACTGTATTAAGAAATATTTTAAAGCATATTGATATCAGCTCCCAGCTGGGGCTTCATTAGCAATTGGGCTGAGAGACCCACCAAAAAGGAGTGAATATAAGAATGATACTCACAGACCACAGACTGTCACCTTCAACTTCTCCTCCAGGATGCTGATCACCTTGGGCAGCTTCACCAGCACTTCAAATTTGGGCATCACTGCAGAAAAGAGACCAAAAGGAATGATAAGCACAGTGGAAAGAGGGTAACATGATAAGGAGAGTTGGTTATTGCTCTAAGGCCTCTTTCCCAAGTAGACCCAATGCATTTCATAGCCTTTCTCATTGGCCTGATTTCCCGAGGTTCTGATCACCTGCAACTCCTGCTGAAATAAATGGAGCTACGGTTGTTCAGCCTCTATTAAACTAATGCCATATTAGTATGAAGATTACTTCACCTGCCACCAATATACAGCCTCGGAGTTGGAACATGGCAGCTAGTCTGTCCCACAATGGTGTCTGACAGCAGATATATTTATTATATAAATCACATACCTGCATACACAAGCAGAGAGAGCTAAGCCTAAACCCGGGTTCCTTGAGTTCCAGAATCACATGCCTCTAGCCAAAGGAGATCTCCCCTAGCTGCTTTTCCCTTTTCTATGAGCCAGTAACTACAGGGCAGCATCACACACACCAAGCCAGTCACACTATACAGCCATGTCCTAAGAGGGGCAGTGAACACTTTCTGTGGGGGCACTGCCAGGAGGTGTTTCAGGGAGGTAGGATAGTAATGGAACTGGAATGTGGTCAGGGCACTGGGGTTCACACCCTGCTGTTGCAGAAACTTCCTCAGGACTTTTATTAACCAGGAGGAGTCAGGACCTTGGCCTTGTAGCGCATCTGAAACCTCAGGACTCCAACAGCACAGTGCCTCTAGCACCAGGCTGCTGCACTGGGGTCAGCACTGACTCAAAGGGGAGCACATTCCTGTCTGATTGGAGTCTTTCTAAGGTGGGTGTGTGACACGTGGCTAGAAAAGGTTAAACATCCTGCAAAACAAATAACCCTCAAAAGACATGTGAGGAAATAATGTTTGTGGTTTTGTGTATTTACATATGTATGAGTAGGGTTGACAATGTAATCAACAGCCCCTGTCTATGCTGTAATCTGATAATTCATAGACTCATAGACTCTAGGACTGGAAGGGACCTCGAGAGGTCATCGAGTCCAGTCCCCTGCCCTCATGGCAGGACCAAATACTGTCTAGACCATCCCTAATAGACATTTATCTAACCTACTCTTAAATATCTCCAGAGATGGAGATTCCACAACTTCCCTAGGCAATCTATTCCAGTGTTTAACTACCCTGACAGTTAGGAACTTTTTCCTAATGTCCAACCTAAATCTCCCTTGCTGCAGTTTAAGCCCATTGCTTCTTGTTCTATCATTGGAGGCTAAGGTGAACAAGTTTTCTCCCTCATCCTGATGACACCCTTTTAGATACCTAAAAACTGCTATCATGTCCCCTCTCAGTCTTCTCTTTTCCAAACTAAACAAACCCAATTCCTTCAGCCTTCCTTCATAAGTCATGTTCTCAAGACCTTTAATCATTCTTGTTGCTCTTCTCTGGACCCTCTCCAATTTCTCCACATCTTTCTTGAAATGCAGTGCCCAGAACTGGACACAATACTCCAGTTGAAGCCTAACCAGCGCACAGTAAAGCGGAAGAATGACTTCTCGTGTCTTGTTTACAACACACCTGTTAATGCATCCCAGAATCACGTTTGCTTTTTTTGCAACAGTATCACACTGTTGACTCATATTAAGCTTGTGGTCTACTATGACCCCTAGATCTCTTTCTGCCATACTCCTTCCTAGACAGTCTCTTCCCATTCTGTATGTGTGAAACTGATTGTTCCTTCCTAGGTGGAGCACTTTGCATTTATCTTTATTGAACTTCATCCTGTTTACCTCAGACCATTTCTCCAATTTGTCCAGATCATTTTGAATTTTGACCCTGTCCTCCAAAGCAGTTGCAATCCCTCCCAGTTTGGTATCGTCCGCAAACTTAATAAGCGTACTTCTATGCCAACATCTAAATCGTTGATGAAGATATTGAACAGAACCGGTCCCAAAACAGACCCCTGCGGAACCCCACTTGTTATACCTTTCCAGCAGGATTGAGAGCCTTTAACAACTACTCTCTGAGTACGGTTATCCAGCCAGTTATGCACCCACCTTATAGTAGCCCCATCTAAATTGTACTTTCCTAGTTTATCTCTAAGAATATCATGTGAGACTGTATCAAATGCCTTACTATAGTCTAGGTATATCACATCCACCGCTTCTCCCTTATCCACAAGGCTCGTTATCCTATCAAAGAACGCTATCACAGGTTAAAAGAACATCCTAGCACAGGGATCGGCAACCTTTCAGAAATGTTGTGCTGAATCTTCATTTATTCACTCTAATTTAAGGTTTCACGTGCCAGTAATACATTTTAACGTTTTTAGAAGGCCTCTTTCTATAAGTCTATAATATATAATAAATTATTGTGGTATGTAAGGTAAAAAAGGCTTTTAAAATGTTTAAGAAGCTTCATTTAAAATTAAATTAAAATGCAGAGCTCCCCAGACTGATGGCCAGGACCCGGGCAATGTGAGTGTCACTGAAAGTCAGCTCATGTGCCACCTTCAGCACACGTGCCATAGGTTGCCTACCCCTGTCCTAGCATTTAAATGAATTGTAAACATGGGATATCTCTGTATTCATCGCTCTTTGAAATGCACTGTAAATGGTGGAGAAACAAGCAAACTGCCTTATGTTAATCCATATAGCTAAGTACCAGTGATGGACTCCTTCAAAGTCATCCTAATTACCTTTTATTCATGGAGGAACTCCCAACTTGTCAAAGAGGACATGAAATTGTATAAAAGATCCTTGGGTCCTGATTCTGTCATCTCAGATCTGCTTATGCTTCATTGTGGGAAGTTTGAGTCTCAAGACTGAGGTCCCAGTTATGCTAGTACACCCTGAATAGGATAGTTGGACATTGAACTCTGTGACAAAGTTCCTCCTCTACCTTGGTGGGTCCTGCGCTTATTTGGCAGATTTGCTCACCTCAGTGATCTTCCCCACAGTTTGGGTCAACTTCTCCTGTGTCTGATCAGGAGTTGGGAGGTTTGCGGGGAACCTGGGCCCACCCGCTACTCCGGGTTCCATCCCACAACCCTGTGGATTGCAGCTGTCTATAGTGCCTCCTGTAACAGCTGCATGACAACCACAACTCCCTGGGCTACTTCCCCATGGCCTCCTCCAAACACCTTCTTTATCCTCACCACTTGACCTTCCTCCTGGTGTCTGATAATGCTTGTCCTTAGTCCTCCAGCAGCACATCCTCTCCCTCTCCCTCTCCCTCTCCCTCTCTCTCTCTCTCTCTCTGTCTCCCTCTCTCTCTCCCTCTCCCTCTCAGCTCCTTGTGCCTCTTGCTCCCAGCTCCATACACACACTTCCTCTCCTCTGGTTCCCCCCTCCCTGAGTGAGCTCCTTTTTAAACCCAGGTGCCCTGATTAGTCTGCCTTGATTGGCCGCAGGTGTTCTAATCAGCCTGTCTGCTTTAATTTATTCTTGCAGGTTCCTGATTACTCTAGTGCAGCCCCTGCTCTGGTCACTCAGGGAACAGAAAACTACTCAACTAGTGACCAGTATATTTGCCCTCAACCAGACTCCTGTACCCCACTGGTCTGGGTCTATCACAACTCTAACCTATGAACTATTTCTGAAAGAATTCTTTGCAACTACAAAGCTCAACATCTCTGCTATGACTCTGAACCTCAATGAATCGAACTCATGTCTGTATGTATATTGCTCTTTTAACCATACTCCCTCTCTTTTGTTTTTTAATAAATTTTAGTTTAGTTAATAAGAATTGGCTGTAGAATGCATTTGAGTAAGATCTGAAACATTCATTAACCTGGGATTGGTAGAACCTTTCCTTTTATATGATGAAATAAGATTTTCAGAAAACATCATATTTGACTTCAGTATCTGGACGGAGGCCTGAGGCTGGATCACTTTAAGAGAACTGTGTTGTTTGTACTTCTGAGTAACCAGTGAGGTAATAAAGAAACTCTTTTATGCTGACTTGGAAATCTAAGTATTGGAATATCCACCAGATTTATGGGGATTGTCTGCCCCATTCTTTGCAGTTCAGCTTAACTGAATGACCACAACTGGCCCCCACTGGGACCCTGATCACAGGTTGTCTACCGCTCCAGCAGTGTAGATCTTGTACTGGTGGTACTGGTGGAGGATTCACTGAGTTCTCTGGTACTCGACCCTCAAGATAGACAGTAAAGGACAACTCTGAAGAGGGCATTACCCCAACCTGTGAGAGTACAGACTCCTCCCTGCCCCATTCCAATACAGAAAATGCTGATCAGACCAACTGACCCATTCAATCTAGCCTTCATTCTCCATTGTCAACGCCTTGGATCAACTATCAGCAACTGGCTTGACACTATGAAAGCAGCCATCCTTACCATATTCCTCCACAGTAAAGGGGTGTTGCACCTTGTCCCCAGAGCTCTTCTGCACCACCACTTTGTAGGTCCCTTGGATGGGCTCGGAGGTGAGGGGGAAGGAGAGCTGGGTGAAGCCCCCTTTTAACTCAACTTCTTGCCACTGATACACACGGTTCTTCTGGGGGTCCTAGAGGTGTCAAGACCACAAGATTACTTGGACAGTAAGGGGTGATGCCTGTGAGAAATGAGAAGCATTGGCAGAGTTGTGTGGGGAGCCCAGGACTGGAATATCAGGAAGGTTGCATGGCAGTATTTGGATACATTATTGGCACTGTGGGGGGTAAAGTGTATCCCTCTTCCAGTTAGCACTATGGGTCTAAACAAAATCAGCAAGAAGCAGCTTGAAGCAGCCAGGGGCTGATTGCTGCCCATGGTGAGATGTGATTGTTCTGAACATGAAGTAAATTCCTCTACATACCTCAATATAGGCCAGTGGAACCTGGAAAAAAGTGCAAAGGGAGAATGAGTTTAGAATTCATACCCCAGATGGAAATGTTAGCAAGTGCTGAAAAGGATCAGAGACATTAATGTAAAGGAGAACAGCATCTTGAGTGACACCAGCTAGGCTATAAATTTACAAGGGCTATGGATCATCGCGCTTCAGGCATAAACCAATCACCAACTAAGGCCTGGAAAAAATGTCCCTCCATAGGACAGCACTACATAATGAGATGCATTATGAGAGTTTTAAAGCTTCCTGCGAGGCATGTGGCACTGGCCCCAGTCAGAGAGAGACAGGGTTGAAGTAGATATAGACAGGGTCCCCAATGCGGTGCCCGCGGATGCCATGTCTCCTGCCAGGGCATCCATGTGCATCCGCCTACTGACCAGCAGACAAGCAGCTGCCGAAATGCCACCAAGAATTGGCAACATGAAGAAGCGCTACCACCAAAATCCCACCGAAGTTCAGCGGCATTTCGGGCGGTGACGCCTCTTGACGCTGCCCGCTTCATGGCAGCATTTTCAGTGGCTGCTTGTCCAGCTGCCACGGTCCTCGGTGGATAGTTGTCCGGTGCCCATCCCATAGAAAGGTTGGGGGACCATGAGATAGACCATTGGTCTGTTCAGCTCTAGCAAGGAAGCAGATAGCAGCATGGTGGTTTCAGGTTGTGATCTGGTATATCAGGGAGGAGAAATACCAGTATAAATGGTCCAATTGCAGCGATCTGGTATAGATCAGATATAGATCTGGTATAGATCAGGTCAGAAGGGACCATTAAGATCTTCTAGTCTGACCTCCTGCACAACGCAGGCCACAGAATCTCACCCACCCACTCCTGCAACAAACCCCTGACCTATGTCTGAGCTATTTAAGTCTTCAACTTGTGGTTTAAAGACTTCAAGGTGCAGAGAATCCTCCAGCAAGTGACCCATGCCCCACACTGCAGAGGAAGGCAAAAAACCTCCAAGGCCTCTGCCAATCTGCCCTGGAGGAAAATGCCTTCCTGACCCCAAATATGGCGATCAGCTAAACCCCTGAGCATGTGGGCAAGACTCATCAGCCAGCACCCAGGAAAGAATTCTCTGTAGTAACTCAGATCCCACCCCATCGAACATCCCATCACAAGCCATTGGGCATATTTACCACTAATAGTCAAAGATCAATTGCCAAAATTAGGCTATCCCATCATACCATCCCTCCATAAATGTTACAGCTTAGTCTTGAAGCCAGATATGTCTTTTGCCCCCACTGCTCCCCTTGGAAGGCTAAGGGCAGCTTCTGCGACCCTAGTAACAAGTGAGTTTTGCTTAGTGCTGAGTGGCTAATGAATGTTGTCTGTGGTGTCATGTCATTCCCAAATCTTTCCAAGATTGTAACAAGACGACTTTATGAAGCAGTCTAAAGGAAGAGTCCTGGAGTGTCAGAAAGCTCTGGGATACTCCTGGCACTAGAGCCCCACCTTAATCTGAGGAACATCTCCTCTCGAAGGGACATTTCTCTCATCCTTTTCCCCTCACTGATGACTTAATGACTAGCATACTTACCAGCCTATTCAGAGGATGGAAGTTTTCATCCAGATAGACAACTCGAAACAGGACTGAGAGAGACAGACAGACAGACAGAGAGATTTCCATGATGAGACATTCGGCCACCAAATCAGGAAATGTCAGGCATATGGCATGCTGGGGAATGGGATATGGAGTCTTTCAGCTCTATGGACTTGAGTTCACTACAAAATTAGGTCATGTTAGAACAAGATCTTGAGGAATCATGTTAATTAACACAATGTGAAAAGCAGCTTTGCAGTCAGTGTAGATATGGACAAGTCATATTTCACATGGTGGCTACTAATCATGGGTAAACACTACTGGAACTGTAAGATTCATCAGGACCAGCTGACGCAATGTTAAACGTGGCTTATTTATGTCTACACTGATTGAAATGTTGTATGCAACATCATGTTAATTAACACAATCCCTCAAGGTCGTGTTCTATACAACAAGGTCATGTTAGAAAAGACAAACCTTGGGAAATCAGCTCCACTCCAGCACCAGATTGATCGCCCTGAGCCATTACTCTCAGACTAAGAATACTGGCTTCAGGATTATCAAGAAAATAGTACAGAGTTTTCCACCTTCAGGGCACCAGTTTCCAATTCAGCTCCAAGTCATGGGGATGGATGGCACAATCAACATGACTTACGGAATTCTTTCACCTTACAGCACTTACTCCATGTCTATAGTGAGCAAAGTCAGTTTCCATCCTGAAAGGCTATTTGATTGCTTATGCGAAATGAGTTGGTTGGGCCTCAGCCTAGTTCTTAGTGGGACAAGTATCCAAGTCACAAAAATACATCATTGCAGTGAGTGATGTCTCCTCTTTGGTGGTCTCAGTAAAGAGGATGAAAACTGCCTAGGCCACAGAGTTTGAACTCCCTCCAGGCACACAGGCAGCGTGTGTGCTTGTGTGTGTGTGTGGCTTGCACAGGTACAGCAGGGGGTGCACCAATGTGGGGATAAAAAAAATTCTTCATTTTCCAGGGACTATTGATCTGGCACCTTCAGTGCACTGCGATGTCAGGCCAATGTGGATCCAATGCTTATAAGGGCTATGGAGGATTTCCTGATTCCCCACCCAATTCCCTGTACCTGTTTGTCCTGGTTTGTAGATGGGTTTGTCCGTCTGGACAAAGACCAGGCTCTTTGAGTTCTTGACCAGCACCGATTTCCGGCTCCTGAACTCCAGCATTGGTCCCTTCACCAGCACCGTGAGAAACGCTGATGATGAGCTGTTAGATTTGGGAAGCTGTAGAACAGTAAAAGAGCCCCTGCCTTAGAGACTCCCCTCAACAGCCTCTTTAACTGAACCTGCCGTTAAGAGATGAGGACATTGTGGGAAGCCATCACAGGCCCAACCACAGCGGTGACAAGTATTAGAGCAGGGGCACCCAAGCTGACCTCCCCTATCTCCACATTTCCACTAACATTCCCTCTAACCTGGTGCTCTGGGTGCTTTGCAAAACAGGGCTTCGGACCAGCTTCCTCCACCCCAGCGCTCTGACAAATTTCCCTTCGTGTCTTAGCCCAAAATGTATCTTCCTTTTTTCTTGCCATCTGCAGAGATTGGGAATAAACCCCCTTCCTCTGTTATACTGTTCCTCTAAAGGGATTCGTCCACTGCAATCCTGACTCTGTGGAAACTTCTTTCTAGATTAAACATGTTGACTCCCTACACAAGTTAAGTCTCACTCTCCAGTCCTTGTGCCACAAATCCTAGCTATGTACACTGCATTCATCAGCTGGGATTTAACATCAGACCCAAAGGCCAGGTCCCTGTCTCCTGAGCTAATTGAGGAGTCTTGTTAGCTCTCAGTTAGTAGCGGGAGTTAGTCACCAAGGTAGCAGTCGGAGTCATGATCACACACAACATACCCATTTATTACACTCACAAGACAAGCTGTTCCCAAGCATCTGAGGTCTGATCTGAAGCACAAGTCCGATCTGAAGGGCCATTTGTACTTAACTGTGGCTGCTGGAAGTACAGTGAGATGAACCTGCTGAGCGGTTGCCCGCTACCACCAAATGGTGAGATAGATCAGAAGGAGGGGTAAAGCAAATCCAGTCCCCTCTCCTGGCCAATAGCACGAGGGGATTGGGAGGCAGCTTGCTTTCTGAGGACCCAGTAACAGCCACTGCCAGCTGAGAGAGGCTTAGGAGCATTCAGCAAAGAGCAGAGTGCTGATGCCATCAGGATACAGGTGTGGATAAACCCAGTGAGAAAGCAGTAGATACTTGGAGCAGGCAGCCCGGCAACCAGAGAACCAAAGAGAGGTTGGCATGGGGCCCTGGGACCAATGGAGGCGGCAGCCCTCCAAGACTTAAAAGTGCAGTAACTAGAAATAAGCTATTGCAAACCGTTGCTCTAGACCAGCAGTTCCCAAACTGTGGGTCATGACCCCAAATGGGGACATGCCATCAGCAAATGGGGTCGCAGCAATCCTACTGTGCAGAGGATGCCAGTTTGCTACACACAGCATGGCCTCACATGTATGGGCAGGCAAGTCACGATGCATGGAGAACGCCATTTTGCTCTACAAAATGGCTTCCTCTGCACAGCATGACCTCCACACGCACCATACATCACATTGCATAGACAATACCACTTTGTTCTTCAAAATGGCATCCTCCATGCTGTCCCAGGAGGAAATATTCATTAAAATTTGGGAACTCCTGTTCTAGATACCGGGGATTTGCCTGGGGAAAGCATCAACATGATTTGACCAAATGGTAGACTCTGGGAACAGGGAAAGTGCTGTGCCCATAAAGGGAGATTGCATAATGGGAAGTTTAGGGTGGCCTTGCAGCCTAATCGTTGCCTATAGGTGAAACAACATGCAAGCAGATGTGAGTCAACTGCTACATTTGATGACAGGACAGGACAACACAGAGGGACTCCAGTGATACATCAGACTACGGGACTGACCCTTGCCAGTGGGACCTTCAGGCTAATTGCCCTTCTAAAGCAAGCTGGTCTAGAAGGAACATCTCAGCTATGAGGCCTGAAGAGCCTCATTGGACAAATTTAGCCTTGTGTCCTCTAGTGACCCACCCCTGAGAGGACAAATTTGGCAATTACTGCATTCATCTTTGGTTGTAACTCACTTCGTTGAATCCTTTCTGCCAACCTTACTAATAACCCTTTCATTTGAGTTATCATGACAGTATTGCCAACCTCAAGAGATCAACCATCAGCATTAGACCCAGAAAATCATGAGATGGTTCCAAAATCATGAGACCAAAAAAACCAAACAGCAAATCATGTTTTTTATTGTTTTTTCACTGTTCAAAACTCCCTCTACGCCTCTGGCTATGTGGTGGTGATAATTTCAGGTAGAAAAGTCTACCTTTCATGCACCCAAAAACTGCACGCCTCTCCCACCGCACCCCCTACTCCAGCGTCCCAACTCCTCCTGTACCCTGATTCCCCCCACAAGTCCTTCTGCCTCCCTCACATGCCTGCTGCCACTGATCAGGGGGACCCTGAGGAGGAATAGTCAGTGACCCTTTCTCAGCATTGAGAACTATCACTTGAGGAGCCACAGAGAGCCTGGCCACTGTTTATGATACACTGCAGTGGGGATGCAACTCATACAGTTATCTTGGCCTAGGGCCATTAAAACCCTTGTAGCTTCCTGTCCACACTGACTAGAAACCATTGAAGTAGCCATCTGGATAGCATCTGTCTTGGATGGTATAGATGCAACAAATCCTGCCTCTTGGTGCGGGGTTAGAGATAGACCCTTGCGGTCCCTTCTAACCCTGTGGTTTCTATAAACTAAGGTTCAGCAGCAGCTGCCTTGAGCTAGAGCTCTCATCCTGGTGTTCCAACGGACTGAGGAGAGTTCTTAGAATAAGAAGGGGAGTGACTTTGTAGGGAGGACTGAGAAAGTTTCCAGCAGCAGAGAGGGGGATCTTGAGGCTGGGTTTCCAGCAGTGGAGAAAGGAGTTGCATATGCAGTGGGAATTGGGCAGGTCAGGCACAGGGCAGGGCAGGCCACAGTCCAGGCAACCTCCTCTATTCGCAGACTAGCTTCTCTTAGTTAACCTGCTGATCAACCAGAGCTCCAAGAGTTAATCCCTCTGGTCACTATCCTTATGCTTTACTGTTGTGACACAGATATAATCATTGTGGGGGTCAGAGACTCACCGTGAATGGGACACACTTGAACACGTCCTTCTCTGACACCACGTCTGCAATCAGGCTCCTGTTCTCCCCTGCATATTCCAATGTGGCGCTCAGCGTCACAGACTCGTTCAGGTGGGTCAGCTGGATACAGACCTTTTCAGGAACGTTGGTGTGGATCAGAAAGGGCACTAGCACCATGTACTGCCTGGGAAGGGAAGGGCACAGGTCAGAAAAAAACCAGTTAATGGTCTCAGCCTTCACCTTCCAATGGGAGCTGTATATTTTTTCCAAATGACGAGGACTTTTCCCTTGTGTCTATAACATATTACCACGAGAGGTGCTGGTGAGTGAGGAAGGGCCAAGGTGACAAGTGGAACAAGACTGACAGCTGTTAATGCTAGTAGTGTCTGACATTGAGCCACTGCCTGGTACAGCAACAGTGGCATTGGCAACTCCACGTCACACACTGTGTGCAGGACGGGTATTAGAGAGGAGTGACAAATGCCAGAAATGACCACAGTTGTCCCATTTGCTAGATAATGTAATCTAGATTCACAAACACTCTTTCCAATGGGTGAACAATAATGGAGTGTTAACTCCAGAGCTCTTTTTTATAGTCTGAGACGTGATCTTCAAGGCAATAGACACTAGAGACAAATGTGGCAGAGATTATTTACTAAACAGGACAAGTTATTTAGTACAGTTACTGCAAATGGCCACGAGGTGGTGCTAGATCTTAAGAAAGGACCAGAGCAAGTGCACTTTGCATGGTTTCCCTGGGACAAAATTTCTCTCCGACTCTTTTGCATTTCAGCCAGAGCTCTGGTTAGGGTGACCAGATGTCCCGATTTTATAGGGACAGTCCTGTTTTGGGGGACTTTTTCTTATATAGGCACCTATTATCCCCACCCCTGTCCCGATTTTTCACACTTGCTGTCTGATCACCCTAGTTCTGGGACTCTGCCTGCATCAAACACTGAGTCCTGGTCTACACAACAAACTTATGTCAGTGTAACTATGTCACTAAGGGGGTGGGGTGGGTGGGGAATTCACACTCCTGAGCAACACAGTTATACCAACCTAACTCCCAGTGTAGACAGTGATATGTCAACAGGAAGGCTTCTCCCATTGATATAGCTACTTCTCGGGGTGGTGGAGTACTTATGCCAATGAGACAAGCTCTCTCGTCGGTGTAGGTAGCATCTTCACTAAGTCCTACAGTGGTGCAGCTGCAGCTCGGTAAGTGTAGACAAGCCCTGAATCCAGGTCTCCCACCTGGCAGAGCAGAGTGTTAACAAGTAGGTGCCACGATGCTCAACCCCTTGAGAGGCCAAGTGCCAGTCTGAGTCACAATGTCCACACTGCTAGTTTTCGTGAACTAGCAGGGCTCACACTAACAATGCAAGTCTGTAGACCCTGGCTGGGAGGTGCCTTCCCAGTTGCAATGTAGACATACATCAGAGAGAGCCTGGGAATCAAACCTGAGTCTCTCAGGTGGCAATGGAGAGCATTGATCTCTAGGGGGCAGTAGTAGGAGTAGCCTTCCCAGTACTCCCAGTGACTGCCAGCCCCAGAGTAGTGAGGAACTGGGATAAGGAATCGAGTCTTTGCATATCAGAACAGAGCATTAGCCCGCAGCGATCTCTTTGCTGGCTGGTATGTCAGGGGGCTTGTATGTATCTCAGAGGAAACAGGGGTCAGTGCTAGCAGCACTGTTATCTCCTTCAGTCTGTTTGCTCAGAGGAAGCACAGACGCATAGCTGCGGTCTTTACCTGTGTTTGTTAAAACCTGATGGCTGCTTTGCAGTGGCCCCCAGTGATTTTTTGGCACCAGAGGAGGGAGCAATATTGCCAAAGCCCCAGGTGAGAGAGTCTCCCTTGTGGCAGAACCCCTCACTTTTACCTATTAATAGGTGGGAGGGAATGCATGGGCAATGATCGAGAGAGAGAGAAAACAATACAATGCACTGACCTGCTGCCAGCCATCCAAGGATCTCAAAGCACCTTACCGACCTTAAAGAACTCAGCCCTCCCTCCATCCTCACACACACACTGCATTAGCAAGGTATCATTACCCCCTTGGCAGTCATGGGAGGACAGAAGTACAGAGTGGTGCAGTGACTTCCTCATGGTGACAGAGTCAGTCAGTGGCAGGGCCAGGAATAGAACCCAGGACTCCTGATTCCCCAAAAACATCATGAGCCCCCTCTCCGTGTGCAGCTTACGGTTCGGTGGTGGGTGAGGTGTCTCCAGGGAGGAGGAAGAGGAGCAGGAGGAAGATGCTGGGGCCACCGGGCAGTCTGTTCTTCCCCATGGTGCAGAGCGAGGGTGGTGAGTGAGGCAGATACAGTTTGTCTGCTGGCTCCCTGCACCCTGGCTGTCTGCTGGGTCCGCCCCATTGTACCTCTCTCTGCAAACAACCCCTGGGACAGTAAGATAAGGGCAGGGGGCCAGGACCATCTGGCAAATAAGAAGAGGAAGGTGAGGAGAAACCGGAGCCAACAGGAGAGGTTTCTAGCTGGTCCCTGACAAACTAGGGGGAGGGGATCAGGTAAGCTCTGTCTGATGAGGGAGAGGGACAGAAAGAAAGGTGAGGGGAGATGGCAGAGCAGGCAGTGGCAATGAGAACCTCCTTTCTGATGGAGCTCAGCATGCAGTGCTGGCCACTTAACCTGAACCAATGCTAAATGAGGTGCTGAGGGAAGGGGAAGATGCTCCTTCAAACTGGGGGTGCAGCAGTCGAGATGTTTTATGGGAAGCAATGGGGGATGGGCCTGAGCCCTATGTGTATAAGGAGGGTGAGAAACATCCCTGCTTGGTTTGAAAATGGGGGTCTCTGCTGAGCCCCCTCCTTCCTCTGAGATCCCACCCAAACCCACACATCTGCTTGCTCTTTCCCACGCACAGACCTATCCAGGCCTAGTGCAGGCAAATGGGGCAGAGAGAGGTTGGGCATGACCTGTCAGAGATAACCCAGCCTTCACCTCCCTGCCCAGGCACACAGGGAGGGTACAGGGTGGGATGGAGGTGGGAAGCTGCCAACAATTTCACCATTAACAGTCTGTACACATTAACCATTCCCCAGGACAACAGCTTAGCTCTCCCCACACAGCACCGGGATCATTGACCTAGAGCATGATTTCACCTAGTGTATTCTCCCACTTGCTTCCACACTGGATCAGCCTATTGGTCTATTTAATAGAGTATCCTATGCTTGACAGTAGCCAATGCCAAGATGCTTCAGAGGGGGAGAGAAAGCCCCATAATGCACCTCACTAGGTAACATTGTCTCATGGAGGGAAATTTCTTACCAGACTCCTGACCCTCGCTAGCAATTTGCTCATGCCTTGAGCATGAACATCCATAGCTCTGGTAATAATTACCCTAGTGGCTATTGGGACCATGAATGCTCCTCTGAGTCATATTCTCAAAGAAAAAGCTATGCTAACAGAGAGTTAGTTATACTAAAGGGAAGTGTGTATGCATAATTTAAGGGGGAAAGCTTCACAGGGATAGAGTAATCATCTGAAAAACAAGCATTATAAAGCCAAGCAATTCTGAGTTAAGGATGCATTTAAAAGAAAACCAAACATATTCAGATCAAAAAGGCACAGCTATGGCCCCCAAACACCCTTCACTCTACCGTGTAGTGACACAAGGTGGGAAAGAAAAAGGAACCTTGAATCATTTTGAAAAATCAGTTTAATCTGCTTTGGGACTGCAAACCCTGAAATGTCAAGCTCATTCTAATTATCCAGCTGAGTAACTAGAGGACAGCGCTAAGGTGGTTTGAATGGCCTAGCTGTGCATTTCCCATAATCAGAGGCAAGGCTTGTGGGGGGGGGAGGGGCATGCAGGGTCGCATGCCCTCCACCCAAGATTGCTCGGTCACATGGTGCCTCCAGGCCCCCACCCTGCTTCACAGCTGAGCCAGTGAGCTGCACCAGTCAAGAAGAGGGAGGAGTGGAGGAGCAGCTGGGAGCTGCTGGGAGGCAACCAAGCTTTAACTTTGCCAGGAGAGGCACAGAGGAACAACTGGGAGCAGCTGAGGGGCCACTGCTTTCCTGGTGGGGGGCTGCCAGGAATGGGGGGGGATGACTTCAGCTGCTCTGGGGTTGTGCCCCCACACTATCAGCAGGCACAGGTCATCTATGTCCATAGCACTTGTCAAGGGAGTGTGCCTCCCACTTTTCCCTTCTCCCTGCCCCTGTAGCTTTTAGAGGCTAAAACATTGGGGGAGGAGAGGGCAGAGAGGGGGAAACTGGCAGGCAAACTCACCTGACAAGTAAAGATCTAAGCTCTATTACTGAGACAGCTTCTGGGCTGACAACTTTGCTTGTTTAGGTTAGAGGTGAATTAAGATATATTGGGGCCCTGGGCACAAAGAACATTTGGGCCCCGCATGCACACACACCCCTGCCATGGGGCCATGCCCCCTGCTGCTCCCCTTCGCCCCAAGGTCTCGTTCTCTGGCATGGCCAGAAGCCGGGCCATGGTAAGAGCTGCCCAGGGAGCCTGAGCCACTGTGGGAAGCCCTGGACCCTCCACTTGCCCTGGGCAGTGCACTCTGGGGGGCAGCGACATGGGCTGGGGGCTACTCTTGGGCATCCTAGCCCCCTGCCCAAGGCAGGTGCAGGGTCTGGGGCTCCCCACAGCTGCCCAGGCACCCTGGGCAGATCATACCGCAGCCTAGGGCAGTGGTCCCCAAACTGTGGAACATGACCCCCAGGAGGACATGGAGGAATGTTTGGGGGGCAGCAGGGTGCAGCCCTACCCCCAGCTCCTCTCTGACCCCACCCCAGCCCCACCCCATCCCCAGCTGTGGCTCTGCTCCTGGCTGCACCCCCCCTCACAGCCCCCAACTGCGGGCCCCAGTCTTGCTGGTGGCCCTGGCTCCTGGGGGTGGGTATTGACCAGGTAAGGGGGGCCTGACTGAAAACACACCCCTGGCCATATGCCATACGTCCCATTTTGGCCCCAGATGTCCCGACTTTTTTGGCAAAACTGGGCTTTTGTCCTGTTTTCTCTTGTCAACTGATCACCAGTTATCAAGAGCAAACAGGACAAATGGCCAGTTTTGCCAAAAAGGAGCTTAGGGGGAGGAGGGGAAAAGGGAGAAGGGGTTCAGAGCAGCTTCATGCTGGGGAGGGGAGTTGGAAAAAGAGAGGGGCTCAGGTGAGCTCTGCACTGCATGGAGGTCGGGGGAGGGAGAGGGTCTCGCTTCAACCCCACATGGGGAGGGCCTTTAGTCCACCACTGCCCATACTAGGCTGGGGGGGCTCTTGGTCCAGCAGGGGCTCAGGCCAGCTCAGCGTTGGCTTGGGCTAGCAGCGTTCAGTTAGCTCTGCCTGGGGGCAGTGGGAATTGCTCACCGCCCTTCCACAGGCTTCCTACTGGGATGGAGGCAGGGCCTCAGGGGGAAGAGGAGGATCAGGGAGGAGGAGCAGGGGGTTAGGCCAGAGTTCCAGCTGCTCTTGTGGGGCACCTGAATTGTCTGGGGCCTCTGGGACGGGCCCCCTCAGCCCGTACAGTAATCCACCACTGGTTTAGCTACAAGGGAGAGCTGTTCTGTGACAAACCATGGGAAGCTCATCACCTCAAGACTATCACAGATCATCATGGTGAGGGTGGACAGAGAGGTGGGGGTTGTGGTGAGGGCAGTGTGGGAGAGCAATAACAGTGGTGTTTCCAAACACATGCCTTCCAAAGGACTCTTTCCAATTTTTCCACATTCTTCTTGTAGTGTGGGACCCAAAACTGCACACAGTACTCCAGATGAGGCCTCACCAATGTTGAATAGAGGGAAATGATCACGTCCCTCGGTCTGCTGGCAATGCCCCTACTTATATAGCCCAAAATGCCGTTACCCTTCTTGGCAACAAGGGCACATTGTTGACTCATATCCAGCTTCTCGTCCACTGTAACCCCTGGATCCTTTTCTGCAGAATTGCTTCCTAGCCATTCAGTCCCTAGTCTGTAACAGTGAATGGGATTCTTCGGTCCTAAGTGCAGGGACTCTGCACTTGTCCTTGTTGAACCTCATCAGGTTTCTTTTAGCCCAATCTTCTAATTTGTCTATGGTTATTCAAGTGTTGGTTGATCACTGGGGATACTTCACCAATATGAGTGTTGGCTGATTTGGGAAGATGTGTGATGCTTGCATCTTTAAGAACACAGGACTGTTCAGAAAGCTACAAGCAGGGATTTTCTTTCTCAGCTGGCGGATTACCAATGGCGACGTCGAAATGCCAGTAGTCATCCTGGGGGACCCAGCCTACCCCTTGACCCTGAAGCTGTACACAGGCCACCTCGACAGCATCAAAGAAAGAGTCAACTATCAGCTCAGCAGGTGGTAAATGACAGTTGAACGTGTTTTTGGTAGATTAAAGGAACGATGGTGTTGTTTACTCACAAGATTGGATCTCTGGGAGAAAAATATTCTAGCAGTTGTAGATGCCTGCTGTGTCATGCACAATGTCTGTGAGGCAAAAGAGGGAAAGTTTCTGCTGGAGTGGAGGTGGAGCAGCTCTCTGCTGAGTTTGAACAGCCAGACACAAGAGCTATTAGAAGAGCTCAACAAGGAGATATATGGGTGAGGGAGGCCTTGAAAGAGCACTTTAATAGTGAGCCACAGTAATGTCGTGTGGTGTACTGTGCTCTGTCTGGCCCTGCTGTTTTGGAGTCTGTTAGGAACTGTGTGGTGCTTGTTGTACATTATGATTATCACACTGTTTATCACTGATCCTATGAGCTGTTTCACACTGCACAATAACAAGTAAGTAGGTGCTTTCAATACCACTAAGCACTCTGCACAAATTTTTTTTTGTTCTGGTTCTGTTAAGCAATAAAGTGCTATTTTCTGGAACATAATTCATTTTTATACATTCACAACATATGGTGCAATTCAAAAGCAAATACATCAAAAACTTAACAAATGAATGGAAGAGAACTTAACAAGGAGAAAGATTATTCAAATCAATTTCTGCTACACATACAGCAACCGTGGCTCTGACAGGTCAATATGTGTGAAGCTGTGGTTGTTCTTATAGTTTCCCCTGGTGTGGAGTGGCAGGGGTAGGGATGTGGTTCCTAATGCCACATGGAATGTTGAGGGGGTGTAGGGAGGTGCTACAATGGAGTTCTGCATGGACTGCAATGGGAGGCAAGCCCAGTACCACTGAACCTATAGGTCCAAAAGAGTCTTCAGCATCTGTGTTTGCTGCCGGAGAAGCCCCATTACGTCCTTGTGCATCTCCCTCTCCTTTTCCTGCTGGGACTCCTGGGCCTTGCTCCAGTCTTCTCTTTCCTTCTCCAGGCTGTGTTTGGTGTTCACCTTCCAGCAGCAGCGGCTCTAGCCATTTCGCTGCCCCAAGCATGGCGGCACGCCATGGGGGGTGCTTCGCCGGTCGCCGGTTCCGCGGCTCCGGTGAACCTCCCGCAGACGTGCCTGCGGAGGGTCCGCTGGTCCCTCGGCTCTGGTGGACCTACCACAGGCTTGCCTGCAGATGCTCCGCCGAAGCTGCGGGACCAGCGGACCCTCCGCAGGCACGTCTGCGGGAGGTCCACCGGAGCCGCCTGCCGCCCTCCGGCGACCGGCAAAGCGCCCCCCGCAGCATGCCACCCCAAGCACGTGCTTGGCGTGCTGGGGACTGGAGCCACCCCTATCATCCAGGCCCTCTGCTCACAGTCTGATGCAGTACTGGCTTGCACAATCTCCTGGAATATGTCATGCCAAGTTGTCTTCTTTCTCCTCTTTATCTGGCTCAAGTATTCCATGGGTGTGGAGGGGGAATCCCTCAAGGTTACAATGGCAGCAGGTACAGAACAAAAAACACGGAGGTACCATTGTCACTATAGTCACAAAGGAAAGCAGAAATTAAAATTCAGAACTTCCTTCCCTTGCTCCCCTAAAGTTTTGCACCAGCCATTCTAATTGACACTTCTGCTTTAGAGTTTGTGCTCAGTACTGGCTGCGGCACCATCCACGCTGAGCGTAGCCCACCAGGGGTGAGGGAAATGAGGAGGGAATTGTTCCTTTTCATGAAACTATGCAGCATAGGCCAACGGCACTGAATACTGGAACCACTTTCCACAAACAGTGGTGATTTTAGCAGAGGGTAGCTGCTGGCATCTCAAAGCCGCCCGGGCCCATATGCTACTAGCCTATGTACTGCAATGGCTCTTGCCAGAGTTATCACTGACTGGTGTGGGAAAGTGTTCTACTGTGGAGGAAGAAATAAGGCTGTCATCCCTAGAAACCTTCAAGACAGGATTGCAGATCACTGAGATCTCTCAGGAGGATTCAAGGGACATGTACATGTAGGTAAACAAACTGCTCTGTATGGTCCTCCTCTGCTAACTCAGTGGTTCTCAAACTTTTGTACTGGTGACCCCTTTAACACAGCAAGCCTGTGAGTGAGAGAGCCTGAAGGAGCAGCTGAAAGCACAGTGGCTGACCCTGAAAGAAACCCGGGGAGAGATTTTTTTGAGTGAAAGGAGAAGATTGAAAAAGAGCTCTCAGTGCTGTGGGCAAAAGAAGCTGTTTCCTGCTATTTCATTTCCTCGGTGTTCAGAGACACAGGACTTTGCACTTACTTGTGAGCAAACAAAACTGGAAAGAAATCTGTCACCTATTTCTATTGCCACAATTTTTGACTTAGCATTCAGGTCAAAAAGAGACAACAGCATGTAGGCAATTAAAGATGCAGGCAGGTGCCTAGTGGGATTTTCAAAAGTACCTAGGGTGCCTAACTCCCACTGGGAATCATTGGAACAGGGGGACTGGACGCTGAGACTCCCAGATGGGTGCCCAAATCACCAGGCTGCAGTGTAATTCTTACTCATTGTCTTTGGCCCAATGCCTATTTACGTATTTATCAAGAGTGGAACAGCTTCAACAGAAGAGACAGAGGAAGCCCCACATCAAACTATCCCATAGCCCACTCATTAGTTCACTCTCCTGAGTGGTGGGAGACCCATGTTCAAATCCTTTCTTGACACTGGACGAGGGAAAGTGAACCTTGGTCTCCCACATCCCAGCAGAGTGCTCCAACCATTGGGCTAAAGTTATAAGGGCACTAGTTGTGGCAGCACCATCATCTTCATTTTGAACATGGCCCGATCTGGTAGATGGCCTCTGAGCTTGGCTACTGGATCAGGCCCCGCTTGCAAGCTCGGCAAGCAAACACCTATATTCCCCTAGTTTGAAGATCGCACAGGGGCGGAAGCAGGAGATGGGTGTCTGGACTCCTCGAGTGAAGCAGCAGTGCACAGGCCCAGATGCAGGAATGTAGGATATTAGCAAACTTTCATAGTGAATGCAGTTGAATACTCCTCACAGCTGCTTACATCAGTTATAGTACAACAAAGAGAAATACTAAGTATTGTCCAGTGATTTGCCGACAGTGGGCTTCTGAAAAGTATTTGATTTTCATTTCCAATATCAATCCCAATGCAGTTGTGTTAAAGCAGCAGTACAAAAATCACCAAAAACATGAGGAACAACAAGGAACGTAGCTTCTTGCACATCAAACCAGCTCAGCTCTCAGTGAGGTTCTGGCTAGAGTTACATGTACAAAATCTTTGTGAATGCAGAGAATTTAAGCACACACCAGCCAGGTAAATCAAAAGTTAAGAGTTCCTGCAAAAACTCTGAGGCCTGGTCTCAGTTAGGCAGATCTAGGGGCTGAGCTTTATCAGCAATTTAAACTCTAGCAATCATTGAATAAAACCAAAGACTCTCAACTGAGTCTGATCATCTCTGGCTTTAACACTGGAGAGGGGGAAATCAAGTGATATCTAGGACTCTTTAAACAGAGTCCCTGTCCCCATCCCCTCTGACTTTCACATGGAGTTAGAATCACCACCCCTGCTTAGCTAGTCAGGTTGAAGTCAGGGTGACCCCTTCAATCAGGACCTGCTAGGCATAGTTCCGCTGTCCTTTACTCATAGAATAAGGATAACATTTCGTTACCCCTGAATTCAAATTTAATTTTTTTTTATTAAAACTAAAGCTCATGTTCAAATTATCTGATATACAGGTTAAGGAAAGTGTGTCCATAAATCTGGGTATAATGCTTAAATTATCCCAAAGTACAAAGTCTGGTTTAAAAGTCATAAAATACATATAGTATATAATCTGCAATATCCCAAATTAAGGTTAATAAACTTAACAACACAGTTCAAATATTAGCATCCAAATATTTTGCAACAAATATAGCAATGAGTGTAGATTGTCCTTCAGGAATTGAGAATTTAAGATGGATTGTATTTACTGAAGGGCAACCTATCAGAGAAGTATGTCAATTACCTTCCCAACTTCACTAAAGTGAATTGTGACCCAAAATTGATCACTTTGGCAAAGCAGCTCTCTCTGCTGATCACCTAGGCAGGATAGGAGTGTCTATGCACATATGGTCTGCTCCTGAAGTCCCCAGTTCATCGTCAGAGGTCAGGGGAGAACTTATTCAGATCCTTTTTACAAGAAGAAAGCTCATTAACACTACTAACACACACAAGCCAATAGCTGCAATCAGATAGCTGTGAAATGTATCCTTGTAAAACAGAAAAGGGATAAGCATCAGTTTCCCAGATCAGTGTCCAAGCATGCCTCCTGTAACATGGAATCCAAAAAGAATAAAATCCATGATTTGTTTGTCTGTTGCAATTTGTGCATAGAAATGTATGTTACCCCAGGTGACCAGGATTGTCCATGTCATAGCCCAGTTTTAATTTATTCACAGCTTTACAAAATACAATCCCACTGGATGTGTTAACTTTTCTATCTACTGTATCCATGTATGATATGGCAATAACTTTTCCCATATTGGTTTCTAGCCGGGTATTTCAAGATGTCCCACCAATCTAGGATTTTCGGACCAAATCTGCAGCTGGTTTAGGATATCACAGCTGCCATTTTGCTGCATCTCACAGCCACTAGGAACTTAACAACAGTAGGGATAGAAAAGACGGTTACTCACCTTTGTAACTGTTGTTCTTCGAGATGTGTTGCTCACATCCATTCCAGTTAGGTGTGCGCGCCGCGCGTGCACATTCGTCGGAAACTTTTTACCCTAGCAACTCCAGTGGGCCGGCAGGTCGCCCCCTGGAGTGGCGCCGCCATGGCGCCCAATATATATCCCTGCCGGCCCGCCCGCTCCTCAGTTCCTTCTTGCCGGCTACTCCGACAGTGGGGAAGGAGGGCGGGTGTGGAATGGATGTGAGCAACACATCTCGAAGAACAACAGTTACAAAGGTGAGTAACCGTCTTTTCTTCTTCGAGTGATTGCTCACATCCATTCCAGTTAGGTGACTCCCAAGCCATACCTAGGCGGTGGGGTCGGAGTGAGAAGTCGCGGCACGGAGCATTGCAGTTCCGAAGGCCGCATCCTCCCTCGACTGCTGGACCAGGGCGTAGTGGGAAGCAAAGGTGTGGACCGATGACCAGGTCGCTGCCCGACAGATTTCCTGGATGGGCACACGGGCGAGGAAAGCCAGCGACGACGCCTGCGCCCTGGTAGAATGCGCAGTCACACGGCCCGTAGGGACATGGGCCAAGTCATAACAGGTCCTGATACAGGACGTAACCCAAGAGGATACCCTCTGGGAGGAGATAGGAAGCCCTTTCATACGATCTGCTACCGCCACGAAAAGCTGGAGGGATTTTCGGAAGGGTTTAGTCCTCTCTATGTAGAACGCGAGAGCCCTACGGACATCCAGCGAGTGGAGCTGCTGCTCCCTGCCTGAGGAGTGAGGTTTTGGGAAAAAAACCGGAAGGAAAATCTCTTGGTTGACGTGGAAAGCTGAGACCACCTTGGGCAGAAAAGCAGGGTGTGGTCTCAGCTGCACCTTGTCTTTGTGGAAGACCGTATATGGGGGGTCTACCACAAGAGCTCGGAGTTCCGACACCCGTCTAGCTGAGGTGATAGCCACTAGAAAGGCAGTCTTCCAAGAGAGGTAGAGCAGGGAGCAAGTAGCTAACGGCTCAAAGAGGGCCCCATGAGCCGGGACAACACCAGGTTAAGATCCCAGGTCGGAGCAGGGGGACGGACGTTAGGGAATAAACGTTCCAGCCCTTTAAGGAATCTCGACACCGTCGGGTGAGAAAAAACGGAGCGACCGTCCGCACCCGGGTGAAAGGTGGAGATAGCTGCTAGGTGGACTCGCAACGACGATAAGGCCAGACCTTGCCCTTTGAGGGACCAAACATAGTCTAAGATTTCGGTTACCGAAACTTCCATAGGGCGGAGATTTCTCTCTACGCACCAAGAGGAGAAGCGTTTCCATTTCGCCGAATATGTGGCTCTTGTGGACGGTTTCCTGCTGCTCAAGAGCACCTCTCTTACAGGCGTGGAGCAGCGCAGCTCGGAACCAGTCAGCCACGCAGGAGCCGCGCCGCCAGGTGCAGCGACTGCAGGTCTGGTTGACAGAGGGTCCCGTGGTCCTGGGTAATCAGGTCCGGATGAAGGGGCAGGGGAACTGGGCCAGCTATGGCCAAGTCCAGCAGCATGGTGTACCAGTGTTGCCTGGGCCATGCCGGGGCCACCATGATCACGAGAGCCCTGTCTCTGTGCACCTTCAGGAGGACCTTGTGGACCAGAGGGAACGGGGGAAACGCATAGTACAGGTGGGTCGACCACTGGATGAGGAAGGCATCCGCTATCGACCCCGGCTCCCTGCCCTGAAAGGAGCAGAACGCTTGGCACTTCCTGTTCCCCTTGGACGCGAAGAGGTCCACCCGGGGATAACCCCACCTCCGGAAAATGGAGAGAGCGACGTCCGGGCGAAGGGACCACTCGTGTGACAGGAAGGATCTGCTCAATCGATCCGCCAGCGTGTTCCGTACTCCAGGGAGGAAAGAAGCTCTGAGGTGAATGGAGTGGGCTACGCAAAAGTCCCAGAGTCGTATCGCCTCGAGGCACAGGGAGGAGGACCTGGTGCCGCCCTGCTTGTTGATATAGTACATGGTCGTCGTGTTGTCCGTGAACACGGCGACACAACGACCCTGAAGCTGATGACAGAACGCTTGACAAGCAAGGCGGACCGCTCTCAACTCCCGCATGTTGATGTGTAGCCCCACCTCCTCCTGGGACCACAGGCCCTGTGTCCACAGGGTCCCTAGGTGGGCCCCCCAGCCTAGATCTGAGGCATCCGTTGTCAGGGATACCGAGGGCTGAGAGGGGTGGAAGGGAAGACCCGCACATAATACGGACTGGTCTAGCCACCAGCCGAGAGAATCTAAGACCTTCTGGGGGATTGTGACTAACATGTCTAACGGTTGCCTTGCCGGCCTGTAATGACTGATAAGCCACAGCTGGAGAGGCCTCATGCGGAGCCGAGCGTAGTCGGTCACAAAGGTGCAAGCCGCCATGTGGCCTAGCAGGGTTAGACATGTCCTCACTGACGTCAATGGGGCTGACCGCAAACGTTGAACGATCGCCACCATGGTCTGGAACCGTTGCAGAGGCAGCGAGGCCCTGCCCACAGTGGCGTCCAGGACGGCCCCGATAAATTCCACCTTCTGAGTGGGCCTCAGGGTGGACTTGTCTGTGTTTATCAAGAGGCCCAGACTTGCAAACATGCCGGTGATCACGCGGACATGGCTGTTGACTTGTTGTTCCGACGTGCCCCGAATCAACCAGTCGTCCAGATAAGGGAACACGTGGACACAGTTGCACCGAAGATGCGCCACGACAACTGCCATGCATTTTGTAAACACCCTCGGGGCCGTGGACAGGCCAAATGGGAGGACTGCAAATTGATAATGAAGAGCCCCCACAACGAAGCGGAGAAAGCGTCTGTGGCGCGGCCAAATGGCAATGTGGAAATACGCGTCCTGCATGTCGAGGGCGGCGTACCAGTCTCCCGGATCCAGGGATGGAATAATGGTCCCCAGGGATACCATGCGGAACTTCAACTTCACGAGGTATTTGTTGAGCTCTCGCAGGTCGAGGATAGGCCTGAGGCCCCCCTTGGCCTTGGGGATCAGAAAGTAGCGGGAATAGAACCCCTTGCCTTTCTCGTTTTCCGGAACCGCCTCTATAGCTCCTTTGCTGAGGAGCGTCTGCACCTCCTGCTGAAGGAATTGCTCGTGAGAGGGGTCCCTGAAGAGGGACGAGGAAGGAGGGCGGGAAGGAGGAAATGAAACAAACTGCAGGCGGTATCCCGTCTGCACCATGCTTAAGACCCAGCGGTCCGATGTTATTTGGGACCACGCCGGGAGGAAAAACGAAAGGCGGTTGGAAAACGGGGGGGAAGGATCCATAGGGGAAACTGTTACTGCGCCCTCGGGCGCACCTTCAAAATGAAGGCTTAGGTCCAGGCGGGGGTTTTGAGGAGCCTTGGTTCTGCCCCCCTTGGTTCCCCGACTGCCTGCGCCTTCCGTTCCTGCCGCGGCGCCTGTAAAGGTCCTGCCGCTGGCGGAACTGGGAAAACGGCCTGCGTTGTTGTTGTTGCTGCGACCTAAAGGGTCTACGCTGCGTCACGGGGGTGTGCATCCCGAGGGACCGCATAATGACCCGGTTGTCTTTCAGACTCTTGAGTCTGGGGTCTGTCTTGTCAGAAAACAGGCCCTGGCCTTCGAAAGGAAGGTCCTGTATAGTATGTTGGAGCTCCGGCGGAAGGCCGGAAACCTGCAGCCAGGAGATGCGACGCATCGTAACTCCTGACGCGAGGGTACGGGCAGCCGAGTCCGCAGCGTCCAAGGAGGCTTGTAAGGCCGTGCGTGCGACCTTCTTGCCTTCGTCCAAGATGGCCGTAAACTCTTGGCGAGCATCCTGTGGCAGCAGCTCCTTAAATTTGTCCACTGCCACCCAGGAATTAAAGGCATATCTGCTCAGCAGGGCCTGCTGGTTGGAGACCCTGAGCTGCAGCGCCCCAGCCGAATACACCTTACGGCCAAGGAGGTCCATCCGCCTGGCTTCTCTGGATTTGGGGGCTGGAGCCTCCTGGCCGTGACGCTCCCTATCGTTCACTGATTGCACCACCAGTGAACCCGGAGTCGGGTGTACATGGAGATATTCGTATCCCCTAGAAGGGGCCATGTACTTCCTCTCGACGCCTTTCGCTGTCGGAGGGATGGAGGCCGGGGACTGCCAGATGGTGTTGGCGTTGGCCTGGATGGTCCGTATGAAGGGTAGGGCGACCCTGGTGGGAGCATCAGAAGAGAGGATGGTTACAATTGGATCCTCTATCTCCGAGACCTCCTCTGCCTGCAGACTCAGATTTTGAGCCAATCGCCTGAGGAGGTCTTGGTGCGCCCTGAGATCCAGCGGGGGGGGACTGTTGGAGGAGGTACCCGCCACCGCCTCATCCGGGGAGGAGGATGAGGAGACCCCAGGCACGAGAGTGTCTAACTGAGGGTCTTCCTCAGCCCTCGCCTCTGCCTCAGGAGCCACAGCGGAGTCTTGCTGCTTGGACCCTTCCTCCCCTTCCGGGGAGGGAGGGGGGCGAGACAACGAGGCTTCAGGAGCCCTACGCTCCGCAGTCGCCGGCCTAGCAGGGAGCTGCTGGGGGCCCTGGGCCTGATGGTATGCCCAGGGTGTCCAGAATCCCCACTGTTGTGGGCCTTGGTCCTGCAGCGGCGGATCACCGAACAGCGCCGTCTGCCGGTCGGTGCCCAGCGCATACCCGCTGTCCGTCTGGGAGGATACGGACGGCTGTCTAGAGGGCCATGGAGGGGCCGACCCTGGATGGTAAGGGTCTGCGCGGGCCGGCACGGAGGATCGTCTCGGTGCCGGGGACCGGTGCCGGGAGTCATAATGGTGCCGGGATTGGGATCGGGACCGAGTTCTGTCGCGGTGCCGGGATCCTGATCGGTACCGGGCGCCGCTTCGGTGCCAGGACCTGCCACCGGCTCGGTGCCGGGAGGTCGACCGAGACCTGCCACCGGCTCGGTGCCGGGAGGTCGATCGGGACCGGGACCTGCCACCGGCTCGGTGCCGGGAGGTCGACCGGTGCGGCGAGTAGCGTCGGGACCTGCTCCTAGAATCACGGTGCCGGTCTCGGCGACTGGAACCTGACCGCGATCGTCTCGATGTCGACCGGTGCCGCGAGTGCGACCGGTACCGCTGAGGGGAGCGGTGCCGGGACTGCGAGCGGCGGCGGGATCTGGAGCGCCCAAGACGTCGGGACCTGGATCGTGAACGAGATCTTCTGGGCGGTGCCGACATCATGGGCTTGCCTCTGGACACAACCCGCACCGGAGGTACCGGGGGTGGCAGCCGAGTGGGCTCAGTCAGGGCTATGAGGTCCCGAGCCGAGGCGAAGGTCTCCGGTGTGGATGGGACCAGTATCTCAACCCCAGATCTCATGGGGGAGCTCGGCGGTACCGGACTCGACGGACCCGCTGGGCCCGGAGTCGACGGTGCCGCGGCCGATGTCGAGGCCGGGCGCTCTAGCCGGGTCTGCCTGGCCAGAGTATTGGACTTCGACGGCCTTGGTTCTGACTCCGGTGCCGGAGAGGGCCGGTGCCGGGGAGTCTTCTCAGTGCCGGTGCGATCCGGTGCCGGCGCCGAGATCACGGCCTGCGAAGCCGTCGGGTCAAGTGCCGCCTCCATGAGGAGAGTCCGGAGCCTTTGATCCCTCTCCTTCTTTGTCCTTGGCTTAAAAGCCTTACAGATGCGGCACTTGTCAGATCTGTGCGATTCCCCGAGGCACTTCAGGCACGCTTCGTGGGGATCGCTGGTAGGCATGGGCTTCTTGCAGGCCGCACACTGCTTGAAGCCCGGCGAAACAGGCATGAGCCTGGCGCCGGGTGCCGGGAAGGGCTAAGCCCCCGGCGAAGAACTACTTAACAACTATTTAACTTAACTATCTACTTAACCAACTAATTAACAACTATAATAGACTAGAGATGAACGATAGATAAACGATAGAGAACTAGGAGAGCTAGGGATGTGGAGGACAGCTATGCCGCGCTCCACAGTTCCAACGACCGACACGGCGGTAAGAAGGAACTGAGGAGCGGGCGGGCCGGCAGGGATATATATTGGGCGCCATGGCGGCGCCACTCCAGGGGGCGACCTGCCGGCCCACTGGAGTTGCTAGGGTAAAAAGTTTCCGACGAACGTGCACGCGCGGCGCGCACACCTAACTGGAATGGATGTGAGCAATCACTCGAAGAAGAACTGGGCTTTCTCTGTTCTGTGCAGATTGGCTTTTTGCACCAACCTTCTCCCTCTGCCTCCCTCACAGTCTCTTCATTTCAACTTCACTCCAGTCCACACTTGCCCCGCCCAGTCCCAGTGCTTGAGTCCTAAAAGAAGTTTCCGAGTTAGCAGGGCTCCAGTGGAGAAGTAAACTCCAATGCAGGTTGACTTGCTCACAGGAAGCAAAAGAAGGGGTGAGGGGAGTCACTACATTCCTGCCAGGACCCTCCGACCTGTGCGGTAGTAAAGAGCTCCTGTAATGGAATTATAAATCGCATTATACTGCTCAGACATTAGGTGACACTGTGTGTAAAATACCTTATTTAAGTGAACCTCAGCCATACCTGGCAGAGTTTTAAAGGATCATATGACGATCACCATGTGGTGTGTGTAAGTGAGCTCTGTAAACGGTCCAGACGTATACTGGGGATGGTAAATTACCTTGATCGATACCTACAAGACCCTTCTACAGTGACAAAACCACTGAGTGAACTATTAAAGTCCAACACATCTTGGCTATGGAAGCCAAATCAAGAAATCGCCTTCAAAAAGGTAAAAAGTTATCCCTACAGCTCCAGTTCTCAAGTACTGTGATGTGAACCAACCCACAATGGTCCATGCAGATACAAGCAGGTGGTGCATTGTTGCAATAACATGGCTCTGAGTGGAAGCCAGTTGCATTTTGCTCTTGCACACTCACAGAAGCAGAAAAATGATGTGCATGGATGGAAAAGGAGTGTCCAGCAAGAGCAAGGGCATATGAGAACTTTTATGGATATCTGTGTGGACAGGATTTGTTCCTACTGATAACAGACCTTCAACTGTTTGCAACCCACATCAGTGGAACAAATATAAACCAAAACACTGCTGAGGTGCCAATGTCTATTGCTTAAGTTAATGCAATTTAACTCAACTGATAAATATGTTCCTAGAAAAAATCTGGAAGTAGCAGACACTCTGTCATGGCGCTCAGCATTGCATTCAATTACCTGTGAGCTCAAACATGGATGCTGTGGACACATACAAATCTGTGTCAAACATGGGCGGTGGATGGAGCCCCCCTTCAGGGAGGCTAGCCCCCTAGCCCCACGCCTTCTATCCAAGGTCCCCCCATCGCAACCTGAGCCCCCTTGTGGCTGGAGGACCCCCAAGCCCTACCCCCCCGAGCCACTCCAGCCACGCTGTATCTCTCCCTCCCCTCCCTGCCCCGAGACCTCAAGCCACCCTGTGGGAAAAGCTTGTCTCTTTCCAAAGAACCTGAGTCCAGGGAGATTGCTGATGAACCCAAGAAGCTGAGTAGCATAATAAGCATAACCACCCCCCAATATGCAAACATTTCCCAAGCAGCCCTGCAACCAGTGTCCAGCAGGCACAGCTACACCAGAGGAGGCTTAGTCTGCCCAGGCCTATTATACCTGCTGCCTATGGTCTGAAATCGAAGTGGTAAGGCACGAATATGAGCACCAGCAAAATAACTGCAAAGCTTCAGCTGGGCAGAAAGAGACACAGAACGTGAACACCAAAGGTGGCACAGGGAGTTAAGAGCCAGAGAGAGGCAAGCTGAAGAACTGCAGCAGTAAGCTGCCCACCTAGCCATGGAGCTGAAAGAGACCCTGGAAAAGGAGGAGGAGAGGAAGTAGAATCTGGACATGATGGTAAAACATGGACAGATCCCACCATCACCTGCCTCTCCCTCCCCTCAGCTTGGACAGATTGTGCCCTGCATACAAGGAAACAGACTGCATTGAAGACTATTACCACTGAAGACCTTGCCACTTCTGAAAGTCTATATGAGGTTCTAAGGACAAGAAAGTCCCCACACTGATTACAAAACTCTCTGGTAAAGCTTTGAATGTGTTGAATGAAATGCAGATGGAGGAAGCTTAGAGAGATTCTGAATTTTAAAAAGCTGTTTTGAAAAGGTTTTGAATTACTCTTGAACTGTATATGTTAAAATTTAGAGCTTGTCTTCACTAAGGGGGGTGAATCGACCTAAGTTATGTTTCTCCAGCTACATAAATAACGTAGCTGGAGTCAACATAGCCTAGGTTGACTTATCCTGGTATCCTCACTGTGCCGCATTGACGGGAGATGCTCTCCAGTTGACTTCCCTTATTCTTCTTGTAGAGCTGAAGAACGGGGGTCGACCAGAGAGCGCTCTGCCATCGGTTTAGTGGGTCTTCACTAGACCCCCTAAATCAATCTCTGCTGCACTGATTGCAGCAGTGTGGCTCTCCCCATAGTGGAGACTTAGGAATCTCAAGAAAAGTGCTGGCATGAGTCATAGTGAATATGCCTACAAAATGTGTGACCTAATGAGAAAATGGGTAACGGGGTTTGACAGTGGTTAGGAATATATTATGGGATAAATCTTTAGATTCTGTGCTGGCCATTCTGGCTGATGCCTTTGTGCAAGCGCAGATGTCCAATGAGTGCAAGCCACACAAGGAGGGGTACAAACCCAGTGTAAAGGGGGGATCCTGTTCTACTCCTGGGAAGGAAGGTGGTTGGGAGCCAGAGCACTCACCCCGTCTGAATCTTTCCTCTCCTGGAAATCGCCATCACAAAATTCCTGTAAAGGAAACCAGTCCAAGAAGGTGTTTCCAATGTAACTCCACTGAGTGCCTGAAGAATCAGTGCTCTAAGCTAAAAGAAACTAAACCCCCCTCCAACCATATTAATGCAACTGTCCTTAACACAGAAACTCCAGGAGTACCTACAGTTCACCTGATGAGTTTTGGGAGGACTGACCCTGTGGAAGTAGATATAGAATTTATTAAAGCTGCCAGAGTAAATATCCTTTGCACAGATCTCCTTGGTCAAGGAAACTGTGATCCAAAAGAGTAACATGTTACTTGACCAAGAAATGAAGCTTCTGGCAGTGGGAGGACATAAGATTCCTGTACCTTTAGCCAAGGTGCACGAAGTCAGGAGAGGTTTCCTAAGTTGCTTGGCTGCAGGGCCCCCAGAGGGGAGGGGAAGAGGGGCAATTTGCCCCAGGGGCCCCACAAGAATGTTTGAGGCTCCCCCCCCACCTCCACCTTCCGCCATCTCCTGGCGCCTCAGCACGCCATGTTCAGGAGCGGCCCTGGACAGAGCTAAAGTGGCAGGGCTCGAGTGGGGCCTGAGCGCCTCCCACTCGGAGCCGTGTGGTAAGGGGGGTGGGGCTGCGAGCTCAGGTCCCGATGGAGCCAGGCCGCTGCAGCGCTGTCCAGGGGCCAGGGCAGCTCCTGGACGTAGCGCGCTGAGGCAAGGGGAGGCAGGAGGGGACAGGCGGGAGTAAGCAGCATGGTAAGCCCCTCTGAGCCGGGCATCCCCTGACCCCAGCCCCCCACAGCCCTGACCCCCAGCTCTGAGCACAGCCCCTCTGAGCCAGGCACCTCCTGACCCCTTCCCCCCACAGCTCTGAGCCCAGTCCCTGTGAACCAAGCACCCCTCGACCCCAGCTCCCCACCCAACCCTGGGCAACAGCAGCACCATCTCCAGGCAGCGACAGCCCATTGGCACCAAACATCACCCAGCGACAGCCCATTATGTAATTGCAAATGTATACATACCATTAAAGCATTTAACGTTTTAAAATCATGTATTTTGTGTACACCTCTACCTCAATATAACATGACCCGATATAACATGAATTCAGATATAACATGGTAAAGCAGTGCTCTGGGGGGGTGGGGCTGCGCACTCTGGTGGATCAAAGCAAGTTCGAAATAACGCGGTTTCACCTATAATGCGGTAAGACTTTTTGGCTCCCGAGGACTGCGTTATATCGAGGTAGAGGTGTATTTTCAAATTATTCAAAATTAATTTTTGAATGTATTTCACTGGTTATTTTTTACATTTCTAAATACATGATACTATAGTATTTTAACTTTTTTTATGGAAGGGGCCCCCTAAATTGCTTTGCCCCAGGCCCCCTGAATCCTCTGGGAGGCCCTGCTTGGCTGCTAAAACTGTGGTGATAGGAGCATGGGGAATTTTGCTGCCTGTCTTGATCTATCTCCTCACTTTTCTCTATACTCCCTCTCCCTCCATATACAAAGGGGAGACAAGTCAGGAAGCCAGAGCTGCAGAAGCATCTGCTGCCCTCTCCTCAACACCCCCCAACACCTCTTCCAACTTCATTACCACCAGATCAGGTTAGTTGGAGAGGGAGGTAGCTGCTTCTGCAAAGCAAGTCAGGAAGCCATAGTTTCGGCCAGCTGCTTTCTGGTCTCTGGGATCCTACTTCCTACAAACTTCTCATTATGCGATGCTCGCTGTATGTCAACATAGCTCTGCAACTGGGAACATACAACCTAGAAACCCATTTCATGCAGCAACCACCATATATACTGCTCCCTAACGCCCATAGTATAATGCATTTTATATAATTTACATTTCATGCTGCACAGTGCACCATGCACCCTGTATGGCTTGTACAATGCAATTTGCACCCTGTGTTACAAACATGCACTGCCATTATTCAGATTCAGCTAATACTGGTGAAAGTTGTTTTTTTTTTAATTGTGGTGTCAGTTCGTCCGTAAAAATTGAAATAGTCATTGTGTCACTCCTCTGTACTTCCTTGCCAGTTGCCCTCAGAAAAGATTCCAAACTCTGTATTTGAAAAGCCAACAGTTTGAAGGGAAACGAGAAAGGCAAATCACCAGTTTGTTGATATGTTTCATGTGTTGCATGCAAAAGAGTCTGTGATATTACTAGCCATAAAACTGGTGCTTCAAACTTATTTAAACAAAAACATAACCAGAATCAGTATTCAGTTTTCTGAAGATATTCATCAAGAAATCTGTCACTATCACACAAGACCCGAAGACAACTGTGACTCAGAAATTAATGATGTTTGTAGCAACAGACATAAGACTTTCAAGGTAGTCAGCAGCGAGGGATTCCTTGCATATTCTCAGTGTTTGAGTAACATGGGTGCCAAATATGGTTACATGGATACACGTGCGCTAATACCACATTCCACAACATTAGCCTGGCATGCTGCACATGTGGCAGAAGAAAAAAGAAAAATCTCCACAAAGCTGAAAAACATTCTTGGCACAGTGAGTGGGGGGAATTACCCTCAATCTGTGGAGGGATGATTACAGAAAGGTTGCCTATTTGGGAGTAACTGTTCATTACACAGAGTCACAACAGTTCGGAATGGTGGAGCAAGTGCTTTGTGTGGCTCAGTTTGAGAGCAGGAAACTAAAAACTGCAGAGAACATTCATTCAGCTGTTACTTAATCACTCAGAAAATTTGCTATACATAACATTACCACTCAGATTGCTTTCGTTACATACCGGGGAGCGAATGTGGTTGCAGCCCTCAAGTCCTATGTCTGAACAAGCTGCCTAACACACATTATAAATATCATACTTGAGAACACTACCAAACCAGGAAACCAGAAAGAGGAAGCAATAACCAAACGGATCAATGCAAGCTGAAATCTCATTACTTATTTCAGGAAATCTGGACTTCAAAGCAGATTCCAAAAGTCTCTGAAAGGTGATGGAGAAATATGATGGAACAGTAACCCAGCCATGTTTAAGACAATTGGGGAGCAGTAGGACAGAATATATGAAATTTTGACAGAAAAGGGGGATATTCAGCTCACTGATAACATTGAACACAACACCTTGAGCATCTTAATAGAGTTCCTGAAACTTCAAGGAAGCATCAGATGCGCTAGATCAGTCATACAGCCCACTCTCCACTTGGTGTCCATTTGGTAAGAAAGGCTGAAAAAGCATCTCCATCCTTCTACCACTGATGTAGATAGTCTAAGATAACTCAAATCCAAAGTCTTGCAATGTCTCATCAAAAAGTATGAAATCAAGCCTACGCACAGAGTAGCAGTTTTCCTGCACCCATGAATGAAGGGGATGAAAGTTTTCACTGTAGAGGAGAAACAGGAAGTTTATCAAGAAACCAAGAAGCTTGTCTTTTTGCAGGAGAAAAATATTCCTGCAAAGAATCTTACACTTCTTTCATCAGCTACACAGACATCAAAGGGGCAAAATGGTCACGTGCAGAGTTTGAGGATTCGGATAGCAAGTGTGGAAATGACAATAACGGAGCTGACAAAGAATGAAGATGTGCAACTGCTGGAGTGGTGGACACAACACAAGCACAACTTTCCTCTTCTTAATCAAGTTGCACCGTTTGTGCATTCCATCTTTGTATTCAGTGCACTCTCCAAGACAGGTTTCTCAGTCTCTGGTCACAGAATGAGAATCGTACTTCACTTAAGTCCAAAACAGTGGATGGTTTAATGTTTTTACACAGTAACATGTCAAAGAAAATCAGCTATCCCTAGGAAGACATTTAAGATGAAGTCCTGCAATTCAAGGTTGGTAGATAGCCCTTCAGGGCTTAATTTGTATTGAATGAGATGCCGGGGCTGAGTCACTCACAAATTAAGCATTGGCTGGGCAGCTGGAGAGCACCTTCATTCCCCTCCTGTGTCCCTGACTCCTGCACTGTACCACTTTTGCCCCTAATCTCTGACCTCCTTCTGCGCCCATGTGGAGAAACTGACCTGGAGTCACAGAGCACCTGTCATTGCTCCTCACTCCCCACTCATATCCCCTAGGGAGATGTGGAGGATGACAGGCCAAGCCGAAAGGTACCAGGGATCAGACCCAGCAAAAAATAAGCACTGCCTGGGCAGCTGGAGAGCACCTTCATCCCACTTCCTGCCACCCTACCCCTGTGCCGCCCGTCCTGCCCTCTCCCCCCTCCCAGATAAACGAACCTGGAGCCACAGAGCACCGGTCATTGCTTTTCGCCCCCCCTCAACCCTCACCACCACCCAGCACTCTAGGGAAGTGCAGAGGATGACCTGCCAAGCCAAGAGGTGCCAGGACTCAGCTCCAGCACAAATTAAGCACTGTAGCCCTGTGATAGTATTCACCTTGCATGCCTCCACAGGGAGCATGGACTCCCTGTCCCCTGCCCTAGGGACTATTTAGACTAGAGTATCATCATCTTCGGTTACCTCTTTATCAGCAACACATTGGGTGATGCAGATAATCCCCTCAACTAACCACAAAGGGGGAAGGAGGTCTTTGGGTTTTTTAATTGATCACAAGCAGCCTGCCAGAGGAACTAGTACTCATAGCATTTTTTTTTCTTCATCACCACCAGCAACACATTGCACCATACACAGGAAACAGTTTTATTGATTGAGACCTCAGTGGGCTTTAAATCAGTAGAATATTGCAGACCACAGCAAGAAGTGTTGAGCAGGAAGCCTGGAGACTGACTGCTGCATGACAAGGAGGCGAAGACTCCCTTCTCAGCCCCTGACATCCCAGCTATGGGGAGAAGACTGCAAACCCCAAGTGATAGGGGCAAGAATCTGGATGGAAACACACTGCTAAATTTCCTCAACACACGAACTGCTACAGGGAGAAAACTAACCTTAAGTCAAAGAGCTGGTGACTGGTGAAAAGAAACTGGGATTGCTGAGCTCCAAGTGTGATGCTCTATAAATCACAAGCTAAACAGGCTGCTGACTTTTTTACTTTATAGTTCAGTTCATGATTTTGAGCATTATTGACATGAGATGTTTATTACTTTTTATGTAAAAGGCTATTTGTTCTGATGTCTGCTGTATAATCAGATTGATGTTTAAAATAATAAATAATAATAGTGTGCTTAATTAATAAGCCATATAGCTTTCTTATACAGAATACACACACACAAACACACAGATGCTCCTCCTGAGAGAGGCACAGAGAGACAGAGTGTGGGTATGATGCAGATACAGAAAAAAGACAGAGTGCAGATCACAGGTCAGATACAAGCTGATTCTTCTGGATGTGGGTCAGATGCAGATCCAATTTTTTGTATCCGTGCAGTCTGTGAAGGGCTCTAGAACTATTGTTCTGGAATCCCAAAGGAGAGTGTTAAAGTCTCAGAAACTGGAAGGGGGGAAGGAGAGGTTACTCTAACTCCTCTACAACAGAAGGAAACCGTGGGCTGGTCTACACTAAGGGGGGAAATCGATCTAAGATAAGCAACTTCAGCTACGTGAATAGCGTTGCTGAAGTCGAAGGATCTTAGATCGAGTTACCTACCGTCCTCACGGCGTAGGATTGACATCCACGGCTCCCCCTGTCGACTCTGCTACCACAGTTCGCGTTGGTGATGTTCTGGAGTTGACAGGAGCGAGTTTGGGGATGGATATATCGCGTCTAGATGAGACGCGATATATCGATCCCCGAGAAATCAATTGCTACCTGCCGATACGGCCGGTAGTGAAGACGTACCCTGTGTTTCCATGTATGGGAGGGGCTGAGGCTGGCTCCTTCAATGCAGAGAAAAGCAGCACGCCCATGGGGCTAAGGGTGGACAGCTGTGTTGTCAGATATTAGTGTTTTTCAGCTGAACAAGGGGCACAACCCACTCTCGAAAGCATAAGAGGGTGTGCCCTAAAGTAAGCCCCAGGAAAGGAAAAGGGGAGAAGGTTTTTTTGAAGAAGATGGGGGACTGTATAGAGAGACTCCTATGAGAAAAAACAAAAGCCCTGGGCAGCCCTATAAGCAGTTGGTTGTGTCTGCCCAGCACCATGGGGAATTAATGTTGCTAGCGCATGATTGTCCTTTTGTTGGTCACCTGGGGCACAGAGAACTCATGAAGGTAAAAGAAAAATGTCTACTGGCCAGGAATACAGAATGATGTGAGGACCCCAGAAAGTCCCTTACCTGTAATACAAGAGGCATTTCTGAGCATAGCAATGGACATTGTGGTCCCTATGCCACATCCTACTCAAAGAGGAAAGAAATCTAGTTTGGTGATGGTGAATTTTGCCACTAGATATCCTGAAGCATTAGCTCTGGCTAATACTGAGGCATAGGGAGAGGCAGTGACTGAATATGTACAAAGGTTCTGACAAGAGTTAAAAGACATGCAAGTCCAAACAACCTAAAAGACAGCCAGTCCAAACAAAAGGTGTGGTATGATAAACATACTTGTAAACATTCTACTGAAATAGGACACTTGGTGTTAGTATTTAGCTCTGTAAAAAAACACACAATGCAAAATTCTTGGGAAGGACCTTCTGAGGTGATAGATGTAAATGAAGATACGCATCATATTTAAAAGCTTCATGGTAATGTCCCACAGCTAAACATGACCTGCTGTGTAGAAGGGGAAACTGATGGCTGAATTGATTGGATGGCTGAATGCCAAACTGACTTCTCTGTAAAGCATTGATATCTGCAGTTCATTAACACCAGTTGAAAGGGCAGAGGTGTTTGTGCTGGAAGAACATACAGAAGCATTTTCTAACAAACCAAGGAAGACACGCTTGCTGACTTATTACAGAAAGGAACACCGCCACCTCCCAGCAGACCCTACAGGGGCACTGGCAAGGTACAGGAACAAATTCATACAGCTATACAAAGCATGTTAGATCTGGGAGTAATTAAAGAATCTGACAGCTCGTGGGAGTCAGATATGGTCTTGGTCCCTAAGACAGACAATGCTGTAAGGTGTTCTGTTAATTACAGAAAACTCAATCTGTCACAGTGTCAGATGTGTATCCCATTCCTAGAATTGATGATATGCTGGACATTTTAAGCAGAGCTAAATATCTCAGCTCTTTTGATTTAACTACAGGTTATTGGCAAATTCCTTTAGATAAGGTGCACAGAAAAAATCAGCTTTCAGCACGGAGAGGGGCCTGTTTGAGTTCACAATATTACTATTTGGGTTAATTAATAATGCAGGAGTCACCTTTCAGAGGCTGGTCAACCAAGTGTTAAATGGTTTGCTGAGCTTTGCAAGGGTATGCAAATGACATCGCAGTGTTTAACAAGGCTTGGACTGATCACAAAAATTGTGCTGTCAAAGGTCAAAGAGGCAGGCCTAACTATAAAAGTCTCCAAGTGCAAAACTGAAGCAGCCAGAGTTCCTTATCTGGGACACTCGGCAGGGGGAGATCAAATATCCCCTGATCCCGTGAAAGTTGAAACCATTTTGTAAATTGGCCTATACCCCAAATAAAAAAGCAGGTCCAATTTTTCACAGGTCTGGTGAACAGTTACAGAAGGTTTGTGTGTGGGTTCGGTGACATTGTATCTGCAATCACAGATCTATATAAAAAACCAAAGCCTAAAAAAGTTGAATGGACGAAGGCATGTCAAGAGGGTTTTGATAAGGTAATAAAATCTTGTCTGAAAAGCCTGTGCTAACTAGTCCACATTCTGACAAAATGTTTGAAACGTATACAGATGCATCAGACATTAGTCTAGGCATTGTACTGATGCAGAGAAGGGGAAATAAGAAAGTGGAGTGTTTTTTGTTAAGAAAAAAATTGGTACCGACTGAACAAAATTATTCTGTTATAGAGAAAGAATGTTATGACATAGTGTGGGCAGTCAAGCAATTAAGGCCCCATCTTTTTAATAGAAAGTTCAAAGTGTTGACAGATCATTTGCCATTAATCTGGTTAAACAAAACCAAAAGCTCAGGCCTGGTCTACACTACGCGTTTAAACCGATTTTAGCAGCGTTAAACCAATTGAACGCTGTATCCATCCACACAAGGAAGCCCTTTATATCAATATAAAGGGTTCTTTAAACCGGTTTCTGCACTCCTCCCCAACGAGAGGAGTAGCGCTAAAATCGGTATTACCATATCGGATTAGGGTTAGTGTGGCCGCAAATCGATGGTATTGTCCTCCGGACGGTATCCCACAGTGCACCATTGTGACCGCTCTGGACAGCAATCCGAACTCGGATGCACTGGCCAGGTAAACAGGAAAAGCCCTGTGAACTTTTGAATTGCATTTCCTGTTTGCCCAGTGTGGAGCTCTGATCAGCATGGGTGGCGAAGCAGTCCCAAATCCAAAAAGAGCTCCAGCATGGACCGTATGGGAGATACTGGATCTGATCACTGTATGGGGAGACAAATCTGTTCTATCAGAGCTCTGTTCCAGAAGACGAAATGCCAAAGCATTTGAAAAAAATCTCCAGGCTATGATTAGTCCACAGCACAGTGCTGCGTGACAAGCATAACGGAAAGCCAAAGAATCAAATGGATGCTCATGGAGGGAGGGAGGGAGGGGGTACTGAGGACTCCAGCTATCCCACAGTCCTCAGCAGTCTCCGAAAAGTATTTGCATTCTTGGCTGAGCTCCCAATGCCTGTAGGGTCAAACACATTGTCCAGGGTGTTTCAGGGTATAGCTTGTCAATGTACCCCCTCCCTCCCCCGTGAAAGAAAAGGGAAAAAAATAGTTTCTTGACTTTTTTCAATGTCACCCTATGTCTACTGAATGCTGCTGGTAGACGCGATGCTGTGGCAGTGAAGAGCAGTACCTGCTTCCCTCCCCTTCCCTCCCTGGTGGCAGATGGACAATATGACTGCTGTCTGTCGTCATCATCAGCCCGTGAGTGCTCCTGGCTGGCCTCAGGTGAGGTCGGCTGGGGGTGCCTGGGTAAAAATAGGAATGATTCCTGGTCATTCCCAGTAGATGGTACAGAACGGCTGGTAACTGTCCTCATCATAGCAACTGGGGGCTGAGCTCCATCAGCCCCCTCCCTTTCATGTGTAAAGAAAAGATTCTGTACTGCCTGGACTATCATAGCAGCTGGAGGCTGCCTCCCCCTCATTTTATCTCAGTAACAAGTCAGTGTTTCTTATTCCTGCATTCCTTATTACTTCATCACACAAATGGGGGGGGACACTGCAACAGTAGCCCAGGAAGGTTTGGGAAGGAGGGAAGCAATGGGTGGGGTTGTTGCAGGGACAACCCCTAGAATGGCATGTAGCTCATCATTTCTGCAGGCTCTGACATGGAGCAGCTGTGCTCTGTGGTTTTGTGATACACTGGTTCTCTAGTACACTTGCCCCATATTCTAGGCAGGACTGACTCTATTTTCAGATACCATAAAGGAGGGATTGACTCAGGGAGTCATTCCCATTTTTGTCTTTGCGCCCCTGGACAACCTCAGCCAAGGGCACCCATGACAGCAGCAGACAGTAGAGAATGACAGATAACCGTCATCTCATTGCCAATTTACAATGGTGCAGCAGACGGTACAGAACAACTGATAACTGTCTCTGCTGTCATGCAAAGGCAAATGAATGCTGCTGTGTAGCGCTGCAGTATCGCCTCTGTCAGCGGCATCCAGTACACATACGGTGACAGTAAAAAAAAGCTGAACAGGCTCCATGGTTGCCGTGCTATGGCGTCTACCAGGGCAATCCAGGGAAAAAGGGCGCGAAATGATTGTCTGCCATTGTTTTCCAGGAGGAAGGAATGACTGACGACATTTACCCAGAACCACCCGCGACAATGATTTTTGCCCCATCAGGCACTGGGATCTCAACCCAGAATTCCAAGGGGCGAGGGAGACTGCGGGAACTATAGGATAGCTACGGAATAGCTACCCACAGTGCAATGCTCCAGAAATCGACGCTAGCCTCAGACCATGGACGCACACCGCCAAATTAATGTCCTTAGTGTGGCCGCGTGCAGTCGACTTTATACAATCTGTTTTACAAAACCGGTTTATGTAAAATCGGAATAATCCCATAGTGTAGACGTACCCTCAAATTCCAGACTTCTATATTGGAGTTTTATACCCCAATAATCTTATATGGATATTGTACATATAAAGAGAAAAGAAAACATGGTGGCAGATGCCCTAGGCAGGAAAGAGGGCCCTAAGCTGCAGTCTCCAGGGCAGCCAATGGCTAACCCTACTACAGCTTTGTAAGCGAGGAAATGTGACAGAATATACCCGTGTCCACACACTATTATAATCATGTCTGTACAAGGTATGCCTCGTGAGATATCATTTAAAAACTCAATTTGCTGATCAGTAATATCATGGCAAAATACACATAGCAACATTATATGTAAAATTATTAACAAAACCTGAAATCATGACTGAACTATGTTTCAGGATTGTGCCCTGGTATATCTCAAGACATCATTATTTGGTTGCCAGGTATATGGAAATAATGTACTTGAAAGATATTACATGTCATTATGTTACTGAGAAACTGAAGTATACTTTTTCTTACATCCGTATTCCAGAGCAGCTAGTGACAGACAATGGGGCACAATTCATTGCAGTCGAATTTTAGTCATTCCAAACTAATTATGATTGATTCTGATCATGTTACTAGCTGACCAGATTACCCATAAGTGACTGAAGAGGCTGAGAGAGCTGTACAGACAGCCAAGAAAATCCTACAGCAGAAAGATCCATTCCTTGCTCTTCTGAGCTACAGATAAACATCAGTAGCAACTACAGGATATAGTCCAGCACAACTCCTGATGGGAAGACAACTCAAAACTACTGGTCTAGCTTTGGTAAAGAATTTATTTCCAAAGTGGCCAGACATGAAGAGAGTAGGCAAGTTGGGTAAAAAGGCTTAACAAGCTTATGAACACTTTTACAACAGACATCACTCAGTTAGAGAACTGCCAGGTATAGAAACTGGTAACCATGTTCATGTCAAATTGGATCGAGAAAAAGGATGGGCAACTCCAGCTGTTATAAAGAAAAATAATCCAGCTCCCAGATCATATGTGATAAAGACCAACAGTGGAGAGTTCAACAGCAACCACTGACATCTAAAGTTTGTTCCTCAGAAAGAACAATCAACAGAGCAAATGGTACAGATGGCAGATGTAGAAGACAATGATGATTCAAGGATTCCAAACTGACCACAGCCAGTTGCTGCAACTAACGGATAGCCAGATGATCAAGTGGTTACACATTCAGGTCTTATAACTAGAAAACCAGTACAATTCAGAGACACTTAACAGACTTACCTGTACTGAACCTCAAAGACAGCATGATAGTGTAAATATTTTAAAAGGTAGGGGGAGATGTAATGGAAAGCCAAATTGTATTATACTGTTCAGCCACTAGCTGGCAGTGTGTGTAACACACCATAGTTAGATGAACCTCAGGCCTGGTCTCCAGTACAGTTAGGTCGATGTAAGGCAGCTTATGTTGACCTAACTCTGTAAGTGTCTACACTAAAATGTAGCTCCAATTGATGTAACTTGCTCCCTGCGCCGACTTAATAATTCCACTTCCACGAGAGGTGTAGTGCTGAGGTCGATGTAGTTAGGTTGACACAGTGTCAGTGTATACGCTGATTGCTTACACTGACTGTTGCTGCCTTTCAGAAGCTGTCCCACAGTGCCCCACAATGACAGTTAAATCAGTGCAAGCACTCCTGGTGAGGACGCGCAACACCAATACAAAGAATATAGTGTGGATGTTCAAAAGCAATTTAATTAAATCGGTGTACAGCCACCACAGTAACTTAGGTCAACTTAATTCTGTAGTATAGACTTGCCCTCAGCTTTGCCTGGCAGAGTTTTGAAGGATCTTATGATGAACACATCTGGTATGTATAAGCAAGCTCTGTAGCCAGGCCACATCTGGTACAGGATCATAACAGTTCTACCCCATCCCATGTTGGGAGGGAGAAGAGGGTGCCAGTGGCCCTGACCATAGGGAAGGGAGGGATAGGGGTGCAACAAAGTGGGGCCCAGGCCTCTCCTTCTCTGGTTAGCTCTGAGCACAAACCCAGCAAGCACCACCTCCCTCCCGGCCGCACCCAGGCAGCAGCACAGGAGGTACTAAGGAGGGATGCTTGCATCCCCTCCCAACATGGGAGCCTCTGCTGGTGTTCCAGCACTGTGGGTGTGTGGGGGGGAGGCCCTGGCACTAACCCAAGTTCTCTGCTCCAGGCGAGGCAGCAGAGGGGAGAAGGACGACAGCCTGGATGTTGGGAAGCAGATGCGCTGAGGGCCCGGGGAACTGCATGGTACCTCCCCCATGCTCTCTAAGCTGTGCCTTGCCCTGGCCCAGGTGCCCAGACTCAGCATGTCCCTTCACTGGGACAGTACATACCAAGCTCAGGCCCCAGTGCATTACTTCCTGTGCAAGTGATGGGTCCCCCACCAGAGGGCCACCCTGCTATGCTGTCTTGGGCATGGTCCAGAGAGGAAACGACAGCTGCTGCTGAGTCTCTGCACAGAGCCAGCCAAGGGAGGTGAGGTGACCCATCCACCCCTCCCTCCCCGTTGTGTCCATCAATAACGCTGTTCCACAGCGTTCCAGAATTACTCGAGTGCTGCCATGTCCCCCCTCCAACTTCTCTTTCCATATAGGTGATCCCCTCGCTACCCCTCAAAAAAAAAAATCATAGCACTAACATGGCATTTGCTGCCAACCCATTGCTCGCTCTGCTTGTGCCTTCTATTCCTTCTCTGCCCTGTTTCTGTCTTGCCTACATGGACTGTAAGCTCTTCAGGGCAGGGACCATCTATTACTCTGTGTCTGTCCCGCGGTGAGCACAATGGGGGCCTATTCGTAGTTGGTCCCTAGGCACTACCATAATACACGTGATTATTAAGTAAATAATAACTACTCCAGAAGTGTAGGCCTGAACCACTCAAGCTAAAGGAGACCCTTAATTAGGTCTGGCAGAATTAGATTTTTATTATTTTATCATTTCAAAGGCTAATATCTATGTTAAATATTATTTTATATTTTTATCTATTTAAATGTCATAGTTGTGGCAAATTATGGAGAAGTCAGGCAATATTTAATGACAGTAGATGTTGAAATTCAAAAAGTTAAAGCTGTCTAACCTTTAAAACACAAATTGTCAACATCACAAGCCAAAATACACAAAGCAAATAACCTTAAATCAAATTTTAGTAAGTTCTCAAGCAGCATTTCTCTTACTTTGCCTCTCTGTAAATTTTGATGATCAATGGAAAGATTTTTTTCATCAGTTTGTGTGTATAGTGAAATCAACATTTACCCATTTCCACCCCCCGCCCCACGTGTCACCTCAGCTATTGGAGTTAGAAGTTTACTTTCATTTCTGGGCTGACAAAAGTCACCCATTCTCATTTAACCTTCCTCTGTTCCCTTCAAAGCACTCATGGTCTTGGGCACAAATGAGACACAGATTTTGGGTGCGGAATGGAAGCCATTTTACTGCACAGCAAGTAGAGAAAAATTCAGTAGAGGCAGAAGGCCCAGCTTCTGCAGCATTCCTGGTGCCAAAGAAATGAGAAATGTGGACTGAAAATAAAGTCTATCATCTGCTCAGCAACACAGAAGTACTTTACACTATGCAAGGCACTGCATTTAGCAGTATGGAGTGGAAATCCATCAACCTCATGCTGGCAAAGTGGGTATTCACCTACGAAAGTTCATGTCCAATACTTCTGTTAGTCTATAAGGTGCCACAGGACTGTCGCTCAACACAGAAGTATAACCCTATGAGGTCACCGGGCCCAGCCGCTGTCACACTAATAACCTAAGTACTGGGGCAGAGTGAGAAAGACTAAGACTGGGAATCATACTCAGGTCTTTTCCATGGCAACAAAGATAATGTCAGCAGGTCTGTGCTATGCTCCCAGCCCTGAAAGATGAGGACTGCAAATGGATCTAGGTTTTCTGCACAGAACTCACCCTCAGAGCTCCAGCCTCAGGGAGCTGAAAGTCCATGAATCAGATTTCAGTCTAATACATGGCTGTGCAATTTCAGCAGAGGGCAATGGTGACACAAACCTCCTACTAGGAGCATCAGCAGCCTGGCCTCACTGGGAACAAGGATTAGGCATGTCTGGATGCGCTGCTGGGGTCCAGATCCATTGGCCGGGTGTGAGTGAAGACTATTCTGTGGGAAAGTGCAGGAGGAGGTTACTTGGGGGATTTCTCACAGATCCATGGGAAATCAACTGCACAGCTGGAGGCCAGGAGAGCACCCTTCACCAGGACGCCACAGTGCTGCACGGGGCTGTTAGAGATGACCCTGCAAAAGAGAAACAGAGAACACACACTGAGGAGAAATAGTAAGAGTCATCACTAAAAGGCAAGGCAGAAAACTCTTTATGGTTGTCGGGGGGGAGGTGATGGGAACAGCCGCAGAAGGGGCAGCTGTCACTGAATCCAAAACGGACACTAATAGAGACTGCGTATATAGAACAACCCCCCTGGCCCAAGAACAAGGTGCAGTGAATAACTTTGGCAACTTGAGCAATGTGTGTGTTCGTGCCAGGGGCCATCTGGGTCAGGAGGATAGTGGCAAAGCAGGGAGCCTCAGCGAGAGACAATTTCCTTCCAGGATTTCTTTAGAACACGAAAGTTGGAATTCCAAAGGGAAACCAGTCAAGTAGCTAGAGCATAGGACGGGGAGTCATGAGAGCCTCATTCTACTTCTGTCAGGGACACATTGCGTGACCTTGCGCATGCTGGCTCACTTCTCTGGGCCTTACCTTCCATATCTGCAAAATAGGAATACCAACACTGAGCTCTCCCACAGAGAGGGTGTCAGGCTAGCTCATTACCTGGAGTACTTTGAGAAGGTGCTAGAGAGAGAGAAAGTGTTCTTCCATTGAAGCCCCAGGGCCAAATCCTGAGGTCCTTACTCAGGCAACAGAATGAGCAAAAATGAAGGCTCAAATGCTGGTTTATGCTGCTGTAAATCCAGAATAACTTTACTAACGCCAAAGGGCCTGTGCCATGTCTACATTATAGAGACTATAGCCGTAGCTATGCCAGTGTAGGAACACCACGTCCCGAGGTGACAGTAGCTAGGTCAATGGAAGCATTCTTCTGTTGACCTACCGGCAGCAGGGCTAGGTCGGCACAGCTACGACACTCAGGCAAGTGGATTTTTCACACCCAAGTGGCGCATCTATTCTTCACTGCTTTGAACTTTTTGTGCCAGTTGCACCAGTGCAAACTGGGTGTGAAATGCTCCCAAATCAGAAAAGTAGGGCTTGATTCTGATCTGATTTAAACCAGTTTAACACCAGTGGGACTCTAAACTGTAACCAGTGTAACACTATTAACTTCAGTAGATTAATTCTTGATTTACAGAGATGCAGGTAACATTAGCTTCAGAGCTGTAAGATTTTATAGCTACTTTTCATAGGTGTAAATGACTTCATACTGTGTAAAGTGGCTGTGACGCTCCCCAGGAGAACTCAGGGCTGTGAGGTACCTCACCACCACCTGCCATTAGCATGAGGCAATCTTGCCTGTGCCTGCTGTAACACAAGTAACTGCCGTTCAGGCCTCACTCTCACTCTACAGGTTAGTAATAGGCACACACCAACCCTAAGTCCTTTGAGCCTTCCCTGAAGTGTCCAGCCCCAACATATTAGACACTCACAGAATTAAAAGGCCTCCTGTTCCCAAAGGAACAGTACAACAGTTTGTCAGATTCAACTCAGGACCAGCATTTTGCTTAACACCACAGCACCGAGATGTATTTATAGTAAAAACAAGAATAAATTTATGATCAAAGCAGAGAGATGCAAGTGATAGTGACTACGAGTATTAGAAACAAATGATTACATACAAAAGAATATCATAACACACTTTCTAGAGACTAAATTTAACTAACAAGTTACGCTCCTGTCTAAAGAAGTTTATCTCACCCACGGTTCTCTCAAATGTTTTCAACTAAGCCTAGCTGAGAACAAGACCCCTCTTTCATGAAGCAAACAGGCTACCCATTTACTTCCTAGGTGAAGGATGACATGGTGTTGTCTTGTCTCCCAAATATAGTAAAGTAAACTTTTGATTTGCACCTCAAGATAGTGTTCTCTCCCCCTACTCCACTGTGTGCTGCTTCCTGTTATTTTTCTCTCTGTGATGTTTTACAATCCTTCATTAAGGAACGGTCTAGATCAGGGGTAGGCAAGCTATAGCACGGGCGCCGAAGGCAGCACGCAAACTCATTTTAAGTGGCACTCACACTACCGGGGTCCTGACCACTGGTCCGGGAGACTCTGCATTTTATTTCATTTTAAATGAAGCTTCTTAAACATTTTAAAAACCTTATTTACTTTACATACAACAATAGTTTAGTTATACATTATAGACTTATAGAAAGAGACATTCTAAGAACATTAAAATGTATTACCAGCACGTGAAACCTTAAATCAGAGTGAATAAATGAAGACTCGGCACACTACTTCTGAAAGGTTGCCGACCCCTGGTCTAGATAATACTTAGTCCTGTCATGAGTGCAGGGGACTGGACTACATGTCCTCTCAAGGTCCCTTCCAGTTCTATGATTAACATTCAGTTTAGACTGATAAGAAGAGACCCATTGTAAACCACATAATACTTAATTAGGATGTAAACAGCCATATAGATAAAGGGATTGGAATGGGGCAGGGAAGGGGTGGGAAGAGGTGGGGCCTAATGAAAGGGGTGGAGTGGGAGCGGGGCCAGAGGCAGCGAGAGGTGTGTGTGTCAGTGATGTGGCTCGGGTCAATGCACTAGTCCTCATGTGGCCCTCGTGGTCATTTGAGTTTGATCCGGCCCTGGTCTACAAGAACTTGGTTTTTAGTCTATTTACATAACTCCTTACATAACATTCATACATGTGTTTCACAATTATATAGCTGAGCAGTGTGACATCAGATTTTATTTGAGACCTCACATGATATTCTTTGGTGACCTAGAATGCACATACCAAACCCAGGAGTTCCCTGTAGCTCCTCTGCACCCCTTTGCCAGTTGGCATTAAGTGAGTTTTGGGTCAGAGTGGTAGAGAAAAAGGCTCAATGGCTTTGGAGTCATGCTGATGGCAGCAGAGTAGCATTTGACAGTGCAAAAAGTCTGGTCTACACTTAGAATTTAGGTCAACATACCTACAGCACTCAGGGATGAGAAAAATCCACACCCCCTGAATGCCATAGATATGCTGACCTAACCCCTGGTGTCAATGCAGCTAGGTCAACAGAATGCTTCTGTCCCCCTAGCCATAGGCATTGACACTGAAAAAAAAATAGTGGGTGCTCAGCACCCACCAGTTGCTCAGCGGCGGGCACTAAAGGGGAGGGGCAGAGAGGGTGTCAGAAGAGGCAGAGCAAGGCAGGACATGCTCAGGGGAGGGGGCGGAGCAGGAGCAGGAAGAGGAGAGTGAGAGGGGGACCTTGGGGGAAGGGGTAGAATACAGACAGGGTTCAGGGTGGAGTGGGGATGGAGCACCCATTAGGAGAGAAAAAAGTCGACGCCTGTGCATCCCCCAGGAATATGGTGTTCCTACACTGACAGAATAAATCCTTCCCTCAGTGTAGGATGCATCTGCACTGTGGGGTTATGCCAGTATAGCTATGGCGCTGTACCTATACCTCAGTAGTTTTGCCTGAGTAAGAACTGATAAACACTGTTAATATTTGAGGATCTAGCTCTTCAGAGTGCTGCTGTTTTTTTAAAAAACTGAAATCAAACTCACTTTGTATTGTTGAGTTTTGAGCCGTCTTCCCAGGTCCAGCCACTGCCTGTGCTGTTCCTCAGACCAATCCAATGGTAATCTATGTGCATTCCCAAGAACAGGCGCTAGAAGGGGGTGGGGAAAGACAAAGGAATTAATCAAAATCAACCTGAAAAGTCAAGTCCTGATAGGCAAATGGAGCGATCAAATGTCAGGGAGCAAAATATACCAGCTAAGCCTGACTATTCTCAAGGACCTTTATTTTCAGTGATTATTGTGTTTAAAATTTCCTGGGAATTTCATCTCTGTTTATTACAAACATTTTAAAATATGTGTAAATCAGTGCAAAAACTTGACAGTTTTCTGGGTAAGTATCCTTGGTAATATGGGGGGGACAGGAGGACAGAAAAAAAGTAACAAAAAAGTAAGAGTATTGAAAGTAAAAGCAGTTTAATGCTGTGGTTTATTTAAAGAACTGTACATTAACAGTTTGTGACTATATGTACAGACATGCACGTGCGTGCGTATCGTCTACCACACACTGCCTTACTTTGACCAACAGTCTCACACTCAGACTAACTTTATTAACATAAACACATCTAACTAATGGAATACATTGGATCTTATTCGTGTACTTGAGTGGCCCAAAACTGGATGAAAAAAATCAATAAAAACTGAATAATTACTTTTGTAAAAATTGGGAATTTTTCAACAAAAACTGCAAATGAAGGACCTTAACTACTCTTCATGTGGGTGGAAAGACCTCTGCTTTCACCTTAAGAAATGCTGATAGATTGTCTCCTTTGCTGCTGTCCCTGCCTTGTGTTCCCCAAACTCTTCTGTTCATAATTAGGGGGTAAGCAGCAGCTCAATCCTGGGAGTGAAACATGTCTTGAAACATGTAGCACACACAGTGTTCAGAAAGCAGCAAATCACAACTTGCGGTGCCTTGTGTGCTGATACTGCAAAGGAAGTTCCCAGGGCACTAAGTGAACTCACAGTGTGTGCACACATGCGCGCACGCGCGCACACACACCCACACACCCCTGAGTCTTTTAGATACAGGTCCTACATTAAAAGCTACAGGGAAATTTCAGATCAAGACAGGACAGAGGTGCACAGGCTGAAGTCAGTGCATCTACAGGACAGGACTGAGAGGCACTGACAGAGCTACGTGGGGAGCACAAGACTGGAATAGGCATTGGCAGGGCAGCATTGAGGTTTCATTAAGACACAAGAACTTTTCCCCCACAGCTGGGGTGGGCAAACTTTTTGGCCTGAGGGCCACATCTGGGTATGGAAATTGTATAGCGAGCCATGAATGCTCACAAAATTGGGTCTTGGGGTACGGAAGGGGGGGAGGGCTCTGGCTGGGGGTGCAGGCTCTGGGTTGGGGCCAGATATGAGGAGTTCAGGGTGTGGGAGGGGGCTCCAGGCTGGGGCAGGAGGTTGGGGTGCGGGGGTGGGGGGTCAAGGCACCGGCTCGAGGTGCAGGCTCTGGGGTGGGGCAGAGGGGTTGGGGGTGCAGGAGGGTGCTGCAGGCTGGGACTGAGGAGTTCAGAGGGCAGGATGGGGATCAGGGCTGGGGTAGGGGGTTTGGGTGCAGGAAGGGGTTGGGGTGCAGGCTCCAGGCAGCGCTTACCTCAAGCAGCTCCCAAAAGCAGCAGCATCTCCCTCCTCTGGCTCCTATGCAGAGGCATGACCAGATGGCTCTGTGTGCTGCTCTGTCCGCAGGCACCGCCCCTGCAGCTCTCATTGGCCGGGGTTCCTGGGGGCAGCATGTGGAGCATGTGTAGGAGCCAGAGTGGGGACATGCCACTGCTTCTGGGAGCTGCACAGAGCAGCTCCCTGGCTGGAGCAATGGAGCAGGGAAGCCCCGGGCCTGGCTCTCCATCAGGAGCTCGAGGGCCAGATTAAAACATCTGGAGGGCCGGATGTGGTCCCCAGGCCATAGTCTGTCCACCCTTGCCCTAAGGCTTTCATTTCCATTTGTCTGACTTTGAGCTTGTGTTCACTGTTCATAGAAAGAATAACTGTACACAATAAATTCCGCCTTGGAATAAATCCACAAAAGTTGAGGAAATCACTAGGGATGAATTTGCCCCACTGTGTTTCTAATTAAATCATAATAAATACTCCAAGCCGCCTGCTGCCAGGAATGGTGATGCAAGGAAGCAAAGCAACAAAGCTGACATCTTCCATAGAGAATGAAGTGTCTTTGTGAGGCAAGGGACTAGGAGGAGCCAGAGAGATGCCTGGGGAGTGAAAGCTTGGAGAAACCAGGGCGGGCTTCTGGCCATGTGGAGATAGGCCAGACTGGGAAACATCTCCAGGAAATCAAAGAATGTTTTGAGCAAAAGGGAGCCTATGGGTCACAGCCTATGCAGCATAAGGAATGCAGTAGCATGTGGCTGGAGTACAGGGGTGATTTATAGAAGGAAAATCCATTGTATGTGGAACTCATGACAGGAGATATCAAGGGAGGCTCCAGGAACGGGGGGGAACTTTCAGCAGAGGGGTCAGGGAGGTTTTCTGGCAGTAGAAAAATGGGTCGTACGGAGGTTGAGGATGGCTCCCAGCAGCAAGGATTGCAGTCAGGATTTGCTTAAGCAAGAGTCCCAACTAGCTTTGCCTTGTTTGCCTGGTGCCTGAAACACTCTCATGGTCATCAGTTTTGTGCCCCGCACCTGGAGGTGAAAGAGCTTACAAACAGATGGCTTCCAGTATCACCCACTCAACTGCGTTCAGTTGCTGAGACTAGCTGAGCTAAGCTAACTCTCATCAGTGGAAAGCTAACTATTGGTGGGGGCAAGAACATGGGCCAGAGGATGGAAAAAGGCTCCCATGCAATATCCTTCCCAGACTGCTGATCACAACCTCTCCATGGGAACCTCTTAGATGTAGACTGAAAATGTCAGCCTCCTACGTAACATGGTTATAATGAAGGGTTTTTTCGCCCCTTTATAGTAAATTAGTGTCAGCATGACAGCATGCACTGGAGGCAAATCACAGATCATTTGCAAGACAATGAAAGAGTCTCATATAATGATACTGACAGACTTTTACCATTTTGTTGGCATCACTGATCACCAAGAGATGCGATCCTTCTGCAGAACAGGATGCCTGGCTGGAATTCCAATCCTTTTTCATCTTGGAGAAGAAGTAACAGCTGCTCCTGTAACCAAACCACTCGTCAGGGCATCCAGGACAGGAGCTATCTGCAAAGAAATCATAATGACTTTTCCCTTTCCATTCACTCTGAAGCATTTTAGAGCATTCTATAGCGGAGATACATGCCGGGATTGCACACCCACTTGTGAAAATGTAGCCAGCTTGGGCAGAACACGACAGCCATGTGGAAAGGATGGACTGTAATTAAGGCAGGGATGTGAGAGTCAGGAATAAAAGTATAAACAACTATATAAGGCAACGGAATCACAGGTCCTTTGTGTAATTTGCACCACTCTTTACATCACCTCTGAATTTGATCAGTTGTGTGCACTATAGGGCTGATTTTCCTCTGGCACTTGGATAACTCCACAGACTTCAGTGGATGCAGTTACTTAGTCCTGTGAGAGCAGAACTTAGCCCTCTGAAAGCAAGAGAGGGGAAAAGGTCACATACCAAGGGTGTGATCGTTTCACAGGATGAGAAGTGGAAAAGGTGTGACCACAGCTCACAGCAGCATATGCATATAGGGTTTAGCACCTTCTTGTGCATGCTACACTAAGAATGTCACACCACTAATACTTTTATTTCTCAATTCACTAACAGTAGACAAATGTGAAAAAAAAAACAATCTTTCATTATATTTCATTGCTCTTCCTTTAACTAGGAAACAAGGACTAGTTAAAGGATCTACCCTCTAGGGTCTCCATAGGGGGTGACCTCAGTAAGCTGTAGGCAAGTTTCTGCTTTCCTTTAAAGGGTCAAAAGCTAGAGTATCTCCAGTGTTTTCAGTGGAGTTACTCCTGATTTGCCATAGTATAACGGTAATCAGAATCTTGCCTTGTCTGCTTAGGTGAATTGAGAACAGATCTCCCATCTTGTGATCTCAGGTTGTTCACATCAGTTCTCTTTGGACACTCACCAATCCTCCAAACTACCACTGCAATCACCATGAGGGCAATCAGTGTCCCAACACCTACAGCCAAGCTGTATAGGCCAGATGACCCATGCTGGGGAGCTGGAAGAGAGAAAACAGGAACCATGGTAAACGTATGGTGTATATACCTACCTGACTATGCATCCCCATTGACAGCTGTATTTTTAGCCTTGTACACACACATGGTACCAGACAATTTATAAATGGGTAAAACAATAATAGCATTCCTGTCCCTAACAGCTTATGGCTACAGAGAAGGCTATAGATTTTATACCCCAAAAGGAATGCACTGCTTACATATCCCTGTAGTTCCTTTAATAATATATCCATACCCAGAAATGGCTGCCTACATCTGCTCGACCCAGGCATCAGTAATTCCAAAACACTGAAGTTAGCAGCCCTGACAGTGCTACGGGATTTTTTGTGGCAGGCAGCACTCCTGATAAGGGAGCACCTTCCTCTGAATCAGAACTGACCCCAATACCTCAGAGTCCAGGTAGGGCGCTGTGTGGATGGGGATAGTGCATATGACTCAATAAGGAGTGTTGTTCCTGAAGAATCATTACTGACTCCAATGTTCCACTGTGGTGCTGAAGAATGATTTTATGCTCCTGGAGCTGCTACTTTTCAGATACAGTGTAAAAATAAGGCCTTCTCCACATGTTGATTTAAAGATGTCCTGGTACTTTCTGCCTGAGTAGGTAGTTTTAACCTCAGCATCCTGTCCAGGTTCCTAATCATATAACTACATTCTGCCTCTCCAGAATTCTTCCTGAAGTTTCAGATGGAAAAGTTACTCTCTTCCTCTGATATTGATCTTGTCTTCATTCATCTCTATACAATTCCTAGGATGAAACCTTTGGATAACAATTCATTATTATTATAGTTTTACTAGCACAGCATGGCTATAGAGGTGCCTCAAGATATTGGACTCAGTCCGAGGGCCTGAGAAATCCCGCAAAGCCTGATATTAGGAGGGAAGGGGGAGTTCCCTCTCCATCACATAATCTTTTGCACACATTGATTATAAACAGAAAATAGTTCAAATAGAAGATAAATATCAGCTCACGCTTAACACTGAAATCTAGTTTTACAGTTCTGAGAAGTCACTTGTCCAAACTTTTCAGTTCCTCCCTCTCTCACCTCTTCTCAAAAAAAAAGAGTATGCATCCTGGATCCTCCTCTCTTAACCTCCCAGTCCAGACGTTGCATCTTTCCCCAAAACCAAAGTTCCTGCTGCCATGAAAAACTAATTTCACCACAATATGAATGAAGAAAGACTAAAAAAAATCGTGATCGCTACAGTTGCTTGCTTACATATTCCTTGTTTGCTTACAACTGTAGCTGTGCTGGCTATGTCCTATTCATTATATCTTTATGTTATTATTTTGACTTTTAAATGGCCCTCTCACTGGGCTCTTGGCACACGTACAATGAAAGAATCACAAACCAGAAATAAATGTATCCCTATAAGTTCATCTGCCTTAATCAGTTAGTCCCAATAAGTAATCAATATCCCTTGAACCCACATACACTTTCCTAATCTTGTCCCTTCCCCAAAGGCTGGGGAAGCTAAAAGGTCTTGAACCAGACTATCAAGGTCAGCAGACTCAGGATCCATAGTGCAGATGGAAACAAACCAAAATAAAGCCTGTGCCCTTCCAAGATCCAGCCACAAGATATGACTCACAATCAATTGTATAGATGTTCAAAATGAGATCATGCATGATCCTTGGGCTTGGTTCCCCCTCACTGGGGTGCAAAGACACCCGTGGGCTCTGCGTGTTTGGTTTCCCCTTAGTGAGGCACATATACACCACTGGGCTTCTTGAGCTTGGCTTTCCTTCAGGAGGGGTCAAGTGCTCCTTTGGGCTCTAGGGGCTCCTTAGGTTTGGCCCCTCCTTCACTGGGGAAAGTGGCAGTACTCTCCCAAGGCCAATCACTCGTGGTGCCAAAAGTGAGGCATCACTCACAGTAGATTGCACAGACCTTCATAATAGGATCAGCCCTCTCCTCTCCTACATTCTTACAGTGAGCTGATTTCTTTTGTTGTCACCCAGAATTATTTGAGCCCTGGCTTCAGTGGCTCCTCTCCTTAGCCTGAGAAAAGGGCCTTTAGCCATGGGCAGCAGGTATCACAGGCTGGGAGAGGCTGTGCCTCCCCAGACAGGTGTGGTCCTCCCATGCTCCACTCCCAGGATCCCTGCTGCTTCCCACATTGCAGCCCAGCTCCAGGGGCTGAGGCCGCATCGCCCACTCTCCAGGCGTGGCGGGGGGCTGCACTGGCATCACCTTCCCTCCCTCCAGGGCTGGGGGCACTAGCCTTGGGCAGGGGCCGGCAGCCACAGTGGGAGGGCTCTGGGCTCCGGTGGAAGGGGTAAGGCCCTGGGCAGAAGGGGCAGGGCTGGGGGCTAGTCTCCCCCAGCCAGTGATTCACATACTGCCCAGTTGTGGGGAGGTTTGTGCATGCCCACCTTCCTGGGACTTCAACAGGTGAGCAATGAAATAATTAATGCTTGAAATGTCAACACTGTTATCCTTGTGTATCTGGCTTGGCTCCCACTGAGATAAATAGGGCAGTTCACACCACACAGAGTTATTGTTTCAGATCCTGCAAACACAGATAGAGATCACTGCATCCATTAGCCTTGAAAACAGGAGCTGAGTGCATCTCCCCAACCAACCATTACAGCTAGAGACTTTTTAAAACACATGAAAACTTAAATTTTGGAGAATAAGGTAGCAGCATGAAGCAGTGCTGAAATGCTGCACCAGCGCATACTGGCTGAATCTGAGTCTTGGCAGGATCCATCCAACTAAGAAGGAAAGCAAACTCCAGAGTTGAGGGTCCTCCAGTGACAATTCAGTGCCTGTAGTTCTGCCCTGTTGAACCAAGATGCCGTAGGCCTAAGGGCCTCTGCTGATCTCAGCTGTTGTGGTATCACATGAGCAGAGAGGCTTTGTGTGGAGAAAGGGAAAAAAACAAGATGAGAAGAAATTGAACAAGAGGTGGAAATCTCACACTGGATAATCACAAAATATTTCCTAACAGTGAAGAACCTGTGAGACTGGAGCAGAGATTCCCCGAAGGAAGAGGAGGGAGCCCTTTTACACACAGGACATTTAAACAAGGACTGGACAAAGCTCTTGGACAGCTGACTGTGGTGATCTGCATTGATCCCCAGGGAATGACAAGATGTGACCCAATAAGAGGTAGTAAGAGCCTTGCTTCAGCCCAGAGAAAGATACTTCATTTGGAGGAACAAGGTGGACAGTGATCAGACACTGTTTCCTGGGAAAGCAGAGGGACATGGGTGGAAGAGGAGCTTCCCCTTTTCTGTTCCTCTAGCCTTAGTTCAGCAGGGGACAATGTGAAAAGGGAGATTTTGAAACAAAAGAGAGACTGCAAACATCTAATTGAAATATAATCCCCATCTCCCATGTAACGGACTTGAAACACAGCTGGAAAACATATCCAAAACCAAGGTGGTTTCCTACCAACTGAGTGAGACTTCACTGGCAGGTGGATATTTGAAGTTTCCTATGCGGCTTTGTTCAAACAGATTTATATCTAGGCATGTGGCATCAACAGTCCCAGGCACCAGGAATGTGGGTTTTAGCTGCATACACAGAAGCATCTCTTCTTGGGACAGTGAATCAATAGCCCCTCTCTACACAGCTCTCATGAGATCCTACCTGGAATATTATGTTCCATGTGGGCACCTCATTATTAGACATTAGCAAACTGGGGGGATTTCAGAGAAGAGCAACAAAAATGATCAGGGGACTGGAAGGAAGCAGTTATAAGGAGAAATTAAGAGAGTTAAATTCAATCTTAACTTAACCACAACTAAGGTGCAGACTTCATAACACCCTGCAAATATCTGAAGGTATAAACAACAAGAGGGGAGAGGAAACTATGAAAGGAAAAATATAAGATGAATCCCAGGAAAATCTTCCTGATAGTGAGACGTGCTGAGCTGTGGAATGGTCTCTCAGGAGAAGAGATGGAAGCTCTGTCATGGGGGGATTTTAAAACTAGACTGCAGAAAGCACTGAAAACCTATAATATGCCACAATGAACAATCTTGCACTCACCTTTGGAAGACAGACAGAATGATCTAAAAGATCTTTTCCTTCTCTCATGTATGATTCATATACACCAATAATTTATCTGTACCTTCATCTTTATTAATCTACATAGGCTTAAATTCTCCAATCTGTTGTCATGCAGTCAAGCTCAAGAAAGCTATGGATTTCGGGTGCCCAACCTGAGAATCCTACTAGGGGCCTGAACATAATCCTACTAGCTCTGAACATTTCTGCAATAGCACCTGTAGATACCGTATGACAGAGCCTTTGCTCTGGGATTCACCAGCTTCATTTGGCTTGCTTACCTCTATTTGTTACGACATCGTTGGCACAGACTGGCGGTGTCTGTGAAAACCGTACAGAAGTATAGATTATTTCTTCACTCATTTCAGCCATAGAGGTTTCTGCCTTGCTTACATCCATGCCAAGATGAGGTGTATGACAAGGAGTTTGAATCAGGCTGTTGAGCGAAAGAGCTCAGAATAAGGCAAAACAGGAAACCTGAGGCTGCATTTAAAAAAAAAATGCAATCTGGCAGCCTCCAACTGCAGCTGTGTGAAAGAAGTTAATTCAAGGAAGGGGTAGCTTAAATGGAGGCAAGAGCCAATACGCAGCATGGAAGAAAGTGCAAAGGTGTTCTTGGAAAACTAACCATTTCAGCAAATGGGCAACAAAAGCTGGAATCACTGGCAAAACAGAGGCAATAGTCACATCTCAAAAGTGTATATGAGATGACAGATAAGAGTGAAGCTAGGCCATGAAGGCCTTTTAAAGGGAAGAAAAATAGTGTTTGATGCAGTGGAGATGGGGGAAGAGAGTGGAGGGATGCAGAGGAGGAAATGGGCAAAGTGACAAAACAAGTAAATGATTTTTACAGCAGTGCTTTGAATGAACATAAGTGGAACAAAAAGTGGTTTCTCAAGACTAGAGAGGAGGAACCTGCAGTTGAGACATGAGATAAGGTGAAGTTTATCTATACGGTGGATCTTAAAGACATAATTCAGGAAGAACCAGCAAGAAGTAGATACAGCTGGGATGTGAATATCTAGACCAGTGGTTCTCAACCTATTTATCATTATAGGCCACATATGCTGTGTGGGGAGCCAGGCAGCAGCTGGCTGCCCAGAACCCAAGCCCTGCTGTGGAGTGGGCTGGGCGGCAGCCAGCTGCCGGGACCCTGAGCTCCACCCTGCGGGGCCAGTGGCAGCCAACAGCTCGGTACACGTCAGGGCAGCTGGGAGCCCGGATGCCAGAGCCCACCATGTTGCAGGGCAGCCGGGAACCCAGAGCATGCGGTGTGGCAGGGCAGCCTGCAGCCTTTAGCACACAGCTGATCTGGGCCACAGCTGTGTGCTAACTGGGCCGCATGCAGCCTGTGGATTAAGACTGCTCATCTAGACAGGGGACCAAGTCAAAGATGACACCCAGTTACAGGCCTTTGTGACAATGAGGATGGGTGGCATAATCCATGGTAGGTGAAAAAGGGGGGATAGAGGCTTGAGGGGAAAGATTACAAACTTTCTTTTGGCCATGTTGAGCTTCAGCTGATGGCTGAACGTTCATGAGGAGATGTCAGACAGGCCTAGATTTTAGATAGGACAGGAGACAAGAGAGGTAGATCTGTGAGCCATTAGTGTAGATATAACGGTTGATACTTATTTATTTAAATTTACAAATAACTGTAAAGAGGCCTATCCAAGTCTTAACACTCACTAATACAATTCAGACCTCAGCAACATTAAAATGATCACATCAGCAGAAGCTTAGCCAGCCACCTAGAGAAGCGCATTTCTTCCCCTTTGCCATCTAAGAAGCATACCCTCAGCCCTCTCCAAAAACCTTATCAAACAGGTGTCTTTTGCAGCATTCCTGGAAAATAATCAGATTCTGACTATTTCAGACCAAGAGAGGGAGGAGATCCCAGAGTCTCCGAGCCCTCACAGAGAGAGCACCATGCCAGCCACCCTTCTCTTTCTTCACTAGGGGGCTCCCCAGGAGTGCCCCCAAGTCTACAGCTGTGGCAATAAGGCAGAGAAAGGGGCGATCCCTCAGGGAGGCTGGTCATATGCCACTGAGGGCTTTATCCAGGGGCAGTCAGTTATTTTTTGTGAAGGTCTAAATTTCTTGGTCAAGGCATAATCAAGGTCCAGACTCCAGAGAAACATTTGCACACCACAGTAATAGTAAGTGAATAGAAAAATATTTTGGTGCATCACAAAGTGTCCAGCAGTCTGGACTTGGCCTCTAGTCTGCCTATCAACTACCCCTGCGTCACACCCAACACCTTGGTCTGCATGTAGAGATCCGTGGGCAGCCAGTGCAGATTCCAAAGCACCACTATGAGCTGGTACCACCCCTAAGAACATAAGAATGACCGTACCGGGTCAGACCAAAGGTCCATCTAACCTAGTTCCTGTCTACTGACAGTGGCCAATGCCAGGTGCCCCAGAGGGAGTGAACCTAACAAGTAATGATCAAGTGATCTCTCTCCTGCCATCCATCTCCACCCTCTGACAAATAGAGGCTAGGGACACCGTTCCTTACCCATCCTGACTAATAGCCAGTTATGGACTTAACCTCCATGAATTTATCCCATTCTCTTTAAATGCTGTTATACTCCTAGACTTCACAACCTCCTCAGGTAAGGAGTTCCACAAGTTGACTGTGCACTGCGTGAAGAACTTCCTTTTATTTGTTTTAAACCTGCTGCCCATTAATTTCATTTGGTGACCCCTTAGTTTTTGTATTAAGGGAATAAGTGAATAACTTTTCCTTATTCACTTTCGCCACATCACTCATGATTTTATTTACCTCTGTTATATCCCCCCTTAGTCTCCTCTCTTCCAAGCTGAAGAGTCCTAGCCTCTTTAATCTTTCCTCATATGGGACTCTCTCCAAACCCCTAATCATTTTAGTTTCTCTTTTCTGAACCTTTTCTAGTGCCAGTATCTCTTTTTTGAGGTGAGGCGACCACACCTGTACACAGTATTCGAGATGTGGGCATACCATGGGTTTATATAAGGGCAATAATATATTCTCTGTCTTATTCGCTATCCCGTTTTTAATTATTTCTAACATCCTGTTTGCCTTTTTGACAGCCTCTATGCACTGCATGGACATCTTCAGAGAACTAGCCACGATGACTCCAAGAGCTTTTTCCTGACTCGTTGTAGCTAAATTAGCCCCCATCATGTTGTATGTATAGTTGGGGTTATTTTTTTCCCATGTGCGTTACTTTACATTTACCCACATTAAATTTCACTGGCCGTTTTGCTGTCCAGTCACCTGGCTCTCAGGTGCAGCCCTGAGGGGGCACAGGGGTGAGCGCCCCACCCCCAGGCAGCGCTGCGGGCTTCTGCCCAGGCGCAGAGGTGAGGCCCGAGCCCACATCCCCTCGGAACCGCGGCGCTCAGGTCCCGCCAAGCGGCCGGTTGTTTCCCTGCGGGCCCCGCCCCCACCCAGCCACGCCGAGCAGAGCTCAGGCCCCGAAGTGCGTCACCGTCACCGCTCGTGCCCCGCCCGCCAGGCATCAGTAACGGCCTGGGCCGCAGCGCCAGGGCTGCCAGCCAGCGAAACCAGGGGGGCGGGGCCCGCCAAGGCCCGGGGGCGCCCGCCATCCCCTCGCGCCATCCCAGCCAGGCCCGCTCAGAGCCGAGCTCCGCGTAGACAGCAACCCGCGAGCCTCAGGCTCTCAGGACTACAACTCCCAGCAGGCACCGCGCCCGCCTTCTCAGGGGTGGGGGTGGGGAAACCAGATGACGCCTGAGTAGCGCGTGAGAGTCTCGTGAGCCGCCCTCGGGAGGGGGTCGGGGTGTGGCGATGTTAACCAGCCCTGCGCCGCCATTGGAAGAGAGAGTTTGCGAGGTGGGTCTTCCTTCTGCGTCTGTCATCGCTCATTGGGTCTTCTCATGTGCCAATTTTTGAATCCCAGTCTGCATTGGAAGAATGAAGTCGTAGGCGGGGCCTCTGTGGTTTTTCTCTCTTCCCATTGGACAAATAAGGGTAGAGAGGGTCGTTCTTGCTCTGGAATCGTCACCATTAATTGGATGAGGAGAGATGGGGGGGGCAGACACCTTCTATCCCCACCTCTCATTGGGCAAAAAGTACCCGTGGGCGAGGCACGTTTGGCCGCTCTCATATTCCACTGGGGAAAGGGATGGGAGGCGGGGCTTGAGGTCAGTCCTTGTTGCCTAGCGTTAGCGCCCGCCCCTTGCCCACTTCCTGCTTCCGGATCTCCGGGTGGGATTGAGGGAGGCGCTGGGCAGGCAGGTGGTGAGGGAGGCGGCAGTAGCGGTGGGGAGATCTTCCTCCACCGATACTCACGCCTGGGAAGGGGCTCCCGTTCCAGTGAACGAGGACCTAATTAGTCATTAATTTATGCATGATGATTATGCATGAGCTCTTGTTAATAATTCATTAGGTGGGTAAAGGCCCGGGCGGCACGCGAGATTCCCCAGGGTGGGCGCACGTGGCGCGGGCAGCGTTGATGCAGGCAGATCATTGAGCTGGGCTGACCACGGGAGCTAGTGGCAGGGCACGTGGCCTCGTGGGTGGGTGTGTAACAACGGTGTGACGTGCAGCCTTGCAGATACTTCATGCCACGCCTACCTCGCTGTCCTAGTGTCAGGTGAGTTTCTCCCTTTTCCCCAGTAATTTCTTTTTAGCACCCGTTAGTTGTCCGTGGTGGTATAATTGGGAGTGGTGAAAGCTTATGGGTGGGTGGATATCAAGAGGATGGGCTGAGCATTTTATTGGGGGTGCAACAAGAGGCTGGCTTTGGGGATGATGTCTGGTTGGGGAATCCCAAGTGCTCTCAAGATGTCCTTTACAGTTTAGGCCAATTGAACCCTACTTTGTTACAGCTGGGAACTGGGATGCGGCTTCAGCAGCGCCATTGTCCTTAGTGGCCAATTTGTCTTTGGGGAGGTGACTACAAGGGCCTTGGGGTCTGCTGCTGTGTGAGAGTATTGCAAGGTACCCATTGCACAAATTCCCATTCTGGGGGCTGAAAGGACTTGGCTGTCAGGCCATCTGTCCACACCTATATGAGAATATGGTGAATACTGAGGGCAGAAACACCCCCACAGTCTCCTGACTTGGACGGAGGAAAGAGATGGAAGAAATTTGTAAAGGAGAAGGAACTAATGAGAGGAAAAGGTCACTGAAGACTCCTGAATCCAGATATAGGATGCATCCTAACACATGTTGCAGTCCTTATCTCACAAAACTATCCAGTCACTGAAATGCAGCAATCTTTGGGGCAGTACACAGCAGCTTAATAGCCACATGGCAACAGAATACAACGATTTGAGTTTTATGCCCAGAAAGAAAGCAGAATACCAGATCTAGCTTAATCTTCAGAGGGTATCTAAGGAAAGGAGGTATAATCATCCACGTTGGAATTTGACCAGAACACTGTGGTTAGCTCCCATTCTGTGGCAAAAAAATGTCATGTGATCTTTAATGGCCATGAGTGGCTCTGGCCATGGGCTTTACATCTCAGCAAAAGTGGAGACTAATTGTGCGGCCTGTTATAAAGCAGAAGGGGACCCAAACAGGAAGTGAACAGTCTGGTGGGGATAGAGGAACTGGGTTAAATTAGAGTGTTTTGATAACGGAAACTGTCGCCTGTTCAAAATCAATCCTTGGGCCAAACTCGCCCCCAGGGTGAGCCTGCTGCAGGCTGTAGTTACACTGGTTGTGAACCTGACTTTTTATGCATACATTATTGATACTGTGTCCTGCCTGAACTCTAGCTAAGGTCACTGGATTCTCCCTTCTAAATTTTCCCTCAGCAGTTTCAGTCCTCACTTCCTGTCCTGAACCCTTGTATAGCATTGCTTGGTTCTGTTACATGGCTACTGTATTCCGATATGGCTCCATTTCAGGCATAGGAGGGGGTCTCATATACATGCAGTCTTCAAAACATGTGGAGGTCTTTTCTGCATGAGGGATGCTAAAGTACCAGAAGGCGCCCGTATTTTTATATCACTTTCAGTTTGACAACCACATGAACTAAATATGTACAAAGCAGCCAGCCAGAAAGGTCTTTGCTGCTGTTGAAAGAGGGGTGTGTTCTGAGCATGGGAGCCAGGAAGCCATGAATTCTTATGCTGGTTCTGACTTGTTTGTGTGCCTTTGTAAGGGGCAAGTCACGAGCTATTTGTGCCTCAGTTTCCTCTTCTATACAATAACAATAACCTCTTTAGATTTACTTGTCCACCATACACCCTGATCTAAGAGGTTTCACTAGTTACAAGCTTTAGGGTATGTCTACACTAAAACTGGAGGTGTAATTTCCAGCTCAAGTAGACAAGCCCATGCTAACTGTGATCGAGCTAGCATGCTAAAAGCAGAAGTGTAGCTGTGGCAGTGTGAGCGGCAGGAGGGGGTAGCCACACCAAGTATGCTTCCTATCTAAGATGCTGGATACACCCTTGGGCAGCTAGCCACTCCCTCCTGCTCTCAGTACCACTCTAGTGTAGACAGTCCCTTAGTGGCAGACCTTGTAACTCTATGAAATCTTCAGTGTGGCTTTCACTATAACCCTCATGTAACTTCACTAGTCAGCAGTCTGGACCTTCCTTCTGTTAACTTCTTTGTGTTTTTGTAGCCCTAGCCTGATTTTTATAAAATTTTGGATCAGTGTATTAATTGGTTTCTGTCAGTATTAGAATCTTCGCTGGGAGTTGTGGTTGGGAAGGGAAATAGACTGTGTGGCTGCTATTGAGTGACAAGGTCATTGTGTGTTTTTCTGAGCAATCAGCTCAATGTTTAAAGGATGTTTTATGATTAAGACACAGGACTGTGTTCAATGTCTGCATTAATGATCTGGAGGATGGTGTGGACTGCACCCTCAGCAAGTTTGCAGATGACACTAAACTGGGAGGAGTGGTAGATACGCTGGAGGGTAGGGATAGGATACAGAGGGACCTAGACAAATTAGAGGATTGGGCCAAAAGAAATCTCATGAGTTTCAACAAGGACAAGTGCAGAGTCTTGCACTTAGGACCGAAGGATCCCATGCGCTGCTACAGACTGAGTGGCTAGGCAGCAGTTCTGCAGAAAAGGACCTAGGTGTTACAGTGGACGAGAAACTGGATGTCAGTCCACAGTGTGCCCTTGTTGCCAAGAAGGCATTTTGGACTGTATAAGTAGGGGGCATTGCCAGCAGATTGAGGGACATGATCATTCCCCTCTATTCGGCATTGGTGAGGCTTCATCTGGAGTAGTGTGTCCAGTTTTGAGCCTCACACTACAAGAAGGAGGTGGAAAAATTGGAAAGAGCCCAGCGGAGGGCAACAAAAATGATTAGGGGGCTGGAGCACATGACTTATGAGGAGAGACTGAGGGAACTGGGATTGTTTAGTCTGCAGAAGAGAAGAATGAGGGGGGATTTGATAGCTGCTTTCAACTACCTGATAGGGGGTTCCAAAGAGGATGGATCTAGACTGGTCTCAGTGGTACCTGATGACAGAACAAGGCATAATAGTCTCAAGTTGCAGTGTGGGAGGTTTAGCTTGGATATTAGTGAAAACTTTTTCACTAGGAGGGTGGTGAATGGGTTACCTAGGGAGGTGGCAGAATCTCTTTCCTTAGAGGTTTTTAAGGTCAGGCTTGACAAAGCCCTGGCTGGGATGATTTAGTTGGGGATTAGTCCAACTCTCTGCTCAAAGCAGAACCACATGACCTCCTGAGGTCCCTTCCAACCCTGATATTCTATGATTCTGTGAATGGAAACCTAGGCTTCTGGGTTGTATTTCCAGCTCAGCCACTGAAAATGTGACCTTACATTGGGCACCTCTGTGCCTCAGTTTCCCCATATGTAAATCAGGGATGCCAGTCCTGACCTTGTGAAACTCAGTGCCTATAAAATACTTTCAGATCCTTAGTGGAAAGGAGCTAGGGATGGGCAACATAAATTAATACAATTATTAGGATTAAGGAGCTTGAAATAGACAAAGCCTGACTAATCCTAGTCTCTGTCCCCCACAAGCTCTTTACACAAGAGCTGCAAAGACAATTGATTAGAATGATACCAAGTCTGTCTCTGATGAGAGATGCCCCTTTGGAGTGCAATGAATAGTGGCTTATGTCTGAAACTGACCCTGGTTTCCATAGCTGGCCAGCCTAAAGCATGTTGGGTTCTGTTCTGGCCAAGCAAGTGCCAGTTGATGCACTCAGCAGCAAGATCTTACTACCCAATGTAAAGTCAAGGAAGATTTGCAGATTGCGCCAGTGGTTTTGTGAGTCCCAAGCTGACCCTGGCTGTACCCAAGGCTGGGCTTTGGATTCTCCTGAGGATCTCTGAGATGTTCCTGGGCTCAGCTCCTTCCCTTTGCAGCCATGAAGAAGTGGTCAGTCACTGTCTTTTTGACCTTGAGGTTTGTGTGTTGGGGGGGGAATGAGGTGTTTAAGTGTTAATCCTTCTTGTACCTGTCTCTCTCTCTCTCTGCAATGGCACGTATGCAGAATGTTCCTGTCTTACTGTTGTACCTGTACTGCACTGCTTGTCCTTGTGGCCCTGGCCATGGTGGTGATGGCAGATGTGGAAGAGAAGCACTGTGACCTAGTAGGAGACCAGGGCAAAGAGTCGAAAAGAGAACAGGCTTTACTGAAGAAGCTGGAACCCCTGAGCTCCACGAGGTACCGTGCATGCAACCCTCTGGCCCACTGCAGAGACTGAGATCTGGATCCTGTCCGGTCAGTCCCAGATCACGAGAGAGTGAATGGCTCATAGGGCACTGAAGAGTGGGACACTGGTTCTAACTAACCTGGGTGAGACAGATTTGATGGATCTTGTTCTGTTTCCTGGTGGGAAGGAGCCCACATCACAGAATCACCAGCACAATCCGCACTAGTGGGCTCCTTGCATGGCAGTCTTGGCTGTCACTCTGAGGACTGAATGGGCCACAGTGACAGGATTCCCTTTTCCCTATAGAGGTGGATGCCTCCTGGCACAAGAGTGCGATGGTAAGGGAGGAGCTTGCATTGCTGCTGTCCATGCTCTACCTCCTCTGGGCTCAACAGAGGAGCTCAGTTTCTAGAGGTCCCACCAGTGGTGAGGTAGGGAGCAAATGAGCTTACCTGAAAGGCCTAGCTTAAGTCGTAAGTGGACCTTAGAAATGGATACAGTGTGGTGAGGCATTTCTGAATGTTAAAGATCTAATAACTTTTGTGTGATTCATAAAGCAGGCGTCTGTTATCTGTCCCCTCTGCACAGCTTTGAAAGCAACGTGACTTCAGGCCCAGAGGAGAGGTACACCTACAAGTTTAAGGTGTGCAGAGAGGTTGACAGCTCTCTATCCCAATCAGGCCTGGTGCAGATCAATTTAAAGGACAAAAAGCAAACAGTGGTGGGAAGAATCAATGAGACACAGGTCTTCAATGGAAGTAAGACTCCCCTCAACCCTCCTCTCCAGCTCTGCCAATCCACCTTGCTCCTGAACTGAAGCCCTCTTTGTTTTTTCTCTTGGTAGGTGACTGGATCATGCTGATTTATAAGGGGGGGGATTCGTATGGCAGCCACTGCCATGGTGAGAAGAGGAAGGCCATGATAATGATCTCTTGCAACCGGAAGACACTATCAGTGAGTGGCATGGGAGGACTGTGGGGCCAGGTATAGAGGTTGAAGAGGAGTGTGCGGCTGTGAGGCAGGAGTGAATCTGAGAAAGATTGGGGGAAGGTGTCACTGTGGGTGAGGAGGCTGTGGAGCAACCAGAGGGTTTTACTTGTTTTGTGTAGTGGGTGTTAGGTCTTTCCACCAGTAATGGTTGTGTTGCCTTTTGACTGGCTTAGCAGGCAGCTAATAGGAGATGGTATGTTGTTTGTTCTAGAAATGGCTGAAATGGGACAGTTTGGGGGGAGACCTCTGGAAGGGGCAGGCTAGGATCAGCTGGGAGCCTCTGCATGTGTGTGTGAGAATTCTGGAGTCGGGGGATTACTGGAACCTTTGGCAAAGCTGGGAGCATCTGGGCAAGTAGGGGGACTTATTTGTGTCTAGCCTGCCATATGTTTCCCCTTCCCCACCCAACTAGAGTGGCTTTACCTTGCTATCAGAAGAGAGGGAAAAGGAGCAGGAGTGTTTGTACCTCTTTGAGATGGACAGCAGCTTGGCCTGCCCACCCGAGGACTCCCACCTCAGCATTGGGTCCATCCTGCTCATCACGTGAGTTACTGTAGGATCCTGTCCATTAGGGCTCCAGTTCCAGGCCTCTGTACCTGTTAGGAACATAGCACATGACATACCAGAACAGATCACTGACCCATCTTGCATGTCCGTGGCCAATGCTTGCTGTAACTCTGCCCTGGTGTAAGGCTTTTCGTCCAGTGATCTACAGGAGCTTGACAAGAATTAAGCCTCAGAATATCTCATGTGAGAGATGGAAACGTTACCCTTTCCCCTGTTTTACAAATGGAAAAATTGAGGCACAGAGAGAATAGACTTGCTCAAGATCACACAGCAGGTCAGTAGCAGAGCTGGGAATAGAATCCAGGAGTTCTAACTCCCAGTCCCCTGTGCTAAGCATGAGACAGCACTTCCTGTAGGCAATGCTGGGGAGGGGTTTATGCTGATCAACATCTCTGGTACCTTTTCTGCAGGTGCAGCTGCTATTTATGGCCCCATTTTCTGAAGGGTACTGAGCTGCTGGCTCCAATCCCAGTTGGAGGCAGATAGTTAGCTGAGGAGAGGTTGCCTTCAGCTTCCTCTCACTCTCGTTTCAACATTCTCCTACAGGTTTGCTTTGCTGGTTGCAGTCTATATCATTGGGGGACTCCTCTACCAGCGCCTGGTGGTGGGAGCAAAGGGCATGGAGCAGTTCCCACATTTTACCTTCTGGCAGGATCTCGGCAACCTGATGGCGGTTAGTGAAAATCAGTGCAGATCGGCAATCCAGCCCAGCTGGAAGGCAAAAGAAAAGGGCAACTGTCCTACACTTTAGGGCCTATCATTTTTGTCAGATTGCACAAGCTTTTTGCTCAGGGTGACTGTTCTTGGATGTGAGACCTCCCAAAGAGAACTCTGATGCAGCAGAAAGCAGATGACTCATTTGAGGGGGGCATTCTCCCCTTTGAGTCACTGCTGGCCTTAATGTTCCACCATGGTGCTAATGCTGGGGAAGGTACCATCCTGCAACGGCCGTGTAAACCAGAGGCCTTGCCCAAGCATAGCCATTCTTTTCACATGGTGCTTTTCACATAGGAAGAGAGCAACCTCAGTGGCTGGCCAAATTCCAACAGGGAAAAGTTCCACTTTGCCTCCCTAAAATTCACTCCCAGCAGTCCTAGTCAGAGATATTCTTCATTTACTGACCTACTAGACTGTTGCCTGGTGCTATAAATCAGCTACAATGTTCCACCCAAGAAGTGGGTGGTTTCAGGATTACAAGCATTGTGTATTTACTCTTTGTAAAGAGTTCTGGGATCTCTCAAATACTTCAGTGATAGGTGCAATAGGAGAACAGAACAGGAGAAACATGAGAGGGGCTGCTATTGTTTAGCTTAATCTGTTGCACGTGGTCTGATCCCAGTACAATACTTGTTTCTGCAGGATGGTTGTGATTTCATCTGCCGGTCTAAGCCCCAGAATGCCCCAGCTGCATACCGTGGTGTGGGTGATGACCAACTGGGGGAGGAATCAGAAGAACGGGATGACCATTTGCTACCAATGTGATCAGGCATTAGACATCAGTTCCTTTTCTCTTTCCATCTTCCCTCTTGCCACTCACTTAACCTTGTGTTACCTAACTACTTCTCTTTTCATGCTCTACTCTTCTGGTTTTCTTTAAACGATTTGCTTCTTCCACAGCTGGTGTCATCCCCCTGCTATCCCAGAATCCTCTATTTCAGAGCAGCACTGGCCCCAAGGGCATGCCCTCTGAATGTAATGCTGTGATTGTCTTATGCGGAGTGCTATGCAACTGGGAAGAATGGTATTTGCTCAGAGTTCTGTGTGGCTATGAGATGGCAAAAGTGCTTATCCTGCATTCAGTGCCTGGCAGGCCTGGGAGTCCCCTCAATGAGATCTAGGAAGAAACCTTGGGTGGACACGGGGTGGGGGAATCCTGATGTAGAAACAGCTAGGATTAGGGGGAGTATTTCTGTGTCTTCTCTGTAAGGTTTATTCAATCTGTGAAACACTGGATTTGTTTTCAATTATTTAAATACACTTTCTGCTTTTTTCGCTTCTGTGCTGTGACACAAGCAAAGCATTCACTGCCCGCCTTCTCCCTCTGCCCAGTGTAATCATAGCAGGGATCTCTCCCCTCTAGCCAGATCCTTAGCGGAGCAAGAGCAGGCAGTAGCCACTTGGCAGTCTTTCCTTCTCCTGATGGTAGCCTGAATTGAACAGTGCAGGCAGTTTTTTAGTTACCGCAAAGGGCCATCGCCAAATAACCTCGATTTCACTAAACAGGGAAGGGGTGGTGGTGGTGCTGAAGAATTAATAGGGGCCAGGAAGATTTCCTGACTTTTTCCTATTGAAAGGGGTCAAGGGAAATAGTGTCTCTCTTTAAACCTCCTTCTTGGTTGCTGGGAAGCCAAATATAATGACATGCTGCTGAGCAAAAACCTGAAAGTGAAACTGACTTCCAGAGCCAAGGCAAGAGCCTAAAGACAGCAGAGTCACTTGATTTCTGTTACAAGGTTTCCCTAAGTAGAGATGTTACTGCTAGCACAGTTGGGGAATTTTTAAGATTGTGATCCTGACTATGTCCTTCTGGGAAATGATGGTGTTCGTTAGTACAGTAATTACTTTGCTGTGGAATAGTCTAGATTTTACTTGAAAAGGGGAACACATTTAAGAGAGTGCTGCTGTATCAAATGCTGACACCAGGGTAACTGGCTCCAGTCATTACATTAAAAAGCAATGTAATGAGGAAGCAAGGCCATGCCCTGTGCTGTTCCAGGGAGCAGGTAGACTGGCACTGCCCCCTAGTGGGTGAGCTGTCAGATTCACTCTTTCAGAGCCATAGGGATGGAACAGGTCAACTCTGCCTGGAGGTTGTTTCCATCCCTGCTCAGTTGTGCCACTAGGATGGTGCTTCTGCGCCCCCCTGCTGGCTGGGGAAATCAGAGCTGCAGTTTTCTGGGGCACTGGAGCTGCTCCCATTAGAAGACCAGGAGCTCCAGATGACCATTATAGGACTCATTAAGTCAGTGGAATATTCAGGCACTTTGATTTTTGTTTTTGTGGGGTGTGGAAGGGGTAACCTTTGTTAGTGAATAATAAGCCAGTCTCCTTCCCCAGGGGAGTGGCTGGCAGAGAGCTATCTAGTAGAGGACACAGTTGAACCACTTGAGGGAAGGGGATATATTTTTATAGGGTGAAAAAACAGACTGCAAAGAGCAGGATGAGGCTTGTGCTCCCTATTCTCTGGAAAGGAGGCCTGCCCAGTAGGAGGGGGGCAGGGGAGGTGGAGTTTGAGGGGCAGAAAGCAGGGTGTTTTTTGTTTGGTTGTTGTTTTTGGCTGGGCTTGGAGCAGGCAAATGTAATTCCTACTTTCTTTGGTTTTTATTACTTTCATTAAATCTTTTCACAAGATGGGGAAATAGGAAGTCACTGAAATTTTGTTACTGTTTTTCATGGTGGTGTTTAAATAAAATGCACATTTTTTTGTACAAAAACACAACTTTAAAAATAAAATGACCCAAAAATACCCCTAAGATCGTTGTTGGTGCTTTTGAAATGATGGGCGTAGACGTGTGAGTGAACAGAGGGATGACATTCAGTGCCAGGCCTCTAACACCCCTTCAGCTAGCGAGGGCAAAACCAACCCCCCTCCTGTAATGTTGTAAATTTAAGGTCAGAGAGTTTGTATTGTGGACGTTAAACATGATATAAATGGTCTGGCTTGAAACTTTCCAGCACAGGCCTAACTTTTCAGCTACTTATCCATACAGCTGGGAAAGGGCTATAACTTGACTGTTCCAGGAGGCTTGGAAATTACCTGCTTTCCTGGCTGCTTGAGATCCTAGACTCTCATTGCCTGTAGTGGGTGCTACAAAAACATGGCTAGCATAGGGGCTTTCTATTAATCCAAAAGCAACTTTCTGCCGAGGGAGTGACTCTCACTCAGGTCCCTTCTGTTTCAGCTAAGCTCAAGCTGCTGTCTGTATAGATTGCTCTGAACAGGCACCATCCCCTTAACTGGAACCCATGGCTGCCAGAGTCCTGTGCTCTGCCTCCTAATTAGGTCTAAGCAAAACTCTCCAATTCAATCTGTGAAGGGATGTGCATGCCATGCAGTGTATTGGCACCTCTCATCCCTGCCATGTGCTCCAAACTCTAAGCTGTCCAAAGAAAACCCTCATAAACTTTAGTAGGTATGGTATGGAAGAAAGCCTTAAATGTGAATGGCAGGTAACCAATGCCATGTCGCATGCTTCAATTTGCAGAGAGCATGCAACAGTAACTTAGAAGTGGGAACTGTCCCGTTCTTACCAGCGAGGTGTTCACTTATGTACCCCATGATGATACTGGAGATGTCTACTGTTTTTTGCTCGAAGAGAGAGAGGATCCTATTATTGTAGCTCCCTGATGACAGTTCAGTTTGATGCTTGCCAGAGGGGAAGGAGGAAAAAAAAAATTTGGTATCTCCTATTCAAACAAGAGTGGAGTGCAACAGAGCATGTGAGTGCATTTGAACCCTACTGAAGGCTTTCACTTTGACCCCTGGGGAAGGTGGCTCCTCTGAAGATCTCCAAGCAGAGGAGGCTAGAAACACATCACTTCCCCTCACTGCCAAACAAAGTAAGGTGGGCCTATCTGTCACCATTAGTTGCTGGTGAATTTTATCACAAATCTAGAACTTGTTAAATGCTGTCTCATTTTGCCTTTAACACCAGTCAGCCAAGGGCACAAGCCAGCAGTGGTAAGCAGGAGAGTTTGGTGGAGGGAGTGTGTGGTGTTTGCAGGGGGGGAGGGTTTCCCCTCCCTTTTTCCTTGACAGGACTTTAGGGGGGGAAGGCTATGACAGAGGCAGCAGTGGTAGTAACTCAAGCAATGGAAGAGACAATGAAGAAGACCAGATATGGAAGCTACAGGATGTACGTAATCCTGGAGCAAGTACCTGGAAAGAGCTTCATTTGTATAAAGTGCCATTTGATAAAGCTGATGGAAGAGAAGATCTGAGGTTTGGAGATGCAGCTGGGAAATATGGCTGAGTTTCAAAAAGGATTCAAACAGATGATGGTGCAAAGGCAAGAGGAGGCTGAAGGGAAAAGTTAAGACTTGCAGATGCAAGCTGGACTGAAGAACTGTGAGGCAAGACTGTTGGGTGAGGAAAGTGGCCAGTGGAAGCATGTGACTATGGGAACCAGGCAGAAGAAAAGTGACTTGTGAAGAAGAAATAGAGCTCAGGAAGAGGTTTGCTGAGCTGGAAAATGAAGAAGGGGCACAGCAGGCTGTAACTGAAGGAGGGAGGACAAGGAAGAAGAAAAGTGGCTAGTCTTATTAGAAGAGGGGAAGAGCCAATGGAGATGTCCAGAGCCTCAGGAGGATGTAGGATGACTAGTGGAAGATTGCAAGGGAGAATAAAAGACAAGAGGACTTGCAGCCAGAAAGAACAGGAGGAAGGCCAGAAAATTGCACCAACACCAGGAAAAGGCAGGTCTACATGATCGGTAACTCCCTACTAAGAAAGACAGGCCTGTCACCAGAGCTGATCTGGAGAACAGAAGGGTGTGCTGTCTGCCAGGAGCTAAGATATAGGCTGTGCACCTGAACCTGAGGAGGATCCTAAAGGGAACAAGAAAGAATCCACTGATTATCCTTCATGTGGGAACAAATGATGCACCTAGATTCACACTGAAACTTATCAAGGGAGACTGTGCCACGCTGGGGAAGATGCTTATGGAAATGGAGGCTCAAATGATCATCAGTGGGATTCTGACCCTCTCTAGCAGAGGAGAGTGAAGGTGAGATAAGATTATGATGATCAGCAGATGGCTCAGGCAGTGGTGTATAAAGGAGGGCTTTGGGATGTTTGACCACAGGAAGGCAGTCTTGGACAGAGGACTGTTCTCATGAGATGGACTCCACATGAATAGAGAGGGAAATGACTTCTGGGACAGAGGTTGGCACAACTGATTAAAAAAAGCTTTAAACTAGGAACTCGGGAGACTGTGGGGAGATGCTCATGGAATCTCCATTCCTGATTTTAACATTGAGAGGAAAGAAAATCATGTAAGAGAGGGTACTGTAATGGCTAACAGGAACAGCAGTGGGTAGGAGAATGAACATTAAGGAGGACAATGCAGATATTAGTCAGATAAGCAATACCGGCAGTATAATGACTGATCTAATCAGGCAAGGAATGTGGGTGAAGCCAAGCAGCAACAATTAAGATGTTTATATACCAATGCAAGGAGGCTTGGTAACAAAATGGAGGAACTAGAACTACTGGTGCAGAAGTGAAAAACAGATCAGGAAAACAGAAACATAGTGAAATAATAGTCATGACTGGAGTGCAGGGATTTGAGGGTATATGCTCTTCAGGAAAGACTGAAATAAAGGCTAAGGTGATGGAGTAGTATTGTATATTAGACTGCAAAGAAATTAGAAATGATGATGGAATGGATAAGACAGTCTGTTTGGACTAAAATCACTTTGGGGAAGAAAGCTAGTTACTAGAGGTTCCCCTGGGAGAGTGCTTGGGGTAGGCTACAGCTCACCAGGATCCAATTTGGATAAGGACAGAGGCCTCAATGTTTTTAATGAAATAAATACTATTGGGAATTGTGTGATTATGGGAGACTTTAACTTCCCAGATATAGATTGGAGAACAAGTGTCACTAATAATAGTAGGACCCAGATTTTCCTGGATGTGATAGCTGACATTTCTGTACTGAAGTTGCTGAACCAACAAGAGGGGCTTTTACATTTGGTGTTGGAAAGCAGTTAGGACCTCATTGAAGAACTGGTTGTAGAAGACAACCTTCGTTTGAATTATCATGAGCTAATTCAGTTTAAACTCAATGGGAGGATAAACAAAAATAGGTCTGCAACTAGGGTCCTTTAACAAAAGGGCTACCTTTAAAAAATTAAGGGAATTATTTAGGGAACTGGACTGGACAACTCAAGAATCTGAATGGTGGAGGAGGCCTGGAATTAATTTAAGTCAATGTTGCAAAAACTGTCTGAAGCCTGCATCCCAAAGGGAAAAACTTCATAGGGAAGGGTTGCAGACCAAGGTGGATGAACAAGGATCTCAAACAGGTGATTAAGAAAGCAGAAAGCCTACAAGGATTGCAAGAGGGATGGATCAGCAAGGAAAGCTACCTCTTGGAGGTCAGAAAGCGTAGAGATAAAATGAAAACTGCCAAAAGCCAAGCAGAGTTGGACCTTGCAAAGGGAATTAAAATGTTCTATAGCCATATAAATAAAAAGAAAACAAGGAAAGAAGTAGAACCACTAAGAACTGAGGATGGAGTGGAGATTAAAGATAATCTAGGCATGGCCCAACACCTAAACGAGTACTTTGCTTCAGTTTTTAATGAAGAACTATGGGGTAGTAGCACAGTGACTAATGGGAATGAGGATACAAGGATAGAAATTACCACATCTGAGGTGGAAGTCCAAACTTAAACAGCTTAAAAGGACTAAATCAGGGGGCCCCCATAATCTTCATCCAAGAATATTAAAGGAACTGTCACATGAAATTGCAAGTCCAATAGCAAGGATTTTTAATCTGTAAATTTAGGGGTCATACTCTATGACTGGAGAATTGCTAACATAGTTTTTATTTTTAAGAAAAGGAGGGAGGAGTGATTGGGGAAAACTACAAGCCTGTTAGGTTGACCTCAATTGTATGCAAGGTCTTGAACAAATTCTGAAAGAGAAAATTGTTAAGGACATGGAGGTTAACAGCAATTAGGATAAAATACAGCATGGTTTTACAAAAGGTAGTTTGTTCCAGACCAACCTGATCTTTGAGAAGATAACTGATTTTTTTTAGACAAAGGAAATGCAGTAGATCTAATCTACCTGGATTTCAATAAGGCATCTGATTCCCATTCACATGGGAAATTATTAAATTGGAAAAGATGGAGATTAATATGAAAATTGAAAGGTGGATAAGGAACTCAGTAAAGGGGTCATACTGAACGGTGAACTGTCAGGCTGGAGGGAAGTTACTAAGGGAGTTCCTCAGGGATCAGCCTTGGGACCATGCTTATTTTTATTACTGATCTTGGCACTAAATGGGGATGTGATAAAATCTGCAGATGACACACTACAGAGGACCAGAAAATTATACCAAAAGATCTGGATGAGCTTGTAAACTGGAGTAATAGAAAAGGAATTAAATTTAATAGTGCAAAGTCATGCATATAGGGGCTAACAAGAATTTTTGCTATAAGTTGGGGACGTATCAGTTGGAAATGATAGAGGAGGAGAAAGACCTAGGTGTATTTGTTGATCACAGGATGACTATGAGCTGCCAGTGTGATGTGGCTGTGAAAAAGGCTAATACAGTCCTAGGATACATTAGGCAAGATATTTCCAGTAGAGACGTGGAAGTGTTTGTACCATTATACAAGGCACTGGTGAGACTTCATCTGGAATACTGTGTGCAATTCTGGTCTCCCATGTTTAAGAGGGATGAATTCAAATTGGAACAGGTGCAGAGAAGGGCAACAAGGATGATCTGAGAAATGGAAAACCTACCTCTGGCTGTTTGGCCTAACCAAAAGAAGGTTGAGGGGAGATAGGATTGCCCCTCTGATGCATTTATAGAGAGCATTATTTAAGTTCAGTGCCAGTATGGACACAAAACAAATGGCTATAAACTGGCCATCAACAAGTTTAGGCTTCAAATTAGGTGAAAGATTCTAACCATCGGAGAAGTTCAGCCTTCCAAAGGGAACAGTAGGGGCCAGGGGCAGCTCAAGGCACCAGCAAAGCAAGCACCTCCTTGGAGCAGCCCATTTGCAGGGGCAACAGGGATCCAGCATGGGAGTTGACAACCAACAAGGGACTCTGGGAGCTGTAGTTCCTTGGTTAGCTCCATGCCTCTAGAGCCAGCCCTGGAGCAGAGAAAGTGGCCATGGGAATGCTGGGAAATGTAGTTCTATCAACTGGAAAGGAAGGAGGGGGACTTCATGCAGCAGCGTGCTGTGCATGGAGCGTTGCACTGTGGATGGTAGGGAACCATATTTTAACATTCAAAAAACAGGACACTCTATGGAGAGGAAGGGTAGCCCCACCCTGCCACCATCCACTCCCTCCGACTACCCCCCACAGAAACCCCACCTCATCCAACCCCCCACCCCCCCCAACGCCTGTCCCCTGATCACCCCCTTCTGGGACCCCTGCCCCTAACTGCCCCCCAAGACCCCACCCCCTATCTAAGCACCGCTGCTCCTTGTCCCCAACCGCCCCCTACCTGTCCCCTGACAAACCCCTAGGACTCCCATGCCTATCCAACTGCTGCCTGTCCCAACTGCCCCCCTGAACCTCTGACCCATCTAACCCCCCCTTCTCCTTTCCCCTGACTGCCCCCCCAAACCTCTGCCCATCCAACCGCTCCCTGTCCCTTGACTGCCCCCTTCAGCCCCTTCTCCAACCCTCCAGCCCCCTTACCATGCCACTCAGACCAGCATGTCTGGCTCTGCGCAGCACCAGATATGCTGCTGCATACATGCTGCCGTGCTCCCCTGCGGAGCCACAGCCCCCTCCCCCCCACACACACACCCAGCACCTGCCTTCTAGATTTGAACATCTCAAAATTCAGGAGTGCTCAAGCTCAGTTTGGGCAGCTGTTACTTCACTTCTCCCAAATCAAATATACTGATGCACTGTAACTTGCTGTAGAAAAAGTAAGATAAAATTGAGCAAGAAATGCTTCCCAGTGGTTATTAGGACTTGAATTGCTATTTTCAACAGTCATTGCCTTTTTGTTTGTTTGTTTAAAAGGAAGACAGTGATATTGCATTGGCAAATTCCCCATAGAAAGAAAGGGTGGAACAAAAGAATAATAAAGGCACCTCAACTTTTCCTCATTTATGGAGGACAGTTTTATAATATGCATCCAGATATCCTCCAATCACACAAGCTGAAAATTGGTCCACTTTACTGCAGCTCTGTAACCACATGGGAACCAATCCTGCCTGTGTTTTGTGCACATCCAAAATTCCTGCTGAATGACCTGCCCTGGGAGCGAGTTACCAGTGACCCAGAGCTGCAGCGGAAGGAGGGTGCAGGGTAGAGCCCAAGGCTGGGGCAGCAGGAGGTGTGTGAGGGGCTGCTGGTGGGGGGGAATGGGGAGCACTCAGGGCTGGGGGCAGCCACAAATTTTTTTGCTTGGGGCATCAAAAAAACAAGAGCTGGCCCTGGTGAGGGCAAAAAAAAACTTAACTGGGTTCAAGACTGAGCCTGCCTATTTTATGGAGAGGATAGTATGATGAGACTGACTACATGCCATTGTAGTCAATCTGTGACTGCTAGCACAGATATCTTCAACAGCCAGTGATGGAACACTAGCTGGGGAAGGCTCTGATTTACTATGGAGAATCCTCTCTCAGCTGTCTGGCTGGTGGGTCTTGTCCACATGCTCTGGGTCTAACCACTCACCATATTTGGGGAATTTTTGCCTGGGTCAGATTGGCACCTTCCTCTGCAGCATGGGGCCCTGGTCACTTGCAAGTTTAAACAAGGGTAAATGGTGGGTTCTTTGTAACTTGGAGTCTTTAAACCATGATTTGAGGGCTTCAATAACTCAGCAAGAGGTTATGAGTCTATTACAGAAGCAGGTAGGTGAGATTTTGTGGCCTGAAATGTGCAGGTCAGACTAGATGATCATGAAGGTCTCTTCTGACCTTAAAGTTTGAGAGCAGCTTTTAACCTCAGAGTATTCAAAATATGGAGCACGTGTTCTAAGATGGGTCACAAGTAATGCTGCTTCCTGAGGCCTGTATTCAATAAGTAAATAAAACCTACAGAAATTCCCTACCAAACTAGTGAGAATTTTAATTATAAAATTCAAACTCAGTACTTCACTGTAAGCAAGTTAAGGTTCCTGCACCAACCCTCATTTCCTGTCCTCCCCTCTAAACACCTTCCCTCACTGCTCTGTCCTTTTCTAATGCAACTCAGATACATACCCTCTACCAAAGTCTCACAAATCAGTACTATATAGAAGAGCCTCGATTTCAGTAAGGCATTTGATACGGTTCCACATGGGGAATTATTAAATTGGGAAAAAATAGGGATCAGTATAAAAATTCAAAGGTGGATAAGGAACTGGTTAAAGGGGAGACTACAACGTGTTGTACTGAAAGGTGAATTGTCAGGCTGGAAGGAGGTTACTAGTGGAGTTCCTCAGGGATCCGTTTTGGGACCAATCTTATTTAATCTTTTTATTACTGACCTTGGCACAAAAAGTGGGAATGTGCTAATGAAGTCTGCAGATGACACAAAGCTGGGAGGTATTGCTAACACAGAGAAGGACCGGGATATCCTACAGGAAGATCTGGATGACCTTGTAAACTGGAGTAATAGTAATAGGATGAAATTTAATAGTGAAAAGTGCAAGGTAATGCATTTAGGGAGTAATAAGAATTTTAGTTATAAATTGGCGACATATCAGTTGGAAGTAACAGAGGAGGAGAAGGACCTCAGAGTATCGGTTGATCACAGGATAACTATGAGCCACCAATGTGATATGGCTGTTAAAAAAGCTAATGTGGTTTTAGGATGCATCAGGCGAGGTATTTCCAGCAAAGATAAGGAGGTGTTAGTACCATTATACAAAGCACTGGTGAGACCTCATCTGGAATACTGTGTGCAGTCCTGGTCTCCCATGTTTAAGAAGGATGAATTCAAACTGGAATAGGTTTTCCATTCCTCGGATCATCCTAGTAGCCCTTTTCTGTACCTATCTTATGAAAGGAGACTCAAAGAGCTTGGCATGTTTAGCCTAACCAAAAGAAGGCTGAGGGGGGATATGATTGCTCTTTATAAATATATCAGAGGGATAAATATTAGGGAGGGAGAGTAATTATTTAAGCTTAGTACCAATGTGGACACAAGAACAAATGGATATAAACTGGACACTAGGAAGTTTAGACTTGAAATTAGATAAAGGTTTCTAACCATTAGAGGAATGAAATTCTGGAACAGCCTTCCCAGGGGAGTAGTGGGGGCAAAAGACATATCTGGCTTTAAGAGTAAGCTTGACAAGTTTATGGAGAGGATGGTATGATAGGATAGCCTAATTTTGGCAACTGATCTTTGATCAGCAGCAGGTAAGTATGCCCAGCGGTCTGTGATGGGATGTTAGATGGGGTGGAATCTGAGTTACTACAGAGACTTCTTTTCTGGGTGCTGGCTGGTGAGTCTTGCCCACATGCTCAGGGTTTAACTGATCACCATATTTGGGGTTGGGAGGGAATTTTCCTCCAGGGCAGATTGGCAGAAACCCTGGAGGTTTTTTGCCTTCCTCTGCAGCATGAGGCACGGGTCACTTGCTGGAGGATTCTCTGCAGCTTGAGGTCTTCAAACCACGATTTCAGGACTTCGATAACTCAGACATAGGTTAGGGGTTTGTTACAGGAGTGGGTGGGTGAGATTCTGTGGCCTGCATTGTGCAGGTCAGACTAGATGATCATAATGGTCCCTTCTGACCTTAAAGTCTATGAGCAAGACTCAGCCCTTCTACTCAACTACATTGTAGCTTCATTACTTTCAGCCAGGCCAACAGCCCTCCAGTAATCTGTGCAATTGCCTGCTAGTGATCACCGAGAACACCCTTTAGCTACAGCCATCAGATTAATTTTATAACCCCATCCTAGCAGACCTTATTAGCTTCATGCAAGGGGGGGCTGGGAGGACTCTCAATATGCACCTCCGCAGCACCATGCCATTGCTGTTCATGTATACAGAGTAGACTTGAATTTCATTGGACTATTTATGCGAGTAGCTCTTATGCAGAGACAGAAGGTGGGACTGAGACACGTGGCACAGAGCAAATCCTACTCTTGAATTTACTCACTGCCGAGCACGAAGGAGGGATCTTCCAAAAGCATCCACCCCAGGAGCAGAGTTAGGCCAGTGCCAGATACTTTTGAAACTCCCATCCTACTTCACTCTAGCAACCAACTCTCACCCTTACCTCTTACATTTTCTGAGAGTTTCCTTAATGCATGTTGTTTTCTTTGGGGGGGGGGGGAGGTTTAAGCAAAAGCTTCCTTAACAGGAACTCTGCCCAATCCATTAGTGGAGCTGGGAACCTCTGCAAACTTATTTGACAGCTTCAAAGTATGGCATTCTGCCTACCAACTTTGTGTGTAGAGGAGGGCAGGAAGTGTAGAATTCTAATTAAAAGGGGAGGAAAGCTTGGGTTTTGATCAGGCCTGTTTACATAGATCATTAAGAAGCAGAATTAAGCATTTTTCGAAGCATTCTTTTTATGAGGAAAAGAAATATTTGTTTTACAACAAAAAATAAGAGACCCGAGGCAAGTGGGTACAATCCTGCCCCTTGAAACTTTGTCCCGTACACTCTCTGCAGAGAGTGGAGAAGAGATACAAAAATAATACAAACTGAAAAGAGAACACTAAAATAAAAAGTCCCATAGAACGGGCTGGAGCCTTAGCACTCTTGAAAACTCCTGCTTTGGATCCATTAAGTGACGTCCCAGGCTTGGGGAGAGAGACAAACATCTGAGGCTGTAGGGCTCCTAAAATGAATGCTCCCCCCTGTTCTCCAAACTCCTTGGCGGAAGTGCTCTAATAAAACCCCCTTCTACTGGCCCAATGGGGGTGGATCTGGAGTGAGCGGCCACTACAACATTTACAGCCTTCAAGCCGCACCGCTAAAGGAAACAGTAAAGCAAAGCAATTGCTTTTGCCCTGGGCCTCCAGGGTTTGGTACACATGCCATGATGGCTATTAAACCCAACTCAGAACCTTAGTCTAGGAGGCTTTAAGAAAGTGGAATGGGAGGTGGCACTTTAAGTGCCAATTCTTACCTGTCAACCTCTCCTAACATCTGGAATTCACTAGCTTTCCTCCCCCAGCAACAGACATAAGCAAGGCAGCTCCCAGCATCAGCACTGGGCAGGTTTCACTCCATGCATCACATTCTGGTATGGTGAAAAATTCAAAAGAAATAACTGAGGATGTAGCAGCCCCATTGTGGCAGGAAGGGGCCAGCTCAGCTCCCCTCCCCTCCCCCCCCAAAACCCCCCTCCAAAAAACTGGTTACTCCAAGAGCCTCTGAGGTGGGAGGAGGTCCTCTTTTTCCCTTTCTAGGAGTTTCACCTTCTCTTGTTCTTCGGGGGTGGGGTGGAAAGGGGAGAAAGGTTTAAAAGAAAGTGAGATGCATTTGAGGAAGGGAAGAAAAAAGTTTCAAGGCCCCAGGTAGGAGTTTTCCTCCCCCTTGTAGCACCGTTTAAGAGACCAAGAGACAGGCGTCCGAGTGACAGTTTCACTCCTTTAAAAAACTTCCCTTCTCATTCTTTTCTTTGTTATGCAAGATCATAGGAAATGGTCCCATTCCCCCAACCATGCACTCCCGAGGCAGGCGGTTCCACTGGGGTTGGGGGAAAGGGAGACCTCTGGCGCCAAGACCATTAGGTTTCCTTGAGGATGTTGATCTTGGCGCAGATCTTGAGGGCAGGTCCCAGCTTGATGTTCATGGCGCTCATGAGGTGCTCCTCCTTAAGCAGCAGCAGGGCCTGGCCATCAATCTCCTGTGAGCGGAACTCCTCTGCAATCTCTTGGCAGCCTGCCAGGGGAACCAAGAGAGAAGGCCAAGTGAGACAGGTCTCTGACCCACACACTCCCACTCCATTCAAAATGGGCTCCTACTTCCAGTCTCCCAGGCCATCCTGATGGGGAGGGGGACATGTTTTTAAGAATCTGCCCCACTCATCTGCCCTGGCCTCTGCTCTCCTGGCAGGCTGGGGAGTACAAAGGGTTTGGCTGTACTGCCTGCCCTACCTCAGAGTCTGCTTCAATCAGAAGCCCCAAGAGTGAAGCAAGGAGAATGACAAGAGGGTTACCCAGCTCCTCACATCCCAAGCTCCATGCTGGGCACCCTGCATCCCTGGCTGTCAGACACACTGTTAGCCCTTTGTGCTCTATTGCAGGGATGGCCAACCTGTGGCTCCGGAGCCACATGTGGCTCTTCAGAAGTTAATATGTGGCTCCTTGTATAGGCATCGACTCCGGGGCTGGAGCTACGGGCACCAACTTTCCAATGTGCTGGTGGGTGCTCACTGCTCAACCCCTGGCACTGCCACAGGCCCTGCTCCCACTCCACCCCTTCCCTCACCCTCCCCTGAGCCTGCTGTACCCTCGCTCTTCCCCCGCCTGCCCCAGAGCCTCTTGCAAGCCCCGAAACAGCTGATCGGGAGGGATGGGGAGGTGCTGATCAGTGGGGCTACCTGGTGGGTGGGAGGCTCTGGGAGTGGGGTCGGGGAGCTGATGGGGGGCTGCTGACATATTACAGTGGCTCTTTGGCAATGTACATTGGTAAATTCTGGCTTCTTCTAAGGCTCAGGTTGGCCAGCCCTGCTCTACTGGGTCACACATGTAGGGAAGGGGATAGGACAGGGCAAAGAGCTTGGCCTCACCTTGCAGGGAGGCAATGAACTCATACACCTCCTCTACACTCCAGCGGCTAGGATTGCTGGACAGGAAGTCTGGGTTGATGCCATGTAGGTCTGGAGTAGGTGGGGCCATGTTGGAGTTGGTCAGGTCTCGCTCTCCATGACTGGCCCTCATTGACAAGGGCCCTGGGGACGTGGGGGACAGAGCCTCATCATAGCTAGAGTTGTCGGAGCCTCGACTGGAATCTTCCTGACCCTACAGGTATCAGGCACCAGTGAAGTGGGGGAGGAGAAAAAGGAAGACGGTTAAAAGAAATTCATTAACATCAAGAGAAGCCTGGAGAAATCTGAGAAACTGGACAAAATGAGTAGCCCCAGCAGGTCTTGGTAGCAGTTTCTTTCCTACAGTGCATTCTCCACATGCTGTGTAAGCAGGGAGAACATCCCAATGCAGCCACCTTTGGGGTGAAATGCAACAACTGTTCAAACAGGTAGTGCCTCACATTACACCATTGTCATGGGAGAGAAATACTCAAATTCTGAGGAGGGAGTGACAGAGAGGCAGAATGAAGTTAGGCCAGAACATCCATTCTTGGCCAAAGTGCCATCAGATCTTGGCTTAAGCCCCACAAGTGGCCAGGACATTGGATTTAGTCCCAACCAAAGGAGCACATCCAGGGCCTGAGGGGCCAGCACTTCCAGCAGCAGAGACAGAGACAACTATAGTACTGTGATGGGGACTGAGTGTGTCCAGGGTACAAAAGACAACAGCTCCAGTAAGGTAATGCTCCATCATGCCAGGCTCGAGGTCTGGCAGGACAAGGGCAAATGGGTCTGTGAACTCACCCGATGGCGCTTGCCCTGGATCTTGGCTCGTGCAATCTCAGAGCTGCTGCGGCGTGGTCCACGCCGACGCACACGGGCATAGTTAGCTTCCTGGAACTCCTTCATCTTCTTCCTCTGCAGCCGAAACTGATGGCTGCAGCTCACATTGTACCTGAGACAAAGAGAAGCAGACGAGCAGTGAGGAAACAGTTCTGCTCATCTCCTACTCTGTCCCCTGGATGGGCACAGAAGGTGGCTAATTCCTCTTTGCCATTGGGTTCCAAGGCTAGTTCCCCCTCTTCCAGCCCTCCTCCTGAAAGCAAGCAGTGCTGACCTTTGGCACAAGCAACATTTTCAGACCACAGCATCTTGCACTAACTCAGTAGCTGATGGACCAACCAGACCCCTCCCTCCAGATGGAGAAAGCAAGATGTGCTGAGTCGTGTCCTATCAGGAGGCAGCAACTCCTGGCGTGATTTTCCCACATTACCCTCCCCTCACTGCCCACAAAACACACACATTCCAGATCTGGGCATTCCGGGCCCCACAGGGCTAACACAAGCCAGTAGAGAGCTATTAACAGGTCTTTGCTAACTAGCTGTGGACTTGACCATTGCTGGGGGTTGAAGAACAATTCCCTCACCCCACTTCCTGAGGGAGTCGAGCACTTTAGGTGCAACACCCTGATCCACCTCCCCAAAGGAATAATGGTGAACGGATGCTCAGCAGTGATTACTCAAGTTATAGGTCCAATCCAGCAGGCTCTCTGCACACAGAACTCTCAACTTGGCCAATGTAGTTCTTGCATGGAGGGCTAGAAGGAGTGAGCACTGTAACTTGGGGAAGGGAACATACCCAGCTGTGGGGGAAGTACAGTCAGAGAGGAGAGGGATAAAGCCTGGAGTTACCTTTTAGCACAGGTCATGGAGCAAAACCTCTTGGAGCCCCGGAACTGATTGGCTGGGGCATATTTCCCACAGTACTCGCACTTCAGCAGGTTTGTCTTCTTGTCCAGCTCTAGAGCGAGATCCTTTGTTACAACCAAAGAAAATCACACAGACCCACACCCCCAATTACCACCAGGAACCACAGAGTCACTGAGCAATCTCAGCTATTTCTCTTGGGACAGTCTATTGAGCTATTAGGCTGTGGAAGAGCCTCCTTGAGGGATGGGATGGAAATCCCACTGATTAAGATATTGAGGATAAGGATTGGACAAAGACAAGCAAACAGAGTGGTTCATTCCTCTCCTAATGCCTCAGAGTCTCCCCTCTTGTCAAGAACAGACACCCCTATCCTCCACACAAAGGCAGGAATCACCTTCACCCCTCCCTATTGGCTCTGCACTGCATTGGAACCTCCAGGCTTCAAACAGAGAGGATCCAGACTGCCCATGTTAGTGCTGAGCAGGGATCTCTAGTTAGTGTGCAAGGATTCTTCTCTCTCTCCTTCCCTCCCTCAAAACCCAAGAAATGAAGATTCCCAAGTTTGAGTATCATGCTCCTAAGTCCCTCGAGAAAGGAGAGAGCAGCACCTACCACCAACTGTGAAGTACAGGAAGAGGAAACAAGAGAAGGCCAAAAAGTTATTTTCCTGACACAAGCTAGGCTCCCTGGAGCTGGGACTCACCCAGGCTTGCACTATCCCCTCCTGGGGAGTTGCTGGACTGGTTCTCACTCTGCCCGGAGGGAGCCCCTCCCTGGAGCAGCTTTTCAGATTCTTTCAGCAGTTGAGAGCAGCCAACCTGCAAAGGGAGGAGAAGGGAACTGACAGTCAGGGAGTGAGCCTCCTTGCCCCCAGCAGGGATCCCAGCCCCAATCCTTTTCAAGAGCTCACTGAGAAGGGGAGACCTTGAACCACACAGTGGTCATTCCTTCCTGACCTATCCAGCTGGTGCCCAGTGCTTGCTAAGAAGCCAATCATACTGATTATTTGTATCCTGGCAGCATCACTGTAGATGCTCTTGATCTTTAATCTTGCTAAGCCACTCACCTTGAATATCCTGACCTCTCAAGGTCCCTTCCAGTCCTATGATTCTATGATCCTGCAGCAGCGAGTTCCAAAGGGCAGTGACACACCACATGAAGCAGTATTTCCCCTTATCTGGTTTAAATTTACAGCACTTTACCAGCAGCAGTGCCCCCTTTTCCCTGTATTATGAGTTAGCATAAAGAGAAGACTGCTCTGACATTCCCTGCCCCATTTGTTGTGTCAAAGACCTTTGGAGAAATCGACCAGCCCATCTTTGCCTTCCATCCTCCCACCTATCAACTCGCCTTTCATCCCTCTGCCGCCTTCCCTGGTAATTACAGCACAGATCCCTCCCTTCCCCTCTTCTGTCACTACACCTGGGGGGCAGGGGAGAGAGAGGTGGGGAAAGAAACAACTTCTCCAGTGATGGAAGAATACCAGCCCCACAAAAAGCAGCTTCTCCGACTCCTTTTCCTGGGAATCCCAGTTCTTACCGGGAATGGCTCTGCCCCTTCCTGGATGACAAATCCCTCGATGATGTGCGTGAGGATCTGGGGCTTGACGATGGCCTGTGGGGGTTTAGAGTCTCCAGTCTGTCGCGACACCATCGCCAGGGTAGGGGCAGGGGAAGATGTGGTGGTGACGGAAGCTGTTTCACTTGTGGGGGCATTTGGAGTTGTGCTGGGGACAGGTTCAGATTTCTCTGGAAGAATAAACGCACATAAGGAAGATAGGATTCACCACAACGGATCAGACCACTGGCCCATCTAGTCCATCCTGCCAGCTATACTATACCAGCCCACACCTTTGGCCCATCCAGTCCACCATGCCACTTCACATCACTGGCCCATCTAGCCTGGTGTCCTGTCCATCACCGTGTCCCTCTGCTTTATAACATCAGGCCACAGACCAAGAGCAATCAGAGTCTCTCTCTACCCACTCACCTCCAAAGCCACTCTTTTCCTCCATGGTTTTCGGGCTCTCTGCCACAGGAGAGGACTTGCCAGGCAGGAGTGTAGTGGCACTGGGCGACTCTTCCTTCTCCTCCTCTGATTCTGCTTTGCGCTTCACTGCCAAGGTCTGGGGCTTACCCTATGCAGGAGGAACAGGAACGTGTAAGGGGAGAGATGGAACGCAAAGTGCAGGGAAAAGCAGAACACATACCAAAGGTCTGAAGGGAAACAGCTAGCACCTCCTCAACCCTCCAGCTCCAGCCTGGTTCCTTCCCATGGTCAACCCCTCATGCTCCCCATCACCACAGACCTAGGCTGCCATGCATTCCTATTAGGGAACAATGTCACAACACTGACATCTGCATTGCCACCATCACCATCTTGGTGCTCTACATCTCTCCCTCCTATGTCAACCACACTGATTTAGCAGCACCATGACACAGGACTCACAAAATCCGTTTGTGGTGATGGGCCCTGTGAGAAGGAGGTGGAATGGCAGCCATCTGCCAGTTTCCAGATAGGTTGGTCACTGGCCAGAGTCTGCTCCCAGGGATTGATATGGTGGTGGGAACTGTCTTGGATGGGAACAGAGGGCTGCAGAATCTGGGAGCTGTCACAGAAGCTCACTGTCTTGACAGCAGAGTTTAGAAACAATGGGGCCCAATTCCACCTTTAGCTACCCTGGTGAAACCCAGAGAAAATCAACGGGGCCACAGTAGGGTGCACAGCAAGGTCCCCAAATGAAGTCCTTGCGAACACTGAGATAGGGACCCATGCAGCCTTATGAAGATAGTGAAAGCTACCCCCACTGCTTTCTTTGAGGGCCACTGGAAAATGGGAAGTCCCCTGTCACCAGGAGATCCTCAAAGGCCTACAGCTGGCCTGATGTGAGGCTGATATAACACACCAAAGGGTCTCTGACCTGGAGAGGCCCACATCTAGTGGAAATAGGAGAGCTCAGTCTGTGTGGCCCATTCTGCCCCTGGTCTCTCTGCCAAGACTGACAACAAGGAGGCCAGTTAATGCTATCTGCCCATTTTGGGGAGGAGTAAGCTCCAGCTCGTTTCATGAAGGCCACTAAATGACCATATCCGAGAGAGAATGACTTTTTGTCACTAACTCCTTGGCTGGATTAGAATCAGTGCCCTAGAGTGGAAAGGCTTCATACCTCATTCCCCATCTCATCTCACTAGCATGGAGCCAGATTGAAACTCGTGCCCTAGAAGTGAATGTAAAGAACCCCCGTCCTATTCCGCTTCCCACTGGCATCACTTACGGGTAATTGGACAGGCTGCATGTAGAATGCTGCTGGCACCTGAGCCATGACTGGGGATGAGGCCGTGCTCTTCACCACATGGGCCGTGCCTTGAACTTGTGCCAAGTTGACTCCAGTAGTGAGTGGAGGGGCTTCCTGGGGGGAAGCTGTGGCAGGAGCTTGGGATGATGGGGAAGTGGCACGGGCTTGGGAGATGGGCTGGACCACTGCCGGCATGCCCCGGGGAGCTGACGCTGTAGGGGTAATCTGAGCCAAGCCCAGTGCCTGGGCTTGGGCTGAGCCCTGCTGCCGGCTCCCCACCACCTGCACTGGGATGTGTGGTGGGGGCTGCTGTGCTGCTGACACTTTGGCAGCCCCAAGCTGCGGTGGTTTGATGGGGGCTGAAGGTGGCTTGGACTGAATGGGAACAGGTGACTTGGTGGCTGTCTGGCAGGGGCTGTCTGGCTGAAGCTGTATGGGCTGAGGCTGTGACTGCAGCATGGGTTGGACTACAAGGGTCTGAGCCTGCTGCTGATTTTGTGGAGGGGAAGGCTGCTGCTGGGGAGGCGGAGCTTGCTGCTGCTGCTGGGTCAGAGGTGAAGCTTGCTGTTGCTGTTGCTGAGCCAGCTGGAGGTGGGTGGCGGTGTGTAGGAGCTGGGACTGGCGGTGCTGGAATTGCTGCTGGTGATGAATGGCAATTTGTTGCTGGATCACCACCTGCTTCTGCAGGTGAATCTGCTGCTGCTGCTGGATCAGTGAGTGGGGCTGGATCTGTGTGTACGTGGCTAGAGACAAAAGAAGGGGAGAAGAAAAGGAGAGTGCACAGCATTAATAACAAGGGAGCAGCAGGAGAGGAAGGTAGTGGGAAATGTGGGATACAGACCCTTTCACCTCAAGGGCACTGGTTCCAACCCATCTCTCTACAAGCGACCACCGCAACTAGCCCCACTTCTGGTAGTTTCATCAGAGAAGCCAAGGACTAAAGAGGCTGAGACAGACTTCCCCCCTCAGTCCTGCTAGGGACAGACCTCCTTGGAGGGAGCATGCTGGAGGGGAGGTATGTGTGGGAAGCTCTCACTGCTGGGCTTTCAGGGGTCAGCCCTTGTGACAGAGCTGAGTTAGGGAGCTAAACAGCAACTGCAAGGGGGAAAAAGGAGGAAGCAGATGTAAAGGCTGGATCATCACTTACCTGAACTGATCAAGGTCTGGCTGGGCGCTGGCGTAGCAGTCCTGGTCAGGTTCATGCCAACAGTTTGCTGCCCACCATCTGCTTCAGCCTTCTTTGTTGCCGCTGCATTCTCTGTCTCTGTTTGGCTTCCCTGGCTTACTGTCACTGCCTGGGCAGCTGCTACTGGTAATGGCTGCACCACCCCAGTGCCTTTCCTCTGGCAGCTGCCCCCAGGGCCAGACGAGGCTGCCTGGCCCACCCCTGTGGTGGCCTGACTCCCAGCACCTGCCACCACACCCCCAGAGACACCATTACTGCCTGTTGCCCCTTGGCTCAGATTCAGGGACTGGGCTGTGTTGCCAGAAGAGGCCTGAGCCACTGCCAAAGTCTGGCTGGCACTTGTGGCCTGTGGTAGGCCCGAAGTCTGGGAGTTTCCTGGAAGGGCTGCTTTCTGAGCAGAGCTCTGGAGCTGGGCATTAGCAACTGAGGTCTGCTGGCTCCTCACAGCCAAGTTCTGCACCTAGAAACACACACATACAAAACAACCCATTTGTTTAGATTACAATGATGCACATGTATTTCCCTGTAGTTTGACAGAGAGAGGCAGGGAGCCTGGAAACACCATAAAAGGTCCATTCTGGCTCCACTGGCAAAGTCGGTCAGTCAGTCCATAGGCTCTAGCCTCTTGCACTGGGATTTGGCTCATACTTCAGAGCAATACTGAATGTGCTGCACTATTAGAGGGGTAATCTCTTCACAGGTGACATTAACTTGAATTCCCTTCTGCCCCAGCTCTGGAGGAAGTTAAAGATTTCATGGCACTTTCTGAACAGAACTTGAAAATAGCACCACTCTCTCACAATAGCAGGTTCTAACAGCACAGACTGCATGAGCGGCATGGGACGGACTCTGTATGTGTCCTCCCAACCTCCGAGCTGTTGGGATCCACATCAGCTTTGTCTATAGCACCTTGGGATCCCCTTTCCAGCTCAGTAAAACTCTTTTTATTTTTGGGCTGCCTATCTCCTTTCCCTGGGCACAGGGCACCCCACCCGAAAGGCCCAAATCTCCTCTCATTGCCTGCAGCCCACTCTGAGCTGTCCAGTTCTCTTTGCACTTTGGTGCTGCCATCTTTTGTGCTCACTCCCCCACCAATTGCAATGTTACCTGCAAGTGTGATCATGGTTGGCTTTAACCAAAGAAACAGCAGATAAGACAGATGTGAAGCAGCTGCAGTGGGGCAGGAGCTCAAGTGATCAAAAAAAGCCTCTGGAAATACCAAGAATGGTCGGGATGGGGCAAAACAACTGATGGGGAGCATTCGTGCTCCTTGACCTGAAGGAAATCTTTCAAAGGCAAGCCCAGTCTCTGTGGCCCAGTCACTCCTTGGCCTCTTTACAGTGGGCAGAGAACAGGACCAAACAGTACTAATACTGGCAAAGGCTCTTTCTTGTGGAGCACCTGCCTCACTAGGAACTGGACTATGAACCCACCAATTTGTTTCACTCGAGGTAACCAAACAATCAATCATGAAGATAGAAGTGACTCAACTAGTGGGTCACCCAGAAGATTAGGCAGGAAATGAATCTGGTCTCTGGAAGTGAAAAGTCAGCACAATAACATACAGAAGAGAGAACGGAACCAGAAGAGAGAACGGAACCTGCAGCACCCACTGTCCACAGTGGGCCCAAGGATACAGAAAGGCAGGCAGAGTTAGCCTTCTACAAAGGGAGAGCTTTAACTGGAGACAGAGATCCGGAGTGGGGTGAGTGTGCATGTGTGGGAAGGGTTGGGAGTGCGAACCCCAGGAGGGGGGCATCACTGACCTGGTCTGTGTCTGTGTGGACCCCAGGAGACTGAGCAGGTGGCACCTCCTGCTGGACAGCGGCCACGGCCCCGTTAGGCATCAGGATGAGCTGGGAAGTAAGAGGCACATTGCGGCCCAAGGTCCGGTTCACCTGCAACAGGTTCCCCAGCTGCGGCTGTGGGATGGGTTGGGTGATGTGGAGGAGGAAGGAGTGGAGGAGAGAGAAAGAAAGAAAGAAAGCGAACCACAAGCAAACAGATTACAAAGCAACACTGGGCTGGCGTGTCACACACTGCAAAATCACCCACCCTCCCCCAGCCCTGTGATCCAGACTGCAGCCCTTGGGACCTGGAAATCAGAAACTGCTTCCTTATGGAGCTCTCTTCCATCACACACAGGGCTGGACTGATTACCAAAGGGCGATCCAGGACTTGCTAAGAGACCAGAATTTCATTTTCACATGTATGTCTAGGACTGACTGAGGCAGGTATCTATTTGAGATGTACATCCAAGACCAGAAGTGGTTGAAAAGAACGGAATTATAACCCGAGTCCAACACTGGTTGAGAGGAGGGAGAATTATTTTTCAGATCTGTAACTGAACCCCAGAGTCCCTAAGAAGGGGGTTTAATATTTGATGGATAGCCTCGCCCAAGACTGGTTTAGAGGACATTTTTTCAGACCTGTCTCTGCATCCAGAATTGAAAGAGGCAGATATTAATTCTGAATTATGAACCTGAGCCAGGCAGTGGTTGAAGAGATTAATTTGTCAAATATTTGTTCCAGAACGGTAGAGAGGAAGAAATGTATTTTTGTGATCTATACATCTGAACCTGTAATTTGCTGAGAAGAGGGGATTTATGTTTCACATATGTACCCTACTCTAATGAGAAGTGCCATGGGATCTTCAACATCCATGCAAAGTACAGACAGCCTAGTTCCTAAAGATCTCACCCACCTGCTCCCCCTACACAGCAGAGCATACTGAACTCAGTACATCTGCTTTGGAACGCCGAGCCAACTCTGCTCAGAATCAAACCTGTGGTGGTTCCAGAAACTAGGGCCTTTCAACCTGAAGCTTAAAATATATCAACCCATTCCCTGTCCTGCTGTATCGGAGCCTGAGACTGGGTCCAGAGTCAGGGATTTATTCTGGTGGCCGTATGACAGAACTGGACTCAGTGAAAGGCAGGTGGGGGCATGTTGTGTGCATATGTCTCTTACCCGGAGATACATCTGGGCCTGTGATTGATTGAGAGGCGGTGAGGTGGTGTTCCCCAGGAGCACAGACTGGGTAAGCGTGGTGGCGCTGGGGGAGCTCACACTCTGTGAGCGGCTGATTAGCTGGGCGGCCGATGTAGTGGCCAGATTGATCTTAAAACAGAGAAAAGCCCCAAATCACACAGGGAGAGATGGGGATAAAAGAGATGAGGCCCAGGCCCCTTCCCTCCCCCCCCCCCCCAGCCCCCACACACACCAGCAGAAACTGGCATTTTAAGGTCTAGCCTTTCCCTGTTTCCAAAAACCAGAACTAGACAGATCAGGGAGAGGATGACAGAGATTGACTTTCGGCACCATTATCCCCTCCCTTTCCAGCAGCACTATCTTGGGTGGGGCAAGCAATTGTTTCTGGACCCCATCGCAGCATAGCCTCAGCAGCTCACGGTAGGAGCCCTTGTTCCAAGAGGATCTGGAATCCTAAGCCAGCCACAGAGTTGACACTAACCCATTTACACAATGCACATCATCCAGTTACCATCAAACTCTCATAATGATGGACACAAAGACTACTACTAATAGGATCTAAAGCCTAATGAAGGAATGGGGGCCTTTCTCCAGACACTGCCAGCCTCTGACTAGTTTCCCCCAGCCTTCGGCTGGCCACCCCATTTCTCTCTTTCCCCCTCTAATTAACCCTGATTCTTCAATCCCACACAAGTTTCTGACCTCCTCCCAAACAGCACTCTACCTCTCCCCAACAGGACACTCATCCACCTGCCTGCTACTCATCGCTCCTCTTCTTCTCTCCACCCACGAGGCATGATCCCTTCCTCACCCCAACAGACAGTATCTCCATTCTCCCAATCACAAGAGATTTTTTTTTTAACCTTTCCAGCTGTGAATCTCTCTGCTACCAAGGGGCGCATCCTTCTCCCGATTCTCTAACCCCCACACGATGAGTGCCCTCTACCCGCTTACTGCTGACAGTTTCCTGTGGCTTCCTGGCATCCCCAGTGGCTGTGTGCTGCTGGCTGCCTGAGTTCTGAAGGGAAGAGAGGATGCATGTTGGGAAGAGGGAAGTTACTTACTGAGGCCTGAGTGGTGGTGGTCTGTTGCGGGTTGCTGGTGTTGGGGGAACTTGCCTGCCTGCTGGCTGCAATTGTAGCCTGTAAGAAAGGGATAGAAGGAGAGAATGATCGACTGGAATGAACCTTTTAATCCAATTCTAACATTTAGCCAAAAAAGAATTCCCAGTCCCAACACTTACAATCTAAGTATCAGCAGATTCTTTCCTTCTGTACTATGACAACTCCTTCCTCAACCCCAGAGATCTGGAGCTCCACATACCGCAACCTGAACTTTGCCTCCTCAACCCACTCTTCTGACCGCACCCCCTTATTTTCCCCACCAGCATTAGCTGTGGATGTTTGGTGTCATAGTTCAGCATGTTGCAGGTGGGGAGGCTGGCTTTTATGGAGGGCAGAGTTCAGGTTGTGGTGTGTGGGTTCTGTGGTGTATGGCAATTGTGATGCTGGTAAATTGTGTATCTGAGAATGGAGGAAAAGAGGGAATGTACTGTTAGGTGACTGCACTTCTCATTTCTTTACCTTTGTGGTTTTGGGTTGAATGTGTTTTGTGGACAGCAACCTTAACTGTTGCAGAACTAAGATTTGTGCGTATCCATTTCCTAGATACTCCTCTCCACTATGTAGAGGGGAGGGAGCAGGGATTCCTGTAGGTGTGCCACAATTGAGGAAGAATTTATCTGCCAGTAAGTGCAACAGTCTGTCAGCCACCACACACAAAATCATCTGCAACGTAGGACCAATCTGACAGAAAGATGTAGCTGCCAATGGAGAACATTGTGTGCCAACAACAAAACAAATAAGTCTCCATTAAAAAAAGAATGTATTCTCTGTTGCACCAGATCTTCTCAAGATATATCTGACTACTAACCTGTGTGTAGACAGACAGTGGTTTTTAAAAAGGTATCAGTCATCAGAAAAGTTGGACTGTTATGGACTAATATTAGCCAGAGACAGATTACTAACACTTCCTATTAACAATGTTTGAAAAGAAACCAAGCAAAAATTACAGATAAAATACAATAGGGCAGAAAACCTAACTCTGAAATGTCACACTGGAAGGGCTACCTATATGCTCAGAAAAAAACAGCAAGTCTCTGCCCATTCTGAGTCCATTTCAGAATGTACCTGCACCCACTGTCTCCATAATAATCTATTTATTATTTAAAGGGGATGAGGGGCTGGTGAGGTGACTCCCAGCAATGTGTTCCCAATGGAGACCTGGAGGACCTATCCAAGCTCTCTTCTTTACTTGAAAGTTAATTCCATCTCTCCCCAAAGCCCCGCTTATAAACATTTGTATTACTGTAATGCCTAGATGCTGTAGTCATGGAGGAGGATCCCAGCATGCTAGGTGTTGTACAAATAGAATAAAAAGACAGCCCCAGCTCCCAAAGGTTTACTATCTAAGTATCAGCAAATTCCTTCCTTCTGTCCCGTGACAACTCACCTGCTGGACAGCTGCCAGACTGTGGAGCTGAGCACTGTTGAGCTGCTGCTGGAGCATGAACTGATGGAAGTACTGGGCTGCATTGGGTTGTCTTTGCAGTGCCTGAAGGGCCTGGAGAAAGAGAGAAAAAACTCTGAAAAAAACAGACACCACCACACACAATGTGGCCATGGGTGCAGTCAGAGAGACACAGAAGGATCTAAGGAACTGTCAAAAGGGACAAAAGATCATCCAAAGATCTCAGGATATACTGGGGCCATCAGCCACAGGATTTGCTCTGTGAGCAGGATGCAGGATACCAGAGTAGGTGGATCAGTAGCCTGAGCTGGTACAGCCTAAAGGGAATACATGATTCAGTGGACTACAGATGTACTCCAGTTCATATACTACATCTAACAAACTCCAGGAAGATGGAGGTTTGCATACTAGATTAGGTTGACCAGTGCTCTGACCCAGTGCTGGCAGAATACCAGACATGAAAGGCCAATGGCTGTTCTAGTGCAACCAAAGGAGCTGGGACACCGAACTAAATGAACCAATGGCCTTCTCCGAGATTAGAGCTGTGCAGTAATGTGATTCAATAGAATAAGAGGCTGCACGCTGTACTAAAAATGAAACAAAGGCTGCTCCAGTAAAAGTGGAAGCAGGATACTGGACTACATGGATTAAATGTCTGGCCAGACTTGGCCACCCTTATCTGCCTAAGCCTGAAACACGCCAACCCTCTGATCCCATTCCCAGCCCAGGTGAATGGGCATACAAAGAAAGTGAGGGATGCAGAAGACCCTTCTCCCTGCACCCTCTTGTTCACCCACTGAACCCAGAACACAGTTAGCTCCTCACCTGCACTGCCTGTCGCTCATACAGAGACATCTGAGATATCTGAGGGCGAGTGCTTCCTCCAGAGCCTGAACTCCCATTGGTGGAGTTGGAGTTCTGCTCGCTTTCAGTCTCCATGGTGACAGGTCCCAGGGATCTCAAACAGTGGAGACTGATTCAAGACCTAAATCAAGAGAATTGGAAACCAAGTCACACTAATAAAAGAACCAAAACTAGGATTTCATTGTATCATGGATATCCTTTTAACTTGAATATGCCAGTCTTGAGTTCCCCACACAGTTCTACTAGTGCCCCTCAGTCCTGTCCTTCAGTCCCCAGCTGTTCCAGTGCTGATACCCCACATAGCTCTGCTTACACTCCTCAATCCTGCCCAGTAGCACTGAGAGAAAAGAGTCTCAATTCACACAGCGGTTAGGCCCACAGTTCCATTTTAACATAACTGTCATTTATTATCGCAATTAGTTTAAGTGAAATGAACAAATTTCCACAATTTATGGCCATGCTGCTGCTGTAATAGGTAGTTACACAGCAAGCTCTGAACTCCTACAAAGACAGGAAAATACCAGTTGTATATTATTCAAACAGTTATTCAGTTACTTGACCTCTTCATCTCCATTCAAACATCCGTGAACTGAGGAAAAGAATATTGTGCTCCTAGTCACTTGTCTTACCCTCCCAGCTGATTCTTCTTCCCAGTTCCATTGTCCCACTGCAAAACACCCAAATACAACCCCTCACTTCTTGACTTGGTCCCCCACTCAGGTTGGCTCTTCCCTCCTGCTCACAGACATGCACTTCTGGCTGGGCTGTAACCCCTGATGGTTTCTGACTTAACTGTTACATCGGGACTTGCCAGTGGGGGTGAAAAGTTGTGTGGAGAATGCACAGCTAGAGGAATCAGGTCAGGAACATGGAGAGGTGAGGGATTACCAGCAGGAAGTTAAATGGGTCACATGGAGAATGCATATCAGAGGGATCAGAAAAGGTTTCTAAGGGCAGTCTTGTGAGGGGCAGAGAGATTTTCCAATAGTAGAAAGATAGGTCAGGTTAATATAGGGAACTGGAGAAATTGGAGAGGGTTTCCATCAACAGGGAGGCAGATGAAATGGAAAGCCCTCATCCAGGGGATCAGGAAGGGTTTCTGACAAAAGGGGAAGATGTGCCTGAGTGATCATACAGGGCTTCTAGGAGCAGGAGATATGGGTTGACTGGGTAATGGGAGGAGATTTTGTGATGGGGGCTCTGCATGTCTGAAGGAAACCAGAAAGGCTGAGGAATTATGCCAGTCCTGAACCATCTCCCCACACCTTCCTAGTCTGTGATCTAGTGCCCCTGCCCATCCAAAGTGTATACTCACAGGGTATTACCTATCAGAATACATGCAGCAGTCACTTAAGATCCATCCAGGGAGGATACAAAAATTGATGATTTTTAAACATTTTAAGTAAATACATTTTCTTTAAAAAAATAAACCTATTTAAAATTAAATCTGAAATTATGACAATTTATGTTAAGGCCTAAACATACTACAATAAATTAAATATTATTTTTAATGTATTTAAATTGTAAGTAGTACACATTTGCTGATGAAGTTTTAAAGTCTAACCACTATAACTGGTGGAAGTCACTGGTTGAACACCTGGAACAAGAGTTTGTTAACGGTAAACCAGATTTTGACAGCAGTAGCCTTTTCTGCAGGTACAGAGAGAATATTTTCTTCCTTTCAGTTTATTCATGAGAACATAAGAATGGCCATACTGCATCAGATCGATGGTCTATTCAGAGCAATAGCCTGTTTTCTGATAGTGGCCAGTACCTCATGCTTCAAGTGAGTGAACAGAACAGGGCAATTTATCAAATGATCCATTCCATTGACGGTTTTTGTTAGTTAGATAACTATTGCTAATAAACATTGATGGTTTTTGTTAGTTAGCTAAAACAATTTTAAAATGCTGATTTTGCGTGTTTTAATTGAATTTCAATTTCCATCTAAAAAGAGCTTGACAAATTATGAGTAAAAAAAATAAACTAATAAATACATGCACCATTCATGATTGTCTAATAATAATAAACGGTAAAAATTAAGAATCTGAATAAGTGTATTTTAAGCTATAAATTAGCTTAAATAAATGTGTCTAGATATAGTCTCCTCCTGGTTAACGAAGTGTAGCAAACTAAGTGTAAAGGCTATATTTAACTGAAAAAAATCAACATATTTTAATGGTTACCAACCAATGAGAATCAACCTTTCTTTAGGAAAATAATTAGAAAGTACAATTTCAAAACAAAATTAAAAATCAATTATTTAAATTAAAGTTTCCAGCTTGCTGATTTAAATCACAGTTAAACACGGTGATTTAAATAACTCTGATTTAATTCAACCCATCCCAGATCCATCAGTCATGTATTTAGTCACCTAAACCAGTGGTTCATATAGTGTGATCTGTGCAGCTTTTTCTGAAGAGCAGCATTCTAGTGATTGAAACACATATGACAATCAGATAGTAGGGGATAGAGACAGAGATGAAGGAGCTCCATAAAAGTCTCTCTCTCTAGCCAATGTTGTATGCAATGTTGTTGTTGTGGCCTTGTTGGTCCCAGGATATTAGAGAGACAAAGTGGGTGAGGTAACATCTTTTACTGGACCAACTTCTGCTTGTTAATTGCATCAAGGAAGAGATATTTGTGGTTAAGGGTATGGGCCATGTAGGCAAAGCATCATTTTTCAAAAGTGTCAGGAAGACTAACATCTATGCAGAGTACACAGGGCCTCACCAATCAAATCTTGTTGAGAGTACAAAACTGAGGAGCCAAGGATCACTGTGAGGTGGGTCTGAGAGCATGTGAGCACAGAGAACTGTTAGCATGCAGGGGAGGGTTTACTGTACAACAAAACCTGTAGTTTTACTTCACTGCTTGCATATTGTTGGGAATAAGTCTGCATAGACAGAATGTGAAAATGCACATAATATAGTCTAATAGATCATTTGCATCTCTGAATTCTACAGGTCAAACCCTTCAGTTCTTACTTGCTTATACTTGCATTGACTTGCTTATACTAAGTCTTATCCCATATGGCCCAACCCTGCTCCCACTGAAGTCAACAGGAGTTTTGCTATACAATATACATTGGACACAAATCTGTGATCATCTAGGATGTCATGGTGTCACTATGTTGCGCATCATAGCAAGAGCAGGGATAGAACTGTTCCAAAAGCATGGGACCACGTCAACTAAAGGAGAATCTTCATTAACTGTCAGCCATCTGAGGTCTCTAGCAAACCATTAAATAGTTCTGATTCTACCTGTGCACTCCCATGCCCACGCAGAGAACAACCCAGTACAACCCCAGTGCAGAGAAAGATGCAGTTAAAGTGAGGGGAAATTAATTGCAGTATGCTGGAGGCAGAGACTGGGGAAGAAAAATAAGGTTACACAAATATTTAAAATGAAACTTACACTAGAATCTGGTGTTACCTAAGAATAGGAGAGCAAAGCTAAAACATTAGAGTGTGATCAGAATCAATGGACAGCAACAGGTAAAGATCAGACTTGGCCCATGGCAGACAAGAAGCTGCCATAAGCAATCTCTACTGGAAATTTTAACTGTTGGGTTAAAAAAATTAATAGCCCAGATCCTGTAGATCATCACATGTACAACTCTTACTGACTTCAAGGCATACATATATATTTGAATACTAATCTCTTTACATGCCACACTAATACCTGAGTTAATTAAAATGTTATCTGTTTTGAAGAGCTCGTTTACTTTTCACCTCTACAGTTTGGCAGAGAAAAAAAGTAACTAGAGAATTTCAATGTACTGTTTTGCGGAAAATACAGAGGCAGATATAAATACACAGCACATGAAAATATGGGAGTTGTCTTACCAAGTCAGCACTGAACCCCTACTTGGTAAGGCAACTCCCATATTTTCATGTGCTGTGTATTTATACCTGCCTCTGTATTTTCTGCTCCATGCATCTGATGAAGTGGGTGGGGTTTAGCCCACGAAAGCTTATGCATAAATACAATTGTTAGTCTGTAAGGTGCCACAAGGACTCCTCATTGTTTTTGCTGACACAGACTAATACAGCTACCACTCTGAAACCAATGTACTGTTTATTTATTGCCTTGACAGAAAAGTTTAACCCTCAGTCAAATTAGGGCCCAATCCTGCAGTTAGTTACACGCAGAATCATAGAAATGAAGGGTTGGAAGGGATCTTGAGAGGTTATCTAGTTCAGCCGCTGCACTGGGGCAGGACCAAGTAAACATAGACCAGGGGTCCCGGACATCCATGTGCTCCCGCCTACTGGCCGCCAGAGAAGCAGCCGCCGAAACGCCGCCAAGAATTGGCAACATCAAGAAGTGCTACCACGGAAATCCTTCCAAATTTTGGCAGCATTTCAGCGGCACTACCTCTTGATGATGCTCCTTCACAGCAGCATTTCGGCTGTGACACCTCTTGACGTTGTCACTTTACGGCAGCATTTCAGCGGCTGCTTGTCCGGCAGCCATGGTCCTCGTTGGCTAGTCATCTGGCGCATACCCCACAGAAAAGATTGGGGACCACTGACCAAGACCATTCCTGAGAGGTGTTTGTCTAACCTGTTCTTACAAAGCACCAATGATAGAGATGCCACCACTGCCCTTGGTAACCTGTTCCAGAGCTTACCTGTATGTCTGTAACCTTATGTGCGGGGACCACTCACATGAGTAAAGTTACCCACCTGTGTGTTTGCAGGATTGATCCTGCAACTGTATCTGGGATCCAATTAATCCCTGGCACAGCCCCAATGACTTCAGCGGGGCTCTGCATGGGGGCAAGGGCCAAACTGCCACCATCTGATTTAAAATAAGCGAGAGGGCGATTTCTGGCCGTCCTAGGGGGCTGGGGGTTAACCCCTGTTTTTAACGCAACCTCAAGGCTGGACATGAAACAACCGGGCAGCGCAGCGGGGCCCTTCCCTGGCAAGGGCGGAGAGTGGAAACAGCGTGACGCCTGAGCCCCCGCGGGGCGGGGGGAGAGGGACAGGCCGGAGCTCGGGAGGCAAATCGCCGCCTCTCCCTGAGCCTGTCGGGGCCGCGGGTCTCGGCGGAGTCGGGGGCCCCCGGGCTCCCCGGGGCCGGAGACACAAAGGGGAGGGGGCGGGCGGCGCGCGGAGCAGAGACGGAGCCGCGGACGCCCCAGGCCGGCCCGACAGGCACCGCGGGGGGCTGTTACCTCTGATCCCCGCCCAGCGGCCCGCTCCGCGCGGCGCAGCGCTCCTCATGGGGCGGCGGCAGAGCCCGGCGCGGCCGCCCCCCGGGGAAGGCGCCCAGCGGCCGGTCTGCCGGGCGGCTGCCGCAGCTCGGGCCCGGGCGGCCCCGCCACCGCCGCGTCCTGCCTTTGGGGGGTTTCCCCTTTTTTATTATTTTTTATTTATTTATTTTTTGCCTCCGGGGCTGCCTGCGCCTCCCGCCGTCACTTCCTGCCACAAGGGAGCGCTTCCGGGACACGTGACCGTCTCCGCCCGCCCGGCTGCTTGTCGTTACCATGGAAACGAGAGCCCGGGCTGAGGCAGGCCGGACTGGGCCGGGGGCGGGGGGGAGCCAGCTCAGGGCTGTGCGCGTGGCGGGGCGGCCTGGCCCCTGGCGGAGCGTGGCGGGATAGACAGACAGATTTGCTCTGGACTGGGCAGATTGGCTGGTTATAGTGGCCCTGTGTGGACTGGGCTCGGTGTGCCAGCCACCCACCGGCTCCCAACGTTGGCTGCTGGGCTGAAGTCTCAATGGGCTTCACCCCCCTCCCCCCGAGTATTGCCAACCCCACTGGGTTCAAAAATGAGTCAGAGACACACACGCCCAGGATACGTACCATCTTGGCCAGGACAGTCAGTCTCCTTTTTAAGCCCAGACCTGGACATCCTGACTTTTTTGGCAAAACTGCATTTGTCCCAGCCCAAGACACAACTTCCAAGTGATGTCTTTACAGCTATTGTTAGAGCACTGGCGTGAACTCTGCAAACTTGAGTCTGTTGACCCAGGCTAGGAGCCCCACTGCTGTCGCCTGTGTAGAGGTACCCAGAAAGACCTAATTTTCAGAGGTGCTGGCTAACGCTCAGGCCAACGTGAGCTGCTGGGTACTCAGCACCTTTGAAAATCAGGCAACTTAATATGGGTTTAGAAGCTTCACTTTAGGTTTCCACTTTGGAAAATCTTGGCCTCAATCTTTCTTCTAAAGTATCTGGTATACCCGCTGTTGGAGGAACCATGCTCAACTACACAGCCCAGTGGTCTGATTCACTATGGCAGAAGGCGGGGTACCAGACCTAAGAATCCTGTACAGAAGACATCATACTAGATTTGGGGGACAGAGGATCTTGCAGTTCTGTGGTACTTTTGGTCAGTTTGTTGACTTATAGGTGGAAGCACTGATTTGTGATTTTGTGGCTCTGCAAGTGACAGAGAAAGAAAGTAAATTTGCATTGCATCATCCATGGAGAAAATAAAGGAATGTTAGCAAGAGTTCAAGCATATATCTCTAGAAGCACACTCACACAAATGCCCTACTGAGAACCAGCAGTTCATGGCACATGGGCCATCCAATAACTTTCAGAGGAAAAGCTATAGATGTCAAGTGGGAACTAGGGTCCTAGTGATGAGGGGCTCCATTTTCCATTCCTTGTGAGCCAGTCAGAGCCCCTGATCTGGGAGTGACTGGAAACAGGGTCCCAAAGTAGGAAAGGCTCCATATTCTATTCCCTATCCTGCAAGATAGCCAGACACTTCCACCTACTCCTTTCTAACTGAAAACACTCTCTGCATTTCAAGGTGCTCCTCTAAGATATAGAGGCAATATTCCTTTTTACATGTAACCCTTCTGCCAGGTGGAGCAGGCAGCAATCAGGGCCAAGTTCAATTTCTAGGGATTCCTTTTCAACAATATAACACAAAACTGGCTCGAGCCTCCAGCTAGGAACCTGGGGAAATTACACACCACCTCTGGATGCCTCTGAGAAGCAATACTTCCCCACTCACAAGCACACAGTCTGAGTATAGAAAAGAAACATTTAATGAAAGAAGGAAGTTACCTGATGCTAATTAGTTAAAATGCCAGACACAGGATTCATAATCATAAAACTGTGAGCAGGAGACTCAGCCCAAAATGTGTGGGGCAGTGCCTTCTGCCTCATTCTTGAGTTCTATGACCACAGTTCCTTTTCTGTGCCTTTCTGCTCCCTCACCATACCCCATTCACAGGGGTTGTCCTCAGTCAGTGAAGACCCAGAGTTTGGAGGTGCATCTGTGTGAGTTCACTTCCCACCCTGGGAAGAAAGCACCTTGCTTGATCTGCCATCTGAACATTTTCTCTAGCTGGTTGACCTGCCTACTGCAGTTCCTCTCTGCTGGCCACCCCACCAGCCCTTCATTCTGCTTGCTGCCTTGCCAGCAACTTGTTTGCTGACCATCAGTCACTTTCTGCTGCCATCTGCTTCTCTGGTATGAACTCTGCACCTCAGTCTTTTAGTGATTTTCAGCTCTTTCCAAAGTGGGCAGAAACATGGCCCCACCACAACTGATATCAGTTCTAATTGACCACTTAAAATAACAAAGAGGCTCCTAATGAATCATATATAGCCCTTTCTTCAAAGCAGAGAGTAACAGGCTAAACTAATGCAAAAACCTCTAAAGAACAACTATGCCTTCTAGCTAGAACATCTATTTCCACCTCCCATTCCTTCATAAGACTCTGGTATTTGAGCCCCTGGCTTAACAAGGTTCTTTCAGCTGAGGGTGACCCTCTCATTTGGGACACGGTAAGCACAGTCTTGCTTCCCTGTATTCTTACAATAATTACAACAACATTGGTAACAGCATTCACTACCCCTGTATTGAGTACTGCAGTGATTTGTAACCCAACACCAGCTGAAGTTGACTATTTTGAGCAACACCGCTCACTCTATCTGCTGGATATCTAAGCAGAGTAGGTGTGTTCATGTAAATACAGTTTGCTCCTGAAACCTCTCCCTCTCCCAGCTAGCTGTCAGGGCCTGGGGAGAATTCACTGAGTTCATTCAGATGATCCTCCCCATACACCTGGGGAGCTGAGACACCGAGAAATTAAGTGAGTTGTGCAAGAAACACAGGAAGTATGAAGTAGACCCACGATTGAATACAATGCCGCTCAGCAATGTCCCAGGCTAGTGTTTTATCCACAAGACTATCAAGCTTCATTTAGTGAAAAAGGGGCATTGTTATACAAACAGCATCCCCACAATGGTCTCTCTAGATGTCTGTAGAACATTACACCATGTTCTTGTTCATTGTTCTTCCTGCCGGTTGCCAAAGAAGTTGTTTCAAGACTAGATCTGTGTGCAAACCAACTGCAGGAGCTTCTTTGACCACCCCAGAAAGCCTAAGAATGCCATTTCTACAGTGGTGTGATATATTGTTACCAGATGTGCCTGTTCTCCAAGGCTTTGTCTGCTCTTACATATAAAAGTGACCTGCAAAGGAAAGGAAGAGCTGGGCTTGTGCCTTTGTTATGTTGCTTTATGCTGCACAGAAAAGACCTGAAAAACCATTTTTCTTTTCTTAAGTTTTGCATCCCTCACCTACTTTTTTTAACATTAGATATTCATGTCTCATTAGTTCTGCAATAAATTAAAGGGGATGGGGTAGCTCCTTTTTATGGACACTCAGCCAGCCTATAAAATTCCTCTTAGCAGCTTTTCTCTACTTGCTTTACCTGTAAGGGTTAAAAAGTCTCACTGTGTAGGTAAAAGGAAGTGAGTGGGAACCTGGCCAGAAGAACCAATGGGAAGGCTAGAACTTTTTAAAATTGAAACGAGACTCCTCTTTTGTCGGTCTGTTGTTGTTCCTGGGGCAAGGCAGACAGGGCTGCGGTTATGCTGTAAGAAGCTTTGGGCCAGGTATAAAAAATCATCAGTATCATACCTAGAAACTACTCATTTGAAATCCCAGTTGTGTAAGCAGATCAGGAAATGTCTAGGAAGACATGATTAGGTTTATCTCTTTTTATTTCTTTATGGCTTGTGGACACCTCTGTGCTAACCCTAAATGCTTTTTTTTTGCTAGTAATCTTTAAGATGGACCTCAATAAACTATTCTTGATGCTTAATCCTTGTATTTGCTCTTTTAAAATCTAACAATAGCCTAAGTTTCCAGATGTATTTTCTTTCTTGTTAGTTTTAATAAAATTTACCGTTTTTAAAAACAGGATTGGATTTTTGTGTCCTTGGAAGTATGTGCACATGTTTAATTAGCTGGTGGCAACTGCTGATTACCTTTTTCTTTCTCAGCTCATCCCCAGAGGAGGGGATGAAAGGGTTTGAGGGTACCGCACAGGAAGGAATTCCCAGTGTGGAATTCAAAGGGGTTTTACAATTAGGTGGTGGCAGCATCTACCCATCCAAGGTCAGAGAGAAGCTGTAACCTTGGGAGTTTAATACAAGCCTGGAGTGGCCAGTATAAATTTTCAGAATTCTTACTGGCCCCCACCTTCCGCATCTGAGTGCCAGAGTGGGGAATCAGCCTTGACAAGCTCTGTTTTTTCTGAAAGAATCTGTCTGTATTCAGAAATAATGGTTAATTAGGCAATGTCTGCACTACAGCCCAAGTTACTTCAGCATACAGCCACTGCAGTTATTTAATCACTTGTGTGTGTGTGTGCGCACGCTTGGCCCCTTGTGTTGCCAGCATGCGTCCTCAGCAGGATCACTTTTACCAATTGCCTTGTCAGTGTGGGGCACTGTGGAACGGCTTGCGAAAGCCAGTAACAGTTGATGTAAGCTGTCTACACTGGTACCACATCGACCTAATTCCATTGACAGCGACTGTACACCGCTTGGGGAGGTGGTGTTATTAAGTTGGCATGGAGAGGCCCTTCTGTCAATAGGAGCCACAATTAAGTGAAGACACTTCCACAGCTAAGTCAATGCAAGGCAGCTTATGTCAACCTATCCCTGTAGTATAACCTGGGCCTTATTTGTATTGTATCTTGTTCTTCAAAATGTGTTGCACTTGTCTATTCCACTGAGATGTGCAGGGACCAAGCAGAGTAGAGCAGAGAGTTTTCCTCTGCAATACCCATATATGCCCTGCATGACTTTGTGGCCCTCATCCAGGATATATAAGAGCAGTGCTGCTCCAGAACCCTTCGGTTCCTTCTCACTTGCCAGGGCCTGGGTCAGAGCTCACTGAGCAGTTTACCTCACGGTTTCTTCAAGTGATGCCATCAGCTAGTTTAGCTTGTGTCTCTAGTGTGTGTAGTTAGTTAGCAGCTGAGTACCTATTTTCTTTCTTTCTTGTTGTTTTCTGTTTTTTGTGGAGATTAATTTTTGTTCTTTGGTGCTCTGCTCCATTTCTGGTGCAGCGCTCCCTGTTCATCATGTGCAGTTTCTATTCCAAATAGTGACCAGCATATGTGCTGTCTTCTGTACCACGGTGAGGGACATATTAAAGAGAGGTGCAGTAACTGTCATACTTTTAAAAAGAGAACAGATTTTATCCATGGTTGGACAATAAGGGCCAGATGGAGAAAAGACCATCAAATATAAATAGCAAAACTACAAGAGACAGCAATATGAAATAATATTATAGTTTGGTATGTAAGTTAATGCAGCCTTAAACTGCATCTATCTAGGTAGCATAGAGGTTCATGGGAACTGTAGTTCACACTCCATGTGCCCCCATTCTCCCTATGGGAGCAAGAGTCCTTGACCAGATTACACCTTCTATAATGCATAAGGGTGACCCATCTAATTTAGACATGCGATGCATCATTAGAGTCACATGACTGCAGGTGCATTATGAGATACGTAGTCCTGCCGGAAGCCTAACCTGGGGTGAGGAAAATGGGGGCATATGCAACCCAAATTGCATCTCTTGAGGCGCCATGCACCTTACACAGATGTAGTTCAAAGGGGAACAGTTTCAAAGATAAACATTTAGATTCAGTTCAACAACTAAGCACAAAATGTTTTGTTTTGAGAGTATGGAAACATTCCATGTCACTAGAAAAGACTGAAACAAAATATTTTGTCATTTCTGAATCCATATTTTTTTGCAACTTTTTATTCTGTGAAAAATTTTATTTCTAATGTTCATCCCATTTTCTCTCAGCTCTAATTTAAACTCAGTTCATTTTGTAGACAAGGTCTTTTTAAAAGCATAATGCAGATGGGACCTTTAATGTGTGAATAATGGGGAATCACAGCAGGAGACAATGTACTTATCTTCAGATAAAGCACTACAGCAGTGGCAATGTAGCGCTTTAGTAAAGACACTACTATGTTGAAGAAAGAACTTCTCCCGTCATGTGTTTAATCCACCTCCTCAAGAGGCATTAGCTATGTCAACAGGAGAAGCTCTCTCGTCAACATAGTGCTGTCTACACCGGGGGTTAGGTCAGCATAACTACGTTGCTCAGAGGTGTAGACCTAGTCAAGGACACATGAAATAAGGTGAAAAGTCATAGAATCGGGCCTGGTCTACACTATGAGTTTATTTCAAATTTAGCAGTGCTAAACCGAATTAATCCTGCACCTGTCCACACAACAAAGCCCTTTATATTGATATAAAGGGCTCTTAATATTTATATCTATACTCCTCCCCGATGAGGGAAGTAGCGCTGAAATCGGTATTGCCATTTCGGATTAGGGTTAGTGTGGACGCAATTCAACGGTATTGACTTCCGGGAGCTATTCCCACAGTGCACCATTGTGACCACTTTGGACAGCAATCTGAACTCGGATGCATTTGCCAGGTAGACAGGAAAAGCCTCTCGAACTTTTGAATTTCATTTCCTGTTTGCCCAGCGTGGAGAGCTGATCAGTACAGGTGACCATGCATTGCTCCTCAGCGCTGGTATCCACACAGTCTGAGAATCATACATTTGAAAAAATCTCCAAGGGCACGTTGGAGAGAGGCCACAATAGGGACTCACTACAGTGCCACATGAAAGTTAAGGAACTCAGACAAGCCTACCAGAAAACCAAAGAAGCAAACGGACAGGGCCCCAGACATGCCACTTCTATGCTGAGCTGCATGCAATTCTAGGGGGGTCTGCCACACTACCCCACCCCAACCATGGATTCTGAGCAGGGCTGGTTCCAGACACCAGTCTACCAAGCACGTGTTTGGGGCGGCACCTTGGGAGGGGGCAGCACTCGGGGTTTGTTTTTGTTTTTTTTGGTTCGGCCCAGCAGTGCTGGGGGAGGCAGGGCTTGAGGGGCATGGCGCCATGCTGGGGGATGGGAACTTGGGCAGTGTGGCACTCGGCGGGGGTGGGGACTTGGGCAGCTCGACACGCCACTTGGGGAGGCGGGGACTTGAGTGATGCGATGCACAGGGGGCGGGTACTGGGGCAACATGACACTCGGGGTCGGGGACTTGGACGACGCGATGCTCAGGGGCGGGGCTGCACTCTTTGTTTTCGCTTGGGGCGGCAAAAATGTTAGAGCCGGCCTTGATTCCGAAAAGGGGGTAATCTCAGCTATGCCTGAGGATTCCGCAGATGGGGAAGATGAGGAGGAGGAGGACAAGCTTGTGGAGATCACACAGCACTCTGTTCTCCCCAGCAGCCAGGATCTTTTTCTCAACCTGACTGAAGTACCCTCCCAAACCTCCCAAGGCATTATCCCAGACCATGAAGCATGGAAGGGACTTCCAGTGAGTGTACCTTTGTAAATATAAAACATGGTTTCAAAGCAAGATTTTTTTAATGATTAATTTGCCCTGAGGACTTAGGATGCATTTGCATACAGTACAACTACTGGAAAAGACTGTTAACATGTCTGGGGATGGAGCGGAAATCCTTCAGGGACATCTCCATGAAGATTTCCTGGAGGTTCCTCCAAAAGCCTTTCCAGAAGGTTTCTGGGCAGTGCAGCCTTATTCCGTCCTCCATGGTAGGACACTTGACCAGGGTCGGTGCAAGGATACCTTGCGCCCTAGTCGAAACTTCCACCTTGCACTTCCCACCCCCACCCCTCCCACCAGAGCATTGATTATAAACTTTCAAAAATGAATACTGCATAATATGGCATTGTTCATTAGAATTAATACACGTTCAGCTTGAAAATTTATTAATTTCATTATTTAGTCTACATATTTAATGAAAATAAATGAATAACCTGACAGGGTGTGGGGCTGGCTGGCTTCGGGCAGGGGAGTGCAGCAGGGGTCGGTTGGAGACAAGGGGGTGCGGGGCTGGCTGGAGGCAGGGGAGGGGGTGTGGCAGGGGTTGGCTGGAGACAGGGGGTGCGGGGCTGGCTGGTAGCAGGGCAGAGGGGTGCAGCAGGGGTTGGCTGGAGACAGGGGATTTGGGGCTGGCTTCGGGCAGGGCATGGGGTGCGACAGGGGCTGGCTGGAGACAGGGGATGTGGGGCTGGCTGCGGGCAGCGCAGGAGGGTGCAGCCGGGTCCTGGCTGGAGACGGGGTGCGGGGCTGGCTGCAGGCAGTGAGGGGATGCATCAGTGGCTTACCGCGGGCAGGGTAGGGGGTGCGGCAGGGGCTTGCTAGAGACGGGGGGATGGGGCTGGCTGCGAGCAGGGCAGGGGGTGCAGCAGTGGCCAGCTGCAGGCAGGGTGGTGGGTACCGGGGCTGTCCCTAGATATTCTGGGGCCCTACGCCACCCTCACCCCTGCTGGGGTGTGTGTGTGGTGACCCCGGCCTCTGCAGAGGGAGGGTCCTCAGGGGGATGCGGGGGCACCCCAGGTTTCTCTCGAGGGGGGCATGCCTCAGGAGGGGCAGGGCTGGCTTTGGGGGTAGGGGGGAACCACCCCCCAGCACTCCCCAGCGGCGCGGCTGGGGCCGGGTCTCTGCACTTCCCCTCGCCAGAGAGTGCAGGCCTGGCCTTGCTGCAGAGCTCAGGGGAGTGAGGGCAGGGCTGAGCAGGGGCGGGGGCCCTGGGGCAGAGCCAGAACAGCAGGGAGAAGTGCAGTGCCCCCGGTTACTGGAGGAGGAATGACATCACTTCCCGGTCAGCTGTAGCTCATCAAAGCCTCAGCTCCGGGTGAGCATCCCAGACATTTTGGGCACCGCTTTTTGGCGCCCTCAAATCTTGGTGCCCTAGGCGGCCGCCTAGTTTGCCTAATGGTTGCACCAACCCTGCACTTGACCACGCCATACTAGTAGCAAGTAATCTGGTATCATTGCATGACAAAGCCTGGCAGCGTATGGTCCCAGTGTTTGCTGGCATTCAAGCAACATCCGTTCTTTATCTCGCTGTGTTATCTTCAGGAGAGTGATATCGTTCATGGCAACCTGGTTGAAATACGGGAATTTAATTAAGGGGACAGAGGTGGCTGTTCCTACTGGGCTGTTTGATTGTGGCTGAAAAGAAATCCTTCCCTGCAGTTAGTCAAGCCGGGGCGAGGCAGTGGCGCTGAGCTTTTTGCGTTTGGCTGGCAGTGATCTTCCACGATACCAGCCACGCGATGGGGGGAGGGGTAAAGCGATCATCCCAGAGAATTGGATGGGGGAGAGGGAGTTTGGTTTCTGCTGCTGCACATTAACAGGAAAGCTGCAGGACTCAACGGGCTTTGCTTGGTATATGGGAAAGGAGGGCACTGGATATATGAAGGCTGCAGAAGCCGAAAGACAATGGCTTACCATGGCTGCATGCAAGCTGAATTCTGTTGCCCGGACCTGCGTCTGTGATCTCTAACACCAAAGCCGCAGGCACTCAATATTAAGATGCAAAATGTGACCTTGTACTGAAATCACATGTGCTATGTAAGGTGAATAGTGTTGTTCACCGTGAAAGAGTATAAGCATTGTTCTGTATATTTTTAAATACTTCTCTCCCTTTTTTTCCCTCCCTCCCTCCTGCAACTGCAAATTTTTCAAGCCTCCTTCTTCCGTCCCGAAGGCTATCTCAGATAAGGCGGTGGAAAGAAAGGACATGAGACAAAATGTTCACTGAAATCATGGAATCAACCTGCAATGAAAGAGCTCATCTGACTGAGTGGAAGGACGCGGTATCAAAGTACAGGAAAGATGCTAGTGAACGTGAGGACAGGAGGGACGAACGTGAAGAGAGGAGGGACGCTCGAGACGAGAGATGGCAGCAGGAAGATCAGAGGTGCTGGCAGGAAGATCAGCGGTGGCGGGATGCAACACTGGGGCTGCTGCATGATGAAAACGACATGCTCCGGCGTCTGGTGGAGCTTCAGGAACGGCAGGAGGATCACAGAGTGCTGCTACAACCCTCCCCCTCATCATGTTCCATAGCCTCCTCACCCAGACATGTAGGAACGCAGGAAGGGGGGGAAGCTTCTGTGCACCTGCCCACTCTGCCCCAGTGGACAGCCCAAGCAAAAGGCTGTCATTCAACAACTTTTGAAGTGGCCTTTTCCTTCCTTCCCTTCTCCCCTCCTCCCCATCCCACCCGGGCTACCCTGTCAGTTCTCTCCCTCCTTTTATAATCAATAAAGAATACATGATTTTTAAAAGATAGCGACTTTATTTCCTTAGAAAGCAAGCTGTGATCGAAGGGGGAGGGTGGGATGCTTACAGGGAATGAGTCAATCAAGGGGGTGAGTTTTCATCACGGAGAAACAAACAGAACTTTCACACCATAGCCTGGCCAGTCATGAAACTGCTTTACAAAGCTTCTCTGATGTGTAGCACTTCCTGGAGTGCTCTTCTAATCGCCCTGGTGTCTGGCCTCACATAATCAGCAGCCAGGCGATTTGCTTCAGCTTCCCACCCCGCCATAAAGGTCTCTCCCTTACTCTCACAGAGATTATGGAGCACACAGCAAGCAGCAATAACAAAGGGGACATTGGTTTGGCTGAGGTCTGAGCGAGTCAGTAATGTGCGCCAGTGTCCCTTTAAATATCCAAATGCACATTCTACCACCATTCTGCACTTGCTCAGCCTGTAGTTGAACAGCTCCTGACTACTGTCCAGGCTGCCTGTGTATGGCTTCATGAGCCACAGCTTAAGGGGTAGGCTGGGTCCCTAAGGATAACAATAGGCACTTCAACATCTTCAACTGTTATTTTCTGGTCTGGGAAGTAAACCCCTTGCTGCAGCCATCTAAACAGAGTAGTGTTCCTGAAGATGCGAGCGTCATGAACCCTTCCCGGCCATCCCACGTTGATGGTGAAACGTCCCTTGTGATCCACTAGTGCTTGCAGCACCATTGAAAAGTACCCCTTGCAGTTTACGTACTGGGTACTCTGGTGCTCCGGTGCCAAGATAGGGATATGGGTTCCATCTGTCGCCCCCCCCCCCCGCCAGTTAGGGAATCCCATTGCAGCAAAGCCATCCACTATGACCTGCACATTTCCAAGAGTCACTATCTTTGGTAGCAGCAGCTCAGTGATTGCTTTGGCTACTTGCATCACAGAAGCCCCCACAGTAGATTTGCCTACTCCAAATTGATTCCCGACTGACTGGTAGCTGTCTTGTGTTGCAAGCTTCCACAGGGCTATCGCCACTCGCTTGTGAACTGTGAGGGCTGCTCTCATCCTGGTATTCTGGTGCTTCAGGGCAGGGGAAAGCAAGTCACGAAGTTCCTTGAAAGTGCCCTTACGCATGCGAAAGTTTTGCAGCCACTGGGAATCGTCCCACACCTACAACACTCTGCAGTCCCACCAGTCTGTGCTTGTTTCCTGGGCCCAAATCGGTTTTCCGTGGCTAGAACCTGCCCCATTAACAGCATGATCTCCAAAGCACCGGGGCCCGCGGTTTGAGAGAATTCTGTGTCCATGTTCATCACTCTCATCGCTGCGCTGCCGTAACTGCCTCCTACTCGCCTGGTTTTTCAGGTCTCGGTTTAGCATAAACTGCACAAGAATGTGCAAGGTGTTTACAATGTCCATGACTGCTGTCTTGAGCTGAGCAAGCTCCATGCTTGCCATGATATGGCGTCTGCACGGTTCACCCAGGAAAAAAGGCGTGAATCGGTTGTCTGCCGTTACTTTAATGGAGGGAGGGGGAGGATGTACCCAGAACCACCAGCAACAATGTTTTTTGCCCCATCAGGCACTGGGATCTCAACTCAGAATTCCAATGGGCGGGGGAGACTGTGGGAACTATGGCATAGCTATGGGATAGCTACCCACAGTGCAACGCTCCAGAAATCAATGTTAGCCTTGGTACATCGACGCACAATGCCAAATTAATGTGCTTAATGTGGCCGCATGCACTCGACTTTATACAATCTGTTTCCAAAAACCGGTTTCTGTAAAATCGGAATTATCCCGTAGTGTAGACATACCCTCAGATGCAGGGTTTTCTTTGTTCAGAGAGAACACTCCTGGGACAGACATGCTGAGAAAGGGCTGAATAAAGCAACTTATGAAGAGATTTTGAAAGAAACAAATATGCATAGCTTGGATAAATAATGAATAGCTAGAAGGCACAATAATTCAGTACATGCAATTAAAAAGAGTAAATACTCAAGAAGAGGGGATATATTTAGGAGACTTGAACAGGTAAAATTAAGAGTAAATGGGCTGAAACTGAGAAAAGGGGAGCATTTTTCCAACTGTGAAGCGGCTCTCAGACTGTGGAGTAGTTTTCCAAAGGGAAGTGGGTTGGAAGTCCTATTAGCTGAGGCACTTAGAACTAGTACTATATAAATCCCTAGAACATGTCATTTAACTCTAGGACAAACCACTTATCACAATGCTATGCACTGTGGCCAGCTGGCACTTCATGGGAGCAGCAGGGATGGTGTCATAAACAGATAGTTAAGGGTTAATGTCTCTTTTATCTGTAAAGAGTTAACAAACAGGGAACCAAACACATGACCAGGGGACCAATCAGGAGACAAGATACTTTCAAATCTCGGTGGAGGGAAGCCTTTGTTTGTGTTTTTTGGGTTTTGCTTTGTTCTCTCTGGGTCCTGGAAGGGACTGGACGTGCAATCAGGTTTCTTGCCAATCTCCCTGCTACAGTCTCCTATATGTTCAGAATAGTGAGTAATTTAGTAAGAAAGGCGGTTATAGTCTTTTGATTGTTTCTGTATTTGCAAATGTGTAGTTTGCTGGAAGTATTTTAAATTGTAGTTTGCTGGAAGTATTTTTAAATTGTATCATGCTCGGGGGGGAGGCTTCTTTCTAGTTTCTATAAGATGACAGACCCTGTAATATTCCATCTTGAATTTACAGTGATTTTCTTTATTCTCTTTTCTTTTTATTAAAAGTTTTGTTTTTAAGACTTGTTTGATTTTTTCCCCTTGTTGACGCTTAAGGGAATTGAGTTTGTACTTAACAGGGAAGGGAGGGGAGAAGGGGGAATCCCTTTGTTTTAAGATTCAAGGAGTTTGAATCACGGGTAATCTTCCAGGGTAACCCAGGGAGGGAAATCCTAGGAGAGGCACAGGTGAGGGAAAGAGTTTACTTTCCTTGTGTTAAGATCCAGGGGGTCTGGGTCTTGGGGGTTCCCAGGGAAGGTTCTGGGGGGACCAGAGTGTAACAGGCACTGGAATTCCTGGTTGGTGGCAGCTTATCAGATCTAAACAAGTAATTAAGCTTAGAGGAATTCATGCTGGTACCCCAACTTTTGGACTCTAAGGTTCAGATTTGAGGAAAGATACTATCACAGATGGAACTTACAGGCTGGTGTTCCAAACCCCCAGACCTCAACCACTTCATCCAAAGGAGACCCCATTACATGTTAGCTGTATCAGGCCCCAGCACACAACTGAGTATTTCTGTTTCCAACCTGTAGCAGGCAGGGAGCATCTACAGTCCATGTTCACAAGAAGGACCAATCCTGCACTAGTCGCTAGCTGGAAAAGGTGAGGACTATTGAACACAATGGTGCTTAGCAGATCTTCTCCCACAGACCCTTTCCCCCATTCTGGTTGTGGAGGGCAGAGCCCTAGCTGAATGGGACACACCTTGGTCTGAGAAGTCCTGGGTGAAGCTATGATCTGGGGCTGAACAGGGATAAGGGGGTTGGAAACAGAGAGGCCAGGAGCCATTGGTCAGGTTGGTGAATTCATTTATTTGTAATGTTTGTTTCCAAATTCTTGCTGCTGTTTTCTCTCTGTCGCTCCATCCATCCACCTCAGCCTGTGCAGGGGCTAAGCAGGTGGGACGCGGGAGGCTCGGAACACGACTCTATCCCTCACACATTGCTCTGCTCAGCTCCTACTGTGAGGGGGAAAGGAGCGGGAATGGGAGGGGTTTAAGAGAAGAGAATTACCACTCCTTCCCTAGGCCTGGACACAGAACCAGCAACACACATCCAGGGCTGGCTATGGCTGCTCTGCTGCAGGGAGCACAGCACTGCCAGGGCCCCAGGCAGAAGATTCCATAGCCCTGACCTGTCCCTACCACGGGCAGGGTCTTGCCTCATCTGTCTCCACCCAGAGTGTCTCAGAGTGCTGGGGAGTTGCAACACAGGATCCAGCACAAGCTGTGTCAGCCTAGGGTCTGGCTGGAACCATCCCTGCTGTGTCTGACACTGCAAAGTGGCCATGTGGCAGGGAGATATCCTAGCTGGGATGGATGGATGTGGAGCCACAAGATACTTGGTACCACAGACACTCTGAGGTTCAGCTCAGACATTTGCTTTGGGAGCAAGGTGCTGATCTGAGGAGCACATTCTCTCTCCACCCCTTTGTTCCTATGGGACCCAACACAAATGGAATGAATCAATTTACACAAGAGCCATCAGTAATCAGGGGAGGGAAGGGAGCTCCCTGCACTGGGACTGAGCATCTGCCTGTGGATCGGCACCAGGGGGAATGGAGCCCAGAGAAGCCCCTGGATGCTGAGATCCATCCCTGGACCTCTCAGACCTGCAGAACAAGGGCTGGGAAAAGGAAACTTCTGCTGTTGGGAGACCCTCCCCTACTCATGTCTGTCTGGCTCTCCTGTGCTTTGGTTCTTTCATTCACTCTCCTTGTAACAGATATTTTGGCTCCTCTGATCCTAGCCAGAAGCAGGAAGTTCAGACCCAGCTGCTGGGGAAAGGGGGGTGTAAGGAATCTGAACTTATAGGACAGGCTGAGCGGCCTCTGTTTCTTATTTGATCTGAGCTCGGACAGCCCATCTCTGAAAACTTCACACAAACAAGCGACCCAGTGAGATGGCAGGGACTTGTTGGCTCTGATTGGGCTGGAGCCTTTACCCCACCCTGGAACAGCTTCTCACAAACCACTGCAATGACACAGTTTCAATACAGCTCAGGAGGCAGAGGCTGCAGCAGGGAGATGTGTAAAGTGAGGGTTGAAAGGAGCATCTGTCCCCCAAAATAAACGAAGACTCCATCAGTGCAAGCAACAAACCCCTGTGCACGGGAAAAAAGGCCACCAGCTCTGACTGCATTGGGGATGCACACTTGGAGCTGAGCTCTCACAGTGGGGAGTAGGTATGGGGGTGCTATGAGGAGGACGAGGGGAGGAAGTGGCTCTTCATACGCTACCTTTGCTGCAGGGGGCGCTGTACTCAGCGATGGCAAATTCATCTGGAAGACACAAGGGAAGGGAGATGTGATCCGGGCTGTGTGAGACCCAACCAGGACTCCTTGCTCTTTCACCAGGCCCTTTGGCAGAGAGCTGGCACCGCATCAGAGATCTCAGGCATGAGAGGAGGGAGTCCTGTCTCCAGAGGCACTGGAGGAAAATCAGCCAGGCTCCATGGGAGGAAGGCCAAGGTTACTCCAAGGCTACAGCACAACAGGCATCTCCAGTGGGTCTGTGCCAGGTGCCCTATGTCCGTTTGCATCTCGTCTGACACACGATCGCTAGGGTTGCTGTTGGGCTCTGGTTTTGTCACCTGATGTCCTAGCTGGGGAGGTGGAGGAGCGAATGTGCCTCCCCCAGGTCACACCCAGAGCTGGGATCTCAGGGAAGGATCTGAACCCAGGACCCTTTTGGCTTTAACCCACCTGGGTTGGCACCTTCCCTCTACAGTGTGGGAGGGGTCTGGGGCTCATGGTGCAAGCATGAGGCCGGTGGAATATGATCCCTTGCCCATAATTCCAGTGTGCCCAACATTCTCATCTGGGAGAGTGGTGACACTGCTAAGCTGGACCTGTTGTGTCCAGAGATGAGAGGAGGAAACTGTCTGTGTGGGGCAAACCAGTGTCAGGGATGGTGTGACAGGGCCATTCGGGTTGGAAGCAGGAGGACAAGTGAATGGGGTTTGCCCTTGAATCTCCATGGGCAGTCGTTGAGCAGGCAGTGCTGGCATGAGGTTCCCAGCTCAGCCCCAGGCCTGTCCCCACCCTCAGGAAGCATCATGGGGATGGGGAGGTGGATCGAGAGAACGAGGCCAAACACAATCCCGAGCCCAGCAGGTCCCCCTGTGACTCTGACTGTGGCCTCTCCCCTCCCTGTGACAGGCCCATGGGGGTTAACGTCCTCCCAGCCCTACCCCTACATGCACCTGTCTCATAGTAATCATAGACTTTCGCCAGCGCCGGCTTCAGGCTCTGTACGGGGAAGTCCTGCTCCACTGCAAAGGAGAAGCTCTGAGTCACATTGCTCACCTGGGGTTGAGGGGAAAACAGATGAGACTCAAGAGGATGCTCTGAGCCACTTCACTCTCTCCTTCCCCATCTCCCCAGCCCTCATTCTGCATGTCCAGCATCTGCCCCCATTGGCTGCAGGGTCTGGCAGGGATTCAGGCTCTGAGGTAGAAGGGAGAAGCCCTGCCACCCCAATTCCTCTCCGTCAGGTACAAGCAGCTCCCTGTGGTACACATAGGCTGGGGGGAGAACAGGGTCCCAGCTCTATATGTTGGGAGGAGCAGGAAGAGCTGTACAGAAATGCTGGGGAGCAGCAGCAACAGCTGCGCAGGAATACATGGGTTTGTTTTCCCCGGCCAATGCCTGAGAGATCCCCGCTCAGTGCCTCTATCAAAGGTATGTCAGGGGGTGACTCTCCCTGGCCCATCCTGGCTCCCTGTGAGTGCTCACCTGCTCCATGTACAGCAGCACGTGATTGGTGCTCAGTTCTGTGTGATGGATGTGGTGATGTCCTTCCAGCTGCCAGCGGTGAAGGGAGAGAAGCAGGATGTTACTGAGCCCCCTTCGAACCACCCCAGAACCCTAAGGAATGGGATGCTGAAGCAATCCCAGAGCTGTTAGCAATTATCTTTGAGATCTCCTGGAGGATGGGTGATTTCCCAGGGGATTGGAGGCAGGAAAATGGAGTATCTATCTTTAAAAATGGGAACAAAGTGGACACAGGAATTCATAGACCAGTCAGACTAACATTCATACCTGGAAAGATAGCCAAAGAAATTATTTAACAGTCAGCTTGTAAGGACCTAGAGTGTAACAGGATTACAAGATAAATCCAGCATGGATTTGTCAAGAACAAATCATGCCAAACCTACCTCACTTTCTTCTCTGAGAGGGTTACTGGACTAGTGGATAGTGGGGGCGGGGAGGGAGAGGAAAGCAGTAGTCACCATATATCTTGATTTTAATAAGGCTTCTGAAACAGTCCCACCTGACATTCTCATAAGGAAATCAGAGAAACGTATCCTAAAAGAAATTATTATAAGCTGGATGCACAAGTGGTTGAAAGACTGTACTCAAAGGGCAGTCATCACGGTTTGCTGTTAGACTGCTAGGGTGCATCTAGTAGGGTCCTGCAGTGGTCAGTCCTGGGTCTGGTACTACTCAACATGATCGTTAAACACTTGGATAATAGAGTGGAGAGTATGCCTCTAAAATCTGTGCATGACACCAGCTGGGAGGGGCTGTAAGCACTTTGGACAGGATTAGAATTTAAAACCATCTTGCCAAATTAGAGAATTGGTCCAAAAACAAGAAGATGAAATTCAGTAAAGACAAGTACAAAATACTACACTTAGGAAGGAAAAATAAAATGCACAACTACAAAATGAGGAATAAATGGCTGGGTGTAGTTCTGCTGAAAAGGGTCTGTGGGTTATAGAGGATCTCAAATTTAATATAAGTCAGAAATGTGATGCAGTTGTGAAAAAGGCTAATATCATTCTGGGGTACATTAACAGTAGTGTCATATGTAAGATATAGTATGAAATTATACCACCCTACTTGGCGTTGGTGAGACCTCAGCTGGAATACTGTGTCCACTTCTGGGCACCACACTTCAGCAAAGATGTGGATAAATTAGAGAGAGTCCAGAGAACAGCCACAAAAATGATAAAAAAAAACGTAGAAGTCCTGACCTATATGGAAATGTAAAAACTCTGGGCATGTCTAGTCTTGAGAGAAGAAGGCAGAAGGAGGACCTAATAATATATTTGAATACTCTAAAGGGTTGTTATAAAGAGGATAGTGATCAATTGCTCTCCATGTCCACTGAAAGTAAGACAAGTAGTAAAGGGCTTAATCTGTAGCAAGGGAGAGTAGAAAATGTTTCCTAATATCTAACCTAACTGTAATGGCAATTAAGCTCTGCCACAGGCTTCCAGGGGAGGCTGTGATTTCCCATCACTGGATATTTTTAAGGATAGGTTAGAAAGACACCTATCAGGGATGAGATAGGTTTACGTGGTCCTGCTTCCTTGCCGGCGGCTGAACTTGATGACCTTTTGTGGTCCCTCCCATTCCTTCAGTATGGGACTATTCTTTAATCCTGCTCCCACCCGCTCCGGCTATTATGGCAACTGGTTCTGCGGGATCCCAATCCAACTGCAGAGCTCTACACTAGTCCCACACAGGGCTCTAGCCTATAGCTCTGTGATTCTTAGCTGGTGCCATAGGCACTGACTCAGTGGGTGCTCCGGGGCTGGAGAACCCATGGAAAAAAATAGTGGGTGTTCAGCACCCAATGGTGGCCCACTGATCAGCACCTCCCTCTCCCCTCCAGCGTCTCCCGCCCACCGGTGGTCAGCTGTTCAGTGGTGTGCAGGAGGCTCTAGGGGGGAGTGAGAGAAGCAGGGGCAGGAAGAGGCAGAGCAAGGGCAGGGTGTGCTTGGGGAAGGGGGTGGAACAGGGCAGGAAGAGGCAGGGCAAGGGCAGTCTTCAGGGGAAGATGGCAAGTGTAGGCACAGCCTGGGGCACAGCAGGGGTCAAGCACCCTCGGGGAAACCAGAAAGTCTGTGCCTCTGGCTGCTGCTTTAAAGGAAGAGGCAAAATCTGTACTACGGCCCCAGGGACAGTGCGTAATGCAGCTGGGAGAGGCTAAGCCTCCCCAAACCTCTGCTAATGTGCCGAGCCGCAGCCCCGGAGCTGGGCCACAGCAGGGCTCAGAGCTCCTCCAGAGCCAGGGATTGGGGCTGTTTGGCCAGGCCAGTTAGGGTTCCTCGGTCTGTGGTGGGGAGCTCAGGGCTCTTCTGGCCCCAGTGGGTGAGAGTATGGGGGCATAGGGGTGGGGCCTCAGGCAGAAGGAGCAGGGCAGGGGTGGAGCCTTGAGTGGGGGGGTTCCTCGAATGGGGGCTTCGTGCACCACCTATTTATGGCCCCGCCCACCTGGTGAACTGAGATGTGAAGTACCACGATTTGAGACCTGTGGGGCTAGGCCACAATCAAGTGCAGCATCAGTGCAGTGTCTGACCCATCCCCTGAGGGAAGGGCTGAGGCTGTGGGCAGGGTTGGGGCTCTGGGCACTGCTTTCCCTGTGCTGTTCACAGGCATCATTAGTCTGATGCCATCACACCTCAGGGCCCCTCAAGGGACACCTCCCAGTGTCTGAGTCTCCCTGAGGAGATGCAGGGCCAGGGTGGGCTCAGGAGTTGCAGTGTGTGGGGGGTGGGGAGGTGTTAAAGCTGTGGGAGAAAGAGGGATGGAGGGAGGTGGGGGCTCATCACTCTCTCTCTCAAGCACCCCCCAAGCAGAGCCTAACTTCCCCTTACTGGAGCACTGCCCCCTCCAGGGGAGACTGTGAGGTGCCTCCAGACAGGCCTGTTCCCCTCGTGTGTAACAATTTATCAGGGAGTCTCTGAGTGGGCGCTCAGGGGAATGGGATGGGACAAGGAAGGCGTGAGGAATTAAGAGAGGGTCAGAAAGAAGAGATGGGATCAGAAAGACGGAGACAAAGGAGGTGGCCTGATGCTGGACAAGGGACTAAGGAGGGGTCAGGTTGCACCAGTAAAGTGAGGGGTTGGGGTTTGGAACTGACTGGGGCCAGATATCCCTGAAGTGGGGTTGGAATCAAGGGGCCCTAGATGGGTGAGGCTGGGGTTGTGGGGAACTAAACTCCATTGGGTTATGAGGCAGATACCCCTGGGGGCTGCAACCCATACAGAGAACAGATCGTTACCTTCCTCACTGATGACTTCACAGGGATGAATCCTGAAAGCATCTTAACATCAACGATGACCATGTTGGAGACCGGGCGTTTCCCTGTGTAACTGAGAGACCAAGTGGGAAATGAAACAAGGTTTAATACATCTCAGCACAGAGCTGATGCACCTCAATCCTAACCTGCAGCACCTTCCACCCTGCCTGGCTCCTGCTAGTCCAGCCCTGGTCCCTGGCTCCCTGCTCTGCCACTACCTGTTATTCTTGCCCCGCAGCCCAGTGCCACTGCTATCCCAGTCCTGGGCTCCCCACAGAGCTCTGCCAGTGCCCCTCAGTCCTGCCCTTGGAGCAGTGGAAGTTTGTTGAAAGTCCCTGAAACAAGACGGCATCCTTTCCAATAAGGGGTTTAGTTAAATTACTCCCATCATTGGTGGCAGGAGGAGGAGGGAACAATTTAAATCAGGATTTAAATCAGTTGTTTCTTTTTAAATTATTGATTTAAAATAGGGTTGTGGGGTTGTAGAACCAATGTAAATATTGGTGTTATTGCTACTTTAGATTGCAGTTTGTGATGAACTAAGTTATAAAGATTCATGTTTCTAAATGCCACTACGGCTAGGAGATCCTATTTGAATTTGACAGAACTTTTAGACAGAAAAACAAAATCCTGGAAGTGAAGGTGCCATTTCTGCAAACTGTTTAGCAGGAACTGTAGGGGACATATAGAACAGGCCTAGTTTGAATGATTAATAACTAATGATTACTTCCAGCTCTCAAAAATGACAAAAGCTATCCACCTCTATTTATCCCAAAATAGGATGCTCTTAGGAATAGTTCACATCAGGTGAGACCCTTTGTCTATGGATTCACACTTCAGCCAAGGTCAGGAGTTGCTCTCCCCAAGAAGAGAAACTAAAATGGCTAATGAGAATATTGTTAATCGCCTAGAAAAGAATCTCTCATTATTTGCATATGGACAAAACCTCTTTCTCCCTCCTAATCTAGCTAAAAAGAACTCCAAGTTATCAAGAAAGGGTCATTCCCTGCTTTCCTATGAGAAGTGGCCCGCTGCACATTGAGTGGATCAAGAGATGGGTGGGGAAGCTGCAAGTTAAACAAACCAAAAGTGTGGCTGTAAGACTGACGGTCAAACTACTCGTTTCCCCAAGAAATCCAAACCATAATCTTTCACCCCAAATTAGAAGCTGAACATTCTTCTTGCTAGTAAATATTAACCTTTTATGATTTTTGTATGTTAAACTCTCGTAATAGTTTTATATACTAACCAAAAGCCTTTTCATTTTGTGTATCTATATATTTATTGCCAAATACATATTGAAACTAACCTAACGGTGAAGGGAAGATGATGGAATGAGTGCAATTGTTTACTCTATTTTTTACCCCGATTTCACTAATATAGCCCAGACAGCCAGGGAAGGGAACTCCTCAAAACTACTGAAAAGTTATCTACAGAAGTATGTTCTCATAAACAAGCCTGAGTAATTAATAAGGGATGCTTATGATCCAATTATGTTCTGTGATTGATAAGAGGTATTTGTTGTTACAGATGGGTTCTATAATGGATGGAATAATGGCCCATTGAACCTGTATTTAACTCATTAAGAACTTTCAGTTGTTACAGCTGTTAGTAATAATGACTGGATAAGAGATTCCTTTTTACTCAGTCAGGTAAATGGAGGCCCATAAATGAAATTCCATAGGTAACTAGGAAAACAGAACATATGGCAAAAATAATCATGGGAAAGTACTTTTCCCTCCAAAAAGAAGTTTCTTTATCTCATATTGTATAAAAGAAAAGAGAGTTGGAAAGTTAGTTTGGGAATGAACACTCTCAGCATTCCACAAGATACAGAAAAAGGGAATATATATGAAAGAAAACAGTCAAATATAGTAAAAATCTTTAATGAAACAAACTGTACCATAGAATCCCTGTGGATATAAATTCCATGTTTGAATAATAAGAATATAGCAGTAGGAATATATTACTGACCACCTGACTTGAATAGCAACCGTGAGTCACAAGAGTGAAATGCCTGCAATTTTTTTAAAACATCATAATAGAGGCTCAAATTATATGTATATCCTAAATAAAAAAAAGTAAGAGGACCAAAAAAGTGCCACTGTGGCTAAACAACAGAGTGGAAGAGGTTGTTAGAGAATAAAAGAACATCTTTTAAAAACTGGAAATCAAATCGACAGAGGAAAACAGAAAAGAACAAACTATGGCAAATCAAGCGTAAAAGTAAAATTAAGGAGGCCAAAAAAGAATCTGAAGAGCAACTAGCAAAAGGCCTAAAAACTAACAGCAATTTTTTTAAGTACATCAGAAGCAGGAAACTTGACAAACATCAGTGGGGCCACTGGACAATCAAGGTAAAGGAGCATTCAAGGAAAAAAAGGATTCATAGATTCATAGACTCTAGGACTGGAAGGGACCTTGAGAGGTCATCAAGTCCAGTCCCCTGCCCTCATGGCAGGACCAAATACTGTCTAGACAATCCCCGATAGACATTTATCTAACCTACTCTTAAACAGCTCCAGAGATGGAGATTCCACAACCTCCCTAGGCAATTTATTCCAATGTTTAACAACCCTGACAGTTAGGAACTTTTTCCTAATGTCCAACCTAAACCGCCCTTGCTGCAGTTTAAGCCCATTGCTTCTTGTCCTATCATTAGAGGCTAGGGTGAACAAGTTTTCTCCCTCCTCCTGATGACACCGTTTTAGATACCTGAAAACTGCTATCATGTCCCCTCTCAGTCTTCTCTTTTCCAAACTAAACAAACCCAATTCTTTCAGCCTTCATTCATAGGTAATGTTCTCAAGACCTTTAATCATTCTTGTTGCTCTTCTCTGGACCCTCTCCAATTTCTCCACATCTTTCTTGAAATGCGATGCCCAGAACTGGACACAATACTCTAGCTGAGGCCTAACCAGCGCAGAGTAGAGTGGAAGAATGACTTCTCGTGTCTTGCTCACAACACACCTGTTAATGCATCCCAGAATCATGTTTGCTTTTTTTGCAACAGCATCACACTGTTGACTCATATTTAGGTTGTGGTCCACTATAACCTCTAGATCCCTTTCTGCTGTACTCCTTCCTACACAGTCTCTTCCCATTCTGTATGTGTGAAACTGATTGTTCCTCTCTAAGTGGAGCACTTTGCATTTATCTTTATTAAACTTCTTCCGGTTTACCTCAGACCATTTCTCCAATTTGTCCAGATCATTTTGAATTATGACCCTGTCCTCCAAAGCAGTTGCAATCCCTCCCAGTTTGGTATCATCTGCAAACTTAATAACATGCATCTGACGAAGCGGGTTTTCACTCACGAAAGCTCATGCTCCAAAACATCTGTTAGTCTATAAGGTGCCACAGGACTCTTTGCTGCTTTTACAAACTTAATAAGTGTACTTTCTATGCCAACATCTAAGTTGTTGATGACGATATTGAACAGAGTCAGTCCCAAAACAGACCCCTGTGGAACCCCACTTGTTATACCTTTCCAGCAGGATTGGGAGCCATTAATAACTAGTCTCTGAGTATGGTTATCTAGCCAGTTATGCACCCACCTTATAGTAGCCCCATCTAAATTGTATTTGCCTAGTTTATCAATAAGAATATCATGTGAGACTGTATCAAATGCCTTACTAAAGTCTAGGTATACCACATCCACCGCTTCTCTCTTATCCACAAGATTCGTTATCCTATCAAAGAAAGCTATCAGATTGGTTTGACATGATTTATTCTTTACAAATCCATGCTGGCTATTCCCTATCACCTTACCACCTTCCAAGTGTTTGCAGATGATTTCCTTAATTACTTGCTCCATTATCTTCCCTGGCACAGAAGTTAAACTAACTGGTCTGTAGTTTCCTGGGTTGTTTTTATTTCCCTTTTTAAAGATGGGCACTATATTTGCCCTTTTCCAGTCTTCTGGAATCTCTCCCGTCTCCCATTATTTTCCAAAGATAATAGCTAGAGGCTCAGATACCTCCTCTATTAGCTCCTTGAGTATTCTAGGATGCGTTTCATCAGGCCCTGGTGACTTGCAGGCATTTAACTTTCCTAAGTGATTTTTTATTTGTTCTTTTTTTATTTTATCTTCTAAACCTACCCCCTTCCCATAAGCATTGACTATGTTAGGCATTCCTTCAGACTTCTCAGTGAAGACCGAAACAAAGAAGTCATTAAGCATCTCTGCCATTTCCAGGTTTCTTGTTACTGCTTCTCCCTCCTCACCAGAAGCAGTGCCAGGGTATTTGGCGCCCTAGGCGCAGGGCTGGCTTTAGCCATTTCGCCGCTCCAAGCACGGCGGCAAGCCGCAGAGGACGCTCTGCCGCTCGCCAGTCCTGCAGCTCCGGTGGACTTCCCACAGGCGTTCCTGCAGAGTGTCTGCTGGTCCTGCGGCTTCGGTGGACCTGCCGCAGGCGTCCCTGCGGAGGGTCTGCTGGATCCGCGGCTTCGGTGGACCTGCCACAGGCATGCCTGCGGATGCTCCACTGGAGCCACGGGACCAGTGGACCTTCTGCAGGCACGTCTTTGGGAGTCCACCGGAGCAGCCTGCTGCCCTCTCGGCAAAATGCCACCCCCCAAATCCTGGCGCCCTAGGCGACCGCCTAGGTCGCCTAAATGGAAGCGCCGGCCCTGCTCCTCACTGAGCAGTCGACCTACCCTGTCCTTGGTCTTCCTCTTGCTTCTAATGTATTAATAAAAAGTTTTCTTGTTTCCCTTTATTCCCAAAGACATTGTGGAGAAGCTAAATGAATTATTTGCATTGGTCTTGACTGCAGAGCATGTGAGGGAGATTCTTACACTTGAGCCATTCATCTTGGGTGACAAATCTAAGGAACTGTCTCAGTCTGAGAATTTAATGGAGGAGGCTTTGGAATAAATAGGTAGATTAAGCAGTAAATAATCACTAGAACCAGATGGTATTCACTGAAGAGTTCTGAAGGAACTCAAATAGGAAATTGCAAAACTACTAACTGTAATATGTAACCTATTGTTTAAACCAGCCTCTGTACCAGATGACTGGCGGATAGCTAAAGTAATGCCAATTTTTAAAAAAGGCTCCATTGGCGATCCTGGCAATTATAGGCTGGTAAAATTAATTTTAGTATCAGGTAAACTATAGTAAAGAACAGACTTATCAAAAATAGATGAACACGATTTGTTGGGAAAGAGTCAACATGGCTTTTGTAAAGGGAAATCATGCCTCACCAATCCATTAGAATTCTTTGAGAGGGGTCAACAAGCACATGGACAAGGGTGATTCAGTAGATATAGTGTTCTTGGACTTTCAGAAAGCCTTTGACAAGGTCCATCACGAAAAGCTCTTAAGCAACTTAAGGTGTCATGGGATAAGAATGAGGCTCTCTCATGGATCAGTAACTGGTTAAAGGACAGGAAACAAAGGGCAGGAATAAATGATCAGTTTTCAGAATGGAGAGAGGTAAATAGCAGTGTCCCACAGGGATTTGTCCTGGATCCTGTGCTGTTCAATATATTCATGAATGATTTGGAAAAAAGGGGTAAACAGTGAGGTAGCAAGCTTTTCAGATAATACAATATTATTCAGGATAGTTAAGTCCAAGGCTGACTGCAAAGAGTTACAAAGGGATCTCACAAAACTGGGTGACTGGGCAAAAAAATGGCAGATGGAAATTCAGTGTTGATAAATGCAAAGTAATGCACATTGGAAGACATGATCCCAACTAACATATAAAATGATGGAGTCTAAATTAGCAGTTACCACTCAAGAAAAAGATCTTAGAGTCACTGAAAAAAAAATCTGTTTAGTGTGTAGCAGCCTTCAGAAAAGCTAACAGAATGTTAGGAATGGGATAGATATTAAGACAGAAAACATAATGCCACTGTATAAATCCATTTTATGCCACATCTTAAATACTGCATGCAGTTCTGGTTGCCCAATCTCAAAGAAGATATATTAGAAAAAATACAGAGAAAGGCCACAAAAATGATTTAAGAGTATGGAACGGCTTCCGTATGAGAAAAGATTAGAAAGATTGGAAATGTTCAGCTTAGAAAAGGGATGACTAATGGGGAGATATGACTGAGGTCTATAAAATCATAAATGGTGTGGAGAAAGTGAATAAGGAAGTGTTATTTAGCCCTTCACATAACAAAAGAACCAGGAGTTACCCAATGAATTGAATGGGCAGCAAACTTAAAACAAACAAAAGGAAGTACTTCTTCAAACAATGCGCAGTCAACCTGTGGAACTCGTTACCAGGTGATGTTGAGAAGACCAAAATATAACAGGGTTCAAAAAAGAATTAGATAAGTTCATGGAGGATAGAGCCATCAGTGGCTATTAGCCAAGATGGTCAGTGATGCAACCTCATGCTCTTGGATGTTCCTAAATCTGACCACCAGAAGTTGGGCCTGGACAAAAGGGGATGGATCATTCAATAAATGCCCTGTTCTGTTCATTCCCTCGGAAGCATCTGGTACCAGCCAGTGTTGGAAAACAGAATATTGGGCAAGATGGACCTTCTTTCTGTATTCTGTACACAGCTGTATTAATCTTTGGTTAAATAATCTCATTTGAGCTTGTTATTTGACAATCTTGAATCATTATTAAATTCAAACTTGCAACATTCTATATGTGGAAAATATCTCTTGTTCTAATACATAATGTGAAATGCTTATGTACAATACAAGAATGTGTGGAGTATGTCCTCCAAATTGAGAAGATTATAAGGGATTTTGTTGGTTTTCATTGTAAATAATTGCTGTGGTCTAACAGTAATAGGAATTGTCTGGCACAACGAAGAAGAAATGTTAGAAGATATAAAGTAGGGTATAACCTGGGAAAGTGATAGAAATTGCTTAAAGCAGGGATCCTAATTGATAGTAGGGGCTCAAAATGAAACACAGTCCTTGAAATGAATCAAACTTAAACGGCCTCCAATAAGAAAAGAATTGAAGAAATTTGTTACACACAAATGCCATATACAGGATACTAATGGAAGCAGCAAGCAAACTGAAAGAACAGGAATAAGAGGATGCCCCTTAACCTCTTAGGAGCCCTGAAACTAGGATATATAACCTGTATTTTTTGTAAAAAATTCTCCCTTAGTGGCATAAAATCTCTGTCAGTTCAGATCCAAACTGGTTCGTGTTAGCACTAGGAAGTTATTATTTCAATACACTAGCTAAATCATTGTGAGATTTTTGATACTCACTTTCAAAAATAGGAGCTTAAAGTTAGGTCTGGTCTACACTACAGACCTACACCTATGTCACTCTAGGGTGTGAAAAATCACAATCCAAGTGATGAAGTTATACGGATCTAACCCCCCATGTGCTTTTCAAAAGAGGGGGTGGGGTGGAGTGTGACAGGGAGCATGAGAGAGACAGAGAGAGTGGATTTTTGGAGCTGATGCTGAGTCAGCTCCCTGCCTTGCAAGTTCTAACCCCTTCCCCCATCCCTCTCTCATTCACTAAATGCAAATAGCCCTCTTTGTTTTTTTTCCCTCACAGACTAGATAAGCAGCTGCTCCGAAACAGACCCCCCTGCCTCTGCCCGCTGCGCTGCTTCTCTCCTCGAGCAAACTCTAGCTGTGGACATTCCAAAGGGTCCCCCTGCCTGCCTCTGCTCAAGCTGTGTTTCTGTTTTAGATAAGCAGCTCCAGGAGCCCCGAGTTCACAACAAAACAAAGAGAGGCATCACAACAAAACAAAGAGTGTTATCTTTACTTAAACGCATTATGGGAAGATTCTGGAGGTCAGTTACAGCATAGTAAGATTAATCACTGTTTGCACTGGCATCCCAGCGCTGCAGCACCAGAGCTGTTCTCTTTATTCCTCTCATTCAGGTGGAGTACATGCAGCGCTGTAGCCAGGGAGATACAGCGCTGTATGCGCCTTGCCAGTGTGGACGGGGAGTAAGTTACAGCACTGTAAAGCCACCACCAGTGCTTTAACTCTCAAGTGCTTTAACTCTGAAGCCCTCAGGGTGTTACTAAAATGCTGACTTGTCTTTTTCAGCCTCAGAGAAACAAGCCCAGAACAATCACTCAACAATGTAGCGGGAGAAAGTAAAGAGCTAGTAACACAGAAATACAAAATCTGATTGACATTGAAAAGAGCAATTGTAATTAAGAAAATATCATGGGATTTAATTTTTGGAAAAATATTGATTTGTATCAACTTTTCTGGGGGCTCCTCTCACCACTGAAATGACTTGTCCCCTGCCCTAGGGCTGCTCCGGAAGGTCCGGCCCTGTGAGGGGGAGTTACCTGATGTTTATGGCGATGTTAAAGGTCCTTTGAGCCTTGGCGCTGTCACATGTCTCAGGGACCGTGTGCACCTCCATCGCGAACGGTGTCTCGCCCAGCTTGGGGAGCACATTGTACCTCAGGTTGGTCTGAAAGAGAATACATGGTTCTCTGTGTGTCTCCATCTGTCCATCTCCTCAATCTCCTTCCCTCTGCTCAGTTTCATTCTTTCCTTTATCTCTTCTCTCTCTCTCCCCGTTCCCCAAATCTCTCTGTCAACTCTCTCTCCTCCTCACACCTCTTTCCTATTTTCTCCTCCTCTCCCCCATCTCTTCTTCTCTTTTCCTTCCCTCCCTCCCCAATCCACCCCATCTTCCCATCTCCAGTGGGAATGAGACGGGCTCCCCTCAGCGGCAGGCTCTCCCTCTCAACCTTCCCCAGAACCCCTCACCTGCACGTAGACACATCCTTCTCCTGTCACCCCCATGCTGTAGTCCCCTGGCACCTCTGGCAGTGCCATATGCTGGAGCAGCAGACGGTTCGTGTGATCCACCTGGAATTGGAACTGGAAGTTCCCTGTGGATTGCAGAGTCACTGTGGATGCTCCTCCGCTCTTGGCATAGGCGGAGACTCCATATTGGGACAGCGCCTGGAGTGCCACCACTGTGTCCTGCCAGACAAGAGATGGGCCCAGTGCCCAAGGGGATGAATGAGCCATTTGTATGGACCCAGAGCCCCTACTCCACCAGCTTTTCCTACACAGCAGTGCCCTGATTTTCCCATTTTCACTCCCCATTCTCATAAGCCATTCACTTTCTTCCCCTGGGCCCAGATCCTCAAAGGTATTTAAGCACCTTTCTCCCACTGAAAGCAGCCAAGTGTCTAAGTACCTTAGGGAACCTAGGCCTTAGTATCTCTGACACTCCACCACAGGCATCTGAGGGAAGATGCCACCACCCTTCCCTGAAGGACCCACCCAAAGGGACAGTTCAGGACCAGGTGAAATGGGAGATGCCTGTAGCTCAGAGAGAACCCTAGTGAGGCAGCCAGGAGGCTCAGTACTGGAGTATGATAAAGTGTTTCAGCCCTGTGGGTATTAAGCCAGCCAGGGTAATGGTGAAGCATGGGTCCAGTGATTGGTCCTGTCTAGAGAGGTCACTCCCTGAGGTCCCAGCCTTCAAGCACCAGCATGGTCTGCACCCGCTCAAAGGGGGAAGTGGCACTTCCTGTTTGGTTGTCACTCAGGCTGCTGCCCACCCACCACATTCTTTCTGGGTATGTCCAGCAGTGAGGAGGGCCTCTGAGGAGGCCTCTGCTCCTGAGCTGAATTGGCCTGGCTGGATGGGGTCAGTGCTGGGGGGAGCTGGGGATGGCACTGCACTACCTTGTGAGTGCTTAGGGCGACTCTTCTGTCCCCCATACACAGCAGCATCATTTGTCCAGTCTCCTAACTCATTAGTCCCTCTGGGCCTGTGGTTATCTGATGCAGCCATATTCCATGCTGTGACTATCCCCTGATCTAAACTAAACTATACAGCCAGGGGACTGCCACTCCTTCCCTCTCCCCAGGTCAGTCTTTCCCTCCCCTAGGTTGCTTGTCTGTCTCCTGCCTTTTCCTGTCTGCCTCCCACCCTGCCCTGGGTGTCTGAGGCTGGGGATGGGAACAGCTCACCTGGGTGGAGGAGAAGCCCCCATTGGGATTCTGCTGCTTGCTGATCCACTTTGCAATTTGAGTTGCTAATGACAGGTCCTCTTGGGATGGTGCCGGCTGCATGGTGAGGTAAGCGAGGAGCACATAGGACGTCATCTCCACCTCAGCAGAAGGAGCACGGGTCTGGTAGAATGGGAGCTCGGCTTTCGGCTCCTTCCCAGGCCTCTGCCAGTGAATGGAGCCATCTGCAGTGGGAGAAGGGAGTGGAGGGCAGGAGAGAAGGATATAGATGCTTAGTACATGCCATTTCTAAGGGCGTTATTGACCTGCGGCTGCTGCAAGTGGGAGAACAGAGCCACCCCCCCCCCCGGTGCTCATCTGGCATATTGACATGAGACATGAAAGGATTAAATAGTCCCTCACTTGATGGTCTAGTGGATTTATACAAACCTTCTGGTACGAACACTCAGTGACTAATCAGGCTGCCACCTCTGTGTCTACGTCCCTTTTGTCTTATGAAGGGACATCCCAGGAATGGACAGTAGCAGCCTTTATTGGGCTCTTTGATGCAAAAAGTGTGAGGTTGCTAAGTGGCCCAGGTGCTCAAGGCCGAAGGGTTACAGCAGTGATGGTCGCACCCAACTCCAGCAGGGTGAACAGCCCATAAGTCATTCTCTTACTAGTACAGGCCCAGTTCTTCCTGGGATTTCCTGGGACACCAGGACCTTAATTTGGGGCCCCCTGGAATGATCTGTTTTTTCATTTTATCAGTCCAAAGATCAGGCTTCTCCTCTTTGTTTGTCTGTTGCTGTAGGGAGCAGACATCACTCTGTGCTGACCAGGGGCCATCGTTCCCATGGAACGAGTATCCAGAGCGAGGAGCAGTGCTTGGAGTGAGGAACGGAGCAGAGCCAGCTAAGATATGCGCAGAGCTGTGCTATTGCTCAGTGGGAATGGTACCATTTGGTCAGGGTTTCAGGATATGCTCACTCACAGCACTGAGATGTGTTGGGGACCCCACAGATACACCTGTGTCGCTGCAAAGTCAGGCACCGGCAGCTCTGGCCCCAGCTCATGTTTTAAAAAAGTTCCCTTTGTCTTTACATTAATATTTCAGCACCTTAAAAAAAAGCCACCATCAAACTGTTCCCACAGGAACTTGCCCTCGGGAAAGGAGACCCAGGCCCCTACTCTCTCCTCCCTGGTGATGACTCCTATGTCTGGGGAGCTGTAAGGCATCTCCCAGAGTCCTAAAATGTGCCCCCTTGATGCTTCTCTCCATGTAATGCCCCTTGGACCAAACCATCCTCTGCCTCATCTGCTGCCCTCTGAGCTGCTTTCGGTGCCGGCCCACTCCTGGGCTGCTGTAGCCACCAGAGCCTGGGGGTGGGGGGTGCGTGAAGCTAGATGCCACTGAGAGGCTTCCTTCCCCTGCACCAGGCTCCCTCCTCAAAATGGGTGACAGTCCTGAGGGGTGGGGGGACAGGAATCCTCCTAAGGCAAAGAGGGAGAGGAGGGTAGAGACGGCTTGGACCCAAAAGAGTGGGGAGAGGGAGAGGGAAGAAGAAACCAGAGGAGAAGGAAAGAAAAATCTTGGGTGAGAGGTCCTAGGGAAGAGGGCAGGAAAGGGAGGGGGATAATCTGCACACATGGGTGGGAGGGAGGAGAGAGACACTCAAGGAGGGTGGAAAGGAGAGAAGACGCCTCTAAGACCTGGCCAACACACAGATTTTGTGCCATTATAACAATTTTGGTTAGGGCTGTGAGTTTTCTACTGGTACCTGTAGGCTGGGCATGGTCATACCAGCATAAAGGTGCCTTGTACAGGTAGGGCTGTACGGGAACAGTTCTATTGGTATGAACACCTTCACACTGCTATAACTGTGTCCACACTGTGGGAGTCGTACCACTTTAATTATACCAGTACAGATACAGCAGAATGACTTTTGTGTGAAGACAAGGCCTGAAGGTCCATCTACCCCGGGGAAATGCTCTGTGTTAGAAGAGAATATGCATTAAGTAGCATGCTGGTAAATATGACTCAGCACCTAGAATAGACAGGGATGTCTGGGCTTACAAATTCATTTGCTGTTTGTAAACTTAGGCTATGAGGTGCCCTCAGGTGACCACAGGCAGCTAATGTGATTGGTTGGCCACAACCAGCTGCCGTTTTTCACCCCACCTAACTCTGTCTAGATCTGCCAGCAGATCGAGGGATGTGATCATTCCCCTCTAATCGACATAGGTGAGGCCTCATCTGGAGTACTGTGTCGAGTTTTGGGCCCCACACTACAAGAAGGATGTGGAAAAATTGGAAAGAGTCCAGCAGAGGGCAACAAAAATGATTAGGGGGCTGGAGCACAAGACTTATGAGGAGAGGCTGAGGGAACTGGGATTGTTTAGTCTGCAGAAGAGAAGAATGAGGGGCGATTTGATAGTTGCTTTCAACTACCTGAAAGGGGGTTCCAAAGAGGATGGATCTAGACTGTTCTCAGTGGTACCTGATGTCAGAACAAGGAGTAATGGTCTCAAATTGCAGTGGGGGAGGTTTAGGTCGGATATTAGGAAAAACTTTTTCACTAGGAGGGTGGTGAAGCACTGTAATGGATTACCTAGGGAGGTGGTGGAATCTCCTTCCTTAGAGGTTTTTAAGATCAGGCTTGACAAAGCCCTGGCTGGGATGATTTAGTTGGGAATTGGTCCAGCTTAGTAGCAGGGGGTTGGACTAGATGACCTCCTGAGGTCCCTTCCAACCCTGATATTCTATGATTCTGTGACAAGGTGCTGAGTTATCTTTAGCAGTATGTCAACTAATGCATTTTCTAACACAGTGAGTTTCTTCACCTGCATGAGGCCTATGAGTGCGCGGCTGAGGCTCTGTGTTTGTGGGCAGGGGACAGAGAACCCAGGTGTCTGAGGTGATAGGAAGGGAACTTAGAGTTTGCATGTGCCGGGACCCTGCATAACAAGTCCCATGTTCACTACAGTTGGGGGCAGCCTCTGCGTGTGTGTGTGAGAATGGCTTTTGGGTGGGGGAGAAGGAGCCTGTGTGCGTGAGTGGATCCTGGGGAACCCTGCATGTGCTTGTGCATTAGCTTGTGCCTGAGGCAGTCTGCAGTGTGTGTGTGGGGAGAGAGATTTGTGGGGTGCAAGGCAGCAGGACAATATGCAGGACAATATGCCTGTGATTCTGTGGACTGGGAAGTAGGGAGTATGTGAGAGCTTTTGGTGTGGGAGGCAGGAGGGAGGAGAGAGATTTGGAGACTTGGGGGAAGGAGGAAGAGAGCAGGAGGAAAAGAAAGGAGAGACCAGTTATTTCACAGTATAGAAAAGGGGGAAACAGACTGAAACAAACAGAGGAAAAGCTAACAAGCTTGGAGTAGAGGAAGGAGGCAAATGGAGGGAAGGCAGGGACAAGGGAAAGGGCAAATGCAAGAGAGACAAATGAAAAGGGAATGTTGACATTTTACCTAATAGGTAGGTTGTATACTGAAGGGTGCAATCAATGACCCAGTTTAAAAGAACAAGGAGTCCTTAAAAGGGCAGGGATACAACATGCTGTGAGGTCAGAAATCTGCTTGGGCTGCCTCTCTCTCAATCTGGTTTTTTCTTGTCAAATAATGTTCTCCCACCTGGTGCTGGCCCTCGTAATACTCCTCTGCTGTGGTTTCCCCTCTGAGCCCCTGTATATGATTCTCAATACACGGTCACTTTACAAGTTGGGGAGGTAGGACCAGGGGCCTGGGATGCAGGAGAAGGCCCCATCGGGAACTCTCACCCTCTTTCACAGCTTCCTTGTCAAGCGAGTCCAGCAGTGCCCTGTGCTTCTCCTCCTTCCCAGCCAGGGCGAAGGCGTAGGCCAGTAGTGCCCTGGTGTACACATGGTTTCCTCCCTGCTCTGCAGTAGCCTCCAGACAGAACAGAGCATTACGGACGACAGAGTGCTGTGTGAGGAGAGAGACATAGGCTGAGAAGGGGAGGGGAGGTCACCATGGAGGTGAATTCAGTCTGTGAGCTCAACAGGCAGGAAACAATATGCACTTTTTCCATTTTATGAAGTATTTTTTTTCTGGACTTTCTGACACACAGGTAACTCTACACAATAGCTGATCTTTCAGAGCCATATTCCCCAGGACACTTGCTGACTTTCACCACTCTAGCAATGTGCAGTGGCTGATTTACAGCTGCTTTGTATCACTAGGCTTGCACTAAGCATCCAGAGCAAACCAATGAGTCTGGCCTTTCAAATTTGGTGGATGGCGATGGTGTATTGGGGAACCTGGCCCTTTAAATTTGTCCTGTGGTCGGTCCTCACTTAGGAACATTTGAGAAGCAAAGTTTGGAATCAGACATTTCCCGTAATGACATTCCAAGTGATACCAATGTGCACAGGTGCATACACAACAGGGCAGTTCATCTGTTTTCGTCAATGGCTGAGAATGGAAAGTCCAGCAGACAGTCCCATTTTCAGTGGCTTGAAACTTTTTCAAACTGTATTGATTTGAACCTTCCTAGCCCTTGGTGTCTGCTAAGAGAGAGGTTCTCTCTGGGAAACTGGAGGGAATGAGCTCAGCTGGTTTTGAGACAGGAAAACCTTGTAAACAAAATGCCTTGGGGTTTATACTCCTTCTAACTGAGAAGGGCTTAATCAGGACATCAGCTTTCCTCAATTAAATATAGAGGATCAGGTTAGTCTCATGACAGTGGATGGGGACTGCCACTTCATCAGGACAAAGTTAACAAGCAGGCCATGTTGGGCCACATCCACTTGTTTTGTCTGACCGTAGCCAGTAGCACCACACATCTAAAGCCTGGTTTAGACTCAAGTTACAGAACTCATCTTTTCTGGGCACAGCCTGGCACACGTTCACACTCAACTTGCCTGCCAACAAAAATCCTCTACTTTTGGGGGCATACTGACTCCCTTTTCTGGAGCAACATTAGACCCATGTCAGTGGAGTTGTATCAGCACAGTGGTAAGGTGCATGCTCACTGGAAGTACCAATGTAAGTGGTCCTTCCACTGCAGTCCCACAGTGCAACATTCCCTTTAACAGAGACTGTCAGGTAGCACTTTTGAACCAAAGGTCCCAATGATGAGAAGTCCAACTGGCTTTTACACAGTCAGCACATTCTCCACAGCCACAGCTGTTCCTGCTACTTGCTACATTTTCCCACATGCTGCTGAGTGAACATTTCCCACAAGCACAGCGAAAGCTAAGCAGCAAAATTTCCCCACAAAGCAATGCCACTGAAAGTGGCACAGAGGACACTGGGATGCCTACCCACAATGCACCACACCTTTGCCAATCTGGCCTGATACTAGGTGACCACAACGTGCTGGCACAACTGGCCCAGTGTGAACTCACTGCACTGATATAGTCTTTTTAGTTGCTCGCTGATGATAAAACTTTTACCAGTGCGATTTCTGGATGTGAAGCACACCTAACTGAAGGAGAACAGAAATCAGCCCTTGATTGGGACCCATTTGGGTTAAGTGTTAAATATCTGTAAAACTCTAAGCTGTAGACGTGTAAGACAAGATCAAGCAAACACCACCTGCAAAGTTTTTAAATAAAGCTCATATAAAAGGATTAGAGATGAGACAGAACCAACACCCTGGACTGGAAGGGAAGCTGCAGGGAAATTCCAATTCCAGATTTGGACCTCCATTTAAAGTCTTTTCTGACTGGATTTCCCCCTTTTTTAAAGGCTTCTCTCTTGGGATGGGAGGCTGTGACTTGGGGGTACCCAACTCTGTTTGTGGCTTGAGGGGTTACAGGTACGTACAGTGATGGGCAGAGGAATCTCCAGCAGCGCGATGGTGATGTAGGCAGAAAGCGTGACCTCATCGTCCACCCCACCCTGCAGGGAACCACAGAGAGAGACATTAACCCATAAACCCCTCCCACTGGCCCCTCCTCCCAGGGGTGTTCCACATCCCTGTTCTTCCCACACTATAGTAGCTTCCATGTACCTACCTCTCTTCTTTCCCCTAGCCACGGTCACTCCATGTACAGTATGGTTCTCCCCTGCTCTTGCCTCCCTTAGCAGATCCCATCTGTCCCATTTCCAAGCCCCCTGCCCCAGCCCCATGTGCTGCAGTGGCTGTGCTGTTCCCATGCACAGTTGCAGGCTTTCTCTATGTCACTGGAGTCCTGTATGGGTCCCAGGAGGCCCATGGGAAGCTGTCTGGGCGGATACGTCACCTTTATGGCATTGTTCAGGAGCGTCCCGGAGCTGCGGAAGCAGCCGTTGTCCTTCTGCTTGCCAGCAAGCCAGGCCAGGGCGTCCTGGATGTGCTTCTCCTCAATGAAGATGTGAGAGCGGGCCTGTGCGAAGGACTTGAGGATGAAGGCTGTCAGCCTGCAACAGAGAGCGGGCAGTGGTGAGAGCTCCCACCCATGCCTTGTGCTCACTGGAGGGGACAGGGTCCTGGGGCATCACCAGCCTGAATGGAAGCAGCAGGGGCTGGAGAGCTGGTGGCCATGGGCCAAGGAACAATTATCTCACTCAGCCACCTACTGACATGCAGCAGAGCCTGGGGGAAAGACTCAGCAGCGGTCTGACAGGGCACAGCAAAACTGCCCATTTTAGGACAGGACGTGAGCCAGCTTCCTGCATCGGTTTCAAACAGCCAGGGCACAGTTTAGAGGTAGAAGGTGGTTGTCCAGAGCCCGTGGGAGAACAGCCCGCACAATCTTCAGTGACCAGGAATGGCCAGGACACTGGCTCTGCATTTTATTATAAAAACAGCAGCACAGCGCCCCCTAGCATCAGACTGGGGTCAGCACTCAGAGAGACAATATGCCTTACTGAGCCACCCACCCCGCTCCCTGCAGCACAGAGCCTCCTAGCACCACACTGGGGCAATAGAGTTAATAGTGGCAGAGGGAAGAGCAACCCCTGCAGAGCTGCCCACTGCCACTCCCTGCAGAACCTGTTTGTTTACCCTGCAAGGCATGCACTAAGCATTGAGGGGCTGGGATGGCTCCACCCTCTTACCAGCCTCCTCCTTATCCTGAGAGCAGTGGTGGCTAAACTTTCCTAGTTGAGGATCGAACATATAATTCCAGAAGGGACAAGTATCCACAATCAGGTCTTTGGGATGGATTCTCTGCCCTGTTCTGACCTCTGCACCCTGCTCAGGTAACACAAAGGGAGCTGTAACTACCAGAAAGTCACCCAGCCGGGGAATCTTTGGCTGACTCCTTAACACGACCCTCCACATAGCCCCTGGTACAGAGAGTGAGTGGCTGCAGTGTGCTGTGTTCTGGACACACTTAGCTGATGTATGGTCCTCAGGGGACTGTGGCCACTTGGAGGAAGTTAGAACAGCCCCCAGGCTGCTCTAACCTGAGCTGAGCAGGGAATCGGGGCTGTAAATGGTTATTAAGCCAAAATCACAGGCCTCTAGCATACGAACTAAAGGAGATCTCCCTTCCCTACCACCTCTCATAGTTGCCTTATCCCACATCATCAGCTCTACAGCTCCTCCCTCTCTTCCGCCCCCTCATGATCAGCACCTGTTAACAGTGGGCAAGCTCCAGGTTATAACAAGAGAAGGGAAAGAATTCAGCAGCACTGAAATCTTACCAGATGTTCCCTGATTGCCCATAACGTGGCCCAAATGTGCTGTAGGAGCCATCCTGGTGTTTGTACTTCAGCTGTGTCTGGTAAGCTGAAAGGGAGAATGACATTGTGTTTCACTGCAGTAAAGTCCACCTGTAGATGTCAGCCAGGAAAAGAGACTCTTCAGCCCTGTCTACACACAAACATCCTGCTTTAATTGTACCCGTAGCATTAAAATGCTGTGACTCCCCCAGAGTGGATGTAGTTAGGATACTATAAAAGTGCTAATACCAGTACAGCTTGTTCCCAGATGGAAAGGGGGTAGAACTGCATCCACACTAGAGGTTGTACTGATTCAATTATTTTGGTAAACTATCACCTCCTAACTGAAATAGTTACACTGGTACAAAGCTGGGTTTAGATCAAGCCTTAGATGCAGAAGCAGGTCCGATGTAGAGTACACAAGCCAGACAGACCTCCCATTCCTAAAAACAGCCTCAGTGTCTCAGCAGAGTGGCCTTGGTCTTCTGTTAGGCGTTAAAAGAAGGTACAAGCAACAGGGTTATGATGTGCATTTACTAGCCACCTATACCAGGTTCAAGGATCCCTTTGCAGAACCTAAAATAAATAAATGGGAAGGCTGTCTCTGAAAGATTGCTAACGTTCATTAAAAACAGGGTGGAGCTGAAATGGAGAATGAGGAATAATCAAAGGTGTGACCCAAACAGGGGCTCTTCTGAAAAGTGACGATGTGGAAAGGGCCCCTTGTCACTCAGCGGCTCTGCTCCAGGTGTGTTCAGAATTATGGCTACTGGCTTTACTGGCAAAGGTCATGGCCACATTAGGAATAAAGGAGCATTACCAACATTGCCAGCTAACACGTGTTTCAATCCTAACACAGACAAGGCACTTGTAGTTTCACAAATGTTAGCTGGTTGAGTTAACCTTAGCCTAGAGTTTACCTTGATCAGCAAACATGTATTAGTATTAAAACTACAAGTCCTTCCTTCGAGGTTTTTAAGGCCCGGCTGGGCTGATTTAGTTGGGAATTGGTCCTGCCATAGGCCCCGACTCCATGCGTGCTCTGGGGCTGGAGCACTCATGGGGAAAAATTGGTGGGTGCTCCTCACCGAGGAGGAGGAACACAGTGTGCTTGGCAAAAGGGGATTTGGGGAGGAGTCCAATGGGGCAGGGAGGGGGCTGAATCGGGGTCAGGCCGGGGGCAGGGTGGGGGAGCACCTATGGGTCCTGCTTTGAGCAGGGGATGGGACTAGATGACCTCCTGAGGTCCCTTACAACCCTGATATTCTATGATTCTAAGTTGGCTAAATATATTACAAACAAAATTTCCTCTAGTGACAACAAGGCTTAAACTCAGGTTTTGCTCCATTTACTGCTGCCAGGCCTGCAGAGCCAACTCAACTCTTCTTCTCCGCCTTGCATGTCATCAGCAGAAATGCACCCAGTGCAGTGCAGCACCCAGGCTATGTCTACATGGACCCATCTTCTCCCATCGTGCACTTCCAGAGAGTAGAGTTCTCTGTGTTCCTAGATGTCACCCTAGATCTAAGCATGCTACCATGCTATGGCACCCCCTGTTGGGAAGCGATCTATTGTAACACCAACCATTAATGGAGCAACTACTCAGAGTAACTCCTGGGAAAGGGAACCTCTGACCTCTGAGGCGGGGTTGGAGGGAGGAGGTGTCAGAGGCCCTGGTTCAAAGGTAAATGATGAAGGGTTGTGATGGTGCTGCCAATACTCTAGTGGCTAGGAAAGGCCTATACAGGCCATCTGGGAGCCGAGTCTGGTTTGCTGGGGCAAGAGTGAATTACCACTGGGCTCACACACTGGAGAGCAATGGGATGAAAGGACTGAGGAGGTACAATGCGTTCCCCTCCCCCCAAGAGACAGGTGGTCCCCTCAGTCCGTCCATCCTTCCCAGTGGGAGCATTATCTGAGCAAGGCAGACACAAAAAGCTCCCAGCACAACCTTGGAAGGGAGCAAGTGAAGAAACAAAAGCCCCGTCCCTCCTCACCGCTGACTAAGTATCCAATGGTCTTGGATTTGGTCTCCTCGCTCAGCTGCCCTGTCTTATTCAGATAGTCCAGGACGTAGATGTTGGGGGCAAACAGGACCATGTTCTGCTCCCCACATCCAAAGGGCATCTGGAGAAGCTGCTGCAGGTTCTGCATGGCTGTGCCCAGGATATCGCCTGGGGATGGAGACACAGGGAGTCAGTGTTGTACAGAGCCGACTCGTTGAGGCAGAGTGCACCGCAGAGCAAGGATGTTAGTGTGAGACATCCATAACAGACTTGTGAGATCACAGGCAATAGGAGGGAAAGAGAGACACACACAACACAGAGAAAGGAGGAAACAGAGAATTATTCTCTGAGAGAGAAGGGACACCATGAAAGGCAAAGTGAAGGGCATGTTGCTGGAAGGACAGATGGGAGCACTAGGCTGGATGAATAGCTAGAGACATGGGCCCAGAGGCAGAGGTGTGGGGAAGGAGAGAGAAAAAGAGGTGAAGTGCTAGCTAGTGACTACAGCAGTGGGCAGCTGGGGGATAAATGGAGGGGCTGTGATGGGTGCACAACGGGGTGAGGAGTGGAACGGGTGAAAAGACCACTAATGTCAGGAAGGAGGAGGGAACGGCAACAGCACCCACAGCCGAGCTCTTCGGGCTCACTTACCCAGCACTGAGAAATAGGCTCTGGCTGATCCCTGCACTACGTTCTCTGGGAGCTTCAGGGACATTGGCTGTGGTGCTGTCTTTCCTGGGGAAAAGTGACATAGATGGGATTGTAGTAAAATCCCGCCTGTGTAACAGTGACCAGGCCCCAGCACAGGAGCTAGGACACTATCCCTGCTGCTGTCTCTCCCCTGGCACTGCACAGGGGCTCCCTGTCTTTAGCAGCTCCATTCCTCCATAGCTTTATAGTGAACCCCCACCCATCCGCAACTCCCCTCTCAGGCTCGGATCCCCCTCACCTCCACCCAGCCCTCCACATGGAGCAAGGTGTTACCACCTGGTGAGACAAGTGAACTGCAGTCTCCAGCTCTTTCTCTGGTACCTTCTCGTTTGTAATTTCACTCCATGGAATCAGAGAGTGAGAGAAGGGGAAAGCCCCATTAAATCCCATCTAGCCCATCCCCACAGGACCCAGGCCAGGAATGTTCCCTAAGACCTAGGCTTCCAGCCCTTCCCTTGGGGGCCATTCCAGCCCTTCAGTGTTAGGAAACATTTCCTCGTTATCCAGCTGGAGGTGTCCCACTTTCTCATTTCCATATTACTGCTTCCAGTTAGCGCTTCCCCTCGGACACCCGGGGTTTCCAACCTTCCCTTTGCAGAGGCAGGTCAGGAGGGGTGAGGCTCTTACCAGCTGCACAGAGCAGGAAGTTGTAGGTCGTTTCCTTCTCAAGTCCTTCAGGCTTCGGGTTGGGGAGGAAAAGGGAAGGGGAAGGAAAATGAGAGAGGTTAGAACCTGCAGAGACACTGAGCACCTGGTGGCAGAAACATCTGGCCAGGGGTGATGGGGAGAGATGAGGAGAAGGGAAAACGCTGGGGGAAAGAAAGAAAGAAAGAAAGAAAGAAAGAAAGAAAGAAAGAAAGAAAGAAAGAAAGAAAGAAAGAAAGAAAGAAAAAGAGCAGAGCATGAATCAGGGAAAGAGGGAGACTTGCAAATTCTCATATAATAATAAATCTGATGAAGTCAGCAGATAATGGTTGGAAATTGGCTACTAACAAGTTATTGCCTCCTCACTCCCAAAGGGAGGATATTGCAGTGCTCTACCATGGGTGTTTAGTTGCTGGTAGCACACTGTAAAATCTGGACTTTCCTTGTTACACAGAGAGAACTTCCAGCTTTACACCATGTGCTGGTGCTGATAATATGCCGTGATGCTAATGAAATGAGGTAAGGGGTCGATCCTGCCAAGTGTTTAACTTTAAGCCTGTTTGAGGTCAATGGGACAACTCATGTGCCTGAACTAAAGCAAGCTTTGCTGGGTCAGGCCCAAAGTGCTCAGTGCCCTGAAATGACATATTGTAATGACTGCAGGGCCACCACCTAGAAATTCACCATTACGCACTGTGGCCAATTAGTCCTGTAGGGCTACACTAGGAATAGAACTCAGCTCCTCCTGCTCCAAAGGCCCAGACCCCCATGGCTTGAGCTAAAGAAGAAGCCCTGTTATTTATTGAAATGATCAGAACAATTCTGACTAAAACTCAGGAACTAAGCGTTGTGAAAACAGAGGGTTTAGTCAAATCAATTTTTGGTTTTGGAACACACCCCTCCCCTGCAAATTTTTATGCTGAGAATAGTCGGTTTCCCTCCCTTTTTAGAACTGTTTTCCAACATTTGCCAGATGGAAACCAGTAGCCAAGCATGAAAAGGGGCTTTCCCTCACTTTCTCACACTTCTAAAAAACCTTTCCCTCTCTTTCTTCAGCTGGAAAAAGTAAAAAGTTTTAAAAAGTGTGTGTGTATGGCAGGGGGGAGGGGGAGAATCTAAAAGTTGACACCCCCCCACCCCACAACAACATTTGAGGTTAATATGAATGCTTTTTGTTTTGTTCCAAAATGTCTTTTCAAAATTAATCTCAGTGACAAACCTGCTGTTGAGTTTAATTTTGAACATTTCACAGGGAATCCAAATGCAGTGATCAAAGATGTTTTAAAGATTCTTTCTTCTGGTGGAAAATTCACTGGGGAAAAAATCCTGTTTTCCAACCAGCTCTAATTCTTTGCTAGCCTAGCACACACAGATGATCATTTCTGATTCCATCAGGTAAAGGGCAGTGGTGCACTAGTCAGTTCTTTAAAATTACAGGGCAAGACCAGTACATCCTCTACATCCCATAAAGTTGCCACTAGGCTCCTATTATTTTAAATCCAATTTTCACCTCCCTCATAATTCTGAGAAAAATAATCTCTGTGTTTCCAGAACTGTCAGATCAGCCCAAGATGAAGTTGGACATTTCCACTAATGTGATGGAAGCAAAGTGAATATTTTTCAGCTGAAGAGGTTTAGAAATAATTTATTTTTAATTTTTTTGTGAAAAGTTTCACAGTTCTTTGGGTCCCTATATGTTGAAAAAGGAGCCAAGTTATAATTCAAATTTCATTTGGCACATAGGAGAACTTTAAAGCAAAAGCAAAACACATTTACTGTAACATGACAGAATCATAGAAATGTAGGGCTAGAAGGGACCTTGAGAGACCATCTAATCCATCCCGCTCAGAACATGGTACAGCCAAGTACACCTAGAGTATCCTGGACAGGTGTTTGTCCAAACTGTTCTTAAACCTGCAATCATGGGGAATCTGCAGCCTTCCCAGGTAACCTGGGCCAGTGTTTACCTACCCTTACAGTTAGAAAGTTATTCCTGGTATCACACCTAAATCTCTCTTGCTGCAGTCTAAGCCAATTACTTCTTGTTTTACCCTTGCTGGACGTGGAGAACAACTGACCACCATTCCCTTTATAGCACATATTTGAAGACTGTTATCTTGTTCTCCCCTCAGCCATCTCTTTACTAGACTAAACATGCACAATTCTTTCAACCTTTCCTCATATGTCAGGTTTTCTAAACCTCTTATCATTTTTGTTGCTCTCCTTGGACTCTCCTTTGGTTTCTGTCCCAAAAGACATGGCTGTGACAAACTTATCACCTTTGCTTATTATTTCAATCATGTGGTGTAACAAGATACCAGTATTCTTCTGTAAGAAGTTATGCAGTATTACAGCTTATATTGGCTAATATAGTAACTTATCGCTGCTTCCCTTTACAGCATTAGAGAACATGTTATTGCTGAGATCATATTAAGTCATTATGGCTTCCCTATAAAACCAAGAAGACCTGCAGCATTATATCAGTTGTCACAACACAGCAGTAAGTTATCATGGCTTCTCTATACCACAGGGACTAAACAGCCCACCTACCTCCACTAACAGCTGTTTGATCACCGTGTCCTTCCACCCTTTGTCCGGGATCTCCACTACCTCATTCCCACAGGGCAGATCTGTCTTCAGGGCTTCAGCACTCACTGAGAAATTCACATTACCTGAAACAAAAAAGGATAAGTGTTTTGCCAGGCACTGCAGCTACAGGGGTGCCAGTGTCATTTGCATGGTGTTCTGCTTTGATTACATGGAAACATCTCTAAAGAGGGCAGAGTGCAAGTCACATATAGGTTAGCACTTTAGCACAGCTCTGCAGCAGCCTTAGTTCCAACCCCTCGGCTCCAATGGCTACATCAAATTGGGCTGGGCAAGATGGAGAGGAGGAGAGTGCAGGGGCAGGTCTTCAATTCTGCCGCCCAGACCCCTGCATGGTGTTAGAGCTATCATCCTCCTTTTCCAGAAATTTCAGACCCAACCAGTCTGTCAGTCCAGGTATTTATATGGCCCACATCACAGTAGCCAGATGGGGAAACTGAGGCACAGGTACACTAACTTGCCCAAGAGCTGGACACTGAGTCCAGGTCTCCTGAGTCCAGTCCAGTGCCTCAGCCACAGGCCAGCCTTCCTCCTTTCACAGCAGAACAGTCCCTTCCAGAGAGGATGGAGCCATCCAGTATCTGATCCAGAAATTTTGGAGACACTTGGTCCCTCACACAGAGGTTTTAGAGCCATCCATTGGTCCCTGATCCTGAGATTCTGCAGTGGCCAGGTCTCTTACCCAGAGATTTTGGGGTCACAGCCCAAGACACTGTTTTCCATCCGTTCACACAGAGACAATAAGATTCTTCTTCCTTCTCCACAGGGGTAGCCCGGAAATCATCAGATGAAGCCAGTGAGATGCTGACCTGTCAATTGTACAGAAAGGTGCCATCAGGCAGAGAGAGAGAGGGGTTCAAAAGGTTTGGGGGTAAATGGAGATGAGACAATGCAGGGGAGGAGAGGGGGCATGGAGTTTGGGGGCCACAGGGATTTGGTGGGGCAGGGATTGAGGTGGGGAAACCTGAGAGGTACTGTGGTTTGGGGAGGTGCAGGAGACTGAGGAGGGGCAGAGAGTTGGGTGCATGACTCTGAAGAAACACGTGATTGCAGGGCCTGAGAGACTCGGAACCAGTTGTGGGAATAAAGACAAAGTGGTGACCCCAAATTTACCACCTTGGTATGAGTCTGAGCCCTCTGGTGTCTTGTTAGGGGAGGAGGTGAAGTGCTGGCTGTGGGAAGTGGGGGGCTATCTGGCAGTAGCTGAAAGAGAACAGAATTGGGGACCATCAGTGAGTGCAGTGAAGGGAAGGAAAGGGATGGGGAAGCAGATGAGAGGGGCTTCAGGGCCCTTAACACTGTAAAGCTTGTTCCTGCTTCACTTTATCTAGAATTAAACCTATTTAAATAAAAGCTGAGAGAAAAGTCACAATAACTTTGCAGGGACCCCCTTCCTGAGTCCCCTCCAGTCCCTTGTGCTGGAGCAGGAATATACTGCAGGTTAGTAGGGCTAAAGAGTCAGTGCTGTTTCCATGGATGCAACAGGCCAGCGAGTTTCCCAGAGCCTGTAGTGCAGCTGAGGGTGTTGTGCGGCATGAGGCCAAAGGCCAAGCACATGTGTCTATTCCAGGAAGCCTGAAGTTTCCACTAGAGCAGTGGTTCCCAAACTGTGGTTCGTGAACCCCTGGGGGTTCATGAACGGTTATAGAGGGTTCTCAGGAAAAAATTCCTAATGGTGGACAGAGCTGTCCCTAGAGACCTCGGGCAGCACGGGGCCAGCAGCCCGAAGCTCCTGAACTTCCAAGATCTAAGCAGATCAAAGCAAACATATCTATCACATTGAGTAGATTTAAACTTCAAGACTCCTTATAAGAAATGGAAAGAGAGGTGGATTTTTTTTGCTGTTTTTAAAATTAAATAGGCAGCTAGTATTGTTCTTCATAATAATTTTAAAAACAAGTTTAAGCTTGGTTGTAATGTGTGTTGTTTGCCTGGACTGCTCAAGACCTGAATGCTTCTGTAAGAGAAACAATTTGAGCTGGCTTCTTAAATACCTTCATGCTGTTTTACATCTGATATTCCTTGATGAAACATAGGAGCCTTGTCTTATAATAGCCTTATTCAAAGTAACATAAGCTATGAAAGTGAGATCTTGGAAGGGTGTTGCCATTTTTATAATGTAATAATACTGTAATAATTAATAATAAATAGTGTGTAATAAGCATGTCATAAAAACAAATTTTATATTTCCAAGATCACTGCTTTTATCATTTAAATTCAGGTAAAGGAGGAAATCCCTGGAAATATTCACTTTTAGGAGGGGGTTCGTGAGACTTGATATTTTAGTGAAAAGGGTTCACAGGTTGTTAAAGTTTGGGAACCACTGCACTAGAGTAAGGGGTGATGCACAGTGTTTGGTCACCCCAGGTACCTTGCTTGCCATGGGGTCATGAGATAGGCACAGGAGGTCGAAGGCCAGGTGCCTTCAGTCACACAGGAAGTTGGTCTCAGGTATATCTGCAGCTCGCAAACCTTTGTCAGCCAAACAGATTCTTTCTTTCCTAATGCCCACTCTGTACCCCAATGGTAACATACACCTAGGAGCCAACCAGATTCCTCCTTTCCATCACCCATTTCTTTCCACTGTAATAAGACACTTTCCTAGGGGCCAATCAGCTGCCTCCCCTGGATGGGAAGCCATGTTGCAACTGGCCCATGTGGTCTCTTCCCTGGCCCCTGCTGAGCAAAGCTGTGAGTGTCTCTTACCTTGATGCAGCGGGTCAGGTAGCTGAAGACAGTGGCCTTTAGTGTGAAGGTCTCGCCGCGCACCACGGAGTAGGGCAGAGTGAGTTCCATGAAGAAGGGCTGGAAGGCTCTGAGGGACACGGTCTGGGACAGGCCAAAGCCAGTGTCACTTGAAGTGCAGAACGCGTTGGCTTTCCATTCTGTGATGGTGTCGGGGATGGTCACGGCCAAATCAGCACTTCCAACAGACCTGGTGACAAAGCAAGAACAAGGAAACAGGAGGAGCTTTCCTAGCTTTGGGAGAAACAACTGTGTCCCTCACAGCATCCTGAATTAACCCCCCCCCTTTGTAACTGCAGTGTCCCTTGGGAGCACTGGGGGTGTGCATGCTGGTTGGCTATTGTAGGCTCACCGCAGAGCACTTCCTCCCATCCCATCCTACATCCAGCTCTGCAGAAGAATCATCCAAGTAAGAAGACTGGGGATGGGGTTCCATGGTGAACAATAGAAAATCCCTCAGACACACAGCTATAGAAAAGGATGAAATGCATAGCTAATAGCAACTTCTGCACCAGAGCTGGGACCAAAAAGAAATTACATCTCCCTCTGACACACACACACATTTAACAGGGGACTGTTCATTGTGATCCACACAATTAATTGTCTCCCAGTTACTGTGAGAAGGAGGAGTGGATGTGGTGTATTAGTAGAACTAGTTACTTCCTGCCTTTCCTCTATCTGCCTATCCATCCCTCATACTTGTGTCTCTCTAGGCTATCTACAAAAGGTACTCCATCTATCACAGAAGGATATAAGCACATCTCATGGGTGTCTGAGCAACTTCTTCTGAATGTCTGTGTAACCCAGTTGACCACGACTCACATCCCACAATTATCACTTACTTCACTGGAACTAAATCCCAAATCCACGTCTCAGGGAAATACTTCCGGACAGTCTCCAATGGGCCATGATCGATGATGTGAGGCACATGATCGACTGCATCCAAACTGAGTGCATACATCGGCGCAGACATACGCTCTTTTTTAGACATTAGGGGTGCAGGGTGTGGCGAGAAGAGAGAGAACATAATATGTTAGACCTTATTCTAAACCATGGCACTTTGTTTCCAGTTAGTGATAGGCCTGATCCTAAACCCAAGATCTAATAACCCTTCCTCACAAACTTCAGCCATGTTCAGACGCAAACTTAGACCTGTCCCTGCTTTCAATCCAATACCAAATTCTACAGGCCACTTCCCTCAGATCCCACTGAGGAATACACTAAGAAACTACAGCATCTACTCAGGACACTCCCTACACTAACACCAGAAGAAATCAACACACCCCTAGATCCCCGACCAGGGTTATTCTATCTACTTCCCAAGATCCACAAACCCGGAAATCCTGGATGCCCCATCATCTCGGGCATTGGCACTCTCACTGAAGGACTGTCTGGATATATGGACTCTCTACTCAGACCCTATGCCACCAGCACTCCCAGCTATCTCCGTGACACCACTGATTTCCTGAGGAAACTACAATGCATTGGTCACCTCCCAGAAAACACCATCCTAGCCACCATGGATGTAGAGGCTCTCTACACAAACAGCCCACACACAGATGGAATACAAGCTGTCAGGAACACCATCCCTGATGATGCCACAGCACAACTGGCTGCTGAGCTCTGTGCCTTTATACTTACACTCAACTATTTCAAATTTGATGACAATATATATCTCCAGATCAGTGGCACTGCTATGGGCACCCGCATGGCCCCACAATATGCCAATATCTTTATGGCCGACCTGGAACAACGCTTCCTCAGCTCTCGTCCACTCACGCCCCTTTTCTACCTATGCTACATTGATGACATCTTCATCATCTGGACCCATGGGAAGGAGACTCTGGAAAAATTCCACCACGATTTCAACAGCTTCCACCCCACCATCAACCTCAGCCTGGACCAATCTACACGGGAGGTCCACTTTCTTGACACCACGGTGCAAATAAGTGATGGTCACATTAACACCACCCTATATCGAAAACCTACCGACCGCTATGCCTACCTTCATGCCTCCAGCTTCCATCCCGGACACATCACACGATCCATTGTCTACAGCCAAGCACTGAGGTACAACCGCATCTGCTCTAACCCCTCAGACAGAGACCAACACCTACAAAATCTCCACCAAGCATTCTCAAAACTACAATACCCGCATGAGGAAATAAGGAAGCAGATCAACAGAGCCAGACATGTACCCAGAAGCCTCCTACTGCAAGACAAACCCAAGAAAGAAACCAACAGGACACCACTGGCCATCACATACAGCCCCCAGCTAAAACCCCTCCAACGCATCATCAAGGATCTACAACCCATCCTGGACAATGATCCCACACTTTCACAGGCCTTGGGTGGCAGGCCAGTCCTTGCCCACAGACAACCTGCCAACCTGAAACATATTCTCACCAGTAACTGCACACCGCACCATAGTAACTCTAGCTCAGGAACCAATCCATGCAACAAACCTTGATGCCAACTCTGCCCACATATCTACACCAGCGACATCATCACAGGACCTAACCAGATCAGCCACACCATCACTGGTTCATTCACCTGCACATGCACCAATGTAATATACGCCATCATATGCCAGCAATGCCCCTCTGCTATGTACGTCAGCCAAACTGGACAGTCTTTACGGAAAAGGATAAATGGACACAAATCAGACATTAGTAATGGCAATATACAAAAACCTGTAGGAGAGCACTTCAACCTCCCTGGCCACACTATAGCAGACCTTAAGGTGGCCATCTGCAGCAAAAAAAACTTCAGGACCAGACTTCAAAGAGAAACTGCTAAGCTTCAGTTCATCTGCAAATTTGACACCATCAGCTCAGGATTGAACAAAGACTGTGAATGCCTTACCAACTACAAAACCAGTTTCTCCTCTCTTGGTTTTCACACCTCAACTGCTAGAACAGGGCCTCATCCTCCCTGATGAACTGACCTCATTATCTCTAGCTTGCTTGCTAGCATATATACACCTGCCCCTGGAAATTTCCATACATGCATCTGAGGAAGTGGGTATTCACCCACGAAAGCTCATGCTCCAAAACGTTTGTTAGTCTATAAGGTGCCACAGGATTCTTTGCTGCTTTTACAGATCCAGACTAATACGGCTACACCTCTGATGCTTTCAATCGGTCATTCTCTTCCGCATGCCACTCCAAGAGTCATCATCTTTTTAGAACCTTTTTCAAAGCCATTGAAAAAAACATCTCTATTGCTCTACTGTGATCTCAAACTGTTTGCTTTCTAAAGACTTCTGCACTCCTTACAGGGGTGGGATGGATGGATGGACGTATTTATTCCTCCACCTCCAATCCCAGAGTGCATGGGAAGCCCAGAAGTAATGACTGTGTTGAAGCAACCCTGAGAGACCTGCCTATATCCACTTCAATATGGAATTAGCCTGTGGAACTCACTACCCCAAGATATTATAGATGCAGTAGCTGAGTCAGGTTCACGGGGGAAAAATGTATTTGTATATGACTAAGAGTAGCAGCAACACTAGTGACATCAGCTAGGATTCACATGATCAGGGATATCAGTCATTGTATATCAGGATATAAGTTGATAAGAAGCCGTAGGCCAGGAAGAAATTTGCCCCACAGTACTGCACAGTGAGTGGTATTACCAAGGTTTTCCACCTTACTCTGAAGCAGCCACCATTGGCCACTGTCTGAAGAGAGATCCTGCACTAAAAAGATGACAGTGCTGATCCAATATGGTCAGGAGGCAGGAGACTGCCATATATAGACCAGTAGTCTGATGTTCTACAGTAGGAATAGGGACATTGGATTACGGGGTCAGTAATCTGATCTGGTTACTCTTCATTTCCACTAGCTGAGAGTATAATTAACACTAATATTTAGTCATCCAATCTCAGAGTTCTTCACAAGACTAAGTATAATTAGTTCCCTTTTACAGATAGGAATATTAAGGCACAAAGAAGTGAAATGATTCATCCAAGTTCAAGTTGATGGGAGACCTGAGAATGGAGTACACATTTCCTGATTCCCAATCCTAGACTTTCCCCCTGGATTCACACTCCCTCCTCATTGAACCTGGTTCTCTTTCTGTTTAGTTTTTTCTCTAGCACTCGCTGGAAGGTGAAAACCTGGAAGTGGAAATTGTCCTGTCCCAGGCTGAGACAGCTGCAACCAAAATCAGCAAGATTTAGCAGCCATTTTGTGCCAGTGCAGTAAATCTACATTAGTGGGTGCAAGGTGCTACTGCATCAGTGTAGTTACAACAATGCATATTTCCTTAGCTGGTGAAAGGTTAGCAAGCAGGTGGAGCAAACAGATAGGTGAGCGAGCAGGTAGAAATGGACCAGATTCCTATTTCAGGACTGACGTTAGTGAATTTCAGCCAGCACAGCTGAGAACAGAGTCTGGTCCAGTTGGTCTAGTTTCCGTGCAGAGGAGAGGGTGAAAAGGAGGGGAGCAGGAAACGCACCTAACAGGGGGATATAAGTGGGGTAAAACAAAGCAGGCTCTTTTACCGCCAATACCAGCTGCCACAGGTACATATGGTCCAGGTACACGGTACATTTTCTCCATGCAGAGTCTGGGCTTATGGACCTTCATGCTGGTGAAGACTTTTAAACCCATCTCCTGTAAAAAGATAACCCAGACAGCCATGCGGTAAAGTAAACCATACGTCGGGAGATAAATGTGCCGTCTGGTCTGGATCAGGATGTGACGGACTTATCACAGAGCAGGGATGGGTCACTGCAAGAGCAGATACTAAGGCCTGAGAAGTCAATGCCAGTGTGGCTGGCGGGAAGCCAAGGGAGAGGTCTATGTCAGTGAAAGGTACCAGACCAGCAGCTGGAGTGTGTCCTCAGAGCAAGTTTATCAGAGGCATGAGCAGTGCAAGCTTCCACCATGCACTCAGCACCTGCCAGCTTGCCCTGCCTTGGAGGGAGTTCAGGCTCTCTGGCCCAGTCCATCCCCTGCTTCTCTGCTGAGACGCCTAACAGTCATTGTCAGGTGTGCTGGGGTTTGGGTGATTTGAGAGCGAGTCCCACTGGGAACAAACCTGAGATCCCGCAGGACACCAAACCTTCACCAGGTGGGGCTGGGTAATTACCCTCGATGCTGGCTCAGAGCAACACTCCGCACATGTGTGCATGTGTGTGTGTGTGGGTGTCTAGATAAAATTGAGACTGGTACTTCAGAGACCTACGTAGACCGGATAGAGAGCATGTGAGACAGGATCTCTTTGACAAAATGGCTGCAGAGGCTGAGTTGCCCATTTCTGGACTCTATTTCTTTGCCCCAGCTGTTAGGACGTCTCCTTGTCATGTTTAAATTAATGATGGGGAAAGAGGCATTCAGTTCCCAAACCTACGGTGTTCCCATCTGGGGTTTTCTGGCCCTGCTTAAGTTATTACTTTGAATGTTCTGGCTAACAAGCATCCAGCTCAGACAGCATCCAGTGAGGAAATCTTCTGAACTAACAGTGATTTCACACACTAAAGGGAGATGTGGCACTCACCTTGAGAACATTGTAGGCGTCCCCTTCACCGTCAGGAGAAACAGGTCCGTAGATGAATCCATTTAAAATGATGTTGTTGAGTTTCACACAAGGGTTATTGTCTTCTTCCTCCAAATGGTGCTCTCGGTAATTATAACCCCTGATCTCCTTCACGGGGAGCAAATCATACACCTGTGGGTATGACACGTCTCGATGTCAGTGACCACAGGCTCAATATTAATAAACCAGCGTGTGCCACCTTAGTGATCACAACTTTAAACTAACACACCCATACGTGCAATCCCAGTGACCCTACAATAACAAACCCTACAGTAACAGAGCAGAATGTCTGACTCCAGGGCTCAGCACTGACTTTTCCATAATAATCGAGTATGTGCTGACCAGTGCTCACCAGTAGCCCTCCAGTAATAAATCAGTATGTGTGGTTGCATCCTCACAAGTGGCCCCAGAACTATAAACCACTGGGTGCAGCAATAGTTTTCATGAGGGCACTACATAGATCAAGCAGCGGGTGCAGTCCCTGTGCTGATGAGGGACCCTACAATAACAGACACACTGCTCTGCCCTAGCTCACACGAGTGATTCTTGGCACTTTCCAGACAAGACCGGCTCTTGTGTCTGTTGATCACCGGGCCAGGCTGGAACTTACAGAGCTGGGTGAGAGCTCGGCTTCAGGCTTCATGAGGAGGACACTCTTGTCTACAGCACGGACTGCGCACAGGGAGCCTGGGGAGGCTCCAACCCGGAGGTGAGTATCGGAGGTGGGGAGGCCCTCGGCCGGTGAGAAATTCAAGTTGACCTGCAACCCCAGGAAAGGAGTTAGAGGAGCTACTTCTCCAGATACCTTCACACACTGTCCTGCAGCACAACTCAGTCCTGGAACTGCCTCATTCAGTTCTGCCAATGACCCTCAGTCCTGCCCTGCAGCTCCCTGCCATTCCAGTGCTGGGCTCCCCAAACAGCTCTGCCAATGCCTGTCAGCCCTGCCCTGCAGCCCCCTGCCATCCCAGTGCTGGGCTCCCCAAACAGCTCTGCCAATGCGCATCAGCTCTGCCCTGCATCCCCCCCTGCTATTCCAGTGCTGAGCTCCCCACACAACCCTGCCAGTGCTCCTCAGTCCTGCCCTGCAGCCCCCTGCCATCCTAGTGCTAGGTTACCCACACAGCTCTGCCAATGCTCCTCAGTCCTGCCCTGCAGCTCTCTGCTATTCCAGTGCTGGGCTCCCCACACAGCTCTGCCATTGCCCCACAGTCCTGGCCAATGCATTTCAAACATGACCAGCAGTGCCCCGATACATCAGTTCTGCTTCCACCCTCCATAATTCTGCCTATGCAAATAACTCCTGATGCGCATTCATCTCTCATATTTAATTGCTGATCCATGGTCAGTGCTTCATGGGCTCATGGAGCCACTGAACATTTCCTGAGTCTTCCCTGAAATTTGCTGTTCCATGTTCCACAGGTGAGCAATTGTCCATGGGTGAATGCGAGTTATAGAAACAGGATGCTCACCTTATTGGCAAAGCAGTTTTTAATCCTGAAATCTTTGGAACTGGCGATAACTTCTCCACTGGGTAAACTAGTGTATACGAGTACCCGGGCCAGGGGGGCGATATCAGGCCCCACGGGCAGCCTCAGCTCAAATACCTGGATAACTGGCAAACAGAGAGGGGGGCAGGGCTAAGCTGTAGATAATCAGCTCCAGGGCCACACATTTCCCTAGGCTCCCTCATTATGGCTGCAATATCAGCCACCCTGAAAAATTCGGTATCCAAGAGTAAGAGTTTTGGTGCATAGTTGAGGTCTTTGACTCTTACTGCAGACACCCGGTGTGGGATATTCAGGTGAGATGGGTTTGGTGGATCTCAGCATGTCCCCTAAATCCATATCAGCTAGAGTCTAGCACTGCCGTCCGTCAGTGCAGGATGCCCCTGCCCATGCAATAATGAAGGCAAGGAAAGAAGTGCATGTTGTACAGTGGCTCTGTGCGGAGGGTTGTGTGCACAGGGCTGCAGAGGGGGTGGGATTCCACACTCCTGTTCCTCAAGGTGGAGTTTGCCCAGCCAGCCTGAATCAGTCAAACTGGGAATCCCTTGAGACTGCCATTAATGAAATGAAATCGGTCAGGGGAACTGTGTGCGTGTCAAAGGGAAAGAGAGACCATGACTAGTGAGACAAGAAGGAAAGAGAGAAAGCGAAGAGGATAGAAGGGTGCTGTTCTCGGCACCTCCTTCAGACACAGCACTCAGCCTCCCAGGATATACAGAGAAAGGGTTGGGGAGAGCTCACAATGAGAATAAGCTGAAATTTTTCAGGTGATTCTTTGTTGTTGAAAAATGTAGACTCAGATCAACCAAAACATTTCACAGATTTGTGTGAAACTCACCAGATGTTTTTTGTCAGAAAAAAAATCAGCAGCAAAGCAGGTCTTGTTTTGACATTTCCTAAATGAAAGGTTCTGTTTTTCAATTCAAAACAACTCATTTACAATTTCCCTTCAATTCTATTTTGAAAAGATTAAAGCAGCTCAAAAGTGAAATGGTTCAGTCACCCCCAAACAATTGTTTTTTGAGGTTTCTGGTTCAGCCAGCGAACCAGGAAATCAGTTATTCACACAGCTCTACTCACGTTCTCCATCCCCCACGGGATGCACCTCAGTGCCTGCCCTCACGATGCCTCCCTTGGCCATCACCTGCCAGGAAGAAGAAACTCTCCTGTTACAGGGGTCCTGGTGGGAGATGGGGGATGCTCATGGGGGAATGCTGGGGGTGGGGGGTGCCTATACAGATGCCTTTCTGTGGGGAAGGAGCAGAAAATCCCGCAGAGCCAAACAGAGTCCCAGACCCAGACTGGAGTTTACTGGGACCTCGACCAAGTCAGAAATTCTCTCTCCCTGCAGAAACCATCCATTGGCTGTCCAGTTCTGCATTTCCTTCATTGGCTTTTACATGTAATTGTCAAAGTCAAGTAAACCTGACCTCGGGGCAGTTTGGTGGCCTGGGACATATATGGGTGTCTGGCCTCCAGTGCTGTGTCATGTATACAGAGGTAGAGGTCACTAGGTCCGGGCTTACCACATAGTAAAAGACGATTTCCTTCTGCTCCCTCACGGCCTCTGGCTTCAGGATGTAGTGCATCCGGATCATCTCATTGGAGCCGCAGTGTAAAGTGTGAGACACAGGCTCGATTTTGAGAAAGCTCTTACTCGGGGAGTAAAAGCGTGTTGCTGTGTGAGCGGCTTTACCATACACAGGGGTGACCCAGTCTGTGTCGTAACAGTTCAGCTCAGATTTATGGTTTGCCTGAGAAAGAAGAACGTTTTTACATCAAATCAAAAAGTAAGTAACAAGTCTACTAGCATTTCAGAAGGAAAAAGTGGGTAATTCTAAAAACACGTTCTGGTAGATTTTTCAGTATACAGTGCATTGATGGAGAACCAGAGAGAGAGTGACAGAGTGCGTGCAAGACACAGAGAGCAAGGGGCACACAGAGAGAGAGCAAGACAGAGAAGAGGAGACTGAAATTCCCAGCCAACAAACTCTTTGTTTTATCTTCCGATGGGCAGAGAGATAAATAAACCCACGGACATCTCTTCTGGAGCTCAGTCAGTGACACCTCCCATCCTCTAGCTCCCTGGATTTAGCCACTAACATTGATTTGAATGGAGGTGTCTGTGAAGTTGACAGTGTCTATGGAAAACCAGACTCGGCCCTCTTCATTTGTTGTGTAGTTGTCTTCATATTTGTTTCCCCCTATGGAAATCCGGATTGTTTCATTCGCCATTGGAGCATCGGTCCCATCCACCAGCTTCACCTAAAGGTACAAATCCAATCTCTGTTGCTTATACGAGGCAGGGAGAGCAGTCCCCACAGTCCTCATGGCCCTTTGCCCACATTATTCCTCTGATACAGCTCCAGAGGGTGTTTCTTACAGAGCCGACCAAGGGCCAGATGTGTATGAACATGCTGGGTGAGTCTGAATCACCTGAGGAGATGGCACGTCCTCACAGAGTGTGTGATTGGGAACATGGGAAGGACTGTGCCAGCTCACAGCAATGGACCTTCTCCTCGTTATCCTGTCTCTGACAGCACCAGGGGGTCAGAGGAAGGTGTGGCAAATCCCACCAATGGCAAGGATAGCACAGCATGTGTAGAGGCAGAGGGAGATGGCTCCTGTGATCCTCCCACATTTTCCCTTTTCCATTTGCAAGTTCTCATTCTCCACAGACAAGCACACTGCATGTCAGATAATTTCCTGGGCTCTCAGAGGTTCCCTACCTGCCCAGAGAAGGGCATCCCTGGTTTGTAATGAGAGTCCACCTGCTCGAAGCTGATTTTGCTCATGGTGTCTGTGATCTCACTGGAGCCTGTCCCAGTTAACTCCACCCCTGCAAGAAAACATGGCAAAGAGGGGCTTGAACTAATGCACTGACCTGCAGCATCTCCACATGCTCCAATCCTGCCCCCCACATTGTCTAGCTCTGCCAGTGCCCTTCAGTGCTGGTTTGCAACACCCACTGCTATTGCAGTGCAGCCCCACAGCTCCATCAGGGCAGCATGATGCATACCTGTACCCTCTTCTGTGATCTTGCCTTGCACTTCAATTTTCATCTTATAACCCTTTCGCTTGAGCTGGAATATTTTAGTCTTCACCACATTGGAGACACAGCCTCGAACGTCCGCCTGAGCCAGAGACCAAAGAGGAAATTACCATGGAAATCCCTGTACAATTCAGGTCTGTGTGCAACAGGAACAGATACCTCAGCACCTGAGACATTTGCCCGCTGCTTGATTGGCCTTAATCCCATCCTCTTACTGGCTTCACCCAACCTCCCTCTCTTCCCTTCTTCTTCACCAAACCAATCAAGGCATCTCTGGTCCCCAATGACGTATCCAACATGCTGCCCTCTGTGATGCATTTCATCACCAGTTCTCCAGGTTACACACCTGGTTCCCTGACTGTTCAAATCAGATCCCCTAGATCTGCAACTTCCCATCAGTGTGATAAATCCAATTGTGTCTTTTATCCATTCTTGGAATCCTCTCTCTTTCTCCATGCACATTCTCTCTCTTCCTCCTTCTCTCTTTCCTTCTCTCTCTTTCTTCTCCTCCAACAATCTCTGTCTAACCTATTTCTATTTTCTCTCTTACTTTCTTCTCCTTCATATTCTCCCTCTCTCTCTTTATTGCTCTACCCCATTCTCTCTACCTCCTTGCCCTGTCTCTCTCTTTCTTCTTCCTCCCAAGTTTTCTCTCTCTTCCAGATCCTACAGTTCCCTCTTGCTTTCTCCTCTGCTCTGCTCTGCTCCCCTTCCCATCTCAATCCCGTTCACTGATACAAAAACCTCTTAAGGTCTTCTTTTTCCCAGCTAGGGACGAAATGCACATTTGGGGGTGAATCCAGATCTGACTGATGTAAATGGAAGTTTTGCCATTGATTTCAATGGGGCCAGGATTTCACCCGAGGGGTTTTTCCTCATAATTTATATCCCCCAGCCCTGGCTTCACCTCCTTCTAACCAATACCTCCCTCCTGTGAGACAGAGCCCAGCCCAAAACACAGAATCCCAGCTGAGGTCTAACAATCCCCTTTGACAGACACAGATCACCTTTGAAGGGTATGCTTGTGTTCATTTTGGATAAAATGTGGTTTGCAGGGTGCTTATGCATAGGGAAGCATGCTGTGTCTCACCACCCTAGGAACATTCTAGAGAAGGTGGAGGGGGGGAAGCTCAGCATGTGGAATGGAGAACTATGAGCATGTGATAAACAAATCCATTTATGGAAAGGTCAGATCTGATTGGTTAGAGGTTTGTGTCATATAACTTGTTATGTAAGTGCCATGTGCTATAAAATAGCAAGGGGAGGGCCTCCTGGCTGGAGGGACCCTGCCTGATTTTTGGTACCTGGGACTCTCCCTTTGTGCACTTTGAATAAAGCCTTGTTGAATCACATCTAACTGAATCGCATCAAATCGAAGTCTCTTGATTCTGCCCAGCATCTTACTCATTGGGAACCACAAAATCTCAACACTCTCCTCAAGACGTCACCTCCTGCCTATGGGATGGGCCTTGGACTCACCTGTCTGGTGAATTCCTCACACACAGCCTCGGCCTCTTTTCCATAGCAGCGTGACCTGGACTGGGAGAATCTCCGACACACACGGACATTGACCAGGCCAGGGACAGGGGTCCCATAGGTGTATCTGTAAACACAGAGGTGTTAAAGAGACACAAGGTGCTTAGACAGGGAGACAGAGTCAGACAGAAGAGGCCTTTTGGGGCCCTTTATACCATTGCCCCTGAGGACTCTGTTGCTGGCTTCCTAATATCTATTCTCTGGAGCTTGGTCTAGTCCTGTTTTCCAATGACTCAAGTGACAGGGTTCCAGGCATTTCCCGAGGGATATTATTCCATTACCCAGCAGGCCTGCCCCATTAGGAAATGTTGCCGATATTCCAGCTCTTCTGCTCCTTAATCAGTTGAGTTTCCCTTCTCCCAGCTCCCTCCCATTTGGCCAAACCTTTCTCGTACGGACGAGCCCAGATCTGTAGACAATATTCCAGGTGCAGTCTCCTCAGAGCTGTGGGGCCCAGAGCTGAACACTGTCTTCCAGGTGGGGTCACACTAACCAGGGGCAGCTCCAGGCACCAGCATGTCAAGCGTATGCCTGGGGCAGCAAGCCATGGGAGGTGCTTTGCCAGTCACCGCAAGGGCGGCAGGCAGGTTGCCTTCGGTGGCATGCCTACGGAGGGTCTGCTGCTCCCATGGCTTTGGCGGACTTCCCGCAGGCGGGCCGCTGAATCCAGGGGACCGGAGACCTCCCGCAGGCAACCCCCCAAAGACAGCCTGCCTGCTGTGCTTGGGGAGGCAAAATACCTAGAGCCGCCCCGGCACTAACGCTGTATAGAGAAGGATTATCATTTCCCGTCACTGCTACACAACACCTCGGGAGCACTGTTTTCAGCTCCGGGCACCTCTTACCCAAAGGCCATTGACCAATTGGAGGGAGTTCAGAGAAGAGCAAGAAATATGAGCAGGGAGCTGGAGGGAGGGATTTATGCAGACGGAAGGAAGAGTTAAATCTGGAGAGTCTGGTTATGGGATGTCTAAGAAGGGACATAATTTCTGCCTATAAGTGTCTAAAGGAGGCATCACGAAGAGGGGCTAGGATTATTTAAGAAGGCACTTGGGGGTCTGATTAGGAAGGATGGAATGATGTTAAGAAAGGGGAAATTTGGGTTGAATAACGGAGAAAAACATTCTGAGAGGGAGCTATACAGAGCTGAGGTATCGTTTCCTGGGGCAGGGGGAGGAGCCCCATTTCTTGGGATATTTAAAGCTTGGGCTGGATGCAGAGTAGACAGTAGGAACAATCCTGCCCAGGGCCCCTGGGGATGGAGAGAAAGTGACCCCAGGGACCTTCTCCAGCTCTGGTTTCTGGAGCAGCAGCAGGAAGGCAACGGTGGACGAGCACAAAGAACGGTGACTCAAACCCTGCGACTCACAGACCACAGATGGCCACTTTCAGCTCCTCATCCTGGATGGTGATTTTCTTGGGCAGCTTCACCGACACCTCGTACTTGGGCAGCACTGAGTGGGAGAGACGGGCCAGAGTTGAGCAGAGTGGTGGGAACACATGTACATCACTGTCACTTCCCCATTGAGTGACAGACACAGCCTCCCTCCCCTCATCCCCAACGCATGGTGCCGGATCCTCAGCTTGCTATAAATCACCACAGCTCCATGACTGTCAGTGCAGCTGTGCCAGCTTACACCAGCTGAGGATCTGGCCAGAGACTGTGGAATTGAAGAGAAAGACACCATAACCGCTGTCCCTCTCTCCTTTGCTCCCCTTGCCCAACCCCGACCTCCAGGCTGTCGTTGCTTTATAGGCACTATTCCAAACTATGCTACGCAAGTGATACCTAGTGAGGGTCCGACTCCCCAGTGCGCCACGATCACTCACCAGATATAAAGGGCCACAATCACTGTGTGCTCTGGCTCCTGTTCTGCTCCAGTGAAGCAAAGCAGCCATAAGCCTGGTTACTTTGCATCTCTGGAGTGGTACAAAGCAGACAGACTGCACCAGTGAATCTGGCCACGAAAGTTCAGCCATTTTAAACTTATCCCTGCATGAAAAGAGTCAGATAAAAGCTGTTTCTTAACACACTAAAATTAAATATTGTTTCCTGCTGGCTGAGCTCACAGACTGCATTCGCCTTCTGGCTGGGCACTAGAATGTTAAGTTTCAGCCCCCAAAGTGAATTTTCTCAGAAGTTCTGAACTAACTGAATGAGGGGGTTATAATGGGAGAGAGAAACTGGCAGGATGGGAAGGGTGAGGGCGAGAGTGGAGAGCAAACTCAAGAAGAGCTGCTGTAGCTATAAGGCTCAGGCAAAAGCCAGCATGGCTGAGAGTGGCACACAAAGAGGCATCCCAAGCAAGGAGGCGACAGTCTGTCAAGATTCAGGTCACACTGGAGCACTGGAACCAGTGAGATCGGCCCAGCTGGAACACAGGTTGGTCACTGTGCCCCACTGCCATGCTAACAGGTGTTCGGAGCTCTGCGGGTTTGCCCTACAAGAGCACTGCTTTAAAGCCCTTCAGTTGTGACACCCTGTTGTACCCATCCCGCAGTTCCCAGCACAGACCCCGGAAGCAGTGGATTCTGGGAAGTTTCAGAATGCCCTGTCGGACAGCAGCAAGAGGACTAGTGGAGCCACTGTTACTAACCGGATCAGAATGAGCTGGTTCTTAGCCTTGCTGAGATCAAGCTCTTGTAATGCTTGTAAGTGGCTGGAGCACTTCTGAGGGTCAGTTCACAAGTGGTCGGGATGGGGGCTGGAGTGGTTCATTTCCCTAGACTAGACAGAGCTGTAATTTCTCTCTCCTTGGGTGATTAGTGGCAACCACTATAATTATAGTTATTTGAGAATCTACCACTCCTAATGGCCTCATTTTCCTTTCCTGATGAATCTTCTGAACGTTTGTCCTTTGGGGCTGATGTTTTCCAGGCTTGGTCTCCAGCCAAAGTGTCTTTATTTATTTATTTTGAATGTTTCAAGATGTTCTGTATCAGAGGGGTAGCCGTGTTAGTCTGGATCTGTAAAAGCAGCAAAGAATCCTGTGGCACCTTATAGACTAACAGATGTTTTGGAGCATGAGCTTTCGTGGGTGAATACCCACTTCGTCAGATGCACGTCATCTGACGAAGTGGGTAGTCACCCACGAAAGCTCATGCTCCAAAACGTCTGTTAGTCTATAAGGTGCCACAGGATTCTTTGCTGCTTTTGAAGATGTTCTGGATGCCAGGGGCCACAAGGACAAAGGAGTGAAGACCAGAGTGGGAGAAGGGGAGAAAGGAGAGGTGAGTTAAGCCAATTTCATTGGCAGAGCACAGTGGGAGCAAACTGTGCCACTGAAATGCAGCATTCACGTAGTTTGTTCTGCATCCGTATCATATACTGCACACAACTGGTAGGAAAGACCCTACACAAAAATAAAGCTGCATTGTACTGAGGCTGGAATCACAGCCCAAATCCAGTAGGCCCAAGGGATAGGCCTTTGTATTCACACCCAGATACTCCCTGGCTTACAGTGAACAGTGACCCTGACAGTTCAAGTGCTGAGGAGAAAGCTACACACCACTGGATGGGGGCTCAGATCCTGAACCCTTAAAAGCATCGAGTGTATTCCTGGCCCATTCCTCAGACCACTCTTCACTGAGCTATACCCGCAGACAATCCTGAACTGGATTTTTGTGCCTGGAAAGGTTGAATCCCAGACGGTTGCTCCTGCTTCCAACACCCCCAGCCCCAGAACGAGTGGGACCCTTCCTTACCATATTCCTCCACAGTAAAGGGGTGTTGAAGTTTGGTCCCCGACTCCTTCTGCACCACCACGTTGTAGGTGCCTTGGATGGGCTCGGAGGTGAGGGGGAAGGAGAGCTGGGTGAGACCCACATTTAACTCCACCTCTCTCCACTGGTACACGCGGTTCTTCTGCGGGTCCTAGAGGTGAGGAGAGCACAAGGTCATAAGACAGGATGATTCTTAACCTTTCATTTACAGACAGGGTGTCTACACAGCATGAGGCTGGAGAGCATGGCAGTTGCAGTCCAATGTTCAGCAGAGATACAGGATATATGCGATCATCTCCCTCTCCTATAGATGAGGTTAGGGCACCTGGTGGCCAGCTCTGTACTTTCCTAGTAGTCTGTAAGGATTAAGCAGTCAAGTCCTGCGCAATCAGCATGTGATTAAACAGCCAGATACCAGCACTGAATCTATTCCATTGTCTGCCCACCTGATCAACAGGCCCACATCCGCATGGAGTGAGCAAGGAGGACGAGAGAGAGCCAGGCTAAAAGACCAAAGCACAGACGGCAGGATGCGATGAGTTTCTCTGTGCCTTGGAGCTTTAATGTTATATTTGCAGTTTGAGAACTGGCAACTGCTCTGGCTGAGGATTGAAATACTCAAGTTACCTCTGGGGCAGGTATGTGGAAGGCAATGGGCTACGGAAATGCTCATCTGGTCTTAAATATGTTGTTTGGGCTGCTATTCTTCTTCAGACAGCCAGTATATCTTTGACCAGTATAGCTTATGCCTGTATAGGAAGGGGAATGATCTGTGGCAATATAAGGCACCTCTATGCTGGTATAAACATGCCCATGCTAGCGACTGCACCTGTATAACTACTTTGATCTAAAATCTGACCTCTGACTGACACTGTTAAACTGGAATGAAATCTGTGTGCGGACCAGGGCTCACTTTCACAAAAGACCCTTTTCAGGCTCCTTTAAACAACCTAAAGAAGCAGAAAAGGCCACAGGCCCATTTTCCCCCTTTCCAGGTCATGTTCCAATGTTGTGCTGCAGCTTAGAACTGAAATCTCTGGGTGATCCAATGCTGAGATGCCAGAGACACAGCACCGAGGGTGAGTGGGGTGCATGCAGGACTCTATTTCCTGTTCACACAGGCTCACCCTTACTTCCTTGCTCTGAGCCCCCTTGTGACTACACTACCCATTCACAATGAACACCACACTACACCCTCCCTCTGCTGTGGAGCACAGGAGTCTGCCCATCCCTGAAACAGCCCTAGCTTTCTGCCAGCGGTTGTGAGAGTAAAATTCAATGGGCCACTTACCTTGATGAAGACCAATGGAAACTGTGGGGAAAACGGGGAGAAGCAGAGTTAGAAATACAGGTCAGACGTGCACTAGGCTCATTTATCCTGTTCAGGGGACTTCTGCGTCTCTCCTCCGCATTTCCCTCTGCCTCTTGCTCTCTGTTACTCAATGAGAAACTCCAGCAGAGTCTTCTAATGTTTTAGAGCCTGAACTGGTCAGTTTAACACAGCTGTGAAATTAAACACTTTGTTCTGCATTTAGAGGATTCAAGGTAAAAATTTCAAAACCACCCAAGTGACTTAGGAGCTGTCAAGGCTGATGCCCCACTCTGGCACTTCAAGTGCAGAAGGTGGGGGCCCACAAGGATTCTGAAAATTAATACTAGCCACTCCAGGCTTGTGTTAAACTACCAAGGTTATAACTTCTCTCTGACCTTGGATGGGTAGATGCTGCCACTGCCCAAGTGCAAAAAACCCCTTTGAACCCAGAAAGGCACACTTGGGAATTCCTCCCTGTGAAGTACTCTCAAGCCCTTTCACCCCCCTGCTGGGGAAAAGCTGAAAAAGAAAACAAAGGAAATCTGCTAATTAAATAATATATGCACAAACCTCTTAGGATACAAAAACCCAATCCTGTTCTTAAAAAAAGTAAATTTTATTTAAAAACAAAAGGAAGAAAATACATCTGGAACATACGCTATTGCTAGATTTAAAAAAGAGCAAATTAATAATTAAGCATCAAGAATGGTTTTCTTAAGGTCCAGCTTAAAGGTTACAAGCAAAACAAAAACACCTAGGCTTAGAACATAAGCCATAAAGAAATAATAATTGCATCTTCCTAGACATTCCCTGATCTACCTACATATCTGGGGTTTCAGATAAGTAGTTTCGAGATATGATTTGATGATTTTTCAGACCTGGTTTAAAGCTTTCACAGCATTGCTGCTCTGTGTCTCCTCTCTCCAGAGAACAAAAGACAGACAAAGGGAAAGTTTTTTCCCAATTTTAAAAAGTTCTAGCCTTTCCATTGGCTCTTTTGGCCAGATATCCACTCTCTTCCTTTTACTGATGGTTTTTTCTAACCCTTTACAGGTAAAGCAAGTAGAGAACAGCTACTAACAGGGATTTTGTAGCTAACTGATTGGCTGGGTGTCCATAAAAGGAAGCTCCCTCACTCTTCATTTATCACAGGAGCCTTTTTCCGAAGTGATTTAGGTACTTTAGGTCACATCCACAAAGGGACTTGGGTATCTAACTCCCACTGATTTCAATTGGAGTCAGGCACCTATATTTTGCAGTTCTGTGGTTTAGGAGCCAAAGAGCCACTGACACTTGGGGGCAGATTTGTAAAGGTGTTTAGGTGCCCAACAATGCAAACAGGCACCGAGTGGAGTTTCCAAGTGCTGAGGTATCTAGTTCCCCACTGCAGCCAATGGGAGTTAGTCTCCTAACCCTGCCTATGTGCTTTTTAAAATCCCACTGGGCACCTACCTGCAGCTTTAGGCATCTAAATCCCTTAGGCAATATGGCCCAAGGTGCCCAAGTCACTTCTGAAAATGGGACTTGGGTTTCTAAGTCACTGAAGCACTTTGGAAATGTGCCCCTGAGAGTGTAGCCATTTGGAAAGTTGCTGGTTTCCAGGGCTTTCAGGTGGCAACTCAATTCTCTGTGCCCTGCTCTGCAGCATCAGGTGGGGCCTGTTGTTGGGATGTCTCCTCAGGAATCCCTGCTCCTGCAAATTCACAGTGAGGTTATGGAGGGGGGTCAGCTAGATCACAGTGTAAGATGCGCAGAAAGGTGGGACAGAGCCAGGTACAGGGGTCTTGAGGCCCAGTCACATGGCTTCCCACAAGACAGAAGTGATCTCCTCAGGGCCTGACTCACTGCTAGCCCACCCCGGTACTGTCACTCACATCAGTGCAAAGTGGGGCACACAGAATCAGCCTCATTTGGCAACGTTTTATGCTCACTTTGCTCTGGTGTTAATGATATCACAAGGTGCACAGCACTGGGGAATCAGGAACTTAGTATGTTCCTAAAGCCACCACTGAAGTCTCTGATTTTCAGTCTTATCAAATGGAGAAGCCCAGTGCTTAATCTGTGCCACGGCTGAGCCCCGGCACTTCTGGGCTTGGCAGTAAATAGCCCCAGCACCTCTGGGCTTGCCATATCACTTATGAAAAAATTGCTTGAGTCCCAACACCTCTTTCATTACAAATTAAGCAGTGGAGAAGCCAGTTATTCCAGTCTTACTCTGCATGTTGAAAGCAACGATTTCTTCTTCGATAGTTATTCTTTGCAATTCTATTCAAAGCACTAACTTCTCTAGTAGTGTTTTACGTTTCCTTGTAATCAGATGAAGTGATCAGAATCTTCCTGTTACACTATAGTGCTTTAGCCTTTGGAGATTCATCTGCCCTGCTGCTCATTCCCTCTGCCCTAACGTCCTGTTTCCTATATGCAGAGGGCCCGTAAGGGTGCCACAAACAGAGGTTTATGATTTTTAAGATGTAACAGAAGATGGAGGATGGTTCTTAGCTCCACCAACTGTGAGCAATTTATCATGTAGGACAGAATTATAGAATCACAGAAATATAAGGCAGGAGGGGACCTCCAGAGATCATCTAGTCTATTCCCTGTGCTGAGGCAGGATCAAGGTAACCTAGACTATCCCTGACAGTTGTTTGTCCAGCCTGTTCTTACAAACCTCCAATGATGGGGATTCCACAACCTCCCTTGGAAACCTGTTCCAGTGCATAACTATCCTTAGAATTAGAAAGGTTTTCCTACTTTATAACCTAAATCTCCCCTGTTGCCAACTAAATCAATTACTTCTTGGACATGGAGAACAACCAATTAGTCTCCTTTATAACAATGTTTTACATGTCTGATTATTATTATCAGGTCCCTCCTCAGCCTTCTCTTCTCTAGACTAAACAGGCCCAATTCTTTCAACCTTTTCTTACAGATCAGGTTTTTAAAACTTCTTCTCATTTTTTGCTCTCCTCTGGACTTTTTCCAATTAACTTACTTCTGGCAACATGATCCTAACAGGACAATTTCCATTCCCTGCTCCAGGGGAAATATGAACATCCTCCCCAAGACCTCTGCCAAGACAATCTCAGAATCAGCTTAGCCCCACTGGACAAATTTTGCGCCCAGTAAGGGGTGCCAGTCTAAGGCATTACTAATGCACTCATCAATTTAGGATCTCACATCAACTCCAGTGCCCATGAAGTCAATGGAGATGTTCCGGATCGAGAGTGGTACAATGAGATAGGAATGTGGCCCAGAATCTCAGAGCAAAGATCATCCCATCTAAACATTTCTTTAATCCTGCTTCCTCTTGGGGTATTTCCTCACATGCCAGCCTATTGATCAGATCTAATGGCAGAGGCAGGAAGCAGACAGGAGGCAACCCCATAGTCTCCTCTGTGGCTGGGCTGCTGGTGGAGACGATCCCATTTGGAAGCCAGGATTATTGGCTATTTTGTAGCTGTCCATTAAACCACTTCAGAGGGATTTAGTCTCTGAACAGTGACTCTGGAAAAATATTGTGGGTTCCACATTATAGCAAATTTGTGACCATCTCTTATGTCATGACTGTCACTCTACCATACACCATGGCCTTTTGAAACTCATGGCAACAGCAGAAGGCACAGAACTCTGACCCATCTGCCCAGGACTCAACCATGGAATCCAAAGAAGAATCTATGTTAGCTCTCTGCAGCATAAGGCCTATGGCTAAGGCTACGATTTTGGCACAGAAGTTTTTAGTAAATTTCACAGCAGTGGTGTGTGTAGGGGGGGAAACGGTAAGTCATGGCAAGGTCACCAAATAATGTAGTTTGCACTACATCAACATGCACAAGAGTATATTGAGGATGCTGAAAGGGGAGGCCCAGGGCAGTGAGGGGGGCACCCTGGGGTGCTGTGCTCACCTTGCAGCGGCAGTTCCTGTCCCGCCGCACCGAGCCTCACTCCCCATTTTGGGCATTGGGACCTGGTGCATGGGGTCACAGTGCCACTCAGGTTTGGCCTGTCCACCCCCCTACAGATGGAGAAGGAGGGTCAGATGGGCCAAGCCAGAGTGGGGCTGCATTCCCATGTGCCAGATCTCCAGACCACTTGTTTTGGGAGCTAAACAAATGAGTTTTTACAGCCATGTGCAAGATTTCATGGATTTTATTGAAATTCACAATTTCTGTGACCACTCTGACCTCTGCAACAAAGTAGTAAACATGATACACAATTGTGCATTTCAGATTCCAACCAGTAGAGGGCAGTGGTGCATTTATATACTAGCCAGATTTATAATATTGTAATATAGTATAATAATTCTTTTGTGCTATAAAGGGACATATTGTGTCCTATGTACACTCTGTCAATGAAGTAGAATGGAGTGTAAATCATGGCAGAAACTGATCCCCATGTAGAAGATGTGGGGAGTTAGACGAGATCATTTGATTTACAGAGTTGCTTTTACAGCTCTAGACGGATGTTAATAGAAATAAGTTGCCGGGGAATCACAAAGGACTTTAAAGGGGTCATCATCAGTGCTCACCAAGTCAGCCATGGAAACTGATCAGCGATCAGACCTACCTTCTCATTCAGAGGACGGAAGTCTTCGTCCAGAGAGACGATCCGAAACAGAACTGCAGAGGGCATGATTGAGAGAGGAAGAGATTTTCACTGTTACACCTGCAGCCACTCACCCAGGGACCATCGGTCATTGAGGCAGGTGCTGTGTGCATGGCTGGCCCTGATGCAATGACCCATGGCAGGGTTGGATGCATACACCACAGTCCCTCAGCTTTGTGACTAGCGGGGAGGAGGTGGGAAGGTAGGGTTACTGCTGGCTGTACTAACTTGGTGACAAGTTGTGGGGTCTCTGGGGAGGCAGGGAGGATTTTCTGCTCTGCAAATAATTCCCCACCCGATTCCCTGTACCTGTTTGTCCCGGTTTGTAGATGGGTTTGTCTGTCTGGACAAAGACCAGGCTCTCTGAGTTCTTGACCAGCACCGATTTCCGGCTCCTGAACTCCAGCGTTGGCCCCTTCACCAGCACCGTGAGAAACGCTGATGATGAGCTGCTGGACTTTAGGACCTGGAGAACAGCAAAAGAGCCACTTGCCTTAGAGACTCTCCCCTCTGCACTGAGCCATTGGAGCCTGGAGTTGTACGTGGAACCAAAACAAAAAGGTCACCACGTACCTACCAGAATCAGGGATTGCGGGGTCTGGGGCTCTGCCAGTCTGACCTCACCCTGGTTTTGCAGGACTCTTCTCCTCCATCCCCACTAATGTCTCCCCTATGCCGCTGGAATCTTTGCAGTGATGAGGCCTCTACCACCTCCTCCAGAGGAGACTCTGCCTGCCACCCGCTGCCATTCCCTCCCTACCAGGAGACTCTGACTCCTCCACTTCAGTAGCTTGTATCTTAAGAACATCCCCCAATGTCTTAGTCTCAGCTTTTCCTTCTGTCCATCACCCCTTGTGTTGCCTCTTGCCAGACTGGGTGTCATTTTCCTTCCCTTGTTATGCTACTTTCTCAAAAGCATTGATGGACTGTGATCGTGTCCCCCCAGCTGTGGATCCCAGTGATGGATGAAAATGGGAAGTACATTTAATTACTTCTGTGCTGGGTCCATTTTCTTCTGCTGTCCCCCCAGCCAGCCTTGAGAGCTGCAGGGAGAAATCCTAAACTAGCCCCCCAGGAGAGGTACAAGAGAGCTCATTGATGTTGATGGTCTAGAGGAAGTTCTCTAATCTCCTCCTTCCATGGTTTTCTTTTTGGTCTCACTCAGAGGCTTGTGGAACCCCCTGAGAAATGGCAGACTAGTCCTCAGCCGTAAGGTCAGCACTGAGTCAGAAAGAAAACCACACAACAAAGGAAGTCACACCACAGCCTGTAGCACAGCCTCTCCCAGCATCATGCTGGTCACTGAGCTCAGTACCCACTTAAGGTCACTCCTAATGAGTCACCCACAGCACTCTCAGCCAGGGACCCTGGTTTTACTTGAGTGTCTCCTAGCTAAGCCTGTCTCCGTTTGAGACTTCTGATAGTATCAGGCCTTGCAGGGGTTGGTCCCAGGTTGTCACTATCTTACAGACTCAGGTAATAAACCCTGTGGGAGTCAGAGACTCACCGTGAACGGGATGCACTTGAACACGTCCTTCTCCGACACCACGTCTGCGATCAGGCTCCTGTTCTCCCCTGCGTATTCCAGCGTGGCTCTCAGCGTCACAGACTCATTCAGGTGGGTCAGCTGGATACAGACCTTTTCAGGAACGTTGGTGTGGATCAGAAAGGGCACTAGCACCATGTACTGCCTGAGAAGGAGAAGGACACAGGTCAGAGAGGCGGGGATGGGGAACGGAGCAGGTACTGATGAAAGGGCATGGGCTAGTGCGACAGCCAAATCCCCGACCATCCATCTGCACTGTAATTTGTACATACAGGATGGTGAATTTCATTTTGCTTTTGTAACATACCAGCCGGTCTGCTCGGTCAGCCAGGAACCTAGGAAACCACCCGGACCGAAGGAGCTGGTTCTGTGCTAAAAGCGATTGCTGTCCAAGGGCTGTATGTTCAGGCTCCCAGCAGGGAGTGGGGATGGCTTGAAAAGTTCCAGGCTGTTAACTGAGGTTTGTGTATCCCATGGCCCCCGGCTGTATTATCTGAACAGGGGGAGGGAGCTCAGATGAAATGTTTGTTCTACCTCCATGGAGTCTGGCAGGCAGTTACACAGGAGTGTGGATCAGGGCTTTAATCCAACCTCCTCTCTAGCCGCCTGTGGATCTAGGTGTGTCACCTGCTGCCCTCAGTAATGGAGAGATACAAATGTAGGGGTGGCTGCGAGTGCACTGACATCTGAATGTAGGGAATGGCCATTGTGCTAAAGGGGCAGCGTGGCCTAGTGTACAGGGCTTTGGCCAGAGACCTCATTGCTATTCCTGGGTGTATCAGTGACATGCCATGTGCTACTGGGCTTCATAGTTCTGTGCCTCAGTTTCTCCATTTCTGATATGGGGATCCTGAAGATGCTGCTTACACCCACCCTCCCCCTTTTCATGTGCCTGGAGAACTTTGGATGAAAAGTGCTCGCTTACAGGTTCAAATATTAATGAGGACTTTACTCAGCTTGTCTCACGCCTCACCAACAATGACAACAGAGTGATTTGGGTTACAGAATAGGGTTGCCAACTTTCTATTTGGCAGAAAAGCTAACACCCTTGCCATGCCCCCTACTCTGCTCTTTCTCTGAGGTTCTGCCCCTTCCACGCCCCTTCTCTGAGGCCCTGCCCCTGCTCACTCCATCCCCCCCCCCTCCATCACTTGCTCTCCCCCACCTTTGCTCATTTTCACCAGGCTAGGGCAGGGGAGTGGGGTCCAGTAGGGGGTGAGGGCTCCTGCTGGGGGTGCAGGCTTTGGGATAGGGCTGGCGATGAGGGTTTGAGGGTGCAGGAGAGGGCTCAGGGCTGGGGCAGGGGGTTGGGGTGTGGGAGGGGATTTGTGATGCAGGGTCCGGGTGGCGCTTATCTCAGAAGGCTCCCAGGAACCTGCCAGCATGTCCAGCTCCTAGGCAGAGGTGCGGCCAGGCAGCTCTGCAGTCTCTGCGCTTTTCCTGTGTGCAGGCACCGCCTCCACAGTTCCCATTGGCCGTGGTTCCCGGGGATGGATGGAAGCAGTGCGTGGAGCTCCCCTGGCCGCCCCTAAGCCTAGGAGCCAGAAGGAGATGCCGGAAGCTTTCTGGGAGCTTTGCAGAGCCAAGCAGGCACCTTGCCTGCCCTGCTGTGGGTGGCCAACCAGACTTTTAACAGTCCAGTCAGCAGTGCTGACCGGAGCCACCAGAGTCCCTTTTCAAGCAGGCGTTCTGGCCAAAAAGTGGAGGCCCGGCAACCCTACTACAGAAGATCTCACTGGCTGTGGCTGCAACCTGCTGACTCGGAGCAGAGACGCTGGCAGAACATCACTCCTGGGAGGCTGGACATGCAGCAGTGTGAAGCTCCCTAGGACACCCAGCTTTCTGCCGGGGGGGCTGTTCATCTTGCTTAGCCAAGATTTCAAAGTGACAGAGTTAGGTAGGAGCAGCCTTAACATGGCTCTGATTAAATTCCACTTCAACCTTTGTTAGGCATGTGCCAAAGCCCATGGAAGTCAATAGGACTCTTTCCTTTCACCTCACTGGACTTTGGATCAAGCCCTGAGTGATTTTCTCCCTACCTTCAATCTCAGCCAATAAAGGCTGAGGGCTGATTCTCCCCCGCCTGGCACCTGGTGCAGAGTGAGTGCAAAGGGAGCCTGAAACGCACCGTTCTGCTCTGGTAGCATTTGACACCCCCTCTACCAGATGCTGCACAACACATGCTTCGCTCTCTGGAGTGAGGATGACAGAAGGAACAACATGGGACAGTCGTGTTCCTTAACACTCTAGTGGCAGACTCGCTGGTACTACAGTGATTATTAACACAGTATGAGAGCCTACATCGAATAGAGACCAAGGGCTGAGCTGCAAGAAGGCAGCAGGCAGTTTCCAGCAGCTGCATATTATGGCCGCTAGAGGCAGCTGTAGCATTTGCTGAGCAGGCAGCCAGGTGCCTTCTCTCTCCCTGCTGGATCAGAGCAAGCAGCCTGGAGGTGATGGTAGAGAATGCAGAAGTTGGTTGGGGCAAAAGCACAATGTGAGGGGTCTGATATTGGTACCAGCACCCCCATGTACAAACCCTGAGCCCCCCTCAATCTGTGCAGCCCAATGCATCCCAGGAGTTCCAGCCACAGCAGCTCTGTCCCCAGAGACCTTTAAGCACAGACCTTCCATAGCTGCCATGTGTTGTTGAGCTCCTTGGCCAGCTCTCCTGCCCTCTGCTTGGGGCAGGGTTTGTCAACCACGAATTTAAATTTATGCTCATATGCAAAGTATTCACAAATATGCAAATTATTTCATTAAAATGTGCATAAATGCCTCACAGAGCAGAACAGCCTTGGTGAGAGTGCCTCACGTTCTGTTCTTCCTCGGCCCTTTCAGCGAGAACAAACTTTAGTTTAGACCGAGAGAATGAGACAGAACAAAAGGCAGGTCTTGGTAAGACAGATGGAGACAGAAGAGCAGGGCCTCTCCTGTAAGATGCAACTGAACACAAAATGGCAGTTGCTTCTGCAGAACAGAGGGGTCTTCTCTCCATTTAAAGGTGCAGGATGCAGACAAGTCTGACCAGATGAAACTATATGCTCAGAGTGTATCAGAGCAAGCAGCCTGGAGGTGATGGCAGAGGCTGCAGAAGTTGGTTGGGGCAAAAGCATAATGTGAGGGGTCTAATATTGGCTGCCAGCACCCCCCTGTACAAACCCTGAGCCCTTTAAATGGAGAGAATTCGGATGGAACCATTTTCTGTTTCATCACAATGGAGACTTTTTGCAGGAGCGTGTCAATTTTGACAACATTTTGAGTGGGAAAATGTCTAAATGAATTGTTTTGACTTTCTCATTTAAATAATGTAAAAATGTTTTATTTTGACTTTTATATTATGATATGAATGTTATAGAATATTTATGTATTATAATATGCAACATTTTCTATTATAGCACAATGTTTTGACATTATCAAAAGGTAGTGTTTAGATTTTCTGACTAAAATTTTTCTGGGATTTCCATTCCATAAAAAATTTGGACTGTGTTCCAATTTGCAATGAAACCAATTTCTGAAATGTCAGAATTTCTGGCAGGATGGCAATTCAAAACAATATGGAGTTAATTGGATTAAGAGATCTGACATTGGAGTTATGGAATTAGATCCATCTAGAGTGACCAGGTGTCCAGTTTTTGACCGGAATACCCAGTCAAAAAGGCATCCTGGTGGCTCCGGTCAGCACTGCTGACTGGGCCGTTGATGGTCTGGTTGTCGGTTCCACACAGCAGGGCTGGCAGGCTCCCTGCTAACCTCCACCCCACACAGCTGCCAGGAAGGAGCCAGCATGCCCCACTCCTGCTCCTACTACGCGTAGGGGCAGCCACAGGGCTCCGCACGCTGCCCTTGCCCAAAGTACCACCCCTGGAGCTCCCATTGGCAAGGAACTGTGGCCAATGGGAACTGCAGGGGTGATGCCTGCAGATGGGGCAGCAGTCAGAGCCATCTGGCCGTGCCTCTGCGTAGGAGCCGGAGAGAGGACATGCTGCTGCTTCCAGGAGCTACTTGAGATAAGCGCTGCCTGGGGCCTGCACCCCTGACCCCCACCCAGACGCCAACCCCCTGCCCCAGCCCCAGCCTCAAACCTCCTCCTGCCTTCTGAGCCCCTCAATCCCAGCCCGGAGCACCTTCCTGCACCCCAAACCCCTCATGCCCAGCCCCACCCAGAGCTTTACCCTCCCATTCCTCAACCCCAGCCCAGAGCCCCCTCCTGAACCCCACTCTGAACTCCTCAGCCCCAGCCTGGAGCCCCTTCCTGCACCTCAAATCTCTCATTCCTCACCCCACATCAGAGCCCTCACCCCCAGCCAAAGCCCTCACCCCCCGCACCTCAACCGCATACCCAGGCCTGGAGTCCCTTCATGCACCCTGAATTCCTCATTTCTGGCCCCACCCCAGAGCCTGCACCCCCAGCTGGAGCCATCAGTGGGGAAAGTAATTTAAGGGACTTACCAGTACTCCAGAGTCCTAAGACAGGGCGTGGCCTCAACCAGAAGAGGCAGGACCTTTCAAGATTCAGAGGCCCTGGGGCTCTGGAGCTACCAGCTGCAGAGGATCCTGGGAGCCCCAGGATTCAGGGTAGTTTAAAGGGCCCTGGGCTCCGGCCACAGGGGAATTCCAGGCCCTTTAAATCACTATAGGAGCTCTGCTGCCACTACCCCAGCAGGAAAGGGCTTGGGCAGGGATTTAAAGGGCCCGGGACTCCCCACAGCAGCTGGAGCCCCGGGCGCTTTAAATTGCTGCCAGAGAAGATGGTCCAGTCCGACACAGTGTACTGGCTCGTGCCAGTATGCCGGACCGGACTGGACCGGCTTAATTTCATCTCTGCAACACCGTCTCCTGCACCCCAGCCCCGAGTCAGCCTGGTAAAAATGAGCGAGTGAGTGAGGGTGGGAAGAGTGAACGAGAGAGGAAGGGGGGGTGGAGTGAGTGGGGGATGGGACATGGGCGGGGCCTTGGAGGAGGAGCAGGAGGCAAGGCAAGGGTATTCGGTTTTGTGCGAATAGAAAGTTATCAAACCTAGATCCATTGCCCGCTGAATCAGGGCATTGTAAATTGCACCTGCTCATGTACACCATTGAGGAGAAGTGCAGCACCCAGGACGGGGAGTGCCCACTGGAGGGAAAACGCTCTAATCTATGCTGGGCTCCATCCACAGGAACTCTCTGCCAGTCGACTCTGCCAAAGGGATAACCTGAGTCTGCCCCACTCCTGGCTGAGTTTGGCCATGTGCCCTCTTCAGGGCCATCAGTATAGGCAAGGTTGCAGCCAAATTGCTAGTCTGCGGTGCCCCAGGTGGATATTCCAGCAGAGTGTGGCACTGCCAGGGTCTGTGCTGACAGCCAGGAATCTAGGTCACAGACTCCCTTTGGGAACAAGCACTGTCTGTGATTGCCAAGGGAAGCAAACTGGTTTTAAAGAAGAGGAGAAAAGAGAAACACTTTTCTGAGCTCTCACTCACAGGCAAGGAAACTGGAATAACAGGGGGTTGCAGGGCAGGACTGAGGGGCACTGGCAGAGCTGTGTGGGGAGCCCAGGACTGGAACAGCAGGGGATGGCTAGGTCGGACTGAGGGGCATTCGCAGAGTTGTGAGGGGGATGAAGGAAAGAAAAGAGAAGGCAGCACGAGCCCCTGCATGTGCAGCTTACGGTTCAGTGGTGGGCGAGGTGTCTCCAGGGAGGAGGAAGAGGAGCAGGAGGAAGATGCTGGGGCCACCGGGCAGCCAGTTCTTCCCCATGGTGCAGAGCGAGGGTGGTGAGTGAGGCAGACACACAGCCTTGTCCGCTGGCTCCCTGCACCCTGGCTGTCTGCTAGGTCTGCCTCTTTATACCTTTCTCTGCAAACAGCTCCTGGGAGGGGCGAGACAAGGGCAGGCGACCAGGGCCATTTGGGAAATGGGGAGAGGTACGTGAGGAAGATCCAGAGCCAACAGCTCTGACTCATAGCACAGAGACTGTCCCTGGCCAGACCCTGACAAACTGGGAGGGAAGATATTTATTGGAGGTGTTCATGTGAGACACTCTCCTGTGTCTGAACCATTCACCCCAAACCCCTGTTTGTATCGCTCCAGCAGCTCTCTGCGGTGGTTAGAGAAGCTCTTTATCTCATTACAGGGCCAGTCCAGCATTCTGTGGGCATTGGAATGAACTCCCAAATCCTGCCCAGTGTTTCCAGAGAAACTTTTCCTGTCTCCATCCCCAGTACTGCCAACCACAAGAGATCAAAAAGCGTGAGTCAGACCCTCAACATCATCAGATTAGCTCCCACAAAATCTTAAAATTTTACATAAAAAAGACATTTTGGTTTTGGTCATTTGAACTCCCCGGACCCCTCCCCAGAGTGTGTGTGTGAGACCATCAGTCTGACCCACTCTACCAGAGGTTTGGGTTAAGGGGATCTGGGGCCTTGCTGCAGGATCTCTTACCCCCACATCTGCCTGTCCCATGCCCAGGCATTAATCCTGTTTCCCAGCCCCATCAGTCCCCAGTTCCATCAGTTCCCTACTCAGCCCCCTCCAGCCTCATGTTGGTCGTTATTGAGGCTCTTCACCCCTCTTTCTCCAACGTCTGAGGGGAAGGTCTTGCTGTGGGGCCCCGGCCCCCCTCTCCCAGGCTGGAGGGGCAGTACCAGGACTCTTCTCCTCTCCCCCCTGCCCCTTCCCAGACCAGATGTGGAAGGGAGGAGAGGGGACTGTGGAGGAGCAGAGGAGCCATCTGAAATGGTTTGTCTATTTGCTTCCCTCTTCCCACTCCCCTCCTGTGAGAATGGCGACGGGAGGGGAGAGTCTCCGGAACTCTGGCCCCAGGTGGGTGCCCTGTGTTAGTGTGAGGCGAGCTCCAGCATCCTCTGAAGTCTCGTCACTCACAAACAAATCTCAAATGTTGGCAATACCATATAGCACATTCCACCAGCATCTTAGCCAGTTACCTCCAATAATAGCCCCTGGCACATGTGCAGGCAGGTCTGTTGAGAGAAATTGGGGCCCTGGGACACAGGGCTGGTGCTTCCATTTAGGCGACCTAGGCGGTTGCCTAGGGCGCCAGGATTTGGGAGGGCGGCATTTTGCTGCCCTCAGCTGTAATTCGGCGGTGGTGGGTCCTTCCGTGCTCTAGATCGTTGGCGGCAATTCTGCGGCGGGTCCTTCACTTGCTCCGGGACCCGCTGCCGAAGTGCCCCGAGGACCGGGAGTGCGGAAGGACCCCCCCCGCCACAGAATTGCTGCCAACGACAGGGAGCGTGGAAGGACCCCTGCCTAGGGCGCCAAAAACCCTGGCGCCGCTCCTGCTGGGACATCATGTTTGCAGGGACCCCACCTCCTCCCATTTACTTTATTTATTCAGATATTACAGAAGTTTTGGGGACCCCTGAGCTTGTTGTATGTAAAGTAAATAAGGTTTTTTAAACATTTAAGAAGCTTCATTTAAAATTAAATTAAAATGCAGATCTTATCAGTTTAGTGTGATCCTTGCCCTTGCTTTTTCTTGCTGAGTTTTCCAATGTCTGGCACGTATTTGGATACTTTAAGCTACAAACAGGCTTCTAAGTGATCAGTTGTTGACCAGCTCCGAGAGGGACAGAGGACAGATTTCATGTGTGAAAATACCTGTTCACACAGGTTTGTGGATCCAAATACTGAAGCACTGCAAATGCAATTTTCTTCAAACAGTTAAATTTCACTGGCAAGGACGTCCAGCAGGTCAGAAGAGTGGCCCCATGATCTCTCTCGGTAGCTTCAAGTGCACTTTATAGATCTCCAAACTTTGATGCCCACAATTCTGTTTTTTAACTGAATGAGCTGCAATTTGAAATCTTTAACACCCATTCACTGAAATACAGACAAATCCAAGTGGCTTTCACTGAACTTTTCAGGTTTAATTAGAAAAGAAAGCATTGGGCCAAATTGCTGAAAATCTTGAAATCTGTCAGAAAATTCTGATTCCAGTTCTTGCATGTACATTCCAGTCTCATTGACCTGACAATGCAATGTGTTGATAGCTCTTTTATGTGCTGGAAGTAGCAGAAAGTCTAAGTTCAAATATCCTGAGAAAAAATTGCTACTTTTACAACAAATGCCTTCCAGGCTTCATAAAGATCCAGAACCATTTGCCCTGCACCCTGCACCCTGGAGACAGAAGTTGAGTTCGTTTAGGTGAGTGGTGATATCAGTTAGAAACATGCGCTTACACATACATTTGTCATCATCCAGTTCAGGATAGTTTTGTCCTCTTTTCCGACAAAAAGGCCTTGATTGCATCAAAACAATTTACAAAGCACATCAAAACCTTGCCATTGACTTAGCCACCAAATGTTGCTGTGAAATATGAGGGAAGCCTTAGTAAGGGGAAGGATGGATCCTATTTAGATCCCCAATATACCTTGGAAAATAAGTGATTTTTTGATTTGCTGATAACTGTGAATTTTTTTTAAAAAATTGATTTGGATTGAACCAAAACCAAAAGTTTTCTAAACATTTAGTGAATCAAAAGGTTGAAAAAAAATATTTTGGGTCAATTGAAACATTGAATTCAGTCTGAAAGAAAACAATTCATTTTGATTTTGAGTCTTTTTTAACATATTTGATTATTTTTTAAATAAAATTAAAAGAAACTATTGAAAGGAAAAGCAATTTTGAACCAAAAAAATCAAAACATATTATCTGAAAATGTCAGAACAAATGTTCTGGGGTTTTTTTTGGAATTTGATTAAAGGTTTTTTTTTAACCAAAATAATTTGCTAAAGTTTTTCTGTTGCCCAATCTGCATTTTTCACACAGAAGGATTTTTGTGTAAACAATGTCACTCTGCTGTAATCCCCAGCCTACAAGGGCCCAGCTCCAGTCACTTCCCGTACAAACAGTTGGAAAAGTTATGCAATTGGCTGTGGGTGGTAACCCAGCCTTCACTTCTCTGTGGTACTGGCCAAGGAGCAGGAAGTGAAAACATATGAAGAGTTAGCACTTGAATAGTCCTTGGGGCATGGACTCAGAGTGCCCTGTCAACAGTGGGTTAATACCCTGCTGCATAATCCCCTTCCTATTTACTCTCAAAGGAGATTTTTTTAAATTCCCCAGCTGTCAGTTTTTGTGAGATCGACCTTGCTTCCACTCTCCAACTTTCGAAGTCATTGGGTGATTTTTTTATGGCACCTGAGTGATGACATGAGATGAAATGGAAGCACTTGTGCTCCTTGAGTCCCAGAACATAAGCAGCAGGAATATGAATCCAACACAACAACTGCAGAGCTGCATGGGCCACAAAAATGTGGAGTAGAAACTTTTAACTTCATAATTGACCCTGACAGATTGAAAGTGCCCCTGCAAAGTTGTCTGGAAGCTTATTGTGATGTCACTTCCTGCTTTATACAGCTTTAGTATATGGTGGAAACCCTTTGTTTCAAAACTTGGTTCCCAGACCAGTTTGTGGAAAAATACTGACATCCCAAGATGGAGTCCAGAATCATGTGACCTGGTCACATGTCCTTGTAGAGTCACAGCAGGCTTTACTTACAGACTGTCTGGAGTGTTCTCAGGAAGGCTCACCAGGTAAGAAATAAGCTTCTCCTCAGGCCTTTTGTTTTCCATAATGGCTCATTGACCTGAATAGGCCCTTCCCAACCAGCTGTCTAGACTGAAAGCAACTTGTCTAGTGGGTGTTACCGAGGTGTAACTACAATTGAAGTATCGATAGTATTTTTTAACTTCAGATGCGAAAGTGATATTTGCATACAAATAGGATAATCATATTCAGCAAAACATAACTTCTCCAATGACACCTCACTTGACTTATCTTGTACAAAAAGCATCTTAATTATGCCATAACCATATTATAATATTTCTGTGATGAATATGGGGTTCAATGCCACATATATATTCATTTATTTAAGGATTTTGACTTCCTAAACAACTTCAACAATATGCCACACACTGAGATTTCTTTTGCAGCTGCAGCTTTAGTTGCAAAATATGCATTCTGATCCCAAAGCAACTTTCTAAGATGAGTTTGAACAGTTTTGTTGTTTTTCAAAAAATGAAGATGGTTACTCGCCAGCTAACTACTAGAGCAGCTGAAAGCTCCCCACCTGGATCCACTTTCCCAAATGTGGGCATCACTCTTCGTATTTACCTTATATTGCTGGTTACAAATGCTGAAGCAGAATAGCCATTCTCCAGGATGAGCAGAATTACAACCTCAGACCACTCAACAATGGGGCAGGCCAGAAAGAACACGCTGGCTTTAATGTCCGTGAAGAGTAATGTGACATGTACCCTGGATTATAGTAACATAATCAAAAATTTTGCTGGCCAGTGATCTTGGAAGAAGCCCCTGCAGTACTGTAGTTAAGGCCATGTTTTTGTTGGGCATTTATATAGGCGATTTGGGTTGTTTGGATTTAATGATCTAAGAATTCAATAAACCAATGGTTCTTAAACTGTGGGTTGGGACCCCATTTTAATGGGGTCAATAGGGATAGCTCAGAATTGTTGGTGCCTGGGACCAGGGCCAAACCCAAAGCCTGAGCCCCACCACCTGCGACTGACGCCAAAGCCCAAGGGGTTCAACCCTGGGTGGTGGGGCTCAGATTACAGGCCACCTGGGACAGTGGGGCTTGGGCTGTGCCCTTGCCACCCAGGGCAGCTGGGCTCAGGCTTCAGTCCCCCTTCTTGAGGTCGTGTAATAATTGCTGTTGTCAGAAGGGGATCACGGTGCAATGACGTTTGAGAACCTCTGTAATAAACCAATGTAATGAAGTACACTAGGTGCATGTTATGTTCTGAAGCTATGAGTCCTATAAAAATAGCTATTTGTTGAAAAAATGTAACAAAGTGAACTATATTGTGGTTATAATGTTAACAAAAAAACCCAAACAAACAAGACATTTTAAAATATATTAATCATATGTGTTTTCTTCTGGTTCATGAAATGTGCAGCTTTACACACTGTAATGCTTGTGCTCAGTGAGGCTGTATACATCTTTTATTCTTATATATATTCTAATTCTGTTTGTATTCTTTCTAATACTCAAAATACAGTACTGCTGAAGTTAGCTTAGGAACAACCGCTTTTAACTACCAGTGGTGCTTCTGTGTTTTCTGCTGAGAAAGATCTGGAAATAATAATAATGAATGAAGGTGATCTCATATTTACAGATATTAGTTCACATGGTGAACTAATTTCCATGGTGTACAGGGCCCCAAAATTCCTTAACCCATCCCTGAGTACACCAAACTCCTAGGGTGCCAATAGTACCCCAACTCAGAGACCACCCATGTAGATGTTTCAGCAGCTAGGCCTTTGCATGCTAGCCCTGGTGGCTCCCATTAACTCAGACACATGGCTAAGGGAAAGGGTATTTTACTAGGGCTGGCAGGAAAGGGGAAAGTTAAATAGTTACAGCTTCCAGTAGCAATAGTAATAAATATTTGAGTCTCTGGGGCTGGCCAGTTGAGAGTCAGGGCTTTTCAGGCCTAGTGTCTGGGGTGCCCTCTTCAGTCCATTCTCTAGTCAAGAAAATGAGCGAGTGAGTGAGTGGGGGAGGGCAAGCGATGGAGGGAGCAAGGTGGGGCCTTGGAGAAGGAGCGGGGCAAGGGTGTTTGGTTTTGTGCAATCAGAAGATTGGCAAGCCTAGCAGCTTTCCAGGCCAGTTCACTTAGTGTCTCTCATTGGGGCCACTCTGCACTGGCTCTCTGCCCAGCTACTGCTACTCCCCCATAAGCCACACACAGTCTTGCACCTAGCTGTAACCTCCAGCAATCACAGACAGTTCCATATGCAGTTCTGCATCTGTTCCTGGAGATTGCCTCTGCATCCAGCTTCCTTGTGGCTCCTGGCTAGTCAAGCAGCCACCACTTCCCAGACAGATCCTGGTCCTTTCCTGCACCTGGCTGGGAGGAAGGGGAAGTGCAGTGTGGAAGTGGCTGATGGGAGTCACACTCCCTTGCTTAGCAGGTCCATCACAAGAGAAATGTTCCATTGGAGATTTTCTCCAGCTGTAGACAATTGCTGTCTGGTCCAGCTGAGCACATTGACGGCATGGGAGTTGAGGAGAAGACAGGAAAGCAGTGAGCAGATAACAGAGGATTTGAAAGTGGGACAGGACAGAATTTGCTGGTTCATCACTTAATGACTTGGCTTTGTTACAACAGGGGCCATGGGGAGCACAATGTATTTGAGCCAAGGAACAGAGCAGCCAGCTGCATATTTACAGCTGAGGTATTGACTTGCTGCAGGGCCCTGGCCCATATCACCTGACTCTGTTCTAACAGGAGGGACATGAAGTAAACAACCAGGAGACTCAGCAAGGACATGCAGGTTGTCTTTGCACCAGCTTCCCTGGGGCCAGACATTATGCCAGGGGGTTCTGCAGCCCTTTCATTCTGGTGCCCACATTGAGAGAAAGAGAGGCCCACGCAGAACTCCAGTCCCTCACTGTGTGCTTCTCAGCACATTCCATCCTGCACGACACTGGGATGGGCTCCATGGTGCAAGCCTACGGCCCAAACCAAGGTATTAATAAGAGTAGTTACAGCCATTATTAGAATTTGGACCCGAATTTTGGTTACTGCTGGGGGTTTGCCATGCTGAGAAGAGTCCCCTTCAGTGATGCAGTGAGGTTAATGGACAGGAAGCTCAGAAGTAGATTTATGATCTACTGTTACTCTTCCCCGTGCAGACACTGAGATCGCAAGGGCCAGTGTGGTTCCTGTTAACCTCTCCCCCATGCCTGTAGCATGTAGAGCTCTGGCTCAGTTACACCATTGAGAAGGAAAAGCTGGATTAACTCCTGAGTGTGTGGAAGAGGGACAGCGATGATCTTTAGAGAGACTTCAGGGGCAAGAGGAAAGGAAAAGGTTCTTTGGATGTGGGCTGTAGTAGATTTAATTCATGGAAGGATTCTATAGTCCTATGAGTCTTGTCCTGCCTCTCTGTAACCTCAAAAAATCAGCTGTTCTTTACTTGTAAAAACCCACATCTCAGTGTCTCATTTTGGCACTAGCAGGAGCTGCAGGGCAGGACCGAGGGGCATTGGCAGAATTGGGTGGAGAGTCCAGCACTGGAATAGCAGGGGGCTGCAGGGCAGGACTGAGGGCCATTGGCAGAATTGTGTAGGGAGCCCAGCACTAGACTAGCAGGGGGTTGCAGGGCAGGACTGAGGGGCATTGGCAGGGCTGTGTGGGAAGGACCAGGGCCAGCTCCAGGCACCAGCTCAGCAAGCAGGTGCTTGGGGCGGCCAAGGGGAAGGGGCGGCAAGTTGGGCTCTTCGGCAGCAATTTGGCAGAGGGTCCCTCGGTCCCTCTCGGAGGAAAGGACCTGCCGCCGAATTGCCAATGAAGAAGAAAGCGGCACAGTGGAGCTGCCACCGATCACGGCTTTTTTTTTTCTTTTTTTTTTGCCGCTTAGGGTGGCAAAAACCCTGGAGCCGGCCCTAGGAAGGACCAAAATAGCAGAGGAGTAGGGGAATATGTGTCAGGATTCAGGTACATTTAGCAGGTTTTTGCACTTCAGCCTGTCAGCAGTATTGCTGTCAGCCCAAGAACCTTGGGCAACTCCTCTGCCCTTTTGTTACTGCCTGGGTTACTGTCTCTTTGAGATGACCTGTAGCACTAACTAGAAGTCGCACACTTTGTTGCGTTTATAGGCAGAGCTGCACACCCATTGAAGGTATGGCTACACTTGCAGCAGCGTGTAGAGTACAGACAGTGCACACCATGCTAACATGAGTATAAACAGCAGCAGACACAGTGAGGCACGGCTTGGACGGGTAGAGTGCTCTACATACCTGAACCCGCAAGGTGTATAACCCACACAGATCTCTACACACCCAAGCTGTGCCTCTTGTGTCTACACTGCTATTTTTAGTAGTATAGTGTCCTGCTGCTTCCCTGAGCCTTTCACTGCAGTGTATAGCTATGTATTGCCATGAGACTCCAGCCATCGCTGGCTGGGATCAAACCTGCGATTCCTGGAGCTTAATGCATGAGGTTCTATGGCTGAACTGAAAGGCAGCTCTCTCTTAGCCAAGGCTGTAGCAGGCTCATCTATCTCTAGTGGTCTAGCTTCCACTAAAGGGAACAGAGCACCACACCACACAAGCATCACAGCTACCCTAGCAATGCCTGTACTCTACATGTCACTGTAAGCAGACAGTTTGTGAGCAGCACATTAAGCTGCTAGCTCTGCTGTGGGTTGGGTGTGCAACAGCAGGGGGAGCCACAAAGATTCTGCTGCCTGCAGCACCAAAGGGGCATGCTGCTGGCCTGCTTTTTCCCATACAGTGGTGAAAATCAGAATTTTCTGGTTTTCTGAATATCACCAAAATTAATAGCTGTCTTCCCATTGATGCCTTGAACATAGGCACTGACTTCTAATGGCACTGGTGGGGGCTCAACCCCTCTCTGCCCCTGTCCCTGCCCCAACTCCACCTCTTCTCTGTCCTCTCCCACTCCCATTCCAACCCCTTCCCCAAATCCCCATCCCTGCCCCACCTCTTCCCCACCTCCTCCCCTGAGCATGCCATATTCCCACTCCCCCCGCCTCCCTCCCGGAGCTTGCTACAGCTGTTTGGTGGCAGCAAACGCTGGGAGGTAGGCAGAGGAGCAGGGATATGGCACGTTCACGAAAGGAAGCAGAGGAGGAGATGAGGTGGGTTGGGGAGCTTGTCTAATTTTTCCCCGTGGGTGCTCCAATCACGGGCACCCACAGAGTCGATGCCTATGGCCTTGAACAGTTCCAGAAGTTTTGGAATTGATCAGCTGCAGTGTTCAAAAGTTATGTTACAGACAAAAAGGGAAGTGCCATTGAGTTGAGTGTAAGGCCCCACTTTGCTTAGCCAACTAGTGATAAATGTGCTTCAGTTGCAAAAGTGTGTTGGTAACTAGGACCCAGGCACTTGGAAGTTGAGGAGATTATTAATTATTATTATTATTATTATTATTATTATTATTATTATTATTATTATTATTTACATGCTTTGACCAACTACTGTTTTCAGTCTGAGTGTGGAACCAGGGTAGTGTGTGGTCTTGTAGATCTGTAGTTAATTTGTGGAGAGGACTTACACACCAGGGCTGAATCTAGCAAGTTAACTATTGCACAGTCACAACATGCGTTCAGTCAGGTTGTAAGTGTAACATTTACAAACAGGCTAGAGTGGGAGGGACTACAGAGGGGAAAAAACTGTCTCTGGCTTCTTTTCTTAGGCTGGGGTTGTCCTGTAAGGGAAAATGAGGAAAAACACAGATGAAAAACATGCAAATAATGAAAATAGGGATTCTTTTCCTTTTTTGCAGAGCCCAATTTTCTCCCCAGAATATGATTAGTTGTACGGAATGACAACAGACCTGTTTTGAAAGGGGTTTCTTGTGAGCTGTTTGGCAGCTGGCGGAGGCACTTAGGGGAGGGGTTGAAGCACAGTGGGAAGAAAGAGTGGGGGGGCCTCGGGAGAAGGAGCAGAGTGGGGGCAGGGCCTCTGGGGAGGAGCGGGGATGGAGCACCCTCAGGGAAAAATAAAACTCAGCACCTATGTATCAGCCTGTTTGGCCCTGTGAGGAGCAATCCTACATCTCCACCCATGTCTTCACTGCTATAACTCTATTGACTTCAAGGGAGTTGCTCTTGATTTACATTGCAGTGAGGGAGATCAACATTTGGCTTATTGGCTTTAATGGGAATTTTGGTTGCGCCAGGAACTCAACATTCACATTTACCCATTCTTCTGCTCTTCTCCTGCTCTACAAACCATGGCAGCTGCACGAAACAGCTGAAAGTGTAACTGCAGAATTAAGCACAAAAATATTCATAATGTTTTAGGCACTTTCACACCCCATAAATTTCACTTTTCCACTAAACACCCTGTAATGGCTGTTACGGCATCAGCACCACATGCATCCTGGATGTGCAAGAGTTCTGATTCCAGAATCAACTTTGGCTGCAAGTGAGATTTTCAGAAGTGCCTCAGGAGCACACGTTCCACTGACTTGCAATAGCACTTGTACTCCTAAGTCATTTATTTGTTTTGGAAAACTCCACCTGATGGGCCCATTTCCTGCTCAGAAAGTGACTCATTTTCTCTGTAAAGGGATCCATTTCAAAACTCAATATGTACAAAATCGTCTATAGTTTTCCAGTGAAATCGGCCCTTTTTCAAATTTGTCAGAAAATTACTCAGAGCCCACAGATTTTGAATGGCTCATCTGTTCATTTGTATTACGTCTTACAGCTCTACATATGCAGCTCAGTCTCTCCTTCCCACAACTCATCCTCTCCCCTTTCTATCATTTTCTGTGTAGATGTAAGGGGACTGTTTGGACCTTATTGAAACTTAGTGGGTTTTTTCGGTTGGCTAGCTCCCAATACTGAAAGAAAGGGGAAGGGCTGATGAGAAATCAAGACCCTGAGATTGACAGTCCCCAAGACCAATAGGGAGAAGCCAGCACTCCAGGTCAGCCTGATTAATAGGGCAGGCAGGCTAATGAAGGAGTCAAGAAGCCAGGGGTCCCATTTTCTGTGTGAGTGGGAGCTGCCTGGGCCAGAGCAGGCCAAACTAAGGGGAGAGCAGGAGCTGGAGCTGAGCTGGGGAGCAGAGCTGCACTGGCCAGAGCCAGAGAGAATCAGAGAAGCAGCCTGAGCACAGCAGCAGCAGTCAGAGGGGCCAGAGGAGCAGCCCAGGGCATAGGCGCCAACTTTCCCGGGCATTGGTGGGAGCTCGCGCCTGCTCTATGTTCCCGCTGCAACTCCACCCCTGCCCTGCCCCCATTCCAACCCCTTTCCCAAAGTCCCCACCCCAAATCCACCCCCTTCCTGCCCCATTGGACCCCTTCCCCCAAATCCCCACCCAGGCCCCACCTGTTCCCTGAGTGTGCTGTGTTCCTGCTTCCCTCCGAGCGCTTGCCGTGGTGTAAGCGCTGGGAGCTAGGGGGAGAAGTGGAGCCCAGCGTGCTCAGGTGAGGAGGCGGAGGTGAGCTGGGGTTGGGGGGCAGGGCAGGGAGCTGCTGGTGGGTGCAGAGCACCCATCAATTTTTCCCCGTGGGTGCTCCAGCCCCGGAGCACCCACAGAGTTGGCGCCTAAGACCCAGGGAGGTGGGCTGAAGGCAGAGCAGCAGCAGTGCTGAGGCAGAGTGGAGCTGGCGCTGGAGCAGTCTGGAGCCAAGTGAGGTGAGCAGCTGGGGAGAGTGAACGGGCCCTGGGCAGAGGGCCCACCACAGGGAGACACCACCAGCCAAGAGGGTTTGCAGAGATCATGACTGGGTGGGCGACTGTAAGCCCCAGGGAGGCCTACTCTGGGAAGAAGGGTCCTGCCAGCTAGAGCATGAGGGTCTGTGGCAGGAGGCCTGGGACGTGTGAGGAACGGACTGTGAACTTCACTTATATTCCAGAGACGGCTGTTTGTGGTTCCTTCCTGCCCATAGAGTGGTGTGATGTGTTTTTCTTTAACCATTCCCATTTTTTCCTTATGTAACCCTTCTGCTCCTCTGAGTTGGCAGCAACAAGGGCCGGGTCCAGTATCCAGGGGTTCCGTTTCAATAACGCAATGCAAAACCGGCTCGAGCCCCCACCCAGTGACCTGGGACACTTACATACCACCCCCCCGGGCGCCTCTAGGAGGCAATACTTCCCCTCTCGCAAGCACGGAGTCTGAGTGTAGCAAAATCCTTTTAATAAAGGAAGGAAACAATGCGGCATCCCGTTGGAGAAACACCACAAACAGGATTATACACAAACCATAAACAAAAACCCGCCTCCAAGTATGTTTGGCAATGTCCTTTCCTCCTTAGGGTCTTAAGTCCAATCACCGCAAAGTCCAACAACACAAAGTCTCTGGTCAGTGCCACCCTAGAATTCAAGAGTTTATCTGCAGCCTTCACCACAACCAGCTGTGCTGCTCCTCCAGCTGTCCCTGCAAACCACTTCACTCTGCTCACTGTTCCATGGGCTGCTCCAACACACTGCAAACTGCTCCACTCTGCCAGCCGCTTAACAGTAGGTCTTCAGGCTCCCCCACTTGTTAACACAGCACTCAGTGATTCTCAGCTCAGCTCTTTCAGTGATTTTAGCTCTTAGTAGGGGAGCCTTGGTGCTAGTGCACCATTGGCCCAACATGAACTCAGCTCAGCAGTCTCTAGATGGACTCCTAATGGAATCAAAATTAGCTCTACTCTTTAACAGTGGAGAGAGGAAGATGTGCAATTCATGTTCCAAGCCCTCAAAAGGGGCCCATAACATCAGGTAACACACCAGTCCCCAACCTCATTCAATTCACTGGGTTTTGGAACCCATGTCCCTTGTCTAGCAAGTACTACTTAATTTAGGTTGAGTCATTTCTGTCATAAAGCGGTGTAATAGTTCCTCATTCACATAATTAGGGTGACAGCACTTTTCTTTTCCTCCTGCCCCAAAACAAAGAAATTGGGGATCCCAGCTGTCAAAATAACCATCCCAGGCTGCCTTGCTGGGTGTGCCCATGCAAATATTTGAGATTTCACATTTCCTGACATTCTTTTCACACTTCCCATAATTCACCACCAGATGTCAGGGTAGAGCTCATCCTAACTCTGCTTACATCCTCCCTCCAGCCAAGAATTTGTCATCCTGACAAATCACATTCCCTACTATACCAACTCATTGATCTCCTCCAAAGGGCCTCAGATAGCCCACTTTAGCTTTCACAAACTTGTGTGCTAAATGTATTGGCTCCTCACTAGTTACCCCAGGTGCATCGTAAGTTAACCGTTTCACTGGTCTTATTACCCTGTCTCGCCTATTGAGAATCTCTGTTGCTGTGGTAGGGGAACATCCTCTTGAGTGATGGATGGAGAGGTTTCCTGTGAGTTCTCCTCGGATACTGGCATAGGCCTCTGCATTTCTAGTTCTAACAGTGGGGAGACGAAGGTGCTCAGGACATCCTCCATCTGTATGTCACCATTGTCCAATAACCTGTGTATGTCATCACATGGGGGTTCCACCAGTGGCTCAAGAGTGTCAGGAATGGGCCTAAATACTTCTGCCATAGGGTTTAGGGCGGAAGAGGAGCTTTTGATTGAGCTGATTGAGACTGAAATCTTGTCTTCATCCTAGGATACACCATGGTTGTGTCTTCCTCCTCAGACTCACTTTCAGATGTGCCGAGTAGGGGTAGGTTAGCTGCAGGAGGCCGGCTGTCCACGTTGGAAGCGGCTTTGGTACAGCACCTTCATTCTGCCCAGTTGCTCTGTTGTGGCCCATCTCATAAGGGATGCCTATCAATTCCCCCACAGGGAGCAAAAGGTTTCTATGCACGGTTTTGGTCTGCCCTGGACCCTCTTCAGGTTTGATCTTGTAAACCGGCAGGTCTCCTAGCTTTTCCATCCCCAAGTAAGGTATTGCCTTCCACCAGTGGCTCAAGAGTGTCAGGAATGGGCCTAAATACTTCTGCCATAGGGTTTAGGGCGGAAGAGGAGCTTTTGATTGAGCTGATCGAGACTGAAATCTTGTCTTCATCCTAGGATACACCATGGTTGTGTCTTCCTCCTCAGACTCACTTTCAGATGTGCCGAGTAGGGGTAGGTTAGCTGCAGGAGGCCGGCTGTCCACGTTGGAAGTGGCTTTGGTACAGTATCTTCATTCTGCCCAGTTGCTCTGTTGTGGCCCATCTCATAAGGGATGCCTATCAATTCCCCCACAGGGAGCAAAAGGTTTCTATGCATGGTTTTGGTCTGCCCTGGACCCTCTTCAGGTTTGATCTTGTAGACCGGCAGGTCTCCTAGCTTTTCCATCCCCAAGTAAGGTATTGCCTTCCATCTGTCAGCTATCTTGTGTTTGCCAGCAATACCCAAATTCTGCAGCAGGACTCTGTCCCCTGGCTGGAGCTCTTGCAGACGTACCCTAGCATCATATTGATGTTTATTGCGGTCTGCGTTCTTCCGAGCTGCAGACGTAATTAAGTGATAAGCATCTTGCAGCTTTTCTCGTAGTCAGGATACATATTGCTAATGGGTTTCATAGCTATCGCCATCCTCTGATACACCAAAGCACAGATCTATGGGTAATCTTGGTTCTTGCCCAAACATCAAGAGATATGGGGTGACTCCCGTAGCATTGTTCTTTGTGGCGTTGTAAGCGTGCACCAGAAATGCAACATGTTGGCTCCAGGTTGCCTTCTGCTCTGGCCGCAAAGTCCCTAACATATCTAATAGGGTTCGGTTGAACCTCTCTGGCTGAGGGTCACCTGGCGAGTGATAAGGCGTTGTCCTCGACTTTTTAATTCCTGCTATCTTCAGCACCTCATTCAGAAGGTGACTCTCAAAGTCTCATCCCTGATCCAAGAGTATCTGGGCTGGGAATCCATAAACTGAGAAATATTTTTCCCACAGTACTCGAGCGACAGTGGTGGCCCTCTGATCACGTGTGGGATATGCCTGCGCATATCGTGTATAATGGTTGGTCACTATTAGAATGTTCCCAATATTCCTCTTGTCCATTTCTAAAGACAAGAAATCAATGCAAACCAGCTCCAAAGGTTTGTTGCTGGTGATGTTCTTCAGATATGCAGCCCTCGTGGGCAGAGTTTTCCTTTGAATACATCGAGCGCAGGTCTCACATTTCCTGCGAACATCTTCAGTCATCCGGGGCCAATAGACTCATAGACTTTAGGGTCAGAAGGGACCAATATGATCATCTAGTCTGACCTTCTGCACAAAGCAGGCCACAGAACCCTACCCATCCACTTCTATAACAAACCCCTAACCTATGTCCAAGTTATTGAAGTCTTCAAATTGTGGTTTGAAGACCTCAAGCTGCAGAGAATCCACCAGCAAGTGACCCATGCCCAACGCTGCAGAGGAACGTGAAAAACCTCCAGGGCCTATGCCAATCTGCCTCGAAGGAAAATTCCTTCCCGACCCCAAATATGGCAATCAGCTAAACCCTGAGCATGTGGGCAAGACTCACCAGCCAGCACTCAAGAAAGAATTCTCTGCAGTAACTCAGATTCATCCCATCCAACATCCCATCACAGACCACTGGGCATACTTATCTGCTGATAATCAAAGATCAATTGCCAAAATTAAGCTATCCCATCATACCATCCCTTCCATAAACTTATCAAGCTTAGTCTTAAAGCCAGATATGTCTTTTGCCCCCACTACTCCCCTTGGAAGGCTGTTCCAGAACTTCACTCCTCTAATGGTTAGAAACCTTCATCTAATTTCAAGTCTAAACTTCCTAGTGTCCAGTTTATACCCATTTGTTCTTGTGTCTACATTGGTACTAAGCTAAAATAATTCCTCTCCCTCCCTAATATTAATCCCTCTGATATATTTATAAAGAGCAAGCATATCCCCTCATAGCCTTCTTTTGGCTAGGCTAAATAAGCCAAGCTCTTTGAGTCTCCTTTCATAAGGCAGGTTTTCCATTCCTCGGATCATCCTAGTAGCCCCTCTCTGAACTTGTTCCAGTTTGAATTCATCTTTCTTAAACATGGGAGACCAGAACTGCACACAGTATTCCAGATGAGGTCTCACCAGTGCCTTATATAACGGTACTAACACCTCCTTATCTTTGCTGGAAATACCTCGCCTGATGCATCCTAAAACCACATTAGCTTTTTTAACGGCCATATCACATTGGCGGCTCATAGTCATTCTGTGATCAACCAATACTCCAAGGTCCTTCTCCTCCTCTGTTGCTTCCAACTGATGTGTCCCCTATGTTGTCATAAACAGATAGCTAAGGGTTAATGTCTCTTTCACCTGAAGCACCTGACCAGAGGACCAATCAGGAAACAGGATTTTTTTTCAACTCTGGGTGGAGGGAAGTTTGTGTCTGAGTCTTTGTCTGTCTGCCTGCTTTTCTCTCAGCTTTGAGAAGTGATTTCTGTTTTCTAATCTTCTGTTTCCAAGTTGTAAGGACAAAGCGATCAAATAGTGAGTTATATGATTTCTTTTCTTTGGTATTTACATGTCTATAGTTGCTGGAGTGCTTTGATTTGTATTCTTTTTGAATAAGGCTGTTTATTCAATATTCTTTTAAGCAATTGACCCTGTATTTGTCACCTTAATACAGAGAGACCATTTTTATGTTTTTTTCTTTCTTTTTATATAAAGCTTTCTTTTTGAGACCTGTTGGAGTTTTTCTTTACTGGGAAACTTCAGGGAAATTGAGTCTGTACTCACCAGGGAATTGGTGGGAGGAAGAAGTCAGAGGGAGATCTGTGTGTGTTAGATTTATTCTCCTGACTTTGCATACCCTCTGGGTGAGGGGGGAAAGAGAGATTAACTCTCGGAAATTCTGTTCTCCAGGACTGGAAAACGGGGAGGGGGGAGTCCCTCTGTTTAGATTCACAGAGCTTGTGTCTGTGTATCTCTCCAGGAGCACCTGGAGGGGGGAAGGGAAAAAGGATTATTTCCCTTTGTTGTGAGACTCAAGGGATTTGGGTCTTGGGGTCCCCAGGGAAGGTTTTTGTGGGGACCAGAGTGCCCCAAAACACTCTAATTTTTTGGGTGGTGGCAGCCGTACCAGGTCCAAGCTGGTAACTAAGCTTGGAGGTTTTCATGCTAACCCCCATATTTTGGACGCTAAGGTCCAAATCTGGGACTAAGGTTATGACATGGTGGCAGCGTTATGGGAAAGATAGAATCCAGAAGCCAGTAGGAATATTATATTTTTCTTTTCTCTGCTAGGAGCTTTTTAGCAGAGAGGGTTTGGTTTTCAAAGAAACCAGAGAGAATTTTTTTTCTGCTCTCTCTGGCAGTTTGTGGCTTGCATATTAAGCAAGAAGCCATTAAGAGACTGTTAAGGGTCTTTTGTCACACAATAGCACTCCCATTAGGAGTCGAATACCAGCACTACATACATGCAAATAAAGTGGTTTTTCTGGTTTACTTTACCTTGAAAACAAAGGGAATAAGGCACTGTTGCTAGGCAGACCCCAGGAGGCAACAGAGCCTGCAGTTCAGAAGATAAACACCGGAGGGCACCCTGTCATAAACAGATAGCTAAGGGTTAATGTCTCTTTCACCTGAAGCACCTGACCAGAGGGCCAATCAGGAAATCAGATTTTTTCAACTTTGGGTGGAGGGAAGTTTGTGTCTGGGTCTTTGTTTTCTGGCTGCCTGCTTTCTCTGAGCTTTGGAGAAGTAGTTTCTACTTTCTAGTCTTCTGTTTCTAAGTGTAAGGACAAAGAGATCAGATAGTAAGTTATATGGTTTCTTTTCTTTGGTATTTGCATGAATATAAGTGCTGGAGTGCTTTGATTTGTATTCTTTTTGAATAAGGCTGTTTATTCAATATTCTTTTAAGCAATTGATCCTGTATTTCATCACCTTAATACAGAGAGACCATTTGTATGTATTTTTCTTTCTTTTTATATAAAGCTTTCTTTTAAGACCTGTTGAAGTTTTCTTTACTGGGAAATTTCAGGAAAATTGAGTCTGTACTCACCAGGGAATTGGTGGGAGGAAGAAATCAGGGGGGAGATCTGTGTGTGTGTTGAATTTGCTAGCCTGATTTTGCATTCCCTCTGGGGGAATAGGAAAGTACTTTTTGTTTCCAGGACTGGGAACAGAGAGGGGGAGTCACTCTGTGTAGTTTCACAGAGCTTGTGTCTGTGTATCTCTCCAGGAGCACCTGGAGGGGGGAAGGGAAAAAGGATTATTTCCCTTTGTTGTGAGACTCAAGGGATTTGGGTCTTGGGGTCCCCAGGGAAGGTTTTTCAGGGGGACCAGAGTGCCCCAAAACACTCTAATTTTTTGGGTGGTGGCAGCAAGTACCAGGTCCAAGCTGGTAGCTAAGCTTGGAGGTTTTCATGCTAACCCCCATATTTTGGACGCTAAGGTCCAAATCTGGGACTAAGGTTATGACATGAGTGGCAGTGGCTGGGATATAGACAGAATCCAGAAGCCAGTAGGAATATTATATTTTTCTCTTCTCTGCTAAGGGCTTTTTAGCAGAGAGAAACAGTTTGGTTTTAAAAGGGAACCAGAGAGAATTTTTTTTTCTGCTCTCTCTGGCAGTTTGTGGCTTGCATGTTAAGCAAGAAGCCATTAAGGTGCTATTACGAGTCTTTTGTCACACAATAGCACTCCCATTGAGAGTCATTACCAGCACTATATAAATGCAAATAAAGTGGTTTTTCAGGTTTACTTAACATTGAAGATTAGCTAAAGGCACTGTTGCTAGGCAGACTTCAGGAGGCTACAGAGAACCTGCAGTTCAGAAGATAAACACTGGAGGGCACCCCAACACAAGAAAACAGGAACCATGTCTACCAAGACAAAAATGGAGGCTGAAGAGCACTTCAAAGAAGCTGAACACAGGCGAGAGATGGAAAAACACAAACAGGAACTAGAAATAAAACAAAAAGAGATGGAGCTGAAAGAAAAGGAAGAAAGCATCCAACTGGCAGCCTTCCAAAGAGAACAGGCAGCCAAAGAGGCAGCACACAAAAGAAAACTAGAAGAAGAAGAGGTGGCCTACCGAAAGAAACAAGCAGAAGAAGAGTTGGCCCACCGCCGAGAAATGGAAAAACAACAAAAAGAAATGGAAAAACAACAAAAAGAGAATGAAGAGAAGGAAAAACAGAGAAAACATGAACTGGACTTGGCAAAAGCTGGGCTGCATGTGCCAGCCAACCCTAACAACCCGGCGCCAATTATTGCTCCACAGCACAGGAAATTTCCCACCTACAAGGCAGGTGATGACACCGAGGCCTTCTTGGAAAATTTTGAAAGAGCCTGTCTTGGGTACGGCATCCCTGAAGACCAGTACATGGTAGAATTAAGGCCACAACTCAGTGGACCTTTAGCAGAGGTGGCAGCTGAAATGCCTAAGCAGCAAATGAATGACTATAAACTTTTTCAAACCAAGGCCAGATACAGAATGGGGATAACCCCAGATCATGCCCGTCGGCGCTTCAGAACCCAAAAGTGGAAACCAGAGGTGTCATTTCCCAAACACGCCTACTACATTGCAAAAAAATATGAGGCCTGGATAACAGGAAACAACATTCAAACCTTGGAAGAACTGCACCTCCTCATAAAAATGGAGCTGTTCTTGGATGGTGTTCCTGAAGACATCACACGGTACATACAAGATGGAAAACCCAAAGATCTCGCTGAGGCGGGGGAGATTGGAGCCAAATGGATGGAACTGGCAGAAAGCAAGAAAGCTACTGTCAAGGGGAACGATTACCCCAGGGAGCACACAGACTATAAACCCTACAACCGAGGACAGCCAAAGACCCCACATACCACCCAAGTAAAGCCACAGACACCCTACCCTTCCACCTCACCAGTCTCCAGTAACTCACCTCGGCCCAGTGACCCATCAGATGGAAGATGCTTTAAGTGTAATGAACTGGGACATATCAAGGCCAACTATCCAAAGAACACCATGCGAGTGCAATTCATTACACCACCATCACACCAAAGATCCCCAGGCCCAGATGCCTCTCAAATACCCTTGGAGCGAAGGGAAAATTTGAGAGTGGGCGGAAAGAAGGTTACTGCGTGGAGAGACACGGGGGCACAAGTGTCAGCTATCCACCAATCCTTCGTTGACCCCAAATTCATCAACCCAAAGGCCAAAGTGACAATTTACCCCTTCATGTCACAAGCTGTAGACCTGCCTACAGCTCAACTACCTGTCCAGTACAAAGGCTGGTCAGGAATGTGGACTTTTGCAGTCTATGACAATTATCCTATCCCCATGCTACTGGGGGAAGACTTGGCCAACCAGGTGAGGCGGGCCAAGAGAGTGGGAATGGTTACACGTAGCCAAACCAGGCAAGCTTCCAGACCCATTCCTGTTCCTGAGCCGTCCACAGAGGCCCCGTCTGTGTTACCAGAGACCCAGACAGAGGTAGTGGACCCGGATTCCATGCCTACCACTGAAACAGCCACAGCATCTCCAGTCCCAGGCCCGGAACTGGAACAGCAACCAGCACCAGCAAGTGAAACCACATCTTCAAACTCAACGCCAGTGGGCGCCAGTGAGCCAGAACTGGCAGAAACAACAGACAGTCATACCCAAAAGGTTCAGCCAGAGCCTGAAATACCCTCAGGTGCACCAGCGGAGAGCAGTTCACCAGCAACGGAAACAACCACATCACCTACACCGCTTCCAGAGGGACCAAGCCCAAGTCCACAGTCTGAGGAAGAACTGGTGACCCCAGCCTCAAGGGAACAGTTCCAGACTGAGCAGGAAGCAGATGACAGCCTTCAGAAAGCGTGGGCGGCGGCACGGATCACACCACCGCCTCTCAGCTCTGCTAATCGATCCCGATTTGTTATAGACCAAGGACTTTTATACAAGGAAATTCTTTCTGGTGGACACCGGGAAGAATGGCAGCTGCAAAAACAGTTGGTGGTTCCAACTAAGTACCGGGGGAAGCTCTTAAGCTTAGCCCATGATCATCCCAGTGGCCATGCTGGGGTGAACAGAACCAAGGACCGGTTGGGGAAGTCCTTCCACTGGGAGGGGATGGGCAAGGATGTTGCCAAGTATGTCCGGTCTTGTGAGGTATGCCAAAGAGTGGGTAAGCCTCAAGATCAGGTCAAGGCCCCTCTCCAGCCATTCCCCATAATTGAGATCCCATTTCAGCGAGTAGCTGTGGATATTCTGGGCCCTTTCCCAAAAAAGACGCCCAGAGGAAAGCAGTACGTACTGACTTTAGTGGACTTTGCTACCCGATGGCCAGAAGCAGTAGCTCTAGGCAACACCAGGGCTAAAACTGTGTGCCTGGCCCTAACAGACATCTTTGCCAGGGTAGGTTGGCCCTCTGACATCCTTACAGATTCAGGGTCTAATTTCCTGGCAGGGACCATGGAAAAACTGTGGGAAACTCATGGGGTGAATCACTTGGTTGCCACCCCGTACCACCATCAAACCAATGGCCTGGTGGAAAGGTTCAATGGAACTTTGGGGGCCATGATACGAAAATTCATCAACAAATTCTCCAGTAATTGGGACCTAGTGTTGCAGCAGTTGCTGTTTGCCTACAGGGCTGTACCACATCCCAGTTTAGGGTTTTCACCATTTGAACTTGTGTATGGTCACGAGGTTAAGAGGCCATTACAGTTGGTGAAGCAGCAATGGGAGGGGTTTACACCTTCTCCAGGAACTAACATTCTGGACTTTGTAAGCAACCTACAAAGCAGCCTCCAACACTCTTTAGCCCTTGCTAGAGAGAACCTAAAGGATGCTCAGGAAGAGCAAAAGGCCTGGTATTGCAGACATGCCAGAGAACATTCTTTTAAGGTAGGAGACCAGGTTATGGTCTTGAAGGCGCAACAGGCACATAAGATGGAAGCATCATGGGAAGGGCCATTCACGGTCCAAGAGCGCCTGGGAACTGGGAACTACCTCATAGCATTTCCCAATTCCTCACTAAAGCCTAAAGTGTACCATGTTAATTCTCTCAAGCCTTTCTATTCCAGAGACTTACAGGTTTGTCAGTTTACAGTCCAGGGAGATGATGCTGAGTGGCCTGACGGTGTCTACTACGACGGGAAAAAAGATGGTGGCATGGAAGAGGTGAACCTCTCAACCACCCTGGAACATCTGCAGTGGCGACAAATCAAGGAGCTGTGCACTAGCTTCGCCCCATTGTTCTCAGCCACCCCAGGACGGACTGAACGGGCATACCACTCCATTGATACAGGTAATGCTCTCCCAATCAGAACCCCACCCTACCGGGTGTCTCCTCATGCCCAAGCTGCTATAGAACGGGAGATCCAGAACATGCTACAGATGGGTATAATCCGCTCATCTACCAGTGCATGGGCATCTCCAGTGGTTCTGATACTCAAACCAGATGGGGAAATACGCTTTTGCGTGGACTACCGTAAGTTAAATGCTGTAACTCGTCCGGACAACTATCCAATGCCACGTACCGATGAGCTATTGGAGAAGTTGGGACGTGCCCAGTTCATCTCTACAATAGACTTAACCAAGGGGTACTGGCAAGTACCGCTAGATGAACCTGCCAAGGAGAGGTCAGCATTCGTCACCCATGCGGGGGTGTATGAATTCAATGTCCTTCCTTTCGGCCTTCGAAATGCACCCGCCACCTTCCAGAGGCTGGTAGATGGTCTACTAGCTGGACTGGGAGAATTTGCAGTTGCCTACCTCGATGATGTGGCCATTTTTTCAGACTCCTGGCCCGAACACCTACTACACCTGGAAAAGGTCTTTGAGCGCATCAGGCAGGCAGGACTAACTGTTAAGGCCAAAAAGTGTCAAATAGGCCAAAACAGAGTGACTTACCTGGGGCATCAGGTGGGTCGAGGAACCATAAACCCCCTACAGGCCAAGGTGGATGCTATCCAAAAGTGGCCTGTCCCAAGGTCAAAGAAACAGGTCCAATCCTTCTTAGGCTTGGCCGGATACTACAGGCGATTTGTAGCACACTACAGCCAAATCGCTGCCCCATTGACCGACCTAACCAAAAAGACCCAGCCAAATGCCGTTAAGTGGACTGATGAGTGTCAAAAAGCCTTTACCCAGCTTAAGGCAACGCTCATGTCTGACCCTGTACTCAGGGCCCCGGACTTTGACAAGCCATTCCTAGTAACCACGGATGCATCTGAGCGGGGTATAGGAGCAGTGCTCATGCAGGAAGCAACAGATCACAACTTCCATCCTGTCGTGTTTCTCAGCAAGAAACTGTCTGAGAGGGAAAGTCACTGGTCAGTCAGTGAAAAGGAATGCTATGCCATTGTGTACGCCCTGGAAAAGCTGCGCCCATATGTTTGGGGACGGCGGTTCCAACTACAAACTGACCATGCTGCACTAAAGTGGCTTCATACTGCCAAGGGGAACAACGAAAAACTTCTTCGTTGGAGTTTAGCTCTCCAAGATTTTGATTTTGAAATTCAGCACATCACAGGAGCTTCTAACAAAGTAGCTGATGCACTCTCCCGTGAGAGTTTCCCAGAATTCAGTAGTTAAAAAGTGTTCTTAAAATGTAAAAGTCTGTTAGTTATATACTTAGTAGTATATGTAAAGGTGCATGTGTTGTAGTAATCTGTTTATTTTAAAGTTCTAGAAGGAAATCGCCGCCAGTGAGCTTCCCCACTGTCTGCAATTTGGGGGCGTGTCATAAACAGATAGCTAAGGGTTAATGTCTCTTTCACCTGAAGCACCTGACCAGAGGACCAATCAGGAAACCGGATTTTTTCAACTTTGGGTGGAGGGAAGTTTGTGTCTGGGTCTTTGTTTTCTGGCTGCCTGCTTTCTCTGAGCTTTGGAGAAGTAGTTCTGTTTTCTAATCTTCTGTTTCTAAGTGTAAGGACAAAGAGATCAGATAGTAAGTTATATGGTTTCTTTTCTTTGGTATTTGCATGAATATAAGTGCTGGAGTGCTTTGATTTATATTCTTTTTGAATAAGGCTGTTTATTCAATATTCTTTTAAGCAATTGACCCTGTATTTCATCACCTTAATACAGAGAGACCATTTGTATGTATTTTTCTTTCTTTTTATATAAAGCTTTCTTTTAAGACCTGTTGAAGTTTTCTTTACTGGGAAATTTCAGGAAAATTGAGTCTGTACTCACCAGGGAATTGGTGGGAGGAAGAAATCAGGGGGGAGATGTGTGTGTGTTTTGAATTTGCTAGCCTGATTTTGCATTCCCTCTGGGGGAATAGGAAAGTACTTTTTGTTTCCAGGACTGGGAACAGAGAGGGGGAGTCACTCTGTGTAGTTTCACAGAGCTTGTGTCTGTGTATCTCTCCAGGAGTACCTGGAGGGGGGAAGGGAAAAAGGATTATTTCCCTTTGTTGTGAGACTCAAGGGATTTGGATCTTGGGGTCCCCAGGGAAGGTTTTTCAGGGGGACCAGAGTGCCCCAAAACACTCTAATTTTTTGGGTGGTGGCAGCAAGTACCAGGTCCAAGCTGGTAGCTAAGCTTGGAGGTTTTCATGCTAACCCCCATATTCTGGACGCTAAGGTCCAAATCTGGGACTAAGGTTATGACACACCCCAACACAATAAAATAGGAACCATGCCTAACAGGACAAAAATTGAGGCCGAGAAACAAATCAAAGACGCAGACCACAGGCGAGATATGGAAAAAAATACAGGAACTAGAAATAAAACAAAAAGAGATGGAGCTAAGAGAAAGAGAAAGAGAGGCCGCCTACAAAAGAGAGCAAGCAGCCAAAGATGCAGACCACCAAAAACAGCTGGAACTCCAGAGGGAAGCCCACCGACAGGCCATGGAATTGGAAAAGGCTAAGCAAAACACAGCCAACCCTAACAACCCGGCGCCAATGATTGTTCCACAGCACAGGAAATTTCCCACCTACAAGGCAGGCGATGACACCGAGGCCTTCTTGGAAAATTTTGAAAGAGCCTGTCTTGGGTACGGCATCCCTGAAGACCAGTACATGGTTGAATTGAGGCCACAGCTCAGTGGACCTTTAGCAGAGGAGGCAGCTGAAATGCCTAAGCAGCAAATGAATGACTATAAACTTTTTCAAACCAAGGCCAGATACAGAATGGGGATAACCCCGGATCATGCCCGTTGGCGTTTCAGAACCCAAAAGTGGAAACCAGATGTGTCATTTCTCAAACACGCCTACTACGTTGGGAAAAATTATGAGGCCTGGATATCAAGACACAATGTTAAAACCTTGGAAGAACTGCACCTCCTCATACAAATGGAGCAGTTCTTGGATGGTGTTCCTGAAGACATCACACGGTACATACAAGATGGAAAACCCAAAGATCTCACTGAGGCAGGGGAGATTGGAGCCAGATGGATGGAAGTGGCAGAAAGCAAGAAAGCTACGGTCAAGGGGAACGAATACCCAGGGGTCACACCGACCATAAACCCTACAATCGAGGACAGCCAAAGACCCCACATACAACCCAAGTAAAGCCACAGATGCCCTATTCTTCCACCTCACCAGTCTCCAGTAACTCACCTCAGCCCACTGACCCATCAGATGGAAGATGCTTTAAGTGTAATGAACTGGGACATATCAAGGCCAACTGTCCAAAGAACACCATGCGAGTGCAATTCATTACACCACCATCACACCAAAGATCCCCAGGCCCGGATGCCTCTCAAATACCCTTGGAGCGAAGGGAAAATTTGAGAGTGGATGGAAAGAAGGTTACTGCGTGGAGCAACACGGGGGCACAAGTGTCAGCTATCCACCAATCCTTCGTTGACCCCAAATTCATCAACCCAAAGGCCAAAGTGACAATTTACCCCTTCATGTCACAGGCAGTAGACTTGCCTACAGCTGAACTGCCTGTCCAGTACAAAGGCTGGTCAGGAATGTGGACTTTTGCAGTCTATGACAATTATCCTATCCCCATGCTACTGGGGGAAGACTTGGCCAACCAGGTGAAGTGGGCCAAGCGAGTGGGAATGGTTACACGTAGCCAAACCAGGCAAGCTTCCAGACCCATTCCTGTTCCTGAGCCGTCCACAAACGACTCGTCTGGGTTACCAGAGACCCAGACAGAGGTAATGGACCCGGATTCCATGCCAACCACTGAAACAGCCACAGTACCTCCAGTCCCAGGCCTGGAACTGGAACAGCAACCAGCACCAGCAAGTGCAACCACACCTTCAAACTCAACACCAGAGGGCGCCAGCGAGCCAAAACTGGCAGAAGCAACAGACAGCCATACCCAAAAGGCTCAGCCAGAGCCTGAAATACCCTCAGGTGCACCAGCGGAGAGCGGTTCACCAGCAACGGAAACAACCTCATCACCTACATTGCTTCCAGAGGGACCAAGCCCAAGTCCACAGTCTGAGGAAGAACTGGTAACCCCAGCCTCAAGGGAACAGTTCCAGACTGAGCAGGAAGCAGATGACGGCCTTCAGAAAGCTTGGGCGGCAGCACGGAGCAACCCACTGCCTCTCAGCTCTTCTAATCGATCCCGGTTTGTTATAGACCAAGGACTTTTATACAAGGAGATTCTTTCTGGTGGACACCAGGAAGAATGGCAGCTGCAAAAACAGTTGGTGGTTCCAACTAAGTACCGGGGGAAGCTCTTGAGCTTAGCCCATGATCATCCCAGTGGCCATGCTAGGGTGAATAGAACCAAGGACCGGTTGGGGAAGTCCTTCCACTGGGAGGGGATGGGCAAGGACGTTGCCAAGTATGTTCGGTCTTGTGAGGTATGCCAAAGAGTGGGAAAACCCCAAGACCAGGTCAAGGCCCCTCTCCAGCCACTCCCCATAATTGAGGTCCCATTTCAGCGAGTAGCTGTGAATATTCTGGGTCCTTTCCCAAAAAAGACACCCAGAGGAAAGCAGTACGTACTGACTTTAGTGGACTTTGCTACCCGATGGCCGGAAGCAGTAGCTCTAGGGAACACCAGGGCTAACACTGTGTGCATGGCCTTAACAGACATCTTTGCCAGGGTAGGTTGGCTCTCCGAAATCCTTACAGATTCAGGATCTAATGTCCTGGCAGGGACCATGGAAAAACTGTGGGAAACTCATGGGGTGAATCACTTGGTTGCCACCCCGTACCACCATCAAACCAATGGCCTGGTGGAAAGTTTTAATGGAACTTTGGGGGCCATGATACGTAAATTCATCAACGAATACTCCAATAATTTGGACCTAGTGTTGCAGCAGTTGCTGTTTGCCTACAGGGCTGTACCACATCCCAGTTTAGGGTTTTCACCGTTTGAACTTGTGTATGGTCACGAGGTTAAGGGACCATTACAGTTGGTGAAGCAGCAATGGGAGGGGTTTACGCCTTCTCCAGGAACTAACATTCTGGACTTTGTAAGCAACCTACAAAGCACCCTCCGATACTCCTTAGCCCTTGCTAAAGAGAACCTAAAGGACGCTCAGGAAGAGCAAAAGGCCTAGTATGACAGACATGCCAAAGAACGCTCCTTCAAGGTAGGAGACCAGGTTATGGTCTTGAAGGCACAACAGGCCCATAAGATGGAAGCATCGTGGGAAGGGCCATTCACGGTCCAAGAGCGCCTGGGAACTGTGAACTACCTCATAGCATTTCCCAATTCCTCACTAAAGCCCAGAGTGTACCATGTTAATTCTCTCAAGCTTTTCTATTCCAGAGACTTACAGGTTTGTCAGTTTACAGTCCAGGGAGATGATGCTGAGTGCCCTGAAGGTGTCTACTACGACGGGAAAAAAGACGGTGGCGCAGAAGAGGTGAACCTCTCAACCACCCTGGAACGTCTGCAGCGGCGACAAATCAAGGAGCTGTGCACTAGCTTCGCCCCATTGTTCTCAGCAACCCCAGGACGGACTGAATGGGCATACCACTCCATTGACACAGGTAATGCTCACCCCATTAGAACCCCACCCTACCGGGTGTCTCCTCATGCCCAAGTTGCTATAGAACGAGAGATCCAGAACATGCTACAGATGGGAATAATCCGCTCATCTACCAGTGCATGGGCATCTCCAGTGGTTCTGGTACCCAAACCAGATGGGGAAATACGCTTTTGCATGGACTACCGTAAGCTAAATGCGGTAACTCGTCCAGACAACTATCCAATGCCACGCACCGATGAGCTTTTGGAGAAGTTGGGACGTGCCCAGTTCATCTCTACAATAGACTTGACCAAGGGGTACTGGCAAGTACCGCTAGATGAACCTGCCAAGGAGAGGTCAGCATTCGTCACCCATGCGGGTGTGTATGAATTTAATGTCCTTCCTTTCGGCCTTCGAAATGCACCCGCCACTTTCCAGAGGCTGGTAGATGGTCTACTAGCAGGACTGGGAGAATATGCAGTTGCCTACCTCGATGATGTGGCCATTTTTTCAGACTCCTGGCCCGAACACCTACTACACCTGGAAAAGGTCTTTGAGCACATCAGGCAGGACGGACTAACTGTTAAGGCCAAAAAGTGTCAAATAGGCCTAAACAGAGTGACTTACCTGGGGCACCAGGTGGGTCGAGGAACCGTAAACCCCCTACAGGCCAAGGTGGATGCTATCCAAAAGTGGCCTCTCCCAAGGTCAAAGAAACAGGTCCAATCCTTCTTAGGCTTGGCCGGATACTACAGGCGATTTGTACCACACTACAGCCAAATCGCTGCCCCTCTGACCGACCTGACCAAAAAGACCCAGCCAAATGCAGTTAAGTGGACTGATGAGTTTCAAAAGGCCTTTACCCAGCTTAAGGCAACGCTCATGTCTGACCCTGTACTCAGGGCCTCGGATTTTGACAAGCCATTCCTAGTAACCATGGATGCATCTGAGCGTGGTATAGGAGCAGTTCTCATGCAGGAAGCAACGGATCACAACTTCCATCCTGTCGTGTTTCTCAGCAAGAAACTGTCTGAGAGGGAAAGTCACTGGTCAGTCAGTGAAAAGGAATGCTATGCCATTGTGTACGTCCTGGAAAAGCTACGCCCATATGTTTGGGGACGGCGGTTCCAACTACAAACTGACCATGCTGCACTAAAGTGGCTTCATACTGCCAAGGGGAACAACAAGAAACTTCTTCGCTGGAGTTTAGCTCTCCAAGATTTTGATTTTGAAATTCAGCACATCACAGGAGCTTCTAATAAAGTAGCTGATGCACTCTCCCGTGAGAGTTTCCCAGACTCTAGTAGTTAAAAAGTGTTCTTAAAATGTAGATGTCTGTTAGTTATATACTTAGTGGTATATATAAAGGTGCATGTGTTGTAGTAATCTGTTTATTTTAAAGTTCTAGGAGGAAATCGCCGCCAGTGAGCTTACCCACTGTCTGCAATTTGGGGGGCGTGTCATAAACAGATAGCTAAGAGTTAATGTCTCTTTCACCTGAAGCACCTGACCAGAGGACCAATCAGGAAACAGGATTTTTTTTCAACTCTGGGTGGAGGGAAGTTTGTGTCTGAGTCTTTGTCTGTCTGCCTGCTTTTCTCTCAGCTTTGAGAAGTGATTTCTGTTTTCTAATCTTCTGTTTCCAAGTTGTAAGGACAAAGCGATCAAATAGTGAGTTATATGATTTCTTTTCTTTGGTATTTACATGTCTATAGTTGCTGGAGTGCTTTGATTTGTATTCTTTTTGAATAAGGCTGTTTATTCAATATTCTTTTAAGCAATTGACCCTGTATTTGTCACCTTAATACAGAGAGACCATTTTTATGTTTTTTTCTTTCTTTTTATATAAAGCTTTCTTTTTGAGACCTGTTGGAGTTTTTCTTTACTGGGAAACTTCAGGGAAATTGAGTCTGTACTCACCAGGGAATTGGTGGGAGGAAGAAGTCAGAGGGAGATCTGTGTGTATTAGATTTATTCTCCTGACTTTGCATACCCTCTGGGTGAGGGGGGAAAGAGAGATTAACTCTCGGAAATTCTGTTCTCCAGGACTGGAAAACAGGGAGGGGGGAGTCCCTCTGTTTAGATTCACAGAGCTTGTGTCTGTATATCTCTCCAGGAGCACCTGGAGGGGGGAAGGGAAAAAGGATTATTTCCCTTTGTTGTGAGACTCAAGGGATTTGGGTCTTGGGGTCCCCAGGGAAGGTTTTTGTGGGGACCAGAGTGCCCCAAAACACTCTAATTTTTTGGGTGGTGGCAGCCGTACCAGGTCCAAGCTGGTAACTAAGCTTGGAGGTTTTCATGCTAACCCCCATATTTTGGACGCTAAGGTCCAAATCTGGGACTAGGTTATGACAAATACTCCAAGGTCCTTCTCCTCCTCTGTTGCTTCCAACTGATGTGTCCCCAATGTATATCTAAAATTCTTATTATTAATCCCTAAATGCATGACCTTGCACTTTTCACTATTAAATTTCATCCTATTACTATTACTCCAGTTTACAAGGTCATCCAGATCTTCCTGTATGATATCCCGGTCCTTCTCTGTGTTAGCAATACCCCCCAGCTTTGTGTCATCCGCAAACTTTATTAGCACATTCCCACTTTTTGTGCCAAGGTCAGTAATAAAAAGGTTAAATAAGATTGGTCCCAAAACTGATCCTTGAGGAACTCCATTAGTAACCTCCTTCCAGCCTGACAGTTCACCCTTCAGTACAACCTGTTGGAGTCTCCTCTTTAACCAGTTCCTTATCCACCTTTCAATTTTCATATTGATACCCATCTTTTCCAATTTAAGTAATAATTCCCCATGTGGAACCGTGTCAAATGCCTTACTGAAATCGAGGTAAATTAGATCTACTGCATTTCCTTTGTCTAAATAATCTGTCACCTTCTCAAAGAAGGAGATCAGGTTGGTTTGGCATGATCTACCTTTAGTAAAACCATGTTGTAATTTGTCCCAATTACCATTGACCTCAATGTCCTTAACTACTTTCTCCTTCAACATTTTTTCCAAGACCTTACATACTACAGATGTCAAACTAACAGGCCTATAGTTACTCGGATCACTTTTTTTCCCTTTCTTAAAGATAGGAAATATGTTAGCAATTCTCCGGTCGTACGGTACAACCCCTGAGTTTACCAATTCATTAAAAATTCTTGCTAATGGGCTTGCAATTTCATGCGCCAGTTCCTTTAATATTCTTGGATGAAGATTGTCTGGGCCCTCCGATTTTGTCCCATTAAGCTGTTCAAGTTTGGCTTCTACCTCAGATGTGGTAATATCCACCTCCATATCCTCATTCCCGTTTGTCATCCTTCCATTATCCCTAAGCTCCTCATTAGCCTTATTAAAGACTGAGGCAAAGTACTTATTTAGATATTGGGCCATGCCTAGGTTATCCTTAACCTCCATCCCATCCTCAGTGTTTAGCGGTCCCACTTCTTCTTTCTTTGTTTTCTTCTTATTTATGTGGCTATAGAACTTTTTACTATTGGTTTTAATTCCCTTTGCAAGGTCCAACTCTACATGGCTTTTAGCCTTTCTCACTTTATCCCTACATGTTCTGACCTCACTAAGGTAGTTTTCCTTGCTAATCCCACCCTTCTTCCACTCCTTGTAGGCTTTCTGCTATTTATTAATCACCTCTCTGAGATGCTTGCTCATCCAGCTTGGTCTACAACTCCTGCCATGTTTTTTCCCCCTTTCTTGGGATGCAGGCTTCTGATAGTTTCTGCAGCTGCGGCGACTTAAAGTAATTACAGGCCTCCTCCGCATTTAGATCCACAAGTTCTTCAGTCATCCACTTCCACTTCCCTAACTAATTTCCTTAATTCTTTAAAGTTAGCCCTTGAGAAGTCAAAAACCCTAGTCCCAGATCTATTTTTGTTTATCTTTCCATCTAGTTTGAACTGAATTAGCTCATGATCACTCAAACCAAGGTTGTCCCCTACAACCATTTCTTCTATGAGGTCCTCACTACTCACCAAAATCAAATCTAAAATGGCATCCCCTCTTGTTGGTTCTTCAACTACTTGGTGAAGAAATCCATCTGCTATCACATCCAGAAAAATCTGAGCCCTATTATTCTTGCTAGCACTTGTCCTCCAGTCTATATCTGGGAAATTAAAGTCTCCCATGATCACACATTTCCCATTAGTGTTTACTTCATTAAAAACATTAAAGAGGTCTCTATCCATCTCCAAATCAGATCCCGGTGGTCTGTAGCACATCCCAGGCACTATCTCAGGGGAGGCTCTAGTAGCTTTCTTTCCCAGTGTGATTTTTGCCCAGACAGACTCTGTCTTGTCCATTCCATTGCTTTTTATTTCTTTACAGTTAATCTCATCATTGATGTACAATGCTACTCCACCACCTTTGCATTTATTTCTGTCTTTCCTAAACAGCACATAGCCTTCAATACCTGTACTCCAGTCATGACTACTATTCCACCATGTTTCTGTTATCCCTATAATATCCGGTTTCACTTCCTGCACCAGTAGCTCTAGTTCCTCCATTTTGTTACCTAGGCTCCTCGCATTAGTATACAGAGATCTTAATTTTTGCCGTTTGGCTTCACTGACATTCTTTACCCTGTTAGGCACAGATATTCTACCACCAGCATCACCTGTTAGTCTGGTATCTACACTACCCTTCCTCCTTATGTCAATTCTTCCGTCCATGGCTGTGTCCCTCTTATTTTGTTTACTTCCCTCTCAAGGTTAAATTCTGGCGTGTAGATCTCCTGGACATCTCTCAACCATCTCCCCCAAATTCCTAGTTTAAAGCTCTCTTAATCAGTTGGGAGAGCCTCCATCCTAGAAGTCTATTTCCCTCCTTACTCAGGTGAAGTCCATCCCGAGAGAACAGTCTTCTGTCTGTAAATGCTTCCCAATGGCCGTACATCCCAAAGCCCTTCTTATAGCACCACTGCCTGAGCCATCTGTTGACCGCCATAATCTTGTCACACCTTTATTGCCCTTCTCTAGGAACCAGCAGAATCCCACTGAAGATCACCTGAGCCTTGATTTCCTTAAGCGTCTTCCCCAGTCTGGCATAGTCTCCCTTGATACGTTCCAGCGAGAGTCTAGCTGTATCATTCGTTCCCACATGAAGGACAATCAACGGATTCTTTCCTGCTCCCGCTAGGATCCTTTTCAGCCTCAGGTCCACATCCTGTATCTTAGCACCTGGCAGACAGCAACTCCTTCTGTTCTCCCAATCAGCTCTAGTTACAGGCCTGTCTATTCTTCTCAGTAAGGAGTCTCCAATCACGTAGACCTCCTTTTCCTGGTGACAGTGTGATTCTCCGGTCTATCCCCTGCACCCACTGGCTGCAAGTCCTCTCGATTCCTATTCATCCTTGCAATCCTCCTGGGGCTATATATCTACTACAGATAAGTTCCAAGGTCCTCTCCATCCCTAAATGTCCAAAGTCATCATGCAGGGCCCTCATGCCAGAGCTCTGTACTCTTTTGGCAGCACTAGTTGATTCCATTTGCTTTTGTAGAGAATCAGTGGTCATGCAGTGTAGCACTCCCTGAATCAGTTTTAGTCTGGTCCATTCTCTCCGTAGTAGTTTGCCCTCTGGGGTAGGTGGGACAACCGCAGCTGGGCCTCGTCCCTCCCCTTTGGCAAGTAGTGTATCACGAATGTCAGTATCTCACAGCTGGGCTTCCTGCTAGTCAGCCGCATTGAGCATGGGCAAGGGAGATTGGTCCAAAGCAATATAGTTCACTGAAGCAGAAGGCACACATTCAGGGGGCAGGCCCAAAGTTTCAGCAACACATCCATAAAGGCTGTCATGAGCCTCCGGCTCTCAGCGACTCACACTGCAAATAGCTCTCCCTCCATCCGTGGGTATCACAGCAACTCTTGGTGCCTGTGGACGCCTGGACAATGCATCTGCATCTACATTGCTTCTCCCTGATCGGTATTGAATGCTGAAGTCATAGCTAGCCAAAGCAGCCACCCATCTTTGCCCTGTAGCATCCAGTTTAGCACTTGTTAACACATAAGTCAGTGGGTTGTTGTCTGTCCACACCTGGAACTGAGCCCCATATAAGTAGTCTCAAAATTTCTCAGTGATGGCCCATTTCAAGGCCAAGAACTCCAGCTTGTGGGTGGGATAGCGGGTTTCACTATCAGACAGTCCTCGGCTGGCAAAGGCTACAGGTTTATGCTTGCCTTCCACCTCCTGGTACAGTACTGCCCCAGACCCTCCAAAGTGGCATCAGTATGCAGGATAAATGGCTTGATTGGGTCAGCAAAGACTAGGACTGGGGCATGAGTTAGGCAAGTAATGATTTCTCGAAATGCCCTTTCACATCTCTCATCCCACCGTGACCCAAAGGGTTCGAAGGGGCCATAGTGTCTCTGCACGGAAGGCCCTTTATTTTTGGTCTTAGATTTGTTTTGCTGGACTGATATCCCCTGGTAAGATCATTGATGGGTTTTACAATTGTAGCATAGTTTTTCACAAATCTGCGGTAGTAGCCACTAAACCCAAGGAAGGTCTTGAGTCCTCTGTAGTTGCTTGGACATGTCCATGTAGTGAGGGCTTCTATTTTATCAGGATCAGTACTCACACCCTCTTGGGACACGATGTGACCCACATACTTTACTGAGGTCCTGCAGAACTGGCATTTGTCAAACCATAATCCTCCAACCTATCAAGAACTTTAAGAAGTCTTTCTTCATGCTCCTCCAAAGTTCTTCCAAACACAATCAGGTCATCCAAATAAACTAACACTTGCAGTAAATTCATGTCTCCCACAACTTTCTCCATAAGACGTTGAAATGTGGCAGGTGCTCCAGAAATCCCTTGGGAAATGCATTTGAACTGATAAAATCCTAATGGGCAGATGAAGGCTGTCTTCTCCTTATCTTCTTCACCCAGAGGGATCTGGTAGTATCCACTTCGAAGATCCAACACAGAGAACAGCAAACAGTCTAAGGCATCTTGGATTGGAAGCATTGTGTACTGGTCAACCACAGTACGGTGGTTTAGGGTGCAGTAGTCAATACACATCCGGATTTTCCCATTCTTTTTATGGACCACCACAATGGGGGAGGTGTATGAGCTGCAGGACTCTGTAATGATGCCATTTGCAGCCAGCTCTTGAAGATGTTGTCACACATCTTCCATCTCGGAGAGAGCAAGCCTCCTAGATCTCTCTCTGAAAGGTCGAGAGTCATGTAGTCTGATGTTGTGCTCTACTCCTTTTGCACATCTCACATCTCACTCATGCAATGAGAACACCTTGGATCTTTCACAAAGTTTCCTTCTTAAGTATCAGAGGGTAGCCGTGTTAGTCTGGATCTGTAAAAGCAGCAAAGAATCCTGTGGCACCTTATAGACTAACAGACGTTTTGGAGCATGAGCTTTCGTGAGTGAATACCCACTTCCTCAGATGCATCTGAGGAAGTGGGTATTCACTCACAAAAGCTCATGCTCCAAAACGTCTGTTAGTCTATAAGGTGCCACAGGATTCTTTGCTGCTTTTCCTTCTTAAGCGATCTTTCCACTCCTCGGACAATGGTGAATCTCCAAAGTCAAACTTTGCTGGGTCTATTGTTGGCACTTGAGTCTCACACTGGGGTTTTACAATTGATTCAGGCTCAAAGAGGTCTGCTATCTTTTGTCCTTGCCTCACAACAACATCTCTAATTGTTTCATTAGCAATCAGTATAGTCACCTTTTCCTGGGCTTCAGCAGGTAGGGTTATGACTCCACTGGGGACCAGCACTCCTTCCGGGAGCTCTCCTTCAGCCAGCTGCTCTGTCATTGCTAATGCCCCTTTACTGCCTTTCAGCCTGGTACTCATGACAAGAACTTCTTGCTCCGTCCTTGCAGGCACTACTAAGGGGGTTCTACCCATGTACTTCAGTGCCCCAATCGGTAGCTCAGATGTCTTCTTTTTAGCGCTCTCAATCTTCCTATAGGCTTCAGCACAAAGCGTATGGATTATCAGGGTACTCAGGTACCAGTCCCCAGCCCATCGTCTGCAGTAATCCGCAAGCACCTTGAAGAGACTGGAGTTAGTCCCTATCAGCACAGACACAGAGGCCCCTTTAGGGTCAGGGCATATTAAGGCAGCTGTGTCTATCTCTTCCCTTACCCCAGCAAACTCCTCTGGGAATGACATACCCTTGATAGGGGTATTCATCCATGCTGAGGCCACACAGACCAATGACAGTCAGTGACTGTATAGGCAGGTGCCTAAGCATCTGTTGGTAGAATGACTGAAATATAATAGTCACTTGACATTCAGTGTCAAGAACGGCTTTACATTCTACCCCTTCAATCCTAACCATGACCTCTGCTTGAGGCCCTATCAGTCCTGCAGGGATCCCAGCTGGACGGTCTCTTCTGGGGGAATCTTCAAATCCTGTAGGCCTAGGTGGTCTCCGTCCACAGACCTTCTGGCAGCTACTGGATCTCTCCCAACTGATCCTCAGCTTTTCATACACTAAGGATGGGTTCTCTTCCTTATGGCAGTTAGCAGCACTGTGCCCATCCTGACCACACCGGTAGCAAAAGAATTGTCCTTTCCCCCTTCACCGAGGTGGGATGGTGGCTCTAGATACTGACTTTTCCCTCGTCACAGTCTGAGGCTCCTTATTCCTGGAAATCTTAGCTTGGTCAATGATGCTTTGCAGCTCAGCTATCCGTTCCGTCAGAACCTGCATTTGTTGGGCAAGTTCCTCTGTGGTGCTCACCATCAGTACACTGGCCATTGGCAGTGGCGTTGTGCTGGCTGGTTCCAATGTTTGGGCTTCCCAACACTCGCTGGCCGCCTGCCTTTCTTCCTCTTCCCTGACCTCCTTTATCAGCTGGGAGTAACTTGGGGGATGTTCCTGCCGTTCTTTTAGTCGGAGATGAAGTAGGATCGGGTTCTGATACTGAGTCCCTCTTACAACTTGAGCCAGTCTGGGCTGATCCATCTGCTCAGCAGTCACTGCTCCCCTCATAACACCTCTCTGAAGCAATCTCTCCAGCCTCTGTATATAGACTGAAATTTTCTCACCCCTTTGCTGTTGGGAATTAAGGAATTTACAGTAACTGTCCTCAGGGCCCTCTACACTCCCAAAGGTATTATCAAGGGCCTCTAAGCAGTCCTTCATGCTGACCCCAGGATCAATGAGCTTTAGGGTGCGAATTACATCTAATGCTGGGCCACTAAGGCTCTCTATTAGACATCGTCACTTTTCTACATCGGGTACGGCCCACTTCCACAGCATTTCATTGGTATGCTCCAACCAGGGCTCAAACTCCTCTTCCCCAGCAAATAACCTTAACTTACGACAAGAGTTTGACGTAGCATAGGCCAACACAAACTTTTCCAATATATGCCCCAGTGCTTTTGCCCAATCATAGGCTGCGTCTGCCGCACCTGAGCTAGAGGCTGCAGGACTGTGGCCCAACAAACCCGACATATTAGGCATTATACAAACCGTAATTTCCTCAAAATATAAACACAATCATTTCCCAATACAGTGGAACACTCAACAGGTGCTTGCGAGGGGTACTGACCCAGAGATACTGGACGAGCCCCCAAAAATGTAACCCTTCTGCCCCTCTGAGTTGGCAGCAACAAGGGCCAGGTTCAGTATCTAGGGGTTCCGTTTCAATAACACAATGCATAACCAGCTCAAGCCCCGACCCAGTGACCTGGGACACTTATATACAACATCCCCCTGGGCGCCTCTAGGAGGCAATACTTCCCCTCTCGCAAGCATGGAGTCTGAGTGTAGCAAAATCCTTTTAATAAAGGAAGGAAACAATGCGGCATCCCATTGGAGAAACACCACAAACAGGATTATACACAAACCGTAAACAAAAACCCACCTCCAAGTACGTTTGGCAATGTCCTTTCCCCTTTAGCTCTTAAGTCCAATCACCCTAAAGTCCAACAATACAAAGTCTCTGGTCAGTTCCACCTCAGAATTCAAGAGCTTATCTGCAGAGTTTTCCCCCCACCCCAGCCTGGGTTGAACTGGGAGGGGGGGAGAGTCCACACAGGATGTTAAGGGGCACCTTACATGGGCCAGGGCCAACTGCTCTGCCTCTCCGTGGAGTTCTGCTGCATCCTTCACCACGACCAGCTGTGCCACTCCTCCAGCTGTCCCTGCAAACCACTTCATTCTGCTCACTGTTCCATGGGCTGCTCCAACACACTGCAAACTGCTCCATTCTGCCAGCCGCTTAATGGTAGGTCTTCAGGCTCCCCCACATGTTAACACAGCACTCAGTGATTCTCAGCTCAGCTCTTTCAGTGATTTTAGCTCTTAGTAGGGGAGCCTTGGTGCTGGTGCACCATTGGCCCAACATGAATTCAGCTCAGCACTCTCCAGATGGACACAATGGAATCAAAATTAGCTCTACTCTTTAACAGTGGAGAGAGGAGGATGTGCAATTCATGTTCCAAGCCGGGGGAGGGGGGGTATAATCAGGTACACACACCAGTCCCCAGCCTCTCTCAGTTCACTGGGTTTTGGAACCCATGTCCCTTATCTAGCAAGTACTACTTAATTTAGGTTGAGTCATTTCTGTCATAAAGCAGTCTAATAGTTCCTCATTCACATTTTTCCTCCTGCCCCAAAACAAAGAAATTGGGGATCCCAGCTGTCAAAATAACCATGCCAGGCTGCCTTGCTGGGTGTGCCCATGCAAATATTTGAGATTTCACATTTCCTGACATTCTTTCTGCACTTCCCATAATTCGCCACCAGATGTCAGGGTAGAGCTCATCCTGACTCTGCTTATATTTATTTTTTTAATTAGTTGCTGTTTAATAAAACATATTTGCTTTTAAGTATATCTAATGATCAGTGGGTCAGGGAAGCATCCACAGTGGAGAGAGCACCCCGGAGTGGGGACACCCTAATCCATGTCCTAACTGAACACAAGAAGATTGGGGCTCAAGCCCCCAGCCTTGTCAGGGTCATGAGAGTGGAAGGGGAGTCTTTGAGGTCAGGCAGGCCTCTGGGTAAAGGAAGTGGGAGCGAGGACTCAGATCCTTTTGCTAGCCAGTGCCACCGGGATAGTGTATAAGCCAGGAAAGTTCCCCACAATAGCAGAACCTTTCCTCTGCCTACATAATTGGTGTCACGAACAAGATCTTATTCATAGGATCCACCCCTTCGGTTTACTGGTTGAGTTCTGGTAGTACTGTCCAGATCTAGTTAAGAACCCTACCATGGTTGGAATTGAAAAACTACAGGCCCAGTTTGCTGAACTTCAGCACAAATTATCAGAGCAGGCTGAGGTATTACAACAAGCTAGAACTGAACAGAGAGAAGCTTTCTCACTTGCTAAGGCAGTAATAGACCAACAGGCAGCAGAAGCTAAGAAACTCCCTACTATTTATTTCCCAAGGGAGAAGAAGGTCACAGAGTTCAGTGGTTTCGCAACTAGACAAGGAGACATTACAGTAGAGAAGTGGGTCAAGTCTGTGAAGGAGGCTCTGCATCTGGTAAGAGTACCTGAAGACGATCGTGTGGACTTCATAGGGAATACCTCAAGGGCCAGGCCAAGGTCACAGTAAAATTCCTGGCATTGGCGACAAGAAAGATGTGGAAAAGGTATTTGAACTCCTCCTAGAAGTGTATGGAGACAAGGTACTTATTGGAACCTGACTACATGAGTTCTTTGAGAGAAAGCAGGAGCCTGGTGAAACTGTCTGGGCATACATGTATGACCTCCAGGAGAGAATGAGCAAAGTGGAGCGGCGAGACCCTCAATGAGTTCCAGACCCAGATACGGTTCTGAAAGAGCAGTTGGTGCTGAGAGCTCTGGACTGATTCGTTCTGCTGTGAAATGAAAAGGAGGTTTAAGGAAGAGCCCAGTAAGAAGTTCCATGAATTCATGCAGGCTGCCATTATGTGATCCAAAGAAGAGGAAGTTCCTGTGGAAGAGATGGCCAAGCCTAACTTTGGTACATGAAGTGGAGACCTAGTGAATGCACTTGCTGAGGGAAAGACCCCGCCTCAAACACAGTTAACATTGGAAAGTTTAAATGAAGCTGTCCAAAAACTGGCAGGCCACTAGGAGGAGATACTGAAAGAGATGACTAAGGACATAAAAGAAAGAAATCCTCATTAGTATGCCCAAGTATCCAAGGGCATCGGGATCCCGAAGAGCCCCACTGAAAGATGAGCTGGGAAGGTACATTTGTTCCACTTGTGAAACTCCAGGGCATAATAGCTGAGAATGTCTATTGAGTAGGAGAACAGAGTCCTAGCACTCGGAACCAAAGGGGCACCAGGAGTGAGTGGCCCACCTACAGTAGAAGGCCAAGCAGTGGCAGAAGGATTCCTAGGCCTGTCCTTGTTGGACAATCACTCTGCATACAGTGTCGTTCCCTGAGCGTGCTGCATTCCCCCTTTCCTCCCAGCGCTTGCCGTGGTGTAAGCGCTGGGAGCTAGGGGGAGAAGTGGAGCCCAGCGTGCTCAGGTGAGGAGGCAGAGGTGAGCTGGGGTTGGAGGGCAGGACAAGGAGCTGCTGGTGGGTGCAGAGCACCCATCAATTTTTCCCCATGGGTGCTCCAGCCCCAGAACACCCACAGAGTTGGCGCCTAAGACCCAGGGAGCTGTGCTGAAGGCAGAGCAGCAGCAGTGCTGAGGCAGAGTGGAGCTGGTGCTGGAGCAGTCTGGAGCCAAGTGAGATGAGCATCTGGGGAGCGCAAACAGGTCCTGGGCAGAGGGCCCAGCATATCTAGTGACTTCTGTAAGCGAGCATTTGGAGACTGTCTAACTGCTGAAGTATGTATAGCAGCGGTGAAGAGCAGTTGTGTGTTAGATACTGGCTCAGAAGTCACCACCATTACTGAGTCACATTTTCAAAAATATTTGAAGGATAAGGAGCTGACTATACACAGTACATGGTTTGCACATCTAGCAGCAGGTAATGGACTGGCAATCCCATTGGTGGGATAGCTCAAAGCAGACATAGAGTACACGGGCTAGACAATGCCAAGAAAATGCACCTTTATCCTGAACGACAAAGTCTCTCAAGAGAGTCACATAGGAGAAGGAGTCCCAGAGATTCTAGGAATGAACATTATGAGTGAGCTGAAGGAGCTACTGTTGCCAGGAGAAGGAACCAGGAGGATGAACCATCATGGGCACTCTAAGAAGAATGTTGTGCTGAGTGAAGTACTGGCTCAAGTGGAGAGACAGAGCCATTCCCTGAGCCCCAGGAGGCAGACTGGAAATGTTAAAGTGGGTATAATTCCCCAATCTGAACCTTAGAGTCCAAAAGATGGGGTACCAGCATGAATCCCCCTAAGCTTAATTACCATCTTAGATCTTGTAGTGCTGCCACCACCCAAAAATTTAGTGTTTTGGGGTACTCTGTTCCCCGCCAAAAACCTTCCCTGGGGACCCCAAGACCCAAATTCCTTGAGTCTCACAACAAAGAGGAATAAACCATTTCCCCTCCCCCTCCTTTCTTCCTTCCAGATCTTTCCTGCCCTGGGTACACTGGGAGATCACCGTGATTCAACTCCTTGAATCACAACACAGAGAAATCAGGTTTTTTCTCCCCCTTCTCTCCCACTCCCAGGCTTTCCCTCCCTGGACTATCCTGGAGAGATAGACAGATTCAAGCTCCATGAATCTAAAACACAGAGGAAATTCACCTTTCCTCCCCCACTCCTCCTTCCCTTCTCCCACCAATTCCCTGGTGAGTACAGACTCAATTTCCTTGAGCCTCAACAAAGGGAAAAAATCAATCAGGTTTTAAAAAGCAAAACTTTTAATAAAAAGAAAGAAAAAAAAGTAAAAGTTGTCACTGTAATTTAGATGGTAAAAGTTACAGGGTCTTTCTGCTTATAGACACTAGAGAGAAGCCTCCCTCCAGCAAAAAAATACAATTTAAAATACTTCCAGCAAAATACACATTTGCAAATACAGAAAACAATCAAAAGACTAATCTCGCCTTTTTCCTGGTACTTACTAAAATTAGAACAGAAGAGATTTTTTCAGAAAGATTGGAGGAATCTGCTTACATGTCTGGTCCCTCTCAGAATCCAGAGAGAACAACAGGCAAACAAACAACACAAAACAAAGACTTCCCTCCACCGAGATTTGAAAGTATATTGTCTTCTGATTGGTCCTCTGGTCAGGTGGTCCAGGTTCACTGCTTGTTAACCCTTTACAGGTAAAAGAGACATTAACACTTAACTATCTGTTTATGACAGGGTTGGAGACAGAAGGCAGTTATTCCTCCCTGGAGCAGCAAGATCCTTGATGAATGCTCCTGGGTACCAGGAAATGCCAATGGATCTCGAGGGCTTGAGAGCCTACATCAGGTGGCAAGCTTACCTAATGGGCTCCGGCTAGCTAAAGTACTGACTAATGCTATCTGAGGAAGTGTACCAATGAGTCTTCTAAATTCAAGTGTGAAGCCTGTGGAGTTGCAGCTTCAAAACAGAACTGCAGAGGTACACCAGCCTGAGGATGTGGTTCCTCAGGTGAAGGTGACATTTGAAGAGGGTGGAGATGAGCTGCAGGTGACAAGGAGGGAGAAAGGAGAACAAGATACCTTTCCTCGAGAAAGACATGGTGGGAGACTGCCAGTTCCAGTTCAAGTGGTGCTTCAAGGGCTGATTCCTGCAGACGTGGCTAACTTAAGGGCTTTGCCAGAGAAGCATCAAGATGTCTTTTCTTAGGATGAGGTGACCACTTTTGATGACTGAGTCAAAGGTGTCCATGACAGGCCAAAGACAGGCAGCAAAGTTCCTTTCAGTACAACTAATACACATCCCAAAGTAGAAAAAGGACTTATGATCACAAGTCCACTGGGGCTCTCATCAGACCTGGTGACTGTGTACCAGTTGGTAACCATAGACACTGCGGACATCATAAAATACAGAACAAGTGAGAGCCAAATCCCCACATTGTGGTCACTCACAACAATTCCAAGCTGCTAGTTTACACTATCCAGCCTTAACAAAGAGGTTCTGAGAGAGTAGCACATAGGGACCAGATAAAATGTTGGACTTTTAGTCCGACAAGGGCTCATAGAAGGCATAGAGGAGCCTGTCCCAAGGAGACTGAAACCAATGAAGCAAATCCAAACTCTGATGAAAGTGACCAAATCCCTCAAATTGACCTGGTGTTACCTGGGGCAGGGGAATAGAAAATATGAGTAATGAACTATCAGTCTTACGAAGATACCTGAGAATTAATGACTGTACACCTGTTAAACTTAGAGATGCTTACGTTATTGGTTCTATGCATTGTGTCAATGAATATTATCATGTATAGTATAAAGAAGTGGACATGGACTGTTAAATATGTTAATTGGTCTTTCGTTAATTGTTAATATCTATCTATCTAAAACATGATGCTGGTAAATGTTGTTAATATGGAACTGGATCTCCTGGTGTGAACATTCTGGCTTTTGGCAAAATTTTAGCAAGGGGAAATATAAGGGGACTCTTGGCCCCTTACTGAAACTTAGTGGGGTTTTTTGGTTGCCCTCTCCCAGTACCAAAACAAAGGGGAAGAGACAATGACAGTCCCCAAGGCCAGTAGTGAGAGGCAAATGCCCCAGAGTAAGCCTGATTGATAGGGCAGGCAGGGCAATGAGGGAGTCAGGAGGCCAGGGGGTCCTGTCCTCCATGTTAGTGGGAGCTGCCTGAGCCAGAGTGGGGCTGAGCTAAAGGGAGAGCAGGAGCCTGGGAAGCAGAGCCACACCAGCCAGAGAGAACAAGAGAAGCAGCCTGAGCTGAGCACAGCAGCGGCAGCCAGAGCAGAGCTGCTGGGGAGACCGAACGGGCCCTGGGCAAAGGGTCCACCACAGGGAGACGCCACCAGCCAAGAGGCCTTGCAGGCTGGATGGGAAGGAGACTGTGACCTTGATGGGGTGGGGGTGGGGCTGATGCTGAGGAGAAAGGCCCTGCCACCTAGAGTGTGAGGGCATGTGGCTACCACTAGAGTAAGTGTCTGACCCACAGCAGAGCCAGGACCTGGGCAAGAGGCCTGGGATGTGTGAGGAACAGACTGTGAACTTCACTTTTATTCCAGAGATGCTGTTTGTGGTTTTCCTGTGCCTACAGAGTGGGGTTACTTGTTTTTCTTTAGCCTTTCCCATTTTTCCTTATTTTTTTAATTAGTTGCTGTTTAGTAAATCATATTTGCTTATATCTAATGATCAGTGGGTCAGGGAAGTGTCCAGACTGGAGAAAGCACCCCGGAGTGGGGACACCCTAGTCTGTGTCCTCACTGACCACAAGGTTGGGGGTCGAGCCCCCAGGAATCCTGGGCCCAGCCTTGTCAGAGTTACAAAGACTCTGCCACACAGGAGAGTGGAAGGGGAGTCCTTGAGGTTAGGCAGGCCTCTGGGTAAAGGAAGTGAGAGCAAGGCCTCAGATTGTTTCACTAGCTAATTCCACCGGGGTAGTCTATAAAGTAGGAAAGTTCCCCACAAGCGCAGTACCATTCTCCTGCTTATACAGAGTATCACTCACAATTAACTCCACCTGGAGACTTGTAGCAGGTTTTGGGGAGGAAATCTGACCACAGGCGGTATTGTACTCAGCAAGACATGCTCTTCTGCAAAAGAAGAAACCCAAACATCACATTCTGTCAAACCATTGCTGTATCTACCACATAAATATCTTCTGCCCCGTTGCAGAATATTCCCAACACACAAATACCTTTGAGAACCTGAAGCCTCCCTGAGAAAGATTTTCTTTTGTGAGTCCTGGAAATGACAGGACAGAGGAAGGTGTTATATTTTCCTTTAATATCAATTTCTCTCCACCAAAGACCCACAGTGGTGGATTCCAAACACATGGCGCTCCCACCTTGCATGACACAATCCACCCAGCGAGTGTCAGTTCACCTAATCTGGTTGCTTTAAGGTTGCTTTATTTGGATTTTTGATCTTCAGGGAAAAAAAATTTAAATGTACCAAATCAAGAAAAAAAACCTAAAACACACCCTGTCCTTGGATTTATGTTGCCCACAAAGAAGAGGAGATGGTTTGTTCTTAGTTTCCACCTGTATCACCATACAATCATCCTGAAGTTTTAAACATGGAAATGGGAAATTAACACCTGTCGTCCCAGAACCTGCAGAAATGGCCACCTGATGGCACCAAGAGACATCACATTCTTAGCCAGTGCGACTATTGGCAGCTCTGTTCATATGAGATTACAGTGGCATCTAGTGGCCAACGTCGGAACTGCAAAGAAATCACTAGGAGGCAGATTTCCAAAAGTATTGTGAAGGGGTGATAGAGCTCCTGACTCTCCACAGTTACCAGGGATGACCAGGATGTGTTTCAGGGGGAGCGTGACCACTGGACAGAGCTGTAAATGTGGCCCAGATGCCCTTCCACCAGGACAGAGAGCAGCCAAGCAAGTTTTAGTGGCTCTGCAATATTGTGTACCTGCTTGGCCACCCGACCTTGGCAGTCCTTCCAGTGCTCATGGGCACTGGGCATTCCCCTCCCCTGGCGAGAGCTGGGGTGAGGAACACCAGTACCCCAGGGCAGAGATGGTTGAATCCTGGCTATTAGTGCTTTCTGTGGAAGTGGAGATGCAGGAGGAGGATGCAGTCTGCGCTCCTAGAATTGCCTGACCCATGGTGGGGATGATGCTTTTCAGCTTGACCACCTCTCTTGGAAAGAACGCGGGGATGAGTGTGGGGCAGGGAGACTGCGGGAGGAGGAAGGGGATGGGTGCAGTGGGGAGAGCTTGGAGCAGGGGTGCAGACAACTTGCAGAGGGGGAAGAGTACAGGGCTGGGTGTGGGGTAGCAGCAGGGCTGGCTTTAGCCAGTGCCAGGCCCGATTCGTGGGAAATGTACTCTCCAGGCGGCACTTCCCATTTCCACACTCCGGCTGTGGTAGCGGGGCCACGGGGTTGCGGGGCTCCGGTCGCAGGAGCAGGGGAAGCCTTACTTACCACTCTCAGGCCGGGGGACCGGGAATGCGGGGTTTCAGGGCTCCGGCCGGGGAAGCGGGAACGCGAGGTTGCGGGGATCCAACTGGGAGAGCAGGTCTGCGAGATTGCGGGGCTCTGGCCGCGGAAGCGGGAACACAGGGTTGCGGGGATCCGACCGGGAGAGCAGGTCTGCGAGGCTCCGGCCGGGGTAGCTGGACCGCTGGAGATCCGGCTGGGGGAGCGGGACCGCGAGATTGCAGAGATCCAGCCGGGAGAGCGGGGCTTCAGGGTTGCGGGGCTGTGGCCGGGAGAGCGGGACTCCAGGGTTGGGGGGCTCTGTCTAGGGTAACGGGTCGCGGGATATGCCTCGCTGCGCCCAGTGTAGTGGGACTGCGAGGTTGCGGGGCTCCAGCTGGGAGAGCGGGGCTCTGGCTGGGGAAGCGGGACTGCGGGCCTTATGGATCCTGCCGGGAGAGTGGGGCTGCGAGGTTCCGGGGTTCCGGCCGGGATAGCGGGACTATGGGGTTGCGTGGCTTCGGCCGAGAGAGCGGGACTGCGGGATTGCGTGGCTCCGGCTGGGAGAATGGGGCTACGGGGTTGCGGGGCTCCGGCCCTGGGAGCGGGACCGCGGGATTCCAGGGTTCCAGCCAGAAGAGAGGGACCACGAGGTTGCAGGGCTCCGGCCGGGAGAGCGGGGCTATGGGGTTGCAGGTCTCTGGCCAGGGTAGAGGGGCCGCTTGACTCCGGCCGGGAGAGCGGGGCTGGGGGGTTGCAGGGCTCCGGCCGAGAGAGCGGAGCTTCGGGGTTGCGGAGCTCTGGCCGGGTAGCGGGGCCGCGGGACCTGCCGCCTTGCGACCAGAGTAGCAGGACCACAGGATTGTGGGGCTCCGGCCAGGAGAGCGGTGCTGAGGGGTTGTGGGGTTCTGGCCGGCAGAGTGGAGCTTCGGTATTGCAGGGCTGCAGCCAGGAGAGCGGGGCTACGGGGTTGTGGGGCTCTGGCCAGGAGAGCGGGGCTGCGGATTTGCAGTGCTCCCGCCGGGAGAGCAGGCCCGCGGGATTGTGGGGCTCCGGCCGGAAGAGCGGGGTGTGACGTTATTGATATAAACTGGGACCATATAGAACATGGGTTGCAACCAAGGGCCTGTAGTGGCACCAGATCTTATGTAAAGGGGCTCATATAAGGTGTCTAAGACCAGGTTATGGGTTACTGATTATGATTATGCGATCTGTATGTCTGTATCATTATGTAGTTAAAGTTATAAGTATTGGCTCTATACTGTCTATATTTCAAACTTGTGCTGTGTTACTGGGAAAGATCCCAGACAAGTGGGTGTTAGCTCTGCTTAGCCTGCTTGATGGCCCATTAAGGACCATCAGCTACACAATTGACCCATTGAGAGGAGGCAGATACGCCTTGTGGCTCAGCAGGGTGTGCAGAAACTGGCCCATGTGACTGCAAACTCCATTTTGCTGTAATTTTCCACAGTAAGAACAAAGAAGTATTCTTACACCTGGAAGAGCCTATATAAGGCTGATGCCTCATCTCCATCTTGTCTTCAATCCTGCTTCTTATCTCTGGAGGGACTTTGCTACAAATTGAGGCTCTACACAAAGGACTGATGACCCATCCCAGCAGGGGATGTTCTCCAGAGACTTGATTTGAACCTGCAGTTTACTCCATCACTGCTACAAGCCTGAACTAAGAACTTTGCCTTTACTGTATGTAGTTGATTCCATTTAACTAATTCTAGCTCTCATTTCTATCTTTTTCCCTTTATGAATAAACCTTTAGATTTTAGATTCTAAAGGATTGGCACTAGCGTGATTTGTGGGTAAGATCTGATGTGTTGTCATAGTATAATTCCCAAATCTGAACCTTAGCGTCCAAAATATGGGTACTAGCATTAATTTTTCTAAGCTTAATTACCAGCTTAGATCTGATAGGCTGCCACCAATCAGGACCTAGGTAGAGCGCCTGATAGACTCTGGTCTCCCCAAACTCTTCCCTGGGGACCCCCAAGACCCAGATTCCCTGAGTCTCACAACAAAGGGGAATAAACCATTTCCCTTACCCCCTCCTTTCTTCCTCCCAGCTCTTTCCCGCCCTGGGTACACTAGGAGACCAACGTGATTCAACTCCTTGAATCACCCCTTCCCCCTCCCTTCTTCCCCGGAGAGAGATACAGAGATAAACGCAGAGAGCAGGTTTTTCTTCCCTCCTCCCTTTCCTTTCTCCCACCAATTCCCTGGTGAGTGCAGACTCCCTTCCCTGGAGTTTTACAAAAGATAACCAAAAAATTAATTAGATTTTAAAAAAAGAGGAAAACTTTAATAAAAGAAGAAAAAACATAAAACTTGTCTCTGTAATCAAGATGGTAAATATACAGGGTTTTTATAGCTTATAGACAATAGAAAGAAGCTTTCTTCAGCAGAAACACAATTTAAGCTACTTCCAGCAAGTACACATTTGCAAATAAGAAAAACAAATTAAAAGACTATAACCGCCTTTTTTTCTTACTCACTATTCTGAATAGATAAGAGACTGTAGCAGGGAGATTGGCATTAACCTGTTTGCACCTTTAGTCCCATCCAGGACGCAGAGAGAACAACGCACAAACCCAAAACCCACAAACAAAGGCTTCCCTCCACCTAGATTTGAAAGTATCTTGTTTCCTGATTGGTCCTCTGGTCAGGTGTTTTTTTAGTTCCCTGTTTGTTAACCCTTTACAGGTAAAAGAGACATTAACCCTTAACTATCTGTTTATGACATGTGTATATTAACCTGGGTCTGGGGCTTGGTCCTTTGGGATCAAGAGAACCTTTTTCTTTTACTGGGGTGTTGGTTTTCATAACCATTCATCCCCAGGACGGGTGGCACTGGTGGTGATACTAGGAGACTGGAGTGTCTAAGGAAATTGCTTGTGTGACTTGTGGTTAGCCAGTGGGGTGAAACCGAAGTCATTTTTGTCTGGCTCTTTTGGTTTGCCTTAGAGGTGGAAAAAACCCAGCCTTGGGCTGTGACTGCCCTGTTTGAGCAATTGGTCCTGAATTGGCGCTCTTAGTTGGGTCCTGCCAGAATCACGTCGTCACATGGGGCTACGAGGTTACGAGGCTCTGGCTGGGAGAGCGGGGCTGCGGGGTTGGGGGGCCCTATCAGGGGTAGTGGGGCCACGGGACTTGCAGCGCTGCGACAGGAGTAGCAGGACTGCGGGGTTGTGGGACTCCGGCCGGGATAATGGGGTTGCGAGGCTGCCATGGTATAATTCCCTACTCTGAACCTTAGCGTCCAAAACATGGGGTACCAGCATGAATTCCTCTAAGCTCAATTACCAGCTTAGTACTTGTAGCACGGCCACCAACTAGGAATTCCAGTGCCTGGTACACTCTGGTCCCCCTAAAACCTTGCCCAGGGACCCCCAAGACCCAGTCCCTCTGGATCTTAACACAAGGAAAATAAACCCTTTCCCCACCGTTGACTCTCCCAGGCTTCCCCTCCCTGGATTACCCTGGAAGAACACTGTGATTCAAACTCCTTGAATCTTAAAACAGAGAGGAAAATCCACCTTCCCCCCTCCTTCTCTCTCCCCCTCCCAGACTCTCCCTGAGAGAGAAAGTAATCCTAACACAGAGAGAAAATAACCTTTCTCTCCACCCTCCCTCCTTTGTCCCCACCAATTCCCTGGTGGATCCAGGACCAGTCCCCTGGGATCTCACCAGAATAAAACAATAACCAGGTTCTTAAACAAGAAAAGCTTTTAATTAAAGAAGGAAAAACAGTAAAAATTATCTTTGTAAATTTAAGATGGAATATGTTACGGGGTCTTTCAGCTATAGACACTGGGAATACCCTCCCAGCCTAAGTATACAAGTACAAATTAAAATCCTTTCAGCAAAATACAAATTTGAACTCCTCCCAGCCAAATACACATTTGCAAATAAAGAAAACAAACATAAGCCTAACTTGCTTTATCTACCTAGTACTCACTATTTTGGACATATAAGATACCGTATCAGAGAGATTGGAGAGAAACCTGGTTGCACGTCTGGTCACTCTCAGAACCCAGAGAGAAAAACAACCAAATTCTAACAGCACACACACAAACTTCCCTCCCTCAAGATTTGAAAGTATCCTGTCCCCTGATTGGTCCTCTGGTCAGGTGACAGCCAGGCTTACTGAACTTGTTAACCCTTTACAGGCAAAAGAGATATGAAGTACTTCTGTTCCATTAACTCTTAACTATCCGTTTATGACAGAGGCTCTGGCCAGAAGAGAGGTTCTATGAGGTTGTGGGGTTGCGGCTGGGAGAGTGGGGCTTCGGGGTTGCGAGGCTATAGCTGGGGTAGAGGGGTCTTGTGATTCCGGCCAGGAGAGCGGGGCTGCAATGTTGAAGGTCTCTGGCAGGGAGAGCTGGGCTGCGGTGTTGCGGGGTTCTGGCCGGGAGAGCGGGGCTCCGGGGTTGGGGGACTTTGTCCAGGGTAACGGGCCACGGGATATGTCGTGCTGCGCCTGGTGTAGCGGGGCTGCAGGGTTGTGGGGTTCAGGCCGGGAGAGCGGGGCTGCGGGGTGCGGGGCTCCAGTTGCGGGAGCGGGACCGCGGGGTTGCGGAGCTCTGGCCAGGAAAGCGGGGCTGAGGGGTTGTGGGGCTCTGGCCGGGAGAGCGGGACTGCGAGGTTGCGGGGCTCTGGCCGGGAGAGCGGGGCTACGGGGTTTTGGGGTTCTAGCTGGGAGAGCGGAGCTTCGGGGTTGCGGAGATCTGGCCGGGGGAGCGGGGCTGCGGGGTTGCGGAACTCTGGCTGGGAGAGTGGTGTTGTGGGGTTAGGGGTCTCTGTCCGGGATAGCGGGGCCGTGGGACTTGCCCCACTGCGACCTGAGTAGCCAGACCTTGGGGTTGCGGGACTCCGGCCGGGGGAGCGGGACCGATAATTTGTGGGGATCCTGCCTGGACAGCGGGGCTGTGGGGCTACTGCCAGGAGAGTGGGGCTTCGGGGTTGCGAGGCTCTAGCCGGTGTAGAGTCGCCGTGTGACTCCGGCCGGGAGAGCGGAGCTACGGGGCTGAAGGTCTCCGGCCGGAAGCACCGGGCTTCGGGGTTGCGGAGTTCTATCTGGGGTAGCGGGGCCGCGGGACTTGCCACACTGCGACCTGAGTAGCGGGACCTCGGGGTTGCGGGGTTTCTGCTGGGAGAGCGGGGCTTCAGGGTTGCGTGGTTCTGGCCGGGAGAGCAGGGCTTTGGGGTTGCAGGGTTCCGGTCGAGAGAGCAGGGCTACGGGGTTGCGTATTTCTGGCCGGGAGAGCGGGACTTCAGGGTTGCAGGGCTCTGGCTGGGAGAGTTGGGCTTCGGTGTTGCGGGGATCCGGCTAGGAGAGCCGGTCTCCGGGGTTGGGGGGCTCTGTCCGGGGTAGCGGGGCAGCGGGAGTTGCAGCACTGCGACTGGAGTAGCGGGACCGCGCGGTTGCGCGGCTCCGGCTGGGAGAGCGGGGTTGCAGGGCTCAGACCAGGATAGCAGGCCACGTGGCTTCTGCCAAGCTAGCATGACCGCGGGGTTGCGTCGCTCTGGTCGGGAGAACAGGGCTACAGGGTTGCGGGACTCTGGCCGGGGCAGCGGGGCTGTGCGGTTGCGAGGCGCTAGCCAGGGGAGCGGGACCACGGGGATCCTGCCAGGAGAGTGGGGCTGTGGGGTTCTGGGTTTCGGGCCGGGAAAGCTGGGTTACGGGGTTGCGAGGCTCATGACTCTGGCTGGGAGAGCGGGGCTGCGGGGTTGCGGGGCTTTGGCCGGGAGAGCGAGGCTACGTGGTTGCGGGGTTGCGGCAGGGAGAGCGGGTCTCCACGGTTGGGGGGCTCTGGCCAGAGTAGCGGGGCCGTGGGACTTGCTGCGCTGTGACCAGAGTAGCAGGAGATCGTGGGGTTGCAGGGCTCCGCAGGGAGAACGGGGCTACGGGATTGCGGGACTCTGGCCGGGGTAGCGGGGCCGCAGGATCTGCCGTGCTGCGACCGGGGTATCAGGACCAGGGGGTTGCCGGACTCAGGCCGCGGAAGTGGGGCGGCGGGGTTGCGGAGCTCCGGCTGGGGAGCCGAGCCAAAGGGGTAAAGCTGACATTAACATTGTTTCAGTCTCTGTGTTACTTGACATCCTACATTCAGTGTCACCATAGAAGGGAAGGGCTCTGCAGAGACAGAAATTTGCCTGGGCATCAGTAGAAAATGTTAAGTAAAATTTGCTTCAAGAATTAAACCTGGCGCTTTGTCATCTTGTGTCATCATTTTATTTCTTAGCTTTCAGCTATTTAAATGAACTGTAAAACTTTCATACTAACTATTCACTATCTGCCATTGTATCTCTCTAATCTCCTTCATAACCATCATTGACTTTTTTCCATTTTAATACTATCTCATAGTATCAGAGACAGTGAGAATAATAGCAAATAAAAGTACATGACTATCTTTCTATCTCTATAGAGAATGATAGATATACATGCATCTGTCTCACCTAGAGAGATGTGATGTATTCCCTGCAGCAGGAGGGGAATGTGTGTAGAGGTCTGTGCAGAGAGGAGAGTGGAGGGCTGATTGCAGGAACAGCAGCTGGGAGTTTGTGGCACTGGATGCAGGGTAGAGGAGGGAGAGCTCTTGGCCTCATCCTTAGTAAAATTCTGGTGCACCCCTGTCCACCACTAAAGGCATTGATATGATGTCTCCAGCTCAGGTTCCGTAACAGTGCAATGAGCTATTACAAATTCCCACTGTGCTTGGGTCAGGAGGCTGCACACGCCAGATGCCCTAAAAGGCAGCGAGGCCCCAGGCCCAGCTTGTGCTCATCCCCCTATCAGAGAGTGTGAGGAAGCCCTTGCTCTGGCATTGATGTCAGTGATAATTTATCAAAGGACAGAAAGGCTAGAAAAGAGTCTGTTAAATTCCCAAGGGAGTTGCCAGTTGCACCTGGTCTGCTGCCAAGCCCCAGGGCAGATACAAAGGTCAAAAGTGCAGAGTAAACAGACACGGAGAAGAGTCAACTGCAAATGCAACCCCAGGCTCCACAAACATGAGAAAGGGGGTTAAACGGCTACAGGAGAGCATGTGCTGTTAGAGGTGGCATGGACATGGAAAGGGTTCTGTGATGTCATAGCCCACCTGCGATGCAAACAGTAATAACCAGTTTTACATACAGAAATCAGGACTGCTTTCTTAGTGTTAGCAGCAAAGAATCCTGTGGCACCTTATAGACTAACAGACGTTTTGGAGCATGAGCTTTCGTGGGTGAATACCCACTTCTTCAGATGCATGTCACTGCATTTCTTAGTGTTGTCTCCCTCTGGAGTGTAGGGGGAAAAGGAGGGTGCTTATGAGAGTGTCTAAGCATGTGTGAGGTGGGCCCTCTCCTTGGATTTTGGAGATAGATTGAGATCAAGTGGTGGGGCAGGTAATGCCAAGGGGGATGGGCTTTCCCAAGGGAGTCTGGGTGGATCAGAGGGATGTGAAGACTGATTCATATTCTAGATTCCATGTGTCACATAAAGCAGTTGGATGTGTACTGGCTATTCACTAGCACAACATACTCTACTGTGCGACCTGTAAAATGGGAACAACAGGGCCGCACCACCACGTGGGAAACCCTGACAAGAAAGCAGGGATAAGCCACATCCCCAAAGAGCTGTTGAAGAAAGAAAAAGATTGTGGTGGGGTGCAGGGACATTAAGAAGCAATAAGAATCAAATCCCAAAGTAATCCCTCTCCCTGGCCTGTAATGTGAAAGCAGAGCTCAGCACTGTGTTTGGAGCAGCAACTGGGGGGAGATTCCTTCATGCTGTCCTACACTGTGGAGACCATTTAGGACCCCAATCCAACCACTGGATACTGCGAAGATCCCACTGCGTAGAGAGTGAAATCATACTATGCACGCCGCAAACAATTCCAATACATAACAACAGCCAGCAACTCAGTTCTCTCCCAGTAGGAGGAGAGGGGTCATACTGCAGCCCCAATAGTGCTTCCTCTGACCAGATACTATTCTCCTTTGGCCCTTCTCCCCAGCTCTCCCTCAAATTGACAGGGCTCCAAGGAATCTCCTTGAATCACCTCCTGATTGGAGCTGGCTTTTCAACCCCTGGACACCCTATGGCACTGGTTCTCAATCTTTCCAGACTACCGTACCCCTTTCAGGAGTCTGGTTTGTCTTGTGTACCCTCAAGTTTCACCTCAATTGCTTACAAAATCAGACATAAAAGTTCAGACGTGTCACAGCACACTATTACTGAAAAATGGCTTAGAGTTTCATTTTTTGCCATATAATTATAAAATACATCAATTGGAATATAGATATTGCACTTACATTTCAGCGTATAGTATGTAGAGCAGTATAAATTAGTCACAGTCTGTATGAAATTTTTGTTCATATGCTAGTGCTTTTCATGTAGCCTGTTGTAAAACTAGGCAAATATCTAGATGAGTTGATGTACTCCCTGGAAGACCTCTGCATACCCCAAGGGAACATGTACCCCTAGTTGAGAGCCACTGCCCTGGAGAGCTCAGCAATGTGTCCCCAGAATCCCTTGCAACTGCCCAGCCCCTTGCCAGCAGAGAGAAAGTACCGTTCCAACCCTCTCCTCCTTTGCTGGGCTGTACGCAGTGTAGGGGCTGGTAGCTGCCCAAAGGTGGCGAGGCTGCTGCAGCCATTCTTCTTTAGGTCAGGCAGAGACCCCCTTTGCTTACGTGGGTCTGGAAACTCCTCACACAAAGACCCAGTGGGCTTCTGAGACCCTTGCTCTAACAAAATATTAGGCAGGGGGATGGGAACATACCAACCAGCCCACAGGGGAGGGGGAATTCGCAGCAACAGTGAAACAATAGCCCAATCCCTCTCCCACCTCTGGAAGTGCCCAAAACTTTCACACACACACAACCCAGGGCCTCTAATCCCACATAAAGCTGGATGCGCTTGCCTGGCAAGGTAGCAGCTTGCTGGCTGCTCAGTCAGAACTCTGGATTGGTGGGGTATGTTGCTCCCTGGCCTTTGCCTGCCCTTGGGGCACACACAAATCTGTGTCCGAGGGGTTCACTTCCGGTCCGCAGCCCCAGTCTGGCAGCATCCATCACAGCCCTTTCCCCAGGCTTGCACATCCTCACACTCAGGCCAACACAGTCCTTAGTCCCTCCTCAGAGGGCCCCCTCCCCACCAACTACACCTAGATTCCCACCCTCCAGTTCTTCCCAGCTGTCCTGGAATCCTCCTGCTTCTTGCCCCTCTTGGCTGTTGATCCTCCAGGGCTTTGTTGCTCACTCTGACACCATCTGATGCCTGATTACACTGCCACTAGGCAAGGGCAGGGCCCATACTGGGCAGTGACCAGTGCAGTGCCCACAGACAGCGTCAGGCCCCTTTTCAGTTCTCGTCTCCATTCCTAAGTTCTGCTCCAAGGGGACCCAAGAGGCCCCTTCATGCAGAGCTCTTGCCCCAGTGAGGCCTGCTCCTAGGAGGCTCAGGAGCTCTGGATGACAGCTGCCTCCTGGCTGTGCTTAAATCCTTTTGCAGCTAACACGATCGCTAAGGCTGCCAGACATCCGGTTTATTACCAGCATGCCCAGTTGAAAAGGGACCCTGCAGTACTGCTGACTGGGCCGTTAACAAGCCAGTCGGCAGCGCTGTGGGGACCCAGGGCTAAGGCAGGCTCTCTACCTGCCCTGGTTCTGTGCTGCTCCTAGAAGTGGCCACCAGGTCCCTGCAGTCCCTAGACACTGGGGCAGCCAGGGATTGGGAAGCTCCGCATGCTGCCCACACTCCAAGTGCCAGCTCCACAGCTCCCATTGGCTGTGAACTTCTACTAATGGGAGCTGTGCGGGTGCAGGGGGTGCCTGCGGGTGTGAAGGCAGTGTGCACTGCGCAGAGCCGCTTTGCTGCCCATGCACCTAGAGGCTGCAGGGACCTGGCAGCTGCTTCCTAGGAGCAGTGGTAAGCAGCGCCAGGACCCAGCACCCCAACCCCCTGCCTAGCTCAGATCCCCCTCCTGCACTCCAAACTGTTCATACCCAGCCTCACTCTCAGCCAGAGCCCTCCCCCCTGCACTCCAACCCCAACCCTTGGTCCAGCCCGGAGTCCCTTCCCACACCACAAACCCCTCATCCTTAGCCCCACTGCCAGCTGGAGCCCTCCCCTCTCCTCCCACACACACACATTGCAATACCCTGGCCAAGCCTGGAGCCCTTCGTGCACTCCAAAGCCCTCATCTCTGGCTCCACCCCCTAGCTGGAGCCCTCACCCCCTAATCCCTTGCCCCAGCCTGGAGTCCCCCAGAGCCTACACCCCCAGCCCAGAGCAGTAGCATAGCTGGCGGGGTTCAGTGGAAGCAGCCACTTCCACTCAGGTTGGCAGATGCAGAAGTGGCGCCTGCCGGCTGGCGCTGCCCACCACACGGTCAGAGGAGCCCCGGGGCAGCAGGCGGGCACGGAAGCTGCGCCTGCTGGCCGATGCAGGCACAGCCAAGCACTGGGACAGGAGCTGGGGACAGGCAGCAGTGCAGGAGGGAAGGTGAGCGGCGGGGGGGAGATCCGGTGTGGGGGCATGGCCAGAGGAGGAGTCAAGGGGGCATGGCCAGAGGGGGAGCCAAAGGGGGGCACCTTTTTTATGTTTTTTGCTCCCCCTACACTGAAAACCTGGCTACGCCACTGGCCCAGAGCCCATACCCTGTCCTGCACCCCAACCCCGGCCCCAGCCCAGTGAAAGTGAATAAGGGTGGAGAAGAGTGAGCGAGGGAGAGCAGGGGGAATGGAGCAAGTGGGTAGAAGGCGTGGGGCATGGGAGGGGCCTCAGAGAAGGGGCGGGTCAGGGGTGTTTGGTTTTGTGCCTGGCTTCTCCTCCAGCAGTCCCTGCCGGGTGAACCCTCCCCCAGAGGTGAGGCTCTGTAAACAGAGGAGGGCCACACTGAGCAGCTGAGAGTCAGATGGAAATGATCATTTCTGGGACTATGTTGTACGTGGCTCTGTGATGGGGAGTAAAAACCCCATGCGGGAGAGGAAGGGGTTAAGGAACAACTCTGGGCCTGCTCCACCTGCAGTGCATGCCCAGGCTGGCGGGAGGAGCTGAAAGTGGGCATGGAAGGAAGCGAAATAGCTCACTGGCAGGAAGCCAGGGGAGATGAGCGGACAGGTTCTGCAAAGGAGCATGATGGGAGGCCAAGCTCCTGGGGTCCTGACTACTGATGGTCTAGCCGACCTGGGGAGGGAAAAGAACTCGGGCCATTTGCAATGTTGGAGATTTATTCTTTGATTTATTTCATTTACTGGCTTTTGCTTTTCCCTCTTGTGTGGGGAGGCTGGTAGGAAGTGATCCAAGGGGCAGCACGTAGCACTCCAGGAGGCAGGACTCAGCTGCCTAATTTTGGGCCCTGGTGGGGCTGGGTTCCCCTACTAACCAGGGCTGGAGGTGAAAAGCCTATACCCGGTACCAGCACTAGGGAGCCCCCATATCCCAGAGAGTCCAACTCTGGGTCTTTGGCTGGGTGAGGCCTGATGCTCCTGGCTGGATGGCAGAACCAGCCTTTGTTGGACTCTTTAGATAACCTGGAAGGGTGGAAGCAATTTGTGTCCCAGCTGGATGACCGAGTCACAGAAGGGGAAAGCCCACTGCAGGACAGGGATGGCTATCAACAGAGAGTGCCAAGACAGAAGAGCACCCACCACTCCCTTGCCTGACCACTAGGTGGCACCTGTGGGAAGCAGACCCCCTCACAGGCACCTAGAGAGATTTAAGTAGCCCCTTTAGTAAAAGGTGAATAGGGTGACCAGATGTCCCTATTTTATAGGGACAGTCCTGATTTTGGGGTCTTTTTCTTATATAGGCTCCTATTACCACCCACCCCGTCCCAGTTTTTCACATTTGCTGTCTGGTCACCTAAAGGTGAACTCTGCAAACACTCCTACAACCCCTGCTTTCCGCGGACACAGGGCCCAACCTCATGGAAGCTGGGGGAAGCCCCTCTGTTTGAATTGCTCAAAACTGGAATAAACAAACCTGCCTTCACCACCAGGAGCAGGATAAAACCCTCTGGGACCAGCCCATCTCCAGTGGCTGTGCTCTCGCCAACTCCCAAGGTTCAGAAATCAGGAGGCCGATCAAAACTCATGGCATTGGCTCAAAATTCATGAGATTTTTTAACATTATATTGTATTTTGCACCCCCTAGTCCCCACATCAGTTCTGCCTCTCAGTCCCAGTCCCACATTGGCCATCCCCCGCCACCCAGGTCCCAGCAATTAGTGCCACAGCTGGCCCAGCCCCATGTCTACTCATTGTCCCTCAGTGCACCTCTTTCCTCCTGCAGTATCACAGGGTCTTCATTCCCTTCTGACCCTTCTCAGATTGAGTGCTGCAGGGATGCAGAGGGGAAGAGCAGGGAGCAAGTTGACCCATTGTTCACAAGAATGGGGAGCAGTTTCACCCTGAGCTGCTCTTTCTGGCCTCCACCTCCCACCCCCTTGCTTCTGTGAGGATGGTGTCATCTGCTCCCGCTCCCACTCCCCTACCTGAAAACAGCTCTGACCCCTGATGGGAGGGGGGACAGCTTTGTCAGACACCTGCAGCAACCCTGGCTGGCTGCTATTCCCCATGAGGGGGTCAGGGAAGGGGGGAATAGCTCAGTGGTTTGAGCATTGCCCTGCTAAACCCAGAGTTGTGAGTTCAATCCTTGAGGGGGCCATTTAGGGATCTGGGTAAAAATCTGTCTGGGGATTGGTCCTGCTTTGAGCAGGGGGTTGGACTAGATGACCTCCTGAGGTGAGGTCCCTTCCAACCCTGGTATTCTATGATTCTAAGTGGAGAAGGTAACCAATCAGAGGGATTTCCCCTGTGCAGGATCTGAAATGCATGAGAGCTGGAACCTTGAGTCATTCCCAGACTGGTTCCAGCTGGGGCCAAAATTGTGTCAGTGGCTATGAAATCCCAGGCATTGGCTGCTGTGCTAGGAGCACTGCAGTAGCCCGTGCTACAGGTCCCAGGATGTCATGACTGAGGGCAGCAGCACCTACAGGAGGAGTAGGAGAAGGAGTAGGAGACAGCTTCCTCCAGGACTGGAGTGATACAAGTGGGGGGGGCAGTGCTATTGCATAGGAGCTAAGGGAGATGGGGCTCAAGAAGAGAGAGACAGACCAATAGCTAAACATGCTGCATGAAAATAGCAACCAACGATTATTAGATGTGGCTGTGTTTCCCTTTCTGACATGGTGCCATGGGCAGGAAAAGGCCATTGCAGTAAAATGGTGCTGGAACAGAATCTCCTTGCTGTTGGGCTAAGGCCAAGCAGAGGCTCTTGCTGATGTGACCATTCTGTGTGGTCCCTGGATGCCAGATAGAGCTGACCACTAATGCCCCTCAATCCTGATGTGCAGCTCCCTTCTATTCCAATGCTGGACTCCCCACAGAGCTCTGCCTGTGCCCCTCAGTCCTTCCCTGCAACCCTCCTGCTATTCCAGTGCTGGTTTCTTCACAGCTTTGCCCATGCACCTCGGTTCTGCTCTGCATCAACTCCTGCTCTTTGCTGAGTGTGTCAGGGTGGACCAGCATTGTGGGAAAAACTGTCATTCGAATTGAAGATGGCATCTAATGACCTGTCTCAGTCCAGTACCTAATGGGACAGATGCTCCCTAGAACCACCATCAGGATATTAACCTCTTGTTTACTGTCTCATCCCAGCAGTGATGGGCAGACCACAGCCACTGAACTGCCTGTCATCCCAGAGGAATTCCCTCAGGACAGAGTGATGCAAGCTGGTGACCCAGGGTGTGCATCTGTAGGAAGCTGGCCCTTGCTACTGTCCTTGCTCTGCCTGGTCTGGGGTTAAAGAGAAGCCATTAGTGCCCCAGGCTGTCAATCTGGCAACTTTTACCAGTGCTATGTTTTAAAACAAAAACCAGAACCTCGTGGATGTAAAGATTTTCAATTTGCTGTAGGAAGAGAAGAGATTCCGAGACAAGGACCATGAGACACGGGTTCCATAGGCGCACAGCACACAGGCATCCATAGTTCAGTTTATTCATTTTGCTTTTAATACAGTAGGAACTGAACCAAAACTGTGGAAGCAAACTCCCTGCTGCTCTGGGGGAATCAGGATCCATATCTGAACTTTTCAGGTCAGGCCTTTCCTTGATTCCTAAAAAAATCCCACGCAAAGAAAGAAACCAAGGCAAGGAAGAGATCATAGAGCTCCCAGCACATCCTGAGGGGACCGTTTTCTCCAGCTCTTCCTCCTTCTTTCTTACCTCCTTGCTTCCAGCAGATAGATCCCACCTGGATATGACACCCCCCATGGCTTTGCTCTCCTTTTTGCATGTCCTGACCCATTAATTTGGCTCTCATGGTCACAGCCCAGTTCCACACTATTGTATCTCAAGCCAGATTTCCCCATGAGAAGATGGTGCAGATCAAAAGAAGGAGAAAAAGCGAAGGGGAACAGAAATGAGCCTCATAGAAAAGAGGCCAAAGCTGGAAAGTTCTTCCTCTACCAGCAGTGATGCCCAGACTGAGGAATTCAGGGCCCAGAGCCAGAGGGCTTTACTGGGAATCCTCCTCCTTGACATCTGCAGAACAAAAGAATAAGTATCAGAGGGGTAGCTAAGTTAGTCTGTATCCACAAAAACAACAAGGAGTCCAGTGGCAACTTAAAGACTAACAGATATATTTGGGCATAAGCTTTTGTGGGTAAAAAGTCCACTTCTTCAGATGCATGCCACCGGATTCCTCGTCGTTTTTAAAATAATAAGAACATCCACAATGCTGGATGAATTTAAAGGACTCAGGGAATGAGATACTCTGTCTTCACTAATATCCATGTGGTCAGTTCCAGTCCTGGGCTAAATTGGGATGGTGTTGGACTGCATCATTAAAGTGGATTGGAAATGGAGGACATAGTCTTTCATCTCTAGGTGGCATGTTTAGATCCAGCTCATTAACCAGGTCTCAGGGGCTTGGATACAGATCACATAACCTCTCCATCACTGGTTGAAATTCAGTCCTACATCAGAGAGGACTGAATGCCTAGAGTTGTGCAGGAATGAGATGTGGAGCTTTGTACCACTAGGGTAAACATCACATGGGGAAACTGAGCAGCAGCAGGTGCAGTGATGTGTCCAGTGTCACACAACAGGTCAGTGGCAGAGCAAGGAATAGTACACATCTGTTCTACTTATGGGCCCCTGCTCTAACCATTCAATATGCTGCCCCTATGAGGGTGTATTCATGCCACACCTACCTGAGCTGCAGGGGGCGTTGTATTCTGTAATCACACTGTCACCTGTATAAGAGAGGAGAATTTGCTGTGAAATGCAGAAATGCACAAGACCCGGAGCTTGCTCCCCTTCAGGACAGCAATCTCTAGTGACTGCAGTTCCCTGTCACATTCTCTTCAGTGCCTACGTGGCAGGACAAGCATCTTCCCAACATCCCTTGGGAAAGGAGAGTGACCAGTGGCCACTGGGGTTACTACAATACTCATGAGATGCATAAACTTAAATTCTGCCTCCAGATTAGTCAGGGTTTGTAGCGTTAAAGTCCCTTTAAATGTATAGCTAGGCTAAAGTCCCATTCCTATCTCATTAAACAAGAGCCTAATATTGCCAGGAGACTTGAGGAGCTGGAGGTGACAGAGCAGATTAACAAAAAAGCCCCATTTCTACGAGTCCTGAGTTAAGAGCCAGAGCAGGCCACAATTGCACTGAGTTTGCTTTTCTCCACATCACAAAACCAACATGGTGACAGCCTGCCTGTGCTCAAGAGAGGAACAAGGCATGATCAAGGCAATATGCAAGTCAAGTCTGGGAGGTTGTATGTGGCAGCCCCAGGACTGGAACAACACGGGGTTCGCAAGGCACGACGGAGAGGAAGGGGCAGAGCTGTGTGTGTGGACAGAGGAGAGGTTGGTGACTTACCTCTCTGACAGTGAGATCGTACCTGGCTGGTAATAATCATAGACCATCACTGTCGCTGGCTTCAGGTTCTGCACTTCGATCTCTTTTTTCACTGAGATGTTGAAGCTGATTGGCGACTTGTCCAGCTAAGGAAGAACAATGAAAGGAATGAGGAAGATTATGATCATGCTCACCCCAATCCCAACTGTGTCTCCACAGTGTCAGGTCTCCCATTCACTCTCTCCTGCTCATCTTTAGCCCCAGCTGTACCCACCACCCTGTGCTCCCTGGTTGTCTCACGTGCACCCACCTACTCCGTGTTGAACAGATAGAGCCCTGCACTGCACTCACCTCCTCCAGGTAGATGGTGACTTTGCTGGGCTCGACCTCCGTCTTCTTCACCAGGGGCATCTTCTCCAGCTGCCAGGGAGCAGGAGAGATGAGCACAGTTTAGCATCAGCTCATTGGACTTTACTGTGAACTCATACATGCCAGTATCAGTGAGGGGTTCATGGTGTTACATCCGTGTAAAACTGTGGTGAGTGACATCACAGCCAGGCCCAATGAGTCTCATGGCCCCAGCCTATGGAGGGTGTCACACTCTACAGACCCCCCGTCCTCCCTTGACTGTATTTCACAAATCCCTTTGCTCCATTAGATAAACAAATTCTGCCTCATGGATGTGGGAGGGGGCAGCAAGTTTTCCAACACATGAGAATGCTGCAAAACTTGCTGCCCCCACCCCATCCATGAGGCAGAATATGGCTTTCCTGATTATGACAGCACTGGGTTTGTAGGGAGAACATAGGATACAAGGTGGGGGCCTCTGTCAGGTTTAGAACATACCCCCATAAACAAATGGAGGCCAGCTCGATCTCTTCAGCAGGAACACTGAACAGAGCTTCCTGGTTTCCTTCTGGTATAGTGTGACATGTCCCATAGTGACTTCCTTGGAATCAGTGTTGCCTTAGGACATATCCCTAGACATCGTGACAGACCGCATGGCAATGCTATTTTCAGATATACTGGGATGTGTCGTGGTGCAACTCCCTTGGATTCAGTGTTGCCTCGTGATGTAACTGAGAACATGGCCAATCTTTGCATTTAGTGGAGTCTCAATATACAGTATGTACCATGGGTGGAGATCTCTCCATAAACTGTCCTGAAGCGCTGGTGGTTTCTGACTGAGTCATGCATGGTACATAGGGTCCCTGTATGATCGGGGAAGGACAGCTGGGGTGGGGATATCTCACCTTCTTCAAGGACTTCTTCACGGGGATGAACCCTGAGAGCATCGTCACCTCTATCAGGGCCATGTTGCTACTCTCCCGATCTCCGATGTAGCTGAAGGAAGATGGGAGAGAAGGTGCAATGAGAGGGATGGTCAGTGTAACAGTCCTTGGAGTGGGTGATGAAGAAAAGTTGACTCCCCTCCAGCCAATCGAAGAGAGAGCGAGAAACCCCTCCCTCGTACTCTCTACCCTGCCTTGTCAGCGTGTCCATCTTGAAGTAACACCGGTCAGTCAGGGTTCATGTTTCACTCTCCCCTGTCTCAATCTCCATTTCCCAGGGATGGGGTCACTGAGCAAGAAGTGATAAAATATCTTAGGCTCCATAGCTGGTGATAGGCCTGGTCCCCAGCCTCTCAGCTCCTGCCATTTAGCCTCAGGAGGGAGAACGGGTGAAGCTGTTTGAGGTCAGAGCAGCTGTGGTCTCAGGAGTATGGAAAGTATGGACCAGGATATTCCCCATCCAGAAGATTGAACATGGGTGGAACTGGACTCTCTCCTCCCTCCATGTGTTCCCTCTCTTCCACAATGCTCTCGTGATTCTCACACAGAGCAGAGGGGTTGCCTGAGGACTGTCCTGAACAGCCATGTCCTGCCTATAGACTCTGCAGCAGCAGGGGAGCTTCTGCTCCTAGAGGCCCATTATGGGTGTGATGCTCACTGCTTATGGCTCCATGAGCTGCTTCATGCTGATTGAGATCTCTGGGAGGTTACTTGAGACCCTGAGCATGATGCAAGTTGACCCCTTCTCCTGAGTAAAAGAAAATCTGCAGCTGCTGTCTCCTAGTCCCCTCCTCCCTGCCTTCCTCCCATTTCTGGACATATTATAAGGGCTGGCACAATATGGAAGAAGCACGGGAAGAGAATGTCAGACAGTGCATCTCAGTCCTCACTGCCACAGAGCTCCATTGGGCAGCTTTTCATGGGGTTGCCAATGTTGCCCCAGCCCTGTTGCAGAAAAGGGAGCCAGGGGAGACACAACACAGAAGCAGCACAGGCAGGGATCCCATACCTGACTTGCACGTAGAGGTCAAAGCATTTCCTGGCAGCACGGTTGCACTCCTCAGGTACTGTCTTCACATCCAGGACAAAGGTTGCTTTGCTCTCTGGGGGTGGGACGTTATAGCGCAATGTCGTCTGGGGGGAAGAATTTGTCTATGTAGTGCCCTGGGGGCTCGCTATGTAAACAGACCCATCTACACCACAGGCTTCTCACCAGTTTGTCACCAGCTGGTACCTGGCTGACCCTACACAAGCGTCTGTGTCCAAATACAACATGGTTAACCTATAGAGCCAAATGCATCCCTGGCATAAGGCCTCTGCTTTAATGGTTACACCAAGGATAACTCTGTGGTGAAGCTGCTCATGAGCCTGGCTTTGCACAGCTGTTAGATGGTAGCTGAGTTCTAAGGATATAGGCAGGACTAACTGTGTTAGTGTATCAGACGTTGTCAGATATTAGAGACAAGGTGGGTGAGGTAATATCTTTTATTGGACCAATTTCTGTTGGTGAGAGACAAGGTTTCGAGGTACATAGTGCTCTTCTTCAGGTCTGGGAAATGTATTCAGGCCTGGTCTACACTAGGAAATTAGGTTGGTATCATTAGGTTGCTCAGGGGTGTGAAAAAATCCACAACCCTGAGTGATGCAGATAAACCGATCTAAGCCCCAGCGTAGACAGTGCTATATCAATCGAAGAATTCTCCTGTTGACATAGGTACTGCATCTCAGGGAGAAGGAGTACCTACGCTGATAGGAGAAACTTTCCTGTCTGTATAGGTAGCATCTTCACTGACACTCAACAGCAGCGCAGCTGTAGTGTTTTAAGTGTAGACAAGCCCTCAGAGTATCAGCTAAATACAAGTTTGAACAGATCCTTTAAAATAAGTACTTAACACATATTTCAAGGGACCATTCAAGGTGAAGAGTCCAGTTAACACCTCTCCAGTCATAGGCAGAAAAGGGAAAAAAAGCTGGGAGGAAGCGGGGGATTAGGAGTTATAGATTGTTGTAATAAGGCATAAATCTAGTATTTTGATTCCATGTTTGTTTTTTAGCATCTAGCAAAGCCAAGTTATGAGGTTAAGCTCCCAGGCTCATTTCAGAAAGTGCAGATTTCCTTTGAGGACAAGGACTGAGAGGTCAGATACGGAGTGATTGCTTTGTAAGAAGTGTTCTCCCACAGGTGTTAGGGTCTTTTGTCTTTTATCATTTTCCTTGTGAGTTCATTTGAGAGTGTAGTGATTGTCTGGTCTCACCCACACAGTTGTTAATGGGGCGTTTAGTGCACTGGATGAGGTACACCACATGTTGTGATAGCCATATGTAGGACCCAGGGGTCCTGAAAGGTGTGTTGTGGGGGTGCTACGCAACTAAAGATATTATCTCACCCAGCTTGTCTTTCAGCGTACCATGGTTAGACAGCTCTCCTCCATTCCCCATCTCTGTATGAGATGACATCCCCAAGGGACATGCATCATGGAGAAGGTAGCCACAGTCCTCACCCCATCAACCTTGTTACAAGGATTATTGGGACTTGATGCAGGAACCATGGGTGAAATTATATGGCCTGTGTTCTGCAGGAGGTTTATCATAGCTGCATAGAATCTAGGAACAAAGAACCGCTCATATTCTCCCAGAACATACCAGGGCACAGCACAGTAGTTGTGGATGGGTCAGCAGGGCTGACGTGCTCCTGCAGGGAAATGCTGTTGAGTGGAGGCACTCAAGCCACGTTTGTTGTAACTACTTCTAGTGACCATGCCAAAGTCCTCTGAGACTCAACCTTTAGTATAGACAGGGTCAAAGGCAGACCCAGACACAGAATAAAGACCGACAGATACAGAGTTGGGCCAAATCCTGCTCCCCTGGGAGTCAGGGCAAAACTCCTAGTGATTCCAATGGGCCGTCACTCACCTGCACGTACACACAGCCATTCCCGACTGCCTGCACCACGTACTCCCCTGGGACTTGATGGAGAGATGCCTGCTGCAGCACCAGCTGGTTCTTCTTATCCACGTGAAACTCCTGCTGGGAGCCCTCCTTGGATTTCACCGTCACCGTTACCCCTTCTGCTTCGTGATACGTCAGGGCTGCGTATCTGGCCAAGGCCTGAAGGGCAACCACCGTGTCCTGGGGAAAGAGAGATAGGCACCTCACTGTATGTGTCACGTCTTTGCAATCAAGAGTCAACACTTTGGAGTGATGGGGCCTGTGCATTGTGGGGCACTTGCACCAGCATGCATACTCCAGCCCTGATTCCAGTGTCAAGATCCCAACTCTCAGCTCACAAACAAACAAGATCTACATCATCCAGGCCACAAGCTGCCAGATTCCCATCCCCAGCCCTCATTACAGCATGATCCTCAGCACAGGTCACCAGCATGGGGATTGACACTCCGACCCTCCAAGCACTGCAGGTTACTTGTATCCCCCCCTTTAGGGTTTCATTGCCAGGTTAGGCTCATGGCCCCTGATTCCCCAAGCATGCAGGGTCTCTCTCTCACTCCATTTTTGAGGGAGCCGGGTGGTACCTGAGTGGAGGCAAAGCCCCCATTGGGGTTCTGTTGTTTGATGAGCCAGCGCACAGTCTCGGAGATAGCTGCGATTTCTGCAGCTGACACCTCTGGCTTCGAAATGTAAGCTAGGAGGATGTAGGCCTCTGTCTCAATTAATGAAGAATCTTTCACCACTTCTTCAGAGGAGTCCTCATCATTTTCCTGGGGTGGGTTCTCTCCTGAGGTGGGAGGAAAACAGTGGAGGAGAATATACGTCTGACAGAACAGCAGATTACTATGTTCTGGAGCTCCTGGGGTCCCCCAAATCCAGATGATAGTAGCCTTGCAATGGAGGGTTGTTTGTATTTAAAGTGCAGTTCTCCTCTGAACAGTGACTATGTGAAAATGGCCTCTTCTCACTCAGGAGCTTTGCTCCATGACTTCAGTGGTAACAATAACATGTTTTTCAAACCCATCTGCCCTGCAGAGCCAGCACGGCTCAGACAGAGAGAGCAGGATTCCAGTCCTTCCTGTACATCCATGGAATTATTCAGTAAGGTCCTATCAGGGACACAAGAACAAACCCACAGAAGACTAGGGAGCTGCCCTGGCATCAGTGAGGTCACTGGATCTTCGTAGCAAATGATGATGTGAGAGAAGGAAAGGGCCCAACTTGACTCTCAGAGCCATGAGAGTGTTTTCAGGGCTGGCAGGTCGAAACAAAAACTTTCCAATGAAACCCATGTAATGCTTAATCACTGAGAGACAGACGTGGGAACCTACTATGCGAACAGTAGAGTCATTATTCAGAGCAGGCCATGCATTTTAAGGAAGAGATACAAAACAAGAAAAAAGCTTTTACAGTGACTCGTTTAGGTGAAGGCTGTGCAGACCTCTCTACGACAGGCTAGAAAACAGAGCTAGAAAGGGCAGAAGCTGGTAGCTCTTTGGGCCACATTGTGGTCTCAGGGTACGTCTGCACCACAGTTAAACACATGCAGCTTGTCTGGGTCAGCTGACTCGAGCTCAAAGGGCTCAGAGTGTGGAGCTGTAAAACTGTGGTGTAAATGTTTGGGCTTGGGCTGGAGCCCAGGCTCTGGGACCCTCTCACCTTGTGGGGTCCCAGAGCTCAGGCTGGCTGTTTTATAGGAAAGCCTAGTAGCCTAAGTCCCTCTTACCAGCTCTCCCCTCACTTCTAAGAAACGCTTCAAGAACTTCATGTGAGTAAGGTAAGAATATATGGAATCTGGTAACAACTATATCTGGACATCGTTAACTGGAAGGTCTTTGGGGTCAGTAACTGTAGTCGCACCTCGGACAAGACATAGAATTTGATTTTAAACTAACAGAACCTACTAGAGATTTTAATAAGCCTGTAGGTCCATATAGCAACACATCCCCAACATGATTTCCATGTGGCCTTTGTTCACACAGAAAGGACAAAATCCTAAAGAGCTGATTCTGCAATGTGCAGAGAACTCTGGCCACCATTAAAGCTGACAGAAGTTGGGGGCCCTCTCTACCTTCCAATTGCTACCTTCTAATCCTGACGTTTTCATTCAGACTAACCTCCCACTGGCTTCACTGAGAATTTGATGCTGCAAAGACTAAGTAAAAACCAAGTAAAGACAATAGAGTTTGGCCCACTGACTCTAGGTTCTATAATTTGCTTAATTATATTTATATGAGATATTTACCATGGCAACTAATAATGTTCTGGCAGGAAAGATTTGTGATTAGCTACTTCCAAGGTGACACAAGTGGAACAGTTTTTCCAAGAAGTAGCAGAGGGTTTTCTGGAGTCAATACAACTCCATCTGACCCACAGTTTATCTCTGAGGTCTTTCAATAAGAGGTTCTGGCTTCAACTACTTGGCTGCCAATTGTAATTATATTCATTAAGTGAACAGAAACCACCAGCGAGTGAAACCAAAGGAGGAAGAGAAAGAAAGTTCTGTTTCAGGACAGCAATGGATACAGCCCTCAAATGTAGTCTAAGGTCTCTAAAAATTACTCAGGGAGCATTAAAATGCTTGGACAGACTAGGCAGAATGCACAGCCAGAGAGCTATGATTTTCTCCTCTCACATCGGTTTGACTCTGGTGTAACTCCATTGTTCTTGGTGGAGATACTCCCAATTTAGTTCAGTGCAAATGAAGCTGAATGAACCCGTCGCTCATTAACTATATGGTGTAAATTTACAGTGTGCCACATCCTGAGGTCTTTGTTCAGTTCTTACTGGGTGGGATTCTCAGAAGCACCTAATCAGGAACACAGAAGTCTAACAAATTCTCCAGCTTTTAGTTCATACTCAGGCAGATCTCCTACTGACTTCACTTCAGTGGGCAGGGGGATGCCCGACTAATAGCAAAACAAACTGAATAAGGACCTCAGGATTTGGCCCATGGACATCCCAGGAAGTTGGCAGTGCTCAGAACTTGTCAGGATCAGGTGTCACCAACAGCCAGAGTAATTTCCTTTGGGAACAAGTAGCTACTAAAAGAAGCCACCATACCAAGTTGGTCAGCCTGTTGGTCTAGCAGCTCCAGGAGCTGTTGCCTTGTCTCCATGTCCTTGGCCAGTGTGAAGACATAAGCCATCAAGGCTTGGGCGTAGGTGCTGTTCACATCGTGTGATGCCTTCTTGAGGCAAAGTAAAGCATCATCCACCATGGTGCCCTTAGAAAGGAACATGAAGATGGTTAGGCCACATATAGCTTCCAGGAACGGTTCTCAATCCCCCAGTCATTCTAATACATCCAAGGAACATGTCCTGGAAGGATCTCCCCTCATGGCCCCAAGTAGAGCTTGGAAACAACCGAAGTAGAGTATATCTCTGTTGGAGTTGGAGGTGTAATTTCCTATTTGGGTAGATATACTCTTACTAGCTCTCACTGAGTGAGCACACCAAAAATAGCAGTGTAGCCACAGAGGCATAAGTGGTGTCCAAGTCTGTATCTTGGGTTTCAAACAGGATCACATGTGAAGCATATGCAAAGTGCTGCCCTGTCACCATGGCAACACTTCTATTTTTAGCACACTAGCTTGATCAGAGCCAGCCAGGTATGTCTGCTTGAGTTGGGAATCACACCCCCAGCTCCATGTAGACTAGACATACCCAGAGGCACAGCGGACAAAGAATCATCCTGGATTTTCCATGAGAAGCATTGTAACCTGGGACAGGACTCCGGCCATGTGTGGTCACTTCTGTACAGCATTCATGTCAGGTGGATGTACCCAGTAATATTCCTGGAAAAATATTTTCAAACCTGCATGTCTAAGATGAGGCTCCTAAATAGAAGTTACCTGATTTTCAGAGGCATTGAGCACTCCCTGTTCCCTTTGAAGTCAATGGGAGTGGTGGGAGTACTGCAGCATGGAAAACTGAGCCTTTTTTTATTAAGGACCCTAACGTTCAGCACCCAGGTTTGGAAGTTCTGCTGCTTGGCTCTTTAATATTGAGTCCCAGGGCCAGATTTTCAAGTCAGCATTAACTGAGTTTCTGGTTTTGTATCTGCAGCTTTGCAGGCACACTTGAAGCCAGTTGGGTATCTAAGCACCTGATAGCACCCATGAAACCAGTAGCTAAATGTTTAAATGATAGCCGAACATGCGCCCCCACGTAACTGTAGGTGCAAAACTATACCTCTGATTATTTACATCACAATTTACAGGTGCAAGAATGAAGGCCAGTGCTGACAGTCTCGCCCACAGCCTATTAATTCCAGTCTCCTAATAGCAAAACAAACTGAATAAGTATGTTAGGATACTAGCAGTTCCCATATTTAATTAAGTTATTTCCCTAGGAAGCATGGATCAGATATTGCATCTTGCATTGGGTAGGTGGAAACTATTTGTATGTTATGTTTTTTCCCAAGGAAGTTTGACTTTCACACACAGAGCCTGGTTTCCAGGTAGAACCCTGCTGTTTATTAGGGATGGGGGATTTCTTATGGCTCAAGCACAGGACTGTGAGATAAGGCCACTGGGTTCATTTCCTGACTCTGCCACTGACTTGTTGTACAATCTTGGGCAAGTCACATGATTTCTCTCTGTGCCAGTTTCCCATCTATAAAAAGCAGATTGTACTTGCCTGCCTCAGTGGAGGATTCTGAGGCTTGATTCATAGGTGGAACATGGTTTGGGCTGTACAATGTGTTATCACTATAACCCGATATTTCAGTCAAGTGACCCAGGCAAAAGAAGATCAAATTATCTTGGTCCTCCAGTCCCATGGTGACAGTCAGCAGCTTTGGGAGGAAATAAGAATCTGGGACTTTGAATTTCGCACAACATCCACCCAGCAGGGGATTGACAGATTCTTCCTCAAAGAGATGCTCTTCACTTCTGAATCAGCAGCCCTTTGCCTTCTCCATGACGTACAAAGCAGAAATGAAGTGGCAGTGGATTTCCCTGACTTGGATCCACCATTCCCTGTATCCTACGGTTCTGGAAGGAGGATGGGTGGAGGGTTCCCCCAACCCCTGTGAACGTTCAGGAGCTACTCACATTCTTCTCCAGGTGGAGTTCCAGCAGCGCGGCAGTGATGTAAGCCGTCAGCGAGATCTCATCGTCCACGCCACCCTGTGGGGTGCACAAAGAAGCAGGCAAAAGAGATGAAACGAGAGCAGAGGGGGCATGCATTACTTCCTTACCATGTGGAAACTGCTTCCAGACATCCCTCAGTAAGAGACATCCCTTTGTCAGATTAATGCTGACACAGAGGGAGCAGTGAGAAGCAACTTGCACTGTGGCCAAATTTTCATGCTTTGCAAATTGGGTTAGAGAAATCTTTAGCCAGAGAGGTTAATGAGAGGAGGTGCAGAGACCCTGTCTCAATACCAGGTTCTGATCTCCCCAGATCATGAGCCCTTTGGATTCTCTTGGTTTATGGGATCCCAGAAAGGATTTGGCTCCAAAGATTCACACAACGCTCCATCCATTGCAGCTTGGAGATTTGCTAGGCTTATAAACAATACAGCTGAGCCTTAAACCTTTTTTCTCCCTCTACCTGAGCCTCCTCAACTCCCTCTCCTGGGAAGCAGATCTGAAAGAATTTCCTCCTTTATATGTGCCTGGGGCTGTCTATGCCACCTAGGATGAGTAAAGAAGAAGCCAGAGCTCTGTTGAGGGGCTTGAAGGAGTTGGCCTGACTTCCTTACTACTGACAGTCCAGGGCAGGGTGTAACCATAACTCCTGGTAGAGCCTGGCTGATCAGGACTATTTGGCCTTATCACAGGATATCTCCTAAGTCAAAATTCTAGTGAAAAATCTCCATCCAGTTCTTATTTGTTCCATTTGGTAAACTAAGTTTCAGAATCGAGCCATGGATGTTTCTTGGACTACTGGTCCTCCAGAAGAAACCAGAAGATCCCAGCAGAGACCAGTGGAAGTTTTCTAATGGCATCTATATGTATTTCTACTGGGGGTGAGCCTTCTGCTGTCCTCATGATACAGAAGTGGCCAGTACTTGAGCTAAAGATGCCCTTGTAGCTTGAAGCACTATTCATGTGGGTGAGAGGATGAAGAGGTGACTAGCAGGGGAGGCAAAAACAGATACTTTAGCCTCAGTCACCAGTCCTTCCTCATTGACCTCCAGCTCAGAGATGTCATCCCAGGTGAATTGAGCCTAGGTGACCCAAGGACCCCTTGGTGCCAACTGGCAGAGGGCATAAGGGGTGCATAAGAGTTACAGGGATCCCCTGGGTCTGACATCTACCCAATAGTTCAACAATGGTAATATGTAAGGTTCCTGCTGAAAGCCAGCAAACCAGTGGTCATCTTTCTCACAGTGAACAGCATGACTTGTCTCACTGTGCAGATAAGGGGGTGCATGCTCTTCTGAAAGTCAGTAACCCACTGGTTGACATAATCGTTATAAAATGTATGGATGGATAATACTTAAGGAGTTATGTGTATGTACACTGAAAATTATGTTTTTAAAGTCTGTGACTCAGGGCTGGTCAGCAGAAAGTAATAGACAGGTTCCTGTTAGGCAGGAGGTAAAGGACGCTTATCTCTCTGTCAAAATATATGTATAGAATGTATTGTCCGCTTCACAGTTGAGGCAAATCTACAGACTGAGCCAAATGCTAATCAATAGATTGTGCAATCAACAAGAAAGGAACATACAGGAAAAAACAACCAGTTTGGGGGGGTGGGGAGCATCATGTTCATCAGTAAAGGCAATGAATTCCTTGAGGATAACTGGGGGTGCAGAGGTATACCTGGCATCTTTCACCTAGGAGGCAAACCGGTAGCATGACTTGTCTCATGAATGGAAGATCCCAGCCAAGCCTGGCTGAAAAATGCTGGAAGGACTTTGGGGTTGAGCACTGCTCTGTAAGAGTTGTTAGTCAAGCCTAGATTCTCAAATGAGTGTTATGATTGTATTTTAGATATAACCTTGTGTTTCCAGTACTCTTGCTTGCTGTCAAGCCAGTCTTTTCTCTTCATTAAATAAACTTTCCCTCGTTTTCACTGTAAACATATCTAAGTGCTGTGTGTTAAGTGGAGCGGAGATCTGAGGTGGAACTGGTAAGCTGGGGCATACAGCTTCTTTGGAAGTAATGTATCTGTGAATTCTGTGTGCCCAGTGGACCAGGGGCTGAACACTCCAGGGGGATGCTCGGTGGGCTGTTGTGTGCCTAACGCTAACCTGCAGAGTGACAGTGAACCTTGCGAAGTCTAAAGGGGAATTCTTGTGTTGCTAGTGGAGTTGGGAGCTGACCCATGGCAGGCACAGACAAGGCTTCCTCATGCTAAGGGAAGTTAGTAGGGAGATGCTTCACAACTCTGTATACTCCAGGAAGCGTCACAGCAATCTATGCTTTACAGGAGTTTCTGCTTCCTCTTGGGGACGTATGGAGAAAGGAGATTGGAGATTTATATCTCTTTGTGGCTGGGTGCAGCCACCCTACCTGAACTACCAGACAGCAGACAGGGAACTTCTCGCTCAGGTCTCTCCAAGGGTAAAGGAACAAGGCAGGGCTGAGCCTGCAGGGCCAATCTGGCATTCAGAGGAGAGCCAGGGAATGTGACAGCTCCACAGTACTCAGAGAGGGAGAGGGAGAGTGGAGCTCCCCATCTCATTGATAGAAAGCTGGCTTGGAGCCTGAGCTGGGCCTTTTCTCTGACAGACTCAGGGAACTCTAGCTGATTAGAAAAGACTTTCTATCTTTTGTTACAAGCTGCGCACAGCAAGGGCTAGATTCTCCGATCACTGAGACTGGCACAAATCTGCAGTAACTCACTCCACTAACATCAGAGCAGCGCTCCACACTCACCCGGGAGTAATGGAGAGTAAAACCCAGGTTTATGGCTCAGGAAATACAGCCTCAGGGAGGTCTCACTTTGCACAAGGCTTATTTGCTGCTTCCCTCCACCAATCTGCAATCAGTTGTTTTACTACAAGTGCTGTTCTATTCTGAAAAGTGACTATATAAAAATGGCCCTTTCTTTGACCAGCTTTCTGCGTGTCCTCAGTCAGAACTGCTGGTTTTGATGCCTTCTTCCGCTAGCCCTACAGAGCTAGCATAGCCCAGAGAGAGAGCTGGGCTCTATTCCTGCCTGTGTGTCATCAGCAGAATGGTTTTCTGAGTCTCTATCATTTACAGCCATGCAAACTTAATGAAAAGGGCTTGCACAGGTATCAATGAGAATGTAATGTGCTCTGCAGAACCTTTATGGCAGGTGATGATGTGAGAGAAGAAAAGAGCCCAAACTGACTCTTTGAGCCTAGAGTGGGCTTTCTGGGGCATTAGTTAGGAAAAAGTATCTGCATTTTGTAAAGAGAGCCCATTTGATGTGGATTCTCCCAGAGACAATGAACATGGCATCCCAGGGTGCTGTTCTGATAGTCACTTTTCAGATTCAGAGGCAATCCCTTGAGGCGATCCAGAGGAGATCAAATCAGTAAGAGAGAGGATACTGATGTTATAAGACACTAGTTTCAATTACAGTTCATTCTAGCTAGCAGTGTGGTGGGAGAGTGCTTCCCTGTGGTGAGTGGGAGCAGAGAGCTGTTCTGTGTGAGCTGTCGGGCACCCAGCTCTCCTCCTCACTACTAGGGTTTCTCCCACTCCTTCACTGTCCATACCTTCAGGGCATTGTTGAAGAGCTTCCCCACACTCTGGAAGCAGCCGTTGGGCAGCTGGTTCTGTCCCAGCCAGCGGACAGCATCCTGTATGTGCTGCTCATTGATGTACAGGTAGGAGCTGGCCTGGCCAAAGGACCGGGCCACAAAAGCCGTCAGCCTGCAAACAGAGAGCAGAGGAGAAAGGATCTTTGTATCTATTGGCCTCAGAAGCAGGAAGGCTCAGACCATTCATACTCCTGGCCATAGGCATGGCTGGATGGCCCCAGTTTTGCTCACTCACCAGGTGTTGCCTTCGGCATCATGCTTCCCAAAGGCACTGTAGGAGCCGTTGTCATGTTTGTAGAGCAGCTGGCGCTGGTAACCTGGGGAAACAGGAGGAATTTGATGGTCTCTCAATCCTGAGGACTTGCAGCACCCCCTGAATTATAGCCAGGAGGTGAATTCCACAGGATTGCCCCACACCTACAGAGAGCATCTCGTTCCCTATCAGATCCTGGCAGCTTGAACAGGTGCCGGAGCCTTAGCACATCCACTGGAGAAGCAAATTCTTGTTCAAAACGCATTTAAATCTGATTTACCCCAAAGGGCTGGTAGGTACCATGCACTGCTGGGATAACCCTCTCGTGTGGGAGACCCTGGTGCAGCGATCTAAGCCCTGGTTTGAGCTCTAGCTGTGAGCAAAAAAATGTTGCCAGAACATGTGAATTTTCAGAAGAGCTGGTTTTACTCTGGTAGCTGTATCTCAGGAACCCCTTCATCAAATGGCCCCAAATTTGGATCACTGACCTTACACCAAATCCCCATGAAGTACACCAGTTTTCAAGGCAATCTGCCTAACTGCATGCATTTTAGAGCACTTAGAACAGTCAAGTTTTAAGCAGAAAGCTGATCTTAATTTTAACTATAGAGGAGTTATCATTCAGTGTAAGTGCTGTTTGTTAAAAAGTATGGTCTTTCCTTCCATGAGGCTTATTTCTTGTGGCATCTTGTTATGGAACAGATCGCCACAGTTCTCCCAATGCCCCTTAATCCTGCCTTGCAGCTCTGTGCTATTCCAGTCCTGGGCTCCCCACACAGCTCTGCCAATGCCCCTCAGCCAAGATGTAGAGCATCTTCCTTATACCAGAGGAGGAGAGAGAAGGGCACTGCTTACCGGTCTTCATGAATTCCAGTGCCTTGTTTCTGATCTCTGGGGTATCCTGTTTTGTCTTCTCCAAGTATTGGAGTACAAAGATGTTTGGAGCAAACAAGACCATGTTCTGTTCACCGCAGCCAAAGGGCAAATGAAGTAGCTGGTGTAAGTTCTGTATGGCTGCGCCCATGATATCCCCTGGAGGTTAAGGATGGAGAGAAAACACATGAGATCAGCTCTATCATCCAGTGTTGGTCCTAACGCTTCTAAATCATGAAGGGAATTTGGATATGCCCTGACATCACATCACGGAACAGAGAGTTGATAATCACTCTCTCTATGGACCTGGTGTGGCTCTTCCCTGATATACTGAGTTTAGCTCTGGACACCACTGCCTAGGTCCTCAGAGGTATTTGGTTCTCCCAACTTCCACTGATTTTGAAGCAAGTTAGGGGCCTAAATACCTTCGAGGATCTGAGCCCACAGCACTAGTAATACATCAATACTCTGCAGGGAATTCAGTGAAAAGCAGGGGTGGATGTAGCCTCCTGATTCAGGGGATGCACTATACTAAACTGCTGTGGGGCACTGAGCACCTGCAGCAGCATATGCCACCCTGGCACCCCAATCCTAATCCCAGCCTGGTGCAGAGGGAAAGCCCCTGGAGGGAGCAGGGCTGGAGCATGAGTCAGCTCTGCACGCCTCTCACAGCAGCAACTCCTGTTCCGTGGGGCTTTGCCCAGCTCTCTGCTCAGGCCGTCGTGACCTGGGAGTGGGCCAAGCTTAGTGGGACAGGAGCTACCACTGCCGGGTGAGTGTGGCTCTCAAAACCACACCACACTCCAGGACCCCTACTCCAGACCAGGCCAGGAGAAGTGTATGTTTGCTTTTTTTCCCACCCTGGTTTTCATAATTTCTGTGGGTGCAGTGGAACTCATGAACCCACATTAGAGCAGCCCCCGGAGAAAGAAATACACTGATTACGGGGTTTGAGGGATTATGTATAAGGAGATACTAATATAACTAAGTCTGTTTCCTTTGGCTAAGCAATAACTCAGGGGAGTGGGGAGATGAAAACCCTCTACAGTTATCTGCAGAGTGGCAATGCCGAGGAGAGAGAGGATTTATTTGTGGCAGAGATTGCCAGAGACTGAAACTGGGATGAAATTTGAGCAAAGGGTGGAATTCTCAGCCTCAGTTTCAAGAAATCTTTCCTAATGTTGAGATCTGTGGCATGGTCTCCCCAAAAGTCTGCCTTTCCCAGTCTAACTGTTTGGGGTCCTTTTCGTTCTGGATAGTTCTTCCGGGAGGGCAGTGGCTCCAGAAAAGGATTCTGGTTTTTTATATAGCTTTCAGGAGCTATAAGTTTCAGCCATGTCTGATGGAGGACTAGTGTTGGTGCAGCATTAGTGCCAGGTGCTGCATGGTATCTTCCCCGAGGGAATAGGGAATGGGTCTTCACCAATGACAGAGACAGTGGCTCGGCCTGATCCTTCCAAGACTCCTTCTGGCAGCTTCAGGGAAACTTCATCAGTAACTGGATTCTCTGAGAGAGACAAAACCCAAGAATTAATAATGTGGGAGATTGGGGAAAGTGGGAATCATGGGCCCAAGGCAGCAGGAGGAGGCACCACTCAGAGAGTGTGAAGAAGGAAGACCCCAAATAAGAAAGTGAAGGTCCTGGCAACATGCCCTGCACATATAAACAGCATGCACTTCTCACCTTGGGGAGCTGCTCCTCACAGCACGGAATCAGCATGGAGTGTAACTGCGGCATGGGCATGGTACTCATGCCTGACAGCGCCTGTCTCTCGGAAGGGACTGGTGCTCGTGGTGCTTACTTTCTGAAAAGTTGCCTCCACTATTTGCGGCCCAGAAATAACATAGAAGCCTCCATTACAAGCCAAAGCAATCAGGGGACTAGTTTATCCATACCTGTAGCACACAGGAAGACATTGTGAGTCTTCTCTTCGAGGACACCACCAGGCTATGGAAGGAAAAGGAGTGTGAGTCTGAAAGGAGATGACAGAAAGGCAAACCGCTGTCCCAGTGCCAGCCTGTCTGTGCCTGAAGGGGGCTACTCACCCCTTGATATCTCATTTCCCTTCCGTAACCCCACTGCCTGAGTGCCACTGTATCTGTGCCCAAGGAGAACGAATCTCGCCCCACCACCTGGCCCTGCTGTCCTGGTGCTGGTCTATCTGTGCTTGAGGGGCTGATGTCCCCCTGCAGCTCCACTTCCCTCTCTGACCCTGCTATCCCAGGGCTGGACCCTCCTGTTGCCTTTCAAGTCTGACTGACCTTGACAAGCAGGGATCGTACCACCGTGTCGGTACGTCCCTGTGGGGGCGTCACGGCAATCACATTGCTGCACAGATCATGTGACTCCTGTGCCTCAGCGCTCACGGTGACATTCACCTTGCCTGGGGAGGCGACAGGAGAGCATCACTGAGGGCTCAGAGCCAAAACTGGCAAAGGGGAGGGGGCAAAAGAAATATATGGGCAGACAGATAGACATTCAAATTTCCGCCTGCCCCCACTGCCCTCTCAACTGCCTTACCCAGTTTGGTGGCTGTCACGTTCCAGGAGAAGGTCTTGGCTTCATTGGCGCAGAGGCAGCTGGTGTATTGGCAGTCTGAGCAAGACTCCACCTGGAACTCTGGAGACTTTGCCAGGCTGGTGTGCACCTGAGCATGAGGGGAACAAACGCAGGGGCAGCATGTTAGTACTGGGCACCCATAGGTGTGGGAAGTAGGGGTGCGGGGGGGGGCTGCAGCACCACAAGTTTTGCTCCTGGGATCCGAACCGCCGGCCTCACACCCCTGCTGCCCAGGGTCCCGGCCACCAACCCCGCACCCCTGCTGCCCAGGGTCCCGACCACCAACCCCGCACCCCTGCCGCCCAGGGTCCCAGCCACCAGCCCCGCACCCCTGCTGCCCAGGTTCCCGTCTGCTGGCCCCGCTACTGCCTGGTGGCTCACTTCCAGTCCTGGGTCCTGCTTAGCCCACTCAGCCCTGGGTCCCACTCAGCCGCCAGCCCCACGCCTGGGACTCGCTGTTGGCCCAGGGTCCTGCTCAGCAATGGTGTCCCGGCCACTGGCCCACTGGCCCTACATGTGGAATCCTGGCTGCCTTATCCCTGTCTCTGCTCCTGGCCCCAGCTCTAGAGGGTGGTGAAAGTGCAGACAGGGATAAGAGGGGTGCAGCTCCACACCCTCACTCCAAAAAGTGTTCCAGTGCCACTGTGGGCACCTGGCAGCTATCCAAGGAAGAAGGAACTCTGGTACTATGAGGCATCAGTCTACATGGTGTGAACCAGATGTGCATGACCGGGGCACTTCAGAGTCTAGTGTACTCAGTCTCTGGACCAAGAGCTGTGGGTATGTCCTTGCTAGGGCATGTGGGTGGGGTGAGGTGGGGTAGAGAGAACTCACCTGGATACAGTCCTCCAGGTAGTTGAAGATGTTGGCATTCAGGGTGAAGGTCTCTTCCCGGACCACAGAGTATGGCAGTGTCACATCCACAAAGAAGGGTCGGAAGACCCTGAACTTGGCCGGCTGTGAGAGTCCAAAGCCACTATCTGCAACGCAGAACATGTTGGCTTGCCACTCTGTGATGGTGTCAGGAGCAGTGGCCTGAAGAGATGCCTGCCCCTCCTCACTGCAGAATGGATAGAGACAGTAGATCCTTCAGCACCACCACAAACCAGACTGGGGAGGCCAGTGCACTGGGGAATGGGGCATGGAGCCTCTCACCTCTAGGGCACTGGTTTCCATCCAGTGCCAGCTCTGGGGTATTGGCTGACTCAGGGAGATAGGGCAATTGGATACAAAACCTTTCATCTCTACGGCACCAGTTTCTTTAATGAAAATTATTTCATATAGCTCTTTTCATAACCCCCCAAATAAAAGACCGGGAGCAGAGACTGGGCAGGGGGGAGGAAATGAATTGTTTCCCTGATTTTGCAGACTCACAGAGGGGACTAAATGTTTCAGTCAAATTTTGGGTGCCTGTTGTGTACGTGTGACTATGATATATTGCTTGGGAAACATGAGAGGCCCACTGGGTATAGACAGAAGGTCCCACTCCCTACAGTGGGACCGCCCAAATCACAAAGATAGGGATTTTCTAGCAAAGGCTCTTCTCAGCCCCTATGCTGTTGGAGTATTTGAATCCCATCATGAGGCACTGTGAAGTGAGGCGCAGCACCCACTGGAGATGGCACAGGGTTTCATGCCCAGTGATTTTCTTCCTAGTTGGATCTGTAGGGGGGTCACTCACCCAACAGGGACCAGATCCCAGATCCAGGTCTCTGGAAAATGTGTCCGTGGTTTTGTCTTCTCTTCCTTCTCGGGGCTTGGTGCCACACCATCAGACGGTTGATGAACAGGTAAGGGAATGACTGTCAGGAGTAAAGGGGCTGATCAGTAAAGATATACGGGCTACTGTGTTTAGTGTTTCAGGGGGAGATTAGCCCCTCAGTCACAGACAGCCCAGCCCATCAAGTTCTGACGGAGAAGAGGGGTGTGTGAGAGCATCAACCCCTCAGTTGGACAGTCTGATACCAGGACAATGACTTCAGGGAGAGAAAGAAGGCACCAGTGGGAGATCAGCCCTCAGGAGCACATAGTCTGGCATGGAGCTAGCAGGCTGAGGATGGGTGTCGAGGGTGTAGCAAATAGAGTATTCCTTTACAGAATTTAGAGAGACAAGGTGGGTGAGGTGATATCGTTCATTGGACCAGCTTCTGTTGGGGAGAGACTAGCTTACACAGAGCTCTTCTTCAGGTCTGGGAAAGGTACTCAATGTCACAGCTACATATAGGGCTGAACAGAGAGTTTACCAGGAGTAGTCAGCACATATTCTAAGGGAACATTCAACGTGAAGGGCCTGTTAACACCCCTCTAGTCATAGGACAAAAAAGGAAGGCTAGTGAGTTACAGATTGCTGTAATGAGCCAAAAATCCAGTGTCTTTAATAAGACTATAATTTTTATTGTCTAGCAAAGTTATGAAATTAAGCTCCCAGACTCATCTTCAGAAAGTGCTGTGCAGGTTTCCTTTGAGGACAAGTAGTGAGAGGTCAGATATGGAGTGATCGCTTTGTGTTTTTGTCTTTTATCATTTTCTTGTGTGAGTTCATTCGAGAGCCTAGTGATTGTCTGGTTTCATCCACATAGTTGTTATTGGGGCATTTAGTGCACTGGAGGAGGTACACCATATGTTGTGATAGGTATGTGTAGGACCTATGGATCTTGAAAGGTGATGTGGGGAGTATTGATCATTGTTGCAGTGCACCAATACTGTAGGTGTTGCATCTGTTGTTCTGGCAGGGTCTGGTTTTGCTTTGAGTTGTTGTGTCCTGGTCTTTGGGGAGTTTGCTTCTGATGATGAGCTTGGAGAAGCTGGAGGGTTGTTTGAAGGCCAGAAGAGAGGGTTCATGAAAGATTTCTTTCAGCATGGAGTCCTCACTGAGTATAGGTTGTAATTTGATGATAGCCCATATGGGTTCCAGTGTGAGATGGTAGGTGATAATTATGGTGTGTGCTGTGTAGTCAGAGGGAGCTTTAATTCTGTATTGATGCAGGTTCTCCTGGGGTATTTGGTTGACCAATTCCATGATGCAATCTACTTCTCTGATGGAGTGTTTTTGTTTGGTGAAGGTGATTTTGATTGTGCTAAGCTAAGGTGTATATCCTGAACTTTCTCCTTGGAGCATATTCTGTGGTATCTGAGTAGTGGCTGTAGATAACAGATTTCTTGGTGTATTTGGGGTGGCTTCTGGATTTATGAAGGTAGATGTGGTGATCCATGGGTTTTTAATATATAGTTGTCTGTAGGGTTCCATTGTTGCAACTGATCGTGGTGTCCAGGAAGTTGCTGCTGGTATGGGAATGTTTCAGAGGGAGTTTAATGGACAGGTGGTGGTTGTTGAAGTTTTGGGGGACATCTATGAGACAGTTTAAGTTGCCTGTCCAGAGGATGAAAATATCATCAATGTTTCTCAGGTATATCATAGTGCATTTGTAAAAAATTATTCTTCAAGGTTGTTTACAAGGAAGTTGGCATATTGGGGCGCCATTCTAGTACCCACAGCTGTTTGCACGGTTTGGACAAAATGTTTGTTGTTGGATGTAAAATTGTAATGGGTGAGGATGAAATGGATGAGTTTGGAGATGTGTTTGGGGTGGATATCTGAGCAGTGTCCACTGTCTGTAAATATTTGAGGTTGTCTGTTATGCTGTCATTGTGAGGAATGCTGGTATGTGTAGGGAGGTGACATCCGTGGTGGCAAGGATGGTGTTTTGAGGGATGTTGTTAATGTTGCAGAGTTTCTGGAAGACGTTGGTTATGTCCTGGAGGAAGGTGGCCTTTTCACTGGTTTGAGGGTGGTTTCTATGCGTCTCAATATTCCATCAGTAAGAGTGCCGTGGCCACATATAATGGGTCTGCCTCAGTTCCCTTGTTTGTGTACCTTTGGAAGCATGTAGAACATCCCTGCAGGAGGTTCGTGGGGAGATGAGTCTGTAGAGTTTCTCTTGGAGTTGTCTGGGGAAGGATTTAATGATACCCTTAAATTCATGGGTAAATTGTGGTGTGAGGTCTTCTTTGAGTTCATAATAGTAGATAGTGTCAGAGAGTTCTTGGTTGGCCTTGTTAACATAATCAGTAGGGCCCCACCAAATTCACAGACATGAAAAACGCATTACAGACCACTAAATCTGGTCTCCCACAGTGAAATCTGGTATTTTGTGTGCTTTTACCCTATACTATACAGATTTCATGGGAGAGACCAGCAATTCTCAAATTGGAGTTCCTGACCCAAAAAGGAATTGCAGGAGGGCTCAGAAGGTTATTTTAGAGGGACGTCAGTATTGCCACCCTTACTTCTGTACTACTGCTGGTGGGGCACCACGTTCAGAGCTGAGCGTCCAGCCATCAGCCACGCCTCTCTAGACATCCAGCTCTGAAGGCGGCACCCCATCAGTAGCAGCACAGAAGTGAGGGTGGCAATACCAGACCATACCTCCCTTACTTCTGCGCTGTGCTAGTGACAGCTCTGCCTTCAGAGCTGGGATCTTGGCCGGCAACTGCCGCTCTCCAGCTGCCCAGCTCTGAAGGTAGCATTGCCACTAGCAGCAGTGCAGAGGTAAAGGTAGCAGTACTGCAACCCCTTCCCACAATAACCTTGTGACCCAACTCCTTTTTGGGTCTGGACCCCTAGAATTACACCACCATGAAATGTCAGATTTAAATATCTGAAACCATGGAATTTATTATTTTTAAAATCCTGTGACTGAAATTGACCAAAATGGACCACGAATTTGATAGGGCCCTAATAACCAACATGGTTAAGGACTATGATGGCTTCCTCTGTCTGCCTGTTCAGCCACTTTCTGGTGGTTAGATTTCAGATACTGTATAGCTGTCCTCTTGATACTGTATAGCTGTCCTCTTGATGGTGGAGACATTGTGGTGGATGTGATGTTTGCTAAGTACTTCACAGTCATTTTTTTCCTGGAGCAATCAATGCCATGATCAAGAGTATGGTTTTGTCTGCTCTGTGGTGTCCAGTCAGATGATTATTTTTTTCTGATGGTTGTCGGAAAGGACATGGTAATTGTGAGTGGTGTCATTATTGTTATGAAGGAATTCTATGAGGTGGAGTTGGCAGAAGAATTCTTCTAATTCTCCACATTAGTATGGTATCAGGTTTTGTGATAGTGCAGAAGTTCAGTCCCTTAGGGAGAACAAGTAATTCAGCTCTAGTTTAGGGCAGTCTTGATAAATTGATGATGTTCTGGTAGAGTTCACATAGTGGGTACTGGTGCCATGGTTCTCCGAGAGGTGGTGTTCTGTGTGCTGTGGAGTAGCTGTAATGGGTTCCACTTGTTTGTGTTGGATGGAGTTTGTTAGACTTCTGGTAGTGTTCACTGTGTTGTATGATTCAGGAGCCACAAGAACCCACACAGACCAGCAATGTGTATATGTAGCTGGCCTTGCATGTTGTACATAGTTAATAAACTTAGTTAGCTGGACCCCTCTTTGCCCCATGGGTCCTTCATCTTATGTTTTTTGCGTATAGAACAAAAGATGCAACAGGAGAGAGGATGGCAGCAATTTCAGAGGGAGAAAGGGGAGTGTCAGGTGAGGATTAGCCTCCCTCAGTCAGACACATTCTGGCAGGGAGTCAGCAGAAGATTATTCAGTTCTCACCATTCTCACTGTCCTGGATTCTGTTAGCATGCAAGATTCTTCTCTCGAAGGTTGGCCGTTCACAGGAAATGGGCTTCTTCACTTTGGTGTTGGTTAAAATTTTCATTCTCAAATTCTGTAGAAAATGGAGAGAATGAAAAAATAGGAGGGAAGGGGGAACAATGAAAGAAAAGCCATCACAACATGTTCTAATTAGTGAGACAGTGGCAGCCAAAGTGTGGCAAAATTATGTATGTTCATATAGAATCCACATTTCATACCATCAAGCCCATGAAAATGTGTGACAAAATGCAGACAAATTTGTGATAAATATTGGAGCTGATTCTTCTCTCTCATGGGAGTAAATCAAGTTCAGCTCTACCTAAATCAATGGAATTACCCAGGTTTTACCCTGATAACAATGAGCTCAGAATCAGCTCCACTAAATCTATTCAAACACAATTCATGAACAAAACCAACTTTACTATGTTCCAAATCTGTTCAAAAGTTGGACCATGCAGTATCGGAACACCAGGCCAGACCCTAGCATTCTTATGCAATTTATTACTCAGTCCTAACTCATGGAAAGCTCCCATGCAAGTTACTGGCAGCTTATCTGAATAGGGTCTTAATTAAGCATGTGGCCCATTGGTTTGAATAAAGACTCCAGGATTTGACCCTAGGAGGGGATGAAATGTTGTGCTGAATGCACACCGTTCAAGAGGGATAAATTTCAATCTTTATGTGTAACAGTCGCTTTTATACGTGACAAAACTGGCTAGTTAGTGCACAACTCCTCTAGTTATGTAATAACCTTTTGAAAAGTGCCATAACCATTCATGTAAGGTATAAGCATTTGTAGAGTATACACGTTCCTGACAAGTTAGAGTCTTGACATTTGGTACACAGTCATTCATTATGGGTCCCTGTATACAGAGAAAAAATCCTTGATTTGAAAGGTCATTTCCCTACAATTCCCCCAAAGATCATTATTCTTGGGTTGTTTGTTTTTTTCTTGCTATCGAGGATTCTGGGTAGCGTAGTCCAGAGGCATTTCCTGTATTATAAAGCTTAGACTGTCCTGTGAAGCCCTTGACATAAGTTAGTGTCATGAGTGGGATTCTGCTTTTGCTGAAGTCACCTGCAAAACTCATTTACTGCAATGGGCATTTTGCCTTTGTAAAAGACCATTCACACCTCACTGGAAAAATATAGCACAATTTGGGAGGAGAATTGCTTGCAACGAAACCATAATTCCCATAATTCTCTCCTCGTCTTCAGAACCTCACCTCTCCTAGCGGTGTAGGCTGCAGAAGTCATAGAATCATAGAAAATAGGACTGGAAGGGACCTCGAAAGGTCATCTAGTCCAACACCCTGTGCTGAGGCAGGCCCAAGTAAACCTAGATCATCCCTGACAGGTGTTGGTCTAACCCATTCTTAAAAAAAGTCCAATGATGGGAATACCACAACGCACAACCTCCCTTGGAAGCCTATTCCAGTGCTTAACTATCTTTACAGTTCGGAAGTTTTTCTCCCTTGCTGCAGAAAGCCCATTACTTCTTTTCCTACCTTAAGTGGGCATGGAGAACAACTGATCACCATTTTCTTTGTAACAGCCCCTAACATATTCAAAGATGGTGATCAGTTCCTCCCTCAGTCTTCTCATCCCTAGAATAAACATGCCCAAGTCTTTCAACCTTTTCTCACAGGTCAGGCTTTCTAAACCTTTTATCATTTTTGTTGCTCTCCTCTGGGCTCCCTCCAGTTTGCCCATATCTTTCCTAAAGTTTGGTGCCCAGAATCGAACACAGTACTCCAGCTGAGGTCTCATCAGTGCTGAGTAGAATGGCACAACTGCCTCTTGTGTCTTACATACTGTGATAAATGAAGGGGTGCAGGAGCTCCCTTTTATAGACACTCAGCCAGCCACTGAGCTATAAAGACCTTGTTGGTGGCTGTTTTCTGCTTGCTTTACCTGTAAAGGGTTAACAAAGTCCAAAGGGCACCTGACCAAAAGAGCCAATGGGAAGGCTAGAACTTTTTAAAATTGGGAAAGAAGCTTTCCCTTTGTGTCTGTGGTTGTTCTCCGGAGAGCGGAGACACAGAGCAGCAATGCTGTAAGCAGCTTTAAGTCAGGTATGATCATAAATCATCAGATCATACCTGGAACTACTTATCTGGAACTCCAATTGTGCAAGTAGATGAGGAATGTTTAGAAAGACACGACTAGGGTTATTTCTATTTATTTCTTATGGCTAATGGACTCCTCTGTGCTAACCCCAGATGCTTTTGTATGCTTGTAATCTTTAAGCTGAACCCCCAAGAAGCTACTTTGGGTGATTATTTTTTGGAATTGCTCTTTTAAAATCTAGCAACAGCCTAAGTTCCAGATGTATTTTCTTTCTTTTTTGCTTTGAATAAAAATTACCTTTTTTAAGAACAGGATTGGATTTTTGGTGTCCTAAGAGGTTTGTGCATGTTGTTTGATTAGCTGGTGGCCACACCTAATTTCCTTTGTTTTCTTTCTCAGCTATTCCCCAGAAGGGGGTGTGAAAGGGCTTGAGGGTTCCCCACAGGGAGGAATGCCCAAGTGATCCTTACAGGTCCAAGGGTGAGGGGTTTTTTTTTGCATTTGAGTTGTGGCAGTGTTTACCAAGCCAAGGTCAAAGAAAAGCTTTAACCTTGGGAATTTAATACAAGCCTGGGGTGGCCAGTATTAATTTTTTTAATCCTTGTGGGCCCCCACCTTCTGCACTCGAAGTGCCAGAGTGGGGATCAGCCTTGACACATACAACACTGCTGTTAATACACCCCAGAATGATATTAGCCTTTTTAACAACTGCTTCAAATCATTGACTCATATTCAGTTTGTGATCCACTGTAGCTGTCCTCACCATTTGGAAGAGTAAGAGGGGGACCCTGCTTCAGCCCCCACAACCCAACCTGGGATAGCAGGAGTGAAGAACCCCATAAGCAGCAGAGGGAGGCTGGGGGAGGCACAGCTGATAGGAGCTGGGCAAATGAGAAAGCAAGAGGCAGAACTGATGTGGGGGCTGAGTCAATGCGGGGGCTACAGGGCAGAACTGATGAGGACTGGAGGACTGAATTGATGGGGGCTGGGCAGATGCACTTCAGTTTATTTTCCCTCTGTTTACTGTTGTGCCATATATTTAGCTCAGAAACTTTTCATTTACATTTAAACACACTGGAGTTAAACTGGGTTGATACATTTTGATTTAAAGTGGTACACTTCTAATCAGACACTTAATCAGATCCTTATGCAACATAAAGTGATCAGTGATTGATGTGCTTTCATTGGTTAACTTGACTGAGTGTGGTACTGTACTTTTCCAGGAAAAAAAGATGGTGTGAGCGTCAGTTAAAATTCAGGCAATGAGAAAGGGAAATTAGATGGCTGTTCATTCCTTTAGAGTTTAACTTCTAATTTTAATGTCATTGTTTCAACAGAATTCATATTAATAGCATGCTGTTTTAATAGCACAACAGTGTATTTGTATAGCTATTTGTTTGCCATATGTTGTTGGAATATTTTCTATCAGCACTCTTAAACTTTTATTCTGTGATTAATAAATACAATCTGGCACACCACTCTTGGAAGGTTGCAATCCCTGTCTGGTGGCAGGCTCACTAAAAAGCAAACACCTGATGAGCCCTTTGGCCCTAGAGAGCACCCTTTTATCACCAAGATTTGGACACAGCCTTATCCAGCCTTACAGAAAAAGTACATGAATACCACTGCTATACGGAAATTCGCAAATTAACACCATACATTACGATGCATATTACTATCAACAGGTGCTGGAATTAAAATGGTTTCGTTTGTTTTAATTTTCATTCAGCTTTACAATTGGTATACCACATTTCAAAATCAGAACTGAAATAACCACAATAATTTAAAAATACAGTATTTGGCTTTGAGAGGTGGTAAAACAGCAAAGGTAAGGAACTGAATATGCAGACAAGGACCCCCAAACTATAACATCCCCATCAAACTTAATTTGGTCTTGGGAACAATTAAGCACAGGGGATTGTTAGCAAATCTCACAATTCTGGTTTTCCTTACAAACTCCGATGTATGTACAATATGCCATACCAGTGATCAATATTAGGCTTAGGAGAAGTTGGTGCAGGAGCAAAGAAGATACCCACCTTAAACAGACTATAGACATCAGCCTCACTTTGATACCAGGGAGCTCCCATCAAGGAGCGTCTGTTTCGGGGAGTGGGGAGGAAGGGTAGGACAGGGGGCAGACAAGGATATGGCTCAAAGTCTTCCAAGTGATAAACAAATCCTCGGCCGCCAATCATATAAGAGTCTTCAGATCCCAGGTTGTACACCTGGAATGGGAAAACAGAGGTTACTGTACTGAACTGGTTACAGAGAGAGAGAGACAGTGTGTGTATGTGAACCACAGCCCTCTACCGGCAAGGAGCAGGACAGTTGAAGTTTTGCGTTATAGGCCCCATACTGCTAAAAGCTCATGGCGATTCTCCTTTCGCTCAAGACCTTTTGAAGCAGATCTAAATTCTATCCCTGCTATCAGCATGAAGTTTTGAGGAGTCACAGTCTGCAGCATAGTGCCAAATAAAATCCTAAGTAGCACAGTTTTATTATTCTATAATAATACTTTGCCTGTCTCCAAAGCTGTTCACACAAGGGTCTCACAGAAGCACATGAACATCAGTGAATTAAGTCTCACAACCTGCATGCCAGATGAAAGAGAAACTGAGGCAAAGAGAGGTCCAGTGACCCAAGGGCACCCTGCAAGTCAGTGGCAGAACTTGGACTAGAACCCAAGAGTCCTGGCTTCTAGCACCCTGACTGAACCATTAGCCCAGATGGGTACCGAAAAGTGGCATAGGTGAAATAGCAGGAGGTACCAGGAGGGCAAGCAGAGGGCCAGCAGCAAACCTACTGCCAAACCACACCTTCCCTGGAGGGAGCTCCCACTGCTCCTGTGAAACTGCCCCTTCCATCTCTCTGCCTTCCGCCCCCATGGCCTTCATTCCAAAGGTGGCCCCTGGAGCAGCCATTACAGGAACAAGGAGGAATCAGCCACCTACCTGGCAAGAGGACAGACTGAGGTAAAGGTTTGCTGGCAACCAGTACATAATTAGGGACAGCTCTATCATTTTTGCCGCCCTAAGCAAAAAAAAAGCCACCCGGACTGTGCCGCCCCAAGAACGGACGGAATGCCACACCTTAGCATGTGCTGCCCCAGGCACGTGCTTCCTCCACTGGTGCCTGGAGCCGGCCCTGTGCATAATGTAAGGGGTCAGAGAAGCTGGTGGTGGTTGGGTTCACCCACCTTCTGTGACAGCCCTGTTCCAATACATCGGAGTGCTTCTCTCGCCTGGTACCTCCTGCAGGGTTAGTTTGGCCAGGGTGTGGCTGGGACACAGCAGGTTTACTCACACTCTCTGGTGTCATGACTTTATCATCCTTCAGCAGGACGCTCTTGTCCACGGTGCGGACAGAGCACAGGGAGCCAGGGTCGGCCTTCAGGTGCAGATTGATCTTCGATCCTGGGAGGTCCTCCTCCGCCGAGAAGTCCAGTGCCACCTAGAGGAGGAGACAGGATGTGTTTATCAAATGGAAGAAGGGCACAAGACAATGGGAGTGTATGAGCCACAAACGACAGAGAGGGAGAGAGAGACTGGGAGAGGGAGGGAGAGTGGGAGAGAGAGCCTGCTAGGAACACAGACAGAAGGGCACAGGGATTGTCGAGTGTATGTCATCCCAGCCAGATCACCCCTCTGCCACACATCCCATTTCCTCCTGTGGGACCCTCACCTTGTGTTTGAAGCATTTGCTGACTGTGAACACATCCACATCGGCTGCCACCTCTCCATCAACGAATATGGTGTAAAGCAAAAGCGTGGCAGAGGGTGCAAGTTCAGAGCTGATGGGCAGAGTCAATGAGAAGGAGCCCTTCAGTGCTGTATGCAGGAGCAGGAAGTGAAGAAAATGGTTATTTAGATCCAAGTGAAACAGAAAAAAACCTGTGGAACTTACTGTTGCTGGATGTTATTGAGGCAGAGGATTTCATAGTTCCTGCATCTGGTGTGACACTGGCAGACCAGTTCCAACTCATGCCAAGGCCATGGGTCTCACTGAACACTGACAAATGCACAGCTGGAAACTAGTCCGGCTTACCTGTGGGTTCATATCGTTAAAATAGATACTAGTGTTATAAGAATGGGCTTCGTGTTTAGATTTTATGGAATGCTAGTAGAACGCTGCATGTATTAATCCTACTTATAATTTCTGTATTCCATGGTATACAGTTATATTGAGTGTTTGCATTGTAAACCTCTCTAATTGTGTAACTCACTATGATGGGGCATCTGCCCCACATTGGCAGAAAGGGGGTTAAAAGCAGCCCTAGGGACGCCATGCAGGAGATAGCCAATCATAGAAGGGCTTATAAGAGTAGCCAATCAGGGACGGGCAGGCCTGTATAAGAAGGGCTGAAGAACAGAGCTGGGTCAGTCACTCCCTAGAGCTTGAAAAGAGAAGAGGACTGACTGCCTTTTAGGCGGAAGGTAGCAAGTACCCTGGGCAAAGCAGTATTGTAGGCAGAGACCCAGGAAGCTAAAGGCAGCTCCTAGCAGGCTTCACAGATCTGCAGACTGAGGCCCTGATGCAAGAGCAAGGAGGGTGCTGGGGCCACTGAAGGAAATGGTTGGACAGTGGACTGCAGGTCCCCCGGAAGGGGGGGAACATGGAGTATGACACAGCTGGAGGGCAGTGTCATGAAGAGGACGCCATGGTCCTGGGAGTGACATGGGTCCAGGAACAGAGGTGACAGTGGGCGAGACACTACCAGCAGAAGGTGCAGTGCTAATTCACCAGACAGCCAGCAGGAGGCACTGCAGTGGTGAGTCGCACTCCGTCACACTCACCAAACAGGAAAAGAAGCACTAATTAAGGTAAACTGCCTGTCCTGCACACCGAATGGCCCACTGAAGGCAAATGAGGGATTGTGTAGAGCCAAAGGACAGAGACCTTGTTGATTCCATTCCTTACTTCCTCCAGGAAGAGGAAACCTGTGCATGAACTCATCTCATCAGCTTGGATTCTGGAAAGAAGGGGATAAAAATCCCTGACAAGGAGAAACCCGTCTTTTTATGCTCTCTGGATTGAGAGAAGCAAAGATTCCTAAATGTAAGCAAGAGATCCCCATGCTGCTTGGCATGGGTCAGCCCTAGCTTGGTGAAATCGAATCACAGAACATATTATCGGTTTGGTTTGTTTGCCCTGCTTTTTGGCAGTCTGCCCTGCGGTTGGCACTCATGGTTGTGAGCCACACTAGACAGTGTGACATGTGGATAAGAACAGAGATATTCACTAGGATAAAATTGACCCCCCAGGATATACTTACCCCTCATTGTCTCAGGGTCAATAAACCTTCCTCCCTCATGGAAGACTATTGAACAGGTGTGGTGTGTGCGTTTTATGCCTCCCTATGAAGCATCTGCCCTGGGCCAGTCAAGAAATCATACAAATGTAAGATGGAAGGGATATCAAAAGGTCATTTAGTCCATCCCCCTGCATCAAGGCAGGACCAACTAAACCTAGACCATCCCTGACAGGTGTTTGTCCAACCTGTTCTTAAAAACCTCCAGTGATGGGGAGGATACTGGATTAGATAGACCAAGGCAGGAGGTGGGACACTGGACTAGATTGTCTATAGCCTGGAATGGCAGGAGCCTGCCTACCATACTAAGATATCCCAATAGCCTGATCCATTGTGATGATTTCCATGGAGTTTATTTCAGGTGCATCTTAGGTTTTCCCACTTACTCTCATCCTGACCAACTGGCACCTGAGTCTGTCCATTGAGAACAATCCTGCCTTTTGAGACAACCTGCAGAGAAGATAGAACAGCCTGTCAGGGGACCAGGGTTCTGAGGAGAGAAAATGCAGAGCAGGGAGAGTCTGGCAGAGACATTCAGAGGTGCTTTATCTTTAAACTCCGAATGGACAAGGGCCCAGCTGCCTCAGAGACTTCCTCTGAACAATGGGACCTGTAGGAAATCCAAGGCCAGCCTGCCAAGGTGCTCCCCAGGCAGCCATGCCTTCTGATACCACCCACAGAGTCAGGCCAGACTGGCAACAGGGGAAAATAGCCTGTCCCCCAAGGCTCAAGACATTCCTAGCTGGATGAGCTAGCTGGGGTGGCTGTCAAATGCTGTGGGGCTGGGAGGCTGTCGGGGGAGATTTCAGAGACATGCATTCCAGGTACCAAGACATCTACAAAGAGAAGTGTAAAATGGAACCCACAAATTGGTCTATAGACCCATGAATAGTTACCCCTCGTGCACGGGTCTGTAGGTGCCATTGTTGTATAAATATCATGTGATCCAACTGCCCTGGGTGCTCACCAAATAATAGAAATCCACGTGATCTGCCCCAGGGCCCAGCTCATTCCGGTCCAGGATATAATCCACCCGCACTTCCTGTTCCTGGTCACAGGGTAGCTCCTCCTCCACCTGCTGGATCTCTAGGAAGCTGTTGCTCTCAGAGTAGAAGGGTTTCAGCCAGTTGTAAGCCTCCTCTCCTGCTACTAAAATGGCGTAGAGACCCTCCTCAGTTATGTTCACAATGGAGTATCTGCCCTTCAGAGCAAAAATGCATGGCAAGCAGTCAGAATTAACCAATGGAGGAGCCTACAAATGGGGTACCTGCTGGAAATACTCAGTGCGATCACCAGAATTATATGTCCAGAGCCCCATGTAATCCACAGAGGCAGAAATTACAGCAGAATCTAGCCCCAGCTGCAGACTTGAACTCCAGAATATGAGTTTTCTTCTTCTTTTCAACATTGTTTTGAACACTTGTGATTTCAGATAAAACTTTAAAAAGTTGAACTACATGCAGTCAGTAATGCCTGCTTGAGTTTTCAGACAGCCAGAAAGGTATGAACTGGCCATTCATTGCAATAATGTGTTAACTTGGAAACCTACAGATAACAGTTACATGGCAACATTGTTAATTATTTTGCTGCAGAAATATCCAGCTAATGTACTTGTCCCAGAATCCCAGTCTACCTTCTCCACCTTGCCAGGTGCCAAAAGTCCCAGTAATGCCCTGTTCAACTGCCCCCCACCCCAGCCCTGGGCTCCCTCCCACACCCCCTTGCTGCCCCAGCCCTGGGCTCTCCTTCCCCCCCCACCCCCTGCCGCTCCAGTTCTGCCTCCCCCCACCTGCACTCCACAGCTGCCCCAGCCCTGGGTCACTGGTTACTCGCTCCCAGGGCGGGTCATTCAGCAGGAATTTTGGATGTGCACAGAACACAGACAGGATTGGTTCCCATATGGTTACAGAACTGCAGTAAAGTGGAACTTTACTTTTCAGCTTGTGTGACTGAAGGATATCTGGATGCATATTATAAGACATAAATGAAGAAATAAATGAGATGCCTTTATTATTCTTTTGTTCCACTCTTTGTTTCTATGGGGAATTTGCCAATGCAGTATCACTGTCTTCCTTTTAAACAAATAAAACTTTAAAAAATAAAAAGGCAATGGCTGTTGAAAATAGGAATTCCAGTCCTAACAACCACTGGGAAGCATTTCTTGCTCAATTTTATCCTACTTTTTCTACAGCAAGTTACAGTGGATCAGTATATTTGATTTGGGAGAAATGAAGTAACAGCTGCCCAAATTGAGCTTGAGTGCTCCTGAATTTTGAGGTGTTCAAATCCGGAAGGCAGGTGCTAGATTCCCTTTCTGAATATTAGCCAAATCTGGAAAGGAAAAGTCAATTTCTGCTTCCATGGCTCAGAAGTGGAAATCCTCCTATGTGCCTGGTACTGTATCTAAAGCTGCCCAGCTCCTCTAGCACAGCCTCCCCTCCCTTTCTTTCTATTTAAAATTCTAGTGGGATCCACGTACCTCACTTGCTAGGCTTCAGATAGAGAGAGGCACTGTCCATTTAGTCCATCCTATTCTTTCTTTGGGGCTGCAAGGTGATGTCACACTAGTATCCCTAATCCAGTCTGGGGATGTCTTCTGAAGGGGATATCTGGGCCAAAGCCTTCTACTCCTTGGGCACACTAGTTCCCCATTTACAGTGCCACTGCGCTCTAGCAGTGAGCTCTCCATTCACAGTAAGTTGCAGCATGAGGTCTCAGCTACCTCACTCCCTCCCACTCCCTTTCCCAAGGGAATGCTGGGAAATGTAGTTCTTTCCCTGCTCCAGGGCTGGCTCTATAAGAAGGGAGCTAACCAAGGAACTACAGCTCCCAGGACCCCCTGTTGGTTCTCATCTCCCATGCTGCATCCCTGCTGCCCCTGCAGATGTGCCACCCAAGCACTTGCTTGCTTTGCTGGTGCCTAGAGCTGGCCCTGCTTGTCCACCTGTGTGACTCACCCTCAGAGAAACCAGGGTATTGTTCCATTTCGCAGTATCTAGTGAGAAGTGGACTTCGCCCTTCTCATCTGTGACATATGGCAGGTGTGTCTCCACATCATTGACATCCACAGTCAGGTAGACAGTGTGGTTTTTGATGGGAACATTATTGACGGTAAAGTTCATCTGCAGAGAAGAAAGGGAAATAAACACCTCCTCTTCCAATAATCGCTGTGCTTAGGGGTTTGGGAGACGTGATACCCTCTACATGCTGGAAATCAGATGAGTTCTGGCACTTAATACCAACCCTTTCCATGTAAAGGATCAGAAAGTGCTTGACAAGTTACAGGCAGCATATAGGGGTCCTAATATCCATTGCTGAAACAACATCAGCAGCTGTGCCAGAGAAACAATATGCAAGAATTTAGCACAAGAAGGAAAAGGAGAGACTACTGAAGGGATTTTAAGGACAAGAAAAATAATTATCTTGGCTACTGAGTTTAACACGTCTTTTCCTTTCCATAATAGTACAGTGTTAGTCCTTAAAGATTAGAAACGGTTCTGACTTCAGTTTTAAATCTCATCAGAAACTCCAGCAGCATAATTCTTCCTAGCCCACATTGGGGCATTAGGTCAATACTGACCCAGAGGGGAAAGCATCCCCTATTGAGCCAGGACACTGCTCATTGCAGTACCATGCTCTCTAGCACCACACTAGGGCGTTGGGGTCAGAAGTGATTGCTGTCAAATCACTGCACAGTAGCCTATGCTAGGCCTGAAGTGAATGTGCAGAGACCTTTCCAAAGGTAACACCATCCCCTGCATGTATGTCCTTACAGAGACAGATTTTTAAGAGCAGAAGAGTACATCACTGTTGGAGAACATTGAGAAATGTGCCTACAAGCCCTCCAGAGACCACAGAATCCATCTTGCAAACAGTTAACTCCCCATACTTGGTGACTAGGCTGGGAGGGAGGAGGGAATGAGGGCGGGGTGTCAGAATTTCTCATAAAGGTGGACACAGAGGAGTCAATCCTCACCTGGCATAAATCAGCATAGCACCATTGACTTCAATGAAGCTACACCAATTTACACCAGCTAAATATTTTCCACATAGTTTATTACCAGCAATATTATTCTCTCCTCTCCCCCATGCCTGCCTCCCAAGTATGAAGAGAGGTCACTGCCTTGGTGCGTTACCTTTCCCGTGTATGGAAATCCAAGTTTGTAAAAGGGGTTGAGATTGACAAAGTTCACCTCCACTATCTTGGTTGCGATAGCAACTTCGACTGCTCCTGCATTCGTGGCTCCTGGGTGGAGAGAGGAGACGTCTGTTAAAAGCTGACTCATTTGTTAAGCACTCAACACTAGAGGAGACAAAAAATAAGGCAAGTGTCCTCTGCATGAAGCTTACAGTCTAAATGTCAACTACATAACAAGCCTGAGCCACAACCATATGGACATTGAGACTTGAACCCACAACTTTCAACACCAGCCACTATTACTAAAGCCAAAGGAGCAACTCCATTACTTTGGGGTAGGTAGGAGGCTGCTCTGGTCACTGCAGTCAGCCACTATGGGGAGACTTTGTCACATCAACTAAGGCAGTTGATTACTGGCTGATAAGATGCATTGGGAGAGCCAAGGGACTGTGTTACTTTAGTAAAACATGTCAAGCTCCGTTTACTCTCCCATGTCTTCCCTCCCATGTGCGTTTGGCCTGGAGAGGACTTATGACCGATGAAGATTAGTGTTTGCAGACCACGCAGAAGAAGCAAGTCTTCAGGAGGGACCTGACTGAGGAGAGGGTTGGGAGGCAACCAGACTGGGATTGGGACGTTATTCCAAGCACAGGGGACAGCACAGAGAAAGACATGGAGATGGAAGAGTTGGGACATGGAGGGCTGAGACAGAACAAAGAAGGACACAATAGGAGGTGACATAGGCTGGGGTGGAGCTGTGTCAAACCCTGAAGGCAGGGGAGAAAAGCTAGAACTCGATACAGTGAGCAAGGGGTAGCTGGTAGGGGTTTGGAGGATGGCATGCTATGGTCTGATGGATGAGTAGGCATTTGGGGCAGATTAGAAGAAAGCAGTGTTGATATTGGGGATGCCAGAGAGCAGAAGCAGGACAGGAATATGTGAACAAGACTACCTAATCCTTAGCATAGGAACTTATCAAAGAGACTGTGGTGAGTGACTAACTGTGGGGGAAAGACTCTTATGACTGACCGGGGACACAAGAATAAGATGCTGCTTAGCCTATGGCTAGCTATGGTTCTGTGGCTGATTGAGAGTCACGTTTTGTGGAGCTGGAGCTTACTTTAGTGACTGGCTGGTGAGTTTTGTTAGACACTCTTTGGGGAACTAAGAAATCTAGTCAGCAGGGACACTAAAAAAAGGAATTCTAATCACTGGTGTAGCAGAAGACTATTGACTCCTAATAGACCCCATAACCAAGACACAGTGGAATTCAGTCCCCCTGAAGATACCAGAAACTGGAGATGGCTGAGGCTTGGCTCAAAGATCCGAGGTTAAAAAACAACCTGTACTGGAAATGGAGAAGTGTGGAGGCAACCAAACACAATTACAGTTAGTCAGAGGTTTCACATAAAAAGGGTAGCACAGGCCGATGGGTAGCACTCCCCTCTCCTCTTCCCCTCCTGCCGTTCCCCCCCCCCCCCGCACCTGTTCCTTCTTCTTCCAGTTCTGCTTGAATAAAAAAAATGTTCTTGTAGGCAGTGCTGTTTAGTTCTAGCTCAGCCAAATCTGCTGTAAAAATGGCACAGCCTTGCTTGTTCGTCTGGGGACACAGAGATGGATGGAGAAAAAGAGAAAGAGAAAGAGACACATTAGTGAGGCTGTGGTTTATAGAAGTTGAGTAGTCTTAAAAATCCTCCCCTCTGTCCCATGATTGCTTAGAAGTTCAAACTCATGTACATCTTATCACTTAGGGAGAGGACAAATGACACTGATTAGAGAGGCACCGATTAATGATATATCCATGGCTGCAGACAAAAGGTACATTCATTAGAGAAATCACACACATTCCTAGAGAGAACTGGGACCAGATCCCATGCCCTTAGCTGTAAAAACACAGGCTTTGACAACTTGAGTTAGGCCGTGTTCAGCCAGGTAGTATTGGTAGAGTGTCTTTCCTATTCTCTGCCTGTGATGCATAATAGGTTAGTTTCTTAAGGCCAAAATACTTTGGTTCCAGTACCGTTATTGAGCTTAGTGTGCATGTGCTGGGTGGTGCTGGTGGCCTTTGATAGACAGGACATCTGACTAAATGATCTGGTGATCCCGTCTGGTCTTGGAAATTTCTGACCTCTCTGATGGTATGTTCAGTCTCTCCGATGCAGGAGAGAGGGCAAAGAAGTGTTGTTATTGTGGTTTGTGTCTAACACACATAGTTTTGCTTCTGTTAACACTGTAGAGCCCATACAGCAGAGAGCTGGAATCCAACCTGCCTTGTGCCTCCTTGGCAGAACTGTGACGGGGTTCCAGCTGCAGAGCCTTTACTGTTGGTTGAGTTGTTAGCACTGCAAAGACCCAGCTGGACTTTCAGGTCTCAGCTTTGAGTGCCGACATTTAGAAAATCCTGGTTTGACTTGTAGATTGAGTGAGGAGAACCTGGAGTCATTAGGAGAAGTATATAGAACAAATTGCATATTTAGGTGCATTGTGTATGGGGGTTAGCTATGAAGCATCCAGTGCTGGCCCCTGTCAGAACCAGGATACCAGACAGCCGAGATGGATCAGTAATCTGTTTGATTATGGGAGGAAACAGACCACTGGAATAGATAGAACAATTGGTGGTCTGATCTGGTTTAATGAGAGGTGAGCTGCAAGAGACCAGTGATCTGATTCCATGTGATATGATGGAGGGTACTGGAAGAAGAAATTCCTCCTGTGGGATAGTGTTGCACATTCTAGAGGGCTTAGCTAACACAGACATTCTGTTTCCAGGCTGTTGATCATTATTTCCCTAATCCTGTCTCCCAAGAAATGAGACTTCACCCATCTCCAGTTACTTAGGTCAAGCCAGCCTCACAATACTCTTCCCCACAACCCCCCACCCCAACCATTCAGCATTGGCTTCTGTCAGATGTGGGAGACAGGAGGAGCAAGACCAATGCTTTAATGTGGTAAGTCAGGTGGCAAGATAACAGGGTAGATCGACTTATGATCTGCTTGGATGAGGCAGGAGAAATAATAATCAGACTAGCTGGACCTGGGCATGTTAGAAATGCCTAGATACATTAGATGAACTGACATTCTGTTCTTGCAGATGACTGTCATCTCCCCTTCCTCATCTGCTCACCTGGTTCTTATGCTCCACACTTTTCACAGGCCATATCATGTTTTCTTCTTCTTCATGGAGAGGGATCATTTTCCGAACCAAAGCAACCTGTATCATCCCCTGAACAGGTTTCCCATAGGTGTACCTGGATCAGAAGGATAGGAAACACTGACAGATGGATCAGATACTTCAGCAAAAAGATTAGAATGAAGGGCACCAGCAAACCCTTCTGAGGGAGAAGATGAATATTAAGAATGTCTATCTTTCGAGCCACTGCACCCCCTTTGAAATAAGGAAGAGGGCCTGAGATGTCTGCAGGATATACACTCCTGGAAGTCATCTCACTTGCACTGTATCCTCTTTAAATGAGGAATAGTGTTTGTATAAAAGGATCCTCCGCAATCAGTATCTCCACTGAGGTCTGGGCTTTCCCCACATAGCCCTGTGGCAGAGCTAGTCGGCAGTTCTGTCAGAATGTTTTGCTGATGGAAAATTCACTTTCTACAAATAAAGGCATTTTCTGTGGAAAAATTTCAATTTTGTCAGGAAAATTTTGATTTTCCACTGGAAAGTCATTCCCAGCATTTTGGCTCCCGCACTTCTTTGCAGCTCACCTGGCAAGCTGCCAAGGGCAGGCTTCTAGGCTCCAGCTCCCCAGCTCCAGAGACACCTGCTAGGTGGAGTGCTGCAGACCTGGGGTTACTGGGGTTTCCAAGCTTCTGGCTCATCAGCAGCCCAGAAGCCCTGGGAGCCCCAGTTTCCAAGCTCCCAACATTTCTAAGCTGTCTGGCTCCCTACCTGGCAGGTTGTCAGGGCTCAGGGCAGGGTGGGGAGTCTTGGAAATGTTTCAAAATGGTCAAAACCAAATTTGGGAGCTGCGGTCCTGTGGTAAATTCAGATTGTTTTTGTTCTGTTTTGGAACAATGGGTTTTTTTGTTTTTTTTTTTATTCAGGAATTTCTCACAGAACAGGAATTCCAGGTTCCGAACACCTCTACCTTGTGGCTCTTCAGACATGTCTAATGATTGGGTGTTGGAGGAATCTTTTCCTTGCAGTGATTTGGGCCCCTAGCACTAGGAGAGAGAATACGCCACTGGAAGTCCTTATGCTTCTGCCAGTACATTGGCAGAAAGAGGTCACTCTCCGATGTGGGGGATGGGACAGTGACAGAGCAGTGCCACTCACCTGCCACAAACCGTGAAGTGAAATTCTTCTTCTGAAGTGGTGACCAGTGGTGGAACATTAAACACCAGCTCAAACTTGGGCAGCTCTGCAGAAGAGAGTTGAGGCAGCTTGAGGGCATAATCCAAATAGGGGAATTCACCCACTGCATCCACAGCAGAATCTCTGAAACACTGACCCAGCACTAGATGGATATGGAGTGTAACTCACCCTTAGGAGGGAATAGGTACTATCAGGCCAGGGTCCCAGGGAGAGAGCAGTTGAAGGGTGGAAGGGAGCAGGAAGTCAGGACTGAGTTAACATGGGGAGTGAATTCCTCCTCACTCACAGGAGACTGGGATACCTCCAGACTAGGGGAGCACTGATTGTGTGAAAGTGAAGTCCTGGCCTGAATGAACATGGAAACTAAATTGCTGGAGGAGCTGTCAGCACAGGGCTAGGGCCCTGTCATAAACAGATAGTTAAGAGTTAATGTCTCTTTTACCTGTAAAGGGTTAACAAGCTCAATGAACCTGGCTGACACCTGACCAGAGGACCAATCGTGGGACAAGATACTTTCAAATCTTAGTGGAGAGAAGTCTTTGTTTGGGCTTTTTGGGTTGTTCTTTGTTCTCTCTTGGGATTAAGAGGAGCCAGACGCACAACCAGTTTTCTCCAATCTTTCTAAAACAGTCTCTCATATTCAAAGTAGTAAGTAATAGCTAGAAGGCAGAATAGTCTTTTTGTTTGTTTTCTTTATTTGCAAATGTGCATTTTGCTGGAAGAATATTTTACCTCTGTTTGCTGTAACTTATACTTAGGCTAGGGGGGAGGGAGTCCCTCTGATCTATGTAAAGCTGAAACCCTGTAAACATTTTCCGTCTTAATTTTACAGAAATAATTTTTACTTTTTTCTTTCTTTAATTAAAAACGTTTCTTTTTAAGAACCTGATTAATTTTTTCCTTGTGTAAGACTCAAGAGGACTGGGTCTAAACTCACCAGGGATTGGTGGGGGAAAGGAGGAGGGGGGAAGGTGAATTCCTCTCTGTTTTAAGATTCAAAAAGTTTTGAATCACAGTAAACTCACCAGGGCTGGGGGGAGGGAGGGGAAGGAGGAAGGGGAAGGTGAATTCCTCTCTGTGTTAAAATTCAAGGAATTTGAATCACACTATCTCTCATGGTAATCCATGGAGGGGAAAATCTGGGAGGAGGGAGGAGGGGGAATGGTTTACTCCTCTTTGTTTTAAGACCCATGGAATTTGGGTCTTGGGTTCCCCAAGGAAGGTTTTTGGGGGACAGAAACTGTACCAAACACTATATTTTGGTTGGTGGCAGCGTTATCAGATCTAAGCTAGGAATTAGGTTTAAAGGGCTACATGCAGGTCCCCACTTTCTGGACACTAAAGTTCAAAGTGGGAATAAGACCTTGACATGTTGGTAGAAGTGGGATGTCTAGGACCCAAAAGCCAGTGAATTTTTTTCTCTCTCCTTTCTAACTGCTTGAATGCAGCCTGAAAGGATTGGGTTTCAAAGCAAAAGCCAGTGGAATATATTTTTTTTCTTTTCGTTCTTTGCTAGCTGCTTAAAAGCAGGCTGAGGGGAGTGGGTTTTAAAACCACAGCCAGGGAATTTTTTTTCTCTCCTTTCTGGCTGAGGAAGGCAGCCTGGAGGAATAGGTGTTAAGTTCTTTAACAAAGGTCTTTGTTGAAAAGGAGGCTCAAGCTGTGAGCAGCAGACAACCAGCAAAAGACATTTGCAAATAAATTGTTTTTTTTTCTTTCTATCTCTCCGGGCATAAATAGTTAGGAAGTTTCTGTAACCAAGCAACCCTGGGCTGCAGCATTCCAGGCAATAAGCTGCAGAGGGCGCAGCCAGCACAATAAAGCAGAAACAATGAGTTCCAAGGAACGGGCAAGACTGAATGCAAAAAAACAAGCCAAAAAAGCTGCCCACAAAAAAACATAAAAAAACAAAAAAAGCTAAAAATAAAAACAAAAAAGATAGAGCTAAAAAAAAAAAAAAAGCCACAGAGGCAGCCGACAAAAAAAAAACACAAAAAGCCAAAGAGGCTGCCCACAGAAAAGAAATAGAGAGGCAACAAAAAAAGCTGAAACTCCAGAGGGAGGCCCACCAGCAGGCCCTGAAATTAGAAAAGGCTAAGCAAAAGGACACAGCCAATCCTAACAACCCTTCTCCAGTTATTGTTCCACATCCCAGAAAATTTCCCACCTACAAGACAGGTGATGACACTGAGGCCTTCTTAAAAATTTTTAAAAGAACCTGCCATGGGTACAACATCTCTGAAGACCAGTACATGATAGAGCTGAGGCCACAGCTCAGTGGACCCTTAGCAGAGGTGGCAGCTGAAATGCCTAAGGAGAACATGAACAACTATAAACTTTTTCAAACCTAGGCCAGAATCAGAATGGGGCTAACCCCTGAGCATGCCCGTCGGCAGTTCAGAGCCCTAAAATGGAAACCAGATGTGTCATTCATCCGACACACCTACCAGATTGAAAAGAATTAAAATGCCTGAATATCAGGAGCAAATGTTAAATCTCTAGACGAGCTGCACCTTCTGATACAACTAAAGCAGTTCTTAAAGGGTGTTCCTAAAAAAATAAAAAGGTACATCCTAGATGGAAAGCCCAAAATGGTAACCGAGGCGGGGAAAATTAAAGCTAAATGGGTAAAAGTAGCAAAAAAAAAAGCTATTAGCAAGGGGAACGAATATCACAAGGGGCACACAGACGATAAACCTTATCCCCAAGGGCAACCCAAGACCCCACCTACAACCCAAGGAAAGCCCCAGACTCCCTATTCTCCCACCTCACCAGTCTCCAGCAACCCACCTTGGCCCAGTGACCAGTCAGCTGGGCGATGCTTCAAGTGTAATGAACTGGGACATATAAAGGCCAACTGCCCCAGAACCCCAACCGAGTGCAGTTCATTACACCACCATCACATCAAAAATCCCCAGGCCCAGATGCCTCTCAAATACCCTCGGAGCGAAGGAAAACTTTGAGAGTGGGCGGAAAAAAGGTTAGTGCGTCAACAGACATGGGGGCACAAGTGTTAGCTATCCACCAACACTTAGTGGACCCCAAATTCATCAACCCAGATGCTCAAGTGACAATTTACCCCTTCATGTCACAAGCTGTAGACTTGCCTAAAGCTGAACTACCTGTCCAGTACAAAGGCTGGTCAGGAATGTGAACTTTTGCAGTCTATGACAATTATCCCGTCCCCATGCTACTGGGGAAAGACTTGGCCAACCAGGTGAAGCGGGCAAAGAGAGTAAAAATGGTTACATGCAGCCAAGCCAGGCAAGCTTCCAGATCCATTCCTGTTCCTGAGCCATCCACAAGGGCCCCGTCTGTTTTACCAGAGACCCAGACAGAGTGGTGGACTCGGATCCCCTGCCAACAATGGCAACAGCCACAGTGCCTCCAGTCCCAGACTCGGACCTGGAAACACAGCCAGCACCAGAACCGTTGCCAGCTCTGATGCCAGCGCTTGCAAACCCATCTACAACCCCAACGCCCAAGGGCGCCAGTGGGCCTGAACTGGCAGAAGCAGCAGACAACCATACCCAAGAGGCTCAGCCAGAGCCTGAAATACCCCCTGGTGCACCAGCGGGGAGCGGTTCACCAGCAACGAAAACAACCCCATCACCTACATTGCTTCCAAAGGGACCAAGCCCATGTCCACAGTCTAAGGAGGAACTGGTATCTCCAACCTCAATGGAACAGTTCCAGACTGAGCAGGAAGCAAATAACAGCCTTCAAAAAGCTTGGGCGGCAGCACAGAGCACCCCACCGCCTCTCAGCTCTTCTAACCGATCCCGGTTTGTTGTAGAACAAGGACTTCTATACAAGGAGATTCTTTCTGGTGGACACCGGGAAGAATGGCAGCCGCAAAAACAGTTGGCGGTTCCAGCTAAGTACCAGGGGAAGCTCTTAAGCTTAGCCCTGATCATCCCAGTGGCCATGCTGGGGTGAACAGAAGCAAAGACAGGTTGGGGAAGTCCTTCCACTGGGAGGGAATGGGCAAGGACATTACCAATTATGTCCTGTCTTGTGAGGTGTGCCAAAGAGTGGGAAAGCCCCAAGACCAGGTCAAGGACCCTCTCCAGCCACTCCCCATAATTAAGGTCCCATTTCAGCAAGTAGCTGTGGATATTCTGGGTCCTTTCCCAAAAAAGACCCCCAGAGGAAAGCAATACATACTGACTTTCGTGGACTTTGCTGCCCAATGGCCGGAAGCAGTAGCTCTAAGCAGCACCAGGGCTAAAACTGTGTGCCAGGCCTTAGCAGACATTTTTGCCAGGGTAGGTTGGCCCTCCGACATCCTTACAGATTCAGGAACTAATTTCCTGGCAGGGACCATAAAAGATATGTGAAAGCTCATGGGGTGAATCACTTGGTTGCCCCCCTTACCACCGTCAAACCAATGGCCTGGTGGAGAGGTTTAATGAAACTTTGGGGGCCGTGATACGTAAATTCATAAATGAACACTCCAATGATTGGGACCTAGTGTTACAGCAGTTGGTTTTTGCCTATAGGGCTGTACCACATCCCAGTTTAGGGTTTTCACCGTTTGAACTTGTGTATAGCCACAAGGTTAAGGAGCCATTACAGTTGGTGAAGCAGCAATGGGAGGGGTTTACGCCTTCTCCAGAAACTAACATTCTAAACTTTGTAAGCAACATACAAAGCACCCTCCAACACTCTTTAGCCCTTGCTAAAGAAAACCTAAAGGATGCTCAAAAAGAGCAAAAGACCTGGTATGATAGACATACCAAAAAGTGTTCCTTCAAGGTAGAAAACCAGGTTATGGTCTTGAAGGTGCAATAGGCCCATAAAATGAAAGCATCATGGAAAGGGTCCTTCATGGTCCAAGAGCGCCTAGGATCTGTTAACTACCTCATAGCATTTCCCAATTCCTCCCTAAAGCCTAAAGTGTACCATGTTAATTCTCTCAAGCCCTTTTATTCCAAAGACTGGATGGTATGTCAGCTTAAAACCCAGAAAAAAGATGACGCTAAGTGGCCTAAAGGTGTCTACTACAAAAAAAAAAGTAACGGTGGCGTGGAAGAGGTGACCCTCTCCACCACCTTAAAACGGCTGCAGCGGCAACAGATCAAGGAGCTGTGCACTACTTTGGCCCATTGTTCTCAGCCACCCCAGGATGGACTGAACGGGCATACCACTCCATTGACACAAGTAATGCTCACCCAATTAGAACCCCACCCTATCGGGTGTCTCCTCATGCCCAAGCTGCTATAGAACGGGAAATCCAAAACATGCTACAGATGGGTATAATCCTCTCCTCTAACAGTGCATGGGCATCTCCAGTGGTTCTGGTACCCAAACCAGATGGGGAAATACGCTTTTGTGTGGACTACCATAAGCTAAATGTGGTAACTTGCCCCGACAACTATCCAATGCCATGCACCAATGAGCTATTGGAGAAGTTGGGACATGCCCAGTTCATCTCTACAATAAACTTAACCAAGGGGTACTGGCAAGTACCGCTAAATAAACCTGCCAAAGAAAGGTCAGCCTTCATTACCCATGCAGGGGTGTATAAATTTAATGTGCTTCCTTTCGGGCTGCAAAACGCACCCGCCACCTTCCAAATACTTGTAGATGGTCTCCTAGCAGAATTGGGAAAATATGCAGTTGCCTACCTCAATGATGTGGCTATTTTTTCTAATTCATGGCCCGAACACCTAGAACACCTGAAAAAAGTCTTTGAGTGCATCAGGCAGGCAAGACTAACTGTTAAGGCTAAAAAGTGTCAAATAGGCCAAAACAGAGTAACTTACCTGGAACACCAGATGGGTCAAGAAACCATAAACCCCTTACAGGCCAAGGTGGATGCTATCCAAAACTGGCCTGTCCCAAGGTCAAAGAAACAGGTCCAATCCTTCTTAGGCTTGGCCGGGTATTACAGGTGATTTGTACCACACTACAGCCAAATCGCTGCCCCACTAACAGACCTTACCAAAAAGACCCAACCAAATGCAGTAAGTAAACTGATAAGTGTCAAAAGGCCTTCCCTCAGCTTAAGGCGATGCTCATGTCTGACCCTGTGCTAAAGGCCCCAAACTTTGACAAACCATTCCTAGTAACCACGGATGCCTCTAAGCATGGTGTAGAAGCAGTTTTAATGCAGAAAGGACTGAATCAAAACTTCCATCCTGTCGTGTTTCTCAGTAAAGAACTGTCTAAAAGGAAAAGCCACTGGTCAATCAGTAAAAAAAAATGCTGATGCCATTGTATATGCCCTGGAAAAGCTATTCCCATATGTTTGGTAACGGTGGTTCCAGCTACAAACTGACCATACTGCGCTAAAATGGCTTCATACTGCCAAGGGAAACAACCAAAAACTTCTTCAATGAAGTTTAGCTCTCCAAAATTTTGATTTTGAAATTCAACACATTTCAGGAGCTTCTAACAAAGTAGCTAATGCACACTCCCGTGAAAGTTTCCCAAAATCAACTGGTTAAAAAAATTGTCCTTAAAATAAAAAAAGTGTCATAGTTTACATAATTAGTAGTATATGTAAAGGTGCATGTGTTTTATTAATCTGTTTATTCTAAAGTTCTAGAAAAAAATCACCACCAGTGTGGTTCCACACTAAGATTTGGGGGGGGGGTTGTCATAAACAGATAGTTAAGGGTTAATGTCTCTTTTACCTGTAAAGGGTTAACAATCTCAGTGAACCTGGCTGACATCTGATCAGAAGACCAATCGTGGGACAAGATACTTTCAAATCTTGGTGGAGGGAAGTCTTTGTTTGGGCTTTTTGGGTTGTTCTTTGTTCTCTCTTGGGATTAAGAGGAGCCAGACGTACAACCAGTTTTCTCCAATCTTTCTAAAACAGTCTCTCATATTCAAAGTAGTAAGTAATAGCTAGAAGGCAGAATAGTCTTTTTGTTTGTTTTCTTTATTTGCAAGTGTGTATTTTGCTGGAAGGATATTTTACCTCTATTTGCTGTAACTTATACTTAGGCTAGGGGGGAGGGAGTCCCTCTGATCTATGTAAAGCTGAAATCCTGTAAACATTTTCCATCTTGATTTTACAAAAATAATTTTTACTTTTTTCTTTCTTTAATTAAAAACTTTTCTTTTTAAGAATCTGATTAATTTTTTCCTTGTGTAAGACTCAAGGGGATTGGGTCTAAACTCACCAGGGATTGGTGGGGGAAAGGAGGAGGGGGGAAGGTGAATTCCTCTCTGTTTTAAGATTCAAAAAGTTTGAATCACAGTAAACTCACCAGGGCTAGGTGGGGGGAAAGGAGAAGGAAGAAAGATGAATTCCTCTCTGTGTTAAAATTCAAGGAGTTTAAATCACACTATATCTCAGGGTAACCCAGGGAGGGGAAAATCTGGGAGGGGGAAGGAGGGGGAATGGTTTACTCCTCTTTGTTGTAAGACCCATGGAATTTGGGTCTTGGGTTCCCCAGGGAAGGTTTTGGGGGGACAAAAAGTGTACCAAACACTATATTTTTGTTGGTGGCAGCATTATCAGATCTAAGCTAGGAATTAGGTTTAGAGGGGTACATGCAGGTCCCCACTTTCTAGACACCAAAGTTCAAAGTGGGAATAAGACCTTAACAGGCCCCATTGTGGAGGTCTGTGCACTGGTACCTATAAGTAGTTGGAATTCAGGGCTGAATGCACGTTGGAGTGAATTCCACTCTCTCCCTCCAGAGTGGGACTGGGATGCCACCAGGGAAGCAGTGTGTGGTAGCGTGAATGAAGCACAGGATGGAAAGCACTGGGGACTGGATGGGAGGAGGGGACTCTGTACCCTAAAACTGCAGTTTACCTAAGCAGAGAAATCTAATGAATAGAAACATGGACTCTAGCAGGGAGGCTCCTATTACAGGCTCCATTCCCCAGCTCCTAATGCTGTCTCACACTTCCTTCCGAGACTTACCATATTCCTCCACCTTGAAGGTTGCCTCAAGCTCTTTAGGCATATTCTTGCCCACTTTGATCTGGTATATCCCCAGGGCTGCTTCAGAGGCCAAGGGGAAGGACAGATCCACAATGCCTTGTCTTGGCTTCACGTCCACCCACTGGCTAATCCGGTTCCTATTGGGATCCTGTGCCAGAACACACATGCATAACCACATGTGTTCAAATGTGCACTGCTACGAACAGTCATGTATACATGCACAGCCTCTCAGAAGCACAGTCATACACACACACACACACGAGTGAGGACAGTACCAGGGATCACAGCCCCATGCATTGCCCTGATGGATAGGCTGTCTGAGGAGTCACAGCCCCATGCATTGCCCCGATGGACAGCCTGTCTGAGGGGTCACAGCCCCATGCATTGCCCCAATGGACAGGCCATCTGAGGGGGGTCACAGCCCCATGCATTGCCCCAATGGACAGGCCATCTGAGGGGGGTCACAGCCCCATGCATTGCCTCAATGCACAGGCTGTCTGAGGGGTCACAGTCCATCCTGAGTCGCCTCATCCTCTTTGTTTTCTGGGGGGTTTTTTTGGATAGCTGGATATTCCCCTCATTTACTGTTGCTTCAAGTCACGCCTCTACTTTCGCCCTGGGTCATTAACCACTGATAACAGGGCAGGGGCAGGGTGTTGGGGCAGGGTACAGCCAAGATGCAGGTATCTTATCTCTGAGGTAGCAATTTAGGGCATGGCACCCCCTTGGAGCACAAATGGCATGATAGAGCAGAAGAGAAAGCTCCTGGAGGTCAGCTCCTGGTCACTCACCTGCATCAGCACCAGGGGATGCTGCAAAACACAAGAGAGAAACAACATCATTTATGTAGAGAGCAACAATGTTCACGTGCCCCAGCATCATTAACACCCAGACACCAGCCCCACCTCAGGAGAGCCTACCTAAACTCAGACCCAAACAGTCCCCATTTCACACCAAGGTCTCTGCTCCCTTTGCCATGGGAATGGAGGCGTCTGGGGAGGTGACCCCAGAGGTGTGTTTCCCATGGAGTCCCAGGCCCTGTTGTGGTCATTGCGCCTACAAATGTATCCTAATTGTGAGCTCAACTGTAAAGTGATTCAGGCACTGTGTTAAGATCATGCTTGGTAAACAAGACAGTGAGACTGAAAATCAATGAACCAAAGTTGGTATGTTGGAAATTCAGCCTAACTGGTGGACAGAATAACAGGGGACAGGCTACTCCACCCCTCGTTCCTTTTTGAAGAGAAAAATTGGTGACTGGAGCGAGCTTCACCATCATGGGTGCCATCCTCACTGTCCCCTGGAACCCTGGACCTTCTTTATTCTAGTCCTGAGAGACGTCCTAACCAGACTGGGACAGAAAGGGAAGCCAGATGACACTGTTACCCCTACCAACTTCAGTTGAATCCCAAAAACCACCTAGCATGTGAGACCACACAATCCCTGCCCCCAGTGTGCCACCCCCTTTGTGTGCTCTTCTCCTTCCCCACCTCATTTCTTCTCTTTCCTACCCCTCTCCCCATGGCACTGAGTCACAGAGAACAGGTCAGCTGACTCGGGCTCAGGCTCATGGGCTAACAATAGCAATGTATACATTTGGCTCAGGCTATAGCCCAGGCTCTGACCCTCACCCTCTCGCAGGGTCTCAAAGCCTAGGCTCCAGCCCAAGCCTGAATGTCTGCATTGTAGTTTTATAACCCCACAAGCCAAGCTCTGTGAGCTCAAATCAGCTGACCTGGGCCAGCTATGGCTGTTTCATGGGTCTTTTATTGCAGCATAGACACACCCTCAGAGTCTGGCTTAACTGGCCAAGACTATCTTTTACAGCACTGCTGTAAGTCTATGACCAGAAAGAGGCAACTTAAAGCAATGCCCTAACCAGTCCGATGTTGATAAAAGTTTGCCAGGTCTTAGGCATGGCACATGAGTTTGTCAGCCGCTCCCGTGCTTTTCCAGCAGTGAGGCTGCAAGTGAAAGTCAACCTCAGAGACAGAAGCTGCATTTTCTGTCTTTGCTGGTTTTTTCTCTTCCCTTCCTATGTGTGTTTGTCTTGTTTTGTCTTCTTAACAACAGCAGCAGCAACAGCTCCAGCCCATTTCAACTAACTTCTTTTTCACCCCAAAAGAACAGCTATTACCATCTTTGATGCTACCTAAAAACTTGTCAGAAGGGAGGTTTCCTTCTAAAAACTCTCTACAGCTGAAGGGAAAAGGAATAAGGGATTTTATTTAAATGAAAGCCTTACTTAATACTTTACATCTCAAAGGCATTAACTGTCTTGCCTTCTTTTCTGGATCTTTAATGAAAGGTTAGCAGGATGTTTAATGGTGTGTTTGCCTTGGTAATAAGCAAGCTGAGGTGCCTGTATGCCAAATCCTGAACCTTGTTTGACACTGTTGATGCTAACACCTTCGGCTCTCTGGGCCCTTTATTCCTGTTAAATTAAAACAACAGGAGCTATCGCAGCCCTGTTCTCTGTTAATAGGGGGCACATGGGGCAGGTTAGGTGTCTCTCACAAGTGTCATTTCTGTGGGTATAACTCTGTTTATCTGCTGAAACTTGGCAAACTCAGCACACTGATGGCCCCTACTTCCTGGAAAGTCAGAGGGATACTCACCACTTCATCAATGGCTTTAAAATCCTGATCAAGGGTCACAATCCGAAACTTCACTGAAGAAATATAGAAAGCACAGCAAGTTACTCAGTGTGCAACAGACCCTGGATAGCTCTATACCTCCCTTCCTATTCTCAGATATCCTCTCCCTGTTCTTATCTTCAGAGCTGCTGACCCTTTCCTGAAGAGCCCCTGCAATAACACACACCTGCCTATGATGGTTTATACAGATGAAGCCCGGCAAACTCATTACATTTGTCCTGGAATAATAATAAAAATTTAATTTTATTTATTTATTTTATTTATTATTATAAAACAGCAGTTCTTCTTGGCCCTTCCCACCTGTTGTCTGTCTGGTCTATTTGAACTGTAAACTTTTGTGGGCAGAGACTGTCTCTCATTGTGTGTTTCCCCAGCAGCTAATACAATGGACATCTGGTGTGGTGTTTCTAGGTGCTGCTTTAATACAGACCATAATACCCTGGCAAAAGCTCCAGGGGATGTCCCATGACCTAAGTAGCCATGGCCTTGCTTTCAGGTCCCACCTGAGAGACAGTACTTCCACCATCATGGTGCCCCTGGGATCAGTGCTGACTCAGAGGGGAGAACACCTTGTAGTGACACACCCACCCCACTCCCTGCAGCACCTGTTTTCCCTCAGGCCCGGTACTGCATAGCTGGTTATATCTGAAGAGATCACCATCCCCTGCTGTGGACAGCCACTGAGTCTCCACCCCCAAGCTCCATGTGCCTCTTGCCATTCGTACCTGTCTCTCCAGGTTTATAGAAGGGCTTGTCTGTGTCGATGACAATCCTTGGCGTCTGTCTTCTTACCAGCACCTTCTTGCGTGCCTCGTAGCTCACCCTCTCCCCCCTGTGGATCACTGCATGCACAGAGGCCACTTCTTCTGCCTGAGAGATGCAAAGGAAACTGGTGCCTCAGTGGCAGGACTGAGAACCGGATGCCACTTTGTGTGGGGAAGCTACTCTGCCAACCCACCCAGGGTAGGTCCTAGGAGACAGGCCTTTATCTGCCATCTCCTGTGTTCCCAGGAGATGATGGATTAAAAAAAATCCCCATTCCTCTTATCTCTCTCTATCCTCACCCTCAACAGGCTTTTTCTTCCTTCTCTTCTCCCTCTCATACCCATTCTTGGGCTCCCTTTGTTCCCCCTACCCTCTCTTCTGCCCATCCTCCTCCTATTGTGTAAGTCTCCATTTTCCCTCCTCCTCCTTTTCCGCTGTCTCATCCCAGCCTCCATATCTTCTCCTCCTCTCTTCATTTACCTGTGCTAGTCCCTGGGACGGGGGCGGATTGGAGCCCTCGGGCTTGTGGGAACAAAGGGGGTTGGAAGATATGAGACTTACTGGTTCATTAAACTGTTTTTCCCTAGGAACGAAGGCTGGCACCTGCAGAATGCAGGGGAGGGGAAAGGGGTGAGTTGAAGCAAGAGGAAAAAAGAAAACAAATACATCAGTGAGATTTCATTTCTCACACACCAGGATAGTAATTGGCTTCAGAGCTAAACAACCCCAAAACTCCAGGACATTGGAGATCTGGCTCCAAATTCTGTGGCTGGAACCCATTTCTAGCCAACCTGATCCTACAAGAAACATTTGGAAGGATAAGGAGCAGGAGGGGGCATGGTGGGAGGTGGGGCACTCACCCACCTGCAGTGATCATTCTTGATTTATTTTTGTAGGGTTGCACCACTTGAAGACCAACCTGTAAGCGGGACCCTGGAGACAGTATTCTTGGACTAAGAGAGGCCATGTGTTGTCTGATGGAGAGCCAACTAACACAGCACTGGTACGACTATTATACTGTGCACAGTTCAGTGCACCTCAGTACAAGGGTGATGTCAATAAAGTCTGGGGACATCCAGTGTGGAGCACCACAAATAAATAGAGAGCAGTTCTACTCTGAAAAGTGATGCTGTAAGAATGGCTGTGTTGGGCTCCATGTTTATCGTCTCTCAGGCTAGATCGAAGGGACTTAGTTTCCAAGTAGAAAGATCTTTACTAACTGCATACTCCCCCTGGGCTCTGAGAGTCACACTGGGCTCTTTCCTTCACCCACATCATCACCTGCAATAAAGGTTCTGCAATGAGAACTTAGTAACTCTTTTGTTGACACCCAGACCAGACTCCAGCTCCCTCTCACTGGGCTGGGCTGACCCTGTGGGAAGAACAGAAGTGAAAGAGAGCAAAACCAGTGTGTCAAGAGAGTCTGGAACCATGAACCTGAATGCACATAGAAGCTTGTGTGTTAACTGCTTATGAAGGGAACCGTTTTACCTACTCACATTTTAGGGCAGAACCACACTCTTAACAAACTAGAGTGACTGATTTATGAGGAAAGATGAAAAGAACTTAGTCCATATACATTAGTTTGATTAATGAATTACAAATACTTGAACAGTGTAAACACCAAGAAAGAAGAGGGCTGGTTTTCCTGCAGGGTTTAACTAGGATTAAATGGCATGAAACTGAGCAAAGTAGTAAATTTTGGTTTAAATAATGGAAATCTTTTCTAGTCTGTTAGACTGTTGGGTGCTCTGCCCACGGGTGGTGGGGATGGACTGAACTTGCTTGGTTAGAGAACTCAGGGTAGCATCACACACAGCAGTGGGGTGTAGCATAGTGTACACTAGGGGCACAGGGCTCTTTTCTGACTTGGAGGTGAGAGCGCCCCCTATAGAATTAGGAGCAGCACCTGAGCTCACCTTGAAGCTGATGCACTCAAAGATTCCTGGCTTCTCCACATCCTTCTCCACTAGGGTGTGATTCTGGGTTTGCATCTCCAAGGTGACAGCCAGGTGGACAGTCTCAGGGAGGGAGCTGAGGTGGATGCAGACCTTCTCATGGCCAGGATGGTGAATGATGGCTGGGATTACTACCACATAGTAACTAGGAGAGAGGAGGAGATGGGGGAAATGGGGGATGGGTAATTCATTGTTTCAGGTGGACAAGCCAAGGGAGGACTGTCTACTGCTCCAATTAAGGAAGACACCATGGATCAGTGGGGGAATTTGTGGTGCAATTTCCTTCCCATCCCAGGAGGAGGCAGCGTGCCCAGTATGGAATCAGAACATGGCACAATACACTGGCATAGATCTATCATACCTAGAAGATGAGTGTCTGATTCAGGGCAGGAGTAATCTAGTCCAGTGTGTGCAAACTTTTCCAGTTGCATCCCCCTTACCATTCACAGAATTTGTCATGCCCCTCATTACTTGTAATCTAAATTAATTCCTTATTTCTGTGCTGCTGCTGGTGGCGGCGCTGCCTTCAGATATGGGTGGCCAGAGAGCAGCAGCTGCTGGCCAGGGCATTCATGTTGTTTGCAGCATGGGAGAACTATTGTTTTAATCCCAATCCTGTCCTTGCAATACCCACTCTAATTTTATCCTGCTCCTGCTATTATGGCACTGGGTCCTGTAGGAAGCACGGGATCCCAGTTTCTTCCTCCTCCCACCCCCAAGAACTTCCTCCCACTCCCCCCCACCCCAGTTTACACATCACTGCTCTAGTTCATTCCTCAGGTCCTCACACACACAAAAAAAAACAGTAAGAGGACCAAAAAATGCCACCATGGCTAAGCAGCAGAGTTAAAGAGGGGATTAGAGGCAAAAAGGCATCATTGAAAAATTGGAAGTCAAATCCTAATGAGGAAAATAGAAGGGAACTTAAACTGTGGCAAGACAAGTGCAAAAGTATAATTAGATCAGCCAAGAATGAAACTGAAGAACAATTAGCTAAGAACACAAAATCTAACAGCAAAACAATTTTCCAGTACATCAGAAGCAGGAATCCTGGGGGCCACTGGATGATCACAGTGCTAAAGAAGCACTCAAGGAAGACAAGGCCGTTGTGGAGAAGCTAAATACAGTTTTTTGCATCAGTCTTTCAGCAGAGGATGTGAGGGAGATTCTCACACCTGAGCCATTCTTTTTAGGTGACAAATCTGAGGAACCTGTCCCAGACTGAGGTGCCAGCAGAGGAGGTTTTGAAACAAATGTATAAATCAAACAGTAATGAGTCACCAGAACCAGATGATATTCACCCAAGAGTTCTGAAGGAATTCTAATGTGAAATTGCAGAACTACTAATTTTGGTATGTAACCTATTCCTTAAATCAGCCTCTGTACCAAATGACTGGAGGATTGCTAATATAACACTTATTTGTAAAGAAGTCTCCAGAAGTGATCCGGGCAATTCCAGACTGGTAAGCCTAACTTCAGTATCAGGTAAATTGGCTAAAATTATAGTAAAGAATAGAGTTATCAGACACATAGATGAACACAATATGTTGGGATAGAGTCAATATGGCTTTTGTAAAGGGAAATCATGCCCCATCAATCTCTTAGAATGCTTTGAGGGGGTTAACAAGCATGTGGACAAGGGGGATCCAGTGGATATTGTGTACTTAGATTTTCAGAAAGCCTTTGACAAGGTCCCTCACCAAAGGTTCTTAAGCAAAGTAAGTTGTCATGGGATAAGCCAGAAGGTCCTTTCATGGATCAGTAACTGGTTAAAAGATAGGAAACAAAAGGCAGGAATAACAGTTCAGTTTTCAGAAGGGAGAGAGAGGAATGGAGCTGGGTCCCCCAGGGATCTGTACTGGGACATGTGCTGTTCAACATATTTATAAATGATCTGGAAAAGGGGGTGAACCATGAGGTGGCAACATTTTCAGACAATAATAAATTACTGAAGATTGTTAAGTTCAAAGCTGACTGTAAACTGGGTGATAAAGTGACAAAATAGCAGATGAAATTCAATATTGATAAATGCAAAGTAATGCACATTGGAAAAATAATCCCAACTATACATCCAAAATGATGGAGTCTAAATTAGCTGTTACCAGTCAAGAAAGAGATATTGGCATCATTGTGGTTAGCTCCCTGAAAACATCTGCTCAGTGTGCAGCAGCACTCAAAAAAAGCTAACAGTATGTTAAGAACCATTAGGAAAGGGATAGATAATAAAACAGAAAATATCATAATGCCTTTATATAAATCCATGGTACACCCACATCTTGAATACTGCACGCAGATCTGGTTGCCCCATCTCAATAAAGATATACTAGAATTGGAAAGGTGCAAAGAAGGACAATGAAAATGATTAAGGGAATGAAACTGATTCAATGTGAGGAAGTATTAATAAGACTGGGACTCTTCAGTTTAGAAAAGAGACAGCTAAAGGGGGATATGATAAAGGTCTATAAAATCATGAATGGTGTGAAAAAAGAGAACAAGACCAACACCAAAGATCTAATTTTCAGGGCCGTGACCAAGGTTAGGCAAGTGGGGCATCCGCCCAGAGTATAAAGCTGTGGGGGCAGAAAAACGAGTCCCACCCCAATAGGTGGCACAAATATGCTTCCTTGTCCCGGATGCTAAAATGCCTAGTTACAGCTGTGCTCATTTTCATAGGTGCCATAACTCCCATTAAAGTCACTGGGAGCTGCAGGTGCTTGGCACCCCTGAAGATAAGGCTCCCAAAAGCTCAGCACTGGGATTCTAGCCAATTCAGCCACCTCCCCTCCTCTCCCTGCAAAGACATTCCTGTCTACTGAGCCCCAGCAAACAAAAGTGGAAAACCTTACGGATTCAGAGTTGCTGGAGCTGCAACTGGGAACAGAGCCAGGGCCCAGAGGAGCAATACTCCCTGCATTGCTTGGGCTGGGACGGCCCGCTGGTGAGATCCACACTTAAGTTTAGAGCAGCTGGCTATCAGCTCCAGAAGTTGAGTCCTAAATATCCCCCCAGAGACTCCTAAGTCCAAAGGGTGCTTGCGGTGTAAGTATCTCATCTCCCCTGGGCTAATGACATTGACAATATTTACCCACCTCCACTAGGAACTTGGCAAAAGCCACATAGTCCCAGACCTCCTCCTACCCCATTCTGGAATGTGTCTGTGACCAAGTGTGTAAAAAGACTTTGATAGTGAGTTATGGATCTGGTGAGCTGTAATACAGACTGAGTAGGTATCATGAGAGTGAGAATCTTCACATGTGTCTGGCATGGTATGTGACTATAGCATGCAATGAAAGTTAAGGTCATGCACCAGTCTTTATCCCCTGTTCTCAGCTCCTCAGCAGGGCGAAGGCATCTTGAACGCTACCACTGTCCATTCACCTTCACAGCGATCCACCCTTCACCCACCTCATGCTCACCTCAGGGATATGGCACCTTTAGATCCGCTGCAGGTTGTCATCTATCTCACCACTCCCCTCTGTCACAGATCTGGTCAGGCTGCCCCTGCTGGCGGCCCACCAGATTGCTGTGAGGAGACAGTGGCTGCATCCCTGGGTGTTTTAATCTCCCAGAGGCATAACAGAAGCCCAGGCACTATTGCAGTTTTGGGTCTCTAGGCACACTCTCAGCAAGGGATTCTCCTTCCTGCAATTTATTCCAGAAGGTTTTTTATCTCCTCCCTCTGAAACATCTAGCCATGGCTGGAGATGGGACACTGGTCAGGGTGGGCCAGAGTCTCTGAGGCGGCACCGAGCATTCTCTCTCTCAGGGGCTGGGCTGGCTGGGTCTTGCTCACATGCTCAGGGTCTAACCACTCACCACGTGTTCAGTTGGGAAGGAATTTCCCCCCAGGCCAGATTAGTGGGGACCTTGGAGGGAAGGGGGTTTGCCTTCCTTTGCAGGGTGTGGGTGCAGGTCACTTGCCAGGATTATTTGGGTATATCTCACTGAATCATTTCCCTGCCACTGCCTTAATCCCTCCTATTCTCTGCCTGTAGCACATAATAGTCTAGTCTCCTGTGGGTCTCATTTCAGTTTTTGGGCTTAGTGTGTGGGAGCTGGGGGATGTCGGCAGCCTGTGTGGTACAGGAGGTCAGACTCGGTGATCTAATGGTCTCTTCTGGCCTTAAGCTCTGTGACTCAGTAGCCCTCTGTCTGACAACCCATCCTGAGAGCTAGGAACATATGGCCCAGCTGCTGTCCCTGAGTTCAGTGCTGCCTCCTCAGACTCCCCATAGCTAAACATATCCTCATTCAGTATCTTGCCCAAAGGTGTGAGCCTTGTGTGTTACCTCTTCAGGGAGCGTGGCACAGGTGTGGCACATAGCGCACAGACACTGCATCGGGTTCTAACACCATTGTTCTTCACTTCTGCAATAAAGCACGAGAGTAGAGATCATTTAGAAAACAACACATACACATTGAAGACAATGTCCCTCTTTATCTCACCCTTCCCTGGGGAGTCCTTAGAGAACTCTCTGTAGTCAAGTAGGCAGGGTATCCCCTGGCCTCATCTGGTTCCTGCACCAGCTACCCTCAACTTAAACTAGTGGGAAATGGCCAGATTGTCTCCATGCCCCATGCACAAGCTGCTGCAGGCCTTTATAACCTTCCAGTCTCCTCTGTCAGGTCACTTCCTGATCTGCCTCAACAGGTGTCCTACCAGTAGTTTTGTTACTAGGTGACCTCTCCCCATGATTAGAGTGAGTCCATTATCTGGCATGTTTTATTTCAACGGACTTAATGATCCTCTTTTCTCAGCCCTGTGCCACTGCCCTGTTGGGACATCAGTCCAACATGGAGTTGAAGAGGCAACAGAGAGGGTAAAGAACCACACATCCAAAATAGAGTTCTGCCATCTGTCACAGATACAAATGGCCCCTAGTGTCAAACATGTAACCAGAGTCTAGGTGAGCTCTCCCCTGACATCTCATGATGAGCTAAGGGAAAAGACTTCAAGAGCAGACTGTATTTGCATATACACACTTACTCTGTCTAGATGTGCAGCAGATGGAGCTGCTTTGCCAATGTGATCAATTTTGGCTGGTTGTGGGTTATAAATCACTGTAGCTTTTGAATGCAGGGGTAATTAAATGTTGTTATCCTTATTGTATGAGTAAAGGACAGCAGAACTATACTTAGCATGCATGGATGGGAGGGGGTCATCTTACATTAAACCTCACTTGCTAAGAAGGGGATAGGGGTGCCAAAGACCAGTGAGGCTGGGAGTGGGGTTACTTGTGTGTGTGTGTGTGTGTGTGTGTGTGTGTGTGTGTGTGTGTGTGTGTGTGTGTGTGTGTGTGTGTGTGTGTGTGTGAAATCACTCTCTGTACCCATAGCCTGATATAGCAGACCCAAACGGACATTTAAACTAGTTCAGAAGGGCAGATCAATATATGGGCTCACAACTCTGTACGTCCGTGACCCTGAGGCACATCAATATTCTGGCATCATTTTATGCAGACTCAGATATTTCTAGACTTCACTCATGAGTGGCTGAACTGGTGGGATAGGGTGGACAGCCATCAGCACTTGACCTGCTGCAGAAACCTTCCCCCTGGCTCTCTTTCTCTGGTTAGTCACTCTGCTATGAGCCTCTGACCTGAGTGGGAGGAGGAAAGAGAAAAGATTGGTGTTTCATTAAGACATAAAAACTTTACCCCTTTATTTCCATTTGTCTGAATTTTCACTGATGTTAATTTTCTTTAGAAAGAAAAGTAGGACTGAACAAATTCAGCTCTGGAGTACAGTCCATAAAATTCATGAAGGATGAATTTTCCCCACTGTTCTTTTAATAAATACACCCTTTCATAACACTAATGCAGCTCCCACTGTGTCTCCTGTGGCCTTGAATGGTGATGCAAGGAAGTAAAGAACAGAGCAGACATCTTCCCACAGAAGCACTAGCAAACCCAACAGAAATCTTGAAGCGAGTGAGCCTAGAAAGTTGGTTTGTAAATTCTGTTCTAGCAGTGTCCACCTGCCCACTTCCCAGTGGCAGTCATATGCTGCCTGATTTCTACCCTTTGGATTAAAAGCAAAGAGCCAGATACAGATACCATAACAGTGAGAGACATAGGTGGTGCTTCAGCATAAACTGAGAACAAGGGAAGTAGAAGAGCCAGAGAAGGAGAGGTGTAGAGCAGGAACACATCCCGGTAGTCTGAGCCCGCTGGAACCCAGCTATGAAGAGCATGGCTTTCCTGTGGAGCTGTGTCCTCCTTCTGCCTCTCACAGCTGGAACTGCCGCAATGACGTAAGAGCCCTGGTTATTTCATGTCTATACGCTGATTAGTGGGGAATGTGTCAGAGCGGGGGAATTCTATAGTGGCAGATGCCTGTTATGGGATTCCTGGGACCAAAGGGATATTTCCATAGGGTGTTTGATCTACCATTTCATTCAGTCCTGGGTCTCCGTTTGCTGCATTGCTCTGGCTCACTGGAGTTCCTTTGGCTTCCTGCGTCCTAGGAAACCTCACATATCCTGCTAAGTGTGTCTGTGTGTTTCACTTGTACCTGCCAATGTTCCACATACTTTATTATTGTCCAGGAAACATTCTATTTTGGGCTATTCCTTTCCTCCGAGAGCCACAAGTCACCATTTAAATCTTCAACCAGAACACTTAGATGTTGCAGCTCAGCAAGACTCTTAGCCAACTTTAGTGGAAACACAAATTTTAGTTCCGCCTACTTTTCATGGTCCTGCTATAATTTATTGGCTTTGTGTAGTTGTGGGTGCCTTCTGGAGAGCCCTTAGAGGCAGACTTTTGTGTAATTCTGAACAGAAATACAGCTCTGCTTGTATTATAGAAGAAAAACCTACACTGGGTCTCAGCCAGTGCAGGATCATTTTCTACTGTGTGTCATCTGGCATATTGGCCAGTCTAATATTAAATGTTCCAAGCGCTGCTACCCTTTCCCCTGGAAGACTATGACACAACCTGCTCTATCTCACTGTTCGATAAGATTCTGCTGATGTTCAGTCTAAAAGCTACTTTAATAGAGTCTTGCATGTTATAATACTCTTAGCTTTGACAAGTTGCCAGCTGTCCCTTATGAGTGCTAATGCTCGCTTCATCAAAGCAAGATTCAGACTGACAGATGAAACATGCTTATTAAGAACATAAGAATGGCCATACTGGGTCAGACCAAGGGTTGATTTAGCCCACTATCCTGTCTTCTGACAGTGGCCAATACCAGGTGCTCCAGAAGGAATGAACAGTAATCATCAAGTGGACCATCCCCTGTCGCCCATTCCCAGCTTCTGGCAAATAGAGGCTAGAGACATCATTCCTGCCCATCCTGGCTAATGGCCATTGATGGACCTATCCTCTGTGAACTTATCTAGGTTTTTTTTGAACCCTGTTATAGTCTTGGCAACATCCTCTGGCAAAGAGTTCCACAGGTTAACTCTGCATTGTGTGAAGAAATACTTGCTTTTATTTGTTTAAAACCTGCTGCTTATTAATTTCATTTGGTAACTCCTAGTTCATGTGTTATATGAAGAGGTAAATAACACTTCCTTATTTACATTCTCCACACCACTCATGATTTTATAGACCTCTATCACATTGCCCCTCATTCGTCTCTTTTCCAAGCTGAAAAGTCTCAGTCTTATTAATCTCTCCTCATATGGCAGCCATTCCATAGCCCTAATAATTTTTGTTGCCCTTTTCTGAAACTTTTCCAATTCCAGCATATCTTTTTTGAGATGGGGCAACCACTTCTGCATGCAGTAGTCAAGATGTGAGTGTATCATGGATTTATAATTCTCTTGGGAAAAATGCCATGAGATCTTTGAATGGCATAGGTAGCCAAGAGTAGGACCTTGGTTTTATATCTCATGCTAAGAACTGACTCAATAATGATGGAGGAAGGGAAGAGAGATTCCAAATAAATGGAAGTCACAAAGGAATTATGTGAGCCAGCAAATCAATGCAACAGCTCATGTTTGCACATTTGCTTCTCACAGCCCAGAGAGAAGAGGGCCATGAATGCCACCAGTGTAGCAGAACAAAAAAACCTGGCACAAACAGAGAAAGCCATTCTCAGTTCAGCTCTGTAGATACTGGCAACAACTGGATGCCAGTTCCTGAGGCTGATGCCACACAGGGTACCAGCTCACTCCTGCCTGGGTATTAAGCCACAATGTAAAAGCTGTCATACTCAAACTGACCAATGGTCCAGCTGCTTATATACCTGGCCTCCTATAGTACTAGCTTAGGCCAGTATCCCTCCTACTACCCCAGATCTATCTATTGGCCCATCTAGTCTGGTAGATGTAACTGGGAGGTATTAAGGCTAAGAGAAGTGTCATCAAATCTGATGCTTCGATGTAAGCCTGTGTGTCAGAAATAAAACTAATCCATTATATAGCAGTGCTCAATTAATCATGTATGTTCTGCCCAAGTGTTACATGTCTTCTCTTGAAACATCAAGTACCAGCAATTGTCAGAGACAGGTGACATGAACAGATGTACCTGTGGCCACAGCTGGTACAATAGTTGGCAGGATACTGGGGTAGATAGTTCAGAAGTTCCCAAATTATGGTCCATCAAGCACTTTTTGGCAATATGTGGAGAGCTGACTGCTCAAACAGTGCTGGCTCCTCCTTCTTCCCTGCTGCTAAATTGCATTAAAAGTCTTAGTATTGTGATAGACCCAGGCCAGTTGGGTATAGCAGAAGGCAGATATACTGGCTTTAACAGTTTTCTGTTCCCTGAGTGACCAGAGCAGGGGTTGCTCCAGGCTAATGAGAACACCTGACTGATTAGCCTCAAAGAGTCAGGTGAGGCCATTAAGTTAATGTGACCACCTGACTCTAATTAAGGCCCAGCTGATACTAATAAAAAGGGCTCACTCCAGTCAGGCAGAGGAGAGCCAGTGGAGAGCAAGTGTGGCTGAAGGGTTGGTTAATGAAGATACTCTCAAACCATTGTTAAGGGTGCCCTAAGGTAAGGGGAAGAAGGGAGAAACAGGAGAGCTGCAGGGAAGTGGCCCAGGGAAATGTAGCAACTCTGGCAGTGAAAGGTTGGCTGCCAACAGCTGCTACCATTAGGGTCCCTGGGCTGGAACCTGGAGTAGAGGGTGGACCTGGGTTCCCCCTCAAACCCACCACTACAGGAACATCTCCTGGGAGGGGAAGTCAGGCCCCTGTCAGGACAGGAGGCTAAACTGTTTTGAAATAAGCCCCCAGGGACAACAGAGACTATGGGAGTTCTCTCACCAACCTCCTTACTGGTCTATGATTAAAAGGGCTCAGTAGACTGTAACCCTGGCCCTAGAGAGAGAAGGGCTATGTGGAGGGTCACAGTGAGCCACTGAGGCTAGCATAAACCACTGAGAAGTGCAGGACCCATGGGGGCATGGTCAGAGCTCTGCCACAGTGTAAACACACTGAATACTTCTCTAGTGCTACCCAGGTACACAATGGCTGTAGTTGCAACTGAGGTGTTCTGGGGTCTGACTTGAGGAGGAGGTGGCTGGCATGACGGTGAAGGCTGGTTCCCATCCATTGGTGAAATGGAGATTAAGTGTCTGTGAGATTCTTTCTGTGAGATGTGGCCCAGTTTTAGGTATGACATGTAACAATGGCATGCAATATCAGTTGTATTAAACCTGTGAATGATTTATGTATGATTGTGTCCTACTCTGTGGGAAGGGTTACCACAGCTCCTCCAGGAATTAAAAACAGTGGGAGTGATTAAGGCAATTCACTGCAAGAGAGTTGCCATTCCCTGGAGTGGCTTGCTTTGACTGGTTCAGGCTGGGTTTTCCAGAGACTAGTAGACAAAGAAGGACCTTTTGGTATAAGAGAATGAGCTTGAACTGACTCAGAACCTTCTTTCTGGTCCAGCAAACAGGGCCTTCTGTCCACGAGGAAGGGTTGGAAAGACTGCAGTCTACGAGAGCCCCATATGGCTGATAGGTGACCTCTGATGAGCTGTTAGAATGTCTATAGGGACTTTGATTGTTTTTATGTTTTCTCTAAAATGCTTTGTCCTTAAGAATAAAGGTGCTTGCTTAGAAAGAGCAGGGTGGTAACTTGTAACTGCTGACAATACATTAGTCATAGCCCTTGGGGAGAAAACATAGAGCTGGCACTAGCCTGTAGGCACACTGGCTTCTGGGGATATCACAGGGCAGATTAGGGAGCTGGGCAGCCTTAACCCCCCCAGTGAGAAAGGAGGCAGATGTGGGTCTCCACCCAAGAGGGGTGATGGTTGGGAGTTGAAAACCTTGAGTGTGTGCCCTTATGGTACCCTGGAGTGGGAATACAGGTACAATTACCCTGACACTGTGACAGAGGTTCCCATACATCAAGTGGCAGGATTTTGGGCTACATAGAACAACAGTAAGATCCAGTATGACAGGAAGCCAGATGCTTTTCATCACTGGCTTGTTTGGTTTGGTAAGAGTGGTGCAGAGGATAAGGCACTGGACTGGGACTCTGTAGACCTGTGTTGTATTCCAAGCTTTGCAGCCGACCTGCTGTGTGACCTTGGGCAAGTCCCTTACCCTCAGTCAGCTCTGTTTGCCCTCCCACCCTATGGCTGTCTTGTCTGTTCAGATGGTAAGTTCTATGGGGTAGGGATTGTCTCTTACTATAAGTTTGTGCAGTACCTAGCACAATGCCCCCCACAAACTGGGGGCTTCTAGGCGCTACTGTACTATACATAATTAAGAGGAGCGGTTTAGATTTATTAGGTGCTAGGGGAAACTTTTGGGAAAGTGGAAGCCTATACAGGAAGGATGGGCTCCACTAAACCAAAATGGAACCAGATTGCTGGCACTTAAAATTAAAAAGATCGTAGAGCAGTTTTTAAACTAAGGGCTGGGGCGAAAGCTGACAGGTGCAGAGAAGCATGTAGTTTGGATAGAGACATCCCTTAGGGGAGGATCTATTAATGGAGATTCTCTGTCCTAGTAAGGAGAAGAAGATGGAAGATGATAAAATACAGATAGGATCCGATGAGAAATAGTCAAAGGAAAAGTCCCATTTAATTACATCACGTAATGGCAGAAAGCTAAAAAGTGACAAATTTTTAAAGTGCTTATATACAAATGCTGGAAGTGTAAATAATAAGATGGGTGAACTAGAGTGCCTCATATTAAATGAGGATATTGTTATAATAGGCATCACAGAAACTTGTTGGAATGAGGATAGTCAGTGGGGCACAGTAATACCAAGGTACAAAATATATCAGAAGGACAGAACAGGTCATGCTGGTAGGGGAATGGCACTATATATGAAAAAGCATAGAATCAAATTAAGTAAAAATATTAAATGAACCAAACAGTACCATAGAATCTCTGTGGCTAATAATTCCATGCTCAAATAATAAGAATATAACAGTAGGGATATGTTACCGATCACCTGACTAGGATGGTGATAGTGACTGTGACATTCTCGAATTAAAGAGCCTATACAGAAACTCAAAAATAATGAGGGATTTCAACGATCCCCATATTGACTGGGTACATCTCACCTCAGGACAGGATGCAGAGATAAAATTTCTTGACACCTTAAATGACTGCTTCTTGGAGCAGCTAGTCCTGGAACCCACCAGAGGAGAGGCAATTCTTGATTTAGTCCTAAGTGGAGCACAGGATCTGATCCAAGAAGTGATTATAGCTGGACTGCTTGGTAATAGTGACCATAATATAATTAAATTTAACATCCCTGTGGCAGGAAAAACACCACAGCAGCCCAATGCTGTAGCATTTAATTTCAGAAAGGGAAGTACACAAATGAGGAAATTAGTTAATTAGAAATTAAAAGGTACAGTGCTAAAAGTGAAATCCCTGCAAGCTGCGTGGAAACTTTTTAAAGACACCATAATAGAGGCTCAACTTAAATATGTACCCCCAAATTTAAAAAAATTGTAAGAGAATCAAAGTGCCACCCTGGCTAAACAAAGTAAAAGAAGCAGTGAGAAGCAAAAAGACATCATTTAAAGTGGAAATTAAATCCTAGTGAGGAAAATAGAAAGGAGCATAAACACTGGTAAATGAAGTGTAAAAATATAATTAGGAAGGCCAAAAAAAGAATTTGAAGAACAAAAAAGACTCAAAGTAATTTTGTTTTAAAATTTATCAGAAGCAGGAAGCCTGCTAAGCAACCAGTGGGGCCACTGGATGATTGAGATGCTAAAGGAGCAGTCAAGGACAATAAGGCCATTGCAGAGAAACTAAACTAAGTCTTTGCATCAGTCTTCATGGCAGAGGATGTGAGGGAGATTCCCAAACCTGAACCATTCTTTTGCGGTGACAAATCTGAGGAACTTTCCCAGATTGAGGTGTCATTAGAGGAGGTTTTGGAACAAATTGATAAACTAAACAGTAATAAGTCACCAGGTCCAGATGGTATTCACTCAAGAGTTCTGAAAGAACTCAACTGTGAAATTACAGAGCTACTAACTGCAGTTTATGTATCAGAGGGGTAGCTGTGTTAGTCTGGATCTGTAAAAGCAGCAAAGAATCCTGTGGCACCTTATAGACTAACAGACGTTTCGGAGCATGAGCTTTCATGGGTGAATACCCACTTCGTCGGATGCATGTAGTGGAAATTTCCAGTGGCAGGTATATATGCAAGCAAGCTAGAGATAACGAGGTTAGTTCAGTCAGGGAAGATGAGACCCTGTTCTAGCAGTTGAAGTGTGAAAACCAAGGGAGGAGAAACTGGTTTTGTAGTTGGCAAGCCATTCACAGTCTTTGTTTAATCCTGAGCTGATGGTGTCAAATTTGCAGATGAACTGAAGCTCAACAGTTTCTCTTTGAAGTCTGGTCCTGAAGTTTTTTTGCTGCAGGATGGCCACCTTAAGATCTGCTATAGTGTGACCAGGGAGACTGAAGTGTTCTCCTACAAGTTTTTGTAAATTGCCATTCCTAATATCTGATTTGTGTCCATTTATCCTTTTCTGTAATTTGTAACCCATCATTTAAATCAGCTTCTGTACCTAATGACTGTAGGATAGCTAATGTGATGCCAATTTTTAAAAAGGGCTCCAGAAATGATCCCACCACTTATAAGCTGGTAAGCGTGCCTTCAGTACCAGGCTAACTGGTTGAAACAGACAGTAGGAAACAAAATTGCCAGACATATAGATGAATATAATTTGTTGGAAGAGTCAACATGTTTTTTGTGAAGGGAAATCATGCATCACCAGTCTACTAGAATTCTCTGAGGGGGTCAACAAGCATGTGGACAAGGGAAATCCAATGGAAATAGTGTACTTAGATTTTCAGAAGCCTTTGGTGAGGACCTTGCCATGGGCTATTAAGCAAAGTAAACTGTCATGGGATAAGAGGGAAGGTCCTCTCATGGATTGGTAACTGGCACAAAGGTAGGAATAAATGGTCAGTTCTCAGAATGAAGAGGTAAATAGTGGTTTCTCTCACGGGTCTGAACTGGGCCGAGTCTTATTCAACATGTTCATAAATGATATGGAAAAAGAATTAAACAGTGAGGTGGCAAAATTTGCAGATGATACAAAACTATTTAAGATAGTTAAGTCCCAGGCAGAGTGCAAAGAGCTGCAAAAGGATCTCTCTCAAAACTGGGTGACTGGGCAGCAAAATGGTAGATGAAATTCAATGTTGATAAATGCAAAGTAATGCACAGTGGAAAGCATAATCCCAACTATACATATAAAATGATGGGGTCTAAATTAGCTGTTACCACTCAAGAAAGATCTTGGTGTCATTGTGGATAGTTTTCTGAAAACATCCACTCAATGTGCAGCAGCAGTCAAAAAAGCAAACAGAATGCCCCAAAAAGCTTATGCTCAAATACATTTGTTAGTCTCTAAGGTGCCACAAGTACTCCTGTTCTTTTTGCTGATATACTAACATGGCTGCTACTCTGAAACCTGTCATTAAGAAAGTGATAGATAAGACAGAAAATATCAGGTTGCTTCTGTATAAATCCATGGTAGGCCCACATCTTGAATACTTCATGCATATGTGGTAATCCTATCTCAAAGTTATATTGCAGTTGGAAAAGGTTCAGCAAAGGACAACAAAAATTATTAGGGCTATGGAATGGCTGCCATATGAGGAGACATTAATAAGACTGGGACTTTTCAGCTTGTAAAAGAGATGAATAAGGGGGGATGTGATAGAGGTCTATAAAATCATGAGTGATGTGGAGAAAGTAAATAAGGAAGTGTTATTTACTCCATCTCATAACACAATAACTAGAGGTCCCCAAATGAAATTAATGGGCAGCAGGTTCAAAACAAACAAAAGGAAGTATTCTTTTCGCACAACGTACAGTCAACTGGTGGACCTCCTTGCCAGAGGATGTTGTGAAGGCCAAAACTATAACATGATTCAATAAATAACTAGATAAGTTCATGGAGGATAGGTCCATCAATTGCTTTTAGCCAGGATGGGCAGGGATGGTGTCTCTAGCCTCTTTGCCAGAAGCTGGGAATGGGCAACAGGGGATGGATCGCTTAATGATTGCCTGTTCTGTTCATTCCTTCTGGGACACCTGGCATTGATCACTGTCAGAAGACAGGATACTAGGTTAGTTGGACCTTTGATCTGACCCATTATGGCTGTTCTTATGAAAGCTAATCACAGCTAGGGCCTTTCTCTCTTATAGAAACTATGCAGTGGCAATACCAGGTCAACTCTTCTACCCCTCCACAGAGACAGCAGAGGTCAGCAGAGGTCAAGGGGTCCCAGTTCAGGTGACTGTAACTCTACAAATCAAAACCAGGAATCAGACACTGATCACACGATCTGTCTACCAGTCCAGCTTCTTTGACTGCACCAGCTTCCAGGTGAGCAACAGAGACCATGCACTGAAGCTACAACCGCAGTAACATGGGATTGGGAGAACACCAGCTAGGTCCTTCTATTCCTGGAGGAGGTAGGCAAGGATTGTATATGTGGATATCTCAGCCTTCCCCATGCACTCCTGCTTTTCAAGTACTGAGCCTCTCTGCTCCTCCTGACAGCTGTACCAATGCACATCAGTCCTGCACTGCAGTCCCCTGCTATTGAAGTCCTGAGCTCCTGACACACCACTTCCAACACCCCTTGATTCTGCTCTGAAGCACTGTTGTGGTCCTGCTCTGGGTAGGAGGGAGGCCATGCCACCTAACGTGATACTGGGATCACTGCCTAGTATAAGGGAAATTAGAAGACCAGATGTTAACATCCCAACCATTCTAATGGGATAGAACCTCAAACAGTCTATAAGATCAGGCCCTCAGGCAGAGCTAGTAAGTGGTCTATGGGCTCAGGCTCTCAAGCAGGGCAGAGCACCACATAGTTTGTCATTCTAGCTCTGGTGCACAGCAGAGAAATGCAGGCCTTTGGCCTATTGTGGGGTGGCTGCTCCCCTAGGGGTGGGGTTGGCGGCAGCAGCAGTGTAGGGGGACCTGCCCCCCTAACTCCACCTAACAGTGGTGGAGTGTTCTGCCACTGGGTCAGCAAGGAATCTAGCCACAATGTGCTAACTTGGATTCAGGCAGCAATGCAGCCAGACTAGCCAGCTGTCCCTGGGCTACTTCCTACTACCCCTGCATTCGGTACCTCAGCTCTGTGGATGTCCTCTGAGTAGGTAGGAAACAACAGTCCCAACAGCTCACTTGGGAATGCAGGCTCCTCTAGGAGCAGGGTGTCCCTTGGCTCAGCAGTGAAGTCAGCAGCCTGCAGTGAGCAGGATGCGTCTGTCTCCCTCACTGTCTCGACGCAACAGAGGTGGAGGCTTTGCCTTTTATACTGTCTGTCCTGCATTCCCACTTCCGGTAGAAAGGACGAGTCTGGCCACCTGGGCACAAGGGGTAGCCCCTCCTCCTCTGGGTCAGAGGGAAGCTACACTGTCTCCCTACACGCACTTCCTTATTTTCTTCACTTCTTAATAAAAGACTTTATAAAGAGTGAGCTCCAGGATGAGACCAGCTGGAGCAAAAAAGTCCTCTTCATTATTTGTATTATTGAAACCTCTAGAGTTCTGCCTATTAGCTATGGTTGGTTTGACTCTGTCTGCGAGTCCCTCTGAACTACCCACAGGAGAAGGAAGTGGCCTTTGCTGAGGTCACAGGCTTTGGGGCTGGCTCAGGGTTTCAGGAGAGACAAAATCCTGATCAAGCCTGTGATGAAGATGGCCTTCGTACAGATAGACAAACCTGTGTACAAACATGAACACATAGGCAAGGACAGGTGTGGCCAGGAGCCTGGGCAAGAAAGCAGGAAATTCACCCTACCATCATGGCATATCCACCATCTCCCTTGACATGCAGCTAAGCAGGGCCTGGGTCACAGGTGAGGCTGATGTGCTGTCAGCACAGGCCACAATAGAGATGTCTCCCTCAGGTCCTCCAATGTCATATCTGCTCTGAGGATCTCTGGGAACCCTCTCTGCTCCCCACCCCCGCTGTGGCTGTAGCACTTGTTCAGCTCCATCACTGCTAGCAATGATGAGTGCTACTGTGGACAGGGCTTGGGTGTCTCTACTGAATGTCTCAGGAAAGATGACAGGGTGATAGCAATGTTAGTGGTCTATCTATACTAGAGCTGCATAATTGCTAGCACTGGCAGAGCTGCAACAGGGCTCAAGCCACAGCACAAGATTTCCCTAAGGCCCTCAGTGGTGGCAAGATCCAAATGACTCTCTGCATCAGAGAATTATGGCATTGCAACCCCCATCATCACAGCTCTTAGCACACTTTTATCCCACAATCTCAGCCCATCCCACAGTCCCACCCACAACTGCTGTCAATGGGGCAAAGTTGGTCACCCCAATATTGGGATTGCCTTTACTCTGAGCAAACTAACTATTGTGTTACACTACACTATTGCAGTGCCAGCATGAACAGCAAGTGGTGGCCTAGCAGATGCCAATACTCCTGCCAGAGCAGCTTGGACAGTTCAGAGCACTGGCTCTGACACCTGTCAGGTTAGCTGCATGCAGGCCAGAGAGCAAGTGAGATGGGTCTTAGCTCTGCCACTCCCTCCTCAATAAGCCATGCATGCCTTTTGATGATCAGGATCCTGCTTTATTAGTCCTTAAAGACTATTAATTTGCTTGATTAAATTTCACCCAGTCCCTCTTTCTTTTGATTTGCAGTCAAGGCACGAACTATAACCTTGGATCAGAACTTTATTGCTAGCAATGAAGGAGGAAAGAATCTTTAAGCATGAAACTGACTGGAGGCCAGGTCCAGGACCCCAGGGGTTAGTGTTCTGCACTTCTAGGAGAGCTGAGCTAATTTGTAGCTCCAGTCCCTTGCTCACAGTTCAGTGATTCCAACCCCTCATCAGGCATGTCCAACTCAACCATGAAGCTGAGTCACTCAGAACCAGAAAGATTTCAAGGGAGACTTATGGATGTTCAGTAGATCTGAAATTCCCATCCCCAAATTTTATTTCAGAAGCAACTGATCAATTGCTTCATTCTTTCCTTTCCATAGCGCCGCCTGGTGGAGCTGCAGGTAAGTGATGCCATTCTGAAAGATTTTAATGATCAGAACAGAAGGAGTTATATGGGGCAGCCACTTATGCCAAGATGCACAGTAACAGCCCCTGATTTCTTTCAGTTCCTCCCCTCATTACCCACAACTTTGACAGATGTCTGAATACCAGACCCTCCCTGCATTCAGGCATCTCTTCCTGAACCACATCAATGACTCGTGATGTCACTGCATGACAGCCAATTGGTTGGCAAACATTTCAAGAGTACCATGTACATTTTTATCCTTGAATGTTGTGGAGACTCGGGAACCCCTCCCCCACTTGAGTTTCCTTAAGAAAATGGTGAACTTTATTTAACCTAGAAACAGTTAAAGAGTTTGAGATTAATACTTCAATAAGACAAACAATAGAAGCTCCCAGCTCTTCTCCTTATCTGTTTTTTTCATAGTATGGACAAAGTATGGCACCTGGTCACTTGAGCTAAAGGAGAATCGCTTTAGCAACAAAAGGCTCATGACGCCAATTTAGAGCAGTTCTAACTCCAGCCAGTTGAGGGTCGTAGAGTGTACACACTTTGCATATTACACCCATACCGGCACCCACTACAGTTTATTACGCTACAGAAACAGTTGCTTCTGAAACCTGTTTGAACATTTTAGAGCAATGTCTGCAGACATGGAGTTATAACTAACTTTGCCCTTTCAGTAACTGTGGGAACGTCCCAGCAACAGGAACACAGCTGCTTCCGTTTATTCCAGTTTAGTCCATGTGCTTCCAAATCAGAACCTGGTTCTCCCTTAGTTCCTGGACTATGGTATTGCACAAAGCATATAGTGAAGAGAACAATGGTGTAATAGACTGGCTCTATGTATATGTGTGGGAGGGAGCTGGAGAGAGAGAATCCTACCCTCTGTTGGATGGAACCAGAACTCATTTGTGGCATAGGCTCTGCACTGCTAGCAGCTAATGGAGATTTTCCTTTAGCTCACATTGGAGCAGGAGGATATGATTTCTATCCCTGATGCTCCTGTGAAGTTCCAAGGGCCCTGGTGTACATCATAACAATGACTGTTATTGGCAATAACCATCCCTTATTCCCATCGCTGCAGGACTCCAAAGGGAATTGCATGGTCAATGGTTGAACATGACCCCATATCAAGGCATTGTGGATCTATTCTTCCCATTGGCTGCAGAAGCACCTTTAGGAAAATACACCATCAATATGCCTGGCCTCAAGAACACCTTCAGTGTAGAGGAATATGGTAACGGCCATTGTGGCAGGGATTTGAAGGGAGTAGGGAATGAGTGTTTCTTACAGACCGCTCCACCCCATGTCAGAGGGGTGAGACCTTCCAGATGTGGGCAGGTAGCTATTTGGGTGCACTAGTGGCTAGCAATGTACAAGCAGCCATGCTGAACCGAGCATTAGTTCTCACCCTTCAGTCAATCCTGTGTCTTCATTCTCCCACTACTGGGGTCTGCAGTTGTATCCTGGAGAAGACCTATCTCTCCTGGGAGTGAGAAGGAAGATCTGGCTCATTCATTGATCCATTCACTCTCTCCTCCTGCCCTTTCTCACACAGACAGGCATTTGCTCTGCTTCCCCTCCTGAGACCTGCATGCTGGGCCTGAGAAAAGATGAGAGGTCTTTCCCATCAGGTCTGCCCATCTCTTTCCTGCTTGGGCACATATTGCTGTGGGATCTTGTTGGGCCTTGCTGGGTAGAAAGGTGAAAAAGGAACTTGTTCTCCAGAATCCTTGAGGCTGGAGTGGGAGGGGAAGCCCTCTGAGTCAGACCCACTGGCCATTTCACTCTGCTCCTCTTACTTCTTGCAGTGCTGCCCAAATTCAGTGTGGTGATTCAGATGCCTCCTGTAATCAGCATCTTGGAGGAGAAATTCCATTTGCAAGTCAGTGGCAGGTGAGCTGAAGTTAACACTTTTCCTTTGGCTAAAGCTGTCCAATGAAAGGCTTTGAACACCAGCACCCATCAAAACTGAAGGCTAGAATAGTTCCTGCAGCACTCTCCCACTGCAGCATCCAGCCATTCTGCCATGCAGTTCTTTGTCTGTGGTTCCTAAATCCATGTAAGCCTTAAAATACAGAGGTGCATCCCCCACTGAGGGACATTCCTTGCAGCATTGTACCCCCTGGAGTCAGTACTGATGCAGGTGGAAGATCATCTCCCACCCAGTCACCCAGCTCATTCCCTGCAGCATAGCACCAAGCTGGGGCATCAGGGTCAGTGCTGACTGAGAGGGGAGAGCACCTGCTATTGAGTCACCTTGGCCACCATCTGCTAGCTTTTTTTCATGCAGCTGTTGCATCATTGCCTTCCTCTGACCTTGCTTAGCTTTGAGATATGATGAGTGCATGGCTGTTGGCCAGGGCCATTGACTGATGCTTGTTTGCCCAGCAGGGCTGTTGATTTGAGATTATCTGTGTCAATAAATCTTGCTGTTCTCTCTCTTCTAAACCAAGTACACATATGGGAAGCCAGTCCAGGGCAAAGTGCGGGCCAAGGTGTGCACAAGCCAATACGCTATAGTTGGAGTGTCTTCAAAACAAACCAGGATATTTGTCAGGAATATTCTGGCCAGGTGAGCACAGGTAGTAGTGGTGCAAACACTGTGCCTCTCTCAAAGAAAGAGAGGAACAGAGAGGGGGGATGTGTCATTGGGGAGGGAGAGAACTAGTTAATGCGGTGATGGAACAAAATCTATTAATCTGTGACACTCTCAACCTGGTGGGATTTCAAGAGAAATCCCTGAACTCATGAGTAGCCCCACTGACCATTGTTTATAGCCCAGAAGAGGGATTTGGTCATCAGGGGAGTCTCTAGCTTTTTTGCCACCCCAACCATGGTGGGCAGGCGATCTTCAGTGGCATGCCTGCAGGAGGTCCTCAGTCCTGCAGATTTGGCGGCACGCCACTGAATCCACGGGACCAGTGGACCTCCCACAGGTGCACCGTCGAAGGCTGCCTGACCGCCGCTCTCATAAGGACCAGTAAGGTGCCACCCATGGCTTGCCGCCCCATGCATGTGCTTGGAGCCCTGGTGCCTGGAGCCGTCACTGCTGATCATCCAGGACCAGAAGAGTTCATCTGAGAGATTTAACAAAACAGACAAGAGTGGCCTGTGCCAATGCAAGCTCTACCCACCCACCCACTGCCCACATCCATGCCTCCACCTTGACCTGGAGAATCCATGGGTCAGGCCCCAGCTGGTGTCAATTGATATATGCTGATTCACATCAGCAGAGGACCTGACCACATGTCCTGAGGGGAGCTTAGTCTTCAGTCTCTATTACCCATTTACTTCTCACTCCTGAGGGCCTCAACCGCTGCCAGCTGTGACTCATCACAAACTTTGCCTTCTAGGGTGAGCAAAATGATTGATTTATACATTTTTAAACATATCCAGCAAACATCTTAAAGACCAGTCCTGACCCAGGGAAAGGAATGATGCACTCAGAGGGATGGTGCCCAGTGTCTGGCTAATGGCATCTCAGTGAACATGTAAGACATGAGCTAAGCATATGGGATTGTCTCCTGCTAGTGACTGGACCAGACAGAGCATGTGGACAAGGGGGATTCAGTGGAGATAGTGTATTTAGATTTTCAGAAAGCCTTTGACAAGGTCATTCACCAAAGGCTATTAAGCAAAGTAAGCTGTCATGAGATAAGAGGGAAGGTCCTCTCATGGACTGGTAACTGGCTAAAAGATAGGAAACAAAGGGTAGGAATAAATGGTCCATTCTCAGAATGGAGAGAGATAAATAGTGGTTTCCCCCAGGGGTCTATACTGGGCCCAGTCCTGTTTAACATTCATAAATGATCTGGAAAAAGGGGTAAATAATAAGGTGGCAAAATTTGCAGATGATACAAAACTACTCAAGATAAGTCCCAGGCAGAGTGCAAAGAGCTACAAAAGGATCTCACAAAACTGAGTGACTGGGCAACAAAATAGTAGATGAAATTCAATGTTGATAAATGCAAAGTAATTCACATTGGAAAGCATAATCCCAACTATACGTATAAAATGATGGGGTCTAATTTAGCTGTTACCACTCAAGAAAGATCTTGGTGTCATTGAGTGGATGTTTTCAGAGAACTAGCCACAATGTTTAGTGGCATTAAAAAAGCAAACAGACTGTTGGGAATCCTTAAGAAAGGGATAGATAATAAGACAGAAAATATCATATTTACCGCTATATAAATCTGTGGTATTCCCACATCTTCAATATTGCGTCAAAATGTGGTCATCCCATCTTAAAAATATATTGGAATTGGGAAAGGTTCAGAAAAGGGCAACAAAATTAAGGCTATGGAATGGCTGCCATATGAGGAGAGGTTAACAAGACGGACTTTTCAGCTTGAAAAAGACAACTAAGGGGTGATATGATAGAGGTCTATAAAATCATGAGTGGTGTGGAGAAAGTAAATAAGGAAGCGTTACTTACTCCATCTCATAACACAGTAACTAGGGATTTCCAAATGAAATTAATAGGCAGCAGTTTTAAAACAAACCAAAGCAAGTATATTTTCACACAACACACAGTCAACCTGTGGAACTCCTTGCCAGAGGATGTTGTGAAGGCCAAGACCAGGGGTGGCCAACCTGAGCCTGAGAAGGAGCCAGAATTTCCCAATGTACTTTGCCGAAGAGCCACAGTAATACGTCACTAGCCCCCACCCACTCCCCAGCCCCAGTGCCTCCTGCCTGCCAGCAGCCCCCACCAATCAGCACCTACTTCACTCTCCCCCTGCAATCTGCTGTTTCACATGTGCAGGAGGCGATGGGGAGAGGAGCGAGGGCATGGCAGGCTCAGGGGAAGGGGCAGGGGCCTTGGAAGGTGTGGAGTGGGGCAGGAATTGGTGCAGAACAGGGAGTTGAACAGTGAGCACCCCTCAGCACATTGGAAAGTTAGCATCTATCGCTCCAGCCCCAGAATCAGTGCCTAGGTAAGGAGCCACATATTAACCTCTGAAGAGCCTCCTGCAGCTCCGGAGCCACAGGTTGGCCACCCCTGGCCAAGACTATAACAGGGTTAAAAACAGAACTAGATCAATTCATGGAGAACAGGTCCATTAGTGGCTATTAGCCAGGATGGGCAGGGAGGGTGTCCCTAGCCTCTGTTTGCAAGAAGCTGGGAATGAGCGACAGGGAATGGATCACTTGATGAGTGCCTGTTCTGTTCATTCCCTCTGAAACACTTGGCACTGGCCACTATCTTACAGGACACTGGGTATGGTATGACCCAGGATGGCCGTTCTTATAAGAGCTGCTTGTTTTCACAAAATGAAGATGTCTCTGCAATAACTGAAGTGCCTGGGCCTAGGGCTTGGGCTTTTGGTTCTCTCGCCCCTAGATTCAATCCCTGCTGGTGAGTTGTGCTGGGATTGTTGCACTCATAGTTGGTTCATTAGGGCACTCTCCCATCTCCCAGAAGAATGGGGAGGGCTGCCTCGCTGCGGTAGCAGACTCTAAGGTCTATAACCTGACTCTTCAGAACAGTTACCAGTTCAGTCTAGATGCTGTGGCTTCCCTGGAAGAAAGTGGAACAGGTACGAGGATTTCAGACTTGGAAAAAGGGCTCTGATTCTCCACTGATGTTTTTCCTCACCCTGCATATTCTCCCACAAGGCTCCCGAGGGAACCAAGCTTGTTTCCGTTAAAGCCAATGGGAGTTTCGCCATTGACTCCCTGGGGAGTGGGACTGGATCAAAGCCTGCAAAATGGAGAGGATGTTTCTGCTCATACAGAGGTGTTGGTTCTTTTACTTTGGATGCATTAGAAATGTGCAGGAAGCTAGGTCAGACCCAGCTGGATTCTTTTGTCCTTTATTAGCAGCAAAGAGTCCTGTGGCACATTGTAGACTAACAAACGTATTGGAGCATGAGCTCTCATGGGTGAATATCCACTTTGTCGGATGCATCTTTGCTGCTTTTACAGATCCAGACTAATATGGCTACCCTTCTGATACTTGTTCTTTATTGTAATCTGGGAAAGGTGTTTCAGCATGGGAGGGGGAGGGAATGGGTCAGGAGACCCATGATATCTTCAGCAGTCCCACAAACTCCTCAGACATTGGACGTGCGTTATTTGGGAGCTTGCATTTTGCCTATCCCTCCCTCTCCTACCCAAACACAAATAATGCAGGATTGTTGCCTACAGGTGTTCTCTGGGACTTTGTGCTAATTCTAAATGTCCCTAGCAATGGGGCACCCACCCCTTCCCTTGGGGAGGCTCTTTCTCCATCTCATAAACTCCTTCCCTGGTCGAAAATGTTTCCTGATTAGCCAGCCTAGAATCTTCCCTACTTGCTCAATTTCATCCCATTCCATCTAACTCCCCTGCTTTGAGCCCTAATAATGAACTCCCCTTTCTTCTCAAGCCTTATTCTCTACAGATCCATGTCACAGTCCCTGCTCTACATAGAGCAGGCTCTATCTCTGCTGCCTTGTGAAAAAGATTCTCAGGTGTGAATGGAGAAGCCCCCAGACAATCTCATAAACCACGATACCGGGTGCATCTAATCTGACTGCCTTCTCTCAGTCACATTCTCTGTTCTCATAGAGTTGGAGTTCAATGCCACTCAGACCTGCAGCGTAACTTCACCTGTCACTATGTTCCAGTTTTTGGATAATATCTACTACCAGCCAGGAGAACCATACCATGGGAGGGTAAGTGAGCTAGAAAGATACTAGGAAAGGAAGAGGAAAGTCCAACCTCAGGGGCTAAGGGAATGCCATTGTCATGAAGTCCTTAAAGGGAGTCACCTTGCTCTGAGCTGCCACAGCCCCCTTGTGTGTAGCCTCTCTCTTTATCTCTTACTCTCTCCCTCAGCGAGGATGTTAAGGCTGGTCACATTATTCAGAACTGGTGGGGGTGGGTTAGGGATTTGTTCATGGGCTTGTCAGCCTGGGTGGGGGATTGGGGGGAGAGGGAGAGATCAGCTGTTGGGGAGGGTTATGAGGCTTGTTGCAGGGTGATTTGTGAGCTGGGAGGGGGTGGCTGGTCAAGTCTACACCTTTATATGCCCTGCCTCCTTTCTCTCTTCTTGCAACTGAAGCTCAACTGTGCCAGTGGGATGCCCTTGAACACACAGTTTTTTTCTTGCTGTATACTACAGGGGCAAAATGCAGACTGAGACCTACCTCATGGACCACACTGGGGTGGCCTCTTTCACCTTGGACACTTCACTGTGGAGGGACAGTGACAAGGTTCCTTCATAGGTGAAGCCCAACTTCTGAAGAATGTTTTGCATTTATATGGGGCTGTACAAGCATTAATCGGTGATCCCCACAGTGAGGCAGACCAGTGTCATTAGGTCCATTATACAGAGGACAAAACTGAGGGGCAGAGCTGTAAAGTGACTTGCTGGAGGCTATAGAGGAAGTCCATGGCAGAGCCAGCATTAGCACTGAGTAATTCCTGGCCCCTAGTTCCATGTGCAGTGCCATAGGCCAAGCTGTCTCTAAATGGGAAGGCATTGCTAAAACTAGAGTTTGGGGTAATGTGCCATGGGGGGGTTGGGAGGGACACACCACAGCTGCTCCTGCAAGTCAGTGATTTGGGGGCATCCAGGTGCTGACTCCTCCTGGGCTGGCATGGAAGGACTCTGTAGGTTTGGCCAGCTGGAGAGATTAGAGGGAGCTGAACTATCCTGCATGGGAAGGAGAGACAGGAAGAAGTGTGTGAAATGATGAACAGGGTAGAGGATGCCCACTGGTGGTACAGTCTATGCCATCCTTGTAACCGCAGAACAAGGAGGCACTTACGATGTAAGAAGCAGAAGGTGTAGAACACATCAAAGGCAAAGCTTTTCTTGGAAAGTCTGGTCAGACTGTGGAACCTGCTGCTGCACAGTAGACTGTAAAGAGTTCTGAAGCCATCAGTGAAGGAGAGGAAAGGTGGCCCCGTGGGTAAGTTCTATTTCAGGACTCAGGAGAGGAGGCTGCAGTTCTGACTCTGTTGCAGACTTCCTCTGTGGCCTTGGGGAAGGCACTAAGGCACCTAAATGCTTTCAAGAATCTGAGCCTAACTCCCATTGATTGCCATGGGAGTTAGGCACCTAAGGATCTTCAGTGGATCTGGTCCTTAACTGCTCTGTGCCTTGCTTCCCCAGCTGTAAAAAGCTGGTAATAATACTTCCTTTCTCCCATCTTTTGGCTGTTTTGACAGTAGGCTGTCAAAGGCAGAGGCTGTCTTATTCTATGTATGCCCAGTGCCCAGCACAATGGTGCCTAGCTCTTGGGTTGGGGCTCTGCTAGGTGTTAGTGTAATACAAACATTAATAAAGTCTCCAGCGAGTAAGAACATTTGAAGAGCTGCCACCAGGACAAAGGCTACCGGGGCTGTCACTCCTTATGCTTTAGTTTGTGAAGTGATCACCAGCTGATGCTGCAGGATTGCTGAGGTCAGCATTTCTCCAGGTGAGAGAGCATTGCACGAAAACATGCATTACAGGTGGCTTATACCTTCCCCATAAGCATCCAGCCTTGGCCTCTATATACAAGACATGCACAGAAGGACCAGAGGTCTCATCCAGTAACTCAGGAGGCAGGATACCAGAGTCTGGTGGTCTGATCTGTTCCAGTGGGAGGAGGGACACTGCCATGGTACAGCCCATTGTGACAGTAGGCTAGATACCAGCCAGATGTGGATCAGCTCATGTCTTGTTGAACAGGGTTGTGTGGGAAATGCCAGCCCTATGCAGAAGGGTGACAATAGACCCACAGCTCTCCTTCCAGCCTTGTCAGGTGGACATCTAGCCCTGATATTTGAGACAGTGCAGAGTCTACCCTATGGACAGCATCAGTCCAGGCTGGGCAAGAACTGGGAGGTACCTTCAAAGCACACCACTGCCCTTTCTCTGTCCCAGGCGAAGTCCATGCTGGAGATCTGTGATGAAGTGGGGGGGGAGTTTCTTGAGGAGTTGTGTTTTTCCAGTTTGAATGCACAGGGAGTGGGACTCAGTGTCCCCAGGTGTTACTGGTTTAATGAGGTGAGGGGAGAGGGAGTTTGTTACAAAGGACCAGAGGGGGACTCGGGACCCTGGCCAATAGCCTGGAGGATGGAGACCCCAGTGACTGTTGACCTGGTGACCCAGAGACCCAGCTCAGGAGACACAGCGGGTTCTGGCCAGTAGGAGGACAACGGGCTGGAGAGAGAGGACCCCGGTGACCTGACCAGCTGGTTCCAGCCAGAGGAGGGCTGAGAGGAGAGGAGACCCAGGCCTTCCTGTTTATGACCCTCTTTACCTGGAGAGAAGACAATGGACAGAGGTAGGGCTTGAGGCCAGGAATATCGGAGTCCCAGCTGGGAAGCAGGGTGGCTTGGGGCTGGAGACAGGAAGCAGACAGAGCCCACCTGGATGTAGGGGGACTGGGATATGCTGTGCTGAGAGAGGCCAGGCCAGAGGCCCTAAGTTTCCTGTGCTGTGTTCAACTCTCAATAAACCCTCCTGTTTCATGCTGGCTGAGAGTCACTCTGGTCTAGAGAGCAGGGCTGCATCAACCCCTTCAGGGGTGAGACGGCCCAGGGGCTCCAGAGCGCATGGACTCCCTGAGGGGGCCCATGGCAAGATACAGACATGCTAAGGCTGAGGTGCAGCTCCAGGAGGTGAAGGGGCCTGACCCCGAGAGAGAGGACTCCCGAGAAGGGCTGTCACACTGAAAGGGGCACCCCCCACGGACCACACAGGGCCAAGAGTGGGCACGATCTGTGAGTCTGTGACAAGATCCCACGGCACAGCTTTACGAAAGTGGTCCCATCTTACGGCATGGCCTTCTGCTCACTGAGGCCCTCCTATTTCTCCAGCAACAGCTCAGTGAAGATCCACCCCACATATGGCATGCAACAGGTTGCAATTTGCTATCAAATCCTGGCAAAGAAGCTGGAAGAGGGGGCTGCCTAGGTGCAGTTCTACCACCTGGTGGGTGCACATCCCTCCCCTGAGGTTGCCCAGCTACTGCCTCAGCAAACCATAGAGACGAGAAACCCTCAGCCCATGTCTGTGTATGTTTCTTCTCAGGTCTTGGCCAGAGGATCCCTTGTTCTTCACAGCCAGAATACAGTCCCTATTGATGCCCAGCTAGGTAAGCTCCCAGCTACTTTCTGGGTGACAGAATAGGGAGCTTATAGAAAATAACCCTCCATCTGTGCCCTCTTAGTTATTTGGAAGGAGAGGGCAGAGATCAGAGAGCCTGAGGCAACAAAAGAGAGCAGGGAGGGCATAGACATACAGGAGTGAACAGCAAGTTACAGGTGCCTGCAGTGCCATATTGCAGCAGAAATATCCTGTTTGTCTTGTTTCCTTTTATTCTCTTCTTCTCCCCCCTTCCCCCTGACCAACTTGGGGAACTCTGATCCTGTTAGATCTCACATTCAAAGCAGCCATGGCCAGGGTCAGTTCTTGTCTGAGAGCCCTCGAAGGGGAACGCCAGGGTTCTGTAGAAACTCGTGGGGTGACTCATTAGGGACCACTCTCCTATCAAGTCTGTGCTGACCCCAACGTCTCAATGTGGCATTAGGGGATGCTGTGCTGCAGGGTGGGGGAAGCTCTTCCCTCTGAGTCAGTATTGACTCCAATGCCTAAACATGGTTTGTTGTTTGGCATCACAATAGCTCTGCACAGTCTTGTACAGGAAGAAATTGAATTAGGTTTGGCTGAGTCATTAGCATTTGAAAATTGCATATCATATATGCACAGCAGATGTTTTTGCTAACCTAATTAGGTTCACACTTAAGGAAGACTCCAGTGTGCATTTGCATTCAGATATCGGAGCTGTATAGTGAACAACTTACTCCCTGAATTGCCCCAACCTGGCAGGACAACAGGGATCCTCCTCCTGCAATTTTCTTCACCTAAAAACACTCCCTTTGCCTGGGGAAATGTTCCTATAGCTGGTAGCTAGAAGGGCCAGCTACTAATAAACTCATCTGTTTTACAACACTGGCTGAGGGCCACTCACATTGTTGACAGAAGAGGTGCATTGCTCCCTAAGATTGTACAAGTCTCCTTGAGGGATCTGTCTCAGCTGGACTCGCTGAACAAAGATCAGGAGTGCTGAGGGACCAGAGATCCAGCATAAGGAGGCAGTGGATTCCCCTAGAGGGTCTGGCATACTGAAGGCTGTTCCAAAGCAGAGTGGGGGGGCATAACACCCATCCTGTGGAACTAGGACACTTTGCGGAACTCAAGTTTGCAGGCAAACTGCTGCAAATGGGAGGACAGCTTCCCTCTACTACTACAGGACTCTATTATGCAAGCAAGCGGCTGTCCACATACTAAACCAACCAAGAGTAGAACAGCTGAGGAGCTTCACTACTGCAGATCATAGGAACTCTGTATGAGTAGGGGGATGGATAACTCAGTGATTTGAGCATTGGCCTGCTAAACCCAGGGTTGTGAGTTTAATCCTTGAGGGGGCCAGTTAGGGAACTGGAGTAAAAATCTCTCTGGGGATTGGTCCTGCTTTGAGCAGGGGCTGGGACTAGATGACCTCCTGAGGTCCCTTCCAACCCTGATATCCTATGATTCCCTTCACAGAGCAGGCAGATGTTCTCTTGTGCAGCTCCTACCCTGATTGGCAGCATCACTTCCATGGGGTGCCACTACTGCTGAGATTAATAAATTTGTATGTTGTTTGCCATTTATTGCAAGCCAGCAGAGCTTCCAAACTACCTCTATGATTACTGAAGTTTCTTCACCTGCTTATTCTTTTTCTTTTTAAAATACATAGGAAATTACATGCAAAAACTAATGTTAAGAAACACTAAGATCGCAAAGGGTAGCACTCAAAAGTCAGCAGGGATGGAAGTTAACATTGTTCACATATATTTAAATCTGGCCCCTATTCATCTGCATTACGATACAGTCTTCATCATGTTGTACACAAATACATCATGTACTATTTTTCAAGTTACAAATATAGAGTAACCTACAATTTTCCCAACAGCCTTCATTGTTGCCACTCTCAAAAGTTAAACAATCATGAGTCAGTCCCTCCAAAGTCATGAAATTGGTCCTAAGGTGTATGGGAATACATCACATCTCTCTATGTGAGACAGATGCATATATAACTATCATTCTCTATAGAGATAGCAAATAAAGGTACATGACTATCTTTCTATTATTCTCACTGTCTCTGATACTATGGGATAGTATTAAAATGGAAAAAAGTCAATGATGGTTATGAATGAGATTAGAGAGATACAATGGCAGATAGTGAACAGTCAGATGAAAGTTTTAGAGTTCACTTAAATCGCTGAAAGCTAAGAAATAAAAATGATGGCACAAGATGACAACGTGCCAGGTTTAATTTTTAAAGCAAATTTTACTTAACATTTTCTACTGATGCCCAGGCAAATTTCAGTCTATGCAGAGCCCTTTCTGTCTATGGTAACAATGAATGCACAGATGTCAAGTAACACACCGACTGAAACAATGTTAATGTCAGCTTTTGCCTTTTGGCCCTGCTCCCCCAGCTGGATCCCCGCAACCCCCGCGGCCCGCTGCCTCAGTCGCAGCCCGGAAAGTCCCGCGGCCCCGCTACCTCGGCCAGAGCCCTGCAACCCCAGCAACCCCGCTCTCCTGGCCGGAACCCCGCAACCCCGCAGCCCCGCTGTCCCAGATGGAAATCCGAAACTCTGCAACCTCGTAGCCCTGATCTCCTGGCCAGAGCCCCGGAACCCCACGGTCCCACTGCCCCAGTCGCAGCCCGGAAAGTCCCACGGCCCCACTCTCCCAGCCAGAGCCCCTGGCCCAGCTACCCCGGCCAGAGCCCCGCAGCCCACAGCCTCACTTTCCTCGCCGGAGCCCCGCAACCCTGCCACCCCACTACCCCAGTCAAAGCCCCGCAACCCCGAGGTCCCACTCCCCAGGTCGAGCGTGGCAAGTCCTGCGGCCTCGCTACACAGGCCAGAGCTCCACAACCCCTCAGCGCAGCTCTCCCGGCCAGACCCCCCACAACCCCGCGATCCAGTTCCCCCGGCCAGAGACCTGCAACCCAGCAGTCCCATTCTCCTGGCTGGAGCCCCGAAACCCCGTGATCCTGATGCCCTGGTCAGAGCCCTGCAACCCCGTAGCCCCGCTCTCCCGGCCAGATCTTCTCAACCCCTCAATCCCGCTCCGCCGGCCGGAGCCCTGCAACCTCGCGGTCACGCTCCGCTGGCTGAGTGCGGCAAGTCCCGGGGCCCTGCTATCACGGCTAGAACCCCACAGCCCCACTGTCCCTGCAGGAGCCCCGCGGCCCCACTACCCTGGCCAGATCCCCGCGGTTGGGCTCCCCTGGCCGAGCGTGGCAACTCCTGTGGGTCTGCTACCCTGGCCGGAGCCCCGGAGCCCCGCTATCAGGGTCGGAGCCCCGCAACCCCGCTGTCCTGCTCCCCTGGCCAGAGCCCTGCAACCCTGTGACTCCGGTCCCCTGGCCCAAGAGTGGCAAATGCAGCTGCCCAGTTCCTGCGGCCAGAGCCCCGCAACCCCGCGGGCACATGGCCCCGCTACCACCTCCAGAGTGCAGAAATTCAAAGTGCAGCCCGGAGAGTACATGCCCCACGAATCGGGCCCGCACTGGCTAAAGCCGGCTCTCTGTATATACTGCTAGTCCAACTCTCTCCATGTATTCTTTGAGGAAACATCTTGTGAGATACTACAATAAAAAAGCATTGGCCAGCGTGAGCAAAGGGAATATACCCTGTTCTATGTAGTCTACATGATTATAAGAAAATTATTAATAGTAAACCTTAGAGAGGAAAGAATTTGCCATTAAAAAGCATAGGGCACTAAAGTTATACAGGACTGTGATGACTATTACAAAAATGTTCTAGAAATATTCACTAGGGATTTTTAATGAATTAGTTTCAGCTGTTCAAGTGCCACGGTTTGTGTTCAGTTCCCATGAATGTCCCAGCAAATGAGTTTCAAAAACAAATTTTAAACAAATGCAACAAAATTTGTCATTTCAGTCATTTGCGCCCCAGCAGAGTGCAAAGAGCTACAAAAGGATCTCTCAGAACTGGGTGACTCGGCAATCAGTGAATGGAACTAGTGAATGGGGAGGGGGGTTGGGAGAGGCATTTGTGCCCCAGCAGAGTTACGCTCACACAGTCAAGCAACAGAAATGTACCATGTAACTTATGTGTCCAATCAAAATAGCTCTGATTTTGAACTTTTCTCCTCCGTGTGTTCTGGGGGAGGGTCCTTCTCCCTCCTCTGAAGAATCAAAAATGCTCACAACTGGAGGTGGGACACTGGATAGGTGGGCTGGTGCTCGGAGTGACACTGAGCATTCTCTCACTCACAGGTGCTTGGCTGGTTCTTGCTCACATGCTGAGGGCCATACTGATGGCCATGCGTGGGGTTCGGAAGGAATGGTCCCCCAGCTCAGCTTGGCAGTGACTATGGGGGTTGTTTTCACCTTCCTCTGCAGCATGTGGGCACAGGTCACTCGCCAGGCTCATCTGCGTATGTCTCATTAAATCCTTTCCCCAACCACTGCAGGTGCCTTGGGCACTAGTGCTCCTAAGCCCCTTGTATTCTTTGCCTGTGACACAAAAGTAAGTCTCCTGAGGGCTGTGGCACTTTGGTTTAATTGCAATTGTTGGGCTTGGTGTGTGGGTGCTGGCTGGTGTGTAGTGGCCTGTGGCATACAGGAGGGCAGACTGGATGATCTCATGGTCCCTTCTGAACTTGAATTCTGCATACAACTGTAGTGCTGGTGGTTCATGACTTTTGCACACTCGTGTAAACTTAATGGTCCCGCAACACAGTTTTCGGCCTGTGTATATTTAGGCATTCAAGTTAGCAGCATATAAGGCTGAAGATTCCATGGACCAAGTCCAGGGGTGTTCTGACCATTTGCACTAGCTATGTGCTGAGGGCTGAGCTACAACCAATGTCGGAGCCATAACTGACTTCCCAGCTTGATAATGGTTTCTTTAAACTTTCCTCTCTCTTTTGGGTCTCCTCCTCCATGCAGCTCAAAATAAAGGGACCTTCACCATCAGCCTTCCTGTCAACGCCATCTGGTCCTCAGCTACCATACTTGTTTACTCTGTTTTCCACTAAGGCCAGGTGGCTGCCGACAGCACCAATGTGAAGATCTCCAAATGCTTCGGGAACAAGGTAAGTTGGGAGTGCAACATGGGGAATGGAAGCACATGGAATGGACAATTCATTGCCTGTCACCTGCCTAGGAAAGACGGTCACCACCGGGATGATCCAAACAGCCTCTCTCTTCCCTGGTCTTTCTCTCTCCATTTGCTGAGTGCCTGCCCCTTGTGCCATTCTAGGTGAAGCTATGCTTCTCAGAGAAGATAGTTCTCCCGGGATCAGCTGTCCGCCTCCAGGTGAAGGCCACCCCGGGCTCCCTGTGCAGCGTCCATGCCGTGGACCAGAGTGTCTTTCTAATGGGGGCAGTGGCAGCGTTGTCCAGGGCCAGTGTGAGTCACTCCAATGCTGGGAAAGCTGAACCGCACCAAAGTTAGAAATATTTCAGTGACAACTCTGGCTGTAGGCGCTGAGGATTCTGGGGCCATATACGTCACTAGGCATGTGACTAGGGACATGGTACAGCCTGATCTGACTGAAAAAAAAGCTAAGCTCAACCTTCAATCCAAATCCAACACCCCAGCCTACTCCTATGGAGAGATCTTACAAAAGAACCATCCTACGGGATTTAATCCAGCATTCTACAGAGAGGCTGTCATCCTCTGTTATGTTCTGTAGGACTTTAGCAGAGAGACTGATCCCTATTTTGTTTCATTCTTATTAAATGCTGTAGGACCTGGTCATCAGAGCACAGCCAGAGCGGGACCCTAAAGGTGGAAAACTCTGTATCCTGTTCCATTCAGGTGCCCCCAGCCTGGGCTGGATTGGAAACAATGCCTTAAACAGGAAAGGTCTCAAACACCAGTCTCCAGCTCTCCTGAGCCATTCAATCTCCCTTTACCCTGAGCCTGGGTTAGAATTGGGGCCCTCCCAGTGAAAGGGTTTGTATATTCTCCCTTTGACACGAGACTGGGTCAGATCTAGTGGTGACAGCTATGTATCCTATTCTCTGATCTCCCAGAGCCAGGCCATCCCCTGGTCTTGGCTTTAGGGATTCTGAATGAGTTGTCAGTTAAATTTGAATGCCTTCTATGGAGTCTGAGTTCATGCTATGGCCATAGGAAAGATCAGCTTCTCTCGGTTTGCATTAAGGTCTCAGCTTTGACCTATGAACTTGGTGTGGTCATTATTACCATAGCCTAGTCCCAGACGGACTCTCCCATCCTATCCTTAGAGAGTGCCTCTTCACCCTAATATTGTCTGTTTCCACCTTCCTCTGTGTGGGTCCATCCCTGTCTCCAGGTATACAGTATGTTCAGCTATCGCAAGGAATACCCCTACATCATCAGAGACACTTACAATGCCCCTTGTGATGGCCACAGGCATTGCAGGAGGAGTCTTGAGGCTTCTGCTTCTCCAGGGACCTCTAGTTCTCCTTATCGGATGACTGAGACTCCTACAACTACTACTCCACTCTTCATGCATGAATATTACCACACCTATTCTTATGCTGTATCCCTACCTGATCTGTATGAACTTTTGAAGGTAAAGTCTCCTCCCAACCCTCAACTGGTGTCCTAGGACCCCAGAATCTCACACTCCAGACTCCTGGATTGTGGCCCTTCCCGTCCCCCAGATATCCAGTTTTAAATTCTCAGATCACTTGCCTCCCAAGTATTTAGAACTTCAAATTCCCAAATTCCCAGTACCCTGGATCCCAAGGTCCTGGACTAAGATCACTGGAGCCCCAAGCTCTCAGCTCCCTAATACCCCAGAACTCCAGACCTATTGTCCTACAGACCTCTTGAACCTTATATTTCCCTGCTCTCAGTTCCCCTTTATCTCAATTTCCTAGGCCACCAGAACTCAAAGTGCCAGACCTTCAGACTTCTGGACAGGAGGGAGGGAAGCAGGGAAGGCTGGGATGTGGAAGAATAAGAAAGAAAGAAAGAAAGAAAGAAAGAAAGAAAGAAGGTTGGGGAAAGGAGGGTGAGAAGAAGAGGAAAGCGAGGGGAAGAAGAGAGGTGAGAGGGAGTAATAGGAAGATGGGATGGAGGTAAATGAAACAGATAAAGGAGAGTAATAATTGAAGGATGAATCAAGTGAGAGAGCACAAGTCTGAGAGGTCATATGGGAAACAGATTACAAAGGTCAGGCTACTGTGATGAACATATATGGGTTTATGTGTGAGCCACTGCACTCTGTTGACTGCAATGAGAACTATTCATATGTGTATCATAGGCACTATACAGCTGTCAACTGATGGGGATTCTCCATTTTGAGAGGTCAAGGCCTGGGCTTTTGGTGCAGAAGGCTCTGAGTTCTTGCCCAGATGTTGCTGTAAAGCTCTGAGTGGCCCTGGAGTGCAGCAGAGGGACAGCCATGACATCCTAAGAAGTCATTATCACTGACTGGGATGTGGGCAGTCACATCTAGTGGTTACAGCAGGAGTCAGTAGGCAGGAATCAGAGCCCAATCAAGGTCAGGGTCAAAATCAGAGATCAAGAATCAGAGCCAAGGGTCAGACCTGGGTTACTGGAAGTGAGAAAGAGTAGGAGCAAGGTTGGGGAAAAGGCTAGAAACAAGCAGGCACCATCACAACCATGGGCAATTGGCTTGAGCTACTCTTGAGCAGCTGTTGCTGCTAGACTCAAGAGCTGGTCTGCTGAAAGCTGACCCTTCCCACCCATCGGGCAGCCTGCTATGAGCCAGCTGTGCTTGTTTGGTTCCCTAGGCACTGGCACTGGTGTAGGCCCTGCTTCCAGACAGTTGTGGCTCTGTTACAAGACAAACCAAGCAGGTTTGTGCCCCAGGAAAACTGGCCATCCACCCCTCCCACTCCGGCATTTCCCTTCTCCTCCTTTACACCCAGAACACAGGGTTGAAACTCTTAACCAACCTTAAAATCAAGTCTCTCACTGAGTGCCGCACTGGGACCACTTACCATGGAGTCCTCATGAGTACGTCTTGTTTTATCACTATTGTCTTTGATAATAATGAGCTGCTGGATAGCCCAAGGAAAGTGAGAGTATGAAAGAGGCTTAAGATGTTGGTCACATGGGACCATGTCCAGAGTATTGGAGAGGGTTTCCAGAAATGGACAGGTGGGTTTCATGGGATGCATGCAGCTGAGGAGGGGCAGGGTAAGTTTCTGGTGGTGTGGAAGTGGATGGTCTGGGATACACATGCCTGGGGAACCGGGGCAGGGCTCCAGCAGCAGGGAGGAGGATCACCTGGTGAGTGCATGACCAAGGGAGGAGAGTCTGAGAGAAGTGGCAGAAGAGGGAAGGGTTTGGTTAAACGACTGGGAGGTGGGAATGGTCAGGATCCTCTGTCTAGAAAACAGCAAAAGGAAAGATCAGCACTTGGTGGGAGTCTGGGGTCCTTTGGGGGAGGCAGAACACAAAGCAGTTGTAAGGAGGCTTGGTCCCTCAAAGGGGAGTATGGGCATGTGTTTGGGTGCTGGGTTACAATCAGGTGCCTTGCTGAGGGAGACAAGGTTGGAGGAGGTGGGGAGTGCTTTCAGGGGGTCCTGGCTCAAGGGGGAAGGGCCTATGAAGCGATCAGAGTGGGAAGAGGGAGAGATGGGGACCTGATTACAGGTCACTAGCACCCCAAGGGTCAGGGTGCGGCATGCCCAGTGCGTGTGATGTGGGACAGCGCCATTGGCACTAGAAAGAGCAGTGACTTTATTTTCCCCAGCTGAGCATGCCCTTGACCCCAGTGATGCCTTCCTGCACTGATTAGTTTATATACCTCACCTTAGCTATGGTGGTACTTGTGAGCCACACTTCGGGCACTGAGGCGGACATGGTTAAGACAGTAACGAGTCAGGAGGCAGTTCAGGCACACGCCTAGTTCCTGGAGACCTTCCTGTGGAGTCTGGTCCCCATCGAGTAAGCAGCTGTATTGCTACAGGCTGTCGCCTCTTCAGACCTCACAAGCCCCCCAGGCTAACAGAGCTTGGATGGGAGCAGAGGCAGGGGAATAATTAATAATGTTTATGCTGTGAGGAAAAGTGGTCTTGTGGTTGAGGGAGTAGCTGGGGCTCAGGAGGTCTGGGTTCAGTTCCCCTCTGTACAATGGGGCTAACAGCACTTCGCTGCCAGATCTGTTTAGACTGAGAGCACTTCAGGACAGGTGCTATCTTTCATTCCGTGTGCTCTAGTGCCCAGCACCGCAGGCCTGGCTGAGGTTGCACTTGTCATCTGTACATATTCCAGGGAATGAGCCTGAGAGGGGAGACTGCTCCCAGCCAGGATTTTCAGCTGGGGCCTTGATTGGAAGCAAATTTCTATTTGCAAAATGTTTGCATGTGTCTCCTAGTCAATGTCCTTTCCACCAGCCTCTGTGCCCCCCACCCACAGTCCCAGATTCCTAGCCCTCTGCATTTCTCTCAGCCTCCTATCCCCCTCATCCAGACCTCCACCTCTGCTCAGGCCAGCAGCTGCAGCCTGGGCTGAGCGTCAGCTCAGTTTCTTTGCGTAAATGTTAAATATTGCTCTATGTACATGGGATATCTGGTCCGTGGGCATCTGGTCCAGGGCGCCATCACAGCTATATGGTCCTCGCTGGGTGGGCCCCCCTTGCTGAGAGCCTTCCCACTTCCAGTCTGCCTGTGGGGATGTCTACACTGGAGCTGGAGGTGTAATTCCCAGCTCGAGAGACATACCCGCGCTAGCTCTGATCGAACTAATATGATAAAATGTGCAGCAGCAGGAAGGTCTAGCCAACGTGAGTACTTACCTAGGGCTCAAGGTGCTAGCTGCTCCTGCTGCTTGCTTTGTAGCGGCTACATTGTTTTAGGGCGCTGGCTTGATCAGAGCTAGCATGGGAATGTCTCCTCGAGCTCCAACTCTAGTGTAGACAGGCCCTATGGCTTCTCTTTACACCCATGCTCTGTGTTAGTGTGGAGTATGTACGCTACATCACAAGCGCCTAACACTTTGTCATATCCCCCACTAAAACCAAACAAACCCCATAATACTTAAATACACCTCTTCTCCATGAGGCCAACAAACCAAACGTGAACATTGGAGGCCAGGCCATTTTGGAGATGTCATGAGCCAGTAAAAGTCAGGGATATTTTCCAAAAAGTCAGCTCCAGGGGTGTTATTTTTGAAACACCATCACTTCCTTTCTGATTCCCGTCCTGTCCCCGTCAAATCACCCAGAAAACCCTAGGATGAGATATAGCATGTGACATTTCAGGGCAGCTGGTTCTTTCTGGTGAAGTGAAGTAGCTGCTGAAAATCAAAAGTATAATGGAACACTAGCCTCAGTCTTAATTATCAAGTGGCAATTGTCCTCATAACCTTACGTTCCTCCCACTCCCACCCACTGTAGTGTGTTGGCAACAGTGGGGTGCTGATGGGACAGGGGGTTGCACAGTCCCATTCTGAACAGCGCCTCTCCTTTTCTCCCCAGTGACTCGGGGTCTGCTGAGCTGCCGCTCACGGTCCCTGACAAAATCACCAACTGGAAGGCCATGAGTTTCTGTACCTCAGAGCATAGTGGTTTGGGACTCTCTGAAACCATCAGCCTGTGGACCTTCAAGCCCTTCTTTGTGGAATTGGCCTTGCCCTACTCTGTGATCCGGGGGGAGTCATTCCTCCTAAAGATTAAAGTGTTCAGCTACCTAATGCAGTGCATGGGGTAAGTGGCTTATCTGTGGGGAAGGACCCTCTAATACCACTTTCCCCATTGACAGAGATCCAAACAAGGTGTTACCTCAGTGAAGGGTAGACCTTATCAATCACCTTGAAACAGGATCTCTGTGGATCCACGCAGCTCTTCACAATGCCATCCCACCCCAGTCTCCCCCATTGCCCCTTTCCAGTAGGGCTGAGCCCCACAGGAATTGTGGTGTCCACTGAGGGTTAATTGCTCCCAGGTTATTTGCCACACTAGAGGCCAATGATCCCTGTCCTGGGACTAGGAGCCTGACTAACATCTGAATCAGAAGTTTGAGGCAAAGAGGCAGAAGCAAATCTCACCCCAGTTCCCTTTTTGTCTCACCCCAGATCCTGTTTAGCCTAAAGGACTCTGGGGATTTTGAGTTTGTGCAACTGAATGTTGAGTTCATCGCCTGCCTCTGCCCTGATGTGGCAAAAACCTTCTCCTGGGACATGGAGGCTACAAAACTGGGTAAGAAGGGGTGAGTGACTGGAACTTCAGGGCAGGACAGAGGGGCATTGGCAGGGTGCCCAGGACTGGAATAGCAGAAAGGCTGCAGGGCAGGACTGAGGGGCATGGGGGAACTGGAGGAAAGGATCCAGCTGGCCAAATTCCAGAGTACGTTTAGATGATATAGTTCGATATATTTACAATTGATTTTACAGGGGAGGTGAATTTCACCATCACTGCGAGGCAATTGAACAAGAGGACATTTGCACAGAGAACATAACTGTTGTGCAAGAGATAGGAGGGAAAGGTACAATGATTAAACCCCTGCTGGTCAAAGTCAGGTCCTGCTGTGGGGACCTCTGAGGATGGGGTTTGAAAAACTTTGCGTCAGTCCCAGCCTTACACTGAACCATTGACTTATGCAGGGAAGAGGTGGAAGATAAAAGACAGTTACTCACCTTTGTAACTGTTGTTCTTCGAGATGTGTTGTTCATATCCATTCCAGTTAGGTGTGCGCGCCGCGTGTGCACGTTCGTCGGAAACTTTTTACCCTAGCAACTCCAGTGGGCCGGCAGGTCACCCCCTAGAGTGGCGCCGCCATGGCGCCTGATATATACCCCTGCCGGCCCACCCGCTCCTCAGTTCCTTCTTGCCGGCTACTCCGACAGTGGGGAAGGAGGGTGGGTGTGGAATGGATATGAGCAACACATCTCGAAGAACAACAGTTACAAAGGTGAGTAACCATCTTTTCTTCTTCGAGTGATTGCTCATATCCATTCCAGTTAGGTGAATCCCAAGCCATACCTAGGCGATGGGGTCGGAGTGAGAAGTCGCGGCATGGAGCACTGCATATCCGAAGGCCGCGTCCTCTCTGGACTGCTGGACCAGGGCGTAGTGGGCAGCAAAGGTGTGGACCGATGACCAGGTCACTACCCAACAGATCTCCTGGATGGGCACGCGGGCGAGGAAAGCCAATGACGACGCCTGCGCCCTGGTAGAGTGCGCAGTCATACGGCCCGTAGGAACATGAGCCAAGTCATAGCAGGTCCTGATACAGGACGTTACCCACGAGGATAACCTCTGTGAGGAAATGGGAAGCCCCTTAACGCGGTCCGCTGCTGCCACGAAAAGCTGGGGGGATTTGCGGAAGGGTTTGGTCCTCTCCACCTAAAACGCGAGAGCCCGACAGACATCAAGCGAGTGGAGTTGTTGCTCCCTGCATGAGGAATGAGGCTTGGGGGAAAAAAAACAGGAGGAAGATTTCCTGGTTGACGTGAAAGGCTGAGACCACCTTGGGGAGAAAGGCAGGGTGCGGTCTCAGCTGCACCTTATCTTTATGGAAGACCGTATACGGGGGATCTACCGTGAGCGCCCGGAGTTCTGACACCCATCTAGCTGAGGTAATGGCTACTAGAAAGACAGTCTTCCAAGAAAGATAGAGCAGGGAGAAGGTCGCTAACGGCTCAAAGGGGGACCCCATGAGCCGAGTCAGAACCAGGTTAAGATCCCAGGTATGGGCAGGGGGTCGGACGTTGGGGTCTAGACGTTCCAGCCCCTTAAGAAATCTAGTCCCGTCGGGTGAGAGAAAACGGAGCGGCCATCCCCACCCGGGTGAAAGGTGGAGATAGCCGCCAGGTGAACCCGAAGGGACGATATCGCCAGGCCCTGTTGCTTGAGGGACCAAATATAGTCCAATATATTGGCGACCGAAACTTCCATAGGGAGGAAACCCCTCTCCGTGCATCAACAGGAGAAACGCTTCCACTTGGCCGAGTACGTCGCTCTAGTGGAAGGCTTCCTGCTGCCCAAGAGTACCTCACGTACCGGGGTAGAGCAGCGTAACTCGGATCCGGTCAGCCACGCAGGAGCCACGCTGCTAGGTGCAGTGACTGGAGGTCTGGGTGACAGAGAGTACCGTGGTCCTGGGTGATCAGGTCTGGGTGAAGGGGCAGGGGGACTGGGTTGGCTATGGCCAGGTCCAGCAACATTGGGTACCAATGCTGCCTGGGCCATGCTGGGGCTACCATAATCACGCGGGCCCTGTCCTTGCGCACCTTCAGAAGGACCTTGTGGACTAGTGGGAATGGAGGGAACGCGTAGAACAAGTGGGTCATCCACGGAATAAGGAAGGCGTCCGCTATAGACCCGGGTTCCCGGCCCTGAAAGGAGCAAAACGCCTGGCATTTCCTGTTCCCCCTGGACGCGAAGAGGTCCACCCGGGGACAACCCCACCTCCGGAAGATCGAGAGGGCGACATCCTGGCGGAGGGACCACTCATGTGAGAGGAAGGATCTGCTCAGGCGGTCCGCCAGCATGTTCCGTACTCCAGGGAGGAAGGAAGCCGTGAGGTGAATGGAGTGGGCTATACAAAAGTCCCAGAGTCGCATCGCCTCGTGACATAGGGGAGAGGATCTGGTGCCGCCCTGCTTGTTGATATAGTACATGGTCATCGTGTTGTCGGTAAACACCGTGACACAACGACCTCGAAGCTGGCGACAGAACGTTTGACAAGCAAGGCGGACCGCTCTCAACTCCCGCATGTTGATGTGTAGATCCACCTCCTGCAGGGACCACAGGCCCTGTGTCCTCAGGGTTCCCAGGTGGGCCCCGCAGCCGAGATCTGAGGCATCCGTTGTTAGGGACACCGAGGGCTGGGGTGGGTGAAATGGGAGTCCCGCACACACGACGGACTGGTCTAGCCACCAGCCGAGGGAATCCAACACCCCCTGGGGGATTGTGACAAGCGTGGCTAGCGACTGTCTGGCCGGCCGGTATTGTGCGATGAGCCAAGATTGGAGGGGCCTCATGCGGAGTCGTGCATACCCTGTCACAAACGTGCAGGCCGCCATGTGGCCTAACAGGGTTAGGCATGTCCTTATAGAGGTCAAGGGGGCCGCCAGCAAGCGCTGAACGATGGTCGACAGCGACTGGAACCTGGGCAACGGTAGAAGGGCCCTGGCCAAGGTGGAGTCCAGGATGGCCCCAATGAACTCTACCCTCTGCGAGGGGAGCAGAGTGGACTTGTCCACATTGATCATGAGGCCCAAGGTAGTAAACAGGCCAGTGATCCTGTGGACATGGCTGCGGACCTGCAGCTCTGAGGTGCCCCGAATCAGCCAATCGTCGAGGTAAGGGAACACGTGAATGCGACTGCGTTGAAGATGTGCGACGACGACAGCCATGCATTTGGTGAATACCCTTGGGGCCGTAGAGAGGCCAAACGGGAGGACCGCGAATTGGTAGTGATGGTGGTCGACCACGAACCGAAGGAAATGTCTGTGGCGTGGCCATATGGCGATATGAAAATAAGCGTCCTGCATATCGAGGGCGGCGTACCAGTCTCCAGGATCCAGAGATGGGATAATGGTCCCCAGGGATACCATGCGGAACTTCAACTTCACCAGATATTTGTTGAGTTCCCGCAGGTCGAGGATGGGTCTGAGGCCTCCCTTGGCCTTGGGGATCAGAAAGTAGCGGGAATAAAACCCCTTGCCCTTCTCGTTCTCCAGAACCGCCTCTATGGCTCCTTTGTCGAGGAGCGTCTGCACCTCCTGGTGGAGGAATTGCTCATGAGAGGGGTCCCTGAAGAGGGACGAGGGTGGGGGGCAGGAGGGAGGAAAAGACATAAACTGCAGACGGTATCCCATCTGCACCATGCATAAGACCCAGCAGTCCGATGTTATTTGGGTCCACGCCTGGAGGAAAAATGAAAGGCGGTTGGAAAACGGGGGGGAAGGATCCGTGGGGGAAACTGGTACTACTCCCTCGGGCGCACCTTCAAAATGAAGGTTTGGGTTCAGGTGGGGCTTTAGAGGAGCTTTGGTTCTGCCCCCCTTGATTCCCCGACTGTCTGCGCCTGCCATTTCTGCTGCGGCGCCTATTGAGGTCCTGCCGCTGGCGGAACTGGGGGTACGGCCGGCGCTGCTGCTGTTGTTGTGGCCGGAAGGGTCTGCGTTGTGTCCCAGGTGTATGCATCCCAAGGGAGCGTATAACGACCCGATTATCCTTCAGACTTTTTAGTCTGGGGTCTGTCTTCTCCGAGAACAGGCCCTGGCCTTCGAACAGGAGGTCCTGGATGGTATGTTGGAGCTCCGGTGGAAGGCCAAAACCTGAAGCCAGGAGGTGCAGCGCATTGTCACCCCCGAGGTGAGGGTACGAGCAGCCGAGTCCGCAGCGTCCAAGGAGGCCTGCAACAAGGTTCTTGCAACCTTCTTGCCCTCGTCAAGAATTGCCGCAAATTCTTGACGCGCCTCTTGTGGCAACAGCTCTTTAAACTTATCCGCTGCCACCCCAGAGTTAAAGGCGTAGCGGCTAAGAAGGGCTTGCTGGTTGGACACCCTGAGCTGAAGGGCCCCCGCCGAATAGACCTTGCAGCCGAGGAGGTCCATACGCCTGGCCTCCTTGGATTTGGGAGCTGGGGCTTCTTGTCCATGACGCTCCCTCTCATTCACCGACTGCACCACGAGGGAGCACGGTGTCGGGTGAACGTGGAGGTACTCATAGCCCTTGGAGGGGGCCATGTACTTCCGCTCGACGCCCCGTGCAGTAGGGGGGATGGAGGCTGGCGATTGCCAGATCGTATTGGCCTTGGCCTGGATCGTCCGAATAAAGGGCAGGGCGACCCTGGTGGGAGCATCAGAGGAGAGGATGCTGACGACGGGATCCTCGATCTCGGAGACCTCCTCAGCTTGCAGGCTCAAGTTCTGCGCTACGCGCCTGAGGAGGTCCTGATGTGCCCTGAGATCTAGTGGAGGAGGGCTAGAGGAAGAGGTGCCTGCCACAGCCTCATCGGGAGAAGACGATGAGGAGACCCCTGACAAGAGAGTGTCCAGTGGGGGGTCTGTCTGAGCCCTTGCCTCTGACTCCAGAGGAAGCTCAGGGTCTTGCTGTTTTGACCTCTCCTCTCCGTCCGGGGAGGAGGGGGGCGAGACAGCAACGCCTCCGGCGCCCTGTGCTCCATCGTCGCAGGCCTAGGAGGAAGCTGCTGGGGGCCCTGGGCTTGGTGATACGCCCAGGGTGTCCAGAACCCCCACTGCTGCGGTCCCTGGTCCTGTTGAGGAGGGTCTTGAAAAAGGGCTGCTTGCCTGACTGTGCCCAATGCGTAAACACTGTCCGCCTGCGACGACACAGACGGCTGTCTGGAAGGCCATGGAGGGGCCAACCGCGGCTGGTAAGAATCTCCTCGTCCTGGTGCCGAAGATGTTCTCGGTGCCGGGGACCGGTACCGGGATTCATACCGGTGCCGGGATCGGGACCGGGGTCTGTCTTGGACTCGGTGCCGGGATCGGGACCGGGACCGGCCGCTGAGTCGGTGCCGGGATCGGGACCGGGACCTGCCACCGACGCGGTGCCGGGAGGTCGACGGGACCGGGACCTGCCACCAGCTCGGTGCCGGGAGGTCGACCGGGGAGCTGATCGACGGCGGGAACGGCTCCTAGAGTCCCGGTGCCGGTATCGATGACTAGAGCCAGACCGGGACTGCCTGGAGGACGACCGATGCCGCGAGTGCGACCGGTACCGCCGAGGGGAGCGGTGCCGGGACTGCGAGCGGCGCCGGGATCTGGAGCGACCACGGTGAAGGGACCTCAACAGCGAGCACGAATCCCGAGACGGCGCTCTCATTGTCGGTTTGCCTCTGGACACAACCCGCACCGGATGTACCGGGGGTGGAGGCTGAGTTGGCTCAGTCAGGGCAATTAGGTCCCGTGCCGAGGCAAAGGTCTCCGGCGTCGATGGGACCAATAGCTCAACCCCAGATCTTATGGGGTAGCTAGACGGGACCGGACTCGACGGACCCTCCGGGCCCGGAGTCGATGGGATTCCCGTCGGTAGTGCCGCGGCAGAGGCAGGTGCCGAGTGCTCCACTCAAGTCTGCCTGGATGGAGTTTCAGACTTCGAGGGCCTTGCTTCGGGACCCGGTGCCGGGGAAGGTCGGTGCCGGGGAGTCTTTCTGGTGCCGGTGCGGTCCGGTGCTGGTGTAGAGGTGACGGTCTGTGAAGCTGCCGGGTCAAGTGCCGCTTCCATAAGGAGAGTCCGCAGTCTCTGGTCTCTCTCCTTCTTTGTCCTAGGCTTAAAAGCCTTACAAATGTGGCACCGAGATGTGCGATTCCCCCAGGCACTTTAGGCACGCGTCGTGGGGATCGCTGGTAGGCATCGGCTTCTTACAGGCCGCGCATTGCTTGAAGCCCGGCGAACCAGGCATGGGCCAGGTGCTGGATGCCAGGGAGGGCTACGGCCCAAACCGGCTAACAATATTTATACTATTATTTACAACTATTTACTATATTACTACTTAACTAACTACACTTAACTACTAACTACAACTATAAACAGTACAACGAAGGAGAGCTAGGGACGTGGAAGACAGCAAAGCCGTGCTCCACAGTTCCAACGACCGACACGGCGGTAAGAAGGAACTGAGGAGCGGGTGGGCCTGCAGGGGTATATATCAGGCGCCGTAGCGGCGCCACTCTAGGGGGCGACCTGCCGGCCCACTGGAGTTGCTAGGGTAAAAAGTTTCCAACGAACGTGCACGTGCGGCGCGCACACCTAACTGGAATGGATATGAGCAATCACTTGAAGAAGAACCCCTGGTTAGCCCCCTCAGGGACAGTCCAGGCCTGCCCAATGCCTCGTGGTGAGGCTGACTAGGATCTCTTGATGAGCACAGATTTCCCTGTGCAGTCCCCAGGGTTTGGTGTCTAACAAATACCTGGCCACTCTGAGAGGTATTTTGGGGATCCCAGAAGGGTTACTGCGTAAGGTGTTCTGGGGACCCAGTGGTGCTTTTGGTGCCTTATTATCTGTCAGTATTTCCCCTTGTGAGCCTGTCTGCACTCTCCCACCAGGCAGAGGGACTGCCAGAGGAGAACACCCACACCTCCCTCCTGTGCCCGAAAGGTAGCAGGGGTTGCTCCTGGGCACTGGGAATGGGAGGGAGGCGGCTGATATTCTACTGGACACTTACGTGTGCATGGAGATGGGCGGTGAAACAGAAATAATGTGATCTACCAGCAACCCCTATGGTATCAGGCTGGGAAAGAGGAGCCCTGATGAGAGGGGACAGACCGGAGCTGTGGGACGTTTGCAGGAAGAGGGCTGCTGTCAGACAATAAGGTCTTTCATGGCAGCGCAACCTCTTGGTACCACTGAACAATTGAATAACCATGTCACAGAGCCATTATGCCACCCTGTCACTGACAGCTTGGGCCACCGTGCCTCGAAGGGTATGTCCACCCTGCAGTGTAAGCTCAGGATTAGTAGAACTCGAGTTAGCAGACCCTGGGTTCATTAACGTAGGGCTTGAGCATCTATACTCTCTTGTAATCCTAGATTAGGAATTGTTGAACCTTGGGTCCCAAGCTGGGGATCCAGCATCTACACTACATTATGAGGGCCCAAGTCCAACCACCCCATCCCAGAATTCCTAGCACCCTCCCAAAATATACCCACTCTAGCCTTTTGTTCTTGGGCCATATGGGAAAAGTTGATTGTCCAAAGGACAAAGAAAGTCAGTCCATGGGATCGTGGGATACTTTTGGCAGACTTCCAGAGCATGATTCCAGTGGGGCCAAATCTACACTGACTCAGTCTTGGACCCTCTATCCTGTGGGGTCCTGGGCCCCTGGATCCAAGCCCTGGGTTAGTGTGATTTGTACGAGGCGGAGAGGGGGTTGGCTTGAGCCTGAGTTCAAACCTTGGACTTACATTGCAGTGTAGACATGCCTGGCCATATCATTTTGCCAGTAAGCACCAGCACAACTGCATCCACTCCATCAGGCCATCATGATACCATGTTATGAGGCCCCAGCAACACTATGCTGCTCTGCTATTAATCCACTGCATGTATCTACATGAGCATAACAGACGACCCCCTGCCATTCCATGTCCTAGAAGAAGGCAAACCCTCCACCTTCATCCCCCCATCGATACGGCTTCAGGGAAGGTGCGGGGAGTTCCTGTAATGTTCATGGTCCCTTTTGTGTCCCAGGAGATCATCAGTGTCCAGGGAATCTTTTGAACTCTGGTGTCAACTATTGGCGCATTCAGGGCCAGAGGATCCCACATCTCTTTGTTTGAGAAGGCTGGGCTCATGGGGATCCTTAGCGTGAGTTGGGCTCCCATGTCACTCCATCATGCTGACAGGCCAGTGCTTTTGTTTTCAGGGAACACCACTTCAGAGACCATCACTCTGGCTGTACCGGGGAATGTGGTGCCAGGGTCAGAGAGAGCTCACATTTCCGCTCTAGGTGAGAAGGGACTGACTGTCTGTCTGTCTGTCTGTCTGTCTCATCCAGGGCTTCCTGGAAAGCAGGATTCTACATGCGGGAGACTTTCTTCTTCTAATGCCAACTTCTCACGGAGGAGCAAATTCACCTCTGATGGAACTCCACTTACTTTGATGATCAGCATGTGCAGAATTGTATGAGCTAAAGATGGAAGATTTCTGATACCACAGCCCCCTTCTTGTCCATTCTCCTGCCCTGAATCCCCTTAGCCAATGCAAGATTGTTCCTTGCAGGATCACTGCCCAGTCAGTGAGCCTCTTTCTCACACACTCTTTGAATATTTAAAAAATACGCATGTCCTTTGGAAGCATCTGAATAGGAGAAGCCCCATTATGAAGCTACTTCCTAAGAAAGCAGGATAAAATGGACAGTACACTGCTCAAATACTTTTTTCATGCAAAGTGTAATTAACCTGTGCAATTCCTTGCTGCAGGATTTAGAGGAAAATGGCTTTAGAGAGTTAAAAAGTAGATCTATGAATGAGAACAACATCTGCAGTGCTGTTAGCTAGCATAGCAATGACCAGGGCTCTGGAAAAGACGGTTACTCACCTTTGTAACTGTTCTTCGAGATGTGTTGCTCATATCCATTCCAGCTAGGTGTGTGCGCTGAGCGTGCACGCTCATCGGAAGATTTTTACCCTAGCAACTCTGGTGGGTTGGCGGGTCACCCCCTGGAGTGGCGCCGCCATGGCTCTGGATATATACCTCTGCCGACCCGACCGCTCCTCAGTTCCTTCTTGCCAGCTACTCCGACAGTGGGGAAGGCAGCCGGGTGTGGAATAGATATGAGCAACACATCTCGAAGAACAACAGTTACAAAGGTGAGTAACCGTCTTTTCTTCTTCGAGTGATTGCTCATATCCATTCCAGTTAGGTGATTCCCAAGCCTTACCTAGGCGGTGGGGTCGGAGTCAGATGTCGCAGAGTGTAACACTGAGGAGCTGAAGGCTGCATCATCCCTAGACTGCTGAACTAGGGCATAGTGGGAGGCAAGGTGTGGACCAAGGACCACTTGACGTGAGCCAAGTCATAACAGGTGCGGATGCACAACATTACCCAGGAGGAAATCCGCTGCGAGGAGATGGGTGGGCCCTTGATACATTCAGCCACCGCGACAAAGAATTGGGGGGTTCTGTGAAATGGCTTAGTTCGCTTGATATAAAAAGTGAGCGCGCTACAGACGTCTAGGGAGCGTAGCTGCTGCTCCCTGCGAGACGAATGTGGCTTTGGGAAGAAGACAGGTAGGAAGATCTCCTGGTTAACATGGAAGGCTGATACCACTTTGGGGAGAAAGGCCGGATGTGGTCGCAACTGCACCTTGTCCCTGTGGAACACAGTATATGGGGGATCTACCGTGAGGGCCCGAAGCTCTGAGACTCGTCTCGCTGATGTGATGGCCACCAGGAAAGCGGTTTTCCAGGAGAGGTAGAGAAGGGAGCAAGTTGCTAACAGCTTGAATGGGGCGGACATGAGTCTGACAAGAACCAGGTTAAGGTCCCATGTAGGGGCAGGGCAGCGTACCTGGGGGTAGAGGCGCTCTAGGCCCTTAAAGAATCTAGACACCATCGAGTGTGAGAATATCGAGCGACCATTCTCCCCTGGGTGGAAGCTAGAGATGGCCACCAAATGGACCCTCAGAGATGATACCGCTAGGCCCTGTTGTTTGTGGGACCAGAGGTAATCCAAGATGTTGGAAATGGAGACCTCGGTGGGAAGTTCCGCTCCATGCACCAGCACGCGAAACACTTCCACTTGGCCAAATATGTCGCTCTAGTGGAAGGCTTCCTGCTACCCAGGAGCACCTGTTGCACTGGGGTAGAGCAACGCAGCTCAGACTGGGTCAGCCACGCAGGAGCCATGCCGTGAGATGGAGGGACTGAAGGTCCAGGTGACGCAGTTTGCTGTGGTCCTTGGTGATCAGGTCCAGGTGAAGAGGCAGGGGGACAGGGTCGGCTATGGATAGGTCTAGCAACATGGTGTACCAGTGCTGCCGAGGCCACGCTGGAGCTATCATGATCAAGCGGGCTTCGTCCCTGCATACTTTCAGCAGGACCCTGTGGACTAGTGGAAATGGTGGAAAGGAGTAGAGCAGGTGTGTCATCCACGGTACAAGGAAGGCGTCCACCACTGAACCCGGTGAGAGGCCTTGAAAGAAGCAGAATGTCTGGCATTTCCTGTTTCCGCAGGACGCAAAGAGGTCCATCCGGGGAAACCGCCACCTCCGGAAGAGCGAAAGAGCAACGTCCGGGCGAAGGGACCATTCGTGGGAAAGGAAGGATCTGCTGAGGTGATCTGCCAGCATGTTCCAAACTCCCGGGAGAAAGGATGTGATGAGGTGTATAGAGTGGGCTATGCAGAAGTCCCAGAGTCGTAAGGTCTCTTGACACAGGGATGAAGATCTCGTGCCGCCCTGCTTGTTTATATAGTGCATGGCCGTTGTGTTGTCGGTGAATACTGACACACAACGGCCCTGTAAGTGTTGTTGGAACGTCTGGCAAGCGAGGTGGACCGCTCTCAGCTCCCGGACATTGATGTGCAGGGTCAGCTCTTGAGATGACCAAAGGCCCTGGGTGCGTAGGTGCCTGAGGTGAGCCCCCCAACCCAGGGATGATGCGTCCCTTGTCAGGGACGCCGAGGGCTGGGGCGGATGGAACGGGAGCCCTGCACACACCATGGAGGGATCCAGCCACCACTCAAAGGAGTCTAGGATGGTCGGGGGAATGGTGACGACCATGTCTATAGGATCCCTGGCTGGACGGTATTGTGAGTTGAGCCACAACTGGAGGGGCCGGAGGTGGAGTCTGGCGTAGTTCGTTACGAACTTACAGGCCACCATGTGGCTCAGGAGAGCGAGGCAAGTGCACACCGAAGTCAACGGCACCGCTCGCAGTCTTTGGATGATGGCCGCCATAGTCTGGAACAGTGACAGTGGTAGACAGGCTTTGGCAAGAGTGGAGTCCAGGGTCGCGCCAATAAATTCTATTCTCTGAGTGGGGATCAGAGTCGATTTTTCCACATTGATCATCAGACCTAGATGTAGGAAAAGGTCCTTGACAGTGCGAATGTGACTGAGGACTCGCGCCTCAGAGGTCCCACGGATGAGCCAGTCATCTAGATATGGAAACACGTGTATCTGACTGCAGCGAAGGTGGGCGGCGACTACAGCCATACATTTGGTGAATACTCTTGGGGCTGTAGAGAGGCCAAATGGGAGGACCGCGAACTGAAAATGTTGGCAGTTGGCCACAAACCGGAGGAACCTCCTGTTAGGTGGGACGATGGCTATGTGGAAGTAGACATCTTGCATGTCGAGGGCGGCATACCAGTCTCCAGGATCCAGGGATGGGATAATGGTCCCCAGGGATACCATACGGAACTTCAACTTTATCGTGTATCTGTTGAGTTCCTGAAGCTCTAGGATAGGTCTGAGACCTCCCTTTGTACTGGGGATTAGGAAGTAGCGGGAGTAAAACCCCTTGCCCCGCTCATGCTCTGGTACCTCCTCTATGGCTTCTTTGGCGAGGAGCATTTGCACTTCCTGTAGGAGGAGTTGCTCGTGAGAGAGGTCCCTGAAGAGGGACAAGGGAGGGGGTTTGGAATAAATTGGAGGTGGTATCCAAGTTCCAGCGTGCATAAGACCCAAAGATCTGATGTTAGCTGGGACCACGCAGGGAGGAAAAAGGAAAGACAGTTGGAAAAAGGAGGGGACAGATCCTTTAAAGAAACTGGTACAATGCCCTCGGGCACACCTTCAAAAGGAAGGTTTTGGCCCTGAGGAAGGCTTAGAGGAGCTTTGGTTCTGGACCCCTTGGTTGCCCGATTGCCTCGCCGTCTGGCGAAGTCTTGCCTCTGCCGGGGCTGAGTGTAAGGGCGGTGCGGTTGGGGCCGGAAGGGCCTGCGCTGAGTCACCGGCGTGTGCATTCCTAATGAGAGCATAATGACCCTGTTGTCTTTTAGGCTCTGCAGCCTAGAGTCAGTTTTATCCGAGAACAGCCCTTGGCCCTCAAATGGAAGGTCCTGGCTAGTGAGTTGGAGCTCCAGGGGGAGGCTGGAGACCTGAAGCCACGAGATACGGAGCATAGTTATGCCAGAGGTCAGAGTCCTGGCGGCTGAGTCCACGGCGTCCAGGGAGGCCTGGAGGGAAGTTCTTGCTACCTTCTTTCCTTCATCGAGGATCACCGAGAACTCCTGTTGTGCGTCCTGCGGAAGCAACTCCTTAAATTTGTCCGCTGCTGCCCAGGTGTTGTAACTATAGCGGCTAAGGAGGGCTTGCTGATTGGACATGCGGAGTTGGAGAGCCCCCACGGAATAGACTTTTTGCCCTAGCAAGTCCATGCGCCTCGCATCCTTTGATTTAGGGGCTGGAGCCTGCTGGCCATGGCACTCCCTCTTGTTAACCGACTGGACCATGAGGGAATAAAGAGGAGGGTGGACATAGAGGTATTCATAACCCTTGGAGGGCACCATGTATTTACGCTCTACACCTCACGCAGCAGGTGGGACAAAGGCTGGAGACTGCCAGATCGTAGTGGCATTGGCTTGTATGGTCTTAATGAAGGGAAGAGCCACTCTAGTGGGGGCATCTGATGACAAAATGTCCACCGCTGGGTCCTGACCTCCGGGACCTCCTAGGCCTAAAAGTTCATATTTTGTGCAACACGCCTGAGGAGGTCCTGGTGGGCCCTGAGGTCAATTGGTGGAGGGCCGACAGATGAGGATCCAGCTACAGCCTCGTCAGGGAGGATGAAGAGGAAAGACCTGGAACAAGCGGGTCTGATGAGGGCTCCGCCTGGTGGATCGTGTCTGTCTCCCTGGGGAGCTCGGAGTCCTGAGGCTGGGTCAACCCTTCCTCCATAGGAGGAGGAGGACAACGGGTGATCATGGCCTCCGGCACCCTGTGTTCTAAGGTGATCGAGCGCGATGGACCTGGGTGAGGGCTTGGGCCTGATGGTACGCCCAAGGCATCCAGAAACCCCACTGCTGTGGTCCATGATCTTGAGGCTGGGGCTCATGGAACAACGCAGCAGGCACGTCTGTGTCTAGGGCATATGCATTATCCGCCTGAGAAGACACAGATGGGTGTCGGGATGGCCATGGAGGAGCCGAACGAGGCTGGTATGAGTCCTTCGCTCCCATCGCTGGAGATCTCTGCAGTGCCGGGGATTGGTACCGGGAATCATAACGGTGCCGAGACCGAGACCGGGACCTGCAACCCGCGCGGTGCCGGGAGGTCAACCTGGATCTCGAATGTTTGTGGCGGGACCAGCTGCGAGAGTCTCGGTGCCCGGAGCGGTGCCTAGAGCCGGAGTGGTACCGAGAGTACCGGGCAGGACGAGAGGTGGATCTGTGCCGCGAGTACGACCAGTACCGCCTAGGTGAGCGGTGCCAGGACTGCGAGCGGCATCTAGACTGGGACCATCCATGAGACCGCGAGCAGTGCCAGGACCTGGATCGAGATTGGTGCCGGATCGTCGATTCCAGTGACGGAGGTCTCATAGCGGCTGGCTTGCCTCTGGAATGCAGAACCCGCACCGGCGGTGCCGGGGGTTGAGGCAGGGCAGACTCAGTAATCGCGATAAGGTCCCTGGCTGAGGAGAATGTCTCCAGTGTGAAGGGGACCGTAAGCTCGACCACAGGTCTCGCCGGGGAGCTCTCAAGGACCGGACTCGATGGCCCTCATGGGACTGGAGTCGACAGTACCACAGTCTTCGGTGACGCAGCAGGAGTAGGTGCCGGGCAATCCGAACGAGTCTGCGTCGAAGGTGTGGAGGAAGCTGAGAGCCTCCAATCAGGTCCCTGTGCTGGAGAAGGCCAATGCCGAGGTGTCTTGGTGGAGCCAGCACAGTCTGGTGCCGGAGGAGCGCTGTCAGCGCTCGGTGCCGAGGACGGAGGGTTCAGGGCTGCCTCCATAAGGAGAGTCTTTAAGCGAAAGTCCCTCTCCTTTTTAGTCCGCGGCTTAAAGGCCTTGCAAATGCGGCACTTGTCGGAGATGTGTGATTCCCCAAGGCACTTTAGGCAAGAGTCAGGGGGATCGCTCGTGGGCATCGGCATTTTACAGGCTGAGCACGGTTTAAACCCCGGTGAACCGGGCATGGGCCCCGGCACTGGGTGCGGGGAAGGGCTAATGCCCAAGCCCCGCTAAACTATATACAGTAACTATCTAACAACTATAAGACTAATTACACTATAGACTAAGTCAACTATATACAACAAGAGATCAAATGAACAAGGAGAAGCTAGGGAAGTGGAGGACAGCTAAGCAGCGCTCCACTGTTCCAACGACCTACACGGGCGGTAAGAAGGAACTGAGGAGCGGTCGGGTCGGCAGGGGTATATATCCAGCACCATGGCGGTGCCACTCGGGGGCGACCTGCTGACCCACCGGAGTTGCTAGGGTAAAAATCTTCAGACGAGCATGCACGCACGGCGCGCACACCTAACTGGAATGGATATGAGCAATCACTCGAAGAAGACCCTCATGTTCTAGTGAATAAAGTGATCTCCACGTGGGAATCAATTGAAAATCCGCCCCCCCCCAAAGCCTCCCAAGGGGAAGTATTGCACAGTGAGATGCATTATGGGGAATGTATGCCTTCCTGTGACTCACCCTGCCTTGGCTCCTCTGATACTGGACTAGTAGGATTTGTGGCCTGGTTCAGCACAGTAGGAGGTGTGACATTAGACTTCTGGATGGGTCCTTAATCTGTAACAGTAATTATATCTCCTATGGCCCTGGTTCTCCTATCATACCAATTTTACCCTGATGTAACTCCCTTGGCTTTAATGGTATGACTCCTGATTCACACTAGAGTAGGGGAGAGGTGAATCAGGCCCTATGTTTCTAGGTTATCTCCCAGGTTATGCCAGCAAAAAGAATTTTTATGTACATAAATCTATAAAGCCCTCTATTGTGTGGTTCAGTCTCACAGGAGACATCATGGGGACAGCACTGCAGACCATCAACGGCCTCCTGCAAATGTCCAGCGGATGTGGAGAGCAGAACACAGTGCGTTTTGCCCCCAATGTCTTCATCACATGGTACCTGGAGTAGCCAGGACAGCTGACCTCAGAGATCAACAGAAAGCTGCAGGCTTCCTGGAAAGTGGTGAGCGGATCTGAATGTAGGTTGGGCTGCTAGCTGTGAGAGTTCACTAAGGGCTTGCCCACACCAGAAATACTGCAGCGGCACAGCCAGAGCACTACAGTGGTGCTGCTGTTGTGCTTCAGTGTAGATGCTACCCACGCTGCTGGGAGAGGTTCTCCCGTTAACAGAGGTATTCCACCTCCCAAGAGGCAGTAGGTAAGCCGGTGGATGAATCCTTCTGTTGACCTAGTGCTGCCTACACGGGGGCCTTAGATTGGCTTAACTACGTTGCTCAGAGGTGTGGACTTTTCACATCCCAGAGCAACATAAACTGGCTCAATCTAATTTTCTAGGTTAGACCAGCCCTAAGCTGATCACATGATGAAGCTGTAAGGAGAGTCCTGCTCCTGGATTCCAAGCTGGGTGAACTTGGCATACTTCTACTGATGTCACAAGAGTTACTCCAGATTGACATTAGTGTAAAGAAGTGCAGAATCCTCCTTTATCCCATATCTACACAATGGGGACAATAATGCTTACATACCTCTGCAGATCTCTTTGGCTGAGCTGCTCAGGTGCAAAACTCTGAACATTATTATTATAAAGAGGAACTGGGAGGGAGATCACTCACCCAAAGAATGGGACGGCTGCAAAACAGCCAGACTCTCCACAGGATACCAGTGACAGCTCCGGTATAAGCATGTTGATGGCTCATACAGTGCCTTTGGGGAAGGCCATGGGACAGGGAACACCTGGTAAGCCGAGATCCCCAGAGCATGAGCTGAGAGCTGGTCTAGCTCAGTTCAGACATGGCAAAGAGGAGCAGATCTGGTCAGGGAAGCACTGTCCTAAGTAGAGGGAACCTGACATGGTCCAGAGATTCTGATGCTGCTCTTAACTGACACTGGGAAATCTCACTCAGGAGCTGATGTACTGATCTGGGGAGTATCGGGGGTATGGCTACACTTGCACTTCAAAGCACTGCCGCGCTTTGCTCTCCCAGCGCTGAGCATACTCCACATCCTCTACCTGGGTTTGCAGTTAGGTCCCTCAGTCATGCTGACATGTCCACACTGCACTACACAGAGCTTCTGACTCAGGTCTGCAGCTGGGATTTCAGCCCTGCTGGCCCCACCTGCATTTGGGGCATGAGGTCAGAATAGCAGGGACCAGAGGGTAGAAACAACACTGAATTTTCAGGTTTCAGAGTAGCAGCCGTTTTAGTCTGTATCAGCAAAAAGAACAGGAGTACTTGTGACACCTTTAATGTGATACCATTAACTTAGGTTTGAACAGAGACTGGGAATGGCTTTGTCATGACACTAATTGAATCTATTTCCCCCTGTTAAAGTATCCTCACACCTTCGTGTCAACTGTCCAAAATGGGCCATCTTGATTATCACTTTAAAAGTTTTTCTCCTGCTGATAATAGCTTCTCTTAATTAATTAGCCTCTTACAGTCGGTATGAGTACTTCCACCTTTTCATGTTCTCTGTATGTATAAATATCTTCTTACTGTATGTTCCAGTCTATGCATCCGATGAAGTGGGCTGTAGCCCACGAAAGCTTATGCTCAAATAAATGTGTTAGTCTCTAAGGTGCCACAAGTACTCCTGTTCTGTTTACTGAATTTTCAGAAGCTCCAAAATGTCCTGGTGGGAGGGGGTGTGTCTGAGCTCAGGGCTGAAAGCTTCAGATCTTTTTTATTGTGTCTGTGTTGCTTCTATTTCCCCCCTCCTACTCTCCAAATATTACTTCAGGGAGCACCGTCTTTGTTTCGCCCCACGGTAGGGCCAGCTCCTGGGGTTTTGTTGCCCCAAGTAGCCAAAAAAAAAAAAAAAAAAAAAAAGAGCCGCGATCACAATCTGTGGCAATTCAGCCTTAAATTCATACCTTAAAGTGCCGCCCCACTCTGGAGTTGCTGCCCTAAGCACCTGCTTGATAAGCTGGTGCCTGGAGCCGGCCACGTGCAAAATACAATGGGAGATGCCATGACGTTTGTGTCCTTTTAGAAACAGTTCTTCTGGGACTTGTGACAAAGTTCCTCCTCTACCTTGGTGGGTCCTGCGCTTATTGGTGGATTTGCTCACCTCAGTGATCTTCCCCACAGTCTGGATCAACTCCTCCTGTGTCTGATCAGGAGTTGGGAGGTTTGGGGGGAACCTGGGCCCACCCCCTACTCTGGGTTCCAGCCCAGGGTCCTGTGGATTGCAGCTGTCTATAGCACCTCCTGTACCAGCGGCATGACAGCTACAACTCCCTGGGCTACTTCCCCATGGCCTCCTCCAAACACCTTCTTTATCCTCACCACAGGACCTTCCTTCTGGTGTCTGATAACGCTTGTATTTCTCAGTCCTCCAGCAGCACACCCTCTCACTCTCAGCTCCTTGAGCCTCTTGCTCCCTGCTCCTCACACACGCACCTCACTTTATCCACAAACACGAGCAGAACTTAAAGGATGCTGTCAGGGCCCTGACCTGGAGCCAGATGCCATCTGGCTGCTTCCAGATCATGGGGAAGCTCTTCAACAATGGCTTGATGGTACAACGCACCCCCAGCTGCTTTCCAGACTCCCTGTGTTGCCTCCCACTCTGTCCCCTGAGCTGTGTTTCAGGAGCAAAGCCCAGCTCCATTGCGGGGGAAGCCATGTCACTGGATAGCCTGCCCTGTGGCTCACCAAGCAGCAGAAACTCTACAGAGGCTTTGCCTCCAACCCAGGTGATCTGCTGCTTCCCTCACAGGCAGAGAACCCACCTTGATTTGGAGGCCTGTAAGAGCAATGGGCTGTAGGTCATAATGCTGTCCCAAGGGGAACAAACCACCTAGCTTGGGAGTCTGTGTGGAACTACCTGCACATCGGGGCTGGGAGGGGGAAATCTTTCTCCAGCTCATGCTGTCTGTTCTAGGGGAAGCCTCTCTCTCTCCCCACATTGTCCCTCGCTGTTGTGTGAGGGATGGGGCAGGAGGAGGGATGGGAGTTCACAGAAAGCATGTGACTCTGTTTCCCCCATCATATGTCTGTTCCCCAGGACACTGTGGTTGCCCTTGAAGCCTTAACCTTGTATGGCCTCAAGACCTACAGCAAAGAGGGCCCTGACCTCCATGCTTCCATCTCCTCTGAGGGCTTCAGCCATGAGATCCAGGTGAACACCAATCGGCTTCTGCCGAGACAGCACAGCTTCCAGCCATCCCCAGCAGCTACACAGTGCAGGCTCAGGGCCAGGGGTACCTGTTCCTCCAGGTCAGTCTGAGCAAGGAAGAGGGGTCCTCTCTGAGTGAAGACCCCATTGAGCCAGCCATGGGCGTAAGAAGGAGATGAGAGTACTCCTGGGTATTCAGGCTGAACTGGAGAGCAGGCAATTGGGAACTACCCTGCCGCAGGTCCCAAGGACTGGGTGGATGGGGTAGCAAGGGGTCTGAGAGGGGTTTTTATGTCTCTCAGTCAGTGATGGTGGAGTCCCTCCCCATCAAGCCGGAGGAGCTGCTGTCTTCCAGGAGGCCTGGCGACTAATTGCTAGACACAGCAGGACAGTTCAGCCACCCAACCTGCCCAGTCCTCAGGATGGTCCTTTCTCCCGACTGTGTGAGACAGCAGGAGGCCTGGAGAGCACAGTTTGCTCTGTGACATCTGCTCCTGCACTAGGGGTCTCTGTCCATGTCTGCCTCTCTCTATGTCTCCTGACAGGCTACCCTGCGATACAACATCCCTCCCCCCATTCCTCTTGGGAGGCCTAAGTGCTGCTGCGGACCCAGCTGCTGGTGAGACCTGTTTGCTAGCTAATATCTGGCCAATCTCACCCTCAGCACTGCATCCCAGGGCAGGCCTGCCCCTGCTATACACTTGCTAGTTGAGTGTGCTCTCCAGTGTCCCAGTGAGCAGTCTGGGCACTGCAGCAGACTGAGTGCTAGGGTGACACAGATAGGGGCCATGGGCAGAGATTTCCCTCCAGAGACCCAAGGCTGTAGAACTTGCTCTTCATGTGGAGCCAGCTGAGCCCAGAGCTTGATAACTTCAGGGCATGCTGCCAGTGCCAGTGTTTTCATAATGGATGGATTGATGATGTCTCCTCTGGGGACCTGACCCATCCAACAAAAGAAGAGGATGGATCCCAAAGGAGCTTTCCTTTTGTGTCAGGGAATGTAGACAGAGAGGCCAGATGCACAATGGTGGGTGGTTTAGGTAATAGGCACATAATAATATATCTCATCTGCCCTAGGATCTTCAAGAGGAGAGGAGCTAGAGACATATCAGGGGGTGGTGTTGTTCTGGGCCAACTCTGTGGCCACCAAGGAGGTCACTATTCTTGGAATGCACTGCTCCAAAAGCCAAGGCCCTCACTACTCAAGCTAAAGGGGAATCCCCAATAGCTGGTACCAGTGCAGGACCTATGACACACAGATGAGCAGTTCTGAGTCTAGCCAGTCTAGGCTATTGGTATGTTCTCTCTTTATTATGAGTAAGTGTGCTGGCATTGCATTTGGCTCTTCTTTCATGGTTTCTGACAAATGTGTTTCCTAGTCAATTCCCCTGCCTCTTACAGATGAAAATGCTGTGACAGATTACAGTGCCCCCTGCCTGTGAGGTGAGGAGGTGGTGCAGCCTCTCATGCTTTGTATGTGACTATTTGGCGCAAGCTGGGAGGCCTGAAAGTTTCATTCAAGAAAAACACCAGCATGGATAAAAGCATGTTGAGGGTGGGAGGGGACTGGCGTACAGCAGAACCCTGTTTATCTGATCTACTTGGGACCCCGGCCAGATTAGATCAACATAAATTCAAGTAACTGGAGAATGGGGAAGTGCAATGCTGCAGTGCTCTCTAGTGGCCCAGGGGAGATCGCCCCCCCTTCTGGACCTGCGTGCGGTGGTTGTCCGGTTAGCATGGACAGACGGTTAATGGAGGGACGGATAAACGGGGTTCAACTGTAATTAAGGGGATTGCTTCTGCCAGTATTTAAATTGGGGTGATGAGATTGTTGCTGTGGAGATGAAAGAATCTGTATTGCTGATCTTCCTGAACCATCCAGTTACCCAGCTTGGGGCTGGCTGGAAATGGCACTGGAATGACGGAAGGGTGCAGAGCCGTCCTCCAGGGTCCCTGAGTGCTCAAGCCCTGGGGGGTGTGTTAGTTGGTCAGTAGGCGTCATGCACCTCCTGTTGCCATAACAATGGCTCTACTCTGTGGCTGGACAGAAATCAGCAGCAAGTTAACTTGTTAGGGGACCATGTCATTATTGCTAGGATTTTACTAAGCCCCAAAATGGATCCTGACCACTCTGTATTTAAACAGAGCATTGGCCTGCTAAACGCAAGGTTGTGAGTCCAATCCTGGAGTGGGTCATTTAGGAAACTGGGGTAAAAAAACAAACAACTGCCTGGGGATTAGTCCTGCTTTGAGCAGGGGATTGGACTAGATGACCTCCTGAGGTCCCTTCTAACCCTGATATTCTATGAACATCTGTTTCAGTATCTTCCTCATGAGACAGGGCTGTGTATGAGCAGAGAACTGGACTTGGATTTTGGACATCTAGGCCCCGTTCTTGGCTCTGCTGGATGACCCTGGACAAATAATTTGATCTGTGCACTTTCCTTTCCCCTTATCTGTACAAGGGGCATGGAGTGGGAAGATACCTGTCTCCAAAGGGTGAGGTGACACTCAGCTTATTCATGTGTGCAAAGCCCTTTAGCATTCTCAGATGAAAGATGCTAGGGAAGGCAAAATGTTATTGTAATGAACAGACTAATGTGCATAGGCAAAACACCTCTACCCCGATATAACGCAGTCCTCGGGAGCCAAAAAATCTTACCGCATTACAGGTGGAACCCTGTTATGTCGGGGTAGCAGTGGGCAGGGCCGGCATTTCCATTTAGGTGACCTAGACCGTCGCCTAGGGCACCAGGATTCGGGAGGGTGGCAGGCTGCTCCGGTGGACCTCCCGCAGGTGTGCCTCAGGGAGCCACAGGACCAGCTTGGGGCGGTGAAATGGCTAAAGCCGGCCCTGCGCCTAGGGCGCCAAAAACCCTGGCGCCGCTCCTGGCAGTGGGGTAGCGGTGGCAAGGCTCCAACAGTGATTTAAAGAGCCCCGGTCTCCAGCCACTTTGCAGGGAGCCCCAGGCCCTTTATATCTCTGCCCGAGCCCCACAGCCAGATATAACGCGATAAAGCAGCCCCGCCCCCGCAGAGCGCTGCTTTACCGCGTTAATACCCAAATTCGTGTTAAATTAGGTCGTGTTATATCGGGGTAGAGGCGTACCACCTTCTGCTGGATGGAATCAGCACCACCTTATGCTGTCAGTGGAGTGATATTCTCCTTTAGCTTTAGCTCAAGTGGTTGCGGCCTGGGATGTTGAAGCAGCAGGAGGGGATTGCTATCCTTGCTGTTGCTGGGAAGTTTCATATGGCCAAAGTGTCCTAAATCTCCATCGGCCGCTTGTGTTATTTTTTCTCAGGGTTGTGTGTGTTTCTTTTTTCTTTCCCCCTCCCCATGTCAGTCAGGAACACTTTGTAAATCCTTTGCTTTCCTTTTCACAGGATTGGGACAGTCAGCTGCTGACAGCTTTCCAACAGTCCTCTGTCAGTCATGCCCCACTGATGTCAGATACCATAGTGAGAGATTATGGGTGACAGGACTAATCAATTACCAGAACCAGGGAACTCACATCTGCTGATTATGCACCATCATCATCCCTGCGAGATCCCATCATTCTGCAGTGACCATCAAACGAACCTTGCATGCAATTTTTTAATTCTTTTCCTTGGGCAATTCCCCAGATTAAATTGACTTGAAGCCAGACACCCTCCTCCTGGAAAGAAAAGTCAGACAGGAACTGCGAGCAGGGCAGGAAGCCATAATCCAGTCTCCCCAGCCAGAAGCTCCTCCATGAATCCCTCACAGGTTCCCTACAATGCAGCACAGCCATTGCCTTCCCCACTTCCCAGCAGGAGGCTGCAGGAAGGTTATCAAGCTGTGGTGGGAGTCACTGCTGGATGCTTCGCTTCTATCCAGCCTCCTCCCCCCTGTGCTGAAAGACAGGGCAGAGCAATTATCCACTACACTACAAACTCACTACAAACACTTGGGAGATTCTGTCCCCCTTGGTATCATCTGGGAAAGCAGCGAGGCTGCTGTGTTAGAGCAGGGAGGCAGGATGGGTGTGATCCAGCCCAACCTTGGCCTCAGTGGGTTTTGGCACAGGCCCTGCCTTGGCCAGCAGTGGGTAGGCTTCTTAGCTCCTTGGGCGGAGTTCTGTCTTAGATCCAGCCCCAGTGAAGTGTTTTCTGGAGTGAGGCTCCATTTTATCCCTTCAGAGGCAGCTTGCACAGAGTCAGCGACAGCTGCCTGGTGTGTGTAGTGGTTGCAGGAACCAACAGGAGACAGGGACAAATAGCTCAGCCCCACTCCTCAGGCCAGATTCCTTCTCCCCCCCCAGACATGGTGGCACCATCCCAGCTGCTGCTCCCTTTTTACCCCATGACAAGCAGGGCTCCTGCTTCCCCCACAACTCCTCCCTCCCACCACAAGGGTTTCAGCTCCCCGCACAACAGAGTGGTCCTTCCACCCCCACAGGAGACCCCTCTCTCAGCCCTTCTTCCCCAGTCCCCTGCAGGGATTCCTCGCTGTGTCCTGACAAGTGCTCCTCACGACCTAGCAGCCACCCGACTCTCCCCTGGGGCACCTCCTGCCCTCTGGAGTCCCATCATATCCCACCCCAGACATCCCCTCTCACCCACCCCGCCCCCAGCTGTCAGCTCCCGAGCTGCTGGTTAGCCTCTCTGTGGGCCAGAGCTCACACCTACCTCAGCTGCAGGCAGTGTTATAGTCAGCCAGGGCTCGTTCCTCTGCAATGGGAAACAAGAAAGCCAGAATTACACCTGGGGTATAGTGTGCAGCGTCTGACACCAGCTCCCTTCAGCCACAGCTTGGAGGCCACGAAGAGCCTCAGCTCCCTGCCTGTATACACAGCAGCCACGACAACCCACCTGGCTGGTAGTAGTCATAGACTTTGATGTTGGCTGGTTTCAGGCCCTTCACCTCAATCTCTTGTTCCAGTTGCAGGACAAAAGTCTGTGACTCATCGCTCAGCTTGTGGAGGTAGGAGGGAGACCAGCCCGGGAAGGGAGGGTTAGAGAGAAAGAAGTTACACACCTGCCTTGGTCAGGGCTTGACGTGACTTTCTCCTCTTAAAGCGCTCCAGGCTGTTAGAGGGTCAGGATTTTAGAAAAGGAGCAACTACCAGGATTGGCAAACACCAGACATAGGGACAGGGCTATACAAGCTTCCCCACTGAACAGCCCTGCCAATGCCCTTCAGTCCTGCCCTGAAGCCCCCTGCTATTACAGTGCTGGGCTCTCCACACAGCTCTGCCAATGCCCCTCAGTCCTGCCCTGCAGCCCAGCCACCCCTACTTCTTGTCCAGACCAAAAGCTATTGTTCAAATTTACTTTCTCCAGATAAATGAAGATTGCATCAATTTTCACCTCCATTTTCCTAATGAGGGGTCTCTGCTGCAGCTGAGATAGGAGATAAGAAAATTTCTGAGCTCCTCTTCCTCCCCCCAGGGAAAGGAGTGTGAGAAGGTCTATAGCAGGGGAAGGCAACCTATGGCACACGTGCCAAAGGCAGCACGCAAGCTGATTTTCAGTGGCACTCTCATTGCCTGGGTCCTGGCCACTGGTCCAAGGGGCTCTGCATTTTAATTTACTTTTAAATGAAGCTTCTTAAACATTTTTAAAACCTTGTTTACTTTACATACAATAATAGTTTAGTTATATATTATAGACTTATAGAAAGAGACCTTCTAAAGACGTTAAAATGTATTACTGGCACGCAAAACCTTACATTAAAGTGAATAAATGAAGACTCGGCACACCACTGCTGAAAGGTTGCCGACCCCTGGACTATAGGTTCAGAGGGATGGTCTGAGAAGTGCCCCACCTCTGCTCTTATGTCAGGTTTCATTTCCTCAGGTGTCCCCTCATGGAGAGTTTATTCATAGATTCCGAGGCCGGAAGGTACCACTGTGACCTCAACATAGACCATAAAACATCCCCAAAATAATTCCTAGAGTTGGTTTAAACACTGTCAGTGATGGAGAACCCACCATGACTGCTGGTAACATGTTCCAGTGGTTCATTACTGTCACTGTTAAAAATATGTGCTTTACTCGTGATAATTCTTGCAGGCCCAGGGAAGAGCAGGGTCCTGCCCAGATGCTCTCCAAATGAGCTGGGACAATCTCCCCCTCCCAGGAGCGAGGGGCATGGATATGGTGTACATGGCTACCGCCTGTAAATCCTCTTTGCAGCAACTGGAGCAGTTCTGGGTCCATCTGCTGGACATATGCTCTGATTCACAATCAGGCCAGTTGCTGTTTGGTCTGACTCCTCGCCCAGCTCACGAATACTAGTACTGCTCCAAACACAGGAGAGGGAAGGCTCCAGATTCCCAGAAGCTAGGCAGCCTGGGAGTAGAGTGTAGAGAGAGATCAGTGGTGACCCAAGGTAGTACAAAGGCTCCAAGTGTTATGGAGGATTGTGGGAGCAGCTGAGTGAGGGCTGAGCAGCAAGTGAACAGAGGGGTTCCCACAGCTGTCTAAGCGTCCCCGCCCTCGCAAGGACAGATCCCACCAGTGATTCACCACCTCACCCTTCGCCATGGCCCCCATTCTGATGCCAAGGTTCCTTACCGATATGCGGGAGCCCGAAGCCAGACTGAATCCAGACAGCAGGGAGACCTCCACAATCACCATGTTGGAAGTGACTCTGCTCCCGATGTAGCTGGGAGTGGGGAGATGATCAGACTGTGAGCAAGGGCTAAATGAGTCTGTAACATTTCCTCCCCATCAGTCCTCGCCAGCACAGTGTCCTGGCAGGGAGATGAGGCCTTGCATTTGAAGATCTGGGGGCTAATGGGATCACCCTGCTCTTAACTGCCCCACCCTCTTGGGTATCCCTCAGAGATTCCCTTCTTTGTACCTATCAGGCTCCTCCCCCCACTGGTTAAAGCTGCAGGACCCTCCTACTGTCCCACCCCCTTGACAGGCAACTGGTTCTGACCTTCCTCCCCATCTCTCCCTGCTGTCCTTTCCCCACACGGATAAGCACCCCAGCCCTTTGGCTTGCCTTATTCCCAGCTACCAAAGCTCTCTGCATCCCCCAGCCAGGTGGCCTGATCTCCTGCCCAGCTCTGACACTCCCTGCTTTGCTCCAAGCAGAGGCTGCGTCACAGGCAAATGGTGTATACATGGGGGGAAATTGCAGGGTTACCTGACGTGGATGTGGACGGTGAGGAAGCGCGCATTGCCCTTGGCGCAGTCGATCAGCTGTGTGGTGACGCGCAGAGAGAAGGTCATGGAGACTCATGGAGGAGGCTCATAGTATCTCAGCACTGTCTGCAGAGGAGCAAGAGGAGGGGAAGTGACAAATCAGAAATGCCGTGTGGAGGGAAGCGGCAGATTTCCCAACCCCGACCAGCAGCAATTCCCCCTTGTCTCAGACACACTCCCCAGTGACTCACCTGGGCATAGACGCAGCCACTGCCCTGGGCCTGCACTGAGAACTCCCCGGGGATTTCCATTAGCACTGCTTGCTGCAGCAGCAGCCGGTTCTTGTGAGTGACCTGGAACTTCCTCTCAAAGTTCCCCTGAGACTTCACCGTCACTGTCACCTGTGCCAATGTGCTGAATGTCCGGGCTGCATACTTAGCCAGGGCCTGCAGTGCAACCACCGTATCCTGGGAAGGAAGAGACAGCTACCTCACTGTTTGTGTCAAACCCTGTGGGCATAGGGAGTGACCTGTGCACCTGGGGAATACCCCCCTCCATTCTCCAAGTGCAGCGGGATCTGTGCCCCTGGGTATAAGCACTAGGCTTCTCCTCCCTCTGCTTGAATACAGGGGCACTCCCCAAAGGAATTAGCAGCGGGATTCACATTCTCTGTTCCTGAGTGCAGCAGGGGCCACAGCCCACAACATTAGCACTGGGTACATAGCACCAGCTCCCAAGAACAATCACCCTGCAAGGCACTAGCACCTGCATTCACCCTCCCAGGCAGTGGGATAACTCCCCCGGGCAAAGCAGTGCTAGTGTTTGCTCTCCTGGGGCCACAAAGAGTCTGAAGTAAGCAGGATGAAGTTTAATAAAGACAAATGCAAAGTGCTCCACTTAGGAAGGAACAATCAGTTTCACACATACAGATTGGGAAGAGACTGTCTAGGAAGGAGTATGGCAGAAAGGGATCTAGGGGTTATAGTGGACCACAAGCTAAATATGAGTCAACAGTGTGATGCTGTTGCAAAAAAAGCAAACATGATTCTGGGATGCATTAACAGGTGTGTTGTGAGCAAGACATGAGAAGTCATTCTTCCACTCTACTCTGCGCTGGTTAGGCCTCAGCTGGAGTATTGTGTCCAGTTCTGGGCACCGCATTTCAAGAAAGATGTGGAGAAATTGGAGAGGGTCCAGAGAAGAGCAACAAGAATGATTAAAGGTCTTGAGAACATGACCTATGAAGGAAGGCTGAAGGAATTGGGTTTGTTTAGTTTGGAAAACAGAAGACTGAGAGGGGACATGATAGCAGTTTTCAGGTATCTAAAAGGGTGTCATCAGGAGGAGGGAGAAAACTTGTTCACCTTAGCCTCCAATGATAGAACAAGAAGCAATGGGCTTAAACTGTAGCAAGGGAGGTTTAGGTTGGACATTAGGAAAAAGTTCCTAACTGACAGGGTGGTTGAACACTGGAATAAATTGCCTAGGGAGGTTGTGGAATCTCCATCTCTGGAGATATTTAAGAGTAGGTTAGATAAATGTCTATCAGGAATGGTCTAGACAGTATTTGGTCCTGCCATGAGGGCAGGGGACTGGACTCGATGACTTCTCAAGGTCCCTTCCAGTCCTAGAGTCTATGAATCTAAAAAGCTGCCCTGTATGGAGATTCAGCTCCCAACCTATTCCTCCACCCGACACCCTAGAGGGAGAGGGGCTCTGTCTTTGATGGGAGCCACTTATCACCTGGGTGGAAGCAAACCCTCCGTGGGCATTCTGCTGCCGGGCCAACCAGGCCACGATGCCGGCAGCAGTGGCCATGTCCTCTGCGTTTATGCGTGGTTTGGAGACGTAAGCCAGGAGCACATAGGCTGTCAGCTCAACATCCACTGACTGAGTCCCAGGCCAGAAATCTGTGGCAGCCGGGGAGCTGGGATTGGGGCTCCAGTGGATTTGGCCTCCTAGGAAAGGAAAATATAACACACGAGTTACCTGGGGGAAAATGCATCTCTAGAGATGGGGAAAGCCCTAGTGGAATCATCCCAGCCATCCCCAGGAGCCCAACCCAGGATTGCTCCCTACAGTCTGTGCTCTGGGGATTTGTCCAGTCCTAGATCTCAGTGTTCTGAATGATGGGCCTTCCACCCCTTCCCTTGAGGAAAGTTGCTCATTCTCACAGAATCCTCTGTGTTAGGAAGTGTTTCCTGATTGTCCAACCTGAAATACCCCCTGTTGCTCTACTGCAGCCCGTGAGATCCACCCCCACAATCCACTTCCTCTTCCTGCTTGGTGATCACACCCTTCACATAAAAGCAGCAAAGAATCCTGTGGCACCTTATAGACTAACAGACGTTTTGGAGCATGAGCTTTCGTGGGTGAATACCCACTTCCTCAGATGCATGTATTCACCCACGAAAGCTCATGCTCCAAAACGTCTGTTAGTCTATAAGGTGCCACAGGATTCTTTGCTGCTTTTACAGATCCAGACTAACACGGCTACCCTCTGATACTTGACACCCTTCACATACTGTAGCCTGTTACCATGTTCACTGTTCCTGTCCAGCAGCCTGCAGGACCCCTGCTCCTGGAAGTGCTCCAACAGCTCTAAATATCCGACAAAATCAGAGCATTTGTAATCGGGCGGAGGGTTTCAAAAGCACTCAGCCCTGGCCTACCTCTGTTCCCATGGAAGTCGCTGAGAGTTTTGCCATTTGCATGTGCGTGTTAGGTTTTACTGCTGAGTATGTCTGGGCAGGTCTAACTCCTGGAGCCTGCAGTGCAGTTAAAAGCCATGAAAGCAGCCTCCTGAGCCCCTGTTCAGTCCCTCACAAAGCAGCCTGCCTGGCTTTACAGACTTCAAACCCCACAGGGCTTGACCTGCGCTGCCGCTGCCTACTGACCATTCACACCGCACTGGGCAGGTGCATGCTGCTTTGCTCCCAGCAAATCAGACAACAGTCCCTGCCCTGAAGAGCTGCCAGTCTAACCCAGTACCTGATCTGATGGCCTGTTCATCCAGCTTGTACAGCAGCTCCTGGGTCACCTCATAGTCCCCGGCCAGGGCGAAGGCATAGGCCAACACGGCTTCCGTGTAAATGTTGGTGACATTGTGAACGGCGTGAATGAGGCAACGTAAGGCGGGCTGCACCATGCTGCCCTGTGCAGGAGAAGATGCCCACACAGTCACATCTCAGACAACTGGTATCCCTTTATCTGCAGGCTAGCTAGGACCATGTACAAACTTGGGGACAATTGCACTAACTTCAGTGGGCTTAAACTGGGGATGAATGAGACCCCTCGAGTCTGCACTGGTACAGCAGCTACACCGGCACAGCAACACTATGGGCCAGTCTCTGATCTCTGTGAAACAGGTGTAACTCCGTGAATGCCAGTAGAGTTACTCCAGCTACGCTTGTGTAACAGAGCAGAATCTGCCCCACTGAGTGCTTTTAACTCTACACCGCAACAGCTCTACAATGTGCCTGCCGTGGAGATGCACCAGGACTCCTGCATTACTAACCCCACTGCTCTGTCACACCATGCCAATTATGCCGAGTGTGAGCTTCCTCCAGGCAGTGCCTTATCAACACCTGGCCTGGCAGATGCCAACAGTGGAACAGCCTCAGAGCCCTGCCCTCTTGGTGCCATGCCACAGAAACGGTTGCAGCAGTGCGAACTTCTCTAAAGCAGTGCCCCATCAGTGCCTGCCCAGAGGGATTCCAGCCTGCTCAGCTTCCTCACAGCAGTGCCCAGCTAAAGCCCTAAAGGAGGAAAGGGGGAGATGGGGGGATGAGGCGGACAGGTTCACCTTCAGTGGCTGCCCCAGCTCCAGCAGTGCTGCAGTGATGTAGGCCCCCAGAGAGATCTCATCATTCACACCACCCTGCGGAAAGTATCAGAACATAGAGAGATGGGAGAGTGGACATGCAGCACATGTTAGCAATCAAATGCCATTCTAATGGGTGTGACCCCTGTGGAGAGCCCCGGGGCCTAGTCAAGACCCATTTTCCTATTTAAAGGGGTTTCTAGGGTTGAGGAGGTGTTTCCTTGGGGTGTGTCCCCTGTGAGAATCCTAAGGGATCTACCCTAGACTCTGTTCCCTATAGGGCTGGTGAGAGGAATCCCAGGGCTGATCTCCCAGGATTCTCCTTGGCCCCCATAATCCTTTCCTGTCACAGCATCTGCCCATGTGTGCTCAGCTCCCCTATTTGGTTTGGCTTCTATTTACCTTCATGGAAGAGTGGAAGAGCCTCCCTTTGTTGGTAAAGCAGCCACTGGGAAGCTGGTGAAGCTCCAGCCATTTCAAGGCATCTTGAATGTTCTTGTCATCTATGAAGATGGATTTTTTGGCTTGTCCAAAACTCTTAACCACAAATGCCATCAGCCTAGGAAGGTGGGGGTCAGGGAAGGTGTGGGGGGGGACATGGGGAGAGACAGACAAAGACACAAAAGCTTAAATTCCTCCCCAGCAGCAGACCATTGAACTCAGCACCATTACACCAAGAATGACTTTGGTCCAGCTGATTTATACAGTGAGAGGTAGAAGCAGGGCCGCCCGGGGGGGGGGGCAAGAGCGGCAATTTGCCCCGGGCTCCGCAGGGGCCCCCACGAGAGTTTTTTGGGGCCCCTGGAGCGGGGTCCTTCACTCGCTCGGGGGCCCCAGAAAACTCTTGCGGGGCCGGGCCCTGGAGCTTCTTCTGCTCCCGGTCTTCGCTGGCGGGGGAGTCCTTCCGCTCCGGGGCGGAAGGACCCCCCGCCATCGCATTACCGCCGAAGCGGGACCTGCCGCCGAAGTGCAACCCGGTCTCTGGCGGTAATTCGGCAGCGGGGGGCCCTTCCGTTCAGGGACCTGCCGCCGAAGTGCCCCAAAGACCCGCTGCGGGGGCCCCCCGCCACCAAATTACTGCCGAAGAGCGGGCTGCACTTCGGCGGCGGGTCTCGCTTCGGCGGTAATTCGCCGGCGGGGGGCCCCCCACAGGTCTTCAGGGCACTTCAGCAGCGGGTCCCAGAACAGAAGGGCCCCCCGCCGCAGAACAGGGCCGGCTCTAGACATTTCGCTGCACGGGAGGGCCCCTGCTGCTTGCCGGTCCCACGGCTCCTGTGGACCTCCCGCACGCGTGCCTGCGGGAGGTCAACTGGAGCCGCCTGCCACCGATGGCCCCAGGCCCCCGGAATCCTCTGGGCGGCCCTGGGTAGAAGTTCCCCATTTGGTCCCATCCAGCCCTTCTCTGTAGGACCAACTCAGCATGGCTTCCCTACAGTGCATGTTCTAGTGCTTTGTCCAGTCTAGTTTGAAAAGTCCAATGTGATGGGCCCTTGCTTTCTTCTCCTGGGAATCAGTTCCCACCTCTCACTACCAGGAAGAGTTCCTAATCTTCAGTCTATATTCCCCCTTTCTTAATTCCATCCCATTATCCCCAAGTAACCTGTCATGCCTCCAACCACTAATCCCTCTCCCTCCTCCTTGTTTATGTCTTGCAGATACCTGTGGGCAGTTGTCTAAGGGGACTGGGAGGGGGAGGGGGTGTGATTATGGCATCACAGAGCCAAACCAGGCAGATTCAGCAATTTCCATTTCTCTTCCACCCACCTGATCATTTTGGTTTCTCTTCTCTGAGCTTTCTACAGTCTGTCAATGGCTTCCTGCCCTGGGATGCCCAGAGCCACAGAGCTGGGCACTAGCTTTCCCCACCCCTGCCCTGCTCTGTGAGGCGATTCCCCTGTGTGTGCCACCCAAACCACACTGGCCATCTAGCAGCCATATCACTTTGCCAATGCCTATCTAATCTGCTCTCACTAGGCCTTTCTCAGAGTCACTGCTCCCAGCAAAGGCATGTGTGTATCAGATGATCTTTCCCCAGTTGTAGCAGCAGGCATCTATCCAGGCTGAGCATCAGAAGCAAGGGAAGGCACCAGCTCTTACCACATGTTCCCCTCTCTATCACGCTCCCCAAAGGCACTGTAAGCACCATGGCTGTGCTTATACAGGAGCTGCCTCTGGTACCCTGGGGATAGGGGAAAGAAAACTCATATACTGCACAGCAGTGCCAGGGAGAAGGCCGATAGTGACAGAGGGGTGCAGGAGAGGGGCAGGAGGTTATTGGCACAGCAGATGCCAGGCTGGATGCTAGTGGAGCTGGGCTCAAGGTACTTGCCGCTGTGCAGGAATCCCGTTGCCCTCTCCCTGATCTCCGGGGTCAGCTGCCCCGTCTTCTCCAGATACTGCAGCACGTAGATGATGGGGGCAAACAGCCCCATGTTCTGCTCCCCACAGCCACTGGGCATCTGCACCAGCCAGTCCAGGTTCTGCAGCGCCGTCCCCATGATGTCACCTGCCAGGGGGAGGGGAAAAAAGAACCTTCAGTGCAATCTTAAATGCTTTCTTGTGGCTGATCATTCAAAACAACCTGGGGTGCCCAGCCCAGATCTGACAGGTCAATCTTTAATTACCAGGATGAGAGCTATGGCTGTGGGGATGCAGGAGTGGGACTCATGGGAAGTTATGGGTGTTTGGCAAATGTCTAATCTGGGGAGAACAACACAGGTTGGATACAGTGTGAACTGACTGAAAACCTTTTGCCTCAATCCTCCAGTTAAAAATGCTGAACTGAACTCTAATTACAATGAGCCCTGCTTGTAAAAGGATACCAATGGGGCTGTTTGGCTGTGCTGAGAGGTGACCATGTTACACAGGGAGAGTAACACAGAGGCACTCTTGCAGGGCCTGAGATTTTACTGGCCTTTAAGGCAAGCAGATAGTGTTAGTAGGTAAGTGGCAGCTTGGATGTCATTATGTTTCATCACTGCAGTTGCCTCAATCTTTTATCTGTCCAGATCAGAAGGACTGAAATCCAAAGAGGATAGTATCTGTTCTCACCTGACTGGGAGTGGAAAATGCTGTAAATCTGAGGTGGAGAAGTCTTCTTCTCTGTTATATCCTAGGGGCTGTCTTAAAGCAAGTCTCTTGGGGTACGTCTACACTACAGGATTATTCTGATTTTACATGAACTGGTTTTGTAAGACAAATTGTATAAAGTCTAGTGCATGCGGCCACACAAAGCACAATAATTCGGTGGTGTGCGTCCATGTACCGAGGCTAGCGTCGATTTCTGGAGCATTGCACTGTGGGTAGCTATCCCGTAGTTATCCCATAGTTTCCGCAGTCTCCCCCTCCCATTGGAATTCTGGGTTGAGATCCCAATGCATGATGGTGCAAAAACAGTGTTGCGGGTTATTATGGGTAAATGTCGTCACTCATTCCTTCCTCCGTGAAAGCAATGGCAGACAATCATTTTGCGCCCTTTTTCCCTGGATTGCTCTGGCAGACACCATAGCATGGCAACCATGGAGCCCGTTTTGCCTTTTGTCACTGTCACAGTATGTGTACTGGATGCTGCTGACAGAGGCGGTACTGCAGCGCTACACAGCAGCATTCATTTGCCTTTGCAAGGTAGCAGAGATGGTTACCAGTTGTTCTGCACCGTCTGCTGTGCCATTGTAAATTGGCGATGAGATGACGGTTATCAGTTATTCTGTACCGTCTGCTGCTGTCATGGGTGCTCCTGGCTGACCTTCGCTGAGGTCGGCCGGGGGCACAAAGACAAAAATAGGAATGACCCCCCGGGTCATTCCCTCCTTTATGTTGTATCTAAAAATAGAGTCAGTCCTGCCTAGAATATGGGGCAAGTGTATTAGAGAACCAGTGTACCAGAGAGCACAGCCGCTTTGTGTCAGATCCCGCAGAAATGATGAGCTGCATGCCATTCTAGGGGGTGCTTTTGCAACAACCCCACCCGTTGCTTCCCTCCTCTCCCAACCCTCCTGGGCTACTATTGCAGGGTCCCCCCATTTGTGTGATGAAGTAATAAAGAATGCAGGAATAAGAAACACTGACTTTTTAGTGGGATAAAATGAGGGGGAGGCAGCCTCCAGCTGCTATGATAGTCCAGGCAGGACATTAAACAGCGTGGGGGAGAGGAGCCCAGCATCCCACTGCTATGATAGTCCACGCAGTACAGAATCTTTTCTTTAGACATGAACGGGGAGGGGCTGATGGAGCTCAGCCCCCAGTTGCTATGATGAGGACTGTTACCAGCCATTCTGTACCATCTGCTGGGAATAACCGGGAGTCATTCCTATTTTTACCCAGGCGCCCCCAGCCGACCTCACCTGAGGCCAGCCAGGAGCACTCATGGGATGATGATAAGACGGCTACCAGTCCTTCTGCACTGTACCGTCTGCCACCAGGGAAGGGAGGGGAGAGGATGCTGCTGTTCAGTGCCGCGGCACCGCGTCTACCAGCAGCATGCAGTAGACATACCGTGACATTGAAAAAAGTCAAGAAATTAATTTTTTCCCTTTTCTTTCACGGGGGGGAGGGGGAGTAAATTGACGAGATATACCCTGAACCACCCTGGACAATGTGTTTGACCCTACAGGCATTGGGAGCTCAGCCAAGAATGCAAACACTTTTCGGAGACTGCAGGGACTGTGGGATAGCTAGAGTCCTCAGTCCTCCCTCCCTTCCTCCACGAGCGTCCATTTGATTCTTTGGCTTTCCGTTACGCTTGTCATACAGCACTGTGCTGTGGACTCTGTATCATAGCCTGGAGATTTTTTTCAAATGCTTTGGCATTTCGTCCTCTGTAACGAAGCTCTGATAGAACAGATTTGTCTTCCCATACAGCTGTCAGATCCAGTATCTCCCATACGGTCCATGCTGGAGCTCTTTTTGGATTTGGGACTGCATTGCCACCCATGCTGATCAGAGCTCCATGCTGGGCAAACAGGAAATGAAATTCAAAAGTTCGCGGGGCTTTTCCTGTCTACCTGGCCACTGCATCCGAGTTCAGATTGCTTTCCAGAGTGGTCACAGTGGTGCACTGTGGGATACCACTCGGATGCTAATACCGTCGATTTGCGGCCACACTAACCCCAATCCGTTATGGTAATACCAATTTCAGCGCTACTCCTCTCGTCGGGGAGGAGTACAGAAACCGGTTTTAAGAGCCCTTTATATCGATATAAAGGGCCTCGTGTGGACGGGTGCAGGGTTAAATCGGTTTAACGCTACTAAAATCGGTTTAAACGCGTAGTGTAGACCAGGCCTTATAGTGCAGTCAGGAGCCCCAGCCATGACTGCCTCATCCTGTAGCAATCCTGTATTGGGTCACTAGGCAGCACAGCCTATGAGTGAATCCACAAGTCAGAGCCAGAGAGAACCTCAGAGTCTCTCTGTGTCCAGCAGCCTCTGTAAAGAATCCCCCTTGGCTTCATTACAGCTGAGGCCAGTCTGTTCTCCACTGCAAGGCTGTGCTACAGCTGTGAAACTCAACACAGCTGTAAGCATTATTGAGTATATCCCAGCCAAGCTCCCAAAGTCCTGTCCCAGCCAGCACTGGGCTCAGTGTAGGCCTTGGCCTGCATTCTCTGGGGGCAGCCTCTTTGGTCCAAAGTCCTGCTCAGGAAGGTGCAGAGGATCTTCCTCCAGGACAATCCCTTCCCCTTTAAGGTTGGGGTGCCAATCTAGAACTTCTGAACCAAGGTGGTTGGAAAATCTTGCAGAGATTCGCTAATAAACAAGCATCAAATCTTTTGAGGATTCGTCTGTCACTAATGGGACATGGCTGCCCAGCTCAGCACCTGTTTGTCTGTAACATGAGTCAGTGAGCTCACACACTGGAGCAACTTACCCAAGACAGAGATGGTAGCTCTGGCTGATCCTTTCACTACATTAGCAGGGAGGGTGAGGGACACAGGGTCTTTGACTGTATTTCCTGATGATCACACATTAAAGAAACAGCATTAGAAATCAAGCTGTAGGAATCCACCCAAGGAGACGAGGTGGTTAGCAATAAATCAGAGGTGTTCACATCTGGATCGCCCCCATCATCCTGGCCAGAGCAATCCACTCTCCAGGACTCTGGGTAGTCCCAGTTTTAAAAATTCCCCAGTGATGGAGCTCCCAACACTCCTGTGGGGGAGACTCTCCCAGCTTTGTTATCATCCTGTCTAATGTACCACCCTTTGCTCATTTTCACCTGGCCAGCCCCACTTATGCCATCAGATCCCTCACCTGCAGCCCTTAGTTACTTGTTGTGATCCCCATTACAGCAGTACTTGCAGATCCTGCACTAACTCTTTACAAGGCACTGGCAGAATGACTATGGAGATAAAATGGCATCAGAATTTGAAAGCCATTACCCCAAACTCCAAGCATATAGATTCAAATTTGGTCACCACTTGGCTGGGCATCTTCCTGGGAAAAACCTAGAATGCTGCAGGGAGGGGCGTGGGGGACTCAAGGGGGCAGGGGTTCTTCCCTCTGAGTTATCACTGGCCTCAATGCCCCAGTGTGGTGCTAGAGGGCGCTGTGCTGGAGGGAACCGGGTGGGAGGCTCAGCAGAGGGTGCTTTGTCCCCTGGTTGCGTGGTAGACGCAGTGGAATGCCAACGAGAGGGATTATTTTTTGTCTTTTCATGTCCTGATACATCACACCGAATGAGTTTTACATATTCTTTTATCTGCCATCCCTGCACACCAGTTCCATTCCCTGCCCCTAGTGAATGCAGGGACAAGGCTCCTGAGACCCCTCCAGTGCAGCCCTCCTACCTCCTCTAGGGCACAGCAGGCAGCTGTGAGCCTTCTCCACGAGCACTCCCTCTGGCTGTTGGAGCAGAGACGGGGGCATTGGAGTGGACAAACAGGGTTACAAACAAGATTTCCAAACAGCTGCAAAATCCATGTGTGATTTCGGGTCTCAAGGGATTGTGCCTGAGCAGTCAGGAGCTTTACTCCCATTAGCCTCGGGCTGGGGTCTCTCTCCTTTTATCCCCAGAGGGCTGGGCTTGAGCTGCCCGCCACAAGGACCCCAGTGTTCCAGTCACAGTCAGCTCAAGGGAGCCAGAGGAACAAACCTCGAGGGAGGCGGCACCCTGGTCTGTGATCACATGCTGGAACTGGCGTCTGATGGAGACTGGAGGCGAGAAAAGCACAGATGGGAGCATGGGTATGGCATGCAGGGTGGTATGGGAAATGGTGCAGTGGGGAGGGTATAAGCAGGAGAGTTATAGGAGTGCTGGGGACAGCAGTGACTGGTGCAAAGGCTTTGGGATGCTGGCTTCAGCCAATGACACAGAATGAGAACTTTGTTCCCCAAATGCTCCTCCCCCCCTTCAACTAGGGAAATGGGGTGACCCATGATCCAGAATCGTAAGGGACAGAGGGAAGCCTGGCCTCATACTGACCTGGACTAGCAGGGGTTTGACCAGTGTATCCTTCCGTGGCATTGCTCGGGGGAAGATCCTCCTGCCTCCACACTGTGGTATGTTGTCCATCACCACTGTGCTGACCATTATATTCACTACCCCTGTCAATCAATTTGAACAGTGTCTGCCTCACAACTAGTGCCAGGCTGAGGCAATGTGCCCCAGCTGACATTTTGTTGACACTGATCAGGTGGGGGGCTGGAAGGTCTTACTCTAGCTGGTCCTGATAGTCTGAATGGTCTCATTGGCCTAGATTGGCCAGCTGGTCTAACTGACCAGTAAGGATTGCTGACCCCTTGTGTAAGTGACTCAGTGATGTTACACCAGGAGTGATTTTGGCCCATTAAGAATATCACTGTAAATGGTAAGTGCACTTCAACACAGGTGGAGAGGGAAGACTCAGCAGCTACTTGAAAACTGAAGTCCCTCTTTATTGACAGGCTGGGTCCGGTATGGCAGCAACAATGCGAGCTTGCCTTGCATGTACCTGTGTGCCTCTCCCTACCCAAGGTCAATAAGAGTCTGCCCCACCTTCAAGGGACATGAGAGAGGGACTCCAAATTCCATCCATCCTGTCAATGGATGGGGGAGGCAATTAGTGCCAAGGTGGTTTTGCGTCTTGTCCTACTAGGAACTGGACTGAGAGCCAAGTGGGGACCCAAAAGTGAAAGGCTCCATATAACACTCCCCAGTCTCTCTGTGCCACCCAGCCCCTCTTACTCGCCCCTCCGCCACTGTCCCTGCCCTACCCAATGTTGTGGCTGTCATGTTCCATGAGAAGGTTCTGGATTCTTCTGCACACAGGCAGTGGATGTACCTGCAGCTCCTGCATAGCTCCAGCCAGAAGTCTGGGGATTTAGCCAGGGACACTTGGATCTGAACGAATGACAGAGGTAGGCAAGTGATTAGCCCTGCCTGGAAAGCCCAGCTGCTGGATGTAGAGCTCCAGGGCATGGCAGGGCTGCTCCATCGAGCGTGCTGCCACGTGGAGTGGCAGGAGCACTCACCTGGATGCATTGCTGCAGGTAGTTGAAGACTGTGGCCTTTAGAGTGAAGGTCTCTTCCCGGACCACAGAGTACGGCAGCGTCACATCCACAAAGAAGGGGTGGAATGTCACAAGGCTCGTGGTTGGGGCAAGTCCAAAGCCCAGCTTGGCCACGCAGAACATCCCAGCTTTCCACTCGGTGATAGTGTCAGGCACTGTGACTGGGACGTCCCTGTGTCCAGTGGGACTGAGAGCAGGAGAACCATCATATAAAGCAATTTAACGCACCACCTTACAATGGGAGCAAAGCCAGGGTCCCAGGCTCAGTGTGTGCAGTTGCAATCCTGATATTATGGAGCAGCCAATAACCCTAATCTCAGGACAACTCGCTAGTCCATTGATATTAGCCCTCCTTAGGAATGAAAAAGAGATGGAAAGAGACTTTGTACTGAGCCATATCTGGTCCATCCCCCAGGCCAGGATGGCTCCTACAATCTGTTCTCCTAGGCTTTGGCCAGGGATCATTTAAAACATCCTCAATGATAGAGCTTCCATCCTGCCGCCCTTGGGGAGACTCTTCTATAGTCCAGCAGACCCTCATTGTTAGTGTTTCCTGTTACATCCAGATTTGTGGGTTCCAACCCAAACATACTGGGAATGGGAGCCACACTTTGAATTCAGCTGGGAGCGTCTACCAAGTTGAGAACTTGGTGTTGAACCAAGTAGAGGATGCCCACTGAGTGGGGATGCTAGGTCCTGAACCAAAAGGTGTGTTTTTCTGTGTTAAGTGTGGTGAGAGCTGAACTTTGCTCCCCAAGTTCCCAGCTGGTTTTTTGTTTGGCACATTACAAATATAGGGTTCAGCTTTAAGGAGGGCTTTAAACTAGGTTCGATGGGGACAGGTGAGCAAACCCCACAGGTAAGTGGGGAACAAGACCTGGGAGATGGGTTGGAAACAGGAGGGAGCATGGGCTATAATGGCAGAGAGAAAGTAGGGTCAGGGCAAAGCTGGGAGGCAAGATCAAACCAGTATCTTAGATTCCTATATACAAATGCAAGAAGTATGGGTAATAAGCAGGAAGAACTGGAAGTGCTAATAAATAAATACAACTATGACATTGTTGGCATTACTGAAACTTGGTGGGATAATACACACGACTGGAATGTTGGTGTAGATGGGTATAGTTTGCTCAGGAAGGATAGACAGGGGAAAAAGGGAGGAGGTGTTGCCTTATATATTAAAAATGTACACACTTGGACTGAGGTGGAGATGGATATAGGAGATGGAAGTGTTGAGAGTCTCTGGGTTAGGCTAAAAGGGGTAAAAAACACGGGTGATGTCGTGCTGGGAGTCTATTACAGGCCACCTAATCAGGTGGAAGAGGTGGATGAGGCTTTTTTCAAACAACTAACAAAATCATCCAAAGCCCAAGATTTGGTGGTGATGAGGGACTTCAACTATCCAGATATATGTTGGGAAAATAACACCGCGGGGCACAGACTAAACAATAAGTTCCTGGACTGCATTGCAGACAACTTTTTATTTCAGAAAGTTGAAAAAGCTACTGGGGGGAAGCTGTTCTAGACTTGATTTTAACAAATAGGGAGGAACTCGTTGAGAATTTGAAAGTAGAAGGAAGCTTGAGTGAAAGTGATCATGAAATCATAGAGTTTGCAATTCTAAGGAAGGGTAGAAGAGAGTACAGCAAAATAGAGACAATGGATTTCAGGAAGGCGGATTTTGGTAAGCTCAGAGAGCTGATAGGTAAGGTCCCATGGGAATCAAGACTGAGGGGAAAAACAACTGAGGAGAGTTGGCAGTTTTTCAAAGGGATGCTATTAAGGGCCCAAAAGCAAGCTATTCCAATGGTTAGGAAAGATAGAAAATGTGGCAAAAGACCACCTTGGCTTAACTATGAGATCTTGCGTGACCTACAAAATAAAAAGGCATCATATAAAAAATGGAAACTAGGTCAGATCACAAAGGACGAATATAGGCAAATAACACAGGAATGCAGAGGCAAGATTAGAAAGGCAAAGGCACAAAATGAGCTCAAACTAGCTATGGGAATAAAGGGAAACAAGAAGACTTTTTATCAATACATTAGAAGCAAGAGGAAGACCAAGGACAGGGTAAGCCCACTGCTCAGTGAGGAGGGGGAAACAGTAATGGGAGACTTGGAAATGGCAGAGATGCTTAATGACTTCTTTGTTTCGGTCTTCACTGAGAAGTCTGAAGGAAGTCTAGTATAGTGAATGCTTACGGGAAGAGGGTAGGTTTAGAAGATAAAATAAAAAAAGAGCAAGTAAAAAATCACTTAGAAAAGTTAGATGCCTGCAAGTCACCAGGGCCTGATGAAATGCATCCTAGAATACTCAAGGAGTTAATAGAGGAGGTATCTGAGCCTCTAGCTATTATCTTTGGGACATCACGGGAGACGGGGGAGATTCCAGAAGACTGGAAGGGGGCAAATATAGTGCCCATCTATAAAAAGGGAAATAAAAACAACCCAGGAAACTACAGACCAGTTAGTTTAACTTCTGTGCCAGGGAAGATAATGGAGCAGGTAATTAAAGAAATCATCTGCAAACACTTGGAAGGTGGTAAGGTGATGGGGAATAGCCAGCATGGATTTGTAAAGAACAAATCGTGTCAAACTAATCTGAAGACATTCTTTGATAGGATAACGAGCCTTGTGGATAAGGGAGAAGCGGTGGATGTGATATACCTAGACTTTAGTAAGGCATTTGATACGGTCTCGCATGATATCCTTATCGATAAACTAGGCAAATACAATTTAGATGGGGCTACTATAAGGTGGGTGCATAACTGGCTGGATAACAGTACTCAGAGAGTAGTTATTAATGGCTCCCAATCCTGCTGGAAAGGTATAACAAGTGGGGTTCCGCAGGCGTCTGTTTTGAGACCGGCTCTGTTCAATATCTTCATCAACGATTTAGATGTTGGCATAGAAAGTACGCTTATTAAGTTTGCGGACGATACCAAACTGGGAGGGATTGCAACTGCTTTGGAGGACAGGGTCAAAATTCAAAATGATCTGGACAAATTGGAGAAATGGTCTGAGGTAAACAGGATGAAGTTCAATAAAGATAAATGCAAAGTGCTCCACTTAGGAAGGAACAATCAGTTTCACACATACAGAATGGGAAGAGACTGTCTAGGAAGGAGTATGGCAGAAAGAGATCTAGGGGTCATAGTAGACCACAAGCTTAATATGAGTCAACAGTGTGATACTGTTGCAAAAAAAGCAAACGTGATTCTGGGATGCATTAACAGGTGTGTTGTAAACAAGACACGAGAGTCATTCTTCCGCTTTACTCTGCACTGGTCAGGCCTCAGCTGGAGTATTGTGTCCAGTTCTGGGCACCGCATTTCAAGAAAGATGTGGAGAAATTGGAGAGGGTCCAGAGAAGAGCAACAAGAATGATTAAAGGTCTTGAGAACATGACCTATGAAGGAAGGCTGAAGGAATTGGGTTTGTTTAGTTTGGAAAACAGAAGACTGAGAGGGGACATGATAGCAGTTTTCAGGTATCTAAAAGGGTGTCATCAGGAGGAGGGAGAAAACTTGTTCACCTTAGCCTCCAATGATAGAACAAGAAGCAATGGGCTTAAACTGCAGCAAGGGAGATTTAGGTTGGACATTAGGAAAAAGTTCCTAACTGTCAGGGTAGTTAAACACTGGAATAGATTGCCTAGGGAAGTTGTGGAATCTCCATCTCTGGAGATATTTAAGAGTAGGTTAGATAAATGTCTATTAGGGATGGTCTAGACAGTATTTGGTCCTGCCATGAGGGCAGCGGACTGGACTCGATGATCTCTCGAGGTCCCTTCCAGTCCTAGAGTCTATGAGTCTGTGAGCTACAAAATTCAGACCTAAGTTGGGGGAATTCAGGCCCTCCCCACCAAGATCTTTGGGATCTTTGAATTTGGGCTTTTGCTTCCACTGCAGTGAGTCTAATCATATGATCCATGCTCAGAAAACCCTTCTGTTTCAAAGAGAAAGGCCAAAGGAGACAACCCCGTGCTCTGGGACAAAAATAGATGTTTGGAGTCAATATAATTACATTTTATCTGCTCTCAAGAGTCAACAGTGACTCCATTGCTACATCTGGTATGTGGGTAGAAGGGACCTGCAATGATATTTATGAGCAAAGATAAATGGATTAAATGTGTCTTGCTTGACTAAAGACAAAAAAGGGGTGATAACTGTCTGTGATCATGGAGGTGTGTAAAGAACCAGGTAGGTTCAGGAGGCTACAGGGAGATAATGTAGGAGGAAATGTGATAGAAACTGAGCAAAGTAAGAGATTCTGGATGTAGATCTGGAAATATTCCCTAACATTTAGGATCTACTAACTGGGAGAAAACCTTCCCAAATGGAGCAATGGAATCACCATCAACCAAGACTAGACAATGCCCTGGAGAATGTGTTGTGAGAACAAATCTGTACTGGCTGGGACAGTGAAGGGACTAGTAAATCTTTTCCATTTGGGATTTTAAGAATTCTTACATCTGGCCTTTCATACAAACGCTGGGGAGAAATCATTCAGACTTAACAAGAAAGGGCACAGTTCCCTTCACCCTCCATGGCATTCCTCCAGCTGCCAGTACCTACCTGACAGAGATCAAATCCCAGAGCCAGGTTTCAGGGAAATACCGGCGAACTCTCCCTGGGATAGTGGATTCTGGAGGAGCCTCTGAAACAAATAATACAGATTCTCCATCAGGATTTGGACAAGTTAGCCCCCTCAGTCACAGACTGTCCAGCGCTGAGATGACAGGTTCAGTTGGCAGAGGGAGGGTGCCAGGGCTGATAGTCTGTGAGTGAAGGGTTAGTCTGGCACTGCAGATGGAAGATTCAGGACAAAGCCACGCTTACTCCTGGAGATTGGCCCCCCATTAGTCTCTACACAATGCTCCCAAAAGTGCCAAAGCTGAGGAGCCCTGCCCCTCACTGACAAGTGGGTGTTGTACCCATTAGGGGCAGTGACTGTTCCCAGCATGGGGCACATGGTGAGAGATGGCTGACAGTGACGCTATCCCAGGGACCTGGAAAGAAAAGCCTGGCAGAGAGATGCACTTAGGAGCTCCTATGGGAAAGGAGGGGAAATGGGGAAAGGAAAGCAGCATTGTCCTAGGGAGGTGAGGGCCCTGGGGAAAGGGAAGAAGGGGAGGCCTCCATAGAGTGACCTTAGTGGAGGTTGCTTATGCTGTGCCTACCCATCAGCACCAGGGCACTGCCGGTGGGGCTGGGCTTTCTCCTTTCATGCTGGGAGAATTGCAAGTGCAACTGTGATCCTCTGGTGGGCCCCGCTGCCTCAATGCATGACTGGTCACATCACTGCTCTCCTGCTATTGGCAGTCTACTGTGTTAGAACTGTGCGCCTGATCCAAAGGCCATTGAAGTGTCACCAGGGCCTTAACGCAGTGTCCCAGATGCACTAGGGAGGGAACATGGAGACAACTCCACCCAACCCTAATCTCTACCTCTTGGCATCATGCTTCTCCACAGTGCTCCCCTCACAATGGATCTGTGGTTTAAGTTTCTCCCAGATCAACGGGATTTGTGCTCACTCTGCCTTGGTTTTGGATGGCTCTTTTGCTGGGAGTTGACTGCTGGGGTGTCCTGCTGTCCCTGCCCCCCTCCTCCCCCCGGACCTCTGAAGGAGCAGAAAGAAAGACAAACAATGGAGAAAGGAAAAGGGGAGAGTGGAGGATCTGTTCAGCAGCTTGGGGAAGAGGAAGGAAGTACTGAAAAAAAATAGCAGAGACAGAGAGCCTGAAATGTTTGAAGAAGTCAGAGGGTTTAGAGAGTGCAAAGTGAATAGCTACAAAGGAAATGACGGTTACCTTGGCCAGGGGAAGCAGAGGTTTAAGAATAATTCGATAGCAACTGAGCAGATCAGGTAAGGTTAATTATAGTTATGAATTATAACACTTTGCATTGCTCAGCACCAAGGGGCTCAAAGCACTTTGCAAACAATAATGATGTAAGCCTTATAATCCCATTGTGAGACAGCGCAGTATCATTATCCCGCTTTTACAGATGGGGAAACTGTGGCACACAGAGGCAGTGACTTACTCAGGGCAACACAGCAGGCCAGTGGCACAGATGTGAAGAGAACCCGGGTCTCAGAACTCCCTATGCTGAGGACTAAGCACTGGGCAACTCCCCCTTCTGGGTGTTGGCCTCAGCCCTGGTTTTCTGTCAGTATCCATTGGCCAGGCAGAGGCAGGGATACCCACCCAGCAGCTAGAGGGAGGGAATGGATAAAGCTTACCTAGGCTGCCGATGGGCCTTAGTGGGGGTGCTGTCGGCCTCTTGTCCATGGGATAATAGCACTGAGTTGGCTTCTTTATCATGAGGTTGGAAAAGATTTTCAGGCCTACGCTCTGTTACAAAGAAAAAGAGTGATGCAGTGGGAGAGCAGCAGCTGCAATATGGCAAGATCAGATTCATTAATAACTGTGATCTAACCTTAGCTGTTGGGATCAGCCCTACATCTGGGGTGGCGTGGGGCTGATCTGCCTCAGGAGGGGATGCGCCTCAGACTCCTGTTCCCCTTTTGCTCTGGGAAGGCGGCATATTACTGCATTCCTTTCTGGGGTGCAGTTTACTTTCCCACTTGGGCCTGTCAGCTCCAGTGGCAGGCACATGGGGGCGGAGCCTTTGTGGCTGTTCAGAGGTCTGAGCCTCATTGCTCATGATTCCCCTGCATGGCCCTGTAGGATCATGGCAGAGCCTTGCTCACTGTGACAAATCTATGGGCATCTGGGGCTGCATTGCACACGGTGGGAGAGTGCCCACTACTGCGTCACCCAGACAACCGCCTGAAGGCCCCATTTGTTTCTCAACCCCAAGCACTGACTGAAGCCTCCAATCCTCTCTCCTCATCAGAAGGGGGAGTCTCAGAGACTTGCATTGGCCATTTAATGTCCAGTGACTCCAGTCACCTGCCTGATGTGGTCACACTGCTAAGCAGTGCTGTGTGTTACTGCCACCAATCTGAGGTGCCCACCTCGCTTGCCCTGCCCCAGCCAGTGAGTGTCACTGCCTCGCTATTGGTTAGGAAGGAGTAAAGAGGGGTAACACTTATCCCTGGAGGAGAATGATCTAGAAATCGAGAGTGTCCTGTAATGATGAACTCTAGGCTCTGCGGCACAGTTTCCCCAAGGGATGAGGTGGAAGCCACATACCACTTGGAACACTAAAGCTAAGACTGGGCAAAGAACAGGGGAATAGACTGCCGAGAGTAAAGCTGTTGGGGGAGGGCACTTTCCCATTCGCATGTGGTTTCCCAGGTGTTATTTCCACGCAAATTCCGGTAAAAGCTCAGAGACAATTACCCTGAAGAGGTTAAAGACATCCGGCTGATAGGGATACCAAGGCCTCCGTGACACCAGTGGTAATAAAGGTGCAGGTTGCACACATAGATCTGGGTATTCCTCAACTTGGTGGGGGTACCCATGGCGGTGTATGAAAGGGAATAACTCATAGACCTAGGGAAAGCAACAGAATGGAAAGAATCAGGCAGAGAGGAGCAGGTATCTATCAACCTCACACCATCCCAAGACAAATGTCCCATACTTGCCCCTTTCTAGCACAGAAACTCCCCTTCACCCGAGAGCCCCAGCTTTCTCCTCCAGCCCCTTCCCTGGCAGAGCTGCTGGTTCACAAGTCACTCCACCTTTGTGTCTCCTCAATCCATCCCTGGTCCTGGATGACCATGACTCTGAAGGACAGTCACTCACTGTTTGGTTGGTCAGCTCTTTCTCTGGCCTCCTGAGGAGCACGCTCTTGTCCACTGCCCGGACTGCACACACTGAGCCAGAAGCCGCCTGAAGCTGGAGCTGGACTGTCGATCCTGGGAGAGTTTCTTTAGCTGAGAAGCCCATCTTCACCTTACTCAGCACATGAGGAAAGCAAGCAACAGTGGAAGAGAAAAAGAGATGTTACCTTTATGGGCCTTCCCACCCCTCCATCCCCACTCCTCCTTTTTCTCATCCCCACTCACAGATGGCAAACACCCTCTCCAGCTCTTTCCTCTGCTCACTCACTCTCTGTACCTATGACCTGGCTGGCAGTGGGGCCGGTGGGTCTTTCCTGTCAGCCCCATCCAGTGTTCTGGTTGGGAAGACATGGTGGCTGGGTCTTTTCAGTGAAGATCACCCAGACCTTTGTTCTTATAACTCTGCCCCAAGCCTAGACACAGCTAGCAGAGCACTGCTCAGTGCACTGAGACAGTAGCTGATCCCCATCTCACACTCTGAACTGTCCCACAGAGGCCTCCTCCCCCCAAGATTCACTGGCTCCCTTTGATGCAGATTCTGTGGGCCCCAAAGACCATCTCTGACAGCAAGAGATCCCTGGGACAGGCAATGCAGTGATAACTCCGAGGGCAAATGGCTCTACAGCACTGCATAACTGACCACATGCATCCTGGTGCCTCGCTTTCCTCTGTGATAGCAGGTAGTGGCCATGGCTGGATGAAGGAAACCAGACTTGATGGTCCATTTCTCTGATCCAGCCCAGTGGAAGGTGGGATAATGCATTAGGCAGGCTTATGGTCTGATCTGGTATAGGAAAAGGAGTGAGACCAGACTAGATAGAGCCAGTGCCTTGACCACTCTGGATACTCTCATGCAGACTGGTCACTACTAGGTGGAAGCTCTGTGCCCCTGGGACCTGAGCTTTCACACAATGTTTGCACCCATTTTCTCCCCTCTGAAGATTCTGGGACTCCAGTTTGCCCAAGGTGCACCAATTCCTCCCAGCTATTTCCCCTCAGCACCATCCCCAGTTTCCCCCTCAATTGCGAGTCTCACCTGGTTTTTGAAGCACATGGCAACATCAAACTGGATGCTGTCGGCTGCCACCCCTTTGCTAGGGAAGATGGCGTACACCACTAATGAAGGGGCGGGTGCGACATTAGAGGTGAAGGTCAAAGGGATGGAGAAGGAGCCTTTCAGTGCTTGATAGAAAGAGAGAAAAAGTGTTTCCATCACAACTCCTCCAAGATATTTTCCTATCCCCTCTGCCTCCCTGAATGTCTAATGCACCTATCACTGTGGTAATGAGGAATCTCCCACTATCCCTTCACTTCCTTTTCCGTGTCCTCCTCTCTGTTCTATCCTTCCCTCAACCCTTTTCAGTCTCTTCTCCCTTCACTCCCTCCCCACTCCATCATTCCATCCTCAGTTTCCTTTGTTCCAGCTGCTATGATTTATTCCCACAAGCTTCTCTCTGACCTATTTCCCATGTGTTATAGCTCTACCATGGAACCAGGTCACTCAAAACCAAGGGGGATTTCAAGGGAAACCTATGAAACATCCATTAGCCCCCAGGATCCCCTCAGGAACTGGCTCCACCCTCTAGATTAGCCCTGGGACCAGGTTTCAGAACTCACTGCTCAGTTTCCCAATCCGTACATTCTTCTGTCCCCTAATGACAATCCCAGCTTTCCCAGTGACCTGAGGGAGGAGAAAAACTGGATGATCCTGCGTGCTGTTATCCCCAGAATGTAATCAACCCCAGCCCATGCACCCAAATATAGCACACAGGCTGTACCCTTGATGGAACTGAGGCTCTAAGATAAGGGTATTTTCACCGCTAGGATACTGGCTGATTCAGGGAGATCAGGGAATGGGATGAGGAGTCTTTCCCCCTAAGGGAACCAGTTATGAGACAACCCCAGGTCAGGGGCAATGGATGGATAGTGAGTGCATCAGGGGATCAAGATGTGGGAGATGGGGTCTTTTACCTCCAGAGAACAGACTCTAATCAAGCCTGGATGAATAGTGACCAGAAGTCATTCCCACTGGGTGGCTGTTTGGCAGCCTGTCTGAAAGGAATGAGGGGTTCTCAGTTCAGTTCCTAGTGAGAGAAGTGTGCACATCACAAAAACCCACCATCCCTATTGATGCTGAGTGGCCTATTCTTGGCAGCCTCAGCAGAGGCCAAGGATGGAATAAGCCACACAGACTGAACTCCTATCTCACCCATGGAGATGGCCCCAGGGCCCAGCTGAGGGTCTTTTTGTGGAGAAGTTTGAACTGCTGCTTCACATACTGCACCCAGAGGTCTCTGAGTGCCTGTCCATCTGGCACTTTCCCTCAGTACCAAATTAAGTGGCAACTACAACTTCTCTCTATAGGCTTCAGCTCGGCAACCCACCCCAATGTGTGCTGCTCTCCCTTTCCCCATATATGATTATCCCTCCACTGTGACTCACATAGTAGGCGAAATCCATGTGGCTAGCTCCTTCTCCCAGGTCCTTCCGGCTGAGGGCAAATGTAACCTGGACATTCTGCTGCAGCCCGCAGGGCAGCATTCCCGGCAGCAGGTGTATCTTCAGGAAGCTCTTGGTTGTGACATGGAACGGCTGCAGGTACTGGTAAGTGTTCACATAATCAACGTTAATCTTCCCAGGTTCTTGCACCAGATCCTCCAGATTGAATCTTCCCTAGGATAAGGTCATAGACACATAGAAATTAGGGACAAAGACCTGTACAGTCACATTTTATCTCCTCCTTCTCCCCAACCCACACCAAGGCAGTCTATGCTCTAGGGCTTTGTTCATGACCAGCTACAAATGTCTCAAGATATAGGGCTTTCACCACTTCCCTTGTTATTCCTAATATCTGCACTGCCAGAGCTGTGTGGGGAGCCCAGGACTGGAATAGCAGGGGGGCTGTAGGGCAAGACTCAGGGGTGTTGGCTGGGCTGTTTAGTTCCAAGTCTTCACGTTCATGAACACAAGTGTTGAATCTTACCTCCAAAGAGACAGACGAGCTATTCCAGGCAGTTGTGTCCATGTTGAATGAAGCTCTTCCAGTGCCATCCGTAATGTATGTTTTGTTAAACCGTCACCCCATGTAGCTTATCATGAGGTAAACTTTTGTGCTTTTCATAATATCCCCACGATGATCCTGTAGTTTAATCTGGATGCACCACAGAAGAACATAAAAACTAAGATCACTTATCTCCTTTAGTGTCCTACTCATCAGCCTCTGGCCCGTGACTAATACACCTCCAGAGCACTGATTCCAATCTAGCCCCACAGTAGGGGCACTGGCTGGCTCAGGGGAATTGGAGCTGGCTCTTTTCACTTCTAGGGCACTGGTTCCAGTCTGGAGCCACGTCAGGCAAAAGGGATATTAAGCTTTCCCACCTCTAAAGCCAAGTATTCAGTATCAGTCAAGTTGAGGGTGGCTGAAAATTGTCCACTCTTAGCTATATGATGGCCTGTGTGAAAAAAGTTGGTGTGGGTCAGTCCAGTTCCTATTGGACAGGTGTCCAATCACATCTGCTAATGGCATTAATTAACTCCTTTGTTTGACTCTCATCAGACGTCAGAGGTGAAACTACCTAAAAAAACTGGGGAAGGGGGGTGGATGTGGCATGAAAATGCCTAACTCGTGCAGAGTGCAGAGAGCAATAACAGCACAGGAAAACCCTGGTTTGAGGGGACATGTACCCCACAGGTAGCTGTACCTCTGAAGCAGAGGCTGAAGGAACATCTCTGCCAGCCCAGTGGGAGGACATCTAAAGCAAGGCTAAGGCCCATTGGCAGGGGGGAGAGGGAGGAAAGCAGTATGCATAGTGGGGTCAAAGAGATCTTGTCAGCTCTCCACCAGGTGTTGGTTCAGCACAATTTATTAGCCATTAAATTCACTTGCAAACTAGGGGAAGGAAAGAGAGGGGGAAAATCACCTTCCCTCTGTAGGGGACTCCAGGGATGTAGTAATCTTCCAGCTCCTCAAATGTGGCAGTCACCGCTGCCCTGGAGATGAGAAATTGGCTAGAGGCATTGATTTGCATCTCTACGTGAAAGGGAGAAAAGGCGAGAAATGTGAACTAGTGGGGGGAGGGATAGCTCAGTGGTTTGAGCATTGGCCTGCTAAACCCAGGGTTGTGAGTTCAATCCTTAAGGGGGCCTTTTAGGGATCTGGGGCAAAAATCTGTCCTGCTCTGAGCAGGGGTTTGGACTAGATGTCCTCCTGAGTTCCTTTCCAACCCTGACATTCTATGAAGCTGGCACCAGGGAATGACTCCACCTAAAGAATGGCCCCTGGTTATCCAGACTTTGTTCAATTTCACTTCATTATTCCTGTAACCCCCACTGGGAGCCTGCTAAACAATTCCTGCTTTGCATGTGTACCCTTCAGAGACATGGAGACTGTTTTTCCCAGAGTTGTCAAACATACCTCTGTAAAATCATTCCCTACCTTCACAGCCACTCCCAACCCCATTGTGAAGCAACACTGCCTCAGAGCAGAGATCTCTGCAGGACACACAGCCCAGAATGCTCTCTGGTTCTCCTCATGCCTTGACACCACACTCTGAAAGGAATGGACAAAAAGAGGGATGAAGAGGTCCTGATCCTCTCCCACTCCATTGGTGTGACCAGTCTGGAAATACCTTCTATCTCGGTACCTTCCCTGTACCATGTGGTCCCACATGTCTCATGCATCTATGCTCACCTGTGCTGTCTTCCACCAGAGAGGCCTCTGCACTGAGCTTGCTGTCATACTCGTAGGAGGTGAGGTTAAAGACTGCCATGCTCACAGAAGTGGAGAAGCAGCCCCTGCTGGTGGTTTGGAAATGGAAAGGGTGCATGCATTAGCTGTGCCTGGGTTGAGGGGCTGTGGAGACAGGAAGAAGTTACTGGACCACAGAGGCCTTGTGCAACTATTTTCCATGCTACAGAATGGGCAGTGCTGCTGCCCTCTCCTCTCCCTCCCCTCTCCCTGACACCTCTGCCTCCACAGTGCTCCCTTCCTACCCACTTACTCTCTTCGATAGGGCTAACCAGCTCACCTGGCCACTGTACTCTTCACAGATATCTGTGCCAAAGTGTCTTGGAGGTCGCTTGTACCGCCAAGCTTTCTGGCATAGGGTCACCCAGATGGTGCCCTGCACTGCTCTCCCATAGGTGTACCTGTGAGAAACAGGGCAGAGGGGAAAGAAAACCAGGAGAGAAGCACTAAGGAAAGAGAAATATTGTAGAGTGTGCAGTGGCATGAGCATTGTGCTCCTCTATGGTTGCCTCCCTCCTGAGGCTCTCAAACCTCCACTCTGAGGAAGCTCAGTACCATTATCCCCATTTGACAGACTCTTCTTCAGGGCTTTTCCCAGTCTGATTTCAAATAACACAAGCTGGGGCTTCCACACCTCTGGGTCCGGGGCGATGTCACAGTCTAGTAACTCTGATAGGAATGTTTCCTCATAGCCCAGCCTGAAATGTATCCCTTCACTCCTGGCTCTCCCCATTCAGTGCCTTCTTGAACATTTTCTCCCTCCCCGTGGAGTTTACACCATCCAGGTAGCAGTGGAGCATTCACACATCCTCCTTCCCCCACCCCTACTTAGCTACTGCTAACAGCAATTTCCACCACATGTGTCTGATGAAGTGGGTATTCACCCACAAAAGCTCATGCTCCAATATGTCTGTTAGTCTATAAGGTGCCACAGGACTCTTTGTTGCTTCTAACAGCTACGATTCCACTGAAACCCACCCTCTCCACCTATGAAGCAAATATGGTCAGCAGAGTTTAAACAATGAGAAGCGGTGTGTTCTTCCCAAACATGATGATGCGCGTTCCTTCACCTCAAGAAGGGTTTCTCCAGGCTGGTATGTGGACCTCACCCTACCCTAGCTCTTTCCTGGTGAGCATGTGTATCCAGTCTCTCCTGTCTAGCACAGGGCTCCCCTCTCCGAGTGAGGGCCACTCTCCAGCTGGATTCCTGTAGATCTTCCACAGGGAAAGACAATGGCTTGGATCTTGCCCTACACAGTGAATCTCTTGGTATCTGAAGAGGCACCTAATGTTTGTTCCTTCTCCTTTCCGATTTCTTTCCTTTGATGGACTCAGGGGATAGGGGTGCTTGGGGAAAGGGTGTGCGACCATTGATTAGCAGCTCCTTCCCGGCAAAGCAGCCTCCTCACCTGCCGCACACACGGAGCAAGAAGGTTTTATCCAATGCGTAAATCTGAATTGGCCCCTCAAAGAAAACCTCGAATTTTGGCAGCACTAGAAGGAAAAGCCAGAGAGAGCAGGTGAAGAGCAGGCTGGCAGGACATAGGCTTAGGGAGGGGTCTCACAAGAGAACAGGGTATGTGGGTGTATAGAGGGGTATAGGCAAGGAGGGAACGAACAAGGGGAGGAGTATGTCCTATAGGTCACTGCTGGGATCCCTCAATGAAATGGTGTTGGAGGAATTTCCAGCACTGCTATCATACTATTCCAGCCCAAGTATTAATTAGGTATCTTGATGAAGTGACATTTCAACTTATCCTGACTAAGATTCCCGTATCACCCCATCAGGTGTGATCCTCCCCAGGTGTGACTCCTCCACTGGCATGTGATTAATCTTGGCTCTCAGATGGTATATGATCACTATCCCACTACTCAGATGAAGATGTTTTGCCTTCACATTTTTTTGGACATTAGAAATACAATCCATTGATAGGAGTTTCCTCTCCTCATATCTCTCCCCTCCACATTTCATCATACCATACTCCTCAGCACTAAAGGTACTGGAATCTTTTGTGCTGGCCACGTCGATGGTGTAAGTCCCCAGGAAAGGTTCATCAGCTAACTGGAAGGATAGATCCACAATGCCCTGCCTCGGCCGCACATCGAGCCATTGACCAATCCGGTTACTGTTGGGGTCCTGCTCTCAGAGAGAAAAAAAGGCAGCCACCATTAGCACTAGCCTACTTGCTTATTTAAAAAGGCTGAGTCCAGAACATTCTAACAATTCTAGTTGCTTTTGCTCATTACGTTCTAAAATGGTCTGAGTTGTCAAACTCATAAAGTTCTAGTCTATTTGCTTCTTTTTCTCATTAAAGTCTATTCAGCCGCAGTTCATAACCCAAAAATCAATAAAGGTTCCAAGTTTCAGAGGAGCCTAGATCCCAGAATCCACAAAGTTATAAAGGTTTTAGTTTCTTTGCCCAGTAAGTCCTAAATAGGCCTAAAATAACGTTCTACCTTATTGTTGCTGATTTTAAAGAGCCTAGATCTTATAGTATATGAAGTTTTAAATGCTGAAGTCTTCAAAGCTTCAGAATTCTGTTCCAAATTATAGCTTAAAAGGAGACTATTAAGGATGCTGACTTTTAGAACCTCCCACTTTATCTAGGAATGAAATTCAAGAATTAACATAGGTTGCTTGAAGCTCTAGAACTGACCCATTCATAAAAGATTGATCATGAGGTTCTGGGATATCTGCTGTGAAAAGTGACTGGACAAACCACACATACAACCCTTTCCAAAGGGAATATCTTTAACTAAATACTCAAATTAGCTATGTATGTATCCTGGAGCATCCATCACCATAGTATCTAGGTGTTATAAGATACCCACCTGGAGTTCTATCACAGAGTACTGAAAGGTAAACAGACAGCAGTATTAGAAAATGTAATGACCCAGCAGACAGATATGTAAAAAATGCCATTGTTACCTAGCTAGTTACACATGCTGCAGCAGCATTGCCATCCCCAGAAGTTAAAAAATTAGTCCATCCCTCTCCCCAAAAATCATGAGATCGACTTTAAAATTCATGAGATATTTTAAAGTAATAAATGTTGGGCTCTTTTTCTTTGTCTTCTGGTTTCTGAGCCTTTGGTGTTCACTTGCTTCACATTTTCAAGCTTTCCTCTGCAACAAGGGCTAGAAACGTATTTTTTCAAAACTGAATGAAAGCTGATGTTCTCTTACAATATCATTCGAGCAGCTGAGGCTTTGAGAGAAGCACTCAGAGACCACGAGACTCACAATAAAATCATGAGAGTTGGCAACACAGCATCAGTAATGGGAGAGAACACTTGGCTCTCAAAGCACTGCCTTCACAGGGAAGGGTTAGAGTGGGTTTTACTCTTCCAGCCACTAGTGAGGGGAATTGGTTACAGGATTATAAACACAGGAGCAGGTACGAATTACTGGCTTTGGATCTGATTTTTCACTGCCTTGCACTATCATTTACACTTGTGTAAAATGAGTATTCATGTGGTCTGAGGTGGAAAGGACCACAAAGGATGCAAAGGACTACACAATGTGCAAGACACCGGAGATTCAGGCTCTATCTGTATGTCTGAGTGAGCATGAGATAGCAGCCTCTAGTGGATGGCTCAGAAAGAGGGAATTCCCTCCTCTTTGGATCTGTGTTTGTACAGAACGTAGCACAATGGGGTCCTGCCCCATGACAATAATATAAATACATATTAGTAATGTTGTTAGCAGGAGAAGCTCTCTTTGAGCTCAGCTAGCAGAAGCCTGAGGTTTTCAGAGCTGGAGGACAAGAGTTCTAATCCCAGCTTGCTGTGCATGTGATTTGTATAGTAACTGTGGCTGAAGTCTGCAGATGCTTACACAGGCTAGCATGTCCCCTTTGGTAGGGGAGTGTGGTGCAGATCTCTGGACTACCCCTCAACCAGCCAGAAAAGGGAGCTGGGATACACTCAATAGAGAATTGGCATTTCTGAGCCACCTGCTGGGGAGTGGCCATGTGGTGATTCAGACAACATTGGACGTAAGCCTCGGCATTAGCAATCGGGCACCAGCTCCCATCCACTTTTAATAACAGTTTAGCGACTGTTACCTTGAGGGGTAGGACATATTAGACCTGTGTACATTCATGGAGAAAGAGACAGACATGACTTGGAATTGCCAGGGAGTGGAGATGACTGGAAGAAGGACAGGGTATGTGGAGTCAGGAAACTTCCCTTTGTCCACTTGAATGTGCCTTACCTTGCTGTCAAGGGGAACAAACTCCTCATTCAGAGTCAAAATCCTAAACTTCACTGAAGGGAGAAAAGAATATTGAAAGAAAAGTTCTGATGGTGGAACACATTCAGAAATGGACTTCAGTCCTGCCCTGCAGCCACCTGCTATTCCAGCCCTGGGCTCCCCACACAGCTTTGCCAATGCCCCTCAGTCCTGCTCTGCAGCCCCCCACTATTCAAGTCCTGGGCTTCCCACACAGCTTTGCCAATGCCCCTCAGTCCTGCTCTGCAGACCCCCACTATTCCAGTCCTGGGCTCCCCACATAGCCCTGCCATTGCCCCTCAGCCCTGCCCTGCAGCCCTCCTGCTATTCAAGCCCTGGGCTCCCCACATAGCTCTGCCAGAGCAAGGAAATTCTACCATTTGTACCCCACACCCAACATTTTTGTTTCACTTCCTCTAACAATTTGCGAGGCTTGTGGGTCACAGTTTGTCTCTCTTATATTTTCTCCTCAGTGAAGTCTGTAAACAGCTATGAGCTAAGCTCATGTGGAGGCCTCCAAGCTCCTCCTTTTGAGAGGTGAACAAGAGTGGGTTTTCCCCAACCCTTAGGCCCTTGCATGTCCCCATCTCCCAGTTAATTCCTGCCTAGACCCTAGTGTTCCCCATCGCTGACTGTATGTATCTCCAGACTTTGTTCCCCTGCCCCCAGGCACCAATGTGTCTCCTAGCAGTCCTGAGGCCTTGCACTGTATCCTCCATCCTTGTGTGCCTGTCTCCCCACACTGTATATCCTCCAGTGTGGTCTCTCTTCCCTCCCACCCATGTGCTCCCATCACATGCATGAGCACTCCAAATATTCCCCAGCCCCCATTGTCAACCACAGGGCCAGGACACACCGCTGATGCTTCATGGCCAGAGCCCTCAGCAGAGAGTGGAGCAACTCAGGCACAGACTGAGGAAGGGCTGACAAGTCAGGCCTCCTGTCTACCTGCTCCCCACCATTGCTTCTTCCAGCAGGCAATATGTACAGCAGCTGCCTCAGGTCTGTGGAGACAAATGTGGGGCAGCCCTGACCAAGCCCAGAGAAAAGACGGTTACTCACCTTTGTAACTGTTGTTCTTCGAGATGTGTTGCTCACATCCATTCCAGTTAGGTGTGCGCGCCGCGCGTGCACGTTCGTCGGAAACTTTTTACCCTAGCAACTCCAGCGGGCCGGCAGGTCGCCCCCTGGAGTGGCGCCGCCATGGCGCCCAATATATATCCCTGCCGGCCCGCCCGCTCCTCAGTTCCTTCTTGCCGGTGACTCCGACAGTGGGGAAGGAGGGCGGGTGTGGAATGGATGTGAGCAACACATCTCGAAGAACAACAGTTACAAAGGTGAGTAACCGTCTTTTCTTCTTCGAGTGATTGCTCACATCCATTCCAGTTAGGTGAATCCCAAGCCATACCTAGGCGGTCGGGTCGGAGTGAGAAGTCGCGGCATGGAGCACTGCAGTTCTGAAGGCCGCATCCTCTCTCGACTGCTGGACCAGGGCGTAGTGGGAAGCAAAGGTGTGGACCGATGACCAGGTCGCTGCCCGACAGATTTCCTGGATGGGCACACGGGCGAGGAAAGCCAGCGACGACGCCTGCGCCCTGGTAGAATGCGCAGTCACACGGCCCGTAGGGATATGGGCCAAGTCATAACAGGTCCTGATGCAGGACGTTACCCAAGAGGATAACCTCTGGGAGGAGATAGGAAGCCCTTTCATGCGGTCCGCTACTGCTACGAAAAGCTGGGGGGATTTGCGGAAGGGCTTGGTCCTCTCCACGTAGAACGCGAGAGCCCTACGGACATCAAGCGAGTGGAGCTGCTGCTCCCTGCCTGAGGAGTGAGGTTTCGGGAAAAAAACAGGGAGGAATATCTCTTGGTTGACGTGGAAGGCTGAGACCACCTTGGGGAGAAAGGCAGGGTGTGGTCTCAGCTGCACCTTGTCCTTGTGGAAGACCGTATATGGGGGGTCTACCACAAGAGCCCGGAGTTCCGACACCCATCTAGCTGAGGTGATAGTTACTAGAAAGGCAGTCTTCCAAGAGGTAAAGCAGGGAGCAAGTAGCTAACGGCTCAAAGGGGGGCCCCATGAGCCGGGACAACACCAGGTTAAGATCCCAGGTTGGAGCAGGGGGACGGACGTTAGGGAATAAACGTTCCAGCCCCTTAAGGAATCTAGACACCGTTGGGTGAGAAAAAATGGAGCGACCATCCACACCCGGGTGAAAGGTGGAGATAGCTGCTAGGTGGACTCGCAATGACGATATGGCCAGACCTTACCCTTTGAGGGACCAAATGTAGTCTAAGATGTCGGTTACCAAAACTTCCATAGGGCGGAGATTTCTCTCCACGCACCAACAGGAGAAGCGCTTCCACTTGGCCGAATATGTCGCTCTTGTGGACGGTTTCCTGCTGCTCAAGAGCACCTCCCTCACCGGCGTGGAGCAGCGCAGCTCAGAGCCAGTCAGCCACGCAGGAGCCACGCCGCTAGGTGCAGCGACTGCAGGTCTGGGTGACAGAGGGTCCCGTGTTCCTGGGTAATCAGGTCCGGATGAAGGGGCAGGGGAACTGGGTCAGCTACGGACAGGTCCAGCAGCATGGTGTACCAGTGCTGCCTGGGCCATGCCGGGGCCACCATGATCACGTGAGCCCTGTCCCTGCGCACCTTCAGCAGGACCCTATGGACCAGAGGGAACGGGGGAAATGCATAGTACAGGTGGGTCGACCACTGGATGAGGAAGACATCCGCTATCGACCCGGGCTCCCTGCCCTGAAAGGAGCAGAACGCTTGGCACTTCCTGTTCCCCTTGGACGCGAAGAGGTCCACCCGGGGATAACCCCACCTCCAGAAAATGGAGAGGGCGACGTCCGGGCGAAGAGACCACTCGTGTGACAGGAAGGATCTGCTCAATCGATCCGCCAGCGTGTTCCGTACTCCGGGGAGGAAGGAAGCCCTGAGGTGAGTGGAGTGGGCTACGCAAAAGTCCCAGAGTCGTATCGCCTCGTGGCACAGGGAGGAGGATCTGGTGCCGCCCTGCTTGTTGATATAGTACATGGTCGTCATGTTGTCGGTGAACACGGCGACACAGCGACCCTGAAGCTGATGACAGAACATTTGACAAGCAAGGCGGACCGCTCTCAACTCCCGCATGTTGATGTGTAGCCCCACCTCCTCCTGGGACCACAGGCCCTGCGTCCTCAGGGTCCCTAGGTGGGCCCCCCAGCCTAGATCTGAGGCATCCGTTGTTAGGGACACCGAGGGCTGAGGGGGGTGGAAAGGGAGACCCGCACATAACACGGACTGGTCTAGCCATCAGCTGAGAGAATCTAATACCCTCTGGGGGATTGTGACTAACATGTCTAGCGGCTGCCTTGTCGGCCTGTAATGATTGATGAGCCACAACTGGAGGGGCCTCATGCGGAGCCGCGCGTAATCGGTCACAAAGGTGCAAGCCGCCATGTGGCCTAACAGGGTTAGACATGTCCGCACTGACGTCAATGGGGCTGTCCGCAAACGTTGAACGATCGCCGACATGGTCTGGAACCGCTGCAGAGGCAGCAAGGCCCTGCCTCCAGTGGCGTCCAGGACGGCCCCGATGAATTCCACCCTCTGTGTGGGAATCAGGGTGGACTTGTCTGCGTTTACCAAGAGGCCCAGACTTGCGAACATGCCGGTGATCACGCGGACATGGCTGTAGACTTGTTGTTCCGACATGCCCCGAATCAACCAATCGTCCAGATAAGGAAACACGTGGACACGATTGCGCCGAAGATGCGCCACAACAACTGCCATGCATTTTGTAAACACTCTCGGGGCCGTGGACAGGCTAAATGGGAGGACTGCAAATTGATAATGAAGAGGCCCCACAACGAAGCGGAGGAAACGTCTGTGGCGTGGCCAAATGGCAATGTGAAAATACGCGTCCTGCATGTCGAGGGCGGCGTACCAGTCTCCCGGATCCAGGGATGGGATAATGGTCCCCAGGGATACCATGCGGAACTTCAACTTCACCAGGTATTTGTTGAGCTCTCGCAGGTCGAGGATAGGCCTGAGGCCTCCCTTGGCCTTGGGGATCAGAAAGTAGCGGGAATAAAACCCCTTGCCTTTCTCGTTTTCCGGAACCGCCTCTATAGCTCCTTTGCTGAGGAGCGTCTGCCCCTCCTGCCGAAGGAATTGCTCGTGAGAGGGGTCCCTGAAGAGGGACGAGGAAGGGGGGCGGGAAGGAGGAAATGAAACAAACTGCAGGCGGTATCCCGTCTGCACCGTGCTTAAGACCCAGCGGTCCGATGTTATTTGGGACCACACTGGGAAGAAAAAAGAAAGGCGGTTGGAAAACGGGGGGGAAGGATCCATTAGGGAAACTGTTACTGCGCCCTCGGGCGCACCTTCAAAATGAAGGCTTAGGTCCAGGCGGGGGCTTAGAGGAGCCTTGGTTCTGCCCCCCTTGGTTCCCCGAATGCCTGCGCCTTCCATTCCTGCCGCGGCACCTGTTAAGGTCCTGCCGCTGGCGGAACTGGGAATACGGCCTGCGCTGTTGTTGTTGCTGTGGCCGGAAGGGTCTACGCTGCGTCATGGGAGTGTGCATCCCGAGGGACCGCATAATGACTCGGTTATCTTTCAGACTCTTGAGTCTGGGGTCTGTCTTTTCAGAGAACAAGCCCTGGCCTTCGAAAGGAAGGTCCTGTATAGTATGCTGGAGCTCCGGCGGAAGGCCGGAAACCTGCAGCCAGGAGATGCGACGCATCGTTACTCCCGACGCGAGGGTACGGGCAGCCGAGTCTGCAGCGTCCAAAGAGGCTTGCAAGGACGTGCGTGCGACCTTCTTGCCTTCATCCAAGATGGCCGCAAACTCTTGGCGAGCATCTTGTGGCAGCAGCTCCTTAAATTTGTCTGCTGCCACCCAGGAATTGAAGGCGTATCTGCTCAGCAGGGCTTGCTGGTTGGAGACCCTGAGCTGCAGCGCCCCAGCCGAGTACACCTTACGGCCGAGGAGGTCCATCCGCCTGGCTTCTCTGGATTTGGGGGCTGGAGCCTCCTGGCCATGACGCTCCCTATCGTTCACTGATTGAACCACCAGGGAACACGGAGTCGGGTGCACATGGAGATATTCGTAGCCCCTAGAAGGGGCCATGTACTTCCTCTCGACGCCCTTCGCAGTAGGAGGAATGGAGGCCGGAGACTGCCAGATGTTGTTGGCGTTGGCCTGGATGGTTCGTATGAAGGGCAGGGCGACCCTGGTGGGAGCGTCAGATGAGAGGATGGTAACAATTGGATCCTCTATCTCCGAGACCTCCTCGGCTTGCAGACTCAGATTTTGAGCTAATCGCCTGAGGAGGTCTTGGTGCGCCCTGAGATCCAGCGGGGGGGGGCTGTTGGAGGAGGTACCAGCCACCGCTTCATCCGGGGAGGAGGATGAGGAGACCCCAGGCAAGAGAGTGTCTAACTGTGGGTCTTCCTCAGCCCTCGCCTCTGCCTCAGGAGCCAAAGCGGAGTCTTGTTGCTTGGACCCTTCCTCCCCATCCGGGGAGGGAGGGGGGCGAGACAACGAGGCTTCAGGAGCCCTACGCTCCGCAGTCGCCGGCCTAGCAGGGAGCTGTTGGGGGCCCTGGGCCTGATGGTATGCCCAGGGTGTCCAGAATCCCCATTGTTGCGGGCCTTGGTCCTGCTGCGGCGGATCACTGAACAGCGCCGCCTGCCGGTCGGTGCCCAGCGCATACCCGCTGTCCGTTTGTGAGGATACGGACGGCTATCTAGAGGGCCATGGTGGGGCTGACCCTGGATGGTAAGGGTCTGCGCGGGTTGGCACGGAGGATCGTCTCGGTGCCGGGGACCGGTGCCGGGAGTCATATCGGTGCCGGGATCGGGATCGGGACCGGGTTCTGTCACGGTGCTGGGATCGGGATCGGTACCGGGCGCCACTTCGGTGCCGGGATCGGGACCTGCCACCAGCTAGGTGCCGGGAGGTCGACCAGGACCGGGACCTGCCACCAGCTCGGTGCCGGGAGGTCGACCGGTGCGGCGAGTAACGTCGGGACCTGCTCCTGGAATCGCGGTGCCGGTATCAGCGGCTGGAGCCTGACCGCGATCGTCTTGATGTCGACCGGCGCCGCGAGTGCGACCGGTACCGCTGAGGGGAGCGGTGCCGGGACTGCGAGCGGCGGCGGGATCTGGAGCGACCATGACATCGGGACCTGGATCGTGAACGAGAGTCCCGAGACGGTGCCGACATCATGGGCTTGCCTCTGGACACGACCCGCACCGGAGGTACCGGGGGTGGCAGCCGAGTGGGCTCAGTCAGGGCTATGAGGTCCCGAGCTGAGGCGAAGGTCTCCGGTGTGGATGGGACCACCATCTCAACCCCAGATCTCATGGGGGAGCTCGGCGGCACCGGACTCGACGGACCCGCCGGGCCCGGAGTCGACGGTGCCGGCGGTGCCGCGGCCGATGCCGGGGCCGGGCGCTCTAGCCGGGTCTGCCTGGCCGGAGTAGCGGACTTCGACGGCCTTGGCTCTGTCTCCGGTGCCGGAGAAGGTCGGTGCCGGGGAGTCTTCTCTGTGCCGGTGCGATCCGGTGCCGGCGCCGAGATCACGGCCTGCGAAGCCGTCGGGTCAAGTGCCGCCTCCATAAGGAGAGTTCGGAGTCTTTGATCCCTCTCCTTCTTTGTCCTTGGCTTAAAAGCCTTGCAGATGCGGCACTTGTCGGATCTGTGCGATTCCCCCAGGCACTTCAGGCACGCTTCGTGGGGATCGCTAGTAGGCATGGGCTTCTTGCAGGCCGCACACTGCTTGAAGCCCGGCGAAACAGGCATGAGCCTGGCGCCGGGTGCCGGGAAGGGCTAAGCCCCCGGCGAAGAACTATTTACAAACTACTTAACTTAACTACTACTTAACAATCTAATTAACAACTACAATAGTACTAGAGATAAACGATAGATAACTAGGAGAGCTAGGGACGTGGAGGACAGCTATGCCGCGCTCCACAGTTCCAACGACCGACACGGCGGTAAGAAGGAACTGAGGAGCGGGCGGGCCGGCAGGGATATATATCGGGCGCCATGGCGGCGCCACTCCAGGGGGCGACCTGCCGGCCCGCTGGAGTTGCTAGGGTAAAAAGTTTCCGACGAACGTGCACGCACGGCGCGCACACCTAACTGGAATGGATGTGAGCAATCACTCGAAGAAGAACTGGCAGGTGTGATATACTCACAGCTCTCACCTTTCTGCCCTGGGGTGTAAACGGGTTTGTCCGTCTGGACAAAGGTGCTGCTGTCACGCCCGCGGATCAGGACCTTTTTCTCTTCCTTCACATTGAAGTAGTGGCTGTTGGAGATGGTCAGCTGGACAGTGCAAACCTCCTCCCGGCCCCCAGCGGGAGATGGGACCTGCATGCGGAGAGAGGGAGCCATCGTTTGCTCGCTGGAGAGAACCGGGGGATGGGAAAGGAGGGCAGCGCACTCTCCCCTGTCCCAATGGTATCAAAGCAGACGATCTTCTCCCCTGCTCCCTGGCATCTTGCGTCCAACTAATTCCCTCCCTGCCAGGAAGGACACCTGCCACTGATGCAATCCGTTCTCTCAGTGGCCAGGGGGCTCCATCTGCTGGAACAGTGAATGGTGCCTTTGTTCTGCTCTTGGGTTTGGGCTGTGGAGCCCTGGCAGGTGTGTGAATGGCACAGATGTTAGTGGGGGTGGGAGGCAGGTGTTTGCCCTAGTGCAGGAGCAGCCTATATGGTGGCCTGTGCACTGCTTGGTCTCACCAGTGTAATGAGTTGTGGGGGGCTCACTCCAATCCTTAGCAGGACACCACAAATCAGCACTAACTGGTCACCCTCACTGGCCATCTCTGTGTGGATGTCAGTGACTGAATGGCTCATGGGAGCTGAAATCCCCCCTCACTCGTAGAGATGGTTTAGAACAGAGGCAAATGGGTGGTGGACATGATATGTAGGAAGTACCATGCTTTGCCTACTCAGGGATAAACAGAGGACACCACTCCCCAGGGCTGCTGATTCAGTGCCTTTTAAGACCAATAAATGCCTATCAAGGAAAAAATCAGGGAGAGACGAGAACATAAGGCAAGACATTTGGAGAGGTAAATGAAGAAACACAGTGGGGAAAAGCCAAAATGGCTAGAGCTTCCTTAATAGGCAGCATGCCAGGGGAATGCTGCTGTTTCTAAGTCATGTATCCGGTACTAAGGGCAGCATGTCAGACACATTTCACCTCACCAAACAGGAGCCTTATGATGCAGCCACACAGATAAATGCAGAAAGAGAGAAGACCCTATGCAGGCTGCCATTTACCACCCTTCCTGGCTTTTTTCTGCCTCACTTTCCCTCCTCCTCCTTTCTCACCCTCCTGCATTAGTCTCACTTTCTCATTCTCTGTATCTTTTCCTTCTCTTTTTCTGGTGAGAGAATCTATGATGCGACACAGCAGCCTGGGCGCTGTCAGCAATGGGAGCCTGGCTCATCCCTGGGAGAGCTGCTCACCCTAAACTTGGGGCATTCTAAGCTCCTATAGTTCAGGATGACCCTTCGGAAGAGGACAAGGCTCCTGGACGCATGCACAAGAGTCAAGGCCACTCGAATGGGCTTGTCCACCCCTCTCAGGTCCAAGCACACCCTCTGGACTGATGGGAAGGTCAGTTCAGCTGGGATGACGATCAGATATCTCCTGCAGGAGGCACGAAGAAAAGAAGAACAATGAAGTTTAAATGCTCACTCTCATGGGAACAAATGGTACTAATGATATAGGGTCCATGTGACAACTTGTATAGGGATGGAGGTGACAACATCTATCAGACTGGCTGGGAGAGAGTATAACAATGTCTGTAGGTTCAGGGAGTGGATTTGACAAATTCTGTAGAATCGTGAGGGGAACATGTGATAAATTCAATAAATTCAATGAGGAGCAAGCCACCAATGGAAAGGAAACAGGATCTCGCCCTGATATCTGCATCCGTAGGTGCCGTTTTTATGAGTTGCCAGGGGATGCTCGACTCCCACTCTGCCCCAGGCCCTGCCCCCACTCCACTCCTTCCCCCAAACTCCCACCTCACCTCTTCCCCAGCTGCCCCTGCCCTGCCCCGATCCAGACCCTCCCCCAAGTGTGCCTCCCTTCACTCCTCCCCCCAACACCTCCTGAACGCTGATGAACAGCTGATTCATGGTGGGTGGGAGGCGCTGGGAAGGAGGAGGAGGTGCTGATCAGTGGGACTGCTGGCAGCTAGGAGGCACTGGGGGGAGGAGGAGAAGCTAATTGGGGTGGGGGCTGCCAATGGGTGCTGAGCACCCACTATTTTTTTCCCAAGGGTGCTCCAGTCCCAGAGCACCCATGGAGTTGGCACCAATGTTTGCATCCATTCTCTGAGGAATCTCACCCTCAAGGACAGGTTGTAATCAGTCCTGCAGGATCATGGGTGAGTGCAGGAAGCTCTGTGGGCTCGGGTGCTGTTGGAGAGGTGAAGAGCAAATCCTCCCCATCAAGTGATGAGTCACATTTTCCATGTGCCAAACTACACCTAGGTGTAAAATACAAAAGAAATGAATCCTTGGTGGAAGGATGATCTCCCTGCACCATCTGGTGGGGAGGAGGAGGGAAAGGAGTCCAGAGACTATTTTGACCTCAAAGGAGAGAGAAATTTAGTCAAACATTTTGGCGGATCAACCCATAATCTCCTAATTCCCATGGGATGGTGATGGCTGCAGAGGCAAACCAGTATGTTATCGGGGAGGCTGGCAGATAACTCTGTGATCTCCGGGTTAACAAAATCCACTATGTGGTGAAGTTGGAACATATCCCTAGCAAAGATGGAAGGACCAAGCCCTGCAGGTGTGGTGAGGAGAAGTGGGGAAGATGCTGTGTGGCTTAGAAATGCAGCTCACCTCTATTAAAAAAGAAGATGGAAGATCTATATATCCTCTTTCCCTTTTAAGTCCATTTTTTAACCTTAGGCCAAACCCTAAGGTCTCTACTAATTTCTTACTCCGTCACTGGCAGTTTTGACACCAACGGGAGTTTTCTCTGAGCAAATATTTTGGGATTTCATCTGTCTCATACCATCTTCCATCACAGGAACTCAAAGCACTTTATAGACATTAATGGATTTAGCCTCACAACCCCTTGCAGTGTGGGACACAGAGTCAGGGCCACTTTAGAGGTGCTTGCAGGGCAAAGGGGGTGCAGCACCACTCAGGTTTGGCCCAGCCACTCTTCTGTCATGATGGGGGCCGGTCTGGGCCAAATTTGAGTAAGTGGCTTTGTGACCTGGCACACAGCATTGCAAAGCCACTTAAGATTGGCCCAGCCATTCTTCTGTCATGATGGAGGCCCACATGTGCCAAAGCTGAGAAGCTCTGCGACCCCATGTGCCAGATTGCAACATCTAGAGCAAAGAGCTGTGCCCAGCTCTGAAGGACAGGAGCAGCCACTGCAGGGTGCTAGGTGGGCTCGCTCGCCAAACCCTCCTGCCCAGAGCCTCCCCTCAGTGGTTATGTTTTGGAAGAGGTGTGTGCTTCAGTTTCAGATTTTGCCCCAAGTCCCCAGAAACCTCTGTGCAGACCTGTCTGGAGTTCAAGACCAGAAGGGACCACCAGATCATCTAGTCTGACCTTCATATCACAGGCAAGTAACCCTCACCCACCCAGGGCCGCCCGGGGCGGGCGGGAGAAGTAGGGCTATTTACCCCACACCTCGTGCCCCACAGGGGACCCACGAGCCCTGGCCCAGCAGCAGTCTGGGTCTTCGGCTGGCATTTCAGCAGCAGGGGGCCCTTCAGTGCTGCCGAAGATGCGGAGCAACTGAAGGGCCCCCCACCGCCAAAATGCCAGCGAAGACCCAGACTGCCTCCATGGAGTACAAGCGCTGCAGCTCCCCTGCTTTGCCCCAGACCCCCTGAATCCTCTGGACAGCCTTGCACTCAGCCACCCCTGAACTGAGTCCAATACATTGGTTTAGGTTAAAATATTACAGCCCTTGGGAGACTATTAAGTGCCACAGGCAGAGGAGAGGAGGGACCAAGGTTGCATCCGTGCCCAAGTCCCCATAATGACAGGGAATTGATTCAATGAGATATAGCCACGTGATCGTAGCGAGTGATCCATGCTGCAGAGGAAAGCAAAACAAAAAGCAAAAAGCCAAGGTCCCTGCCAATCTGACCCAGGGGATAATTCTTTTCTGACCTTAAAAATGCCGATCAGTTAGACCCTGCATATGTGAGTAGGCTCCATCTGCCACGCCCCTGAGATAATTCTCTATACTTCCTCAGAACCCCGCTCCTGCCTCCAGCAGTATTAACTCCAACTGACAGATGGGGAAACCAATGTGGAGAAGTGACCCATCCAAGGACATAAAGTCACTGGCCAAGCCAGGAGAACCAGATCTTTCCAGACTCCCAGCCTATGCGTTAACCACAAACCCACAGGCTGAAGTCCTATATTTATCCCTCAGGAAAGGCAGCACTCTGACTCTGGGACTTGATTCTGCCCTGGGGGCAGAGGGGAGTCTCCAGGCCCCATGCAGTCCATGGCTTCTCTGCTTTCACTGCCACCCCCGGCACCAATCAGTGCTAGCAATATTGCAGGGTTTACAATGTAGACACCTCCCCTGCTTGGAGCAAAACTGAGAGCCACCAGCACATGTCACTCGGGCTACTGCTACATCCCTTTGGAGCACGATACAGTAGCACAAGTGAGGGGCCTGCACAGCTCTCCTGGCACAGAGAAAGCACCTGTACCTCGGACAAGGGAACCATCCCCAGTGGGGCCTCTCTCCCTGGTGGAGTCCTAGAAATCAGAGCTGGGGACAGACCTGCTGGGCCTGACTGCAATGTTCAGGTCTGGATCTAGATCCAAACCAGCCAAAGTTCTGGGCACACTTAGACCTGGGGCCTTGGCTCTGCCCTTATAGAGATATGGACCAATTGTGAACTTCCAATCCAAATCAGTCCCAGAGCTCTGGGTCATTCCAATCTCAGGTCTGATTAGGACCCATCTCTAACATCTGGGCCATTCTTCCAGGAGCCAGCTCAGAATTGTTTGGTCTATTCTCCAAAACTTTGGGAACTAGGACTGGACAATGTCCCAACTTGAAATGAAGCTCCCATCCCTTCTCTGGGGAAAATTCTTCCATAGTCTCACAGACCCTGCTGTTGGGCAGTATCTTCTGGTCAGCCAGACCCAAATCCTCCATCCCCCTTCCTTTGTTCAGTATCATCCCCTTTACTCCTAGGTCCTCCCCCTCAAGCCGCCAACCCCTCCTTCCTCAGTGTTGCAACTTTCCATATACCCAGATGATCATCACATTTCTCTGATATATTTTAGTGGGACTTTCTCAGGTTAGTAGGATTTGGTCCTATAAGAGGCTTGTAGGATGTTGCAAACCACCCCCAAGCCTGTCCCTTCAGAGAACAGACAGGAATGGTTGCTGCCTCCCTCCTGTGACATCCTGGTCCCATTGACCACCTCAACGTTACCTCTACTGATCAAGTATTTCAACATCTCTTATGGTTGTGCCACTGTCACCATGGTGTAGAACACGCAGCTAAGGATGATGGGAGCCCACATCTTCATGGGAGGTCCGTGGGGAACACAGGAAGTGGAGTGTCTCAGGATGGAGGTCAGGAGAGAAGAGAGGCTGGTGATGAAGCTTGTTCTCTCATTTGGAGAACTCCAGACCTCCCGTGTTCTGCTGTTTCTCCCCAAGGATGGGGAAGCAGAACAAGAGTCCAAGGGATCATCACATCTCTCATTTGCTCCAATAATTATAGTCTCCCAGATCCAGGGGTGTATCACACAGGATGCTCCCCAGCCAATCCAAGCCTTCCTGGACTCTGTCCACTAGTCACTGGCCCCCTCTGGTTCCCATGCTCCCCCCCACATCAATTAGTGTCATTCAGACAAATTGGCTTTTCAACCCATTGAGCAGATGCAGATTTCACATTTGCTAAGCTGACCCCACTCACTGTTCCGCTTGCAACTTCTGTCCCATTGTTTTGCCTTGAGATGGATCATCATGAGTCCCCTCTTGCATGCACACTTGGCTGGATTTCATAGTGAATGCTTCTGACCATACCACCCTCAAATCCTGTGATCCCATTAGCTCTCATGTGCCAAGAAGTTTCAGGGCCTGCTCAGGATTTGTATGGGAGACCAGGTGTTGTAGAAAATGGGCAGCCAAGTCATAGGTGCTCCCTGAGTCCTGGAAGAGGGAGTTACCCAGTTTCCCAATTTTGCACTAGTCTGGGGGATGAGACTGGAAGACAGAGCAGAGCCCTCCCTCACAGATCACCTTGTCTTCTAAGGGTACATTGCACTGAGTCCATGAGCTCAAGTTTCACCTCGTCTACTCAGTGCTTCTAATACTTCTGCACACATCAAACTTGATTATTGAGCAAGAGTCCATCTCTCTCCCAAGAAACAGGCATTCGACAGATATAGATATATTTTTATAGATAGATAGATAGATAGACAGATATAGATATAGATATATAAATCAATTCTATACTATGGGTATAGAATCCTGGGCTCTAATACAGCAGAACTCAGCCATGCTGCCTTTTCCAAAGAAGCAGCCAAATCCACAAGTGCTTTGCTAGCCTGTCTCTCCCTTCTGAGAGCTAGGAACAGAACCCAAGAACCCTGATCCCCAACATTCCCTTGCTGTGTAACAAGGCATCTAACCCTCTGGCAAAATGGGCCACACCCTTTTCTAGTGGCTGGTTGCCATGGAGGCATCTATTTGGGGACTGAAGCCCAAGTCCTCAAAGGTATTTAGACGTTTAACCTCTATTCCATAGATGCCTAAATACCCATGGGGATCTGGGCCTGGATGTTCTAGGACATCGCTAATGGCTTACACAGTCTTTCAGCTATAAATCACCAGTTTGAATCCAGCCCAACAACTGAAGGGTGTTCCCATCTAATGGATGCTAATGGCCACTTTATGAGATGGGTTTGGTGGGTCTCAGTTCCAGTTCCCACAATGCAAACTCAGTACCACGCTGCACTGATTGTCTGGCTCAGCAGAGAAACTGACCTACCTGTTACCCATGGGGCAGACTTCTGCTGTCAGGACAGAGGAGAGCTGGCAGGGTGGTGTGCATGAGCAGCTTGCTTGTAGACAAACGGAGAACTTTCTTCACCAAGGCTGCCAGTTTGCTGCCTCTATCACTATTTAATCTACATTGTTTTTAAATGGAGATTATTACATACAATATATGTCCCTGTATGCAAATTAGCTTACTACATAATTTTTCACTCAACAACAGCATCCCTAATTTTTTCCCCAAAGAGTAGCAATGGTGTTTGCTATCTTTCAGCATGAAAATTTGGTGATAGAACTGGACCAGGACCAAATTCCCAGCCCAATCACTCCCAAATTTTAGGATGTTAGAAATTCCAACTGCAGCAGTAGAATTTGGGGCCATCTCTGCTTTCTGTGTCTGATTTGCCTTCCGAGCATCTTCCAAAATACTCTTGTTATATAAATTCCTAAGCATCAGGCAAAACTTCTGTAGTGTGCAGGGATTAGAATACCTCAGGGTCACAACATTTGCATCCATAACTTCTCCATTAGGCAGCTGTTGAGTCTAATCTTGTATATTAGCCTAACAGCCATGTAGTTTTGAAATGTATCACAAAACTATCCCAAGCCACCGAGTGCTTGAGTGAATTAGCCACTGGGAACATTTTTTTTCTTTTGAATATAGGATGGGGAAACTGCCACGTGACGAAGGAAATTGGCACATTTTTGCCCTGCTGCCTAATTTGGTCATAAAACCAAGATAGACAGGAGTCTTGTCTAGCTGCATATCACTTCTCCCAGCTGAAACTCTGGCTCTGATAACTGTGGAAAAGGAGGGAAAATGCACCTGGATAAACAAAAGAGCAAAAGTAGGAGCAGGAACAGAATCTTTCTCCCTGGCGCTGACCCAAACTTAAGGTACTGTACTTGGTCCTCATCCAGCACTGGCAGTGCCTGCCGAACATCCCCAGCTGGCATTTAGGGGGTTATTTTTGCAACAGATCCACACCATGGGATCGGTTTCCATGGGAAAAGCCTGGATCTCTCACAAAGATACTAGCTACTATGATACTAGGGTGTCCTAGAAACATTGTGGAAAGAGAGAGATGTTCTCAAGAGCTGACCAGATAATGTGCATCCTGAGATCACTACTCATCATGCTGACCAATATTGTCTCATTGTTTCCTTGTGCTCCTCCGTTGGTCTGTCAACCTGTACCCATCTGTTAGCAGCACAGAGCATATATTTGAGCAGCTCAGGCTCCATCCATTTGAGGCCAGGGAGTATATACATTACAATACTGCATTGCCACAGACAGAAGCAATGTTAGCTGTGTGGTTTTGCAGGAAAAGCTGTGAAATATTTTTTAAGTGTAAGTGAAAAGCAGAAGAAGAGAACCCCGGAGTGCTGGATTTGCCTCTGCATTGCTCAGATTCTGGCTCTGGGGCTGAGTCAAGAGGGGAGAACACACTTGTGTAAACAAAGGAGCAGGAACAGGATGAGAAGAGAGCTCCCTCCGGAGATGAGCCAACCTTCTTTCTTTCCCTTCTTGGGCTTTATGGGGCACTTACTCCAGGACTGGCAGCCCACACCTGTTGTTTGTTTGCATGCAGGCTGGAATCCTGGGTGTAGTGGCTTGTGTCTGAGAGATTAGGAAGATTTTTAGTAGTTGCTCCAACAGCGGGTCCTGCCAATGGATCTCTCCACCACATTAGAAACTGGAAAGCTAAAACTTGCCTCTGCTTACAGGATTTAGCAATCCTTCTTCATTTGCTTCATGACAAGGAAAGTAGGAACTGGAATTTGACTCTGAAACTTCCACCCAAAACTGGACTTTAACCCAGAACTCAAATCCTAACCCGAAACTCCAGCCCAGGACCTTTAGCTCAAAACTAGACCTTGGAGCCCCAGATTTTTAATCCAAAATCTGGACCCCAGAACTTTTAACACAAAATTCAAATCCCAACTCTGAGCCTTTGAGCCAACCCTCTAATCCAAAGCCTGATCCAGGACTTCACACCCTTTCACCCAGCACTCTAGTGCAGGGTGGTTGGGGAATGGGAAACAGAAGCTCTGAGGTGCCGGGACTGTGTCTTCACAGCCAACAGAGTGGGGCCCCAATCCTGACTGGGTCTGTGGATTTTACTGCAATACAAATAATTGGCTGAGAGAAGTGAGGCCCAACAATCAGCTCAGTGGCATTTCTCAGTCTGTCTATAATCTGATTTCCACGAAAATCACCCTTTAGCCACACTGGATGCAGAGTAAGCAGTGACTTCAGGGTTAGGATTCTGGAAGAAGGTTAGGCTAGCGTTAGTCAGCCACTGCATGATTTATTAGTTCTGTCATAAAAAACAAAGCGCCCTTTCACCCCACTGCTCTGTGCGCATGTGCCCCAGCCAGCCTGTGTCACCGTTCCTGACAGATCAGTCATCCGTTCAAGCAACAGCCTTGAAAATGTCCACTGTCGTACTGTATTAAGAGCTTGATCCTTTGGGGGACTAAGGGCTGTGCTGTTGGGTGCAAAAGACTGGCAAAGTCACCACACGCTATGGGCCTCTGATGCCAGGAAATAACATCTCGTCATCAGGATCTCATACTGCTATTTTATAGCTTCTCAGTACCTGAGCTCTGACTCAGTTCTCAAACTGACTATTTATGACTCCGCTTACCATGGAAACTTACCCTCCAGCTCATGGAAAAACACAGATCTGCCTAGTAACTACCAGCACTTGCTTCTGGATGGTTCTGAGCACTTCAGGTAAATGACTTTGCCTTGTCTCCTTGCATGAGAGATACAAACAAACAGAAATCCAATAATTTCTCATGTCTCCCTCTCTCTCTAAAAAAAATAAAATACTGCAGTTCAAAAGCATGTGGGTTACATGCGCAGAAGTCTTGGATTTTTGTTAGTTCTTTTGTTTTTCTGGAGGTAGGCATGGGGGGTGGGATTATGGAACGAGGGAGGAGGAGCAGAATGTGCAACCGGAAGGGAGTAACACCGGTGTCAAAGCAGGCCATTGTGGGCAGAAGAGCCAACATCCTTCAAAGCGCAGCCGCTAGTGTTGACTAACACCTGGGAACTGGAAGAAAAAAACTGAAATGGCTGCAGGTCATAAACAATAACCTATTTGGGAACATTTTCAGGAAATACCTGTACCTCTGGGCAAACAAGGGATATGTGCCAAATGTAAACAATTTGACAAAGATGCAAGGCCTGGGTGTCAGCATGAAACATCATGAAAAATGCTCCTCAGAAGGCAATGACTTTGACGATGATGATGTAGATATGTCTGAGCAATCTGGATCAAGTGATTAGTAAACTTGTTTTCGCACCGTTCTTATGGATGGTCTGCAATGTCTTACTATGTTAGTAAATAATAGATTTGTGGGTTTGGTGGATTACTTATGAATTTTGAAATGTTTGTGTTCAAAATATAATTGGCATGTGTAACATTACCCAGAGTAAAATCTGGCCTGTTGGACAGCTGTGCCCCCTCAGTTCTCCAACCTGAGGTGCCTTTTACACTGGTTTGCTGTGAGAGCAACCACTCCTGGTTTGCTCACACACAACCTCCAGCATGTAAATTACCCTCAGCTTCCCTTTCCATGGAGGGTTGCTCAAGCAGTCTCAGCTATTCAGATAATCAGTTAGGACTTTCTTGCTCCTTTCTCACTGTCCGGTGATTTCCCCTTGTCAGGGAGAAGGGGAAAGAAAAAGAGGTCAAAATCCTGGCAGCCCGGTCAGGTCTTGCCCACAGTCCAGGCCCTTCCTCCGGATTTCTCTGCCCTAGATTATACTAACTGGCTTCCTTTCTGCAGAGTGCCTCTCCTTCACTCTCCCACCACTTGATTGCCAACGTCCTATTTTAAGCAGCCCCTCCACTGGAGCATGCTCTGCAGCTGCTGAGGGATGCAGCCTTCTTGGTCCAAGTTTGCTCCATCCCTCCCCCCTTTAGTCTTAATGAGGGGATCTGTTAACCCCAGCACCAAGTATTTATCAGTTACATTTTTACGGTTACTGCTGGACTTCTGAAATGACTTTATTGCTCAATATACTCAAACATCCTAGGTGAAGATTTTCTGTTTAAAACTAAAGTTTTATTTTATAAGCCATTGATGAATTTTGACATTTAAAAAAAGTCAGATATCTGATATGTTGCTAGAAATAAGGATTTAATGAAACTTAGGCAATCTTTATGATTTATTAATTATTTTTCTATAACTGGGGGTAGAATAAATTGTATCATTTAAATAGCGGTACAAATAGCTGCAGTAGGAGGAATCTTTCAGTTACAATCTCATTTTTTAAAGCAGTGCACTGAGTAATAAGCAGTGAAAGAGAGTGACTCTTTCACCATTTTGTTTCAGGGTCCATCTTAGACATAAGGGGTCATGAATGTCCCTCGTCTCCGGTGCCTACAACTTCAGAGCCACCTGCTTGTACGAACAGCAGTGCTACAACTAAATATATGTCAAACAGTAAAATACCTGTATCAAAATAAAAAGATTTTCATCATCATCCAGTAAAACTGTAGATGAGTTCGTAGTCAGAACCAGTAAATTCCAGCAAGACTCCATAGATGAAGAGATTGCTCAGTTCATTTATGCAACTAATTCTCTCTTTTGTCTTGTCCAGAACAAATATTACATTGACATGGTTCAATCATCATGCTGACTATACTCCACCTGGCACAGAACACGTTGCTGGAAGGTTGCTGGATACAGTGTATGAGAATGAAATTGAACAGTGTGCAAAACACATTGATGGGAAATTTGTTAATCTGAGTTTTGAGGGGTGGAGCCAGGACCATCCCCAGCTATTTTGGTGTCCTACGCAGTTCCCCCCCCAGGGGGGAGGGGGAGCGTGTAGGGCCCTAGGCCTCCACCTGTGGGGAGGGGGGACAGGGGGCTGGCCACTTCCTGCGGGAAGTGGGGTGACCCGGCCCCAGCCTGCTCTGCTCCCCTGGCTCCCAGGCTTGGGGAGAGGGGGGAACTGACCCCAAGCACTCGCCGGTGGCGTGGCTGGGAGCCAGGGGAGTGGAGCAGGCTGTGTCTGGGTCACTCTACTTACCAGTGAGTGCAGGCCTGACAGCTTCTGAAGTCCTCAGGGGAGTGGGGGTGGGGTGGGAGTGGGAAGAGGCAGGGCTGGGGTGGGGAAGAGGCGAGGCGGAGGCCCTGGGGAAGAGCTGGAGCAGGGGCTGGACAGCACGTATCTGTGCAGGGCACCAAATTTCCTGGTGCCCTACACAGCTGTGTACTTTGCATATGGATAAGGACAGCCCTAGGTGGAGCAATGTACACAATGATCCAGTAATATATGCTTGTGTGATAACAAAAGATGGGGTTCTCTATCTTGGGGAAACAATTGATACATCAGGAAATGCCCATACTGCAGAATATCCAAAAGTAGTAGCAGCAAAAGCTATAACAAACTGAACAAAAATTCAAGTGTCAAGTGTGTAGCTTTGTCACAGACAATGCTGCAATTGTAGCAAAGATGAGAAGAAATGTAGAAGATAATGAAGGGAATCTGAAACTTATATGGATGCAGTTCTCATCTGATGCATCTTTTAGCCAAAGACTTCTTAAGTATAACTTGAGGAATAAAGGAAAATGTTGTTGAAATTGCAAAATACTTCCACAACAACCACTTTGCTTCAGCTTCACTGGAAAGAGCAGGCGGATCCAAACTAATTCTACCCCAAAATGTATGGTGGAATTCAGAAGTTGACTGTTTGGAGCTATTTATTAAGAACTGTCCTACTCTGCTGGTAATTTATGTAGACAATGGTGACAAAATAAGAAAGAACTATCACAGCCAAACATCAGACTAAAGCAAAATGTAGAAGATATGCTGAATATACTGAAACCTATTTCCATAGCCCTGGACAAACTGCAGAAATATTGATGCTGTTGAAATTTGGAAAGAATCTCAAGAGACATAGAAGAAAGAAATATCCAACAACACTGTTAAATTGCAGGTAGTAAAGAAGTGAATGGATCAAGCACTTACTTCACCTCATTTTCTTCCCAATATTCTCAACTCAAAGTACCAGGGCAGATGTCTAACTGTGGAAGGAGCAGCAGTCTGATGTGTTCCAGCTCCATGTTCAGTCTGGGAGATCCAAGCACTATACAAATGGGGCAGTGCCAGTGTTACTAAACTCACTTCACTGGGGGAAAACCAAAGCGGCACAGTGAGTCAGCAATAGAGTGAGCAATACCACTATCGCCAACCTCAAGGGATCAAAACTCATGAGACCTATCCCCCCCTGAATCATGAGACTGGCTGAAAAATGAATGAGATATTTTTAAAAGTCTGTACTGTGTTTTCTGGTCTGTCTCTTGATTGCTGAACTCCCCTGGCCCATGTCCAGTGTGTGTGTGACCGTTCGTGTTACCTACCACACCAAACATAGCAGATAAGGTGATTCTGGTTCCTGCTGCAGGTGCTCTCATCCCCACATCTGCCCAGCAATTAATTATCCCAGCTACCCACCCCTCAGTTCGCTCCTCCAGCCCCCAACTCATTAGTTTGTTCCTCACCCCCACAATCCAGCCCCGAGCCCCACCTCTGCTCCTCCTAGGGTTATTTAGCCTGCTGTCCTTAGCCTGCAGGCTGCAGCAGGATTTCGTCTCCCCCTTCCAGACTGTGGGGGTGAATGGTTGCAGAGGCTCTTCACCCTCTCTCTGCCCCTTTCTAGGCTTATGCTGCAGAGAGGGGAGGTGCAAATGCACCATCCTGTCCGCATTGTTCACAGGAGGAAGGGGAGGAGGAAGAGGAAGGAGGGAGTGGGGCTTTCCTGAGTTGCTAGGCTCTTTAGTTCCCTCCACCCCTTGTGTGAGAGGGCATGGCCGTGTGCCTGGGCCCTCCAGAGTATGAACATACATTGTGCTAGTCTGCCGCACACCAAGCTGTCTTTCAGACAGCAGCAGATCAGAGCGCACTCTGGAACTTTTAGAATGTGGTGGCAGGGTCCATGCAGCAACAGTAGTCAGCAGGTGAGGGTGCTGTTGATTCACACCCTGGCTTGCTGCTCAATAAGTCTCTGTGTAGACAAACCCAGAATAGCTTTTGTTTGCTATACTGGGGGCGGAGTAGAGCTCCACCTGCAGCAGCTTTCACTGGTTGTTCTGCTCCATGAGGTGGGCAAATGAGGCAGGCAGCCAATCAGAAGGCTCAAATTAGCTAACAGACTGAACCTTCTGCATCATTGCCAGACTGGCTCCAGCCCAACCAAAATCCTGCCAGTCATGAAAAAAATTGCAAGACTTAGCAATACTGCAATAGAACCCAGGAGTCCTGATTCCCAGCCCCTGCTCTAACCTTCAGAGAGGCCTGCTTCCCTTATTGGGCTTGCAAAGCACAGCACCCACAGCATTCCTGTTTGTAACACAATAACTTCTGAAGGCCACATCTGTCAATCCCAATATTTCAGGGAATGTTTTAGGTATCAATGGGCAAAACCCTGTTGATTTTGGTGAAGATCAGAAGTCCAGGAAAGCCTAATTGCCACTAATCTCACCATTTGGTCACTGCGGATACAGGAGTGAAGCAGTTACCTCAGGGTTAAGATGTGGGTTAGTTTGGTGTTAAGTTAGTTTCCTCTTCTTGCAGCAGCAAATGGGCACTCTGAGGGCCTAATTTTAGTGGAAATTAGGAATCTGGAAGTTGCTCCAGCCATCACCCATCCACTCCAGCCCCTCCACCCCCTTGTAGGCCCTTCACTCCCAATCTGGCCAGGCCTCCACACCTAGCCCCTCCCCACAGCCAAGCAACTACCTCAGCCAGGACCCTCTACCCTTAACTCCAGCCACACCCCCAGCCACGTTTCTTGCCCACAATCCATCCAGAGTGCCACACCCCCAGCCAGGTTTCTTGCCCCCAATCCATCCAGAGTGCCGAGCCCCTGGGCCCTGCATTCTGATCAAAGCTCTACTGATTTTGGTGACATTGGAAAAGCTTGATTTTAGTGAGCACCAGGCTTTGCTGATGTCCTAATTTTAATTAAAATTAAGAGGGGTCTGACTAGAGTTGGGGAGTCAGGGACTCAGCCACAGTGTGGCAAGGACACAGTTGTGTATGCAATTTGGCCTACATAAGCAACCAAGTATGCGACCTCCTAGTCATAACTGCATATGGTGGTGTCGGAGAAAAACTCAGTTCTCGCTTTTAGTTTGGGTGCAGCAAAATCAAATACTTTATTATTTCTCAAGCAACTGTAATTGAGGGAGGGAGTGCCATAGGACACAGAGTTGCCCCAGTCCTGGACAGGTCTCTCAACAGGTAAACAATTACAGCAAGCATTTATACCTTTGTTACAGACAATAGCAAGCAATATTACAGACAATGATGAGCAACATATGCATTTTGTTTATGCATAGGCCATCCTGCTATCTTATTTTTCTCAGCTTCTGGGCGCCAGCCTACGTATTTGATTATCAGTGCAAGGTCGTGATAACTTCTCACACAGTTCTTTTCTGCTTGCCTCACTCAATTCTCGCTTCTACAAGTCTCATGTCATTAGGGTTATAGCTGGCCTAACTCTTGTTAACAAACTGACATGCATTAAGATCCCCTACAAATCCTTGTCAATTCTTTCCCTTCTTCCACAGTGAAGTGACGGATGGGGGGGAAGCAGATGGAGGTCTGATGCTTTCTGAAGACACTGGAGAACATACTTTCAGTGTGAAAGACACAACGGAGGAGGGGACAGGGAAAATGTAAAACATAGTCCATGTTACTGTAGACTGTGAATCCTTGGGTGAGGTTCTCTGGCCTGTGTATGCAGGAGGCCAGACTACATGATCACAGTGATCCCTTCTGGCCTTCAGCTCTAGTAATCAAAATCCAATACATGACCAAGTCAGTTAGGAAGAAATTAAACCAATCTGGTTTGACTCATCTCTTTCCTTAGCCTCATGCTGTGGCCACAGCATTGACTCAGAGAGGAACGCACCTTTGCTGAGTAACCCATATTACTCCCTGCAGCACTGTGGTTTTGCCCTTCACGTTTTTTACCTGAATTCTGCTTATCCTGTGAAGTGATGAAACCTCAGCCATCTGAGGATGGCACAGTGACAGACATTCACTCCAAGGGATGGCTGAAAGATGCCCCATTCAGGTAAAGGATATGGAGCATAGACTTAGGGCTTGTCTACATCAGAAAGTTGCAGCGCTGGTGAGGGAGTTACAGCGCTGCAACTTTGAAGGTGTACACATCTGCAGGGCACCACCAGCGCTGCAACTCCCTGTTTGCAGCGCTGGCCGTACTCCCGTTTTGTCTCGGGTGTAGAGGATCCAGCGCTGGTGATCCAGCGCTGGTAATCCAATGTAGACACTTACCAGCGCTTTTCTTGACCTCCGTGGAAGGAGGAAGCCTCTGGTAATCAAGCTGGTCTCCTTTCCCGGTTTGCTCTCTCGTTCCCGGAACCCCGAGCAAGCAGGTCTCCTTCCCTGCGGTTTGCTGGGTGGCTCAGGGAACGCGAGAGCAAACCGCGGCGAAGCTGGTCTCCTTTCCCGGTTTGCTCTCTCGTTCCCGGAACCCCGAGCAAGCAGGTCTCCTTCCCTGCGGTTTGCTGGGTGGCTCCGGGAACGCGAGAGCAAACCGCGGCGAAGCTGGTCTCCTTTCCCGGTTTGCTCTCTCGTTCCCGGAACCCCGAGCAAGCAGGTCTCCTTCCCTGCGGTTTGCTGGGTGGCTCCGGGAACGCGACAGCAAACCGCGGCGAAGCTGGTCTCCTTTCCCGGTTTGCTCTCGCGTTCCCGGAACCCCCCTTGAAGCCGCCCAACAGCGCTGCAGTGTGGCCACATCTAACACCACTTGCAGCACTGGTTGCTGTAAGTGTGGCCACTCTGCAGCGCTGGCCCTATACAGCTGTACTAATACAGCTGTAACAACCAGCGCTGCAAAATTTTAGATGTAGACATGGCCATAGACTCTGTGGGTGCTCCGGGGCTCAAGCATCCATGCAAGAAAAATAGGAGGTGCTCAGCACCCACAAGCCATAGAGGTTCCTCTCGAGTTTCATACCTGAATTCTGCTCACAGCACATACCCTAGCCCCAGAGGGAGCTTGAGTGTGGAATGTGATAGGTTCTGTGCTGCTCCCAGCCTCTGCCCTTGGGCAGGGAGTTTGTATATAAACAGAGGCAGAGTGATTATAACAAAAGGCTTGTCATTAAATTAAAAAAGGATTGTTAGATGATCCTGAAAGCATTGCCAGGCACTCCAGTTAAAAGATAAGAAACAAATAGTAGGCATAAATGGTCCATTTTCAGAATGGAGAGAAGTAAATAGTGGTGTCCCCCAGGGGCTTGTACTGGGCCTAGTGCTGTTCAACATATTCATAAATGATCTGGAAAAAGGATAAGCAGAAGGGGGCAAAATGTGCAGATGATAACTAGCTTGAGTAATTTTATAAGTCCAAAGCCGATTGCAAAGAGTTACGAAGGGATCTCACAAAATTGGGTGACTGGGCAACACAATGGCAGATGGAAATTGAATGTTAAATACAAAGTAATGCACATGGCAAAATATAATCCCAACTGTACGTACAAAATGATGGTGCCTAAACTAGCTGTTACCCATCAAGAAAGAGCTCCGTGGACTCATTTGCAGTACTCTGTGTGACCACGCCCTCCCATAAGGCTTTATGGAAATATGCTTATGAATATATATGACATAACTAGAATATGTTCTATGCTACATATGCCACGTAACATATCTATGTAAAGGTTATGATCTACTGAATCTATTCATCCTATCTGTATGCATGTATCATTTTTGTATTCAAAGTTATGAATATTGGCCATGTACAGGCTTGATTTCTAAATAACCTTAGTAGCATTTGGTCTTCAGCTGGCTAAAGACAGAGCCTCTCCACCCCCAAGGATATCTAAAAGGAACTGGAACAAAGGACAGTAAGTACAGGGGGTGTGAGCGATTGCTGGACCCAGACTAGCAGAAGACTAGTCTGTAAAAGGAAGCTTACTGGAACTGGTGAGGTTTTATTTGTGTTCAGTTTCTTAGACATAGACTTGCGTGTTCTATTTTATTTTACTTGGTAATTCACTTTGTTCTGTTTGTCACTACTTGGAACCACTTAAATCCTACTTTCTGTATTTAATAAACTCACTTTTTACTTAATAACTCAGAGTATGTATTAATACCTGGGGGGCAAACAGCTGTGCATATCTCTCTATCAGTGTTATAGAGGGCAAACAATTTATGAGTTTACCCTGTATAAGTTTTATACAGGGTAAACCGGATTTATTTGGGGTTTGGACCCATGGGGAGTTGGACATCTAAGTGTTAAAGACAGGAACACTTCTGTCAGCTGCTTTCAATTAAGCCTCCAGCTGTTAGGGGATGTAGTTCAGACCTGGGTCTCGGTTTGCAGTAGGCTAGTGGGTCTGGCTCAAACCAGGTAGGACACTGAAGTCCTAAGCTGCCAGGGCAGGAAAGCAGGGGCAGAAATAGTCTTGTCACATCAGTTGGCAGCCCCAAGGGGGTTTCTGTAATTCAATCCATCACACTCTGGATGCACTGTTTTCAGCATATAGCACATTTATAAGAATCCTGCTCACTGTGATACAGGTATCATCCTGAACTGCGGAAAACTCAGTCTCCAGCACCAGAAGACTTAAAAATTATCTCCAGTCAGTAGTGGGACAGACACAATTGAATAATGTAGCTGTCTTTAATGTGCATCAAGACCCTACCAGGGAACTAGATATAAATAAGATTGCTGACAGTTTCATCCAGAAAGCTACAGCAAGATGTAAACTGTAACTGGGATGTTCATGAAGACAGCTTATAGGTGATTGCAATGATTTTACTATACTGTAATTCATGATAAGTTAATTATGTAGTTCATAACAATTTAATCATTATTAAAATGGTAAAGATACCACTGATAGACACCATATTCAATAACTAGAATATGAAAGAGGTGTATAAATATGTTGAAAATAGCCTCTCCCAAAACTGGCAGAGCCACCTCCCCCCAGTACACACGCCTCTTCAAAAGCACCCATCGACAAAAACAAAAGTCAGCGCCTATGATATGGAGTATGAGAGAAGGAAGGACAGATGGCAAACTCCTCCTCCCCCCCCCCCCCCCGAGCTCTCACCTCTGTGCTCATGTAGCCTATGGGAGTTTTGGAAACCAGAATGCAGCCTCTCTTATACTCACTCACCCCGTGAAATATTCCCCCTCACTCCAGTTGTCTGTTTTATGCTGGGATGAGAGCAGCTGGACCATAGGAGACACCACAGGACAGATTCAGCCTCGCACTGATGCAGGAGTGAAAATCAGCGGGGCACTGCCTCAGAAATGGGACTGGGCACCCAGAAGCTATATACAGTAGAACTTCAGAGTTACAGTCACCTTGGGAATGGAGGTTGTCCATAACTCTGAAATGTTTGTAATGCCAACAAAGCACAGTTTGGGCTCCAGATCCAACAGCTGACACTCCAGGCTAGGTTTCAGCAGCAGCTGAGCTTCCTACTCAGCACCAGCATGAGTTTGCAAGCTTATCCCCCTCCCAGTGGGTATATGTGAAAACAGTGTCCCCCTCCCGTGGGAAGGGGAGTAAAAACAGCCTATCTCCCTCCCGGTCAGTACATAACTCTGGTGTTCGTATCTTTGAGGTTCTACTGTACTCCCAGTTGCAGTCTACATTGAGCAGGATGCTGAAGGCATAGATACAAATGATCATAACTTGATCACACTTATCCTGTGCAAACAGCATAAAGTCCAGACCAGTAATATATATACTTGATGCTTTAATAGGGCCAATTTCATAAAGACGAAAACAATTATTAGGGAAATCAGCTGGGATGAAGAATTTAATTAGAAAAATGTGAATGATAATTATGAAATCATTTAAGAACACTTTATTAGATGCCCAAAAAGTTGCAATCCCACAATTGAGGAAGAAGGCCATGCTGGTTAAAAACCCACCTGGTTTAGAGAGGAAGTGAAGGCAACTATAAAAAAAAAATAATAATAATATTTAACAAATGAAAGAAAGGGAAGCTGATAATGATGAAAATAAACCAGAAGTTAAGAATTGTAGAAAACTGATAAGTGAAGCAAAGGGACAAAAGGAGAACTCTATTGGCAGTAGAGTTAATGACAATAAGATGTTTTTTAAATATATTAGGAACAAAAAGAATTCTGACTACGGTATTAGTCCATTACTAGATGGAAATGGTAGAATTATCCATAATAAAGCAGAAAAAGAAGAAGTATTCAGTAAATATTTCTATTCTGTATTTAGGGAAAAACAGATGATATAGTCTCATCATAAAGTGATTCCACTAGTGGCTCTGAAAGATATTAAACAGAAGTTACTAAATTTAGACATTTTAAATCAGCAGATCCAGATCACTTGTAGCCAAGAGTTTTAAAAGAGCTGGCTGAGGAGCTTCCTGAACCATTCATGTTCATTTTCAATAAGTCTTAGACCACTGGGGAAGTTCCAGAGGACTGAAAAAAATCTAATGTTGTGCCAATTTTTAAAAAGGGTAAATGGGATGACTCGGATAATTACAGGCCTGTCAGCCTGACATCAATCCCAGGCAAGATAATGGAGCAACTTATACAGGACTCGATGAAGAAACAATTAAAGGAGAGTGATTTAATTAATGTAAATCAACATGGGTTTATGGAAAATAAATTCTGTCCTACTAACTTGGTATCTTTTTTTGTTGAAGTTACAAGTTTGGCAGAAACATGTAACAGCGTTGACATAATATATTTTTGACTTCTATAAGGCATTTGACTTGGTACTGCATGATATTTTGATTAAAATACTAGAACAATATAAAATTAACATGGCAAACATTAAATGGATTAAAAACTGGCTAACTTATAGATCTCAAAAGGTGATTGTAAATGGGAATTAATCATCAAGCAGGTGTGTTTCTAGTGAGGTCTTGCATGGACTAGTTCTTGGCCCTATGCTATTTAATCTTTTTATCAATGATCTGGAAGACAACATAAAATCATCACTGATAAAGTTGGCAGATGACACAAAAACTGGGGGAATGGTAGATAATGAATAGGAGAGGTCACTGACTCAGAACCATCTGGACTGCTTGGTAAACCGGGTGCAAGCAAATAATATGTGTTTTAACACAGCTAAATGTAAATGTGTACATGTAGGAACAAAGAATTTAGGCCCTATTAACAGGATGGGGATCTCTGTCCTGGGAAACAGTGACTGAAAAAGATCTGGGGGTTGTGATAGAAAATCAGCTGAATATGAACTCCCAAGTGTGATGGCAAAAAAAGCTAATGTGATCCTGGAATGCATAAACAGAAATCTCAAGTAGGAGTAGAAAGGTTCTTTTACCTCCATATTTGGTGCTGGTGAGACAGCTGCTGGAATACTGTGTCGAGTTCTGGTGCCCACAATTCAAGATGGTTGTTGATAAATTGAAGGGGGTTCAGAGAAGAGCTACAAGAATGACTAAAAGATCAGAAAATAGACTCAAAAAGCTCAATCTATTAAACTTAAAGAGAAAATTAAAGGTTGTCTCAATTACAGCCTATAAATATCGACAGGGGGAACAAATATTCAGTAATGGACTCTTCAGCCTAGCAGAGAAAGGTATAACATGTTCCAATGGCTATAAGTTGAAGCTAGACAAATTCAGACAGGAAATAAGGTGTACATTTTTAACAGTGGGATTAATGAACTATTGGAACAATTTATCGAGGATTGTGGTGAATTCTCCATCACTGACAATTGTCATATCAAGATTGAATGTTTTTTTCTAAGAGATCTGCTCCAGGAATTATTTCTGGGAAGTTATGGCCTGAGTTGTACACTTGGTCAGACTAGATGATCACAATGGTTCCCTTCTGGCCTATGATTCTATGAAATTATCATTGGGAGAACAGAAGTGAATGTCAGGGACATACCAGTAGTGTCAGCCTCACAAATTACCCACAAATTTCCTCTGGGATGACTTTTGTTATGGAGCCCAATCAAATACCGCAGTGTCTGGGGTATGTGATTTCCATTTTATTTGTATTCTTTTTAGACTCAAGGAAATTCCCAGATTCAAATGATCAAAAATAATCAGACATAAAAAATTCACCAGGAAACGGCTACTGTGGTGAAGAATGTTAGCCTGAGCCTAGCCCTCCAATCCAATATGGAGCCCATGGAGATCCCCCACCCACCCAGTGCCAATGCCCCAGCCCCTTGCAGGTGGGGCTGTCGGGGCATCCCTTGTCCCTCAGTCCAGCAAGGACAGCTCAGGAATCCTGCTAAACAGGGGCAGGGCCTGCTGTTGGGAGCATGATTTCCATCCAACATCTTCCTCCCTGTCTGCTGGAACAGAGAGGGGGAGATTACCCAGGAGACAGTTATGGGGGGGAGGGAATCAGAGATAAAATGAGAGTAAAGGAGACCGAGATGGTGAGACTGAAGAGGTGATACTGAGGACAGAGAGAGACAGAGAGCAAGAAATTATACCACTCAAATCACCATCCACTCTCTTCCACCTCCACTTAGGAACCCTCTACAAGCCAGTACAAAAAAAAGGGTGTGGGCTTTGCAGTTTGTCTGGAAGGTGAACTCAGCTATTCAGATTCGGGGGTGAGGAGCGAATTCCAGAGCTGTGGGCTCACAATGAGAATACTCCTCTCATTTAATCTGAAGGAGTTCCAGCTCTAATGACTCTGCTCTCTCAGCTGCAGCAGAATGGCCCAGGAAGAGAAACGGGGCTCTCTGGGTGCCAGGTACCAAACCATTTAATGCTTTCTGCACCATGATCTAGCACCATGAACTCCACATGGGAGCACTACTTGGAGCCAGGTTGATCACGGAGTATTGATGTCAGACATGACCACGCAACACATGGGCAGCCATGCTCTGCACTACCTGAAGCTCCCAGATGTCCCCCATGCACAGGAGGAGCACATTACAGGAGGAGCACATTACAAAGGTCTAACGCTTGGTAGCAAGGTCCCACTGCTGTCATTGGTGTGGTGCCTGCCCCAGGAACATGCCCTGTTACATAGGGAGTACACTAAAAACTCCTCTGGAAAGCTCAATACGACAAGGGAGAGGGAGCCCCTGAGAGCTGGGAAGGCAGACATTTCCAGCGCAGACACACTGGGGGCTGTTCCTAGCAGCAGGAGGGGCCATCGTGCCAACCTGGGGGGGACATTGTGTGAGGGGCACAAAGGCTAGTGCCAGATGCACACAGGGGGCAGGGAGGGGAGCAGAGAGTCACGTCCATGGACTTCACACCTACCTCAGCTGCAGATGGCGCTGTAATTAGCCAGGGCCTGCTCCTCTGCACAGGGAGACAAGGAATCCAAGTTACACCTGCGCAGAGACACCCTCTCCCCGCCAGCCAAAATGCCCCAGCAGCTCAACAACCCACCTGGCTGGTAGTAGTCATAGACTCTGATGTGTCCTGGCTTCAGGTTGATCACCTCGATCTCCTGTTCCAGTTGCAGGGCATATGTCTGAGTCGTATTGGTCAGCTGGGGGTGGGAGGGAGGGAGAGGAGAGGCTTTATATTACTTCCCTAAATGTGGCTCCAAAACTGACTGTGTTAGTTCTGCTGGAGTCTGGGCAGAAATTTAATGAGAATCAGGAACTCAGGTGCTCTGATAGGGTTATCCATGAAAAGCCTTGACTAATGCCCATCAGTCCTGCCCTGCAGCCCCCCTGCTCTTCCAGTCCTGGGATCCCCACACAGCTATGCCCATGCCCCTCAGTCCTGCCCTGCAGCCCCCTGCTATTCCAGTGCTGGGCTCCCCCCACAGCCCTGCCAATGCACCTCAATCCTGCCCTGCAGCCCCCTGCTAGTCCAGTGCTAGGCTCCCCCCACAGCCCTGCCAATGCCCCTCAATCCTGCCCTGCAGCCCCCTGCTAGTCCAGTGCTGGGCTCCCCACACAGCTCTGCCAATGCCTCTAAGTCCTGCCCTGCAGCCCCCTGCTAGTCCAGCCCTGGGTTCCTGTCATAAACAGATAGCTAAGGGTTAATGTCTCTTTCACCTATAAAAAGGTTAACAAACAGTAACCTGAAACACCTGACCAGAGGACCAATCAGGAAACAAGACTTTTTTAAATCTGGGTGGGGGGAAGTTTTGGGTGTGAGTCCTTTGTTCTTGGTCTGTTCTTTTCTCGGCTCTGAGAGTGACCACAGGAATCTCCAGGCTTTCTAATCTTCTGTTTCCAAGTTGTAAGTACAAGGATAGTAAGACAATAGGTTTATATTGTTTTTTTTGTAATTACATGTGTGTAGTTGCTGGAATGTGTTAAATTGTATTCTTTTTGGATAAGGCTGTTTATTCATTGTTTTCCTGATTGGTCCTCTGGTCAGGTGTTTCAGGTTACTGTTTGTTAACCCTTTCATAGGTGAAAGAGACATTAACCCTTAGCTATCTGTTTATGACAGTTCCCCACACAGCTCTGCCAATGCCCCTCAATCCTGCCCTGCAGCCCCCTGCTATTCCAGTCCTGATCTCAATCAGACCTACCTGGTCCAAGTAGATTGATACACCACTCTGGCTCACCTCCGTTTTCCTCACCAGGGGACTGCTCTGCAACTGGGACAGGAGAGAAGATTAAAGGTAATGGCTGAATTGGGTCTCTGAGGGGGCGAGGGTGAGAATTCCTATTGAAATGTTCCCCCTCAGGCCATGAGCAGCCTCCCTGCCGGCAATCTCTGTAGCCAGAAAGCAGGTGAGCTCTTATTACCCCTCCCCTAGCCAGGCCCTCATCAGAGCTCTCACCCCTCATTAGGGCTGATCTCACCACATAGTCACTCAGCTCCTGTGAGATGAGGGACAGGGATTAGTATGGGTCACTGGGACTGGGCTCCTTCTCAAGGCATGTGTCTGAGGTTCTACAGCCAGCTTTGGGGTTTAAATGTCCGAGGGAGACAGGGGGTGACATCATCATTCAGGGTGGAGCCCAGGAACCCGTCTGTGGAACCTGCCTCCTCTCTCTGGCTAAGTATGGATCCCACCAGCACTGACTGGATGAGGCCCTTTCACCATGCCCCCATTCTGCTCCCCAGGTGCCTTACTGATGTGCGGGAGCCCGAAGCCAGGCTGAATCCGGACAATAGGGAAACCTCCATGATCACCATGTTGGAAGTGACTCTGCTCCCGATGTAGCTGGGCACGGGGAGAGAGGAAGGATGCAGATGGTCAAAGACCCCGTGAGCAGGGGCTAAATGAGGCTATAAATCTTCCTCCACCTCCTCCCTACCCCTTCCTTCCTCCTCATGCAAGCACTAGGCCCTGTACAGTTCCTTGGCATACACGCTTGCTGTAGGAGAGTGTTTAAGATGGTTTCCCTGCTCTGAACAGACGTAGTCTTCCTGTGACTCCCTGAGCAATTCCCCTCTCTGTATCTCCCCACACCCTTTTGTCTCTAGGAGGATGTTAAAGGGGCACCTTTCCCTCCTTGCCGTCCCTCTACCAACAAACAAGTCAACTCCAACCACACTTCATGGTTACAGCCCCTCCCAAAAGCACCTGGTTCCTTCCTCCCTCTTCCCTCACAGCTGCCTAATTCGCCCTCCACCCCTTCCTTCCTCTGCAAAATGTGTAGTCTCTCCCTCCCTTCAAGCCTCTAAACCCAACCAGCTCTCTGACACGCCCTGATCTGCTCCAGGCAGGGGCTCCGTCCCTGGTCAGCGGTGTATACACAGGGGAAATCCTGAGGTCACCTGACATGGATGTGGATGGTGACAATGCGCATGTTTCCCTTGGTGCAGTCGATCAGCTGTGTCGTGATGCGCACAGAGAAGGTCACAGAGAGCTGTGGGGGAGGCTCATTGTACCTCAGTATCGTCTGCAGAGGAGAGAAACAGGCTGCTACAGAGACTTTTTAGTTGGATCATTTGGAGATAAAGATTCAGTAGATTCCTAGAATTTAGGGCCAGGAGGGGCTATTATGACCATCTCATCTGACATCCTGCATGACACAGGCCATAGAACCTCACCCAGTAATTGCTATAGCAAGGCCATATCTGCTGTTTGAGCTAGAGCATGTTTTTGAGAAAGACAGCCAGTCTGGATTGAAAGAATCCATCCCACCCCTTGATAAATTGTTCCAATGGTTAATCACCCTCACTGGTAAAAATTTGCACCTGGTTTCTAAAGTGAATTTGACTAGATTCAGCTTCTAGCCATTGCATCTTGTTATATTTTTGTCTGCTAGATAGAAGAGCCCTCTACTATCAGACATCTGCTGCCCACATGGGTACCTGTGGACTGTGATGAAGTCACCTCTTAGCCCTCTCTCGGATAAACTAAACAGATTGAGCTTCTTTAGTCTTTCACGGCAAAGGAAGGCTTTCTAGGCCACAGGCCGTTCTTGTAGCTCTTTTCTGAATCTGCTCCTATTTATCAACATGCTTTTTAAAGCTAACAAGATTTGCACCATTTTTACTAATACCCAGTAGCTGCCAATATACTCACTAGTAAGTCCTCATAGATCAGAGTGAACCCAACTCATCACTTGGATTCCCTACTCACATTTCATGCTCTTCCACTGGCTCTAGTTACTACTCAGATCCTTAAACCCCAGACACAACAACTACATAAACCACACATGGGGAGCTGGGCTAGAACTCTGCTGTTTCAGTCTCAGGAACACAGGCCTCTAGGCAAGGAGCTATAGGGGATCTCATCCAGTATAGCTGGGACTAGGGTTCTTCTCCACTAGGGGCAAACAGCACACCTACACACAATCTCCAGTTCCTCTAGCACCCTGGGAGCAGTGTGAGACCAGCCATCTTTATGTTTACCCACATTTTGTCACAAGATCACCCTTGAGGGGCAGGGGTACAGCAGTGGGGAAAGGGATGGTAAGGAAAGCTACTGTTAGTGAGGACTCCATGTGCCTGAGCATGACCTGGGACCGGGCTGCTGAGTAAGCAAGGGAAATGGCTCTCTTTGACCATGAAAATGTGTTTTGCTGATGAAGCCCTGCACAGGGGCACCCATGGGGACTATGTGCCTTCCCAAAGAAGGTGCATCTCACCTGGGCATAGATGCAGCCACTGCCCTGGGCCTGCACTGAGAACTCCCCGGGGATTTCCGTCAGCGCTGCTTGCTGCAGCAGCAGCCGGTTCTTGTGGGTGACCTGGAACTTCCTCTCAAAGCTCCCCTTGGACTTCACTATCACCTCCACGTCCCCCTTCTCATTGTACGTCAGGGCCGCGTATTTGGCCAAACCCTGCAGGGCAACCACCGTGTCCTGGAGAGAGAGACACAGTCACCTCGCTGTTTGTATGTGAGACAGAAAGGGGTGCTCTTTGAACCTAGAAGTGTGAAACGCTCAGAACAGTGGGATCTCAGCAATTGAGGGCACTGAAATCAGGATTCATCCCTTCAGTGCACCCCTGCACTCCAGGGCATTAGCTCCAGGATTCATCCTCCCAGTTCCTGCACCCAGAAGCATTCACACTCCAGAGCACTAATAACTGTCATATTCCCACAGCCACAGCGCAGAGACTCTCTCTTCAGTGGGATCATGGCCCATCACCTCCCCCTGTGTTACCTGTGTGGAGGCAAAGCCACCATAGGCATTTTGCTGCTTGATGAGCCAGGCCACAATGCCAGAGGCTATGGCAATGTCAGCCCCAGTGACGCTCAGCTTGGAGAGCACGGCCAGGAGCACGTAGGCCGTCAGCTCCACGTCCATCGACTGGGGTTGGGACCACACACCAGCACTGGGTGACTGGGAGGGGGCCTGGCTCCAGTGAATCTGCCCTCCTGGGAAAGGGGGAATAAAACAGGAGAGTAAAATCCTCAGATCTTGGATGGGTTAAGAGTTACTGTGGTGTAAATGTGACCCACTCAGTCAAACCCTTCACTTTAGTTCCCATAGAGGTGCCCTGGGGTGGCACAGAACATTGGGAAAATACCTCTCAGCTACCAGGGTTACTGTGTGAAAAAAAACATCATTGCATATTACACCAGAAGGACCAAGATTCCTAGGTAAACACCTTGCACATCAAGTACCTGCAGTTACACACACTACTAGGTAAATACACCAAAACTACATACACAAGAGATAAATACCTCCTAGCTACGCAGAGCCTCTGGCCACTACCCAGAGTGCAAGGTGGACGGCCACCCAGGCTGCCAGATAAATGCCCCCCAAGCAGCCACACAGACGAGTAACGAATATGATTCTTGTTCCCCACTCAGTTCCTCTGCATGGCATATCACAGACTTAGACACACAGGACCAGATTTTCAAAGAACTCAGCTTCTATTTAGGTACCTAAATAGGGGTTTATTCTCAAAAGAGCCCAGCACTTCCCTGTGACAAATTGGGAATATATCTGTACAATTTACGAATTCTGCTTGATATTGTGAAGTTGTATTATGAAATACTGCTGCATCATGAATACCTATATGTATATGGATCTACAACTGCTGACAGGACCTGTTCAGGTATGCAGCAGACAGGGACAGTGGGGATTACTTAGACCGCACATAGATTAAGTTTAAAAGCAGCTGCGTCCTTAGAAAATCAGGTTTAGCTTTCCCTCCTGAATGCAGGTAGGAAGGCAGGAGCACTAGAAAGTTACCCAAAAGACAGAGCAAAGACATAGTGAGACACACAGAAACAGAGGGAGCCAGATTGGAAGGGGAAATGTGGGGCAAGAGAGGGCAAGGTCACACAGAAGCTGACTCCATGAGGGAGAGAGGTCGCCCACCATGTAACAGCCTGCCTGAGTCAGGTGACACCCTGCCTTCCTTCCTGGCCACTGATGGTCTCTAAGGACTGCTAAGGGAAGGGTGAGACATTACAGAAAGTGACGGCCATTATAGTTTAAGATGTTTATTGTTTTTATGATCTTTACTTTCCTATTCAGGCTCAGTAAGCTTACAATGACCTGGGGACCCAGTGACCCTGAGGCTTGGATTCCCCTCACAGCAGTTCGGTAGGTGGCTCAGAAGGGCGCATCCAGCCAGATCTATGACTCTCCCATTGTGATGCTTGTGGACAGATTTTCAAAGACCTCAGCTCCCAACAGACTGGGTGCTTTTGAAAATTTGGTCAAATGCTTTGGTGCATAAATGGGAGCTGGGCTCTTTCAAAGATCTGGCCCATAATGTCCAGTCACAGCCTAGGTTGTGCGGCCCAGACATAGGCCAGGGGTGGGAGGAGTTGGGGTGCAAGACACATGTTCTGATCTATCACATTCTCCCTGGCATGCCCCATCTCTGTGTGTCAATCAATGCTGTGCAGTCCTGGTACCTGTTCTGATGGCCTTTTGGTCTAGTTTAGCAAGCAGCTCCTGTGTGCGCCGGGTGTCGTGGGCCAGAGCGAAGGCGTAGGCCAGCAGTGCCTGCGTGTAGGTGCTGGTAATGTTGGGGAGGGCACTAGTGAGGCAGCTCAAGGCCTTGTTCACCACAGTGCTCTGTGGAGGGAGAAAGCACACATAGGCAATTGCTGCACAGACATACAATCATACACGTGTGGAGGTACATACACACAGGCAGGCTGACACACAGAGGAACAAGTGCACATGGGTTTATATGCAAGGGCACATGCTGGCACTTGGGATGATCCTCACATTGCTTTGCCTGAGAACACATGGGTGCCCCTCCACAAATAGCCACCAAATTCCGGGTCGATGCCTCATACCACCGCTGGGACTGTACTGGGATGTTAGTGTGATTACAAGCAACAGGACTCCATCCACGTGAGCTCCCTCCCAGTGATGTGCTCCCCATGGGGCACTGTAAGCTGTCCCCAGCAGTGCCCTCCCTGTGGAGTGGTTGGACTTCTCTCTCTACCCCAGCAGTGCCTTCCTCTTGACTGCAGGTGTGAGCTCCTCCCCACAGGAGTGCCTTGCCCATGCCCACCCCAGCAAGGCAGGCAGGCAAGTGAAGTGCTGGCACTGAGCTCTGCAGGACTCAAGGTGTCCAGAGAGCAGGAGTGGCACAAGGAAGGGCCTTAATACTCACATTCAATGCCTCCCCTATCTCCAGATGTGCTGCAGTGATGTAGGCAGCCAGGGGCACCTCCCCATCCAAGCCGCCCTGCAAGAAGCACAAACACCCAGAGCTAGAAGAGGAGCTCAAGCAGGATGGGGATCAGTGACCTCCCCCTCTATCTCCCCTGAATCCCCTCCCTCCCCAGAACTGATCCCTGCAAGGGCAGAGAAGGAGGAAGTGTCAAGGAAGCCGAGCTGAGTCAAGCCCCATGGCTGGCTGTGGAGTTCTGCGCGGGGCCTGCAGACGCCACCCCATTACCTTCATGGCCGTGTGGAAGAGCTTCCCCACACTCTTGAAGCAGCCACTGGGCAACTGGTAGATCTGCAGCCAGCTCAGTGCATCCCGGATGTTCCTGTCATCTAAGAAGATGTATGGCCTGGCCTGGCCAAAGCACTTGGCCACAAACGCTGTCAGCCTGGGGGCAAGGAGAGAGAGCATGGAAGAGGGGGACAAGGAGAGGCAAAGGGAGAGGAGAGAGAGAGTGAATGAGAAATGTGGATAAAAGAGAGGGAGAGAGGAAGGAAGAAAGAGAAAGAACGAGGCAAAGGAGTGAGTGAGGAAGAGGGAGCAGGAGGAGAAGGAAGTCAGTCCTTGCTCAGAGCTCCCCTCCCACATTGTTGTGCCACGTGCTTAGTCCCATTTCTCTGCCCAGTTACTGTCCTCTGTCCCGGAGGCGGCTGCATTCCCATGGCTTGTCTGAGGCACTCTGGGCATATCACGAAGTAGGAGGGGCATGTACAATGCACAGCAAGACACTTATAATTTTCCCCATGCAGCACTGGGAAGATTCCTGAGAGGTCAGTGACAGTCCAATCCCCCAGTTCATATGCTCCCGGCTCCCAGACTGTAGGAAATGAGAGAGCTACCCCAGAACTTACCAAGTGTTACCTTCCTGGTCTATGGTACCAAATGCGCTGTAGGAGCCATCATGGTGTTTGTAGAGCAGCTGCCTCTGGTACCCTGGAGAGAGGTACAGAAAATTATACTGTCACCCACCAGTGCCAGGGAGAGGATATTTACAGAGTGGTCACTGAGTGGGGGTAATGAAGTGTTTACAAGATCATTGACATGTATTTACATGGGTGCCAGACAGAGGAATGGATTTGAACAGGGTGGGAGCAGGAGAGGGGCTATTGGCATGGCTGGTGCTAGACTGGACACTAGTGGAGCTGGGCTCAGGGTACTTGCCGCTGCGCAGGAATCCCGTTGCCCTCTCCCTGATCTCCGGGGTCAGCTGCCCCGTCTTCTCCAGATACTGCAGCACGTAGATGATGGGGGCAAACAGCACCATATTCTGCTCCCCACAGCCACTGGGCATCTGCACCAGCCGGTCCAGGTTCTGCAGCGCCGTCCCCATGATGTCACCTGCCAGGGCGGAACAAAGCAGAGAGAAACCCAGACGGTGCAACAGGGATAAATCTTGATTAGCTGAGAGGCGGGAGGTCAGTTCTCCTGTTGGAATGTTCCATTATAGCATGGTGATGGTAGCCCTGTCCCCTGGTGGAATTGCAGCCTGAAGTATGTTTTTTGCCCAGTCTTGTTAGCATGTTCCATGATTTATTGCACTGGGGGTGGAGATGTTGTTCTCACCCTGGTGGAACCTTCCGTTAAAGGGTAGTTTCCTTTCCTTGGGAGGACTCCATTGCTGCATGGGGTATTTCCACCCGGTAGAATGTTCTGCTACAATGAAGGTTTATATTTACCTCGGGAAATGGAATGTTCCATTACACTGGGGTTATTTTTATCTCCCACTGCAAATATTCCCAGAGGGTGGGGTGTTTTACATCCCTGATAGAATATTCCATTGTGTGCCTGCACGTGGGGGGGTTATTTTACCATTAAAGCAATGTAGGGGCGGGGCGGTACTTTCCCTCTCAGGTAGACCATTCTTTTCTAAGGAGGGTGTTTTCCCACCTCCCTGTTGGACTGTTCCATTATAACAAGAGGTGGGTTTGCTCACTGGTGGAATGGTCCATTAGAGGGGGGGGAGATTCCCTTCCCAGCGTTCAGCGCCTGGGCTGGGATCCGCACTCAGAAGCTCAGTGTCTATAATTCAGACTTTACCGGAACCTCTCAGGGCTGACACACCGAGGAGACAGGGGGATCCAAGCCTTTCCTCGTGCGATCCCCTGGGTGGTGGCTGCTGGTTTTGGTCCCTGCTGGAGGCTCCCACAAGAAGAATATCCTCTCTCCTGCTGGGTATTTTGGTGCATCCAGCCCCAGCCAGAACCAAGAAACACAGACATGGAAATGGGAGGAAAATGGCCAGGACTTTGTCAAATATCAGTGGAAGTTTTGGGGGTTCACAGTTTGGGCTTTCCCAGGGCCATACTCAGAGACATAAGGTCTGGATCAGAGTCACCTCAGAACTCCCTGCCCACGACGCCCAGGGCTGAATTCCTTACCCACGACAGAGATGGTGGCTCTGGCTGAACCTTCGACCACATCCGGGGGCAGCTCCAGGGACACAGAATCCTGCGCTGGAGTTACTGAGACACAGGAAGAGAAGCAGAAAAAATGGCCTCCAGAATCCCCAGAAGACTCTCTTACTACAGCCAGCTGTGCTCCCGCATCTCACATACCCCTCCACAGAACTTCCAGCCAGCCCCACAGACCCTGTCTCTGCTCTCCTCCCTGCTCCATCCACTCACCTAGCCCAGAGTTCTCTCTTCCTCCACTTTATTTCCCCCACTGTGGATATGAGAGTCTTTTCCCCTGCAGCTCCCACTGTCCAAAGCAACCTCCCTGATTCTTCCTGCCTCAGTTACTCCATCGCAGTTCAAACCTCAGAGGCAAATACATGTTTAGCCTATTTATCTGAACCTCTAGATCTCTCTAACTCTGCGAATGGCCTCATCATAAACCATGGAGAACATGGAGATGGGAACCGAACTCTGAAATCCCCTCCAGCCTGGGGCCAATGCAGGACTGTTCTCTGTTCTCTGGATCAGTCCAGAGCTGTATCTATGCTATGTCTAGTCACCCCAGGGAAGGAGCTTTCACTCTTGTATGCTAGCAGCAAGGACATCTATATTATAGGCTCAATCCTATTGTCCTTATTTAGAGGGAGCTCCCATTGCCTTTCAAATTGGAATCAACTTGTATAACTTGGCCAAGATGACAAGGCAGTAGACATGATTGTGGTCTATGAAAACCCAGAAGTTGGTTAGCAAGGGGCCTTAGAAGGCGTAAGTCAGGTGAAAGGGGAAAATTTGAGTCTGGATATGAGGAAGCATTTCTTTGCAGTGAGACAGTGGAAACGTGCCTCCCCAAGGGAAGGGGTGACAACCCCATTACTTCAATCATTTAAAGCTAGGACTGGACAAAATCCTGAAGAACAAGGAACAATCCTGCACTGGGCCCTACACAGACAAGATGTGATCTTACCTGCCCCTTCAGATAAAACACAAAGGCTGCTCCTTAGCCAACTTTCCCAGGGCAACAGAGTCCCTCCTACACACCTGCATCTGCTTATGCCCCTTTTTCCCACCTGAGCAGCCCACCTACCTCCTTTAGGGCAAAGCAGGGAACTGTGAGCCTTCTCCACAAGAATTCCCTCTGGCTATTGGGGAGGAGACAGCAACATTGGGGACCAGAGAGGAGGTGGAGAGAGGAGAGACAGAGGGTTACAAATAGGTTATGAACCACATGTGTTTTCATGGCAGGCTTGTGTGAGAATCCGTCCTTTTCAGACATCTGTCTGGTTTCTTGCTCCATGCAACTCAAAGACTTCAGAGCTCCTGACAAGGCTGATTCCCAGGCTAGGGGCCACTGCAGTGGGGCCTATGTGAAGGGATCAGTTGGCTGCGGCCGTTATCCCAGCATCTCAGACAGGGCATAGAGGAGGCAGGATCAGTGGGCACAAGGCAAGCCCTGATGCCAGGGCATGAGGGGGATGAGGGTGCCCGCAGAAGGGAGCACAAGGGGATCGAGGGTTGGGATAAAGTAGAGGAAATCTCCTTCAGAAGCATGTCCTTTGATCCTTACTGGAAGGACCCAGTTAGACCCTGGCTCAGGCCAGGAGATGCCAGTTAGTTCTCCTAAATAAGAGGGGGCAATTTCAGACCCCAAACTTCACCCCACTGAATATGGAGGCTGAGCAAAACCTGATTTCAGATGTCCTCCCCTTTAGCTATGAGAAAAGAGCTAAGTCCAGTCCCAAACTGACCTGGACTAGAAGGGGTTTGATCAGTGTATCTGTCCATCCTCTCTCCGGTACAAATGGTACCTCCCCTCCACAGAGATCTCTGGTGGCCAGGGCCTCTGTGCTAAGGGTGATGTTCACTGACCCTGAAAACAAGAAATGACAGATTGTCCAGCAGCCATCCCCTGTGGAAAACACCCTCCATTACTGCTATAGATGTCACCTACCAGAGACAATGAATGGAACCAGTGTCCTAGAGATGAATAGCTCTTTGGCCCATTCCTGATCCTGCCAGTGCCCTTGACCTGAGGCTAGGTGGCAATTGGTGCCCTAAAGCTAAAAGGCTACATACTCCATTCTTCTTATTCAGTGCAATCTGCACTGCAATCCACTAATTGGCACAATTGCCCCCTCCTGGCTGTTTCTCCCTCACCACCCCCACCCCCATTCTCCTCACCTAGTTGTTTAGCTGTGACTTTCCAATGAAATGTCTTGGCTTCATTGGCGCACAGGCAGCTGATGTAGACACAGCCCTCACATGGCTCCAACTGGAAGTTTGGGGACTTAGCCAGGGTCACGTTGATCTAAGGGACAGCAGTGGTGCAAACAGTCCAGGAGATGATGAGGAACATGCTATCCCCACCTGCTCCCAGGGTGAGTCAGGGACTAATGTGACCGCTCACCCACCCTGACCCCTCACTCCTTACAGAGCCACCAGCAGGAGTCACCTTGATGCACTGCAGCAGGTAGTTGTAGACAGTGGCTTTCAGGGTGAAAGTCTCTCCCCGGATCACAGAGTACGGCAATGTGGGCTCTACAAAGAAGGGCTTGAAGGCCAGGAGGCTGGTGGTTGGGGCGAGTCCAAAGCCCACCCCTGATGTGCAGAACATCCCAGCTTTCCACTCAGTGATGGTGTCAGGCACTGTGACTGGGACATCCCTGTTTCCAGTGGGACTGAGAGGAAAAATCATGCAGACACAAAAACCTTTACTAGAAGGCACCAGGCGGTCATGTCTCAAGAAGGCGCACAGCCCTTATTCCCAAAGCACCCAATCCAATGACTGCAATCAGAACAACATGAACTATGGGGCCTTTGAAATCTGGATCCAAACCCACATCCCAGTTTTGTGGCTTGGGCCCATCTCTGTTCTGCACTCATACTACAGACAGAATTTTCAAAGACTCACTGTTCAGTTGTGTTAGACTCATCAGTAAACAATCCTATCCTGCAAACTGCTAAATACCCTCAACTTCCATTGAAGTCAACTTGGAGACAATTGTAGATGACCTTTGAATCGCTAAGTTCCCCACTGAGCCTTGTAGAGCTCAGAGCTGGAACTTAAACCGTTAAAATGTCTGATTGGAATAATTCTGGCCCCTGATTATTATGAGTCAGACTGTCTTTAGTTAGGGCAAGGGTACCCTGCCTCAGGTGCTCACACCAACAGAACAAGATTTTTCCACTAGACAGAGAGATTTCATTAATAATGATGCCTGGCACTTTCCACAGACAGCATTCACCACCAGTGGATCTAAAAGCCTTTTACAAACATAGGTGAATATTATTACTCCTATTTCACAGATGAGGAAACCAAGGAACAGAGAGGTGAAGTGACTTGCCGAAGGGCACGGAGAGTTAGTGGAAGAGCCAAGCAATAGAATCAAAGTCTCATGACTCCCACTCCTGTGTGCGAGGAAGACAGTTAAAATGTGAGGGCATGTTAGGAGCCTGTCCTGTCCTGTAGAGTCTATGTAGGGTTGCTGGGTATCCAGCTTTTGACCCGAACGCCCGGTCGAAAAGGGGCCCTGGAGACTCTGGTCAGCACTGCTGACTGGGCTGTTAAAAGTCCGGTCGGCGGCGCAGCAGGGCTAAGGCAGGCTCCCTGCTTGCCCTGGCTCCACATGGCTCCCAGAAGTGGCTGGCAGGTCCAGCTCCTAGGCGGCTTGCTGCTCAGACACTCAATCCTCCAGCCAAACCGCTACCTCTGGCTTCTACCCTAAGCCGGACCACTACTTCTGGCTGCGATGAATGAAGGGCAGGCGCCGCCGCCAAGAGGAACTCAGAGTGAGGCGCCCAGTGCTGCACAGTGCCCCTTGCAGCCGGTCCAAACCGGCAGTGAGGATCCCACGGAGATCCAGCACCACAGCAGGGCCGCCCGGGGGGGGGGGGGGGCAAGTGAGGCAATTTGCCCCAGGCTCCGCAGGGGCCCCCAAGAGAACGGCTGAGGCTCCTGCCCCAGCCCGACCTCGCGTCTGCACCTCTCCCAGAGCCTCAGCACAGCTAGGAGCTTCCCTCGACAGCGGGGCAGCATGGCCCCTGAGCTCCGCCCTGCTCAGAGCCGCGTGATAAGGGGGTGGAGCTGCAAGCTCCAGCGGGGCCTGAGCTCCGTCCACTCGGCCTGGTGCTCACAGCCCCGCCCCCTTACCACGTGGTTCTGAGTAGGGCAGAGCTCAGGGCCCCGCCAGAGCCACGCTGCACCGCTGTCGAGGGAAGCTCCTAGCTGCGCTGAGGCTCCGGGTGAGGGGGGAGCTGGGGGTAAGGGGCCAGGGCCAGGAGGGTTGGCTAAGGGGCAGGAAGTCCCGTGGACAGTCAGGGCACAGAAAGGGGGCAGAAGTTGGGGGACAGGGAACGGTGGGGTTGGATTGTGGACGTTCTGGGGGTCTGTCAGGACTCAGCGGGGGGGTGGATAGGGGTCGGGGCAGTCAGGGGACAGAGGTGGGGTACCAGGGGGTGGTTGGGCATGGGGTCTCTTGAGGACAGTGAGGGGACAAGGAGCAGGATGGGTCGGGGATTCTGTGGGGGGTGGGCAATCGGGGGGGCAGGAAGTGGGTGAGGGTCAGATAGGAGGCAGGGCCAGGTTGTTTGGGAGGCACAGCCTTCCTTACCCTAAAGCTCATTCAGCAGTTTGAGGCTTGCAGAAGAGCCAAGCTGTTACCTTTCCATTAGGGCTACCAGCCCTTTCACTTCTTAATGCCAAATTATAGTCTATATTTAATTTCAGTGCCATAGGGAGATTCATGTCAGGGGAGGGTAGCTTCATTTAAAATTAGCCACTGGGGGAAGGATCACATAAGAAAAGCAATATCCTTCCCAACCCTACCAAAGGAGAACCCCACCCTGCATTCCCTGAGGCTTCAGAGGGGTTAATTCAGTGGTTCTCAAACTTTTGTACTGGTGACCCCTTTCACATAGCAAACCTCTGAGTGTGACCCCCCTCCAATAAATTAAAAACATTTTTTATATATTTAACACTATTATAAATGCTGGAGGCAAAGCGGGGTTTGAGGTGGAGGCTGACAGCTTGTGACCCCCAGTAATAACCTTGTGACTCTCTGAGGGATCCTGACCCCCAGTTTGAGACCCCCTGGGTTAATTTAATTTTAGCACCCTGCGTCCATTCACATGCATGTGCTATTTTGAGCATTTCAGTGTTCACAACGTAGGCTCATCACAGATTCTGGAACAAGCTCAAATACTCAGTTTGCGGAGTATGTACATAAGCTATACTAAAAACAAACCCACAGTAACCGTCTCCAGTTTGTGAGGGACCCCATGGAGCCAGTCTCTAGGAAACAGATAAATGCATGGAGGTTAAGTTCATTAATGGCTGTTAGTCAGGATGGGTAAGGAATGGAGTCCCTAGCCTCTGTTTGTCAGAGAGTGGAGATGGATGGCAGGAGAGAGATCACTTGATCATTACCTGCTAGGTTTACCCCTCTGGGGCACTTGGCATTGGCCATTGTCGCTAGACAGGATACTGGGCTGGATGGACCTTTGGTTTGACCCAGTATGGCAGTTCTTATGTTCTAACCTAAATGAACCCAAAGTTACGGAGACAGATATGACTCAAGGAAGCCAGCGAAGTACCAGAAACCTGGAAAAATCTCTGACTGGATGGGCTCAGGTGTTTGGTCACAAGCTGAGGTGGTTCAAAAGTTTTGGATTTTTTTTAAGCAGAATTTTTAATTGTTTCTTTAAACAATCAAACACAGCAAGCAGCCAATATTTGGCCACACACTTCTCAAACCATATTCAGGTTTTGACAGACTAATTTCAGCTTTTTAATTAAAAAAACCACAACAAATTTTGAAGAAAAGCAGACATTGACCATGTTTTTTTTTCTGCTTTTTAACCCCCACCTAGTTTTCAATCCAGAAAAAATTTTGACAGAAAATATTTGTCCAACCCTTTTAATGAGCTTTAGTGCCTTTTAGCACTAGCTGATGCTGAGAACCAGTGATACCTTGTAAAGAAGTTTTCTCAAAACTGGGTTTGTGCTGAGATGCAGGTTTATTTTTCCCAGGGCCGCCCATAGGAGGGAGCAAGTGGGGCAATTTGTGCCAGGCCCCGCAGGGGCCCCCACGAGAATACAGTATTGTACAGTATTGCAATTTTTTTTATGGAGGGGGCCCCCAAAATTGCTTTACCCCAGGCCCCCTGAATTCTCTGGGTGGCCCTGCACCACAGGCCACAGTGACACCACCCATGCGCAGCACCAGGCATAGGGTGGGGAGGCAAAGCGCTTGTGCCCCCCCTAGCTGGAGATTTACCAGCCTGAGCCTTCCTGCACTGGAGGCTGGCGCCAGACTCCCCTCAGGCCCTGCACAGGGATTCCCTGCTCTGACTGAGCCTCTTCGTGCAGCCAGCTGGAGCACAGCCAGCACTGGGGCAGCGCTCCAGCATTTGGGTCAGCAGACTGCAAGTCAGGACATAGAGTTGGTGCTAGCCCATTGGGTGCTAACCAGAGCCACTTGAGGTAAGCACCGCCCGGCCAGAGCCCACACTCCCTGTCCCAGCCCTGAGCCCCCTTCCACACCCAAACTCTCTCACAGAGCCTGCACTCCCTCCTGCACCCCAACCCCCTGCCCCAGCCCTGAGCCCCTCCTCCCATACTCCAAACCCCTCAAATCCAGCCCTGAGCCCCCTCCTTCACTCCAAACCCCTCATCCCCAACCCAACCCCAGAGCCCGCACCTCCAGCCATAGCCCTCACCCCCTCCTACACCTCAACCCCCCACCCCCAGCCTAGTGAGAGTGACTGAGGGTGGGGGAGAGCAAGCCATGGATGGAGGGGGAATGGAGTGAGCGGGGAATAGGACCTCGGAGAAGGGGCGGGACAGGAAGCGGAGCTAAGGTGTTTGGTTTTGTGCTGTTAGAAAGTTGGCAACTCTAAGTCCATGCCAAGTTTACAACACATAGTAGCAGTGATTCTGTAGTGAATGAGTGTTGCTGAGTTAGTCAAGAGATGACATCACAGTGACTATTAAGACAATAACCCTATGCTTCATCACAGAAGAGAAAATAACCTGCCAATAGATAACTAGATTTATGTCTCCAACAGTAGGAAATGTTTTCTTTGACCCTAGAGAATCATTTTTTGCCAGAGATGTGTATAATGAGAATGTTATGTGGAGTAAGCACATAACAGGGATGTTTTCTATGAGGACAATGGGTAGACAAGATGGATTTACAGGCAGCTGCCCCAGAGCAGGCAAGATGAGCAGAACCTGGGCCCTATTTCTCAATGATCTGAACAGAGCCCAGTCTGATACAAAGGAAAACAACAAAAGAAGAATTGTAGGAGATAGAGAGAGAATAGCTCTGTTAGTTACCCTGTCCTTCTGCAGGGGCTAGTGCAGGACAGTTTCTAGAGGGCTAAAACAGGCTGCTCTCAGTAGCGGGATAGTATAATATCATACCCAAACAAACACCATAATGATATAACAGGTTTGTTTCTCTGCATTCACACATCACCAGCCTCCAGTGAATGGATTCAAGTTCTAATGATCATAGACATCTAACAAAATAAAACTGACTGAAATTTCAGCCACCAAACCTTACTACCATCAGCCTGACAGTTAAAGAACCCATAATATATTCATCTAAACATTTCCTTAGGTGTGCGACTCAGCACTTTCCCCCACTTTTGTAGAACACTAAAATCTGCCTGGATCTTTGGCCATCCAGATCATGCTAAGACGACCAAATCTGGCACTGCTCTACTTACCCAACTGAAAACAAATCCCATATCCATGTTTCTGGGAAATACTTGCGAACTTTCTCCTCAGCTGGAGGTGCAGGTGGAGAAATGGTGGTCCTATGTTCTGTTGTTGTGAGACTCCCGAGGAAAGCTGGAGGTTACAAAAGAGAGGTTACTTACTCTGTGTAGTAACTATAATGAGGAGTCTTGTGGCACCTTAAAGACTAATAAATTTATTAGAGCATAAGATTTCATGAGCTATGACCCACTTCTTCAGCTGTATGGAGTGAAAATTACAGTGGGCAGGCATAAATATACAGCACAAGAAAAGATAGGTGTTGCCCTACCAAGTGGGGGATCAATGATTCAATCAGGGTGGATGTGTCCCATTCCCAACTGTTGATAAGAAGATGTGAATGTCAATGGAATAAAAATTACTTTTCATAGTGCTAACAATGCCAATTCCATCAGGGTGGATGACCCATACTCAACAGTTGATGGGAGATTACTTCTTGTAGTGACCCAGCCTTTCCCAGTCTTTATTCAGGCCTAATTTGATGGTGTCAAGTTTGCAAATGAATTCCAGTTCTGCAGTTTCTTGTTGAAATCTGTTTTTGAAGAGGTATTTTTGTTGAAGAATGGCCACATTTAAATCTGAAATTGAGTGTCCAGGGAGGTTAAAATGCTCTCCCACTAGTTTTTGATTGTTATAATTCTTGACATCTGCTTTGTGTCCATTTATTCTTTTGCATAGAGACTGTCTAGTTTGGCCAATGTACATGGCAGAGGGGCATTGCTGGCAAATGATGGCATATATCACATTAGTGGATGTGCAAGTGAACGAGCCCCTTATGGTGTGGTTGATGTGGTTAGGTTCTGTGGAGGGTGACACATGAGTAGATATGTGGACAGAGTTGGCAACGGGGTTTGTTGCTGGGGATGGTTCCTGGGTTCTTATTTCTGCTGTGTGGTTGCTGGTTCTTCAAGATGTGTGTCCCTATGGGAACTCAACTTCAGAGTGTGCATACATCTCATGTTCCTTCGACTGGAGATTTTCATTAGCAGTGTTTGTTCAGCCTGTGCATGTGCCCTTCACTCCCTTGTGCCTCACACCAAGACTACATAGAGTTCCGCAGGTGAACCATCCTCAGTTCCTTCTCTATCAAAAAGTCTCAAAGAGGAAACTCCAAAGAAGAGGGGCAGAAAGGCAGGTATTTGAGCACCCAAGGGATACACATCTCAAAGAACTACATTTACTGCACAGGGTGAGTCATCTCTCCTCTTTCTTTGAGTAGTGCCCCAATTGGTGCTCCCCTTCAGGTGACTCCTGATCAATATCCCCACAGGGAGAAGGGAGCCATGGAATGGAGTCCAGAACTGAAGAGAGAACTGCTTTTCCATCTGCTGCATTGGATCTAGAGACAAGTAATTTTAACTTATTCTTTCTCTATTTTAGCCTCAGATCCCACCTCATTTTCACTGGTGATCACTATGCTAGATGTCCAATTTCTACTCACCTTTTTGGTGAAAACGGAAACAAAAAAGGCATTTAGCACTTCCACCATTTCCACATTTTCTGTTATTATTTTCCCCCCTTGTTGAGTAACGGGCCTACCCTGTCTTTGATCTTTCTCTTGTTTCTAATGTATTTGTAGAGTGTTTTCTTGTTACCCTTTATCTCTCTAGCTAGTTTAATCTCATTTTACATGCTTGTGTTGCTTTTTTATATTCATCCTTCATAATTTGATGTAGTTTCCACTTTTTGTGGGACTCTTTTTTGAGCTTCAGATCATTGAAGATCTCCTGGTTAAGCCAGGTCTCTTGCCATACTTTCTATCTATCCCACGCAGTTGGATAGTTTACTCTTGTGCTCTTAAGAATGTCTCTTTGAAAAACTGCCAACTCTCTCAAACTGTTTTCCCCTTAGACTTGCTTCCCATGAGATCTTACCTACCAACTCCCTGAGTTTCTTAAGTCTGCCCTTTCAAAATCCATTCTCTAGTCTGCTGTTTTCCCTCCTACCATTCCTTAGAATCATGAACTCTACCATTTCTTGATGACTTTTACCTCAGCTGCCTTCCACTTTTAAATTCTCAACCAGTTCCTCCCTACTTCTCAGAATCAAATCTAGAACAGCCTCTTCCCTAGTTGCTTTCTCCACCTCTGAAATAAAAAATTCTCTCTAATACATTCCAAGAGCTTGTTGAATAATCTATGCCCTGCTATATTGTTTTCTCAACAGATATCTTGGTAGTTGAAGTCCCCACCACCACCAGGCCCTGGGCTTTGGATGATTTTGTTAATTGTTTTAAAAAAGCTTCATCCACATCTTCTTCCTGGTTAGATGGTCTATAGATGACTCCTATTATGACATCACCCTTATTTTTTACACTTTTACCCTTACCCAGAGACTTTCAACAAGATTGTCTCTTATCAGAGACAAGCCACTCCTATGGTGGCTTGAAACTGTTCCCTTTGGTCTGAGGGAAACTGCTGAAGTAAAGAAGTTAATTTTGGATAGTTCATGTTATTATATTTCACCATGAGTGCCTGGTAATTCACAATATAGAATTGTAGGGTTGCAGATACATAGGAATTTCTTCCTAAAAGGTCCAAAGCACTTCTGGTCTTTGTCAAATGGGGCTGACTTATTATGATGTTGTTTATCCCGCTCACTTATTGCGTCCACCCCAGAGAATTAGGAGGGCAGTGGGAGAATAGGAATTCAGAGGCCTTATTGCGCACATCATATTTTTTATTATCCCTTTGCATGTTGGTGGTATGGTCACTTGAGTATGCCAAATCATTTTTGTAGGATTGAGAAGAACTTCATTGACAGGGCTGTGAACTCTGGTTGGAGTTGCTGAACAAAGAATGTTGAGCAACTTGTGCTGCAGTTCTTTGACCTCCTCAAGAGGTATCTGTAGGGAGCCTGACACCCTTTTTATGAAGTTCTGGAATTGCCAAAAATCATCAGCCATTGACAGAGGAAGAGAGATTACCACCTCATCAAGTGAAGAAGATGAGATGGTAGTTTGGGGGGTAGCCTCTTTGTTTGTCCTCACCTTGCGTTCCTCAAATGTCTCCTTCTGTTGAGATATGTTCTGGGGAAAGGAAGATGGTATCTCCCTATCATCCAGTGGGTGGGGCTCAGGGTCCTGGAGAATTGTTGGCAGTAAGCACCCCAGGGATCCCAATATGGCCACAGAGACCCATACGGGAGAGGGAGTGGAATCCAAGGTTGTTCCCAACAGCCACGATGTCTTCCCCGAAATTCCTCTCTCTGTCTCTCTTCAGGTATCAGAGAAGGGGTTCTTGTGTGGATAAGTAGGAGAGCCCTGGACTGATATTGAAGATACTGCAGGGAGGTCCCCATCATCCTCTTTTTTATCCAGTGGAGAAGTTCCCATTGAAAAGAGTGGTGAGTCAGATGGTATTGATGGTGGATGTGGGTCCAGAGACTACATGAGTCTCAGTACCGAGAGGTGTTCATTGCCCGGAAGCAGTGGAGACTCCGGTTCATCTGCCAGAGATAAGTCCTTTGAGTACCTAAATTCTTGCGGTACTGAATGGTGTGGCAGTACCAATGCAGCACTCTGACTGTCTCTAGCTACAGACAGTATCAAGGATTTCGTACACTCCGAGGTGGGCACTGACAAAGACTGAGGCTTAGCTTTGTGAGGCACCGATGAACCAGTCAGGGTAAAGCTATGTCTGATGGTACCATTCTTCTTTGTATGGAATTCCTGTCTTATCCAGATGGTACCAAAGCTCTCTTGGAGCCATGTTTGCTCTCAGACAAGCTATAGGGTTTCCTGGCCCTGCCAGTACAGGAGGAACTCTTCACTTCTACAGTACTGGGTTGCAACATCAAACTTCTGATGTGGTCAAGCTACTGGGAGAGTGAGGTCTTTTGGAAGCAGACTCCTTAGAAAGGGAGTCAGAGCTCATTTTCCTGGGACTTCTAGAGGTCTCTAGAGATTTTCTCTTCCTGGGAGAGTGTTGCGCGAATGCTGAAGATGTGCTAGATCTGCCTGGAGAATGTTGTACAGTAGGGTTCTCCTGATCAGGCGCTGAAGTGGGGCAGAGGGAACACTCCATCCTCCATCATAAGAAGCTGCAACTTGATTTCCTGTTTTTTTTTCTTGCCCTGGATTTGAGGGCTAAACAGATGTTATACTTCTGTGGTATGTGCGACTCTTCAAGGCAGCAGATGCCCTTTGAGAGTCCATCACAAACTGGGATGGCCTCCCAGCAAGTGAGGCAGCATTTAAACCCTCATAAACCAGGCATGCCCTACTGAGGAAGGCAAGCCTCCATAAGAGAGGGAAGAGGAGAAACAATCCTCAAAATAATAAAATAAATTAAACTTGCTAACTGATAAACTAGATTAAACTAAAAACTAGGTACAACATCTAGCCAAGGCATGCACCGGGCAGACACACTAAAGCTCCATCTCAAGCCGAGGTGGTTGAGAAGGACCTGAGGGCAGTTTGCCTGCCCAGCACTATATAGCTTCAGGGCAGGGCATGAGGTAATGAAAGGTGTATGCACAGGTCAAACGGACCCAGTTATCAACATTTCTGATTGAAGGTGAGTGGGGCACACACATAGCTGAAGTGGAGCAGCCATAGGGACATTACTTGAAGACGACGAGTCAATTACTTATAGAAACCTCAGAACCATATTCAGAGTAGCTGAGTCTCCCATTTGGCTCAGAGACACAAAGTGTGAATGTCAGCTAATCAGATGACAGACATGTCTTAAACAACAGCCAATTCACTGACATTTCAGAGGGATGTACCCCTCAGTCACAGACAGTCCAGAAAGCAAGTTCAGGGCAAAGCAACCTTTTGTCTCTCTGTTCTCCTCTATCACTTGCAATCACAGCATGGACTGCTTACCTTGAACTCTGTGCTGGTTTCAGCTACAAGACTGAGCCCTCTAGTGAGAAGTAAGAGGAGGCAGAAAGGATAGCAACAATGTGCTCACTTGTGAGAAATGTAGGTCTGGTTAGCATGGGGACTGTGCTCTCCAACTCAGTCACCATCATTGTTGTCATAGCCACAGTAGTTGTGCACTCTCTCGGCTTCTTGATATGGGTGTTTGATATGATTTTCAAGCCCATTTCCTGAAGAAAGAAAAAAAGAAAGAACATGTGCTGAAAGTTCAGACATCAGAAGCCCATCCTTCCTTTTCCTCTGTCATCAGCCCTTTGTCCCCCAGGCTGCTCATTTCCCTTATAAAGCAAGGACCCAGTTCTCCCTCTGCTATATGATATGAGTCTCTCACTTTGATTCAAGTGGGAATTACTCATAACCCACAGCAGTGAGACAATGGAGCCCCTTGAGTTGATTTATCAGGCCTGACTCAACCAGTGCAAGTTTATTCTCCTTCAAAGTCTATAGGGTCTATGGGGAAACAGCAGTGTTCCTGTTGGACATCTTTCCAATATACATCTCTTGTAAGTGGGTTTCTCATTGCATAACAAGACTGTTTCCTATTGGCCACTAATGTCAGATGCCCTCAACAAACTGCCCAGTGAGGCATCGGTGCTGAATTGGCCATCTTATTGTAGGCATTCTAACCCACTAACCCATAGAGAATGAAGAACTAAAGTAAAACTGACCGATAATGTTTGGAGCCCTGAACCATCCCATCAATGATATATGAATGTGCAATAACCAGGGCCAGCTCTAGGTTTTTTGTCGCCCCAAGCAAAAAAAATTTTGGCTGCCCCCTGTCCCAGCCCTAGGCTCCCCCCCACACACCCCTCTGCTGCCCCAGACCTGGGCTCTCCCCCCGCCACACACACACCCTGCCGCCCCAGCGCTGGGCTTCCCCCTTCCCCCCCCCCACCAGTGCCCGCCCCCCACCCCCTGCTATCCAAGCCCTGGGCTCCCCTATTCCCCCCCACCAGTGTCCCCCCCACACACCTCCTGTTGTCCCAGCCCTGGGCTCTCCCTCCCTCCCCACACCTGCACCCTCCCTCCCCCACACCTGCAGCCCTGGGTCACTGGTAACTCGCTCCCAGGGCAGGTCATTCAGCAGGAATTTTGGATGTGCACAGAACACAGACAGGATTGGTTCCCATAGGGTTACAGAGCTGCAGTAAAGTGGAACAATTTTCTGCTTGTGTGATTGGAGGATATCTGGATGCATATTATAAGACTGTCCTCCATAAATGAGGAAAAGTTGAGGTGCCTTTATTACTCTTTTGTTCCACTCTTTCTTTCTATGGGGAATTTGCCAATGCAATATCACTGTCTTCCTTTTAAACAAACAAACAAACAAACAAAAAGGCAATGGCTGTTGAAAATAGCAATTCCAGTCCTAATAACCACTGGGAAGCATTTCCTGCTCAATTTTATCCTACTTTTTCTACAGCAAGGGGGAATCACGGGACAAGGACCAGCAGCGCTTGGGGGGGGGGATCCTGGGGGGCAGTTAGGGGCAGGGGTCCCGGGAGGGGGCAATCAAAGGACAAAGAGCAGCAACGCTTAGATAGGGGGTGGGGTCCTGGGGGGCAGTTAGGGGCAGGGGTCCCAGAAGGGGGTGATCAGGGGACAGGGAGCAGGGGGGAGGGTTGGATGGGTTGGGGTTTCTGTGGGGGACAGTTGGAGGGAGTGGATGGTGGCAGGGTGGAGCTGCCCTCCCTCCCTGTGGAGCGTCCTGTTTTTTGAATGTTAAAATATGATCTCCCTGCCATTCACAGCTCTTAAAGCAGGCTGCCACATGAGGTCCCCCTCCTTCCTTTCCAATTGGCAATGGCCAAGGGAATGCTGGGAAATGTAGTTCTTTCCCTGCTCCAGAGCTGGCTCTATAGGCGGGGAGCTAATCAAGGAACTACAGCTCCCAGAGCCCCCTGTTGGTTCTCAGCTCTCATGCTGGATCCCTGCTGCCTCTGCAAATGGGCTGCCCCAAGCAGATGCTTGCTTTGCTGGTGCCTGGAGCCGCCCCTGGCAATAGCTAAATTTCCTATTGGCACTAATATCAGGTGCCTCATCCAGCCAATCAATGGAATATCAATGATTACTAGAGCTGTTTCCTAATAACCTATAATTTCAGAGGCCTGCTCCACCTAGCCAGTGAGGAAGAATCAAAGTTCATTACTCTGAACACCATAAACACGTCAGGCTGGTGAGGTTCTTGAGACCAGCATAAGAAGTCATCTTCAGACACTTGGTAAGGGTATCCACCACGAAAAATATGGGGGAACAGCCCATAGATCTGGGGAAAGCAAAAAAAGAGAAAAAAATACCAGTCAGTGGAAAGAGGAACCGACATACACCTTTTCTAACACACCAAAGATCTGTCTGAATGGTTGTTCCATGCTATCATGTATGGAAAACTTCGACCCAACATATGAGATAGACTCTCCAAACAGGCTCTCAGTCACTCTTCTCCATTTCTCCTATTTTATTCTTGGTGAGGCAAAATGGTCTGGTGTACTGAGCATGAGGCTGTGACACAGGAACTAACCCTGGATTTACCACTGTGTGCAGACCAATGACTTATGAAGTTTGTTTACCAAAGAATGCTGCTACATGGCTGATGATCATGTAATCACCAAAAGCTTTGGTGGCGCATTAAGATCGACAACTGAATATCCAGCCAAACCACCTTAAGGACTAAGCAAAAAATGGATCCCAGTGGCACTCTGTCTGTCCCTTTGGGATTGATGATGACTCTGCGACCTTGAGAAAGTCACTTCCCCTGCCTATGTCTCACATTCCCCATCTGCACAGCAGGGATAATGCTACTATCTCCCTTCATGGAGCACTCTGAGCGCCTTGGAAGGACAGCACTGTATAGATGCAATGTAGTTTTCTTATTTTCTCTCTCTGTCTCTCACTGTTCCTTTCACAGAGAGAGATAGACATAGAGTAATTTACCATGGAGTTGCTCAGTTCTTTCTCTGGCCTCATCAGTAGGACACTCTGATCCACGGCTCGAACAGCGCAGAGGGATCTGGGAGCTGCCTGCAGCTGGAGACTGACCTCAGATCCAGGGAGGGCCTCATCCTCTGAGAACTCTATTGTCACCTTAAAGGGCACAAGGGGAAAAAACATGAGAGGAGAAAGGCAGAGAGAGAATCCCTTCTGCTGATCCACCTGCAAGGTGGCTAGAGCAGAGAGGAGCCCCACATAGTCCAGGTGAAGGTAGTCCCCTGGGATTCCCCTCATGCTTCAGGAGAGAATGAAACGGCTATGGACTCTGAAGGGATGGACAATTGAGGAGTAAGGACAATTGGGGAGTAGGGAAAACATGCAACTAATGATATTAGAGGCACCTAAACAGCGAAACACAGCAGCACAGCCTTCTGAGGGCACATCACTTCAGTGCTCTTCTCTCCACACCAGCTCGTCTCTGAATACCAGGTCAAATTCAAAGGACTCAGACCTCCTCTTCAAACCCTGCATGGGATTGGCCTAGGTTTCCTAAAGCCGTGGCTCTCAACCTTTCCAGACCACTGTACCTCTTTCAGGAATCTGATTTGTCTTGAGTACTGCTAAGTTTCAAAACTACTTGCTTACAAAATCAGACATAAAAATTCAGAAGTGTCACAGCACACTATTACTGAAAAAATGCTCACTTTCTCATTTTATTATATAATTATAAATTAAATCAATTGGAATATAGATATTGTACTTACATTTCAGCGTATAGTACATAGAGCAGTATAAACACGTCATTGTCTGTATGAAATTTTAGTGTGTGCTGACTTTGCCAGTGCTTTTCATGTAGCCTGTGGTCAAACTAGGCAAATATCTAGATGAGTTAATGTACTTCCTGCAAGACCTCTGCATGCCCCTAGGGGGTACATGTACCCCTGGTTGAGAACCACTGACCTAAAACACTTGCTCACCTGCCTGATCATAGCTCCCCATGACAGCTCCTGTGGAATAATGGAGCTGTCAATCCTCAGGAATGAGATTGGTGTGTGCAGCACACAGGGCTCTCTCAGCTTGTGGTTGAGGAACTTGATTCCAAAAGACATTAGAATGGTCACACATCTCAGACCTTTCTGAGCAGAGGGTAAAACCCTCTTCTTCAGCTCTCCTTCCCCTAAGTGCCTCACCAAAAACCACATATTGAAATATAGGTCCCTACATTCCCAGTGAATCATTTCCCCAGCCACTCAGTTACACCCAACCACCCACATTTATCTACTCCTCACACCCTCATAACCTTGTTGCATTCCTTCCCCAGATGCACACACCCACGAACCCAGGGCTCTCAGCCATGAGTCCTACCTCATTTTCGAAGCACATGGAGACCCTGAAGGGGGCGCTATCAGCTATGATTCCTCCAGTGGGGAAGATGACATAAACTACAATGGTAGGAGCTGGGGCGTAGTTGGAGGTGAAGACCAAAGGGATGAAGAAAGTGCCCGTCATCACTGGATTGGGGGGTGAGGAGAAGGAGAGAAAGAGAGAGGAAAAGAAGGGTATGTTTCCACTACCAAATATACCAAGATCTTCCCCTTTTGCCATCACTCTTCCTCTGCCATTTTGCTCCCTTTCTCCCTGCCTTTGTCGCATGGAATTGGGTCTCTCAGAAGCAAGGAGATTTCCAGAGAAGCCCATGAAACAATCAGTGTCCCCATGAACTCCTCAAGCTCTGACCTGCCATTATAGATCAGCCAGAGGATCTCCCTGTCTCTAACCATCACCTGAGGGGGCTGAAAGCTTCAGTCCGTCAGATGTTAGCAGATGTCAGCCTTGCAAGGAGTGAGATTCCCAGAGTTACCCAACATGGCTTACACCATGGAGCGGAGCTTGTGGGACACAGCACAGAATGATCACAGTGTAGAAGAAGTGCCTGCACTTACTCTTTGATGACCCAACCAAGAAAGTCTTCTGACCTGAAAGGACAATCCCCACTTTCCCAATGACCTAAGGGAGAAGAGAGAAAGAGGCATGAGAGAAGGGCTAGGAAATGCCAGAAATATGGTCATTAGCTTGACAGCATTACGCAGACCAGGCTCTCCATGGATGGCTACTTAGGGAGAATGGGACATAGAGCCCTTCATTCTCCATGGCACCAGCTACAATTGAGCCACTGGGCAGGGGGGAGTAGATGGCTCAGGGGGATAAAGAGACTAGGATATGAAAACTTTTTCCTGTCAGGCACCGGTTCTGATCTAGTCCAGGGTCACTAGTGAATGAAAGTCCTGCCCATTTGACAGCTGACCAATGGACTTTATTATTGAAATTATTTCAGTGACTCTGTTCCTAATGGCACAGTTGCTACATTGAATAGAGGGAAACAATAAATAAATGGTCACTACACTGGATATCTTAGTATAGAGACCAAGGACTGGTTGGGCCATGGATGTTGAACTTCCCTCTCACCTCCCTAAAGGTGCTTTCTCAAATGCAGAGCTGAGGAACACTAGCAGGGAGGCAGAGGGTGTGTGTGTGTGGGCTCACGTGCATACACATTCTCTGTTCTGTGCAAATAGGGCTTGAGTCTTTCGAGGTTTCTGATGCAGCATCTTTAACCCATCACCATCACCCCCTTGCATTTCCCTAGTGACTCACATAATAGGAAAAATCCACACTCTTGGGACCATAACTCAGGTCTTTCTCGTAAATTCTGAAGTTCACCTGCACCCTCTCTTTTTTGCCACAGGGCACTGTTCCTGGCACACGTACGATCCTGAGAAAGCTCTTGCTGGTGGTGTACAATGGCTGTATGAAGTGGTAGGCATTCTGGTAATAAACATTGACTGTCCCTGGCACATATACTGGGTCCTGAAGCAGGAATCTCCCCTGTCAAAAAATAAACAGTGAACTCTCTGGGTGAGTACATCAGATGAGAGAGATTCTGGGACTAGGGAGGTCAAGATCCTAGACATGACTTTGAGATCCTAGGCCAAATTCATCCCTGGTGTAAATCTACACTACATACTAACTTGCTCACACATATCTATGTGCCAGTATGAGAAGCTCATGATTGGAACAGCAGCAGGTCAGGATTGAGGGCTGCCAGCAGTTATGTGAGGAGCCCAGGGGTAGCATAACTTGGATCCACAGTTTAAGAATAATGTACATCAAAGGAGTTGTTTGGTCGGAAGCCAAGAACTGGACTATCCAGAGGTGATGCAAGTCTGAAATATGGTTCTCCATTAGAACTGCTGGGGGTGGGGTGCAGAGCAATAACCTGGTTCTGGAAAGTGGTATTAGTCCCTGACTTTCACAAATCATGAGATGGAGTCTTCCTCACTTACCTCCAAAGAGACTGAGTTACCATTCCAAGCATTTGTGTTCAGCTCAAAGGAAGCTCTTCCAGAGTCATCTGTGATGTATGTCTTGTTAAAACGCAGCCTGGTGTAGCTTAGTATAAGGTAAACTGGTGTGTTACTCACTGCTTTGCCTTGGTGATCGACAATTTTAATCTGAGAATCACGTGGAGAAGAGAGGAAAACAAAGCAGTTTCATCAATGTATGGAATCTCCAACTCCATCTCACCCAACTCGCCGTCAGTATCTCCACTGGCAGAGAGAACACCCCAGTTGCCATCAGCATTACCAGCACTGCTCTTAAGAGAAATCATCTCCTTTATTGCCATATGAAGAGAAGCACGCAGACTCATCAGAGGTTTTGCTTGGGAGCCTGGCCTATGGAATTCTATACTTTCAAATGTTTGGGGTTTCCTTGAGGTCTAACCCTGAACTCTGAATCCCCCGGATTTTTAGTCTTTGGGGTTTTTTTTAGCCATTGACATTCTTGTACAGTTACCCTGAGCCACTGATACCTCAGTTTTAATCCCACCTGAACCAAGTGTTTTGGCTGGGAATTACTCAGTCTCTGACATCCCAGAACTTGTGTTGGGGACAGAGCAAGGCAAAGAGACACAGCTGAGGAGACAGTTGGGAGCACATTATTTCATACTCTCTGGATGGTTTAGCTAAGAGTTACCTTCCCTCTGTAGATCTCGCCAGTGTAGTAATAAGGATTAACCTCCTCAAATGTAGCTGTCCCCGCTGTCCTGGAGATGAAGAAGCTACGGGAGACATTGACCTGCACCTCTGAGTGAAAGGGACAGGAGAAGAGATGAGAGAGAGAGGGGCAGGAAACAAAGAACCATCCCATTGGGCAATTCCACTAGAGAGCAGGCCCTTTGGTGACACAAACATTTGTTAGGCTGCACACATTTTATACCCCCAGGGAGATGGTGCTCACAGGACCCTGGCTATCTGGTCTCCCCACCTAATTGCAGATGGCTGTAGGAGAGCTGTCAGTGACCCACCATGAGACTAGACCACACCACCCCTATGGACCCACAGAGCAACATACTTTATGGGCTTGAGCTCGTAAGGGGTAGCTCCAGTGCCTAACCACTTTGGGCTCAAAGAAGGGCCAGTCCCAGAGCCTCCTGTGTGCCTGTATCTCAATGCTCCCAATGGATTAAGAACAGGGATGACAGTCTCTGATGGTCCTGATAATACTGGTGTATGTTTATTCAAGTGCCTTTCCTATACCCTCAAAGACTCCTCTGAGGTTACCTGTGCCATCCTCTACCAATGTGACCACTGCATCTATGTTGCTGCGGTAATCGGGGGAGATCTGGTTGAAGACAGAAAGATACACAAACGTGGAGAAGCAACCCATCTTATCAGTCTGAAAACAAGAGAGAGCAAAGTGATTGGTGCTGGGACAGCACCGCACTGCAGGAGGGACAGATGTCACAGAATGAGCTACCTTTGTGTCAGAACAGAACCCCTGCTCCTAGGGAGTTCAGCCTGCTCTGTGCTGCAAGGCACTTGAAAGGGGTGTCTACGCTGCAGCTGGAGAGTGCTTCCGAGCACAGGGAGACACAGGTGCTAGCTCTGCTCAAGCTAGTACAGTAACCATAGCTGCATGGCTGCAGCCACACTGCTACTTTGAGGGCACTAGATCAGCAGGACTAGCATGTGTCAATCTAGCCATGCTGTGAGGCACCCCCACCCCGAGAGGCTGTGTAGACACACTTCAAGAGTTAATGAGGTAAGTCTCACTAAAACAGCATTGTATAAACATAGCGCTGAGCCTTTGGCTTCTGTCTGCACCACCACACAACATGACATGGTGTCAGAAGTGGGTGGATTTCAGCACCAAAGAGAGCAAGACAATGAGAAAGGTGGTCGGTTGGTGGTTTTGGAGAGGAAAGGGGTATCAATGCTGAGGTTGTCATTTTTGTGGTGGAAAGGCCTCTCTGAAGAGGAGTCTACTCTGTTGCACCTGTTAAAAGGCTTCTCGGGCTTTCTGACATTCATATGTGTTAAATTAAATCTGAAATGGTTCAGTGGGAAAAATCATATAAAACAGGCAAAGTTAAAAAAGAGAATAGGCAAGGAATGAACTACCAAATAAGGGACAACTGCCAAGATTATTAACAAGAACAACAGAGGCAATGGCAGCTGCTTATGGGGCCAGGGAACAAAAACAGGTTTTAGGCATGGGGTGAAATCAATTAAAATAACATGTCTTGCATCGTGTCTCCTTCCCCTTGTCCCATCTCAGCTGGCATCGCAGCTCCTGCTTCACAAGATTGTCACCCTATGGGGCTTCCTGAGTGGCTCACCTGGTTGTTGTAGTGTTGACAGAGAGGAGGTCGCTGGGTACCGTAGAAATACCACCAACTCTTCTGGCACAGGCTCACCTGGATCTTCCCCTGCACGCCTTTCCCATAGGTGTATCTATGCGAGAAAGCGTGGGGGGTGGGAGAACACATGGAAAGGGGTGTGCACACACACACACAAAGAAAACAGGGGAATCTCTCTGGGTGGGTGTGCTTTACTGTATCTCCAGATCTCATTTATTTCATGGATATTCTCAGCGTATCAAGGTAGATGCAGCTGTAGAAGCAACGAGAACAATCTTGTCCAATCTCAGGCACTAAGCAGGCTGGCCTGGTCAGTACTTGGATGGACGACCTCCAAGTTGCTGGTTTTGTTAAGTCTTCTCAGACTCTTCCCTCTGAATCAATGTCCCAGCACCTCTCTCTTTATCTATCTGTGTAAGCTCTTACCCTGCACCCATCACTATAGTATCTGAGCACACAGTGCTAGGGGAACCTGTGCTGCAAGGTGTGAAGTGGTGTAAGTGATGTTCAGCAGCACTCTACCCTTTGAGTCTGTACTAAGGGCTTATCTACACTGGCAATTTACAGTGCAGCAACTTTCTCACTCAAGGGTGTGAAAAAACAGTCCCCTGAGTGCTGCAGGTTTCAGCGCTGTAAAGCACCAGTGTAGACAGTGCACCAGCGCTGGGAGCTACGCACCTCGTGGAGGTGGGGTTTTTAGAGCTCTCTCTCAGCACTCTGCCACAACCACACAATTCACGTCAAAGCACTGCCACAGCAGTGCTTTAGCATTGCCAGTGTAGACTAGTCCTAACTCTAGTGCCCTGAGAGATAGTAGAGGTGTGATACTGCAGGGTCTGATGAGGCTGATCAGTGAGGGGCTGCTCTTCTTCATCAAGCTGTAATCCACATGTCCTGGCCAAATTCCATCTGGAGCCATCCCATTCTCCTCTCTAGAATTTCCTCTCCAGTATCATCTGGTGAAACTGTTCTTTCTTTCCCCTCTCATTGTCTTGTTCTGTAGTGTGACTAGCACAGAATATCTGCTGTGCTCCACCCCAGAACTGGCTGTATTTCAGTGCTTGGGTGATCCCTGCATATGCACTCTGTCAAGAGCTCAGAGATCCTTTAGGCTGAAGGGATCTAGAGCAATGAGAGACAATTAATAATTAGAGTGATTTTTCTAGCTATTTAAAGATGTCAAAGGGTGGCCAAGAATGAGCTTGGCCTAATATAATTGAGACATGGTGAAATATATTTACAGTCGCTAGGTTAAATTCTCCCATTGAGGTTCCCCTAATAGATGGGGGTGAGGCGGTTGCTCATTCCAGGCTGGAGTGTATTAGCAGCTCCCTCCCCCTCTAGATCAGCCACCTCACCTGCCACATACTTGGAGTGAAAACGTTTTATCCAAAGCATAAATCTGAGTTGGCTCCTCAAAAACCACTTCAAATTTTGGCAGCACTGGAAGGAAAGAACCAGAGAGAATGGAGGGAAGAGTTACACCCTGGTGAGGAGTAGGCCGTGAAGAGAATGAATATGGGCTGGACCGTAGTAGAGTTGGGGGTCCCATTTTTTTTCTTTTATGAAATGTACGTATAGTTCCACTACTGCCTGATGCTCCCTGTTGGTGTTGGATCTGTGGCTCTGTAGGGGCCCAAATAACAGTGAATTTGTCTGTTAATGTCCCTCACCTTATGACAGCTGTTTGTAATGAGTGGAAAGGGAAAGAGGCTGCCATAGCTGTCAATGTGCTCCTGTTGCCCCTCTATAGTGACCAGGCAGAAAACACTAGCTATGAACCCCTTCTCCAGCAGTTTTCAGAAGGGGAGTATACAAATTCAACTTTGCCCCCTAGAAATAACCAATTCACTCACATGATTTAGGAGCATAGGTCCTATTGAAAGTCAACGTTCTCCTGTGTCACTTGGGCTCTTTTGAAAATCTCCCCTTAACATCCTTGGTACAGTCAGCTTTGGAGATCAGCCAGCTGTGACAGAAAGCTCCAGTGCTGCTATTGTCCTGTCATAGCCTCTACAGTCTGTACCTAACCAGACTGGTGTGTACACACAGCTCTCTTTGTCTACACTAAGCTGGAGGTCAGAAAATCATCTCCTTCCTTAGCAATATCCAGGGATATCTTCTCAGATCAGACCAGATCTGATTCCCTTCCTTATCAGAGGTGACTACCTTCCCTCCTAGAAAGCACTTCCCCATCCATCCACAGGAGAGTTCTCATATCAAGATGCAGTTCCTCTCCCCAGGTGTGATCTGTCTCCCACAGATTAAATTTCCCCTGTCCTATAGCTAGCTGTCTTTCTCCCCAGGCATACCATACTCCTCCACGGAGAAGCTGCTGTGCGCTTTCTCTTTGGCCACGCTGATGATGTACGTCCCCAATGGGGGCTCAGCAGCTAACTGGAAATACAGATCTGCAATGCCTTCCTGTGGAGCCACATCCAGCCATTGGCCAATCCGGTTATTGTTAGGGTCCTGCACCCACAGCAGAGAGGCATAATTAATTGTTCCAGCGTCTAAATGATCCAGAATCCACAACATCCAGCTATTTCAAGGGTTCTAGATGATATTACCTAACAGGTTCTAAACTGGCCTTGGCTCTAGAACCCAAATTCTAAAGCTTCTAGAATCAATTGTCTCTTGGGCTTCATATGGCCTAGATATTCTAGAAATCCTGAAGACTACACAGTTGTAGCTTCTAAGACCAGTGATGCTTTGATCTAGAGAAAAGATCTCTTAAAATTCTAAACTGTAATTATAAAGGTCCAAAGTGAATACTCATTCATACTGGTGTGAATCTCTAGAAACTCAGATTTGCACTGGTGTAATAGAGCAGAACTTGATTCAAAGTCTCTAGAGTACAGAGGGAAGCCCTGAAAACATCTATTTTCTAGAACCATTAACTTCTAAAATTCAAAACATAGACCTGTGGCATTTTTACAGTCAAGAATGTAAACAAATTATTGCAACCTGCATCAAAAAATATCATTTTTTGTGTGTGTGTGGCACTCACCTGAAGGAACACCAGCGGGTACTGGGGAAAAAAGAGGCAGCAACATTAGAAGAGAGAAACGCACTCTCAGCACTGTAAACAATGCATTAGAAACACAAAGCTTCTCAAGGAGAGCAGTTTGATGAATGACCTGGGAGCTGAGATCCCTGACAAACAATACTAATTGCATAAGGATCACCAGAGAAATTGTGGCACAGCCCATTACAATGAGGCCTGGCGAGAGGAAGGGTGTAAAAGCCAGGTTGGTAATCACCCCATGTTTGCAACTAGATTCTTCTCCAATAGTCCCCACATAGGGAACCCCTCCCTGTCTGACACTAGCTCAAACTCTGCTATGGAATGGCCATACCTTAGAAGAGTCCCAGGTAAATTCGAGCTTGAGGGAGCCCTCACTACAAACAATCTACTCCTCACAGAACATCCAAAAGCAGGCAGTGGTACACTCCTAACAAACCAGTTTTCCTGTGTCAACCCTAGAGTGGAGGCTGCACATGCACAGCCAGCAGAAAGAGCTGATAGACTCTCAATAAGGAATCGACATTTACAACATTTCTGTGTTGGACGGCCATGTTACTGACAAAGGCAGGGCTCCATGCACAGCAACTGGACACCATTCCCATCTGCCTTTAACACTGAATTACCAGTTATTATTCTGTGTGTTACTCTTCTTCAGACACTTGACAAACAAGGCCCGTGTATGTATTTGGGAGCTAAAGAAGAGGCAGAACTTTGACAAGGATGGGGGAGAGTAAAACAAAAGGGAACTGAAACAGGGAAGACTCCTTCATATCCTTTCATACATGTCTCACCGTGTCATTGAGTGGACTGAAATCTTCATTCAGGGTCACGATTCTAAATTTCACTGAGAGGGGAAAAGAAAATGGAGATAATTTAGAAGATGGAGACCCATCAGCTATTTACATCAGTCCTGCCCTGCAGCTGCCCTGCTATTCCTGTCCTGGGCACCCCACACAGCTCTGCCGGTGCTCATCAATCCTGCCTTGCAGCCTTCGCTGCTATCCCAGTCCTTATTTACCTTTGCCCCTACCTTGTACACAAACGGGGTATCCATTTGTGAGTAGTATTGATTACGTCACCAGTGCACACACAAACATTCACATGTACATTCCCAGCACATTCACCTACTGACACTTGATGTGTGGCCTCCTGGAGTTTCACAATCATCACAAATGCTACACACTGTAGCCATTCAGAACTTCACAGCAGCAGCAAGGATATAACTCAGATCCTCCTGCTCCAAGAGCCCTGGCTCTGTCCACTTGAACTAAAGCAGAATCTCCATTGACTGTTACCTGTAAGGGGCCTATGACATACTGCTGAGCAGTTTGCACTCCATCCAATAGAGGGCAGTGAGGCTCACACATAGACTAGGCTGTACACAGGGCAGCTATGGTAGGGGACTCCCTGGGTGGGGTAAAGTGGCTGTGGCTGGTGGTGTAGTGGCACATTGGGGAGAGGCTCAGGCTGGATAAAGGCCTAGAGCACATTTGTGCTCTGGTGTTCCTAGACTAGTGGAATGGCCCTTTGTGACGGAACACACCAGTGTATTCACACTCTATGCACCAGTGTAATAATCTTTGTACAAAATATGCCTTGGGAGGTATCATTTGAAAACTAACAACTTGTTTGTTGGGAGCTACAGAAGCAAAGCATTGTGAGGCGCCTTAGGTTGCAGGACACAGCCCCTTTCTGCTCTGGACTGCACCCTGGAATGTCATATCCTTACTGGTCTGTTCAAGCCAGCCCAAGTTAAAACAACCTAGAGGCAATTCCAACATATGCTGAAGGCTGAAATGACCCCCAAGGTTAGAGAAAAGAGTGGAACAGTGTTTGAAAACCACCCAGACCCCCCTTCTCAAGAGGATCTGCCCCAGGCTGTGTACAGGGGAAAGTATATGTGAGTGAACAGCCACACATATGGGCACTACTTGCTCCCAGCGGGAGCTCTCACCTGTCTGTCCTGGTTTGTAAATGGGCTTGTCTGTCTGGATGAAGGTGCCGCTGTTGACTCGACGGATCAGAACCTTCTTCTCCTCGTGAATATCAATCCTGCGGCCAGTGATGAACAGTTTGATGCGGGCAACCTCCTCGGTGCTGTTAGCTGGAAGCACAACCTGAATATGAAGAGAGTGATCAGCCCCTAGGTTAACTCCCTGGGGTCCCGGCTAGGAGCGGGGGAGGGGAAAGGAGAACAGTGGAAACCCCCACCCCCACCCCATCACCCAGTGGCATGTATTGAAAAGTATCCATTCTCCAGATGCAGATTTAGCTAGGAACCACCAGCCATGGGCTTCATCCATTTCCTTACTGGCCAGGAGACTGCAGTGGCAGGGAAAAGGAGGCAAGTGATGCCTCTGAGCCCTAGCACATAATGGGGGAAGGTGGGCAAAGGTCTAAGGGGACAGAAAGGTGGGAGAAGTTAGCAAGGAAGCATAGGGGGGAGAGAGGGCTGCAGTGTAATCAGCAGCCACTTCCATGATGCTAGGTCTTTAGTGTGGTGCTAGCAGGCAGCCCAGACCATGTCAGTCAGTGGGAGAACCAGAGAGAGCCACAGGGTCTGCCTGTGTCCAGCAGCCTCAATAAAGAAACCACAGCTAAGTCCTAGCTCTTTTGTAGATTCTCTCTTCCTGGGAATAAGCCGTGACAATGCAGCTTGTACATAACATGCACACACATTCTCTGGCTGCTGTCAGCGGCCTCTGTGTGAACTGGACTGCTGGGTCTCAGTCCCCACACCACACTAAGCACCATCATGCTTTGGCACTAACTGGCCTCCTCATTGGTTCTCTCAGGAAAGAGGCCAGGGACGCAATAGGAGCATGGAGACAGACCTGTCCTGCTTCCCACTGCAATGGGTCCTTCCAGGGCAGGGTGAGGAACTTTAGTGGTGGTGGTCAGCGTGGGAAACGTATCCATCCTGTACCTGACCTGGGGATAACTCCAGGGTACAGCCTGAAAGGGCTACCAAGACAACACCATTCCCTGTGCTAAGATCCTTGAAGAGAGGGAAATGGAGGAGTAAGAGCATTGGCAGAGGGAGGCTCACCTGGAACTTGCCACACTCAAAGGTCTTCTCCTTTGTGATCTCTTTTCGCAACAAGACATCCTGTCCCCCAGAGCGCTCCAGCAGCAAGGTCGCATAGAGCTTCCCCGCGTTATAGCTGATATGCACGCAGGCGGCCTGGGATGACGGGTAGTGGAGATCTGCAGGGATCACCACCACGTAATGTCTGCAGCAGGGAGGAAACAGCACAGCAGTGAATCAAAGTGAGGATTCAGCAAGAGGAATGGGCACCCCTGTACACACACCCCTATACACACACACTGCCCAGCAGCCCCAGGCAGGACAGTCCCTTTCAAGAATGCGCTTTGACATAGTGTAAATGTCAAAAGCAATGGGGATCCCACAGAGGGGATTAGTTGACCCCTCACTCATAGGAAATGTTTCCCGCTGATTCAGGCTGGAGATGTCTCCATGTTCAGTTTCTTGTTTTGACTCCTTTCTTCCTTTTCTTGAGCTCCTCTAAACAACTCCTCTCCCTCCTTGGTGTTTATACCCTCCAGATACCTGTAGCGTCAGATGGCTGCAATCTAGATGGCCCAAAGATGTGCCCTAGTGTGACAAGGGCAGGATGCCAGGCTCCATGGGAGCGCAGGAGGCAGGATGTGTGAGCTGAAGGACAAATGATCTGATCTAGTCTGGAAAGTGGGATCTCAGACTCAATGGCCCATTGGTCTGACCCGCTGTGGCAGAAGACATGGTAGCAGACTAGATGGGGAAATGGTCCATCTGTTTAAGTTGTTCCCCGATGACTGGGATTGAAATGGAGTTTTGGCATCACTCACAGTATGGGTGAAGTGGCCGTGAAGTGCAGCAAGCAGCTTAAGGTGATGGCTGTCCACATCCTCCCAGGAGACTGTGTGTGTGTGTGGGGAGCAGAGGCTGAAATATTCCTCTTCCTCCAAGGTCTCTGAAGTTGCTGCTGGGTAATTTCTTGGGGGGCAGCCTGAGCAAAGCAATGGGAGGGGGCTTTGTCTCCCCCCCTTCTCTCCCTCAGTCTCCTTCCCACGATTATACTCCTCAGCAGCAAGGGGGGTGTACCATATGGAATGTCCCTTAGCCAATGACAGCCTCCTGTAGTCTGTCCGCCAATCAGTACATGGTGTCCCCCTCCAAAGTCCCCACAGAGACAGTTGACCAAATGCTTTTCCTGGATAAACAGCTTGAATGTTGCTGCTCAGTGACCCGGGCCTGGTCCTGATCACCTGTCACTTGTATCCCTTTGTTCTGGCTGGAAATGAATTGCCCATTGTATTGTCTCCTGGGAGGGCTCCTCCTTGGAGCAAAGAAGGCAGTTATGCCATGCAATTCAGGCAGGGGGATCTGGATATGAGATATGGAGCCCTTCCCCTAGGCTAGGGGTTTTCAGACTTGGGGTCAGGACTCCTAAGGGGGTCGTGAGGTTATTACACGGGGGAGGTCACGAGCTGTCAGCCTCCACCCCAAACCCCACTTTGCCTCTAGCATTTATAATAGTGTTAAATATAAAAAAGTGTTTTTAATTTATAAGGGGGAGTCGCACTCAGAGGCTTGCTGTATGAAAGGGGTCACCAGTACAACAGTTTGAGAACCACTGCCCTAGGCATTCTTGGGGTCCCTTTGGACTTAGAACTGTAGCAGTTCCCAGCAAACCGCTTGTCTGTGAAATGATACAGTGAGTCCCAGTCCATATCCTAGTGCCACAAAGGAAAGCCAGCATCACAAGCAGCTCTGCCTTGCCCCCTTGTTGACAGCTCAGTAGAGAAGCCAGTGGTTGAGTGGGCCAAAAAGAACAAACAACCTTCTTAGCTGTAGGGCCCCCCCATCAGCGAAAAAGCATTGCAGCAAACCAGTGCTTGGGCTGCCTTAAGCCTGCAGTGCCTGCACAGCGCCTGGAGTCCACACACCACAGCAGAGCCAGACATTTTGCCAGCACTGGTTGTGCCAATTGTTTGCAATGCCTGGGATGAAGGTCTGTGCTCAGGTCCAACTGAACTGGTGTCATCTAAAATTGTTAGTACTCAGCTTTGGTGGGAATTCATAAGGGTTACCAGTGTCCAGGGGCAGCTGATCCTCCAGACTCCATCACACAACGCAGTGCTTTGCAGTGGAAAAGTTCCTCGAAAGCTGCTTCTAACAGCACTGGGCACAATGGAATAGGTGCTCCAGGAGTCTGAGAACACCCTGAAGCAGCCAAAGCTGAAAGGCACTACTGTGCGTGGATGCACACAACCAGTTCTGTAAAAAACTCCAGTGCTGCGCACAGTGCACTGAAACGTACAAGAACAAGCGAACCCACCAAACAGCACATGCCAGCAGTGTCCTGGCATCCCAGCCATGTTTCCCTTGCCCAGACGCATCCAAGGTAGGTGATCCCTGTAGATCAGAGTGAGTCACATTGCTTGGCAGTGTGGGTGTTGGGTGGAGAAGTTTGTCCATGCTGAACTTGTTCTGCGAATACACTGAATACTTTGGTCTCTAGTGGCTGTTGATCCACCAGCTGCTAAAATTCACTCATGAAAGTGAGAGAAAAAAAGTTATAAAGAAAAGATGTTTGGGAAGCTGGAATGAGGCCTGGCCTTCTGTGGACTCTCCAGCAGAGACTCTGCCTCTGGGTCAATAGAGAAGTGGAGAGAACACAACTGGACAAACAAAGCAGCAGGGAAGAGAACTGTCTTGGGAACAGAGGCAATCCACTCTGTTCCCTGCATGGGCCTTAGGTGGCACCGACACCAGCACTGGCAACTCTCACCAGCTGCTCCCAGCCTTTACTTACTTGTTGGAGATAGACCAGTGTCAGGGATTCCCACTGCAAAACCACAGGTAAAAAGGGATATTTAAATATCAGCTGGACACCATGGTTCCCTCTGATCTTACTGCATCCACAGCTGTCCGCTTGTCCCTTAGCCACTTGCTCTTGCCCTGATGCCTACAGCTGTCTTACTGGGCTGTGGAACTGGGGCCAATTCCCGTTCATTAATACTACCACACATTTGGACCTTTAAAACTCTCAAAGTCAGGGATGGCCAGTCCCTTGTTTTGGTTCAGCCCAGTATTCAGACAGGAGCCAGCTGTAGTTTGGGAGTCAGGTCTGAACTCCGAACTCCAGAACTTCCATGTGTTTGGAATCGACCAATGGTTGGTGGGCCAGTGGAGATCTCTTGGGTTTGCAGAGTCAGAGGCTTGGAAAGCTCAGGCAAGAACCAAGGTTTTCCTCCCAAGCTGGCCTGTGGAGGTTGAACTCCCCTGTAGTCCCTAGTGTTGGGCTGCTCTGGGGTAGGGCTGAGACACATTGGCAAGGGGTAGCACATGGGGTGGAGAAGAGTTTGCACTGATGCTGCCTTTGTTCTGGGTGAAGATTTCACTGTAGAGTCTGAGCTCTGGATCTGCTGTCTGGGGTTAGGGGTGAAGGCTGAGGCTCATTCTCATTCAGTCCAAACCATTTCTCTTTGCATCCATAGGCACTACATCATGACGACAAAGTTACTTTCTCTTGGGGAGGACATATTCTCCAGATTCCATCTCTTCATAGAAAAGGGACCCTTTGTATTCTGAGTGCCGGGCATGTTGGACCCACTTTAAACCTTCCCCTTTGCCTGAGATCCATGATTCTCCCATGAAAGCTGTCCGTGTGGATCTGCAATGAGCTAATAAATGACAGCTCATGGGGAGCACCAGGTGCCAGCACAGGTGCGAGTACCATGAATACGGTGAGGCTGGGCCTGCACCTGCGAGAGCTCTCTGACCTGCCCATTCCTGCTCCCGCTGCTTTGTTTGTCCAGCTGTGTTCTCTACTCAGTCTCTACCCAGTGTTCTGAGCCAGTGACCAAGTACAGGTCTCAGTTACAGCCGTGTAAATCTGGAGGTGGTCCAGTGAAGTCACTGACTGACTGAAAACTTCAGTGTAGCCAATATAGGAGCGGTTCCCCCATCAGCATAGGTAATCCAGCTCCCTGAGAGTTGGTAGCTAGGTCAATGGAAGAATTCTCCTGTCAAGCTAGCGCTATCTACACTGGGGATTAGGTTGGCTTAACTACAAGCCTCAGTGATGTAGCTGGGCTGACCTAACTTTTTACTGTAGACCTGGCCTAAGATCTCAATGTGGCTGGAGACTCAGAACTGGATGGAAACGAGCAAGGATGCACGTGGCTCATGTCTGTGTCATTTCTTTCTATGAATGTGTTTAGCAGATTTCTTCCCTCTGAAAGTTGCTGGATTAGACAGCCCCGGGGAGTGAAGGCTGCAAATCCCTATCATGAATGTGAGCAAACTAAATACACATAAACTCCTGAATGCACATTTTAATTTAAAAATGAAAAGGCAGAAGAAGAGGAGATTCAAAGTGGAGGTTGTATGTAAATATGAAGGGCACCATTTTATGGTCCAAGTTCAAGACTGGGAGTCTGAGGATGTTGGCAAATCAGTTCACATCTCTGTGCTTTAGTTTCTCTATGGTTAAAGTGGGGGTAGCAACATTGAGCTAACCCATCAAGTGCATTGTGTTTGTAAAGATGGAATACGCCGGCGAAAGGCAAATTATTCCTATTTTTTAAGAGCCAAACAAATATCTGAGAGTCTAAAAGTGCAGAGTCAAAGTCACTAAGCAACCAAAGCAATTTTAATTCTCTCAGACCCTCAACACATCCTTATGATGGCACATGGAGCTTATCCCACCCTTGTCTCCTTTGCCCTTCCTTTGCACCACAACGTCCACCCTACTAACCTCCAATACCTGTTATTTCTTCCCACTTCACCACCCTCTACCCCCTCTGTGAAAGATCTTGCCAACTTTGTCAAAGAGGAAATCCACACGATCTTCCCTTCCTCCCTGAACTCCCTTGTTCTGCTTAATATTAAGTGGAAACAACACAAATCATTTTTAAGAAACAGATTCATGATATTCTGGGGTGCATTATTGATTTTCTAATATGCTATTTTTCTCTAGCAGTGAAGTATTCATGTACTTTTAAACTAATGTTGGGATCCACATACAGTTTATACTACCTGCAGCATTCATAAACTTTCACAGTCCACAATCTGGTAATTATAACTATGCAAACATTCCTCTACAGCATCTCTCCACAGCCCCCAGAGACAGCACTGGTACAATCCCATTCATGTTATTAACCCTCACATATGTGCCTCACCCAGGCATTCTCCTCTAGCATGAAGATAGGTATTCAGTAAACATGATCGATTCAATCCTTGACCTCTCAGCTGAGGCTGCCAGCAAGGGGAGAGGGTGCCAACTAACCACAGCCCTACTAATTTACAAACACGGTAGGTGTTTCACTGGTTCCCGGCTGGCTCAGAGTTTGTGTAGCCCACAGCAGCTTAAAGTCACCTCTGTCCCCTCTCCTTTGGTCTGTGCTGCATGTCTAAGAGGTGCAACACAGAATATGTCTGTTTATCACCTCTGAGTCACTCTCCTCTCTAAATGGCTCCTGGGTGATCTGCCTCTCTCCTCTGTTCCAGCACACAGGGAGGAAGATGATGTTGGATGGAAGTCATGCTCCCAGCAACAAACCCTGCCCAAGTTCAGCAGGATTCCTGAGCTGTCCTTGCTGGGCTGAGGGACAAGGGATGCCCCGACAGCTCCAACTGTGAGGGTCTGGGTTATCGGCACAGGGTGGGTGATGTCCACAAAGTGCATGTTGGATTGCAGGGCAAGGCGCAGGCTGAGCTAACACTTCTCACCCCAGTAGCCTTTTCCTGGTTAATTTTTTGGGATCTGATTATTTTTGATCATTTTAATCTGGGAATTTTCCTGAGTCTGAAAAAAAATGAAAATAAAGGGAAAAAGCATGGACTTGGGTGCCGTGGTATTGAACTGGGCTCCAGAACAACTGTCACTCCAGAGATTTAGGGGGAAACTTTCCCTTGGGGGACAGTGTGGCTGATGCTACTAGTGTGTCCCCAACATGCACCTCCCCTTCACCCGGCACCTCTAGCCCCAAACATTGTTACTCTCTTACAGAACCACTCAATGTGCCCTTCTCTGGCCCCTTCCATCCACAGGTCTCAAAACACTTTGCAAACATGAATAACTTATAGCCACCCCACCCCCTCGTGGTTATTATTTCCGCTTCTAACATGGGGAAACAATAGCGCGGAGAAAAGTGACTCTCTCAAAGTCACTTTTTACCCAAAGTCAGGGCAGAGCTGGGTTAAGATGTAGGTCTCTTGCCTCCCAGTCATCCACTTTAATCACAAACATTGAAATGTGCCCTGCACTTTGACTCTCCTGGTTTGCTGACTGTAATTTTTGGAACTAGAATGTTCTTTCAAGAGTTTTTACGTATGTATTTTGTTCTCATTACTGATATTTCTTTGCCGCAGTTTAACAAAGATTGTTTTTATCAGGGATGCACGGGGCCCTTCCCTCCCCATGACTGTTAATCCAGCAACATTCACAATGACGGAAATCACTGAAAACATTCCTAGAGAGACATGACACTGACAGGGCCCTGCTGGGCTCCAGCCCTGACAGTCTGGCTACACTGAGATCACAGTGCCACTTCTGTAACTCAGTCAGTCCCTGATTTCTTTGGAGCTCCTCCTGCTTTACTTTGCTGTAACTGAGTGCACTGGCTCAGAAAGCCAAGTAAAGGGTGGAGAACATGCTGGGAAAACAAAGCAGCAGGAGCAGGAACATGCAGGTCAGAGAGTTCTCTCAGCTGCAGGCCCAGCCTCCCTCTGTTCATGGCACTGACACCTGTGCCAGGAGCTGGCATTCCTCAGCTGTTGTTTATTGGCCTATGACAGATCCATGCTGGTGGTTTTCATGGGAGAATCCTGGATCTCAGGCAAAGGGGAAGGTTTAAAGTGGGGCTGTTAGCATCCATCCCTCAGAGCGTAAGATCTTTTATAGAGACAGAGAAGCTGGAAAATGTTTCTCACTCCCTTTGCCACCTCAAGTGAAAGTAACTTTGTCTTCATGATAGAGTACCCAGTGGTCGAGTGAGAGAGAGTTTGGAGTGAATGAGAACATGTCAGTTCTCACTCCCTAAACTCAGACGATGGCCCCAGAGCTCAGACTGAACAGTGAAACCTTCACCTGAAACGAAGGCAACATCAGTGTAAACTCCCCACATACCTGCCATCCCTTGCCAAAGAGTCTTCTCCATGACCTGGAGCTAGAGAGTTCAGTCTATTATCTGCACTGCAATTAGACACCTGTGGCTGGCCTGTGCCAGCAGACTTGGGTTCTCAGGCTAAAGGCCTGTTTATCATGACCCTCCCACATCGCAGGATCCTAGAGCCCACGCTCCAGCCTGAGCCCAAACATCTACATCGCAAATAAACATCCCCTCAGCCGGAGCCCTGTAAGCCAGAGTCAGCTGGCCTGGGCAGTTGTGGGTTTTTAAATTGCAGTGTAGACATACCCTCTGTGGCCCATTAATCCTTGGTTCTCTGCTGAGCCCACACACAAAGAGGCTGAAACCTGAAACCAACTCAGAAACCTTCATCAAAATTGAACTCCTCCCCTGCAATCTTGGCCCAACAGTCCAACCTGAACCCCTAAACTTTAAACCCCAGACTAGAACAGTCGCACGTAGCCTATACGGCCAGCCTGCTCGCTTGCTTTAGTAATTGGTAGATTATTTGATTATTATTTACTAGTCCATTACTGTTCCATTTATCTCAATAAAAGGCTTAAATCTGCCTTTTGTTCTCCGTGTGAGTTTCCTTGTCATACATCTGTAAGCAGGGTATGAATGTATTCTTCCCTGACAGCTAGCTGGGAGGGGGAGAGACTTTAGGTATGTTTATGTACATACAGTTTGCTTCTGCTCTGCTTAGATATCTAGCCGATAGAGCAGTGTTTCACAAAGTAATCAACTTTAGCTGGTGCTGGGTTACAAATCACTGTGGTACTGAATGCAGGGGTAGTGAAATGCTGTTACCAATGTTGTCATTATTGTATGAATAAAGGGAAGCAGGACTGTACTAACCTGTCCCAAATGAGGGGGTCACCTCCGGGTGGGAGGTGAACATACACAGATGCACCTCTGAACCCTGGGTCCTCACTGACCAAGGACAATCACTGTGAATGGGGTGTAGTGAAGGAGAAGAGAGGGGCACAGAAAAGGAACCTTTGGTTGTAGAACTCAAAAACATGAGGCGGAAGGCACTGCCCCATGCACGCTGGGGTGGGTGTCCTGCTCCCAGTTTTATGATTATGAATCCTGCTTATGGTATTTTCCCTAATTAATGGTGGGTGACTTCCCTCCGTTCATTAAAAGTTTATTTTCTATGCTCAGACTGTGCTTGCAAATGGGCAAGTATTGCCTTTCAGAGGTGCCTAGGGGGTGGTGTGTAATTTTCCCAGTTACTGGGTGGGGACTCAAGCCAGTTCTGTGTTGTATCGATGGAAAGGAAACTTTAGATATTGAACTCAGCCCTGGTTGCTGCCGACTCCACCTGGCAGAAAGGTTACACACAGCCCAAGGGTCCCTGTAAATTCTGTGGAGCTTGATTCTCAGACAAGAACCTTATTAGCTTCTGATCAGATTAATTGGTATGCCTACAATAATATTGTTTAGATAATATGGGTTAATCTCCCATAAAATCAGGCAACACTCTAAACCCTCAACTGGAACTGAGCATCCTACTCAAATCCCAGACTGGAAGCCCCAACTCTTCTGCCTAACTCAGCTGAAGTTTGGTAACCTTCGCCCAAAAACCTCAAAGCAAACTAAAAAACCAGCCACCCACTCCCTGAAACCTTTGTCCCAAGTTTGATTGTGAATACCTAAACTTTAAACCCAAACTTTTGCTGCCAATCACATTTTGTCATATTGGTGTGATTCCAACCCCTGTCCCCCACATTACATTCCCATTTCCACAGCTGCCTCTGCACTGCCCAGGACGAAATCCAAAAACATCAGAAGAAAAGAGCTCATTCCGCAAGGGCCTCCCCCCTGCAGCTGGAGAATATCTTGTGAGGAAAAATCCTCCTTCCTGTTTGAGATTTAAAGACCTTGAATTTGCTGATCTGAGAGATTCTGACCAACACCTCAGCAGCTGCAAGCATCTCTGAACCAAACCTCCCAGCTAGTGAGCCACAAGATTCAGAGCTGGATATTAAACAGCTGAAGACTCTGCAGAAGTTCTGATCTAGATCCAGCCTGTGAAGCTGGTAGAACAGGCTAACTCAAAAACATGGGATCTGGACACCCTTGAACTTGGGAATACTGAAGACCTACATCCAAATCTGTATGTTGTGCCTTGGGACCAACCCTAGTACTAATGAAGAGGAACCAGAACCAGGTCCAGAAATCTATGGGAGAAGGAAAGCTTCTGCCCAGACGGAGAGCACGTGGCACAAGGATAGTGGGGGCTCAGCTGTCTGTAGATGCATCGGTGAATTGATCAAGTGCACTAGGCCGTGCGCTATGTGAGATCTGTGGTTATGGGAAAGCCATGTGTGCAGATCAATCAAATATGAATTGATGAATTGTCCCTTATGTCCCCTCCTGTAAGAGCTTGCCCATGGGATAAAGATGGCAGCTATGTCATGCAATGTAGTGCAGGGACTTGGCTCAGGGGTCTTGGGGAATGGGGTAGGGAGCTTTTCATGTATAGGACCGAGGGTCCAGTGAAACTCCTCACAGAAGCAACTAAATGTTTCCCTTGTCTTACCACAGTTCTCTCACTTTTGTGAATTTGCAGGTCTTAGTCAAATTCCTAGTTGTTCAAGTAGGCCCCTTCATTGGCAGTCCTTAGGAAAGAAACCAGTGGTGGAATGGGCTCCAAGAACTTCTATACAGGTGGCACCATTTATCAGGGAAAGCAGATGTGGGGAACAGACAGAGCCTGGCTCTGCTCCCAAGCCTGTCCTTGCTCCTTTGCGAGTCCAGGTGCATTCTTCTCATTCCACTGTTGATCCAGAGGCTGTGATTTTGATAGATGTAGGTCTTAGGAGAGCCAGCTGAACTGGGGCAGATGCAACCATTGTGGCTCCTCATCAGCACTGGGAAGAGACCATTGTAGAGGGTGCCAATTCAACCTGATCTGAGCTGAAGACCTGATCCCAGGCACTAAAACCAATTGGTAGAAGCAACACTTGTAAAATGCCTGAGATGGCTGACGTGTGTGGACACAAGGCGATGTGCAGCCTTTACAAAGTCAAGACATTCCTAGCAACCACTTATTGCAATGCTTTTTCATCTGGTATAGACATCGCCTAAAGATGAGAAAGGAGCCCAGTTCTTGGAGCCCATTCCACCACTGGTTTCTTTCCTAAGGACTGCCAATGAAGGGGCCTACTTGAACAACTAGGAATTTGACTAAGACCTGCAAATTCACAAAAGTGAGAGAACTGTGGTAAGACAAGGGAAACATTTAGTTGCTTCTGTGAGGAGTTTCACTGGACCCTCGGTCCTATACATGAAAAGCTCCCTACCCCATTCCCCAAGACCCCTGAGCCAAGTCCCTGCACTACATTGCATGACATAGCTGCCATCTTTATCCCATGGGCAAGCTCTTACAGGAGGGGACATAAGGGACAATTCATCAACAGCCAGAACAAAAGGACACAAGTCACCATTGGTGGGGACCAGGCCTGGGTCACTGAGCAGCAAAGGGCTAAAAGTTGTTCAAGAAAAGCCAGCTTGGCCATTTATAGGACTGTCACAAGCTGATTGGTGGATGGAATCCAGGACAGTTGTCATTGGTTAATTCTGCATGATATACCCCCAATAAACATGAGGAGATGGATGAGGAGAGAGACTAAGAGGATTCTCTCCCAGGGAAGACAGCACATGGGAATTAGAGGTGTCAAAGGAACTAGAGTAAGCACCCCATCTCTCTCACCTTCCCTTCCTCAGACCCTCCACATGTAACTTCCCTCCCTCTGCTGAGCTGTAGGGGGGTGGACTTGGCAGACACCTGGCCACACTAGAGTGAACATGCTCAGGAGAGGGGAATCAAGTTTCCTCAGCAGTTGAAGAGGGAGTAACTGTCAGTCAGGGCAGCCTCTGGGCCAGGGCATGAGCTTAAGAGTGACATGCTTGACAAGGGCGCTAGCATGTGTTGTTTTTAAAGAAACCTATTTCTCTGAGTTCAATGTTTAACCATTTGGTTTTTATCCATTAAAGAGTTTCTTTTTTTATTTTGGCTCCTCTGTGCTCAATACACTGAGGGTGTGCTGCCCAGCTGAGGCACTTCCTAGTTCAGATAGCATTTGAACCCAGTGGGATTGTGCACACCAGCCTGCAAGTCCATTATAACCCATCTGCTCAACACTGGGGAGTCAAATTGAAATCAACAGCTCCAGTTCCCTGGCATAGGCATGTTGTGCCACCTGGGGCTCTACCACCTCCTGACACGCTGGCAGCAGTTATGAGATTGAATTAACTTCTCACTCAGGGATATTTATTGGTAACCCATCTACCTGTTGTGGAGGGTAATGTACCCAGCACTCTGTAACTCCTGGGTATTTACACAGTAAGATGTAGAGCTATCTATAATCGGTGAAGCTATGAGGGTTTTACTGAGTAACATGGTTGGTTCTGGTCATTTCCCTAATGGTTTGATATTTGCCATTCAACTCTACTCCCCACCCTGCAGCCTTGACAAGCCGAGTTGTGGGTCCGCTTGTCAGGAAGGAGAAGGCAAGTCTGTCACACTCCTGTAGTATATTAGCCCTAATTGACACCCTTATGTCCAGCTCTTTTCCATTTGTCTACAGGAATCATGGAGCAGCAGGTAGTCCTCCTACTCCTTCCTCTTTCCCTCTAGTCAAAAGACTTAGGAGAAGATGAAGGACAGGGAGAAGAAAGAGGCAGACCTAGATAGGAGTCTTTGGGGAGAGAAACAGGGAGAAAAAACAAAACAGGCATAGGAATGGGGAGAAGCACCTCTTCCTACTACCTCCTAGGCCCCAGCAACAGCAGCCTAGTGTCTGCCATTACAAACCTTGGCTTCTGCCCTGGAGACAATTCCCACCACCATATGGTCGCTTGATGGGTATTTGTGCCCCTGCCCTTTGGCTAAAGGGCCTCTCTCACTCCAGAGGTAGGACTTAGCCCCTTCTTGAGTCTCCCAACCCTGCCTCAGCAGCAGTAATGTCCAGCCTTCAGGAAGTGTCCTACTCCCAGCTGGAGGTAACTCAGTTGTCCTGTTCTAGGCCTGCATGGCAACCAACCTACTCTGCCTTCTGAAGCCAGCAGAGCCCCTCATCACTTCAATCTTGGGACTGGTGCCTCATTTGCTCCCCCTGGGGATGGGTGCTGTACAGAAGAGAACAATAGCAGTGAGGAAGGGTCTGCCCTCTTGGTATCACTGGCCCAACTGAGAACACCAGAAAAATCGCACCTTGTTCTCAGTCGACTTCAGAGAAGCAGTATCATCCCCCCAGGGATTCCACAGCTACAAACGAACCAGCCCAGCCATGTCCTGCAGGAGATCCCACTCCACATCCTCGAACAGGACTGTGGAACAACCTTAGAAGAAGTTTCCCTAGGCCATTGTAGGTGTTATGCGGAGGGCAGTGGAGGCTGGACCAGGATCTGGTCAGTCCCGTGCATACCCACACTATAGACATGATCCACAATGCTCACAGCCATATACTTCATTGAGTCTCAATGCCTTGATTTAAGGAGGCAACAAGGTTGTTGCCAATTCTGGGGAGACGGCAGGCAAGGGGGTAAACAAGTGAGCACAGACATATCCCGTCACTGGCTGCCCTCACAGGAACAGGATTAGGGTAGGCAACAGACAGATGCCAAAAGATACCCAAAACCGCAATTTATTATTATTAACTCTCAATATGTAAATCTATTATATGAACATAGCCCCATGTTGAGAGATTGACCCTCCTAGCAAACTAACCCTGCAGTCACAGTGTAATTCTCAGTAGGTATTTCCTAGCCCTCCCATTCGCTCTATCAACCCAGTACTCAAACATTAAATTGCCCTGCATTCTCCCTTTGGGTGCACCCCCAGATTCTTCTTTGTAGCTTCCCACCCCTCTCTTTAAGAGAATGTTAAGGGGAGGGGGGTCACCTCGCTCTGAACTGCCCAGGCCCCCTGTGTATTCCCTTGAGATTGCCTTGTGTGTGGCTCTCAGCCCTTCTCTTTTCCTTTCTATACAGAGAGAAATGTAGGTTTCTTCTCTTCACCCTATATTATAACCTCTGCCTTCCCCACCCCTTTACTGGATAGATGAGAGGTTTAATTGATGCATTCTGGAGCTGCATGTGAGCAGTGTAGATACAGACTCTCTTCCCCCTTGGCTCAGAAGTTAAGTGCAGTGGAAGAACCAGGAATTCCTGTGAGTTACACCAGGGACAAGGTGTCTCTGTCTCGTCCCCTGAAAAAGAGGGGAGAAAGTAAGTTTATACTCATTTCCCTAGTGCCTTTCATTCTGAAGGGTCTTAAGGCACTTTACACTCAGGGGCTGAATGCAGCCACTTCTGGGGTGGAATGTGGCAGCTGTTTAGTAACATGGCAAAACAGTTTAGGAGATGAAAGAAGTTGACTGTTCTTGTAAGTAGTATCATGGGATCTTTTATTGGCCACAGCCAGTCAGTGTTTCATTTCGTCTCAGACAGCACTTCTACCAGCACAGCAGCCCTTGGCATCATGCTGGGGCACCAGGGTAGGTACTGACTCGGGAGGAGAGCACCTTATATTACATCCACTACACCACTCCCTGTAGCATAGTGCCCTTAGCATCACATTGGGGCATTGGGCTAGGTTCTCTCTCAGAGGGGAGAGCACCCCTCCTGGAGCTACCCACAGCACACCCTGCAGCACTGCACCCCCTATCATACTCTGGAGTCAGTTGTGACTCAGATGGGAGAGGACCTCCCTACTGAGACATCCATACCCCTGCCAGCAGCACAGAGCCCCCTGGAATTGGGATCAGCACTGACTCAGAGGGAAGTATCTCATTTCTTCACCTCATGCCTATACTTGTATTAGTTGCACAATAATGGTGCAGACTACTCCATGAAAGCCATGCTCACCTTACTGGCATGGATCTGTGTATTCCACTGTGGCTTGCTCATCTGTAACAGAGGGAAAACAGACAATTACTTTCAGCACCAGACACAAGCTGGGGAAAATGAATAGAAGCCCAACCCCCAGATGAACTACAACCCTCCCCCAGGTCTCAGAAGGTACAACCATGCTCTGGTTGGCTGAACTTTCCAACATCTTCAGACTGTACCATTGGTTGAGCAAAGGAAGGAACAGGGGAAGGAAACAATAGTTTAAAATAAATGTTAGTGTGGTGGGGAAATTTTATTGGTATGAATTTGGGATGGATGTTTCATGCAGGTTATCTCAAAAGACTGTTGATTAAAATCTTGATCCTGAATGTCACCCTGAGGTATCGTCTATGCGCCAGACGTCAGAAAAATCTACTTTAGAAATGGTCAAAGAATTTTTGAAAGTATGACTGGCTCTAGTTTTTGTATTCTTCTGCCTGTAAATCAAAATGTCTTAGTCACCTTGAGTCACATTGTGCAGGGGTGGGGGAAGAGAAAAAGAAAATACTAAAAACCAAACATGACCTAAAAGAGCTTTTCTCTAGGTCGGACATCTCAGGACCTCCAAGAGCCAAGGATGTACTGGGTTCCATTGAGAAGCTGTGAATCTCCCTTTCCAATAGTGTGTAAGGCTCCCATTTTTAGTGCTGCTCAGCTGTGATATACTGGACTTTAAAGTGATGACATTTTTGTAGCCAAAAACCTGCCCCGGTCAAGGACTGAATTTTACTCTTCAAGTTTTCTGCATTTACTTTTATTTGTAAATTGAAGGGGAATTCCACATGTTGCAGGAGGAGGAAGCAGCATTTTGCTGGCAAGGTGATTTTATTTTAAAGAGGGCATTTCAGTGCCTATGGAACAAATAAGTAATAATCCTTACTGGTGAATTAAATAAATATTCCTAGTAGAGGTGAAACCACTTCATATGTGAGACTTTTTGCATTTTGTCACCCATTCAAAACTGGACGCATTCTGCTGAGAAATACATTATGATTTTTTGAATACTTTTGCCCTGTAATGAGTCTTTCACAATGGAAAAGAGCTCCTTTCAAGCTAAAGGGTATTTACATTTTCTGTTTTTTGTTCCCCCCCACCACCACCTTCATTGGGAGGGGGGAAAATAGCTGTGTTTTATTGAATTTCTCATATAAAAAATATGAAAATCAGAAGGGTGTGAAATCACCTGAAATGAAATGGCCAAAATCTGCAAGCAATGTTCATCAGCAAAACTGCCAGTAATTTGACACAAATCATATCCTAACCCACCTGGCTGGTAGTAATCATAGACTTTGACCACTGCTGGCTTCAGATCCTTCACTAGAATGTCTTGGCTCATGGTGAAGGAGTATGTCTGAGTCTCCTTATTCAGCTGGGAGAGAGAAAGAAAACAAGGTCTGGTTTGGGCATGCACTATGGAAGCTCTCCCACAGCCCAACTCTGCCAATGCCCCTCAGTCCTGCCCTGCAGGCCCCTGCTATTCCAGTGCTGGGCTCCCCACACAGCTCTGCTAATGCCCCTCAGTCCTGCCCTCCCCTGCAGCCCTGACCCCGCTGTTCAAATCCTGGGCTCCACACACAGCTTTTGCAGATGAACTTCCTATTCATGCACCTGGAGGGCCCCCTGCTGTTACATTACCAGCAAGACATGAGCAGAGACATGTGTGCTGAATATCAGGGATGTTTTGTTTTTTTAACTATAGACAGAACTGGCTATTGAGACAGTGGTAAGATTTTAACTCAGGATTTCAAGAATTTTTATCTATCTATGAATGTTTGTTAGATACCATGGTATTTATCTGAGCCCTGAGTATGGACTGTAGAAAGAGTGGGATCTGTCCCAAAGTGACAAGCACATTCTCTGCCCTGCTCTTCTATCTAATCATTGCTACTATGTTGGAGCCCATTGCTCTTATTAGCTCTGGTTCTTTCAAGGATGGTTTTCCAGGAAAAAAAAGTGAGTCTTCTAGCATGATCTGAAAGCAGAGCTTTTCTGATCCCTGTGGGATGGTGTTCCAAAGCCTGGAGGTTATTCTTGAACAGGCTCTGGCTCTTGATTGTTCATGGTCGAGGAGGAGCATAGCTGCTATGGTCATTCCCTGAAGAATGGAAGGATCTTGATGTAACAAAGTTCTTAAGGGGTCAAGACCATGTCAAGTCAGCATTAGAACCTTGAAATGGATCCTGTAGCAAACAGACCCCCAGCATAATAGACTCTTTTCAGTTCATCCTGGTCAGAGACGAGCTTGCTCTGTTATGCACCAGCTCTGGCTTCCTTGAGAAACATTTGTCTAGATTCACACACAGTGAGTGACATTTTGAAGATAGGCTGGATTAGTGCATGCTTCTGAGTGATAGGTAAAGTGCCTTCTCTGAAGGAGGCTCAGCAGTGGGCCAAGCATTTCCCCACCAGCTTTGACCAGATGAGAGACAAAGGAGCAAGTCACAGGTGATGGCACAGTTCTCTCTCAGGTGCCTTCTAGTCTCCTAGACAGAGACACTAACTCAGTTCTGACACAGTGGGAAGGACACTATACTTGCTGCTCCAGCATGTATAATGCTTGGTACTGCAGGCTGTCAGGGCCTCACTCCATCTTCTCAGCAAAGCAGGAAAAGGGTTCTTCAGAACTAGAGGCACAATCCCCCTGAGGTGCATGGTTTGAAGCAGTGGTGAAGACGCAGCCTGTGTTTATGATGCAGGTCTAAATCAGCACACTTATCTCAGCCAGGATCTGATGACAGTGATGGTCCCAGAGATGATTTTGTTTACTACAGTCACCACTGGCATCATTACAAGTGTTTTCATTAGACTGCAATCAGTACAATTTGCAGCAGGTTCCCCCCCACTCCCCACACTGGCACTCCAGCCACCAGCCTTGGTGTCAATTCATCTAAGAACTGCGATGGCCAATGTGAGCAGCGTAGTAGTGGCAAGGAACATTTGGATGCCAGTGGGCCAATTGTCACAAATGGTATGTAGCTGTAGTGTTCTGTCAGATCACTGATCCTTGGTGTGTGTGTGTGGGGGGAGGGGACGACGGCGGACGGTTGGAAATATACAGAGCACGTTGGGTTTAATGATAGTAATAAGATCATCCCTATGGATCTAAGTGAGAGAGTTCCTGACATTATGGAGGTAAAGAGAAGTCCAGGATAAGCCTGTGATGGTTAAGTCTCCAAGTAAGTCTTCAAGATCCGCTTCTGAGCAGAAGATTGGATCCAGTATGTGACCAACTGAATATGTGGAATTGGGAATGCTTGGAGAATAAGGTTCTGAACCAAAAGTAGGGGGAAGGAATGAAATCCCAGAGAGAGTTTAGGAGACTCCAGCAGCTGGCATGACACTCAGTCTCTCTCACACAGTAGGTAGCTGTCAGGGGTCTGCAGACCGTACTGGAGTTGTCCCAGATTAGCATGCTAAGGGAATGCATACGAACTTCTGATTTAGTGGGGAACCTTGCTTGAGTCTGAGGCTTGATGCAGATGGTACAGTCATTCCTCCTGCTTCTCGTTTGCCAGTCCTGGGAATATAATGAGCTGGGTAGCCAGCTGGGTAAGCTGAGAGAGTAAAGGGTTGGCAGTGTCTCAGATGCACAGGAGGATGAGAGTCCTGTCTGAGATCAGGTCACATCCTCCAGTTTTAAACTCCCGTATAAATTGTCTGGGACCCTCAAAACTAACTCAGGTCCACTGGGATCCAATTCTCTCACCTGCTGGTACGAGACCTACAATGTAGGTGTTAATTAGCTTGTGTAGAAGCTACAAAGCTACTACCTTGTTCCAGCACTGACCTGGTCCAGGTAGATGGTGAGATCCTCTGCCCTAATCTCCACTCTCTTCACAAATGGCTGCTGCTGGAGCTGGAGACAGGGAACTGCAGCGTTAGAGTCTCACCCCAAACACCCAGCTTATTCTCCCAAGAGTCTCACCCATGGAAGACACGTTCTAGGGATTGGGGGTGTGTGAAAAGTGTCCCCCATCTCTTGACCAGAATCTCCTCCAATAGCCCAGCTCATTCCCAGGGAGTCTCACCCACACAGGAGTGAATGGGAAACAAGCCATAGGGTCGAGGAAGGTGAGTGTTTAAAGGTTTATGGGGTCAGGGAGCAGTAGAAAGTACCTCTGGGAACTGATTTTCACCCTAGTGACAGAGCCAGTGGTAAGTGCCCAAACTGAGACCATTGTCTACGCTGCCTGGCTGTTGATTGAGCGGTCTTCCATGTAAAACATGTATCGAGTCACCAGGAACAAAGGCCCAATGGTTATGAGAAATGACTTACAAAATAGTTGGTGCCCCGGACGGGGTAGAATCCAGACAGGATCTTCACCTCGATAATGACCATGTTGGAGGTGCCACGGCTCCCCACATAACTGGAGGTGAAAGGCAGGAGGTCACGTAGGTTACATCCACCTTAACTCTGCCCCTTTCCCCCATCTTGCTGCCTCTTTTCCTTCTGCCCTCCTCCATGTCACCCTGCCCCCTCTATTCCCTTCCTCTCTAGCTCTTCACTCTCACCTGACACTGATGTTGAGGGACAGGAAGCGAGGGGGTGTTTGCTTCTCACACTCATCCTCTCCTGCTCTCACACTCAGGGTGAAGGTCCCCGCATTCTTTGAGGGAGGCACATTATACCTCAGAACAGTCTGATGGGAAAGACACAGAAATGTACCCAACAAATAGTGTCACACAAGCCTGCAAGAGACTGTATCCTTGGCACTGCCCCCAAGAGGAACCTGAGCTAGCCAGTGCTGGCTCACACTCTCCTGACCTGGTGCCCCGGAGGTGAAAAGGATCCATTCCCCGCAATCCCTCCAGCGCTCTGACCTGAGGCTCCATTAGAATCAGTGCATTGGAAGCGAAAGGCTGCATATCCCATTCCCTCATAACCCTGAGCCAGGCAGTGCCCCCTCCCATGGCATCCTCCTGGTCTCTCTCACAGAGAGCCACAACTCACCTGCACATACACACAGCCTGTGCCAGCTGCTTGTATAGTGTAGTTTCCAGGAATGTCAGGGAGAGGCTGCTGCTGCAGCACCAGTCGGTTGGTGGCCTCCACGTGGAAGGACTGCTGGAAGTTCTTTCCCGATTTCACCGTCACAGAGACATTTCCAGATTTGATGAATGTCACTGCTCCATATCTAGCAAGAGCTTGGAGGGCAACTACAGTGTCCTGGCAAAGGAAAGGCAGTCACGTCACTGAGTGCAGATCCACTCCTCAGGGCACTAGCACAGAGATTCCCCACCCCCTCCATCCGAGCTCAAGAACAACGAGATCCTTTCCCTGGGACCATAGGTGGCAGGTTATATATGTTTGCGGTGCTCGGGCTCCAGCAATATTCAGGGCCGGGTGCCCTGCTCCAGCAATATTTGGAGCTGGGTCTCTCCCCTGGCCCTGCCTGGATAGGGCCCTGGCCCCCACGGGTGCCCCCTCCCCATGCCCCGCCGCGTCCCTGCATGAAGCAGGTCCCAGCCTCCACCTTCCACTCCTCCCCCTGCGTCCCCCCTATCCCTGCCTGACAGAAATCAGCGCACGCCTCTCCCCTGCCTGTTTGCGCTGCCGGGGTAGAACAGCTCCTGGCAGAACTGCTGTCTGCTGCCTCAGGGTCCTAGCGCCTGCCCTTCACTAATGGCAAGGCAGGCTGCCCTTACCCTGCCTTTCTGACCTAGCCCTTACCCTCTCCAATGCCCCAACCCCCCTCAGCCCCAGCCAGAGCCCTCATCCCTACGCACCCTAATCCTCATCCCCAGCCAGAGCTCTCATCCCCCTGCATCCTAATCCTCTGCCCCAGCCTTGAGCCTCCTCCTGCATCATGAACCCCTCATCCTCAGCCCCACAGCCCTCATACCACACCCCAACCCTCTGCCCCAGCCCTGAGCCCTCACCCCCCCGCAGCACAAATCCCTCATCCTCAGCCCCAACCCTCATTCCCCTGCACCCTGAGACTCTGCCCCAGTGTGCACCACCTCCCTCTTCCTACACCCCCACCCCCAGCCCAGAGCCTGCACCCAAACTCCTTCCCAAAGCCTGCACCCTCCTGCATCCTAATCCCCAGCCCAGGACCTGCACACCAGACCTCTCCCCCGAAACCCCGCCCAGAGCCTTAGGCAGGTGGGGGCAGAGTTTGAGGGAGTGGAGTTGTGGGGGCAAGTTCTGGGCACCACCAAAATTTCTACAAACTTGCCACCCATGCCTGGTACAAACAGTGGGATTTAAGCTCCCAGCCTCACAGTGCAGTGGGATCTGTTCCTCAGATAGGATGACCAGACCGCAAGTGTGAAAAATACAGACAGGGGTGGGGTGGAAAGGTAATAGGAGCCTATATAAGAAAAAGGCCCAAAATTCAGGACTGTCCCTATTAAAAAAAAAAAAAAAAGTCAGGACATCTTGTCACTTTATCCTCAGGGCACCAGAAGCTGGATTCTCATAGACAGCCTCTGAGCATAGTAAGAATCTAGCATAGAGATTCAGCCCCCAGCAGACATCTCAGCCTGTTGCTCTCCCTGACTAAACATGGTGTCTGGCCCTGAGACCAGCTGGTTTGTTACCTGGGTAGAGGCAAAGCCCCCATAGGCATTCTGCTGCCTGGCCAGCCATGCCACAATGCCAGTGGCAGAAGCAATCTCTTCCTTGGACACTTTTTCTGTAGTGAGCAGAGCCAACGCCGCATAGGCTGTCAACTCCACATCCATCGACTTGGGCTGGGACCAGCTGTACTCAGTAGGAGGCTGGGCTGGTTTCCTGCTCCAGTGTATCTGCCCTCCTGGGGGAGGAGAAACAAGAACCTAAGGCTCAGAACAGGACTTGCTTGGGTCCAGGACTACAATCCAGGTTGAATTTCATGGTTACATCCCTCCTCGTGTGAGACATTGAGGAACGTCCTTACCCTAAATCTGGGTGGAGAAATCCTCCTCACAGGAATGCTATTGTGTCAGTGTACTGAGTGATTAAGTGGTATTCATGATAGAGAGATACCAGATCACATCACTGCCAAAGTCAGAAGAGAGGGATTGTGCATGCTTTCCAGCAGCCAGTGTGATGCAAACAGGCGACATCATGATGCAACATCAGTAAAGCCAGTTGATGGATGGGAACGAGCAGAATTTAAACACGAGACTAAACTGGGACAAAGCAATGAGGGGAAATCATCCCAAAACACAGACACTCTCTGGGCACAGAATCAGTCTGGCAGGGACAATGGATAGCAAATTAGATACAAGTTTGCAAAGTGACAGGCTTAACAAAAACAAAAAAGCCAGTACAGTTTTGGGTAGCACATTCACATCCTGGAGCAGAAAAGTGATCGTCTCCCTCCACAGGGGGATTGAATCTAGACTATTACTGCTTTGGGAACCACATTATAGGATAAATATATTGACAAACAAGCAACAGAGATTATCAGGAGGCTGGAGAGAAGGATTTATGAGGAAAGAGCCAAGATCTACATTTTCAAGAGCAGCCACTGATTTTGGGAGTCTCAGCATTTTGATGCCTGACTTGAGACACCTGAAACTTAGAGGCCACTTTTGAAAACATAGGCTTAAGTCTGTATCGCTTAGCTAAGAAATGACAAAGGAGATGCAGGGACTTGATAACAGTTGCAGTGCACTAAGGAGGAGAGGAATTACTTAGAGTGGTGCAAGGGGATATGACTGAAGAGGATGGAATGAAAATAAGGAAAAAACACACTTTTGTAATGTAGAAAGGAAAAAGGTGCATCAGTCTCTCAAGGGAAGGGGCAGAAGCCCCATTGACTGGACAAAATGTTAGAACATATGCTGCAAGGACCAATCTTGCCTAAGCTGACAGGTCTTTTCCACCTATAAATTTTCTTGGTTCTGTGGAAAGCACCGTCGCCCTAAGTGTTGGTGGAATTTGTGTTATAGTCATGGGAGTCCTAGTGCTTAGAGTCAGACAGCTTCTTGCCCCATGGTACCTGACTTGATGGCCTGCCGGTCCAGCTTGGTGAGCAGTAATTGCCTTGTCACAGTGTCTCCAGCCAGCGAGTAGACATACGCCAGCAGTGCTTGGGTGTAGATATCAGTGGCGTTGGAGGAAGCATTTCTGAGGCACTGCAAACTGTTCTTAACCATTGGGTCCTGGAACAGGAAGAAACATGGAGTTCATGTAACATAGGAGATGGAGCAGAGAAAAATGGAGACAACTCCACAATGACCAAATCCTGACATAGTCAAAGATTGGGTATGTTGTGGCCATAACTATCCACTGTGCATGACAGAGGAACAGCTGGGCCCATGGAAGTATTAGAAATAAGACAAGAGGAGAGGAGTGAGCGAAGGCCATGCATAGGCAGCACTATACTCACAGTGAGTGGCTTTCCTGCCTCCAGCAGTGCGGCAGTGATGTAAGCAGCCAGAGAGATGTCATCATTTATTCCACCCTGCAGACCACAGTGAGAGAAAGAGGTTGATGAGGAATGAACTTCCCAAATGGTAACTGCTACATGGCACCTTGTGATAGAAGGTACCCATGACCACACCCCACACACTATTGTAATAACCTTTGTACAATGTATGTCTTGTGAGATACCATTTGAAAACTCATAATTCCTGCTCGTTATTGTCGTGGTAAAATACCTATGGCAACATTGTATGTTAAGTTAAGATTTTCCTGTATGACATTATTAACCCATGTGCCAAACCACAGCCCTACTGAAGCTGAAGGTTGGTTTTTTGGGGTTTTTTTTTTTTTTTTTTTTTTGCGGGGTGAGAGAGAGGAAACAGGTCCGTCCTAAACAAAGGAATGTGTGATCTGCTTAATTTGCATTTAAGCAATAAACAGAGTCATCAAGCAGGAAGGGGAGAAAGGAAGCTTAAACAAGTGACAAAAAAAAAGCAGCATGGAATAGCTTCCCCCCATAGACTTTTTATCTCCTGGTACCCAGCTGGAAATGGTTTTCAAAAAGCAGATGAATTTATAAAAAGGGAGGGGCAAACACCCCAAAACACACTCCCTTCCTGCCCATTGCATTCACGGCACCTGAAGCAGCAAAGCAAGCATTTGTTGGTTTCTGGGAGAAGGGATCCTGACCTCAGAAGTTTGGTCAGAGAGACTGGTGAGAAAAAACTTTGTTTTGAATTTACCGTAACAAATTACGTTAGGCATCAGTTGTGTTTCATCTTTATTCTCATAACCGTTTTGGACTTATGCCTCGTTACTTGTAACTCACTTAAAATCTGTCTATGTAATAAACAAACTTGATTTATTGTTTTGTCAAATCCAGTGTGTTTAAATTGAAGTGTTTGGGAAACACTATTTGGGGTGGCAAGTTGTATGCTGTTAAAGAAATAAACTGACTTTATATAAACCTTGTATTGTCCAGAAGAGGGCTGGGCAGTAAAGGACACACTTCTAGGGGGAACAATCTAGGACTCGGGGTGAGCTGGGGTCACCCTGAAATAGAACCTAGTGTGGTAAAAGACAAGGTCACACACACACACACACACACACACACACACACACACACACGAGGCAGTTGGTGAGCAGTCCAGGCTGGAGGCTACAGCAGCAAGCATAGGTGCTGGAGCTAGGGGTGCGGAAGCACCCCCTGGCATGAAATGGTTTCCATCACTTACAGGGATTACAGTTTGGGTCAATGGCACTCAGCACCCCCACTGTACAAATTGTTCCAGTCCTCTTGGATTCAAGGCGTTGTGAAGGGCACCCAGGTTACAGGGCCAGGGTCACACAGTTACTCATTAGTCTGGAATGCCCCCTTGGTATGTCATACAGCTAACGTGAGGTTACCAGAAGGTAAGGTGGGACAAAACATTCTCCTCTCTTGGTTTTCACACCTCAACTACTAGAACAGGGCCTCATCCTCCCTGATTGAACTGACCTCGTTATCTCTAGCTTGCTTGCTAGCATATATATACCTGCCCCTGGAAATTTCCACCACATGCATCTGAAAAAGTGGGTATTCACCCACAAAAGCTGATGCTCCAAAACGTCTGTTAGTCTATAAGGTGCCACAGGATTCTTTGCTGCTTTTACAGATCCAGACTAACACGGCTACCCCTCTGATAGTAAACATGGGAGAGAGCATTAATGTGCTGGGGTAGGGGAGTTTATTGGAGAGCCCTAGATCGAGTAGCCCATTCTCCTCGGTGGTGGGGGAGGAGGTCTTGGGGAAGTGGACTTGGAGAAGGTGGGAACAGATGTGGGGAGGGGCTGCTGGTTATTTAGGATCACACCCCTAGCACTAAGAGGGGGATGATCTGGACACAACAGCCATCACTGTAACCTAACTGTGAAGAGATGAGAACAAGAGAGGAGTCATACCAGTAGGCCCTACATTAGAGTCAAGGGTAGGGCCATTGGCCTTCCATCAGGGTCCGGGTAGTGTCACTGGGCCACTCCCTCAGAGTTAGTGACAGCCCCACTAGGAGGGATTACTGAAGGAGGGCCAGGCCTTGTGGCTATTACCTTCATTGCTGTGTGGAAGAGTTTCCCCACATTGGCATAGCAGCCATTGGCCTGCTGGTTCTCTGCTATCCACTTCAGAGCATCCTCAATGTTCTTGTCATCTATAAAGATGTGCTGCTTGGCTTGTATGAAGCATTTGGTCACAAATGCTGTCAGCCTGGGGGAGAGAAAGAGAAAAAAAAGTCAGTGAGAGAAGGCAGCGTGTCAGTGTCAGGGTGGGTGTGCATGCATAGTGGGATACTGACAGAGTGAGGGCTACAGAGGGGGTCCTGGGTGTTGACAAAGATAGTACCAGCATTGGGGGAGGCAATTCATTACTGTACTATTCAGAAAGGGCAGGTATTCACCATGTGTTGCCTTCTCCATCACTCTCTCCAAAGGCACTGTAGGAACCATCTCTATGTTTGTATTGAAGTTGCCTCTGGTACCCTGAGCAGGAGAGAAAGACAACTGGAGACATGTCTGAAGTCAAAAAATCACCCAGGCCTGCCCCTGCCACAGAACTGGCTCACTCAGAACCAGGGGACAGCCAGGGAGTTCACAGTAAACTCTCCTGCCCCAATCCATCTGCCCACCATTTGGGCACATCTACTGAGCACGGAGTCAGATTGATACCATGGATTAGGGAGAGGAGAAAGAAACAGACCTGTCTGTAGGAAACCCACAGCTCTTGTCTTCAACTCCTCACTCAGCTGCCCCGTCTTCTCCAGATACTGCAGCACGTAGATGATGGGGGCAAACAGCACCATGTTCTGCTCCCCACAGCCACTGGGCATCTGCACCAGCCGGTCCAGGTTCTGCAGTGCCGTCCCCATAATGTCACCTGGATAAACAGCCATGGACAAAAAGGTGATCCTCATGAACTGTGCATCTATGTCTGATTAAATATAGTTCTCCACCATATCAGGCTGCTCCACACATCATACAATTACTCAACCCATAACACTGCCTGCCTGACACCTCTCCAATCCCACACTTGCAGCCACCCAACTGTTCACAACTCTCCTGTGCCACCCTGTCTGCATCCTCCTACTCCATGCTTCCTTCTGCATCTGTCTGCACCCACTCACCCTGTACGTCTTTTCCCCCACTGCTTACACCCATCCCACCAGCAGCCACTTATGAACACTCCCATCCACACATTCTCCCCTCACCCACCCAAACCCACAAATTGTGCATACCTACTCGTATACAAGCCCTCATTCCTCCATACACTCCTGCTGCAGCATTTGCCCTTCATCAGAACTCTAGCCCCCTTCTCCCCCACATGTACATGCCACCAACCCATGCAGCCACCATGAACACGTCCAGTCTGCTCACATCCTCATACATGCTCCCCACCCTGCTCTATACTAAGAGACTCATCAGACTGATTCCTCACCCAGCACAGACACTTGGGCCCTGGCTGAATCCAGCACCACATCCTCAGGGAGCTGCAGGGAGACCGAGTCTGAGGCAGAATTCCCTGACAATTATAACAGAGAAAGGAGTGAGCCAACACAAGAGATGGTGTCTTGGAGACCCATTACTGCTGAGAGTGGCTTATTGTGTTTCTAGCTGCGCTGTCTCATACTCAGAGAGCTCCTGACATATGGACCAATATCTCCAGCAGCAGCCGGGAGAGAGGGAGGAGAAGTCCTGATGGGTCATGTACTGACTTTCAAGTGTCTATTCTAAAGAAGAATGAGGACAAGGACAGTTCTGTTTTTTTTCCACCTCCTCTCAGGGTCTTTGCACCCAGAATCCACTGCAGAAGGCACTGAATGCAGGGAGTAGGCACACATTCAGGAAGTACAGGTCCTCATGTATATATTCCAATGGGAAAAATCCCACCTTCTATTCCCTGCTGGAACCACAGGGCTCAGCAAGACAAAGACCTAACCTCCTGGTAAGTGCTGTTCAGCCAGTGCTCTCCCTCCCCATACGTCTATGCATAGATGACACTCTCTTGGGTTTGGGGAGAGAATGTGGCCACCATGATCTCTTCCCATGGTCCAATGCAACCAATACCTTCTGGGCAGAGCAGGGAACTGTGAGACTTCTCCATCAGGACGCCCTCTGGCTGGCAGTAGAAACACAGAGAAACTGATTAAAGACATCATAAAAAAAAAGCCACGTCCCGTCTTCAGATTCATGCAACCTCATGACTTTGGGCTGCATGCTCAGGGGCATCAACATCACAGAGCAAGAAGAGAGAGGGGCAGAGGCCACTCCTGGACTCCTTAAGTCAACTCTGGGCACTTCAATCTCCTAGAACTGGAAGGGACCTGAAGCCCCTGCCTTCACTAGCAAGACCAAGTACTGATTTTTGCCCCAGATCCCTAAGTGGCCCCCTCAAGGATTGAACTCACAACCCTGGGTTTAGCAGGCCAATGCTCAAACCACTGAGCTATCCCTCCCCCCTTTTGGGACCAGAGTGGTCACATTTTGGAGCAAGGAGGGAACTGTCCCTTAGTATATGACTCGGACTTGGAATAATGGGTTCAGTTCTTGTCCTAGACACCTCAGAACCAGAAAGAGGCCAATCAACTGAGGGAATTCAGAAGAGGGCAACAAACAATTAAGGGGCTCTAGATAATTTAATCTTCCCTCTTAATCTAACTGGATCTATATAAAACTCAGCCAAACAGAAGCTGAGGATGGATAGCCACTTGTCAATGGTTATGAGAGATATAAACTCCAACACAGAAGAAGAGGAACTGGGGATGAGACGACAACGAAGAATATAGGACAACATTGAGCACAAGATGCACATTTCTGGCTGGATGCTGAGGAAACATTTCCTAACAGGGAGAGATTAGTGATATGGGGAAAGGTCTCCCCAAGGGATGAAGTGGAACATCCCTTGCTCAGGGATGAACTAGACTGGGCAAAACGCTGGAGAACAGACTGTAGGAAGCCATCCTGCACTGGGAACAGGGGAATGGAAATGGTGACCTAGTAGAGCTTTCTCCAACTCTGAGGCTGTAGTACGTCTATTACAGATACATCGGGGAGCTCTCCCGTCAACTTAATTACTCCACCTTCCATAAGAGACTGTAGCACTGCTGGAGAGATCAGCTCTTCCACCGATATAGCGCTGTCTATGCGGGCACTTAGGTCAGTAGAATCTATGTCACTCAGTGGTGTGGATTATTCACACCCTGAGCGACATAGTCAAAGTTCTAGTGTAGACAAGGTCTGAATTTTAGGAGTCTATGAAATTCAGGACAGCAGAATGATGGAACTGCTGGTAAGAGCACTGGTATGAGATGACATCACATCACACGGTTGTTTCCCGCACTGTTGGCTGGATTGGTAGGCTCACCCGGACAAGGAGAGGCTTGATCAAGGTGTCACTGCGGCCCTTATTTAGCACTGTCACATTCCTACCACCACAGAGCTCGCTGCTGGGCAGTGCCACTGTGGTGATGGTGATGTTCACCTCACCTGGAAATGAAAGAAAGAAAAACACACAACAAGCTCTTCAGAGCTTCCATTTCAAACCTACCCATCCAGGCAAAACCGTTTAGTGCACAGAAAACTGATGACATCTGTAGTTCTGTGCAAGCCAAAACAATGATGTAAGAGGAATGTGCTGTCACACCCAAGGATTCGAAGTGATCTGTATTTCCCCACTCCAGGCACAGCTTTGCACAAACAGCCCCATGCACTATGAGAACAGGGGTATGGGACCATCATATTCTGAAATATCAGGGATAGCAATGAAGTTCTAGAGGTGGGACAGTGGTCTCATCCAGTATGGCAGGAGGATACTGAATTAGTTAGATGCCCAGTCTAGGTACAACAGCAAGGAGGGAATCTGATTATTTGGAGCAATGGTCTGAGCTGGTACAGCAATTCCGGTGTTCTCTCCCCTTCTTCTCTGCTCTCCTTACCCAGTTTGGTGGCTGTCACGTTCCAGTAATAGGTCCTGGCTTCATCAGCACACAGACAGCTTGTGTATTCACAGCCCTTACAGGATTTCACCTGGTACTTCTCTGACTTGGCCAGTGTAATCTGGATCTGCACAACAGACCAGGGAAGGGGTGAGCAGTCAGAGACACGAGAAGTAGGACAGGATCAAGGGAGAAAATGGGTGACACACTTGAGCTTACTCAGTTTTTTATAGGGAATTTTAGCAACAGGTGAAAAGTACGGGATCAGCAGAGTAAGCTTCCCACACACATAGCAATCCAATCCCATCAATGTACCTAAGCACCATCCTGGCAATGGAGGTAAAACTTGCTCTGAATCTCATGGGATTAGCTCCCTTTTCCTGGGGAACGTGTAAGGGTAAAAAAATCCATGTGGCTCTCTTGATACTGATTCCAGATCTATTGTGGACAGGGGGAAGGATTTACAGGAATGCAGGTAAAGCCTGACCTGGATGAGGCTAACTGGAGAGTGAGTGCTTCCTCACCCTTATGCACTGTTTCAGGTAGTTGAAGACAGTGGCAGTCAGAGTAAACGATTCCCCACGGATCACAGAGTAGGGTAAAGTCAGGTCCACGAAGAAAGGTTTGAAGGCCATCAGCCCCACCGTAGGGGAGATCCCGAAGCCGTCGCTCTCTGAGGTACAGAACATGCTGGCTTTCCATTCCGTGATGGCGTCAGGGAGAGTGACTGGGACCTGCTTTTTACCTGAACTTCTGCAGAGAAATCAGAACACAATATCGGATAAGGGAGATCCCTAATGGACAGGAAAAATTCTGACAAATAATGATACTATGATTATCTCCAGTATCTCCCATCCCAGGATCTTATAGAGCTTTCTAGGCATTAATCCTCCCAACACCCACTGGGAGGCAGGGTAGGTTGTTATCCCACATTACAAATGCAGAAACTGATGCTGGGGTGGGGTGGGGGAGAAAGAGAGTGACTCACCCAGGGTCACTCAGTGAGTTAGTACCAGAACTAGGAAAAGAACCCACATATGTCCCTTCTTCTAACCCCTAGATCCCACAGCCCTTCCTAAAACCCAGCAGATTTCTTCTCTAAACCAGCCAGTCTCAAAGGCCTGTGAGGTTTGGTTCAGAGAAGCACTGCCAAACACTGCCTGCACCAAGCCTTGCATTGCTTCCCCGCCCCCACCTAGATTAAACATCACTTACTCAATGGGATACAGCTCCCAGATCCATGTCTCAGGGAAAAACTCACGGACTTGGGACTCACTCGATTTCACCACTGATGAAGGCTGAGATTCCACTGCAGGGACACGTCCTGAATCTTCCATAATAGATGGCATAGGTGCCTCTGGAAGTCAGACAATACCTGATATGTGGTTGCTTACTCACAGAAAGGGCTGGCACTGGGACAAGAGAGACTCCAGTAGGGGGCAGGGGAGGAACTCTGATGGAGATTAACCCTTTAGTCCCAGTCAATAATTACATGGATTAAGAGAGCAGAAAGGAAATGTAATAGACCAGGACGATCAAATAAAAGGTAAGGAACTCCTTACTCATTAGAATATTTTCCTTGTAGTACCAGATGGGATAGAGACGACAATCCTGGGGTCTCTTTATTTTGCCATTTGATAAAATTTTCAGTCCCATCTCCTGTGTTAAATCAGAGATGAAAGCAACAAAACAGGAAAAAGGAAGTTTAAAGTTTATTTAGTGTCTCTCTGCCTGTGTGTCAGTATAACTATTCAACTGCATCACATGGTCCCCTCTGCTTTCTCTGATCCCCATCTCGCCCTCCTACCTTGTCTCTCTCTGCACTGGTCTACAATAAGCTAGGACACCTTGGCAGGCACACTGATTTCATGAGCTCCTTGGTCATCTCGCTTGTTCTTGCCTGGGTCAACAGCAGCAAAATTTCTATTAACTAGTTTGGCTGATCAAGACACAGTAGTGCCTTACTCTAGCACAGCCATTGTTGTACGGTGGAAGTCGTGAGGCAACAATCCTATTCCACCCAGGTATAAATCTGGTGATTAAACAAGAACTATTGAAACCGAACTCTTGAAAATCTCTCTCTGAGTTCAGTGAGTGAAAACTTCCATAATCAGCAACAGCATTTCTTCTGCTAAAAATTATTATACATCTCTTTTTGCAACTAGATGTCTCAAAACTCTCTGCATATCGATCCCACCTGTTTTTACTCAGACTTTTAGATTCATACACAACCCTAAGTGTCACTACACTAACTTTGACATAAATTAATGGAGATATCCTATCTCCTAGAACTGGAAGGTACCTTGAAAGGTCATTGAGTCCAGCCCCCTGCCTTCACTAGCAGGACCAAGTACTGATTTTGCCCCAGATCTCTAAATGGTCCCCTCAAGGACTGAACTCACAACCCTAGGTTTAGCAGCCCAATGCTCAAACCACTGAGCTATCCCTCCCACACCAGTAATACACCAGGGATTATTTGCCCCATACACCTAGGACACAAGATGGCCTGCAGCTCTTTATTACTGCTGATGATGCATGAGAAGAAGAGAACCAGCCTGACTCTGCTTTTATTTCTACGTAGAGTAAGACTGTTTTGAAGTCACAGAGATGGAATGACAGGGTCAAGTTTTAATACAGACAACATTCAGAGCAGACCTGCACTTCCAGGTACATTGTTGTATCTCATATATATATGCAGTTCTATGAGCCCAGTCTCTCAGAATGGAGGCTATGCATCTTCTCCTCACACTAAGGAGAGGCTGGTGAAGAGTATAAAGGCACCGACCTTTAGGAAGCTAAAGAAGTCAGCCCCTTGGTCAAACCAAGGTCTCAGTATGATGGAACGTCTGCTGCGGTCCACTGGCAGAGGGTCGATGACAGGCATTGGAAATGGCCTTGATATATAGCAGTCATCATACTCATCAACTTGATAGGGGTAACCTCCATTTGAGAAATCGAGCATACCATACACCTGCAGAACCACACATAGGCCCAAGGAAACAAACAAAGGGCTGATAGCAAGGACAGAGACAGAGACACCTGCCATTCATCCCTCACCCTAGCTCCCACCTCCAACCCCTTCCCTCACACAGATGCTCCCATTCACCCCAGAGCCCCAGCTTCCACCATTTCTCCATTATTCTGCCCTATCCCTCAGCCCATCGCAGTGAGCCACTCACACTGCTATTGGAGAGCTCCCTCTCTGGCCTCAGGAGCAGGATGCTCTGGTCCACAGCTCGGATGGCACACAGCGAGTTGGGAGCTGCCCTCAGCTGGAGATTCACAGTTGCCCCTGGCAGATCCTGCTGCTGCGAGAACTCCAGGTTGACCTGGACAGATGGATCCCAAGAGGGGCAGAGCCAGAAACATAGGAGCAAAGAGGCAAGAAAAAGGGATGAATTAGAGAAAAATGATTCCTCTGTTCAAGGGGAAAGATAAGGTTTTAGTCATGGCTCCCCCAGTGCCTAAGCTGCATTTTCTATTGGTGCACATGTCATGCACTGAAGTGGTTTAATCTCTGTGCTACCCATCTCCCCTCTTCCTGCACCTGTGCCAACCCCAGCCTCCTCAGGCCAGAGCCTCACCTGGTTCTTGAAGCACATGGAGACTGTGAACTGGACTTTGTCGGCAACGACTCCCCCATCAGGGAACATGGCATAAACCACCAAGGAGGGATCAGGAGCAAAGTGGAAGGTGAAGGTGAGAGGGATGGAGAAAGAGCCCATTAGCTCTGAGAGGAGAGAGGAAGAGGGGAGATTCTGTCAGCAGCTTTAATACAGGCTCCTCCTGCCCATCTCAGCCCCTCCTCAGCCACCCCTCCCCGTTTCAGTCCATTCCATGCTGCCTCCCTCAGTGCCTCCCTCTGGGCTCTGAATTGTCACTGGAGCCCAGCATTGGAGGGGTTTTGCTCCCCCATTTTGGGAGAGAAGGCTGTGGACTTACCACCATTCTTCTTGATATCGACACGTTTCTGACCATCCTCAATGAGCTTCTGCTTCCCCACCACCTAGGGAAGGAGAAGGAGAGAGATTTTAGAAGGTGTTCAGGTCAAGTACCTTCTCCCATGTCCCTCCAAATCCCAAACACCACAGATCAAAGATTACCACCAACCATGAGACGGTGGAAGTCACATGGGGGATACTAGCCCCTGGGAAAGGGGAGGGTTTCAGAGAAAGGAAGGGAGGCAGGTTGTGGAAGGGTTTTGGCAGCAGGGAAGGGACTTCCATGTCCAGGGACCAGAGAGAAGAGGCCTGTTCTGTGGGGACTGTACATTTCGTAGGGAGATGGAGACTGGGGATGGTTTCTAGCAGTGGGGAGGTGAGCTGCACTGGGCGTGCTGGTTCAGGAATGAACGAACGAACAAGAGGGAAAGGCAGATCATGGGGAAGTAAGTATCCTAGGGGATTGAAAAAAGGGGTTCATATGGGAGGGCATGTCCAGATACAGGAAAGGGAATCCAGCACTGCAAGCGCATATTGGGTAGCAAACTTTTTATCTGGGGAGATTGGGAGGGCTTCTAGAAGGAATGAAAGAAGGTGGGTCCATCAGGAGCAGATGTTTGAGAGGGTCAGGGCAAGATTTGGTGGAGGGGTCAGGCAAAAGAGGAGCTGTGATAGGGCAGAGCAAGAGAAGTCAAAGTAGTAGTATGCTCCTCTTTAGTGCTTCAAGGGTTAAGTCACAGCTGATGAGAGCTACAGCCAATGTGCTCTCAGCATCATGGCATCTTTTACCCCTGTTCCCAAAACCCCCACTTGGCACCTCCCACAATCTCTGTCCCCCAGTCCCTGGCCTGCCTGGGCACTCACATAGAAGGAGAAGAGGATTTCTCTAGCTTTGTCTCCCAGGTCCATTCGGTCAATTCTGTAATCCACCTGGACCACCTGCTTCTGGCCACAGGGCAGCACTCCCTGCAGCCGCTGGATTTTGAGGTAGCTCTTGGTGGTGCTGTAGTATGGCTTCAGGTGGAGGAAAGCATTCAGGTAGTACTGACGGATCCTTGTAGGCTCATCCACCAAATCTGGAAGCCTGAACCTTCCCTGGGAGAGAAATAAGGTAATAATTATGACTGCATTTCTCTAGAGCACTGTAAATGTTCTGGACAGCATGTGTGTGTATACACACACACACACACACACTACCCTCTGCTGGATGGAATCAGTACAGCTCAAGTGTGATTCAGAAGCTGTAATACTGGTACAGCTAACAGATTTTCCTCCAGCTTAAGCACTAGAGGCCAGTGCTTTAGAGCAGAAGGGCATCTGTGGTGAGAAGGACCTCCGTTCTGTTCTTGCGTATTCATGGATCTGTTACAATCGCACAATGCTTTAGAGCAAGTGGACTGGATTCCAAAGACATGGTTGTATTAGACACGAAAATGGACCATAAGCATCTAAAATGGCATGTATTATCATCAATATATAATTGTTGTCTATAACAAGTGTATGTAATTTATAGATTCAAAGTGGCTTATAGCCTGAAGCCAATCATTAACTGCCTGAAATTAGGAAGAAACCTTCCCTATGGAAAGTTAGTGCATAGCTGTCCATTACTGGATTTCTTGTTTCCACTAAAGTATCTGGTTTTAGCCATGATCACAAAACAGGATACTGGAATAGATGGTGGATCACAGAACTGATCTGGTTTGGAAAATCCCCTGTTCTCCATGAATCCACTTAGGCACTTAACAGATTTGTGAGATATGCCAATAAGAAAATTTAACAGGGAGCAGACTAGCTTATTGGATGTCTGTCAACAGACAACTGGCTCCAACAGGAGCCATTTAGCCACACTGCTGGCATTTATCTGTAGATGGGGGTAGAGGGCTAACAAGGCCAGTTTTCTGTGCACAGAGGTAGCTCTTCTCTGATGAAAACTCAGCAGTATCTTTGATTATGATTAGAACAGGTCCTTGGGCTGGATGTTAGATGACCAGATGGGAATCTTTGAAAAACTGGGCTTTTTTTTTTTTTAACCTTGGCGTTTATTCACCCACTATTGAAATGTAACTACCTGTGGGAAAACATGGCCACAGGAGGGGAAGGGAATAAAGTCTCCTCCACTTGAAACAGCAGATTTTAGGATGGCACAATGTACAGAGTTAAGGGACTCACACCTACCTCAGAGAAACTATTATATGGCAACAGCCTTAGTGATGAGAATTACCCTCAGATCAAGGGCCTGGGAGATACAGAGAAGAGGCTTTCTCGAGCCTACCCAAAGGAGAATTGTGTGGAGCCTTGCCAGTGCCTGAGGTCTTTGTCAGCTCCTGGATGCAGCACTGGAATACACTGTACCTTTTTTGACTCACCTCCAGAGAGACCTCACTTCTATTCCATACAGCTGTGTCCAAAGTGAAAGTAGCCACCCCAGTGCTATCGGTGGTGAGATTGTGGTAGGACTGGGTGTTCCCAGCATTAATAACCAAGAAAACAGGCTGCTTCTTCAGTATGGAGCCTTCTCGATCCAGGGCTTTGATCTGCAGGGAGAGAATAATGCACACATTCAACCAGCAAAACCTACTCTTGAGGAGAGACTGACAGGAATGGGGAATCTCTATGAGAGACACTCAGTGGGGCTGAGAAAGCTCAGAGCAAGCTGGCCCTTTCTAAAGAGAAGGGCAGGGCTGAGGAATAGACAGATGTAACTTCTAGGGAAAGTTAAAAACGGGAATTTCTATGAGATGATACTACAGGCTCCTATGTTTTTGTCACCTGCTAGAGGCATTACGTAAAGCACTGTACTTTGGCTGCCCTGGACGACCACTCAGAAGCTCCACCCAATGTAGATTTTACCTTCCCGCTGTAGGGGTACCCCGGGTGGTAATAATTGTCTGAATCCTCAAAGCTCATTGACCCAGCTTGCTCAGACATAAACGCAACATGGGTAGCATTTGCCTCCACGCCTATGGGAGAAAGACAAGATGCATAGTGAGCCAATGAACACACAGTGGTTTGCCATACTCTGCTACAACAGAAAAGTTTTGGGACCACCCCTCCCATCTAGCCATAAAGCAAGGGTGGAAGGCCATGACCCTCCCCGTGACCTCTTTGCAATCCCCATGTTAATAACCTGTGAATGATCCCCATGGCTAAAGACTCCACTCTGATTGGTAGAACAGTCTCCTGTCTGCCAGTGATCAACCCATTTATTACAAAAGACAATTTCAGGGTCCATTAGTGGCCACTGGACTAGTCCACCATCCCAACAGCGTATACTTAGTGGGAAATGGCCCAAACTAGAGTGGACAGTGGGGCAGGCCAAGCATGTGCCCACATATACCACAAAAACACTAAGTGTTGGAGGTCATCAGTCCATTTCAGAGATCACTCTGGGTCAACATTTCCTTCTTCCACCCTCCTCCCCTCCCCCTCCAAGAACTTTATTATAAGGAAGAGAGAAGCAATAGACTCCCTCGCTCTCATGTGTGCGCGCACACACACACACACACAGAGCTCTGCAAATGCTAGGGTTTACCTGTTCCAGCTTCCACCAAAGTGGCTACCACGTTTATACTGTGGCTGTACCCAGGGCTACCAAGGCTGAAGAATGCCAAGTCCACAGAGACTGAGAAACAACCGGTCTTATCAGTCTGGAAAAGAGGCAATGAGAATTGATGACACTTGCTGACAACATACTCAAGAAACAAGAGGAAAAGAACAGCCACCCTGTGATCTTGTCAGAGCTCAGAAGCGAAGCAGTGGCAGGCTCTGTCAGAGTGTGGAGGGGAGACATGCAAATGCTGCAGAGAGTGGAGGAGTGTCTGAGTCAGCAGGAGGCACTACTGTCCCCGAGTCAGCAGTACTAAGCCAAATGCTCCAGTGTGGTGCAAGGGGTACTGGAAGGACCCAGCTGCACAGAAGTGCCCACTGCTCCTGGTTAGAATTTCTCCCTCTCTAGCTCATTCTTTTGCCCTGCTGTTCCTCTTTCCATAGATGCTCCTACATCTCCATTAGGCCATTTCCCAGTTCCCTCCTCACCTGTCCTGTGACATTTTGGCAGATGTCCGTGGGCTCTGACTCCGTCCTGTCTATGTACCAGGTATATGCTGTCTGACACAAAGAGACTTGGACTTTACCCTGGACAGGCTTTCCGTATGTGTACCTGGCAGAGAAGAGAAATGGGAGAGGAAAAATTCATCTGCCGCTTGTGTCCTTAGTCTACTTCTGCCTTCTTTCTTTGCATCGTGGTATGTGCGCGTGCCATCCCAGTGCTGGGCTCCCCACAGAGCTCTGTCAGTACCCCTCAGTCCTGCCCTGCAGCCCCCTGCCATCCCAGTGCTGGGCTCCCCACAGAGCTCTGTCAGTACCCCTCAGTCCTGCCCTGCAGCCCCCTGCCATCCCATTGCTGGGCTCCGCACACAGCTCTGCCAATGCCCCTTAGACCTGCCCTGCATCCCCCCCCTGCTATTCCAGTCCTGGGTTCCCCACACAGCTCTGCTGGTATACTCCAATTTAACACACACCCCTGCACCTTCCTACTGCACTTTAACTGGGGAGGACACTCCATGATTTAAATAACCAACTAAATGGTGTTTTGGGGAAGCTGCAGAATGGACAGATTTCCACATGGAAGAAGAGTTGAGAGCCACTGTAAATGAATTCACCTTTTCCCTGAAAATCCTTATTGCAACTCAGACCACCTCAGAAACAAAGCTAATCCCTTCCATCCACTAAACTAGATGAGCTCATACATTGTGCCCTCCCATCACAAAAGCCCTGTGAAACATACTTGCCACAAACTTTCAATGGAAAAGATGTATCCGATGTGAAGATCTGAGTGGGCTCAGTCACAACCACTTTGAATTTGGGCAGCACTGGAGAGGAAGAAATAGGATGCAAGAAGTTAAGAAAGGAACAGGTTGGTTGGCTGTCACCCAGCTTAGAGAGGAGTGTGTGGGGGGGGGCACTCCCAGAGACAGCATGTCCCTGGAGAGAAGAGGTGGGGATGTCTTCTCTAAGGCAAGCATTCGCTTGCAGTGTCTGTCTCAGGGTTGGATAGGGAGTGGGCTTCCTCAGGCTGAGATTCCCCTGGGACTGTCAGAGAGCGGAGTGGTACTGCTGCCTCCTAACTGCATGCTGCTCTCCTCTCCATACCGTACTCCTCCACACTGAAGATGCTGTAGGCCTTCCCATTGTCCACATTGATGGTGTACGTTCCCAGGGGCGGTTCGGCTGCCAGCTGGAAGGACAACTGCACGATGCCTCGTGCTGGTTTCACATTAAGCCACTGGCCAATCCGGTTATTCTCAGGATCCTGATGCCATGGACAGAAACAGGATTAAAATGCATCCTGTCTTCCCTGTTTTACTCCCCATGCAGCCGAGCCCTTGGGTAGACAGGGGCTGGGAGTGCTACAGAGGCTGGGCCCTGCACCCCCTGAAGGTTAGTGGCAGGGCCGGCTCCAGCTTTTTTGCTGTCCCAAGAGACAAAGCAACAACAAAAAGATAAAGCCTCGACTGGCGGCACTTCGGCAGCAGCTCAGTTGCACCGCTTAATTCTTTGGTGGCAATTTGGTGGTGGGTCCTTGGCTCCAAGAGGGACTGAGGGACCCACCGCTGAATTCCCGGACATGCCGTCCCTTTCCATTGTCTGCCCCAAGCACCTGCTTCCTTCACTGGTGCCTGGAGCTGGCCCTCGTTGGTCATGCAGAGTACCACCATGCAGGAGACCAGGGTTCCAGGCCTGGTCTCTTGCTTTTCAGGGGCCAGTACAGGCTGTGAGCACTGCAGAGGCTGAACTCTGTGCCCTAGGGGTAGTGCCCTGTACTGGTAGGTGGGAGACCTGGCTCCCATTCCCTGACCTGGCCTCACTCTCCTGGAGCTGGCAGGGGTTAGAATTGCTGCTGTCATTGGGCTCTGGGTGCCCTACAGTTCACACTGTCCTTTACTGTGCATGACCTGAGGTTGATTCCCTGTCCTGGTCTCAGGTTCTCCACGGGCTGGTAGGAACTGAGGAAGCTGTGGAGGCAGGGCTAGGTGACCCCAGCAGATTAGTGCTCTGCAGGATGGGAGAGTGAGGCTCCATTTCCCTAGAGATTAGCACTCTCTGCTGCTGTGCAGGACACCCTGTTTCTAGTCTGTCAGTGCTGGTGGGAAGATGGGAATAATGAGGGGGTCCAGTCTGGCACCCCCTGCAGGTTACTACTGTGTACTGCTATGCAGGAGACAATAGTTCCATTGTACGCTTCTCACAGCCGAGAGCTGCAGGAAGAGGGCCGGTAACCCTCCTGGAGGGGGTGGTCAGCACTGCCATGCAGGAGACCTGAGTGAGTCACAGTCTTGATCTCTCATTTGTGTGTGAAGGGAAAGGAATGGAGAACAGAAGCATCTCAGTATGCATATGAGAACCACTGACCTTCAGCTCCACCAGCGGGTACTGAAAGAGAAAACCAGACATTAGTGATCTCTGTGCTGTTGCAGGGAACAGAACCTGCTTCATGGGCTGGGACCTCCCCCACCCTGAGAGGTGAAGCCAAATCCATCCCTACTCTTAAGTCCATGAGATTGTGCTCAGGGCCTGGGCATTCACAGCAGGAGCATCAAAGTTCTAGCCCTGCTGTTGCCATGAAGTTCTGAGTGGCCACAGTGTGCAACATGTGGCACGTGTTTTGTTACAGTAACAGGAACCTCCAAGTATAGGCACCAACTTTGTGGGTGCTCCGGGGCTGGAGCACCAATGGGGGAGGGAAAAAAAAAGCCCAAACCTCAAACAAAAAACCACAGTGGGGGGTTGGCAGCCCCCCTCCTCCTAATCAGCTCCTCCCCACCCAGCACCTCCCAGTAGCCATGCCAATCAGCGCCTCCCCCCTCTCCCCAAAAGCACCTCCCATGCGCCAGTGATCAGCTGTTCAGTGACATGCAGGAGGCGCGGGGGGCGGGGGAAGAGCAAGGTCAGGGCATGCTCAGAGGAAGGGCGGAACAGGACAGGGGTGGGAAGAAGTCTGGAGCTGTGTGGGGTGCTGGCACATTAGAAAGTCAGTGCCTGTGCCTCCCAGCAATGTGAGCTCAGATCAACCTCTCTTGTTCCTTACAAGGCTTGAAAGTATGCAAATAATGATTCCCACCCCCTTTACAAAACTTCCAAAGTTGCCTGGACACTTCCCACAGACCCCAGGGGAGGTTGCAGGAGGAAGAGTCCCATTTGGCAGCAAAGGAGGAGTCTCGTGTACCTTCCTTAGCTTGGCTGGCTGCTTTTCCCTGTTTTAGTTTTATGCTAATAGCTCTTAAACAATTTCCTAGGCAGCTTTAGGGAAGGTGGTTGCATCACAGGTCAGAGCAACTTCCCCTGTTCCCCCTCTATGGTCCAGCAAGGGCATCCACTCTAGGCTTCTGGCTCCCCGGCTGTCACCTCTCTTGGGTGAAAACACTTCTTTCTCTTGCTCCTGACCAGGTTGTTTCCAGGCTGAACGGTTCCCTGCCTACACTGATATCCCCAGCAAAGTCAGACTGTCTAACCAGGCCTCTTTTACCTTCTATTTAGAGTGTATCTACTACATAGCTTCTTCTAAGCAAGCATATTTTATACTGAAAGCATTACAGAGAAGACAGAAGAACCTCCCTGCATGTTAATAAACTAACCAGACCTCACCCACTCCCGGGTTTTCCTGTAGCTTCAAGTTCCTAACACCCTTTGCTCAGTAGAAGAACCCAGCCTTATGGGGGCCATGGTAGGCCAAAGTCCTTCCAATCCTTCCCTAAGGATTGGGGACCCTGTCTATGTGCTGGAGCAGAAAGAAGGCCCTGAGACAAGTAATCCCCAATCCTTTCATTGTCTGCTGGTCTCTGCATAATTGAGCTTGAACTAGTACATGTGAACCTCTGCAGGTGGTGGCACTTCTCTGGAAGGGTGACACCCTGAATGAATTTGCCTAAGCACCCCTCACTGTTCCAGCTCCTGGAGGGGCTGTATTTACCCTCCCCATGGAAATACATACAATCCATAGCTCACAAAATACATAAACTAGTCATTTAATACAATAGACCCCTGCCCCCAGATATTAAACTTAAATTCAGGAAGTATCAGAGGGGTAGCCATGTTAGTCTGGACCTGTAAAAGCAGCAAAGAATCCTGTGGCACCTTATAGACTAACAGACGTTTTGGAGCATTAGCTTTCGTGGGTGAATATATCTGACGAAGTGGGTATTCACCCATGAAAGCTCATGCTCCAAACATCTGTTAGTCTATAAGATGCCACAGGATTCTTTGCTGCAAATTCAGGAAGGTTTAACTTAATTCCACAAGATTTATCCAGGATATTACAGGACACCACCATATTTGTCACAATTCAATTTCCTGGAGCAGCTCCCCATACCTCAGGGGAATGAGGTGGCTGAGCTACAGTTGGCAGCTCAGTGCTGGCAGCACTCAGAAGCCACCTGATTCTGGTTTGGATCTGGGGGCCAGGAACAACAGGAAGGGAGTTTAAAGGGGAAATCCCAGATCCCTTCTGAAAATTCAAACTCTTGGAGCTGCTGAGAGATCCCAGATTGGTACTCCTGAGGTACAAAGCCCTCTGCCCCAGGGCAGAAGCAAATGCAGGCTCTCCCCACACACTACCTTCTACCTCCTTCTCTCCTCTTCCCCTGCCACATTTCTCACCTTGTCATTCAGTGGGATGAAATTGTTGTTCAAAGTGACAATTCGAAACCTCACTGCAAATGAGAAAAAATAAAATGCCTTTAGACTAATCTTCATGTGAGGATCCAAGCCTATCTCCCCTGTCCCAGCTGCATACACAGGTTCAAGGCATCATTTCAGCATGTTCCCTGAAGCCTCATAGTTTGAGGCATTAAGTATTTGAAGGCTTGATGGGCTTTGAAAACAGGGATGGGGGGGGGGAATATGTAGCAAGGAGAAAAAGAACTTAGGAAGTATTTTTGTGAAGCGTGGTGTGGAGGTGGGTCTAGTGCACTGGTTCTCAATCAGAGTCTATGACCAGGTTTGAGGGGGTCCACCAAGGATCAAGCTTCAGTCTTGGGTGTCAGGGCTCAGGGTCAAGCTTCAACTTCACACGATGGAGCTCAAGGAGGTAGTGTCACCTCCACCCTCCCCGACTCAACTCAGCTGGCCACTCAGCCTGTCTGAATTGGGCGGGGGGTGGGTGGGGGGGAGGTGCAACCCAAAATTGCAGCCTCACTGCAGAAGAGAGATCTTCCCCGGCCATCAGAAGGGTCTGCCTCACAGCCACTGACTCCATGAGCAGGCAGCAGCTAGACAAGGAGACATCACTCCACTGCCCTGCTACCTCAGCACAGCAGGGAGCATAGCCAATGGAAGGCAGAAATCAGTGAGGGTGGTGGTGGGTGTAACCCTGTGTGCTCCTCCCCCTCCCCCCCATCACCTCTGGTTGGGGGTCTGCAGGTTTGTCTATTTAAGTTTAGGGGTCCCTGGGTTTAAAAATATATAGTTGAGAACCGCTGGGCTGGTGTTTCCACTTCATCTGTTTTACAGGGTTCTGAAGAGATGAAGCTGAAAGGCAATAGGTGTTTTCGGTGTGAAATGGGATGAGTTTATTTTGGCTGTGTGGGAGAAGCCTGTGAGACCTTTTAAGAAAAATAATCTGCTGGTCAGGGGTTGTGAAAGGAGAGTGAGAGGAAAACAAAACAAAAAAAAACAAAAACACAAAACACACCACATACACACACACCCCTCCCTAAAAAGGCCATAGCTCTGCCAATAGCTGCGCAGCTTCTCAGGGAGCTCACTGGAAAGGAAAAATTCTAGACTAGACTAGTTGCACACACCAGCAGATACATTGGCATTGTCGTACTCACCCCAGCATCTGTGAACGAACATCTCCAGACACGTGTACACTTGCAAACTCACACGTGCACACTGGTGCAGAAACACACACACAGCCCTTCAGCTACCATCACTCATAACACTTGCAGACCTCTGCACACGCCAACCTCTAGGCATGAATAGATCTGCAGACGTGTACTCGCCAGAGGATAAACACTGCTTATATACCAGCTTGTAGACAAATACCTCGTCACATGCACATCTGCAAACACACATGCACCAAAAGCCACTTGCCCACGCACTTGCAAACACAAATGCATACAAACACAACATTCTCATCTGCAAGTTATGCTCATTTTCACTAACACAAAGAAAAAACGCTCACAACTGCACACCCAATGGCACATCTGCATGCACACAAACACAGAGAAAGGAAATCCCTCAGGGCAGATCCCTTCTTACCCAGCTGTCCTGGCATATAGAGAGGCTTGTCAGTCTGCACAAAAGTGCTGTTGTTGGCCCTCTGAATCAGGACTTGTTTCTTCTCAGTTATCTTGCTCTTGCCCCCACGTACAGACAGCTGAATGGTAGTGACTTCCTCAGTGCCCCCTGAAGGAGGTGGGACCTGGGGTACACAGGAAACAACATTAGGAGAGTTAGGCACAATCCTTGGAAGAGGAAATTAATGATCACATTGCCCACTAGTGAGTAGTCCCCACAGAGGAGATAAGGAACCTACTTCTGCGGCCAGCTGAGTGACTTCTCCTTTAGCTGAAGAGGTCTGTGTTCTTGGGGCTCCTTCAGCTCCAAGAACACACGAGAGTGTGACTTAAATGGTAGTTGTGACTACTAGGTGCTGCATGTGGATTTGTTACATACTGTGAAAGTGTCAAGAAGCCGGTGAAAGTGGGCTCCAGCTCTCTCCCCCAGGTTATTGCTAGGTGAAGAGTATTTATCAACTCAAAGATGTGCTGAGTTAGGGCTTCACCAGTGCCATTAGCTGCACAGATCTGACCTTTGCCATCGTTCAATGGACCGAACGAGACAATAGTTACCAGCCTGTGGCTCCTTCACCAAGCATCAAAATGAACACACACCTAGAGCAGTACCAAATACTAGGGCCAGGGCCAGCGCTTCCATTTAGGCAGCCTAGGCAATCGCCTAGGGTGCCAGGATTATTGGGGGGAGGCATTTTGCCAGGGGGGGCGGCAGGCAGCTCCGGTGGACCTGCCGCAGTAGTGCCTGTGAAGGGTCCCCTGGTCCCGTGGCTCCAGTGGAGCTGCCGCAGGCATTCCTGTACATGGTCCGCTGCTCCTGCGGCTCCGGTGGACCTCCCGCAGTCACGGCTGCGGCAGCTCCACCGGAGCCACGGGACCAGCACGCGGCGTGGCGAAATAGCTGTGCACCTAGGGCGCGAGAAACCCTAGCGCTGGTCCTGACTAGGGCACATGCTGGGAGCTGCCAGGCATGAGGTGGGAAGAGGAGGAAGACAAAGGGAATCTGGGCACTAATAATCAACACAATACCTACTTCATTAAATGCCCCAGACAGCCCATCTCCACCAACATCATGTGCTGCCTTCCTCCCAGAGACCATTACACTTCAGTTACTCTGCATTAATGAGTATGTGTGTGTGTCGGGGGGGAGGGGGAATAGGGTGACCAGATGTCCTGATTTTGGGGTCTTTTTCCTTATATAGGCTCCTATTACCCCCCACCCCCATCCTGATTTTTTACACTTGCTGTCTGTTTGCCCTAGGGGATAAGAGGCCAAGAGTAACAGCTTGCGCTCCAGTGAAATGCATAGCACAGTCTTGCACTGCTGCAAACCAGTACCATTTCTCTCTCTCCTTGTATTCACGGTGAGCAGGGGAGAGTTAAAATAGAGCTGACTCAATGGGTACGTGACCATGAGCCCACTGCCCAGCTTTCTTATCTATCATTTAGAACCACCCAGAGTTTGTTTATAATAAAACACTTTGCAGAACATGTGAACTGCAGAACATGTGAATTGCAGAGGTAAGTGTCCAAGGGCTGTGACATGTGTGTTGACATTGGCACAACATAGCTTGGGGCAGGAAGAGCTTCTTGCTACAGTGCCACAAAAATCTTTCCCTCTGGGCCCTAATATTACTGGACTTGCTCACACCTTGCTCACCACACCTGTTAGGGCACACCCAGTCAGTGCACTACTCTGTACAACTAGCAAGGATCCTGCTTTCAGTCTTCTAGAACTGAATTTTGGGGCCTGTCTTTGGGCAACAAGGAAAACATACATATAAGAAAATAAAAGGGTTTCATTCATCATCCTTATACATGAAGTGGGTGTATATCAAGCGGGGTCCACTGGGAGCAGTCCTGGGTCCGGATCTCTTCAATATCTTCATCAACGCTTTAGATAATGGCATAAAGAGTACACTTAGAGTTTGCAGACAATACCAAGCTGCGAGGGGTTGCAAGTGCTTTGGAAGACAGGATTCAAATTCAAAGTGATCTGGACACACTGGAGAAATGGTCTGAAGTACTCAATTTAAGAAGGAACAAATCAGTTGCACACATACAAAATGGGAAATGACTGCCTAGGAAGGAGTACTGCAGAAAGGGATCTGGAGGCCACACTGGATTACAAGCTAAAAGGAATCAACAGTAACACTGTTGCAAAAAAACACCACACACCCCACAAACATAATTCTGGGATATTAGCAGGACTGTTGTAAGCAAGACATGAGAAAGTAATTCTTCCACTCTACTCCACTCTGATTAGGCATCAGCTGGAGTATTGTATCTAGTTCTGGGCACCACATTTGAGGAAAGATGTGGACAAAATTAGAGAAAGTCCAGAGAAGAGCAACAAAAACAATTAAAGATAGAACAAATCCAATATTTTCAGTCTAGAGAAGAGAAGCCTTAGGGGTACAGTTTTCAAGTACATAAAAGGTTGTAACAAGGAGGTGGGAGAAACATTGTTCTCTTTAACCTCTGAGGACAGGACAAGAGGCAATGGGCTTAAATTGCAGCAAGGGCAGTTTAGGTTGGACATCAGGGTAGTTAAGCACTGGAACAAATTCCCTAGGGAGATCGTGGAATCTCCATTATCGGAGATTTTTAAGAGCAGGTGAGACAGACACCTGTCAGAGATGGTGTAGATAATACTTGGTCCTGCCATGAGTGCAAGGGACTGGACTAGATGACCTCTCAAGGTCTCTTCCAGTTCTACGATTCTATGCTTGTTATGTAAATTAAACTAAACAAGACATGGTGTTTTCAGGACCCCTTAGCATACAATTATGCAGCCTAATGAACAGCTGCATACTTACGGTGGTCTTTTCAAGTTGCCACAGAGTTGTGTTCCAGAATTTCAGCCTTCCTTAAAAAAAAATTAAGCCTCTAGCCCTCATGGTTGTGAAGAACACTTTCCAAACATGAACTGAGTGTTGGCATGGTAGTGATGTTGCCTGAAACAATAGCTTTCTTAAGGCAAAACCATATAGTTGTGGGACAAATGCTGCTATCTTCTACAACAAGGACAGAGACGGCTCCATACAGTCATCATCCCTCAGGCAATCCATCATCCCTCAGGCAATCATGTGTGTTGGTATCTGCCCCTACTCCAGGCACTGGGCATCAGATTGTGGAGCTAGCACTGGCTGAAATGTTGCCAACACCCTTCCCATTTACCCAGCATCCCATTACTTTTCTTCCCTCTCCTCCCAGCTACCCTGTCACTGCAATGGAGTAAGTGATGAGTGACCAGAAATTTACCTGCCTGCTTCTTTCTCTCTGGCTCCTATTCCCTCACAGCACACTAGACAAAGTTCCAAGAGAGATGGCTCAGAGGTATCAGCACAGTTGAAATGAACACAGGTGTGACAGAATGTACCCCATATTCACACCCTACACACTATTGTAATAATCTTTGTACAGAGAATGCCTTGTAAGGTATTGGCACAAAGTATTGCCTTGTAAGGTATTGTTTGAAAACTAGAGTTATTGATCAGTCTCATCCTGACAAAATGTGTGGCAACATTGTATGTTAATGCTATAAATGGAATCTCATAACGTATTAACACATATTCCAAACTGAGATTGGCAAATAGGTCTGTCTCAGACAAAGGAATATGTGCTCTGCTTAATTTTCATTTAAGCAGTAAATAGAGTCAAGCAGCAAGGGATGCAAAGGAAGCTCTAACAGGTGTGGGCGGGGGAAGTAGCAAGGAACATCCTTCCCCCCCATAGACTTTGTCTCCTGGTAACCGGCTGGAAATGTTTTTCAAGAAAGTCTGAAATTACAAAAAGGAGGGAGAAACACCACGAGCCACCCCCCTCTCTTCCCATTGCTTCACTGCACCTGAAGGCATAAAGGACACAGCTGATGGACTAGGGGGAGTGGTCCTGACCTCACGAGTTTGGTCAGTAAGACCGCTGAAAGCGGGGAGGGAGGACAACAAAAACACCTTTGCTTAGATTTTAACATAGTTTGTTAAGTTAGGCACCTGTTGCATTTTATCTTTCTTGTAACTGTTTCTGACTTATGCCTCACTACTTGTACTCACTTAAAATCTTTATGTAATTAATAACCTTGTTATATTGTTTTATCTACTCCAGAGTGTTTAAATTGAAGTGAAGTGTTTGAGAAACTCCATTTAGAGTGGCAAGTTGTGTGCATATTGTTCCTTTTAAAGGAAATAACAGACCTAATATAGCTTGCATAGTCCAAAAGGGGGCTGGGAAGTAAAGGACATACATTTCTGGGGACAAATCTAAGACTGGGGGTGTGTTAGGGTCACCCTGCAGTGTCACCCCTTCCTGGGGATCTACAAGGCTGGTGAGAGCCAAAATGTAACCCAAGTATGATTGGCAAGCTGCAGTTACACACAGACACTCAGGGTGTGGCTTGTATAATGGAAGGCTGTTTCTGAGCGACCCAGGTGGGAGCTACTGCTGCAAAGTACTGCAAAGCACCCAGCATTGCAGGGCAGGGTAACACAGCTGCACAGAAGTCTGAATTGTACTCTGGTATGTCACAACAGGTATTTGAATACCAAGGCATGTCCTTCTATACCAGTCACACCAATAAACATCTTCACACAGGTGCATTAGCCAAGCCAAACAGTGAGGAAGCTCCACAAGCACACTCACATCCAACTCCCACTATCTGAAAGTCCCGCAGATACTTACTGGGAAGCTGAAGCATTTGAGCTGTCTCCTCTCCCAGACAAACCTATCCAGCAGCTTGTAGGTCTTGATCTTGGTCTCCAGGGTGATAGTGAGCAGCATGGAGCTCTTCACGTTACTCAAGTCCATGCAGACCTTCTCTGTGGAGGGATAGTTCAGCCGCGCTGGCAGCACAACCACATAGTTCCTTGAGCAGGGAGAGAGAAAGAATCAGAGGGAAGGATTTAACCATGTGTGTTGCTTTTAAAACATTCCCAGGGAATCAAGTTCTCTGATTGACCGATAAACTGTACCAACCTAGCTGGCTGCTTGTGAACTTAGAGTTGATTAATGCAGAAGCTTCCTTCCCTGGCACAGGAGACAGGCTGAGTTTCTCTCCCTCACCATACTCCCTCCATTTCTCAAGTGTCACCCTTTCCTGGGGATCTACAGGAGATAGTCAGATACACACAGCAACACTGTTTGGCAGCCTCCACAGGGAGACACACCCACCCCTCACTGGGGGAGGCTTGGAAAATCTCTACTATCTCTCAAGGAGAGTTGAGGCTGCTTTTGTCAGTTTTGGTTTCTGCCTTCCAATCAAAGCAGCTCTTTACCAGATTCTGTCACCCTCTGTGACATCACAATAATCATCCTGGCTACTGGTAGTAATGTTGCACTGCATGACAACATGTCTTATAGGGCTGATGTACCTTGGTTAACTCTCTCTGTGCAACCATCTTCCATTATCACAGTACTTCTCAGTGAAGAAGCACAAGGACTGGACAGAGGGAGAGATATGGGAAACCAAACGCAAAGAAAACGATTTCCAGCTGGGACTCCCTCCTACGCCCTGCAATTCTTTGCCTAAGTAGTTACCTGCCCTTTGTGACATCCTAACTATCTCCCTAGTAACAGCCAGTGGTGGCACAGAGGATGATATCTGGGGAGGTTAGAGGGGATGGTATCAACATGAAAATTTCACCACTTTGGAGGTGTAAAGAACAAGGGAAGGGAGAGAAATGCTAGGAATCAAGGAACAAGAGACCCCAGACCTGGTCTTGTAACTCAACTGCTTTAGTCAGTGAGTCTCCACCCAGCACTGACACCAGACTTCCAACAGATTTCTCTGTCCCCCACATGCTGAACTATAAAAAAATCTCCAGCTTCTTCTTTTGCCTGCCTCCCCCCATCTTACTCCACTTAGGGGTCTTGGAAAACCTGCCTTTATTTCTCCGCTCCCTACAGACTCCCTCACAGCATTCACAACTGTCCGTGTGCACCTCCTGTCACTTGTTCCTTCCTCCAACTGTCCCTCCTCCACCTACCCATTCCCCCTCCAACCAAGTACCATTCCTGATCCCTCATATCTAACCAATTGCCTGCTTCCCTGACCGTGTCAATTGATATTCCCTCTTTCCAATCTGCCAACCATTATCATCACGCCCATCCCTACCCATCACCCTCAAACATTTGTCCCAACCTCCTTACTCCCACTTCTTATCTCTTCCCCAGCAATCTACCCCCTCAACCTACTCTGGGCATTTATAATGCCTCTAGCCACCAAAGTACCCTCCACTTCCCCCCACAGCAATTTGCTTCTTCTTTCCAACCCCTTACCCTCTTCCTCTCCACAGTCAAAGAGCTGGAGCCAATCCCTAACCCCACAGTGACTTACGGGACAGGGTCATCCAGGACAGCAGATTGGAGGAGTAGGGCCAGAGTGCTCAGGAGAAGGAGCCACATCTCCTGCCACAAGCAACACTCCAAGGTGAACTACCTAGAAGCCTCTGGGTAGGATTCAAGTTGAGGGGGAGAAAGAAGAACAGAGTCTAAGCTGCTTTCTCTCTGGCTCTCAGTTTATGTGGTACCGGCCTTATATCCTCATTCTGTCAGGGGTGTGACTCTAAAGAAGACTTCTTGCCTAGTCAGGTATGGAAGACAATCCACCAATCAAGAGCTGGAGAAGGGAGGGTGGGGAGTTCAGATTTAACCTGTGAAGGGAGCTTATTCTGGACTGGAATGGAGATGAACGAGTTCTGGAAAGCTGGAAAAACCACTTAAACTCAGGCCTTTTTTCTCTGAATTGGCCAGAACTAAGGAGTATATACATTATGTGTATAAGTACAGTATGTGTGTGTGAGAGTAAAAGAGAGCTCATATGTACTATGACAGACCCAGACCAGTAGGGTACAGGAGTCTGGTAGAGGGCAAATATACTGGTCACTGGTTGAGTAGTTTTCTGTTCCCTGAGTGACCAGAGCAGGGACTGCACTAGAGTAATCAGGAACCTGCTAGAACCAATTAAGGCAGACAGGCTGATTAGATCACCTGCAGCCAATCAAGGCAGGCTAATCAGGGCACCTGGGTTTAAAAAGGAGCTCACTTCAGTTTGTGGGGGACATGTGAGGAGCTGGGAGCAAGAAGTACAAAAGGCTGAGAGGGAGAGGGTGTGCTGGAGGACCAAGGAGTACAAGTGTTATCAAACACCAGGAGGAAGGTGTTTGGAGGAGGCCATGGGGAAGTAGCCCTGGGAGCTGTAGCTGTCATGCAGCTGTTACAGGAGGCACTATAGACAGCTGCAATCCACAGGGCCCTGGGCTGGAACCCGGAGTAGAGAGTGGGCCCAGGTTCCCCCCAAACCTCCCAACTCCTGATCAGACACAGGAGGAGTTGATCCAGGCTGTGGGGGAGATCACTGAGGTGAGCAAACCTGCCAATAATCGCAGGACCCACCAAGGTAGAAGAGGAACTTTGTCACAATACATAGAGTAACACTGGCTGCAGAGAACTAGTTAAGTTCCCACTCCTAATCGACATATCGAAAAGAACACACAACTTTGTCAATGCAGCAAATACTTCCTGCAGTAGGGGATTAAAAATTAAATACAAATGAAAACATGAGCCACCCAATGTAACACCACTCCCAGATTATAGCTTCCTAACCAGTGATGCAAACAACCTTGCCTCAAACCAAACAATGCTGAAGGTATTTAACCAACACCTAAAGCAACAATATATGAATCACCTGAAAGAACAAATGAAGAACAGTTAAAAAAACAGATTGCTACAGAGCCCTGCAGAGAATTATCATATCAGGGTTGTATTTACAGTAGCAAACTTCATAGCCAGAATTCACCTCTCATGCAGCTCATCCAATAGGAACAACAGCTGCCAACACCTGTAGCATAGACAGAACTCAGACATTCTTGCCCCCTGTCATCTAACACTTCTGAGCAGACATACAGTTGAGCTCTGTCTAGATGCCATATATCCACATTCTGTCTGTAGAATGGAAGCTGTAATGTCATTGCTATTACTGGTGGAGCTGCACTGGTAGAGAGTTATGAGTATGTTTGCTAGTATAGACAAGACTTAGCAGACTGCCTGTAGCTCCTGTATGGCCCATCCAGCTGACAGCTATGACCCTCTGCTTAGGAAGTACACAGCTGGCAAAAACTAGGCAAAGATACAAGCACTCCTAAGGGACTGTATTAAAGCACATTTGGAGTTTCTAGACCAAACCATTTTTGAGATAAGATGGGACATCAACTCTGTTGGAAAATAGCTATACAGTGAGATCATCCCAATATTAGGAGTCTAGTATCTCCCAAACACCTTAACTGATTTCCCTCAGACTTTCAAGGGGAAAAGATCAATCCCAGCCTAAGCTCATAATTGTGGCAAATGGATCACAATTCTGGTGTGGGTGCAGTTACAAGGTTGTAGGGAGAAAGAGTAATGGAAATTTTGCCTCTGCTTTACCTCTGTAGTAGCAACTAGCATCTCTTCCTAATACATGTGTACTGTATGGTAAGTGTGAGAAAGTGCTACGTGCCTGCTCTAAAATTAACCTGCATACCTTTATGAACAAGGAAAGGGTAATATAATGGAGAAGGACAGGATTATGTACACAGTATCTAGTTCTCGAGCAGCTGGCAGATGACAAATCTAGCCAAGGGAAAGTACCAAATGGAATGGCTCAGTCCAAATGAAAGAAATTGCAAAAGAATTTGCATAGAGATGACATATGTGCAGCTGAGAAATCCTTCCATTGTTCTGAGTAATGTGTTTCTGCAACTGATCTACAGAATAGAATATATGGACTTCATTGCTTATTCAAGTTGCGGAGATAAAAATCAAATGATATTTTTATTGCTGTATTCAGGTTAAATCACCTGCATCCAGTGCATCAGCATGAAAGTTTGCTGCAATAATCTGAGCTGTTTGCATTCCTTAGTTTGTGTACTTTCAATATGTTTTTCTATCCGATCACACAGTTTCTTATGTTCTTTGGCCCGGTCACCGGGAAGCTTCTCTTTCAATACAGTTTGCTCACATCTAATGAACTCAATTAGACATGTGAATGGCTTCCAAAATTAAATCCCTACCCCTAAGCCTTGGGCATCCTATGCCAGCAAAAACTTCTTTTCCTCCTCTCATCATTATGGGCCCAAGTAAAGGTTTTAGAGGAAGGGGAGGGGTCCTTGTGCTACACTGAGATGTGGCAGCTTGCCAATATTCTCACTGCACGTTCCAGCCAAGAGGAAATCACAGTCCTCAAAGTAAAGCTGAAAATTCATGTGCCGCACCTGCTGCTGAATAACATTTAATTATAGCTGGATTCCTGCACTCCAGAGAGGTAAAATAGGCAAGGGAGACAAGAGGACCCAGTTCATGTTAGAAAGGGTTCAGGTGTTACTGTTGTAAAGTACAGCTGTTCTGAAAGACACTGACGCCTCTCATGAAGTCTTGACACACTAGCCCAGTACGTGCAATGATCTCCCCTCCTTCAGTGTCTTGGCTTGTCCATTCTTCTTCCTTCAGTCTCCCTCTCTGTCCTTTCTTGAGACAGAAATCAAAGGTTGATGCTCTTGACCCTTACAGCTAAAGTGCTCATCAGAAACTTGGCCTGCCTCAGTGCAACAGCCTCCCTTCTGAACCACTGCCCCAAAACGAAGGGTTTAATTTCCCACGCTCAGAACATCCTGAGCAATCCATCCCCTCAACCTGGGCCCCAACTCAAACTGCTGCACTAGTGATGAAAATCATCCCTCTCTATGTACATTGTTTGATTTTTCCTCCCAGATTAGTATCTTCTGAAATTCTTAGCACAGTCTGCAAAAATACCAGGAAGGTCTGATTTAAGTGATTTCCTTTGTTTCAGTTTGGGTGCATGGATTTGACATTCAGATTCCTAGAAAATTAGAGTTGCTTATGAAGTCACACATCCTTTCTGTCCCAGGAGTCCTATGAAGGATTGTTCCCGGTTCGCCAGGGCTATGTTCAGTCCTAGTTTTATAATTTAAGCAGTAGCGTTTCCACCATATCCCTTGCAAAGAATATTCCACAATATAATAGTTAAGCTGTGGCAGTTCCACATCAGGCTCTCAGGTCTGGAAAGTGCAGTTCAGGATCAAGGGGCACTGGCAGAGCTGTGTGGAGAGCCCAGGACTGGGATACAGGGGGCTGCAGGGCAGGACTGAGGGGCATTGGCAGAGCTGAATGGGGAGCCCAGAACTGGAATAGCAGGGGGGTTGCAGGGCAGGATTGAGGAGCACAGGCAGGGCTGTGTGGGGAGAATCTATAAAGCAATATTATTGCCTCTCACCTGAGCTATCAGTATCCTAGGCCTTGGCTACACTGGCTTTACAGCACTGCAACTTTCTTGCTCAGGGGTGTGAAAAAACCACCTCCCTGAGCGCTGCAAGATACAGCGCTGTAAAGCGCCAGTGTAAACACTGCCCCAGCGCTGGAAGCGCGGCTCCCAGCGCTGCAAGCTAATCCCCATGAGGAGGTGGAGTACATGCAACGCTGGTAGAGCTCTCTCCCAGCACTGGCGCTGCGGCCACACTCACACTTCAAAGCGCCGCCGCGGCAGCGCTTTGAAGTTTCGAGTACAGCCAAGCCCTTACTTTCACAAGAAATGTATGTTACGCAAGAAGAGGAGATAGGGAAATTATCAAGTATCTGAAAGCTGTTAACTTCGGGGAGGGAGAGGAAATGTTTAGGGTGGAGGACTAGGTGAAACTGAGGAAAGGGGGGAAATTTCAGGATGGATCTCAGGATATCCTTGCTCATAGGAAGATTACTTAGCTGTATTAGGCAGTAGCATCCTCCTCACAAAGGAGAAGCTCCGTAGTTTGCGACATGTAAAACAAGGACTAGATGAAGCCCTGGAGCAGAGTGTAGGGAACAAACCTGCACTGGCCAGGAGGGAAAGAAGTGGAGGAAGGAGAAGTGCTGACCTAATTCATTTTTACCAGCTCTATAATTACTGAGCATGTCAATTCTACCTCTAGAGAGACAAGGTGGGCGAGGTAATATCTTTTATTAGACTAATTTCCGTTGGTGAAAGAGCCAAGCCACACAGAGCTCTCTTCAGTGCACAGCCTTGAGGAGGTTATGGAGAAATGATGGATCATGAGGAGCACTTTGAGGGCCAAATCTAGAAGAGACACAATGGCACCATGGCTGCTTATGGCAGGCCTGACTCAAAAAAACAGTGATAAGGGAAAACCAGATAGGTGCAAAACCCTTGGCAGCACAAGATTTGCAAACATGTTATTTTGCATTCTGAAAGTCAGAATCTAGACTAAGTTCTTGAACTGTTTTTGCTTTAACTCCTCACCTCCTCCAAAGGGAGGTTCACTTATAAAATATTTTCTTCCTAAATGGAAGTCTCTGCTCTACATTAGGGGTATAGAACCCCCCAGGCCTCACAAAAGCTACACTGGTGCAAGTGGATGCCTTTGCCATTATTCTGCCATTAGAATTTATCTCACCCTGCTCCATTTTTCACCCTCCTTTTTCCAGTAGAATTTCTCCCTCTCTCACTCTGCTTCATACTTCAGTCTTGACTTTCCAGACAGTTTCCCTCTCTGCTTCTTTTCTCACAGTTGCTCCTAAGTAGAACATGAGCACAATAAAATAACAATTAAAGACAATTTTTTGAACCCACAAGTTTCAAGCATGTTAGCCAATGCATATAGGTTATTTACACGCACACACAAACCATATGAATAGGTATTATGCAGATGATACTAATATAATGTGTGTGTGCGCGCACGCTCGCTGGCTAAACATACTAAATTGCACTATGCTTATTCTTGCACATTTATGCTAAGGCATATACCCCACAACGCCCAGGGGCAAGTATAGGTCAGCAGCTTAGCTTAGGCATGGGAACAAGCAAGTGCAGACAAGCCCTTAGGAAAATACAGAAGCTGTCAAAGGCTAGATGGATGAGTGTTATGAAACAAAGGTACAAGGCGGTATGGAAATAACGTATGGTGTATAAATACTTTGTATTAAGGAGTATCTTCATGTCCTTTAACATTTCAAATTTAATATTCAAAACAAAAGATGGGAAAGTACAGGGAGGCACCAAAGACAAAACTGGCACAGGCTGGCTAGTTAAACTTTAAGTGACATGAAAATTGCTCTGTTACTTGTAAATTGCCATTAGATAAAAGATGGCTAATTTAATGGACCATTAGAGAAACACACCTTCTGTGTAAGGTGAACTAAATACGCTGCAAAAATTCATTTCCTGGAAAGGATTGTTGATGTATTAATTCCTTCTTTCCTGTACTGTGTTGCTTTATCCTTAGACATTACATTTGGCTGAGCTTGGTTATTTGGTCTCTTGAACATTCTTAACAATGAACTGCAACTATAGTGAATTAGTTGGCTATACCTTTTCATCAATAAGTGGGTTCACAATTAGGCAAAAACTCACTTGACAAAGATACAACCAGACAAAGATACACAAATCAAAGCTGTGCCATTAACTTTGAGGGCTGAGGTGACAGTTATAGGTAGCTTGTTTTCACACCCCAATGATTTCCTTGCTTGGGTGATGCAATGCTACATCTCTTACCTCTCCCTGGGCTGGATTGCATAATAAGGTTATCAGTACCTGGAGGGAGACTTAACATCTGTGATGAGGGAGCTGGTCAAACTAGAGGAGTCAACTGACTAACAGGTTGGTTTGGTTTTCAGAGATGGCAGCTGGAGCATCATCCTAGTTTAACCGGTTTTATTACTATCAGACAAGAGCTCACACAGCCCGAGATGTTCTGATCCTCCTAGATCTCTCCAGGAAATGCCAGAGGGAAACTGTTTTCCCTTGAGTTACCCAAAGAAATCTGAGAGTTAATCTAAGGATGGCCTAACACAGATGGGACAGAAGGGAGGTTGGTAAATGCTTCCTGTGAGAATAATCCTTCCCCTCAGTACTGCCCTGAAGTGCCACTGTGGAGTACCCAGTGGAGATAAGCCAGAGAAGAGCTAGACTGATGGTATTGCTTTAGATTGTTATCTCTGTCAGTCAGCTTCCCTCAAGCTAGAAGTCATTAGCCATTTGCTCAAGAAATCACATCCGGATTTCGACTATCTCATCTTCCTATCACTAACTTCTTCTTTTGGAGAAAGTTATTGAGAAGTTGGGGCAAGACATCTTGAGTACTGTCTGAAGGCTTCAGTCAGAATTTCATTGTGGGCATCTGTAAACCAGCAGGCAAACACCGACCTGAAAGGTAGAATAAAGTTCCCAACAACTATCTAATCCAAAGTCCTTTCTCAGGGCTGGCTTTAATTTAAAACAAGAATTCCAAAACCAAAGTAAATAAATTCCAACCAACCACCCAAGGCTTTCCCAACATCTGCCCACTGGGTGGGGTCAGGATACTCTCTTCCTGGCTAGTATAGCCACACACTTCCATGGCCCTATGTCTCTCCTATTTGCTATCTTGCCTAAGGGTATGTCTACACTACAGGATTATTCCGATTTTACAGAAAACGGTATTTGGAAACAGAGTGTATAAAGTTGAGTGCACACGGCCACACTAAGCACTTTAATTTGGTGGTGTGTGTCCATGTACCGAGGCTAGTGTCGACTTCCGGAACGTTGCACTGTGGGTAGCTATCCCATAGCTATCCCATCGTTCCCACAGTCTCCCCCGCCCATTGGAATTCTGGGTTGAGATCCCAATGCATGATGGGGCAAAAACAGTGTCATGAGTGATTCTGGGTAAATGTCGTCAGTCAATCCTTCCTCCATGAAAGCAACAGCGACAATCATTTTGTGCCCTTTTCCCTGAATTGCCCTGGCAGTCGCCATAGCACGGCAACCATAGAGCCTGTTTAGCCTTTTTTCACTGTCACCGTATGTCTACTGGATGCTGCTGACAGACGCGGTACTGCAGTGCTACACAGCTGCATTCACTTGCCTTTGCAAGATAGCAGAGACAGTTACCAGTCTTATTGTACCATCTGCTCCTGTAGACCTCAGTTGCACAGAACTCGTTTGTGTACCAGGGGACTCTGAAATATATTGGCTAAGGCAGCATGACCATGTCTCCGTCTACTTGCTGGTTCCTGTGCAGATAAATCAGAGCATGGTCCAGTAAGTTATGGTAGAGGCAAAAAGCACTGAGGTACTATAGAAGTGGGTGTATTTCAAACACCTGGAAACCAATTCTTCACCTCCTGCACAGCATAAGAGTTCAAAGATTCCCCCTACAGTTTCATTGGGGAGCTGTTCTTCACTTCCTTCCCTGTGTTGCTTATCATCATTCGGGTAGAGTACTCTCTTGATCCAGAGATAGCTGGATTTTAGGGATGAGTCTGATCCCTGGACAGTAGAATTGGTCATATACTGCAGAAAAAAGTCCACAGGTATTCACTCAGATTTAAACCACCAATTTGGTTTTGTCGTGGCTAGGGCTGTTTGGTGTTTGCTTGCCAGGGATGTCAGAGCAAGTGAGTTTATTTGCCTGAGTGCTTGCAGAAAGCTTGCACAGTGGAATATGCACATCAGAAGTGCCAAGGTTGCATCATTACTTCTGTTTAAAGGGGGCTCTTTCTAAGTCCTCTAAAATCAACATGCTTAGTCAGATTTCTTGAAATTTATTGAGCCTCAGGAGGGTGCAGGGCAGGGTTAATGAGCAAAATTTGAAGACATATGATCTAGAGGGTTGCAGAAATATAAGACCTGAAAAAAAATAGCCATAAAAAACAAACAAAAAAACGGTTACCTAGCTTTTTGTAACTGTTGTTCTTCAAGATGTGTTGCTCATGTTGATTCCATTCTAGGTGTGTGTGCCCCCATGTGCACAATCGTCGGAGATTTTTTGCCTTAGTGGTATCCATAGGGCCAGCTGTGATTCCCCCTTGAGTGCCGTGCTCATGCGCTGGGATATTAGGTACTGCCAACCTTATGCCCTCTCAGTTCCTTCTTGTCAGCAACTCTGACAGAAGGGCAGGAAGGCAGGTAATGGAATGGACATGATGAACACATCTTGGAGAACCACAGTTACGAAAAGGTAGGTTACTGTTTTTTCTTCTTCAAGTGCTTGCTCATGTCAATTCCATTCTAGGTGACTCACAAGCACTATCCTTGGAGGTGGGCTTACAGCTCACGGTCCTGCAGCTTGCAGCTCTGTTCTACTGAAGCCAGGATCATCCCAGGCCTGCTGGGTTAAGTGCCTAATGGGACATGAACGTCTGGACATACGACCAGGTGGTCACCCTACAGGTGTCCTGGATAGGCACTTGGGTTAGGGAAGCTGCCGAAGAGGCTTGCGCCCTGGCTGAATGGGCGGTTACGATCAGCGGAGGAGGCACCTTTGCCTGATTGTAGCAGCAGCGAATGTAGACAGTGATCCAAGAAGAAATTCTTTGAGCAGACACAGAACGACCTTTCATCCTGTCGGCCACTGCCACGAACAATTGCGTCAACTTGCAGAATGGCTTGATCCTTTCAATATAGATACAGGGCAATTCTGAGGTAAGTGCCCTAATCTCAGAGAGACTGTGGACAGATGTTATTGCAACCAAAAACGTGACCTTCCAAGAAAGGAGGAGGAGAGAGCAAGAAGCCAGAGGCTCAAAGGGGGCTCCTGCAAGCCATGACAGCACAAGATTCATGTACCATGGAGGGATGGGGTCCCTGACGTGTGAGTAGAGGCCCTGGAGGACCCTGGTAGTCATATCTTGGGAGAAAACCAACCTACTCTCAAATGGCAGATGGAAGGGTGAGATAGCGGCCAAGGGAACCTTAACAGATGAAAGGGACAGGCCTTTGAGCTTGAAATGCAGAAGGTAGTCCAGGATTAACTGCAGTGAGGCCCTTTATCCGAGGTCTAACAGGTGAACCTCTTCCATTTGGCCAGGTAGATTACTCTGGTGGAGGGCTTTCTGCAGCCCAACAGGACCTGTTGGACACTGCCAAGCACTTCTGCTCTTACACATTTAACCATGCAGCAGCCAGGCCATGAGGTGTAGTGCCACCAGGTTCGGGTGCAGATAACTGCTGTGGCTCTGGGACAGCAGGTCCGGCTGGAGCGGTAGCTGTAATGCAGCAGCTACCGAGAGGTCCAGCAATGTGCTGAACCAGTGCTGGCACAGCCAAACCAGCGTTATGAGGATCCCCTTCGCCCTGTCCTGCTTGGTCTTCATGAGGACTCTGTGAATTAATGGTACTGGAGGGAAGACGTACAACAGACCCCCTGACCACGGGAGCAGAAAATCATCCAACAGGGAGCCTCTGTCAATCCCCGAATCGAGCAGAAAACTTGGCATTTCCTGTTTTCCCTAGTTGCAAACAGGTCCACACGGGGAGTCCCCCACCTCTGGATAGAGGGACCACTCGTGGTGAGATGAAAAGGCCCTGCTGAGGTGATCTGCCAAAGCATTCCTGGCCCTGGGGAGGTGCACAGCTGTGAGATGGAAGTCATGTTGCAAACAGAAGTTCCAGAGCCTGAGGGCTTCTTGGCAAAGGGCAGATAATGTGCTCCACCTTGCTTCTTGATATAGAACATAGCTGCTGTATTGTCCATCAGGACTTGGACCACCCTGCTACTTATGTGAGGTAGGAAGGTTTGTCAGGCCAGGCAAACCACTCTGAGCCCCCCAACGTTGATGTGTAGGGAGCGATTGTGACTTGACCAACCATCTGCATGCTGAGATTGCCCAGGTGAGCTCCCCATCCCAAGTCTGAGGCATCAGAGATGAGGGTCACTGATGAGGACGCAGCCGCAAAGGGAACTCCCTCCAACACCAATGCAGGATTCTGCCACCATGTGATTTACCACCTTAGACATGGCAGATATGACTGCCAGATCCATCTTCACATTGGTAGTTATGTGCAGGGTATCATGGCTCCAACGTTCGGGGTTTCCGAGAGAGGTTCAGAATACAGTAGAGGGACTCCCATTTGATGGTCAAAAGCTTTTCCTGGAGACCATGAATGACTCCCTGCATATGTTGAAGGACTCCAGGACTACCTTATGCTCCTTGAATATTTACACATCTACGAGCAAGAAACATTTTAGTAGATCACAGATTGCCCAGAGGTTACACCTGGCTCAGTTCTCAGGATACCATAGACCAGCAGAACCCCCCAAGAAGAGAGAGAGGTTTCAGTAGAAGAGGTCTGCTCAACTGCTCTTCATGTTCAATCAGGCGTCATCTAAACAGTAGTTCTGATGGGTTTGATGAGGGTTTGAATCTTCCTGTTCCTCTGGATTTACAGCTGCACTCATTAGCTTACCTCCCTCCCTTTGGATACCTTCTTGTCCATTTCCACCAGGTGTGGGAATGGATCACCATAGACCAATGTGTCTGGGAGGGCATAACATCAGGCTACAGCCTCCATTTCCTGTCACTCCCTCCCTTCAACCCCCGTTCTCTGTCTCATAACTTTCTACTGATGCAAGAGGTGGGCTCTCCTTCAGCTAGGAGCAATAGAACCAGTTCCTTCCCCTTTGAGTTGCCAGAAATACTGCCAACCATCTGCATGCTGAGATTGCCCAGGTGGGCTCCCCATCCCAAGTCTGAGGCATCAGAGATGAGGGTCACTGATGAGGACGCAGCCGCGAAGGGAACTCCCTCCAACACCAATGCAGGATTCTGCCAGTATTTCTGGCAGAATGAAGGACTCCAGGGCTACCTTATGCTCTGTAGGTGACTTGTTGGATAAGGGACAAAAATCAATTCCCTTCCTCTAGTGAAGGAATGAGTTGTCAAAGTCACCACCTTGGACATGGCAGATATGACTAAGGCAGAATTTCTGGCAGAATGAAGGACTCCAGGGCCACCTTATGCTCCTTGAATATTTACACATCTACGAGCAAGAAGCATTTTAGTAGATCACAGACTGCCCAGAGGTTGCACCTGGCTCAGTTCTCAGGATACCATAGACCAGCAGAACCCCCCAGAAAGAGAGACAGGTTTCAGACAGGTTTCTGCCATGTCTAAGGTGGTGACTTTGACAACTCATTCCTTCACTAGAGGAAGGGAATTGATTTTTGTCCCTTATCCAACAAGTCACCTACAGCGCATAAGGTAGTCCTGGAGTCTTTCATTCTGCCAGAACCTGTCTCTCTTTCTTGGGGGTTCTGCTGGTCTATGGTATCCTGAGAACTGAGCCAGGTGTAACCTCTGGGCAATCTGTGATCTACTAAAATGCTTCTTGCTTGTAGATGTGTAAATATTCAAGGAGCATAAGGTAGCCCTGGAGTCCTTCATTCTGCCAGAAATTCTGCCTTAGTCATATCTGCCATGTCTAAGGTGGTGACTTTGACAACTCATTCCTTCACTAGAGGAAGGGAATTGATTTTTGTCCCGTATCCAACAAGTCACCTACTTAACTTACCCTCCACAATTATGGACTGGAAATGCTCCCTGGAGTCATGTGATAGCTGTTCAATAAAGGCTGTGAGCTTGTTGTAATTAGTAAAGTTGCATTTGGCCATGATTGCCTGATAATTTGCAATCCAGAACTGCAGGACTGCAGATGAGTAAGACTTTCATTCAAAGAGATCCAGTTGCTTTTGGTCCTTGTCATAGGGGATAATTCTCCAAAAGTGCTGCCTACCCTGTTCATTCACAGCATCTATCACTATGGAGTTAGATAGGGGATGGGAAAATAAGAAGTCGGCATATTTAAGGGTCACATAGTACTTCTTATCTGCCCTTTTACATGTTGGTGGAATAGTGGCTGGCATCTGCCATACTATCTTAGCCAGATCCAGGAGTGTCTCATTATTAGGTAGCACCACTCTGGAGGGTGTTGCTGACTGCAAAATGTCTAGCAGCTTGTGATGAAGATCTTTAACTTCCTTCAGAGGAATCCGCAGAGTGTCAGCTACCCTTCTCATGGGGTCCTGAAACTGTCTGAAGCCATCGGCCATGGAAGGTGGTGGAGGGATATCTGCCTCAACTAGCAACGACAACAAAATGGGAGTCCCAGGGATGACTTCCTCATCTGCCCTTGCCTCCTGCTTTTAAAACATCTCCTCCTGCCATGGATGGGTAGAGGGAGAGTGTGAAACCCTGGTCTCCCTAAGGGACAGTACTGATGGTCTGTTGAATTGCTGTCAATAGACAGCCTATGTGTCCCAATATGTCATAAGGAAGTGGAGGTAGCATACTGATCCACAAGGTCCTCCCTGCATGAAGGTGGATTCCTAAAGAGGTATGTAGAAGAACCCCTCACAGAAATTGAGGAGACTGATTGGGAGTCTCTTCCTTTTCCTCCACATCCTCTCATAGTGGGGCATAGGCGCCAACTCCGTGGGTGTTCCAGGGTTGGAGCACCCACGGGGAAAAATTAGTGGGTGCTCTGCACACACTGGCAGCCAAGTTCTCCGCCTCACCCCACCTCACCCCTCTTACTCCCCTGAGCGCGCCGCCTCCCACCTCCTCTGCCTACCTCCTAGCTCTTGCCGCCACCAAACAGCTGTAGCAAGCTCGGGGCGGGGGGGAACAGGAGCGGGAACGTGGCATGCTCAGGGGAGGAGGCGGGGCTGGTGTGGGGATTTGGAGAAGGAGTCGAATAGAGGCAGGGAAGGGGTGGAATTGGGGCAGGGACTTTGGGGAAGGGGTTGGAATGGGGGCGAGGCATGGATGGAGTCATGGCGAAGCTGGGGGCAGTAGAGGGTCGAGCACCCACAGTGCCATTAGAAGTCGGTGCCTATGGGTTTGGGGGTGGCCAATGAGGACAGAGAAGAGTCCCACACCACAGAATGGCCACACAGAGACCAAGGTCTCAGTATCAAGAGAGCAATGGGGATTCTGGTTCATCTGACACCAAGAAGTCCCTCGAGTATCAGAACTCCTGTGGTACCGGAAAGGACCACAGTACCATCTCCATAGCTGAGGTTGCTGGAACTGGAGCTGACGGTACCAGTGATGATGGGCGTACTGGAGGCTTTATAGACATCAGGTGCTGATGCTTGCTCAGTACTGAGGGTACTGCTGGTACTGGGACCCCCAGCTGAACTGCTAGCATTGAGCTAAGGAGCACGATGAGATCAATGGCTAAGCAGAGTGCTTCGGTGCCAATGCCAGGGTTGAGCTTGATGGTACCCTGTGCTTACCCTCCTTACAGGTGAAGGGTACAGATGCCCTGTTGGAGCAGCACTTCCTTTCCTTAGAGCTTCAGAGCTGTCAAGGCTGATTCCCCACTCAGGCACTTTGAGTGCAGAAAGTGGGGGCCTGCAAGGATTCTAAAAATTAATACAGGCCACTCCAGGCTGGTATTAAATTCCCAAGGTTACAGCTTTTCTCTGACAATGGCTTGGTAAACGCTGCCACCACCCAAATGCAAAAAAAAATCCCCTTGGACCCAGGAAGGAGCACTTGGGAATTCCTCCTTGTGGGGAACCCTCAAGCCCTTCCATCTGCCCCCACTCCCTGAGGAAGAGCTGAGAAAGAAAACAAAGGAAATTAGCTGTTGCCACCAGCTAATCAAACAACATGCACAAACCTCTTAGGACACAAAAATCGAAATCCTGTTCTTAAAAAAGGTAAATTTTATTAAAAACAAAAGAGAGAAAATACTTCTGGAACTTAGGCTTTTGCTAGATTTTAAAAGCACAATTCCAAAAATTAAGCACCCCAAATAGCTTTCTTGGGGGTTCAGCTTAAAGGTTACAAGCAAACAAAAGCATCAGGGGTTAGCACAGAGAAGATCCACAAGCCAAAATAAAGAAATAAACCTGATCATGTTTATCTAAACATTCCCTGTCCAAATGATTTCTTCTAGGTATGGAAGATACTTCTTCATACCTGGTTCAAACCTTACACAGCATTTCTGCTTATAGCATAGCTGCTCCGTGTCCCTGCAGCCCAGAGAATGACAAAGGGAAGTTTTTCCCAATTTTAAAAAGTTCTAGCCTTCCCCTTGGCTCTTATGGTGAGATGCCCACTCCCTTTTTTTTCTTTTTCTTTTTTGTACATATGCAGGGAGGTAAAGCAAGCAGAAAACAGCTACCAAGAGGAATTGTACAGCTAACTGGCTTGTTGGGTGTCCATAAAAGGGAGCTATCCCGCCTTCATTTATTGCAGGGGCTTCACAGGCTTGCCAGTACCAGAGGAAGAGTGTTTGGCCTCAGCAGTACCCTTGGAGACAGAAGACCTTGAGAGGGACCTGGTCTTTTTCAGAGCTGGCTCCTTAGAGATAGAATCCATGCTCCTCTTTTGGGGAGTCTTCCCAGCATGTTCCAAAGACTTCCCTTTCTTAGGGGAAGGATGCCCTGACATTTACTGGGCACTGGATCTGTCCAGAGACAGATGTACATGGGAGAGGGTATCTCCTGACCTGCTCAGAGGGTGGTTGCCAGGAACATTCCATAGCCAACAGTTTGAGCTTTATCTCCATGTTCTTCCTAGCCCTGGACTTATGGACCAAACAGAAGGAACACTTCTGGGAGATGTGGAACTCCCCTAGGCAATGGACACACTTGTACTGTCTGTTGCTTACCAGTATAGCCTCCTGGCAAGAGAGGCAACTTTGAAGCCTGGCAAACCAGGCATACTCTGCCAGGAGAAGACAAGTTTCCCAGGGAAAAGAGAGGGAAAACAGTCCTCTCACTTATTACTAAACACTGAATGGTAACCTACAACTACACACTAACTTTGAAGGAAGAGAAAAGGCTGAGTATGCTCTAGGCCAGGGATCAACAACCTTTGGCATGCAGCCCATCAGGGAAATCCGCTTGCAGGCTGGGGCGGTTTGTTTACCTGCAGCGTCCGCAGGTTCAGCCCATTGCAGCTCCCATTGGCCATGGTTTGCCGTTCCAGGCCAATGGGGGCTGTAGGAAGTGGAATGGACTGAGGGATATACTGGCCGCCATTTCCTGCAGTCCTCATTGGCCTGGAATGGTGAACCACGGCCAGTGGGAGCTGCAATTGGCCAAATCTGTGGACGCTGCAGGTAAACAAACCGTCCTGGCCAGCCAATGGATTTTCCTGACAGGCTACATGCCAAAGGTTGCCGATCCCTGGTCTAGGTGGACAAGGGCTTCCATGTTGGGCTAAGGCAGTAGAAAAGGAACTAAGGGTGGTTTGCCTGCGCACCCCTATTTAGCCTTGGTGTCTGCCACAAGGAGGAACAGAGTGCACACAAGGGCTGGACACTGTTAGCTAGATATCTTTGATCGAGGGCTCGAGAGGCACATGTGCACCTGACGTGGCGCACCCACAGGGACAAAACTTAAAGAAGAACAAATCATTTGCCAAAAGAACTGTAGAGGCAGTTACTTTGCTGCCTCCTCCACTGGCTCCTCCTCCCTGTTCTTCCCACACGCCAGTAGGCTACGTGCATGGCCTTGGGAGGAGTTTCTTGGCGGCACTAGCAAGCATGTCCTTTCATGGACTAGCTGAGTGCCGCAGAAGCAGGAAAACTAGGCCTGAGTCTGCAGCCCTGGACATAGAGAGGTTCCCATGACTGGATGACATTACAGACTACCACGAGGGCAGAGAATGAAATGCAGGTGGCTTCAAGGAGACACCTGTTGCTTTACTAGGATAATTGGATTTATATTATGCTGTAAGGATGAAGTGAGGCTCAAGCAGATTTCCTTATCCCTGCTGTTCCTTTTCTTTGCTTCAACATGCTTTCTGACTAGCCTGGGCTTACCTGCTCCAAACAGCCTTTTTATCCCATTGCTCTTTGGACATGCCCCTCTCATAGAGCAGGTATTGCTCTGCTTCATTCCCTGTTCATCTAATACTTTCCTTCTCTCCACATGCACATATAGATTACCTGTTGTTCACAGAGTCCTCTTTGCAGTTCCCATCATCTCAACCAGTCATCTCTGTATCTTCAGCTACCCACCTCTCTGCTCATCTAGCACTGCCGTCCTGGCTGTCTCATTGCCTTAACTCTGCCCCCTTGTTCAGGTGCTTTATGATACAATCTTTAAATACAAGATCACATCCTATTTCTCAAGTAACACTGTATCCCAGACTTTTTTTAAAAAAAAAACAATTACAGATATAAATTTCTGCTTTCTACCCTCACTCATTTCAGCTGCAGAACTGTTTGGAGGAGGAGGAGGGGGGAGTCAAAATAATTTATTTTTTAATACTTTATGCTCAAAGATTACAGATGTGTCTTTGCTTCAGTTTTCCAGGGAACAAAAAAAATCATCTTTGGGCAGCGATCAAGCCTGGAAAATTTTTCTGCCCACAAGTAACATTTGTTAAGTTCTGGAAACCACGGAACATTCCCTTCTGTCTAACATATTTATATAGTCTCTCCCTGCCTTATTGTAGTATCTGAGCACATCAATCTTTTAATGTATTTATCCTCACTGCACCCCCCCACTCCTTGTCCCCTGACTGCCCCACCCCCTATCCACAGCCCCACCCCCTGACAGGCCCTCCCGGGACTCCCATGCCTAACCCCATCCCCTGTTCCTATGGTGGAATGGCGAGCTGCGGCTGCTGGGGAGGGGCTGGGGGCTAGCCTCCCCAGCTGGGAGCTCAAGGGCAGGGCAGGAGGGTCCTGTGAGCTGGATGTGGCCAGCAGGCTGCAGTTTGCCCACCTCTGATTTAATAGCTAAGTATTATTGCTACTTGAGGGCAAAAATAAAAAAACAGGAGAAAAAAATGTTAAGCTCCCAGCAAACATTTTGAAAACTGATTTTATGTCACATATCCAGAATATAAGGCCTTACAGTGGAATGCACTAGGCACCTTAACTATAGGCAGTGCTACCTGCCCCTGCAGGTAGCCGCTAAGAGAAAAGGCTTTAATAAAAATATAATTTTAGCTCCTGATGCACATATCTAATTTTACTCACATGCATAGTCCCAATGGAACTATTCATATGAGTGAAGTTACATGCCTGCAGGATCAGGATCTATATATATATTGTAACATTCAAATCAGACAACCTTATAATTTAGTTCATTCTACATTTTAACTTAGACTTGCAATGACATACATTTTCAAATTATTCTCAGCCTGATTTACACCAATGATTCAAAACAAAATAAACAAGTGATTTAAATCGCTCCACCCTGCCTGGTTGTGACTAAAATATACATGTTAAATAACACTTCTTCCTGCCACCTATGTTTGTAGGGACACTGATATCAGTCACTTTGGAACAGATTTCATTTTGGATAATTAAAAATAAAGCACTTTACACGTCTAGTTTCACTAACCCTCTCTCTCCCCTCCAACCCACAAAAAACCAGATTCAATATGTCACAAACCAACATCTTTGCCTATGTTATTAATGTCACTCCGATTATTATGGTGAAATAATTTTAAACAAATATCTTTAATGGCATTTCTCTCAGTCTGGAAAATGAAAATTCAATGAAATCCGTTTCATTGGTTTATAGCCAGGTTTACTTAGTATTTCTCTGTGCTCCTATGTTTAGCTAGCTCACCCCTCCTGGGATTTTTTGTTTGTTTTTAATCACTAGAAAACTTTCTAATGGATTTGGGGGTTTTCTTAGTTTTGGACTTCAAGTTTTGATTGATTGAAAGGCCTTTCTAGAAAACAAAACAAAAATGTGTGTTCATATGAGATACCAAAGTCCCCCCCTCCTTTTCTTTAATTCCATATTTAGGCCTCAAATTACAGTTTTTAAAATGTCTCCTTCACAAGAATAAGGAAGCAACAGCTTCAGAAAATGCCTGAATGAGGAAAAACAGATTTTATTGGATACCAGCAGGCGGAGACAGAGCCTCAAAAAAACAATCATCCTTTCATTGTGGTGAAGCTATTTGGATAAAATCTTCCATAGTGTAACAGCACTGGAATCGACTGACTTACTCCAGGGATAAATTTAGCCCATTGAGATGTGGCAGTCTCAGTCTTGTTTCTATCCCATATGCTATATTAAACACAATGACAATAGTACAGATGAAGGCACAGGTTTTCAGAATGACCTCTGACTGGGGGTACCTCTGCTTTCGAATGCCTAACCTTGGACAGCCTGGGACAGGCCTGATTTCCAGAGGTGGTAAGCATCCTTTGTTCCAACTGATATTAAGGGATACTCAGCATCTCCAACAAAATCAGGTTGTGGGTGTCTCGAGTTGGGGATCCACAATTAGAGACAACAGAAGAAAATGGGTTCACTTGTTTCAGCTCTGCAGACATGGTGCAAATACTAGTTAAAGTGACAGCAAGTGCTTTTAATAGACTTTATCTGGGGGAATAACTATGGTGCTTTCAGGATGGGAAGATAACTAAATCTTATTACACCTCCATCCTAACCAGCAGTGATCCCTGCCTAAGTGCTGGGGAGGAAAGATTCACACAGCCATAAAGCAGCAGGTAATTGGGGTGGGGAGAAGGGGATGTTTCCTTGTCTGGAAGGCAGGGGCTGGTTTTTGAACAGCAGGGAAGTTTGGTGATAAGGAGACCCCACCGTTAATGACTAGCTGAGGAAGGTGTGGATGGGGAGATGATTCTAAAAATGAGGATGGGAATAATGGAAGAGTAAGACTTGCTGTGGGCAGGAATTTCATCTCTTCCTGGTGATCAAAAGTTTCCCCCACTCCATATTAACACCCCTTGCTTCCAAAACCCTTCTAACCAGCCTGCGTCACTGAGTCACTGCCTGCGGAACTGCTCTGGCTCCCAAGGGTAACATCTATTTAATGACACTTGCCAAAACTTGTAATTAAAAGACAACTAAACTCCTTCAGGCAACTGAAGCCCCGCCTACACACACACACACACACACACACACACACACACACACACACACACACACACACACACACACACAGTGTGAAGGGAAATTACGATCTCCCCAATTCCACAGGAACAAAACAATGCACCACATTGTGTTGAGTTCAAAGAGGCACAGAATACAGAGAGGTTAAACATGAGCCACTCAGGCTAGGGGAAAGAAATGAAAATATAATTAAAAGGAGATGGCTGGGGTGATGTAATTTTGTAGAGTTTGGCTGCTTTAAAATAGACTCAACTCTCTCTCCAGGCACACTACAGAATCCAGGGGCCTAATCCTATGAGGTGCTGAGGACTTTCATCTCTCTTTTAAGACTTCAGGCATTGAGAGCTTACAGCATCTTGCGGGATCGACTCCCCCCTCTCGCCCAGGGCAGCATCCAGAAAATCTGTTCCCAACCCAGCTGCAAGCTCCTCTGTTGCAAACTGCTCTCCTGTCCCAGCTGGGCAAGAAAACGCTTCAATCCCACAGGGGGAGAATAGAGCAGCAGTTCTCAACAAGAGCCCAGGACCCCCTGGGGGCCACAAGCAGGTTTCAGGGGGTCCACCAAAATAAACCAGAGAGGGGCCAGTATTAGATTCACTGGGTCCCAGGGCAGAAAGCCAAAGCACAAGCCCCACCACCTGGAACTGAAGCCTGAGCACTTTAGCTTCATGGGACCCCCTATGGCACGGGGCCCTGGGCAACTGCCCTGCTTGCTACCCCCTAATGCCAGCCCTGGTTTTAATCTACTTGATCTGCAGAAAGACAGTTGTTATGGCACAGGTGGGTTGTGGAATTTTTATAGCATGTTGAGGGGGCGCTCAAAAAGAGGTTCAGAACCCCTGGAAGAGAGAAACATGTACAGAATGGGTGTAGATGTTTGTGGGGTGAGTTAGGGTAGCAATAAACAAAGTTCCCTCTTAAACAGGAAGGGAATGTGATGTGCCCCAACACACATTGGCATAAAGCAGGAGATGTCTGCATTCTCCAGGGACTCAAGCTCTCATCCCCTCAGGCTCCTTATGCTCTTAAAACAGACTTGTAAAAAACTTGATCTGTAATTTGAGGATTGTGACCCCTTGGTGTCAACTGGCAGAGGGCACAGGGGGAGCGTAGGGATTTATGGGGATCCCCTAGGTCAGAGATACACATAATAGCTCACCAAAGGGTGGCATGTGAGGTCTCTGCTCATTAGAAGGTGACATATCCCTGAAATGTTCCTTTCAGGCAGGAGGTAACAGACAACTATCTCCCTGTCAAGCCATTTGGGTATTGTATATTGTCTGCCTGTTTGCATACAGAGCCACATATGAATTAGGAGATTGCAAAATCTACAAGAAAAGAAATCTACAAGATGAAACAAACAGCAGGGAGCATCCTGTCTATGAATAAAGACAAGGAATTGTCTATCTTGGGATGTAAGGAAACACATGGACTCCTTCAACTGGGAGGCAATCTCACCACATATTTGCCTCATGAAACAAGTATCACAGCCAACTTGTCTGCAAAACACTGCAAGGATTTTGGGTAAGCAATATTCTACGAGATATGAGAGTATCTTGTTAATTAACTGGAGGAGCTACAAGGTGCATTAGGACTTTGTTTTACTTGAAACCATTTGTTTCCAGCAAAGAATCCTGTGGCACCTTATAGACTAACAGATGTTTTGGAGCATGAGCTTTTGTGGATGCATTTGTTTCCAATACTTCCAGTAGCTACTACTTGAATCTCTATCTTTGTTAAATAAACTCATACTTGATTTCACTGAAAACGTATCCAAGTGCTGCATGTAAAGCAGAGTGGTGATCTGAGGTGTAATTGGTCAGCTGGGGTGTAGTGTTCATTTGGAAGCAGCAAACCACTGAATATGGAGAGTCCAGGAGGAGACCAGGGGCTGGGCACTACAGGGAGATGCTCAAAGAGCTCATGTGTTGGTGTGTGCCCATCACTTACCTGCAGAGTGACAGTGGGGCCTACGACGCCTAGAGTGGAGGGCTTGTGGTGCCTGTGGCTGGTGGAGTTGGAAGCTGACCATGGCAGGCACAGACAAGGCTTCCTCCTGCTATAGGCAGGTAGTAGTGAGGTGCCTCACAACCCTGAATGCCACCAGGAAGCATCACAGGGGTAATGCTGACCTACATTCCAAGGTCAGAGAGTGAGAGCTACTTCACTGCTTTAGAGATCCTCAGCTCGATGGTGCTACTGAAGGTTAAATTACGTGGCTTCTTTGAGGAGACTGACAGGGAACAAATTCAAGTCATTTGGAAGAGTGAGATCATTACGTAATACAGAGCCAGCTCTGCTCAGAGTTGGAGTATGACCACCACCAAAGACTAATGACTATCAGTCCCCTTGATCAGGTGTGCATCAGGGGAAGGTGTAGTGGCAGGTCTTTTTCTTGCAGCTATGCCCATTTATTGCAAACATCAGGGAGTGCAGGAACAGAAAAAGTGATTGATCTTCCGAAGCACTGTGTGCATGGGAGGCAGGCCACCTCATAGGACTCTAACTTGCCTTTAAAATACCACTTTGCCTCTCTCCCTTGGTTTCCACCTACAGATAGCAAAATGCTTCACAAACCCTAGGGAGTTAAGGATCACAGAACCCTGGGAGGGGCACATCCATAGTTTCTCCATCTATAAAATTGCAAGACTGAGGCACAGGATGTCATGTGACTTGCCTCAGCTCACACAGTAAGTCAGTGGCAAGGCCAGGAAAAGAACGCAGAGATCCAAGTCTTGTGGCACTCCCCTCTAGCCACCAGACCACTATGCCTTTCCTAAACACACACCTGATCTATTCTCTAGAATATTAACAAGAAAACCTTCCAAACGGCTTAGAGGTTTGGTTCACAGGATCATTGCTTTTTCCCTGCAACAGATCGCCCGGTTAGGGTTGCTGTTATAGCAACTAACATCACCGAAGGGAGAGTGGGGCAGAACTGGCAGCAGGCATCTCTCCTAGTCAAACCTGTTTCAGAGCATTGCAAGAAAACGAACCCAGCAGAAAAATTAGTTGTAAAGAAACCGAACTGCATCAAAGAGCAACAGCAGTGGAACAAAGTAGGGAGTGACTATCATTGCTCCTCCTGAAGGAAGTTCTACTTAGCACCTTTCACAGCTCGATATGATCAACTAGACACTCACAAAGTCGTATTATCCCCACATTACAGCAGAGGGAAACAAAGGCAGGGTGTTAAGAGACTTGGCCAAGATTTCATAAGGCAGCTGCAGATCATGAAAGACAACACTGCTATCCTGACTTCATAATCCCTGTTCTAACAGACAATACTGCCTCATGGTAGCTATCAAAACAGACAAAAATAGGGCAATCGGGGGGGATGTGATCCAGAGAAGCAGCCAAGATGACAGAGCAAAAGGTGCTGGAGGAAAAGCGATCCACAGAAACAAAGGGCAGTGGTCAAAGCACAACTGTCTGCATATCTCATATACAGCTGGGAATGCAGGCCAGCCAAATCAAGAGGTTTTCCAAAGCTTGTGCTAACAAGGTCACCCACTCCACTCCATTACGCTAAGAAGTTTTGTTTATAACAATGGCTCCACTAAAGGGGAATGTACTGTGCAGATTCAGCAGTGCGGCAGAACTGTTTATACCAGGGCTTCTCAAATACCATAGCATGGGCCACAGTGTGTAGTTCCCTCACCAACCAAGGGAAGAACACAAAGGAACACAAGTAAGATGAGGCAGAAGACACTCATTTATACTAACACAGTATAGCTGAGTGGCTCTTGTATTGCAGCTGACCAGTTCCTTGTGGGAGTTGGCAGAATGAAAATTTGAGAACCAAGTAGAAAGGAAAGGGTGGAGAGATCACAAGGGAATCTCTCCGTGTTAGGAAGCCATGGTCTCTCTCTTTTCTCAGCATTGATGCAGTGTTCTAACTTCCCTTGCTTCAGTTCACTCCATTTTGGCAGTGGACCTAGACAGCTCCATTTCACTTTACTAGCTGCTCACTGCTGCTGCATTCGGGCTTCACATTCCTACAAGGGAATGCTTAATGTCTAAACAACAAACCTGGTTTTCACTAGAAAAAGGACAACAGGCCTTTTGGGGAATTCATTTGAATATCAAAGAGTGGCTGTCAATAGCCACTGAATAAATATGAATAAGCCACTGTGATTTGGAAAGGGTGGGGAGGCTGGCAGCTGAAACAAGATTGCAGAGAGCAAGTAAGGCTAGGGGGTAGGAGCAGGAAAAGAATGGGGCAAGTCCCAGATAAATCTAAAGGAAGCTGCATAGCCACTATGCTATGGTGGCGGCCATCCTTGCTATTCGTATTTGAGGGTGTTGTATTGGTTCCAACACAAACAGCTGCAGCTTGCTGATACTGGTGTAGTGACCCTGCATAATATTCATCACATTCCTAGCTTCCACTAACATTTAACACACAAAGACCAAGAATAAGAGGCACAAATAACCCCGGAAATCAAAGTTCTACAGCAGCAGGGTGTGATTTGTTACAGTGAGGTGTGTGCAGAAGCCACTGTCTCAAGGGGAAAAAATCATCTTGATATGTATTGCAAAAAGTTTTTTGGTTAAGTCAGAGAGCCGGCTACAGATTTCACTACATAGATTCCTTATTAATACATCCTGACTCCTCCCCTCAAGGTTTCTCAAGGAGAAACAAAGATTCTAATCCCTGCTCCCCTCCAAAAAAACAAAAACAAAAAAGGTCATTCACTGAGTCGAAACTGGTCAGTACTTGGAGGGGATATCTAAGGCAGTGGTTTTCAACCTTTTTTGATTTACAGATCCCTAAACATTTTCAAATAGAAATGCAGACCCCTTTGGAAATCTTAGACCACAAGTTGAAAACCACTGATCTAAGGGATAGCCACACAATGAAGTGGGTTACTGATTCAGTAAGAGGCACTCTTTCCAAAATTACTGTAAAGTGGTACTTCTGGTGCTAGGGGCACTGCACAGTTGGAGCAGCCATTTTTGGATAAATCATAAAACACACCCCTTGACTCAGAGATCCCATGATATTTTTCTCTAGAAACTTGTCTTCACTAGAAAAATGGTGTATTCTTCCCACAAGTCAGCTAGTACATGCACGTGATCCTGTCTTAATGTTAAAAGCCCAAGCATATTGTTAATGCTACTGTATATAATTTAACACTGATTCTATTTGTGCACAAATCTGCTAATAATTTTTTAATTGTTTAGTCATGTAATGCCCTGATAGTACAAAATCCTGTGTTTGGACATTCAGTATATATAATCAGTGAATGAAACAGACTATTTCTGGGACACAATGAGTGATCCACAGATCTCACAGTACTTCACCTGGGCTGTCAAGTGTAATGACTAGGGCTGTCAAGCGATTAATAAAATGAATCACGATTAATCATGCGATTAATCCTGCCATTAAATAATAGAATACCATTTTTTTTGTTTTTTAAATTTTCAAATATACTGATTTCAATTACAATTAGATTTATTTTGATTACGAATACTTTCACTGTAAAAAACAAAATAAATAGTATTTTTCAATTCACCTACTACAAGCACTGTAGTGCAATCTCTTTATCATGAAAGTGGAACTTAAAAATGTAGAATTATGTACAATAAAAATGTGCATTCAAAAATAAAAATGTAAAACTTTAGAGCCTACAAGTCCTTGTTCGGGCAAACAAGTTTGTTTACATTTGCAAGAGAATACTGCCCGCTTCTTGTTTACAGTGTCACTGGAAAGTAAGAACAGGCATTTGCATGGCCCTGTTGTAAGCCAGCGGCGCAAGATATTTTCATGCCAGGTGCGCTAAAGAGTCATATGTCCCTTGATGCTTCAACCACTATTCCAGCATGCATCCATGCTGATGACGGGTTCTGCTTGATAAACAATCCAAAGCAGTGCGGTCCGACACGTTCATTTTCATTATCTGAGTCAGATACCTCCAGCAGACTGTTGATTTATTTTTTGGTGGTTCAGGTTCTGTAGTTTCTGCATTGAACTTGTTGCTCTTTTAAGACTTCTGAAAGCATGCTCCACACCTCATTCCTCTCAGATTTTGGAAGGCACTTAAAGCTTGGGTCAAGTGCTGTAGCTGTCTTAAGAAATCTCACATTGGTACCTGTCAGATCTGCAGTGAAAATATTCTTAAAATGAACATGTGCTGGGTCATCACCTGAGACTGCTATAACATGAAATACATGGCAGAATGCAGGTAATATAGAGCAGGCGATATACAATTTCCCCCCCCCCAAGGAATTCAGTCACAAATTTAATTCATGCATATTTTTTTTAACAAGCATCATCAGCATGAAAGCATGTCCTCTGGAATGATGGCCAAAGCATGAAGAGGCATATGAATCTTTAGTGCATCTAGCAAGTAAGTATCTTGCAACACCAGCTACAACAGTGCCATGCAAACACCTGTGCTCACTTTCAGGTGACATTGTAATTAAGAAGTGGGCAGCATTATCTCCCGTAAACATAAAATAAATTGTTTCTCTTAGCGATTGGCTGAACAAGAAGCAGGATTGAGTGGATTTGTACGCTCTAAAGTTTTACACTGTTTTGTTTGAGTGCAGTTATGTAACAAAAAACCCTAAATTTGTAAGTTGCACTTTCATGATAGATTGCACAACAGTACTTGTATGAGCTGAATTGAAAAATACTTTATTTTTAAAGTGAAAATATTTGTAATAAAAAATATATAGTGAGCACTGTACATTTTGTATTCCATGTTGTAATTGAAATGAATATATTTGAAAATGAAGAAAAACATCCACAAATATTTAACATATTTCAACTGGTATTCTATTGTTTAACAGTACGATTAATCACAATTAATTTTTTTGAGTTAATTGTGTGAGTTACCTGCAATTAATTGACAGCCTTAGTAATTACCCCTCATTTTACACAAGAGAAAACTGAGGCAGGAAGGTATCAAACAATTTATTGAGATCACACAGAAAATCAGTGGCAGAGCTTGGAATAGGGTGTAAATGTCTTGGTTCCTTGCCAGATGCCCCTTGCTTTGGACCATGTGGCTCATCATGCATGGAGCAATATGATGGTAGTTTTCTTGGTACAAACCTCATCTGGAAGAAGTTAACAAGTCGTATGAAATCATAGCAGCTCATAACCACAAAGCAATCCCAGATTACACACAAAACAGTCAAATGACCTAAATGCTGACCAAACACAGATCCCTGGGAAAAAGGACCACCAGGGACCACTGTGTCTTTCAAATTTCCACACAAAGGATCATGTGGAAAGAGAATTGTGGACCATTGTGCAATACAGGAAGGAGTGAAAGAATTAACATAGAATGGTGACTTACTACTTAGCCACTTTCAGCACCAAGGATTTTGTTTTGAGCAACTGATGAAATTGCTGGGGCACTGCAGTCAGCTCCCCACTTCAGCACATTTTTATGTATTGTTACCCAGCCCATAACAAAGCTCTGCAAAAGTATTTCAGTATGATAATTTCTATCAAACCATACACACATTTGGACCTAGTAGGCTTCTGAAAGTCTAGATGGCAGCAGTCTGCCTCCACCTTCCATCTATACTTGACTAGGGAGCTTGTAACAATTCCTCTCAAGACATGGACCTCATAACACAGTTTGGTGTGCCTTGGCGATCTCCCAATTAGTGCAAGGTGCTTCATACGTAGGGCCACAGTTGAACTGACATACCAGAGCAGATGAGTGGTCTATCACATACTGTGTACTGTCAGATAGTAGTTAGTATCAAATGCTTCAAGGGAGTAAAACCCACACAATGGACTATTATGGAATAATATGCCCCTAAGGAAAATTTCTTCTTGACCCCAGGCAGTTAGGGATTGCTTATGCCCAGAACAATGAGAGTTTATATCCTTTAGATATTTGTATCCTATCTAAAACAACTGTAGATGTTCTTATTCATATAAGGCCTATTCCTTTATTGAGTCCTGTTAAGTTCTTGGCCTCAGCCTGAATTGTATTTTGAAACTTTAACTACTTTGACACTGCATTTTACCTGCTTACTTAGTAGTGCTTTTTGCATGAAATGTATTCCATTGGTGCTCCCTAAACTGTGCCAGCTTCCAGCCTGATCGGATGCAGGTAGTTAGTTTTAACCTAAAAAGCCCTTTTTGTGCTTTAGGTCCTGAACAGACACCTCCTCTCTCTCATAACATCCTAGGACAGCTGCCGTCAGCTATGGCACTTGATTTTGGCTCTAGTTTTGCATGTCCAGAAGTTCTCAGGAAAGGAGTACAATGCTGAATTTTGTCAATCCTTATAGTACTTTGCGAAACCTTATGCAGTCTTTGCCCTGGCTCTTAAAGGGGGATGTGAAACTTACGTTCTTGGCTTCTATCAGGAAGAAAGAGTTCATTGACTTTGTGTCAATTTAGATTTCTTGTAAATTTGTTTCAATCTTTATAGCACACACTCCTAAAATTTTACTGTGGCCGCTTGGAACTTCATAGCAACAGTTGGGGTAAAACTCAGACCCTCCTACTCCAAAAGCAGAGTCTCTAATCTAACCATTTAAAGAATTGCTATTTGGTGTCAGCAATACATGACCTGTGACACACAGCTGAGCAGTTCTGACTGGTGCACACACATTCTGCCGTAGGTCATTACAATATGTTTTGTATTGTGGTTTTATTAATTTTCCTTTAAAACTCTGCTAGAATAAACATTTTGTTTTGTTTCTTTTAAGTCACTTGTTTTATTATCTGCATTTATAGCAGAGATCTGATAAAACTGAAGACCTGATGTTTGGTTTCTAAAGCATTTGGGAAAGTAAATTCATCACAACTCTACCTCATGCCCACTCCATAAATGTTTTGGCATCCTTCAGAATGAAACGTGCTGGGGAAATACAAGTTCACCATCCTGTATCTTTAAAAGATCTTGGAGTTAGTTACAGGTTTCTGTCTTCACTAGTGCTGTGAGGTCAGCACATTTCTAATGTCAGCTGACGCTTCGAGAAAATAATCACAAGACGGGAGGAGAACAATATGTTTGCAGAGAAACAGCTACTGAAAAGAACCTCACACTTCTGTGAGTTACAATTCACAACATTTTAATTTAGTTTTTCCATGTAACAAAGGCAGCATCATTGTGGCTGCTATCATCTCATCTCAAACTCTGGCTGTCGTCCCACACCTATGCAGTTCTGTTCTCTCATCTCTTCATCATCGAGAGAGTAATGGAGAGAGAAAAGTGTTCCCATAAAGGGGAAAGGAAGATCTCTTGCCGCTTCACAATGCCTAGAGAAATAAACCACAGAAAATCAGTCTCCTTCATGAGAATATACAATCAGAAATTCAAGCAGTCATCACGAAAACTACCACCACTAACTGACAAGTCTTGGTAGACATGCCAAGAACTAAAATAGGCCACGGAGACCGAAACTTCCCTCTTGACCTTAAGGCAGGCCCCTCCAGCTCAGGGGGTGAGGTGCAATGGAGGCTGTGTGCCCTGAGGGAGAAGTCTGACCACTGATGCCTGTATGTTACCTGTCCTGTGGATAGAGGATTTCAGTCTCTGGGGCTGCTGATCCAGCACCTTTCACCAGCATTACATTCCTGCAGACGTATTTCATATGGAGAGAAATGTGTGTAAAAAGTCTAGCAGGGTCAAACTGCAAACTCTCTCTCCCCAGCTCTCCCACTGACAAAGCCTCAGAATCTGCCACATGGAAGACAAACATTTCTGGCATTCAGGGAGGGGTACAAAGCCTCATACAGCAGACTGTGATTTTGGGCTACTGCTCCCATGTGCTGCCTCACAGATGGGCGGGGAAGGTAATTAGAATGCTGGTGTGGGTTCTATCATCCTTGTGTTTGTCATATGGATGGGGCCGTATGGTGTTCTCACTCCCCTGAAGAAACTTGAGCAATTCATCTTGAGCGTCTTCCTAAGGCATCTAGAGTATATTGCAACTTGTGTGCATAACATACAACAGCAGCAAATTGCCAATACCTATAGGAGAGAGCGGAGACTGACTGACACACAGTATTCCACACCAAAGTGGTGACGAAGAAAAACTTTGCACAAGGACACTGGGGGAAATCCTATTCTTATAAAAATGGCAATGAAGTCTTTAAGGTGTAGACAAGAGCCACAGCTGTCTTCCCATCCCCCGACCACCGACACATTGCCATCAGTAACCATTTTGGTCTCTACCCCACAACTGTATTAAGGCATTGAAAAGTGGAGCTAGTACACATACATACACATACCCCCCCCACACACATACACACATCAGTACTACCCACTCCCCTCTCTCTGCTGAAGTTTTAGGTCTCTGGGCTCATGGAGCTGCGCTCCACAGCACTTCCTGTTTGTTTATTTATCTGGGTAATAAGAATATGAATAATATGCACCTCTATAGCTCCTCCCTTCCAAGAATCTAAGTGCTTTACAGACATTAATGCATTAAGCCTCATAACATCCCCACGAGGGAAGTCAGTATGCTCAATTTCCCCCCATGCTTCTTTTGTGAATAATGGAGGAAGCCTGCGTGGTGAAATTGAATGAATTCTTCAAGGTAACAGCAAGTTTGTGGCAAGGGCAAGAATAGAACCCAGGATTTCTAACTCCCAGTCCAAGTGATTTAACATAATAGCATTCTTCTCGTCAAACTCGAATTACCACACAATTTACCAAAGACTCCGCCATATAATATAAAGAGTTCATATGATGGACTCAGAACTCAAAATCCCTCTGAACACTAACTATACAAATCTTTTTATGTTACCATAAAACAGTATCTATTATCAACTAGACTCTAGTTTGCTGCTCAACCACAAAATATAGGTCCATCTCATACTGCCCTAGTTCAACCCAAGGATTTAACATTGCTACATAAATGCAGTGCGTCTATAAATGAAATAACGGTACAAGGCCACAGTAAAAAACAACGAAAAAATAATTGGAGGTCAGAAAGCAGCTGCCATTTTCTGTAGCAGTTTTATCTATTAGTGCTCTGCAAATTCAAAGAAAGATTTTTGTGGTGTGCCCCAAAACAGAACTCCCCCATACCATCAGCTATTAGGCTGAGAATGGTATAAATATGCAGACAGACTGAGTAAAGTCTGGACCCAAACACCACCTCTTTCCCTCTGTGGAATGAGTCTGGGCGTTCGGGTGGAGGGAAAAGAGAGTCTAAATGACAGTATTTGAAAGGGTACGCCGAGACTAGTGTAAGGGTACGTCTTCACAACAGGCCGTATCGATGGATAGTAATTGATTTCTCAGGGATCGATATATCGCGTCTCATCTAGACGCGATATATCGATCCCCGAACGAGCTCCTGTCGACTCTGGAACTCCACCAACGGCGAACGGAGTCGACAGGGGGAGCCGCGGATGTCGATCCCGCACCATGAGGACGCTAGGTAACTCGATCTAAGATACTTCAACTTCAGCTACGTTATTCACGTAGCTGACGTTGTGTATCTTAGATCGATCCCCTCCCCTAGTGTAGACCAGCCCTAAAAGATGTATTTTTAAAACATTAGCTAAAATATTTTAAAACTCTAGAGTAGACTAGGCAAGCTGTATTTTCATAGGTGTTAAAACCCCTCCTGGGAGTTCCCCTCAACCAGCTACCATGTTAAAATACAACTTGCCCAGTCTACAGACATTTGAAAATATGTTATTTTAAACATTTTAGCTAACATCAAAAAAAGAAAAACATCTTTAGTCTTAGACTTGCCAAGCCCTAGAACTAAAATTCACTGGTAGGTAGGTTTTGGCTAGGTACCCGTTCAATCTAATCCTCCCCGCTCCCCGATCTCAATTCTCAACAGCAGAGGGCTTTCTGCAAGTCAGCCATTCACACAACCACACCAGGAAGCTATAAAAAGCTAGCCACAAAGGATGCAGTTATTCAAGGCAGGCAGCACTTTCAACTTCCCCCTCCTTCTGTTTCTCTTCCTCCCTTACCAAACAGCAGATCTGATCCTCTCCCAGCAATATCAATGAGTGCAAGATTGGAACCAGACTAGATTAAACCTTTTATTTTACAGGCAAAATTACGGCTTACCAAAAATGCAGCCATGTTCCCCTCCCCTTTCCCACTCTGCTCCCTACAGGAGAGAAATCCCAGAGACTGGGAACGGGCAATGAAGTGACAGAACCATCACTCTCCTGCCCCCAGGCACTTCGCTCTTAGGAATAGTGCTACAGCAAAGAGACACTTCTGCATATCCTAGTGATGCTATTTTTGTCTTTCCTATTCAGCAACTTGCCAGCAAATCAGAAATGGACAATACCACCAAATAGACATAGGGGACGAAACCCACTGATACCTTTTTACGAAGCCCTCTTCTGGGCAAATATTCAATCTACTGAGCCTCCTCCATACTGTTCCTCTCTGTCACTGTCATTTATACACTTTGGCAACACTTGCATTGCTTGTCAAGCCATTGAAGAGTTTTGATTTGCTATCAAACTGTCCCCACTCCCTCTCTGCCACCTCACCCAGCCCCTGCACTTTTTATCTGACATTCTGTAGAGGAGAGGAAAAAAAGAGGGTTTCTGAAGAGAACAAAAGGAAAATGGAGAAATACCCTGACAATGTCCTGCCTCAGCACAATGTAAATGCCACTCTTTGTCCCAGCCTAATCCATGCTGGCGGGGCGGGGAGGGGGAGAGGAATGGAGAGGGTTGAAGCCCCTCCCCTTTTCATGGATGCACCTCCTCTCCCCTTCCGAAAAGAAACACAAGCCTTAACACTCCCTTCTTGGATCTCTTTACCAGTGGCAGGGGTGCAGTAAACACAGGGCACTCTGCTGTGTTGCATCTGGTGGGGAAAGCAGAATGGACAGATGTTGACATGCAAAAAAGGGAGAAAAACATTAATCTAATCCCCACTTTTCTTGCATTTCAGAAGCCTTTGCTGAATACCTAAAATGGCTACCTCAAGCCTTGCCTTTGTGAGCAAGGCTCACATTTCTATATCCCTACCTCCCTAATTCAACTACCAAGAGCAGCTGGAGATGCCTTATGAGTAGGGCCCTACCAAATTTGTGGCCGTGAAAAACAGGTCACAGATCGTGAAATCTGGTCTTTTGTGTACTTTTACCCTATATTATACAGATTTCACGGAGACCAGCGTTTCACAGATTGGGAGTCCCGACCCAAAAGAGGGAGTTCATGGTATTGCCATCCTTACTTCTGACCTGCCTTCAGAGCTGGATGGTCGGAGGGCAGTGGTTGCTGGCTAGAAGCCCAGCTCTGAAGGCAGTGCCCCACCAGCAGCAGTGCAGAAGTAAGGTGGCAATACCATACCATGCCATCTTTATTAATCCGCTGCCGCTGGTGGTGGTGCTGACTTCAGAGCTGGGCTCCCAGTCAGCAGCCACTGCTCTCCAGCAGCCCAGCTCTGAAGGCAGCACTGCCACCAGCAGCAGCACAGATATAAGGGTGGCAATACCACAACCACCTACAATAACCTTCCGACACCCCCCCCCCTTGCAATCTCCTTTTGGGCCAGGACCCCTACAGTAACACCACAGTGAAATTTCTGATTTAAATATCTGAAATCATGACATTTACAATTTTTAAAATCCTTATGACCGTGAAATTGACCAAAATGGACCATGAATTTGGTAGGGCCCTGAGACTGACAAACACTTTGGGTTAGGGGACTGACTCTTATCTGCCCTCCTCAAGCCTCTTGGTTTTCCTGTTCCACTCACACTCTGGGTAAAAAATTGTCATTTTACTACGAGAAACACAGTAGCATTTTTAACCAGAATGACCATCTGTCTCTGTGGAGAGGAGCTGTGCTGGCTTCTACACCATGCCTATCCCCAGGTCCACTGCAACACTCAGTTTTCCTCCTCCATCTTGTGAAGGCTAAAAAGCCTTTTCCATGGGAGGGGAGGGGATGGTATGTTTCTTGTTTTCTTCCTCTCAATGGACAGTTGGGGTGTGCTAAGGGTGAGCAAGTTCCCTTTTGCTGTCTTTACTCCACTGCTGCTGAAACATTCACCTATGCTTTTGACTCCACTTGCCTTGACTATCACAATCTGCTCTCGCCATTTCAGTCTCTTGACTGCAAATACAAGAGCCTTCTCCTTTAAAGCTCCCGCCATCTAGAACAGCATTTGTGATCACTCCACTGAACAGAACTCTTTACAAATCTCTGCTCAAAACACCTTTCCAATTTGCACCTTGACCTTAGTTTCCTGTGCCCTCTGCAATGACCTCGAGTCAAATCCTGCTTACTTCCCACACAGTAAGTACTCCAGATGGTTTTAATGGGACTACTCAGATAAGTAAAGCAAACAGGATTTTGCCCTTAGTATTTAACCAAGCGTGATATTTAAGTGCAAAGTGAACAGGGGACAGCCTTACTGAAGAAAAAAAAGCAACGCTGATATATTATTCACTGTATGCATTTTAATCACATCCAAGTAACATTTCTGCCATATCAATGCACTATAACCTCAAGAAACTTCTTTTAGACTTTAAGACATTCTAGCAGGACTGACAGCAGAACAGTCTGCCTTGCCAGTTAATAACAGAGCTATTTTAGAAGGCAGGCTGCACATTTTACAAGTTACTTCCAAGGTACCTCATTTAGAAGCCAAATGCAGTGAGCTATGCTGTAGATTTACAAAGCGTTCATTATAACAAAAGGGTCAGACATTTTGTTACTTCTGAGGGCTGAGTGCATTGCACATATCAGGTTCTCTTTGCATCCTTTTATTCCCCATAAATTACCTATGTGCCACCCTCTCTATTTCAGGGACTCCCTGTAACCCTCACCAGCTCCTGCCCCTATGCCCGGGGCAAGGTTTTCCCCCTTTTTCTTCCTTCTGTCCACCTTCACTCATTTCTTTTCTTTCTGTCTGGGAGGAAGACAGACAGAAACATGGATGCCATCAGGCTGAGTGATAGGCTATATCTACACTCCATAGCTTACAGTGACACTGCTGCGCTGCTAAAGCAGAGGTGGGCAAACTATGGTGGGTGGACCCTCCTGCCCCTGAGCTCCTGGCCTGGGAGGCTAGCCTCCGGCCCCTTCCCCTCCTGTTCCCCCTCCCCCACAGCCTCAGCTCACCCCGCCGCCAGCGCAATGCTCTGGCCGGTGGGGCTGCGAGCTCCTGGGGCAGGGCGTGGCTGTAGCACTGGCAGCCACCGGTGCTCCAGGCAGCGTGGTAAGGGGGCAGGAAGCAAGGGGGTTGGATAGAGGGCAAGGGAGTTTGGGGTGGTGGCTAGGGAGCACTAGGGTGACCAGATGTCCCAATTTCATAGAGACAGTCCCGATTTCGGAGTCTTTTTCTTATATAGGCTCCTGTTACCCCCCACCCCCGGTCCTGATTTTTCGCACTTGCTGTCTGGTCACCCTAGGGAGCGGGGGTATGGCTAGGGGTCAAGCCGTCAGAAGGTGAGGAAGAGGGGTTGAATGGGGGCAGGGGTCTATGGGCGCAGTCAGGAAGGAGGGGGTGGTTGGATGGGGCAGCAGGGGGCAGTCAGGGAACAGGGTGCGGGGGAAGGTGGATGGGTCAGGGGTCCCGGGGAACTGTCAAGGGATGGGGGGGCGGTTTGGATGGGACAGGAGTCCCAGGGGTAGGCCGTCAGGGGGCAAGAAGTGAGGGAGGGTGGCGGGGTGGATGGGGGAACAGGCCACACCCCCCTCCTCTAACCGGCCCTCCATACAATTTCCAAAACCCAGTGTGGCCCTCAGGCCAAAAAGTTTGCCTGCCTCTGTGCTAAAGCCTTGCTGCTGTAAGGCACACAGTGTACCTGCTCTTTGTCAGTAGCAGAGAGGTCTCCTGAAGAGAAAATAAAACCACCCCCAACAAGGGGCAGTAGCTTTGTTGGCGGGAGAGTGTCTCCTGCCAACAAAGCACTGTCCACACTAGTGCTTTTCATCAGTAAAACTTTTGTTGGTCAGAGGTGTGGTTTTTTTCACACCCGAGTGACAAAAGTTTTACCAACAAAAGTGCAATGTAGACATAGCCTTAGACCCTGCTTTGCATGGCCAATGAATAGGTAGTTTCCAGTATCTTTCGCTTCTGTCGTCCAGGAAGCCCACACAATATCCTTTTCACTGTATTTCTGGTGTGTCTATCACATGCAGTATTCTAAGTATCATAAGCAGTAATTAACATTTGCATAGTGATATGGGAGTGGATTTTATAATGGCTTCTGCTCTCAGTCTTTTCCTAGTTCATTAGCTTTTTGCTTACCATGTTGGGTTTGTTTTTGTTGCTGTATTAATTCTTTGTATTCAGTTATTATATAAAACTCTTTGATATTCTATATAACAAGTATAATCAGGAGTTTGTTCTTTTTAAATGAATTCCATCACTGATTATTAAATATTATTTTGAAGCCTTTTTCACATTTCACTTTGTAAGCACTTTAAGCTTTTTGAACTTCACTTACCAACTTGACTTACTCAACTAGATCAAGACAAGGTGGGTGAGGCAGTATGTTTTATTGGACCAACTTCTGTTGGTGGAAAGGACAAGCTTTCAAGCTACATGGAGCTCTTTCTGAGGTCTGGGGAAGGTAACCACAGGGTTCAAGTTAAATACAAGGTGGGACAAATTGTTACACATAAGGATTTGGCAAATGTTGTAGGAGACCACTTAAAATAAAATGAGCAATTAACACCTCTGCAGTCATAGGACAAAGGAAGATAGTAGGGAGCAAGGTATGTTAGAAATTGTTATAATGAGTCACAAAAGCAGTGTTTCTGTTATGTCCATGGTTTTTGTGTGCCAACACAGTTATAAAATTTACCTTCCCAGGCTCATCTTTTGAAGATGGTTTGCAGGTTTCCTTTGGAGGAGAGGACTCATATCCTAGGACCAGCACAGCTACACCACCACTGAACCTGATGGATTAGTTTCACTTTATATTCACATGAACCAGTATAATGGTAATGGGGACAATATAAGTCCCAAGGAGATTTTTTATAATTAATTATTATTATTATTATTATTATTATAGTAATGTGAATAGAAATGTTTTCCATGATAGATTTTGAAAAATGTTTTTCTAAGGAAATAATGCACTGAACTGACTAGTACAGCCACCACTGCTTTCTACTGGCTGGAATCAGAATGGCTTAACTGTGTGTCAACCTGTATGCTGCTAATGGCATGTCCTTCCATTCAAGCAGCTGAGACCTGTGCATTTACTGAAGGATCTCTGCTGCTGCTGTGACATTTTGAGTGGCCACGGTGTGCAGCAAAGTGACAACTGTGGCGTCCTAGGCGGCACTGACTTGTTCTAACATGAACTATAAAACTAAGATATACAGCTAGTTGCCTGCTACACAATATGTAGTTAATGCTCCCCACATAACTAAATGGATGAAAACCTGTCAGAATACTACGATGAGAGCACTTGAGATTAAACAGGTGACTGATTTTAATGTACAAAGGAAAGTATTTGTGGGGAGGAAATGCTAAATATATTTATCAAGTGGTGTTAGCTACTATAGAGTAATACTCAGAAAGATTCCAGAAAGGGATTATATATTCATATAAGGTGAATAGCACACAGACTAGCTAAGCATATTGGCTATGAGTCTTGTGGCTTCAGGGCTGATCACTGGCTGGGGGTCAGGAAGAAATTTTCTTCCCATTTAACAAGTAGTATTATGGGAGCTTATGTCTCCCTCTAAGATATCCAAGTGTCAGCCCAGGGGTTCTCAAACTGGGGGTCAGGACCCCTCGGGGGTCACAAGGTTATTATATAGGGGGTCATGAGCTGTCAGCCTCCAATCCCAAACCCCACTTTGACTCCAGCATTTATAATAGTGTTAAATATATAAACAAGTGTTTTTAATTTACTGGGGGGGTTGCACTCAGAAGCTTGCTATATGAAAGGGGTCACCAGTACAATCATTTGAGAACCACTGTGTTAGCCCATGTCAGAGGCAGCTGCAAGTGGGATGCTGAATGTCAGATGACACTAGTCGAGAAGGGCCAAGGTGTCCATTCTACTATGAAAATTACTATGACGAGTAAGAATTGAGTAAAATCACACTCACCATTCAAAGTGACAGTTCAAGGACTCTGCCTCTCTCCTCTGTCCCCCTTACTTCAGTTAACATTTTGCAATCCATCTCTCCTTGAATTGTAGGTTTCGCAGGTCCCAGCCACATTAGTTCCTTCTTCTGCTACTGCCACCTACCAGTTTTATTATTCTGTTGCAGCAGAAGGGCATATAGAAGAAGTTCTTGTTCAGCACTCACATAATTACACAATTGGGATCCCTTTGTCTAAGGTGCCACGGCTTATTCAAGTTTCTCCTCCATCCTCCCCTCACCCAACACCCTTTACAAAGCACTGGACACAAGCAAGATTAATATCAGGCTTTGAAAGCCATTCCAGCAATGAGGGAGGGGTGGGAGAGTAGAGGATTGAGACATTAGCTTCAATGGACTGCAACAGCTTTTCTCTTCTACACTTCCCACCAAAGACTGTTTATAAACACTGTAAGACTTAACATTTTCTACCACCAAGAAAACTTTGAAGAAATGCATTAGCTGTGGGTCGGAGCTGCAAAGTTTAGAGGCAAGTTCAGATATGGTTAACTTAAGGACAACAAGAGGAAGAAGAATATTACAAATCCACAGATCTTTCCCCAAAACAGAAGATACCCAGCCACATGCCTGAAAGCCTGAAAAGTGTTACACTGTGTCTTACAGCAGCTGATTCACAAAAATATACACAAATAAAGGAATAGGCCTGCCCAGTGGTGAGACGAGAGAAGTGGGTGTGTCTGAAAGGAAAAAGCATTGGAAATGTGAGTATAACAGGTCTGTACAATTATCTTGCATGTAAAATTAAAGCACAAATTCTATACTCTGTTATACCCGTGAAAATCTGGTCATTTCACTGATATTTCAGATTAGCATAACAGAGCAAAATTTGGCTCTATGTAAAATCCCCCCCCATCTTGTTTTGAGTATTGCTGCTCACATGAGCTGAATACACAAACACTCTTCTTTTCTAGAGCATAGAGGAAAACAAATTGAGAAGGTCACAAGTAGAATTTTTTTAATGCCTACAAAGATCAGAGTTATTCACATATACAAAAGATCTTCAGAAGAAGGGCAGGCATACCTAGAAATAAATTATATGAAGGAGCACTTGTAAGCCAGCCTGAAGTGTCATACTCGCCCTGCTTAGAAACAACCCCCGATTCCCACTTCACCTCTTTACCTCCACCTGTAGAACAAGGAATCTTCTACCTCACAAAGGATTTGGGAGGCTAAACTGTCAACATCTGCAAAGTGCTTTGAGATCAGTGGATAGGAGGTACCACAGAAGGGAAAATTATTTATTGGTGTTTGGATATTATAGTTAGCGGGATCATTAGAAATGCCTGAAACAGATAGTCAGCCCAGAGGTTGTTCTATTTAGCAAAGGTATTCTCCCATTTGCCACGTCCCCCATATCTGGATTAGGGTTAAAATTTTGCAACCTTTTTAGTACTAGTTTTCCATACCTTTCAACTCCTAATTGATGCTGTTAAACTTTGTGCTCACTGTGCACCTGGGGAAGCACCATAACCCTGTGAAAACTTAAGCCAGAATAGCATATTGGAAGGAAAAAGTAGAGATACACACAAAGGATGGTTGGATTTGTGCAGTAGACATCATCCCTCCAATCATTCTGACACAGCAATGATATTTAACCCACCCTCACAGTGGCTCACCTGAGCACATTAAGGGAGAAACCCTAAAATATTTCTTAAAATCTAGCTTGTACAAAGGAGTAGGAGGGGAGGAAAGTAGGACTTGCTCTCTAAGCCCCATTACTGAAGACATCCTTTGAGAAGCTTCATCAAACTAGGGTGTGGATGGGGGGAAATGGGAAGGAAGAAAGGCAAACATGTGAGAGTTAAAGAAAAAAAAAAGAAAAGAAAAGAAAAAGAGCAGAAAGAGTGAATTTACCTGCCAACAGGTCGGTTTTGGATGCCACCAAACTGCTGCGTTTACTGTTTTACCAGCTTGCATTACTGGGGAGAAAAGTTTAGGAAGGAACATTCTCAAGGACTTTTCATAAGCTCTCACTCTCGCCATCAGAAAGAGGAGAAGGGAAGTTTTTCTCTGGATTGTTTGACTTTTTTGGCTCCTGAAAAGTTTTGCAAAGAACAGTAAGAAAGTGCGAACTGTTAGAACACATCTTTTTTAAAAGAAAAAAATAATACATATAAAATAGAACAATTTCATTTAAACAAAATTACAATGCCCACCCAAAACCCACACTTCACTTTGTGAAACTGGTTTAAACAAATGAAAAAAACCCAAACATTTCAACTGAAAATTGGAACACAAGGGATTTGGAGATTACCAACAGTGGGCTAAGATCCGCCATCGGAACACTCTCCAAGGTCAAGAGAGACGTAAAAGAAAAACAAAACAAAAGGAAAAGGCAGCAAACACTTGGTTATAAATCCTGCAATATGTTAACATTTTAAAGGAATTCCTAGAACAGTGAAAAATTAAAAATGAAGAAAAAAACAGTAGCAGCAGAGGTTACCTGTCTGAGCACCTACAATTCCATAGAGAGAACAGGAGTGGGTCGTGTGTCTCACACCAGCCATAAAGCCCATAAACCTTCTCAAAAAGAGTGAGCCATGAGAAAGATGTTGTACACACGGGTTGCTTTCACAAAGTCTCTCTAAGCCCGTGCTGCCCCTTACATATTTAACCAACTAGGGCTTTTTGCATTTGAGGAAGAAGAGAGGAGATTTAGAAAGAGTTACTGATTTCACATGTCAGACTTAAAAGTCCAGTGAAACATCTGAAGAAGTGTCCTCTTTTTTTGGCCAACATACACAGTAGTTCCAGAGGCATTTCCTGGGCAGATATCACACGTGAAAGATTGCAAATGTGAAGCAGGCGTGGAAAAGCCATCAAAGCATGACCACATAGCTCGGAGGGGGTAGAACACAGACACACACAAAAAAATAGTCCATGTGTATACAGAGTGTCACTCTTCCATCATGTGTTACAGATGAGGCATTGTAGCATTCCAGAAAGGGGCGATTTTATAAAACACATCAAAAAATTAAAAAAAAATACTTAATATACAAAGCCATACAGACAATTCAGAATTAAGCATGGTAAACAAGAAATTGTAAACATGTGACCAAATCACACAGCAGAAAAATTCACAACCCCCCCTCCCCTCCCCCCCCCCCCCCCCAAAAAAAAAATCACTTACAAACAGGATAACAAATTCCATCAGGTTTAAATTAAGGAACTTATTTCTGCAAACAAAAGTTTCTGCTTGGCTCACTCAAGTTTCTCTCCCCTCCCTTAAAAAAATATAGACACATTAACTCATGCACCATCATTATCTGTATCAGTCCTTAAAAAACAAAAAAAACCCTCAGTGTATCTTGATTACGTTTCCTTTCCAATATAAGCTTCCAAAGCAGAATATGACAGGTAATGTTAGCTCTATTAAAGCGCTGGAGTATGGAAGGTGTTCTTTAGGATGTGGAAGTGAAGAAAACATAGCACACAGTGCTGAGCTGTATAGATGTGATGGGAGATTCTCTTGATTAGCACAGGCTTGATTTTTTTAGTTGAATTACATGTGAAACCTGTTTTTTCTTCCCCACTCTATACATCTCACTGACCATGGGACAATGGGTAGGTTGGGGAGAGGAACATACAAGATGGATTCAAACTGATAAAGCTTTGAATCCTCGGCAAGGCTTTCCGTGAGCAATATCAAGAATTACTGTCTACATGGATGTGTGTAAAGTTTTAACTCCTGATCCTCCCCCATAACAAGCACTACCCATAGACTTTTCTCCAATTTTGCAAAAGAAGAACCAATTGCTCAAGAGGATCTCATTACAAGGGAGCCAGCCACAACAGGATACCCTTCAGTCCATTTGCTTGTGTGTTTCAGAATAAGAGTATGTGTACCACTTCACAAATTTGTATTACTCTGAAGTGTGAGTAGGAAATTCTAAAGGCAAGATGCATTATGAAGTCCCTGCTCCCACAGCCTTATTCCCTCAAGCAATGTGGGGACTCAAGACAGCTCAGCTCCTATAGCTATTACCAGCCTCTTTCCAACAAGTTATCTTTACTAACTGTGACAGTAGTGCAGAGGCCCTAGCTGATTACTTCCAGCTGGCATGGAGCTGACTTGTCTGCTCTCCCTCACTTATATCCCACACAGGTGCTCGCAGTGTGTATATGAAAGTAGGGTTGGAAACTGCAGGCTCAATCAGGGTCTCAAAGGGAATACAGAACACTATTTAAAAAACAGCTCCTTAGTAAGCAGATGAGGGGAGAAGAGCTGTGAGGAGGCAGTGCTTTCCCACCCAGTAACTAGAAAGTTGGGTTGGATGTAACCTTTGCTGGGGTGTTTTGATTTTTTATACAAGGGAAAACTTTGTGTTCTTTTGTTATAATCTGTGCACTTGAAGGCTCAGAAATAAAACCTCAGAGATGACCTTGACTGCTGAAACTTCTTTTGTTGCTGGATCATCTGGATCACTCCATCAGCTAACATCAACAATCAACCTTCCACTTGTTTTTAATAATAATATTTAATTCTACAAAAAACCCTCATTTTATTACATTCCTTTTTAAAATTAAAAAAACTGTACAAATAAGCATGATCAAACCTCCATGAAAGCAGGTTAATACTGTTCTGTTTATTGCCTCTTGAAGTCTCTCTCCGTAGTGTCCATGAGCTGTGTTTGTTTAAGATCCCAGTAAGTGACGGTAAAGCAGCAGAGCAGCGGAGAGGTGAGGAGGGGCCACAGGGGTAGGAAGCGAAGAGCCTCAGCGGATACATGGGACATGCTCCTTTAAAGTATCCAGATAACAGCAGCATTGCACACACACAAACCCCCCTCCAAACCCTCTTTTCACAAAACCATCTTTCAGTTGTAAACGTTTTACTTTTTTTCCCCTAAAATGAGGCGCATATATATATATATCTATATATAACTATCTATATATATATCTATATCTATAGTTCCAGTGCTTTATGAACCCAGAAGAGGGAAGGAACAAGCAGTGGTGAGAAGGAAGATGGGGACTTCAAAATGGACCCAACACTGCTGTTTTGGTTCTTTGTTTCCCAAAACTGCTCAACTTGAATGAAAAAATGCACAGCCAGAAGAACTGAGGAAGGAAAATCAATCAGCCTGAAAAAATGAAACTGAACAGCTCAAAACCAAAAAGAAATAAAGCAAAGCACGCACACACACACAGGGTCCAGGATCCATCTATTCATTGCTTGTGGCCTTTTGTATTTTTATTCTAGCTGAGCCTTATTTTTTTCAAATCTGCTGCATAGTTTCCCAAAGGCAATAACTGTGTATTTTTCCCCTGGATCCATGCTTTGGAGCTCAGCTGACATCAGAGTTTGGACATTTTCAATGTGGAAAATACATGCCTAGTGATAGTGGTAATGAACGAACTTCAGCTTTATCCTAAATGTCCTCGAGGTTTCAATCAACCTTTTCCCTCCTCCACACCCTACCACATTTCCCAGAAAAAAACAACAAAAATAAAAGAATGATTTACAGGCTTCAAGTCAGTGTTTTGTTAAATGGTTTGTGGTGTTCTCACTTTGGCCACTGTTAAAGATGCAGGCATAGAGAAGGGTATGTTGGACTAGCATGTATTAAAAAATGAAACATTAACATAGCATCTCTCTCTCAAAAAGACTAAAACACTAACAAATACAAGTCAATGCACATTTGTTTTAAACTAGTGTAATTCTTTTTCACATTGGATTAAACATTATTTTGTACACCAAACATTACAATGCTGTTTATCTCCTCCAATCGTGCAAAAATCGTTAAAACGTGCCACTTCTGCCATGAATGAGAACACGACTGACTCTTCTACATACCTGCCCCAGGATTTAAAATGATAAAAAACACAAATTTAAAAAACAACTCCCCTTCAAAAGCTTTATAAACAAATATGGACACATTTTTGTGGACACATGCCAGTTAATACTGAGATGGCAGAAGTCGCAGGTTTGTACTGAAAGCTCAAGTTTCCTGTCCCTGCCCCATCTCTTAAGCCAGATCCTGCAAGGTCACAATGGGCTGATTTTAAGAGATGCTGAACTTTCACAGCTCCCACTTACGTGAATAGGAACTGCAGATGCTCAGCACCTTTGAAATATCAGATCTCAAGCACCCTCAGCTCTCTTGGAAACTAAAGGCACTCAAGCAATTCACAAGATCAAGCTCTTAAAGAGGTAGGAGAGAGTTCACAGCTGCATTAGTTCACAGATGCTTTTGGAGAATTGCAAGATAGCATTCCAAAACCAGAAGTGTGAATTGTGCTGTAATATCTCCCCATCAATACACGTGTTCTGCGATAAGCTTGGGACCACAGCTGCACATAAAATCAAATCCCCATGTGGGTTTGAACTGGGTATCACTGACTAGAGATTGGCTGCCAAAAAATGAAACCAATCATATGTTCTGCAGGATTAAAAAGTAAGGGCAGCAATCAGAGAATATGCACTTTTTAATCTCACTCTTTTGACTAATTCTCTCCCGACTCCATTCATCTCCCTGAGCTTCTCTGATAAACAGCATTGCAAGTTGGTTTAAAAAAAATTTACAGGAGTTTTGTTGGTCATGTATTTACACGTGGCATCATTCCACAAGGAGTTTGATCTCATTGGCTAGTAGCTGGTTCATGTTGAATAAAGCCCCCGGGAGCTTGGTGAGCAACTCTCTCTCCGTGGTCTCAGGGTCGCTGTCGACAGAGCTGGAGCTAGCGCTCATATTGTCGACAGCGGCACTAGCTGGAGGGCCCAGCTCTGGCTCGCTAGTCTCGCTGGCCGTGGACACCACAGAGAGCAAGGACATACGCCGCGTCAAGCGACCGGGGGGAAGGAGAGAAGCGGCATAGTCCGCTATGATACCAGCTACATCTAGATTACAAGCCTTGTCAAAGGCAATGAAACCTACATTTGCATTGGCCTCGCAGACGTAGAACGAGCCATCATCTTTCATCAGTAGGTCGATGCCACACACGTCCATCCCCAGGATGTTTGACACCTGGACTGCCAGCTGCTTGCCTTGTTCACTCAGTGAGCACATCATCCCTACACCGCCTGGCAAAAGGGAAAATAAGTGTCAGCTCCCAGGCTTCAATCTGGTCAAAAGTCACTTGCTGAGCATGGTAGGGATGGCTCAGTTCCTGGATGTGAAACATCCAAGGCAAATCCAGAGTGCTGCTGGGAAGGGTGTGATCATTTTTGGTCAGAAAGGATATCAACACATTTTTTAATTGTAGGTGTGTTAAAGTTGACCTGCAAACTTTAAAAAAAAGGAAGACGAAGAAGAAAAAAATGCCATGTGTCTGTTTTGCTTCTTTGTTCCATTAGAAGGTGGTCTGACAGAGTGTCATTCCTCTGCCCCCCACCTCAGAGCATTGCTTGTTTCTCCTATTAGCTACTCAGACCTTCGTTATCCTGGAAGACTATGATAACTGAAGAATTAGTGATATGACATCACAAAAGATGAGCCTGAAAGCTAAGCAGTTGAGAGGAAAATGGATTTTTAGTTTTTCTTTTAACATTTAAGTCAGACAATTCTTAAAAATTAGATTGACCTAACTACATCAGTGAGGGCTGGAAAAAATTTTGCATCCTGTCCTACATAGTTAGCTCAACCTAACCCCTTCTGTGGACATAGAAAGCATCTACACCAGTGGTTCTCAAACTTCTGTACTGGTGACTCCTTTCACATAGCAAGCCTCTGAGTGAGACCCCACCCCCTTATAAATTAAAAACACTTTTTTATATATTTAACGCTATTATAAATGCTGGGTGCAAAGCAGGGTTTGGGGTGTAGGCTGACAGCTCGCAACCCCCATATAATAACCTCGCGACCCCAAGGGGTTCCGACCCCCAGTTTGAGAACCCCTGATCTACAGTATACCACGACAAAAAACACAACTGCAGCACTGTAGCTGTCCCACTGCAGTTCAAACAATGCCTTACTTAATTCAAATGCCTAATGAATATTTGAAAGAAAGGGCATCTTTGTTGCAGATTTAGCACCCCGCCCTTTAAGCCAAAGTGTGGGCTCCCAATACATATCTCTAAGCACTCTTAAGAAGCCTTTGAACAAGACCAAGAAGGACCAGACATAGCATTCCAAATATTGCTAAGGTCAAAAGTCATAAAACATTTAACAGAAACCTTTTATGGCCACCTTTAGTCAGTATAAAGCAGTCTCTCCACCCCACCCAAAAAAACCAAAAGGGGGTGCTGCTGACCCAACATTTTAAATATATTTTGCAGATTTCTTAACTCCAGTGTCCAGGTTGAATTCTAGCTTGGATAGCAGTTATTTTGATTCCCTACAATTCCCTTTGCAGTTTCAATTGTATAAAGTGTTCTTCATTTCCTGTACTAAAATATTACATAGTACTGCTGTTTAATGTTAAAACAGCTGCCCCAGAACGTCTATATTTCAGTGGTGGGTGGGTAAGTGTTTAGAAGTACATCTAGATTTCAGACATGTATGTGCACGTTTTGCCAAGCTCTTTGGGATCTTTGCTTTATGTGCCATGTACACTAATGGCCTGATGTTCACAGCTCCCATTGGCTTTAACGAGAACTGTGGATGCTCAGCATCTTAGGAAGAATTAAGCTATTGAGCATTCTATCTGGAACACCTTTCCTCAAATCATCTCTCCAACTGAGTTATGTCCCCTTGTATCTGTTACACTGAAAATTCCCCAATTATCCAAACATTTTTGATCTCCCATAACATTTTGAAAACTGAAGTTGTACTGCATGTGAAGGAAGAGGCAAAAATGGGGCCTAGTCAGGGCCAACTCTCCCCCCACAGCACTCCCCAGACCCAGACCTGTGCAGGGGAGGACACCTTCCCACCTCCACCCCCCAACTTTGAGGGCACTAGGAGTCAGGTGTCTTTGGGAAGAAATTGCATGGAGAAGCCAGCCAGAGACTGAAGCTGGTCCAGAAGCTAAACAGTGCACTAAACACTTTAAGCTGGGGCTGACAGACACTGATGTCAGGCAGCTCTCTCAAGTTTTCACTCCTAACATTCTCTCCTCTGTGCTGGTTGGTTTGCTCCAATCCCTCCCAACCCCTTCTTTCCTGTGTCTTTCCATCTAGCTCAGCGATTCTCAAACTGCGGGCGCAACCCCATTTTAATGGGGTTGCCAAGACTGGTTTAAACTTGCTGGGGCTCAGGTTACAGGCCCCTTGCCTGGGGCTGAAGCCCTTGGATTTCAGCTTTGACCCCCGCACCTGGGGAGGTGGAGCTTTGGCTTTGCCTCCCCTCCCCCTGTGATGGCGGGGCTTGGGCAGACTCAGGCTTCGGTCCCCACTCCTCAAGTCCTGTAGTAATTTTTATTGTCAGAAGGGGGTCACGGTGCAATTAAGTTTGAGAACCCCTGATCTAGCTTATCCCCTTCTAATATAACCCCACTCAAACACCAAAAATACCATGGCACTAACATGATATTTGCCACCATTGAATCATTCACTCTGCTTGCGAGTGCTATTTTTTTCTCCCACACGGTCTTATCTATTTAGATTATAAGCTTGTTGTGGCAGGGACTGTCTCATTCTCTGTTTGTACGGTTCCTAGCACAATGGGATCCCATCCTTAGGTGGCCCCTAGGCATTACTGTAATAAACATCAATAAATAAAAAATAAAATGTCAAACTTCTCATTTAAATTGGGGTTGCCACTCATCTCCCATTGGGCTCCACAAATTCCAGTCAAGACCACAAACCATGTCATTCCTACCAAGTGAGCAGTTGCTCTGCATCCTTCCATCTGTTGAGCAGCGCAGCATGGTCCCCACCACGCGGCCGCCTACCACGATGACACGCACATCTTTGCCATGGGACTCCTTGACATATTTCTGGAACAGGTAAGGGGCCTCATGACGAATTAAATGGCTCAGGTCTGCCAAATGGTGCTTATCTCGTGCCAGGAATACAGCTTTGCCTGTTCCAAGAGAAAACATTGAGAGCGGGGACTGGTGAAAGAGGGAAAGAGCCACTAGACTTGTCTTGTGTTGAGGTATAGATTCAGCACATGAAGAATCTCCCCAAAACCCCAAAAAATCCTGCCTATCCTCATGAGCCAGATATATTTTATAACCCTTCACACATTCTCTTGTGCAGATCAGTACTCAACTGTTTCAGTGCTGCTGAATGTACCAAGCACTGAGACAGTCAAGGTGGTAAGTTAGTCAAAAAAGCTCTTTAATAGAGAAACTGGGTCTTGTAACTCCCACCCCTTTTGGGACAGGTGCCTGGTTGAGAGAGGAGAGGAGTCACAAACCTTAGAGAGAAGCACACATGCAACCAACAGCAAAACTTCTCCCCCATTTCAGGTAGAAAGCTGGAACTTCAAGGTATAAAAACGAAGTTAACTTAGAACTCTACCCAGACGCACTGTAGGAAGTACGCTATGGCATTAGTCCACTGCTGTAAAATCCTTATAATAATACAGGAGGAAAAAAGCACCCCTGTACCCACAACAACCCAGTACTGGCGTGACAAACGTCCAGTGGAGCATAAGGGTTTAGACAGAAATGTAGCTGTGACTGACTCTGATGGAACTGATAAAATGACAACTTCAGCAGCTTATTCCATTAAAAATAAGAACCTGTGGGGCATACTGACAGTTGGTGAAAGAGGGGTAGCTTGATTCTTTAGAAATTCAATGCCCCTTGCCAGCAAACTATTCTAAAGACTTGCTTCAGCCAATCTCTGATTTGTTCTTTTACTCCTCACCTTGTTTCCTCAGCTCATCTCACAGAGACTTCTCGTCCCCGCACGTAACCTCCCCGGTGTCTGTGAAAGGCACTTCTGGAACAGACTCCAGTACTCTGCAGCTCATTTTCTTTCCTTCATCAGTCTTACCTCTTACTTGCTCTCCTCCTCTGTTGACACCCCTTGTTTTATGTGGCACATTAGATTTACATTCTGCAGTAAGGCACCACCAATTTATGTGGCAGAACTTCACTGAATTATGCTGCAACCTTACTATATTACAAAATCCCTTGATAAACTGCCTATTTAATGAAGAAACGGGAAAAAAAAGCAGAAGGAAGAGGAGATGAAGTACTGTGTTGGGGGTACCACATCAGCAGACTCTGCTCCTTCAGGGCTTAGGGTCTGTGTAGCAAAAGACTTCTATATAACATGGAACTGCTGAAGATAGCAGTAATGGTGCACTGCTTTGGAAGGATTTAAGATGATACTGGTACCACCTACTCAGTCCCAGACAGCACTGAAGCTCATTCTCCTCATGCTGCTTCTTATCCTCTACTTCCCCAATCTCACAGCTACTTGTTCCCAAAATGGGGATGAAAAAAATGAAGACTTGGAAGATGGTAGGAAATTGCCCATTTCAGTGGGATTATGTGGTACCAGAGATGTGTGGCATTTTGATAAAAACGATGTGCCCATTTGCACTGATGCAAATTGCACTGAAAATGGCCTTAGGTGTGAGTGGTTACATTTATTCACCATATATAACATGCAAGCCTTTGTTTTCTAAAATATCATTTGCTATCTGCTCTTCTGTATTTAACTTCAAAGTATTTAGGAGGAAGCTTTTCATCTAAGAATCCATGCCACTGAAATGGCACTGAACAGAGACACTGGATTAAGTGTGTTTTAAAGTACCCCTTATAAACAGGGGTTTATGCAAGTCTAGGATGGTGAAGGAGAAGAAATTTGATAGCTGTAAGCTATCTAATTGATTTTATTTAGTAGATCTAATCAGCAGAATACCATATAATGTCAAGTAAAATCCTGGGCCCACATATTCCACAGATATGAAATTCACCCTTTCCTGCATAATCATGCTCCAGAGTAAAAAGCTCTGGCTACATAAGAAACTTTCATCACTAACTAAAATCAGTTTTTTAAAGTTTATTCCGTTAAATTGGTGCAATCACCTGTGTGGAAACGCATCAGTTTACACCTGTCTTCATTTGATAATATACTGATTTAACATTAAAATAAACAGATTTAACACTTAACATTTAAATTACAAAATGAAGTTCTTATTCAGCTGCTGCTGAATTTGCACTGATGTCACAGAATCAGAAATCCAGTTGTAGAATTTAGGTCCAGTTTGGTACTTAGTGCCTTGCTAAGGCTAAGCAGAAAGAAAAAGATATAGAGGTTCACTGAACTGAGATGTAGTCTCATAAGCCTATTTAGAAATTTCCCCTCAGTTCCACTACTATTCCAAGTCCTGGGGCCTCTCTCCACAGTTTTGCCCATGCCATTCAGTCAAAAACTGTAGAAACCTTCTGCTATTCCAGTCCTGGCTCCTCACACAGCTCTACCAATGCACCACATGCAGGACCCCTGTTATTTCTATTCTATGCTCCTTGAACAAGTTACCAGCTGTATAAAAACTGCCTCCCAAGTTTGAAGTCTGTTTAACGCTCAGAAGCAATTCAGAAGTTGGAAGGACTTAGACAGAGAATGAAATCAAAGTCTAACCCCCAACACAAAGCCTCTTCAAATCCTTTCCATTCACCACACATGGAATCCTGGAATGCTGGTTACCACCACACACTTCTTCCTCACATCCCTGCACCCACCTCGGTGACCTCGTGTGTTCTTCACCACCATGGGAAACTCCAGCACCTCCGCCTCATCAATCATTTTGGCAAAGTTCTCATGACCACCTGACAAGAAGAGAACCAAAAAATGTTACATGTTGCCAGTCGGATACTACTAATCTAATCTGTGACAGCTGGATACAGACTACACCCCTTCCACCTCTGATCTTGAAGACAGCAGTGTAGGCCAAAGGTTAATAGAAGGCAGGTCATTCAGAAGGGTCAGCACTTCCCTGACACTTGTCATCTATGGGACATTAACCCTTAGTAACTGGGAAAGGGTACTGTTGCCCTTATCTCATCTTCCTTCCAAATATGCCCCAATACTCCCTGGAACTCCTGATCCCTATCCATGAGGATAAACCCAATCACCAAATTTGAATGCCCCAAACTCTATTGCTCTTTCCTGCTCCCTATTCCTTCTCCATATTTATCAACTCTCACCTACCTGCCTCCCATCTACCTGGCAGGGAACCAACAGGGGGATGCTCTGGAGACACAGGTCCATCCTGGCTACATGTAGGAGGAGGACAAAATGTGATATAGGGAACCACACCCTCCAAAATCCTATCCCATTCTACTCCCCAGATTCCTAGATCTGAGTTCCTCACATCTCAGCCTGCCTCCCTAACTCCGGGACTAATGTTTCCACTCCTCCATCCCACTGCATCTATAAAGCCACTAGAAGAGTAGTTTTTAAATGTTGTTTACCTGATAGCCTAACAAAGGTTACCTGAGCTCAATTCACCCTTCATTCAGAGGGCTGATTATAGTGTGGGGAACAGAAGCGAGGGGGTTAGATGGAGGGAGAATGAGAGCGCTCAGAGGCTTGTGCAATAAAGCAGAGAACTCAAGTCAGGGTGATGGTCTGAAAATCAGCAGCAGCTGCCACTGCCCTGGATTTTACTGCTCACGATGGAACAGAAGCAGCTCAACATCTCCTGTTTTTCTTGGCAATGCCACCCTTTACAAGCCACCTACCACTTAAAACAGAAGAGGGGGCAACCCTGAGTCCAATTTGTTATACAGACAGGGAGAGCTGTGCAGGCTGGGAGATACACTCCGGTTACCCCTCATGCTTCACATCCCCCTTTCTCAAAGGAACAACACACATTTTCCCTTCCTCAACAGTTAGCATATCTGCATCTCTAATGCAAGGACAGAGTCACTTTTCAACTAAGTATCTGTTTTATTTATATCACATTAGTTTATGTAACAGGTGGACAGACTTTATTCATGGATCAGTTCTCCTGTCAAGGAGATTGGGAGACAGATCCCATTACTACAGCCTGTTGGTGTATCTGCACAGAGACAATAAGCTTCCCCTTTTCCTAGGCGGAAAGGAAGGCTGAGAGGGAATCTTCCATTCTTAAATACATTATAGTTAAAAACAAAGAAGTACCCATACTAGATCGGACCACAGGTCTATTTAGCCCAGTATCCTGTCTCTGAAAGTGGCCAGTACCAGACACTTGAGGAAGGTGCAGTAAAACCCCTTCTGGACAAAGACTGAATAATCATCCCATAGGGGAAGTTATTTTCCTACTACCAGGCAGTTTTTGGTAATAAAGCATATGGATTTGAACTCTTATACATTTTTTCCTATCCAATATAGCTGTGGATGTTCTTGATCATATATAAATTTCTAATCCTTTTTCAGATACAGCTAAATTCTTGACTTCAGTAATGCATCAAGTTCCGCACGTTATGTGTGTGTTGAGCAAGGTATTTTAGATTATAATCTTCACAATACCCCACATTAAAGATGGGGAAAGCGGGGCACAGAGTCTAAATGATTTGCCCGCGGTGTCACAACAAAGCCCAGAATAGAACAATCAAGCAGACCTGACTCCCAATCCCCAATCTAGCCACTACACAACACTCCCAGAGGGCAGTTACACACTGCAACCCAATAATAAGGGCCTTCCTAAACTTGACTAATATTCTAGCTGCTATAAGTGCTTTTAGTATACTGCCCTTTTAAGCCAATGGGTTTACCATAGGAGAAGGTGTCTGGGAGAGGCACACCATGACCAGCCAGCTCCTGGAAGGTCCAGAACTTGTTGACGCAGTTGAGGATGGCTTGGGGCCGATTCATCAACCGGCAGCCCATCTTCTCCAAGTGGCGAAGGACCGTGATGTCACTGTCGCTCTGGACCCAGGGTGTTGGCACACGTACAACCACCACCTGTGGATAGGCAGTAATGAGCTCCCCATTCACCCGGAGACCTACAGAACGGAAGGAAAGGAAAGTCATTCCAATCAACTCCAAGGCCTCAAGAAGACAACAGATAGATAAACAAAGCATAGAAATACTTACAATACCAGATCACACCATCAGTCCATCTGTATTCTGCATCTAACAGATGTCTAATGCCTTATGTTTAAATACCACCTTATTACTCTTATAATACACCTGGTCAACTGTGCCACTTTGTACACAGAGGCAAAAAAATCCTTCCTGTCCCCCCTGATATATTTAAAACTAGGACTGGACAATCCTGGACTGGACCCCAGAGTGATGAATTATTAGAGATGGGAAAATACCAATCTAATCCAACAGACTGTGTGTCTGGAGGGATGGGGTAGGAGGGAAAGTTGGAGTGAAACAAGTTCCAGGAAAGTAAGTATGATGAGGTTGCTTTTGGAAGATGTCAGGTCACCTGAGGAGGACCCAGCAGATGACAGCGGGTTGGGAGCAAGTCATTTTGACCATCTTGTCAGGTCAATAAAGTGAAAACGGATGGAATCCCATCACTCCGTGCAATTCACTGAGGTGATGGCACTTGCTATTGGTACCATAATAGTTAAAAGAGGAGAGAAGAGACAGCTGCAGCCGCACAGGAGCCAGCAAACAGAGCTGTAAACAGGGGAGTTTCAGTGGGAATTTCCAGGGGGAGGTTGCAGGGGAGACTAAGACAGAGGAACTGACAAGCTGATTAAGGGATACAGTGTGGTGGTCTGGTGCCTGCTGGGGGCTTGTGTTGCTTCGACTACTAGGCTTCAGGTGGGAAGGCCACGACTGATACAGAGGTAGCAGTGAAAGACACAATGAGGATGACTGGATGTGGAAGCTGCGGCATGTACATGATCCTGGAGGGGGCGCCTGAAAAGAGCTTTGTCTGCATGAAGTGCCGCCTGATAGAGCTGATGGAAGAGAAGATCCGAGGACTGGAGATGCAGGTGCAAACTCTGGTTGAGTTTAGACAGGGGTTTGAGCAGATGATGGAGCACAGACACGAGGGGGCTGAAGGGATAAGCTCAGATGTGCAGATGGAAGCAGGCCGAAAGAATTCAGAAGAGAGACTGCTGGGGGAGGAAAGCGGATGGTGGAAGCATGTGACTAAGAGAACCAGGCAGAGGAAAAGACGGGCCAGTGAAGGAGAAATAGAACTCAGGAACAGGTTTGCAGAGTTGGAAAATGAAGAAGGGGCACAACAGGTGGTCGCTGAAGGAGAGAGGACAAGGAAAAAGAGAAGAGCTGATAGTCCTGCAAGAGGAGGGGAGGAGTCAATGGAGGCAACACCACATGTGAGCCCCAGGAGGATTGCAAGGGGGAATAGGAATTGAGAGGACTTGCAACCAGTGGGTGCGGGGGATAGACCGGAGAAGAGCAGTGTTACCAGGAAAAGGTAGGTCTACGTGATTGGAGACTCCTTACTGAGAAGAGTAGACAGGCCTGTGACTAGAGCTGATTGGGAGAAAAGAAGGGTGTGTTGTATGCCGGGTGCTAAGATACAGGATGTGGACCTGAGGCTGAAAAGGATACTAGCGGAAGCAGGGAAGAATCCGTTGATTGTCCTTCATGTGGGAACAAATGATACGGCTAGATACTCTCTGGAATGTATCAAGGGAGACTATGCCAGACTGGGGAAAACGCTTAAGGAAATCAAGGCTCAGGTGATCTTCAGTGGGATTCTGCCGGTTCCTAGAGAAGGGCGACAAAGGTGTGACAAGATTATGGTGATCAACACATGGCTCAGGCAGTGGTGCTATAAGGAGGGCTCTGGGATGTACGGCCATTGGGAAGCATTTACAGACAGAAGACTGTTCTCTCGGGATGGACTTCACCTGAGCAAGGAGGGAAATAGACTTCTAGGATGGAGGCTCGCTGACCTGATTAAGAGAGCTTTAAACTAGAAATTTGGGGGAGATGGTTGGGAGATGTTCAGGAGATCTCCACGCCGGAATTTAACCTTGAGAGGGAAGTAAACAACATAAGAGGGGATACAGCCGTGGACAGAAGAATTGGCATAAGGAGGAAGGGTAGTGTAGATAACAGACTAACAGGAGATATTGGTGGTAGAATGTCTGTGCCTAACAGGGTACAGAATGTGAGTGAAGCCAAACGGCAAAAATTAAGATGTCTGTACAGGAGTCTGCGAGGAGTCTAGGGAACAAAATGGAGTAACTAGAGCTACTGGTGCAGGAAGTGAAACCAGATATTATAGGGATAACAGAAACGTGGTGGAATAGTAGTCATGACTGGAGTACGGGTATTGAACGCTATGTGCTGTTTAGGAAAGATAGAAATAAAGGCAAAGTTGGTGGAGTAGCATTGTACGTCAACGAGGAAGTTAACTGTAAAGAAATAAGAAGTGATAGAATGGACAAGACAGAGTCTGTTTGGGCAAAAATCACACTGGGAAAGAAAGCTACTAGAGCCTCCCCTGAGATAGTGCTTGGGGTGTGCTACAGACCGCCGGGATCTGATTTGGATATGGATAGAGACCTCTTTAATGTTTTTAAGGAAGTGAACACTAATGGGAAATGTGTGATCATGGGAGACTTTAACTTCCCAGATATAGACTGGAGGACAAGTGCTAACAAGAACAGTAGGGCTCAGATTTTTCTGAATGTGATAGCTGATGGATTCCTTCACCAAGTAGTTGAAGAACCAACAAGAGGGGATGCCATTTTATATTTGGTTTGAGTGAGCAGTGAGGACCTCATAGAAGAAATGGTTGTAGGGGACAACCTTGGTTCGAGTGATCATGAGCTAATTCAGTTCAAACTAGATGGAAGGATAAACAAAAAATAGAACTGGGACTTGGGTTTTTGATTTCAAAAGGGCTAACTTTAAAGAATTAAGGAAATTAGTTAGGGAAGTGGATTGGACTGAAGAACTTGCGGATCTAAATGCAGAAGAGGCCTGGAATTACTTTAAGTCACAGCTGCAGAAACTATCAGAAGCCTGCATCCCAAGAAAGGGGGAAAAAAACATAGGCAGGAGTTGTAGACCAAGCTGGATGAGCAAGCATCTCAGGGAGGTGATTAAGAAAAAGCAGAAAGCCTACAAGGAGTGGAAGAAGGGTGGGATTAGCAAGGAAAGCTATCTTAGTGAGGTCAGAACATGTAGGGATAAAGTGAGAAAGGCTAAAAGCCAAGTAGAGTTGAACCTTGCAAAGGGAATTAAAACCAATAGTAAAAGGTTCTATAGCCATATAAATAAGAAGAAAACAAAGAAAGAAGAAGTGGACCGCTACACACTGAGGATGGAAAGGAGGTTAAGGATAACCTAGGAATGGCCCAATATCTAAATAAGTACTTTGCCTCAGTCTTTAATAAGGCTAATGGGGAGCTTAGGGGTAATGGAAGAATGACAAACGGGAATGAGGATATGGAGGTGGATATTACCACACCTGAGGTAGAAGCCATACTTGAACAGCTTAATGGGACAAAATTGGAGGGCCCGGACAATCTTCATCCGAGAATATTAAAGGAACTGGCGCATGAAATTGCAAGCCCATTAGCGAGAATTTTTAATGAATCGGTAAACTCAGGGGTTGTACCGTACGACTGGAGAATTTCTAACGTAGTTCCTATCTTTAAGAAAGGGAGAAAGAGTGATCCAAGTAACTATAGGCCTGTTAGTTTGACATCTGTAGTATGTAAGGTCTTGGAAAAAATTTTGAAGGAGAAAGTAGTTAAGAACATTGAGGTCAATGGTAATTGGGACAAAGTACAACATGGCTTTACTAAAGGTAGATCGTGCCAAACCAACCTGATCTCCTTCTTTGAGAAGGTGACAGACTACTTAGACAAAGGAAATGCGGTAGACCTAATTTACCTCGATTTCAGTAAGGCATTTGACACAGTTCCACATGCGGAATTATTAGTCAAATTGGAAAAGATGGGGATCAATATGAGAATTGAAAGGTGGATAAGGAACTGGTTAAAGGGGAGACTACAACGGGTTGTACTGAAGGGTGAACTGTCAGGCTGGAAGGAGGTTACTAGTGAGTTCCTCAAGGATCGGTTCTGGGACCAATCTTATTTAACCTTTTTATTACTGACCTTGGCACAAAAAGCGGGAATGTGCTAATAAAGTTCGCGGATGACACGAAGCTGGGGGGTATTGCTAACACGGAGAAGGACCGGGATCTCATACAGGAAGATCTGGATGACCTTGTAAACTGGAGTAAAAGTAATAGGATGAAATTTAATAGTGAAAAGTGCAAGGTCATGCACTTAGGGATTAATAATAAGAACTTTAGATATAGATTGGGGACGCATCAGTTGGAAGCAACAGAGGAGGAGAAGGAGCTTGAGGTATTGGTAGATCACAGGATGACTATGAGCCGCCAATGTGATATGGCCGTTAAAAAAGCTAATGCGGTTTTAGGATGCATCAGGTGAGGTATTTCCAGCAAAGATAAGGAGGTGTTAGTACAGTTATATAAGGCGCTGGTGAGACCCCACCTGGAATACTGTGTGCAGTTCTGGTCTCCCATGTTTAAGAAGGATGAATTCAAACTGGAACAGGCTCAGAGACGGGCTACTAGGATGATCTGAGGAATGGAAAACCTGCCTTATGAAAGGAGACTCAAAGAGCTTGGCTTGTTTAACCTATCCAAAAGAAGGCTGAGGGGGGATATGCTTGCTCTTTATAAATATATCAGAGGGATTAATATTAGAGAGGGAGAGGAATTATTTAAGTTTAGTATCAATGTAGATACAAGAACGAATGGGTATAAACTAGACACTAGGAAGTTTAGACTTGAAATTAGATGAAGGTTTCTAACCATTAGAGGAGTGAAGTTCTGGAACAGCCTTCCAAGGGGAGTAGTGGGGGCAAAAGACATATCTGGCTTTAAGATTAAGCTTGATAAGTTTATGGAAGGGATGGTATGACAGGAGAGCCTAATTTTGGCAATTGATCTTTGATTATCGTCAGATAAGTATGCCCAGTGGTTGGTGATGGGATGTTGGATGGGATGGGATCTGAGTTACTGCAGAGAATTCTTTTCTGAGTGCTGGCTGGTGAGTCTTGTCCACATGCTCAGGGTTTAGCTGATCGTCATATTTGGGGTCGGGAAGGAATTTTCCTCCGGGGCAGATTGGCGGAGGCCCTGGAGGTTTTTCGCCTTCCCCTGCAGTGTGGGGCATGGGTCACTTGCTGGTGGATTCTCTGCAGCTTGTGATCTTCAAACCACAATTTGAAGACTTCAATAACTCAGGCATAGGTTAGCCGTTTGTTATAGAAGTGGATGGGTAGGGTTCTGTGGCCTGCTTTGTGCAGGAGGTCGGACTAGATGATCACATTGGTCCCTTCTGACCCTAGAATCTATGAATCTAGGAAGAGAGATGACAATGCACTTAGATTTCCATAAACCGCGGAAGCCAGCAGGAACAATTCAAATCTGGTACAGTGTATTTGCTGACTATCCCCATAACAAAAAAGGGCATTTACTTTTAAAATAGGGGTACCAATTAATTGTATACAACTGCTATATTGACAGTTTGTGTTTCATTTTGCTTTTAAGGAGCACTTGAATTAATGCTTTTTCCTGGAGACAGGTCTTTTCTGCTCCTCTTCCTCTCATATCTCTCCTCCCACCTAACATACATTTCAGACCATGCCTTTAATAGAAAGGAGAAGCCACCTCTGCCCTGCAATGCATGGAGATGGATGCCCTTCCCCCTACTTCCTTTTTTTTTTGGAAAGAGCAGAAACAGAGCCATTCCCAATACAGATCCCTTTCCCCAACCCTCTCTCCTACTATATATACATATCATTGTATGTATGTATGTATGTATGTATGTATGTATATATATAGATAGACACACACACACACACACAGAGCATGCGAGCACATAAGAGGAAGGCTGCTCTGAAAGCTCACCTCATTAGCACCGAGCACTGCCGCATTGCAGCTGACATGACTTACGTGTTTAAGCAAGCAGGCTTCACACACACCATTTTACAGTGCTTTCTCAAACAAAATCAAGAATATCCACTACAAAAAACCCAAGCGAGATGCAATCATCAGGGAGAGGGTCACCTTTTCCTTCAACATGAAAAGGAACTCTGATTTGGCAAGCAGAGAACTTTGATGTTGTCAGAGCAATTAGACAGTAGCATTCTCCATTAGACACACTCTTCCCCGCCTAAATCTCCATTCACACCCACTTTTCGTTATCCTATTTACATGCATGTACTGAGACACATGCAAGTTGAGTAACAGTTGTTACTGGAAAGGGCTTTTTCAACAGTAGCTGTTGTATATTTTTGTGTTGTGAATTGGAATTATGCAGTTATCTGACCAAAAAACTCTCTGAATCCACTTTGGCATTTTCCCTTAAAATGGAATACACTAAATTGAGAAGGTTTCGGCTGCAGGACTTGCAAAAGGGATGCAGCAATCTGAAGGAGAAGTATAAACCACCTCCGATGTCCTTCTAAATATTTTGGAGCAGATTTGACTGTTACAACTGGTGCAAATTCAGTCAGGCCATCAGCTCCCATGGAGTGACACTGCAATTATAATGATTTAACCTAGAGGATAATCTGGCCCTTTGTTTAGATTCAAACTGGTCTGGACACTGTTCTCTACAGAACAAAAAGCATTTTCTCTCCCTTTAGAGAAGACAGTTTAAAAACAAAGAGGAAAAAGGCACTCAATGAAATGTATAATTTGAGTCACTGCTACTGACGCGCACCATAAAAATTAGCTGCAGTCTCCCAGCAACAGAGTACTGCAATGAGAGGCAGTTCCATTAAGGCAAATGGGAAAGCCAGCTCCTGCCATTTTGAAAAATAAGCTTTTATTTAGCATTGGCCCTTAGATGCAGTCATTTGTAGTCAAATGAACATCCAAGAGAACTGAATGCCCTGATGAGTAGATTTATAAATCCACTCATTAGGCTGTGGGCATGCAGTAACATGTTTATGTATATGGCTTATTAGCTTTTCAAAGAATAGATCTATACGTATGATATGAAATCAAACCAAGATACCAGAGAGCTATAGGAAGTGACTGAATGGCTTGAGAATTTGGCAAACATTATGCAGAGTATCTCACCTCTAAGGTACTGGTACCATTCTAGCCTTTGGACAGAAGTAATAAGTTACTTCCCAGGCTATTTGGCATCTTATGTGAAATGAATTCGTTTCAGGCCAGCATTCAGCAGGCATCTGTCCATAGACAAAAAAATCCTCAACATGATTAACTGGCTGCCTTCGTGGCAGTCTCAGGATACGTCTACACTATCGCGAGCGATGCACCAGGGGTTGATTTAGTGGGACTCGTGAGACCCACTAAATCGACGGCACAATGCTCTCCAGTTAACTCCAGTACTCTACAAGGAACGAGAGGAGTAAAGTAAGTCGACGGGAGAGCATTTCCCATCGATCCAGCATGGTGTAGACACTGCAGTAAGATGACCTAAGCTATGTCGATTCCAGCTAAGTTATTCAAGTAGCTGGAATAGAGTAACTTAGGTCAACTTACTGTGATAATGCAGACATAGCCTCAGTGGAGGCCCACAAATGAATACGCCAGGTAGACATAGCTATCCACTCATCCTCAGCCCTAGCAGGTTTAGGCACATTTGGAGGAAGGAAGCTTGTATTGACACTTCCTGTACTTCACTGGTATCCACTTGGGGCCCCTTGCCAGCAAAAATATTTGCTTTAAAGGGGGGGTGGGGAGAGGGGGAAGGAGCAACTCCTATATATGTAATCATTATAAAGCACTTTGGGATTCTTTGGTACAAGGAGCACCTAAGACCAGATGAGCTTGAACAGCACCATAAAAAACAACAATCTTACATTTAAATAGGGTTTTACACTCAGTAATACAGCCATTCCTTAGCCCTCCTCTGCAAGGCAGATGTCTCCACAATAGAATGTGGCAGCTCTAACTCTACTCGGTGAATTTAATTCACTGTATCCAGATGATGCTGTAAAAGGAATTTTAGCAATGCACAATGTAATTACTTGAGATGGAATTTTGCCAGGATACTTTACTCTTAAGGGGGAAAAGCCATTGAAGCTCCAGTTCTCGCTCTCACGTGAAGGGTGGCCCCTCAAAACAACATCTGATAACTGAGTGAGTAAAATGAGCAGTCCTTGAATCACCAATACACTCATATAAGAGCCAACCCTATTTTGATGGTGAGATAGATGGGATCGCAGCTTCCTCGCCACAAGCTGGACTGACTGCCATTTTATGCATTTCTCTAGGAAAGAATGCTTTCTCCCCATCTCTTCACACCAGAGGTCTCTCTAGCTGCTTCACTGTGACATCCATCCATTAACCACCTTTTCTGCAGAAAAGGCAACTGTTCCTAAGACATTAAATATTTAAAGAGGGAAGATTACATTCCAAAGTAGTATCAGAGGGGTTAGTCTGTATCCACAAAAACGAGCCCGGTGGCACCTAAACTTATGTCCAAATAAATCTGTTAGTCTTTAAAGTGCCACCAGACTCCTCATTATTCCAAAGATGTATCAGTGTTTAAACATTTCAACTTTAGTTGAACCCGCCTTCTTTCCAAGCTCAACAACTATCGTTAGTGTTTCAGCCTCACAGCCAGCTGTCTCTCTCATCCTTCTGAAGCTGCTAGGTTGAGAATGCAGATAACTTTTGCACTGAGGGCATTCTAGTTTACTAAAAAGGATCAAGCTATTTCAAGACGCTATGTCCAGGTCTGATCAACATCTTAATTCATGCACCTTCAGAAGTATTTGAGAGTGTCTGACATCTTTACAGCTCACTGTGCCCATCATTCTCCCCCCAAATCCTTTACAAACTCTATAAGAATCACTTTACTAGTAGCTGTTCAGATGTGACACAACATTACACTTCCTGTCCCAAACTGTTGTGAAGAATTGTGTTTTCAGCTGAAACAGTGGAGTGAATTTTAGGGAGGCAGAAAGCTATTCAGAAAAAGGGTACAACACCCCCATGGACTTGTAAAAATTGCCAAAAGATTTTAACAAGTTTTATCTCTCATCATAACAAATACTTGACATTTATAACAAAACTCTTCATCTATCAAACTCAAATCTTTTTACAAAACTGACTACATATTATCACTCCTATATTATGGATGGGTAAACTGAGGTAGAAAGAGGTAAAATGACTTGCCAAGATATCTAAGACTGTGGTACTCAAGAATCAAACCCAGGTTTTCAGACTCCTAGGTTTCAGTGTTTGACCACTAGAATTTTAATATAAAGTTAAATATGCAATATAATTTTTAACACACAAACACAAGGAGTATTGTTTGGGCATATATTTACAATGTAATTACATAAAGCAAACATCTAGTTATGTGCAAATTCTAAACATCAACAGCTCTAGAGTATAGGAAGACACATGGGTTAAGATGCATTTAGGGCAAGGAAGGAAAAACTTTATCCATGAGAAACCTTGCACTTGCATAATTGCTGTTTACAAAACGTTAAAATCTGCAACACAAGATTTCCTGGCTTGGTATTGCCAAACTCGCGGAATTCCTGGCCCAAAACCAACTGATAATAAAATGCCTTCCTTAAAAAAAACATCTATGTCATGTAAACAAGCCTGCAGGAGTCTCTGACATATACACCAAGTCAAAAGGAGCACAGTTGTGCAAGTTCCCTTTCAGCATGCTGCAATTGATCCAGCAACACAGAACATTTGAGCATTTTGGACCTTCCTTTTTAAAGCTGGATTTCAATTAGACTTTTTTTCTAAATTTCCTCTGTGAATGTACCAACGATGAAAAGTGCCCAAATGACAAACTGGATGATTGAAGGGAGGGATAGCTCAGTGGTTTGAGCATTAGCCTACTAAACCCAAGGTCATGAGTTCAATCCTTAAGGGGGCCACCTAGGGATCTGGGGCAAAAACCAGTACTTGGTCCTGCTAGTGGAGGCAGGGGGCTGGATTGATGACCTTTCAAGGTTCCCTTCCAGCTCTAGGAGGTAGGATATCTCCATTCTAACCCAGAATAGTATAGCTGTGCGAGTTTCCCACATCATCCCAGCAATGGGAGTGATCATTGCCCAGGAGAGACCATCTTTGGGAGTGAGAGCAGAGTTCAGCCTTTATGACTTGTTCTATCCTTGGAGTCGTTGCTGAAATTGCCAATAAGTGCCAATGCAAGGGGGGGGGGGAATTATTATGAGTATGCAGACACTTGTCCTGTTATGAACCGGACTGACTCACTGAAAAGTCATCAAAAATGCTTTAAAGTTGATGATTACAATAGTAAAATGAGCACACCCCACAATGCACCTTCCTTACTTTTGCCAACTTCACTTACCCAAACTAGACTTTAAGCCCATTAGATCTACAAAGCCCACAAAAGATACAGGCACACAAGCTCTTCAGCTCCATGGATAAACTCCATCTTTACTACCAGTGAAAGCATCAGAGTCGGAAAAGACAGAATCCCTGCCTCACTCAGAGCACAGGATGGACTTGCTCTGGAGATGAATCAGGGTTGTGTAGTGGAGGGGGTTTTGACTATAGGACTTCTGCCTCATTTTTTGCAGAAGTTGGAAGGTATGTAGTTAAAGAGGCAGGGAAAGAAAGGATGGCCTCATAGTCAAGACAGTTGAATGCTGCCTTGAAGAACTGGATTTTACTCCTGCTTTTTAGAGTTGATGTGTGAAGCCAACCAAGGCACTTAAACCAAACCTTTCACAGGTTGCTACTAATTTGAAGTGACTCAAGTAATGAAAGTTTGTTTGTTTGTTTTTTAAAAGGTCCACTTATGTTGTATACTTAACTGGACACAGTCAAGCACTGGGCCTTTTTTGTCAATTCTCATTCATCAATTCAGAACCACCATAGAAAGTCTCTCCCGCCCCCTCAAAAAAATATATATACATATTAAATCCAAAGTTATGATGAGGGAGAAGAGAGATTTGTGCTTGGTAAAGTGAATAGTTCAAGCTGCAGTTCTCAGAGTTCACAACTTGTGGTTTTTTTGTTTTTCCACTCTCTCCTTAAGAATTGGGCAAAGAACATTTCTTACATACATTCCTGCGCAAACCACAAAAGGCAGAGGGTGAAAAAATGCGAACTTGCTACTAGGAGCACTATGCTAACTACATATTCGTTTAGGCATAAACTTTCGTGGGTAAAAACTCCCACTTCTTCAGATGCTTGGACAACTGAGCTTTTACCCACAAAAGCTTATGACCAAATAAATCTGTTAGTCTTCAAGATGTCACCAGACTCCTCGTTGTTTTTGTGGATACAGACTAACACTGCTACTCCACTGATACTTGGTACATATTAGTTAGAATTCAAGGGATCATACAAGTGTATTACTTATTTAGAAATCGTCTCTGGATTTATTTCTACCTATCTTAACCTTATCTATTCATCTTGTACTAGCTCCCTTTCCACCTTTTCCCAAAAATCTCATTCCTCACTGAGTGCTCAAGAACCTTCTCCTCTGCAGCTCCTCTCATTTGGAAAAGCCTCAATGTATCAACTCAAGAATACCACAATTTGTTTCAATTCTCTCCTAAAGCTCTTTTCTCCCTTTCCCAGGCCTCTTTCACACCATCTAAGATGACTCTAATGTACGCAGAAATGGGATCTTCTAAAATACTTTAATGCTGGATGATCTAGTTTGATTTCTCTTTCCATGTCAATCCACCCTTTTATTTATTACAGCTACAGAATGGAAGATGTCATTTTTAGCTCATCTTGAGCATGAGATCTCCCTACTCACCCCTCACCTTTATAAAACACTAGGCAGGCACTTCTATTATTTGAAGGCTCAAATAAAGTTAGAAATAATGCAATAAAGTGATATTCATTAGTACGACATCTGCTCCATTCTCCTCCTTTAAAGTAGGGACTGGGAGAGAAGAAGGGAGAAAAATGAGATAGCAGCAGTTTCAATTACAATTTGCAAGTTTATAAGTTTAACTTGCTGTGAAAACCTTGACAAAAGGCCTCTTTCAGTTCAGCTTCAGCTCTGGCCAGATAGGAGAGCAGAAGCCTGGCTGCAACAGTTCCACTCCTACCCCCACCCATTGTAGGGACGGTTTTCTGCATCCTCTCCTCTGGAAACCAAGGCACAGCAACAGGCTTGTTAAAAATCCATGGGGTGGAGTGTTACGGGAATGAAAAACGGTAACTGAGTTTGTGTTTTGTTTTTTAGCCCCTCTAAATAGGGTTTCTTTTCAGGTGTGAGGAGAAATCACATGCCCATATTCAGCACTGCATTCATACCAACAAAACAGTTAGTTTGATAACTGTTAGAGTTGTGCTTCTGAGCCAGGTTTCCCGCCGTGGGGAAAAAATTACCATATATACTCCATCTTAAACTGATTCATTTATAAGCCGACTCCCCGCAAGATGAATAAGTAAAAATGGAAAATTTTTATAACTCGTTCATAAGCTGACCCTATAATTCAGGGGTCAGCAAACTTTGGCTCCCGGGCCACCAGGTTAAGCCGCTGGTGGGCCGAGATGGTTTGTTTACCTCAAGCGTCCGCAGGCACGGAGGTAAACCTACGTAAACCTAAGTAAACCAAGTGTCCTGACATGCCAGCTGCTTACCCTGATGGGTCGGGACAGCAACTGGTGGGGACATTTTTGGGGGGGAAGAAGCTGGGAGTCACAGGAGTAACCCCTGTGACACCCCCCCCATGACCCCACCCCTAGCTCAGGATACCCACACTCTCCCCATCCCATCCCTTCCTACCTTATCTGGGGAGGGCCAGGGGAGGATGTGTCTGGCCTGGCTGCAGCTGCTCTGGCGGGCTGGGCAGCGCAGCCACAGCCTGTTCCGGCGGGCCAGACCGGGCAGCGCAGCCGCAGCATATCCCGGAGGGCCAGACCAGGCGGCCACAGATTGCTCTGGGGAGCGGGGCTGAGCGGCATGGCTGCAGCCTGCCAGCCCCTGGGCTGCAGCCTCTTTGAAGGCCTGGCGGGAGAGCGGTGTGGAGAGAAGCAGAGAGACTGGCCATCCTTCTTCCCTTCTGGCTCTGCTGGTTGTGCTGCCTCTTCTTGCTCCCTCTGTTGGGGGGAGGGGCTGTGTCCCACCTCTTCCTCTCTATACTCATTCATAAGCCAACCCTCTTCTCTGGTGCTTCCCTTTTTTACTAAAAGTATATACGGTAAGTGATGCGAGCTGGGATCAGGAGCAACCTCTGAGGGTTATTTCCACCTGGGTGGTAAAAGGACCCAAATAAACAAATGCACAGGTTGTTCTGAGTTTTTTAAAAGGCATGCTGCAAGAAAAAAAGTTAATTTATAGAACACGCTCCCACCCCCATCTTGTGAATTAATTTTACAGTAGCAATAAAAATAGGATTCCTAATTAAAAATCTCCATCTTAAAACAAATACACTTATTACATTTACAGAAAAAAAAGTTACAGTAAAATAAACAAAGGTCCTACTTACACTATCAATAGCTATAATATTCCAGAACACATTTAAATATAGTTGGTTCTTACAGCACAGATGGGACCAAACCCTGTTTAACCATGTTCCCAAACCAGTGCACCACCTTAGACTTTACAGAGCTGTAATAATTAACATACATTTCTTATAAATGTGTTTTTACATAATTCCATTTGAAACTATAACAAAACAAAGATTCAAATGCCAAATTACAAATAACTAAGCCATTTTGGAAACCATTCCATTTTGGCAACTGCTACAAATCAGTTTTTTTATTATGTATTTTAATTAACTTCTCAATCTGCCAAATCAGAAACTAGTTACACAAGCAACACAGTTGGGGAGAGGGATAGTTCAGTGGTTTGAGCATTGGCCTGCTAAACCCAGGGTTGTGAGCTCAATCCTTGAGGGTGGCCATTTAGGGAACTGGGGTAAAAGCCTGGGGATTGATCCTGCTTTGAGCAGGGGGTAGGACTACATGACCTCCTGAGGTCCCTTCCAACCCTGATATTCCATGAAAAGAGTTCTAAAGTAGGTAAGAAAGCATACAATTTCTTGACTCAGCCTTGAATTCAAGTCTGCAAAAATGATGCTTTTAATATTGAGATTGATTTAAATCTGTTTAATTTAATTTTTCAGATAAGTTGAAGGTATCTACTGATCAAGAGATATTTGGATTCATTGATCATAATGAAGTCAAGGCTTTAACAGCTTACATTAATGAGTGTCTGCATGCAGAGGGAATTTTGTTTTGATGATGATCTTGCAGAGAGGTTCCTGAATTAAAAAAAATAGTATGCTTTTATAAAGCACTTTAACCAAATATTAATCATTTTGATAGATTATGTCCAAATAAATATCTTAACGAATGGAGGTTTATTCTAATTAGGAGAAATATTCAAAAGCACAAATGTGATTTAGGCACCCAGCTGCCATTGACTTTCAATGAGGGTTGGATACAATTACTTTTTGTGTCCTTGAAAATCTACCACCATTAAGAGTATTTATAGAGATTCCCCATCACCTTGTTATCTAGTAAGTGTCAAATAAACTTAAGAAAAGCAGTAAAAAAAAGTCCTGAAAAGCTAGTATTTCCTCTCCGTTTCCCAGAATTCCAGTAAAGGGGTGTTTGTAATGTTGTTGTAGCCATGTTGGTTCCACTACAGAGGTGTATTAATTTATACTGTATGGGAGCATATTTTTAAGAAATTGTCATAATTACTTGATAGAAGCTTTATCAAAAGGACTATCCTTTGAACTTCGAACAGAACACAGACTTGAGGGGCAGATTAATTTATTCTGACTAGTTCCATAGTTTGGATCCTGCTGATGTTCCCAGTGCCTGATAGTGCAAGTAGTGTCCCCAGTTCCTGTGGAACATAGTTTTAAAATCTTAGAATGTGAGGTGGTGTCAGATTGAGAGCTGCCTACTTCAGAAAAGGATTTTTTAGATTAGTAGTTGGATTTCTGCAAATGAGGACCCAGTGGAGTTTGTGAAGCAAAGACAAGATCATATCAGCCTTTCTTGCTTGTAGGCTTGCTGCTGTGTACCACACTAACTTCAACCTTCTTGCAGCAGTCACATTCAAAACCAAGTACAACAAGTTGGATTAGTCTAACCTGGAAGTGAAAATAAAAGCATGTATCACCTTGGTTAGGTCCTTGTCTAAAAGGAAAGCGTGTAACTTCTTGGCCAGATGAAAGGGGAACAAGTCACTCCCCACTAAAGAGGTAGTAAGCAAGTTTAGGAGTCAGGCACAATACAGAGACATCACACTATCTCAACTTTCTGTGGTCCAACTCCTTTAGTCTTTTGGTTAGGTCATATAACTGGCAAATTCCTCAAAGTATTCCCCTCCACTAACGTCATCTCTGTTTTTGCTGGACTTATCCCAAGCCAACTCTCTTCATTCTGATCTCTTTTGAGCATTGGGACATCTTGGCGATAGTAGTAGCTACATCAGTGAAGGAGGAGCTATATAGGTAAGTGCCATCTACATACTAGTGGAACCAGTCTGGGATCTCATGAGATATGGAAGAGAATGGGAGGGAACAGTGAGGCTTAAGCAACTCCACAAGAAAGGAGTCTGGGATCCTCATGACTGTGGGATATGTCCAACAGGAATGAGCAGAACCAATATAGTGCTGCCCCACTTGGCTCCTAAATATTGTGTGCGCACTTCATCAGTGCTGTATAAACAGTGCCAAAGGCTGCAAAGGGATTTAGCATTATAAGTCCAGAAGACTTTTTTTTCCACTATCCAAGCCAGGATAAGTTTACCGATCAGCAAAAATAGAGATGACGGTGTACTGGTGCTGTGTACTGGTCCAAAAACCTTACTGTGGGGATCCAGGTGGCCAACAGATGCTTTTGTAGTTTGGAAGCCTACACCGCCTCAACCAGAGGGGGCTAGAGATTGGTTTAACAACTGATACAGTTACTGAGATTAAGCACAATCTTCTTCTTTAGTAGGTGAACTGCAGCATTTTTAAGGTGTTTGCCCTCTTTAAAGAAAGCACTGAAGAGCTCTACTATAATGGATACTAGGGTCTCTAAACTGATTATGTTTAAGAACTTCTTTCAACTGACTCTACTTCTTTCTTTTCCATTATAATTCTTCATTCCTTGCTAAGATGATTAATTTCTCAAATATAACTAGGAATTAAAACCACTGTTCAGACCAGCCTACACTTCAATATCAAAACCATTTTGAGTATAAGAGGAATCAGGATGTTGTGATCAAGTTCTTCCAGTACCTTAAGCTTTTCCGTAGGTTAGATGGGGACCTCATAACTGATTTCTGTTCAGTTTATTATCCTTTACACTAAAGTACTCTACAGTATTTTCCATCTGAAGATCTCAAAGCATTAACTTACAAACCTTCCCAGTTACATTATAACAGGGTATTCAACACAAAAAAACCCATTCAGTTGATCTTCACCTTCTATCCTTTCCAGATCCCTTCACTATTGAAAGCCTAATGAGCAGCAATAAATACTGAAGCAAATATAAGCAATGTTCTCCTTTACAGATATGGATATTTCAAGTACTGGTTGGAGAAAGTTCTGTCAACTGGACCGACAAGCTACTCCCTAAATACTTCTCCCACTGCTGCGTCAAAGAGTTTTCAGCATTGTGGGATAAGGCTAGAGATACAAATATTGCTAATCTAAATACAAATTCTGGAAGTTCAATCCTCCTAAATACCATTGCCCCTGTCAGTTTGTATTTCCTCACACACTACCACAGCTATTGTTAGAAAACCATATAGAAAAAATGTTCCCATTCCAAGTTGAAAACACCTGAAATCTGGATATTTAGAGGGCTTTCCCAACAGTGGGAGAAAATTAAGAACAGATTCCAAGAACAGAGAAGGGTAGGGACTTCACATCCACCCCAACCAGAGTGAATCCCAACCTACCCACTCACCCCTGTGAACTGCACGGTTGGGCGGTTGCCTAGGAGAGATTAAAGTGCGGCCCAGTTGATTAGCAGAGTGCACACATCCAGCAGCATGTGTTCAGGTGCTCCTCCTCCCGCTGCTTTGCACCCACATTGTTCCGTCCTGAAGCTGCTCCTAGGACCCTCCTGCTGGCTGTGCAGAGTAGAGATTGGGGAGGAGGGTGCTGATGTAAGGGTGTCCCCCTCCCCCCACACCTCATCTCCACAAAGCAGGGGAGAGGGGACAGCTGGGCTCAGGACTCGGAGCTGCTTGGGTCTGAGGTCTGAAAGGTAAGTGTGTGCCTTTCTTAAAGAGACAGCACACAGTTTCGGAGACTTCCCCAGCAGCCAGCTTACACAGTCTCTGTCTTTCTCACACAAACACTCTCTCTCCTCCCCGCCCATGTACCCCATCTTCGCAAGAGGGGAGACAACAGAGCTCAGGACAGAGCAGAAGAGCTTTCAGTGAGTGCCTTAAAGAGATAGGGCACGACATCTCTCAAACCTCCCCAGTAGCCCCACACAGTTCTTGTGTGTGTGTGTGTGTGTGTGTGTGTCTCCCTCTCTCTCTCACACACACGCACGCAGTCTCTTTCACACTCATCTCCCAACATATACGTGTATTGTTGTTACTTCTTGGTACTTACTGCAGTGCACATATATTCTCTACTTTTATTCTTTCAAAGTGTGTTATTTTAGTGTTTTGACTAGTCTATGCATTTCATAATTTTTATTTCTTACACTTAAATTTAATTCTTTGAGTAGCGAGTTCTAAAATACCTAACCTGTGCTGCCTAGAGTAATTATCCCTATGGTAACTTTTTAAAACTATATATATCATATCTAGGTTTTGTGCTTTTACTGGTGGCGCACATCCACATGTACCTTGGTGCACGTAACAAAATTTATTCCATGGATGGAAAAAATTAGAGGGAACATTGCCACCTACTGCCAAAAAGCCTTCCCAAACCTTCTGAAATGTGCATCCCATGGAATTCACCTTCCCATTGCTGGAACCCTTTACAATTTCCATAAATATCCCATGTGATCACCTCCCTGCTGCCAAAAACTCTCCATGCATCTCAGGTAATTCACCTCTTTAGTGCTTGAAAAACGCACCTAATTCCCCAATAAATGCTTCCTATGTGATAGTTTCATTCTACTGTCAATATTCCTCTCAAATTCCAAAAGAGACACGTCGTCCCCTAGAGTCTGCCTCCCAATTGCTAGAAACACTCCTCATATGACACTTCCATGCTGCTAGAAACTGTCAACAGTGCCTAAATGCCCCCTTCCCGGATTCCCCACTGTTTGCAGCCTTGGCTCCTCACTCAAGGATTAAGGACTGGTCTACACACAAATTTGCACCAAATTAATCAAACTGATTTTAGTTCACATTTTATTTCAGTGCAAGTCTGCATAACACTTAGTTTGAAATAAATCTGACCTTTTTAAACATATAAAATAAAATGTTATTTTGATGCAAGTGTGGGTGAAGACTAGCCCTAATATTTAAGAGGCCATTTCAGTCTGTCTCACCAGTGAGACTTCATGTTGCACTGCTCTTTTCTGGTAGGGTAAAGAAAAAATGACTATTTACCTATAATGTAACTGTTGTTCTTCAAGATGTGTTGTGCACATATAGATTCCCCTTTAGGTGTATGTGTGCCCAATGCACCTGAGTCAGAGACTTTTGCCAACAGTGCCACTAGGGTAGTTCATGCACTCCTGTCCTCCTTGTGCTCTCAGATGAGAGCATAAAAGGGGTGTGTCTGCCACCTTCCTCTCCTTTCCTCTGCACTGCTGTATGCAATAATGTCTGAAGTAGTGGGGAAGGTATGATGGTCATGGAACATATATATGCACAACACTGTAAGAAGAACTTCAAACAATTGTCCTTATAAGTGAAGAGGCTTTGAATCATCTGAACAGAGACTGGAACACTATCTTGCCAAAGTTGACATCATCATGAGAGGTTAGAGGATGGTGTAATGTCTGGAAAAGGTATGTCCAGACAACCACAATGCTTTTTTGCAGATTTCTGCTATCACAATATTGATCAGAAATGCTGATGAAGTGGACTAAGCCCTGGTGGAGTGAGACTTTATTTTAGGTGGAGGAGAGACATTAGAAAGATCATAGCAGAGCTCAATGCAGCTGGAAATCCAAAGTGAAATTCTCTGAGCTGACATCACTTGGCCTGTAACACACTCAGCATAGGCTACAGAAGGACCTATTGTGTGTGTTCCCAATTAAACACCAAAGCTCTACAGACATCTAAGGTGTGAAATCCTCTCTTACACTTTGGAAGAACGGCATTTAAGAAGACTGGAAAATTAATAGTTAAGTTCAGATGGAAAGTTTACACCTCCTTAGGCATGAACTTAGGATGTGGCCTAAGGGAAACACGGACTTTATGGATGACAGTGAAAAGGAGAGTCAACCAGGAGAGCTTGAAGTTCTGAATCCCTCCTTGTGGAAGTGACTGTCATCAAAAACTCCATCTTCACAGACAATATAGGCAGTGGGTTGTCACCATTGGTTGAAAAAGGGATCCTTTTTGAGAGGATTACGCTGATATACCATACAGACACGGGCTCAGACCCAAGAGAGTAAGCTCTAAGTACACCTTTCAAGAACTGGGAAATCAGAGTGTAAGAGAAGCCATCTATTGGTGGATGTAGTGCAAATATGGAAGCCAGACAGACACTCACAGGATTAACTGAAAGGCCCAGTGATTTCAGATAGCCCAGCACATGTCTAATCTGTGTGATAGAGCAATAAGTGTGGAGATTGTCAATTTTGGGTGCAATCTCTTCCACTTTGCTGTGTAAGTGCTCCAGTGGATTTTTTTCTGTTGCTCACCAAATTGACCTGTACAACTTGGAGTACAATTCCTCCTGAGAATTCAGCCAGAGACCATCCCTGGTGTGAAGTGGAGAGATTGGCGGTTGAGATTCAGAGACATCCTGGTTCTGAAACAGAAGATCCTCAACTAGAGATAAAGTTATCTGTGTCTGGGCAGAGAGCTAATGTAGGTCCATGAACCAAACTGTCTTGACCACATCAATGCCACAATGATTAATGTTGCTGTGTCTCTTTTCAGTTTCTGAGTACCCCTGGAAAGAGAGGAACTCAAAGGAATACATATAGAAAAGGACAGGACTAAGGGGGAAGGAAGATATCTGTCGTGATAGAGCCCAGGCTGCAGCCTGCCCTGGAGCAAAATTTCCCGCACTCGTTCAGATTGCTTTTGAGCAAGTCTATTACTGGGTACCCTCAGTGATGGAAAACCTGAAGGAGAACATCCTTTCTGATTGACCATGTCTATGAAATCCCTGCTGAGGGAACCTGCAATTGTGTCTCTCACTCTTGGAAGGTGGAAGGCCTTTAAGGAGAGACCGTTTCTTATACTTAGATTCCATAAGATAGCTTCCTGGCATAGCTCAGATGATCTTGCATCTCCCTATTTGTTCAGATAAAACATGGCAGTAGTGTGGCCACAAGAACTCGTATCGCCTAGTTCTTGATGATAACAAACATCTTGCAGGCCTGACAAACAACCTGAAGCACCAAGAAATCTATGCAAAGTGAACCTTGCTAAGGTGACCGAAGACCTTGAGCCTGAAGTTGATTAAGATGAGCCTCCCCCTCCCCCTGCCTTTGGTAGATGAATTTGTTACTAGACTCGTAGTCAGTTCTGGGGACAAAAGTGGAACACCTTTGCACATGTTCCATGGATCCAACCACCAGTCTGGAGACTGAAGCACAAATCTGCATGTACATGGATGCCTAGAAGGATGAAACACCAAATGGAATCAGGCCTGCAGACAGCAAAGGTGAAGTCTGGCAAGTGGAGTTGCATATATGCACAAAGCCAAGTAGTCCAGAAGCTCTAAGCAGGCACATAGTGATGTTGCTGGGCTGGACTTGGGGCTTTCTGAAAGAAAGGCTGTGGACTAAAACCTTTCCTTTGTACAATAATGGATCATAGCGTCAACATCAGCTCCAATGAAGTTATGTGCTGTGTTGGTTGTAATTGTGATTTATTCAAATTTAGTTTCAGGCTGAGATGAGAGAACAACTGTCTGATGACAAGGATGCTGTTTGGGATTCTATTGCTTGATGCTCTGTGAACTAGCCAATCATCCAGGTAAGGAAATATTTGAACACAAACAGCACCAGTGGGCTTCTACCACTGCCACGCACTTGGTGAAGGTCCATAGGGCTGATGACAGCCTAAAGGCAAGTACTGGTAATGGAATGAATTACCTGCTATGAAATAAAGATGCATCTTGACCACAGGAAGCATCGCTGCATGGCAGTATGAATCCTGCAAACTCAGGGCAGCACAACAATCTCCAATTTACAGAGAAGGGATAATGGAAGCAAGAGTGTACATCCTGAATGTGATTTTCTTGATGAAAACTTTCGTCTTCTTTAACTCTAGATTTCCTCAGGATCAAGAAGAACCGGAAACAGAAGTCTTTCCCTTTGTGTTGGTAAGGAACTTCCTCTGTACTGCATGATGTAATACAGTCTCATGAGATTTCCCACTGAGAAGGCATGGGGAAGGTGAGCTGGAAAAAGGGAGGGAGATGCACAGGATAACATACCCCTCTGCACTGAGCATCCACTTGTCTGATGTGATGTCTTCCAAAGCACAGTGGAAGAGGGACAGGCGTATTCCAAAGGGAAGAGATATGCTTAGTTTGCTATCCTCAACTGAGCAGTCAAAATGGCTGCTTGGAGGTTGGGGTAGTAAGAAGTGCCTGCTGGAGAGAAAAGCAGCGAGAGACATGGAGGAGGCCTTGACCTGCTGTTTGCGGAATTCTTGCATCCTCTGCTGGAAAGAGGATTTACAATAAGAGTGTGGCCTAAAAACAGTTTCCTCTTTGTAGCTGGAATGTAAACTCCTAGTGAACAAAGTGTTGTATGGGAGTCTCGCAGGGTGCGCATAGCATCGTCATCGTTTTTTTTCAAAAACAGCATACACCAGAGGTTCTTAAACTGTGGACCAAGCTCCATTCAGGTGGCCTGCAGACAGTTCCCCCTAAGATGTGTGCTTGAGCAGCCACACACAAAAGAATAAAGGGCCACCCACCTAATCAGTGGAGCCTCACAGGTGTGGCTCCACTAATTAGGTGCCCGGTGTGACGTTCTGTACCTCATGGGAACACCATACACCCCCATATCCACCCTTATAATATGATATTGTGGTATCTAATGCAAAGTTTGTCATGTGTCTTCGGAAGGCTCTTGATGTACTGAGAATTGTTATGATAATATTATGGTAACTAGTGTTATAGTAATGTTATAGGTTGTAATTTCACATATATAGTTATGAGGCTGAAAATGTGTCCTCGTGGCTTAAAGCAAGCCAAGGCAAAAACTCACCAGAAGCAGAGGGGCAGTTCACACCTCATCAGGGCATGTATGGGACAAATCCAGCCCAGCTCACAGGAATGAAGGACACTGGCCTAGGCAACAACAAAGGATCTGTTGGACTCTCTGAGTCACCCTCCTTTCTTTGGTCAGTTTGGGACTGTGATGAGGTAATGCTCACCTGACTCTGAAGGGGGACGAGGAGGCAAAGCCAAGAAGGAAGAAAACATGATAAAAGGGAGAGATGCTTGCCCTGCTCTTCCTCTCTCTCTTCCACCCACATCGACAGACACCACCACCACGAGACTGAAACATTGATCAAAGGAGAAAGTCTGGCTGAAGGCCAATCAGCCAGCCTGTAGTGAGGCTAAGTTTGTAAGGGCACAGAAAGTGTTACGATCAGCTTAGAATGCATTTTGCTTTTATTTCATTTGACCAAATCTGACTTAAGTCTTGACTTAAAATAACTTAAAATCTATCTTTGTAGTTAATAAATCTGTTTATTTATTACACCTGAAGCAATGTGTTCGGTTTGAAGTGTGTCAGAGACTTCTCTTGGGATAACAAGCGTGGTACATATCAATTTCTTTGTTAAATTGATGAACTCATATAAGCTTGCAGCATCCAGCGGGCATAACTGGACACTGCAAGACGGAGGTTCCTACGATTGTGTCTGGGACTGGAGATATTGGCTAATGTCATTCGGTTGCACAATCCAAAGGAGCAGCTTACATGTTAGAGGCTGTGCGTGAACAGCCCAGGAGTGGCTGGCTCCCAGACTCAAGGATTGAAGTGACCTAGCAGATCACCAGTTCAGATAACACCAAGGGAAATGTCACACCTGGACCCTGGAGAAGACGCATATGTAAAGTGAGCTGGGGGCCTTGGGGGGAATAGAGGGTAGGTGGGAGGGGGCAGTGGGGTGATAAGGGGGGTGGAATTTGGGACATGCAGGGCTCCGGCGGCCAGAGAAAGAGGCGACTTCCCCAGCTTCAGGACTGCGACCCCCCTCCTTCCCAGCCCCAGCTCAGGGGCTGCCATGGCAGGGGAGAGGGGGCACATCCATCGCATTAGAACGGTAAGACTACTGATATTAAAATATGAGTTGTGTGCTTTTATTTGTAGAACAAAAAAATGTTAAATAAGGGGTTTTTTTAAATAGCACTTTTATCCAAAGCGCTTTACAATAGTTATCTAACGGTACAAAACAACATTTGGAAAGATCATTAAGTAGTCTGCCGAGAGCCTCAGCAATTTTCAAGTGGTCAGCGAAAAAAAAAGTTTGAGATCCACTAGTATAGACACTTCACAGGGTAAATCTTCTACTGTATTTTACAGTTTGTCCAAAACACCAGAAGCCTGGAGCCAGGAAGAGTATCTCATGGAAACCATGGCTACTAAATGAGAGGCCATATCAGTGGAGCCTTATATTCCTCTTGCAATTTGCCAGTAAACTTAGAAATTGTACAGAAATTAATAAAAATATATCTAGACAAGAGAAACCAACAGTTATTCCACCATTACTCTTCACAAAAGGGAGGCTAAGCCTTTTAAACACATAAATTCCATCTCTTGAATTCCCTGTTTTTGGGAGTGGCTTTAGGAAGAGATTAATGAGATCGCTCCAACTCTCACCATGGGTGGCAAGGAAATAAGAGGAAGACAGGAGATGCCTCTTTTTTGTCCTCACTTGAGAGCACAAAGAAAACAGGTGCACATGCCATTTTGTGGTACTACTGGCAAAAGTTTCTAACACAAGTGCATTAGGTGTGTGTGTGTGTATATGTATATATACACACACACACACACACACACACACCTGCAGTGGAATGTATGCGTGCACCACTCAAAGCAGAAATACTCAGTGCACCCAAATGTGCACTGCACGTGGATTTGGGATTTGTCATAGGACACACATCTTAGAGAAAACACCTCTCAGGACCATGAGCTATAAATTGATTATTGTCTACTGCAGGAATTAAGAATTTGCAATGGGAGATGAGGCAAACAGCAAAAGGACTTCAGCTTTCTCTAGCCCTGTTAAGATGTGCTTGTTTTCCCTATACAAGTTACATGATTTACACTGCAGTGCAGCAGCAGCCACAAGCACAGGGTCCCCTGCCAGAACTATAAAGAAAACACAAGTGACCCCAATACTACTGATCTCAATCTGAGCTGGCTGCTGGATCTTCCAACACACACCAGGTACACGAAGGTCAGTAATTAAGAACTTGGAGTAAGCCCTGATTATCTTATAAAAAACCAAACCCATGGTATTACACTTGAATACAGCTCTTCAAACTGTGATTAGAAAAAGGTTCAGAGGTTATTACTACTCCACTCCAAAGACAGCATATTAAGAAAGCATAAGGAAAGCTCTCTGCTGTCCAAAACTCTAGTTTCCAAAAATAGTTAGTTTTGGCCTTTGAAGATATCATGTTCAAAACAGGAAGACACACTGCAGCCAGGCTTCAAGTTTGAAAATGTGGTTTTGGTAAGTATCAACTTGTAGAGCTAGCTAAATTAACACTTATATATTCATTTTAAGCCTTACAAGCACCCTTAACTATCTCTTTTAGAATGGAAGAGGAGTACTATCCCCATTTTATAGATGGAGAAACAGAAGCATTGAAAGGTCACCAATTTGACCAAGGTCACACAAACAAGACAATAGGAGAATCCCAGAGATAGAAGTTCTCTGTTTATATACATCAGGTACCATAAGCTTCCCCAGCCATCATGCCTTAGTTCTGCATAGAAGACCCCAGCTCTGCAAGAAGCTCATTTTAATGTCTGATGCTTATATATTTTTCCAATGACCTCCATCATTTGGCAGCATCTTGGATGCAACCCACTAACTGCCAGTTTGAACGCCTCACAATGCCAAAGCTCTTGACAGTACGTACAGAAATTATGGTATTTGACTATGTATAGCTTCAAATTCACAGTATCTGACCCACAAAGAATCCCACCCTTGACCTATTCCCAAAAGAACTGGATATACTCACTCATGCAGTATGTGCCCACAACACTAAATATTCTTAACAAATTATGCCCCTTTCCTCTAAGAGTGTTTATCAGCACATTTTATATCTTGAAAGAGTCAAGCCAGCAAAAAGAAGAGTGGCAGGGAGTATACTTTAGGAATTATTTGGAAAGGACACTAAATGAATCAGACACATGAGACCACAGATCTCTGCAGAGAGATTTTACCATCCTCTTCTCCCGTATGTTTGCAGATCCATGCTCACTGCGCTAGCCCAGGATCCATTTTGTAAACAAAATAGTCAGTCAAGCACCTCTCCCTCCAACTGTCCTTCACTCTCCTGGCCATGCAACCTTTCCCAGAGCTGAAAGCACATTCATCAGCATAAAGAGTGACTCATATTTCCAGGTAGTACAGCTCTGTGCAAATGTAACCACTATAAAGCCCAGCTGCTCACCTCTTTATTAGCACAGTCGGTGATCATTTGGTTAAACCATGGTAGATCTTCATTTCAATGATCACTGCTAATAGTTTCCCCACATTTACATAATCATTGTAAAGCCAGACCATGCTGGTGCACCTTACACATTAAGCCATTTTCAAGCAAATCTCTGTAGACTTCAAAGTCCTAATACCATGTTGGTTATTTAATATGCATGTAAAATATATACAGTGATATTGCCCAAAAAAATATGTTAAAAGAATATTAAGATTGCAAGCAAGCAAGCCCTCAATAGTTAGAAAACAGCAAAATTAAGGTTGCTGGGCAAACAGAATTCGGCCTCCTTTTGCACATGCATTATGATAGTCTTAATTACATGATCACAAACTATTTTTCTCACACTTCCTCTCCTTATTCAGTGCAGGAACAGATGTACTCTGGGGATGAAACAGGGCTGTGCAGAGAAGGAGATTTGTCTGTAGCCCCCCTGTTGCATTTGTTGCAGAACTTGGAAGATATGTAGTGAATTTCACCAGGGTGTTGTGAAGACAAATTCATTAACGTTTGTAACGCACTCAGATATTGAAGTGATCAGTGCAATAGGAAAGACCATGAATAAATTAATAAATCTGTCTTCCAAATGGGTTGCAGTAAATAAACCATAGGGTCACAGGCCGACCAACAAGAAAACAAAATACTGAACAACCACTCATCAAGCAGTGAGCAATGTCCAATTCTGTGTACTGAATGAGTCATTGCTTCTGTGGAAAAAAATAGTATTTGATCATATAATTAAAGTCTATTTCAATACATACTCACCAGGAAGCCAAATTAAGTTGCACAGGCAATCTTTATTCCAGTGCTCTTCATTATTTTTGAAGTGGGGGCCACTTTGGCAAAAACCCTTCAATATGAGAGCCACACCAACCCAATACAGATGGTTGAACACTCAAGTTCTTTGTTGGTTGATCGGGTAATATTAACATTATTGGTAATATTGCTTGGGGTGCAGGAGGGGATATGGGAGGCTGTCTCTGGAAGGGGGCTCAGGGCTAGGGCTTGGAGTGCAGGAGGGGGTGAGGGATGCAAGCTCTAGGAGTGTTCAAGTGCAGGAGGGGGTACAGGATGCTGGCTCCAGGAGGGGGCTCAGGGCTGGGGCAGGGGCTTGGGGTGCAGGAGGGAGTATGGGGTGCTGGCTCCGGGAGGGAGTATGGAGTGCAGGAGGGGTTATGGGATACACTCTCTGGGAAGAGCTCAAGGCTAGGGCTGGGGCTTGGGATGCAGGCTCCGGGAGGCTGCAGGTTGGGTGCTGGAAGAGCTATTCAGAACCTGCCCAGTGAAGGGGGCAACACTTACTTCGGGCGGCCCCAGCCCCACGCCGCTCCTGGAAGGGCATGTGGCTCTCTGCACTGCCCCTCTCTGGAGGCACCACCCCCGCAACTCCTATCGGCCACAGTTTCCCGTTCCCGGCCAATGGGAGCTGCAGGGGGCAGTGTCTGCAGGCAGGCAGTAGTGTGGAGACCTCTGCTCCCCGCCTTATCCCTTAGGGCCATGGGGGCATGCTGGCCGCTTCCGGGAGTGGCGTGGGGCCAGGGTAGGCAGGGAGCCTATCTTAGCTGCAGTTCCACTGCGCTGCTAGAGAGCACAATTGATAGGGAGTCACACTTAGGGTCCACAGGAGCCCCCACTGGCTCGCGGGCCTTGCAGTGAAGAACACTGCTTTATTCTACCATTTCTTAACATCTGAGGGCTTGAGTTTGCAATCCTTTTAACAGTTCTGCGTGTAATCAAAAGCAAACTGAAAACTAACAGCTACCTAAACACACAAAAAGAAAAGGTTACTAAACTTCTGTAATCGTTGTTCTTCAAAATGCGTTGCTCAAGTCCCTTCCACTGTAGGTGCATGTACACCTTGTGCACAGTTGCTGGAGACTTTTCCCTCAGCAGTACCCATTAGGGAGGTGTGAATGCCTTCTGTTGCCTCACGCCACTGCGTGCGGGTATAAAGGACAGAGCCATCCCCACACTCTCAATTCCTTCCGAACAGAAAGACTCTGATAGAGAGGGGAAAGAGGGAAGGTTGTGGAACAGACATGTGCAACACATTTTGGACAGTTACAGAAAAAGGTTAGTAAACCTTTCTTCAAGTGACTGCACGTGTCCGTTCCACTGTAGGTTACCCAAAAGCAGTTTAAACTGGAGATGGGCTATAAGTTTTCTTGAAAAAGGATTTGTATAACCACTTGTCCAAAACTGGCACCATCTCTAGACTGATGAGAGATGATGTAGTAAGAGGTAAACATGGATTGACCACCAGGCTGCAGCCTTACAAATGTCTGAGAAGGGCACACAAGAATTCTGTTCCTTGATATATGCAAGCCAGATGCCCCGAAGCTCCTTGACATTTATATGGAGCTTTAGATCACAGATAGGCCAAAGACCTTGTGTCTGAAAGGGACTTAAGTGAGCTCCCCAATCTAGATCTGATGCATCTGTGATTAGGGCATCTTGCGGAGGAGCAAAGGAGACTCCCATACAAACATTCAACGATTCTATCCACCAGTCCCAGGAAGACAAGACCTGAGTAGACACTTGTACCACTATGTCTATATGATGATGGTCTGGTGAATACACCATGGCTAGCCAGCTTTGTAGTTTCCTGAAGTGCAGCCTGGCATGCTGCACCCATTTAAGTGCACGCTGCCATGTGCCCCTGAAACTTAAGGCAGTTTTGTGCTGTAATGACAGGATGCATCTTTAGATCTAGAGCAAGGGTGGGCAAAATATGACCCGCTGGCTGGATCTGGCATGTCTAACATTTCTGTCCAGCCTCCTCCTCAACCTCACAATCTCTGAGTGCAGGCCGCTAAAAGTCCTGTGGCGCAGGGGGGTGCTCAAGCAGGCTGCCTGCCTGCTGTGGTCCCACACCACTCCTGGAAGCAGTCGGCTGCTGCTGGCATGTCTCTCTGTGTACCCCTGGTGGGGGAGGGGAGAGGATGGGAGGGGAGGGGGAAAGAGAGAAGAGGCGACTCCATGTGCTGCCCCCACCCCCAGCACCATCCTCACAGCTCCAACGGAGCTGTGGGGCAGTGCTTGCAGGCACAGGCTGGCTGCAACCGCTTCTGGGAGCAGCGTGGGGCTATGACAGGCAGGAAGCCTGCCTAAGCCCTGCTGCGCCACCGGCTGGGAGCCATCTGTGGTAAGTGCCTCCTGACCAGAGCCTGCACCTCGCACCCCCTCCTGCACCTCAACCCCCTGCCCCAGGTCAGAATCCCCTCCTGCACCAAACTTCCTTCCTGAGCCCACACCCTCTCCTGCACCACAACACTCTGAACCAGCCCAGAGCTCCCTCCTGCACCAAAACTCCCTCCCACACCTGCTCCATTAATATAGTAGAAATGTGCGGCCCATGACGTCTTACCAAAATTTGTGGAGTGGCCCGCCCACCCACCCCTGCGAAAACTATTGCCCACCCCTTATCTAGAGAAATTACCAACATCTTTTGGAATCTCAATCTTAGCAAGAAAGCCTTGGCTTTGTAGAGTTCAGAACCACCCCAGTAAATTCTTTTTCTTTGTACTGGAGAAATCTATCCTGATTGATTAGGTGCCCCAGCACACTGAATCTGGATGATCTAGTGGCCATGATGGACAGTATCTCAGACCTGAATCAATCTTTCATTAACCAGTCATTTAAGTGAATACATGGATGCCTGACTTTCACAGGAACTTCACTACCACAGCCATGCACTTTGTGAATACGTGAGGAGCTTCTAACAGGGTAAAGTGCAGCACTGTGAATTGATATTGGAATCCATTGACCATGAACCTGAGGAAATTTCTAGTAAATTGGCATGTGAAAATCTTTTAAGTTGAGGGCAACATATCAGTCCCTGTGATCCATGGAAGGGATAACATAAGCTAGAGTGACCAGTCAAAATTTTATTTTTTTTTTAGGAACTTGTTTAGCTGTCTTAGATATAAAATAGACCTGATACCCACCCCCTCTTTGCTTAGGCAATCATAATAACAGATGGTGCTACCTGCCTGCCTATAATATACAGGTGTCATGGAGTCCACTAAGCCACAAAGTGCAGAATCAGAAATAGAATGCAGGACCCCTTCACTCAAACTAAGCAAAGCTTCAGTTTAGATCAGTGTCCTCCAATATGGGGTGTAGAAAGAATGCTACTCTAATCTTTTTTTAGATCCATGGGAGGGGAAGGAAGGACTTGATCCCAATATTCTCATCTCTTATTAAGAAGAGAGAGAGGATGGCAGTGTCGGGCTTAGGACATTTTATGCTTTTAAATCTTGAATGACTGAAATCAGGCACCTACGTAAGTGGCCTGATTTTCATCCTGACAAGCATCTGAGGCTGCCAATGCCCAGCAACTTTGAAAATCAGGTCACTTACACAGAAGTCAAAATATGAATGATATTAGTATTTAGAAGCAAAATGCCTGGAATCACGAAGGATGATTTTCTGTTCCCACCTCTGCCGCTTACTCACTTTGTGACCTTGGGCAAGTCCCATAATTTCTCTCAACCTCATTTTCTGCATTGAGAAAATGGGAATATCAGCAGATCTATGTTACAAGGGTATCTGGAGGAAGGAGCTCTGAGACCCTGAAATGGAAAGTGCAATATAAATGTGGAGTATTGTGGCTAATAGCCTAGAAGATCTTATGATCTTCAGCTTCCAAATTCACACAGGCATCTACTACTGACAGAACACCGAGACTCTTCTGCACCTATGATATTTACACTTCTGCTCCAACATAAATATTCAGCGCCATCACCTATCGAGTTGGAATAGAGTTTGAACTGATCCTCCCAATTTACTCAACCTGACACAGTGGTATGTGTGTGTCAACTTTCTTCTGAGTGTCAGTGAGGGGGTGGATTAGGCCCAGAGGCCCCCTGCTGGAGGCCTCATGGTCCTGTCACACTGATCTCAGCAAAGGAGCAGTGGAGAGGTCCTCCAAGCTGCCGAGAGCAGCTGTGTGGGACACAGCCAATGAGAGGGGCTCCAGGGAGCAGACAATCAGGGCCCAGTAGGCTCACATAAAAGGAGCTGCAAGGCCAAAGTGAGTTCAGTCTGCTTGCAAGGACTGGGGAGCAAGAGGTACTCCTGGCTGACTACGAGGTTGCAAAGGCTAAGGTAAGTAATAGCTGTCAGGGACCAGGAAAGCAAGGGAACAGCTTCTGATTGGCTGCCAGGACTCAGTTAAGATGGGCTACAGGGAAGTGGCCCAGGGGAATGCAGTTAGTTAAAAGGACGTGGCACATGGCTGATATCACTGGTCTACAATTTTTGAGAAGTTGTCTGCTTCAGAGATAAAATATGCTATTTATTGTGTATTTTGATGTGCTGAATTCAAATATGACAATTAAAACAACTGATTGGCTACTGTTTCTAAGATATTTAAGTTTTTACATTTTATGTCTATGTGTAGATAGTAGAGTTTTAATCATAAATTGTAAACCTAGGTCTTTTCATGTGTTTATGATTGCTTTACATGATATTTCACCTGTCCTGTTTATGTAACACTTTAAAAATCAGCAAAAGGGTTATATAAATAAAATTTATTATGAAACAAAAGGCAAAAAACTATTATGTACATAGTTTAGTCCTATTCAGTGTCTACTCGGCGCTTCTTGGCTTGTCTCTTGTATTCATTAAATGGAGCATCTCTTGTCACTATCCAGCAATAGTCTGCAAGCATTGATGGGCTCCATTTACCCTGATAGCCTGCCAGGAGATTCTACTGCTGTAGTCTGGAGCCCAACAGCTCTGCCTTACTCTTGGGTAGTTCCAAATCCCTGACAAGGTCATTCAGTTCACCTTGTCTTATGAGGTGTGGTTCAGAGGAGGAGGATGGGAGAAAATGTGAGTCCTGTGACATTGATGGTTCAGGACCAGAAGTTTCATCCTCCTCCTCTTCCTCATCTGACTCAAGTGAGAATGATTCTGGTGCATCAGGAACCAGCAATCCTTCTCCGTGGGGGAATAGGCGTATAGCTGATGGAATGTTTGGATAATGCACAGTCCACTTTTTCTTCTTTGACACACCTTTCCCAACTAGAGGCACCATGCAGAAGTAACAATTGCTGCGATGATCTGTTGGCTCTCTCCAAATCATTGGCACTGCAAAAGGCATAGATTTCCTTTTCCTGTTCAACCACTGGCCAAGATTTGTTGCACAAGTGTTGCAGCATATGTGTGGGGCCCACCTCTTGTCCTGATCTCCAATTTCGCAGCCAAAAGAAAGGTGATAGGCTTTCTTAACCATAGTGGTTATACTGCACTTTTGTGATGCAAAAGTCACTTTCACCACAAACACAGCAGAAGTTATCTGCACTGTTCACACAAGTACGAGGCATCTCTGCTCACTTTGGCTAAACAGAAATGTGTCCCTTTGCAAAATCAAACACTGACAAATAAGAGAGCACTGACACTGTATGATTTCTAGAGCTGATATAGGGCAATTTGTTCAGCAGAGTGATGTAAGCTTCGTTATGATTGCATCATCCATGACTTCTAGGAATAACATGATGCCAATTCATATCATGTATGACGCAATACCAGCTTCAGATTGCATCGTTCATTGTTTTGCCTAAAAAGCAAGTACTCTCCAAACCCAGTCATAGATTTATTCATAGATCCAGTCAAAGATGTATTTTAGTCATTTCTGGTTTAAATTGAGATCCTTTCCCTTTATAACTCACTTATCCTCCGCCATTCCCAAGTCAAGGGTCGTATATACTGACCCAATAGCATATCTTGAAAACTAGAGCCAATCAACAATTTTAAGCATCATTTTCATTCTCAGTGACCCAGAATTAGTAAAGTTGGACTACATTTATTTCAGAAGCATTTTGGCTGTAGAGCAGTGTATTTAGAGGTCCCTGGGCTGGGACCCAGAGTAGTGGGAGGGCCTGGGTCCCCGTAGCCTCCACCCAACAGCCACTGGGGAAGTGGCTGTGCCCAGAGAGAAGAGAGTTTAGAAAGGCCCAAGGAAGGGACTGTATGTTCACATGTTCCCCCCTCTTCTCTGGAAGGAGGCTGAACTGAAACTGACACAGCTAAAGAGCCGGAGTTAGAGGACTAAAGGGAAGGCGAAGAACTTCCAGGGAAGAAGCCCTGGCGGTGCGGCTCCATCCCAGAGCAAAAACCTTCACACACAAGCTGGCCAACTACGGTACTGAGATCGGTCCTCAGTCTGACCAACAGGGCCTGTGCCAGTGGACAGCTAAAGAAACGTTGCCAATGGAAGGGTACTGTGATGGGCCCAGCTGGACAAAGGACTGAGTCTGAGAAGGGCTGCAGGACATTTTGGACTTATACCCCAGAAAGGGAGTTTGTCTGTTTGCACGTGGACTGTGAGAGACTTGGCCAGAGGCCTGAGTCACTGAAGACCTGCCTGACAGGTGCAGCAACCAACAGGGGGCACTGGGAAATTGAGAAAAACTGCAGGCAGCACACACTCCAACAGGGGGCGCTCACAAGAGGTGAGTGCCACCCCATTACAGACAAAGTCTAACTGGCTCTAATTCAGCCATGTAATGTTCCCTTTCGTAACCAAATCCTTAGTTTATTGCTGATTATCTGTTCTAAACTGTTTTAAGGGCTAGTTGTAAATAACCAAGTTGAAGGCTACATGTTTATGTGCAGAGTCACAATTTGCATCTGCCCAAAATTAATCAATAACTGAATTTTTTTTTAAAACCTGTATTTCTTACACTTAGCCAGATTTCCTGTGCTCAAACTAACATTAGGTCAGTTTGTCACATCCTCTTCCCAGCATACAGTCCAGGGAAATGCACCACATACATGGCAACAGATAATTCACTTTGGAGGAGGGAGCCTACCAAGCTGGTAATGCATTTGAAGCTTTGGAGGCATCAAACCTGAACACACTGGCCTGAGAGATTACACCTGGGGTTGGCAATCTTTCAGAAGTGCTGTGCCGAGTCTTCATTTATTCACTCTAATTTAAGGTTCTGCGTGCCAGTAATACATTAACGTTTTTAGAAGTGCTCTTTCTATAAAAGTCTATAATATATAACTAAACTGTGGTTGTATATAAAAGTAAATAAGGTTTTTAAAATGTTTAAGAAGCTTCATTTAAAATTAAATTAAAATGCAGAGCCCCCTGGATCGGTGGCCAGGACTCGGGCAGTGTGAGTGCCGCTGAAAATCAGCTCGGGTGCCGCCTTCGGCACAGGTGCCATAGGTTGCCTACCTCTGGATTACACCAATGGTTAAGCAGAAACAAGACTGGACATTACACCTCTGCCCTTGGCATTCACACCATTATCTCCATTTGTTAAATTGCCTCTCAAAATTAGATAAAAATTTTCTTTATTCAGAATTGAGATTAAATATGCAACTCAATCCAAACACAACCTACTTCTGTGATGTCAGTGCAAAGATACTGAAAAGATTTTTTTTGTCCCAAGTCAAAAAAGTTCTGTAGTACTGTGTCAACAAGGCAAGAAAATAGACTACTAGATGACCAATTACAGATCCTTTCCAACACAAATTCCTATAATCCTAGCTGGACATTTTCTACTCTTCTGAGGGTATGTCTACACTGGACTTAAACTGCAGATGGCCCATGTCAGCTGACTGGGGCTCAAACTACAAGGCTGTTTAATTGCTATGTAGACATTCAGGCTTGGGCTGCAGCTTGGGCTCTGAGACCTCCGGAGGGGGAAGAGTAGACATACTGTGAATTCCCATACCCTCACCTGCTAGAGCTAATTCATCATTTTAAATGCTGCACTGCAAGAAAACAGGATTAATTCAAAGATGAAGTCCTGGTGGTTCTTTGAGGTGTTGTCCCTATCTATATTCCATACAGTTACATGCATGCATCATGCGTCCAGAACCAGAGATTTTGTAGTAGTTCACTGGTTCACACATGTGCCCTAGCTCCTCCTCATGGTTTCAACCTAGGCGATAAAGGGTGGGGAAGACCAACCGCCCCCTCAGTTCCTTCACCACCGCAAATCAATCAAATCCACAAATCTTGCAGAACCTCCAGCTACAGGTAAGTAACCTCCTCTTCTTCGAGTGATGGTCCCTATTGTATTCCACTGAGGGTGACTGACAGTACCTTTTTAGGAGGAGAGTGCAGGGAAGATGATGGAACAGTAGAATGGAGGACAGCCACACCAAATGAGGCATCTGTTGCAGTGTCTTGCACTAGGGCATAATGGGAACAGAACGTGAGTACCAAACTCCATGTGGAACCCCTATACATGTCTGTGAGCGGCACATCATAAAGCGTCGCCGTAGCTTATGCTTGCTGTCTTGTGGAATGGGCCTGTACCCCACAGGGTGGAAACAGTCCCAACAACTGATAATAGAGCGTAATGCATTTTGAAACCCACTTAAAAATTCTGAACACAGATGGCCTGCCCTTTAATTCTTTCTGCTATAGCAAGAAATAGCCTATGAGACTTCCTGAACAGATTTGTCCTCTGCAGGCAAAAGGCCAGAGCTCTACAGACAATGAGGGAGTGAAGGTGCCTTTCCTCCTCTTAGGCAGACAGCTTCAAAAATGTAGGTAGGTAAGTGTATGGGTTGGTTGAGGTGAAAGAAGGACAACACTTTTGCCAGAAACTTGGGATACAAACACGGGAAAACTTTGTCCTTATGGAACATAGGGGGGCGAGGAGTCCGCCATCCTGGCCTCCAATTCACCTACCCTTCTCACCAAGGTAACAGCTATCAGAAAAGCGACCTTCATGGAAAGGGAGCGGGAGCAGGAGGCCAGAGGTTCAAAGGGCAGCTTCATCAATGCCATGAGGTCGAGGCTGAGGTCCCACTGAGGAGCAATGAATTGAACGAGAAGATACATCCTCATTAAGCCCTTCCAGAATCAGTCAATGGGTGAGTGACAACTGAGTGCCTCTCCACAGTGGGGTGGAAAACAGTAATGACCACTACATGCACTTTGATAGAGCTGAGAGCACGTTCCAATGCCTTCAGGGATAGGAGATAATCCAAGAGGAGAGAAATGCTTATGGTCCAGGAGCAAAACCTTTGCACTGAGTCCAGGAGGCAAAGCATTTCCATTTGGCTTAGTAGGACCACTTCATGGATTACTTCCTGCTACCGGACAGGACGTCTCACACTGCCGACGAGCATTCTCATGCTAGTGAAGATGCCTATCCAAAAAACTGGTTCTCAGGTGAAGCATCTGCACACTGTGTTGCCTGATCCCACCACTGTGTTGCCTGAGCAGTTCTGGGAACATCACTAGCAGGAAAGGAGGATGTTTCAACATGCAGAGAAGAGAAGGAAACCAGAACTGGCGAGGCCAGAATGGTGCAGTCAGAATGACCATTGCGGTCTCCTGCCAAATCTTGAAGGATGTGGGGAGGGAAGGCATAATTGTTTTAGTCCAACCAGCCAATAACTAGGGGGTCACCTTGAGAGCAGACTCTGAGCCTGCCCCTGGAACAGTACTGGATGCATTTGTTTTTAGTGTTGGGGGCAAAGAGATCCCTGACCAGAATCCCCAAATGGTGAAAAATGTCTATGACTACAGAGTCGTGTAGCTCCCATTTGTGGTCGGCCATGAAATTCCTGCTGAGAACATCTGTAACCATTTTCTTAGTCTCCAGAAGATAAAGCCGTTGACAACAGGATAGTGTGCACAATGCACCATTTCCAGAGGCGAACCACTTCTGCACAAAGTGCTGGCAACCTCCTGTCCCCTTGTTTATGTAGTAAACTATAGTGATATTCACCGACATGATGAGAATATGGCGGGAGCATATGGACAGGAGAAATGTGTGACATGCTGCCCGTACTGCCCGAAGTTCTAGGATGGTTTATGTGCATCCTGGATTCCCGAGCGGACTAAATCCCTTGCATCATGTGTTCATCCATAATGATTGTCATGCCTGGGGAGGACAGAAGGAACAGCATTCCAGTGCAAACCTGATCTGGGTCCATCCACCACTGAAGGGAGGAAAGAAACTCTGGGGTGGGGTGGGGGGGGTGTCAGTCAGTAGGATGTCCATGGAATGGTGCATCAGAGAATGAGCTTTCTATAGCCACAGCTGTAGACAGCAGACGTGAAGACGAGCGAAGGCAGTGATGTATGCACACACCATCATGTGGCCAAGAAGGGAAAGGCAAGTTCTGGCCAAAACTAAAGGAGTGGAGGTCACTGAAACAATCAGTTCCAGCAGGGTCAGGAACCTGTCCTGTGGTTGGTAAGCATACACAGAGACTGCATTGATGTGTGCCCTGATGAACAAGGGACTGTGTTGGGTCAATGTCGATTTTTCAACATCGACATTCACCCCCAAGGAGAAGAGGAATAGAAGCAGCAGGGAAGTTGATTGCTTGAGCCTTGACTCTGGATCACACTGACAGCAGCCAGTCGTTGAGATAAGGGAAGATGAGGACTCCTTGATGCTGGAGATAGGCCACCACTATAGAGATGACCTTGGTGAAGATCTGGGAGGCAGTGGTGTCTGAACAGTAGAACCCTGTATTGGAAATGTTAAGGGTCCACTGTAAACCTCAGGAATCATCTGTGGGTCAGGTGGATATTTATGTGAAAGTATGCATCTTGTATGTCGAAAGCCGTAAACCACATGCCTTTTTCTCGCAAAGGTCTGATGGCCACGAGCATGACCATACAAAACTTTGGCTTGTGTATGAAGCAGTTGAGACGACAGATCTAGGATTGCTCTCCATCTTCCCTTTTTCTCGAGTACCAGGAAGTTGGTGGAAGTAGAACACTGTGCCTTGAAAGGCCATGGGCACAGGGTCTATCACCCCTGTCTGCAGAAGGGAGCCCACCTGTAGGAAGAGGATACTGTCATGAGAGTGGTCCCAGAAGCGTGATAGAGTCATGGGAATGAGATGGCTATACGATCGAGTTCACGATGCTATGCTGAATGACATCCAAGACCCACTTGTCTGTTATCACACCCCAGACTGGTAGAAAGAGAACAAGATGAGTGGGGTGCAAGAACAGTAGGGTGCAATGTGGTTGACAGTTCTCTATTTGCAATCAGAAATATTGCTAATGTGAGAGTTGAGCATGTGGTGACAGGCCAGGTAGACAGGGTCATTGAGGATTTTAACACGTGTGAGGAGAGCTCACAGGGCTGCTGATGGAAAAACTGAGGGGCTCTGTACAGTTGTGCAGGAGGTGGCAGATAGAATTTGCATTTGAGTGCTGATGTATATGTCCAGTGATTGCAGGGTGACTCTAGCCTTTGAGTGTAGTGAATCATCAGTCTTCCAGTTGAAGAGGTGAGATTCTTTAAAGGGAAGATCCTCAATTGTGTTTTGTACCTCCCTCGGGAAACCAGAGGAATGTAACCATGATTCCCTCTTCATAATAATCCTTGTGGCTATAGTGCCCAAAGACATTTCCACTGAATCTATCGCAACCTGGAGTGTCGTCCTGGAAACCAGTTTGTCTTCCTGTAAAACCACCTGGAAATGGGCATGGTTCTACTGGAGCTTATCTGCAAATTCTGCTAACTGGCCATAATTCAAAAAATCATATTTTGCCAGTAATGCCAGGTAATTAGAGATGTGGAACTGAAAGCTGGCCAACAAATAGACCTTACAACCCAGAAGGTCCAGCCTCTTTACCCTCCTTGTCAGTCGGAGTGGAACGTGGGTGCTGCTGCCTGGACTGCTCAGTAGCAACTTGAATAACCAGGAAATTGGGTAGGGGGTGAGAAAACAGACACACAGACTTCACCAATACGTAATCTCTCTTTTCTGCCCCCTTCAGAGTGAGCTCACAAGTTGCTGGGGTATGCCAGATGGTATGGGCCAGTTGGAGAATTACACTGTTGCTTGGTAGCACCACTCTGTCCAGTACCAATGTATGCAGAATGTCCAGTAACTGATGCTGGCCATACCCTATACCTCCTCCAATGGAACATAGGTGGCTTCAGACACCCTCCTTAACTACTCCTGGAAATGGCAGTAGTCTTCCAGGGAGGAGGAAGGAGTTGAGGAACCTGTTGAATCCAGAGCTATGGGAAGGGGGATCCATAGCATTGGTACTGGTGGAACTGGACTGTACTTCTGTAATAGGAGGCGCGCTCCTTGACTGCTAAGGTCGATGTATAGGGGGATTCTCCAGACTGGATCCAACTGCAGACTCCTGGTGATCTCCATGAGGTGCTTCTTGAGGCAGAGAGCCTGGCATTCCTAGGTATGGGCAGAGAAGGAGAGGCAGATATTGCATGTGCATGCAACCTGGGCTTCCTCCAAGCAGTAAAGTAACAAGCAAGGGCAGGAAGCACAGATCTTTGACGTAATCCAGTACCCATGCATGGGTGGCTTGGGGGGGGGGGGAAGGGCCAGTAGGTGGGTAATTACCAAACCAACATCCCTAAGTCCTTAAATCCTAAGAAAACTCCTACTAACACTGAAACCTACTACAAAAGACAATAAAATGTTTATATACAAGATCATCATATGGATGGCTGACTCTTCAATCTTCAATTCTCCAAACAAAATCTAAGATCACGAGAATTGGCATCACTGACCTTCAGCATGCAGATGACTGCGACATTCTAGCACACACAGAGGCCGACCTGCAAAGCACCCTAAATCTTTCTGAAGATGCCTATCACAGCCTGAGCGTCTCTCTCTCTCAGCATCGGGAAAACCAAGGTACTCTACCAGCCCTCACCAGCAGAAATTACTTTTTGTTCTGCACAAATCACCATCAGTGGAGAACCCCTGGAAAATGTGGGTCATTTTCCATATGTTGGCAGCCACATTTCCCAAACAGCCAGCACTGACACAGAAATTGAATACAGGATCCACTGTGCCAGAACATCTTTTGGAAGACTACTCAAACAAGTCTTCAATTATAGGGATCTACAAACAGGTACCATGATCTTGGTTTACAAGGCAATTGTCAACCCCACTCTTCTCTAGGAGTGTGAGACCTGGGTGACCTACAGATGACATCTCAAACAGCTGGAGTGGTTCAAACAGCACTGCCTCAGAATCAGCTGGGAAAACCAATGCACTAACATCAGGGTTCTCTTTGCAGCCAACATCAGCAGCATAAAAGTGCAGGTCACGAAACACCAACTCAGCCGGACTGGCCATTGTGTACATATGCCTGACACTTGCCTCCCAAAGCAAGTACTCTTCTCTCAGTTAAGTCAGGGAAGAAGGGCTCACGGAGGGCAGCAGAAGAATTTCAAAGACATACTGAAAGTACATCTTAAAAAGGGAGGCATCAACCCAACAAACTAGGAGGACTGGGCACGGAACAGAACACAGTGGCACCGCACCATACACCAAGCCACAGCTCACTTTGAGAACAGATGTGCTCATGCGACAGAGAAGCAACAAAGGAACAAAGAAAGGGCACAACACTCCAGCAGAACAACTATATCTCCTCCAAGATTACACCTGTCACTTTTGTGGTAAAATCTGCAGGGCAAGAATTGGGCTCCTCAGCCACTTAAAAACTCACCAATGAACCCCCTTCGCAGACATTATCCTCGCACCAAGGGATAGCCGAAGACGGCAAGAATAAAACAGCCTTTTCAATGAAATGTGGAAAGTGCATCACAAGGATGAGAGAACAGCAGAAACTCCAACTTGGAGAGTGGTGAGAAGGAACTGAAGGTGCAGTTTGTCCACCACACCCTTCACTGCCTCAGTCGAAACCATAAGGTGGAACAAGGACACATGCATGGAACAATGGACACTACTACTTTCAAACTGTCCGGCTCCAGACACATGGCACATCTGTATAACCCTCAGTGGAATACAATAGGGACAATCACTCAAAGAACACCACTAGCTTGTTCCAGACCTTGATCTAGAGAAGCATGATGCCTATCTAATCCAGTTTCTTACCTTCTCGATGCAGCAACCAGATGAGTGCATTGGTCCATCTAGTCCTAGTATGCCACTTCCTGCTATAGTGGATCAAACCACTGATTCGTCTAGTCCAGTATCCAATCTCTGCTGGATATTTTTAGTAAAGAGGGGGGAAAAATCCATAATACACTTGGATATATTGTGTAACACCGTATAATTAGGTGATGGAGAGTGTGTATATGAAGAGGAAGGAGTTTCTTCATGCAAGTGACCAGCTGAAGCATGAGATTTAATTAGCTCTCATCTTGCCTTCAAAAGGAACACTCTCCTCTTACCCTCCAATCTGTCAGTGAACACATGGATCTGGAATTTAGGGGCCAAATTCACTACTGGTGCAACTCCATTCAATTCAAAGAAGTTAAACCAGGGATTAATTTTGCCCTAAGGATATAAAACATACAGTTACAGAGCAAGCACACACTAGCTTTCCCCATTCATTCCAATGACTTGCACATTATAAGAATGCATGAGTCTGTCTCTCTCTTCTAAATTAGAGTTTGGTTTCAATCCACTTTCTGCAATATATGGCAAGAATGGCTGTGTCTGTAGTGGAGGTGATGGAGTCAGAGGCCTTTTCTACATTAAGGCTGAAACAATTCCAGTAATGAAAGTAATCGAGCAGTTTTCTTGATCACTGAGAGCAGACTATTTCTCCTCCTATCCTCAGGTAACATTAGTACATTTTGCCTATCATGATGTTTAGAACGTGGCTTCCATCCAAGCTCCACATGCTGTGCAAACATTAAAAGGGCACTATCAAGCGAAAAAAAAAATCACAGCTCTGTCTGAAAATGTTGTACATGCTATTACCACTTGCAATATCTAGCTGAAAGAGATAAAAGGAAAAAATACATACATACTAGTTTGTTTAGTTTGTGTACTTGACAGTAGTCTAGTCAATTTCAGTCTTCCCCCGTATAGTCAGTTTCCCTTATTTATGCCAGTTTCATACAGTAATGGGGAAATAAATTAAAGGAAAATGTTTTTATAAAAACAAAAATTGACAGTGACTCAGGAGCAGGTGCCAGATCTCAAGCTATTTTTAATTCAGCCTTTGAAATTAACAAGATTAAGGGTACGTCTAGACTACACGCCGTATCGGCGGGTAGCGATCGATCAATATATCGCGTCTCATCTAGACACGATATATCAATCCCCGAAAGTGCTCCCGTCAACTCCAGAACTCCATCAGCGTGAACAGCGGTAGCGGAGTCAACAGGGGGAGCCGCGGACATTGATCCCGCACCGTGAGGATGAGAGGTAAATCGATCTAAGATACTTTGACTTCAGCTATGCTATTCACGTAGCTGAAATTGCGTATCTTAGATCGATCCTCTCTCAGTGTAGACCAGCCCTAGGATCCCTTTAAACCTCATAACAACTTTACGAGGTCAGTCAGAATTTTGGCCCCGTTTTACTTATGGGGAAACGGAAGCACAAAAAGGCTAAGTGACTTGTCCACAGTCAAACAGTGAGTCAGTGGAACTTCTAGGAATAGAACCCATGTCTCCTAATGTCCAATCCGTGCTTTTGCACTAAATGACCTTGTTTCACCATATTCCACCTAACCAAGATATCCTAATATCCAACGTCCCCCATACCCACAATTCCACATCGTAATCAAATGATGTGTATTATTCATGAACTGATGACCTCTAGCACTGCTCTAGGGAAAGGTGAAAGTAAATCCAAGATACCCCACCGTCATTCCCTGAAGGGACTGGGGGTAGAGTTGTTTTCTGATCAAATCTAGTGAGATGCTTAAATTCAACCCTCTGCATGTGACACAGATAAGCATCCTTGATTCAGGTTTGATCCATTTTGACACAAGATTGTTTTCCCCAATACATCCAGCCTTGGGATTCCATGCAGTGATCCCAAAATTCAGCCATGTTCTTCAGCATTTTCAAACAGTGACTTGTTTGGAGATTCGAGCTGCAGCTTCCTTCAGTTCTGACTTTCTTGCTCAATGGTCTAAAAGGTGAGTAAAACAGAATGGCCTGACTTCTAAGAGCATTTCTGAGGTGATGTATGAAGAAAAAACTCCCTATGCAGATTCTTGTCCTTCTAACTTGCTTAACTGAATCATGCACAGATGATACTCTAGGGTGAGGCCAGTTCTACTATTGGTGGGATATTATTGAGATCCTCTGGAGTGACTGAAGAACTTTAAAATAGCTATGCACACTTTTAGCCATCATTATGTGGAATTAGCCCCAACAGAATACCAAATTTGTGAGCTCCAATACCTGCAAGTAAGGAAACTGTCAATCACAGCAACATTCTGGCACACAACTTAAGGCTCTCTTGTCTGTATGTTCAGCATGGGAAAGTTTACATTCAATGCCATGATGATGAAAGCATGCAGAGAAACAGCAATGTTCACTGCTTCATGTGGCAGCTATTAAAAAATGTACCTGATATAATAATGGAGGGGTTCAAATTGTGGCTTCTTTGGTCATTCAGTCCCTGGCACCTAAAGTTTGCTGCTGTTACATAATCTCATGCCTATACTCAGCAGCTACTATTACAAACCCCACTACTTGTGGTCCATAGTTGCCAAATAATGACAATCACCCCTAGGGTTCAACCTGAATCAATTTGGCAAGTCCTTGGAAATTCAGATTATAGGGAGTAAGAGATTCAAAGTTAATGGGCTAGAAGTTAATTGGTTACTACTAAAAGGCAAACGGAAACGGCTTTTTTATTGGCCAAGACCCAAGTCAGTAGTTACAAGTGTCTTGCACAACTGCTAATGTAACAAGCAGCAAAGGAACCTGCTCTCCAATGCACTGCTTTACTAATTATCCAGTTCTGAGATATAGTTGTCAGGAAAGCAAATACCAGCTTTCATCAGGTAAGCAAAGATTAGCCTCAGAGTTGGTTGGGCAACTCCCACCTTTTCACGTTCTCTGTATGTATATATCTCTCTTCACTATGTGTTCCATTCTATGCGTCCAATGAAGTGGGCTGTAGCCCACGAAAGCTTATGCTCAAATACATCTGTTAGTCTCTAAAGTGCCACAAGTACTCCTGTAATTTTTTATTGAATTTTTAAACGTTGGTAATGTCAACAGAAAACCAAGGATTGAATAAACCACAGATTAACCTTGCTTTTCCTCCTAGAGATGGCCCTGACTAGTCAAATTTGAGGCACAGCAGGAGCAGGACAAGAACTCTTGCACCTTTACTGTTCTTGCTCATGGAATAAAGACCACAGCAGCTCTAATAGGCATCCAATCTCAGCACCTTTCATGAGCACTAAATTCACCTAATTTCTAGTCACTGTTTGGTATTTTGTGCTTATTGCAATCTTCTCTCCAGCCTCTAGTGTGAAGTTACATCATCCACACATCATCAAGGAGACAGTTTGTGATGGCTGCTGCCAGCAGCAGGAGACATGCCAATTCTGCAGTGCTAGGCGAGGTTGGACAAGGCTGTTGGCCTCCGTTCCATCATTTCCAGAGCCATTTGCTGCATATTGTAGGGAGGGCTCTCAAACAGAGCTTTATGACTAATACCAGAAAGATGCTGAAGGGAGCAGTAGCAAAACATCTGGACATCGAGCTAACTGAAGAAGAGGCAGAAATGAAAAAATTTCTTGGCAGATTTAATGGCAGCTCTTTAAAAGAGAACAAGAAAACATCTTTCCACAAGAGATGATCCAGGGCCACCCCTTAGGTTGTACTGAAAAGGAGGATAGTCATCCTCTAATCCTCATTGTTCCTTCCAGTTTTCTCAACTTGAAGATATGCCCACATGTCCTGGTCTCATTATTCCCTTTAGCATCTTCACCCGCCACCACAGGAACTTGGCAAGACAGGACCTCAACTACTGGTTTCCAATTCAATGGCTGAAATCAGTAACAAGGGATAGCTTGCATGAGGGAAAATGAATCAGGTCCCAGGATGTGGTGGAGAGGTAGGTCAGGGTGGACTTGCATTAGACTGCATCCTTCCTGGTCACAGCTGCCAAAGAAACCTCAGATGTTTAGATCGGCATCTTCTATTGTATGTAGGGACAAGCCATTCTCTGCAACTCAACATCTCCTTTTTATTAATATCTCCCTTTCAAAATATAGAAATAAAAACCCCTAGCCATTTCCCAGACAACATCCACCTGGCAACAAATAGGCTAGCTAACCACAGCTTGGGTCTTTTCACTTATGCACAGACCACTACTCTCCCTTTCCTGTAATCTCTAATCCAGGTTCTCATTCATTTTTGCATCCCCAATTGTGCAGGAGTGCAGAAGATCTTCTAAAGACTGCAGTCTTAGTTTTATGACCAAACACTTTTTAGGAAACACCAACTCCATTCAATCCAACAGCTCTAACTGATGAAAAGCTCATGAAAGAGCTTCTCTGGTCTACCTCACAACCTCTCTCCTCCAGTATCAGAGGCAAGGAGGAGCTACTACTATCAAACTAATAAATACAGAGCAAGATTTTCAAAGATGGATGTTCAGGTGAACAATTTTGGTGGAAGAGGGATTCAGAGTTCCTTAGTGATGCTCTTACCAGCATCTAGGTCCTATGCTCCATTTCTCTGCTGGCCAGCCTCTCTCTCAAAAAAAAAAGAATTAAAGTATAGTCATGTAAGACCTATACACAGGCAAGGGACAAAAACCTACTCAATTCTATACAGATAATTTTTGGATTATGTATCTTTGTCCATCTCCCGTTTCCACTGATAGCAAAATTGTTTTCTCTATAGTCTATTTTTCAGGGCTTTGTTTAGTCTAGTTTTAGAGGTCCCAGCCAAACGAAAGAGGGACAAACTGGGCATGAGGAATGTTCCATCATTACCCTTGGGTAAGACTATTAAATAGTTTAACAGAACTCTTAGTGTTAGTAAACATTTTCTAATACCCAGACTAAAGTCACACAGCTTTGCTCAATTTCATCCCATTTACTTCTAGTCACTTTCAGAGGAACACAGCAATTGCCATACCAGATCAGCTCAGTAGTCCATCTAGATTAATAATGCAGTACCCTATCTCCAACAGTGCCCAGCAGCAAATGCTTCCATGTAGGGTACACACAGAACCCTGAAGTTGCAAGTTATGGAGTATCCTGCCCATAGGGAAAAAAATCACCCTCCGCTTCCTTTTATAGTGTGGTTTATGCCCCAACTCATGAAAGGTTTCTATCCCTTCCAAATGTAAAAACAAAAACACTGTATTATAGTAATTCTGAATGTTCTCAATTTCCATATAAATATACAATCCTGGTTTGAGTCCTAGTAACTTTTTGGCTTGAGTGATATTTTATGGCAAGGAGTTCCACTGTTAACAGTGCACTGCGTAAACGGATAACGTATTTCCTTTTATCAGTTTTCAACTTGCTGCCTTTCAATCTCATTTAATGCTCCATTGTTCTTGTTTTGTGAAAAATGGTGAACAGAAGGGTCCAATCTACTTTCTATGTAGCATTCATTATTTTGTATGACAGCTTATTATATCCTCTGTTATTCATCTCCTCATAGAATTATAGACTTTAAGGTCGGAAGGGACCATTATGATTGCCTAGTCTGACCTCCTGCACAACGCAGGCCACAGAATCTCGCCCATCCACTCCTGTATCAAATCCCTAACCTATGTCTGACTACTGAAATCCTCACATCATGGTTTAAAGACTTCAAGGTGCAGAAAATCCTCCAGCAACTGACACCGTGCCCCACGCTGCAGAGGAAGGCTAAAAACCCCCAGGGCCTCTGCCAATCTTCCCTGGAGGAAAATTCTTTCCTGACCCCAACCAGTCCTAGTCTTTTTTATCTCATCATATGTAAGTTTTTTCTTGTTGCTGATCATTTTTCTCTGCACTTCTGCTGTTTCTGCCAGATTTTTGAGACAGGACGACTACAACTGCACACAAGCAGAGTGAAAATGTGCCACTGATTATACAAAATAACATGCTGAAAGAATTTTTTTTAAAGTTGCAACCTTAATTCTGGCACTTCCTAACTTGTGGGTTCTTGACTTTTCAAATGTAATGTCTTAAGTTTTTAACAAAGAAAAAATGCAAACAAATGCCATTAAATGCAATTGTAACCACCACCTTGAACACACCCTGCGTTGTTAGCAGCATTTGAACCCTACACCTCCAGCCCTGCAATAGACATCTATGATTTGCGCAAAAATAATATGAGCTGGCAGCAGCAGTAGGTCATTATCCTCTGTGAACCAGTCACTTGAGAATAAACAGTGGATTGTATCTGCAGGGAGATAGAACACAAGAATGGCTATACTGGGTTAATCTAGCTCAGTATCTTTTCCTCTGACAGTGGCTGATGCTAGATACTTCAGAGGCAATTAACAGAACCGGGCAATTATTGAGTGATCCATCCCCCTGTCATCCAGGCCCAGCTTCTAACAGTCAGAGGCCTATGGACATCCAGAGCATGGGGTTGTGTTCCTGACCATCTTGGCTTATAGTCATTGAAGGACCTACCCATGAACTTATCTAATTCTTTTTTGAACCAAAAACCCCTGGCAATGACATCCACTGGTTGACTGTGTGTTGTGTGAAGAAATACTTCCTTTTGTTTAGTTTTAAACCCGATGCCTATTAATTTCATTGGACAACTCCTGCTTCCTGTGTTATACAAGGGGGTAAATAACACTTCCTTATTCCCTTTCTCCATACCACTCATGATTTTATAGATTTCTATCACATCCTCCCTTAATCGTCACTTTTCCAAACTGGACAGTGCCAGTCTTTTTAATCTCTCCTCATAGAGAAGCTGTTCCATATCCCTAATCACTTTTGTTGGCTTTCAAAAAAGATATTACAATTAGAAAAAATACACAGAATGGCAGGGAAAACAGAACTGCATACAGTATTCAAGGTACAGCCGTACCATGGATTCATATAGTGGCATTACCTATCCTTTTCCAAATGGTTCCTAACATTTTTAGTTTGACTGCCACCACACACTGATTGGATGTTTTCAGAGAACTGTCAACAATGACTCCTAGATCTCTTTTCTGAGTCGTAACAGCTAATTTAGACCCCATCATTTCATAGGTATTGTTACAATTAAGCTTTCCAATGTGCATTATTTTGCATTTATCAACACTGAATTTCATCTATCATTTTTTCACCCAGTCTTATGAAATCCCTTTTTAACTCTCACGGTCTGCTATAGATTTCACCATCTTGAGTAATTTTGAATCTGAAAATTTTGCCACTTCACTGTTTACCCCTTTTTCCAGATCATTTATGAATATGTTGAACAGCACTGGGCCCAATACAGACCCTGGGGGGACCCTGTTATTTACCTCTCTCCATTCTAAAATCTGATCACTTATTCCTACCCTTTCTATCTTATCTTTTAACCAGTTACTGATCCATGAGCGGACCTTCCCTCTGATACCATGACTACTCCCTTTGATTAAGAACCTTTAGCGAGGGACCTTGTCAAAGACATTCTGGAAATCCAAGTACCCTAATATGACTGGATCACCCTTGCCCATGTTTGTTTGACCCCCTCATAGAATTCTAAGAGACTGGTGAGGCATGATTTCGCTTTACAAAAGCTGCGTTGGCTCTTCCCCAACATATCATGTTCACCTGTGTGTCTGATAATTCTGTTCCTTACTACAATTCCAAGCAATTTGCCTGGTACTGAAGTTAGGCTTTCCAGCCTGTAATTGCCAGGATCACCTCTGTACCCATTTTTTCAGAATTGTCATTACATTAGCTATCCTCCAGTCATCTGGTACAGAGCTGAATTAAGTGATAGGTTACATACCACAGTTAGCAGTTCTATAATTTTGTATTTCAGTCCATTCAGAACTCTTGGGTGAGTACCACCTTGTCCTGGTGAACTGTTACTGTTTTATTTATCAATTTGTTCCAAAACCTCCTCTATTAACACCTCAATCTGGGACAGTTCCTCAGATTTGTCACCTACATTGTATGGCTCCAGTGTAGGAATCTCCCTCACATCCTCTGCAGAGAAGACCAATGCAAATAATTCATTTAGTTTCTCTGCAACGGTCTTGTCTTCCTTGAGTGCTCCTTTAGCACCTCTATCATTCAGTGAGGTCCCACTGATTGTTTGACAGGTTTCCTGCTTCTGACACACTTAAGAAAAAAATTGTTTCTTTTGGTAGCTACTCTTCAAATTCTTGGCTGGCTTGCCTAATTATATTTTCAAACTTGACATGCCAGAGTTTACAGAATCACATAATCACAGACTTTAAGGTCAGAAGGGACCATTATGATCATCTGGTCTGACCTCCTGCACAATGCAGGCTACAGAATCTCACACACTCACTCCTGTATCAAACCTGTGAGCCACTAAAGTCCTCAAATCACAGTTTAAAGACTTCAAGGTGCAGAGAAACTTCCAGTAAGTGACCTGTGACCCGTGCCCCACACTGCAAAGGAATAAACCTCTGCCTATCCGCCCTGGAGGAAAATTCCTTCCTGGCCCCTGGTGATCAGCTAAACCCCTGAGCATGTGGACAAGACTCACCAGCCAGACATTCAGGAAAGAATTCTCTGTAGTAACTTAGATCCCTCCCCATCTAACATCCCATCACAAGCCATTGGGCATATTTACCGCTAATAGCCAAAGACCAATCTCATTATACCATCCCCTCCATAAGCTTATTAAGCTTAGTCTTGAAGCCAGATATGTCTTTTGCCCCCACTGCTCCCCTTGGAAGGCTGTTCCAGAACTTCACTCCTCTGATGGTTAGAAACCTGTGTCTAATTTCAAGACTAAACTTCCTGATGACCAGTTTCTATCCATTTGTTCTTGTGTCCACATTGGTACTGAGCTTAAATAACTCCTCTCTCTCCCTGGTATTTATTCCTCTGATATATTTGTAGAGAGCAATCATATCTCCCCCTCAGCCTTCTTTTGGTTAGACTAAACAAGCCAAGCTCTTTGAGTCTCCTTTCATAAGACAGGTTTTCCATTCCTCAAATCATCCTAGTAGCCCTTCTCTGTACCTGTTCCAGTTTGAATTCATCCTCTTTAAACATGGGAGACCAGAACTGCACACAGTATTCCAGATGAGGTCTCACCAGTGCCTTGTATAACGGTATTAACACCTCCTCTCTACTAGAAATACCTCACCTGATGCATCCCAAGACTGCATTCGCTTTTTTCACGGCCACAGCACATTGGCAGCTCAGTCATCCTGTGATCAACCAATACCCCAAGGTCCTTCTCCTCCTCCTGTTACTTCCAACTGATGCGTCCCCAGTTTATAACAATAATTCTTGTTATTAATCCCAAAATGCATTACCTTGCACTTTTCACTATTAAATTTCATCCTATTACTATTACTCCAGTTTACGAGGTCATCCAGATCTTCCTGTATGATATCCCGGTCATTCTCTGTATTGGCAATACCATCTTTGTGTAATCCGCAAACTTTATTAGCACATTCCCACTTTTTGTGCCAAGGTCAATAATAAAAAGATTAACTAAGATTGGACTCAAAACTGATCCCTGAGGAATTCCACTAGTAACCTCTCTCCAGACTGACAGTTCACCTTTCAGTACGACTCGTAGTCTCCCCTTTAACCAGTTCCTTATCCATCTTTCAATTTTCATATTGATCCACATCTTTTCCAATTTAGCTAATAATTCCTCATGTGGAACCGTATCAAATGCCTTACTGATATCCAGGTAAATTAGATCCACTGCATTTCTTTTGTCTAAAAAATCTGGTATCTTCTCAAAGAAGGAGATCAGGTTGGTTTGGCATGATCTACCTTTTGTAAAACCGTGTTGTAATTTGTCCCAATTACCGTTGACCTCACTGTCCTTAACTACTTTCTCCTTCAAAATTTTTTCCAAGATCTTGCATACTACAGATGTCAAACTAACAGGCCGGTAGTTGCCTGGATCACATTTTTTCCCTTTCTTAAAGATAGGAACTATGTTAGCAATTTTTCAGTCATACGGTACAACCTCTGAGTTTACCGATTCATTAAAAATTCTTGCTAATGGGCTTGCAATTTCATGTGCCAGTTCCTTTAATATTCTTGGATGAAGATTATCTGGGCCTCCTGATTTAGTCCCATTAAGCTGTTCGAGTCTGGCTTCTACCTTGGATGTGGTAATATCTACCTCCATATCCTCATTCCTATTTGTCATCCTACCATTATCCCTAAGCTCATTAGCCTCATTAAAGACTGAGGTAAAGTATTTGTTTAGATATTGGGCCATGCCTAGATTATCCTTAACCTCCACTCCATCCTCACTGTTTAGCGGTCCCACTTCTTTCTGTTTTCTTCTTATTTATATGGCTATAGAACCTTTTACTATTGGTTTTAATTCCCTTTGCAAGGTCCAACTCTACATGGCTTTTGGCCTTTCTCCCTTTATCTCTACATGTTCTGACCTCAGTAAGGAAGCTTTCCTTGCTGATCACTCCCATCTTCTACTCCTTGTAGGGTTTTTCGGCTTTTTCTTAATCACCTCTCTGAGATGCTTGCTCATCCAGCTTGATCTACAACTCCCACCTATGATTTTTTTCCCCCTTCTTGGGATGCAGGCTTCTGATAGTTTCTGAAACTCTGACTTGAAGTAATTCCAGGCCTCCTCCACCTTTAGATCCCCAAGTTCTTCAATCCAATCCACTTCCCTAATTTCCTTCATTTTTTTAAGTTACCCCTTTTGAAATCAAAAACCTTAGTCATAGATCTATTTTTGTTTATCCTTCCATTTAGTTTAAACTGAATTAGCTCACCTCATTGGGGGTGGGATAGCTCAGTGGTTTGAGCATTGCCCTGCTAAACCCAGGGTTGTAAGTTCAATCCTTGAGGGGGCCATTTAGGGAACTGGGGTAAAAATCTGTCTGGGGATTGGTCCTGCTCTGAGCAGGGGGTTGGACTACATGACCTTCTGATGTCCCTTCCAACCCTGATATCCTATGATTGCTCGAACCAAGGTTGTCCCCTACAACCATTTCTTCTATGAGGTCCTCACTACTCACCAAATCCAAATCTCAAATGGCATCCCCTCTTGTTGGTTCAGCAACTGCTTGGTGAAGAAGTCCATTAGCTTTCGCATCTAGGAAAATCTGAGCCCTATTATTACTAGCACTTGTCCTCCAGTCTATATCTGGGAAGTTAAAGTCTCCCATGATCACACAATTCCTATTAGTATTTACTTTATTAAAAACATTTTAAAAGTATCTATCCATATCTAAATCAGATCCCGATGGTCTACAGCACACCCCAAATGCTATCTCAGGGGAGGCTCTAGTAGCTTTCTTCCCCAATGTGATTTTTGCCCAGACAGACTCTGTCTTATCCATTCCATCCCTTCTTACTTCTTTACAGTCTACCTCATCATTGATATACAATGCTACTCCACCACCTTTGCCTTTATTTCAGTCTTTCCTAAACAGCACATACCCTTCAATACCTGTACTCCAGTCATGACTACTATTCCACCATGTTTCTTTTATCCCTATATTATCCAGTTTCACTTCCTGCACCAGTAACTCTAGTTCCTTCATTTTGTTACCTAGACTCCTGACATCGGTGTACAAACATCTTAATTCTTGCTGTTTGGCTTCGCTCACATTTTTACCCGATTAGGCCCAGACATTCTACCACTAGTATCACCTATTAGAGTAGTATCTACACTACCCTTCCTCCTTATGTCCATTCTTCTACCCAACGTTGTATCCTTTCTTTCTTCATTTTCTTCCCTCTCAATGTTAAAATCTGGTGTGGAGATTACCTGGACATCTCCCAACCATCTCCCCCCAATTCCAAGTTTAAAGGTTGTGCCAGCCTCCATCCTAGAAGGCTATTTCCCACCCTACTCAGATGAAGTCCATCCTGAGAGAACAGTCCTCTGTCCATGAATGCCTCCCAGTGGCCATTCATCCCAAAGCCCTCCTCATAGCACCACTGCCTGAGCCATCTGTTGATCATCATAATCTTGTCGCACCTTTGTTGCCCTTCTCTAGGAACAGGTAGAATCCCACTGAAGATCACCTGAGCCTCGATTTTCTTAAGCGTCTTCCCCAGCCTGGTAGTCTCCCTTGATATGTTCCAGCAAGAATCTAGCCATATCATTTGTTCCCACATGAAGGACAACCAGCGGATTCTTTCCTGCTCCCGTTAGGATCCTCTTCAGCCTCAGGTCCACATCCTGTATCTTATCACCCAGCAGAGAGCACATTCTTCTGTTCTCTGGATCAGCTCTGGGTATAGGTTTGTCTATTCTTCTCAGTAAGAAGTCTCCAATCACGTAGACCTGCCTATTCCTGGTGACAGTGCGATTCTCCGGTCTATCTCGTTCCCTCTGGCTGCAAGTCCTCTTGATTCCTATTCACCCTTGCAATCCTCCACAACCCATTCCGTATCCTCCTGCGGCTCATGTTTGGTGTTATCTCCGTTGACTCTTTCCCTCTTCTTATAAGGCTAGCTGCTCTTCTCTTCTTCCTTCCCTCTCATTTCTATTTTCCTCAGTAAGATTTTACTTCCAATTTTTAAAGAACACCTCTTTACCCCAATTCTTTTACTCTACTGTTTAGTCACCGTGGCCTTTTTTTTTTTAAAACTCTCTTACTATTTTTTTTAATTATTATTTGGGGGTATACATTTAATTAGAGCCTCTACTACGGTGTTTTTAATAAGTTTCCATGAAACTTGCAGGCATTTCACTCGTGACTGTTCCTTTTAATTTCCATTTAACGACCTTCCTCATTTTTGTGTAGTTCCCCTTTTTGAAGTTAAATGATACTTTGGTAGCCTTCTCTGGTATTTTCTCTCCAACAAGGATGTTAAATTTGATTACATTATGGTCGCAAGTAGTGAGCAGTTCAGCTACATTCACCTCTTGGATCAGATCGTGTGCACCACTCAGGACTAAATCAAGAGTTGCTTCCCCACTCCTTGTGGGTTTCAAGAAGCAGTCATTAATGGTATCAAGAAATGTTATCTCTGCATCCACTATGAGGTGGCATGTACCCAGTCAATAGGGCCAGGTCCAGACTAGAGCTTTAAATCGATTTTAAGAGCTTTAAATCGATTTTAAGCTGTAACCGTCCACACTACAGAGTGCATAAAATCGATTTTAAGGGTCCCTAAAATCGATTTTGGAACTCCATCAAAACGAGAGGAGTAACCCCAAAATCGATTTTTTAAAATCGATTTTATGATAGTGTGGACGGCCATCGAAGTTAATGGCCTCCGGGACGTATCCCACAGTGCTCTAGTGGCCGCTCTACACAGGTAAAGGTACTCTTCTGCTGGCCAGGTAAACAGGAAAAGCCCCGGGAACTTTGAAATTCCATTTCCTGCTTGCACAGCGTGGAGCTCTCAGCAGCAGAGAGAACAATGCAGTCTCCTGAAAATAGGAAAAGAGCTCCAGCATGGAGCACACAGGAGTTACAGGATCTGATAGCTGTATGGGGAGAAGAGTCGGTGCTTTCAGAACTGCGCTCGAGCAGAAGAAATGAGAAAACCTTTGAAAAAATTTCTAATGCCATGCGGGAGAGGGGACATACCAGGGACTCGTTACAGTGCCGAGTGAAAGTGAAAGAGCTCCGACAGGCGTATCAGAAGACCAAAGCAGCAAAGGGCAGGTCAGGCTCTGCCCCCAAAACATGCCGGTTCTACGACGAGCTTAACGCAATATTGGGGAACAGCGCAACGACGAACCCCCCCTTGTCTGTTGATTCAGAGGTGGGCGTCGTGATTCCTGCAACTACGGAAGATTTATTTGATGGCGATGATCAGGATGAGGACGACCAAGAGGAGGAGGCTCCAGCAGAGAGCACAGAGCATTTTATCCCCCCAAACAGCCAGGATCTTTTCCTCACCCTTACTGAGGTTCCCTGCCAGCCATCTCAAGGCAGTACTCCAGAAAATGAAGCTGAGGGACCGTCCTCTGGTGAGTGTAATTTTTTTTACCTTTCCTAAAACACTGACCCATGAGGTGGTTTTTAGAAAAGTCTCCATCCTGCTTGTTGGGGGAACGCGAGAGCAAACCGGGGAAGGAGAGTAGCTTCGCCGCGGTTTGCTCTCCCGTTCCCCGAACCACCCAGCAAACCGCAGGCAAGGAGACCTGCTTGTTCGGGGAACGCGAGAGCAAACCAGGGAAGGAGACCAGCTTCGCCGCGGTTTGCTCTCCGGTTCCCCGAACCACCCAGCAAACCGCAGGCAAGGAGACCTGCTTGTTCGGGGAATGCGAGAGCAAAGCAGGGAAGGAGAGCAGCCTCGCCGCGGTTTGCTCTCCCGTTCCCCGAACCACCCAGCAAACCGCAGGCAAGGAGACCTGCTTGTTCGGGGAACGCGAGAGCAAAGCAGGGAAGGACAGTAGCTTGATTACCAGTACAATCTACTACAGGGATTACTAGCCATTATTAACTTCCCATTTTCTCCGGACAAGGTCTGTGTGCTTCCCTGACCTGCGTCTGAGCAGAACTCTCTGTCCTCAGCCACAAGCAATAAGTATTAAAGGAATCCTAAGGTGACCTTGTGGTAAAGTAAAATGTTCAAGGTTCGGTAACAGGCACAGGTCAGTGAGGAGAAAGACTGTATGAATGGTTGTGTGAAATGTGTCTCATGATTCTTTTATCACTCTTTCCAAACCCCACCCCCCCACACACAGCTGCACATTTCTCCAGCCTCCCTCTCGCTTCTCATCCACGTGGGGGGGGTATCATAAGAAGACTGAGGAAAAGGAGGACGCGTGAGGACATGTTCACCGAAATTATGGCAGTGACCCGTACAGAGAGAGCTCAGCAGGGAGACTGGAAGCAATTGGTCGCAAAGTACAGGGAGGCTGCCAGTCAACGCGAAGACAGGAGGGACGCCAAAAATGATGTCAGGTGGCAGGAAGATCAGCGCTGGCGAGCAGCAACTCTGGATCTTCTTCGTGATCAGACTGACATCCTCCGTGATATGCTGCAAGAGCTCCGTGGTTTCAGAATGCCCCTACAGCCCGTGTATAACCTCCCTCAGTACTCACCCTGTCCCACACCTTCCAGAACCAGGCGTGTAAGAACGCGTGGGGGAAGGCTCTCTACACCAGCCCCCTCCACTGCTGCGGACACTCCAACCAGAAGGCTTTCATTAGATTGAAAAGCCCTTTGTGTCCTGTTTTTTCCCTCCTCTAATGATCCAAACTTCTCCCATGGCACCTTTGCCTATTTTTACTCTCAGGTCATGCTATTAAGGAAGTGTGACTGTAGTTTGGTAATGAACTGAAGCAAGCAGCTTTGGAAAGCTGCACGGAAGCTAGTTATCAGCATCAGGATTTGACAATTGGGGATATGGGTAATAAAGGGAAAACAAAGAAAGCAGCCATACCATACCCTGGTCCATGAGAATTCTTGTTCTGTCTACTCTGATGCACTTTCTTCTTTCAAACCTCCCTCCCCCTTCCTCCAAACCTCCCTCGCTCCGTCCCCCATAGAACGCTGAGTTATGAAATTTCAAGCACAGTATTGTAACAACAAGCATGATGCTTGATTGATGAAAGGATCTGATTTTAAATAAAGAACACAATTCTTGTAACACATAGTAGTAACTTTATTTTCAATAAAAAAGCAGTTAAGGAAGGTTGCAGGTCCTGTGCCTAGCAGCAGACGGAAGCAGCTAATGGTGGAGGTAGGTAATAATTGGGAAATACAGAATTATATGTTTTCCAATGGACAGCTCTCGCAAGTAACCTAAGCAAGCAATTGAGGAATGCTGCAGGCAAAGTATCTTGCAGCAGCAACACCGCATAGCCGGGGAGGGCAGCAATCAATTGAAAGGAAAATCAGCATTCAAACTGTACCCTGGCCCATGAGGAAGCTACTTTTCAGTGCTTCTCTGATGCGCACAGCATCCTGGTGAGATCTTCTAATTGCCCTGGTGTCCGGCTGCGCATAATCAGCGGCCAGGTGGTTTACCTCAGTCTCCCACCCCGCTATAAAGGCCTCCCCCTTGCTCTCACAGAGATTGTGGAGCACACAGCAAGCAGCAATGACAAAGGGGATATTGGTTTGGCTAAGATCTGAGCGAGTGAGAAGCGTTCGCCATCTCGCCTTAAGCCTGCCAAATGCACATTCTACCACCATTCTGCACTTGCTCAGCCTGTAATTAAACAACTCCTGAGCACTGTCAAGGCTGCCTGTGTATGGCTTCATTAGCCAGGGCATCAAGGGGTAGGCTGGGTCCCCAAGGATAACTATAGGCATTTGGACATCTCCAACTGTTATTCTCTGATCAGGGAAGTAGGTCCCTTGCTGCAGCCGTTTAAACAGTGTAGTGCTCCTGAAGACACGTGCGTCGTGAACCCTTCCTGGCCATCCCACGTGGATGTTGGTGAAACGTCCCTTGTGATCCACCAGGGCTTGCAGAACCATCGAAAAGTACCCCTTGCGGTTAATGTACTGGGCACCCTGGTGTTCCGGTGCCAAAATAGGGATGTGGGTTCCATCTATGGCCCCCCCACAGTTAGGGAATCCCATTGCAGCAAAGCCATCCACAATGGCCTGCACGTTTCCCAGAGTCACAACCTTTCGAAGCAGCAGCTTAATGATTGCTTTGGATACTTCCAGCACAGCAGCCCCCACAGTAGATTTGCCCACTCCAAATTGATTCCCGACTGACCGGTAGCTGTCTGGCGTTGCAAGCTTCCATATGGCTATTGCCACTCGCTTTTCCACTGTGAGGGCTGGTCTCATCCTGGTATTATGCCGCTTCAGGACAGGAGAAAGCGAGTCACAAAGTTCAAAGAAAGTGCTCTTACGCATGCGAAAGTTCCGCAGCCACTGCGAATCGTCCCACACCTGCAGGACTATGCGGTCCCACCAGTCAGTGCTTGTTTCCCGTGCCCAAAAGTGGCGCGGAACGGGTAGAACCTCACCCATAACCGTCAGGAGCTCCAACGTGCAGGGGCCCGGGGTGTCAGAAAACTCGTTCTCCAGTTCGTCATCGCTGTCGTCCCCACATTCAAGCATTCTCTCTTGCATTTCTGCATCATGGGTCAGCAGTGATAGAACGAGAATGCGTGAATTATTTACAGCATTCGCGATCAAGGACAAGAGCAGACCTGGATCCATGCTTGCTGCAAAATGGCGTTTCCCTCACTGCAGCCAGTAAAAACAGCGCAAACTGACTGTGTGCCGTTTACAGGAAGGGGGGGGGGGGCTGTACCCAGAACCACCCAGGACGGGGACTTTGATCCCATCATGCACTGGGCTAGTAACCCATAATTCCAAAGGGCAGGGACCCGTGCAGGAACTGTGGGATAGGTACCCAGAGTGCAACGCTCAGGGAAAACATGGACGCCAGGGAACATGGACGCTCAACATCGATGTAAGTAGCCCTAGTGTGGACGCGCAAAATCGATTTTATAAAGCCTGCTTTATAAAATCGATTTTAATAACATCGATTTTACCCTGTAGTGTGGACGTGGGCTAGGATGACAGTTGAAATCCCCATTATTGAGTTTTCTGTTTTTGTAATCTCTCCATTCTCCCTGAGCATTTCACAATTACCATCACCATCTTGGTCAGTAGTATATTTCTACTGCTATACTCTTATTATTAAAGCATGGAATTTCTATCCACAGAGATTCTATGGTATAATTTGGGTCATTTAAGATTTTTACTATATTTGACTATGCCGTCTTTCGCATATTGTCTTATTCCCCCACCTGCACAACCGATTCTGGCATTCTCATACATTTTACCGATATTACCATGTCCATGTCCCATTGATGATATCATTCCGCCAAGTTTCTGTGGTGCCTATTATATCAATAGCCTCATTTAACACCAAGCACTCAAGTTCACCTGTGTGAATATTTGGACTTCTAGCAGTTGTACATGAGCACTTACAAAATTTGTATATATTTAGTTTCCTGCTTTCATGTGATCTAATTGAACAGGACTCTCATTTGACTGTTTCTCTTCAACTCCTACCTGTACACTTTATCAACTTCTATCCTCTCCTCTTTACTAGGATATAGAGTTGCCCCATTTTACAGATAGTGTAGCTAGGCACACAGCACTAGCAGATTCTCTCTCGGAGGCAGTGAGATAAAGTGAATGAGCTTGGGTTTGCCATTTTAAAGATGTGGATTCCATTCAAGGCTGCCAGAGTGACCTTCTGTAGCTTCTTAGTGGAGTATGATGCCTTATTCAATAATAGTTCTCTGCCCTTCACAACCCTGTACACCAGTTGGTATGAGAGATGAGGACAGTATACATTTATACTGGATCTATTCCAGTGCACCTTCCTCTAAGCCAAAAGGTATTTTGATGGGGATGGATAGAAAGAGGCAAAAGCAATAGTGGAAGACAACAGATTCATTTTGCCTGTCCCCCATTTGGAGATTTGGTTCTGTATATAGGTGCAAACACAGGGAGGGAAAAAGCCTGCAAGTCAGGGGGAAGAGACCACCAGGAGGGAGAATGTGGTTCAACAAAAGACAAAAATGAGGAGAAAGGAAGAGGAAGGCTAGACATACAAGGCTAGCCCAAAGAAAATTTCTCTTCCCACCCTTCCAGCACATTTTATACCACTCCTTTAAAGAAATAAAAATCTTATTTAGGGTATTTTGCATCACCAAGGAGAAAAAGTAAAAATGTTAAAAAGTGGGGGACAGAACATGTTTCCCACTCTGTCCATCTTTCCCAGCAGCTGTGCCTATGGTTCTGTGTAGTTGCCTTAGCCCTGCACAGAGACAGTGGAGAAGTATGCTCAGTGGGGATAAAAGCAGCAAAGAGTCCTGTGGCACCTTATAGACTAACAGACGTTTTGGAGCATGAGCTTTCATGGGTGAATACCCACTTCGTCGGATGCAACGGATGCATTCTCTCTCTACTCAGTGGAGATAGAATGTTCTGAAATTTTAGCAGTAAGACTCTCATAAATGCGGTGGAGTAACACAGCTTTCATAACATGTTAATCAACAACTTAAAACTGCCAAATCTGAACAGACTTCATGGGAAAAACACAAAACACCTCTTTGACCACAGGACCATCTCCTTGACAACCTTCACATTCCTCGTACAAATCTCGGAGCATTAGAAATCTTAAAGGTTGGAAAGATTTTGATAATGGGATCTCCAGGACAATTTTACGTAAGTGTCACTAGTGCTCCTCCTGTAATAGTGGCATTGTATTTTCAATATTATTTTACAACCCATTCCTTATACATCCAAACATCTTGTTTTCCTTTTGATCACTATGGAAGAGGTATTTATTGATTGTCCACAACACCAACAACTTTTCCCCAAACTGTTACAGGTAATTCAGAACCCACTAAGGTGTAGCAGTAGTTCAAATTATTTTGATGTGTATTACTTCACATTGTCAACACCAAATTTCATCCACTCACCTAATTTTTAAGTCCTGTCTTCTTCAGTCTTGACTAACCTAAATAGCTGTGCATTGTTGAAATTTTGTTTCCTGACCACTCACTACTTCTTCCAGATACCTTTTCATTTTGGTGTTTACACTCATCATATCCGAAGGGGACACACTTTAGTCATCTTTTAATTAAGCTAGAGATATTCAACTATTTTAATTGCAATATAAATCAATCCTTCCAACCCCATGACTACCCATATTATTCTTCTCTGAAATTCCCTTTCAGTTTGCTTGCTTGTTTGGCTATCTAGGCTGAGTTCAGAACCCAACCTGCAGAGAGATATTGATGTGTTATCCTCACAGCTTCTCCTAAACACAAGTAATCAACTTACAAAGCCCACACAAAATTAAATGAAGTCAATTCTCTTTAACTCAGCAATCCTGGAGGTAGTTAACCTTGTATTAGTTCATTATTGTCTCTTGGAGAGAACCCCCTCATAAAGTAAGGCTGGGTTGCCAAAGCATGACCCCATGGCTCTAAAACAGACTTGCTCCCCTCATTCAGCAGAGGGAGAACAAAGATTATCCAGTTGCCAGTCAACAATTTCTATTTGATGATCAAGTACCAAGAGCAATGCATTTATATGAAATATTAATTTAGATTAGGTGTCCTGATCCTGGCATATGTGCACTACATTGTCACAAAGGTTAGCCACCCCTGCATTACAATTTGCATGTCAGATCCCCTCCCCAGCCCACACTCCAACCTTGACCTAATCCTCACCCAGGTTTCCATGCTCAATGGTCAGTACCACTTCATCCATCACCAAGGCCCGAAAGTCTAGTTCCTCTTCACAGCACTTGGCCTTGAGCGCCCTCAGGATCTCCTGTTGAGGGTAGTCTTCCCTGATACGACGATCTGTTAAGAACCACAGCCTGGGAGCAACTGAGCTGCACATCTTGTTTGACTAGTCTTGCAACCTCTGGGATCTCCTTTTAATGGAACTCTAGGTAAGGGAGAAGATAAGAAATCATAGTACAAACGTTTCTGTCCACATGCTTCCCACCACCCCTCAAATCTCTTCCCTGTATGCACAGCTCTGTCCTTGGTTCAGAAGGGAGGAAAAAAATATATCTATATAGCATGTCCTATCCAAGGATCTCAAGGACGCAGTTAATGTCTTATAAACTTAATTAAGCTTCACATCTCCCTTGTGAGGACATTCAGTCTTATCCCAATTTATTGATGGAAAAACTGAAGCATACAGAGATGAAGTAACCTGCCCAAGGCAATTCACCAAGCCTGTGTCAGAATCAGGACTCAGGTCTGAGTCCCAGTTCTGTTCCTTAGTCACAAGGCCATCCTTCCTCATATACAGAAAATATCAGCAGATTCCAACCCATTCCCACAAGTGCTGTAAAGTACTGAATTTGAACATTGTTGGTGGAGATGATCCTGCCAGGTAACCAGAGAAGCTGTATAGATTTGCATTGTTTTTGCTCCCCATGTTTTGGCTATATAGAGGACATCAGTCTCTAGTGACCTTTTACCACCTGCCAACATCATTAAAAACTGTAAAGCAATCAAGAAAGACTGATATGCAGACTGAAAAAAACACTCCATTGGTGTGTAAGAAACCTTCCTTAATTAATACGAGGAAGCATGAGATCAGCAGCAGAATTCACGAAAACCTGGCCTTTCATTTGTTTAAATATGAAGTTTCCTGTTCTCATGGTTGGCCAAAAAAGGAAAGAAAACAACTTCTGAATATGACCTGAAACAGGTACTATCTACCCAAGGACTTGCCTATGCTGAGATTTTCCCTGGAAACAACCGTCAGTGGCCAGTAATTGGTAGACACTCAAAAGTGTAGACAGGCAAACCTGCTACTCAAAGGCTTTCCCAACCAGCAGCAGGATGAAATTAAAACTGGTCATTTTCATCTTCTATTTGGAACCCAGTGGGACAGCAAGGAAATTGTCAAGAACCATATCAATATCACAATATTGCTATTGCTTTGGAAACCCAGGATCAGCATCATCATCATCACAGGACCAGAGCTCTTTATGCAGGAGAAAGGACAAAACCAACTGCTGGGGGAGGGGAAAAACGTGGCAAGGGGCAGGGGAAGTCTGGGCTTATGCCTGGGCCTCACTGGCTCACAATTCTCCAACCCTGCCCTACTTCATCTTTCATATTAGCCTCTGGGAAGTAGGCTGTGGTTGCCTTCTATGGCTAGCAGGTTACTGAAGCTCTGCTGGCAATGGACTTAACTATATATCCTCTTCCAGTGCTTAGTTCAGAAATAGCAGAACATAAGAACAAAGGAAAAGCCAAGTTGAGAAGGTTTCTAGTCAATTTATCCTCCTTTCTGCTCCCTACAAACATCTCCTTACTATCGACAGAAACCGACCACTTACTGTCTCTCTCCTCAAAAGCATGCTATGTCCATTAGAAATGCAGACCCATCTCATTTTAAATCCAGCTATAGAGCATTAAGTTTGTAAAGAATACAACAGACAAATGTTTTGATTTTTAAGACCATGTCAATCAGAAGCCATTACAGATTTTCAGCATGTGTTTCAAGGGACTTGTCTATACAGGGAAGTTAGTGCACGCTAAGCTAGGGTGTGAATTTAAAGCACACTTGTTACTCCCACACTAATTCCCCATGTGGACACACTTACTGCACACTAAGAGTGCTCCCAGGCAGTTTAGTACACTTCCAAAGTGCATTACACTAACATGCACAAAAACACTTCATGCAGTGAGTGTCCACGTAGTAAGTTAGTACAGAGTATCTAACATGCACCAGTTACTTCATTCTTTTTCCCTACATAGATATGTCCTATGTCTCTTCCCCTTGCCTCAGTATCAAAACCAGTGTCAAGTTCTCTCACCTGTGCTTGTTTCCTACTCCTTCTTGCCACCAATGTGCCCCTCAGCTCCTCTGCCAAGATTAATCTCTTCCCTGCACTTCCTCTTTCTCAAATCTCTTCTTCCCAACCTAACACCCCTTCCACCCTTGAAAGCTGCAGACACTCAGCCATCTCTTTCCTGATTATTTCAGTTTTCTTTCTTTCTCAAGAAGGCTGAGGCTGGCAGAGAAAAAAAAACCCTGAAGCAGCTCTCATACAGAGCTGCAGCATGACCAGGAAGGAGAAAAGTCATCCAGATACTGTCACTTATATATTAAGATGATGTACACATGAGAAATGTCTTAGATATAGTTTACAGTATTGTTTACACAAATATAGATCAGCCTTTCTAGAAATAATACTTTCTCCTTCTACACGATCTTTCATCTGAAGATCTCAAAGTGGTTTATAAAATTTATAAACATTAAGACTCATATCCTTGTAAGGCAGGCAGAACATAACTTCTATGTCCCAGTCAGTAAAGTGGGCCTAAGTGGCTTGCCTAAGGCCAGAAAGTAATTCACCAGCAGAGATGGGAAACAGAGCTTACAAATCCTAGCTCCCAGTCCTCTGCTCTGCTAGCACTATACCACATGATCACCACCTCTTTCACATCCTAAGTAGGCCAGGCAGGGGTGTAAAGATATCTTATCACCATTATTTTAGCATTCTGATCAGAAAGACAGTCTGGACTCTTCAGTTTCAAGCTCTCATTAGAACTCTTAACAAATTTTGACTGAGTGATTAGGGACATACTGAAAACATTATAATTTGTTCTATTAAGGCCAGCATCTGAAGGGTCCTGCCCATATTCTCAAAAATATTCTGAGGAAAATGTGCTTCAGCTTGTCTATATTTAAAAGGCTGCAGCATCACCGATGCAGCTATGCTGCACTAATGCAGCTTCACTGCTATAGTGATTCAGTGAAGAAGCTACCTACACCAATGGGAGAGCTTCTCCCATCAGTGTAGGAAATCCACCTCACAGAGGCAGCAGCTATGTCAAGGGGAGAAGGCATCTCATCAATATAGCACTGTCTACATCAGGAACTAGGCCACTATAATTGCATGTAACTGAAAAATCCACTCTCTTGAGCAATACAGTTATACACTGACATAAGTTACTACTGTAGACCAAGCCTCAGACAGCTACATGCAGCATCAGCTTTTAAGTAGGATATGCTTTCCAGAACTCCTCCCCAGAAACTAACCCCACTCCCCTGGATCTAACAGACACACAGCCTGAGACAATGCTGGGTGTGCGTTAAACATTTTCTGCAGTATCTATGAGAATACCAAATCCAAAACATGCATGCATGAGGGGGAAGGAGAAACAGGAGATGTTTAAACATCTTCAGAGATCAGAAGTGGCTGAAAAGCTCTTGCACTAAAAGCCACAATGGCCAAACTGGGAAAAATCTCTCAGCAGGTGCTCAACCCACTCACCTGATCAAAAGTGACAACAACAAAAAAACCATCAAAGACAACAGCTAAATGAATGTCAGACTACCCCTGCAATCAGGGATTGCATCTGCTGCAGAGATTAAATCAGTCACAAACCCTCCAGTGACTTGATTATGGATGGAATTTAAGTGTCATCTCAACTTTTAGCTCCAGTACTGCAGTACTGCTGATGCTAGGTTTCACTCTAGCATCTCCATACCAGCTTTTCTCTTCATTTGCAGTCTTCCTCAGGGTACATCTCTACACTGGAATAAAAGACCAGAGGTTGTATCGCAGGCATTTAATTGCTGTGTACATGTTCCCTGGTTGCTATCTTGTTCCCCGCAACAGTCTAGTGGAACACACCTATTCTGCCTCAAATCATATAAGGTTTTATTCACTAAGCATGAAGGGAAAGTAGGCAGATCAGACTGGCTGTCTTTAGGTCCTAGAAACCCGAAGTCCTCTGTTTACACTTGGGACAGATACAGCAAAAGCTTCCTATCCCCAACAATACACCCTTGCCCTGCACATAAGGAAGTACTTCCAGGAGCAAAAGGAGAGTTCAGTCTCCATGAACCACTCATTCCTTGTCTCCAGACTAGTGACAGACAACAAACGGGACAATTGTGGGTTTTTTTGTTTGTTTGTTATGTGAAGAGTTTTCCTTTAGAAGATGAGAATCCAACAACTCACTTTATATTGTGCAAACTGAACAACTGTCAAACTAGTAACTCCTTTAGGTATTACTGACAAATGGCTGAATTAGAATCAATCGTCTAAGCCCACGTCCAGACTAACCCGCGGCATCGGCGGGTTAAAATCGATTGCTCGGGGATCGATATATCGCGTCTAGTCTGGACGTGATGTATCGATCCCCGAGCGCTCTTACATCGATTCCGGAACTCCATCAACCCGAACGGAGTTCCGGAATCGACACGGAGAGCCGTGGACATCGATGCCGCGCCGTCCAAACGGGTGAGTACCTCGATTTTAGAAATTCGACTTCAGCTACGTTATTCCCGTAGCTTAAGTTGCATATCTAAAATCGATTTTAATACCTAGTCTGGACGTGGCCTTAGTGAAGAAGTAAACTGTTCCATAGCCCTTTTCCTCAAAGTGCCATTGTCACAAGAGCTGCTGTGACATACTTAATTTCTTCTCTGCAGGAATGCTGAATGAAATTCCAGATGTTTCACAACATTAGGACTCCATGTCATTTAGCCTCAATTATCTGGCTTGTGATCTGCGGTTACGGTATATTCCTACTGATTACAGAATGGTCTGAGGCATAAGATATTGGAAACAATCTCTCTCGTTAACTCTTTTCTAGTCTTTGGGTTAGATCCTGGTCTCAGTTACATCATGATGTATCCAAAGCAACTCCAGAGTTAATAACTGGAGAGCAGAATCTAATTTTTTAATAGATCTCCAGGTATGTTTGATCCCTGCCAGCTCAGATTTGAGAGATATAATATTAATCAATAATAGGGAAAAAAAAACTGATCATCCCGAGAAGGTGGTAATCAGGAAAAAAAAATACACTCAGCGCCCTTTACTATGTACAGCATTGCACTCTTGTTTATGATTTGTAACGAAGCACCTATGTTCTCATTGGAACATTATTGGAGAGAGGAAGGGTATTTTACTTTCCACAAAATCATCGTGAATTAGCTGATGCTGGACTACACTTTAAACAGAACAAGTGCCTGTTCCACGATGGCAATTTCTGCAACCCTATTTTGGAAGCCACACCTTAAGACAGTGGGATCAATAGCTACAAGAATAGCAAAGGACCTTTGAGAGATTGTCATAAATAGCAATAAGGAAGAGGGTAAGCCCATAGTTGATCAGAATTATGACTCTGTCAGGGATAAGATAGGGTGGAACAGTTAGCAAAATATCATCTATCATACATTGGTGGAAAGACTCTGACTGAATTTTACAGTTATTGTGCAAGTGAAGCAGAGTGGTATTTGACCCCATTACAGAACCAGAACTGCTCCTTATGTCATGCTGAAAAGAGAACACTGTCAAAAACAATTTTAAACTGAAGTACAAAACGCAGCTAATTCTACCTTCTGTACATAGATACCAAGGTAATCAGTGCCTAAGAAAAAAACTAACAGAAATAGTTATGTATCAAGAGTATATCCAATAAGAGAGATACACACAGATAAGGACTTATTAAAAAGAAAGCTTTTGACCATTACTTAAAAATAAAATTAAAAAAATGCAACCCTCTCCCCTGTCACTACAGCTAAACAGGAATGCCCAGGGACAACCACAAGTAGTAGAGTCCCTTTATTACAAAAATAAGAATTGATTGTAGTTTTTATAAGAACGTCATGTACAAATATGACTGCTTCAAGGGCTTTAGAGAGAACAAAAGGCTACAAAAACAATGGAATCAGAAAAAAAATAAAGGCTATGGTAACCTGAACAGCAGCAGTGCAATCTGTACATCACTCCTGTATGTCATCTGCCTTCCTCATACACACATTATACAATTTAAAATCACTGCAGGCAGATGAATCCAAAGCACACCTCTTTGAAAGCATAAGCACTGTATTTAACCCCCCCACCCCCCTTCACCATCCCCTTTGGATATTTGTAGAGACCACTGCAGTCAAGGGAGGAAGGAATATGTTAAGCATATTGGTAAACAGACTGCAGAAGGGTAAAAACTAAAATCATCTTCTTTCTGCACCCCCTCCGCCAATTCTTTCCCAGTATGCCCTCTCCTGCAAATAGGCAAATACTCAGTTGGATCCTCTGATTGAATCCCATACTACGTTTATCTGCTCAATCTCTTCCCTTCAACTGAGTAATCTTAAAGATACCAGCAGCTCTTCTCCACAATCCCCCACAGACACAGACATCCCCGCCCCTTTCTTTCCTCATCTCTCCAGGCTTGCAAGTAGGTGATAACATTCTTCACTCATACATCCCAGTTTCTGATCTCCAGTGAGGAATCTATTCCCCTGCCTCACAAAGCTGATATTGGTCAACATTAACTCCCCCCACCATTTGATCTGTAAACATGTTACATCCATCTTCTTTCTCTCAAAAACTCAGCTATTACACTCCCCATTGCTTTCTCTGAGGCCAGCATGCCTCTGTCCTTATCCCCCTCTCCCGCAGAGTGGGTGTGTGATATAAACCCCCCTTTTCTGATCCATGTACATAGCCACTTCTCTCAGATCCCTTCCCCCACCCTGCTCTCAATCTCTGTGCATGCCTCTCTTGTAGCAGTGGGGGAGGGGAAAAAAGCATTGAATGAATGTGGTATGACTTACCAGAGGTTTGGGGAGCAAGGGGTAAGAGAAGAAGGGATGTCAAGGACGGGTGCTTCTTTCAGTGCCCCCAGTAACTGGTGCTTCAGTCCTGGCTCTCTCAGTGAGGCGAAGGCTTCCTGTACCCTTGGTGCCCCCTGAGAAGAGGGTGCTAATGAAGTCCTTTCAGGGCCTCTCTGATCTGCACTCCAAGGGAGGGAACAGAGTCCTGCTGGAGCCCCCAAGGCCAGGAAAGGAGCGATGAGGATTATGTTCTCCTGGTACTACAATGGGTGATGCCTGGCTTGTGCCCCCAGGGACCAAGGTGTGTTGGGGAAGGGAGCGGGGGATATTAGAAGTGATTCCCAGCTCCTCCCCCCCCTCGGGGGAGAGGAGGGTGGGGAAGAGAAGTGAGGATACTAATGTAGAGCTGTGGCAGCCTGCGCAAAATAGATTCAATCCAATAAGCCCCTCGGGTCTCTGCTTCCTCAGAACTGAACCCCTAACCGTCTGAGTCTGGAATCACCAACACCTATGGAAAGAAAGGCATATTAGACATTAAAAAACCTAACCTATTAAACAGGGAATGAGATTGCAACCTGGAGAAAAGAGAATGAGACACACAAGGCACTAAGAAAAAGCAGAGCAAAAATCAGATGGATATAATTTGAGGAGACTGTTAAGTAAAAAAATAATTTACATAAAATATATGAAATTAGACATCTTAAAAGGAAAAGTCTTAAAAGATGTTACACTTGGGCAATTGTGTGTTTAATACAGATAAGTCAATCTCTGTAGCTTAAAACAGGCAGAAAATTCTTTGCTTTAAAAGAATGAAATTTTATTCTACACACTTTAAATATCACATTATGAACCCAATCAAGACAAAAATGAGATTAACAGAACCATGGTTAAGGTCAGAAGCATGCTCATGTGAATGAAATCACAGCTCCCTAAAGCCCAGTGGTTTCTAAACAGAAGCAAATAACCAAAAGATAAAATCAATTTCTAAAAGGTGTTTGCTTCCACGATGTAATACATTTAATTATAAAATTAATGATTGTACAGCACCTACATCGTCCTTGGTACTACATAAGTGCCTGATCACAGAACTTAACAATATACAATTATCCTTTTAAAAATCAAAAAGGCAACAAAAGAAAAAGAAACCCAGTTAAAAGGGGTTTGTTGAGTATGTGATACAATGCAAACATATTAAAACCATATAAAAACACCCCCGATTTTTGCAAATCCTTATGTCCAAAAAGGTTTTAATATCTGTTTACACATTGGTGCATGTGAATATACACAGACGCCCGCAAGTGTGTAAATGCATATATTAAAGTACACAAATAAATACCACACAGATACGGAATTATCACAGCAGACATGAGTCTGGGGTGAAGGACACAGCACGATTTCAAATTTAAGCCAGAAGAAACGTGTTTTTTTTAAAGACACAAACCTGGCTGCTGTTTTAGTCCTCCCGGGCAGGCTTGTGTGTGATGGTTAGAAAGTTGGGGATGGAGGATTTAAAATTCTCCCTTTCTCCGCCAGGGACAGTGTAAAATATACATATGGGACCCAACTAAATCAGTGGATACGGGGGGGGTGGGGGTGGAGAGACAAGAGGGATAATCCCGAGAAAACTGGCCACTAATTAACCCACCCACAGGAAAGGAGGCTCCCGACCATGCCCCCAGCAATAGCTATCCACGGCAGCCCCCACAATTATTCATGCTAATTAGGGCAGCTAATTAACCCCCTCACACATCCCCCATCTGGTAAGCAGTTGAGCTCCCCGCCACACACGCTCCTGGTCTTCACATTCGCTGAAATCGGGCTGAAAACAATAACCGCCCCCCAGGAACCCCCCCGGCCCAGCCCGCAATCCGGGCTGGGGGGCGGCGCGGGGGCCGGGCTGCTGGAGGGGGCCCACTGGAGACTCCCCCCGCGAGCAGGATTCGCTCGGCGACGCTGGATGAGGGGGGCGACGGTCGCCCCAGCCCTCGGCCTCTGCCCCGACCCCCGCCCCCTCTGACGGGGAGAGGAGGCAGCCCGGACTCGGCTGTTCCCTGCTGCGCCCCCCCTCCCCTTGCTGCGGATGCTCCACTCGCAGAGCCGCCGCCGCCGCCTCCTGCGCCTGCTGCCGCCCGACTGAGCCGGCCCGGGGGAGTGCGCGAGCCCCCGAACGCTGACATACGAAAGGGGTGGCCGCCGGGCGAGCACGCGCACTGGGCACAATCCCCCTCCCCCGCCGGCGCAGCAGCGACTTGCTGCTGCCTCAGGTTGCGCGAGACGCGCAGAGGGGACCGCCCCCCTCCTCCAGCCCGCGCTGCCTCAAACAGCCCACGCGCCAAAGTGCGCCAGGGCACCAGAGCTGGGGGCGGGAATAACCGTCACTCTGTGCCGTGCCCACTCCTGCCCCTCCCCTCTCCTCGCACCAGCTGCAAACCCAGAGTAGCCCCATGGAATTCATGGTCACTCTGCTTGTCTGTCACAGGCCTGTTCTGAGTGTGAGGCGCCAGGCTAAGTGCGTGCGCCATGGTACCCTGCACGCCCTGCGCATGTGGGACACGCCTGACCCAACTCAACCGAGACGTGGCTAAAGTGCATGTGACACTCTTGCCCCCGTGACACACTAATCCCACTGCCCATAGTGCTAGGCACTCCCATCCCACCACCCTGCATGGCCAACACAAGTGTGAGACATCCATCCTGCTGCCCTGACATATGACACACACACTTACCCTTACCCATATGTCAGTGACATTCCCAAGACACCTGCCACTACATACCCACCATGTTTGACACATCCATCACGCAGACTGGGTGACATGAGCGTGGCACACAGACTCCATCCCACTTCCCCCATGTGTCAGACAGTAATACTGTTGGCAATAAATAGTTCTGACACACCCAACACAGTAGTCAACCCTTTGCCCATCAATATGTGTGATGCCTCTCGTGCTTCCCCTCATACCCACACTTGTGATACAGCTAATTGTCTACCCTATATGCACTATACATACAACACACCTAACATACTGACTGTCCTGACCCATATCCCCAAACATAAACACACCAGACACCCTTTGCCATCACATGACACACCTAACACATCATCTGTTATCCCATGCACTCCCACTCACACCAACCTATACTCCCAAGAGGCCCATCCATACAAATGTATTATCCCTCCTTTATACCTTTTACCCCATGTGTGATGCATCCAATACACAAATGCTGCCCTCCATTCCCTTCACGTGTGACATGCCCAAAACATTAGCTGTTCCATGCTACCTCACATCTGAAACATCCAATACACTGCACTGCATCACAATGAGTATATGATACACTTAACTGACTACTCGTGTCTAACATCTAATACACTATCAAAACCATGACACACACACCCGTCCCACGGCCCCACATTCCCACAGAGATAACATTCCTACCAATCTACCTCTGGACACCCTTGCATGTGACACATCCAGATGGCTGACCTTCATCACCACACATCTGATGTGCCCAATTTACCGCCCCTTGCTCTCATGTGTGACATTCCCAACCCACCAGCCTGCATGTGTAATACTCTCAACTTGTGCCTTCTGAAGTATGCCCAATCCCTGCCTGGCTCCACCAAAGATGTAACACACATAACCTGCCATCTCTAGTATTCACAAATGTGACATACCTATCTCAATGCCTTGTTCCCAATGTGTGATACACCCAAACAGCCACACTACCATGCATGTAACATGCCCAACCTGCTTCTCTCCTCCTCCCAAGCATGTGATAGACCCATCTCAACCAGGTGCCCTGCTCTTCCACGTGAATGACTGATGCTGTCTATGTCCCCATGGATGAAAAATCCATTCCACGTACCATCAGCACATATGACAAGCCCAGAGCCAGTCCAGCTGTGAATCTTGAAGCCACAGGCATCGCCTGGATATGGGTGTGTCATGCATACTCCATACAAAAAATCCTGATGTACTCTGTGGCACGATGGGCCCATTTTCTGCAGCAGCAACCCCCAAATTATCTGGCAGAAACCCCTAACTCTTTTGCAATGCAAATTTATTTTACTACCATGTAATACCCTTTATTCCTAGCCCTCCCCTTCTGCCCTCCCTCCCTGAGCCAGATGTATGGCTCACAGTTAAAAATACTCACTGACGTAAACATTGTTGATTATTTTCACGAGTGGCTTTTTGAGGATGTTTGTTTGCTGGGCTCACAGAAGCAGCCTGGCTCCACTCCCCAGGCCTCAGCTCCCAGGCTATTTATTGTCCAAGCAATCTGGCTCAGAACCTCCTTCCAAATGTGTGCCATAGAAGAGGGGAGCTTAGTTGACTTCAGTGGCCTGTCTCCCTAATTGCCCAGGCCTCATCTGCAGCACCATTCTCCAGACCTCCAGACAGCCCAGGTTGCCTGCCTACACTTCCAGTTTCCCCTATTCCATGGCTGCAAATTGGATGCCAGCACTGTCTCCATGGCATCCTGCTGCCTTGCTCTATTTAGCAGTACAGGAAAGATGTAGTATATAATCCATTTAATTCATCACTATGGGGAAAGTTGAAGAGCAAGAGACAGCTGCAGGCAAGTCCCAGCAGGGTAGGGAGACAAACAATAGCAAAAACAAAAATGCTGGGCACCTGGCTGCAACAAAGTGGCAAATTATGTGACAAAATTGCTGAATTCTGTTGCATCTTGGAAAAACAGAGTTAATGATTGAACTGAATCACTGTTCAAGGCATACAGGAATGCTCCAGATGCCATCCAAGCACATTTTGGGGGGAACTAGAACAGCATTCGTGCTTCTGATGAATTTTAAGTAAACTAATGACTATTGGTTATATTTCCCTCTGTATTTTGCAGTATGCGTAGTCAGCCTCTGTAATGAATTTGTGCATTCCAGCACTTCTGTTTTTAGGAACTGAGTGCTGCACCGAGTTCACGCCTCTCAGACCTATCATTTCAGGCTGTCTGCAGTCTAAGGGCCTGTCAACACCGGCAGAAATAATTATAGCACTCTAGTTCTACTGGTTATACAGTAGAACCTCAGAGTTATGAACACATCGGGAATGGAGGTTGTTCGTAACTCTGAAATGTTCCTAAGTCTGAACAAAACGTTATGGCTGTTTTTGTTCAAAAGTTAACAACTGAAAATTGACTTAATACAGCTTTGAAACGTTACTATGTACAAGAAAAATGCTGCTTTTAACTATCTTAATTTAAACCAAACAAGCACAGAAACAGTTTCCTTACCTTGTTAAATCTTTATCTTAAACTTTCCCTTCATTTTTTTAATAGTTTACATTTAACATAGTACTGTACTGTATTTCCTTTTTTTAATTTTTTTGTTCTCTGCTGCTGCCTGATTGTGTACTTCCGGTTCTAAATGAGATGTGTGTTGACTGGTCAGTTTGTAACTCTGGTATTTGTAACTCTGAGGTTCTACTGTATTGTAGTGGTATAATTATACCAGTAAATTTCTCCATGTAGATAAGCCCTAAAGCAGGCATCACTACATCCATTCATACTTGGTTCACATTTCTGAAGTTGTCTTTGCAATCCTAATGGCTAAAACCGTATTTGTTTTTTTAAAAAAAGGTGAGCTCCTGGAGCAAAATTTTGTGTTTAGGGATGAATTCCACAGTGGGGAAATCATGGAATGTGTGGAGTTCTGTCTATATGTATGTAAATTTGCTTATGAGGAGTACAAGAAGGAGGAAGGAGCTCTGAGTATTGGAAAGAATCTCAGTATAGTGAACACAAAGTTGCTGAGCTCCCTCTCAAGCCTGCTGGGATCCCCCAGTCTGGTCCTCTGACCTTAGGTGAGAGCCCAGGTCTGGGAGTTACTGCTGGACATCACCCACAGGCTGTGTTCTGATACTACTAAACTTGTGCCCATCCTTCCACCACCTACCTCCCTGTCTCTCTGGAATGGGAGATGTAGCCTTAAGATGGAGATCCTTATTACCTGTTGTTTGGCTGCTAGACTTGAGGTGAATTGAACTTTCTTACATACAGTCCTTGATTGCTGGACTGACAACCTTATTCTGGTGCTGGGGTGGGCTGAGGTAGCCTGTCCTCAGGAGAGTGTTTTTCACCATCTGGGATCTAAGCTCCTGTCTGGAGACAGTCTTAGGGTCTTTCTGCCGTTTGTCAGGATGGTAGGCCAGAGGGTCCTGTCTGTCAGTCTTGTTCCCTGGCACATGGCTAGGGCCCTATCAAATTCATGGCCATGAAAAACTTGTCATGGACCGTGAAATCTAGTGTGTGCTTTTACCCTATACTATATAGATTTCATGGAGAAGACCAGCTTTTTTCAGATTGGGAGTCCTGACCCAAAAGGGAGTTGCAGGGGGTTAGCAGTATCACCACCCTTATTTCTGCATTGCCTTCAGAGCTGGGCAGCTAGAGAGCAGCGGCTGTTGGCCAGGTGCCCATCTCAGAAGGCAGCACCCTGCCAACAGCAGCACAAAAGTAAAGTGGCAATACTATACCATGCCACCTTTACTTCTACGCTGCTGCCTGCACAGCTGGGCGGGCGGAGAGTGGCGGCTGCTGACTGAAGGCCCAGCTCTGCAGGCAGCAGTACAGAAGAAAGGGTGGCAAAACCATACCATGACATCGTCTTCTGTGCTGCTGCTGGTGGTGGCTCTGCCTTCAGCACTGGGCTCCCAGCCAGCAGCCACTACTGTCCAAATGCCCAGCTCTGAAGATAACACCGCTGCCAGCAGCAGTGCAGAAGTAAGGGTAGCAGTATCATACCCTCCTTACAATAACCTTGCAACCTTCCTCCTCCACACAACTTCTTTTTAGGTCAGGTTCCCTACAATTACAACACCATGAAAGTTCAGATTTAAATAGCTGAAATCATTACATTTACGATTTTTAAAATCCTATGACCGTGAAATTGACCAAAATGGACCCTGAATTTGGTAGAGCCCCACACATGACATTAGATGGACAGACCCTGAAGATTTCAGTCCTTGTGGCTCCTGTGCTGTTGGGCAGATGAACTGGATGGGGTGTTGTACATTCTCTCTTGAAGAAAACAAAGCTTTTAGGCTGATGAAGGTAGGTCTCTCTCAGCAACTATAGGCCTAGTCCTAAATCAAAGAAATGGTGATGATTCAAACAGAAAATTTGATGGTAACCTTTGCCCTCTGTGCTAATGCACCAGGAATGATGTCGGCTTTACAATTTGGATAATCAATATAATATTATTAACTTTAATTGAACAAAAGTTAATTAATGAATAATGACCCCACTGCACAATGAGCATCATGGTCACCTTCCTTTTTGCTTTTTCCCTTGCTCAGCTGATGTTGAGAGCAAGACGTGGTATAATGCCAGATATGTATAATGTAAGGACTTTCCAGAACCTCTATGTATCTGCAATAAGATTTCATAGTTGCTTTCATGAAACATCTCTTGACCCTAGGCTCACAAAAAATGCAAGACAGCACTTTGGTCTGGGAACACAACTTAGTCCCAAAATTTAGAGGCTGTGATTAGCATGTCAGAAGGCTAGAAGGTTTCCTATATAAACTCTTTCTGTGTGTGTCTCATTGGATGTGTGGGATTTTGATAAGAAATGGGGTGGAAAACTCCTATCTGTACATTCTGGTACAAATGGAAATGTTGGAATGGTTAATTGGAAATACATTAATGCTTCTTTGTCTGTTCAGTAATCCTTTTCAAATCGATCTGGATTGTGGTGAATGCATTTGTTTTTCACAAGTATTTGCCCAAAGGTGTATGCCAATACATTTCAGCTTATGAGTTGCTTCTTGTGAAATGTTTACCTTAATTATTCAGTTGGTCACCTAAGTAACAGTACTATTTCTGCCTGTTTGGATGACACAATAATAAATAGGAAGTAGAAGGCAAGGCAAAAGCCCCTGTTCAGTACCATCCATGCATGCCCATATCTCTCAGCTATGACACACTCTAATAGTCACCAGGCATCCTCATTCAAAGTCAGGGGTGGCCAGCCTGTGGCTCCAGAGCCACATGTGACTCTTCAGAAGTTAATATGCAGCTCTTTGTATAGGCACTGACTCTGTGACTGGAGCTACAGGAGCCAACTTTCCAATGGGCCAGGGGGGCTCACTGCTCAACCTCTGGCTCAGAGGCCTTGCCCCCACTCCACCCCTTCTTGCCCCTTCCCCTGAGCCTGCAGTGCCCTCGCTCCTCCCCCTCATAGTCTCCTACACGACACAAAACATCTGATCAGGAGGTGTGGGGATGGAGGGGAGGGGCTGATCGATGGGGCTGCTGATGGGCGGGAGCTGATGGGGAGCTGCTGATGTATTACTGTGGCTCTTTGGCAATGTACATTGGTATATTCTGGCTCCTTCTCAGGCTCAGGTTGGCCACCCGTTTAAGGCTATGACACTCAACTCAGTAACCTCCTCTCCAATGCATGAGACACAACCAGCCTGTTATTCTATGCCCCCATATGTGACACACCATCCAACTCCCACCTGACCTGGGAGAAACCCAGCCCATTGCCCTACATTCCTTATGCCCATGATGACAATCCCACTCCCAACCGTGCTGTACCCCATTGTGTGACAGATGCTCCCGACCCATGTCCACAAGTTTATGATAGACCCTCTTCACCCAGCAACCACATGCGTGTGACAAACCTGCTTCCACCTACTGGGTTGTGCTTTTTCACACAACAAGCTAAGGTTAGGAGTGTGCCAACTGCACACCAGTATATATAACAAATCACTGAGGAAACTGTGTGACCTTAGGGAAGGGAGGAGCAAAAGAAGTCAGTGGTAGCACTGGAGGGAATGGCAGAGAGAAATTGCGGGGAAGGCTGGAGACAGGAAGGTGAATGGGGAGTCACAGAATTCTGTGCTCTGCAACCAACTGATAGAGATGAATTTATTTGATGCTCCCATGTACATGTGCATATGGGTAGGCATGTCATGTGACTGTGTGTAATTACTTGGTTGGCTAGTGTGAGTATGTGTGACTATGAGTACAACAAAGCAATCTGAGAAGTGTAGATTTTTTAGAGCACTTACTAGAGTAAAGCTTTACGCAGAAACCTAGTTTTAACCTCCACTTGCCCTGCTCTAATCAAGTGGTACAGGAGTGCATTTGTCTGTGAGTGAATGGATGGGGGTGTGCTAGTGTGCAGGGGTACATGACGTTGAGCATGTCAGTGCATGGGATGTTAGTGTGCATGTGGCTATGTGACTGGGTGTGTTAGTGCGTGGGAGTCCAGTAGTGTATGTGCCATATGTTATTGTATAGGAGTGCTCACGAAGGAGTGCATGTGAGTATATTCCAGTGTGAGTATGCGTGCCTTAGCCTTGGTTAGTGAGAGTACGTGACTGCATTTCTGTCACTGCACGGTGTGGCAGCGTGTAAGCTGGTTGTTTATGTGCATTGTAGTGTGTATGCGCATCTAACGGCTCCATATTTTCCCCTGCAGCAATAGCTGTGTAGCAATTGCATCAGCAGCTCTGCTTTCCGCAGCCGTCACATCACCCAGTGCCAGCCGGCTAGAACCGGCCCCAGCAGCACGGTCTCTGCAGTCAGACTCAGAATGGCTACAGGGCCGTTCCGCCTGCCCCCTCCCGCTGCGCTCCTCCATCTCTCCTCTGAGCTCACTGCGTGCTGAGCAGGATCACTCAGTTAACTCACAAAATGCCTACGCGCTACTCAGAGACGCAGACAGAACGGGTGGGGCCGCATCTAGGGGGTACGAGATCGGCTGAAGCAGGGGGGAGAAGGAGGGAGGCGGAGGAGAGAGAGGAGCTGGAAAAGGTGCTGCTAATTTATATCTATTTACATTTTTCTCTTTTTCGTGCCTGTTTCTTTCCCCTCCTGAATTCCAGAGCTGGAGACATTCAATCTGTAGAGCTGGGTGTAGCTTAACTAATGGGCGTGGGGAGGGCATAACCCATCTGTTAAGCATGTGAAGGGCACAGACTCCTAGGAAGGAGAAGAATTGTTTGGTGTAAAATAGAAATAATGGGATGAAACTGAACCCAGGGAAAAGGTCTGTTAGATTGTGGAAAAAGTAGTGCGAGTTCATTTGCTCATGTCATTTAAAACTAGGACTAGTGACCAAAACCCTGGAGAGTAATTGTAGTCCCGCACTGGTCCCCAGAGGAATGGGCTAGATGGGACATAACAAGACTGTCTGATTATAGCCATTTGAGGGGTCAGGGTGTGGGGACTAGATAGCACACTCTTTTTGGCTGGTAACTTAAAAAGGCCAGAAGCTTGTGATACCATAATTTTGTGTACTTAGAAGAAGGAAAGAGATAATCAGAGTTACAAAGAGACACATAGGGATAGAATTGGAGAATCATGTAGATAGATCAACGGTTCTCAAACTATGGGGAGTGCCTCTCAAGGGAGGTGCGAAAATGTGTCAAAGGAGGTGCCAACGGGGGTCTTTATTTTATTTTATTTTTTTTTTTGGAAGTGCTCTGGCTGTCAGCCCCAGCTGGCTGGGGTGCCTGCAGAAGGGCCATGTACACCCAGAAAGGGAGGTGGGGATAAAGGGAACAGCTGGAGCCCTGCCACCCAGGCTCAGGCTCTCCTTCCTTCTCTCCCTCCCTCCCTCCATCCCACAATGGATTGCAGTCCAAGATCAGGCTCTCCTTCCCCCTCATCCCCCCAAATCCCACACCAGGAGAGGATGGAGCTCCAGCTGTCAATCCCAGGGTGGCAGTAGCAGTGCAGAAGTAAGGGTGATAATGGGGTGCAAAGTCTGCTGTGAAAAGTGATATTGATTAATATCACTTTTCACATTGCCACCCTTACTTCTGTGCTGCTGCTGGCTCAACCTTGCCTTCAGTATATCTACTTGCAGGGGAAGGCATAAATGACTACAGACACAAAGAAGGGGAACTCAGTCACATACATTTGATAACCACTGACATAGATCAATCTCAAGTCCCCTGCTTAACCAGCTAGTAGTTGGTCCCATGAGGAGGAACAGTGTAACTGCTGCTAAAATGACACTGCAGGGAAAGGAAATAATACTGGGGCATTAGAGAGATGGGAGGAATATGGTGGCCTTTGAGAGAAAGTTTAATTTAGGGGGCACAGAAATGGGCTGAGATTGATGGCTGTAGCTTGAGGTGTTCAGCAGCACTTTGAGAGGGCTTTTTTGATGAGACCCCAAGATGTAGAAGGTGGACAGTGGGATGGAACTTCTATGTATCCTCTATCATCCACCTTGTCCTTTTCTTTTCAATTTTCTGCATCCCCATCTTTCTCTCTCTTTTCCTGTCTCTCCATGTCTTTCTCCTTTTGTCTCTTTCTCCTGTTCCCTTTCTCTATGATTCTTTCCTTTAGGCCTCTTCCCCCCCTTGCATCTTTCTGGCCCCCTCTCTTTAATTCCTTCTCTTACTTTCTGTTTCTTTCTACTTTTTTCTTTCTCTCTTTCTGCCTTGGGAAAGTGCCTTCTTTCTGTCTCTCCCTCTCTTGTTCTCATCATCTATTCTCTTTTCTCTCTTTGACTGTCTTGTTCTGGCCCTCCATCTCTTTCCCACATTGTCCTTCGCTGAATGTTGATGGTATTTCAAGGGTTGGTGGGCATGGCTTGATGCAGGTGCAGAGTGCTGTTTTAGAGGCAGGACCGGAAAAGGGATGATAAACATTTGCCCTATGAGCCAAAGAGCTTTATAGAGCATGTTAAAGAGCCCCTGTGGGTTATCCCAGTTCCCATGATATTTTACATCTGGTATGACAAATGCACTAGATGATGAGTTGGATGGGGGTGAGGGGCTTTTGAGACTAAACTTGTTGCAGGGAGTGGTCACTCCATCAGATTTCCTTAAAATTGTCTCCTGGCACTGAGCAAGTGTGGTTATATGTTCAGTGCCCTTTGCCTGCACTAAAGAGATGGAGCAGATTGTGAGGACCACGGGAGTGTCTCTAGGATATTCTATTCCCTGTGGAGGCAGCATTGCACAAGCAGTGATTAGGAGGTTGATTGGGGTGTGGGGTGACTGCTCCCTTTTCTTCTGCTGCAGCCAGTGAAGGTATGGAGGAGAAAGGAGATGCTTTGCAGAGTGGGCAGAAGTAGGTCACTGCAGCTGGCAGCTGTAGTTGGTGCAGTGTGATGTCGGCAAAGGATGGTGGTGGGAGGGGGGAATGGCCAGAGCGGGGAGTGTGGGAGAAACATCTGAAACAGAGGAAAGGGAATTGTGTGGCAGTCGCTGGGGGGAGTTGCAGGGGCCGGGCAGCCTCCTACAGGCTGATTGCTTGAATACCAGACACACCCTCAATCTCTTAACAGTCCTTCCCCCCACCATCTGCATCTCTCACTGTGTGCCTGTGTGAGATCTTCTCGTGTGACTCAGAGAGAAAGAAAGTAGAAGACATTCGGTGCTTGTTTCTCCACTGCTTTGAACCTGGGGTTGTCATTTTTATCTGGGCAAAATGGTGTGTGTGTGTGTGTGTGTGTGTGTGTGTGTGTGTGTGTGTGTGTGTGTGTGTGTGTGTGTAAGATGTCACTTGGTGTAGGCAGTGGAGATTCAAGCCTGAGGGGAAAGAAATAAATTGATGGAAGGAATGAGAGTAAGATGAAGAGATAGAAAAGGATGGATGAAATAAATGACAGAGAGGCTGATGAAGAAAGGATGGTGAAAGAGATGCAGTGCAAGATATTAAAAGAAGGGGAAAGGAAGCAGCAGGAAAGAAATCTGGACAGCGAGTAAGAAACAGATGGAGAAAATAGAGAAAAGAACAAAGGCAGAAAGGAAAGAAAGGGAAAGGGAAGAAGGGAAATGTGCTAGGCAAAAATTATCAATGCTATATTCATTGTAATCGCTGCTGTGTATGTGTGTGTGGGGGGGGAGTGATCTGCTATTTATAAATGCACCCAGCAAAGGGAGTATGTTCTCATTGCCTCTAACATAATTCATGAGGGCATAAACTTTTCCAGCCAACTCTCCCCCCACCATCCCTGCCCGCTTCAAAGAAAATCTGTAGTTTTGGCCTTAACAGCCCCACAAGGTGTTGCAGTCCTGGGAACCCTACCCAAAACTCTTCCAGTGCCCCTCAATGCTGACCCTTAGCACCCCTTGCTAGTCCAGCCCCGCCTCAATCTACCAGTTCCTCCTATGCACCTCATTCTTTACCTGCAGCATCCCCTGTTATTCTATCATGCTTCCCCTTACCTCCCTCCCCCCGCACCTCTGCTTATGCATCTTGGTTTTAATTTGCAGCACCTCCTGCTATACCTACACCTGCTCTGCTGATGCACCTTGACTCTGGGCAAAGATCATATTGTAATCTTCCTCTCGAATACAGTGAAAATATGTTTCAATATACTTTTCAGTTTGGATCACTTGACCTTTTGTATGTTTCTACATTTGTGCCATAGCCCTGCCTGCTATAGTTTCAGAAAGAGAAAGAGAGAGAGCTCTAGTGCTATTGTGTATTGTTATATGGTTATTGTACCACATAAGAATGCACTCATTTCTCTTTCTTTCTCCTGCTGCCCTTGTGGCAGGCCCCGTCCTCTGCCAGAGCCCATTCTGCCTTGCACCTCTTTTGGCTCCATCTTTCAGAACTCTGCTCTCCAAGCTGCTCAGCCAGAGTCAGAACGGTGCAGTAGTCTGCAGACCTGCATACACACACACCCTCCCAGACATCTCCGCCCCCTCTCCTCTTATGTTCAGTCGCCACTCTCTCCTTCCTGCCCTGTCGCTGGCAGTGTGACTACACCTCCCTTCCCTGCAGTGATCCCAGCTCTTACTGCAGTGCAATCCATCACTCCCGGCCAAGGTCTGTGTGCGAGTGGAGGGGGAGATCCTGATTCCGAAAGGGATTGGGGGTGGGCATGGAATGTAACAGTCTCCTTTGCTAAAAAGGGAGAAAGGACTCTCAGAATACAGACTCTTCTGGAACAGAAACCTCCTGCCCCATTCCTAGATACTTTATTTAGTCAGTCAGTTCCTGTGTTTCTTTGAAAATAATGTCTCTGCCAACATTCCAGTGAAGGTGGCAGAAAGGAAACCAAGGAGACAGACAGAAAGCGAGAGAGGTACAAAAAGATACATACAGAAAGAGAAACCATAAGAAAGAGCACAGAAAAGAGAGAAAGGGCTGGGGGGAGGCACATACAGAGAAGGGAAGAGGAATAGAAGAAGAAAAACGGAGGGAGAGAGGGAGAAGAAAAGACAGGTACAGAAAGAAATGAGAAAAACACAGGAAGAAACAAGAATGAAAGAGAGGGAAGGACACAAGTGACAGAAGGAAAGAGGGAGCTGAAGAGTGATATATAGATAAAAGAGAGGGGACTAGATTGATGAGAGGAGATCATTTGAATTTTTAAGTGTTTTTATTAACAAGCAAAACAATCATATTCTGAAGAGAATGTAACTATTTTCCATAGCCACATTTAGACGGGATTAACACACTTTTAAATTCTGAATGAAGGAACAACTACAGATGAGGATATTATTAGTGGACAATAAAAATGATCTTTTCTACAAAGTGCCCCCTCTCCCTCTCCTCCTCACTCTTGTGAGCTACTGGGGCACTTCAAAGATAGCTGCAGTGATAGATAAAAAAGATGAATTAAAACATCAGTGAAGTTCACATTTAGGCCTTGACTACACTGGGATTGTAGCCACCCGGGGAGCTGCACCAGTGCAAACATTAATGTAGAGATGGTTTATGCTGGTGCAGAATGATCTGCACTGCTGCAATTTACCTCAGTTTTGAACTGGGGTAAATTACACCATAGCAACCCCTTAATGTGTGTGTATATATGTTTTACACCAGTACAGCTCCAGGAAGTGGCAATTCTAAAAAATGCTATCATTGAGTAGAAACATTCATAAAATTGGGGGTTGGAGAGGAAGTCCTCCTTCGGGCAGAAGAAGCTCCCAGGAATAAAGGAGGAGGATACCCTCAAGCAGGGAGCTAGGGGAGGAAAGAAAACATTGGCACAACTTCCTTTATCTCACTGGGGGTGGGGGTGGGGGTGTGGAGGGAAATGTGTGTTTGAGCTATGAGAATCTCAAAACGTTTGGCCAAACCTGGAGGCTTTGCTTTCCATGTGACAAAGAAGCATGCTTGGCTCAGTGTGTTCACACTCACTTCTAATATGGTATGTGGAGCTGCAGGAGTGAGGAGCTGAATGCATATTGGCTGAACTCTCTCAGCTTCCCTTGTGGGTCCCAGAAGGGTTCTCCAGCCTGTCAGAACTGATCTTGATAAAGCAGAGGTCCAAGTGGAGAGAGTTCTACATCCTCAAGGCCATCACAATAAAGGCACATAAACAGAAAAGGATCAGGACCAAACTCCCATGAACTTTGAGGATCTGAATTTCATAGGTGTCCCCATCTTTAAACTGGGGTGAACACAAGCCCCAATCTAAACACCCTAAATTTAGGAGAAGATTGGAGCTGACTGTGAACTCTGTAGCTTAGGTCCATCTCTACTGCCAGCATAGGGCACAATAGGGGAATGACTCAAAAGATGGTGTCAGAGCTCAGGTAATCATTGTTCCTATAAGAAGCTGTCTGGCTCCCAGGAATATTCCCTTGCCTGCTCTGACTCAAATTAACACACAGTGTTACATTATTGAAATGATACGTTCAAACATGTTACAGCAACTCATTAATTTCTCATTGCTGAGACATAGTAACCTGGCATTAAGTTACAAGTATATGTGAAGGCCAGGGAGCTGCAGAGATAGAATGAAATTAGCTGGCATTGATGGCTTCTCGAATGCATTACAGACTTTATACTCAGGGATCATTCGCCTACCTACTGAACAGCAGTGATCTCTGGGGTGGAAAGCATCATGAGAGTTTGAATTGCCCTGGGGCAGTTGGTTTTGTGTTGCAACCAAAATATTATGTGCCTGCATGACAACTTCCCTAGCAACGTGTTGTGACATTAGGGTCAATACTGACTCATAGGGAAGAGCACCCCTTATTGAGCCATTTGCACTACTCCTTGACATGTGGAACCCCATCAAACCATACTAAAGCTTTGGGGATCTGAACACTGCTATGACTCAGTTGGGAGAGTTTCCCTGTGGCACAGCACCCCCTAGCATTATATTGGGTCACTGGGGTCAGCACTTTTCCCTCTTGAGTCACCCATATCACTACATGCATCCACCAAAATTAACTTGGAAGTCCCCCAGATCTACTTTGCTGGGGTAAGATGCCTGCAACCAAGTAAGAGGAAGAGGGGATTTAGGCAGAAACTGAGGGAGATTTTTGAGTTTTCTTGAGGTGATCAGATCTCCTGAAATATCAAGTTTCATGGGGAAGGGCTGTGCAGAAAAATCACAAATTTTTCTTCCCCCAAAACTTCCCAACTAAAGAAATGCAGAACCAGATCACTTGGAAGCAGAGGGAGATTTAAAGGAAGAGCCATAAAAAATTAAATTGACTAGTACCCTAGCTCTGAAGGTATTTAATGTAATCATAGTGAGCTATGATATGTGGAGTGCTGCAGCTCCCTCCAGTGTCCACTAGGTGCAAGGGCACCATCCTCTATACTTTTTTCATTTACATTTGTCCTATTTATAAAATCTTGAATTTCCTCCAAGCATATTCATAATAAATAGCAATACATTCATTGTCACTGAAGGCTAAACCAATGCTAACTAATATCACAAAGTCATTCTCCAACAATCCCCAAGCCTCCAACTCGCCTGAGTATGCAAATAAGCCTTGCAACTTGCCTGGAAATTCAAAAACCTCAGGCCTTGTTGGACCAAGTTGGAGGGGAAAGGGAAGAGGGAGGGGGAGGAAACTGAATCCACATTGATGACTCCTCACTAAGAACAGCCTGCCCATAGCTCCCCAGAGTTTTAAAATTGAGGGTTGTTAACCCAAGTGCCATGTCTGATTTCGGCTGCTGTGGAGAACACAATGAGAAGTTTCTGAGTTATAAGATACTCAAACTACAAAGGGATTTCGAGATCAAAACCAACCACCTTGAATTTTTTATGTGGCACACAGGTGTAATATGGTCCCTGTGGGAAACGCGTTCTGTGCCATCTGAAGTTTCTACATGCTTTTCAGGAACTCAATCTGTAGAGCACATTGCAGCGATTCAACCTAGAGAGCAAAGGCCTGAATTACTTAAATGAGGTCCAGGTTCAAGAGAAAAAGTTGCCACCTCCTAGACAAGCACAGTTGGACAAAAACACTGAGGGACATCACTGCTCTCTTGAAATCTAGAAACAGCCAAGGCTCCAAGAGTCTCTTTTTACCCATGTGGCAAGTATCATCTCCACTATTTCTCTTTGTTGCTTCATCACCTTATTGGCATCTCCTCCTTCTTATATGGATTGAGTTGATGGTAACTAGTCCTCATCTAAACCCCAGTCTTGGCCATACATAAAGAATTGCATTGGCTGGCTGCAATGGAACAGATTGATAGCAGTGTAGCCCAGAATGCCTCACTAGCTCCTCTATAGACTGCAGGACTACTGTAATTTCTTCCACCTTCTGCCCTCCTTCCACTGCCCCCTGGGACCAGTTGTCCCCTTCCCAGCTCTTTGAAGGGCCGGAAGTGGGAAGGACCAGCTAGCCACTGACTTAATTTTTCATCTCCAGCAGGAGCTTGTCCTAAGGGTCTCTAAGGACGGGAAGTGCTGACTCACCCACTGCAGCAGTTCTGCACCAGTAGGGGCAGGTAGCGCCCCACCAGGCCTGGTGTGGTAACTAGGCCACACTGAGGATTTCCCTAGCACTTGTACACTATGAATTATTAGGTTAGCATGTATTTTCTAGAGAACCACTGAGGGTGACCTAGTTACAACTCTATGTCTCATGGGGCACTGCCTTCCACTACAAGGTTTCCATCACCTGCTGCCTTATTAGTGAGGGACCTTGGGCTACTTCCTGCCCTTTCTTCCTTGGGATTGGCTGCAGGACTGTGACTATGCCTGGCAGCTGCCTTGAACCAGGGAGATGGGGGATGATTGGCCAGCCAATGCCTCCCAAGATCCAAAGGAAGGAGATGTGAGGTACAGGAGGCAGTAGTAGGGAAAGGAGGTCACTGAGCACCATCTCCAAGTGAGCAACAATAAATAGGGAGGCCTCAGGCCCTGTTAGGGGAAGAGGTAGGGAAGCTGGCCAGCTGAGAGTGGAAAGAGAGGATTTTCCAGTGAGGGAGGGAGAGGTCATGACTTTGTTCCATCAGGCTCACAAAACATATTGAAACTTTTAAGGCAAGGCTGTTTAAGTGCATTCAAGTTATGATATGAATGGTCACACAACTCTTTCTTTCTTTCTTTCCCTTTCCCATCTCCCTAATAGCAGACAAAATGGCAAATGCAATGCAGAAATTGCCCCTCATTCCTCCTGTACATTCTGATTCTTGCTGTCTCTTCCCGCCACACACAGTCAGTTCCCTAGGGTGAGCCCCCTCCCATAGCCCATTTTGCCAAAGCAGCTAGTGAAGGGAGGATGCTTAGTTTTCTAGCTCCTGGCTCATAGACACAGGGTGATGTCATCACTCTCTCTGCCAGCTGATTCGCTGGCTGCCAGGCACTCTATCTGTCAGCTTTCCATGAAAATCATGCATCTTAGTTCTTGGCTTTTTCTCTGCTCTCCTTTGTTTAGCTGATCCTGCTTTCTCTGTTCCTGGGACCTTTTTGTGCTCTCTTCTTGAAACACATATGTGGCCATCTAGGATTTCATGGTTGTCGCGTTGCCCCACTCTTTGGCCACTGGGAACATCACAGCAACAGCAGAGATGGAACTGCATTCCTCCTGCTCCAAAAGCACAGGAACTGATCACTTAAGCTAAAGGAGACTCTCCATTAGCTGTTGCCAGTATAGGGTGTATGACACAAAGTGCAAGAGTCCTGTTTTCAGTAGAGGTCAATGGTACATGTGTAAGGCATCTGATTTTAGGTTTTAACAGATAAGCATTGGTAATCCCCACCCAAAAAAATATAAATTGGTGTTTACTTAATAAACACTGGAAATAGTTACTCAGTTCATGTTGACTTCAACCTTTTCCCAGTGTAATTTGTGTATAAAGATGAAATTCCTGCTCCCTGGCTTGTATTTAAAGGCTTGTCTACATGGAGCAATAATGCAGACTATTCAGAGATCTGATTTCTAAAATGCACTAACATGCTGCACATTAGTTTGGCTGTATAGACCCTTCTTGGTGCACACTAAAAGTTCCTAGTGTGCTTTAATGTAGTGCTATTTCAAACAATATTATGTATATATACAAAGTGAGAGTTCAGAAAACCCCTGATTTTTGGACAGCTATATAGAACTCAAAAATACCTACAAAATAAACTCCAAAAATGAACTTAAGAAACCCCCCAAAGCAGAAGCCCTATGTATGTACATCTAGCCAGTTTATTACAATTTATATGATTTCACTACTCATTGCTCTTGTGCTACATTATGTTCTTTGAATGATCCTGAATTCCTCATAGATTCATCACTTGTTCCAGCACAGTGATGGAGCCAGGACTCAGAACCAGGATATATGTCTGGAATTCTAAAGTCCTGTGGAATATTAGTGGAAAATAAACTTTGAATATAATTCCTTCTCAAACTGTAACAAATTACATTAAAGAATGATACATTCAGGTCCCCAAATATTTCTGGAAATGGAAACAAGTGTTACATTTGGAGATATTCAGGGATGGAGAGAAAGGAGAAAGAAAAAGGAGGGAGATATATGAAAAAATAATGCCTAGAAAGAGTTACAGAGGGAAGGAGTGAGAAATGTAGTCAGAAAAAGATACAATGGGAGATTAAAAGAGGAGGTAGGTTGTGGGCGAGGACGGGGGGAGGAGAGAGACTTTTGACATTTAAAACACTTTTAGTAATATCAGTGCAGAAACACAGCAAAAACAAAAATACAAATTAAAAAAAAGTTGCCAACTCCTGAACAGCACAAAGTGCAATTCCAATAGTCTTAACACTGAATAAATTGATCCAAATAGCTTATAAGTGTATGATAGCTAAACTCCAGAAGAAGGCGTGAAACCACTAAAAATCTAAAAAAAAGATCTAAAAAAAAAAAGAACATCAGCAATCCCAGTACCACATAATTTACGTTTACTTTTTTAAATGACCATCTTTGCTTGACCCAAAATAAACTTTGCAAGGCATATCACAGATCTATTTGTGAACCTAAACTTAACAGTCAAAATAAATACAGTAGGAGAAAAATCAAGAACAATAGCCACAAAATACCCTGAAGTAAAACAAATAATGGCTGTACCCTGGAACAAATAAGAAATGTATGAAAAATAATCTCTTTGTGTCAGAAAGGACATGACATGGACACCCGTGGAGTCAAAAGCTGCACAAATACATTCGTGGCAATAGCCCCATGAAGAATTCTCCAATGGAGATCACCTATCCTCTTTGTGATTAGAGGCTTGTTTACAGTTCACCAGGATGGATGGGTGGAGTCCGTCACCAGAAATTGTTTTCCCTATACTGTATTGGGATCATCAACAAGCATTCAAAAATGATGTGTCTTTACCACAAGCATAAACAGTAACTTATGACCTAAGATATTATAAATAAGTTCTGAAGACCCATTGAAGGCAAGCTGCTAGGCTTGTCAACATCCCAATCAACAGCAGGATCAACAGGCAGGAAAATAGAAGCATTAGTATAATTAGGAATGTTTCCCTCAAGGAGGCAACTGTCCAGACTGGCAATATTGACCCTAGGAAGTGCTGATTCCACCTCTTGATGAAAACCAAGAAACCCAGCAAATGGAATGAAAACCAGGCTTGACAGCCAACATATCAACTGAGACTCACGTAAAATGGTAAAGCAATTAAATGAACCAGTTTTGTTACATGTGCTATAATAAGGGAAAAGACAAGACTCTTAGAAACAAGACTAGGAATGTGCATGGCAGGGTTATAAACAAGGAATTCAGCAGGCAGTCTTGGGAACTGCAGCTGCCTGTCCTGTTACCTCAGCTTAAAAAAATCTCCAAAAACGGGGTAACACCTCTAATTTGAGGCTCTCAGGGTTCAAAAAATGTTCCTGATCAGAATCCAAACCCCCTATAGACAAAAGAAAAGCAAAGGCCGGTTGCTTCCAAGAAACAGGCTTATCCCCACACAACAGCTGTTACAGAGACTGTAACTGAAAAGTAGTGACTCTGCTCAAAGGATCAATGAGACCTCGACTTCATCACACAACAGGCAGATACAAAACACTGTGCCTCAGCCGATGATGGCCATCTCAGCAAAAGTCCAAATGAATCTTCTGAGCTTTTTCTTAAAAGAGTGGAAGGGGATCCAAAACAATACATTTGTGCCACAACATAGAGGCAGTTAAATTATTAATGACTAACCTCTGCCCTCAGAAGGAAAGTTGAAGAAAATACCATTTCCACTTTTGCAAGTTCCTCTCCAATTTTTCATTTTCCCTGCCATTTCCAACTCAAAATATCATCAAGTCCCAGCAAAATATCCAATGCATTAAAGCCAATTTGGCTCCACAGTAGTGCCCCCAGCAAAACTGGAAGGTTGGAGATTATCTAAATCCCAACCAGCAATGTGTCACTCTTCCAATTTATGTGAGCTAAGGAAGCCTGCTCAAAAAAATGCTGACAGTCAGTCAAAACCTGGAGATCACAATTACAAGTAATAAACACAATCACATTGTCAGCATGTGTGGAGACTTGCACCAGAAAACAAGCCGGAACAAGGAAAGAAAGGCCAGAAAAGTGCTTTTGCAACATGCATAATTCACAGCAAAGCTCCTAATCCCCACAGGATCTGAAAGCACTTGGCCCAACAGTGTCTGAAAGTGGGCAGTAATCTTCTGCTCTTCATGTTTCTTTTCCAGGCCAAAATAAAACTGAGTAGGTGCATCCATTTGAGAAAGACCCTGAAATTGGGCCCTGACCAGTACACCTGGAACTTTGCTATCCAATAAGTTCTGCAAGAGCAGTTTTTTATATTTTAAGCTCTCAGACAATTCAGCGTCATTACTGCCATGAAAGGCTTTTTCAGGTTCCACAGTCTCCAACTCTAACTCCTCTATACTCCAGCAGAGGCCCAGGGTTGTCTGCTGTATGCATTGCCGATAAAAACATTTAATATTAATTTTATCCATCTCCCTCCATTGCCTCTAGGAGGGGAAAACATCCTTTGAGGCAACCCAGACTCCCCAAAAGTAATTGAAAGAGTCTCAAAGATGAACATATTGTAGAAGGTGAGTGTTAAAATGCTAGTATGGACGATGATCTTGCATTGAAGGAAGAGACAACACAAATATAATGAAACCAATAATCTGAAATCCAAAAAGGGACAATGCAACTAGAAAGCAAACAAGACTAATGATGAGTAAAAACATAAAAAGGATCCAAATGGGCCATAGAGAAAGAGCTGGCACTAGCACTCAACCATGTGTACAGCGGTGCATTAGGGTGAAAATGTTACCACACAACAGTCATGTCAGAAGCCTATTAAAGAGTTGCAAGTCACTGAGCAGACAGAGGATGAGGTTCCAAATGATTCCTATTCAATCTCTCATTAAGAGTACAATTACAATCAGCCCCCAAAATTACAATCGCATTTGTCAATCAGTTTGTCAAAAGAGCACCTATGCTCTGAGGAGCTAAAAAACAAAAATAAACCACACTCTGTCTTTCTCTATAGTAGAAGCATAGACATTAATTAAAAAAAAAGAGATGATATTGCTCAAAGGTAGCTCAAACTGTCAATATATGGCCTGGAACAACTTCCTGCACAACCACCGATCAGTCTTCATGTTGTCCACAGAGAGACAGTTCCTGTACCTGCAGTGAAACCATGACCCAGAAAAACATCCCCTCTCCAATCAGCAAGCCAATCAGTTTGGTTGCCAGCCTTGTGTGGGTCTCCTGAAAAAATAAAAATGTCCATCTTTTTCTGGGGCAGATACTCAGAAAGAGCCATACTTTTTTAATGTCCCTCCACCCATTCACATTTAGAGAGCCACATACAAATTTATCCATCAGACCAGTACTCATTAGAAAAAATTAAAAAAGGCAAAAACAGAAAACCCCTCCACCCTCCTAAATCTCAAACAAAACCACCACATTTTCCTATATCCATTAATCCCCAACATTTCCGCTGGTCAAAGAGACACACACTTTGATCATCAGTTTTTTTCAATCTGTAGCACTTCTGTTTGTCAAACTCAGACACAGAGACACGTCTCATCGTATACGGAGAAGACGACACAACAAGACTAAGCTCAGGAAACCAATCTGACAGCTCTACTCCACATTTCCCCTTAGCCACAGCCAGAAACCTACCAATAGCATCCCAGGGTATGTCTCCTGTCAGGCATTCAGGGCCCAGGAATCTGAGGTTATCATCCCCCACATTCTCAGGCTCAGAGTCACTGCTGATCTCAAGGGTTTGGAGGGGAACCTCAGAGAAACTGGAGTGATAGGGCTGCTGGACCGAGGGGGCAAAACTAATGCCTGAGCATTCTCCATGTCCCCAACCTCAGCAGCACCTTGAGCAGTCTGATGTCTACCCTGCCCAAACTAGCCTACTTCAATGTACCCTCAGAAACTGGAGCTCTCTTCACAGTCAATGGCCATTTTTTGCTTTGGGGCTTTGCCAGCAAGCTAGAATCCACAGCCCAGGCCATTGATTCCATAGCCTTCATTACACAGTCAGGTTCAGGCAGGGAGGCCACTGAGTCAGGAGCCACAGAACCAGTAATACCATCTCTCCCAGGTTGTTAAGGGGCAATAATGCCCCAGACTCAACATCCTAGAGACATCTGGAGCCTGTTGGGACCCAACCTGTGCTACAGCCATCTCACACTGTGCTTCACTCCCTGTGGCTGGCCTCTCAGTCATGCGGCCTGTGGGGCGGAGGCCACCAAGCCCCCTACCTGGGTCACTTCCTATCATATTCTCAGCCCTCTCCACAGTCTCAACAAGGCTTATGAACTCATGGAGAGGATGGTGGTTCTCACTGACTGTGATTCGGAGACTCTTCTCCTTCGGCTGCAGGCCCCGCCATTCCCTGTCTCCACAGGGTTTTTTTGTGGCTCTGCAGCAGGGTCTGGTGTAGGCAGTGTGCTGCTCCAGCAACCTGTCTGCAGGAGTTATCACCGTAGGCTTGCTCCCTTGCTCTGTTCATCCTGACTGAGTGGGACCATTCCCTTTTGAGCTCTGCCTCCATTGTGAGCATACCCAGCAGATACAGCTGACCATGACCTTCTGGGCCCAGAACTGCTTGTTAACCCTGGCTCCCCATTGTGAGGCTTATATACCCCATCACACATGATCCCATTCAGGCTAAGACTGGAAGGTGAGTCTTCCTCCTGCAACCACCCTCCATCCTGATAAAAGAAATCAGCATTTGTATGTGCCTTGGTGACGAAATGGAGGCTGTAGGGCTCCAGGAAGAGGTACCACCTCATGATCCAGGTGTTGATATCCTTCATGGAGTTTATCCAGTGGAGGCAGGGCATAGTCTATGATGAATAGGAAGGAGTTCCCTAGGAGACAGACTCATAGACTTTAAGATCAGAAAGGACTATCATGATCATCTAGACCAGTGGTTTTCAATCTGCAATTTGTGCATCCCTGGGAGGTGGGGTCCGCAGATTATGTGTAAGGGGTCTGGGAAAGGTTGTCATTACCATACATCAGTGGTTTTCAACCTGTGGTCTGCAGATCCCTGGGAGTGCACAGACTATGTCTAAGATTTCAAAGGGGCTCATACCTAAGTTCCCTGTGTGGCCACGCAGCAGCCTATTTAGCACTGTGCAGGTGCTCAGGGAACCCACCCGGCTGGGACCTGCTGGAACCAGGGAAGAGGCGCCTCTCTCCCAGCCTGAACCCAGCCCCAGCCCCAACCTAGCCAGGCCCACAACCTGCTGCAGCCAGGGCAAGGGCGCCCCTCCCGTTGCCCCAACTCAGCCCTGGACCTGATTTGGGAGGAGTGGCCCAAACCCAGCCTGGCCCAGACCTGCCGGGGCAGGGGAACCCCTCCCCGGCCCCAGCTCAACTCCGAACCTACCACAGCCGAGGCGCCCCTCCCCCAGCCCAAACCCACAACTCAGACCTGGCCCGGACCTGCTGTGGCCGGGGCGCCCTCCCCCGGCTCGAATCCAGGCCCAACCCAGACCTGCTTCAGCTGGGAGAGGAGCGACCTGAACCCAGTCCCGGCCTGCACCTGCCACAACCGGGGTGCCCCGCCCCTGGCCCAAACCCATAACCCAGAGATAGCTGGGACCTGCCATGGCCAGAGGAGGGGCACCTATCCTGTGGCCCCAGCTCCAGAGCTGCCGTGGTGGGGAGAGGTCCCTCTCCCCCCCAGCCCAGGTGCTGCTGCAGGGAGAGATAGCTGTGGGGAGTCCTCTCTCCCCACTGTAGCCCTGGCGCACCCTTCTGCACCGCAAACCCCTCATCCCTGGCCCCAGCCAGAGCCTGTACCCCAGGCCAGAGCCCTCACCCCCCCCAACCCTCTTCCCCAGCCCTGAGCCCCTCATCCTCAGCCCCACCCTGGAGCCCACACCCCCAGCCGGAACCCTCGACGCCTACACCCCAACCCTCTACCCCAGCCCTGAGCCCCCTCCCACACTCAGAACCCCTTGGCCCCACCCCCAGCACATGATTTTTTTTATGCACATCCATATGAAGGTTATATGTCACACATCACCTCCATATTGGTGCACATAACAAAATTCATTCAGGACGTGTGGGAAAAATTAGAGGAAATACTGGTCTGTACCTCCATTTTAAATTTTTTAGGAGTCCGCAAATAATAAAAGGTTGAAAACCCCTGATCTAGTCTAATCTTCTGCACATTGCAGGACACAGAACCTCACCCACCCATTCCTGGAATAGACCCCTAACCTCTGGCTGAGTTACTGAAGTCACAGAATGACAGAAATGTAGGGCTGAAATGGAAGGAACCTCAAGAGGTCATCTAGTCCAGCTGCCTGATCTGAGGCAGGACAAAGTACACCGAGACCATCCCTGACAGGTGTTTGTCCAACCTGTTCTTAAAAACCTCCAGTGACAGGGATTCCACAACCTCCCTTGGAAGCCTGTTCCAGTGCTTATATATCCTTACAGTTAGAAAGCTTTTCCTAATACCCTAGCTGCAGATTAAGCCCAATACTTCTTGTCCTACCTTCAGTGGAGATGAAGAACAATTGATCACGATCCTCTTTATGACAGCCTTTAACATATATGAGATTTTTATCAGGTCTCCTCTCAGTTTTCTTTTCTCAAGACTAAACATGCCAAGTTTTTTTAACTTTTCCTCATAGGTCAGGTTTTCTAAACATTTTTTCAGTTTTGTTGCGTTTCTCTGGATGCTCTCCAGTTTGTCCACATCTTTCCTAAAGTGTGGTGCTCAGAATTTGACATAGCACTCCAGCTGAGGCCTCACCAAGTCCTCAGATCATCATTAGGGCTACGATTTTGTCACGGAGGTCATGGAAGTCACAAAATCTGTAGCTTCCAGAGACCTCCATGACTTGAGTCTCCAGCGCCTGGGAGCTGTAGGGTCCCTTGCCACCCCTGGCATCTGGGAACTGCAGGGGCTGAGGTCCCAGCTGCAGAAGGCAGCAGGGGTGCCCCACAGCTCCCAGATGGGGTGGGGAGTAGGGGTGCCCTGGACCTCCCAGGCAGCAGGGATGCCCCAGAGCTCCCAGGCTGTGGGGAGACCCTGAGTTCCAAGCCACCGCGGGCAACGGAGCCCCCGTGAACTTCCAGCCACTGAAGGAGTGCTCCACAGCTCCCAGCTGCTGTGGGAGCCCCAGAGCATGGAGCCGCCATGGGCGGCTGGGATGTCTCAGAGCTCCCGGCTGCCAGAGGCAGTCGGGGTGTCCCAGAGCTCCGAGCCGCTGCGGGCTGCCAGGGTGCCCTGGAGCTCTGAGTCCTGCCGTGGGCAGTGGGGGGATCTGCAGCTCTGAGCCAGGCTCCCTTGGATGATGTGGGGAGCCTGCAGCTCCCCATTTTGTCATGAATACTTTTAGTAAAAGTCACAGATAGGTCACAGGCTTCCGTAAATTTTTCTTTATTCATAGAATCATAGGACTGGAAGGGACCTTGAGAGATCATCTAGTTCAGTTCCCTGCACTCATGGCAGGACTAAGTGCCTGTAATCTATCTGTGACTTTTACTAAAAATATGCATGATAAAATATTAGGCTTAATCATGATTTAACAACTAGTTTAAACCTGCAAATGACCCATGCCCCACACTGCAGAAGAAGATGGGGAATAGCTTCAGGGTATTGTGTTGCATAGTCCACAATCAAATAATATGTGCTTTTCTGAAGGGGCCCTACTAAATGCCCACCCATTCAAAGGGTACTTCCACCACTGGGAGTGGAGCCAGAGTGTCTCTTTGGGTCCTCCCAGCTGACATTCAGGGCATGAGGCACAAAAATTGCATATTTCTCTGTGTATCCCTGGCCAGAAGAATCAGAGGGCCACTGTCTTCAATGTCTTTTCCCTCCCCAAGTGTCTCACACACAGCACCGAGTGTGCTGGGTGGAGAGCCATCTGGCGGAACTTTTTGGGGCCAGGAGCTGTCTCTTGCATTTGGGGGTCCCACATTACCCTGTAAAGCCATTCATTCCAAAGCTTGAAGTGGAACCACTGCTTTAGTTGTTGAGATTTATGCTTCTCTCCATCAGAGAAGGCTATCTGCTCCCATGCCCAGCTCAGAATCTGGTCCTGTTGCTGTTCCTGCATGAAATCTTCATTCTTAGGTAGCCATATAGGACTTACACCTTTAGGTGCCCCTGAGCTAGCAGTCAGCTGGGTTGATATTCCTGGCTGACAGGAGGGAACTTTCACGTGGTCTTCCATCTTGGCCTGCCCCATAAACCTCTTCTGGGATTGGGTTGGTTTCTATTGCAGGGGTCGCCGCTCCACCATATCTGGACCCCCCTAACCATTTTCAGTCCTGCCTTAGTATCCTGGGGTAGACCAGGGTGCCCAATAGTCCTATCCAGTAGGTCTTGGTGTAGCCCCTTCCCCTCAGCTGCACTTCCATAGTGGGGTAGGGTTAAATGTCCCAGTGTATGCACTGGAGATAGATGGGAGTGCTTGACCTGTCGAGAGACTCAACAAAGTTTTCTTGCACAATTGTTTGGTTGCATCCTGAGTCTACCAGGCCTGTTACCTTAGACCCAATGACCCATACTAGGATTAGCATCTTGGCTGGGTTCTGTCTGCAAGCCGTAGTGCGTGCAGTCCAGGTCTGACCATAGCTGCAGTCCATAAAATGGCACTCCTACCTAAAATGTCCTTTCTGTTCACACTCAAAACAGTTATCCTGTGGATCTGCGGCTAGCTGGCCCTCCTCTGGGGTTGTGGGGTTGCCCAGGGAGCGTGTAACCCCCTTCCCAGGGACCTTAGTCCTCTGGCAGCTCCACCTTGGTGGCGAGGTCTGGCTCCTGAATGGGAGCAATCTGAAGTGGAGCGTCCAATTCAGCAATCCTGGGCTCTCCCCCAGCCCGGCCTCCATTATGTGTCGGTGTCCTGAGTTCAGGTGCCTTGGTCCTAAGTTTCAACGAGGCCGGACCCTCTGCAGCCACATAATTCTCCATTAGGGTTATGGAATCTGCCAGTGTTGCTGGTCGATGGCGCTTCACCCATGCTTTCCCACTGGCCAGGAGAACCTGAATGAACTGCTCCAGCATGACAGGCTCTGCTACTTTTACTCTAGTCTGCTTCTCAGGGTCCAGCTAGTGCCAACACTGTTCTTTCAGGCACTGTTGCCACTACCCCAACCAGGCTCCTGGTGGGTATTTTTCCTTCCTGAAACATTGGTGGAATGTCTCAGGGTTGATAACCATGTAATCTAAAATGGCTGTTTTTACCTTAACATAATTCAGTGCCTCTATGGGGCCCAGGATCCTGTAGATGACTTGGGCAGGTCCCATCAAATACAGGGCTATGAAGATGGCCCTGTGTTCCTATGGGCAGCATGCTTCAGCAGCCAGCTCCTCAAAGGTGGTCAAGAAGGCTTCTGGGTCACCCTCGGGGCCCATTTTCGTCAGCTTGACGAGCAGGCCCGGGGGAGGGACATCACCTGAGTGTCCTGGCAACTCAGCGTTAGATGCCCTCTAGGGCTTCAGGAGTTCTGCTACTGTTGCATAGGCACTGCTGTTGCTCCTACCTCTGTGCTGCCAGCTCTCAGATTAGCTGCTGCTGCTGGGCTGCGTACTGTTGCTGCTGGCAGCTATCAGTTGCAGTAGTTGCCTCTTGTTGTTGCTGTTTTTGGACTGCCTGCTGATGTTGGCTCACTGTTATCCATTTAAGCAGCTTTTCTGCGTCCGTGGTCTCCTTTGGGCCAGTTTTGTTGGTTGGCACCATCATTCTTCAGAACTAGGTTGATGCTCATGTTCACCACCAGTTGTCAGGGTCTTTGGTGTTCAAGACCCAGTGGTATTGCCTAGTGTCGAGAGTCTAAGACTGGCATTAGTGGAACCCAGGATCTCCTACTCCAGCAGGTGCAACCTAAGGTCCTGTGGCTGGCCAGTTGGATCAGCAGCCTAGTGTGCACACACCCTCAAGCCTGATCCCTGGGTCACTTCTTACCACATCTTCAGTCCCCTCCAAAGCCACAACAAGGGTTGGGTTATGAACTCACGGAGGGGGTGTATGTGTGTCCTCATTGACTGTGATCTGGAGGCTCTTCTTCAGTTGTGGCCTCCTGGCCCTGGTCACCATAGTGACCTTTAGTGGCTCTGCAGTGGGGTCTGTTCTTGGTAGTGTGGGGCTCCTGTGGGCTCTCTGCAGGAACTACCAACATAGGACTGTGCCCCTGCTCTGCCTGAGCTGGGCCACCTCCCTTTCAGCTCTGCCTCCATTGTGAGCGTGCCCAGCAGGTGTGGCTGAGCATGATCTTCTGGGCCCAAAGCTGCTTGTTAACACTTGGTTCCCTGGTGTGGGGTTTATACAATCAATAACAGACTCCCACAGTGAAAACCAGTCATGTCCTCAGTGGCAACAAGCACATATGTAGTCACACTTCCCAATCCTATACTTCAGGGAAACTTTTAAAAGTTTGGAAGCATTGTTTAACACAGAATCATAGAATTGTAGAACTGGAAGGGACTTGCTCTTAAAAATCTCCAATGATGGAGATTCCCCAGCCTTCCTAGGCAATTTATTCCAGTGCTTAACCACTCTGACAGTTAGGAAGTTTTTCCTAATGTCTGACCTAAACATCCCTTGCTGCAATTTAAGCCCTCTGAGGTGAACGAGAATGATTTTTCTCCCTCCTCCTTGTAACAATCTTTTATGTATTTGTAAACTGTTATCATGTCCTTTCTCAGTCTTCTCTTCTCCAGACTAAACAAACCCAATTTTTTTCCATCTTCCCTCATAGGTCACGTTTTCTAGACCTTTAATCATTTTTGTTGCTCTTCTCTGGATTTTCTCCAATTCATCCACATCTTTCCTGAAATGTGGCGCCCAGAACTGAACACAATATTCCAGTTGAGGCCTAATCAGCGCAGAGTAGAGCAGAAGAATGACTTCTCATGTCTTGCTTACAACACTCCTGCTAATACCTCCCCAGAATGATATTTGATTTTTTTGCAACAGTGGTACACTGTTGACTCATATTTAGCTTGTGATTCTCTGTAGCCCCTAGATTCTTTTCCACAGTACTTCTTCCTAGGCAGTCATTTCCCATTTTGTATGTATGCAACTGATTGTTCCTTCCTGAGCCGAGTACTTTGCATTTGTCCTTATTGAATTTAATCCTGTTTATTTCAGAGCATTTCTCCAGTTTGTCCACATTATTTTAAATTTTAATCCTATCCTCCAAAGCACTTGCAACCCCTCCCAGCTTGATATTTTCTGCAAACTTTATAAGTTTACTCTCTATGCCATTTTCTAAATCATTGATGAAGGTATTGAACAGAACCAGACCCAGAACTGATCCCTGTGGACCCCACTTGACATGTCCTTCTAGCTTGACTGTGAACCATTGACAACTACTCTCTGTGAACAGTTTTCCAACCAGTTAAGCACCCACCTTATAATAGTTCCATCTAGGTTGTATTTCTCTAGTTTGTTTATGAGAAGGTCATGCAAGACAGTATCAAAAGCCTCAACTAAGGTCAAGATATACCACATCTACCACTCCCCCCACAGACACAAGACTTGTTACCCTGTCAAAGGGTACGTCTTCACTACCGGCCATATCAGCTGGTAGCAATCGATTTCTCGGGGATCGATATATCGCGTCTCATCTAGACGCGATATATTGATCCCCGAACGTGCTCCTGTTGACTCCGGAACTCCACTAACGCGAACGGCGGTAGCAAAGTCAACAGGGAGAGCCGTGGACGTCGATCCCGCGCCGTGAGGACAATAGGTAACTCAATCTATGATACTTCGACTTCAGCTACGATATTCATGTAGCTGAAGTTACATATCTTAGATCGATCCCCCCCCAAGTGTAGACCAGCCCAAAGATAGCTATTAGATTTGTTTGCCATGATTTGCTTTTGACAAATCCATGCTGACTGTTACTTATCACCTTATTATCGTGTAGATGTCTGTAAATTGACTGCTTAATTATTTGCTCCATTATCTTTCCAGGTACTGAAGTTAAACTGACTGGTTTATAATTCCCCGGATGGTCTTTATTTGCCTTTTTATAGATTGGCACTATATTTGCCCTTTTCCAGTCCTCTGGAATCTCTCCCATCTTCCATGACTTTTCAGATATAATAATTAATGGCTTAGATATCTCCTCAGTCAGCTTCTTGAGTATTCTAGAGAGACTGTGATTCTAGGCCCACGTCCAGACTACCCCGCCGTATCGGCGGGTTAAAATCGATTGCTCGGGGATCGATATATCACGTCTAGTCTAGACGCGATATAGCGATCCCCGAGCGTGCTTACATTGATTCCGGAACTCCATCAACCCGAACGGAGTTCCGGAATCGACACGGAGAGCCGCGGACATCGATCCCGCGCCGTCTGGATGGGTGAGTAATTCGATCTTAGATATTCGACTTCAGCTACGTTATTCACGTAGCTGAAGTTGCGTATCTAAGATCGATTTTCCTCCCCTAGTCTGGACGAGGCTTAAGATGTATTTCATGAGGCCCTGCCAACTTGAAGGAATCTAACTTGTCTAAGTAATTTTTTATTTGTTCTTTCCCTATTGTGGCTTCTGATCCTACCTCATTTTCACTGGCATTCATTAAGTTAGATGTCCAATTGCTACTAAACTTGTTGATGAAAACAGAAACAAAAAAGTAATTTAGCATTGCTGCCATTTCCACATTTTCTGTTATTGTTTTTCTCTCTTCATTGAGTAATGGTCCGACCCTGTCCTTGGTCTTCCTTTTGCTTCTAATGTATTTGTAGAATGTTTTCTTGTTACCCTTTATGTCTCTAGAAAATGTGATCTTGTTTTGTGCCTAGGCCTTTCGAATTTTGTCCCTACATACTTGTGTTTTTTTTTTATATTCATCTTTTGTAATTTGACCTACTTTCCACTTTTTGTAGGACTCTTTTTTGAGTTTCAGATCATTGAAGATCTGCTGGTTAAACCAGTGTGGTCTCATGCCATACTTCCTATCTATCCTACGCAGTGGGATAGTTTGCTCTTGTTCCTGCCTATGAAAGCACAAGACATGCTGAGCCTCCGGGACTTTGCAGCCCAAATTAATTCTCCTGATATGGCTAGTGATCTTACCATAACTATCCAGGTCTCTAGCCAACTGCTTATTTCCTAAAAAGGAGGAATATTAGAGACAGTGACTTTAACAGCAGGTGTTGGGAGCAGCAAAACAGGGACAAAAACACTTTGCACAACAATCCCCTCCATATCCACCTGCTCAACAAGGCTAAGCGAGGCAACAAACACAACAACAACCGTACTCATGAGGAAGGTGTACATCACATTTTTAAACCCAATCACCTTCCCCTCAGCTAGAACACATTTCCGCCCGTTGGTAGAGTCTGGAGGTAAAATCCACAACCCAGGGCCATGTGTTAAACCCTCAGCATCTGCAACAAATGGAGGTCTCTGTCCCCCAAGTCCAGAGAGGAGACAGAAGCCTGCTAAAACAAAAGAAGTCCTGAAATTAAATCCCAAACTCCAAAACTAAAACACAAAAAACCAAAACCCCATGTCCCCAGCAGAAAGAACATAGAAAGAACAGCAAAGCACACCCACTCTCCAGAGGCGGATTAAGATTTTTTGGGGCCTAGGGCCAGAGCAAATTGGGGGCCCTCCCCACCCCTTCTGCCTTCACTCCCACCCCCATTCCACCTGCAGCCTTGCCCATGGCCCCATCCTGTTCTGCCACTTCCACCTGCAGCCCCACACCTGTTCCACCCACAGCCCCACCCGTTCCACCCCCCCAAACACACACTGTGGCCAGCAATCCATTTGCTCCTTTCTGCCCCTCTGAGACTGTAGAAGCTCTGTTCTCCCTGCCATGGCCCTGGCGCCGCAGCAGGGAGTGACAGCTCCCACAACCCTGAGGTCGTGGCAGGGAGCAAGAGTCGGGGAACTGGGGTTGGGGCAGAGAGGCTTCCCCCATGCCTCCCAGGGCTTCTGCCAGGAACAGGGTCAGGGCACGGGGGATTCCCCCACCCTCCCTGGTGCTGCTACCTGGTTTGGGGTGTTGGGGCTTCCCCTACCCCACCAACCCAGTGCCTCTGCCAGGGGCTCTGTGCTTCCACCACCCAATGGCAGATCTTTTTCCAGGGCCCCCCAGTTGGCCAGGGCACAGGCTCCATCGGTCCAGTGCTAATCCACCACTGCCACTCTCAGCCTCACCCCTACAATCCTCTGAGAGAAAGAGAGAGTAACAGGAAAATGGAGAGAGAGAAAAACAGAGAGAGAAAAACAAAGAGATGGTGATGGATATGTGCTTTCTACAGGGATATATTTGACACTAGTAAATCAACTCTGAGAATATGGCAGATGATTGAATAAGAACCCAGGGCCCTGGTGCTTCCCATTACCTAGGAGCGCCTGAGAGCAGACAACAGCAGGTACAGTGTTGCAGCCACACCTGTGCTTTTTCGTTAATTTGTCTGGTGACAGAGCAGAGCAGTTTATGGACAGGTAGTGAGAAGAGTGCATTCCTCTAGCATGGGGAGAATGACTCTTGCGATTTCTAAGCTCTGGAGTTTTTAATAAAAGTTAAACATTCGTTAGGGAAATCCAGGTGTGTCCTGGCAGTGCTTCAGTGCATGAGAGAATAGCAGGAAGATAGGATGGGCGAGAAAGAAACTAAGGCTATGTTTACACTAACTGTGCTATAACTTATGTCATTCGGTGGTATGAAAAAGCTACTCCCTTGAGCGACATAAGTTACATGACCTAAAGATTGATGTAAGACAGTGCTATGTCTGCAGGAGAGCTTCTGCCACCAACATAGCTACCGCCACTCACGGGGTTGGTGTAGTTAAGCTGATGGGAGAGCTCTCTCCCATCACCTTAGAGTGGTTACATTAGAGCAGCTGTTCTCAAACTGTGGGTTGGGACCCCAAAGTGGGTCATTCGCCCATTTAAATGGGATCACCAGGGCTGGTGTTAAACTTGCTGGGGCCCGGAGCTGAAGCCAAAGCCTAAGCCCCAGCGCCCAGGGTTGAAGCTCAAGGGCTTCAGCTTCAGCACCCCCACCCAGCGCTGAAACCCTTGGGAGTCAGCTTTGCGCCCCCCCCGCCCCCGCATGGGGTGGCGGGGCTCAGGCTTCATCTTTGGCTCCCTGCCCAGGCCAGGGGGTCTCGAGCTGATCTCAGGCTTCAGTCCCCGTGCCCAGGCTTCGGTCCCATGTCCTGGGGTCGTGTAATAATTGTTGTTGTCAGAAAGGGATCACAGTGCAATGAAGTTTGCGAACCCCTGCACTGGAAGAGCTTACATTGTAGCCATGACCTAAAGCAATGGGGTAAAAGCAAATGGCTGAGTGAGTGAAAGAGAAAGGGAGAGACCCAGGAGAGAGCAGGCAGCGGATGAGAGGGAGAGAGCGTTTCTGCACTGGATGGCAGAGTGAAACAGGACACACGTGTGTGACATAGATACTGGGAATCCATCCCTGGCACTGGCCCATCCAGAGGGAACAGGAGGAGCTGGCTCTTTTTGGATCATAATAAACTGGAATGAGGGTGTGGGCTGCTTCTCCTCACCCCCCTCCCTCTCATTCCATCCGCATTATACCACCAAATCCTGCTACTTCTCTCTGGTTTTTTGCTAAAATCGTATTTTGAAGACAACCAAAAGTGGAACATTTTCTGGGAGTGGCTGAGTGTGCCTCACACTCCAGCCAAAGTAGAGGACCAGCCAAAGGGGGAAGAGACAGCGTCTGCAGCTGAAGAGAGTGGAGATCGTGGACAACAGTGAGTGAAGGAGACGCTATCCCTTTCCCCAACACCCCACAGAATAAGTTCCAGAGAGAAGGGGAAGGAGGGGGATAATGATGGGAAACTTTTCTAAGGATTCCAGGCAGTACCATGAGCAAATGGGTGAGAAAAAGAGAAGAAGAGGGGATGAATGTTTGGGGTGGATGGATGGGGAGAGAGAACGAATGGAGGGAGAGAGAAAACGAATTGAGAGGGGAGGTGGAAGGAAAAAGAACAAAGGCAGACAGGATGCTATCTCCAGTCCAAAATGTATGGAGAAGGAGCTCAAGAATGGCAATGACAGAGCAGGAGGGAGATAGATGGAGGGAGAGAGGATGAGGAGAAGGACTGCGTCTGGGAGAGGGATTTGCAGTCAGTGGGTGAGGACAGTGTCTGGCCTGCAGGGGGAAGGTCTCCCTGTTCCTGGTGCAGTTTGTGCCAGACTCTCATCTGACCTCTCTCTCTTTCACTTTGTAGGGATGATGACTTTTGGAGCCCGTGCTCTGCTGTGCATCATAGCCCTCTCTGTCCTCCCAGCTGGTGAGTCACCACCCTATGGGAGCCACATCAGGGCTCTCTCCCCTTTCTTTGCCCTGTGGAGGCTCACACAGAGACCACTGTTCAGTGACAAGAGGGGAAGGACACACACAAAAACAGATGGAGAGTGACAAGGAAAGAACAAGGGGAGAGTGCAGGAGAGGATGGAGAGAATGCTGGACGGAAGTTTGAAAAGCAATGATCAGTGCCCATATGTTCTCCTTCTCCTAAGCAGCAAGGATAGGAGCAGAGAGAGGTTCAGAGACTGAATGGAGAAGAGATGCATGTTTGCAAATTGTTCCCCTTCCACGCATAGCTGCCATTTCCCTTGGTTCTGCGTGGTTGGTGGGATGCGTGGAAACAGGTTGGAGTTGCCAAGCAGAGATGGAGTCGTCAGTGAACAGCTCCTCTAAATATTATGAGCCTCCTCTGAAACCGGTGTAAATCAAGAGCGGCTCGTTGGAGTCAATGAGTTACACAGGCGTGACATAGATGTATGTGAGAGGTGGCTTAAGACCAATGTTTAGAAAAAGGTGTAGCTATAGTGTGCTCAGGGGGGAGCACAATGTATTCTCAGCTGGATACGATGGGGGCAGCAGACAGTTGGAACCCTGGTCTCCCAGACACTGCCTGGGGCAGCGTCTCAGACCGGATATGCAGAGCACTTCCAGCTGGTCTGTGGAACTTGTTCTGTCACAGTGGTGAAAAAAATCTATCAGTCTTCAAGCGCTGATGCTTCCTGATGGTTGTTCCCCATTCCTGGCCTCATTGGCTTTTCTGACCAGTTGAGCTCAGGATTCCAAGCTTCTCTCCACCTGCTGCTTCATGTCTGTCTGTGCTCTGAGTTTCTTTGGCATAAATTTAGGTGGGATTAAATTTGCAGATGTCACAAAATCAGAGAAGGCAGCACCAAACTGAAGAGTAAGCTGGAGAGAGTGGAGAAGAGAATGAGGGATGATTCCATCTTAATGGATAGAGAGGTCTGTACCCAAGGAAAGAGAGAACCAGGGGATAGGTATCGAATAGAAGATGTAGCCTGACAGCTGCACCCTTTACATTAAAGCAAGTTTATTCCATTCTTCCATCATTAGAGATCAGCCTGTGCTGAAATGTTTGGATCAAGAGAGGGACATCCCCATTATTCTGTGGCCGTTTGGATCTGGCTTGTTTCTGATCCTAATAGTAATTTTGCCCATAAGCAGGTACTGTAGCTATCACAGAGCAAATATGAACTGGTGACTGACAAGCAGGGAGGAGAGGCAGCCCTGGCACAATCTTGATCTTAAAGGTGACCTGCAAAGTAAAAAAAAAAAAGAGGTTATGTCCTTTCTGGTGTTTTTATGATGCACAAACAAGGCTTAAAAGGGTTTTTTCCTCCTTGTTTTTTACCCCAGGCCAGGTCAACACTGAAAAGTTAGGTCAACCCAGCTACGTTACTCAGGGGTGTGAAAAATCCACATCGTGAGTGGTGTAGTTAAGCTGACCCAACCCCTGTTGTAACCAGCACTACGTTGACAGAAGAATTCTTCCACTGACCTAGCTGCTGCTTCTCAGTCCTAATCCAGACCAACCCGCGGCATCGGCGGGTTAAAATTGATTGCTCGGGGATCGATATATCGCGTCTAGTCTGGATGCGATGTATCGATCCCCGAGTGCGCTTACATCGATTCCGGAACTCCATCAACCCGAACGGAGTTCCGGAATCGACACGGAGACCTGCGGACATCGATGCAGCGCCGTCCAGACGGGTGAGTACCTCGATTTTAGAAATTCGACTTCAGCTACGTTATTCCCATAGCTGAAGTTGCGTATCTAAAATCGATTTTAATATCTAGTCTAGACGTGGCCTCAGAGAGGTGCATAACCTATGCCAGTGAAATAACCTCTCCTGTCCGGTTAGGTAGTGTTTACACTGAAGTGCTACAGCGGCATCACGCAGAAAGTGCCTCTGAAGCATTTCAAATGTAGACAAGCTCTTAGAAATATCAGGACTGTCCAGGTTGGTTTCTCTTTGTTTTGTTGAAGGGCTAGTTGGAGATTTAGGGTATGTCTACATGTACAATTTTGCAGCGCTGGTTGTTACAGCTGTATTAGTACAGCTGTATAGGGCCAGCGCTGCAGAGTGGCCACACTTACAGCAACCAGCGCTGCAAGTGGTGTTAGATGTGGCCACACTGCAGCGCTGTTGGGCGGCTTCAAGGGGGGTTCGGGGAACGCGAGAGCAAACCGGGGAAGGAGACCAGCTTCGCCGCGGTTTGCTCTCGCGTTCCCCGAACCCCCCTGCAAACCGCAGGGAAGGAGACCTGCTTGCACGGGGGTTCGGGGAATGCGAGAGCAAACCGGAGAAGGAGACCAGGTTCGCCACGGTTTGCTCTCGCATTCCCCGAACCCCCCTGCAAACCGCAGGGAAGGAGACCTGCTTGCTCGGGGGTTTGGGGAACGCGAGAGCAAACCGGGGAAGGAGACCTGCTTGATTACCAGAGGCTTCCTCAGGTATGCTGGGATACCTGCTTGTTCCACGGAGGTCAAGAAAAGCGCTGGTAAATGTCTACACTTGATTACCAGCGCTGGATCACCAGCGCTGGATCCTCTACACCCGAGACAAAACGGGAGTACGGCCAGCACTGCAAACAGGGAGTTGTAGCGCTGGTGATGCCCTGCAGATGTGTACACCTCCTAAGTTGCAGCGCTGTAACCCCCTCACCAGCGCTGCAACTTTGTGATGTAGACAAGCCCTTAGATAACTGGAGTGGGGCATTTTCACCCTCCTAGGGGGTGAGGGTGCCACATCTTTAACAATGAGTGCTTTCCTCCTAAGTGTTTGAATTAAGTAAGTGTTAATACAAGCAAACAAATTAAACAGCTGCTCTTAGTTACTTGGATTTTATTATCAGACCAATTTTCTAGTTATCCTTATTCTTCTGGAGATGAAAGGCTAGATAAGAAGTGAATTTCTAATGTAGAAAATAAGCAGACTCGTTTCAGACCTGCATCACAAAAAGAGAAAAAAGGGCACAACTTCATTTCCCCCCCTTTGCATGTTACCATTAAGAGATGGACCAGAGTAGGAACAGCTTTGAGAAGCAGTGGGTTATTGTGCCTGGATGATGTGTGTAATATCTGGCACTTCCTGGATCAGTGGCCAGTGAAGGTGGATAGCTGCACAGCCATTGCTGGGGACTCCACTGGACACAGAGGGTCCTGAGAGAACTCTTGAAATTCGGCAGAGTGAAATTATGCCCACAGGCCCAATTCTCCCCCTGCAGAGTACAAGTAACTATTACTGAAGTAAGAGATAAATAGGGCTCTCAGTCCCCAATCCTGTAGTCCTTACTCAGGCAATGCTCCCAGTGACTTCAGTGATAACTTTGGTGGAATGCTCAAGGGTATAGTGTATAGGGCACACTTTGACGGGGCCAGTGGGGTATACTATACAGTGGGTCATTCCTACATCTGTCCTAGTTCTAATTTGCTCTGCACTACCCTGAATCACCAGCCTTTTCCTACCAAGTCTCCCCCCCCCCGACACACACAGTTATGCAGATGTTTTCTTCCTCCCTTGTTTAGCAGAAAACTTTTACCTGTTTCGAGCTGCTTAAAGAAGCAGCTCTCTTGCCATTGGCATTTTGAAAGTGAACAGTGGAACTCAGTTTTTATATCTCCTCTGTTACACTGACTGCACAAGTGGCCTCCATTGCTCTCTGCCTGTCCCTTTTTCTCACCGTATAATATACATGCATGTAAATGATCTTCCAGCCTATTGTCAGGGAATGTGAGGTGCTCCATAACAGAGGGGAAAGATAGTCTGGTGGTTATAGCTGTTGACTGGGTACCAGGAGACCTGCCTTCTGTTCCTTACTGTGGCTCTGGGACCTCGGGTAAGTCACTTCCTCACTCAGTGCCTCAGTTCCCTGTCCTGTGCAATAGGCAGTGTGATACTTAACCTACCTCAGAGGGGGACTGTGAAGCTTAATTTGCCAATGTTTGTAAAATACAACAAAGTTTGAAAATGGTGCTGCGGAAATGCAAAGTCTAGGAACAAATCTGTGGCCCTTTGCAACTCCACAGCTGTTACTGCCCACTCCCAGTTGTGCCCACTCAGATGTGTATGGTAGAGCTCTTGCTCTAAAACTTCTTAAACTAAAGGGCAATCTCCTTTATCTATTAGCAGTATAGATCCCAAGATTAGAGCCGAGCAGTTCTCATTCCATCCAGTAGAGGGCAATGGTCTCCTGTACATACATTAGCTAGTTCATGACAGTATTATTATTCATTGTAATTATATAGACTCCAGTTTATGGTAACCCCCCTTCTTTCTTTTCCCCACTCTCCCTCTCCTACCTTATCTTGCAGACTGGTTTCTACTGATGGTCAACTGTCAGGAAGTCCCAACAAGTAAGTCTTGCTGTCTGTTCTCTGTGTGTGTGTGTTTGTGTGCATGCATGCGTGCATGTATACAGGCTGAAAGAAAAGCAAGGTGCTGGTTACTCAGTAGGAAGTGCTAATCCCAATGCCCCAGTATGATGCTAGGGGGTATTAAGATTCTGGAGGTTTTCTCCTTTATATGAAGCCTAAAATAGGCACACCAATCACTCAAGGTTGTTAAAAATCTGATGGTACTTTGTGCAGGGATAGGTGTGTTGGTCCTAATGTCCTGGATAATCATATTCCATCTCACTGCTATTCAGTTCTTCATTTCCTGGCCTCAGCTGTTGTGTAGTGCAGTTATGCAATGTTAAACAGCTGTCATGTTCTACCCCAGACATGGTGGTTTTTATTAATCATTTGTATTATGGTAGCACTCAAAGACCCCATTCGGGTTTGATATCTCATTGCACTAGGTGTATTCACACACACATAGTAAGAGATAGTCACTATCCCAAAGAACTTTCAATATAATTTAAGCCAAGACAAGGGACAAGGATAACAGTGATAGTAGTTACAAAGACTAGCTAGGTGCCCAATTAGCAGGTTTTCAGTCACTAATAGATATTAGGATGTGTGTAGATATATGTATGTGTGTATTTATATCTGTGTGTATATACACACAGATACACGCACAGATACAAATAAATTGATCTCAGCAATCCCCATGGGCTCTCTACCCAGTCACTACTATTTAGCAATTTACTGTAAGCATTATGATGAAAGTGGATCTCTAGGAAGAATTTAAAGGAGAACAGGGTCATGGCTTTATAGAATAGCTGGGCAAAAGCATTCCCTGTGGAGGGAGTAGCATGGAAGAAAGCTCAAAAAAGTCTGTGGGAGAAGCACCTAAAGTGGGTGATTGAGGCTGGCATCACTGGCACAGTAGAGTGAGGCAATGCAGTAAGAGACAAAACCACATAAATATAGGGAGGTAGAATTCTGAAGGACCTTTAAAGGTGAGGACATGAACCTGATGTAATGGAGAAGGAGGTGCCTGTAGAGGGGACTGATGTAGTGAGAGTGACAAGCAAAGCTCTTTGCAGCTGGGGTTGAATGGACAGGAGAGGGGTGGTATGGATGTCAGGGATTCAGAGATTGCAGAAATCAAGATGGGAGAAGATGAGGCCCTGGATGAGAACTTTAGCTGTGTGAACAGAGGGAAAAGAATAGATCTTAAGATGTTATGGAGGAAGGAACTCCAAGATATGGACATGGCATGGAGGTGCAGGACAAGAGGCAGGGAAGAACCAGAGATGTGGGTGTGTTTCAGTGCTGAGTAAATAAGCTCTGTATGTACCAATCTGCAAAGCGCTTTAGAGTGCTTCAAGAATTCATTATTATTTATTATGGTTCTGAGTGCATGTATTTCTTTGTGTGCACTGGGATTTGTTTGTGAATTGATGCTTTATAGCAAAGGATAGTGAGAGACAAGGAGGATCTTGGAATCTGAGAACCTAACACTGAGTCACTCTGTAACAGTGGGAAATTAGAGAAACCTTACTGCTACCTCAGTGGTACCCAAGTGTGGAACATTTGGTATATAAGGAGAGCAAGGTCTAATGGTGAGAACAGTGGGCTATATGTCAGGAGACCTGGATTCTGCTCCTGGCTTTACCACTGACTCACTGTGTAGTTTTGAGCAAGTCACATTCTCTCTCTTTGCCTCAGTTTTCCCCTCTGTAAGTGGGATTATGATAGTTACCTACCTCCAAGGAGAGTTGAGAGGATAAATGAGTTAATGTTTGTACAGTGCTTTGAAAACATAAGGTGCCACATGACTATGCCCTCTCCTCTCCAAGGCAGACCTTGCCTTAGCCAACCATCCTTAGTCATCTCACAGCTACACTCCTGCAACACATTCTACCCTCAAAGGCTTCTTGGAAGCTGTGACTCTTGCAGAATGTGGCCACCAAACTTCTGTGTAGGGAACAGGATTGGGAGCACATCACATCCACACTCCACTTGTCCAGCTTTACACCTCTCTGCAGTTTGGGCTAGATTCAACCCAGTTCACCCTGAACTCCCTAGCTGTCCATCCCAAAGAAGAGTGCTGCAGGAACCCCGAGCAGGGCAGCTCCTCACCTCCGACATCTCTCCCTCCAGCATGGCCACCCAAGATGGGCCAGAGCTGAGAAGTCAGGATCTGGATCCAGAGTTCAGTAGGGGTTTAGAAATGGCGTTTGTTGATGGCCCACCTGTGCCTTTACAGTGTCCTTTACAGTACAACCCTGGAGTTCCCTGCTGTTGCTGGGGTTCTCTCTGCACTCCTCACAGGGAGGTTAGTTTGGGATAGAGGCGTCCTGGTCTATAGGAAATGGCTGTTTTACACTTGAACTAACCTATGTGCACAGGGCACCTTGATCCTCTGGGGATAGGTGCATTATAAGAAGCAGTGAAATGTGAAGCTCAGGCCCTGAGCTGAACTTCCTGGTGTGGTGGCAGGGGGGAAGAGACTTCTCGTGAAATAGCAGAGGATTTGGAGGGGTTCACTGACACGTCTGGGCAGCACTGACTCAAATTACATGCATGTTTGCTGACAGCTAGTGGCCCTTCTAGGGATTCCACGGGACAGATATTGGGCAATGGGGAGGGCTAGTAATAAGCAAGCTGTAAGGGGGGTGAAGGGAGAAGAAGTAAACAGAGATGGACATATTATTAATTCCTTTAGGAATATCCCCCTGATGTGTTCTCTAGCCAATCCCAGGCCAATGGAGGCAGAAAAATCAGTGCCCAGGGTAGGGGAGATATGGAGGCCTTTCTCCCAAGATGGGTGGTCAGAGCAAGATTAGTAATAGTTCAGTTTTTGCATGCAAAACACACTGCTATGAGATTGAAGGCTTCCAGTGAGCGTCCCAAGTCCCAGGAGGGGGTGGATAGAGGTGGGAAGAGGCGCCGTGTGAATATTTACTGGATAGGCTCACGCTATCTTAGGGGCCCATCATGGCAGCTAGAATCATCTGGCCCACTATGGTTAACCAAGCCCAAGTGTAAACCTTCGTAAGAGCCAGAGGAAAAGCCATGACAGCAGGGCCAAGGCTCTGGAATGCCTGTTCAAAGAAGATCAGGAAGAGTCCTTCCCTGATCATCTTGGGGCCCCACTGAAATACCCGCCTCTCCCCCTGCAGCACTTCCCAAGGTACTGGAACAGAAGAAAACCTACAGCACATTCATAGTGAAAAGTCCACAGTTAGAATAAATAATAATTATATAATAATATAACAAAGAGAGGGCTGGGGACTGAGGGTCTCTTCTAGAAGGATCTCACTGTTTCTAATTATCCCCTCACGCCCAGTACTTCTAGGCGTGGTAGTTCATAGCCCCAGCACCTCTGGGCTTGCCATGTCAGTTATGAAAGCAAAACAAATTGCTTGAGCCCCAGAACCTCTTCCATTACAAATTAAGCACTGCTCACACTACCTGGATAGCATGGCAAAGAACACTTTGGGAATGCTAGAGAAAGATTGAGAATCAGGCTATGTTTACGCTACAAGCCAGGAGTGTGAGCACCAGCTTGTGTACACATACTCTCATTAGCTCAATGAGAGCTAGTGCTAGTGTAAATAGTAGCGTAGCCATGGTAGCATGGGCAGCACAGCTTAGCCGTGCCAAGTACAAACCCACCTGAAACCTCTGGACACGTACTCAGCAGGGCTAAGCCATGCCGCCACGGCTGCTGCCTGTGCTAACATAGCTACTCTGCTCTAGCTCTCATCAAGCTAACTTGAGAATGCACATGCCAGCTGAGAATTATGCCCCTTACTCGTAATGTAGACATAGCCACAGAGAGAACACCAGATAGATAGAGGGTGTATGATTGAGGTGGATTAGTGGTGATGCAGTTCAGGAGGGGAATGCAGGCTTCAACTTTTTGCCATCAGTGAGTTAGATTCAAATAGGACCTAAGGGCACAACCGGAAAGACTTTTACTGGGTCTAAACTTAGTCCTTTTTGGTACTCATCATACAAAATCCAGCATACAGAGAGACTTAAGGGTTGGAATAGCAGGGGGGTTGCAGAGTAGAACTGAGGGGCATTGGCAGAGCTGTGTGGGGAGCTCAGGACTGGAATAGCAGGGGGGCTGGACCAAAAACTCAAAGCAGGATCTTTCAGATCATTCTCTCTTTTTCCAGTTACACCTGACATCGAACCTGTCAATGGTGACTTGAGTAAGTTTAGTCTTCTGACACTCAGGGCCTTCCTTTCCCTGCTGATCCCTACTCCCAGCTGTATCACCACTAGAGATCCCCTTCACCTCACAGTCAGAGTCCCACTTTCTCCATTGCCCCTAACTCCAGCTGTAACTCTCCAAAAATTACTCTTTCTTTACACACTTGTTTTTTGTCCAAAAGAAAAAGCCTGATACCGAAGGCATAGTAGCAGATCAACAAGGTGTGGTACATCTGCTTTAATATAAATGTCTGTCTTTTGAAGGAGACATTAACCTGATCTCTCTTCTGGCCTGTCTCTGGGTCAGCACCTAAGGCTGACACCCCAAGGCAGGGTTTGATCAAGGATGGAGAGCAACCGCACTGTTAGAAGGAATGTGAGCTCCCTTTTGCCCCACCTCTGGGGGTTCCAGTGCCCATACCACAGGACACTAGTGTGGCAAAGGATACTGCTTTGTGAGAGGAGCTATTCTCCCTTGGGTAAGGCATTCCCCATGCTCCTTCCTTTACACTTAAGGGCCCCTGCTTTTCACTGTTTATTTTAGAAGCATAGCAAATAATCCAAAATTCACAAATCCTTTGTTTTCTAGCTCCAGCTGCCATTGTAAACACAACAGAGATACCAGGTATGTTTAGTTTTGAGATTCAAAGTAGGGGATATGGAGCCTGTCACCTCTAGGGCATTATTTCCTATCCAGTTCGAACATAGAAATAGCCAGATTGGATCAGACCAGACCTGACCAGATCCATTTGGGCAGTACTAGATGCTTCAGAGGGAGGTGCCAGTATTGGTCACTGTCGCAGGAAAGGATACTGGATTAGATGGACCAGTAGTCAGACCCAGAATGGCTGTTTTTATATTCAAGTAACCCCATACTGGACAGTTATGGAATAATCTGCTCATAAGGGAAGTTTCTTCCTGACCCCACAAGATAAGTGGCCAAGATATAACCTGAAGCATGAGGTTTTATATCCTTTATAAAGTTGCATCTTAAATAATATGGCTGCAGATGCTATTATTTGCATAAATGTCCATTCAGAATTATTCTAAACTCTGAGTACTATTCTGTTAGTGAGTTCCACAGGTTCATTGTATACTGTACTGAAAGTTCTCTTGTTTTTGTATTATGAGCTAAGGGGAATAGAAATGCTTTATCCTCATCCTCTAGACCATTTATTATTTAGTATGACACCTTTATCAGGGTTTCTCTTCTCTAAACAGTCCCAGCACCTCAAGAATATCAGGAAATGGGGTATAGAGCCTTTAGTATCTTGAGCACTAAATCCAATCCAGCCCCAGTTTGGAGGCTTTTGTAAAATGAATTGAAGCTTGCAGTCCAGTGCCTAGTGAACTTGTGTCCACATCACAACGGCCTTTGGCATTCATTTGCATCTGTGTGTGTTCCCAGAATGCCGTGAGGAGCAGTTCCCTTGCACACGCCTGTACTCCGTTCACAAACCTGTGAAACAGTGTATCAGTTACCTGTGTGTTACCAGGTAAGAAGCCTGCAATCCCTAGGAGAAAAACCAAGTCACTGTCACAAAGAGCATGTCCAGCTCCAAAAGTGTGTGCTCTAGGGAGACACAAGGGTTCTATCCCAAGTTCTAGTCCCTCTGAGGGAAGGGAAGTGGGTGAAGTGAATCCTAAGAGTGTAATTGAGGTTCTTAACTAATGCAGTGTAATACTTAATATATTTGTAACTCTTTGAAGTTGTAAAATGTTTTGTGAGCATTGGGCCAAATCTTGAAGTCCCCACACAGGCAAAATGCCTTATTGACATCAATAGAGGTTTTGCCTTAGTGAGGACTGTCTGGAACTCAGGATTTGCCTCGTTTGAATGATTATTGCCTATATCATTTTTTGTTCTCATGAATCTGAATCTCTCTCTCCCATCCTTGACATGATTCTGGTGGCCTCTCATCCCCTCAGTGTGCGTCGCATGTACATAATAAACAAGGAGGTGTGCTCTCGTGTGGTCTGCAAGGAGGATGAAGTCATGCAAGGTGAGTGATGGCTGGGTGGAGGAGCAGCAGAGCAGAGCTCTGTAGGGAAGGGGGGCAGCCTTGTTCAGGTATGCTTTCCTTTATAAGAAACTGTACCGTGCCTGTCGAGTGACATTTCTCTCTGGGGGAACTAGTGGTTGATGGGACAGTGGCACAAGGTGGCTGGCCTTTAAAGAGGTTGGGGCTCAACTTTCAACCCTCCTGAGCTCCCCTCACTCCCTGCTTCTTGACAGGGGTGGCTGTACCACCCTATAAGATGCAATCATAGGGGGAATCCATGTCCACCTGTACTACGGATTTCTGGCCCTGTAACCTACACTGTGCAGTCTACAAAATGGGACCTAATGGAACCTCTTCCCTTTTACCTCTCTACTTGGTGGCTGCTTCTAGGAGCAGCGTGGGGCCACCAGCCACGGCATGCAGGATTTGCCGCCGGCTGGGACTCGAGGGCAGGTTGTCAGATATTTGTCCGGCATTTGGGGTGGCCCCCTGTCATTGGGGACCCCATGCCACCACACAGTTTGTTTCATGGTAAATCTACTCCTGTTTATGCCAGTATCGTGTTGTCCATACTATGGGGTAGCACATATATAACTATATCTCTTTCTAAATGCATATAGTAAAAGCAGTAAAAGAAGTACCTGTAGACCAGCCCCAACAGCCATGTTTTTATTGCTGTTAATCCTGGAGAGCCCATAAAGCTATGAGAGAGCAAATTTATTCTGCTTTGTGCGTTATCAGTAGAATCATTAGCTGGCTTCCCACTGGGGAAACTTTATTGCTGGTAAAAAGAACAAGAATACTTGTGGCACCTTAGAGACAAACAAATTTATTTGAGCATAAACTTTCGTGGGCTACAACCCACTTCATCGGATGCATGCAGTGGAAAATACAGTAGGAAGATATATATATACACAGAGAACATGAAACAATGGGTGTTACCATACACACTCTAACGAGAGTGATCAGTTAAGGTGAGCTATTACCAGCAGGAGAGAAAAAAACTTTTTGTAGTGGTAATCAAAATGCTCCATTTGCAGCAGTTGACAAGAAGTTGTGAGGAACAGTGTGTGTGTGTGTGTGTGGGGAGAATAAACATGGGGAAATAGTTTTACTTTGTGTAATGACCCATCCACTCCCAGTCTTTATTTAAGCCTAATTTAATGGTGTCCATTTTGCAAATTAATTCCAATTCAGCAGTCTCTCGGAGTCTGTTTTTGAAGTTTTTTTGTTGTAATATTGCGACTTTTAGGTCTGTAATCGAGTGACCAGGGAAATTGAAGTGTTCTCCAACTGGTTTTTGAATGTTATAATTCTTGACGTCTGATTTGTGTCCATTTATTCTTTTACGTAGAGACTGTCCGGTTTGGCCAATGTAGTAATACCAATGCTGGTAGTGATGCAAGAAGCAGAGAGAATTTACCTGGATTTTCAGGTCCCAGTTTTGAGTACGTGACAGCAGCTTTTAGAAAACTCCTCTTGATTTGTAAACCAAGCTGAAATTGACACAAAAGGAAGGAGCTGGAATTTGAGGATTTGCAGAGTCACTTCTCTAATAGAAAGTTGCCCAAGTTAATATTAACTTCTAGAGATGAGCCAGAGCAGAGAGTTCAGATCTAGACTCAAACATCCCCAAAATTTGGGGACAGGGGAGACAGGCCAAACCAAACCCTTGGATCTGAACAGTTAGAAAGATAGGAAGCAACTCAGCTGCAAAATCCACATGATCCAGATCTGAAGTTCCACAAAGCTCTGTATTAACACTGAGAACGGATCAAATCAGTAGCCAAATAAATAGTTTAAGCAGGCTCCAGCAACTGGTTTTAAAGACTTGGTTTCACCTGGAATTTACATGGTGTTCCTTGATTAATAGATTAGGCTCTACAAATACTGGGCAAGTCTTTACTAAAAGGTAACCAGGGGAAATCTGGTGTAACTCCTCTGAGTTTAAAAGAGTGGCTTCTGACTTACATTAGTGTAAATGAGGGCAGAATCTAGCCCAGTCTTTATCCAGGCAAAACTCCCAGTGATGTCAGTGTGAATTGTGCCTCCATAAGGCCAGAATGAATTCTGAGTAAAGGCTTCAGGATTCATTTCTCTATCCCGTTTAAATCAGTGTCCATCACAAGTTTATATGGACAACGTCAAGATTGTATTGCTAATTGTTCATGTGATGAACTGAGGTTGAATGAAGCCCTAATTTTCTGTCTCATATCTCTCTGCAACTCTCTTCTTTGTCTCCAGATGAGATCTGCCGCCAGCTGGCTGGCCTCCCCCCTCGACGCCTCCGCCGCTCCGGTCAGCCCCGAGGCCCTCCCTGCAGATGGGGCCAGAACAAGGAGCTGAATAAGCCTGATGCTCTGTGAGCTACAAATAGTAGGAGAGAGAGAGGGAAAGGGAAGAGGAGAATCATTGTCAACCCACCATCTACAACCCCAAACAAGTCCTACTGGCCCTTCAGCAACACCAGCTCCCTCTGCCCCACACTTCAGGTGGTGCAGTGTATGGGGTCCTCTCTGCTAGTGGCTGCTGTCTCCTCTAAAGGGTGCTCATGTTTTTTATCCCAAACTTGATCTTGCAGGCCGGGATCAGCCTATTTCCTGCACTGCTGCATCTCTTGCTCTCCTCCCCCCCACCCAAGAGAGAGATGAGGGTGGAGACAGAATGTAGGTCTCCTACAATTCACAAATCCTTTGGGAGGCCCAGGCCTGGTCACCACAGCACTCCTTGGATGGAGCAAACCTGAGTGTCCTCATGACTACACAGCTCAGTAAATCCTAGGATGCTGGACCCACCCCTGCAGAACTTCCAGCCCCCAACGATCTAAAATCCTCAGGACCAGTACTCTGTAACATTTCAAGAGAGGTCAGGAATAGGAATCAAATCTGGGTTTCTTGCATTGGCATCAGAGTGAAAGTCCTTAGAGTATCCCATCCCAGTCTCAGGGGACTGAGACAGCAGTTTACTACCTGGCAGCCTAGTGTTAGTCACTAGGAGACTCCATGCCCCATCTCTACACTACTCAGTGCCAGAGAAATGACGTGTGGGACTGAGAATTAAACCTTGACAACCCCCAGCTACAATTCAAGACAAGTGTCATAGGCCCTGCAGGCAGTAGTTCATTTATAACCAGCTCTGGGAGGCTTTGAATCCCTTTGTTACAAGCCACCTGTCTTTGTCATAGGAACAGTAGCCAATGAAGAATCTTTGCTTAGCAGAGCAATCTATTTTTCACAATACAAACATAAGATTTATTGAGAAGTATGCCGATCTTCCTCCTAGCCCACCCTCTCCACTCCTCCTAGCTCTACGCCACACCCAGGGGATTCACAGCAAAGGTATCACTGCAAACAATCCAAGCAAATGGCAGTTAATTGAGCTCCTGTGCCAGGGAAGGGCAAAAGTGAAGAATTGGTACATCAAGGAGATGGGCTGGGAACTTGGTACCCCCTGGTGTAAGAGGCATGGAACAGTTGGGTCTTTCAAATAAAGAACAGGTTTGTCCTGGATAATTTGGGGAAGTCTTGGCTCAGCCCAGGTTTATACATATCAAATACAATGTCACAGCTGCTTTAAAAGTCTCTGTGGAATTCCCCTCCCACCCCAGCACCAGGAGCTCTTGCAGAAGGCAGGAAATGTGTGTTGGATTGGCACAGGGAAAAAGAAAGGGACTAAATTGTTGGGCACTGGCAGGGTAACTCGGTCCTACTTCACAATGCAAGGGGATGAGAGTCCCGTGGCCAGAGGAGTGGGCACACATGCAGAGATAAGCCAGCTGTGTGGAATAGATTTCATTCCCCTAGCACTAGTGTTCCATTGTGGTTTGGGGCAGAAGTGAGCCATCTGGGGCAGAGTGGGAGAAGATTTGTGAAATATACTTACAGTGGTGTAGTCACTTATCCAGCACTCCATCCCAGCCAGGGGTTGCTTTGAAGGCACCCTGCCCCTAATTTCTTACAGGTCCCTTAAGCTCCCCCCCCCATCTCTGTTGGGGCTAACACCACTCCTTTCTCAGTCCAGTTTAATGTCAAACAAAGCTCACACAGACCTCAGAGTCCTTAATCACAAAATAACCCAAACAGCCCCCAATGAGTCTCCACTATAAAGCCAAAATCATCACCTCCCCCACACCACTCTGCTAAAGCTGAGCCCTCTGGCACAGCCCCCTCACTAACAGTCTCAACCAGAGCCTTCCAGGAGCCTGCCGCCTTTTATATTAGAATACCCAATTCCCCTCAGGTGAGGCGAATCTCATTATCAGGATTGTTTTAGGCCCAGGCTCTCCAGCTCCTGGGAAAGCCACCCTTTTACAATACTGAAGGGTCTTAATCACCATAGCAGTGCAACTTAACTATGGCAACAGGGTCAGCTGGGGCCATGCAGTTGGGTAGTTTGTCCCTCTACAGCTAGGGGCAGGGAGGAGAGTAGGCCAGGCTCAGTCTCTAACAAAGGTCTTGTTCCCAACTATAAGGGAAGGCCAGTTTGTTTAGTTCCCCACCTCTTGATATATTGGGCATAATTCCACTTGGTAGGAGCAGCATTCTGCCATATATGGCCTGGGTGACACAATAAAGAGGAGAGAGGGCTAGATACAGGAAGAGTTCCGCTATATAAGGGCAAAGTTGCTCTACATAAAAGCCTCTTAAGAGCGGACAAATGTCTACTTTGTACAGAGAGAAGCTGTGTTACATCCTACTTAGGGGAAGATACCCTATTGTAGAGGCAGATTTTTTCCTATGTAGGGGCAGGGATCTGCTCTACAGGGGCTGAATTTTTCTCTACAGACCCACTATATAGGGGAGTGAGTTCCAAGGTAAGCAGGGAGTTTACCCATCCCTGGGAATTATAGGGGCATAATTCTCCTATGCAGAAGGCAGAGTTCCTCTATGTAAGTAGAGACTCACTACATAGGGAGCAGAGCTTTGCCCTAGGTAAAGGTTGAGTTCATACAGGGAGCAGATGCCTGCTACATTGGGAAGAGGTGACTTAAAGCTAGGATCCTGCTCCCATTGAAGTCAATGGCAAAATTCCCATTAACTTCTATGGTACAGGATCAGGGCCTTAAATAGTCCTGCCAATTGGAGGAGAGTGCAGATAAAAATGTTGGAAGGAAGTGGAATTAGACCAAGTCTCCTCTCTGAATATAGAGTTGAATGTAAACATATATAGATATATAAATATATTACATAATTACTGTACAGTATATCTAAATCTCACGTTCACACAGTTTGGGGGAATGCATTAGAAACCTTTGCTGTTGCTTAAATCTCACACTGCATGCAGGGATTGTAAGTGGAATTCCCCTGGGAGAACACTGTCAAAACATTATAGTTCATGTAATGCACACCAAAACATTAAAAGAAAATGTTATTTCTGATTAGTCTTGGCAACTCGTGTTCTGGCTTATTTGTCATTGCTTTTCCTTTTGTTTCCTCCTGACCTGCAGCCAGTTCTGGGCCTCCAACACAACTCTGCCTATATACCTCAACATTTCCCTGACCTGCGGCAGCTCTTGCTATTCCACTCCTGGGATTCCCTCACAGGTCTGCTGATGTCCCTCAATCCTGACGTGCAGCACTCCCAGTGCTGGACTTCCTACATAGCTCTGCAGTTGCACCTCATTCCTGATGAGCTGGGCCCTGTGGCATTTCAGTATTTTATTTAGAGATTCCTGTAATCTCTTTAGGGCATTTGTTTTCCCAGCTGATTAAACCAGTTTATCCAGAGTTTTAGTTGTGACCACTGAGGACTAGAATAACTCGTGCCATCTAAGATTTCACTCTGAGAAAATAATTCCATAGTAAGAAAACACCCTGCTTTGGTGATGGGACTGTACCACTGTCCAGTTGAAGAAGGGATGGGGATGGAATATATTTTTTCACAATCCAGGCAGAATCTACTGAACCATCTAAACTCAGAAATATGAGTAACTCAGATCCATTGCATCATTTAAGAGTCACATTTTATACAAGAAGTAAATGTCTCTCCAGTGCATTCCAGATTAGGATTGTGAAGATTTCTCCCTAATATGTCTGCTTGTCCCATAAACTCATCTCAGACTGACTGCACCAGCCATAGAAATGCATTCTCAGGACCTGGGAGATTTCAAGCTCATGTTTTTGTTTGTTTAGACGGAACTTCTAGAAACACAGGAAATGCCTATGGCCCAATTAGTCCAACATCCTGTCTCCAATCCTGTGGCCAATGATGGATGCTTCATTGGGAAGATACCCACAATGCACCTCATAGTACAAAACCTTCTTCTTCGAGGTATTGCTCATTTCCATTCCAATTAGGGTGTGTGACCCAACGGATACTGCTAGGGGAAAAATCTTCCGGCTGCCGTGCACGCGACATGCACGCACTTAATTGGAATGGACATGAGCAACACATCTCAAAAGTTACAAGAAGGTCAATAACTGATTTTTCTCCTTCAGGAGAAATTTCTTCCTGACTCCAGCTGATTAGTTCATACCTTGAAGCATGAGGATTGATAGCCCTGGTGATATTTACCTCCACTAGTATGACTACAGATGCTGTTGTAAACAGGATCCTTTGACTTCATTATAATTTATTACCAGTCCCATTCACTACTTTATAGACCATCTCCTCTCCTTTATAATCTACATAGTTGTCCTTAATCTCGCTTGTATAGAAGTCCCTTTGCTATGCCAGCTGCCTGTGGGTATGTCTATACTTCAGGTTGGAAGTATACATTCTTGCTCAAGAAGACATATCCGCTCTAGCTCTGATTGAATTAGCATGCTAAAAATAAAGTGCAGCTTCAGTGGCATGAAGGGCTAGCTGCCCCGCATATGTACCCATCAAAGATGCTAGGTCTGGAATTGAGGTGGCTAGCATCTCCCACCACTGCAACTACACTCTATTTTTAGCACACTACTTTGATTAGAGCTAGCATGAGTAAGTCTCCTCAAGCTGGAATTTACACCTCCTGCTTGAAGCACAGACATATCCTGTCTCTGAGCATTCTCTGTCCCTAAGGGCCCTGTCTACAACAAACTTTCAACTGAGTTAGGGAATTATGTTTAAACACAGCTCCAGCTAGCAAGGTTTCCCAGGAGTTTTCACCAGAGTGAATGGGGCCAGAATCACATTTAAAATGCGTTCTGGACTTGGTAGCTGATTGTTTATAGGCACTTCTAACCGGGATTTGAACTGGGAGTATACAGCACTTCCCATGAGTCAGCCACCTGGTTTTACAAATCCTTCCCCTGATGTCAGTACCACTGGCTCATCAGCCCAAGCGGTAACAAATTGAAAACTGCAGCACCATGAGCAGTGGCATACAATCCCAGTGTGAAGCAGTTGCAGAACTTTTGCCAGCAGAGGGACCCAGAGTCACCACTGAGCTACTCGCTGGGAGGAAGGCAGAAGGAACCAATGCTGAGACCTGTTTGCAGAACCAGTTGCTGGTGGGGAGGGGAGGCTCTTTTTTCCCTGACAGGAAGGGTCTCTTACTCCTCCCCAGAAATGGTAGAGAGGGTATGAGGGAGTCGGGGAGAGCAGGAGAGTAGGGCAGGGCAGGGCAGGGAAGGGCCTGGACAGGGAGCAGCGTTCAGCCAGGGCCGGTTCCAGGCCTCAGTGCGCCAAGCGTGTGCTTGTGGCGGCATGCCGCGGGGGGCGCTCTTCCAGTTGCCGGGAGGGCAGCAGGCAGCTCCAGTGGACCTCCCACAGGCGTGCCTGTGGAGGGTCCGCTGGTTCTGCGGCTCCGGTGGACCAGCAGACCCTCCATAGGAACACCTGTGGGAGGTCCACCGGAGCCACGGGACCGGCGAGCTGCAGAGCGCCCCCCGTGGCGTGCCGCCGTGCTTGGGGCAGTGAAATGGCTAGAGCCGGCCCTGCGTTTAGCCAATCCTACCACCCATTGCCTTTCCAATTGTATCCAAGTGTAACATACCTCACTGTCCCATAGCACCCCTTGTGGCAAAACTGGCATTACAGTCTCCCTGCCTCACTCTCCTCCTTGAGTAGGGTTGCCAGGTGTCTAGTTTTCAACCAATATGCCCAGCCAGAAAGGGACCCTGTGCTGTCAGGGCTGTTAAAAGTCCAGTCAGTGGCACAGCAGGCCTAAGGCAGGCTCCCTGCTTGCCCTGGCTCTGTGTGGCTCACAGAAGCGGCTGGCATGTCCCTGTGGCTCTTAGGTGCAGGTGCAATCAGGGAGGCTCCACATGCTGCCCCCACCCCAAGCACCAGCTCCCAATGGCCGGGAGCCTGCCTTAATCCCACTGCACCACCGACTGGGAGCTGCCTGAAGTAAGCTCTGCCCAGCTGGAGCCCAAACCCGCACATGCACCCCAACCCCCTGTCCCAGGTCAGAACTCTTTCCCATACCCTAACTCCCTCACAGACATAAGCACTGACTCCATGGGTGCTCTGGGGAAAAATTAGTGGGTGCTCTGTACCCACTGGCAGCCAAGTTCCCTTCACCCCCCACCCCCCCTCCTCCCCCCTCCTGAGCATGCTGCATCCCCGCTCCTGCACCTACCTCCCAGCATTGCCCACCTGGCTGCCACCAAACAGCTGCTTGGTGGCATTAGCACACTTGGGGGGTGGGGAGGAGAAATGGAGGAACATGGCGCGTGTGACAGGTTGGGTCATAGAAGCCCCTTGGGAACTGCCACCTGATGTATCTACACTACCTCTGAGCCTGATTTCCCTGCCAGCTTGGGACTTCAGTGCCTTGCCTTGTTTGAGCCACACATGCTTGCTTGCTGCAAACACAGACCCAAGTCTGACCAAATCCCCCACAAGCTGCAGGCTTAACTGAAAACAGCTTAAGAAGTGTTCCTGTCTCCAGCACTCAGATGCCCAGCTCCCAGTGGAGTCCAAATCCCAAATAAATCCGTTTTACCCTGTATAAAGCTTATATAGGGTAAACTCATAAATTGTTCACCCTCTGTAACATTGATAGAGAGAAATGCACAGTTGTTTGCCCTCCCCCCCAGGTATTCATACATACTCTGGGTTAATTAATAAATAAAAAGTGATTTTATTAAATACAAAAAGCAGGATTTAAGTGGTTTCAAGTAACAACAGAGAGAACAAAGTGAATTACCAAGCAAAATAAAATAAAACACGCAAGTCTAAGCCTAATACAATAAGAAAACTGAATACAGGTAAATCTCACCCTCAGAGATGTTTCAATAGGCTTTTTTCACAGACTGGACCCCTTCCTAGTCTGGGTACAGTCCTTTCCCCTGGTACAGTCCTTGTTCCAGCTTGGGTGGTAGCTAGGGGATTTCTCATGACTGCAGCCCCCTTTGTTCTGTTCCACCCCCTCATATATCTTTTGCACAAGGCAGGAATCCTTTGTCCCTCTCTGGGTCCCCCCCCCCTTCTAAATGGAAAAGCACCAGGTTAAAGATAGATTTCAGTTCTGGTGACATGATCACATGTCACTGTAAGACTTCATTACTCACTTGCCAACACACACATATACAGGAAGACTTACAAGTAAGCAGAGCTGTCTACAGACAATTGTCCTGGTTAATGGGAGCCATCAAGATTCCAAACCACCATTAATGGCCCACACTTTGCATAATTACAATAGGACCTCAGAATTATATTTCATATTTCTAGTTTCAGATGCAAGAATGATACATTCATACAAATAGGATGAACACATGCAGAAGAACATAACCTTTGCACAGATATGTTTTATGGCATATCTAGCATAAAACATATTCTACTTATGTCATATTTAAATTCATAAGAATATTTCTATAAAGCATTATGGGATGCAATGTCACAGCATGCTTAGAGGAGGAGGTGGGGAAGAGACAGGGCCGGGGTGGGGAATTGGGGAAGGAGTTGCAATGGGGGCAGGGAGGAGGTGGAGTTGGGGTGGGGACTTTGGGGAAGGGGTTGAGCACCCAGGAAAAGAAGGGAAGTCGGCGCCTATACTCCCAGACCCCCCAACCCCTTCCCCAGCCCTGAGCCCCCTCCCAGAGCCCACACCCCATCCTGCACTCCAACCCCCTGCCCCAGCCCTGAGCCTGCTCCCACTCTCCAAACCCCTCACCCCCAGCCCGGAGTACCCTACTGAACTCCAAACCCCTCATCCCTGGCCATGCCCCAGAGCCTGCATCCCCCGCCAGAGCCCTCATCCCCTCTTGGACCCCAACCCACTGCCCCAGCCCAGTGAAACTGAGTGAGGATGGAGGAGAGCGAGCGATCGAAGGAGGGGGGATGGAGTGAGTCAGGGCAGGGCCTCAGAGAAGGGATGAAGCAGGAGTGGTGCAAGGGTGTTCAGTTTTGTGCAATTAGAAAGTTGACAACCCTATCCTTGGGGCTCCTGAGGTCTGTGTCACAGGCCAGGTCACATTTATGTTCTCCCCCTCGCAGGATAACAGAGCCCATTAGCCCAAGTCCAAAACCAGCACCAGAACAAAAGAACCTACCCTGTTACCCAGGTATGGTTGCCGACAGTCCTGTATTACAAGGGACCTCCCTTATTTAAATAGAAAATTGCCTGTCCTGTACTAAATCAGAAAGGGATACCTTTTATCCCATATTTCAATAGCAGGGGGCCAATACTCACAGAAGCATCTTTCTACTCTCCTCCCAACCCCAGGCCCTTCAGTGCTGCACAGGGAAAGCAGATGAGTGCGGCTCCATCTGCTTTCCCCGTGCAGCACTGAAGGGTCCAGGGTTGGGAAAGGAGTGGGAAGATGCACCCTTGAGTATTGGGCCTCGGCTGGACGGAGCCCCCACTGACTCCAGCCCTTGAGTGTGGCCCCATCTGCTTTCCCAGTTCAGGCTCTGGCTAGCTGGGCAAGAGGATAGAGCTGTGTGCCCTGGAGCTGTGCTGAAGGGCCAGGGTCAGGAAGGGGCGCTGTCTGGCAGGGGGGTCAGTGCTCCAGGGGTGTAACCTCCCCTCTCGCAGAGTCTCTGCCCACGTCCCTAGCTCAGTGCACAGCACTGCAGCAGGCAAAGACCAGCAACTGAAGCTTCCAACTTGGCTCCAAGTACCAGGGTGTTTAGATAACAAGTGTGAAAAATTGGGGTGGGGGTGGGGGGTAATAAGAGCCTATCTGAGACAAAGCCCTGAATATCAGTACTGTCCCTATAAAACTGGGACATCTGGTCACCCTATCTAGTGCCTGTGCAGAACCTGAACAGGATTCGCAGTGACTTCTGGCCCAACACCCAAGGCCCTGGGTTCTCCAGAGCATCCAGAGCTAGAGTGAGAGAAATTCTAGGAAGAATGAGCTTGGAGGAAAAGGACTTGCTTCCAGAGATTCAAATCAAGACTGGGGACATCTAAGGTCTGTCCTGTATTTTTTAAATACTATATTGGCAACCCTATACCCAGGGTCTCTACACAATTGCTATGCCTAGCCAGGCCTCTTGCCCTACATGGGAGCAACTTGTCTACTCTTCTCCCCAGTCAGGCCCCAACTGCTGGGCTTTCCTCATCCTAAGTCCAATACCATATACAGCGAGGTGGGGCTAATTTAAACAGGGCTGGCTGGCCCAAGGCCTTTTGGCCTTTAGAGGACCAGTCTGCCCTGTTACAGCCCTCGGGTTCTAACACAGCTTGGCTGACAGCCTTGGCAACAGGACTTCGTGAATTACCCATTGCAGGGACAAGAAGTTCATAATGCCTGAGGCAGTTTCTGCATCAGCTCAGCATGTTCATATGTCAGCATTGTTTGGGACAGAACCATGTTGGTATGTCCATGCACAGCAGACCTTCCAGAGCTGATCCCAACATGCAGCACTGTCACTATGGGCAGTGCTTTCAGGGGCTTTCCAAACACAAACCGTGGGACAGAGTTTGGTGGAAAGGTTGAACCACCTGAAAGCACCTGAAACACTGTGGTTTCCACTCCAGTTGGAAGAAACCATTGTAGACTGCCCTGGTTCAGCTGGATCTGAGAAGTGAAGCCAGTAGCTACAACCCATGGCTGTAAAACAATTATAGTGACCACCTCAATGTCAAGGAATAAACAATAACTGCATGGAAACCACACGGCATTGTGGATTTGTAAGGAGCACTCCCTGCAGTGTTTATTTGTGTCTGTCATAAACATACAGCTAAGGGTAGCATAAAATCCCTCCTTTACCTATAAAGGGATAAGAAGTTCAAATAACCTGGTTGGCACCTGACCAAAAGGACCCATAAGGGGAGAAGATACTTTCAAATCTGTGGGAGAAGGTTTTTGTTTTGTCTCTCTTTGAGTGTCCTCTCCGGGCCAGCGAGGAACCAGGGCAGGGAAAATACATCTCCTAAAGCCATATCTGCACTAAGTATCTAAGATTACAAATTGTAAGTAATAGGAAGGAAATGTATTAGATTTTGTTTTAGCTTATGAATTTTCCCTAGGCTAAGAGGGAGGTTTATTCCTGTTTTTTTGTAACTTTAAAGTTTTGCCTAGAGGGAATTCCTCTGTGTTTTGAATCTGATTACCCTGTAAAATTACCCCCACTCTGAACTCTAGGGTACAGATGTGGGCACCCGCATGAAAGACTCCCTAAGCTTATCTCTACTAGTTTAGGTTAAAAACTCCCCCAAGGCACAAATTCTTCCTTGTCTTTGGAACAGTATTGCTGCCACTACCAAGTGAGTTAGACAAAGATTAAAGGAAAAGAACCACTTGGAGTTCCTGTTCCCCCCAAATCCCCCCAAGCCCGTTCACACCCTTTCCTGGGGAGGCTTGAGAATAATATACCAACCAAATAAGTTAACAAAGTGGCCACAGACCAGCCCTTGGGTTTTTAGGAACTAAAAACCAATTAGGTTCTTAAAAGCAGAACTTTATTATAAAGAAAAAGTAAAAGAAGCACCTCTGTAAGATCAGGATGGAAGGTAATTTTACAGGGTAGTCAGATTCAAAACACAGAGGATTCCCACAGATTTGAAAGTATCTTCTCCTCTCATTGGTCCTTTGGGTCAGGTGCCAACCAGGTTATTTGAACTTCTTAACCCTTTACAGGTAAAGGAGGGATTTTATGCTACCCTTAGCTGTATGTTTATGAGAATGACATGTCAAAGTGTTTGTTCATTTGCTTGGCTGTTTTGTAACACAGCAAAGTTCACTGGCTAACACAGTTGAGTTAGAAGCAGGAGAGCAGGGTTCCAGTCTTGGCTCTACCACTTACCAGCTGTGTGAGGTTAGATAAGTCCTTTCACCTCTCTGCATCTGTTTCACCTCTCAACCTTTGTCTTATTTATTTAGATGGGAGAGTCTTTGAGCCAGTGACTTTTACTATGTGTTTTTATAGCACCTAGTATAGTGAGGGCCCAGTCATGGCTGAGGCCTTGAAAGTCTGCTATAATAATAGTAATAATAATAACTGGCTAACTATTTGTGATCATATCTCCTTCTAATGGCTGCTCCTCTCAGGATTTAAGCTTGATTGTGACAGCTGCAGAACTAGTCTAATAGCTGGAATGAGAGGGGCTTGCATGGAAGGTTCTGTCTAGCTCAGCAAGGAGGGAGGGATAGCTTAGTGGTTTGAGCGCTGGCCCCCTCAGCGCAGGGTTATGAGCTCAGTCCTTGAGGAGGCTACCAAGGGATCTGGCCAAAGTCAATACTTGGTCTGGCTAGTGAAGGCAGGGGGCTAGACTCAATGACCTTTCAGGGTCCCTTCCAGTTCTATGAGATAGGTATATCTCCATATATTTAGATGCCCTGTGTATGCAGACAAAGGACCATTACTGAAAACAGACATGCTCTTCATTGGATACAGATCTGGGGCAGCAAGCCAATGGAGGTGGGGGTAGCCTGCTGGTCCCTGTGAGAGGGCAGCAGTCAGGCTGCCTTTGGCGGCAGCATGCCTGTGAGAGGTCTGCTGGTTCAGCAGCAATTCAGCTGTGGGTATGCTGAAGGCATGGGACTGGCAGACTTCTCACAGGCATGCCATGGAAGGCAGCCTGACTGCTGTGCTTGGAGCAGCAAAATACATAGTACCCCCCTGGCCATCAGGCACCAAATAAAGGGCACACCTTAATATACATGGAAGATGGTCACCCCAAAAAAGCCTGAGATGGCTGCTTTGCAAGAGAACAAAACCTTAGACATTCTGTGCTCAAGGCTTTCTATGAAAGTATTTGCTGCTCCGCTCTTTCACCTACAGCAGCATAGACAAGGTCAGACTATTAGAAAACACTAGCTGGAACAGTGTTTAAAACTCATTCCTGTCACCAGCTGAGTGATCAGGTAGGCTGACCAAATGGTGATAGAGAAAGCGGAGCAAAAGGCATAAGCTATCAACATGGATTAACCACAGCACAAACAAAAAATACTTTGTCCCAAGTTCAAGCCATAGACCATCCCCAATAGGTGTTTGTCCAACCTATTCTTACAAACCTCCAATGATGGGGATTCCTCAACTCTGTGCTGATGTTACCAGCTGTGGTAAATGAAACAGGGAGGCAGGGGAGCTCCCTTCTATGGACAGCCAGTTAGCTATAAATCCCTCTTGGTAGTTGTTCTCTATGTGCTTTATCTGTAAATGGTTAAAAAGTCTCCCTGCATAGATAAAAGGAAGGGAGTGGGCACTTGACCAAAAGGGACAATGGGAAGGCTAGAACTTTTTAAAATTTGGAAAAAGTCTTCCCCTTTGTCTTTCTGTATTGTTCTCCCAGGGAGCAGAGACAGGGCTGGAACTATGCTGTAAAAAGCTTTGGGTCCGGTATGAAAAATCATCAGATCATACCTAGAAACTACTCATTTGAAACCCCGGACATATAAGTAGACCAGGAAATGTCTAAGAAAATGCGATTAGGTTTCTCGCTTTTATTTCTTTATGGCTTGTGGACTCCTTTGTGCTAACCCTAGGTGCTTTTGTTTTGCTTGTAATCTTTAAATTGGACCTCAAGAGAGATATCTTGATGCTTAATCCTTGAAATCTTTTTTTTTAATCTAGCAAAAGCCTAAGTTCCAAATGTATTTTCTTTCTTTTTGTTCTTAATAAAATTTACCTTTTTTTAAGAACAGGATTAGCTTTTTGTGTCCTACGAGGTCTGAGCACATGTTGTTTAATTAGCTGGTGGCAATGTTGGGTCTAAACTTTTGGTGAACTTTGGGGAGCCAAAACACACCCAGACTGGCTGTCTCTGCATAATCATTTCTGAACCCTTTATCGAACAAAGCACTGACCTGCAAACTACTCATGACACACCCCTTTTTCTCAAGTAGCCATTAGCCTTTATCTCTATGCATTTACTTGTTAAACTTGCTTTTCCTGTAAAATCTTGATTGATTATGCATGACCATTATCTTTTGTTAATCACTTTGTTTACTTCTGTGTATAAATATTGATGCTCACCCCTAATAAAGGGGCCACACTTAATCTAAAGCTTTGAGAGCTAAGGATAGTGTGAGCCCGTTGATCAACGCATTGGTGTCTGGTCTCTGACAGAATTGTGTGCCCATACCAACTCCGCACGAACTCGGGTGCTGGAGAGGTGAGTGAGGACTTGCTTTATTACCTAACAATTTGGGGGCTCGTCCGGGATTCCTTCTGGTGCGGTACCTCTGTCCAGTGGTCAGACCACTCATATATGAATTGGCAAGGCGCCACAGGAGATTTCTCCCAGCCAATTCAATATTGAGGGGTCGTGTATTGGACAGCAGGGTAAACGCCAGTTGGAGGGCTCCTGTCAGACACCATGGGTCAAGGGACTAGCGTGCCTCTTGAGAGTCCGTTGGGGATTGTAAATAAGTTATGGAACGAAGGGAAACTCCCAGTACAGACAGGAATGTCTAGGAAGAAGTTGTACACACTATGTGTAAGGAATTGGACTGGGTATACTGCGGTATTGGCCGACCCGGAGATGAGGTGGCCTTCGTATGGCTCTTTCGAACAGGCTGCCTTAAAAGGAGTAAAGAGCCAGATCGAAAAAGACCATCCGGGACAGTTATGTTACTGGTTTTGTTGGGACACAGCAGCAGAGCTGTGGAAATCTTTAAAAATTATGGCAGTCAGGTACTCTCCCGAGAGTGAACCCCCTCCAGGTTATTTCGATGAAGAGTGTAGACCATGGCGTGTTTTGACTCGTCAGCTGGTCCCCTCTGCACCTGCCCCTATTCCTCCACAGGGGGACTCTCTCCTTGTAGCAGAGGGGAATCTGCAGGATACCAGATTGGAATTTCTGCAGAAAGATGAGGAGGAAATGGAGGGGCAAACCTCGGGAGGAGTAGTTACTAGGCTAATGTCCAAGCAGGTACGGCAGGGTGCATGCCCCCCCCCGAGGATAGCCCAGAGGATGTCTCCGTCAAATCTCTTGCGAGTAATAAAAGTATAGTTAGAGAGATGCCTTTACAGGTGCACGATCAACCTTATATGGGCAATGATGGACGGTTACAACATGCTAATATTGTGGAATATAAAGGATGGCTAGAATGGGACTTGAAAGAGTGGGGAGAGTTGTCAGGGTCTTTTGGGGAAAATCCCCGAAAGATCATAGAACTTCTAGAAAGATTGTTTTTAAGTTATAATCCTACTTATACGGATGTGAATCAGTTGTTAAGTAGAGTTTTGACCGGAGAGGAACGTAGTAGATTGTGGATGGCAGAAAGGACATGGGGAGATAGCAATGCAGTTAATCGTACTTGGATGGATAGGCGGGATCTGGCCGCTGGCTGGAATCCCCTAGACTGGACTCAGCCAAGGCTGACTCAGCTGCGAACAGATCGAGAGCGATTGTTAGAGAGACTCAAGGAAATGGCTCGCCGCTCGCCTAATCAGGCTAAGTTCATGCAGATTCGGCAGGAATCTGATGAGCCGCCCAGAAAGTTCTGGTCGAGGCTATTGGAGGGGGCCCGAATGTTCACTCATATGGATCCTGAGAGAGAAGCAGACCACCCTACTATTATTTCATTTTTTGTGAATCAGTCGGTGCCCCCTGTAAGGGATTACTTCTTAAAGTTTCGCCCTGGTTGGGGAGGTGAGTCAGTCACTTCAGTGTTGGACGTAGCTGATTTTGCCTGGGAGAAAGAAAGGGAAAGTAGTAAAAAGAAAGAGAAAAAGGAAGAATATAAGCTGATGGCTTTAGCTTTTCACGGCGGTGTTCGAGGCAAAGTCCGTGGCCGTGGCAGGGGATTCCAGGGTGCTCGGGGAAGAGGGTCCTGGCGACCCCAGCCATCAGGAAATTGTTTTCAGTGCGGACAGCCTGGTCACTTTAAACGTGAATGCCCCTGGGGACGCCCAGAGGGTCTGGTTGCATCCGCAGATGCTTACACAAGTGAGGAATACACCCCTGCACCACCAGCTCAGCCCATTCCCCAGGCCTGGATCAACTACGGGAAACAGCAGCAGCCGCAGCAAACTCAGCCTCCTCAATGACGGTACCCCGGGGGCGAAGGCAAACAATGTGATGGTCTTATTTCCTTAATGTCTTTAGCCGGCTCCTTTCTCACTTTCTCCCCTCCCAGCAAAGAGCCTTGTTTAACCCTTTCAGTCCAGGGACTGCCTGTCTCTTTCCTCATTGATACTGGGGCTACTTTCTCTCTTTTAAATCATGCCCCCTCTCCCTGGCTATCCTCTGAGGTTAAAACTGCGACTGGGGTGGAGGGCAACCCACAGTCTCTGGAACTCACTTTGCCTTTAAATGTTGTTTATGCTGATAAATGTTTTCCTCACCGTTTTCTTTTTTCCCCAGCTTGTCCGATCCCTTTGATGGGCCGGGATTTACTCTGTAAGCTTGAGGCTACTTTAACCTGCACTCCTGAAGGGGTAGGATTATTGATGACAGTGTTAGAAGATTCGGCCCCTACTCAGGGTAATTGGGAAACCCCCCCCCTCTCTCCCCTGACCTCACTGAATTGCCTTCAACCCTCTGGGGAATTTCTGACACTGATGTTGGCCTGCTCCTTTCGGCAGAGCCCGTAAGGATTCAGGTGAAGCCTTCCTTAACCCCCCCGTCAGTCCCTCAATACCCCCTGTCGCTGGAAGCCCGAGAGGGCATCCGCCCCATTATCGAGGGATTCATTGCACAAAAGCTAGTCCGCCCTCAGCGCACTCCCTGTAACACCCCTATACTGCCTGTCAAAAAGCCTCCTAAAAAGGACGGAGACCCTGTTCGTTGGCGCTTTGTACAGGATCTACGAGTTGTTAATCAGTATGTGGTCCCTCTTCATGCAGTAGTTCCTGACCCAGCTACTATCATCAGCCATATCCCCTGGGATGCTGAGTGGTTCACTGTTATTGACTTAAAATCAGCTTTTTTCAGCATTCCTGTGCACCCAGACTCACAGTATCTCTTTGGTTTCACCTGGGAGGGACAAAGTTATGTCTGGCAGCGACTTCCTCAAGGCTACAGAGACAGCCCCACGATTTTCAGCCAGTGCCTCCGCCACGACTTGGAAGGTTTCACCAGTCCGCAGGGATCCACATTGGTCCTATACGTAGATGACATCCTATTAGGTAATCGCAAAGAAGCTGCCCTCCGCATCGATGGTAAGGCACTTTTATTATACCTACACACCAGAGGCCACAAGGCAGACCCTAAAAAGATTCAGTGGGTCTCACAGAAGGTCCGATATCTGGGCTTCCTGTTAACCCCAGAGGGAAGACAGATGGACCCAGCCCGCATAAAGACTATTCAAAACTGCCCTCTACCGAACACCAAGAAACAACTTCGAGGTTTCTTAGGATTAATTGGCTTCTGTCGCCCCTGGTTGCCATCCTGCGGGGAGTTAAGCAAACCGCTCCACCGACTCACTGCTAACCTTGCTCCTGACCCTTTGCAGTGGTCCCCGGACACTATTCAAGCCTTTTCAGTTACTCAAGGACAGTGTGGCCTCCTCCATGTCTCTCCGCCCCCCCAATTACAGCAAACCCTTTCACCTTTTTGTCCACGAGAGGGGCGGAATTGCTAGTGGTGCCCTTACCCAGCTGAGCGGGCCCCACCATTTCCCGCTTGCTTTTTACTCTCAGCAAATCGACCCTGTCGCTCAGGGAACCCCATCCTGCACCCGAACTCTGGCAGCAGCTGCCCTGCTGATCACAAAGGCAAAGAGCCTAATCCTGGGTCATTTTACCACGGTTTGGACCTCTCATGCCTTGTCAGCCCTTCTGCGTAGGGGCACAACCCAAGTCTTTTCGGCCCATCGTCAGCAACAGCTAGAGGCCGAACTCTTAAAAGACACTAACCTAATTTTTGAAAAGTGTGGACCCCTTAATCCAGCTACCTTGCTTCCTGACCTGCCAGTCCTCCAGGATCAGCACGACTGTGTGAAAGTAGTTTCCAGCATCTTACAGATAAGGGACAACCTGTTTAACGTGCCACTGGACAATCCCGATTGCATCCTCTTCTCGGACGGAAGCTTCTTCTATGTTCATGGCAAGCGTTTCACAGGTTATGCTGTCACCTCTGAATGGGACATTCAAGAGGCCGCCTCACTGCCAGGCAACTGGGGAGCCCAAGCCGCTGAACTCTATGCCCTGGCCCGAGCTTGCCAGTTGGCCGCTGGTAAGACCGTTACCATTTTTACTAATAGCAAATATGCTTTTGGAGTTGTGCATTGTCATATCCACCTCTGGAAGTTTCGAGGTTTCCAGACAGCTGCCGGTAAACCCATTCAGCACCTTCCCCTCATCCACAAGCTTTTGGACTCCCTCCAAAAACCCTCTGTCCTGGCTGTAGTTCACTGCCGGGCCCATACTAAAGATAGTAGCCCCGTCACCCGTGGGAATGCCCTGGCTGACGCCTCCGCCAAGAAGGCTGCCACCTTACCTTTAGCCATGCCCACATTGGCTATTGCAACCTCCTCCTTTACTCCACCGCACCCCGTACCAGTACCCGCTGCTGAACTACAATCGTGGGAAAGCCTCGGGGCCACTCTGGTCAAAGGGACCTGGCTTATGCCAGATGGCCGAGCCTGCCTCCCTCGCTCCACATACCCCGTGGCAGTTCGCTGGCACCATGATAAAGGGGGTCACTACGGCACGCACGCCCTCGTGGACACTATCGCTCGCTTTTGGTATGCTCCAGGCATTCAACCCTATTGCCTATCAATAGTGAAAGCATGCAGCACATGTCAGCGTAATGGACCTGCTCCGCCTCTTAACAAAATTAAGGGTGGAAGACCTCCGCCTGCTGCTCCATTTCAACATCTTCAAATTGACTTTGCAGATATGCCAAAGGCTTTTGGGAAAAAGCACCTCCTTGTTTTGGTTTGCCCTCTGACTTCCTGGGTCGAAGCTTTTCCTACTGCTAATTGTACTGCTGCCACAGTGGCGAAGATTCTCCTTAGAGACATTGTACCCCGTTTTGGCATCCCTCTTGTGCTCGACTCAGATCGCGGACCTCACTTTACTGGTCATGTCCTTGGCCGTTTAGAACAAGGACTGGGCATTTCACACTCCTTTCATACACCCTACCACCCCCAGTCTAGCGGGAAAGTTGAGCGTATGAATAGGGAACTTAAGTTTACATTGGCTAAATACTGTCAGGAAACAGGATTAAAGTGGCCTCAGGTACTTCCCTTGGTCCTGTTTCACCTTCGTACTCGCCCAACCCGCGCATTGGGATTATCCCCCTTTGAACTGCTCTATGGACACCCCCCTTTCAAAGGCGGGGCGCTACCACGTGCTGATGTTTCACTATTGGGAGGGGATCATATGACCGCGTGTCAGTTTCTCTCCCTACAGGCTCGCCTCCGTACCCTTTGGAAAGCCTCGCAGTTTTCCCAGACCGTGCCGCTGGAGGAACAAATCCACCCGTTCCAACCAGGGGACTTCGTCTGGGCCAAAAAGTTCGTTCGTGACGACACCCTCCAGCCAAGGTTTACTGGACCCCACCAGGTTCTTTTGACAACCCAGACTGCAGTGTTCCTGGAAGGACGCAAATCTTGGATCCACCACTCCCACGTCAAGCCAGCCGTAGTGGACCACAGTGACGGACCAGCAGCTCTTGTCACCACTGAGGACACTGCCTTCGACCAGTGGACCAGCTTACCTCTCTCAGACATTAGACTTAAATTGACTCGAAAAAAATGAGAGGACCCTTTATTCTAACAACTGTATGTTTTTTTTATGCTTTTTTAGTTTATTTTCTGCTTATGAAGATAATGCTTTTATTAGATATTCCCACAAGGTTAAAACTCGTATTTTAGGAAATAGAAGTGATTGCTGGGTATGTACTCAATTTCCAGTAAATGCAGCACAGGGACTCCTCTTCACACCCATTCCCCTAACCACTGCTAATATGACTTGGATGCCACCGACTAGAATAAAAAATCCAGTCCAACCCAATCTTACATGGGACAAAACAGGAGTGCCCATTAACAAATATCTCAGGGTAACCAATCAAACAGGATCACTGTGTTTTGTTAAAGAAAAAGGGTCAACTTTTGTGGGAACAAGTAAATGCAACATATATTTCAATGGCACCGCCTTTAGTAAAAATCTTGGCTTCAAGCCTTGCGCATCCCACTTATCCCATATGTGGATCCCTCACCCCGATCCAACCTTTTCAACTTTTTCATGGAGGGGCAGGTTTTCAGAGTCAGTTTTTAAAAAGCCCTGCTCAAATCTCGAGGGTGTCCAACTAATTGTTAAAGGATACACAATTGCCTTCTACAACTGCTCAAGCAGTACTACACTGCCCTTTGAGGACAACACTATCAAATTGTGCCTCTGCAGTTCACACAACGACCCCTCTGCGTTACCAGGGGAACAGTGGTACAACGGGTGGTGGGTTACCTCCTACTTTGAGAAATGGAATACCCAAAACGCATTATATGAAACATACTGGGTGTGCGGGCCCAAGGCTTATTATTTTCTCTCCCCTGATTGGGCAGGGTCATGTTATTTGGCATGGCTAGCACCGCCTTCTCGCATCTCCCTCACTCCCCCTCATTTTCCCCACGTTCGTAACATCCGTGAAACTGACAGAGATATTAATCTCCGTGATGGTTTGTCCTGGCAACGGTGGGCTGGTCACACTAGCTTGAAGGGTGCTATCATCCGTCTACAGGGACTATTAGAATCCTTGACCAATAAAACTGCAACCCTATTTGAAAATCAGGCCGGGGAAATGTCCCAGCTGCGCCAGTTAGCTTTGCAAAACAGAATGGCTTTAGATATAATGTTAGCAGCCCAGGGAGGAACTTGCGCCCTCATAAATGAAGAATGCTGTGTTTTTGTAAATGACACCTACTCTGACACTTTTCAACGTACCAAACACCTAAGGGAAATGGCTAAAAACTACTCCTCTGGCCAGCCACCTTATGATTGGTGGGGAGCCTTATGGAATTGGCTGCCCGGACTTGGGTGGGTTAAAAACCTCTTGGTGGGTGTTGTTGGGGCCATAGTAGTCCTTATAATACTGTGTTGCTGTATTCAGTGTGTCCCCTCCCTCATAAACTCATGTAAGTCAGTTTATTCTTTTCCCACTTCAGCTAAAAGCCTTACTCTCTTCGAATTGGCCCAGGCTGAAATTGCCAAGCGGCCCTTGAGATCTTGAAATAGGGTGTAGCTTTTTGATTAATAGTTATCTCAAAGCTACAAATGGAGGAATGTTGGGTCTAAACTTTTGGTGAACTTTGGGGAGCCAAAACACACCCAGACTGGCCGTCTCTGCATAATCCTTTCTGAACCCTTTATCGAACAAAGCACTGACCTGCAAACTACTCATGACACACCCCTTTTTCTCAAGTAGCCATTAGCCTTTATCTCTATGCATTTACTTGTTAAACTTGCTTTTCTTGTAAAATCTTGATTGATTATGCATGACCATTATCTTTTGTTAATCACTTTGTTTACTTCTGTGTATAAATATTGATGCTCACCCCTAATAAAGGGGCCACACTTAATCTAAAGCTTTGAGAGCTAAGGATAGTGTGAGCCCGTTGATCAACGCATTGGTGTCTGGTCTCTGACAGAATTGTGTGCCCATACCAACTCCGCACGAACTCGGGTGCTGGAGAGGTGAGTGAGGACTTGCTTTATTACCTAACAGCAACAGCTGATTTTCTTTGTTTTCTTTCTCAGCTCTTCCCCGGAGGTGGGGTGAAAAGGCTGGAGGGTACCGCACAGGAAGGAATTCCCAAGTGTGCCTTCCAGGGTTCTCAAAGGGATTTTTTGCATTTGGGTGATGGCAGCATCTACCCATCCACAGTCAGAAAAAAGCTGTAACCTTGGGAGTTTAATACAAGCCTGGAGTGACCAGTATAAATTTTTAGAATCCTTGCGGGCCCCCACCTTCTGCACTCGACATGCCAGAGTGGGGAATCAGCCTTGACACCAGCCCAGCTGAAATATCCATTCCAGGAGAAGCTGTGTATATCTGGACCAAGATAGGTTCATCATTACCTTCATTGTCACTCTAGAGACCAGCATGTAGGCTCCTGGATGGCTACTCCTGGCTGAATTAATTGGGGACTGGGAAGGGAGAGATTTGGAAACCTCAGAAAATGACTCTCCATTTGATAGTAGGAGGCATTGTAAGATGCAGTAACACTGCCTCTGAAGAGCTCATGGTTACTTCATTCCCAGTATCTCCCAGCTAGGGCATGGAATATTGCAGGAACTATTGCTGTAGTTCTCAGCAACTCTGGTCCTAGTGGGAGGCATTATAAGGAATGTCCTAAGAATGCGGGCTGTGGAGGGCTCCCAGCTACTTTAGTCCCAGCCTCTCCCAGCTTGTGGCTCTGTAAGAAACAGAGCCAGGCTGTGGCAAGAAACTGAATTCAGGAATTACTGAACTTCCCTGAGCGAAGCTTCTTCTTGTGCTGTTAATATCTTGACAGCAGTGCAGCTACAGAACAGAGTGTGTAGAAGGCAGGTTTGGGCTGTGAAACCACAACCACAATTGGGTTGCTATCATTCTGAAAAATAACTTCATGATGAAATGCTGAGTTTCTTCCCAGATCTAGTAGCTGACTGCAGAAGGCCACCTCAGGTCTCCAGGTACCACAGGTCAAGGGAGATATAGTTGGCTGCAGGACCAGGCAGAGGGGAGAGATCGACGGCTCTGGAGCAGAGCAAGGCCTTTTGGGTACCTGTGATGGGGTCCCTGGGGTGCAACCTGGACTGTGGCACTGCTCATACCTCTGCCCCATCAACCTGGCGTATCCGTCTCATACTGTAATGCCGGGTCAAGCCAGAAACCTCTGGCAGGTACTGCACTTACACAGACATCCACAGGCAGGGACACACCCAATAGATAGAGCCCTACCAATTTCATGACCATGAAAAAAGTGTCACAGACCATGAAATAAACCCTTCCCCATGAAATCTGATTTCTCCCTTGCTGCTGGGAGTGCTTCAGCCAGGGGGCTTCTAGCTGCAAGTCCTGGCTGGGCTGGGGAGGAACAGGACTTCTCCTTCCCCTGCACAACTGCTCTCACTCTCAGAGGGAGATCAGACCCACCTCAGAGTGCCTCCCCCTGCTGCAGGAAGCTCCAGCTCTGCAGATTCCTGCAACTGGAGAAGACTTGTGGATGTGACTCCAATCTCCCCCTGCTGCTGGAAGTGCTCCATTACGGGGCTCCTTACTGTGAGTCCCTGGGGAGGGACAGGACTTGTCCTTTCCTTGCATGGCAGCTCAGGGGTAGGGGGGAGGGAGATCAGACCCATTTCTGGGACCTTTTGGGTTGGGACCCCCATGGTTACAACACCTAGCTGAAAATGTGAAATTGCCCAATTTTAAAACCCTGTGGCTGTGAAATTGATCAAAATGGACCCTGAATTTGGTAGGGTCCTACTAATAGAGTTATATGAATGATCTCCCAGACACTCATGAACAATCAATAGGGAAGCTCCAGCCAATTGCCCCCAGATCACCAGCCTTGCACCCCAGAACTGTACTGTTTTTCACTGGTCAGAAGCCTGACCAGTGTAAGTTCATTACCCAGTCCTCCACCTCTCAACATGGAGAGGACACACTAGCCTTTGTAAACTGAGCTGAGAGTTCCCAGGTGCTTCAAGCAAAACACACTGTTTTAGGTAAAATATAATACAGGTTTATTAACTACAGAAAGGTAGATTTTAAGTGATCATAAGTAGCAAGCATAGAGATCAAAGTTGGTTACCTTAGAAACAAAAATGAATTTGCAGTCTGAGTTCTACAAGCTAAACAGGATTTGAATCAAGCAGCGTCTCCCCCTGACAGTACAAACAGTTCACAGATCCTCAGTACACAGGCTGGGACTCTTTTCCAGCCTGGGACCACCCTTCCCTAATTCAAAATATTTGTCTTTCAGATATTCTGCCAGGTGTTGAGTTGTGGGAGGAAAAGAGCTTGCTGGAAAGATCTTTTGCTGTGACATGGGGATCAGTCAGTTCCCATTGGTCAAGCAGTCTTCATTGTATATGTGCTCCCTCTGAGAAGTCTCTGGGATGGTGGATTCTTTCCTTGATGGGTGCTGATGAGCTGTCTGGCTACTCCATTGTTGTACCTGAAAGGCTAGTTGTGGGTGTTCCCCACATATTTCAGTAGCACATACATAGCAAAACTTCATAAGTTCCCCTACAATGATAGCACATACAATCCAACAGGATATTAATGTTCAACCAATCAAGACTTTTAAAATGATACCTCACAAGGCATACTTTGTACAGAACATATCATAATTATATATCAGTGGTGAATTGTGGGGGTTCCAGGGTGCTGCTTTGAGGTACCGAGTGTCACAGCATCCCTGAGTTGGGGACTATGGAGGTGGGAGCAGGCCAGCAGAATAGGAAGGATGGGTACAACTGGAGATTAAGCCTGCTGTGTAGCCCCAGTTGCAGGACAGCATGGGGGAGAGGAATGACATTCCGTGCTGGAGAGTGAAGGCCTCTGCTTGTCCACTCTGTGATGATTGGGTGGCAGGGCTTGAGCTCTGGGAGGGGCGGGTGGCATGGAAATGCTGACTGAAGCCCGCTGTGTATGGGGAGAGTGCAAGTCTGCGCAAAGAAAGGGCAGAGGTGGAGAGTGCTGGGACCAAAGTTCTCTGTGTATGTCCAGGACGAGGTTGCAGAGGCTCTGTGGGAAGGAGATGGATGAACAATGCTGGAGACTGAGGTCCTGTGCACAGCCCTTGAAAGTAGCACTGTAGAAACTGCACTGAATAAATGGCAGCAGTTCAGCTGCCCCATCAGTCATCTCAGTGCAGACACGCTGTGTTAGCTTTGATTGCTGACTCTGCATTTTTCTTACTGTAAATGAGACACGCTGTCAACCGCATGCTGCAGCCGCGTGCTGGTGAAGACATGTAGGGTAGTCGCTGTATGCTGCCTGGGCTCTAACCACATCCTCCACACCTGTGCATGGTGGACAAATAACTCTCCAGCCCTCAATTCCCATTCCTGTCTTTCCCCCCTGCACACACTTCTTCTTCCCTCCAGCCTGGTATGTGAGCTTGGAATTCCTCAATGATAGATAATGTGTCAGCTATCAGATTTCAAGGGCCAAAACCCTTATTGTCTGAAGACACCGAGAGAGAGAAACAGGCAGGGAGGGGTTGGAGAAGAAGGACTGGGGCATTGCCAGGGCTATGTGAGGAGCCCAGGACTGGAATAGCAGGGGCTGCAGGGCAGGACTGAGGGGCATTGGCAGAGCTGTGTGGGGAGCCCAGCACTGGAATAACAGGGGCTGCAGGGCAGGACTGAGGGCAGCAGAGCTGTATGGGAAAAATCTGTACATTGTCTTACTGTCCTATATCTAATTCTAGCGAGACACTATGAGTACTGAAGAAATATACTCAATGCAGTTAGCAAGCTTATCAGTTTATTTATGTACTCATCATGTTTAGTAGAGAGGAGACCTCTTTCCTCCGCTGTTCTTGGCTTGAGGTCTCAGTGCACGGATATCGCCTTGGTGGTTTCAGCTTCTGCTCCCACTGAGCAGAGAAAGTTTTTCTGCATCTCTGAGGTTTTCTCTTGAGGGGAGGGGAAGCAGGTGGTGGCGTTGCTAGCTCTCAGCCAACAAAATTAGCCAACTAGAGCCACGGGCGCTTGATTTAAAATGAGATTTCTGAGCAAGTGGTGAATGGAAAAAACAAATAGATATTTATATCTATACACACAGATCACATGACTTCCTGTTGACTAAACAGGCAGCCTGCTCTCTGCTTTGGGCAGGATAATTGCTTTTAAATATTTACTAAATGTTATTTCCCATTTCTCAGACTTTTGCTGTCTGAATCTTTAAAAATAAATCAAGTTTGGTGTTTTTCTCTGTGGCTCATTCTCTGCTTGTCTCATTTTATATTTTGAATATGCCAAGCTCTGAGTTCAAGCACAGATGCAGGTTTACATACAAGATCCCATTACAAATTGGAATGGTGCCCTTTGGTACTAAACACTCTTCTGGGACAGCCTGACCCACCAAAATGCTCCCGGCTTCCTCTCCGCTAGCTCCGGGGGGAATGGAGGAGTCTTGCAATGAGCCCTGATGGCCAACAAGCTGTGCTGGAGAAAGAAACAGATGTGGAGGAGCCATCTCTGGAAATGACCCATTGCCAGCCCCTTCCCATTTTAATTAAATAATTATGATAGGAACAGAGGGAAGAGGTGCATTAGAGATACTAAATAATTGATAATGGTAATAATCTCTTACATTTCTCTAGTATCTTCCGCCCAAAAGGATCCCAGGTGTGATAAACACTCTGCAGATTACAGAGGGGATTATAGTGGTTAGAACACAGGTCTGCGAGTCCTGGTTCTGCTGTTGACTTACCTTGTGACCTTGAACAAGCCTTGTCATCGCCTTGGGACTCAGTATCCCCATCTATAAAATGGGGAAGATACTGCCCATACTACGAAGAGGTGCTGAAAAATAATTAAATGTTTACAAAGGGCTTTAGATCCCCCGATAGAAGATTCTATAGAAATATTTATTTATTTATTTATTCTTTCTTTCTTTCTTTTTCTTTCTCCCACTATGCTTCTCTCTGTCTCCCTAGTTCCATACAGAGCAGGAAGAATCTGCCCTGCTTATAGATAGTAGGGATAATGTGTTAAACCTCTGACAACATGTCCCCTTTTGGGGGTGTTAGGTGAAGGATCTGGTTAAATATCATATGAAACGTGATATTTGTTAAACCTTCCGGCAAGTATGTGCACTGAGCCTTTGTTTAAACAGACAGCTAGGCTAACAGATAAAGTTCTTGGACTTCTTTCAGTGTGGAAAATTTGATGTAAGTACTTGGCTATGGAAATTAAGAACCAGAAAAGGAATGGAACTGCAACTTCCTTAATTTAGTTGATGAAGTGCTGGCAGGTGTGTTCTTGAGAAGTAGCAATTTCTGTGGGGTATATGGACATTTTTAACGTCCTCTGAAATGATTTTCCTGTCTTTAGCTCCTTCCCAGTTAAAAGGCACCAAATTTAAATGGCGAAAGAGTTGAATTCACAAATACAACCTACTATAGGGGCCGAGAGTTTAGAAAGATTCAAAATGGACATATATATGAATAATAAGAATGTCCCCTGCAATTCTATTAGCTAGGGTACATATTTATAAGGCATATAAAACCCTCATGCTTTGGGACATCAATCAAAAGCTAGGGGATGGGGGATCCGCTGGTGTGATTGTTATAACTCCTGAAATCAATGGAATGTATGACAATTGACACTAGCTCTGGATCTGCCCCTATTCACTTTTAGCCAGGAAGAAACTTCCCCAGTATGGGGTTTCTTGCACCTTCCTCTGCAGCGTCTGGTATAAGTCACTATCAGAGACCGGGCACTGAGCTAGATGGACCTGGGGTCTGTTTCAGTACAGCAATTCCTGCGTTCCTGATATTTTTGCATGTGCTGGTTTCATATGACTCTATCAGTCATTTTGAAAGTCAGCTAAATAAACACAGAAAATAAATCAAGTACAGACCAGTGGAGCACTTCCTCCAATATTATAAAAACAACCACAGCCATATCCCAGCAGCCCCTCCCTATCTTGTCTTGCCCAAGTGCTGATAATGCACAGTCCATGTTCTTGCGGCTGTTCATACAATATGGAACATGGTTGCCAGGGAGAGAAGAAAGAGGGAGAGATGTTGTGGAATATCTCCCCATCTCCCTCTTGGCGCCCATCCTGAGCTGAGCTGCTCTCTGAGAGGTGTCAGCTTTCCGTGCCTTCCCTAGAATGAGGCACAATCTGCAAGGTGCTGAGCATCTGCTGTGAACAGCGGACACAGCAGGGGCTCCTCTTCATCACCCAGGAACAAGCTCTATGACTTTGGGGCAGAGCTCTGTCTGCAAAGCACAGTGTGTACATTTATGCTGCTGGAGTCATGAGTCTGGCTTATCCTAATGAATGGCTTTATACATCTTCTGCATAACATAAAACTGAGGCTCTTCAGCTCTGATCAGGCAATTTACAACCTGTGGGCAGACTGCTACCGCTGCAGCAACTGCACCCATGCATTGTAAACAGGAGAATCATTAAAGATCCCATGTGGCTTTCTGCAAGAGGCTGCCTGAGTCTCAGTCTCTCGTATCTCTCTCATATTTGCTCAGCACCAGTCACCATGATATTTAGGTGTCAAGTTGGAGACTAAATTCCATCACCAAGCATTACAATTTGCCTCTCTACATTTTCCTTGCATTTTCAGCTGGGGACAGTTTTCTTCTCCATGTCCTGTACTGACCTGTGGTGTAGTGTTGCTGTGCACTTTTAAACAGCTGCAGTGTCCCACCCCAGAGGTGACTGCTGTTCTGCAGCAAGGGATGCAACTCCTCTGTGCACAGTCTGCAAAGCCCTGCAGGATGAAACTGACAACAGCAATGTAGAAGACAGTAGTAATCTGATATTTTCTATGTTCCTTCTATCCAAGGATTCCAGACGCTTTACAGACATTCATGAAAAAAGCTTTACAATCCACCTGTGAAGTTGGTCAGCATTATTATCCCCATTGTACAGATGGAGACACTGAGACACAGAGAAATTAAGGTCCAGATCATCAGAGGTATTTTGCAACCTAATGCCCACTGAAATCAATGTTAGGTGCCTAAATACCTTTGAGGACTTGGGCCTAAGTGACTTTGCCCAAGGTCAAACAATGATTCAGTGGCAAAGCTGGAAAAGAACCCAGGAGTCCTAGCTCCCAGTCCCCTGCTCTAACCATTAGACAACATTTCCTGTCTAGTTGAATTTTATTATTGATATTAATTTAGAAATATATCTTAGAGCTAAGAGGGGACCAATGAGAGGTGCAGGGGGTAGAGGGGAGTAGCCAATCAGGGCTAAGCATCTTTTAGAACTGAAGTCCCTTTACGTTTTAACACTTTCCTCACTGGTTCCTGTGGCCCCAAAGAGCTCTTTAACTCCTCCCCTACCTAAACCAGACTGAAACCTGGAGGGAGATGATGGGTGGAGGCGACAAATGGGGGAGGGGAGTAGAGGGCAGTTCTCATTTTTGTACATCGAGTCAGAGGACCATTCACACAGAGCAAGAGAGCAGGGTGACTCAGAAGACCTCCCTGTGACCCCTGACACCTCAAAGGAGACCCCAGCATGGCCATGGACAGGTACCCCTCTCCCTCCTACCAGAACTCAGGGCTTCTTTCTTGGTATGAATCTGTTCTGCACAGCTGCTCGCCGTCCCTCTGCATTTCTCCATCTGACTCAGTTCCCCAACCCTCCCTCCCATCTCTTTCTCTCTCTGACTGTCCCTCACTACATATTTCTCTCTCTCTTTCTGTCATTTCCCCGATTTCTGTCTAATTATTCTTGTTCTTTCTTTCTTTCTTTCTAGAACTAGGATAGGTACGGAGAGCAGAGAGGTAAACATTCAAGTGCTTTTATGATCGATCTATCTATCTATCTATCTATCTATCTATCTATCTATCTATCATTCTCTCACTGCTGTTCATATACTTGCTCCTAGCTACGGATCATTCCATCTTACAATAGCTCTATTTGCACTGCAGTTACACAGTGACCAAATGATCACCTAATCACTCTCGTGCAATTGCGTACCGTTCTCCCATGCAAGGACCTTCACTGTGATTTGAACATTTGGGGAGTGTATCTATATTACAGGTATATCTATATGCTCAACACCTAAGCACTTTCTTTAATGACTGAGCATAATCATGACTCAGATAGCATCCCCTCTAACTATGCAGAAGCTACATGGGGTGCAAACACCCAGAAATTTGTAACTAGCTTTATAGTGTGAACCTGCTCAGTTGCTTTAACCTCCTAATCTCTGCCCAGGGTTGACTTGTTGATACCCACCTACCAAACATGTTTTGAAGTCATTACTATAAGCAGAACTCCCAGTGGAGTCAAAGCCAGAGAAAGAACACGGTCAGAAATGGAATTAGCACTAGAGCTGGTTGAAATGTTCTGAGTGACAGATTCTCAGTCAAAAAATTGCCTGTTTTTGACATCGGAAGTTTTCATAATAATGGCTTTTTTCCTTCCCTATATTTACATTTTTTCTAATGACATTGGAAAACACTAATTTGATCATCATTTTGCTTGTTTGGTTTACGGTTGTTCCTTTTCTCCCAATGCACTGCCCTTTTCCAGTGGCAAAATTGTTAAAAAAGAATTTTTTTAAAAAGGGGAAGGAGGGAGAAAAAAATGAAAAATGAAGCATTTGAAGGTGAAAATGTTCACAAACATTTTCAAATAAATGAAAATTTCTCCCTGTTCCTATCCCATGGAATGACAGCGCTTCAAAATTGTCACCTCTGTCATGATTTTTCCCTTCAGTTTCTCCGGCTAAGATCTAGGTATTTGACCCTAAATGTTATACTTGCTCCTTAGCCCGTAATGGTGCAGGTACTGCTACTGTAACGCCCTGAGGTCAGTCATACTGAAGGCAAGAGCAAAAGGGGTGCCCCCTTTCTGTCCCCTTTTCAAGGGGGATAATGCCACACCTCCCTTCCCCCAAGCCCCACCCCGCAGCGGTAAGCCACATTTGAAAGTGAGAGAGGACCATTGGCCAGAAGGTATGTGCTTTGTGGACTAGAGCCAGAGCTGCGTTGAAGGGCGGCTTGGAGTTGGAATAAAACTGTACTTGCCCATTGGGGGCCCTAAGCAGGACTATTTTTGCCCCCCCCAACACATCATAAAAAGTGAAAGGGGGGGCCCTTGAGCAGCTCAGGGCCCTAAGTCATTGTTTAGTCTGGTTATGCCCAGTGCCGGCTCTGGATATGACTGTTCCGAGTGCACAGGATACAAGTGTGAAATAAAAGCAAGCATGATAAGGAAGGATAGATGAGGAGAGAGAGAAATGGAAAGTCAGAAAGACACACTAAGAAATGAAGTGAGACAAACAGAGAAATCGAAAGGGGGAGATGTGTGTAGTCAGCTCATTTGTATGGTACTTCTGGCCAACCTTGTATGCTAAGGATGGTTGGACTGCATCCGTGCTTAGGTGGGAGACCTCCAAGAAATCCCCAAACACTGCAGGGAGTGGCAGGAGTAGCTCAGTCGGGGAGTTCTCTCTCCCCTCTAAGTCAGTATTGTGTCCAATGCCACAGTGGATGCTATGTTGGGTGGAGAAGTGTAGATTATTTAGTAAGGGTACTCTGCCATCTGGGGCAACACTAACGCTCCAGCATGGGAAGGAATGCTGTGGCATCAAAATCAGAGGACTGCCATTTGAGCTAAAGGAATAACTCCATTAACCGGTAGCAGCAGTAGGCTCTTGACCTTTTTGTGGACCATCCATAAGGAGAAATGACACAACTTAGTCAGTGTGTTACATGTCTATGAGTTTAAGTTTATAATATAGACACTGGGATGAAATATGATATGCATATAATATTCTTTATATACATTTAAGGTTGTGGGTTTGGAACAAAGGATGTGTGTGACTGAGGGATGTGTGTGCCTTGTGTGAGAATGAGAGTTGTGTGTCTGTATCTCTGTGTGAATGAGGGAGGCATATGTGTGTAAGGTAGGAAGCTTTACACATGTAAAGGTGGATGTGCTATAGGTATGTAAATATATGTGACAGAAGGATATGTGAGTGTGAATGTGCAGCTGTGTGTGACAGCTGTAGGGTCTATGAATGAGGGGGGTGTATGTATGTGTGTGAATGTGTCTGAATGACTGCATATGTTTGTGCAAAAATTAAGGTTGTGTAATGTATGTATGTGTATGAAGCTGTGTGACAGGGAAGAGTGTATGTGTGTGTAGCGAGAGTGTGATTGTAATTTCCATGTTAAATACCAAGTTACTCAGATACAATGTTGATAGGTAGCAAGATGTGTGAGGGAGCAATGTATGTGTGTCATACAGAGAGAGAGTGTGTGTGTGTGTATGTGTGTGTGTGTGTGTATGTGTGTGTGTGTTGAAGAGATGTGTGTTTCCCTGAGACTCTCAGACCTCAGACTGAAATCAGATAAACCTGATACAATAAATCAACAGATACAAGCTCCCCTCTCCCAACCTTTACTCCACTCTCATTCCCCTACAGACCCAAACCCTATATCAACTGACCTGCTGTAAGTCCCTCCATCACACATCACCCCTTCAGAATGAGGAGGTGACATGCCAGGATTATTTTTAACCCATTCACTTCTGTTTTGCATTGCTGTGGAGGTGGTTAGTGTCTCATCTCAGTGAGCACAGCTGTTCACAGCTCCTGCTGCAACCCCACATTGAGGCAAAGCACGTTAGAAAAAAGTCTATGACTTCTGCATCCCCCTGGGCCAGAGTAGGGCCACTATGTGTGAATTCATTTGACTTAGGGCTTGTATCCATATAGGTCTCCGTCCAGAAATGTCCTTCCATTAGACTGAATCGACTCTTTTAGTGAGATTGCTGGTCTCTCCCCTCCCCTATAATGTCCTTCCTGTGTGGTTTATTCCAGCATTCCACTGATGTTTGTCATTCCACCATGTTTATCTCTTGGAGGCCAAGGCAAAGTTTTTCCATACAGCCTGCTCTCCAGAGCTTTGTCCAATCCTAGTTTTAAATCTCCCTAGTGATGGGGCTGCCACTCCTTCCCTTGGAGACTCTGCCACAGCCTTACACTGTGAGGAAACATTACTTTATTGCCCAGCCCAAAATGCTCCATCTTCTCAATTGCACCCCAGGTCTCCTCTCTTCAGACTCTCAACCAATTGCTCTACCTCCTTGCTTTTATGCCCTTCCGACAGTTTCATCCCCTCCCACCTTAGTTGTTGTTTAACCAAACTCTGTAGATTAAGTTCTTTCCATTTCCACTTGTAGGGCCGCCCCTCCTCCTCTCGCAGCCCCGTTGCCCTGTCTGTGTCCCTTTTCTGAATACCATGCAGTTCTAGTACAGATGGGCCTAGGAATGGAGAGGATGTTATAAGTGCAGTCTTACCAGAGCCCTGAACATATACTTTGTCGCTTCCCTGTTATGGAATGTGCTATTATAGTTTAATCTTCCCCTCAAATGTTCCCCTGCAGCCTCCTGATGAAGCAGAAGAAATTCCTCTACAATTTCAAGAACCTACGCTGGGCCCGGGGCCGCCATGAGACCTACCTCTGCTATGTGGTAAAACGTCGGGATAGCGCCACCTCCTGCTCCTTGGACTTTGGATACCTGCGCAACAAAGTATGGCATAACTCGGGCACCTATCAATACAGCCAAGCACCTATCAGCTCACTTACCCAACCATCAGGCCATCTGTGTATTCACCTCCTCACCCCAATATTCATCAATGCACCCACCAGCTCATCCCCTACTTACCCATGCATCCATCAGCTAACCCGCATATCCAGCCAGCCAGCCAGCCAACAGTTCAACCCTATATCTACCCATACACTCATCCATTCCTCCCATATCCATCCATGCATGTCTCCATCCTCTCTCCCATTGTCTCCCTCTCTGTCTCTTTCTTGCTCAGTCGGGTTGCCACGTGGAGATGCTCTTCCTGCGTTACATCTCTGCCTGGGACCTGGACCCTGGACGCTGCTACCGAGTCACCTGGTTCACCTCATGGAGCCCCTGCTATGACTGTGCCCGGCATGTGGCTGACTTCCTGCGTGCCTACCCCAACATGACGCTGCGCATCTTTGCCGCCCGGCTGTACTTCTGTGAGGACCGCAATGCTGAGCCTGAGGGGCTGAGGCGCCTGCACCGGGCTGGGGTCCAGATCGCCATCATGACCTTCAAAGGTGAGACAATATCTCAGAGGTGGGGAGACAGAGGCCTGGAGAGAGGGGACAGGGGAGAGATGGTGAAGGAGTCATGGGGGAGACATATAGAGGGATATGGAGCCCTAATGATCCTTGGGGACAGTTGAGTCCTGTTCTGGGCATCCCTGACTCTGCTCCATGTCTTCAACCTGACTCCTGCTCCTTGGCAGATTACTTCTACTGCTGGAACACCTTCGTGGAGAACCGGGAGAAGACCTTTAAAGCTTGGGAGGGGCTGCATGAAAACTCTGTCCGTCTGTCCAGGAGACTTCGGCGGATCCTTTTGGTGAGGGACATTTCTTTGCCTCCTATCCATACAGTGCCTCCCCTTCTTCCACTGCTGCATTTCTTCTTTACTCCCTTTTTTCCCCTCTGTCTTCTCTTCTTGACTTTCCTCTGCCCACTTTCCTCATCTCTTCTCTCCTCCATTCCATTTCCCTTTCATTTTTACCCCACTCGTCTTTGGCTCCTCCCTTCTCCAACCCTCCTCTCCTCTTGTCCCCTTCATCTTCTCCACCTCTCTCAGCATTTCCGCTCATTGCACAACTAACTCGTCTCTTCTCTCCTGCTCTGCACAGCCACTGGATGAGGTGGACGATTTACGAGATGCCTTCAAAATCCTGGGACTTTGAGGTGGGCAGGACTGAAGCTCACAGCCAATCAGAAGACTCTGGAAACACATTGGTCCTACAATGTCTCTCTTTCTCTCCTACTCACCCTTTCTCCCCTTCCTTCTTTCCATCCCTCCCTCCAGTCTTAAATCCTCATGTCCTGAGAAAAGACCTTTCTTACTTCCCTTCCAAGGAAAATTAGGATGACCCACTAAAACCAGAATTCTCCTGCAGTCCCACTCCATCCAGCACTACAGCCTTGCTTGGGGAAGCCAGGACTAGAGTGAAAGCCCCACACAGATTTTTATAGGGTGTGTCTTCATACAGGGTTAATTCAAAAGATTAATACCCAGGTCTGAGCATCCAGGTTGGCCTGGACCGGATGTGGGTGACCACACTGCAAAGCCCCATCTGTGTTACTGTGTGCTCACTGATGCTGCACTTGTCCATGTGTGCCTCTAGGACTCCTGGGGCACATCCCAGGGTTCTTTGTGCTGCAGTGAGCTGAGCTGCTTCATGATTCTCTGCCAGTGAATGGTGGGACAATTGGTCTGTCCTTCTTGGCACATGGGGGGAATTGTGGAAGGCACTGGAGGACAAATAGTGATTGAGTCTGTGCCCTCATTGCAGAGTGGGAGTGTTATCAGTCAAGCGCAAGCCTCTCTCAGCCTTTAGCCTATAGCCCCAGCTGTGCCAGCTAGGCCAGGTGTAAAGCAGCACCAACCTTGAGAGGGTTTTGTGTGTAGCCAGGAGCTGGGTTAGGAGCAATACATGAATAAGAGCCTGAGTTAACTCTGCAGTGAAGACAGACCTCTAACATTTCCTGCTGAGAGAGGACAGGACTGGATTAATTGTGAGTCACCCATCCTACCTCCTTATGCTGCCTCCTGCTGGGAAAGGCATCAACTGGAGTTCATGTGAGACTGCCATGAAGCCAGCTGTCCTGCATTGATCTCCATTGTGCCCCCTGCTATGAAAGGGTGGGGCTGCAGAAGCTGAGAGATTCCCCTTGCTAGCCCTTTTGTCCAGCTCTCTGCACTGTCTCCCACTTGAAGAGGATGAGACTGGGAGACAGAATCCTAGAAATTTGAGGTGGCGATGCTGTGGCCAAAAGTTTCAAGTTTTCACTAATTTGAGGTACCCACCTCAGGATACTTTGGGCCCAATTTGCAGAGGTGCTGAGCACCCACAGCTCTCACTGACTTAATTGGTTGTTGACTTCTCAAGCTGGACGGTGAAAACAGACATCCAGATTTAGTGAAGACTTTTGAAAATGCTGGCCTAAATCTATTTCATCTTCTTCACGCAGCTCGCTTAGTCAGGGTAGGATTGTCCCCTGTGGTCTAATTTCCAGGCCTTCATCAAATATAACACTCATAAGCAATGGAGCTTCCATTATTTCCTTTTTGGGAGGGACTATTCCATAGTCGATTAGCAGCTGTATGTTCCCCACAGCCAGTGTCCCTGCATGATTCTGTACAACAACTCCTTCTGGGAAAATCTGACACTGCACTATCTGAGATCTCCTTAATCAGTTAGAGCTCCTGCACCATTCCTGATAGTGCTTCCTTTTGGGAGAGGCTCGAACTAGAGTGGTTGAGAGCTTCCCAGTGCCAGCCCCATTCCCAACAGTGCCTCCTGATGGAAGAGGTAGGAAAAGGACTAATTATGTGCTTTCCACACCCAAGTCTCCTGCACTGTTTCCTATGGCACCTCCTGCTTGGTGAAACTGGAACTGGAATAGCTGTGAAAATTCTCTGCAAAGCATTAATTTCTATGCATGGTGCTGTAGAAGTGCTTGATGTAATGCCTGTTAATGTTTGTACATATATATATATATATAACTACATATATATAAATAAATACTGTTCTTGTGTATGAGTAGACTTGGCAGAATATGGTTTTTTTAAATAATTTCAATGTTTATTTTGAAGCACTTTTTAAAGTTTTATTGATTTAAATTGTCACAGTTGCACGAAATTATGGTGCGGGGTCCTCATCACATGTCAAAATATACAAAGTAAATAGCCTTAAATAAAAGTCTAATAAGTTTTCAAGCAACATTTCCCTTACTTTGCCTAGCTGCAAATTTTGATTATCATCAGTGGAAATTTTTTCTCCTGAGTTTGTGTGTGTACAGTGAAATCAGCATTTACTGCTAAAAAGCTAATCTTTCCAAACCTACGTATGAGCTTTTGTGGTCTGTTCCAGAGATGAGCCATATAAGGGATATGGAGATGGAAGAAAGACTTGGAACATAATCCAGATGTTGAAGCTGAATCCTAGACATGCTGGTTATTTTAGGGATAAACCAAAGGCATCCCCTCAAATTTGCCCTTTAAATCATTACATCACACATCAAACACAGATCGTTATAGTGGTCAAGCAACTTACACTTTGGAAATATCAATGGAAAGAGGCAAAGTGAGTGATACTTAACATGCAGGCAAGGCTTATAATAAATAGACCACAACCCTTCCCCATACAAGGAGGTCAACCTCACTGTCCACAATTTACAGAGGAGGTAAATGAGATGCCGATTTGCACAAGGTCACAAAACAAGGAAATAGTAGAGCTGGGAAGTGAACCAGGTCTTCTATTTTGAGCATAGCAGAGGGCCTTGGAAAACAGAGAGCACTGCCCCATTTTGGAACATGGAATCCTCTGTAGACTGATGAACTGTAGAAGTATTACTAAAAGCAACGCTTTCTTAAAGTTGACACTGGATTTTATTCCAAGTAGTATTCACTAGTAATCCAAGGGGGAAATGAAAAGAGAGGAAATCTCACAGTAGACAAATAAAGGCTCCTCTATGTGCACTGAATGTTCAAAACCCATCACAGGTCATTTCCTTTCAAACCTCTAATAGTATTGGCAGTAGCTTTGGTCATTTATCTAACCTAGCTGATCTAGCTCTAGTAGGCTATCTGATGTAATTCACGCATTTCCAACATGTACTGTAGTAGGTAGGCACCAAACAACCTGGGTCTCATACAAACAATCCATTAGTGAGGTGATTTATCATAAAGGCACCAGCTGCACTAAATTTGCTTTGTAAGCTCACCCAAGTAGGATTACACAGGGTGACCCCATCCAGAGTAGAAACAGAGGTGAATATAATGCAATAACTTTGCATTTAATCCCCAATCCTATGTCTTGGCAGGGGGTTAGACTAGATGACCCTTGCAGTCCCTTCTAACTTTATGATTCTAAGATGGGTGCCACTTCACCAATTATATTCCCTATGGAGATAGTGGGGAATGGATCCTAGGCTTCCTTCCTTATTTATAACTTGGATCAAGCATTATTTCTCAATGGAGATTCCAGGGGATCTACCCCAGGTCTTGTTTGTGAGTTAAGGAAGATGCTGATGTTGTGCAGGTGAATCCTAGAGGCATGCTCCCCATGGAGATCTCCAGGGAAAGCCAGAGCACAGAACCTGTAATCTCAGATCAAGCCCTCAATCCATCTAATCTGGTATCTGTCATGCTGCAGCGGCCAACATCACACAAAAGTGCCCATGTTGCACCTGAATAACTCTACAATGCTGTAAGTGGGAGAAAAATTCCTTCCTGACACCCCTCAATCCCAGTCTCTACTATGCATGACAACTGATGAGTGATACTGCCATTTTAGCTGGCTTAGGCACAATTGTCGATCATGGTCAATAAAATACCCAGTCCTTTTTCAAATCCAGCACATATATGCTGTCAGTGCCACACTGAAATATACACATGTGCTCCTATTGGGTCTGGCTTTCAGAAAATCTGTCATACAATTATGTATGCAAAATTTCATGTACATTTCCATGCTTAAATTGTATATTCAATTTTCACAAATGCACATACAAAGGGCTAGATGCATCTCTTGTCGTTTATAGGTGTAATTATCCAGCCTGCCTGCACAATCATGGTAATTACACGTGTTACTTGCACAAATGTGCCTGCATTTTTGTGCATGCAATTTTGTTACTGACATTTTGCAAATCAGGCCTTTTGGGCACATTGACATCATTTTCATAGTTGACATGTGCTTTATTAGATTTCCAACTGAGATGTAACTCCTCCAAGAAATAGCTAAATCTAAAAGGATGTTTAGGAAACAGCTCAGTTAATGAAAGGAAAAGGAAAAGAACAACTATTTGGTGAGTGCTATATAAATGATATTCATAGCAGTATATACGTGTGTATAGCTACCTAATAGAAAGAGTGCCATCTACTGTCTGGCCCATAAAAAAAATCTAGCATTGTTGATACATTTGTAGGTTAAATAATGTTGTTGTTAACTGCAAATGGCTTCCTGAATTAAGACAACAGTAACCAAAGCAGAGCCATAAAAAAGCAGGGCATTCAGATCTTTTCAAGAGCCAGACGCATATTACTCCTGGTCATTGTTGTCAAGGCTGATTCCCGACTTGGGGACTTCGAGTGCAGAAGGTGGGGGCCCACAAGGATTCTAAAAATTAATACTGTCCACTCCAGGCTCGTATTAAGCTCCCAAGGTTACAGCTTTTTTCTGACCTTGGATGGGTAGATGCTGGTACCATCCATATGCAAAAAATCCCTTTGAACCCAGGAAGGCGCACTTGGGAATTCCTCCCTGTGGGGTATCCTCAAGCCCTTCCATCTGCCCCCCCTACCTCATCCAGGTAAGAGCTGAGAAAGAAAACAAAGGAAATCAGCTGTTGCCACCAGCTAATTAAAGAACGTGCACACAAATCTCTTAGGACACAAAAACCCAATCCTGTTCTTAAAAAAGGTAAATTTTATTAAAAACAAACAAAAAAAAAGAAAATACATCTGGAACTTAGGCTATTGCTATATTTAAAAAGAACAAATATAATAATTAAGCATCAAGAATGGTTTTCTTGAGGTCCAGCTTAATGGTTACAAGTAAAACAAAAGCATTTGGGGGTTAGTACAGAGGAGTACACAAGCCACAAAGAAATAAAAGAAATAAACCTGATCGTGTCTTCCTAGACATTTCCTGATCTACTTACATATCTGGTGTTTTCAATAAGTAGTTTCTAGGTATGATCTGATGATTTTTCATACCTGTCTTAAAGCTTTTTACAGCAGAGTTTCAGCCCCGTCCCTGCTCTCTGGGAAAACAACACAGACAGACCAAAGGGAATCTTTCAATTTTAAAAAGTTCTAGCCTTCCCATTGGCTCTTTTTGCCAGATGTCCACTCATTTCCTTTTACCTATGCGTTCAGTCAGACTTTTTAACACTTTCCAGTTAAAGCAAATAGAGAACAGCTACCAAGAGGGATTTTACAGTTAACTTTGGCTGGCTGGGTCCATAAAAGGGAGCCCTCTCCCTTCATTTATCACAATTGTGGAATATCATTAGGGATCATATTGAAGCAATATAAACCAAATTACAGCTAAACAATGAAAACACATTCAAAGCTCTGCGAAATATGTTTTCGGAATGTATCATTCTTATCACCATTAGTCATATGCTCTTCACCTCCCTGATCTCTGGCAAGTGAAGATCTGGTCTGATAAGGCCCTGCCTACATTACAACTACAACACTCCTGGGGACTTTGTCTGCAACAACATTGCCCCTAACCTGGTTGCCCCTTAACATTTGGCCCAGTTTTCCAACCACTTACCATGTGAATAAATACACTCAGATGGACCATCCCATTGGCTTCAACAGTTACTCAAGTTTGCGTATGCAGAATTGGGCTTCTGGGTCCTACTATAGAGAGGAAGTTAACTGTGTCTGAGTTGTAACTTGGTTATGAAAGTTCTGGCCTTCCCCACAAATTGGAGCAATGATTGTGATTGGTTCAGGGGTCAACTGAGCATGTAGCCAGTTCCCTGGCATGGCTGAATGTCTAGTGTAGATGAGGGCTAAGAATTCATCATAGTCTAAAAGACTAATATTTAGATGTCATCCAAAGCCACTTGCAATTCTGCAAGGTATGAAACTGAGGCTGTTACTCCAATTCACAAATGCACTCACTTTAAAATCTCCTCTTTGCATCTCCAGTTTGAAATCATTGCTAATTATGGATCATTGATAAAGCACTAGGCATACATAGCTGTATCTATAGTAATGTAATTTACTAAAGCACTCTTCCCTAAATGTACCTAGTACAAGGATTGCTCCTTAGGAAATACACACCTCTTCCTCCTCTCGTGATCTCGTTTGCATTGGTACAAATCTAGAGTAATACTACTGAATTCAGTGTAGTTACTCAGGATTTACACCAATGTAGACGAAAACAGAATCTAGCTCATTTCAGTTAATTGAATTGGAGACATTAGGGTCATCTATTCATGAGACTGGACCATGGTCCAGGTCAGTATAATTATGATGCTGGTCATTCTGTTGATTGGTTGATGGCCACGTTTTGCATCTGGGTGTGTAGCTGTAACTGAATGCTTGTAGACAGGTGGTTGCTTTTTGGAATGTCTACACTGCAAGTGAGATGTGATTGTACCATGGTAAAACATATCATGTTAGCTTTAATCTAGTGGAGTACAGGTAACAATAGTAGTGTAGATGTCATGGCATTGGCTTCAGCATGGACTAGCAAACAGAGTACAAATCCTCCAGGGAGCCTGTGTATGTACTCTGGTTGCTAACCTGCTCTGAAGGCCACGTCACCACATCTACACTACTATTGTTACCTGTTCTCATCAGTTTAGAGATAACACAGGCATGCCTATCTTTGCTACAATCACAGTCTTCACTTGCACTGTAGATATTAAAAAATAATAATAATAACTACCTGTATACAGGCATCCAACCATAGCTACACACCAAGGTACAAGACTGGGCCAACTCTTTGCCTGATTGATGGTTCGGGCTTGAATAATGGTTGGTGCTCCAGGATAGTATGTTGGTGTAGGCTGTTGATTGACTTGTGTCTAGGCTTGAGCACAGGTCACTGCTTGTGACTGACTGGTGGTCCAGAAAAATACATTGATGAGTACTAGTGCTCAGTTGATGGCCTAGGCCTGAAAATCAGTCGCTGCTGGGGACTGTTTGCTGTGTGGAGACTTTGCCAGAGTATTTTTCTATGAGATTCTTGTAAAACGAGTTGGAAAACAGGTGAGCCAGTGTAATTCTTCAGCCAAATCTGTAAACAAGGAGGTAGACCCTGGTACAAACAGAGAAAATGATATTAAAAGAACTTTGGAAGCTAACTGTCCAATGGCATCATGATAGGGTCACTTGGGCTTTTCAAGGGAAATGGCAACAATAAAGAACCTCTCCCTTGACCTGCAATCACTGGCCACTTTTCAACAGGGTTACTGAGAAGAAATTTGAAAGGAAATCCACAAAATACTCAATGGCACTATGAACCCAGATGGCACTCTCCATGTATTAGAGCTGAGCCATGAAAATGGGTCATCAGAGCCAGAGGAGATGTCGATGGAGAGACATGAAATCTCCTAGTGATGGGACATAGTCCTCCTTAGGCTAAATCCCACCCTCCTGGTCTAATCTGGTGCAACTTCACTTCAGTGGAGTTCTGCCCATTTACTCCATGGCTGAATTTGATTCCCTCTCTGAAGAGCCAGGAAGAGAGCTCTGGTCTCTTGATTACCAGTTCTATGCTTCAACCACAGGACCATCTCCTTTTACCTACATATGAGTCTGGATCAATTCTCTCCCCACCCCAGCATTAAGCACCTACCAACCTGCAGGATACACTGGAATTCAAGCATATAGAATATCATCCATGGAGTGAAGTAGCAGGGCCAGTAAATATCATCTTCTCTGACTCGGTGGTCGACAAATGTTCTCCAACAGTAGTCGTAAGCTGAGTGAATTACAAGATTACTAGTCACACGGTGAAGGACACAACAAAGGGACTGATACACCAATCATTGCCTGCCCTGAGTTTGATCAAGGCAAGGGAGGAGAAGCCTTGATCAGGGCCGGCTCCAGGCACCAGCCAACCAAGCAAGTGCTTGGGGCAACACCTTGGGGAAGGGTGGAGCTCGGATTTGTTTGTTTTATTTTGTTTTTTTTGTTTTGGCGGATCGCCACTGGAGGGGTGGGGGCTGGCACGGCTCTCAGAGGAGAGTGGGGTCTTGGGGCAGTGTGGTGCTCAGAGGGGGGGCGGGGACGCGGCGCAGCGCTCGGGGGCTTGGCATTCGCGCAGTGCTCTGAGGGGGCGGGGCTTCGGGCGGCGTGGTGCTCTGGGCGGTAGGGGCTGGCGCGGCGTTCGGAGACAGTACAGGGGTTTGGGGGAGTGCGGCGCTCGGAGGGGGGTTGGGCCTTGGCACACCACAGTGCTCTGAGGGGGCGGGGTTTCAGGCAGCGTGGCACTCAGGGATTGGGGTTTTGGCGGCGCAGCGCTCGCAGCAGGGGGTGCGGCCAAGCAGTGCTCTTCTTTTTTGCTTGGAGCAGCAAAAAAATTAGAGCCAGCCCTGGCCTTGATAGAGGTGACACTTGAACTGCTGGTGTCACCCATACAGCTCCTGGGTGTGGTGTTCTGTCCCATCTACTGGCACCAAGACCACTTAGAGAGAGTGTTAAATGAGTCTGCTCCACACCTTAGCTAATAGACAGTGCACTTAGCTAACAGCTAGTTCGTGCACTAGGCTCCAGGTTCAATCCTGCCTGCCGATGACCATGGTTTGTTGGCACTACACTGGCACCTGAAGATGCCTGCCCTGCATGCAGCTCCAATCTCAGGCTGAAGGGGATGTCCTCATTATTGCTCAGGACACAGTGAACCAGAGAGGAGAAAATGGCACTAAGAACCACAACATAAAGACATGATCACATGCTCAAAGGCGGAAGGGACGTCTATATACCAAAGACTTCCTGAAACTTGGACAGTGTGGAGCTGCCACCAAGCTCCTAATGGGGTTGGTTTGAGACATAAATGATATAGCCTACAGCATTGTACCATAAGACTATGCCTTACAAGGGTGGCTCTTGTACATATAATGGCTGGGGATCTATCTGACTCCAGGTAGCCTTATGGGGGGAATAGTTCTCTCCAAGAGCTTCCCCACCCTCTAGGAAGGGAACAGGCAGAACCAGCAGGGGGAGATGGGGGGAGGCGAAGAAAAAGCAGGGGGTAAGATAAGTTGTTAAAACTCCACTCTCTCTGCAGGGAATAGCATGTGGAAATATTTGAACCAACTCATTGATCTCCACCCCCACCGCATTTCCCTAGAAATGAATCAATGTTTGGCCAATATGGCAGTGTCTGATTGTGGATTGACCCTCACCAGCTCATTTCACATCGCCATCAAACCAGAATGACTTTCACTCACTACTAGCCTGGGACCTAACTGGCACCAGTGGCCTAGAAGTGAAAGGCTTCATGGCCCATTCCCCAGTGTCCAGAACTGAGGTATCTGTAACCTTGGGAAGTGTTACCTGGGAGGCTCATGATGTAAACGTTCACTCCACTGCTCACCAGATCCCTGAGGCCTTGCCGGTTCCGTTCATCTCTGTGCCTGAAAAGCCGCCCTATGTAGATTTGCAGGGTCACTTTGGGATGGGCCCGTAGGAAGTGAATGATCAGTCTGCAACACAGCCCACAGGGGCTCCAGGACAGAAACCAGATGATGGAGCAGCGCACTGAAGGCCCGTGGTGTATTGCCTTGAAGTCATTTTCCAGGCAGTTGATTTCGGCATGCTGGGTGGGGGTGTTCAGGCACCACTTCCTCCAGAACTTCGTGCTGCTGCCCCACTTAATTTCATAGAGTAGGTAGGTCACCTTGGGAAATGCGCTGGGGTCAAAGATCGCCCTAAATTCCTTTGGCTGGATCTTCCACCTGAAATCCACATTCCATCACTGGCATCTTTAATGACTCCCACATAGCAAAAGAGATAGAAACAGGGGTGAGGATGAGAGAGGGACAGTTAGTATGGTCTTAGTACCACCTCTTTGCTGTCAGACAAGCTGCCTTTGTGACTGTGTGTCCCCAGGTCCTGTCTCTAATGACCCCTGGGATATATGATACCTGGGACTTCTGGGATCAGGGGTTCAGTCTGAGCTGCAGCTTTATTGTAAAGGAAGGCAAGAATTCTGCATGGCTGCAGCGTAGTGCACCAGGACCTAGATTGTTATGAAAAGGACAGAGAGAGGAGAAAGGAAAGGAAAATAGCAAGATGCTTTTGAGATAGCAGAAGTTTAAGGGGAAGAAAATCCCCCCAGCCACACCCCCTGAAATTCTCTTGTGACACCAGTCATGTACCAGACTAGAGCTGTCATTCTTACCTGTGGCTAGCACTTCTGGATGGATGATCTACTGGAAGAGAGAACGGAGAGTCATCTATGGGTGGGTTGGGGGTGGAGGTGATTTTTGGGATCCCAGTTCTCACCCCAGGGATCCAGGACAGCATCTTAGCAAATCAGCGACCATTCACATCCATCTATTCCTTACAGTGGAAGTCCAGAGAAATGTGACCCTGCTCCTTCCTAATTGCACCACCTTTCTGCCATGTATTGTTATCCTTACCTCAGGGGTGCTATGCACAGTGCCACCTGGGGTTATATGCACCTTACGCCTGGATAAGGAGTTTAACTGGGTTGAAAATTGGATGAGAGACTACCACAGATGGCTTTAATATATCAGGAAGCAGTGACTTTGCAGGGGTGCTCTTCTCTCAGAATCAGCAGTGGGGTACATGGCTCAGTAGAGGGTGCTCTTCCCTCTGAGTCAGCACTGACCCAGCATAGCACTAGGGGGCGCTGTGCTGCAGGGAGTGGGGTGGCTGGTTCAGTAGGGGATGCTTTCTCCTCTGAGGGTATGTCTACATCTACAATTTTGCAGCGCTGGTTGTTACAGCTGTATTAGTACAGCTGTATAGGGCCAGCGCTGCAGAGTGGCCACACTTACAGCAACCAGCGCTGCAAGTGGTGTTAGATGTGGCCACACTGCAGCGCTGTTGGGCGGCTTCAAGGGGGGTTCGGGGAACGCGAGAGCAAACCGGGGAAGGAGACCAGCTTCCCCGCGGTTTGCTCTCGCGTTCCCCGAACCCTCCTGCAAACCGCAGGGAAGGAGACCTGCTTGCTCGGGGGTTCGGGGAATGCGAGAGCAAACCGCAGGGAAGGAGACCTGCTTGCACTGGGGTTCGGGGAACGCGAGAGCAAACCGGGGAAGGAGACCAGCTTCCCCGCGGTTTGCTCTCGCGTTCCCCGAACCCCCCTGCAAACCGCAGGGAAGGAGACCTGCTTGCTCGGGGGTTCGGGGAACGCGAGAGCAAACCGCAGGGAAGGAGACCTGCTTGCACTGGGGTTCGGGGAACGCGAGAGCAAACCGGGGAAGGAGACCAGCTTCCCCGCGGTTTGCTCTCGCGTTCCCCGAACCCCCCTGCAAACCGCAGGGAAGGAGACCTGCTTGCACTGGGGTTCGGGGAACGCGAGAGCAAACCGGGGAAGGAGACCTGCTTGATTACCAGAGAGGCTTCCTCAGGTATGCTGGGATACCTGCTTATTCCACGGAGGTCAAGAAAAGCGCTGGTAAGTGTCTACACTTGATTACCAGTGCTGGATCACCAGCACTGGATCCTCTACACCCGAGACAAAACGGGAGTACGGCCAGCGCTGCAAACAGGGAGTTGCAGCGCTGGTGATGCCCTGCAGATGTGTACACCTCCTAAGTTGCAGCGCTGTAACCCCCTCACCAGCGCTGCAACTTTGTGATGTAGACAAGCCCTGAGTCACCACTACCCTGTAACCCTAGTGTGGTGCTGGGGATGTCTCTAGATGAGATATGAAACCAAGGATGGTGTGGTTAGAATCCCTTGACACTATTTGTAGGAGTAGGAGTATTAAGCCTGGTGTCCTGGGTACATTTTCATTTGTGTTACTGCACTTTGCCTCCTAACAATTCTTCCTTTAGTTTCAGCTGGCTACTAGATTTTTCTTCACTCGCAGTCAGCCGTGTGGTGTTGCTGTGCTCTGCTAAACAGTGGCCATGCGCCACCTCAGAGGTTCTCCTCTGACACTATTTGTACATCAGTGCAACTCTGTTTATTTCAGTGGAGTCACTCTTCATTTAGAGTGGTATAAGAGGAGAATCAGGCCCTTTGCATCAGCTTGTGAAACATTTTGGAAGGGCTCAGCCTGGAAAACATTAGGGAAATGTTTGTTCTTTGTGATGTTAGATCCTGCCAAATTGCCCCACTGTTACTGACTGAGAACACCTCCCTGTGCTCTCAGTCTCTCTCCTGTCTGTGATTTTTCTTTGAGTCCCTTTCTCCAGAACCTCTCATGCACCCCTGAGCTCCCGGAATGAAGCTGCCATCCTGCTCTTATGCAGCTAGTTTGGTTCATAGGAACCTTGAAGGCAATAGCTGAAAGAATGAAAATATAGACTTAGTGACCTTGGTTCCCAGGCCTGGGAGAAAACATCTTGGCGCCTTTGCAAGGAGTTTAGATAACGTTCAAAGGGAGTTTAGGAAAGTTCTTAGTATGTCAGATTTTAACCCTTTTTGTCCCAGAGCAACGTCAGTTTTCCCTACCTTACTTGCAAGAGGGACGTTTAATAGCAGTGCTCCCAGTGCTGTGGGTACATGATTGCTAGGAGCTGGACCGGCTAATTCACAGACATAGAACTATGTTCACTCTCTTACAGGAATACAAAAATAAATATTTTTCATTCAACACTGGCTGCCACATAGCCACGACGTGGTTGTAACCAGCCTGGGTCTGCATCAGAAGCAATGCCCTAGGAATGAAAGGCTCCGTATCCCAGCCCCCAATACCTGGGCCATTCATTCTTCCTCACCTGGTGCTGGCTCAGGCCCAGTGCTCCAGACAGGCCTCCTATCCCATTCCTTGACTCTTGGATCAGCTGGTAACCCTGCCACCCCCTCCTACTACCTGGGGCTGGCTTGTATTTCATACCCCAGAGATGATCTCAACACTATTCCAATCTCAGTTCCCCTGAGTCAGCCACTCTGCCACCCTCCCCTTGAGACTTGTATTTTCAATAACTTGCATCCTTTAGCGACAATATTACCACACATTTTATACCTTGGCATGCAAGCACTGACACATACGCCCCTGCACCCAGAAACACATACACAGAGATAAAAATACACACCGATTAAAACATATGCATTATACAAAGAACCCCACATCCAAACATCCACTCCTACACATCCCTGCATGATCACAGGTGCTCACAAACACATGCAAACATACAACATGCACACTTATACACAATCATTCACCTCAAACAATCGCACACCTCAGGTACACATAGAGAGAGACACACACACACATTCTCTCTTTCGCCTACACACATACCAGTCTCTGTGGAAGAAGTCATGGCTTCCTCTCTTTTTCTTCTAGCCTCCTGTTCTGTGGAATGGTCTTTTTCTCTCTTAACGGAGACACTTTATCTCTTTTAGTTCCTGTTCATGAGAGCTGGCATTGCTCAGAGCGAAGGGATGGTAACCACTCAAAGCCCTGGAGATTAGACTGCAGAGAACAATCTTGCCCTAGCACTGGAGGGGCTGGGGGCTAGTGGGAGGAGCACGGGAGGGAGTGGGGAAAGGGAATGGATGAGTGACCTGAGAAGTCTTCCCCATTTCTAACCTCTTTGGCTGTCCTGGAGGGAGGGGTGTTTTCCCAAGTGATGAAGGACAGGGCAGGGACACAGAAGACTTTCTTTGTACAGGCACAAAGGTATTTGCCAGACTGTTCTCTTTGCATGCCCCCTTCCCAGTGAAGGCAGCCTGGGACCAGATCCATTCACAAGCACCCGCCTTCCCTTCTGAACCCAGAGGTTTTTGTGGCCACATAAAGGGCACCTGCCATCTGGCCTTGGGGCCTTTATGGCCTGTGCACTGGGGAGAACTCCTCCAGCAAATCAGTAGGGAGGCTTTACTCCCTGACAGAGGAGAGCAGTGATTTATTTGGCGAGGAGGGGAGTCTCTCGCACCCTTTCTAAATCAGTCATTCGCTAGCTCCAGACATTCCGGAGCTCCCCAGCTCTGGGTGCTGCATCTACCCTCCCCTCCTGCCTGGGGCTTTGCTGGTTTCCAGGGTCATTTGCTCAGCATACGATGATACGTTATCAACCTCGGTCTCCAGCTTGGAGAGCTTGGTGTGGCTCCCTCTCCCACACAGCCCCAGGAATGCCACAACCATAAATCACTGGGGCAGAGGAGGGGAGAGAAGACTAGCCACTGGCAACCCCCCACTCATTTTTCAGCCAAAGCTTTGTACTTCCTGCTATTGCTGTTTGCAGACCCAGAAGAACAAGTGATTTTTTCCATGTTACACAGCGGCAGTGCCAGACAGTGCCCCCTGCCCAGAATGGCTGGGAATCACGTAGGTTGGTGCTCCCATCGACTCTCAGTCAGCAGGCTTTTCCCATTGCCAACAGCAAGAGGCTGGGAATGGAATAACTGGATGCTCCCACAACAGACAGCACTCCTATACCTTCCCTTCCTGTTGAGAGAGACTGGGAGCAGGTAGCTAGGAGCTGCCCACTGCCTCTATTCCTGCACCATTCCCGTCTGTGCCTCCTCCTGGGAAAGCATGAGACTGCAGTAGCACTGAGGTCTTTACAGTTCTTACACTGTTTGCTGTAGTGCCTCTTGCAGGCCTACACGGGACAGAATTAAATTGGGATGGAAGCAAACAACACATTAACCCATCGGTAAAATATAAGCACTAACAGCCGCACTTCCTCTGCGGGAATATCTTAATGGTCAGAAATAATACAGAAAATAAAACCAAGATATCCAGTGATAGACAAATAAACTTCAGTAATAAAATAGCAGGAAAAATTCTCTCTGAAATACAAATCCATATAAAAATGATCTGCTTGTGAATTCCTGATGCAAACAGTTCGTTGCTTTGACTTGATAATGGTAGTTTCTCAAGGTGCAATAGATATGATTGAGACAAGGTAGGTGAGGTAATCTCTTTTACTGAACCCAACTTCTGCTGGTGAGAGAGATGAGCTTTTGAGCTACACAGAGCTCTTCTTCAGCTCACAGAGCTCTGTATAGCCTGAAAGCTTGTCCCTTCTACCAACATAAATTGGTCCAATAAAAGAGATTACCTCGTCCACCTTGTCTCAATCATATCCTGGGACCAGCATGGCTGCAACAACACTGCAAACATATATACTGTTGGATTGTCCTGATCACCGAGGTGGAAGGCACAGAGACATCTCCAACTGCAGGTACAAAGGGATCTGCTCCAGCCCCTGCCCTCTACTCAAAGGGCATGCAGGGCTGGTGAGGAGACTCAATCCCCCCATCCAGTGTGTCATGTATGGAGACCCAAGGTCCTGTTAAATACTGATTGGCTGCTTTTTCAGAACTTCTTGCTGGCTGCTTCTGAGTGGCTCCTTTTGCAGCCCTGCTGTCTGGCGATGATTGGCTGGTGTTTCAGGCTAGTAGGTCAATAGATGTGGGTGTGAGGCTGGCAAGTCAGGATTCTTATGTAAAGGCTGCCAGTCATTGGCTGCTGCACAGTACTCTTGCAAAAGCATTTGGCACTAGTTGTCTCACAGAACGAGATTGAAGGTGTGCTGCTGATACTCAGCAGTGTGCATGTCTTGCTAACAATGAAGGGAGACCCTGATGGGAAAAGAGAAAGCTGGGTATCAAAAATGAAAGGCCAAAAGCCAGTTGTTTTATCTTTAGCATCAATCAGAGGTTTAAAATTAAGTGTCTTTCACAGGAAAACACTCTTAACTCCTTCCAGCAGGAAGTGTCCCTCATAGGGTGACCAGATAGCGATTGCAAAAAATTGGGACAGGGGGTGGGGAGTAATAGGTTTTTATATAAGAAAAAGCCCCCCAAATCAGGACTGTCCCTATAAATTCAGGACATCTGGTCACCCTAGTGCCTCACAGCCCGTGAGATTGTAAGACAGATCAGTGATCACCTGCAATCATAGGGCTTACTGTGCATTATAACTCAGCTGTGGAAACAGAAACAGGGGTGATTTCAAGGCAGGCAAAACTCCCAGCTGTCTCCAAGCATGATAACGGCCTCATATTTTGCACTTTTATCTGAGACATATTTTCAACAGATGTGTTCAGAATTTCTTACTTAAAAACTCATATGCACCCAAGTGGACTTGTACAGCACTGAGAATGACATGAAGTGACTAAGATTTTCAAAAAACAGGTGCCTAAACTGAGATGCCTTCAAGTCCTAAATAATGATCTCAGAACCTCACTTTAGGTGCCCATTTTTGGAAATATTGGCACCTGTGTTGATTTTCCATTTTCTTAGCCCCCTGACTCTGAAAAACACTTAAGCACGTGCTTGACATTAAGCATGTGAGTAGCCCCACTGAAGGCAAAACCTCATAGTCCCAATTTACACTCCATGGAAGAGAATAGATTGTTTGTGGAGGAGGAGAATTGAGTTATGGTCATTTATTATTCACACTTGCTTGTTAGCCGGACACTTGGGGCCAAGGCCTGAAGTTCTTACTTAGTCTTCAGAGTTGTCTAGGGAAGGCATAAATGTGTATGTGTGTGTGTGTCCCATATCTTTTCCCCATAAAATCCTGAAAATATGTTTCTCTCTCTATATATATACATCTATACATACACACATAATGTATAATGTGTGTGTGAGAGAGATATGTGCATGTGTGTGTGTATTAACTCTTTTTTAAAGCTGTCCAATGACTTTCATACTATATATTCTGCAGCAATAGATCTAATACATTATTTAATACCAGGTATTAGCAAGTCTCAGCTAGTCGAAAAGCAAGGTGAGACTGTTAAACCAAAATGGTATGTTAGATTAACTGATCAGTTTAGACAACTGATATGGCATTTCTCTTCATGGAATTCACATTCACCTAGAATTAGCAGTTTGGGTTTTTGAGACCTGATGTCCTATATTCAAGATCCATCTTGAATCTGTCATACAAGCTAAATAAACATGGAGTTAGCTGGGACTGAAATGGAAGGTCCTGCATTTGCCTGGTCTTTGATCAGAAATTAAACAAATCAATTACAAAGTCCCCTCAAACTTACTCTTATTCTCCTTGTTTCTATCTGTCTAGGTGCATATATGCTCTCTCCCATCCCGAATGGATTTGAGAGCTGTATTAGGAAGAGAGCCTGAGACATAAGCCCTTGTAGCAGACCTGGTATGAGGCAGGATCTGCTCACAGAACCTGGCAAGAACAGGGCTGATATTGCAGAAATAGACATTCCTAAGTAGTGCTAGGCACAGAGTACTCATGCAAACACATCCCAATATCAAGTGGTACCAGAAGATCCCAGTATTAATGATGGTATAAAAACATTCCCCAGATAACAGGAACACACTGACCTCTCCCAAAAGGTAAGGTCAGGATGACAGTATGTAATAGAGATGTTTTGATCAAATCAATGTGTATAAGGTGATGGGTAGAATTGTAGAAGAGACCTCAGGAGATCATCTAGTCCAACCCCCTGCTTAAAGCAAGACCAATCCCAGATAGATTTTTACCCCAGGTCCCTAAATGGCCCCCTCAAGGATTAAACTCACAACCCTAAGTTTAGCAGGCTAAATGCTCAAACCACTGAGCTATCCGTCTCCCCCACTAACTAGCTACACCAGGGAGCGGTAACTATGTCAGAGGCAGTACTAACTGTTTGTATCAGGGTATAAAGATGTATTTCAGAGGGAGTATTTTTGTCTGGCCTAGGAAGGAATGGAAAGTCCCACCATTCACTGAGCTGGTCCATTGTTACAGGCATGCATGTATTAGTGGTCTGGTAGAGCCTGCAGGATACTAGTATCATGCTTTGTTGACAATAAACCTGGGCTACGTGCCTTCGTCCCTTGTGGTCATTGGGTGGTTCGCTCAAGGTCTGCTGTGCCGGCTGTCTATGCAGGACTGGGGTGGGACACAGCAGGAACACACAGACGCAGCCAAACATCCATCAACATCTAACCACACCGGTAACTCCCGACTACTAATCTGGTAAGTAAGCAAGCTGTCCTTTGTAGAAATCACAATCTAACATGACAGAAACCCATGAGCTAGGGAACCCTCTTAACCCCTCCCTGCAAATCTACATAGAGTATAATAAGGTATGAACACGCTGGGTTGCTAACAAAAGAATAATAATTTAAATTTTTATCAATTTTTAATAAAAGTTTTAAATTAAAAGGTAATAACTTGTTTATTTAAATGTTTAACCTTTTTATTATTTATTTTGTTTACTTTATTTTGTATAGTTATAAATATAATTCTTGTGCCATTTGTTTTAAATTGTAAGTTTGTCCTGTATGTCATGTATGTTGTCTTGTGTTGTATGTTCTGTGTGTCACATGACTATTTTAAAATTATTTTTATTTTGTTGCAACAAAAGTCAATTTTATACCTTTTTAAAAAAACGTATATGACATACAGGACAACCTTACAGTTAAAAACAAATGGCGCAAATTATATTTGTAAGTATCAAACCAACATATACAAGGTGATGGGTGATAACTAGCCATGCCGGGGGCAGTAACTAACTATGCCAGAGGCAGTATGTAACATTTTTCTATCAGGGTATAAAGATGTATGTCAGAGGGAGTATCTTTGTCCGGCCTAGGGAAGAACGGAAAGTCCTGCCATTCACTGAGCTGGTTTATTGTTACAGGCATACATGTATTAGTGGTCCGGTAGAGTCTGCAGGATACTAGTATCGTGCTGCATCGAAATAAACCTGGCTGGGTGCCTTTGTCCTTTAATGGATCTTGTGGTCATTGGGCAGTTTGCTCGAGGTCTGCTGTGCCAGCTGTCTGCGCAGGGCTGGGGCAGCACAGAAAGGGAACACACACACACACACGTAGACAAACATCTAACCACAAAAGCTTCATAATCATTGATGAGATTTTTTCCTTGGAACACCCTTGTCAGTTAGGAAAGCTCTATCCCCATTTTACAGATGGGGAGCTGCATCACACTAAGGATTAGGATACAAAGTGACCCACAAAGTCTGACTGTGTCAGGAACCAAACCCCTGTCTCCTGAGCTTCACTCTGCTCTTCTATTAATGTTACACCTTCCTTTATACTTACTGACGGCAAACAGAATAAGAACAACAGACCATCAAAAGACTCACTGTGATTTGCCCAGAATGTGTGAAACAATCAATTATTAGGGCAGGTAAGTTTTGAGTCTTGTATCCTTAGGGCATGATTGTGCAACTGGATGTGCCCAGGTAAACTTGGCCAAATGCTCAGACCCCACTGAAGTCAATGGCCCTGTCGTGAGGGACAATAAGGGTGTGATTCTCAGTTGTGCTAGCTTGGTGGAGTTACCTTAATATGACCGGTAAGCTGTAGACCAGGGGTGAAAACCTATGGCACGCATGCCAAAGGCGGCACACGAGCTGATTATCAGTGGCACTCACACTACCCAGATCCTGGCTACCAGTCCGGGGGGCTCTGCATTTTAACTGAATTTTAAATGAAGCTTCTTAAACATTTTAAAAATCCTATTTACTTTACATACAACAATAGTTTAGTTATATATTATAGACTTATAGAAAGAGACCTTCTAAAAATGTTAAAATGTATTACTGGCACGGAAAACCTTAAATTAAAGTGAGTAAATAAAGACTCTGCACATCACTTCTGAAAAGTTGCCAACCCCTGCTGTAGACACTTGAAACTGTATTCCCCAGGCTACACCAGAGTCAATTAATACAGATTCAGATGTGTTAGCCTGCAGTTGAACGGGGCTTGTCAATCATGCTAAGCTAACATGAATGAGCTAACACAGTTGCAAAACACCCCTTTCAGCCTGTCAAGAGAGGGCACAAGGGGCTCTCTGCAGGCATAGGGCTCTGCCCATGCTGATTGAGTTGCAGGATCTGGCTCTTAAAGGAAAAGGGACTAAGAGCAGGTTTACACAGCAGACAGGTTAATGCAGGAGGTGCTGTTTGTCTCCACGTGCAAAGCTTGGTTAACTCAGTTAATGTTCCTAGTCTGCATATCCCACCAGCACAGACCCCAAAGAGCAAAGGAATAAGCAGTTAAGTTATTTAATATCCTTTCTATATCTTGGGGGAGTGTACTGTAACCCCAGTGGCGGCTCCAGGCACCAGTGCTCCAAGCACATGTCTGCGGTGGCAAGCTGTGGGGGGCGGCCTGCCGGTCACTGTGAGGGCAGCAGTGAGACCGCCTTCGGCAGCATGCCTGCTGGAGGTCCGCCAGTCCCACGGATTCGGCGGCAAACTGACGGTGGGTACACCAAAGCCACAGGACCGGCGGACCTCCCACAGGTGCACAGCTGAATCTGCAGGACCGGGGACCTCCCGCAGGTGTGGCAACGAAGGCAGCCTGCCCACAGTGCTTGGGTGTCAAAAAAACTAGATCCGCCCCGTGTAACCCCCATATTCCTCATTTTCATATAATCGTGATCTTACATATAAAGCATGCCTTGTAAGGTATCGGGGGAAAGGTTATGATCTGCAAATTACCCAACTGACAAGAGGGGTTGTGTTTTCCCCCAAGCTGATGAGACACAGAAAGCAGTTATGGGAAAGTTGCTGGGAAAAGGTGCATCTGACCAAAGGATAAACACACTTGGCCTAGAGAGCACAGATCACAGCCCTCTGGGGGCAGGGAAGGCCTGAGTGCTGGGAGGGGAAAACACAGGGTAACCCCAAAAGGGGAGCTGGGTTTTCTACATAGGTACAGTCCTGGGGTTGGGAGACCACTCCCCAAAGGGCCAGCCACTGTGCAGGATCCCCCTGGACCCTTATCTTGCCAGAAACATGATTAAATTAAGAGCCCACACAGAAGGGAACACAAGAGGGAAAGAAAAGCCAGTGACTGATTACATGGGAGTCAAAGGATACCATGGGTAAAGAACAAACTAACTTCAAACTATATTATCTGAACAGAGGACGTGGTATCATAAAGATATTGTGAACACACAACTGTGACAAAAATTTTGGCATTAATGTTAAGTTTTGGGGATAAGAATTTTGACACAGATGTTAAACCTTATGATAATGCTACTTACTCTTGCAGTAAACTAAGGGGGGGAGGTGTGACATTCTATACCTCGGGGTAACATGCTGTAACCCCCATATTCCTCATTTTCATATAATCATGATCTTACATATAAAGCATCCCTTGTAAGGTATCAGCGGAAAGGTTATGATCTGCTGAAAGTCATTTCTCTATCCATATAAGTGTATCATTAATGCATATGAAGTTATGAGAATCGTGTTTTATGGTGATCACTAAAACATCCTGTAAGTTGGGGAGTCAGCCAGATATTAGCTCCCTAGAGGCAACAGCAAGGAAAGTAACCAACGCCCAGGCGGGGTGTCAATCAACCCATCAACAGCCTTTGTCCAGCAAGGGAGCTACAACGCAATGACTCACCTGCATGAGGCCACATCAGGAAAATTGCTCAGCCTTGCTTGGAGAGACTCAGTAATGCTCACCTGACTCTGAAAGGGGTGGAGGTCAAAGCCAGGAGGTAGGAAAGGACATGATAAAAGGAAGAGATGTTTGCCAAGCTCTTCCTCTCTCTTCCACCTACATACCACACCAAGTGACTGAAGCGCTGATCAAAGGGGAGAGCCTGGCTGAAGAGCAACCAGCTGGCCTTGAAGGGCATTGAAAGTGTTAAGATCAGCTTATAATGCATTTTGCTTTTATTTCATTTGACCAAATCTGACTTGTTATCACTTAAAATCTATCTCTGTAGTTAATAAACCTGTTTGTTTGTTCTACCTGAAGCAGTGTGTTTGGTTTGAAGCATGTCAGAGGCTCCCCTTGGGATAACAAGCCTGGTATATATCAGTTTCTTTGTTAAATTGACAAACTCATACAAGCTTGCAGCGTCCAGTGGGCATAACTGGACTCTGCAAGATGGAGGTTCCTAGGGTTGTGTCTGGAACTGAAGATATTGGCAAGTGTCATTTGTTGCGAGCAGCTTACATGCCAGAGGCTGTGCATGAACAACCCAGGAGTGGGGGTTCTCACAGCAGAGCAGGGTAAGGCTGGTTCCCAGAGTCAAGGATTGGAGTGGCCTAGCAGATCACCGGTCCAGATAACATCAGAGGGGAACGTCACAACTCCACTCACCAGTTACCTGTATCAAACTCCACTTCCTCCCATCCTCCACAGTGCACATATCCCCACCCTCATCCTGAACAGGCCAAACTCTGAGCACTTCCTGTGAACAAACTTGGGGTGGAGGACACAGTTACATTAGTCTGATAAGGGCTAGAAAAAGGCTCTTGTCTAATACTTGATGTTTATATCACTCACAGGTAATTCTGAAGAATTATATTCATGACAGATAATACTGATATGGAATAGAGCAAAATAGGGACAACTGGAGTGGTTCATGGGATGGCTGGTGGAGTGGAGCAGCTGGTGGAGCGAAGCAGCTTGTGGGGTGGTTGGAGCAGCCTACGGAACAGCGAGTGGAGCAGAGTGGAGCAGTTTGTGGGGATGACTGGAGGAGTGGAGTGGAGTGGAGCAGAGCAGAGCGGCTGCTGGAGCAGAGCCATTCGTGGTGAAGGCTGCAGCAGATCTCCATGGAGAGGCGGGGCAGTTGGCCTTGGCCCACGTAAGGTGCCCCTTAACACCCCATATTTCCCCCTCCCCAATTCCACCCAGGTCAGGAGAGTAAAACTCTGCAGATAAACTTTTGAACTCTGGGGCAGCATTGACCAGAGACAGAGACTTTTGGGTTGTTGAACTTTGGAGTGATTTGGACTTAAGACCCTGAGGGGTAAAGGACATTGCCAAACTTACTTGGAGGTGGGTCTTTTGCTCATGGTTTGTGTTATGAATCCTGTTTGTGGTGTTTCCCCAATGTAATGCTGCATTTTTCCATCCTTTATTAAAAAGATTTTGCTACACTCAGACTCTGTGCTTGCGAGAGGGGAAGTATTGCCTCCTAGAGGCGCCCGGGGAGATGGTATGTAATTGTCCCAGGTCACTGGGTGGGGGCTTAAGCTGGTTTTGCATTGTGTTATTGAAACAAAACCCCTGGATACTGAACTCAGTCCTTGTTGCTGCCAACTCAGAGGGGCAGAAGGGTTACACATAGACTGTTACAAATTTTCTTGACAAAGCTACTTGGGAGAGGGCTAGCTCAGTGCTTTGAGCATTAGCCTGCTAAATCTAAAATTGTGAGTTCAGTCCTTGAGGGGGCCACTTAGGGAACTGGGGTTTGAAAAAAACAAAAACACCTCTTTGGGAATTTGTCCTGCTTTGAGCAGGGGTTGGACTAGATGATCTTCTGAGGTCCCTTCCAACCCTGATATTCTATGATAAGTAGGAAAAAATGAATAGGTAACAAGTCAGCTACTGGGTTTCACTCTTCTACAGCAAAGATTTGTCAGGTAGTAATTTCAGAAGCATACAGAGGACAGCCATTTCTTAGTGCTGCATTCATAAGTGGCCATAGAGACTGTAATAAATCATTGAGAGATAAGGCTGGGGGGCTTATCCTCTGAGCCATTTGAGACTGCCCATAAATATATTAAGCTTGAATTATATGAACTTGCTACAACAATGATATCCTAGATGCTGTGCCTTCTTTTAGGCTGCCTCTCATGCCAGGAATGCCCTTTCTGAGCTGCTCCACAATGCTACTGTCTCCTCTGCATTCAGAGTGCTCCTGAACACCCAACTCTACCAGCTAAGTCAGCAACGGTCCAAATGGTGGGTATGTAGCAGCAGGCCCTGAATAACTACACACATCCAACACTGTGCACACAGACACAGAGGAACTGGAACACTGAGCTCAGGAAGCAATAAGCAGGAAGGCATCTCTCTCTTTCTCCCTCTCTCACACACACACATTGCTGTAAACTGGTTTAGTGCCACTGAAGTCAGTAGAGTTCTTATATTACTTAACAGAAACCCTAAAACATTATCCCCAGTTGCATTCTCAACTATTGTTTTCCCTAGACATGATCAGTCACCACCCTGACCTCTTTTACACTGTACTTCTTTCTCCTGCCTTTCACCGGTTGGCTTGGCTTGTCTCTTTTGCTTGTCTGTGGGAAAAGAATGCTGTCTTCTTACATTTTGTGCAGTGCCCAGCACACTGGCAGTGCAACTGGGAGCGAATAAGTGAACAGAATAATAATAGAAGCAATGGTACAGAGGGAGACTTTAACCTAAGGGATGGGGTGTAGTTTGCTGTGACTATGGCATGATCAGGGGATGCCAGTATCTCCTTTAACTCTGCACTTTCTGGGTTCTTTGATTATGTACAGACCATGTGCCACACCCACAGTGGATGTAAATTGGTGTAGATTGTCACTGTCCGTACTCCCCTGCTCAGACTGTGTTTCCAGCTATATAGCAGAGGGGGAGAGTTCGCTCCTGATACTCCCTCCTACCAGCAAGTGGGTGGAGAGAGACCAGTGGGCAAGGAGTGAGAGGCAGGGTGACTGGATTGAGTGGCAGGCTGGGCACATGGGGCAGTAACCTCTTCCATGAGAAGGTGTGAAATAACTTACCCACTCCCTAGAGCAAGGTGGGAATGCAATTAATTCTCTGGGCTCCCCATGAGCAGAGTGTGACATTCCAGTTCTACTGGGCTGCCTTGCCTCTCCTGTTTAGGAACTGACCTTGTATAATGGAGGCCCCAGTCCTGATTGGAGCCCTGCGTGGTCCTGCTGCTAATATCAGGCTCTGTGCACACTACAGCTTACATCAGTATAAGTTATGTTGCCCAGGGGTGTGAATAGCCCCCCCACCCGACATCATACTGATTTAAGTGCTGCTATGGACAGTGTTATGTCCACAGAGCTTCTCCCGCTGACATTGCCGCTACCACCACTCGCGGGGACTGGAATGGTTAAATTGACAGGGGAGCTCTCTCCCCTTTGGCTTAGAGCATCTGCACTAGCACTGCTACATAGGCACAGCTGTATTGCTGTAAGCTCTGTGGTGTAGACATAGCCTCAGTGGAGATGCCCACAGTTGGGTCACTCAAACTTAACTCTCATATGATTTAGGATTGTTGTTGGATCCAACATTTTCTCCAAAATGTCTACTCACCCAAAGGATACACTGGAGTTCTAGACAATAGAAAGTGATCTGCAGAGAGAGCACCAAGGGGCAATAATCGTCTCCTTCTCCATTTTGATGGACAACAAATGTTCTCCAGCAGTATCTGTAATCTGAGGAAATAAATATCTCATCATGCCTGTTGAGGGACACTTCCAGGGGACCAATGAGCCCCTCCTTGCTCAGTCAGAGATCAGTAAACATCAAGGCAGAATCTGAACTCAGTGTTGACCAGAAGGTCTAAGTTGTCAATTAGTAATCAGTCACATTGTTCATGTAAGCTGTGATATCTTCCAAGTCAGGGTGCAACAGGTTGGTTACCCGCTCCTGCCCTGAGGTGTTTAAAAAGCAGCCTGGCAGGGCTTGAAAGCCCAGCTCTAAAAGCTGGGCTGATTGGGGAAGTGGCTGCAGCTGGACCATGCCCCAATCAAGCCACAACTGGTCTGTATAAAAAGGCTATGAGCCAGAAGCCCCTCAGTCTCCTGCTGTCTGTAGAGGGAGAAGAGCCTGGTTGTAGGGAACTAGACAAAGTACCTAGAGTGGAGTAGGGCTGGGGAAAGGCAGAGGAGCTGGAGAGCTCCTTCCTGGAAAGCCCCAGGCTGCGGCCTAGCATTAGACCAAGAGGTACTGGGGGGCTGAATGGGGCAGCCTGGGGTAGGCAAAGGCAGCAGCAGCAGGTCCAAACCCCTTTGCCAGTGATGAGTGGCTGATACTGCAGTCTGCCCCAGTGAACGGGGGCTAGACAGAGACTGGGCAGTAGCCAATACTGAGGCAAAGTGGGGATAGTGGGGTGGGGGTTCCCCTGGGAGGAGGAGACCCAGTTAAAGGGGCACCGGGGTCCTGGGAGTTTCAGCAAAAAACTGTGCAAGCCCCTCATTCATCATCAGGCTGAGAGAATAGCAGTTACATCCCGGAAAAGGCCCAGTTTGGGTTGTTCCACATACTCCTCTGTCATTGCCATTTACAAGATGAGGAGGGAATGGGGAGAGGACGGATGTGCTTGGGGTTGTTTGCTGGAGCCAAAGAGGATGTGCACATGCTGCCCCACTGCTCTGCAGAGTGGACAGAAGGAGCTGGGATAATAGGCAGCGGTGCTGCTCTTGTGGCTAGGTTAGGGAGAGGAAAGAAAAGCAGGCAGAAGGGAGATTTGCTGATGCACCTCCAAACGCCTCCCTGCTATCAGCTTGCCAAGGAGCCCTTTGCTGCAGGGAGGGGGTTGCTTGGGGGCTTACGTTGTCACGCCCCAGGCCTGCTCTGCACACCTCACTATCCCACAGGAATGCGGCAGGCCAGATATCCACCACACTGGTCTTGGTCAGTTTACTTGTTTGCCCCCTGCTGTGATGCAGCTTGAGGCAGCAGGGGAGACAGCAGAGAGGTGCAGAGGTGTGGGCATGCTGTCAGCCTGGCAGTGTGCCATGCCGCTGCATCTGGCATCCTGGGCAAGGGCGGAGAGACCCTCTGCACTCCTGCCATGCTTAGGTCTCTTCACTCAGATTGCCAACAAGGGCATGACACTGGGTGCTTGTCCTGTCCACCCACCACCACCAACTCATGTCACACAACCCACTCACAGAGAGTGGCTATTGCTAGGAACTCAGCAGTGTCTGTGACTGTTTAGTTTTCAGTCCTGTTAACAAGTGGCTGCTGCTGACTTTCTGGCTTTTCAGCTCTGTTCATAGAACTGTTCTGATTGGCTCCTTGCTGACCTGAACTTTTGGTCACTACAGCCCAGGAACTGAACTGGAACTGCTGCCCTATAGATTAAAGGTTCCATGTTCCATTCCCCGACTCCCTCCACCCAGCCAGCCTCCCTGGCCTGGAATTGGATTGGAAATGGTGCCCTATAAGTTAAAGGCTGCATATGCCATTCTCTGACACCCCTGAGCCATCCAGTCCCCAGTTATAGCAAAGGCCTTGTCTATAGGGTTGCCAACTTTCTAATCACACAAAACCAAACATCCCTGCCCCACCCCTCCCCTTCTCCAAGGCTCCAACCCCACTCGCTCTATCCCCACTCCCTCTGTTGCTCGCTCTCCCCCACCCTCGCTCACTTTCACTGGGCTGGGGCTGGAGGTTGGGGTATGGGAGAGAGGGTTCAGGGTGTGGGGTCCCAGTGGCATTTACTGCAGCTCCCAGGAAACTGCTGCCAGGTCCCTGCAGCCGCTATATGCATGGTCAGCCAGGGAGGCTCTGGGTGCTGCCCTTGTGCCTGCAGGCACCACCCCTGCAACTCCCACTGGTCACAGTTCCCGGCCAATAGAAACTGTGGAGCCGGCACTCGGGCGAGGGCACCATGGGAAACCTCCCTGGCCACCCATGCACCTAGGAGCTACAGAGACCCGGCATTCGTTTCTGGGAATCATGCAGAATCAGGTCAGGTGGGGAGCCTGCCTTGGCCTGGGACTCTGCTGTGCCGCCAACCAGACTTTTAATGACCCAGTCGGCACTGCCACCAGAGTCCTTTTTTGACTGGTCGTTCTGGTTAAAAACGGGACACCTGGCAAGCCTACTTGTCTAGACTGGGATAAAAGTTGTGACAATGGAATGTGTCTGCTAATATGTGCTCAGTAACATGTTCTAAAAGTCTAGACTCATAGACTCAGACTCTAGGACTGGAAGGGACCTCGAGAGGTCATCGAGTCCAGTCCCCTGCCCTCATGGCAGGACCAAATACTGTCTAGACCATCCCTAATAGACATTTATCTAACCTACTCTTAAATATCTCCAGCGATGGAGATTCCACAACTTCCCTAGGCAATCTATTCCAGTGTTTGACTACCCTGACAGTTAGGAACTTTTTCCTAATGTCCAACCTAAATCTCCCTTGCTGCAGTTTAAGCCCATTGCTTCTTGTTCTATCATTGGAGGCTAAGGTGAACAAGTTTTCTCCCTCCTCGTGATGACACCCTTTTAGATACCTGAAAACTGATATCAGGTCCCCTCTCAGTCTTCTCTTTTCCAAACTAAACAAACCCAATTCCTTCAGCCTTCCTTCATAGGTCATGTTCTCAAGACCTTTAATCATTCTTGTTGCTCTTCTCTGGACCCTCTCCAATTTCTCCACATCTTTCTTGAAATGCGGTGCCCAGAACTGGACACAGTACTCCAGTTGAGGCCTAACCAGCGCAGAGTAAAGCGGAAGAATGACTTCTCGTGTCTTGTTTACAACACACCTGTTAATGCATCCCAGAATCATGTTTGCTTTTTTTGCAACAGTATCACACTGTTGACTCATATTAAGCTTGTGGTCCACTATGACCCCTAGATCTCTTTCTGCCATACTCCTTCCTAGACAGTCTCTTCCCATTCTGTATGTGTGAAACTGATTGTTCCTTCCTAAGTGGAGCACTTTGCATTTATCTTTATTGAACTTCATCCTGTTTACCTCAGACCATTTCTCCAATTTGTCCAGATGGTTTTGAATTTTGACCCTGTCCTCCAGAGCAGTTGCAATCCCTCCCAGTTTGGTATCATCCGCAAACTTAATAAGCGTACTTTCTATGCCAACATCTAAATCGTTGATGAAGATATTGAACAGAACCGGTCCCAAAACAGACCCCTGCAGAACCCCACTTGTTATACCTTTCCAGCAGGATTGGGAGCCATTAACAACTACTCTCTGAGTACGGTTATCCAGCCAGTTATGCACCCACCTTATAGTAGCCCCATCTAAATTGTACTTTCCTAGCTTATCTATAAGAATATCATGCCAAACTGTATCAAATGCCTTACTAAAGTCTAGGTATATCACATCCACCGCTTCTCCCTTATCCACAAGGCTCGTTATCCTATCAAAGAACGCTATCAGATTAGTTTGACATGATTTGTTCTTTACAAATCCATGCTGGCTGTTCCCTATCACCTTACCACCTTCCAAGTGTTTGCAGATGATTTCTTTGATTACCTGCTCCATTATCTTCCCTGGCACAGAAGTTAAACTAACTGGTCTGTAGTTTCCTGGGTTGTTTTTATTTCCCTTTTTATAGATGGGCACTATATTTGCCCCCTTCCAGTCTTCTGGAATCTCCCCCGTCTCCCATGATTTCCCAAAGATAATAGCCAGAGGCTCAGATACCTCCTCTATTAACTCCTTGAGTATTCTAGGATGCATTTCATCAGGCCCTGGTGACTTGCAGGCATCTAACTTTTCTAAGTGATTTTTTACTTGCTCTTTCCTTATTTTCTCTTCTAAACCTACCCTCTTCCCGTAAGCATTCACTATACTAGACATTCCTTCAGACTTCTCAGTGAAGACCGAAACAAAGAAGTCATTAAGCATCTCTGCCATTTCCAAGTCTCCCGTTACTGTTACCCCCTCCTCATTGCGCAGTGGGCCTACCCTGTCCTTAGTCTTCCTCTTGCTTCTAATGTATTGATAAAAAGTCTTCTTGTTTCCCTTTATTCCCATAGCTAGTTTGAGTTCATTTTGTGCCTTTGCTTTTCTAATCTTGCCTCTGCATTCCTGTGTTATTTGCCTATATTCATCCTTCGTGATCTGACCTAGTTTCCATTTTTTATATGCCGCCTTTTTATTTTGTAGGTCACGCAAGATCTCAAGGGTAAGCCAAGGTGGTCTTTTGCCACATTTTCTATCTTTCCTAACCATCGGAATAACTTGCTTCTGGGCCCTTAATAGCGTCCCTTTGAAAAACTGCCAACTTTCCTCAGTTGTTTTTCCCCTCAGTCTTAATTCCCATGGGACCTTGCCTATCAGCTCTCTAAGCTTACCAAAATCCGCCTTCCTGAAATCCATTGTCTCTATTCTGCTGTACTCCTTTCTACCCTTCCTTAGAATTGCAAATTCTATGATTTCATGATCACTTTCACCCAAGCTTCCTTCTACTTTTAAATTCTCAACAAGTTCCTCCCTGTTGGTTAAAATCAAGTCTAGAACAGCTTCCCCCCTAGTAGCTTTTTCAACTTTCTGAAATAAAAAGTTGTCTGCAATGCAGTCCAGGAACTTATTGGATAGTCTGTGTCCCGCGGTGTTATTTTCCCAACATATATCTGGATAGTTGAAGTCCCCCATCACCACCAAATCTTGGGCTTTGGATGATTTTGTTAGTTGTTTGAAAAAAGCCTCATCCACCTCTTCCGCCTGATTAGGTGGCCTGTAGTAGACTTCCAGCACGACATCACCTGTGTTTTTTACCCCTTTTAGCCTAACCCAGAGACTCTCCACCCTTCCGTCTCCTATGTCCATCTCCACCTCAGTCCAAGTGTGTACATTTTTAATATATAAGGCAACACCTCCTCCCTTTTTCCCCTGTCTATCCTTCCTGAGCAAACTATACCCATCCACACCAACATTCCAGTTGTGTGTATTATCCCACCAAGTTTCAGTAATGCCAATAATGTTATAGTTGTATTTATTTATTAGCACTTCCAGTTCTTCCTGCTTATTACCCATACTTCTTGCATTTGTATAAAGGCATCTAAGATACTGGTTTGATCTTGCCTCCCAGCTTCGCCCTGACCCTTCTTCCTCTCTGCCATTATAGCCCGTGCTCCCTCCTGTTTCCAACCCATCTCCCAGGTCTTGTTCCCCACTTACCTGTGGGCTTTGCTCACCTGTCCCCGTCGAACCTAGTTTAAAGCCCTCCTTACTAGGTTAGCCAGTCTGTGCGCAAATAAGGCCTTTCCCCGCTTCGAAAGGTGAACGCCATCTGTTCCTAGCAGTCCTTCCTCAAATAGCATCCCGTGGTCGAGGAAGCCAAAGCCCTACTGGCGACACCATCTTCGCAGCCAGGCATTCACCTCCACAATGCATCTGTTTCTGCCCAGACCCCTACCTTCAACAGGAAGAATCGAAGAGAATACCACCTGCGCTCCAAACTCCTTAACCCGTACTCCCAGAGCCCTGTAGTCACTCTTGATCTGCTCAGCGTCACACCTCGCAGTATCATTTGTGCCCACATGGATGAGTAGCATGGGATAGTAGTCAGAAGGCCGGATAATTCTCAGCAAAGCCTCTGTAACATCTTGGATACGGGCCCCTGGCAGGCAGCATACCTCCCGGGATGAATGGTCAGGGCGACAGATGGGTGTCTCCATCCCCCTCAGCAGAGAGTCTCCAACCACCACTACCCTACGTTTCTTATCAGTGGTGGCAGCAGACCTCCCAGCCTTAGGGGTACGAGGCTTCACCCCCTTCACTGTTGGGGGTGATTTCTTCTCTCCTGTATCAAGAAGAGCATAACAGTTATCTTTTACCACAACAGGAGGGTTCGCAGCAGCGGTGGAGCACTGCCTGCTGCTAGAAGTAACCAGCTGGCTGTGTCCACCCTGAGCCTCCTCCTCCACTGGTGTGTCAGATACACCCTGAGGCATCTCCTCCTCCACTGGTGTGTCGGTAGTCCTGTCAACTGGGACAGCACCATCAGCTGTCTCCACATGGATACTGTCCAGGAATTGCTCATGGACATAGATGTTCCTCAGCCTGGCCACCTCCTCCTGTAGCTCTCCCACCTGCTGCCTGAGAGATTCCACCAGCAGGCACCTTTCACATTGGATGCCACCCCCAGCCTGGATATCAGTAAGCGGAAATTGCAAATTACAGTCTTTGCAAGCCCACACCAGAATCTGGGTAAAAGCATCCATGCTTTGGTGCTCTGTCTGGCTACAGGCGCAGGTGGAGGAGACAGAAGCAGTGCTGGCACAGGTGTTGCGGGTCCTCCTCACCATTGTAAGCCTCCCTCTGTTAAACTCTCGCAAATTCCCGTCTACAGTTCCCTGTCCGCTCCTCTCTGCTGTAAACAGAAAGGTTTTTGATGTGGCTCAGGTTATGGGTTCAGGGGACCAAAGGGTCACAAATGAGACCAACAAGGGACCCCCCCTCCCTTCCTACTCCCCTTCCAAACTCCCTTGCAAAACTCCCTGTTAGCAGCTCCTGTTCGCTAAAGTCTAGTGTAGCCACAGCAATGTACACTTTAACACGTGGAAAACTGGTCAACACCTTGGCTCTCTCCTAGACCTCATCTGGACCAGATTAGCACAGGTTAAAGGCTTGTCTTTTCTGCACTAGGCTTTTCAAATGTGTTAGCACCTGTCAGCTAACTTATTCTATCATCACGCCTTTGATCCTAGCCTAGACAGGGCCAAAGCATGGTTAGGATACCTGGCAGGTTCATGATGTATAGGGCTACTCCACTCTCCATCAGATTCCTGAGGCCTTGTCGGTTGCGTTCATCCATATGCCTAAAAAGCCACGCTGCTTTTGTCTTCAGAGTCACACTGGGGTGTGCCCTCAGGAACTCCACTATGCTCTGGCAGCATTTCCCACAGGGGCTCCAGGACAGGAACCAGGTGATAGAGCAGTGCACTGATGGCCTGAACTTTAACTTCTTGAAGTCATGTTCCAGACAGTTGATTTCGGCGTGCTGAGTTGGGGTGTTTCGACACCAGTGCCTCCAGAACTTGGTACTTCTGCCCCACCTGATTTCGTAGAGCAGGTACGTCACTCTTGGACATATACCTGGGATGTAATTCACTTTAAAATCATTTGGTTGTATCTTCCACCTGAAACACAAATGTTATGATGAGCACAGATGTCTTTTACTGCCCCCTTTTCATCCTGTGTATTATATGCAAAGCCCTCATAATTCTCAAGTGCTCTACATCCCAGAAAAACCCAAAACACTCTCCAGGCTGCATACACAGGTATCACTCTCTGGAAGGAAATAATAGATACAAAATCCAATTGAAACTGGAAAGAATTTTAGCAGAGTTGGAATCTAATGAGCTCAATCTGGAATTAGACAAAGACACCTGAAGGATCCTTGTCATGTACTTCTGTACCAGCTATGGACTGGCTGCAAAGCTGGCTTATACACATCAGGTGTGATCATCATAGAATCCTTTAACACTCTGCTAGGGATGGCTGAAGTTCATTTTAAATAAGATATTTTCAAGCACAGTGCCACCTAGCGGCTGAACAGTATAATACGGTTTAGCCTTCCATTACGATTTTTCTGTAGTGCCCCCTACTGAATCACCCACACCCCTCCTGTAGCATAGCACCCTAGGATCAACCTGGGGCATTGGGGTCAGTGCTGGTTCAGAAGGGAGAGCACTCACTGTGGTACTGGGAACTGTACCTTTAATTGTGTTTAACTTTCCAGACAGGAATTCAGGGGGTGACGTCGGAGTGGCAATAGCGAATACTCTGTTACATAGCTGCAGTTGAGGAGCTATGTCACTGAATAAAGAGGATCTCTTTCATGCACATTAGGTCTCAAGGGATTAGTGAACACCACATGGTATCAGGAGTAAATAGAAATTACAAAAAGAACCTGGTGGAAGAATGGAACAGCTGAAAGTTCCACCAGAGCTGAAAGTCTCTGGAAAGGAGGAAGACAACTGGAAGAGCTCTTCTTGACTTGCTGCTCATAAACAGGGAAAAATTAGTAGGAGAAGCAAAAGTGGATGGGAACCTGGGAGGCAGTGACCATGGGATGGTCGAGTTCAGGATCCTGACACAAGGAAGAAAGGAGAGCAGCAGAATATGGACCCTGGACTTCAGAAAATTAGACTTTGACTCCCTCAGGGAACTGATGGGCAGGATCCCCTGGGAGAATAACATGAGGGGGAAAGGAGTCCAGGAAAGCTGGCTGTATTTTAAAAAAGCCTTATTGAGGTTGCAGGAACAAACCATCCTGATGTGTAGAAAGAATAGTAAATACGGCAGGCAACCAACATGGCTTAACAGTGAAATCCTTGCTGATCTTAAACACAAAAAAGAAGCTTACAAGAAGTGGAAGCTTGGACAAATGACCAGGGAGGAGTATACAAATATTGCTCCGGCATACAGGAGTGAAATCAGGAAGGCCAAATCCCAATTGGAGTTGCAACTAGCAAGGGATCTTAAGAGTAACAAGAAGGGTTTCTTCAGGTATGTCAGCAACAAGAAGGTGGTCAGGGGAAGTGTGAGCCCCTTACTGAATGAGGGAGGAAAGCTAGTGACAGAGGATGTGGAAAAAGCTAATGTACTCAATGCTTTTTTCACCTCTGTCTTCAAGAACAGGGTCAGCTCCCAGACTACTGTACTGGGCAGCACAGCATGGGGAGAAGGTGACCAACTCTCTGTGGAGAAAGAATTGGTTCAGGGTTATTTAGAAAAGCTGGACGAGCACAAGTCCATGGTCCGGATGCGCTGCATCCGAGAGTGCTAAAGGAGTTGGTGGATGTGATTGCAGAGCCATTGGCTGTTATCTTTGAAAACTCATGGCGATCAGGGGAGGTCTCGGATGATCCGAAAAAGGCTAATGTAGTGCCCATCTTTAAAAAGGGGAATAAGGAGGATCCAGGGAACTACAGGCCAGTCAGCCTCACCTCAGTCCCTGGAAAAATCATGGAGCAGATCCTCAAGGAATCAATTTTGAAGCACTTAGAGGACAGGAAAGTGATCAGGAACAGTCAGCGTGGATTCACCAAAGGCAAATCATGCCTGTCTAACCTAATTGCCTTCTATAATGAGAAAACTGGGTCTGTGGATGAGGGGAAAGCTGTGGATGTGTTTATTCCTTGACTTTAGCAAAGCTTTTGATATGGTCTCCCACAGTATTCTTGCTGGCAAGTTAAAGAAGTATGGGCTGGATGAATGGACTATAAGGTGGATAGAAAGCTGTCTAGATCCTCGGGCTCAAAGGTAGTGATCAATGGTTCCATGTCTAGTTGGCAGCCGGTATGAAGCGGAATGCCCTAATGGTCGGTCTTGGGGCTGTTTTTGTTCAATATCTTCATTAATGATCTGGAGGATTGCACTCTCTGCAAGTTTGCAGATGACATGAAACTGGAAGGAGTGGTAGATATGCTGGAGGGTAGGAATAGGATACAGAGGAACCTAGACAAATTAGAGGATTGGGCCAAAAGAAATCTGATGAGGTTTAACAAGGACAAGTGCACGTAGGACAGAAGAATCCCATGCACTGCTACTGACTAGGGACCAAGTGGCTAGGCATCAGTTCTGCAGAAAAGGTGTTACAGTGTACGAGAAGCTGGATATGAGTCAACAGTGTGCCCCTGTTGCCAGGAAGACTAATGGCATTTTGGGCTGTATAAGTAAGAGCATTGCCAGCAGATTGAGGGACAAGATCATTCCCCTCTATTTGGCATTGGTGAGGCCTCATCTGGAGTACAGTGTCCAGTTTTGGGCCCCACACTACAAGAAGGATGTGGAAAAATTGGAAAGAGTCTCCAGTGGAGGGCAACAAAAATGATTAGGGGGCTGGAGCACATGACCTATTAGGAGAGGCTGAGAGAACTGGGCTGATTTAGTCCGCAGAAGAGAAGAATGAGGGGGGATTTGATAGCTGCTTTCAACTATCTGAAAGGGGGTTTCCAAAGAGGATGGATCTCTGCTGTTCTCAGTGGTATCTGATGACAGAAGAAGGAGTAATGGTCTCAAGTTGCAGTGGGGGAGGTTTAGATTGGATATTAGCAAACACTATTTCACTAGGAGGGTGGTGAAGCACTGGAATGGGTTACCTAGGGAGGTGGTGGAATCTCCTATCTAAGAGGTTTTTAAGGTCAGGCTTGACAAAGCCCTGGCTGGGATGATTTAGTGGGGATTGGTCCTGCTTTGAGCAGGGGGTTGGACTAGATGACCTCCTGAGGTCCCTTCCAACCTTGATACTCTATGATTCTATGAGTTTAAGAAATTTGAACAGTGCCTCATTCTGTATATGCAAGCAATGAGAGCCACTGAAAAGGAAGCCACTCAAAAGGCAGCCTTATTTCTGATGATAGCAAGTTCTGAAGCACTTGATGTGTTCAGCCGTGTTCAGTTATCACAGGCAGAGAGGGCCAGCTTTGAAGGTGCAATACACACTATGTAAAAATGAGACATAAGGGTGAGGTGTACAAAGGGTACAAAGAGAAAGTAAATTTATAGAAGAGATTGTGACTGATCTAAGACTGAAGAACCAGCCTGGCAGTTTTGGGGGGCCCTCATAAGAGGCAGATTGTGATTGGAATATGAACCAAAAAAACAGAATAAGTTACTGAGAAACCCAGAATTAACCCTTGTCAAGGCAATTAGAATTTGCCAAGGAATGGAAGACACCCAGTGTAGAATGAAGCTTATAAAGGCTGGACAGTGCTCTGGCACTGTAGATGTTATCAGTAGCTACCGTTGTGGTGCTCTTCTCTTGTTTGATGATAACAGTCAGCTGCGTACGTGTTCCCTCTGTGTCCTGCCCCGGCTCTGCACAGATAGCTGACACAGCAAACCCCGAAAGAACCCCAAAGACCACAGACGCTAGTAAGGTATGAAGGAACCCGAGCCAGGTTTATAGTCAAACGAAGCCCAGTAATAGTTTCCTATAGACTCTACAAGACATACTACAAATACGTGGCCCCAGGCAATAGACACGGCTCAGTGGTGGGACACTCCACTGCCCCTTAGGCTGGACAAAGATGCGCACTCCGGGACCTTCTTTTATACAGTTACAGGACAGATTACTCATCCCTCCTGACGTACTGAAGTACAGCTCCTTGGCTCATTAGGGTGCTGTCTCCCCCTTTGATCATGTTGTTTCAGACAAACAGATCTATCCATCATGCTGTCCTTTTGATCCTGTCTTTAAGATGCACCTGCCTGTTCCTTGTTATGTCTGTGGAGTGTCCTTGTATCGGGATGTCCAGGTGCCATATTGGCACAAGTTCCTCTTATTAGCACTTATGTGAATGCACCTGCTTCTAACAACCCTCTTCTCACCAACTTCTGTGAGTGGGGCCTGTCTCAGGCTCACAGCCCAGCTTTTGCTTAGCAGTGCCTGGAGGTACTTTGGTTCAGGTTTCAGGCCTCAGACTGGGCCTCTGACACAACAGTTTGTTTCGGGGCCCCATCTTACTACAGTAGACATGATAGAGAATCCAAAATAATGCAAAAATATATACCTGAGGCAGAAAGACACAGGGAGCTCAAGTCAGAGTCAAGCAAAAATAGCACATGGAGCTGCACACGCTGTGACAGCCAGCACAAACCAGGACAATGCCCGGCATATGGGAAAAGGTGCAGGAAATGCAGTGAATTACATCACTCTGCAGGCATTTACAAGTGTAAGTAGAATCAGGATGAGCTGTACCCTGACATCTGGTGGTGAATTATGGGGAGTGTGGAAAGGAATTTCAGATATTTGCATTGGCACACCCACCCCACCTAGCATAGCCCACGGCAGCCTGGGATGGTTATTTTGACAGCTCTGGGATCCTCAATTTCTTTGTTATCGGGGCAGGAGGAATAAAGTGTTGTCACCCTGATTATGTGAATGAGGAACTATGAGACTGCTTTATGCCAGAGATGTCTCAATATCAATTAAGTAGCACTTGCTAGACAAGGGACATGGGTGACAAAACCCATTGAAATGAGAGAGGTTGGGGACTGGTGTATGTACTTGATGGTATGGGCCCCTTTTGAGGGCCTGGAACACCAATTGCACATCCTCCTCTCTCCACTGTTGAAGAGTAGAGCTAATTTTGATTCCATTAGGAGTCTATCTAGAGGCTGCTGAGCTGAATTCACATTGGGCCAATAGTGCACCAGCACTAGGGCTCCCCTACTACAAGCTGAAATCACTAAAAGAGCTGAGCTTACTGAGCTGAGGTCACTGAGTGCTGTGTTAGCTAATGGGGAAGCTGAAGATCTATTGCTAAGCGGCTGGCAGAGCGGAGCAGTTTGCAGCATGTTGGAGCAGCCCATGGAACAGTGAGTGGAGTGGAGCGGTTTGTGGGGATGGCTGGAGTGGCTCACAAGTCGGTTGGAGGAGTGGCACAGCTGGTGTAGTGGAGCTGGTCGTGGTGAAGGCTGCAGCAGAACTCCACGGAGAGGCAGAGCAGTTGGCCCTGGCCCACATAAGGTGCCCCTTAATACTCTGTGTGTGCCCCCGCCCCATTTCCACCCAGGCTGGGTGGGTAAAACTCTGCAGATAAACTTTTGAACTCTGGGGTGGCACTGACCAGAGACTTTCGGGTTGTGGGATTTGGGGGTGATTGGATTTAAGACCCTAATGGGGAAAGGACATTGCCAAATGTACTTGGAGGTGGGTTTTTGCTTATGGTTTGTGTTATAATCCTGTTTGTGGTGTTTCTCCAACATGATGCTGCATTGTTTCCCTCCTTTATTAAAAGGATTTTGCTACACTCAGACTCCGTGCTTGCGAGAGGGGAAGTATTGCCTCCTAGAGGCGCCCGGGGGGGTGTTATGTAATTGTCCCAGGTCACTGGGTGGGGGCTCGAGCCAGTTTTGCATTGTTATTGAAACTGAACCCCTGGATACTGAACCCGGCCCTTGTTGCTGCCAACTCAGAGGGGCAGAAGGGTTACACAAGCAGTAGCAGAATGTGCACAGTAGTTCTCAACCTGCAGCCCGTGGGCTGCATGTGGCCCAGTTAGCACACAGCTGTGGCCCAGTTGTGTGCTAAAGGCCACTGGGCTGTGTGGGGTCTGGGTTCCTGGCTGCCTGGATGCCCAGTGCAGTGGGGTCCAGGCTGCCCAGCCTGGTGTGGGTTCAGGGTCACCGGCCAGCCCCGCATGGTGGGGGCCCAGGACTGCCGGCTGGCCCTGTGGGGTCTGGGGGCTGCCCCATGGCGTCAGAATCTGGGATTGGCATTGCGGCTGCAGGCCGGCCCTGTGAGGTTGGGATCCGGCCTGCCGCCCAGCTGCCCTGCCACCCAGCCCCAAGCCGCCAGGTCCAGGGTCGGGGCTGCCACGCGGCCTGCACAGCAGGGTCCAGGGTCCCTGCCACCTACCTCCCCACCCAGGGCTCCACTCTTGGCCCCACTTCGTGGAGAGCTCTCCGGATGGGAGGTGCTGGGCAGAGGGGTCTGTGAGGGTGGTTTGGGGGTGAGGGGTCTGCTGTGTTTCTCAACCTGCTCCCAGATAACACAATGATAAATGGGTTGAGAACCACAGGCATAGACAAAGAAAACGATTACAGACCCACTAGCTCAGCTGAATTCGTCATAGGAGCAATGGGCAACATTGCAGCAGAAGATGATTGGCCTGCCAGCCTGCAAGCAGATGGGACATAGGTTAATAAGATGGACATGGCTGCACAAGCCAATGCGGTGCCAACCCCCCCCCTCCCCAGTGATATTAACACTATAAGAAACGGCACAAGTACTGAAAAATAAACAGGTACAATTCATGGCTTACAATGATGAGCTTATCCCCACTAAAGGCATATGTGAACTGGATGTACGGGTAAATAATCAAAGGAAAAGGTACATTTTGTAATAAAGAGCCCCTGTTATTGGGTTAAAAGCATGTCTAGTCCTGGGTTTCAAGTGGCGCTCTCATTGGAGGGCAGGGGATCAAAATAATTGAGAAAGAGTTTGAGGATGCTTTTCAGGGGACAGGGAAATTCTCAACAGAATACAGAGTAAAGCTGAAGAGCCCAACCCCCCCACAATTCATGCCCCTAGGAAAGTTACCCTCGCCTTAAGGAAGAAACTAAAAGAGGAGCTAGATAGGCATTTTGCTCTGGGAATCATAGAGCAAGTACAGGAACCAACAGAGGGGTACACTCACTGGTCATTTTGAGGAAAAAAAGAAGGGAACCCTTCACTTCTGTATGGACCCAAAAGAGTTAAATCAATATGTAAAAAGGGAACATTTCCCCCAACCTCAAAAGAGGAAACATTTGAGGGGACATGGCTGATGGGGATGCGAACTCTTTTTCTACATGGAATGTGTCAGCAGGGTTCTGGCAGGTGCCCTTAGAAAAGCAGAGCACATGTGCCTAATCCAGCTTCCCAAACCAGCAACCTGAGCGTGCTACTGTGCAATGATGTCCAACGGACATGGGATGCCACACTTAATAAAGAGTTTGAGAAACTGGAGGAGTTAATAAAGAGGCCCGAGTCCTGAGGTACTAGACAGTAAGTGCAAAACAAAGTTATGCCTGAGACACCTCCAAGGAGGGTATTGGGACAGACATTTTACAGCAGCAAGGCCAAAACTGGAGACCAGTGGCTTACGCATCACAGGCACTTGCAAAATCTGAGTTTCAAGAGGCCCAAACAACGGAAGTGGCTTTGGCCTTAGCACAGGGATGCAAAAAGTATCATGCCTTTATTTATAGGAGGCCTGTGTTAACTGAAAGTGACCATAAACCAGCCATTGCCACTGCCAGCTTGGCCTGGGAAACACCCTTCCTCACACTCCACACATCTTAGAATACAGAGATTATTTTTTTAGCTCCAAATTAGGGCTGTCAAGAGATTTAAAAAATTAATTGTGATTAGTCATGCTATTAAAATTATTAATTGCAATTAATTGCACGATCAATCGCACTGTTAATAATAGAATACCATTTATTTAAATATTTGTGGATGTTTTCTACATTTTCAAATATACTGATTTCAATTACAACACAGAATACAAAGTGTACGGTGCTCACTTTATATTTATTTTTGATTACAAGTATTTGAACTGTAAAAAAACAAAAGAAATAGTACTTTTCAATTCACCAGTACTCTAGTGCAATCTCTTTATCAGGAAAGTTGAACTTACAAATGTAGAATTATGTAAAAAAAACCCCAAACCTGCATTAAAAAAAAAACAATGTAAAACTTTAGAGTCTACAAGTCTATTCAGTCCTATTTCTTGTTCAGCCAATCGCTCAGACAAACAAGAGCAGCAAAGAGACCTGTGGCACCTTATAGACTAACAGATGTATTGGAGCATGAGCTTTCGTGGGTGAATATTCACTTCATTGGATGCATGACATGCATTCGACAAAGTGGGCATTCACCCACGAAAGCTCATGCTCCAATATGTCTGTTAGTCTATAAGATGCCACAGGACTCTTTGCTGCTCTTACAGATCCAGACTAACACAGCTACCCCTCTAATACTCAGACAAACAAGTTTGTTTACATTTGCAGGAGATAATGCTGCCTGCTTCTTGTTTACAATGTCACCTGAAAGTGAGAACAGGTGTTCACATGACACTGTTGTAGCTGGCGTTGCAAGATATTACGTGCCAGATGCTCTAAAGATTCATATGTCCCTTCATGCTTCAACCACCATTCCAGGGGACCTGTATCCATGCTGATGATGGGTTCTGCTTAATATCAATTCAAAGAGTGCAGAATGACACATTCATTTTCATTATCTGAGACAGACGCCACCAGCAGAAGGTTGATTTTCTTTTTTGGTAGTCTGGGTTCTGTAGTTTCTGCATTGGAGTTGTTGCTCTTTTAAGACTTCTGAAAGCATGCTCCACAGCTCGTTCTTCTCAGATTTTGGAAAGCACTGCAGATTCTTAAACCTTGAGTTGAGTGCTATAGCTATCTTTAGAAATTTCACATTGGTTCCTTCTTTGCGTTTTGTCAAATCTGCAGTGAAAGTGTTCATAAAATGAACATGTGTTGGATCATCATCTGAGACTGCTATAACATGAAATATATGGCAGAATGTGGATTAAACATGACTGGAGACATACAATTCTCTCCCAAGGAGTTCAGTCAAAAATTTAATTAACACATTATTTTTTAACGAGCACCATCAGCATAGAAGTATGTCCTCTGAAATGGTGGCCAAAGTATGTTTAGTGTGGGAGAAAACCTCAGTTCTCACTTTTTGGTTGGGTGCAGCAGAGTTAGATACTTTGTTTATTCTCAAGCAATTACAAAGAGGGAGGGAGTGCCCTAGGACATAGGGTTTCTCCCTCCTAGGCAGGTCTCTCAAAAGATAAACAATTACAGCAAGCATTTATACCTTTTGTTACATACAATAATAAGCAACAGCTGCATTTTGTTTATACATAGGTCATCCTGATATCTTATTTTTCTCACTTCTATTTAGACGCCAATTTACATTCCTCATTACCGACACAAGATCGCAATGACTTCTCCCACAGTTCTTTCCCACTCGCTTCACACAATCCTTGCTTCTACAAATCTCGTGTTAGTAGGCTTACAGCTGGCCTAACTCTTGCTAACAGAGACTGTCTTGCATTAAGATTCCCTACAAATTCCTGTCAGTTCTGTCTCTACGTCCACATTAGCATACCTGGCATGTAAATACCTTGCAATGCCAGCTACAAAAGTGCCATGCAAATGCCTGTTCTCATTTTCTGATGACGTAAATAAGAAGAGGGTAGCATTATCTCCTGTAAATATAGACAAACTCATTTCTCTTACCAATTGGCTGAACAAGAAGTAGGACTGAGTGAACTTGTAGGCTCTGAAGTTTTAGAATCACTGAATACACCCTAATGCAGAGTTGGGCAAATGGCTCCACTCTTCCAGTGCAGCAAGCCGCAGGGTCTGCGCTCCCGCGCTGGAGCACCTGGCCGAACGCAGTAAGCTGCGGCCCCTCCCCTGGAGCCATGCCGCCACACTCACAGCATTCTGAGGGGCGGGGCTGTCCACTCCCACGGGGCAGTGTGTCTGGCTCTGCATGGAGCCGGACATGCTGCTTGGAGCTTCATGGTAAGGGGTCAGGGGCCGGGGGCGTTGGATAAGGGGTGGGGGCAGTCAAGGGAAAGAGGGCAGGATATTTGGGGCCGGGTGTCCCCCCAGCCCCACCTGTGGCCCCTCTGCACCCTCCCTGACCCCGACTTGCTGCCCCCACTCACCTTTCCAGGGCCTCGGAGCAGAGCTGCCTTCCTGCAGCAACTGCTGCTGCAGAGTCCTACTGCCCCACCTGTCAACTGCCAGGGCAGACTGACTCTGAGCCTGCCCTTCCCCCTCAAACCCTTCCTTTTTCTGGCAGGACCCTCCAGCAGCACAGCCCCCCCGCACACAGTCACCACTTCTGCCCCATGCTGGGCAAGGAGGCAGCCCCATCCCTCACCACCAGTGAGGCTACAGTCAGGGGCAACAGCAGGGGAGGAGGCACACGCAGCACCCCCCGGCACCCACCATGGGGGAGGTGAGGGAGATTCCTGGACCTGAGAGGGGCCTAGGAGCACATGCAGTGACAGTGGTGGGGGTGAGTGTGCTGTCAGGGGGGTGGGAAAGGCGGGCTTCTCCCCCAGAGCTTGCTGCTGCCAGCAGGGAAAGGGCTGGGGGGAGTCCTCCACTCTGGCCCCATCCCTAGGGCAGCCTGCCTGCACCCCAAATTCATCCCTAGATCTGCTGCACCCCAGGCCCACACCCCTAGTCTGAGTTTTCACCCCCCACCTCAACCTCAACCCGAGCCCTGAGCCCCTCCATCAGCCCAAAGATCTTATCCTCAGTCCCAGCCAGAGCCCTCAGCCCCCTGCACCATAATCCTCTGCCCCAGCCCTGAGACCCTCCCACACCCCAAACCTCCCATTCCCAGCCCCAGCCAGAGCACTCACCCCCCACACTCCTACTCTTGCCTTGAGCCCCTCCCAGGACCCAAACCTCCCATTCTCAGCCCCAGACAGAGCCCTAACCCCCTACACCCCTACTCTCACCCTGAACCCCCCCACACTCCAAACCCCTCATCTGCAGCCACAGCCCTCACCCCTGCACCCCATCCCTCTACACCTCTCCCATCCCCAAACTCCCTCCCAGAACCTGCACCCCCTCCCTCCGCACCTCCTCCCATCCCCAAACTCCCTCCCAGAACTTGCACCTCCTCCCTCCCCAGCCCCTCCCATCCCCAAACTTCCTCCCAGACCCTGCACCCCAATCCCGTGCCCCAGCCTAGGGCCTGCACCCCAGACCTCCTCCCTCACCCAAACTCCCTCCCAGAGCCTTGGGCAGGTGAGGGGTGGAGTTTGAGTGGGGGCGAATTCTGGGCACCACCAAAGTTTCTACAAACCTGCCACCCCTGGGTGGGGGGGGTCTCTGGAGGGGGCAGTCAGGGAGCAGGGGAGATTGGATGGGGCATGGGAGTCCTGGGGTCTGTCTGGGGGTGGGGGTGTATAGGGGTCAGGGCAGTCAGGGGACGGAGCAAGGAGGGTCCGGGGGGGGAGGTAGGGTCGAGGGGGTCTCTGGAGGTGATGGTCAGGTGACAAGGAGCTCAGGGGGTTGGATGAGTCAGGAGTTATGGGGGGGCTGTCAGGAGGCAGGAGTGTGCAGAGGGGTTGGGGCAGGCAGGTAGCAGGGGGGGTTGTATGGGTCAGGAGTTCTGGGTCAGGGAGTGGTTGGCTGGGGCGTGGAAGTCCCAGGAGTCTTGGGGCGGGAATGTGGATAAGGGTCCGGACAGTCAGGGGATAGATAGGGGGTAAGGTCCTAGGGGGGCAGTCAGGTGACAAGAAGCAGGGAGGCTTAGGGTCCTGGGGGGCAGTTAGGGGCAGGGGTCCCAGGAGGGGGTAGTCAGGGGACAAGGAGGGGGGGTGTTGGGAGTTCTGAGGGGGGCAGTCAGGGGGTGGGAAGTAGAAGGGAGTGGATGGGGCAGGGCAGGGGCCTGGCTAGGGTGGGTCTCCCTGGGTGCACACCCTAATGAAATGTGCTGCGCATGCCTATGATCAGGGTTGAAAGGGACCTCAGGAGGTCATCTAGTCCAATGCATTATTTTGTTTTTGAGTGAAGTTATGTCATAAAAAGATCTACATTTGTAAGTTGCACTTTCACAACAAAGAAATTGCACTACAGTACTTGTATGTGGTGAATTGAAAAGTAGTATTTCTTTGAAAAAAGAACAAGAGTGCTTGTGGCACCTTAGAGACTAACAAATTTATTTCAGCATAAGCTTTCGTGGGCTACAGCTCACTTCTTCAGATGCATAGAATGGAACACATAGACATTCTATGCATCTGATGAAGGGAGCTGTGGCCTACGAAAGCTTATGCTGAAATAAATGTGTTAGTCTCTAAGGTGCCACAAATACTCCTGTTCTTTTTGTGGATACAAACTAACACGGCTGCTGCTCTGAAACCCACTATTTCTTTGGTTTATCATTGTTACAGTGCAAATATTTGTAATAAAAAATAATATACACTTTGATTTCAGTTACAACACAGAATACAATGTATATGAAAATATAGAAAAACATCCAAAAGATTTAATAAATTTCTATTGGTATTCTATTGCTTAACAGTGGAATTAAAACTATGATTAATTGTGATTAATTTTTATAATTGCAATTAATTTTTTGAGTTAATTGCATGAGTTAACTGCGATTAATTAACTGCCCTGGTACAAATGTAAGATATGCAAATCAAGTCCAAACCTGGGAGAAAAATGGTGGTTGCAGACTTACCCTTTAGAGCATTTGACAATTGTGCAGTAGTGCAAAGTCCAGAGCTAGGCATTGTACATGTCAACCTGATTAAAAAAACTTTGTCCAATCTCAGTCAAAATGGGGCTGTGATTGCCAGAGTTGCTGCTCAGAATGAAACTCTGTAGAAAGCGATGAAGGCTCTTAGCACAAGGTGGCTGGGACAGCATGTTCACACTCCCTAGTACCAATTCAGTGGGAACATCTGAATCCTAGATGGGATTTAGTTTAAAGGCACCAGGATGGGGAACCCTAAGCTGTTACAGAAAAATATGTTAAAAAGAATACATGATGGTCATTTAGCAATTGAAAAATCTAAGAGAAGGCCTAGACACGTTGTTATGCTTAAACAAAGCACACAAGAGTTTTTTATAGGGACAAGGCAACACATTGCATTACTGAGAATACAGCAGTTAGCATATGTTTTTAGTTACACACACTATGCACACAGTTCCACCAGTCGATGTTTATAGTTACCAGTCCAGAACCTGGATTAATTTAGTGGCTAGCCAGATTGGTCACAGAGGGGAGCCGGGCTCTGTTGGTTGCGATTTGATGCTCCTTGAGTAGTGGCAAGACAAACCCAAAGTTTTATGGCAAAGCATTTTGTTTTTATAGGTTGTTTTTGTTGTTGAAGTTGATGGATTTTGCTGTGTTAGTTTATGACCAATTACTTTTTAATTGGGGTAATTTTTGATGTAAATATTTTAAAACATTTCTGAGAGGGTTATTTTATTTTGGATTTGATTCAATTAATTGTTGTTAGGGGTGCTAGCTTTTACCTTAGGGTTATTAATTTACCCTTTTTCCATTCTGGATGCGCGTTAATGTTTTTTTTGGCGTTAAGTTTTGAAAAGTGTTTTTGCTTTTTTTTTTTATTATTTTTTGGTTAATAATGGCTTTTACACGTTATTTTTTCCCTGATGCATGCAGTTTTTATTTATACATTTTTTTACAAAGACCTTTGAGAATACAAACAGCAGTATTTTATATTGAGCAAAAAGACTGTAAATTAAACCTTGCTAAGTTTTATAACCAAAACAATTTACATTGAGGACCAGGCCTTCAACGTTCCCCTAATCTACTTAACATAGGGTACGTCTACACTATGGGATAATTCCGATTTTACATAAACCGGTTTTATAAACAGATTGTATAAAGTCGAGTGTACGCGGCCACACTAAGCACATTAATTTGGCAGTGTGCGTCTATGGTCCGAGGCTAGCGTCGATTTATGGAGCATTGCACTGTGGGTAGCTATTCCGTAGCTATCCCATAGTTCCCGCAGTCTCCCCCGCCCCTTGGATTTCTGGGTTGAGAGCCCAGTGGCTGATGGGGCAAAAATCATTGTCGCGGGTGGTTCTAGTTAAATGTCATCAGTCATTCCTTCCTCCGGGAAAGCAATGGCAGACAATCATTTCATGTCCTTTTTCCCTGAATTTTCCTGGCAGACGCCATAGCATGGCAACCATGGAGCCCATTCAGCTTTTTTTTTTTTTTTTACAGTCACAGTATGTGTACTGGATACCGCGGACAGAGGCGATACTCCAGCGCTACACAGCAGCATTCATTTGCTTTTGCATGATAGCAGAGACGGTTACCAGTTGTTCTGTGCCATCTGCTGCTAGTGTAATTTGGTAATAAGATGATGGTTATCTGTCCTTCTGTGCTGTTTCCTACTATTATGGGTGCTCCTGGCTGAGGTTGGCCGGGGGTGCAAAAGCAAACCTGGGAATGACTCCCTGAGTCAATCCCTCCTTTATGGTTTCTAAAAATAGAGTCAGTCCTGCCTAGAATTTGGGGCAAGTGTACTAGAGAAGCAGTGTATCAGAGAGTACAGCTACTCCGTGTGAGATCCCACAGAAATGATGAGCTACATGCCATTCATGGGCGGTGCCCCTGCAACAACCCCACCTGTTGCTTCCCTCCTCCCCCAACCTTCCTGGGCTACTGTGGCAGTGTACCCCCCCCCCCATTTGTGTCATGACATTATAAAGAAAGTAGGAATAAGAAACAGTGACTTGTTAGTGAGATAAAATAAGGGGGAGGCAGCCTCCCCGTGCTATGACAGTCCAGGCAGGACATTAAGTGGTGCCGGGGAGAGGAGCCCAGCATCCCGCTGATATGATAGTCCAGGCAGTACAGAATCTTTTCTTTACACCAGAAAGGGAGGGGGCTGATGGAGCTCATCCCCCAGTGGCTATGATGAAGATGGTTACCAGCCATTCTGTCCCATCTACTGGGAATGACCAGGAATCATTCCTATTTTTATCCAGGCACCCCTGAGGCCAGCCAGGGGTATTCAGCAGTTATCAAGCATGTACCATCTGCCACCAGGGAGGGGAGAGGAGCGGATACCACTCTTCACTGCTGCAGCATCGCGTCTACCAGCAGCTTTCAGTAGATATTGAAAAAAGTCAAGAAACGATTTCTTTCCCTTTTTTTTCACGTGGGGGGGAGGGGGCACATTAACGAGCTATTCCCTGAACCATGCCGGACAATGTGTTTGAACCTACAGGCATTGGGAGCTCGGCCAAGAATGCAAATACTTTTTGGAGACTGCTGGGGACTGTGGGATGGCTGGAGTCCTCAGTACCCCATCCCTCCCTCCATGAGCATCCATTTGAGTCTCTGGCTTCCCGTTACGCTTGTCACGCAGCACTGTGTAGCCTGTAGATTTTTTTTTCAAACGTTTTGGCATTTTGTCTTCTGTAACGGAGCTCTGATAGAACAGATTTCTTTCCCCATACAGCGATCAGATCCAGTATCTCCCGTACGGTCCATGCTGGAGCTCTTTTTGGATTTGGGACTGCATTGTCACCCGTGTTGATCAGAGCTCCACGCTGGGCAAACAGGAAATGAAAATCAAAATTTCGCGGGGCTTTTCCTGTTTACTTGGCCACTGCATCTGAGTTACAAGTATCAGAGGGGTAGCCGTGTTAGTCTGGTTCTGTAAAAGCAGCAAAGAATCCTGTGGCACCTTATAGACTAACAGACGTTTTGGAGCATGAGCTTTCGTGGGTGAATACCCACTTCCTCAGATGCATGTAGTGGAAATTTCCAGGGGCAGGTATATATATATGCAGGCAAGCTAGAGATAATGAGGTAGTTCAATTAGGGAGGATGAGGCCCTGTTCTAGCAGTTGAGGTGTGAAAACCAAGGGAGGAGAAACTGGTTTTGTAATTGGCAAGCCATTCACAGTCTTTGTTTAATCCTGAGCTGATGGTGTCAAATTTGCAGATGAACTGCAGCTCAGCAGTTTCTCTTTGAAGTCTGGTCCTGAAGTTTTTTTGCTGCAGGATGGCCACCTTAAGGTCTGCTATAGTGTGGCCAGGGAGGCTGAAGTGTCCTCCTACAGGTTTCTGTATATTGCCATTCCTAATATCTGATTTGTGTCCGTTTATCCTTTTCCGTAGCGGCTGTCCAGTTTGGCCGATGTACATAGCAGAGGGGCATTGCTGGCATATGATGGCGTATATTACATTGGTGGACGTGCAGGTGAATGAACCAGTGATGGTGTAGCTGATCTGGTTAGGTCCTGTGATGGTGTCGCTGGTGTAGATATGTGGGCAGAGTAGGCATCGAGGTTTGTTGCATGGATTGGTTCCTGAGCTAGAGTTACTATGGTGCGGTGTGCAGTTGCTGGTGAGAATATGTTTCAGGTTGGCAGGTTGCCTGTGGGCAAGGACTGGCCTGCCACCCAAGGCCTGTGAAAGTGTGGGATCATTGTCCAGGATGGGTTGTAGATCCTTGATGATGCGTTGGAGAGGTTTTAGCTGGGGACTGTATGTGATGGCCAGTAGAGTCCTGTTGGTTTCTTTCTTGGGTTTGTCTTGCAGTAGGAGGCTTCTGGGTACAAGTCTGGCTCTGTTGATCTGTTTCCTTATTTCCTCGTGCAGGTATTGTAGTTTTGAGAATGCTTGGTGGAGATTTTGTAGGTGTTGGTCTCTGTCTGAGGGGTTAGAGCAGATGCGGTTGTACCTCTGTGCTTGGCTGTAGACAATGGATCATGTGATGTGCCCGGGATGGAAGCTGAAGGCATGAAGGTAGGCTTAGTGGTCGGTAGGTTTTCGGTATAGGGTGGTGGTAATGTGACCATCACTTATTTGCACCGTGGTGTCTAGGAAGTGGACCTCCCGTGTAGATTGGTCCAGGCTGAGGTTGATGGTGGGGTGGAAGCTGTTGAAATCGTGGTGGAATTTTTCCAGAGTCTCCTCCCCATGGGTCCAGATGATGAAGATGTCATCAATGTAGCATAGGTAGAGAAGGGGCGTGAGTGGACGAGAGCTGAGGAAGCGTTGTTCCAGGTCGGCCATAAAAATATTGGCATATTGTGGGGCCATGCAGGTGCCCATAGCGGTGCCACTGATCTGGAGATATATATTTTCATCAAATTTGAAATAGCTGTGTGTGAGGATAAAGGCACAGAGCTCAGCAGCCAGTTGTGCTGTGGCATCATCAGGGATGGTGTTCCTGACAGCTTGTATTCCATCTGTGTGTGGGATGTTCGTGTAGAGAGCCTCTACATCCATGGTGGCTAGGATGGTGTTTTCTGGAAGGTCACCAATGCATTGTAGTTTCCTCAGGAAATCAGTGGTGTCACAGAGATAGCTGGGAGTGCTGGTGGCATCGGGTTTGAGTAGAGAGTCCACATATCCAGACAGTCCTTCAGTGAGAGTGCCAATGCCCGAGATGATGGGGTGTCCAGGATTTCCGGGTTTGTGGATCTTGGGTAGTAGATAGAATAACTCTGGTCGGGGCTCTAAGGGTATGTTGATTTGTTCCGGTATGAGTGTAGGGAGTGTCCTGAGTAGATGTTGCAGTTTCTTAGTGTATTCCTCAGTTGGATCTGAGGGAAGTGACATGTAGAATTTGGTGATGGAGAGTTGTCTAGCAGCCTCCTTTTGGTAGTCAGACCTGTTCATGATGACAACAGCACCTCCTTTATCAGTCTCTTTGATGATAATGTCAGGGTGGTTTCTGAGGCTGTGGATGGCATTGCGTTCTGCACGACTTAGGTTATGAGGCAAGCGATGTTGTTTTTCCACAATTTCTGCCTGTGCACGTCGGCGGAAGCATTCAATGTAGAGGTCCAGACTGTCATTTCGACCCTCAGGAGGAGTCCATGTGGAGTTCTTCTTCTTGTGCTGTTGGTGGAAGGGTACCTGTGTATCAGTGCGCTGTTCAGTGTTGTCCTGAAAGTATTCTTTGAGTCGGAGACGGCGAAAGTAGGCTTCCAGATCGCCGCAGAACTGTATCATGTTGGTGGGGGTGGCAGGGCAGAAAGAGAGTCCCCGAGATAGGACAGACTTTTCTTCTGGCCTGAGTGTGTAGTTGGATAGATTGACGATATTGCTGGGTGGGTTGGGGGTACCACGGTTGTGGCCCCATGAGGCAGGTAGGAGTTTAGACAGCTTAAAGTCCTTTTTCCTTTGCATCCGAGTTGAGATTGCTGTCCAGAGCGGTCACAGTGGTGCACTGTGGGATACCACCTGGAGGCCAATACCGTCTATTTGCGGCCACACTAACCCTAATCCGATATGGTAATACCGATTTTAGCACTACTCCTCTCGTCGGGGAGGAGTACAGAAACCAATGTAAAGAGCCCTTTATATCGATATAAAGGGCCTCGTAGTGTGGACAGGTACAGCATTAAATCAGTTTAATGCTGCTAAAATCGGTTTCAACGTGTAGTGTAGACCAGGCCACAGACACAATACAGGATTCTGTCTCTTACTAACTAAACCTTAAAACAAAGAACTAAAAGGGCCCAATTTGTAATGCATATGGGAAACAGAATTCCGTAGTCCCAGAAGGTCATTCCTTTTTGCTATTTAAAAAGGGTGGCTGGCAGGATGAAATCAAATCATACATTAATTCTTATAGTACAATTATAAAATTCTGTGACAAAGAGTCCTGTGGCACCTTATAGACTAACAAATATTGGAGCATAAGTTTTCGTGGGTGAATACCCATTTTGTCAGACTCATGGCAGTGTCTGATAAAGTGGGTATTCAATCACCCATGAAAGCTTATGCTCCAATGCTTCTGTTAGTCTATAAGGTGCCACAGGACTCTTTGTTGCTTTTTACAGATCCAAACTAACACAGCTACCCCTCTGATACTTGCTCCTACTATGTTTTATACTGACCTCAAATGAACAACGATATTGAGGAAGCTGTCAAAACTTGACGCATATCTAAGAATACAGACCAAGTCAAACAAAAGAGCCCGTGTTGGTGACACAGGAAAAATTGCCTCCCTCCTCACCCCTGAGCAATGTTTACATTGTTTGGAAAAAACTGTGTACTCTCACTTCCCTGAGAGAGCCTTACTAGAAGATAGTACCACTAAACAGCTGATGGTGCATATCAAATCTCTTTTTGCTAGGCCATAGTAATGTCTGACAATGGGCCACAGTTTATTAAGCATGAGTTTAAGCAGGTTGCAGTGGGATTTGGGTTGAGACATGTAACCGTCAGCTCCAATTATCCCAAATCATAGAATCATAGATAATTAGTTTTGGAAGAGACCTCAGGAGGTCATCTAGTCCAGGGGTCTCAAACACGCAGCCCGCGGAATTATTTGCTGCAGTCTGCCAAGCTCCCCGCACTCTCCCCCCCCGAGTTATTTCCTGTGGCCGTCAAGCTTCCCTCCCCCGCTGCCTCCTTCCCCCCCAGCGCACAGCATCCTTGTTCCTCTTCCTACCTCCAAGCACTTCCTGCTGCCAAACAGCTGTTTGGCGGCGCTTAGCATTTTCCAGGAGGGAGGGGGGAGAAGTGAGGAGCCATGCGCTCAGGGGAGGAGGCAGAGAAGAGGCAGGACAGGGGCGGGGATTTGGGGAAGGGGTTGGAATGAGGGCGGGGAAGGGATGGGAAGAGACAGGGCAGGGATGGGCCCTCATGGAAAGGGTGGAGTGGGGGCGGGGCCAGGGGAAATGTGGGGGGGGCTTTTGTACCTTAATATAAAAAGGTGTCGATGTGGTCCTCAGGCCAATGTACTTATTATCCTCATGTGGCCCTCGTGATGATCTGAGTTTGAGATCTCAGATCTAGTCCAACCCCCTGCTCAAAGCTGGCATAATCCCAACCAGGGCTTTGTCAAGCTGGGCCTTATCCAATGGGTTGGTGGAAAACAGCATTAAAATAATGGAGTGGCTATTGGAAGAAGCTGCAGAGTCAGACTCTGATCCATACTTAGCAATGTTAAATTACAGAACTCCACCAATGAATCATGTGTGGCCACCTGCAGAAATTTTGTTTAACAGAAAGCTGAGAACTAAAATGCCTGGAATGAGAGAAGCTGATGTCAGAAGAACTGGGGATTTGCAAAAAATATGTAAAGAGACAGATAAAGCTAAACAAAAATCAGTATGATTTGGGGTCCCAGGAACTGCCACCACTTCATGCACATGATGCATCTCTGATGGGAATCAGTGGTCACAATCAGCAATGATGTCACAAAAGATTGCCATGCAGTCGTATGAGGTGGTCACCCTAGACAGACACATACGGAGGAGGAATAGGCGACACTTTCTCCAACTTGGAGAAAGGAACTTGAAGGAAGGGAGATATGGGGCCCCGAGTTTGCTATTTTGCCAGTGAAGGCCTAAGTAAGGCAACAATCAGAAGAGGTTAAGACAACTGAACCCCAGACATAACACCACCAAAAGAGATGGACTCATTGCCTCCTGACAGCAGCAGCACTGGTATTTCACAGGAGACCCAAGCAATGGTGTAGGGCACCTCAGAGGTTAATTGAACACTTTTTAAGTTCAGTTAGTAGGTTGATTAAAAGTGTTTGGGATTGGGTGTTATTTCAATGTGGTTTGTAAGTGTTGTTATTATTTATTTATTTGTTTATTTATTTATTAAATTAGTCTGGGAAAAGAAGACGTGTTATTGGGAATTGTACCTAGAAGAGTGATCGCTTCCCAGACAGGCAGTCTGGAAGAGGGGCGCTGCAGAAGCTCATGACCTGTCATGCAGACGAGCCTCGACCTGGTCACTGAATACAGTGGATCTCCCTCAAGCATGTTGGGACCAGAGTGATTGCTGAACACCACACTCCTTGCTGAGTCACCCATCCCTCCAGCATAGCATTCCCTAGCACCACACTGCGGCATTAGGGGTCAGCACTGCCTGAGAGAAGAGAGCCCCTCCCGCTGATTCACCCACTCCACTTTCTACAGCACAGCATCCCTTGGCATCACGCTGGAGCCCTGAGGTCAGTACTGATTAAAGCAGTGAAACTGGGCAACATAGAAAGGGAGAGAGACAGATCTAGGGTAGAAATGCTGAAAGGGAAAGGAGCTTCACAACTTCCCAGCTCCGACTGTCTCTGGAAATCATTGGGAGGTCAGCCAGTACGGGATTTTGGAACTGTCCTTCTCACCCTGGGTTGGTGCCTCTGGCTGAGTCACCTGTTGGAAAAAGATGAGATAGTCACCTGTCATCTGGTGGAGCCAGAAACTCAGAACAAGCCAGGAACCTACCTACTTCTCATCTTTAACCCTTTTGATCACAAGAGCACATCACACCAAATCTATTTATCTATCATCCTCAAGCTCAGGCTTGGAAAGAATGGAGCTTCCAGGTCCCTGTTAATACCCAGAATTCCTGGGGAGAAGTGCCTCACTGAGCTTAAATTTGATGATCAGTTTAACTGTGTGTGAGTTTAATTAGCTATTTATACACATTGACATGACTGTGATCTCAGACCAGTTTTGTATCTATGGAACTTCATTGACTTCAGTGGTGTTACTTCTAATTTACACCAGCATATTGGAGAGCAGAATCTGGTCTTCAACCTCTGTTTATAGTCCAAAACACAAATGGCAGCCAGGGATTGGTCTGTCTCTTGGCCACAGTAATAAGGAGATGGACAGAAGTAGATTTGAGAATCAAACCTTTTGTTTTCTCCATTGATTTTTTGTTTGTTTTTTTTTCACCTGACTTTGGCCATTCACAACTTTTTAAAAATTGTTGGTATCAATTTAGTGCTGACGAAAAGCTCTGGACTCATGGCTCATTAATGATTGACAGGTTCACATTGGGCAGACCCCCCAAATTACTCCTCCAATGGGCCTTAACGCTGACCTGGGGGGCCAACCTCTATGGTTGAGACAGGAGTTGTCTCACATTCCTCAGTTCACTTCACAGAGGAAAATTCTATTTATTTATTTAGAAGTAAAATTAGAAAACTGCCTGTCCAAGGTCCTAGGCATCCTAACACAATGAATTATGCCATACATACAATTAAAATACATTTCAGCAGTAGCAAAATCATCTGTTCCACCAGAAGTCAGCCAGACAGTCACCTACCCCTTCATCCTCTCAAATTAACAACTTAAGTAAAACACATTTAGATTTCTTGATAGATCAAAAATAAATCAAATCATTGTTCTGTTTTTATACAAATCTCTGAGAAGATCTTGGGAACCTGAATGTGTCCTGAATATTTCTAAATAATGTTTAACAAAATGAAACTTCCTCCCCGTCTCGAAAGCCATTATCTACCATTTTTAAATTTAATATCATAAGTTAAAAACCATATGGGAAATCTCAAAATATATTAACTGATATATAACAAAAAAACCCACAGACACACCTACACCCACACAAAGATACTTGCTACACACACACATAATAATACACATATAATAATGTGTGCGCAGAAATATACACACACTAGTATTGTCTGTTTACCTTTCCGTGTGCCAGCAGCCATGTCTTCTTTTTGTTATACTTCCAGCATCTGGGGCTATCTTCTTTTATAGAGATGCTTTCCCTCTTTCAGTTTCTATTCCTGAGCATTGAAACTTTTAGACCATGCTTACGCATGCTCAGTAGCACTTTACTCTGAACAATTAGTCCAGAGATTCTCAACCTTTGGGGCAGAGGCACCTGGGAGGGCGCGATAAGGTTATTGGGGGCACAAAGCCCTGATGGGACCATTCTAAAAGGCTGGAGTCAGCAGGGGGCCCTGTTCAGCAGGAGGCCAGTGCTCAAGAGTGCATCTTTTCATCTCCTGCAGACCCTGGCCCTTCAGCGATGTCCTGTTCAGATGGGGAGTGAGACGGGTAGGGAGCTGGGTCCAAGCAGCCAAGACTGCCTGACTGCTGCAAGGAGTGGAAGGTTTCCTCAACTGCCCCATGGTTAGTACCCTCCAACCCCTGGGGTACTGGGCACCCCACCCACAGTCCCTATGAGTACATAACCCTGTCAAAAAGAGGGGTGTGTGCATGGACATGAAGCTCTAAAGTGGGGTCAGCAAAAAAAAGTTTGGGGACCTCTGTACTACAGCTAAAAAAGACATCCCCCTGACAGACATAAGTGACACCGGACAGCTCTGTGTGGGCGGGTGAGCGGGACAAATTCCATAAACGGTAAACAGGGGCATGACTGGAAAGGTTTGTGCGCCACTGAATTAGTCCCATTGACTTAGGTGGGGCTACAGTATCTTGGGGCAAGTCTACACATAAAGCGCTGATATCGTGCTTTAAGGAAGATGCTCCAAGACTATGTCTACACTAGAGAAGTTACAGCAGCACAGCTGTACCATTGCAACTGCGCTGCTGTAAGTTCTGTCGTGGAGCCGCTCTATGCGGGCAGGAGAGAGCTCTCCTGTTGACATAATAAAACCAACTCCAGGAGCGGCGGTAGCTACATCGGCGGGAGCTCTCCCACATAGTGCTGTCCACACCGGTGCTTCTGTCGGTGAAACTTATGTTGCTAACAGGGGTGGTTTTTTCACACCCCTGAGCGACATAGGTTTTGCAGACATAAGTGGTAATGTAGATGTGGCTTAAGCAAACAAAAGAGAGCTCTCCCATCAGTGTAGTTAATCCACCTCCCCAAGAGGCAGTAGCTATGACGACGGGAGAGGTACTCCAGTATAGCGCTTCAGTGAAGATGCTACCTGCGCCAACAGGAGGAGTTTTCCTGTCGGCATAAATAATCCGCCTCCCAGAGAGGTGATAGAGGAAGTGCCTACACTGACATGCTACAGCGGTGCAGCTGTGTTGCTATAGTGGTTTAAGTGTAGATATACCCTTAGGTGGGACTACTCACAGAGTACAGCACTACTCATTGTAAAGAAGGTGGCAAAATTAGGCCCTCAAAGTAGAGTAACCTGTTTCTGACCCTCAGAGATTATAGTCACTACTCTGGAGTGACTAAACCCTTGAGTCTAGTCTCTGGCAGGGTTAGGAATACAACTCTTGCTACCTTCTTAAAATTGTTCCCTGCTTGCAGAGGGCCGCCCAGCACCAGGAATGCTCACGGAATCCTTCTCCACCTACCAGAACAAACAGCATATGTCTTCATTGGGGGGAGGGGGGAAAGCATGTTCTTAACTCAGGCCTGGCCTACACTATGAAATTAGGTCAGTATAACTATGTCGCTGAGGTGTGTGAAAAATCCACACCCACTGAGCAACGCTGGTAAGCTGACCTAACCCCTGCTGAAGACAACACTACGTTGACAGAAGACATCTCCACTCGACCTAGCTATCACCTCTCTAGGAGGCGGATTATTTATGCCAACAGGAAAACTCTTCCTGTTGGTAGCATCTTCACTGAAGCGCTATAGCTGCAGCGGTGCTAGTGTCGCAGTTTATGCATAGACAAGCCCTTGAGCAAGCTAAAGAAGGAAAGCATCCTAGTTACTGAAGACACGACCCCAGAAATTGGGGCGAACTCAGGTTAGCTAACTTAGGTCAAAATAGCATTCAAGACCGGGCAACTCTGTCTTTAACTTGCATTAGCAGCTTTAGTTCAACCCCAAGCTCCCCTGTAGGCTTTAACGTGAGCTGCTAAACTGAGCTAAAACCCAAGATGTTGTGTCTTCACTGGCTATTTTAACCTATGTCAGCTAACCCAGGTACGGACACACACCCAGCCACAGAGAGGGACCTCTCCAGGGGAACCATACAGAGCACTCATTCAGACAGCGCCACGCACAGGGCCCTGCATTGACTGTCTTGGCAAATGAGCAGAGACTAAGCAACATATAATCTGAGGGTTAATCCTCCAGTGGCTTCCAGAGAGGTTTCATCTCGCAGGAAAGAGTGAGGAGGAGAGACAGAGAATTGAAACCTGTGGTTTATTTCTCAGCCACAAATTTATCATCTGGAGAAAACCTTTTCCTCTGTGGATCTCAGAGAGTGATGAGGGGTGTTGTCATTTCTGGTGATATGTTATGATCTAGGGTTACTCCTGGTTAGCTGCTTATGCCAAGGCTTTTGGGGCCTTATGCCTTGTTTAGTTAAGCTATTGTCTTACTAGCCGTGTAGGTTCATTCCATTGCTTGTCTTAACTTGTCTTATACCCATGCCATACCTAACAAATACCTGTAGGCTACAGGCCCCTCCCACACCTGAAAGCACATTGCTTTTTCCTGCTGAGCTGGGGCTCTCCTTTCCCCCCACAAAACCCTTTTTGTCTGCACCGTTCTCTCCTGAGATCACAGAACAGTATTCTTTTTTGGTGTGAGTTACTCCACTCACTGCTTTAAAAAAGACAAAATATCATTTCCCACAAGCATTGCTGCTGGAATACAGTGCAGCACCCCAACTTTTAAGGTACCCACTAAACCTTCCCATTCCAAATGTACCTTAACCAAAGGGATAGGAGTTTTAAAATCTTTCCAAAGTCAGGAGTTTTATCTCCTAGCCAGGAACCATCTTTGACCATGCTTTCCCAGACCAGAGAGATCTAAGAACCAGTATCTCTGCACCTTAGACATTCTTTGCCATTCAGTTTGGCAACTTTAATAAATTCGGTGTCTTTCTCCAATGGGTCAGACCTCACAGAATTAATCAGGGTCCCAGAGGTACTTTGTTATAATGGCAGGTGTATTGTACAGTGGGAGGTGAGCTTAACTTCCTTTATTGTAGGGCAATTATTCCTCAGGTGTTCAGTGGACTCACACATGAAACACCTTCTTGGACCATTCTCCCGTACAGGGGGGTCTGTGAGCATAATTTCTAGGAGGGGATCCATTCTGGGGAAGTAAGTGCCTGGGCTCCCAACTACCCTTTGTCTTCCCAGGGACAAAACAGAACTCCCCTGCCTCCTTAACACTGGGCTTCGTCCCTCCCCTCTGTGGCTTGTGCCCACTGTATGCACTGAAATCAGTCACATCTGCTGCTTTTTGGAGAGGGCCTAGGGATTCATTCATCCCAAATAGCTTGTTCAATTTCTTCAGAAGATATGCTTAGGAACTGCTCCAGTGCAAAAAGATCAAACAATTGTTTATTACTCTCTGTCCCCTCCCCCAGACCCATTTTTTCATCAAATCACACAACGTATACACATATTCTCCATGACTCATATTGTCATTCAGTTTGACGGTTCTAAATTTTGTTCTATGGACCTCCAGGGCAATCTGGAACCTTGACAATACAGCCTTTGTAAATTCACCATACATCTACGCTTGTTCAATTTCCATTTCATTAAATAAATGTGAAGTTTTCCCTGAGAGCGTAGTCACCAAAGTTGAGAATTTCTTGTCCTCTGGATCTTTATGCACCTCACACAACCTTTCAAAAGGAGTGTGTATTCTTCAGTACAGTCTGCTTCTTTGTATGCAGGGCACACAAAGGGAGTCCCTTGGGGAAAGAGAGCACCAGTGGCATCTATCCACGCCTTTGCATCACGTCCAGGTTATATAGCCTCTTCTCTTTTTCAAGAGCTTCTTTGTCTTTCAGCTCCATGGCTCATTGGTGGGCAGTTGCTTCTGCTTCTTGGGCCCACTTGTGAGCTGCTTCTTGCTCTTGCTCTGCGCATTCCCTCTTTTTGATATTCACAATCTCTCTCTCGTTCTGCTTCCCATTTGTGCTGCTTTCTCAGCCTCTTTTTAGGGCTTGTCACTCCTTATCCAATTTAGCCAGTTCTAATTTAGCGATTGTCATTCATTTTAAATGTCTTTTGTTCTATTTCCCTTGCCCAAAATAATAAAACTGTAACCTTTCTTTGACTGTTCCCAGCCTTAGCACTTGAGAATCATTTAAATCTATTTTACCAAGCCTTGCCAAGCAGGTAACAATCAGTGAGCTCCAGGCCTGAACTACTTGGAGATGTTTCTCTGCAATTCACAGCCTCTACCCCTGTACATTCACAAAAGATATTAAGTTCATGGCTCGGTTAAAGAGTCAGTACATCACAGTTTATTAATTTAAGTGGAATAATTTAACTGGGATTACTGGAGCTAGCGAGCAGGAGCAGCTAACGGGAGTTTTGCGAGGGAATTTGGAGGGGGAGTGCAAGAGGGACTAGATACTCTTAACATTCTTTAAACTTCAGGCCAAAACCACCCCCTGATAAAAATAAAACATCAGCAAAGGAATGAGCTGCAGGAGTAAAAGAGAATGCCTGCCAAAGTCCAGCAACAGCGTGGGTGGGAGCTATCCAGTTTATTGCACTCAGTGCAGTATGTATGATTACCTGCCCTATAGGAGGGTGACATATGTCTGCATTGGGAGCAAGTAGCTCCTGGCCCTCAGAGACTGTGTAGAGGCTTTGGAGACCAGAGTGGCTGAACTGTAGGAGCTAGGGGAGACAGACAGGTACACAGATGAGACTTTCCAGAACACCGTAGAATGGTTCTACCCCAGTCTGACAGCTTCTGTGCTGTTGCGGAGGATAAAAGTCTAAGAAAAGGAGAACATCCAGCTGGAGCAGAGGGAAACGATCCCATAGTTGGGACCCTACTTCCAGATGATGTTGTGGTATCCTCTCGCACTGAGGATACCTCTCTGGGGGAGGGAACTCCAGTTATTAGGAAGAGACAGGTATTAGTAATAGGCAATTAGATTATTAGAAACATAGACAGCTGAATTTGCAATGACTAGGAGAACCACATGGTGACATGCCTGCCTGGTGTGAAGGTTGCAGATCTCTTGAGACATCTGAATAAGACTTATGTGTAGTGCTGGGGAAGAGCTGGTGCATGTAGGTACCAGTGACATAGGGAAGGATAAGAGAAAGGTCCTGAAGGCCAAATTTAGGCTGCTAGGTAAGAAATTGAAGTCCAGGACCTCCATGGGAGCATTCTCTGAAATGCTTCCAGTTCCACACGCAAGGCCAGGTAGACAAACGGAACTGCAGGATCTCAACGCGTGGATGAGACAATGCTGTAGGGAGGAGAGGTTTAGATTTATTAAGAACTGGGGAAACTTTTGGGAAAGGGGGAGCTTATAGAGGAAGGATGGGCTCCACCTAAACCAAAATGGAACCAGATCGCTGGCACTTAACGTTAAAAAGGTTGTAGAGCAGTTTTAAACTAAGGGCTGGAGGAAAGCTGACAGGTGTGTAGGAGCACATGGTTCAGACAGAGACATTCCTTAGGGGAGGATCTATTAATGGAGATTCTCTATGTCCTAGTAAGGAGGAGAGGATGGAAGATGATAAAACAGAGGTAGGATCTGATGAGAAACAGTCAAATAACATCATGTAATGGCAGACAGCTAAAAAGTGACAATTTTTTAAAGTGCTTATATACACATGCTAGAAGTCTAAATAATAAGATGGGGGAACTAGAGTGCCTCATATAAAATGAGGATATTGATATAACAGGTATCAGAAACTTGGTAGAATGAGGATAATTAATGGGACACAGTAATACCAGGATACAAACTATATTGGAAGGACAGAACAGGTTGTGCTGGTGTGGGAATGGCATTGTATGTGAAAGAAGGCATATAATCAAATGAAGTAAAAATCTTAAATGAACAAAACTGTACCACAGAATTTCTATGGATAGTAATTCCATGCTTGAATGATAAGAATATAGCAGTAGGGATATATTACCGACTGCCTGACCAAGATTGTGATAGTGACTATGAAATGCTCAATGGGATTAGAGAGGCTATAAAAATAAAAAAAATCAGTAATAATGGGGGATTTCAACTATCTCCATATTGACTGGGTACATCTCACCTCAGGACGGGATGCAGAGATAAAGTTTCTTGACACTTTAAATGACTGCTTCTTGGAGCAGCTAATCCTGGAACCCGCCAGAGGAGAGGCAATTCTTGATTTAGTCCTAAGTGGAGCACAGGATCTGGTCCAAGAAGTGAATATAGCTGGACAGTTTGGTAATAGTGACCATAATATAACTAATTTTAACATCCCTGTGGCAGGGAAAACACCACAGCAGCCCAACACTGTAGCATTTAATTACAGAAAGGGGGACTACAAAAAAATGAAGAAGTTAATTAAACAGAAATTGAAAGGCACAGTGCCAAAAGTGAAAACCTTGCAAGCTGCATGGAAACTTTTTAATGACACTATAATAGAGGTGTGAAAAATTAAAAAACATAATGAGAGAACCAAAAAAGTGCCACCTTGGTTAAACAACAAAGTAAAAAACTCAGAGGCAAAAAGGCATCCTTTAAAATGTGGACGATAAATCCTAGTGAGGAAAATAGAAAGGAGCATAAATTCTGGCAAATGAAGAGTAAAAATTAAATTAGGAAAGCCAAAAAAGAAGTTGAAGAATGGCTAGCCAAAAACTCAAAAAGTAATAGCAAAAAATTATTTACATCATAAGCAGGAAGACTGCAAAACAACCAGTGGGGCCACTGGACGATTGAGATGCTAAAGGAGCACTCAAGGATGATAAGGCCATCACAGAGAAACTAAATGAATTCTTTGCATTGGTCTTCACGGCTGAGGATGTGAGGGAGATTCCAAAACCTGAGCCATTCTTTTTAGGTGACAAATCTGAGAAACTGTTCCACAATGCAGAGTGATTAGAGGAGGTTTTGGAACAAATTGATAAATTAAACAGCAATAAGTCACCAGGACCAGATGGTATTCACTCAAGAGTTCTGAAGGAACTCATATATGAAATTGCACAGCTACCAACTGTGGTGTAACCTATCATTTAAATCAGCTTCTGAACCAAATGACTGGAGGATAGCTAATGTGAAGCCAATTTTTCGAAAGGGCTCCAGTGGTGGTCCTGGTAATTTCAGGCTGGTAAGCCTGACTTCAGTACTGGGCAAACTGATTGAAACTATAGCAAAGAACAGAATTATCAGATATGTAGATGAACATAATTTGTTGGGAAAGAGTCAAGATGTTTTTTGTAAAGGGAAGTCATGCCTCACCAATCTACTAAAATTCTTTGATGGGGTCAACAAGCATGTGGACAAGGGGGATCCAGTGGATATAGTGTACTTAGATTTTCAGAAGACCTTTGACAAAGGTCCCTCACCAAAGGCACTTAAGCAATGTAAGCTGTCATGGTATAAGAGGGAAGGTCCTCTCATGGATTGGTAACTGATAGGAAACAAAGGGAAGGAATAAATGATCAGTTTTCAGAACAGAGAGAGGTAAATAGTTGTTTCCCCCAGGGGTCTGTTCTGGGACCAGTCCTATTCAACATATTCATAAAAGAACTGGAAAAAGGATAAACAGTGAGGCGGCAAAATGTGCAGATGATACAAAACTACTCAAGATAGTTAAGTCCAAAGCAGATTGCAAAGAGCTACAAAGGGATTTCACAAAACTGAGTGACTGGACAAAAAAATGGCAGATGAAATTCAGTGTTGATAAATGCAAAATAATGCACATTGGAAAACATAATCCCACCCTATACATATAAAACAATGGGGTCTAAATTAGCTGTTGCCACTCAAGAGGGAGATCTTGGAGTCATTGTGGATAGTTCTCTGAAAACATCCACTCAGTGTGCAGCAGCAGTCAAAAAAGCAAACTGACTGTTGGGAATCATTAAGAAAGGGATAGATAATAAGACAGAAAATATCATATTGCCTCTATATAAATTCATGGTATGCCCACATCTTGAATATTGTGTGCAGATGTGGATGCCTCATCTCAAAAAAGATATATTGGAGTTGGAAAAGGTTCAGAAAAGGGCAACAAAAATGATTAGGGATATGGAACGGCTTCCATATGAAGAGAGATTAATAAGATTGGGACTTTTTAGCTTTGAAAAGAGACGACTAAGGGGAGATATGATAGAGGTCTATAAAGTCATGACAGGTGTGGAGAAAGTAAATGAAGAAGTATTATTTACTCCTTCTCATAGCACAACTAGGGGTCACCCAATGAAATTAATCGGCAGCAGGTTTAAAACAAACAAAAGGAAGTATTTCTTCACACAATGCACGGTCACCCTGTGGAACTCTTTGCTAGAGGATGTTGTGAAGTCCAAGACTATAACAGGGTTCAAAAAGAACTAGATAAGTTCATGGAGGATAGGTCCATCAATGACTATTAGCCAGGATGGGCAGAGATGGAGTCTCTAGCCACTGTTTGCCAGAAGCTGGGAATGAGCGACAGGGAATGGATCATTTGACAATTACCTGTTCTGTTCATTCTCTCTGGAGCACCTGGCATTGGCCACTGTTGGAAGACAGGATACTGGGCAAGATGGACCCTTGGTCTGAGCCACTATGTTCATTGTTATGTTATTATGTACATTCCTTGAAACGCTGCACTGAGTTAGTTAGTTTATATTTAAAAAAAGTAAAACAAGTTTATTAACAAATGAGCAGCGACTGAGGGATACCCAGTAAAAGAGAGAAAGGCAGAGGTGGTTGCAAGGAACTAAAAGTGAAAACGTGCATCTAAAAGTCTAAAACAATCTAACCAGATACAGTCCTTGTTCAAATGGTTTATTTTACCCACAGTTTTCTTTTCAGCTATTTACCTCATAGCCTGGCCAGGACCCATCACAGACATCAAAGACCGTGGTTTCTTTGTCTGCAGAATGTGAAGGAAAAAGACCAAGCCTCTCGCTGGTCCTTATATTCCCAAAGGGATGTCTTTGTCTTACAAGTCAGGAAGACCTCCTCTGGATTCAGACTCCTGTGTCTCTCTGGGGTATTGGAGCCATGTTAATTCTGTGTCTTTCCAGTTCAGGATCAGGATTACCTAGATGGTTTAGCTCAATGGCTTTATTTATTGCTAATATGTAAATTGAGGTAAACCCACATTCCTTTGTTTAGGACAGACTTGTTTACCACCTTTACCTAGGCTACTCTGTCTGGTCTTACGCATGTTTTAGTAACATCATACAGAGGAAATTCACAATGTCACATATAACATCAATACATGCATTTTACAATTACATTAATAACCAGCATGTTATTAACTTTCATATGATACCTCACAAGGCGTATTATGTACATCTATTATTGCAGAAGCATGTAAGGCAGTGGTCCCCAAACTTTAGAGGATCAAACCCCCCTTTCCCCCACTCTGTGCCCCGCCCTTCCCCCCCCTCCCCAAAGCCAGAGCCAGGATCGGGCTGGACAGAAGTAAGGGGGGCCAGTAGCTGGGGTCAGGGCAAAGCTGGGAGTGGAGGCGGGGCCGGCAGCTGGTGCCCCGGACACCTGCAGAGCCACGCTGAGGCTGGGGGCTGCTGCAGCTGGGGGTGGGGCCAGAGCAGAACCGAGGGTGGGGTGGGGCAGGGCTGGAGCTCCCTCCCTACCTCCTGTGAGGGCAGGCCCAGTCCGCCGCGCCCCGCCCCAATGTTCTTCCGCACCCCCCCAGGGGGGCATGCCCCACAGTTTGGAGACCTCTGCACTATGGTAATACAAAGAATAAATAATAATACAAATACAGTAGCCACTCATATATAAATAGGCATAAGACTCTTGGGAACCAGCATCGAAAACAGCAGGAGCTCCGTTAATATTATTTTGGCCACTAACTGTGCTCCTAAAAGCATGCCTTTCAATCTGTGTGCTGTTGTGGTGTAAAGATAGGAACACTTCAATGCGCATGCTACAGTGATGCACAACCAGTCTGTCAACAAGAGCACAGTCCGGCCATTAGGCCTCTTCTCACTTTCTGGAGACACTGCTGTGATGAGCATGTGTGTTATTTGAGGATGGCATTGTCCACTGTTTTTTGGCTGTGGAGAGACCATGGCCAACTAATCCCAATGAAGTCTTAAAGCCCCTGGGGAAATTCTGTGGAATTAGTGGGCCATTCAGGACACCAGTGGAGATATACCACATCTGTGAAGAGAGATAACTTCTCTGCAGTACTTCACTGGCTTCCCTTCCATTCTTAGGTTCAAGCCTCCTGGGGGGGGAGGATTGTGGGAGAAGGAATGGCACAGAAATTCCTATGATTTACATTGGCAGTCAGAGTCTGCTCCTGAGATGTACTGAGTGTCTCCTGCAGTGTTAGCAACCTCAGCTCTACCGCAGTCAGTGCAGTGGAGGGAACTCAGCGCTCCATTGGGATCAGGCCCTAATTTATGCAGGAAGGACCCTGAGAGGTGGGAAGAAAGTGGTAAGAGGGTCTGCTCCTGCTCCCATTGAGGTCTATCGGGCCTTCTGATCTGGCTTTTCTCCTCGCTACGTCCTCTCCATGGCTAAAGTTAGAAGGGATGACATAGCCTGTAGCATTCAGCATTTTATGACAAAGACACAGGATTACTGGTAATTAACATATTAGCCAGAAGCTTCTTCCCAGATCAAAACACCACTTAGCAGCACAGAAGACAGGAGGATTATGAAACGATTTGTGGGGCGGTTTAACAGAGAGATAGATTTGCTGATCTCATTTCTATGGTTCACCAAGAGGGAGTTATAGGAGGTCTCCACTTTCACTAAACCATTGTGAATGAATGAAAAAACTGGACCCTGTTCAGCCCTGGCATAAATACATACACTCCTTCTGAGGTCAGTGGGAGTACCATGCACTCACATCAGGGCCAAATTTGGCTCACGGTATTGAAAAATAACAGGGGAATTCACTCCATCCTTATATATTATAGCAAGTTTTTTTAGACTGTTTCTCAGGGTATGTCTATTCTGCAATTCAACATCCATGACTGGCCCATGCCAGCTGACTTGGGCTTGTGCGTCTCGGGTTAAGGGGATGTTTAATTGCAGCGTCGACTTTCAGGCTCAAGTTGGAGCCTGGTCTCTAGGACCCTGCAAGGCTGGAGGGTCCCAGAGCTCAGGCTGTAGCCCAAGCCCAGATGTCTATGCTACAATGAAACAGTCCTGCAGCCCAAGTCAGCTGGCATGCAGGACCGACGCTAGGGGTTTGAGCGCCCTAGGCGGACGGCAATTTCGCCGTCCCACGCACTGGTCCCGCGGCTCCGGTGGAGCTGCCACTGTCCTGCCTGTGGACGGTCGGCTGCTCCCACAGCTCCGGTGGAGCTGCCGCAGTCGTGCCTGCGGGAGGTCCACCAGAGCAGCGCGAGCAGCCGACCGTCCGCAGGCACCACTGCGGCAGGTCCACTGGAGCCGCCTGCCACCCCCTCCGGCAAAATGCCGCCCACCAATAATTCTGGCGCCTTAGGCGATTGCCTAGGCCGCCTAAATGCAATGGGACGGTGGCAGGTTTTTCTTTACAATGGGACGGTGGCAGGTTTTTCTTTACAATGTAAATGTACCCTCAGTGTTTTATTCTTCCTGAGACAATAGATTACCAGCAAGGGCAAAGCACATGCAGGTGATTCACAAGTCATGGGGTGTAAAAGCCCTTAGAAAGGGTTTTTGTTGGAGGTAGAAGACAGAGCCCTTAGCAGCCTACCTAACTTTGCAGTTACAACAGCGGAGAGAAACTAGGAGTGGAAGGAGGACAAGATACCTTCAGAGGGTGGGAGACATAGGCAGCGAGTTCCATACCCACGTGGTGCTCCGGCACCAGCAATATTCTAAGCCAGGGGCCTAGCTCCACCAAAATTTGGGGCCTGGGTGCCCTACCTGCACCCCCCACCCCCAAGTGTCCCGTGGCCCCGACTTGCTGCCCCCGCCCCCCGCTTGCCTTTCCCAGGCCCCCTAGCAGAGCACCTCTGTCTTTGTCTCCTGCATGCTGCTTCCCTGCAGCAGCTGCTGCTGCAGGGTCCTAGTGCCTCACATGTCAACTGCCAAGGCAGACTGACTCTGAGCCTGTCCTTTCATTTTCCAATGGGACCCTCCAGCAGCACAGGCTCCCCACTCCCCTGCCCACAGTCACTGCTCCTGTCCCATGCTGGCCAAGGAGGCAGCCCCATCCCTCACCACCAGTGAGGCTACAGTCAGGGGCAACAGCAGGGGAGGAGGTGCACGCAGCACCCCCCGGCACCCACCACAGAAGAGGCGAGGGAGATTCCTGGACCTGAGAGGGGCCCTAGAAGCACATGCAGTGACAGTGGTGGGGGTGAGTGTGCTGCTGGGAGGGCAGGAAAGGGGGGCTCCTCCCACAGAGCTTGCTGCTGCCGGCAGGGAAAGGGCTGGGGGGAGTCCTCCTCTCTGGCCGCTGTCCCTGAGCAGTGTGCCCCAGTCTTACCCCACCCCAGAGCCCACACCCCCAGTCAGAGCTTTCACCCCCCCACCGCACCCTCAACTCTTTACCCTAGCCCTGAGCCCTCCAGCACCCCAAACACCTTATCTCCAGTCCCAGTCAGACCCCTCACCCCCCACACTCTTACTCTTGCCCTGAGCCCTTCCCACACCCCAAACCCCCATTGCCAGCCCCAGACAGAGCCCTCACCCCGTACACCCCTACTCTCACCCTGAGCCCCTCCCGCACTCCAAACCCCTCATCTGCAGCTACAGCCCTCACGCCACACCCCACAGCCCTCACTCCTGCACCTCTCCAATCTTCAAACTCCCTCCCAGAGCCTGCACCTCAATCCCCTGCCCCAGCCTAGGGTGGGAGGAGTTTGGGTAGGGGCAGGTTCTGGGCACCACCAACATTTCTACAAACATGCCACCCCTGGTGGGAGAGCCTGGTCCAAGAGAGACTATAAGGGCCCCAGGTTGAGGGAAAGTAAATCTGGGCATGATATATGTTACGTGCCTGGATGCTCTGCAAGGACGAGGCCCATACACCGGTGAGTTAAATGGCTTTAATGAAGGTTAAGTGACACACCCGCAACGGGGACTCCATGCGTTGCTGCCACTGGCTTGGGGAGTCCAACGCCCGAGAAGCTCGGCCAGGTGCGAAGTCCACTGCGCAACCCATGGCCCACAGCAATTATAGCATCATGCTAATATCATGCAAAGCAGCACATACATATGCAATGGGGGACTTTCCAACAGCAATGGCTGCCTCCCCTGGCCTCTGGCCAGGGGCTTTTTGCAGTTCCCCAAAACACCGGGGCTTCCCACACAGGGCAGTTCTAACCGGTTATAAGCAGCAGCTGCTAGCATATGGTGTCCGCTAATAACCTCTCCTTGAGAAAGCGCAGGCCTTATTTAGACCATAACAATGTCTTTCGAGGTCCCCTACAATATACAAGCGTTAATTCATACTTGATCAAGATTTGTAGTCTCTAAAGGTTGTTCCATGGGGCTAAGGGTCCCTAGGTAGCACAGTGCCAATATTTAATCTGTCCTCTAGAAATGAATTAAACTCTCCCTGTGAAGCCCACTAGGTGTCAGTGTATGGAAAGACTGGGCCCAAGGAGACATTATGTTCTCTAACACCTGGGAGGCTCTGGAGTAATTCCCTTGACTTCATAGGAGTTACTATTGCTTATAACTGCTATAACTGAGATCAGATCTGACCCATTACTTTTCTCTTGGATTTTCTACTCCAACCTTAACTCAGCGTGAATGAAATTCATCCCTGAGCAGAAGCCTAGACACCATGTAAGTCTCCCTTAAGATCTATTTTGAGTGCTTAAGTGGGATTGCAGTGGTGCATAAATCTCACGACAGCCCTCTTGACCAGGATGAATTTCCCCCTGTGACAATTGGCTTGTTGGACCAAATTCAGTCAGTGGAATTCCATCCGCTGGGCTCGCAGTTCTAGGTGATACTGAGCACCTGTGCTGGAGTCAATGAGCACTACAGGTGCTCAGCACTTCTTGGGGCCTGGCCCATAGATTGTATTTAGGCTGTAAGCTCTTCAGAGTAGGGACTTTGAGCCAAATTCTGCTCTTGATTGCACTGGTTTAAATCCACTGATTTCAACTGTTTGACACTGGTGTAGCAGAAAGCCTGATCCAAAGTCCACTGAAAATCAATGGAAGGGCTTCCACTGAGTTCAATGGGCTTTGGGTCATGCTCAGAGAGAAGAATTTGGCCCAGTGCCTTCACACATGCACACACTTTGCACAATGTTAGTGCTGTATAAATAAAAATTACAAAATGTAATAATAATTAATCAATATGTTTTTTAAAAATCCAAGTACTGGGTCTCTATCTTGTAGTTTCAATTCCACTCAGATGACACTTTTGTTATTATTAGGTCAATAGCAGGTTATCACTGCCAGGGTCATTATAAGAGCTCAGAAAAATGTACATTGTTAAAAATGACAGCAAAATTAGACAATGAGAGCAGCAGGTCATTAAAATAAATATTTGATTTATTTTATTCAAAAGGTAACTTCACAAATAAGATGGACAATAAAATCTAGGACCCCACAATGGAAAAATAACACTAAGGAATAAGCTTGGAAGAGTGAAGAATCTTCCAGGCCTTGGAATATCAATATGCATCTGTGATATTCCCCTCTGGTGTTATCTGGACCGGTGATCTGCTAGGCCACTCCAATCCTTGACTCTGGGAACCAGCCTTACCCTGCTCTGCTATGAGAACCCTCACTCCTGGACTGTTCACGCACAGCCTCTGGCATGTAAGCTGCTCCCAGCTACTTGCAATCAAATGACACTAGCCAGTATCTCCAGTCCCAGATGCAACCCTGGGAACCTCTTTCTTGCAGTGTCCAGTTATGCCCTCTGGACGCTGCAAGCTTATATGAGTTCATCAATTTAACAAAGAAATTGATCTGTACTAGTCTTGTTCTCCCAAGGGCAGCCTCTGACACACTTCAAACCAAACGCACTGCTTCAGTTAGAATAAACAAACAGATTTATTAGATATAAAGATAGATTTTAAGGGATTATAAATCAAAGCACAAGAAGTCAGATTTGGTCAAATGAAATAAAAGCAATACCCATTCTAAGCTGATCTTAACACATTCGATGTTCTTACAAACTTAGATGCTTCTCACCACAGGCTGGCTGGTTACTTTTCAGTCAGGCTCTCCCCTTTGATCAGCGTTTCATTCGCTTGGTGGTGGTGGTGTCTTTAGATGTAGATGGAAGAGAGAGCTTGGCAAAAAGTCTTGCCCAGTTATCATGTCCTTTCTTTCCTCTTGGCTTTCCCCTCGCCGCCAGAGTCAGGTGAGCATTACCTCTTCGCAGTCCCAAACTGACCAAAGGAAGGGGATGACTCCCTGGAGGGTCTAATAGATTCTTTTGTTGCTGTCTAAGTCAGTGACCATTGTTTCCGTGAGGCTGGGCTGTCCCATCCATGCCCTGACGAGGTGTGAACTGTCTCTCTGTTCTTGGAGAGTTTTTGCATGGGCTTGTTTTAAGCCATGAGGATACATTTTCAGCCTCAAAACTATATACATGAAATTATAACCTATAATCTTACTATAACATCACTGTAACAATTACTATAACATCACTATAACAACCATACTGGGTGCATGATGAGCCTTCCGAAGACACCCAAGCTTTGCATTGGATGCCACAAAATCATTTTATAAGGAAGAACATGGGGAGAATGAGGGTGTTCCCCCAAGGTACAGAGTGTTACAGCATCACAAATTATTTCCTCACAAAACAATTCATAGGAGCAATACATGTTTAGGGTTATTCATAATAAGGGTATTGGCTGAAGTATGTTAAAATGTGTTTCCCCTAGTTTACGTTAAGTGCAAACTATGAGGGGACTCACAGGGGTTTATTTCCTCTGGAGATCCAAGGGGATCTATTCCAGAGCCTATTACTTTGTTGTTGCAGCTGATTGGCTAATGGTCTAGGCCTCAATCCTGTTGCTGTCACTGATTGGCTGGTAGTGCTGGCCTAAACACAGGTTGCAGATTGTGACTGGTCGATAATCCTGGCCCAGACACTAGTGGCTGATGATGACGGATTGCTGGTCCAGGCCTAAACATTGGCTGTTGCAGGTGATTGGTGATTGGTCCAGGTCCAAACACTAGTGGCTGATGATGACTGACTGCTGGTCCAGGCCTAAACATTGGCTGTTGCAGGTGATTGGCTATTGGTCCAGGCCTAAACACTAGCAGTTGCTGGTGACTGGCCATTGATTCAGGCCAGTCATGTGATGACTTCACATGACTGGCTTCTGTGGCGACCACTTGCAGAGGCATTAGGTGACAATATTCTGGTGGAATAAGACTGAAACTCGGAATCTGATTGCTACTTGCTGGCCAGATCTGTAAACTGGCTGCGGATCCCTGGTGGGAGAGGTGAAATATGAATTAAAAAAATATTTGGAGGTTAACAACTAAACCTAATGACTTTAGAATCACTCAAGTATTTAATGGGTAGGGTTCACAATAGAAAATTTCTTTATAAACCTACAACATGGATCAGCGACCTTTGGCACACAGCCCACCAGGTAAGCACCCTGGCAGGCCGGGCCAGTTTGTTTACCTGCCGCATCCGCAGGTTTGGTTGATTGTGTCTCCCATTGGCTGCGGTTTGATGCTCCAGGCCAGAGGGGGCTGCAGGAAGTGGTGTGGGCCAAGAGATGTGCTGACCAGTGGGAGCCGCGATTGGCGGAACCTGTGGATGTGGCAGGTAAACAAACTGGCCTGGCCCACCAGGTGGCTTACCCTGGCGGGCCGCATGCCAAAGGTTGCCGATTCCTGACCTACAAGCAACTGCAAAATTTTAACAAATGTATGTCAGGCCCATGAGCATTTCACATGTAACACAGACCCAGCATGTCCAAAGGAACCATAAACACATTGGGCACTGCCCACAAGTTATAGCCCAGCCATGGAACCATGTCACTCAGAACCAAGGAGAATTCAGGGGAGACCCATGGAATGTTAATGGCCTTATGAACTCATCAGTCACTGATTGCTGTAGCTCAGTCATTGAAATTGGCCTTTCCAAACCAGGAAAGATTTCAAGGGCTTCAGAGGAGATCCATGAAATATCACAGTGGTGCACTCTGCACACCTCATCTGTACATGACTCTGGATAACTTCTGGATCAAATCTTTTCCTCCCAAAGATCTACTAACCTGAAGGATAAGCTGGAGTTCAAAAGAAAAGAACATTATCCATGGGGTGAGGTGCCAAGGCCAGTAGTCTTCTACATTTTGAAGGTTGACAAATGTTCTCCAACAATAGTTGTAAGCTGAGAAAATAGAAATATCCTGGCACATAAATTAAAAGATACATCAAGAGGCTGTGTGCAACTCCCTGCTCTATGAGAGGTCAAAATGGTTCAAGAAAGATTAAGTTGTTATGTAACTGCTATTAAGACAGAGCATTTTTTTTCCTTTTTATTTACTGAGGAAGTTTTAACAGTTTTACAAATCCTTGCCTTGTAAATATCAGAGACAAAATAATAGGCATTGTAACAGTGAGCTTTTGTTTAGAGAAACATTATGCAGTATTCGAATAGCCAGATTTCTTTATTGAACAGAATGCTACCATATTAGAGAGTGAGCAACTTTACAGCACATACACCATGTGCAGGGCCAGAGCTATCATTTAGGTGAACTAGGCTGTTGCCTAGGGCGCCAAGATTTGGGGGCGTCAAAAAGCGGTGCCTCTAAAAAAAATTTTTAAGCCATTTCAGCAGCCACTGCGCTGGGAGGGAGAGGGAATCTGAGCCACCGCTAGCAGCCCAGAGGTTCCCCTGGATCAGTGCGCCGCCGGCAGCCCAGGGGTTCCACCGCGCAGTCGCTGCTTCGCTTCTCCCGCCTCCCAGGCTTGTGGCGCCAATCAGCTATTTGGCGCTGCAAGCTTGGGAGGAGAATTAGAGCGGGGGCGGGGAGCTCAGGGAGGATGCGGAGCAGAGGTGAGCTGGGGTGGGGAGGTACCACAGGGCTCCCCAGGGCAGGGGAGCTGCCGCGGGGGGGGGCGCCTCAGGACAGGGGGGGAAGCTGCCACGGGGCGGGTGCCTCAGGGCGGGGGGGGTGGGGAGCTGCTGCAGGGCTGGGGGGGCGCAAGGTGGAAGTTTCACTTAGGGCACGAAACTTCCTTGCACCAGCCCTGACCATGTGGCTAACAAACTGGGCACATCTGTTCAATGTTCATATTCTAAAAAATTGGACAAGTGCACTGGGGGGTTATGCAGGTGAATGTACTTTGCCAGACTATTGGAAAGCTACAGTTTAGAGCTGAGATAAATGTTGATATTGATAAAAGATGCTGAACTGATGGCATTTGAGAATGAAATTTGCAATTTATCCTCAGAACAGGAACAGGACGGACCACAGTGAGTGTGAAGGTGTGCCTCTCACACCCTCCCCACCAGTGTGATTTACCAGAAGACCACGAATAATAGTGAAAGAAGTTCAATCTCCATGTTGCAGTCAGCCCGTGCCCTCTCAGTTGAGCCTAACAAAGGGGACAATTAATGTTCAATGCAGGGCTGGTGTCTGTGTTAAAAATGACTTTTGGTCACTACACACCAATGTCCCTATTTAAATCAATGACATAGAAATGAAAAACTACATAGCCCAGTCCTCCAAATCTGTTGATTCTTCCACCTTCTTTGAAACCAAATGAATGGTTACCTGAGAGGTCCATGACTTTAATGGTGACTCCATTCATCACCAGGTCATGCAGGCCTAGACGGTTGCTTCTGTTTTCATGCCTAAAGAGCCGTGATACATACATTTGTAGGTTCACTTTGGGGTGTGTCTTCAGGAACTCTACCATAGATCGGGAGCATTTCCAGCAAGGACTCCAGGAGAGGAACCAGGTGATAGAACAGTGGGTGAAAGGATTGAAAGATCTTTCCTTGAAGGCATTTTCCAGGAAATTGATTTCAGCATGCTGGGTGCTGGTGTTTCGGCACCAATTTCTCCATATCTTGGAGCTGTTGCCCCATTTAATTTCATAGAGCAGATAAGTCATCCTGGGAAGTGCACTCGGGTCATAAACATCCTTGAACTCCTTTGGTTGTATCTTCCACCTGAAACATGAGCAAGTCACTGTGAAAATGTAATGTCCACCAATGGCACTTTCACTAGCCTTGTTCCACATAGCTAAATCCTGGGGCCAAAGAGAGAGAGACGCAGACCCATGGAGACATAGACAGGGAAAATGGGGGCGGGGGGGGAGATTTGAAATAAATGTGAATAAGGAGTCCTCCATCCCCCTCCAGAACCCTTGATAGAACTGGTCAGGTTTGGGAATATAGAATGGTCATTCTCACCTCTGGATAGTGCAGTCAGTCAAGTGACCTATTAGAAAAGATAATTAGAAAATCATCTATCTTCTGGCAGCAGAAATACAGAGGAAGACAGGAAGAACCAAAATACCGCAACTCTACCTTTTTGTGATCACATAAATCAGTTGCATGAATCTCATAACCATCTGGTCCTAACAGATGACCCACATTCAATGCTGCTGAATGGGATGTAATTCTGACACGCCACCTGTTATACTCCTTAGGGATGGGAAAATCTTTCTGAACCCCATTTCCAGTGATCTGTTTAATCCTGCATGTTAAGCCTCTAGTGAAGCATCAAATCCTCTTTATTACCTAAGATACTGTTAGGCCCAGATCCTTAAAGGTATGCAGGCATCTCACTCCAATGAAAATCAGTGGAAGTGAGATGGACATTGTCAAGGTCCAACTTTCCTAGGTAAACATATCTAGTTCCCTGAAAATCTAAAAGGGTGACCGTTAGGCCATTTACCTATGCCAAAGATAGCCTGCTTCACAATACTTATGCTAACTTGCTTAAGCTAATCATACAGGGTACAGGTCTGTAGGTTCCTTGCATTACAGCCAAATATAATAAAGTAATCTATTACAAAATACAATAACTCAGACAAGCATACCAGCAAATAAAGGCAGAATAATAATAAAGCAAGTCAGCAGTCTCGACCTATGGGCTACAATTGAAATCAGTGAAAATACTTCACTTGACTTCAAAGGACTTTGGATCAGGCCCCATGAACAGACACAGGACTGTGGATTTTGCAGCAATATAGATATTTAGTTACACTGGGGCAAGTTTTTGTGAGCCCATACAGACAGACACAAACACATATGCATAGACGCACCCAAAAATCGAAACTGTCTGAGGAAAGATGGGCCCAATGGGATGTACTAATTACAAAAACTGTTGCTTTAACTTTCATAAAACAAGTATGTATATCTATTATAACTTGTAATCTAGACTGCCTCAGCTCTGCTGTATTCTCTCACCTTTTTCTTTGTAAGAAATACCTGTTTAGTATCTATGTAAGAAAATAATTTACTGTCAGTGATTTTGTTGGTCTTTACTGAAAAGATAGTAACTAAAAACACTATAGATGTATAAACACACACAGTGCGATAAACAGACTGGATTTATCTACCAAATATACATATCTTTTTACATAAATCTACAACAGCCATACAGAGGCACATACATATGTACACTCATACATTCATATAGCCATGAAGACACACAAATGCACATTTATACTGTATGGATATAGTCCCACAAATGCACACTTTTATATGTATATATTTCAAATGTGTACACACACATACGCACTAATGCTGAATCTTTACCTCTGCTCCAGCCAGAAGCCATGGTTTTCCCTAACTACAGCATCCAGTGCTGTCGAGGTTTAGTAGTGTACTGTTCTCCCTTTCAGTTTCTATTCGTGATGACAGAAACTTGGGAGATTACAGAAACCAGTAGCATGCAGCCACCAACAACTGATTATTCAGCTCGACGTTAGGCTCTGAGTGATGTGGGGCATAAACCTCAACGCTGATGCAAAATTGTTCTTAATAAAACTATTTTAATGTATTTTTATAACATTAGGTTGTTACAAACTTAGCTGCACCTTTACTGTAAGTACTTTGATATACACGGGGCTTGGAGAATAATAGCTTCTCTGTTGCTATTTCAGTTGTTTGTTTTATTAAATGAAGTGTTTAGGCTAATTAAAAAACTCCTAGGCTATTTCTCCTAGGCTATTGTCTCAGTAAGACACAGACACAAACAGTGGAAAGGGGACATCTTCCCCCTCCCCCCTCTTAAGGAATGTGAAGAAATTATTTTTCTGGGCTGAGCCAGGAGCATCTTCTTTTAACCCTTCTCCCTCTCTTGAACAAAACATCAGTTTTAAGCCCACACAAGGAATTTCAGCAGTATTCCTATCAAAAACTGATTCCATGGTTAAACACTCTGAAGTCTTCATGTCATTAAGAATCTGTGTGACTAACACAGTAGAAGTCACGTCCCTGAATGGGCATCAAGAGAGACAGTTATTAAGTTGTGGCCCCTCCCTTTCTCATTTCTCTAGACTATAAAATGTAGTAATTTTGGAAATACATGTACTTGTTGTTCATCAACTTGAAACAGCCCTTTCAGCTCTCAGTGACAAATTGGAGTTACCACAGGCACCCAGAGATATGGCAGAAATGAAAGGGAGATGGGCAATATTAAGTGCAGGGGAAGAAATACATCCTTTGCCACAACACTGGCATTGCTCCCCGCGTGGTAAGGCAGTGTAGGACCAGAACTGCCCTTGAAATTCTCCCTCACCCCCCAGAACACACAGAGAGGAGGCACCATGGAGGGCACTTGTGTAGAGAGCACCCTGCAGAGGGCACGTCAGTTGGCCCAGACAACTGGGCAGAGACTTTGTCATTTATAATTGGGACAGGGATCCTCCAGCAGCCTCTAGGGAGGTTTCTTTGTGTGTCAGAAGATATTCGTGGGAGGGAGAAGAGAAAGACTTTACTTGAAACTGGGGTTTGTTTTTTCAGGCACAACCTTGCTTCCTTTGACACTCTTCTTTGCGGATAATGTAGGATGACAATGAGTATGGGAGCAATATATAAGAGAAAACTCAGTTCCTTGTCCCTGATGTTAGCACAGTCACTGGTCGCTGATTCCTGGTCACTGGGCTACCAGAGGGAAATATTTCAGAACCATGCTTAGAAAAACACCTTTCCCAACAGCCCCACCTGGGTCTGAGTGATCTGTTTCCATGGCTGATCTACAATACAGTCTGTGCCTGATAAGTTTATGACACTGTTGAACATTTCATGGAGTCTCTCCTCTAAATTGTCCCCGTGTTCTGAGTGACTCAGGTCCGCGGCTGAGCTAGAACAAACAGACACTGTCCGTTGGAGGTACATATGAATAGTGTGGTTAACTGCTGAAAATATATAAGCAACACCTACAGTACCAACATAGTTTTCATGTGCAGTTTCTGTGTAGTTAGGAAAATGTAACAGGGAGATGCTATGTACATTATTGATAGAAACTGTCAATGCCCCACTGTGGGAGGGAGGGCAGGATGACAGTAACTCTCTCTCTCTCTCTTTCTCCATCTCTAGTATTTGTAGATTTCTTAAAAAGCGATACTTAGGCCCCTGCTCTTGAAGCTGACCATTGCATCAGTTATCACCATCTCTCTCACCATCCTATTTTTGGGGAAAATTAATGGGAAATCATAATGAGGATTCATTATTATTATGCTGGTGACCATAGCACCTAGTTGTCTCAGATATGCTATCGGACCCCATTGTGCTAAGTACTGAATTCATGGGCCCCCATCAACACAGGACCTGAGCACCTCTCATGCGTTAATGCGTTTATTCCCACAGCCTGCTGTGATGCAAGAGGCAGAGATTTTGGGGGGATTTCCCAACACTGCAGATTTAACTGCCCTAGGATATATCACAGCAAATCTCGCCAACTTCTGCTTCACGTTGTAAGGTGCGTTTGACCTTACTTCCTCTAACATAAACACATAGCAACATATATATGAGAGAACAACATATATATGACAGATGTTTATCATGTTACTTCATACACTACTGGAAGACGCTCAGTCTGCAGTGATGAATGTGGGAGCAGAACCTATATAAAATAGAATGTAGGGGAGTATTATCCCTGTTTTACAGATGTGGAAAATAAGATATACGGAGTTTTAAGTACTTGCCCAAGGCCACTCAGTGAATCAGTGGCAAAGCCAGGGATACAACTCATATCTACTGACTCCCAGTTCTACACTTCAATATGTGGGGAAATAAGTGTGGCATTATCTGGAATTCTCAGTTTTTCTGAACAAGTGGCTGGCTCTTGGTACAGACAACTCTGGTCCCCTTGGCTGATGACTTGTTCTTGGTAATGAACAAAGATCAACGGTGACATTCAGGCCCCACTGAACTCAACTGGAGTGCAAGTGTCGATCCAGGCTGATTTTCTTCATTCTCTCAGCTGCCTTTGATACCATGGATCACAAGGTTTGTGGGTCCCAAGTGGAGTGACTCCATTCTTTTGTCTCTAAGACAGCACAGGTTTGTGTTGGTTGCCTCTGCTCTCTAGAAGCTCTCTGTGGGCCACCACCAGGCTCCATCCTGTCATTCCTTCTATCCAGCGTGAAGCTGTGAAAAGAGATGTGAAATAGTTTGGATGATGACACCATCAGTATGTGTCTGGAACTCATCATGACATTTCTTTTTAATCAGACCAGTAGGTCTCTTGTTTCTCTCAGTGCTTAGGTGAGACTGGGGTCTGGATAGGCCCAGCTGGCTAAGGCTCAGCCCTGAGAAGACAGAAGTGATGCTGGGAACTGGGGTAAATATTAAGAGAAAACAGTTGAATCTGTCCCATTGGTGGAGAAGAATTGCTTGTGTTTTCTGTAAGTAAGGTGTTTATTTGGGGGTTCTGTTGAATACTCACCTTATTTTGGAAAATCAAGTAGCAGTTATTACCTAAAATCTTTTTTTCATTCACATCTGGTTAGAAGGCTGTGACCTTTTCTCTCATATGTTGTCTTCCCCAGAGAGGTGCAGGGCTTTGTCACCTCCCAGCTGGAATACTGCAATTAGCTCTGTTTGAAGACCACATGGAAACCTCAGCTGGCACCTGGTGCAGAGTGCAGCTGGCTTCATGTGGTGTCCTGCAGGGGACACATGACTTCCAAGCTCTGTGATCCGCACTGGCTTCTGATCGGGGTGACTCTATGTTTTTTGTCAAAACTGCGGGATCGGAAGGGCTCCCGCTGAAACGCTGCAGAAGGCAGCCAGACTGCCGCCCTCATAGCCACCGGCAGGCCGCCCCCCGCGACTTGCCATCCCAGGCACACGCTTGCTGCGCGGAAGCCGCCCCTGCTTCTGATTCACTGAAAATGGCTACTTTGACCTATAGCACTCTACATGATTTGGGTCCTGGCTGCCTCAAAGACTATCTTTCTGCATAGGTGCTGGAACTAAGTTGCTGGGGGGGCTGCTACACCCCCCTGACTTGAAATACTAATAACAACCCAAATACATGGTTTTCTCCTTCAGCACCCCCACTATAAAAATTGTTCCAGCACCACTGTCTCTCTGATCATGAATGGCAGAGTGGCCAGTTCATAGGTTGCACCGGTAAATAATGTATGACATGCTGACACCTCCCAGCCCAGTTGTCTCTTTTCCTGCACCAGTCCCCCATGTCTAAAAGGCCTCCTCACCTCTAATCCCATAGTTCCTCTTGCTTGTATCTAATTTCTAGCTAATTTCTATGTCCTTCTTCCCTCCCTCATGTGCTGGAGCAATTTGCAAGATGTGGTTTAATTAATTTAGAGATGGATTTTGTTAGCACTTTTTATTAATTGAAATAGGTAAATGAGAAAAGTTGTGCTTGTGGCACCATAACATTTCTGGAATTTGTTCATCAGTTAGGGACATTTAATAAGAATACACCTGATCTCAACCCTGAGGAAAAAGCTCTCTATGACACTTGGTTTTGGTCATCAAGAGCACATTTCATCCCGAGGAATTCAACCTATCACATTTCTCAGAGGGTCCCTTTCCGGGTGCTCCAATACTGGGCAGCACATCCATAAATGGCCTGTGAAATTGAGCTGCTTGCTGTAGTAAAATGAGACAAGTACTGTACATTTCTCTTGACTCTTTCATCCCAAAAGATCCTAACTTGTGTAATGCACATATAGGAACCCTGAGATAGAGCTATAAATAGGGCCCTACCAAATTCACAGCCATTAAAAACACATCACGGACCGTGAAATCTGGCATCCCCCTGTGAAATCTGGTCTTTTGTGTGTTTTTACCATATACTATACAGATTTCACAGGGGAGACCAGCGTTTCTCAAATTGGGGGTCCTAACCCAAAAGGGAGATGCAGGGGGGTCACAAGGTTATTTTAGGGCAGGGGGATTGCAGGATTGCCACTCTAGCTTCTGAGCTGCCTTCAGAGCTGGGTGGCCAGAGAGCAGCTGTTCTTGGCCAGGCACCCAGCTCTGAAGGCAGCGCCCCACCAGCAGCAGCACAGAAGTAAGGGTGGCAATACCATATCATGCCATCCTTACTTCTGCGCTGCTACCTTCAGAGCTGGGTGGCTGGAGAATGGCGGCTGCTGAGTTATGGCCCAGCTTTGCAGGTAGCAGTGCAGAAGTAAGGGTGGCAATATCACATTATGCTATCCTTACTTCTGCACTGCTCCTGGTGGTGGCTCTGCCCTCAGAGCTGGGATTCTGGACAGCAGCCGCTGCTCTCCAGCTGCCCAGCTCTGAAGACAGCACCAACGTCAGCAGCAATGCAGAAGTAATGGCAGCAGTACTGCAACCCCCACTACAATAACCTTTGTGACTCCACACACATACACACACACACACACACCTCTTTTTTTGGGACAGGAGGGACCCCTATAATTACAGCACTATGAAATTTTAGATTTAAATAGCTAAAATCATGAAAGTTATGATTTTTAAAATCCTATGACTGCAGAATTGACCAAAATGAGCCATGAATTTTGTAGGGCCCTAGCAGATGGTGCTTGTCTGGACAGTTTACAGTGGAAGTAAGTATCACTTTTGGAAGGCTGATGGGAATCCCACAAGATAAGTCTGCATTCTGTGAGCCTGGGAATCAGAAATCCCTGTTGTGCCACTGTCTCTCACTGAGAGTGTGGGTAACTCACCACTCTGTGACTCAGTTTCCCCATCTGTATAGTGAGAGTAATGACACTTGCCTTTGTAAATCACCATGTCATATGCAGATGACATGCATGCACAAGCATGTAGGGATAAAATTAGAAAAACCAAGGCACAAAAAGAGATTAAACTAGCTAGAGACATAAAGGGTAACAAGACAACAGTCTACAAATACTTCAGAAGCAAGAGGAAGACCAAGGACAAGGTAGGACCATTACTCAGTGTGTGTTGAGGGGGAACAATAACAAAAAATGTGGAAATGAAAGAAATGCTAAATGACATTTTTTTTTCAATTTTCACCGGAAAGTTTAGTAGCAATTGGACATCTAACTTAATGAATTACAATGACAATGAGGTAGAATCGGAGGCTAAAATAGGAAAAGAACAAGTTAAAACTACTTAGACAAGTTAGATGTCTTCATGGAGCTGACTGAGGAGATATCTGAGCCATTAGCAATTATCTTTGAAAAGTCATGAAAGACGGGAGAGATTCTAAAGGACTGGAAAAGGGCAAATATAATGCCAATCTATAAAAAGGGAAATAAGGACAACCTGGGGAATTACAGACCAGTCAGTTTAACTTCAGTACCCTGAAAGATAATGGAGCAAATAATTAAGCAGTCAATTTGCAATCACCTATAAGATAATAAGATGATAAGTAACAGTCAGCATGGATTTCTCAAGAACAAATCATGTCAAACCAACCTAATAACTTTCTTTGACTGAGTAACAAGCCTTGTGGATAGCGGGGAACATTGATGGCGGGTATTAGAGGCCAGGGGAGGCTAAGCCTCTCCAAACAGCCGGCCCACTGCCTTTGGAGCATGCTGCCACAGGAAGGGCACCCAGGCCATGGCCCACCCACGCTCCACCTCGAGACCCCCCACTCCCGTTCATCCTCTTCCTCCCTTGGGCCCTGCCCTTGCTCCGCCTCTTCCCATCTCCACTTCATCTGCATGAGGGCCTCAGGGAAGAGAGTGAAGAGGTGCGCATGAGTGGTGAATGGCCAGCTACCTGGCTGGCAGGTGGATGGATGGTGCCTCAAGGGAGCAGGCGAAGAGGTGCAAGTGGTGGGCAGAGATGCCTCAGGGGAGGGAGCCAAGTGGGGCTGGAGGTGGAGCATGGGTGGGGCTTTGGGGTGGAGGATACTGAGAGGGGGTTGGCTGTAGGGTGGGGCCATGGTCCAGCCACGCCCACCCTCCCCAAATGGCGGAGTCACTCACCGCTCATAGGAGGAAGGCAGTAGATATGCTATATCATGACTTTGGTAAGGCTTTTGATACTGTCTTACATGACTCTCTCATAAACAAACTAGGGAAATGCAACCTAGATGGACCTGCTATAAGGTGGGTGCAGAACTAGTTGGAAAACCATTCCCACAGAGTAGTTATCAGTGATGCGGAATCAAGCTGGAAGGGAATAACAAGTGGGGTCCTGCAGGGATTGTTCCTGGATCCGGTTCTGTTCAATATCTTCATTAATGGTTTAGATAATGGCATAGAGAGTGCACTTATAAAGTTTGTGGATGACACCAAGCTGGGAGGGGTTGCAAACGCTTTGGAGGATAGGATTAAAATTCAAAATGATCTGGACAAACTGGAGAAATGATCTGGAGTAAACAGGATGAAATTCAATAAGGACAAATGCAAAGTACTGCACTTAGGAAGGAACAATCAGTGACACACATACAAAATGGGAAATGACTTCCTAGGAAGGAGTACTGTGGAAAGGGATCTGAGAGTCGTAGTGGATTGCAAGCTAAATATGAGACAACAGTGTAACATTGTTACAAAAAGAAGCAAATATCATTCTGAGATGTATTAGCAGGAGTGTTGTAAGCAAGACACAAGAAATCATTCATCCGCTCTACTCCGCTGTGATTAGGCCTCAACTGGAGTATTGTGTCCAGTTCTGGGCACCACATGTCAGGAAAGATGTGGACAAACTGGAGAAAATCCAAAAGAGAGCAACAATCATGATTAAAGGTTTAGAAAACACGACCTATGAGGGAAGACTGAAAAAAATGGGTTTGTTCAGTGTGGAGAAGAGAAGACTGAGAGGGGACATGATAACAGTTTTCAAGTACATAAAAGGTTGTTACAAGGAAGAGGGAGAAAAATTGTCCTTGTTAACCTCTGAGGGTAGGCCAAGAAGCAATGGGCTTAAATTGCAGCAAGGGAGATTTAGGTTGGACATTAGGAAAAACTTCCAAACTATCAGGGTGGTTAAGCACTGGAATAAATTGCCTAGGGAGGTTGTGAGATCTCCATTATTGTCGATTGCTCACAGCAGTTTAGACAAACACCTGTCAGGGATGGTCTAGATAATACTTGGTCCTGCAATGAGGATAGGGGACTGGACTAGATGACACATCGAGGTCCCTTCCAGTCCTATGACTCTATGATTCTAGAAGCTAGTGTGATGTTTCCTGGAGATACCCAGGTTTGTGAGTCACCTCGCCACCACTGGCCCTTAGCATGAGAAAGCCTGGTCTGTACCTGCAAGGTAATGATTCATTTGCACCAGCAGTGCTTGCCAGGGCTGAGCCCTGGTATCTCTGGGCTTGGTGGTTCATAGTCTGGCACCTCTGGACTTGCTGCATCAGTTAGAAAAGATAGATGCCTGCAAGTCACCAGGGCCTGATGGAATGCATCCTAGAATACTCAAGGAGTTAATGGAAGAGGTATCTGAGCCTCTAGCTATTATCTTTGGGAAATCATGGGAGACGGGGGAGATTCCAGAAGACTGGAAGGGGGCAAATATAGTGCCCATATATAAAAAGGGAAATAAAAACAACCCGGGAAACTACAGACCAGTTAGTTTAACTTCTGTGCCAGGGAAGATAATGGAACAGGTAATCAAAGAAATCATCTGCAAACACTTGGAAGGTGGTAAGGTGATAGGGAATAGCCAGCATGGATTTGTAAAGAACAAATCATGTCAAACTAATCTGATAGCGTTCTTTGATAGGATAACGAGCCTTGTGGATAAGGGAGAAACGGTGGATGTGATATACCTAGATTTAGTAAGGCATTTGATACAGTTTCGCATGATATTCTTATAGATAAACTAGGAAAGTACAATTTAGATGGGGCTACTATAAGGTGGGTGCATAACTGGCTGGATAACCGTACTCAGAGAGTAGTTGTTAATGGCTCCCAATCCTGCTGGAAAGGTATAACAAGTGGGGTTCCGCAGGGGTCTGTTTTGGGACCGGTTCTGTTCAATATCTTCATCAACGATTTAGATGTTGGCATAGAAAGTACGCTTATTAAGTTTGCGGACGATACCAAACTGGGAGGGATTGCAACTGCTCTGGAGGACAGGGTCAAAATTCAAAACGATCTGGACAAATTGGAGAAATGGTCTGAGGTAAACAGGATGAAGTTCAATAAAGATAAATGCAAAGTGCTCCACTTAGGAAGGAACAATCAGTTTCACACATACAGAATGGGAAGAGACTGTCTAGGAAGGAGTATGGCAGAAAGAGATCTAGGGGTCATAGTGGACCACAAGCTTAATATGAGTGAACAGTGTGATACTGTTGCAAAAAAAGCAAACATGATTCTGGGATGCATTAACAGGTGTGTTGTAAACAAGACACGAGAAGTCATTCTTCCGCTTTACTCTGCGCTGGTTAGGCCTCAACTGGAGTATTGTGTCCAGTTCTGGGCACCGCATTTCAAGAAAGATGTGGAGAAATTGGAGAGGGTCCAGAGAAGAGCAACAAGAATGATTAAAGGTCTTGAGAACATGACCTATGAAGGAAGGCTGAAGGAATTGGGTTTGTTTAGTTTGGAAAAGAGAAGACTGAGAGGGGACATGATAGCAGTTTTCAGGTATCTAAAAGGGTGTCATCAGGAGGAGGGAGAAAACTTGTTCACCTTAGCCTCTAATGATAGAACAAGAAGCAATGGGCTTAAACTGCAGCAAGGGAGATTTAGGCTGGACATTAGGAAAAAATTCCTAACTGTCAGGGTAGTCAAACACTGGAATAAATTGCCTAGGGAAGTTGTGGAATCTCCATCGCTGGAGATATTTAAGAGTAGGTTAGATAAATGTCTATCGGGAATGGTCTAGACAGTATTTGGTCCTGCCATGAGGGCAGGGGACTGGACTCGATGACCTCTCGAGGTCCCTTCCAGTCCTAGAGTCTATGAGTCTATGAGTTATGAATTTTAAATAATTGCTTGAGCCCCAGCACCTCTTTCATTAAATATTAAGCACTGCTGCCGGGGGTCAGCTCCCAGCTCCACCATTTGTAAGAAAAACAAGCCCTCCATTCTCTGCTCATGTGGACTCCACTGTCCCTGTGCAGGTCAGCAATTGGTACTCACCAATCACTGAGTCCTCCGAGTATCTCCCTGTAGTGCCCCCCCTCATATCCACTGGATGCTCACAGAATTCCCAGATCTGCCATTCCCAAAGGATCAGTGCTGCACAGCTTACCAGCTACCCCATAGGCCACTACAGCTCCACTTAGACACAGCACTTCACTCTGGTTATAGAGAAAGCAAGTGTACGTGTATTTAACAAAGCACAGAGACTGCAGTGAGAGGAAGCAGAAATATTGGAACCAAAGGATTACAGATAAAATAAAATCATAACACACATTCAAGAGTCTAAACTTATCTAACAATGTGCCCTCTTGTCTAGTAAGGTACAGCCAAGCCAAAGGCCTTCCCTTCTCCTGGATGATCGGCTGTTAACTTCAAGGCTTTAAGAATGTAACTTCCTATATCTGTACATAGCTCCTTCCATACTATTCGCACATACATTTCACAAGGATTATGATGAGCAGCGTGACTCAGTAGAGACCCTTACATGACATTCTTTGGTGAACTGATAGGTAAATACCAGACCCAGGGGATCTCCTGCACCCTTATGCCCCCCTGTGCCCTCTGCCAGTTGGCACCACGAGGTACCTGGATCAATGCTAGGCCCTCTGGAGGAGGTTAATGTATTGTATAATGCAGGGGCGGGCAAACTTTTTGGCCTGAGGGCCACATCTGGCTGGGTACATTGCATGCCGGGCCATGAATGTACCAGGCTGGTTAGGGGGTTGGGGTGCAGGAGGAAGTGCGGGGTGTGGGAGGGGGTGTGGGGTGCAGGAAGGGGCTCAAGGCAAGGGGTTGGGGTAGAGAAGGTGTGCAGGGTGTACGAGGGGGCTCAGGGAAGGAGGATGGGATGCAGGAGGCGATGCACAGTGTGGGAGGGGGCTCACGGCAGTGGTGCAGGGAAGGGTGTGGGGTGCAGGAAGGGGCTCAGGGCAGGTGGTTAGGGTGCAGGAAGGTTGTGAGGTGCAGCAGGGGGCTCAGGCCAGGGGTGCGGGGAGGAGTGTGGGAGAGGGCCCAGGACAGGGGGTTGGGATTCCGGAGCAGTGCAGAGTGTGGCAGGGGATTGGGGTGCAGGCAGGGTGCGTCAGGGTGCTCATGGCAGGGAGTCAGGGTGCAGGGTGCAGGAGGAGTTCGAGCTGTGGGCTCCAGCCCGACACAACTTACCTGGAGTGGCTCCAGGGTGCAAATGGCACACACTGGAGCCAGGGCAGGCTCCTTGCCAGCCTGCCCTGGCCCCAGTGCCGCCCCACTCTGGGAAGTGGCTGGCACCATGTCCCTGCTGCCCCTGAGGATGGGGAAGCAGAGGGCTCCGTGCACTGCCCTTGCCTGTGGGTACCTTCCCTGAAGCTCCCATTGGCCGCAGTTCCCTGTTTCCGGACAATGGGAGCTTCAGGGGAGGTACCTACAGGCAAGGGCAGCCTGCAGAGCCCTCTGCCTCCCCTCCCCCAGGGGCCGCAGATATGTCGTGCTGGCTGCTTCTTGGAGAGTTGTGGGGCCTGCAGCACCATGGGGGTGCTAATCCCGTGGGCCAGATCCAAAGCCCTGAGCCGGATCTGGCCCACAGGCTGTAGTTTTCCCATCCCTGGTATAATGTATTACCACTGGGCTCAAAGTTCTGAATGGGCTTCTGTCTCCCCACTTTCTTCTGCCAGCTTCTCATAAATAGCTCCTTGGGGTCTGTGATGGAATATACCCCAGTATTCACATCCCACACACAAGCATAATGATCTACATACCAGGTATGCCTTCTGAGGTATCATCTGAAAACTCATAACTTGCTGGTCAGAATTGTCCTGATAAAACGTGTGTGGCAACCTTTATGTGAGGTTATATGATTCCCCCGACTGATGTTAAGAGTGCATGTTAAAAACTCAGGTAGCATCAAGCCACCCTGTTTTGAACAAAGGTGTGTATCTTTGCTTTAATTTTCAATTGAACAGTAAACAGAGTCATTAAGCAGGAAGGGAAAACAAAGGAAGCTCAAATAAATGAAAACAGACAGCAAGGAACATCCTTCCACTTGGACTGGAAATGTTTTTCAATAGGGGGACTGAAAGTCTAAAATGCAAGGGGAAACATTCCAAGACAACCTCTCTCTCTTCCTGTCTGTTCCTGGCATCACACCTAAGAAGACAAAGGACAATAGTTATTGGACTTTGGGGGAAGAACATCCTGGCCTGAAGACTTTGGTGAATAACCTTGCTGGAAGCATGTGGTGAGAAATTTTGCTTAAATCTAATATAGTTTGTTAACGAAGTACTCGCAAGCTTTTTGTCCTTATTTGTCTTATAATCATTTCTGACCTTTATGCCTCAATACTTGTACTCACTTAAAATCCATTTTTTGTAGTTAATAAACTTGTTTTATTGTTTAATCTAATCCGGTGTGTTTAAACTGAAGTGTGTGGGTAGCTCTATTTAAGATAATAAGATGAGATATTATTCTCTTAAGGGAATAATGGACTAAAAATATTTGAATCATACGGGAGAGGGCTGGGCAGTAGAGGACATACATTACTGGGGGGGAATCTAAGACTGGGGGGCGTGTTGGGGTCATCCTGCAGTGTAACCAAGGCTGTCCCGCCACTGGTCTGAATTGTATCTTGTTGTGTTACAGGTGCCTCACACCAAAAGAAGGTTCACGGCTGAGAATCACTGCCAGAGATAGGCACCTTCCTGCAGCCCAGACTTAGGCACCTATCTCCAAGAGAGGGGCAGAATTTAGCACACCCTCTGTCTTTAGCTATCTTGACAAAGAAGCTGACAAAGGGGACCATTAATGCCCAGTGCAGTGCTGGTTTCTGTGAGGAAAATGACTTTTGTTCACTACAACCCAATGTCCTTGTTATAGCTGTGACATAGGAGTGAAAGGCTCCTTAGTGCAGTCCCCCAAACATCTTCATTTTTCCAGTCTCCTTTGATTTCAGCATGCCAGGTGCAAGTGTTTGGACACCAGTTTTTCCATGTCTCAGTGTTGCTGCCAGCCTGCCGGAGCTGATTTCATAGAGCAGATAAGTCACTCTGGTGTCCAGGGAACTGTCTGTTGTTATTTTTACTTTAATCCCCAGAGAGTGGATTCTGTCAAAGATACACCTGATTACTCATCATGTAATTAATGATTAGCTCTGACTGCCATAGGCTTTGATTGCATGCAGGTGATTGCCAGAGCTCTAGCCACCTTAACGCTGAGGAAACACAATTGAAAGAGGGAGCAATTCTGGTACCCTCGATCTGATGGAGGAAAGTGAGGACCTCCCATGGCTGGGCACTTTGTCAGACATGACCGGCATTGTTTGATGTTACTGCATTCTCCCTTTTGATTGCTTATGATTTTTCTTTTTGTGCTTTAGAAATTATATCACAGTTGATAGGATGTTTGCAGTTGACGATTTAACTTCATCACACAGAAATGCCAGTGAAAGCATCTCCTCAACTGTGTTGTAGAATCACATTTGATAGATCATCCACTTCATGTCCTTGGGGCAGTGCAGAATTGTTCCCCACTACTCATAAATTTCTTGGTAACTTGATTTGCAGGGAATAGAGAGCAAAGCATTGCAGAGAGCTTGTCACTCAGTCTTATTTCTTTAAATGTGCAAACCCCTCATCTCAGTTTACACACTCAGCATAGACTCCATTGTTCACAATCAGAGGGGTAGCCATGTTAGTCTGGATCTGTAAAAGCAGCAAAGTATCCTGTGGCACCTTATAGACTAACAGAAGTTTTGGAGCATGAGCTTTCGTGGGTGAATACCAACTTTGTTGCTATCATAAACCTAGTCCCAGATTTGGACCTTAGCGTCCAAAATATGGGGGTCAGCATGAAAACCTCCAAGCTTAATTACCAGCTTGGACCTGGTAAAGCTGCCACCACCCAAAAAATTAGAGTGTTTTGGGGCACTCTGGTCCCCCCAAAAACCTTCCCTGGGAACTCCAAGACCCAAATCCCTTAAGTCTCACAACAAAGGGAAATAAACCTTTTCCCTTCCCCCCTCCAGGTGTTCCTGGAGAGATACACAGAAGCAAACTCCGTGAATCTAAACAGAGGGAGTCCACCTCTCTATTTTCAGTCCTGGAAACACAAGCACTTCCCTCTTCACCCAGAGGGAATGCAAAGTCAGGCTAGTAAATCTAACACACACAGATTTCCCCTTGACTTCTTCCTCCCACCAATTTCCTGGTGAGCACAGACTCAATTTCCTGGAGTTCCCCACTAAAGAAAAACTCCAACAGGTCTTAAAAAGAAAGCTTTATATAAAAAGAAAGAAAAAGTACATAAAAATGGTCTTTCTGTATTAAGGTGACAAATACAGGGTCAATTGCTTAACAGAATATTGAATAAACAACCTTATTCAAAAAGAATACAATTCAAAGCACTCCAGCAACTATAGACATGTAAATACAAAAAAACATATAAATCACTATCTGATTTTTTGTACTCACAACTGGGAAACAGAAGATTAGAAAGCAGGAAATAGAAATCCCCTCATAGCCGAGAGAGCATACAGGCAGAAGACCAAGAACAAAAGACTTACACACGAACTTCCCTCCACCCAGAGTTGAAAAAATCCTGTTTCCTGATTGGTCCTCTGGTCAGGTGCTTCAGGTTACTTTTTTTTCAGGTGAAAGAGACATTAACCCTTAGCTATCTGTTTATGACAGTTGCATCTGAGGAAGTGGGTATTCACCCACGAAAGCTCATGCTCCAAAACGTCTGTTAGTCTATAAGGTGCCACAGGATTCTTTGCTGCTTTTAATGTTCACAATGTTCATGAAGCAGCAAAGAATCCTGTGGCACCTTATAGATTAACAGACATTTTGGAGCATGAGCTTTCGTGGGTGAATACCCACTTCCTCAGATGCATGTAATGGAAATATCCAGGGGCAGGTATATATATGTGTGCTAGAAAGCAAGCTAGAGATACCGAGGTCAGTTCAATCAGGGAGGATGAGGCCCTGTTCTAGCAGTTGAGGTGTGAAAACCAAGAGAGGAGAAACTGGTTCTGTAATTGGCAAGCCATTCACAGTCTTTGTTCAATGTTCATGAAGTAAAGGTATTTGGCTACTGGGGTTGCACTCACAAAGCTACCATGGATACATTATATGCACTGCAGTTACAATATAATTACTATCTATCTATCTATCCATCTATCCATTCTTCCTTCTCTGTATAACATTTTTAGACATAGGTGCCTAAAAGTAGACTCATAAGTGCATGCACTTCACTAGATGGCCTGATTTTCAGAGCTGCTGAGCTACTGTAGCTCCCCCCGAAGTCAGTGTTACTCAATTTTGGAAAAGTTGGCCTGTTTAGCTATGTCGGTATTTCTAGTGAGCCCCCCTCCACGGCAGCTAGATATCAAATACATGCATTGGATAGCTCAGTACAACACTGTCCAAGTAAGGACCAACTTCTCTGCTCCTCCCTCGATGGAGCTTTATTAAATTGATCTTCCTAGGATCGTGAAAGCTACAACGAAGCTATGTTTCTGTATAGATACATCTGCCCTCAAATCCACTGCACTAATTACACTGTAGCTACAATATCCATGAAACATAACTTTGCTATAGTAATATTTGTTACAGTGAACAATACATGCACTTGTCATATGTCTGTTACTGGAAGAATACCCAATTTAAGGCCCATTTATGTCAATAGTGTGTGTTTTAGCATAGCTACAATGAGTTGGCAATGAATCTATGTATGTTATTTTTACGTTTGACATTATCATTATCATTACATTTGACATTTACATTTTACTTATCTTTGCTCCACTGGTTATGACTGGAAAGAAATTAAGATTTTATTACTTTTTAATAAATAACAAGTTATTCCTCTCTTACAGAAATAGCTATAAAATGATATTATAATTAAATATGAAACAGTATGGAAATTCTCCACTTTAGGCACTGGACAGCAAAATGTCAAAGAGCAGCTCTGGGCTGAGGAGGCCCCACCCCCATGCCTGTGCCAAGCATGCTTTGTTTGGAGGCCGGGAGTCAGCCGGTTCAGCTGGGGGAGGACAGGGCAGGGAGAAGGACCCACTCTGGGAGCTCTGGAGCAGGATGCAATCAGATCCAGACTGAACTGGAGATGGGTAGACAACCTATTGGGTAGTGCTTACTAAGATAAACTGAAGCCTACTGTAGGAAAGAGTGAGGCAGGAAATGACCCAGGGAGGGCATTCCAGAATGAAAGACATTGGACAGATGTCACAGGGCCCTGGGTCAGAACCTGGTAGCATGAGAGGGCTTGGGATCCCCTACCTCTCTCATTATGACCACTATGTGGAGTGACCACCAGAGACCACCACCACTAGGTGGTACATCCCAGACCTGTTCACAGTGCCCTCTGAATATTAATTCATATTCACTGATAAATTTCACACTAGAAACTTCATCAGTAAAAGCCACTGCAAATACTTTTCCATGTATTCACAAAAAAAGGCTTAGTTGGCTCCTCAGGGAGTGTTTCACACTTCCATTCCCCACACATTTTCCTTTTACTTATCCCTGTTTTACACCACTGTATATCTATGGACTGCAATGGAGTTATTCCTGATTTACATTGGTGGAAGTGAGAGAAGCATGAGAGCAATGATGTCCAGTGCATTTGCAGACATACACACATACGCCTACAGACCCACCCAACCATATGTGTACATACTGTGTGTGATGTTACACCCCATATCCCATATTCTTTATGGAAATATGCTTATGATATGGATATGGCATAACTGCGATATATTTTATGCAAGTTGAGTCTTATAAGGTATCATTGGAAAGTTTATAATTTACTGAATGTGATTATCCAATTGTATGCATGTGTAACCCACACAGCTCCTGGATGTGGTGTTCTGTCCCATCTAGCAGCACCGAGACCACTTAGAGCAGGAGTCTCAAACACACAGCCTGCAGGGCTCTTGCGTGTGATCTGCCAAGCTCCCCGTGCCCCCGCCCACCCCTCTGCCTACCTGCGGGATTACCCTCTGTGGCGCTGCAAGCCCCACGCCGCTCTCTGAAGCAGCTGGTAGCATTTCCCTTCGGTCAAGATGGGGGGAAGGGGAAGGAGGCAGAGGGCTCCTGCATTGCCTCCTTCCAGGCACCACCCCCCGCAGCTCCCATTGGCTGGGAACAGGGAACCACGGTCAATGGGAGCTTCACGGGAAGTACCTAGAAGAGCGGCAAGAGCAGCAGATGCAGGGAACCCTGAACCCCTCCTCCCTCCCCCAGGGGTTGCAGGGACATGGTTCCAGCTGCTTTCTGGAATGGAGCGGCGCGGAGCCAGGGGCCAGGGCAGGCAGGGAGACTGCCCTGAGCCCCCTGCCACATCCCACACCCCAACTCCCTACTCTGATCCCCCTGCCACATCCCACACTCCAACCCCCTGCCCTGAGCCCCCTGCCGCATCCCGCACCCCTCCTGCACTCCCTGCCCTGAGCCACCTGCCGCACCCCTCACCCTCTTGCATCCCACTCACCAATGCCCTGTCCTGAATCCCCTGCCACACCCTGCACACCACCTGAACCTCAACTCCCTGCTCTGAGCCCCCACTGCACCCTTCACACTTTCTCACTCCCTGGGGGCAGCATTGGGGTTGGGACTTGGGGAAGGGGTTGGACTGGGGCAGGGAAGGGGTGGGAAGAGGTGGGGCAGGGGCAGGACCTAATGGAAGGGGTGGAGCGAGGGCAGGGCCAGAGGCAGTGGAAGGGGGGGTCAGTGATGCGGCCATCAGTTCAATGCACTAGTCCGCATGTGGCCCTCGTGGTCATTTGAGTTTGAGACCCCTGACTTAGAGTGAGAGTTAAATGAATCTGCTCCACAGCCATAGCTAACAGCCAGTGACTATGTAACAATTACAACTCTGTGTGTATTTGGGAGACACCCACCAGACAACAGGCCCCATCAGCCTCCCATTAAGTGCCTCCTCCCAGTTAATGAACTCCTAGAACAGTATATTAAACGGTACCACATGAATTGCATTTTGAAAATGAACAGACAAACAAAGGCAGTGCTTCCTTAGATTATAGATATTTTATTCAAATGTTATGTTCACAAATGACACAGAAAGGAAAAACCTAGAAATCTATCAAGAGAAAAATAATTGAAACAAATAACCCCAGAGAATAAATCCTCCCTAAGGTCGCTATATATGTAAATGAAAAAATGATTTATGTTTCATTTGGTGAAACAGCATTGGCTGCAGAATAAGCAAGATACTCTTGTGTTAACTGTGATGGAATAAACCCATACACTGAGTCACAGGTGCTAACATGACCCAGTCACTGTACAGCATTAAACATTTAAACATGATTCACTTTTCAAAAGGCTACAAGCTGAACCAATGGGAAGGAAATGGCTTTGAGTAACTAAAATTGAAATGATTAAACATTCTAATGTTAACATCCCACCCCCATGATGGCCTGGTTCAAGACACTCATGGCTTTCAGAGACTGGTTGGCTGCCCAGGCCAGGATACTAGCAGCTATCAGGGATTGGCTGATGTGAGTGCGCTTTTCTGTTGATCATCTTCTACACACAGGCTGAAAACTGGAGTATGGTTCTCACCCAATGAAATTTCTAAGCAAGATGGAATGTTCTGGTGAGAAAAGCAACAGCTGAAGTTAATTTCTTCTCTGGAGGTGGCAGCTTAACATTTGCACTCTAGGATTTAATGGATATGGGAGGAATTCACTGTAACTGCAATCACCTAAAATATTAATTGCTTTAAATCTCATTCAAAATCAGGGCAAATTACAACGGGGTTCCCAGGCATGTTTAATGGTCACAGGGACTCATCATTAGATCTGGTTCAGAGTATTCCAACTAAATGTTTTTTCATCAGAAAGTGCTGATTTGTCAAATATAAAACATTTTGTGGAAACATATCGGTTGTGAAGAAATTTTGCTGGAAATGTCTCTCAGGTCCACCATGGGAAAAAAAACAACAGAAGTGATGGGGGGAGAGGAGGAGACTGAGACCTCACCCCAGAATAGCCAATGGCCTGGTGGTTTGAACATTCCCCTGGGATATAATATACTCAGATTCAAGTCCCTGCTATGTTTCAGTCAGGATGGGGATTTGAGCCTAGGGCCTAGATTACACCTAAAACTGTGGAAAATTTCATACCCTGTGTGACGTACTCAGGTGAAACTATCCCCCACTCGAGATGCAACAAGGTTGATGAAACAATTCTGCTGTTGATAAAACTACTGCCTCTTGAGGGGATAAATTTACCATGGCAACAGAAACCTCCTTTCCGTCACCAGTTACATATCTGCAGAGCTGCCTCTGTGCCTCCGCATTGCTTGTAATGTAGACATAGCCTTGGTATCCCAAAGGAGTGTGTGAGGCTGGGCTGGTGGCTACTTTTGGGAGGGTGCTCTCGCTCACTCTCTTAAAAAGCAGCAAAGAGTCCTTTGGCACCTTATGCATGCATCCGACGAAGTGGGTATTCACCCATGAAAGCTCATGCTCCAATACATCTGTTAGTCTATAAGGTGCCACAGGACTCTTTATCTCTTTTTACAGATCCAGACTAGCACAGCTACCCCTCTGATACTTCCACCTCCTTGTGATTTTCACACAAAAACTGAAAAGGTCTCGGATTTGTTCCAATGCAAAATGAAAACACATCTTGGAATTTCCCATGGGATGGAGATATCATTTATTGGCCAGTTTTTCCCTTCATGCCCTGAATAAGCATTACAGATCATCCTGTGATATGGGTGATTTGGAAAGGAGGGAGGTTTCAGGGGAGTTAAATGAAACATTCAATGGCCCCATTACTGGGAAGGAATATATAAACCACAATCAGACATTGGCAAGGAAAGGAGTTAACCAGCTCTGGTTGGGGGATGGAGAGCTGTTGCTGACAACTCTTTTCCAAGTGTAGATGGGCTCAGAGAGAAGGATGTGCTGTGTAGAGTTGGAAGCTGTGTCTGCAAGGGAGGATCAGGAAGAAGGGTCTCTAGATTGAGGATGGGATGTAAGGAAGGAGAAGAACTGTGGGGTTTCTCTGTCTGGAATTTGTCTAGCCATGTTCTAGAACTTGCTTTGTACTTGGGCTGAGGAAAACCCTGTTGTTTTTGTCCCTTAAAGGGACAGGACACTTTTTACGTTTATGCTGTTTTGCAATAAAGCAAACCACAGAGGTGTTTAAACTTCACCATGATGTGAAAAAAAATTTCTCCTCCAACCAACCAGCCCTTTGATTTCCTCAGGTGCTGAGAGTTTTCCAATAAATGTTTAGCGTTCCCCTGAGCTCTCTTGGAAGTCACAGTGTGTTACAGCTCAGCTGAAGGAGAGAGGCTCTCAGAATCACTGAGCTTTCCAAGGAGGTCAAGGAACTGTCCTGTTCAGACACTTGATTCTGCATGTGACTCTGGATCATTTCTGGATGCATGTTTCCCCTTCCTAAAGTTCTACTGACCTGAAGGATGGACTGGAGTTCAAGAGAATATAGTATTATCCATGGAGAATAGTGCCTGGGCCAATAATCATCTTCATCTTTGTCCTCATCATCAACAAATGTTCTCCAACAGTAGCTATATGCTGAGGAAATGGAGCAAATCAGTCATGTGCAGAAGGAGGTATCAGTGGACTCAGTATACACAAAGGTCAGTCAATCTCAAGGGAACAAGACTAATCTGAGCCATGCAGTAAAAGGGGCCTTGACTCTTCATGGCTCATTTATGGCCCAGCCTCTCCGTTGAGACAAGGGGATCAGCAACTGCCAGCAAGGAGCGAGATTTTAGTGTTTTTGATCTGTACTGCCAGGAACTGGACTGCAAACACCAGCACATTTCACATAGGTCAAAAAATGGCTGGTAGCTACTGGCTTCCAGTCACTGACACTCTGGGGAAAGTTTGAAACCAGAGACCTAAAGGAGAAAAGCTCTGAATCCCATTGCACTATCCCCGAAGACTTGGAGCTAGACTGGAGCCACTGACCTGGAAGTGAAAAGATTCCACAACCTTAGTGGAGCCATCCGTGACCAGGGCTGAATTGGAACTAGTGATCTAGAGGCAAAGTGCCCCATGTCCCATCTCTAGCCCATGTATTCCCCCTAACTCCATGAGTCATTACCTGGGAGGTCCATGACTCGGATGGACACTCCGATGTTCACCAGACTCCTTAGACCCTGACGATTGTTTTCCTCTTTGTGCCAGTAGATCCGTGCTACATAAATAACTAGATTCACATTAGGCTGGTCCTTCAGGAAACCCCTGATTGCCTTGCAGCAGTCCCCACAGGGACTCCAGGACATGTACCAGGTGATGGAGCAGTGGGCAGAAGGATCAGATCTTTCCTTTTTAAAGATATCTTCCAGGAAGTAGATTTCAGCATGCTCTGTGAGGGAGTTATGGCAACAGTTCTGCCACGTTTTTTTGCTACTGCTCCATTTTATTTCATAGAGCAGGTAAGTCTCCTTGGGAAGGACACTTGGGTCATAATTCTCCATAAATGCCTCCTGGGATATCTTCCCCCTGAAACATGAGAGAGATCCCAAGGAGTCACTGACTGCAGCTTAATCACTAAGAGCTTGCCAGGCACAGTAAGTTAAAAGTGAGAGCCATGGAGTAGACAGAGGGACAGATAGATGGAAAGGGGAACTCTCAGAAGGATAGAGGGAAACACAGAGAGAGCAATGGGGGAAAAGAGAGATAGGCAGGGAAGAAGGAGAGTTAAATCTGGTATCACACTGATGAGAGGACAGAGATCTGACTCTTTCCAGCTCCCTCTTTCCCTGTAATCTTGGGAGAATGTAGGTATGGAGCTTTCATTCTCACCCCTGCCTGATGCCTCTGGATACATGATCTGTGGGAAAGAGACTAGAGTCACCTGATGCACAGAGAGAGACACAGGGAAGGCAGACAAACTGAGGTCCCCCCATTGCCTCCTCCCCAAGACCGCATGGCCTACAATTGTTTGTTCTCAATGGACAATTCCTATTCAATACTGCTTAGGAAAGAAACTCCCTGGTAAGGTGCAATGATCAGAGGAGAATGGGGATGAGAAAGGTTCGTCCTGGCCCCAAATATGGCCATTAATTTAACCATGTGTGCATGGGTGAGAATGCCCATTACTTGCTATGGAACAGTGAAATAATAATACTAATAATAATAATGATTATTATGATTATTATGATTATATCTACTACATGTGCATAGCTCATTAAAATCAAGCAGACTCAGGCCGTCTGTTTTCATTTATAAGTGTAAGAGCCTACCAATATTTAATGAACTGCTATTTCCTTTTTAATTTAAATGTGGATTGTCCCATATATGTATTTGAATATAAAATTAATAATCATTATTAATTTTTAAAATTGAGATTTTTCAGCATATATATTTAGGTTATTTCTACTCTGGAACAAAATAAGAGTCCCTTGTTACTTGCACTGAGAACCTGGGAAGCAAAACTAGATAAACTTGGCTCAGGAACATTGAGAACAAACATTTAAAAAAGTAGGACACATTGAAAATGTTCATTTCCTCCTAACCATCGGGAGCTAACATTTAATTAAAAAACCCTCATGTCATAACAATTCCTTGATCAGCAGTTTCTTTGTGCACTGGTTTCATGACACTTTACATTTTCAACTCCAATCTGAGAGCTCATGCAGGGGCCAGCAGAGAATTTCAAAACATGCTCAGCCACACACAAAAACATAGTCAGCTAGGGCCTGATCCAAAGCCCACTGAAACTGTGAAAAGACTCCCCTTGACATCAGTGGGTTTGGATCAGGCCCATAAGGTACACATATGAACGGAGACAGGAGTGGCGGGGGGGTTACACCAATATCATTATTTAGTGACACTGGTGCAAGTTTTTTTAATACAGGTAAGCCTGTACAGACAGACACAAAAACATATGGGTAGACACACACAAAAATCAGACCGGTTTGAGGAAATATGGACCCAACGGGATGTACTAATTACAAAGAAAAACCATTGCTTTAACTCTGATAAAACCAGTATGTATTTCTACTATAACTTGGAACCTAGACTGTCTCCGCTCTGCTGTATTCTCTCACCTTTTGTCTTTGTAAGAAATACCTGTTTAATACCGCTGCAAGAAAACCATTTTCCTGTCAGTGATTTTGTCTGTCTTTACTGACAGGTTAGTAACTAAAAGTAATATATGTTTATAAATACACTCAGAGAGCTAAACAAACCAGAAGTATCTATTAAATATACATATCTTATATATATAGATCAACAGCAGCCATACAGATGCACATACATATATATATATATATGCCCCTAATTTCATATAGGCATGAACACACATAAATGTACACATTTACTGTATAGACATAGAAACACAAATGCCCAGATATATGTATATACTTGCAAACATGTACACAGACATATGTACTACTTTTCCATCTTTACCTCCTTTCCAGCCAGCAGCCATGGCTTTCTCTCACTATAGTCTCCAAGACTATCTTGTGTTACTGGTGCACTTTCGAGTTTCTGTTCTTGAGAACAGAAACCTAAGAGCTTAGAGAAACCAGCTGTACCCAGCCAGTGATTGGTAATTCAGCTCTGCGAGGTTCAGCTCTGAGTGATATGGGGGATGGACCTCAGCACTGATGCAAAATTGTGCTCAGTGAAAATATTTTAATGTATTCTTGTTACGTTAGGTTGTTACAAACTTGGACGGTACATGGGACTTGTAGAATAGTAGCTTCTCTGTTGTTTTATTAAAAGAAGTGTTCAGGATAATCAAGAAACTCATAGGAAATTCTTGCTTTCTCCCAGTAAGACACAGGCACAAAAAGCTGGAAGGGGTTGTCTCCCCTCGTAAAGGAATGTGCAGAAATTCTTTTTCTGGGCTGAGCCAGAAGCGTCTTCTTTTAACCCTTCTCCCTTTCTTGAGCAAAACGTCAGTTTTGAACTCATTCAAGGAATTCCAGCAGTATTCCTATCAAAAACTGATTCCATGGTTAATAAGGTGACCAGACAGTAAATGTGAACAATCAGGACAGGGGGTGGGGGGGTAATAGGAGCCTATATAAGAAAAAGACCCAAAAATCAGGACTGTTCCTATAAAATCGGGACATCTGGTCACCCTAATGGTGAAACACTCTGAAGTCTTCGTTTCATTAAGAATCGATGTGACTAAAACAGTGGAAGTCACATCCCTGAATGGGCATCAAGAGAGACATTTATTAAGTTGTGGCCCCTCCATTTCTCATTTCTCTAGACTATAAAATGTAGTAATTTTGGAAATACATGTACTTGTTGCTCACGAACTTGAAACAGCCCTTTCAGCTCTCAGTGAGAAATTGGAGTTACCACAGGTACCCAGAGGTATGGCAGAAATCAAAGGGAGATGGGCAATATTAAGTGCAGGGGAAGAAATACATCCTTTGCCACAACACTGGCATTGCTCCCTGAGCGGTAAGGCAGTGTAGGACCAGAACTGCCCTTGAAATTCTCCCCCACCCCCTAGAACACACAGAGAGGAGGCACCATGGAGGGCACTTGTGTAGAGAGCACCCTGCAGAGGGCACATGTCAGTTGGCCCAGACAACTAGGCAGAGACTCTGCCATCTATTATGGGACAGGGATCCTCCAGCAGCCTCTAGGGAGGTTTCTTTGTGTGACAGAAGGATACTCATGGGTGGGAGAAGAGAAAGAATTTACTTGAAACTGTGGTTTGTTTCCTTTGACACTCTTCTCTGTGGAGGATGACAATGAGTATGGGAGCAATATCCAGGAGAAAACTCAGTTCCTTGTCCCTGATGACAGCACAGTCACTGGTCACTGATTCCTGGTCTCTGGGCTTCCAGAGGGAAATATTAGAAACACCTTTCCCAACAGCACCCCCTGGGTCTGAGTGATCTGTTTCCATGGCTGATCTACAATACAGTCTGTGCCTGATAAGTTCATGCCACTGTTGAACATTTCATGGAGTCTCTCCTCTAAATTGTCCCCGTGTTCTGAGTGACTCAGGTCCGTCGCTGAACTACAAGAAACAGGCAGTGTCCATTGGAGATATATTTGAATAGTGCGGTTAACTGCTGAAAATATGTAACCAATACCTATGGCAGGGAATACATCACATCTCTCTAGGTGAGACAGATGCATGTATATCTATCATTCTCTATAGAGATAGAAAGATAATCACATACCTTTATTTGCTATTTTTCTCACTGTCTCTGATATGATGGGATAGTATTAAAATGGAAAAAACTCAATGATGGTTATGAAGGAGATTAGAGAGACACAATGGCAGATAGTGAACAGTCAGTATGAAAGTTTTAAAGTTCACTTAAATAGCTGAAAGCTAAGAAATAAAAATGATGACACGATGACAAAGTGCCAGGTTTAATTTTTAAAGCAAATTTTACTTAACATTTTCTACTGATGCCCAGGCAAATTTCGGTGTATGCAGAGCCCGGCCCTTCTATGGTGACAATGAATACAGGATGTCAAGTAACACACAGACTGAAACAATTGTAACCCTTCTGCCCCTCTGAGTTGGCAGCAACAAGGGCCGGGTTCAGTATCCAGGGGTTCCGTTTCAGTAACACAATGCATAACCGGCTCGAGCCCCCAGCCAGTGACCTGGGACACTCACATACCACATCCCCCTTGGTGCCTCTTGGAGGCAATACTTCCCCTCTCGCAAGCACGGAGTCTGAGTGTAGCAAAATCTTTTTAATAAAGGAAGGAATCAATGCGGCATCCCATTGGAGAAACACCACAAACAGGGTTATAACACAAACCATAAACAAAAATCCACCTCCAAGTACGTTTGGCACTGTCCTTTTTCCCCTTAGGGTTTTAAGTCCAATCACCCCAAAGTCAAACAACCCAAAAGTCTCTGGTCAATGCCACCCCAGAGTTCGAGAGTTTATCTGTAGAGGTCCCTCCCCCCAGCCTGGATAGAAAGGGGCACCTTACGTGGTCCTGGGCCAACTGCCCTGCCTCTCCATGGGTTCTGCTTCTGCCTTCTCCACGAACTGCTCCGCTTTGCCAGCCGCTCCACTCTGCTCCTCCAGCTGTCCTCAGAAACTGCTCCGCTCCACCAGCTGCTCTGCTCCATGAGCTGCTCTAGTTCTCCCTGCAAACTGCTCGGCTCCGCTTGCTCTGTGGGCCGCTCCACCCGTCCCACAGCTACTCCGCTCTGCTGCCGCCAGCTGTCCCGTGATCCGCTCCAGCCATCCCCACAACTGCTCCACTCCGCCAGCTGCTCTGTTCCACAGTATAGCTTCAGGCTCCCCTACTAGTTAGCACAGTACTCAGTGCTCTCAGCTCAGTAATTTCAGCTCTTTAGTGATCTCAGCTCTTAGTAGGGGAGCCCCAGTGCTAGCACACCATTAGCCCAAAGTGAGTTCAGCTCAGTAACCTGTATTTAGATTCTTGAGGGAATAAAAAAATCAACTCTGATATTCCACAGTGGAGAGAGGAGGGAGTGGAACTGGTGCTTCTAGCTCCACAAAGAGACTGCACCACCAGGTACAGATACCTGTCCCCAGCCTCTCTCAATTCACTGGGTTTTGGAACCCATGTCCCTTGTCTAGCAAGTACCACCTAACTGAGGTTGAGTCATTTGTCCCAAAGCAGTCCCACAGCTCGGCAGTCTGGGATAGGGTAGGCGTGCCTATGCAAATACACTCTCTGAAATTCTTTCCACCAGATGTCAGGGTAGAGCTTATCCTGACTCTGCTTACACAATGTTAATGTCAGCTTTTGCCTTTTGGCCCAGATCTCCCAGCCAGAGCCTCACAAACCCATAGCCCCGCTACCCAGGCAAGAGCCCTACAACCCTGGTCCTGCTCTCCAGGATGGAGCCCCGCAACCCAGCAGCCCCGCTCTCCCAGCCGGAGCCCCGCAAACCCGCAGTCCTGCAACCCTGGCTGGAGCCCCGCAACCCCACTCTCCCAGCCAGAGCTCCGCAACCCCCACGGTCCCGCTCCCTCGGCCGAAGCCCCGCAATCCCGTAGCCCCGATTTCCCTGCCAGAGCCCCACAACCCCACGGACCTACTCTCCAGGCCGGAGTCTTGCAACCCCACAACCCCATAGTCCTGCTCTCCCGGCCAGAGCCCTGCAACCCCATAGCTCTACTCTCCCGGCCAGAGCCCCGCAACCCCGTGGTCGTGCTCCCCCACTGGAGCCCCGCAACCCCGTAGCCCCACTCTCCCAGCCAGAGCCCTGCAACCCTTCGGTCATGCTCCCCCCGGAGCGCGACAAATCCCGCGGTCCTGCCAACCCGGCAGGAGCCCCGCAACCCCGCATCCCCACTCCTTCAGCCAGAACCCCACAACCCCGCTACCCCGCGGCCCTGCTACCATCGCCGGGGTGCAGAAATCCGAAGTGCCACCCGGAAAGTACATTCTCCATGAATCGGGCCCCACACTGGCTTAAAGCCGGCTCTGATGTACTGTACCATAATTTTCATGTGCAGTTTCTGAAAATGAAACAGGGAGATGCTGTGTACTTTAATGATAGAAACTGTCAATGCCTCTCTGGCGGAGGGCAAGATGACAGTATCTATCTATCATCACCATTGTATTTGTAGGTCTCTTTAAAAGCAATATTTAGGCCCTTGCTTTTTACGCTGATCATTGCATTGGTTATCACAATCTCTCTCACCATCCTATTTTGGGGGAAGATTAATGAGAAATTATTATAATAATTCATTAATTATTAATTGTTATTATATTATTAATTATTGCTAATGTCATCATCATAGCACTTTAGTCGTCCCTAGGTTTAACAACAAAAGTGCCCATGTAGACATAGCCTAAGACAGCCCAGAGGCAACCATCTCAAACAGGTTTGTGTTGCTTGCCTCTGCTCTCTAGAAGCTCTCTGTGGGCCACCACCAGGCTCCATCCTGTCATTCCTTCTATCCAGCGTGAAGCTGTGAAAAGAGATGTGAAATAGTTTGGATGATGACACCATCAGTATGTGTCTGGAACTCATCATGACATTTCTTTTTAATCAGACCAATAGGTCTCTTGTTTCTCTCAGTGCCTAGCTGAGATTGGGGTCTGGATAGGCCCAGCTGGCTAAGGCTCAGCCCTGAGAAGACAGAAGTGATGCTGGGGAAAGCATCAAGAGAAAACAGTATGTCTGAACCTGCCAATCTGGAGGAGCAGACTTGATTGCATTTTCTGTAAGTATGGAATATCTGGGATGGAAGGGACCTTAAGAGGTCATCTCATCTCATCTAACCCTCTGCTCAAAGCAGGCCTAATACCCAGACAGATTTATTGCCCTGATCCCTAAATAGCCCCTTCAAGGATTGAACTCATAACCCTGGGGCTAGTAGGCTAATAATCAAACCACTGAGCCATCCCTCCTCTGTAAGGTGTACATTTGTGGGTTCCATTGGATACTCAGCTAATTTTGGAAAATCAAGTAACAGTTGTGCCCTAAATATTTTTTTCATTCACATCTGGCTAGTTAGGGACATTTATAGGGACATTTAATAAGGAATACACCTGATCTCAATGCTGAAGAACAGGTGCTGTATAACACAGTTTTCTTTCAGGGAGCTCCAATGCTGGGCAGCACACTCATAAATGGGCTGCAAAACTGAGCTGTTGTACTACAGTGAGACAACTACTATACATTCCTCTTGACTTTTTCACCCAAAAGGATGCTAACCTGTGTAATGTATATTTAGGAACCCTTCAGAGGCTCTATACACCAGCAGAGATCACTTGTCTCCACAGTATACAGTGGATTTAAGCAACCATTTGAGCATAACTTTTTCAAGGCTGATGGGAAGCCTATAAGTGCAGTCAGTGTTATGATTAAGATATGAGTCTGGGAATCAGAAATCCCTGTTGTGCCACTATAACTGAGTGAGACTGTGGGTCACGCATGGCTCTGTGACTCAGTTTACCCATCTGTAAAATAAGACTAATGACACTTACCTTTGTAAAGCCCCACAAGATCTGCAGGTGACATGAACTACTGTGATGCTGCCTGGAGGTACACAGGTTTGTGAGGCACCTCATCATCACCATCCCTTAGCATAAGGAAGCCCAGGCTGCCAGGAGTCAGCTACCAGCTCAGCTCACTAGGCTCCACTGTCCCCTGTACAGGTCAGCAATTGGTATACACCAGACAGCTGCAGCAGCACAGGAGCCAGCAAACAGAGCTGTTGTTGGGGAAAAGACCACCACCTTGTTAATTTGATCAGACAGCCGAAGGCTCCTTTATTGATATATCATTAATACATGTGTGCACACACGGAGAGTCAGCGTAACCCCTAGCAAGGGTTAAGCTGCCCTCCCGTACTGATTTTCACCAGCGCTTATAAAGCTTAAAACCACAAATTATCATATCTTGCTTACACATAAATCACAACCTTATTTGGCTATCACATGGCATATACTGCAAAAATACAATTAATATTGTCCTTATATGGCATAACATATTTAAAATTGCAAGCCTTATCTTTTCACTTCCTTGTAGATGTTTACTTGATTGTCAGGAGACCCTGACAGTTCAGTTACCCCTACTTGCGGTCAGGCTGACAAGCTTCGCATGGCCCTCTGGGATTCAGTGTCTGGTGTCCAGTTCCCAGTTCCGGCCAGATGTTTTTTATATGCTGATACCGAGTTATACTTTTATGCTAACGCAAGCATATTAGTGCGGGGATTTCCATAGAAGCCATTGTCGGTGTTAAATACTAGGGCAGTGATGGGCTGGTTATTAGGGGACTTTCTTTGAGTTTTACCCTTTGCAAGCAGCACAATCATGGTTTGTGTATAACGAAACTGTCTTCTGGGAGTTCCATTCTGCAGTTGTTAATATAGCAACTTACTTCCTACAAAGTTAGTAATCCTAGGGCCCATAAAGTTAATAAACCTAAGGCCTATACTTATGGAGCACTGATAGGCAATATACCTTTGATTTATACCTGGGGGTTGTTTTTCCCTATCACTGTGAACAGGGGAGTTTCAGTGGGAGTTTCCAGGGGGAGGTTGCAGGGGAGACTAAGACAGAGGAACCGACAAGCAAGTCAAGAGATAGGGTGGTGGTCTGGTGCCTGCTGGGGGCTTGTGTTGTGTTGACTACCAGGTGGCAGGTGGGAAGGCCATGACTGATACAGAGGCAGCAGTGAAAGACACAATGAGGATGACTGGATGTGGAAGCTGCGGCATGTACATGATCCTGGAGGGGGCGCCTGAAAAGAGCTTTGTCTGCATGAAGTGCAGCCTGATAGAGCTGATGGAAGAGAAGATCCGAGGACTGGAGATGCAGGTGCAAACTCTGGTTGAGTTTAGACAGGGGGCTGAGCAGACGATGGAGCACAGACAGGAGGGGGCTGAAGGGATAAGCTCAGATGTGCAGGTGGAAGCAGGCCCAAAGAATTCAGAGGAGAGACTGCTGGGGGAGGAAAGTGGACGGTGGAAGCATGTGACTAAGAGAACCAGGCAGAGGAAAAGACGGGCCAGTGAAGGAGAAATAGAACTCAGGAACAGATTTGCAGAGCACAGCAGGTGGTCGCTGAAGGAGAGAGGGCAAGGAAAAAGAGAAGAGCTGATAGTCCTGCAAGAGGAGAGGAGGAGTCAATGGAGGCAACACCAAATATGAGCCCCAGGAGGATTGCAAGGGGGAATAGGAATCGAGAGGACTTGCAGCCAGTGGGTGTGGGAGATAGACCGGAGAAGCGCACTGTCACCAGGAAAAGGCAGGTCTACGTGATTGGAGACTCCTTACTGAGAAGAATAGACAGGCCTGTGACTAGAGCTGATCGGGAGAACAGAAGCGTGTGCTGTATGCCGGGTGCTAAGATACAGGATGTGGACCTGAGGCTGAAAAGGATACTAACAGGAGCGGGGAAGAATCCGTTGATTGTCCTTCATGTGGGAACGAATGATACGGCTAGATACTCTCTGGAATGTATCAAGGGAGACTATGCCAGACTGGGGAAGACACTTAAGGAAATCGAGGCTCAGGTGATCTTCAGTGGGATTCTGCCGGTTCCTAGAGAAGGGCGACAAAGGTGTGACAAGATTATGGCGATCAACAGATGGCTCAGGCAGTGGTGCTATAAGGAGGGCTTTGGGATGTACGGCCATTGGGAAGCATTTATGGACAGAAGACAGTTCTCTCGGGATGGACTTCACCTGAGCAAGGAGGGAAATAGACTTCTAGGATGGAGGCTGGCTGACCTGATTAAGAGAGCTTTAAACTAGAAATTTGGGGGAGATGGTTGGGAGTTGTTCGGGAGATCTCCAAGCCGGAATTTAACCTTGAGATGGAAGTAAACAAAGTAAGAGGGGATACAGCCATGGACAGAAGAATTGGCATAAGGAGGAAGGGTAGTGTAGATAACAGACTAACAGGTGATGTTGGTGGTAGAATGTCTGTGCCTAACAGGATACAGAATGTGAGTGAAGCCAAACGGCAAAAATTAAGATGTCTGTACACTAATGCGAGGAGCCTAGGGAACAAAATGGAGGAACTAGAGCTACTGGTGCAGGAAGTGAAACCAGATATTATAGGGATAACGGAAACGGTGGAATAGTAGTCATGACTGGAGTACAGGTATTGAAAGCTATGTGCTGTTTAGGAAAGATAGAAATAAAGGGAAAGGTGGTGGAGTAGCATTGTACATCAATGAGGAGGTTAACTGTAAAGAAATAAGAAGTGATGGAATGGACAAGATAGAGTCTGTCTGGGCAAAAATCACACTGGGAAAGACAGCTACTAGAGCCTCCCCTGACATAGTGCTTGGGGTGTGCTACAGACTGCCGGGATCTGATTTGGATATGGATAGAGACCTCTTTAATGTTTTTAAGGAAGTAAACACTAATGGGAAATGTGGGATCATGGGAGACTTTAACTTCCCAGATATAGACTGGAGTACAAGTGCTAGCAAGAATAGTAGGGATCAGATTTTTCTGGATGTGATAGCTGATGGATTCCTTCACCAAATAGTTGAAGAACCAACAAGAGGGGATGCCATTTTAGATTTGGTTTTGGTGAGCAGTGAGGACCTCATAGAAGAAATGGTTGTAGGGGACAACCTTGGTTCGAGTGATCATGAGCTAATTCTGTTCAAACTAGATGGAAGGATAAACAAAAGTAGATCTGGGACTAGGGTTTTTGGTTTCAAAAGGGCTAACTTTAAAGAATTAAGGAAATTAGTTAGGGAAGTGGATTGGACTGAAGAACTTGTGGATCTAAATGTGGAAGAGGCCTGGAATTACTTTAAGTCGCAGCTGCAGAAACTATCAGAAGCCTGCATCCCAAGAAAGGGGAAAAAAACATAGGCAGGAGCTGTAGACCAAGCTGGATGAGCAAGCATCTCAGAGAGGTGATTAAGAAAAAGCAGAAAGCCTACAAGGAGTGGAAGAAGGGTGGGATTAGCAAGGAAAACTATCTTAGTGAGGTCAGAACATGTAGGGATAAAGTGAGAAAGGCTAAAAGCCAAGTAGAGTTGAACCTTGCAAAGGGAATTAAAACCAATAGTAAAAGGTTCTATAGCCATATAAATAAGAAGAAAACAAAGAAAGAAGAAGTGGGACCGCTACACATGAGGATGGAAAAGAGGTTAAGGATAACCTAGGCATGGCCCAATATCTAAATAAGTACTTTGCCTCAGTCTTTAATAAGGCTAATGGGGAGCTTAGGGGTAATGGAAGGATGACAAACGGGAATGAGGATATGGAGGTGGATATTACCACATCTGAGGTAGAAGCCATACTTGAACAGCTTAATGGGACAAAATCGGAGGGCCCGGACAATCTTCATCCAAGAATATTAAAGGAACTGGCGCATGAAATTGCAAGCCCGTTAGCGAGAATTTTTAATGAATCAGTAAACTCAGGGGTTGTACCATACAACTGGAGAATTGCTAACGTAGTTCCTATCTTTAAGAAAGGGAGAAAGAGTGATCCGAGTAACTATAGGCCTGTTAGTTTGACATCTGTAGTATGTAAGGTCTTGGAAAAAATGTTGAAGGAGAAAGTAGTTAAGGACATTGAGGTCAATGGTAATTGGGACAAAGTACAACATGGTTTTACTAAAGGTAGATCTTGCCAAACTAACCTGATCTCCTTCTTTGAGAAGGTGACAGACTATTTAGACAAAGGAAATGCGGTAGACCTAATTTACCTCGATTTCAGTAAGGCATTTGACACAGTTCCACATGTGGAATTATTAGTCAAATTGGAAAAGATGGGGATCAATATGAGAATTGAAAGGTGGATAAGGAACTGGTTTAAGGGGAGACTTCAATGGGTCGTACTGAAGGGTGAACTGTCAGGCTGGAAGGAGGTTACTAGTGGAGTTCCTCAAGGATCGGTTCTGGGACCAATCTTATTTAACCTTTTTATTACCGATCTTGGCACAAAAAGCGAGAATGTGCTAATAAAGTTCACGGATGACACGAAGCTGGGGGGTATTGCTAACATGGAGAAGGACCGGGATATCATACAGGAAGATCTGGACGACCTTGTAAACTGGAGTAATAGTAATAGGATGAAATTTAATAGTGAAAAGTACAAGGTCATGCACTTAGGGATTAATAATAAGAACTTTAGATATAGATTGAAGACTCATCAGTTGGAAGCAACAGAGGAGGAGAAGGACCTTGGGGTATTGATAGATCACAGGATGACTATGAGCCGCCAATGTGATATGGCCATTAAAAAAGCTAATGCGGTTTTAGGATGCATTAGGCGAGGTATTTCCAGCAAAGATAAGGACGTGTTAGTACCGTTATATAAGGCGCTGGTGAGACCCCACCTGGAATACTGTGTGCAGTTCTGGTCTCCCATGTTTAAGAAGGATGAATTCAAACTGGAACAAGTTCAGAGAGGGGCTACTAGGATGATCCGAGGAATGGAAAACCTGTCATATGAAAGGAGACTCAAAGAGCTTGGCTTGTTTAGTCTAGCCAAAAGAAGGCTGAGGGGGGATATGCTTGCTCTTTATAAATATATCAGAGGGATTAATATTAGGGAGGGAGAGGAATTATTTAAGCTTAGTACCAACGTAGACACAAGAACGAATGGGTATAAACTGGACACTAGGAAGTTTAGACTTGAAATTAGATGAAGGTTTCTAACCATTAGAGGAGTGAAGTTCTGGAACAGCCTTCCAAGGGGAGTAGTGGGGGCAAAAGACGTATCTGGCTTTAAGATTAAGCTTGATAAGTTTATGGAAGGGATGGTATGATGGAAGTGCCTAATTTTGGCAACTGATCTTTGATTATCACCAGATAAGTATGCCCAGTGGTTGGTGATGGGATGTTGGATGGGATGGGATCTGAGTTACTGCAGAGAATTCTTTCCTGAGTGCTGGCTGGTGAGTCTTGCCCACATGCTCAGGGTTTAGCTGATCGCCATATTTGGTGTCGGGAAGGAATTTTCCTCCAGGGCAGATTGGCAGAGGCCCTGGAGGTTTTTCGCCTTCCCCTGCAGCGTGGGGCATGGGTCACTTGCTGGTGGATTCTCTGCAGCTTGAGGTCTTCAGACCACAATTTGAAGACTTCAGTAACTCAGGCATAGGTTAGGGGTTTGTTATAGAAGTGGATGGGTAGAGTTCTGTGGCCTGCTTTGTGCAGGGGGTCAGACTAGATGATCACATTGGTCCCTTCTGACCCTAGAATCTATGAATCTATGAATCACTGAGTCCCCCGAGCATCTCCCTGCAGTGCCCCGCCCCATATCCACTGGACACTCACAGAATTCCCAGATCTGCCATCCCAAAGGAACAGTGCTGCACTGCTTACAAGCTATCCCATAGGTCACTACAGCTCCATTTAGACACAGCACTTCACTTTGGTTATAGAGAAAGCAAGTGTATGTGTATATAACAAAGCACAGAGATTGCAGTGAGAGGAAGCAGAAATATTGGAACCAAAGGGTTATAGATAAAATAAAATCATAACACACATTCAAGAGTCTAAACTTATCTAACAAGATGCCCTTTTGTCTAGTAAGGTACAGCCAAGCCAAAGGCCTTCCCTTCTCCTGGGTGATCTGCTGTTAACTTCAAGGCTTTAAGAGCATAACTTCCTATATCTGTACATAGCTCCTTCCATACTATTCGCACATACATTTCACAAGTATTCTAATGAGCAGCGTGACTCAGTAGAGACCCTTACATGACATTCATGTAAATATGTAAATACCAGACCCAGGGGATCTCTTGCACCCTTATGCCCCCCTGTGCCCTCTGCCAGTTGGCACCACTAGATACCTGGGTGAGGGCTAGGCCCTCTGGAGAAAGTTACTGTATTGTATAATGTATCACCATTGGGCTCAAAGGTCTGAGTGGGCTTCTGCCTCCTCATGTCCTTCCCCCAGCTCTCACAGACAGGTAACTGCTCATTTAGTTTCCAAGGAGTCTGGAAGAATGAAGTGGTTTGGGGGACTGCGCTATGGAGCCTTTCACTTCTCTGTCATTGGTTATAACAAGGACAGGTCTTTGTAATGAGCAAATGTAATTTTCCTCACAGAAACCAGCACTGCACTGGCATTTATGGTCCCCTGTGTCAGCCTAGATTCACAAAGATACTTTGAGCGTCACAACGCCTAACTTTTAGGTTCCTAGAAAATCACAGGAACACAGTGTGATTCACCAAGCCTGAGTTAGGCACCTAGGTTCCCCACACAATGAAGAGGAGAGATAGGCACCTTAGTCTGTGATTCCCAAAACCAGCATGTTATGGGGAGAGATGTGTAAGCTAGCCAATGGGGGATGCCAAAGAGGAGGGTCATGGTGCTATGCCCTGCCCCTCTCTTGGAGATAAGTGCCTAAGTCTGGGCTACAGGGAAGTGCCTTTCTCTGCTAGTGATTATCAGTGTCTCTAGACACACAGCTCAAAGAGGCTGAAGCAGACCAACTGGCCTAAAGAAAAGCCAGGGGCCAAACAAAAACAGCCAGTTGGAGGCAGTAGGGAACCTTTGAAAGACTACATCAAGGACCATGACACACACAGAAACACACCAAGAGTAACACACATCTCTTCCTCCCTCCCTCTCTCTCTCTGTGTCTCTCACACACACATGCAAGTGCACGAGTGCATTGTTATCTGTCCTTGTGTCAGAAGCCATAAATTCCTTTGGTTATCTTGGACTGTTTATTAAATGCTGGTTTTTTAGTTCCTATTCCTGGTCACTGAAATGTCAGGGCTCAAAGGGCACTGCCTCCTTTCTGCCCTGCTTGTTATCTGGGATGTAAGGGAGGAGAAATGAGAAATACATCAGACTTCGATACAGGGAAGCCTTAGGAAGCACCTTGGATGCACAAAGGGCATCGGTCAACTGCTCTACAAACTGCATGGAGCTTTAATGATCTGTAGTTATGGATGAGGGACTCTGCCAGAAATCTCTAGGCAGGTTTTGTGTGTGTGTGTGTATGTGTGTGTGTGTGTGTGAGAGAGAGAGAGAGAGAGAGAGAGAGAGAGAGAGAGAGAGAGAGAGAGAGAGAGAAAGAAAATACCCATCACAGTGTATGTGCTAGAACTATAGGATAGTCTACTCATTGGCACCAAGATTCTTTTGACAAAAACAACAAGGAAATCTTCAACAGAAAAGAACTGCATTCTGTAACTGGCAAAATGATTCCTCTAACCAATGAAAACATGCGGATTATCACCTGCTCAAAGCTGAAGTCCAGAGGAGGCTATGTGACATCAGAAATAAGTGGTGGCAAGAGAAGGCCTCTGAGATCCAGGGTTTCATAGACCAGGATGACATGAGAAGCTTCTTTCAAGCAATGAAAGCTATATATGGGCTAAGCTCAAAAGGCCCAGCCCCCTTACGTTCCCAGGATGGGTCTACCCTCCTCAAAGGCAATGGGGCTATTAAACAATGCTGGAAGGAGTACTTTGAGACCTTACTAAATTGTGAATCCACGGTCTCTGAAGACACAATTGAGTCTATTCCACAACACTCAGCAACGGAACACCTTGCTGATCCCCTATCTTCTGAGGAAGTTCTCATGCCATCACCCAGACAAAAAAATCACAAGGCACCAGGCCCAGATGGCATCCCAGCTAAGGTTTTTAAAGCTGGTGGAACAACTCCTCAACAAAATCTGGACCTGGAAAGAAATTCCACCTGACTTTAACACCACCAACATTGTTACAATATCCAAGAAAGGAGTCAAATCTTTGTGTGGGAACTACAGAGGTATTTCTCTCCTCTCCATCGCAGGGAAGATCCTTGCCCGGATACTACTAAACTGCCTTCTCCCTTCATGAAACACCAGCTCCGCTAGACTAGCCGTTGTGTACATAGTCTTACACTTGCCTCCCCAAGCAAGTACTCTTCTCTCAGTTAAGCCAGGTGTGACGAAGTGGGAATGTTCTTGATGTGTTATTTGAATACTAAGTGGGGAGTATTGACCTGGGAAGGTTGCAGGGGAGTTTTGCTGGGAGTGCCTGCATTGGGGAAGGGAGGACACCTGAGCATGTAACAGAACCCTCTACCCTCTACCCGGGAAACTGGACAAAGGATACAAAGGCTGGGGGAGGAGCCGGGGGGAGGCTGAGTGAGAAGCTGAAGGGAGTTTCAATTTGGAGTTGACTGGGAAATGGAGAGGGCCATCCTGACCAACAGGGCTGTGGTCTCCCTGGGACCCCCAGATGGACCTAACTAAAGGGGGGTCCTGTTATCTGTATCGGCAAGACCTGTTTTGGACTGTGTTCCTGTTGTCTAAATAAACCTTCTGTTTTACTGGCTGGCTGAGAGTCACAGTGAATCGCAGGAAGTTGGGGGTGCAGGACCCTGACTCCTCAACACTCTGTGACATCAGGGAAGAAGGGCTCACGGAGGGCAGCGGAAGAGTTTCAAAGACATACTGAAAGTACATCTTAAAAAGGGAGGCATCAACCCAACAAACTGAAAGGACTGGACATGGAACAGAACACAGTGGCACCGCACCATACACCAAGCCACAGCTCACTTTGAGAACAGATGTGCTCATGCGACAGAGAAGCGACAAAGGAGAAGAGAAAGGGCACAACACTCCAGCCAAACAACTAACTATGTCTTCTTCAAGATTACACCTGTCACTTCTGTGGGGAAATCTCCAAGGCACGAATTGCGCTTCTCAGCTACTTAAAATCCCACCAATGAACCCCCTTGGCAGACATCATCCTCACATTGAGGGATAGCCGAAGAGAGAAGTGTGTGTGTGTGTGTGGTGGTAAGGGAGACAGGGGACAGAGGGAGAGGAACACACAGACATATAGAGAAAGGAAGTTTCACTTGGATCTTGTAGTTTGTTCTTCAGCCATAGCTTCCTTGGCAAATCCACTTCAAAACACTGGGCCCTATAACATGCGGCTCTTCAGAAGTTAATATGCGGCTCCTTGTATAGGCACCAACTCTGCGGCTGGAGCTATAGGTGCCAACTTTCCAATGAGCCAGGGAGTGCTCACTGATGAACCCCCTGGTCTGCCACAGGCTCTGCCCCTACTGCAAGCCTTCCCGCCCCCTCCCTATAGCCTGTAGTGCCCTCGTTCCTCCCCCCACCCCGAGTCTCCTGCACGCCAGGAACCAGCTGATCAGAAGGTGTGGGGAGCCACCCCTGCCCTATAGTGTTGGTAGCTGCAAGAGCTGGAAATGAAGTTGCTCTGCGCCTCCTGCTCTTTTCTCCACATGACCTTCTGCTGAGCGGGGGAAGGAATGGAATAACTGGGTGCTCCCTAACCCCAGCATCTGTCTGCTCAGAGAGTCTAGGGTTACAATAGCAGGGAAAGCAGCAAAGAATCCTGTGGCACCTTATAGACTAACAGACATTTTGGAGCATGAGCTTTCGTGGGTGAATACCCACTTCTTCAGATGCATGTGGTGGAAATATCCAGGGGCAGCTATATATATGCTAGCAAGCAAGCAAGCTAGAGATAGCAGGGAAGATTCTTTGTAAGGATTTGCAGCCCTTGCCCAGTGCTGTGCCTTCTCTGTATAAATGCGTGTTAAAGTCTGTATATATGTGATGTGTGTGGGATGAGACCAGCCTTCTATGGTTTCACAAAGAAAGGCAATATAGGGAGTATGAGGACCAGGTGAGGGCCTAGAGGAAAATTATGGGCTTGAAAAGCTAAAGTTTGGAAGGTCAGTTCATATTAAGAGTGATCACCAGACTCTTCCTCCTCCCACTTAATGAACTCCTAGAAAAGTTTGTGATGTCATACATTGGACCATTCTTATGTTAGTACCAAGTAGGGTTTATTAAGCAGTACCACATGAATTGCATTTTGAAAATGAACAGACAAACAAACAAAGGCAGTGCTTCCTTAGATTATAGATATTTTATTCAAATGTTATGTTGACAAAAGACAGAGAAAGTAAAACCTAGAAATCTATCAAGAGAAAAATTCAGAAAAATAATCCTGGAGAATAAATCCTCTCCAAGGTCTTTACATATGTTATTGAATAATTAATTAGTTCCATATAAACTGCTTACACAAAGCAAACCATATCGTGTTATGTTCATTTGCGAAACAGCATTGGACACAGAATAAGCAAGATACTCTTGTGTTAACTATGATGGAATAAACCCGTACACTGAGTCACAGGTGTTAACATGACCCAGTCACTGTACAACATCAAATATTTAAACATGATTCACTTTTCAAAAGGCTACAAGCTGAACCAATGGGAAGGAAATGGCTATGAGTAACTAAATCAAATTGGAATGATTAAACATTCTAGAGTCCTATCAACATCTCTTCCCCATGATGGCCTGGTTCAATACACTCGTGACATCCAGAGATTTGCTGGCTGCCCAGGCCAGAATACTGGCGGCTATCAGGGATTGGCTGATGTGAGTGCTCTTTTCTGTTGATCATTTTCTACACATAGGCTGAAAACCGGAGTCTGGTTCTCACCTGATGAAATCTCTAAGCAAGACGGAATGTTCTAGTGAGAAAATCAACAGCTGAAGTTAATTTCTTTTCAGGAGGTTGGCAGCATAACATTTGTGCTCTAGACTCACTCTGGGATTTAATGGATATGGGAGGAACTCACTGTAACTGCAATCACCTAAAATATTAATTGCTTCAAATCTCATTCAAAACCAGGGCAAATTACAACAGGGTTCCCAGGCATGTTTAATGGTCACAGGGACTCATCATGAGATCTGGTTGGGAGTATTCCAACTAAACGGTTATTCATCAGAAAATGCTGATTCGTCAAATCCAAAATGTCTTATGGAAAACAATCGGTTGTGAAGAAACTTTTGCTGGGAAAATCTCTCAGGTCCATCATGAGGCGGTGGAAAAAGGAGAGGGAGAGTGACCCCCACCCCAAAATAGCCAATAGCCTGTTGCTTTGGCCATTCCCCTAGGATATGAGAGACTCAGGTTCAAGTCCCTGCTATGTCTCAATCAGGAGCAGGGATTTGAATCTAGGACCTAGTCTACGCCTAAAACTGTGAAAAAATTCATAACATGCGTGACATACTTAGGTCAACCTATCCCGCACTGTAGATGCAGTGCAGTGGATTAAACAATTCTCCCGTTGACATAGCTACTGCCTCTTGAGGGGGTGGATTTACCACAGCAACTGAAACTGCCCTTCCGTCACTGTAGTGTCTACATTACAGAGCTACAGAGACATATCTGCAGAGCTGCCTCTGTGCTTCTGCATCGCTTGTAGTGTAGACATAGCCTGGGTATCCCACAGAAGTGTGTGAGGGCCCTACACACTGGGCTGATGGCTGCTTTTGGAAGGGTGCTCTCGCTCACTCTCTTCCACCTCCTTGCGGTTTTCACACAAAAACTGAAAAGGTCTCAGGTTTGTTCCAATGCAGAATGAAAACACATCTTGGAATTTCCCATGGGATGGAAATATCATTTATTGGCCAGCTTTTCCCTTCACACCCTGACTGTGCATTATAGATCACCCTGTGACATGGGTGATTTGGAAAGCGGAGAAACTTCAGAGGAGTTCAATGAAACATTCAATGGCCCCGTTACTGGGAGGGACTATAAACGCCATCCAGATGCTGGCAAGGAAAGGGGTTAACCAGCTCTGGCTGTGGGGATAGGAAGCCTGACAACAGTTTTGCTAGTGCAAATGGGCTCTGAGAGAAGGATATGCGGTGTAGCGTTGGAAACTGTGTCTGCAAGGGAGGATCAGGAAGAAAGGTCTCTAGGTTAAGAATGGGATGTAAAGGAAGAGAAGAACTGTGGGGTTTCCCTTTCTAGAATTTGTCTAGCCATGCTCTAGAACTTACTTCGTACTTGGACTGAGGAAAAATTCTGTTGTTTTTGTTGCTGAAAGGGACAGAACTTTTTACATTTATACTGTTTTGCAATAAAGCAAACCACAGAGGTGTTTAAACTCCACCTAGGTGTGAAGAGCCTTTTTCTCCTCCAACCAACCAGCCCTTTGATCTCCTCAGGCACTGAGAGTTTTCCAATACAGTTTTAGTGTCCTCATGAGCTCATTTGGGAGTCATTGTGTGTTACAGGTCAGCTGCAGGACACTGGGTTTTGCACAGTGGCGGATTACCGCACAAGCCAACAGGGCCTGTGCTCAGAAGCCCCGGCCAATTTGGGGGCCCTGCAGGAGCGCAGTGGTTCCACCCCATGCTGCTCCTTCCCTCCCCGCTCTTCTTCTCCCTGAGCCCCTGCCCTTGGCCAGGCCAGAAGACGGAGCCTGAGGTCGGGAGAGTGTATTGCCCCCACGGTCCTCCATGCAGAGGTGGACAAGCTGCTCACCCAAGCCCCTCTTCCTTCCCCCTGCCACCTCTCTGTGCAGAGCTGGCCCAAGCCCTGTCCTCTGCCCCTCATGGAGTTGGCTCGAACTTCTCCCTCACCCTGCATGGAGCTGGCCCAAGCCACTCACCTAAGCTCCCTCCTCCCCTGTACAGGGCTCGCCTGAGCCCTGCCACTCATGCCTTTCCCCCCGCTTTGGCAAAACTGGTCATTTGTCCTGTTTGCTCTTGCCATGTTGATCAATTGACAAAAGCAAATGGGACAAATGCCCAGTTTTGCCAAAAAAGTTGGGATGTCTGGGGCCAAAAGAGGGAGTACAGACATCCTAGGCCAGAGGTCCCCAAACTTTTCAGTCACCTCCCCTTTACCCAATCTGTGCCCCCCTGGGAGCTGAGGCCAAGAGTGGGGCCAGAGAAGGGAGCAGGAGCTGGGGACCACAGTAGGACCGGGGCTGTAGCTGGGAGCGGGGCCAAAGGCACAGCTGGGGCCGCAGCCAGGAGCAGAGCCATGACTGGGAGCACAGCAACAACTGGGGTCAGGGGCAGGGCTGAGGGGGGCTAGAGTGGACCTGGGGGCACAGCAGGGCTGGGTGTTGCTCCCTGCCCAACCCCTGTGGGGGCTGACCTAGGCCCCACCACATCTCCCCTAGCATTCCTCCATGTCCCCCTTAGGGAATCACTGCTCTAAGCTATGGCAAGAGCCTTCCAGTGACCCTGGGCAGCTGTGAGTAGCCCTGGGGCCTCCACCTGTCCTGGGCAGGCAGGGGTGTGCATGAAAGCAGCCCCCATCCCGAGTCCCTGCCCCCACAACGTGCACCACCCAGGCAGGTGGAGGGTCTGGGGCTCCGAACAGCAGTCCAGGCTCCCATAGCCTCTTTTACCAGGGCCCAGCTTCTAGCCAGGCCAGGGGAAAGGGCCTTGAGGGAAGAGGAGGTGCAGAGGGTAGGGCCCTGGTGAGTGTAGAACTGATAAATGAAATTGTTTTTAATTATTAATGTAACTTCTGTTTGCCGTCCACTACACTTGTCTATATTGTAACTTCTGTTCACTGTTTGCCATATTGTAATTCAAACCCCATTTTAAAATGCTCACTCCATTTTGTAAAAGCTTCCTCCAACCTTCATTTTTGCAAACCCTGCTGTAATCTTGTTAGTTTAGTTTAGATGTGTGAATGAGGCACGTATGAATGATGGAATCAACCTCCAGCCCTGTCCTGTCCTGATGAAATAAAGTTCGAACCCCAGCGGCTGAAGATGCAGACAAGAGCCCTAACAAAGTAAGAAGAGTCCACCCTAAAAAGAAAAGGTACAATAGAAGGAAGATCAAAGCGAGGTCGGAGGCTGAAAGTCACGCCTGCAATTGACGGGTGATCAATCACCAAACCCAGAGGCAGCGTGACACAGCAAGACCTATAGACTCTGGATTCAAGCTAAGGCCTACAAAAAGTATGGGTGAGATGGAAGACTTTGGAGGGTAACATTCTGCTGCCAACATGGAAGGGCATTGGTGCAGGCCCAACAGAGACCCAGCTCGTCCTTGTGCCCGGCTTTCCTGGCCAGTTAGCCGCCACAAGCTACGAACCCAAGCTGCAAACTCAAGCCATGATCTCAAGCTATGTCCAGGACTGGTAACTATGCAGCAGCTGCAGAACATCTGATGTGTGTGTGTGTGTGTATAGGTATTAGGTATAATGTGTGTGTATAAGGATTAAGATACTAGTTATTGGTCATAAATCAAATTGTTATCATAATAAATGTGGCATCTTTGTCTTGCCCCCTGAAAAGATCCTGTGTAGTTTTGTCTGTACAACATGAGGGGAAGGGCCCCAATAAATCTTAATCCTCCTCTGGTTCTGCATGTGACTCTGGATCATTTCTGGATGCAATTTCCCCCTCCCTAAAGTTCTACTGACCTGAAGGATGGACTGGAGTTCGAGAGAATATAGCATTATCCATGGAGCAAAGTGCCTGGGCCAATAATCTTCATACTTGTCCTCATCATCGACAAATGTTCTCCAACAGTATCTATAAACTGGGGAAATGAAGCAAATCAGTCATATGCTGAAGGAGGTATCAGTGGACTCAGCATACACAAAGGTCAGTCAATCTCAAGGGAGCAAGACTAACTGGAGCCATGCAGAATGCTTCTGCTAGGCAGGACCACCTGAGCACACTATAGCACTTGGGCCTCATGCTCTGCTGGCCTTTTCCATCTTTCTGTCCAGGGAAGGTCTCATTAAACCAGCCTTGCAATATTTCCCTCACTTATTCACCTGGGACAACAAGGAGTCCAGTGGCACCTTAAAGACTAACAGATTTATTGGGCATAAGCTTTTGTGGGTAAAAAACCCACTTCTTCAGTTGCATCTGAAGAAGTGGGTTTTTTACCCATGAAAGCTTATGCCCAAATAAATCTGATAGTCTTTAAGATGCCACTGGACTCCTTGTTGCTTTTGTGGATACAGACTAACATGGCTACCCCCTGATACTTGTCACCTGGGACAAGTCATTTATGTATTGAGGAGAGAGTAAAATATCATCTATTTGTTCATGATTAGTAGCAGCAGCACACTATCAGTGGGTGAGCTAATTTTACTCTGGGTCTAGATTAGAAAAAAAATGCAAAGCCACACCCTTACATTGAAATACAATACTATGTTCTCAAATGAAACTGAAAGATGGCAGATGGACTGCGCCGGGAAGGAGGCTGCTGTTCTCAGTTTATTCCCTGAATGAACCACTAGAGACAGCAGCAGTGCCACACTAGCTTCACCCATGCACACGGCTCAGCTTTGTGCCTCAGCTCTCAGTTCTCGCCTCTAGCAGTAAAAAGGGCCTCGACTCTTAATGGCTCATTCATGCCTCAGCCTCTCTGCTGAGACAAGAGGATCAGCAACTGCCAGCAGGGAGCGAGATTTTAGTGATTTTTATCTGTACTGCTAGGAGCCGGACTGCAAACACCAGCACATTTCACATAGGTCAAAAAATGGCTGTCAGCTATTGGCTTTTGGTCACTGGCACTCAGGGGAAGGTTTGAAACCAGAGACCTAAAGGAGAAAAGCTCTGAATCCCATTGCTCTATCCCCCAAGACTTGGGGCCAGACTGGAGCCACTGACCTAGAAGTGAAGAGATTCCAGAGTCCTTTCTATAACCTCAGTGGAGCCATCCGTGACCAGGGCTGAATTGGAACTAGTGATCTAGAGGCAAAGTGCCTCATGTCCCATCTCTATCCCATGTATTCCCCTTAACTCCATGAGTCATTACCTGGGAGGTCCATGACTCGGATGGTCACTCCAATGTTCACCAGGCTCCGTAGACCCTGACGATTGGTTTCCTCTTTGTGCCAGTAGATCCGTGCTACATAAATAACTAGATTCACATTAGGCTGGTCCTTCAGGAAATCCCTGATTTCCTTGCAGCAGTCCCCGCAGGGACTCCAGGACATGTACCAGGTGATGGAGCAGTGGGCAGAAGGATCAGATCTTTGCTCCTGAAAGACATCTTCTATGAAGTGAATTTCAGCATGCTCTGTTCGAGTGCTATGGCAACAGCTCTGCCAGGGCTTTTTGTTATTGCTCCACTTGATTTCATAGAGCATGTATTGCACCCTTCGAAGGACACTTGGGTCATAAGTGTCTATAAATGTCTCCTGGGATATCTTCCCCCTGAAACATGAGAGAGATTCCAAAGAGTAACTGACTGCAGCTTTATCGCTAAGAGCTTGCCAGTCATAGAAAGTTAAAAATGAGCAGGGTGGGAAGGAGGAACAAATAAATGGAAACGGAAGTCACAGAAGGATAGACAGAGATTCAGAGATAGCGATGGGAGAAAAGAGAGATGGGGAAGAAGGAGAGTTAAATCTAATATCACACTGATGAGAGGGGAGTGAGATCTGAATCTTCCCAGATCCCACTTTGCCTGTAAATCTTGTGGAGGATATGGGTATGGTGCTTTCATTCTCACCCCTGTGTGATGCCTCTGGATACATGATCTGTGGGGAAAAAAATAAAGTCACCTTGTGCACAGAGAGAAACATAGGGGAAGACAGAAAAAGGAAGGCCTCTAAATGCATCCTCCCTAGGACGATCTGACCTATAATTGTTCATTCTCAATGGACAATTCCTATTCAGTACTGCTGAATATTGAAGAAGTTCCTTGCTAATATGCAGTGTCCTGAGGATAGTGAAGGTGATAAGGGATCATCCCCCAAATATGGCCATTAATTTTACCATGTACACATGCGGGAGAATGTCCATTACTTGTTAAGTAACAGTCAACTAACTAACTAACTAACTAAATATCTAGGACATTATCCAAAGCTCATTAAAATCAACCGGACTCATGCTCTCAATTCTATGTATAACTGTATTATACTACCAATATCCAAAGAACTGTTCTTTCATTTTATTTTTTTTACTTTAAATGTGGATTTTCCCATTAATATTTTAAAATAAACTTAATAATCATTATTAATTTAATTTTTAAGCTGATATTTCCCAGGAAATATAGCTATGTTATTTCTGTTTTGGAAGAAAATAACATATTCCTATTTTCTTGTTATTTTCTTTAAGAACCTTAGAAAACAAAACGAGGGAAACATGGCTCAGGAACACATTTAAAATTTTCATTACAACCTAGGCACCAGGATTTAATAACAAAATCCCTGTGTCTTTGAAATTCCTCCATCAGCGCTTTCTTCTGCCACCATTTTCATGCCTCAATCACTTTCAACTCAAACCTGAAAGCCAAGACAGTGGCACGCAAGGAAGTTCAAAACATGCTGAGACATGCACAAACATGTACTCAACTAGAGCCTGGACCAAAGTCTATTGAAATCAGTGAAAAGACTCCCCTTGACTTCCATGGAATTTGGTTCAATCCAGGGTTTAATTTATAATGAATGAGGTGCTGGGACTCAGCTCCGCAAGTCCTGGCACAAATTAAGCCCTGGCTGGGCAGCCAGAAAGCAGCGGTTGCTGGCCAGAAGTCCAGAGGTGCCAAGGCTATGAACTGCCATTCCTAGAGGTGCCAGGGCTAAGCCCCAGTACAGATTAGGCTCTGTTTCAGTCCCATAAGAACACATATACATATATTATACTACTTAGTTACACTGAGGCAAGTTTTCAAATATAGACAAGCCCATCCAGACACATACAAACATATATGCATAGACACAGAAAAATCTGAACTGTGTATAGAAAGAGGGGGCCAATGGGATGTACTAGTAAAAAACAAATCATTGTTATAACTTTGAAAAAACCAGTATATATAGCCACTACAATGTAGTACAATCTACCCCAGCTTCAGCTCACCGTTTGTCTTTGTATGAAGTATTCTTTTAGTACTTATGTAGGAAAATCATTTTACTGTCAGTGATTTTGTTTATCTTTGCTAAGTTAGAAACTAAAAACACATTTTAGATGCAAAACACACAGAGACAGACAGCTCCAACTTGTTTACTGTGTATGTATGTCTTATATACATAGAGCCACAATAGCCATACAGACATACATATATCTGCCCATACAGCTACATATACATATATTCACCCATAAATTGATAGAGACATTTGCACACATAAATGCACTAAAATACTGTATACACAAACAAACACATTTACTTGCAAACACATACACACACATATGCACTAATGCTGCAGATTTACCTCTGTTCCAACCAGCAGCCATGGCTTTCTCTCACTACAGCTTCCGAGGCTGTTTGTTTTACTGGTGCATTTTCTCTCTTTCAGTTTCTATTCCTCTGAACAGAAACCCAAGAGTATTTTGCAAACGGGAGACTCCCTGACATGCTGGGAGACATGGCTAGTGTGGAAGCCAGTTGTACGCAGTCAGTGAGATTAGGCTCACAGTATTGTAGAGGCTAGACCTCAATACTGATGCAAAATAGTTATAAATAAATTATAATGTATTCTTATATTTGGTCATTACAGATTTGCCTGCACCTTTATTAAAGAACTACTTATAAGTACATTGATTTACACGGGACTTGGAGAATAATAGCTTCTATATTGATATTTTAGTTACTTGTTTTATTAAATGAAGTATCCTGGCTACTTAAAGAAACTCCTAGGAAATTTGTGCTTTCTGTCAGTAAGACCCAGGCATGAAAAGCTGGAAGGGGACGTCTCCCCCTTGTTAAGGAATGTGAAGATAATCTTTCTCTAGACTCAAAGAGAAGTGGTGTACAAAGCATCTGACCACAAAAGCTGAAACAGGAGCCTCTTCTTTTAACCCTTCTCACCTTCTGGAGCAAAACGTCAGTTTTAAGCTCACACAAAGAATTCCAGCAGTATCCTTATCAAAAACTGATTCTGTGGTTAAACTCTCTGAAGTCTTCATGTAATTTTAAGGGAAACCCATGATTTAAAAAGTGGGAGTAAAGTCCCTGAATGGGGGAGAGAAAGTTATTAAGAGACATCAAGAGAGACAGTTATTAAGATGTGGCCCCTCCATTGCTTGTTTCTTTAGATTATGAAATTTAGTCATTTTGGGAATAAATGTACTTGTTGCTCACCAACTTGGAACAGCCTTTTTACCCTACTGTGACAAATTGGACTTATCACGGGCACCCAGAGGTGTGGCAGGAATGGAGGGGAGATTAGTATATTTAGTGCAGGGGAAGAAATACATCATTTGTCACAACACTGGCATTGCTCCCTGAGTGGTAAGGCAGCCTAGGCCCAGAACTGCCCTTGAAATTTCCCCCACCCCACAGAACACACAGCAAGGAGGCATCATAGAAGGCACTTGTGTAGAGAGTAACCTGCATAGGTCACTTGTCAGCTGGCCTCAGCAAGCAACTGGGTAGAGACTCTATGATCTATAACTAGGGTGACCACATTTCCCTATGCTGAATACGGGACACCTGGTAAAATTATGTGTATTCAAGCAAGTTCAATGGCAATCAGTCAGAACTATGCAGTACTAATGTTCAAATTAACATCAAGTTGACTGAGCCCCTGTTAAAAAGAAATACTGAGTAGTTGGATGATTTTTGTTTGCATTCTTATCTTTATGGCTTTAGGGTTCACATGGGCAGAGGCAACACACACACACTCCCGTACACCTCTGTCTCTCCAACCTGACCCTTCCCTGCTGCAGGATCCATTGGTACTGGGGGGAGAAGAAACAGAAAATTCAGGACAATGTGCCCATTTTTAAGAAAAAGTCCGGAGACATGCAGGAGGGCTTAAATACGGGACTGTCCCTTTAAAAACAGGATGTCTGGACATCCGATCTATAACAGGGGCTGGGATCCTCCAACAACCTCTAGGGAGATTTCTTATTATGATATTCATGTCATAGGTGCGAGAATAGAGAGAATTTCACTCGAAACTTGAGGTTTGTTTTTTCAGCCACAGCCTTGCTTGCCTTGACACTCATCCCTGTGGGTCATGGAGGACGGCAGTGGGCATAGGAGCAGTATCCAGGAGCAGAACTCAGTTCCTTGTCCCTGACAGCAGCACAATCACTGGTCACTGATTCCATCCTTGGCTGCCAAAGAGAATATTTCACAGCCATCCTCAGAGAAACACATTTCCCAACAGCCACCCGTCCACCCCCGAGGTTCCGTAGCTGATCTATAATGCATTCTGGGTCTGAGGGGTTCATGATGTCATTTAACTCCTCATGGGTCTCCCCTAAATTCTCTCCTCATTCTGAGTGAGTTTGTTCCATAGCTGAGCTATACCAAACTGGCAGTGTCCACTGGAGTTGTATTTGAATATAAGGGTTAACTGATAAAAACTTGTAAATAACACTTACTGGATTACATAATTGTTATCTGCAGTTTTCATATAGTTCTGAAAGTTTAACAGGATGATGCTTGTTTACTGGTGGAAACTGTTAGTGCAGCTATAGGGGAGGGCAGGATGCCACCAGCTTTTCTTTCTGACCCTTATCACCATAGTTTTCTGGTTCTCTTAAAAGACCAATTGTTGGTCTTTGGCTGTGTACTTGATCTACACCTCAGTTATCACCCTCTTTCTAACAGCCTATTTTTGGGAGATTAGTGAGAATTCATTTTGATCGTTCTTTCTCTATTTGTATTTATATTACATATAAATTTATATTGTTCTCTATTTATATTATCATAGTGCCTAGGAGCTCCAGTTATGGACGTGGCTCTGCTGTATGGTGTATTCATAGGCATTTCTATGGCCCCTCATCACCACAGTACCTGAGTGCCTCACTTACAAGAATATAGCTAACCTCAGAAACCCCTGGAGGAACTTCAGGAGACAGAACTTTCTCAGGGGCTGGTCTGTGACGGTGGAATGAAGGCTCCCAGGAACTAAAGACTGTCTCACATCTGATCACCTTCCACTTTAAGTGCAAGGTGCAATTCTTTGACTTTAACATAAACATAGAGGTAGGGGTGTGTGTGTGTGTGTACGAGAAAGAGAGAGAGAGAGAGAGAGAAATAATAATATGGTTGAACACACACACACACACACACACACACACACATATGATAAAAAAAAAATCCAAACAAAACACTCCTCTGGACACTCCATTTTCTGCTGGGGAGAGGATGAGAGAACAAACACATGACTGATGATAGTTAAATTGCTTAATGCAGGGAGACACTCAGATATTGCAGTGAGGAGGAGAACCTGTATAAAATAGAATGTAGGGAAGTATTATCCCTGTTTTACAGATATGGATAATAAGGCATAAAGAGGTTTAATGACTTTCCCAAGGCCACACAGTCAGTCTGTAGCAAAGCCAGGGATACAACTCATATCTAGTGACTCCCAGTTCTGCACTTTAATATGTGAGAAAATAACCGCAGGATTTTCTGGAATCCTCTGTTTTTCTGAACCACTTTCAGGCTGGCTTTTGGCACTGAGACAGCTCTGGTCTCCTTGGATGATGACCTGTTCCTGGTAATGGACAAAGATCAAGGGTGACATCCTGGTCTCATTAAACTCAAAGGGACCCAAAGTGTCCATCCAGGTTGATTTTCTTTATTCTTTCAGAAACCTTTTATCCCAAAGACCACAAAGTTTGTGTGTGTCTCTGGTGTTTTTAAGCTGAGACAGGGTTGTATTGGTTGCCTCTGGCCTGTGGAAGCTCTCTGTGGGCAGCCACAAGGTTCTGTACTGTTGCTCCTTTTGTTCAATGAGGCCGTGAGAAGAGACAGTGAAATAGTTTGCATGGTGATGACATCTGATAGGGAAACCCCCCGACCCCACCTTACCCAAGGCCCCAGGTTTTTTTCTGAGAATAAAGTAAGAGTAGGCCCTTAGCTAGAAGCAAGAGTTTTAACTCCTGCTAAACTTGTTTTTCTGTACAAAGGGCACGCTGAGGCAAAAAGATGTGGTCAGGGCCCCAAAAAGAGGAACTAGAATTGGATAAAGGAAAACCAGAAAATCTGTTAAATTATAACAGCTTTTAGTTTATTATAGTTTATTAAGTTGCTTATGCATAAAGTATTACTCATGATCATTTGACCAAAGGTACACCAATAGGTATTTTTGGGTACAAGTTCCTCAAAAAGGCTCAAGCAATGTGTAATAGCTTAACCGCAAGTAGGAGAAAAACACCAGGTGTCAATGACCTAACGCTTACAAAACTTTCTATAGGGAAGTAAAAAGAAAGCAGGCTTACAATTAGCTCATAAATAATATATTAATAGCAATTGTTTTTAGCAGATGTTCAGCAGATGTCATTGTATTAGCCAAATAAGGTATCATCGGATGTATAAGCTCATATGATAATTTGCGGTTTTCAGCTTTATAAGCACAGGTATCACTGCTGTAAGGCAGAGCGACTTGCCCCTTGCTAGGGGACCTGTCGTCTCTCCGTGCATATGCATGTATTCTCTGATTAATCAATAAAAGAGCCTCAGGCTGTCTGATCAACTCAACAGGGTGGTGATCATTTCCACAACAATTTGGTGCATTGGCCGGGAACCCACAAGAGGGCTTCTCCTGGATCGGAGGACCGCAGGCAGTTTCCTTCCAATCCCAGGGCCCAATTAAAAGGTAAGAGACCTTTTGAAATCTCTAATGGGGCTTGGCAGAGGTCTGGTCTGTAGGCTCCGATTTGGGGTAAGTCACAAGCTGGGTTCGAACTTTTAGCCATCAGACAGACCTGACGCCTTTTCTCTGAAGTTCCCAGGTTAAGTAAGTCAGTTTTAAAGGTATGAAGTCTTTCTAAGGTTCTGAAAAGGTATGAAGTCTTTCTAAGGCTCTGAAAAGGTTTTAAAGGTACTGCCGGCAACCTGTGGACCGCGCTCATTTCGGTCAGGAGAGTCCTGATCCGCTCTTGGGCTAGCGCCCTGGGAGTTGATCGGGGGTCCCCATTCCTACCAGGTCAGGCGGGGATCTGGGTTTTAAAGTTCTTCGCCTTGACGTCTGTGTCAAGAAAGTGCCTGTGTCTGTGTGTGTGAGGGCCAAGCAGCCAGCGTGAATGCAGCTGTGGGAAGATGCCCCGAGCCTCCTGCGAAGGGAAAGCTTGTGACTGGGAGTGTCTCGAAAGCAAGCCCCACAGCTGAGCTTGGAGTGATTGTGAAACTTCCTAGCTGGCAGGCCTTGGTAAGTGGCTAGCCTGTTGGGTGCTTGTGTGTTTCCCCATCCTTTTTCCCTTCCCTTCCATGACCTATGACCCTGTGACCGCTCCTCGAGCACTGTCCTCCCAGGACCGCAGGGTCCCTTTCTTTGCCCACTGGAGCCATAAGCTCCCTTCCCTTCTCGGAGAGGAGGGAAGCCCCCAGGAAAACCGTGCCACTGGGTCCGTAGCTTCAGAAGCATTGTTGGCTTAAGGCTGGTGCTCTGGGCTGACGACAGGCGTGCGGGGACCGCGGGTTCTCCGGAAGGAAGCCCATCCCATCCTTTTCCTCCTTCCTTGTAGGTACCTGCTGTTTGGCGGGTCAGTGAAAGCCTACTCCTATTTCCCCTGCCCAGGGAAGGTAATGAGGCCATTGGTGTTAGAACCGTGGTAATCCTGATCAACGTTCCCTTGTGTGAGTGGCTTAAGTGAAAGAGGGCTGAAATGAGAATGGGGTCTGGTCAATCTAAAGGGATTCCTATCCCACCAAAAGGCACTCCTGCTGCTTATATGTATGTGCACCGTGGCCCGTCGACATGTAAATATTTGCAGAAATGGGATTGGTATACCAGAGATGACCCAAAACTGCAATTTCCTGTAGAGGGCAGTTTTGATCTTGATAGAATTGTGCACCTCCGGGGTGCCCTTGTTGCTAACTCTGTAGGACAGGGACAGTTTGATGCTTATTTCGAATGGCATGATGAAATGGGTAAAAGACGTCAGGAATCCCAAGTTAGGGGTCTAAAAGATACCCAAGAAAAATTAAATAGTGGCTGCCTCTGTTGAAGAACTCTTGCCAAAGGTGGGAGAACAGTTAAGAATTAATATAGAAAGAAAAAAGGATGAAACAGAGTCTAAGCTCATGGCCTTACAAATCCAAAATATGCAGGATTCCGCTGGGAAAGGGCCCAGGCGGAGACCAAAACAGGCAGTAACTAAAGCCCAACCTTATACTGGAAATAACCCCCTGACTAACCCTAGCCCCACGGCCTGCTTCTTATGTGGGCAGGAGGGACATTGGAAAGCCAATTGCCCTCAAGTGGGAAAATTCCAGTGCAGGTATTGTAAAAAGGAGGGACACCTTATCAAAAACTGCCCTACGCGACCCCCTAGACAGTACCCACGGCAGCAGGGATTGCCTCTTCCTGCTCCACCGCCCCCTAATAAATGGTGTCCCTACCTCCTGCTTGGTTGACACGGGAGCTTCTAGCTCTACTCTAAGGGCACAAGATTTCTCCATTGTGCCCCTTTCTTCCAAAGTTGTGACTGCAGTAGGAGTGGGAAATGCTCCCATTCCCCACTCTGTACCGTTTTTGGTTTTTTTTGGTCTCTCTAACCGACATGCATTTCTCCTTAGTCCGTGTTCTCCCATCAACCCATTAGGAAAAAATTTGCTGTGTGAATTAAATTGTACAATCTGTTGTACCCAAATGGTGTGTATCTGGATATGCCTGATCCCGCTCACAATAAGGCCCTGGCAGTTTTTAAAGGAATACTCTAAGGAGAAGACTGACCCCAGCCCTTCCTCGTTGCAACAGGAACTGTTGGTTAAGGTCTCTCCCTCCCTGTGGGCATTGTGAGCCGATCATGCTGACCAGGTTGTGCACATTGGATCTGCCCAGCTGACTGAAATTTGCCTGAACCCAGCAAGACCACTTCCCAAAAATATAGTTAAATCCCTCCTCTCAAACTATACCGAGGAAGGAATTTTATTGTGCTGTTTATGCTGTTGTTCTCCCTATTTTATTTATTGTTTGTAGCCCTGTTATTATTCTCTTTTGTAGTGCACCGATGCTGAGGGGTTGTTGTTGCCTCAGGGAAAGATTGCGTTGAGTCCAGACATTAAAAAAAAAAAAATGTTGATCGTTGAACAGGATGTAGCTGGATGTGGTGTGTGTATGTGAATGGGTGTGCGTGGATAGATAGAAGGGGATTTGGTCGGGAGGCCCTCTCTCCTTGCCAAATTGGTAGTGGGACAATGCTTGTGCCCATGAAAGAAATAATGTAGCAAGAAAAGCAGGATCAGGCCCAGGCGGGCAGGCAACAGACAGAGAGATTGAAAAACGGGTTGGAAACTTTGAGAATGTAGTGAAAGGAAGGAGTCAGTAAGTGTAAGCATGGGAATTTCAAATACCCAGGACATACTTTGAATGGTGACTTAAGTTGATAAAACTAGCTGTTGGAAGACAAGCAAGTGATTTAAGGGAGAGTGAGAAGTTAACTCTGTAGTTGCTGGAGGAAACAGCAGTTGAATTTTGTAAAAATGCTAAAGAAGAAAGTTCTTGGTGTCTGTGAAATGTTTGTAAATAGATTCAGGCAAAGAAAATTATGGAATAGCAATTATTTGATTTGGTCATAAACAATTTAGTTAAATTAGCTGAAAAATGTACACAATGTTATGTAATTGAAAACCTGCACTGCCTATAAAACAAATACAGAAAAATATGGGGAGTAATTTAAATAATTCCTCAGTTTTGCCTGCAAGCAGCTCAGAGGATTTCTGGGAATGGCAGGCTATTGTAGGCAATGGATCCTGGGTTACGCATCTCCTGTGCGACCCTTGCAAGATTTAACCCTCAATAAAGTCACTGACCCTATCCCATGGCCTGTAGAAGTGGAAGAAGCATTCCAGCAAATTAGAATTGCTTTAGCTAAAGCCCCCGCTCTAGGCCTATCCGATTATAAAAAACCTTTTACCCTCTTCTGTCATGAAAAGGAGGGTTCAGCCCAGGGTGTTCTTACTCAAACCCATGGAGAGAAAAACAGACCCATAGCTTATTTCAGTTCCTCATTGGATCTGGTGGCAGCTGGGTTACCCCCCTGCCTTTGATCTATTGCGGCAGCTGCAATGTTAGTTGAAGCTTCCGCCTCCCTAGTTCTCGGCAGTCCATTAACTGTTGCAGTTCCACATGCTGTTACAGCCCTTCTTACTAAAAGTAAAACTCAGCACCTTTCTAACTCTCGGCTCACAAAGTATGAAATGCTTCTTTTAAATGCTGCAAATGTTACTTTAGTTAGGTGTCCAGTACTAAATCCTGCTTCCCTTCTCCCAACGGCAACCGATGGGGAACCCCATGATTGCTTATCTATAACTGCTGAATTATCTGCTCCCAGACCTGATCTGCAGGATATTCCCCTGCAAAACCCAGAGTTGATTTATTATGTGAATGGTTCCTGTTTAAGGAATGCGGAAGGACAGCTGGTAGCAGGCTATGCTGTATGCAACCAACAAAGCTTTTTCCCTTCCTTCAGTGAGGTCAGCCCAAGTCGCTAAACTGTTTGCCCTTACTCGAGCCTGTTGCTTGGCAACCGGTGTGTCTGTTACTATTTATACTGATTCTAAATATGCTTTTGGAGTAGTGCATGATTATGGGCAGTTGTGGAAATATAGAGGATTTCTTACTTCTACCGGAGCACCTATTAGCCACGGCCCATATGTTAATGCTCTTTTATCTGCCTTACAATTACCCTCTGCTATTACTGTGGTTAAATGTGCAGCCCATCAAAAGCCCCATAACGATGTTACTAGAGGAAATGCCCTGGCGGATGCCTCCGCCAGGCAGGCGGCCCTTTCCGGGTCTCCGGCTCCTACTAAAATATCTGCTCTTTGTATGTCCCAGCCCATCTCCTTAGTTGACTCTCTGCAGGACCTAGCACTTACGCAGGAGTCAGCACCAGAGGATAAGAAGGACCGCTGGAGATAGTCCGGCTGTTCCAAACATCCGGATGATGCCTTGTGGTATGCACCAAACGGCCGCCTGGTTGCACCCTTGGCTCTACTTCCTCACTTTGCCCAGCTAGCACACGGGCTGGCCCATGTAGGCTAAAAAAAAAAAAAAAAAAAGAGAAACCATATAAGTATGTGCTTGTATGTGTATGCATGTACTCCGGGTGAGTGAAAGCGTACCCGTGTGCAAAGGCAGACTCAACTACAGTAGCGGAAAAATTGCTTAAGGAATTTATTCCTCTCTTTGGAATCCCTGTCTCAATTAATAGTGACAGGGGAACCCATTTTACTGGTCAGATCACTCAACAAATCTGTAAGGCCCTCCGTATAAACCAGCGTTTACACTGTGCTCACCACCCTCAAAGTGCCGAAGCGGTGGAACGAGAAAATGGGGACCTAAAAAACAAACTGGCAAAATTGTGTGCAAAAACAGGCCTCAAGTGGCCAGATGCACTCCCTTTGGCATTAATGCAAATAAGAAACACTCCCATGCATAAGCATGAATTATCTCCTCATAAGATTCTCATGGCTAGACCAATAAGGATGCCAGTGTCCCCACCTCTTTTCCCTAACTCCTTGAACTTACAACTCTGCAATAAAAACGTGTTAAAATATTGCAAGGCACTAATTAGGCATGTTAGATTTGTTCATTCACAGGTCCAGAGTGCCCTACCAGATCCAGCCGAGACTGCGAGCCATCCCTTGGAGCCTGGTGACTGGGTTTGCTGTAAGGTGTTCCAGCGAAAGTCCGCTTTGGAGCCCAGGTGGAAGGGTCCGTTCCAGGTCTTGCTAACTACCCATACTGCAGTGAAGTGCCAAGGACTCCCAAATTGGGTATACGTGTCTCATTGCAAGAAGGTAGCACCTCCTTTGGATCCCGCCAGCGCCCCGTTCATTCCGCAACCCCAGTCGGCAGGTTCAACAGGTGAACCCGAGCGGGAACCCAAGTACCATCTCCGAGGTCGGCAAGTTGTGTAATCCGTCATGACTGACCCACAAACCAAAATCAAACAGACTGCACGAGTGCAAAGATGGCTGATGCCCCCTATTTGGTTCATCGCCGCCCTAATGTTTCTTATGTTCCTTCTAAACATTTATGACTCTGTTCTGCTCTCAGAAACTGTTCAAAAGGTCACTCCGCTGTCTTCCCCGTCAACAACGAAACCAAAAGTTACGACTACTCCGCGCTATCCCTTGTGTGATGTACAGCCTTCTACTGCTAGAAAAAGGGAAAAGACGACTCCTTGTTCTCCCTTGTGCAGAATAAAAACTTTTGCTGCAGGACAAAAGGGAAAGGCAAAAAGGTCTCGAGAAGCTTCTGAAATTAAGCCAAAGACTCTTACTACTGAAGACATGAAAAATTGGCCGTGGTATAAGAAACGGTCCGTGGTGTGGTGGCAGGGAGGGAATTGTGGTAGGCAGGCTTGGCAATGTGGGATAAACTGGATATTGGGATTTATTCCCAGTAACGGTGATTGTCACCCAGATCAGGTCCCCTGGCCATGCTACGCCATTCCAGAATTACTAGACGCTTCCCATCCTCCCTCTGCCCCCCCATGGTCTCCCCTTTAGTTAATCCTCCCGTAGTAACCCCATCCCTCAATATCTCAGAAAATCATGCCCGTTCCGAGCCCCAATCAGACCCATATTTACCCAAGACCTCGACCATTACACAATGACCCAGACCCTCTTCCTCTGGTAATTTGTTTTCCTATTGCATATCCAAGTTAATCTTCTTATTGCATGGCCATGTGTACGAACGGTATGTTAAATGAAATGCGTTTGGTACGGTATATCTTAGTTACCGTAATATAACCTCTTATGTTACTTATACAGGAAAACCTGACCAAGCTGAGATTCACATAGACACGTGGGACACTGACCATGATATAGACCTCGTGCTAGTCCCAGGCACTTGTTGGCCATATAGTGAAAAGAGTCCAGAATGCTTTGTAGCCACTCGTGCCACCAGAACTAATGTTACAGTTGAAAGGGTATGCTTAGCCACTGTAGGATTTCTTTGTGTTCAGACTCTCCCCCTCACTGCAAATATCACCTGCACTCTACTTCAATATACCCCTTCCCATTCAATTAACACTTCATTGGCTAAGGAGGGTATTCAGGTTCAAAGCCAACAGTTATGGTATGAGCCTACAAAAAAAGCCTCACCTATCAGGATTTAAATGGACAATCCTAAATGCCACTTTAGGAACTGTCCACTTCTCTTTTCCCCTCACCCACTTTCAGATCACCGCCACTTACTCTAACTGCTCTAAGGGCGCGGCCATACGCCTGATGGAACAACAAGCTCGACTTAAAATTAGCAGAAAAAAAAGAGATGTTGTTGATACTCTGCTGCACGGTGCTAACACTGTAGCCTCAGCTTGGACTGTTTACAAAACACAGGAGCATGAGGGTCATCTGGGACAATTAGACCAGGCAGCGGGGTTTATCTCTGGGGCTCAGATTACTGAGGAGAAGGCCGGTATAGGCACACTCCATACTATCTCAGCACTAAGCATTGTTACCCAGGACCTGCTTAAGCAAACGGTCCATCAGGTTGCTGTATCAGGAAAGGCATTGCAGTGGGATCAGGCGTGTTCAGAAGTGCAGGATTATCTCAACACCATCCTTTTCTCCTTACGTAAGGACCTCTAACAGCAGCGCTGGCCCACTGCCCTTACTAATACATCTGGTATACCCCCGATTTGTGGCCATGGAGACATACTTGGAAGTTTTCTCAATGGAAGTGTTGGCGCTCACAGTGTTCCTTCCGGGCTTATGGACCCGTGAAAGGATTTTGGGCCCCCACTTATCGTATTTTCCCAGGCCCCTGGGGTGGTTGCTTATGGGACTGGATAATCCATCGAGATGTTTGGGAAATTAAACCTCCTGGCGGTCCTAACCGCTTCTTAATCAGTGCCCCAGCTATAACCCCTGATCTCTGGATAGGTCTGGGTGATCTCTGGACCTATTGGCCCTTACAACCCCGCAACTACAATGCTTTAGAAAACTACACCCTGGGGAGGTGGTAACTGTTCATCACCGGGTATGATGGGAGGGTCTTGGCAGCTTGCAAGATTTAGCCTCCCATACCCTTTTGTCCGCCAATAGCAGTTGTGTTCATGTCAATCCATCTATCATACATGATGTGGCCTTTAATCTCCACATCAACTCAGGTACTCATAATATTTACTGGCCCGCTGAAAAGGATTATCAGGTTTATTTGGAGTTTCAGGTCCCTTTCGACTGGACATCTGTTGTCCCTGACCGATTTCACTCATTATTATCTCTCCTACCAGACATTCAATCTATTTCACACCTACAAACTCAAATTCATTATTTAGAAACTGTTTATCAGGAAGCTCTGAACGCCCTCCAAACTGTTCATTTGGTATCTTCCCTCTGTGTTAAAGGTGACATTCTCTGCCAATTCACAAAAAGCTTTCTGTCACCCTGGCAACACCCCTGGTATGTATGGCTCCTCTTTGGCATTGGCACATTTGCCTTTGTGTGTATTTGTTGCCAAGCTGACTTTTCTGTTCCTAATGCTCCTAATTCGTCCCCTAATGCTCCCCGGGAAGGTGACCCCAGCCAGGAAACTGTAGATCAAGAAGTTATTAAACAAATAGCACAGGAACTAATGAATATCTCTGCTTCAGACCTAGATAAAGTGTTTGCTGCCGTATAAAATAGACAGCAAACAAAGGAGGGAGTTGATAGGGAAACCCCCCGACCCCACCTTACCCAAGGCCCCAGGTTTTTTTCTGAGAATAAAGTAAGAGTAGGCCCTTAGCTAGAAGCAAGAGTTTTAACTCCTGCTAAACTTGTTTTTCTGTACAAAGGGCACGCTGAGACAAAAAGATGTGGTCAGGGCCCAAAAAAGAGGAACTAGAATTGGATAAAGGGGAACCAGAAAATCTGTTAAATTATAACAGCTTTTAGTTTATTATAGTTTATTAAGTTGCTTATGCATAAAGTATTACTCATGATCATTTGACCAAAGGTACACCAATAGGTATTTTTGGGTACAAGTTCCTCAAAAAGGCTCAAGCAATGTGTAATAGCTTAACCGCAAGTAGGAGAAAAACACCAGGTGTCAATGACCTAACGCTTACAAAACTTTCTATAGGGAAGTAAAAAGAAAGCAGGCTTACAATTAGCTCATAAATAATATATTAATAGCAATTGTTTTTAGCAGATGTCATTGTATTAGCCAAATAAGGTATCATCGGATGTATAAGCTCATATGATAATTTGCGGTTTTCAGCTTTATAAGCACAGGTATCACTGCTGTAAGGCAGAGCACCTTGCCCCTTGCTAGGGGACCTGTCGTCTCTCCGTGCATATGCATGTATTCTCTGATTAATCAATAAAAGAGCCTCAGGCTGTCTAATCAACTCAACAGGGTGGTGATCATTTCCACAACACATCAATATGTGGATAGCACTCAACATGACATCTCTTTTTAACCTGACCAGTGAGGTAGCTTGATTCTCTCAGTGTCTGGCTGAGACTGGGATCTGGATGGCCCTAATGTGTAATGTACATAGAGGAACCCCTCAGCTGGCACTATTCACCAGCAGGGGCACTTCTCTCCATAGTGTCCAGTGGAAATAAGCAACCACTTAAGTCTGAAAGTATTGAGCATTACTCTTGGAAGTCTGATGAGAATCCCATAACAGAAGAATGCACTGTAGTTAAAATATGATCCTGACAATCAGAAATCCTGGTTCTGCCACTATCATTCAGTGAGACTGTGGGTCACTTTACCTGTCACTCAGTTTCCCTATCTGTAAAATGAGAGTAAAGACACTTACTTTTGTAAAGCACCATGAGATCTGTAGGTGACATGATCTAGGCACCATAGAGGAGATTTTGTAATGCATTACTACTGGGCTAAAAGTTATGAGGGAGCTTCTTCCTTCTTGATTTCCACCTCTGGCTTCTTGCAAAAAACGTCTTAGGTGCGTAACACCGAGAGAGGGTTAAAAGCTGCAGAAATAGGCACCTACCTGCAGGCTAGATTTAGTCACTTATCTCTGAAAGAAGGGCATGATTTAGCACATCAGCTAATATCATCAGCACCGCAGATTGGCTAGTTTAGGGGGCTTCCCTACTTGGCCTGCTGGGTTTTGTGGATCACGATTAAGGCGCTAGTCTCATCCCATGGACAATTTATGTCCAGTGCTTGTTTCTGTGAAGAAAATGACTTTTGTTCACTGCAAACCTGTGTCCTTGTTATAAACAATGTCTCAGAAGTGAAAGGCTTCATAGCCCAGATCCCCAAGCCCTGAGATTCTTCCAGTCTCTTTTGAAACAAAATAAATGGTTACCCAAGAGGTCCATGACTCTAATGATGACTCCTTTCATCACCAGGTCATGGAAGATTTAATGGCTGCATTCAAATTCTTGCCTAAGGAAGAACTTTGCTACATACATTTGTAGGTTCACCTTCAGGTATGTCTACAGGAACAATACCCCAGACTGGGAGCATTCCCAGAAAGGACTCCAGGAGAGGAACCAAGTGATGGAGCAGTGGGTCAAAAGATTGAGAGATTTTTCCTTGAAGGTATTTTCCAGGAAGTTGTTTCCATGCTGGGTGCTGGTGTTTCAGCACCAGTTTCTCCATATTTCGGTGCTGCTACCACACCTGATTTCATGGAGCAGATATGTCACCTTGGGTCATAAATCTCCTCGATACACCTTTGGTTGTATCTTCCACCTGAAATATGAGAAACAGTCCAGTGAGTAATGTTCCCACATAGCTAAATCTAGGGGCCAAAGAGAGAAATGCAGAGCCAAGATGGAGGGAGACCGAAACAGAGAAAAGAGAGATTTGGAATAAAAGTGAATGAGGAAGACTATCTGGTGTCTTTCATTCCCCACTCCTTCTGGTACCATTGATGGGATTGGTCAGGTTTTGGGATATAGAATTGCCATTTTCACCTTTGGATGGTGCTTTCTGCCAAGTGACCTATTAGAAAAGATAATTAGAAAGTCAGCCTTAATCTCGTGGCAGAAACACAGAAGAAGAGAGGAAGAAGCAAGGTCTGGCAACTCTGCCTTTTTGTGACCATAGAAATCAATTGCATGGGTCTCATAACCACCTGGTCCTAACAGATGACCCACATTCAGTGCTGCAAAATAGGTTGCATCTCTGACATTCCATTTGATATACTCCTTGGGTAAGGGGAAATGCTCCTTAACCCCAATTCCGGTGATCAGTTTAACCCTGGATATTAAACCACTAAAGAAGTATCACATTTGTGACCCACAGTAGCCTCCACTGGAAATACCAAGGTCAGGGAAGGCTGCAAAAGGGAGAGCAGATACTCCCAAGACTGGTGTGTAACCATGCAGATAAACTCCCCAGGCAGTCACAAACTGTGCTTCTAATCCCTCACACTGGTTATCAAGAAGAAAGAAATCACACGGCCTCTTATTGCATTCCAGTTCTCTGGCTCCCAATCAACACCTAGGTCCAGTACAGAGGGAAGTTATTTTAAACTCTGCTCACATATACCAAATGTTCTTCTGACCCCAAAGGGCCAGCCACATTACCAGGTCAGTATAGGTTTGGATCTTACCCAAAATACCATACTGCCAGCCAATCCTTTAGTGTCTAAAACTAAAGGTTTATTATAAGGAAAAAAGAAAGAACAGAAGTGAGATGTCAAATGGTAAAACAGTCACATATATACAAGTAATTTAAAGTCCATATATCAGGTTCCTAGCAGTATTGATGAGTTTGCTGGCTTGAAAGTCCCTCTGGAACACATCCACAGCTTGGATGGGCCATTCAGTCTTTTTTCAGAGTTCATTTTGTAGCAAAGTTCCTCCAGAAGTAAGAAGCAGGACTGAAGACAAAATGGAGATGATGCAGCTGCATTTTATAGTCTTATGCCATGCAGCTTGTGCTTCCTTTGATTCTGTCCATAGGTGTGCCCCTGCATGCATTGCTGAGTCATAAGGTATATCTGCCTTCTCTCAGTGGGTCAGTTGTATAGCTGATGGTACTTAATGGGCCATGAAGCAGGCTAGGCAGAGCTGATGCCAAACTGTCCCAGGATGTCACCCAGAAGCATAGCACAAGTTTGAAATACAGACATACATACGTATCTATAACTCATAGTACAAAGGTGATAAATATATACACAAGATCATCATATTTGTCAAATCATAACATTTTTGCAGATATCTTACATGGCATATCTGACACAACGCATTGCAATTTTATAATATTGGTATTCATAATATGCTGAAGTGTCCCTGAGATTCCGTATAGCATCACAACATCCTCTTTATTACTCAACATACAGTCAGGCCCAGAAACTCAAGGTATTCAGGCACTTAACTCCTATGAAGATCTGTGGAAGTGAGGTACCTAGATACCTTTGAGAATTTGGCCCTTGGTGTCCAATAAACTGTCTGTTGTTATTTTTACTTTAATCCCAGATGAGTGGCTTCTGTCAAAGATACACCTGAAAATTAATTACATAATTAATTATTAGCTCTGACAGCCATGAGCTGTGAACCACATCCAGGTGGTTGCCAGAGATCTATCCATCTAACACTGAGGCCTTGGCTACACTTGAGAGTTACAGCACTGTTGGTGGCTTTATAGCACTGTAACTCACTCCCCGTCCACACTGGCAAGGCACATACAGCGCTGTATCTCCCTGGCTACAGCGCTGCTTGTACTTCACCTCCACGAGAGGAATAAAGAGTATAGCGCTGCTGTTGCAGCGCTGGGCTACCAGTGTAAACAGGGAATAAACTTAGTACGCTATGACTGACCTCCGGAAGCTTCCCATAATCCTTTTAAATGATGATTACTCTCTTTGTTTTGTTGTGATGCCTCTCTTTGTTTTGTTGTGAACTCCAGGCTCCAAAAAAACAAACACAGCTCCTGTTTGCTGTGAATGAGCAGAGGCAGGGGGGCTCCCTTTGGAACGTCCACAGCTAGTGTTTGCTTGAAGAGAGGGGGAGGGAGGGGGCTTGAGGAAAGAAGCAGCGCAGCGGGTGGGCGGCTGGGAGGGAGGGGGGGTCTGTTTCGGCGTGGCTGCTTATCTGGTCAGTTTGCTTTTAGTGAGTGAGGGTGGGGGAAAAAGGGGTGTCGGAACTTGCAAGGCAGAGTGCTGACATGGTGTCATCTCCAAGAATCCACTGTCTCTCCCCCACACACTCCCTGTCACACTCCACCCCACCCTCCCTTTTGAAAAGCACGTTGCAGCCACGTGAACGCTGGGATAGCTGCCCATAATGCACCGCTCCCAATGCCGCTGCAAATGCTGCAAATGTGGCCACAACAGTGCGCTGGCAGCTGTCAGTGTGGCCAGACTGTACAAAGACAGGTTTAACTCCCAGCGCTGTACAGCTGCAAGTGTAGCCATACCCTGAAGAAGCACAACTGACAAAGGGGGCAGTTTAGTGTCCTCGATCTGACGGAGGGAAGTGAGGACTTCCCACAACGGGAACTCTGTTTGTTAGACATGACTTGAATTGTTTTAAAAGTTACTGCACCATATTCTTCTTTTTGATTGCTTGATTTTTATTTTATTTTTTTCCTTTAGAAATTTTGCCACAGTTGTTGACAATAATCAATGATTTGTCAATCAATAACCAAATCAATAGCAAATAATTGGTAGTCATTTTAAATTACAATTCTACACTCAGTTTCCGCGAATTAAAATTTGTTTAATAAGAACATGACAATCTGTGTCCAGTCTGCTAATGGCCTCCTTTCCTCATAATTTCAGTGGATACTTATACTCTTGTTACCTTTCTTTCTTCATCATTCCAGCCATTATCTTAGGTTATTTCCCAAGTGCCTCGTAATTTTCCAAATGTCTCACCACCTGAGCATTACTTGGTATTTACACCCTTGTTTTTATCATTTGCATTCATTATATTTCTTGCACACATTTTGCATTGATACATTACTAAAATATCTTTTACAACAGCTTTCCAAATCTGCTACGGGTTACTGCACAGTAAAATTCCAGTCTTCAAAATCAGCTTGAGCTTACCTAGGAAGCCTTATAGGCAGCTTCCAGGCAAGCCTTAAAATCTTTCTTGGCCTATCTTTATGTGTCAACAAAGTTGATCATAGTGTTTGTGCAGCTTTTTAACCTCCTCGCATAGAAACATGAATAAAAGCATCTTCTGAATATGATCACAATAAAATATGTCATATTTTCCCCTGCAGTGATAGAGGGGAAAGTTCTATTAACTCATCCACTTCATCTCCTGCAGAAGCAACAGGACAGAACCTTGTGGCTGCCCACAGAGAGCTTCCACAGGCCAGAGGCAACCAGCACAACCCTGTCTTGGCTTAAAAACAAAAGGATGAAGTCACCCCATCTTGCAAGGAATGGAGAGCAAAGCATTGCAGAGGGCTTTTCATTCAGTCCTATTTCCTTAAATTTACAAATCTCTCCCCTCGTTTAAGGAGCTCAAGCTGCCCTATGTTGGAAATACACTTTGCCCTAAGGGTATGTCTACACTATGAAATTAGATAGATTTTATAGAAGTCAATTTTTTAGAAATCGATTTTATACAGTCGATTGTATGTGTCCCCACTAAGTGCATTAAGTCAGAGGAGTGCGTCTACAGTACCGAGGCTAGTGTTGACTTTTGGAGCATTGCACTGTGGGTAGCTATCCCACAGTTCCCGTAGCCTCTGGAATTCTGGGTTAAGCTCTCAATGCCTGATGCGGCAAAAACATTATTGCAGGCGGTTCTGGGTACATGTTGTCAGGCCCTGCTCCCTCCCTCTCTCCCTCCCTCCCTCCGTGAAAGCAACAGCAAAATATCGTTTCTCGCCTTTTTTCCTGGGTTACTCGTGCAGACGACATACCACGGCAAGCATGGAGCCCGCTCAGCTCACCATCACCGTATGTCTCCTAGGTGCTGCTGATAGATGCAGTACTGCATTGCTACACAGCAGCTCCTTGCCTTTGCAAGCTAGCAAAACGGTTAGCAGTTGTACTACACCATCTGCCGCCATCTCCTGGTTGCCCTCGGTGAGGTTGGTCGGAGGGGCCTAGACAAAAATGGGAATGACTCCAGGTCATTCTTTTCTTTAAGTTTCGTCTAATGGAGACTGAATCCTGCCTGGAATATCATGCCAGCTGGAGGCTTCTGCCTCTCCCAGCCGGTAGCACTGGGCAGTCACACCTACCCCAGCCTACCCCTTGCTCCCATGGCTAATGAAGCCTGGACAGTAGTAAGGAGCAGTTCAACTATAGGCTGAACAAGTGCAGAATGGTGGTAGAATGTGCCATTGAACATTTAAAAGCTCGCTGGCTCTGTTTGCTGACTAGGCTGTTTGTGATTAGATTAGAAGAGCACAGCAAGGCATGCTGCGCATCATAGAGACTTTGAAAACCAGTGTAATGACTAGCCAGGCTTCGGTGTGACAGTTGTGTGTGTTTCTCCTTGATGCAAACCCGCCCCCTTTGCTGATTTTAATTCCTTGTAAGCCAACCCTGTAAGCCATGTCATGAGTCACCCCTCCCTCTGTGAGAGCAACGGCAGACAAGTGGTTTCACGTCTTTTTTTTGCAGAAGACATACCACAGCAAGCATGGAGCTCACTCAGATCACCGCGGCAGTTATGAGCGCTGTAAACGCTACGCATATTATCCTGCAGTATATGCAGCACCAGAAACTTCAAAAGCAGGCGAGGAGGCGACAGCAGCGTGGTGACAAAAGTGATGAGGACATGGACACAGACTTCTCTCAAAGCATGGGCCCTGGCAATTTGGACATCATGGTGCTAATGGGGCAGGTTCATGCTGTGGAACTCCAATTCTGGGCCCAGGAAACAAGCACAGACTGGTGGAACCGCATAGTGTTGCCGGTCTGGGATGATTCCCTGTGGCTGTGAAGTTTTTGCATGCATAAGGGCACTTTCATGGAACTTTGTGACTTGCCTTCCCCTGCCCTGAAGGGCAAGAATACCAAAATGAGAGCAGCCCTCACAGTTCACAAGCGAGTAGCAATAGCCCTCTGGAAGCTTGCAACGCCAGACAGCTACCAGTTAGTCGGACATCAATTTGGATTGGGGAAATATACTGTGGGGGCTGCTGTGATCCAAGTGAGACAAACATTCCAGCAGGAACAGCCACCTCTGAATGTCCCCTTAATAAAATTCCCCTATTTCAACCAGATGACCCTGGGAGTACATCCAGGAGAGCTTCACTGAGATGTCCCTGGAGGATTTCTACTCCATCCTCACACACGTTAACAGACTTTTCCAGTAGCTGGGAGAGGCCAGGAATGGAATAACTCAGAGCTCCCTAACCCCAGCATCAGTCTGCTGGGAGATGCTAGGGTTACAATAGTTGGGGAGATTCTCTGCAACAATTTGCTGTCCTTGTACATTACCATATCTTCTTTATGTAAATGCATGCTAATGTCTGCATATATATGAAGTTCTTATTAGTAGGATGTGATCAGCCTTCTATGATCTCACAAAGGAACACAATCTATGGAGTTTGAGCACCATGGAAAAGCCTAGAGGAAAATTAAATACTGGTAAAGTCAATTTCTGGAATGTCAATTCTTTTTAAGAACTACCCCCACCACTTAGTCAACTCTTAAAACAAGGTGTAATGTCATACATTGGACCATTCTTACGTTAGCACTGACCAGAGATTATTAAGTACTACCATATAATTTACATTTTGAAAATGTAAAAACAAACGAAAGCAGTGCTTCATTATAGATATTTTATTCAAATGTTATGTTGACAAATGAGACAAAATAAAATCTAGAAATCTACAAGAGAAACATAATTCAAAGAAATAACCTCAGAAAATAAATCCTCTCTAAGGTCTCTGTATGTAAATGTATAATGAGTTAGTTCCTTATGAACTGCTTACACAAAGCAAATCATACAGTTTTATGTTCATTTGGTAAACAGCATTGGCTGCAGAATAAGCAAGATACTCTTGTGTTAACTGTGATGAATAAACCCGTACACTGAGTCACAGGTGCTAACACGACCTAGTCACAGTACAGCATTAAACATGATTCACTTTTCAAAAGGCTACAAGCTAAAGCAATTGCAAGGGAATGGCTAAGAGTAACTAAATCAAAACTGAAATGATTAAACATTCTAATGTTCTGTCACAGGGGTTTTCAAACTGGGGGTCGGGACCCCTCAGGGTGTCGTGAGTTTATTACATGGGGGGGGTTGCGAACTGTCAACCTCCACCCCAAACCTCGCCTTGCCTCCAGCATTTATAATGGTATTAAATATATAAACAAGTGTTTTTACTTTATATGGGGGGAGTCACACTCAGAGGCTTGCTGTGTGAAAGGGGTCACCAGTATAAAAGTTTGAGAGCTACTGTTCTATCAGCTCATGCAAGAGTAACCCACCAACTGAGAAAACACGCTGTGTTAGCAAAGCAGTCACTCTGTTGCACTCATTCTGGCTGCATCCTCTTCCCCTCCCCAAATTGTGGCGCTTTAATGTGGGTGATGTTTCCTGTCAAGTGGTTTCTGTTGCTTAGCAGTTGATGGCCTGGTTCAAGACACTCATGGCTTCCAGAGACCGGTTGGCTGCCCAGGCCAGGATACTGGCAGCTAATAGGGATTGGCTGATGTGAGTGCTCTTTTCTGTTCCTCATCTTCTACACATAGGCTGAAAACTGGAGTATAGTTCTCATCTGATGAAACCTCTAAGCAAGAGGGAATGTTCTGGTGAGAAAAATGGGAGCTGAAGTTAATTTCTTTTCGGGAGGTTGGCAGTTTAACATTTGCACTTTAGATTCATTTTGGGATTTAATGAACATGGCAGGAACTCACTGTAAATGCAATCACCATGCTTCAAATCTCATTCAGAACCGAGGTGAGTTCAAAGGAGTTCTATGCCATGCTTAATGGTCACAGGGACTCAACATTAGAACAGGTTGGGAGTTTTCCAACTAAACAATTTTTCATCAGAACATGCACGTTCATCAAAACCAAAATGTCTTGCAGAAATATAGCTATTATGATGAAGCTTTGGCCAGGAAGGTTTCTCAAGGCCAAAATGGCATTTAAAGAGAGAAAGACAGAGGGAGGATGCCCTTCCCAGAGGAGCCAATAGCCTGGTGGTTTGGACATTCACCTGGGAAATAGTGGACTGAGGTCCAAGTCCCTACTCTGTCTAATTCAGAGTGGGGACTTGAACCTAGGTCTTCCACATGTGTGCTCTAGTCCAGTGCTTCTCAAAATCGGGCCTCCACTTGTTCAGGGAAAGTCCCTGGCAGTCCAGGCCAGTTTGTTTACCTGCCGCATCTGCAGATTCAGCCGATCGTGGCTCCCACTGGCCGCGATTCGCTGCTCCAGGCCAATGGGAGCTGCAGGAAGGGTGGCCAGCACATGCCTGGGCCCATGCCACTTCCTGCAGCACCCATTGGCTTGGAACGGCAAACCGCAACCAGTAGGAGCTGCGATCGTCCAAACGTGCAGATGTGACTGGGAATCAAACCGGCCCGGACCACCAGGGGCTCTCTCTGAACAAGCGGCGGCCCGACTTTGAGAAGCACTGCGCTACTCACCAGGCTGTTATCTTTTTGCCGTGGGTGTGCTTGCTTACTTTCACCTCCTGACAGTGGTTGCAAAAAAATTCAAAAGACCTTGGGTTTGTTCCAATGCAGAATGAAAGAAAATCTTGGAATTTTCCACAGAACAGAAATTCCATTCTTTGACCAGCTCTACTCATCACGCACTAATTGTGGATTACAGATCAGCCACTGACACTTGTGATTTGGAAATAGAGGAGATTTTAGGAGAGTTCAATGAAACATTCTGTGGTCCCGTTCCTGGAAGGGAATATATAAACCCCATCCAGACATTGGCAAGGAAAGGGGTTAACCAGCTCTGGCTGGGGGATGGGAGGCCTAACAACAGTTTTACTAGTGTAGATGGGCCCTGAGAGAAGGATGTGCTGTGTAGAGTTGAAAGTCGAGTCTGCAAGGGAGGGTCAGGAAGAAAGGTCTCCAGGTTGAGGACAGGATCTAAGAGAAGAACTGGGCAGGGGGTCCCCCTCTGGAACTTGCCTACCCATGCTCTAGACCAGGGATGGCCAACCTGTGGCTCTGAAGCCGCATGAGGCTCTTCAGAGGTTAATATGTGGCTCCTTACCTAGGCACTGATTCCGAGGCTGGAGCGATAGATGCTAACTTTCCAATGTGCTGGGGGATGCTCACTGCTCAACTCCCTGCTCTGACCCAAGCCCTGCCCCTACTCCAGCCCTTCCCCCAAGTCTGCCATGCCCTCACTCCTCTCCCCTCCCACCATAGCTTCATGCGCACATGAAACAGCTGATTGCGGTGGGAGGGTGGAGTAGGCGCTGATTGGGGGGGGCAGGCGGGAGGCACTGGGGGCTGGGGAGCTGATAACATGTTACTGTGGCTCTTTGGCAATGTACATTCATGAATTCTGGCTCCTTCTCAGGCTCAGGTTGGCCACCCCTGCTCTAGACCTTTGCTTTATACTTTGGCTGAGGAAAACCCTGTTGGGTTTGTCCCTTAAAAGGACAGGATACTTTTTACATTGATCCTGGTTTGAAATAAAGCAAACCCCAGAGGTGTTTAAATGCCACAAAAGATGTGAAGAACCTTTTCCTGTCCTTTTAGCATCCCCATGAGCTCATCTGGGAATCACCATGTGTTATAGCTCAGCTGCAGGAAAAACTCTCACAGAACCAGGGAGATTTCAAAGGAGATCAAAGAAATGTCCAGTTCAGACACTGGATTCTGCATGCGATTGTGGATTGTTTCTGGATGCACTTTACCCCTCCCTAAAGTTCCACTGACCTGAAGGATGGACTGGAGTTCGAGAGAATATAGCATTATCCATGGAGCAAAGTGCCTGGGCCAATAATCATCTTCATCATCATACTTGTCCTCATCGTCAACAAATGTTCTCCAACAGTAGTTATAATCTGGGGAAATGGAACTATTCACTTATGAGCTGAAGGGGACATCAGTGGACTCAGAGATCAGTCAGGCTCAAGGGAGCAAGGCCGTGCATTGGGCTTCTGCCATGGAGACACATCACCCTTAGGAAGAACCAGCTGACAGAAGCCAAGCCGTTGGAACTCATGCTCTCCTGGCCTTTTCCATCTTTCTGCCCAGGGGAGGCCTCATTAAACCGGCCTTGCAATATTTCCCTCACTTATTCACCTTAGACAGGTCATTTTTGTATTGACGGGAGAGTAAAATATCATCTGTTTCTTCATAATTAGCAGCAACAGCACGGCATCAGTGCATGAGTCCATTTTACACTGGGGCTGGATTAAAAGACAGCTTCAAAGACATGCCTCTACATTTAAATATAATGATATGTTCTCAGGTGAAATTGGCAATGTGGAGCTGTGCCAGACTGACTGCACCCTGAAGGAGGCTGCTGTTCTTTGTTTATTCTCTGAATGGAACATTAGAGACAGTGATAGCCAAAGCAGCTTCACCCATGCACATGGGCTCACCCATGTGCACTGCCTGAGTTCTGAGTTCCCACCTCTAGCAGTAAAAGGGGCTTTCACTCTTCACGGCTCATTCACTCCTCAGCCTCTGTGCTAAGACAAGGAGATCATTAAGTGTCAGCAGGGATAGAGGTTTTAGTGATCATCACCTGCTCTGCTAGGAATTTGCCTGGAACCACTAGCTCATTTCACATAAGCCACAAAATGGCTGTCGGATAGTGTCTTTCAGTCACAGACCTAAAGAGGCAAAGCTCTGCATCCCATTGCACAATCCTCCCAAGATTGGTTGACCCAGAAGTGAGAGGTTCCATAATTCATATACAACTTCAGCTGGTCATTGACCAGGGATGAATTGGAACCAGTGACCTAGGGTCAAAATGCCCCCAAGTCCCATCCCTAAGCCCCTCTCAACCATCCAGACCCTGTAACCCTATGAGTCATTACCTGGGAGATCCATGACTTGGATGGACACTCCAATATTCTCCAGGTTCCACAGACCCTGACGATTGGTTTCCTCTTTGTGCCAGTAGAGCCGTGCTACATAAATGACTAGATTCACATTAGGCATTTTCTCCAGAAAATCCATGATCTCCTGGCAGCAGTACCCACAGGGACTCCAGGATATGTAACAGGTGATGGAGCAGTGGACAAAAGGATTAGATCTTAGCTTTCTATAGATATCTTCCAGGAAGTATGTTTCAGCATGCTCACCACCAGCACTACAGATCCATCTTTGCCAGTGCCTTCTGCGATGGTTCCACTTGATTTCATAGAGAAGGTAAGTCACACTTGGAAGGACACTTGGGTCATAATTCTCCACAAAATCCTCCTGGCTTATTTTCCACCTGAAACATGAGAGAGATCCCAAGGAGTCACTGACTGCAGCTTTATCGCTAAGAGCTTGCCAGGCACAGCAAGTTAAAAGTGAGAGGGATGGGAAGGAGGCACAGATAAATGGAAAGAGAACTCACAGAAGGATAGAGGGAGACTCAGAGACAGTGATGGAAGAAAAGAGAGAGAGGCAGGGAAGGAGAGTTAAATCAGGTGTCACACTGATGAGAGGGGAGTCAGATCTGAATCTTCCCAGCTCCCACTCTCTCTTTAACTCTTGTGGAGGATGTGGGTATGGAGCTTTCATTCTCACCCCTGTGTGATGCCTCTGGATTCATGATCTGTGGGAAAGAGAATAGAGTCACCTGCTGCACAGAGAGAAACATAAGGGAAGACAGAAAAAAGGAGGCCTCCCAATGCTTCCTCCCTGGGATCATGTGGCCTACAACTGTTCGTTCTCAATGGGCAGTTTCTAATCAGTCCTCCTGTGGAAAGCAATTCCCTGCTCATGTGCAGTATCCTGACGATAGTGGAGGTGGATAAGGGATTATTCTGGCCCCTAATATGGCCATTAATTTAATCATGAGTAGGGAAGGGAGAATGACCATTACTTACTATGGAATAGTGAAAAATCATCATTATTAATAAATAATAAAATAACGACATTAATAATAATATCTAGGACATGGTCCAAAGTTCATTAAAATCAATGGGACTCAGGCCCTCAATATAACTGTAAGATCCCACTTATGCCCAAATATCAGTTCTTTCCTTTCTTCTTTTTTTAAACTTTTGTTTTATTTTAAAATGTGGATGCTGCCAGTAATGTGTTTGAAAATAAAATTAACAATAGTGTTTTAAAGATGGAGATTTCTCAGGTGACATGCTCAGGTTGGTTCTGTTTTGGAACAGAATAACCATCCCTTGTTATTTTTACTGAGAATCTCAGAAGACAAAACAGGATTGACATGCCATGGAAACACTGAGAGCAAACTGCAAGGGACACTTCACATTTCCTCCTCAGCATTTTCAGCTCAATCTGGGAGCCCACACACAGGCATGCAGGGATAGTCAAAACATGTCCAGACATTAACAGACACATACTCAGCTATGACCTGATCCAAAGCCCACTGAAATCAGTGAAAAGAGTCCCCTTGATTTCAATGGGCTTTGAAGCAGGCCCAGAAAGAACACATGCACATACCTATAAAGAAACGTGCACCCCAGTGTATCAATTTAGTTACACTGGTGCAAGTTTTCTAATATAGATAAGCCCATACGAACAGACACACAGATATAGACACAGAAAAATCTGAGCTGTTAGAAGGAAGATGGGTCCAATGGGATGTACTAATTTAAATATATATATATATCTTTTCTATAGCTTTGTACATGTACCTCCTGTAATTTGTAACCTAGACTGCCTCAGCTCTGCTGTATTCTCTCACCTTTTGTTTTTGTAAGAAGCACTCTTTTGGGATTTAAGCAAGAAAATCTTTTTATTGTCAGTTACTTTATCTTTATTAAAAAGTGAGTACCTAAAAATACAGTTTGGGTATAAGTAAACTCACAGAGACAAACAGACGGAGATATCTACTATATATTATATACATAGATTCACAACAGCCATACAGATGCACTTACATCTATATGCCCATAAAGTCATACAGGCTTTAACATATATAAATGCACACTTATACTGTATGGATATAGACACACAAGCATATATATATATACACACACACACACACACACACTGCATCTTTACCTCTGTTCCAGCCACTGGCCATGGCTTTCACTACAGCCTCCCAGGCTGTGTCCTGTTTTACTGGTGTGTGTTTCTCCCTTTCAGTTTCTATTCCTGATAACAGAAACATTAGATTAGAGAACCCAGCATGCTGACCAATCTTTTCTCATCAATTTCAGAGACCATCCTGCCCAAGCTCTATTCCTCCCCTGCTCTATACCTGCCTTCACCAAACACTGCCTGAGCTCTGTGCCTGTGCCTCCACCCAACCCTGCAGCACTTCAAATCTACTCCCTGTCCTGCCATTGGCCACCGGGCTCAGCCAACCCCACCCCAACTGCACTCCCATTGGCAGTAAATGAAACGTATCTAACTTGCATTTACGCTGCCATCATTTACCCCACCCCGGACGTCTGGATTTCAGAGTTGTACATGCTGGCGTGGGTGCACTTGAAGATCATGATGCTGAGGACAGCACTCTGCTGCTCCACTAAATCTGACCAGCCAAGGTAACAAGAGGCAGAGTAATTCTAATCTGACATCATTGCAAGCTGCACAACTCCTCTGAAGACTGGAGTTGTTTTAACAAGACATCAGCAACTCTGAGTTCTGGTTAGATGACAACACCACTCCGCCTCTTCTCAGGACAAGCCCCTGAAGTCTCTTTGCTGTCGCCCTCCCTTTGCAAGCACCTTCCCAAATGAGGGCGGTGGTTACTCATAAGGCTTTCTGTGATGTTATTGATATAATCTGTAACTTTATAGATCACTGTTTCAACCACTGTTATATATTTGCAGCAAATATTGTATAATGGTTGTCGTGTTAGGGGTCTATGGAGAGGTTATGGTTTGCTGGTTATGATTATGGTGTCTATATATGTATATCATTTTTGTTGCTGAAGTTATGAATTGGCTCTGTACTGTCTGTATTTCAAACTTATGCTATGCTTCTGGGTGACATCCCAGACAAGTTGGTGTCAGCTCTCTCTAGCCTGCTTGATGGCCCATTAAGGACCATCAGCTATACAACTGACCCATTGAGAGAAGGCAGACACACCTTGAGACTCAATGAGGTATGCAGGCACATGCCTATGGACAGAGCTCTGAGGTTTTTCCATGCCATGTGATGGACAGCTTGTTTTTGGGACAAAAAAAGCAGAAACCATATGGCAAGAGACTATATAAAAAGCTGCTGCAGCTCCTTCATCTTGTCTTCAGTCCTGCTTCTTACCTCTGGAGGGACTTTGCTATAAACGGAAGCTCTACACAAAGGACTGATGACCCATCCCAGCTGGCGATGTACTCCAGAGACTTGATCTGAACCTGCAGCTTATTCCATCATTGCTACAAGCCTGAACCAATAGAAATAAGGTTTAGCTGGAAACGGGGCCAGCTCCAGGCACCAGCTTATCAAGCAGGTGCTTGGGGCGGCAACTCCGGAGAGGGGCGGCACTTTCCCGTATTCGGTGGCAATCCGGCGGAGGGTCCCTCACTCCCGCTCAGAGCGAAGGACCTCCCGCTGAATTGCCGCAGATTACAATCACGATCGTGGCTTTTTTTTTTTTGGCTGCTTGGGGTGGCCAAACCCCTGGAGCCCGCCCTGGCTGGAAAAGGAGTTACCAGGGAACTAAGTAGGTTCAGCTGGTTCCAACTGTTTGAGACCTTTTTAAACCTTCCCTGGCGTGGAAGGGAGCAGGAGCAGGAGAGCTGCCAGTAGGCTGGTTGCAGCAAGCAAGGCTCTGAACCCTTCCAGCAAGGAAGGCTGCACTCTGTTCCCAGAAGGGAAGGAAAACAAGCACAAGCGACTGACTGAGGGAAGGAATAGCCAGACCCTGTGCTACCTAGAAGGATTTGCTTTGCCCAAGCCTGTGTCTCCAAGGCTAAAAAGGACTGAGCCTGCTGAGGAGAAGGTACTTTGCCACGGTATATAATTGATTTCATTTAATCAATTCTAGCTCTCATATATATCTTTTTCCTTTTATGAATAAACCTTTAGACTTTAGATTCTAAAGGACCGGCAACAACGTGATTTGTGGGTAAGATTGGATTTGTACATTGACCTGGGTCTGGGGCTTGGTCCTTTGGGACTGAGAAAAACTTTTTTCTTTTACTGGGGTGTTGGTTTTCATAACTATGTGTCCCCATAACGAGTGGCACTGGTGGTGATACTGGGAAATTGGAGTGTCTATGGGAATTGCTTGTGACTTATGGTTAGCCAGTGGGGTAAAACCAAAGTCTTTGTTTGGCTGGTTTCGTTTGCCTTGGTGTGCATAGGAACCCCAGCCTTGAGCTGTAACAGCCCTGCTTTAAGCCATTTGTCGTGAATTGACTCTCTCAGTTGGGTCCAGCCAGAACCAGCATAGTCACACCTTCACTACAGGCCCTATGTAAGCCAGCTCTGGGCACAACAACAGTGAGTCTCTGCCTGGGCTCCAAGGAAGCCCACAACAGCCTCTGAGGCTCCTTGCTCCATCGAAGCCCCAGCAGGCTCTCAGCAGCAGCTTCTGGCTTTCTAATGGCAGTTTGTGGCTTGGACAGAGCTCCATCAAGTAATCTCAGCTCCTCTCCAAAATGGAGCCCATCGCACACTCTCTTTGCATTCCCTGAAAGTGAAAGCTTTTGCTCTCTCTTCCCCCCCCCCTTCCCTAAGGCTTCATGACAGGTGTCGTCTCCTAGGCTGGATTGCAGCGCTCAAGATCTTTCCAAATGGAACACTTCCAATTAAGTTCAGAGGCCTCAGAAAGAGAGAGAGACACTGATGTACATGTGTAAGCGGGGGAATGCTCCTGCAGTGAGAAACTTTCCTGGCTTATACACTACCCTGGTAAAATGGACTAGTAAAAGGATCTGAGTCCTTGGTCCACCTGCCCTTACCCAGAGGCCTGCCTGACTTCAAGGACTCCTCTTACACTCTCCTGTGTGGCTGAGTCCTCATAACCCCAACGAGGCTGTGCCCCGTATTCCTGGGAGGCTTGACCCCCTGTCTTGTCATGGTCACTTAGGACAGGGACAAGGGTGTCCTCACTCCAGGTAATCTCTTCACACCAGATGCTTCCCTGACCCACCGATCATTACATATAGTTCAAAGCATGAGCAGCGAGTGAACCCCGCCTTGGGGAGGCTAGCCCACCGGCCCCACACCGTCCACCCAAGGCCCCTCTCTCCCACATACCAGAACCCAGAAAAAACACATACACCCATAAAAGGAGAAGCCCTGAGGAGCCCCCCTGACTGGAGGAGCCCCACCGCTCACCCACCCCAGCCACATTGGGCCGAGCCACTACCACCAGCTCTCCTCAACCCACCGCCACCCCCACCCCCCCCCCGAGCACCAGGCCAAGCCGCCAACCTCCCCAAGTGCCAAGCCAGCCCCAGCACCGGGCTGAGCTGCCAACCCCCTCCCCTTCCTCCTGCCAGAGTTGCACCGGGCCCAGTGCCAGCTCCTCCAGACCCTGAAGGCATCCCCTGCCACCAATCCCAGTGCCTGGCTGAGCCTCCTCAGTCCACCAGCCACTGGCTCTCCACGTCCCTCCTCACTCCTCCGTCCCCAGGAGGAGGGACACGGCGAGCAGCAGGGATCTCGGGGTGGGGGTGGAGTGGAGGAGGTGGTGTGGATCTCGAGGAAGGGCCGGGGGCACCGCAGCCCAGGTGTCCAGCAGTGGGTCAACGGCAGCGCCAGGGAAGGTGCCGCTCACGGCTCAAAGCAAATACAATTTATTAAACTGCAATTGTCAAATAATGAGGAAAAAATAGGAAGAGTTAAAGGAAAACATGTCACCCTGCTCTGTGGCACAGGGACACCACAACCAGCGTCTCTGGAAAGTTCAGTCTGTTCCTCACCCCTCCCAGACTTCCTTCCCAGGCCCTGGCTGCCTGCGGTGATACGTGGGTCAGACACCTGCTCTGGTGGTGGCCACACACTCTCAAGCTGCAGGGAACAGGACCCTTCTCCTCAGTGTCAGCCCCCCCCCCCGGTCAGAGTCACAATCTCCCTCCAAGTCCAGCCTGCAAGGCCACCTGTCTGGGGCTGGCTCCCTGCGCTGGGCTCTCTGCCCAGCGGTCCCCTCGCTCTCCCCAGCAGCTCACCGCACCCGGCTCCGGTGTCACGTGGGGCACAGCAGGCGGCGGCTCCCCAGCTCTGGGCCTGCAGCTCCCCCTGTCACCACCCAGCTCTGCTAGGCTGGGTGCTCCAGCGCCTGCTCCCCAGCTGCTGCTGCCAGGTTCCAGCCCCGCTCTCCCTTCGGGCCACTGCTTCTCCCGCCCTCCAGTGCTGGCTGCTGCTCCCAGCTCACACAGAGGACAGAGCCCTGGGCTCCTGAGCCCTTCATTGGTCTCCCTGTCCTGTCAATCAAGCAACGCTGGAGCACTGGACTCTCTCCATTGGCCTGGGGACTGTCAGTCTCAGGAACTTGATTTCTCATTGGCCCTTCCCCTTTGTTTTGGGAGTGGGAGAAGGCCAATCAAAACACCACACTGACTTTCACTAAGGGGCAATACATTCCCACTTGCTAAAATTCTGCCAGAGCCAGAATGGTCACACTAGCACATGCAAGTCCCATATTAGGGCTGTCAAGCGATTAATAAAATTACTTGCGATTAATCGCACAGTTGAACCATAATAGAATACCATTTTTAAAAACATTTTGGATGTTTTCTACTTTTTCAAATATATTGATTTCAGTTACAACACATAATACAAAGTGTACAGTTCTCACTTGATATTTATTTTTTATTACAAGTATTTTCACTATAAAAAAATAGTAGTTTTCAATTCACCAAATACAAGTATTGTAGTGCAATCTCTTTATCCTGAAAGTTGAACTTAGAAATGCAGAATTATGTTTTAAAAAAAACAAAAACCTGCTTTCAAAAATAAAACAATGTAAAATTTTAGAGCCTGCTACTCTACTCAGTCCTAATTCTTATTCAGTCAATCACTCAGGCAAACAAGTTTCTTTACATTTGCAGAAGATAATGCTGCCCTCCTCTTGTTTACGTCACCTAAAAGTGAGAACAGGTGTTTGCCTGGCCCTGTTGTAGCCTGTGTCACAAGATATTTACCTGCTAGATGCACTAAAGATCCATATGTCCCTTCACGCTTCAACCACCATTCCAGTGGACATGCATCCATGCTGATGACGGGTTCTGCTCGATAACAATCCAAAGCCATGCAGACTAATGCATGTTCATTTTCATCATCTGTCAGATCCCACCAGCAGAGGGTTGATTTTCTTTTTTGGTGGTTCGGGTTTTCTGGTTTCCCCATTGGAGTTGTTGCTCTTTTAAGACTTCTCAGATTTTGGAAGGTACCTTGGGTCAGTTAAAAATCTCACATCGGTACCTCCTTTGCGTTTTGTGAAATGTACAGTGAAAGTGTTCTTAAAATGAACATGTACTGGATAATCATCCGAGACTGCTATAATATGAAATATATGGCAAACTGTGGGTAAAACAGAGCAGGGGACATACAATTCTCCTCCAAGGAGTTCAGTCCCAAATTTAATTAACGCATTTCTTTTTTTAACGAGTGTCATCAGCATGGAAGCATGTCCTCTGGAATGGCAGCCGAAGCATGAAGGCCATACAATTGTTTAGCATATCTGGCACGTAAATACCTTGAAATGCCAGCTATAAAAGTGCCATGCAACTGCTTGTTCTCATTTTCTGGCAACATTGTAAATAAGAAGAGAGCAGTATTATCTCCTGTAAATGTAAACAAACTTGTTTGTCTTAGCAATTGGCTGAACAAGAAGTAGGACTTAGTGAAGTTTTACATTGTTTTGGTTTTGAGAGCAGTTATATAACATAAAAAAAAAATCTACATTTGTAAGTTGCACTCTAACGCCAAAGAGATTGCAGTACAGTATTTGTATGAGGTGAACTGAAAAATACTATTTATCTTGTTTATCATTTTTACAGTGCAAATATTTGTAATAAAAATAATATACACTTTGATTTCAATTACAACACAGAATACAATGTATATGAAAATGCAGAAAAACATCCAAAAGATTTAATAAATTTCATAGATATTCTATTGTTTAAAAGTGTAATTAAAACTGTGATTAATCAAAATTAACTCTTAAAAATTAAATATCACTTGGTTAGTAAAAGCTACTGCAAATGCTTTTCAATTTAGTTGACTCCCAAGGGAGTGATTCTCTCTCACACACACACATACCCACACAGAAACACCATTGTTGTGTCTTTGCCCTAGAAGTCATGAATTCCTCTCACTATCTTGCCAGATTTTGGGACTGTGGGATGATTTTATTAAATGTTATTCTGTTTCTATTCCTGGTCACTAAAACTTCAGGGATCAAAGGGAACTGCCTCATTTCTGCCCAGTGTGTCATCAGGAATGTAAGGGAGATGAAATAAGAAATATATCCGTTCTATATAGGGATTCCTGAGGAGGTAAACAAAACACAAAAAGGACACTGGTTATGAACTAAAAAAACTGTGGAGCCTTGATGTTCTCTAGTTAGAGATGGGAGAATCTCCCAAAATTCTCATGGGTGTGTGTAACTGAGTCAGAGATATTGTAGGGATTGAAAAGAGAGGGAGGAGGGATAAAGGAGATAGAGAGGGGAGAGAGACACCGACAGATATATAGGGGGGAGAAATTTCACTTGAAACTTGTAGTTTGTTATTTCAGCCATAGCTTCCATGGCAAATCCACTTTAAAACACTGGGCCCTACAGCACGAGTAGCTGCAAGAGCAGGAAATAGAGTTGCTCTTAGTCTCCTGCTCTTTTCTCCACATCACCTTCTGCTAGGAGAGGCCAGGAATGGAATAACTGGGAGCTCCCTAACCCCAGCATCAGTCTGCTGGGAGATGCTAGGGTTACAATAGCTGGGGAGATTCTCTGCAACAATTTGCTGTCCTTGTACAGTGCCATATCTTCTTTATGTAAATGCATGCTAATGTCTGGATATATATGAAGTTCTTATTCGTAGAATGCCATCAGCCTTCTATGATCTCACAAAGGAACACAATATATGGAGTTTGAGGACCATGGGAAAGCCTAGAGGAAAATTAAACACTGGTAAAGCCAATTTCTGGAATGTAAATTCATTTTAAGAATTGCCCTCATCACTTAATCAACTCTTAGAACAAGAGTTGATGCATCATGCGTCTGACGAAGTGGGCATTCACCCACGAAAGCTTATGCTCCAATACATCAGTTAGGGTATGTCTACATCTACAATTTTGTAGCGCTGGTTGTTACAGCTGTATTAGTACAGCTGTATAGGGCCAGCGCTGCAGAGTGGCCACACTTACAGCAACCAGCGCTGCAAGTGGTGTTAGATGTGGCCACACTGCAGCGCTGTTGGGCAGCTTCAAGGGTGGTTCGGGGAACGCGAGAGCAAACCGCGGGAAAGCAGGTCTCCTTCCCCGGTTTTGCTCCAGTGTTCCTCGAACCCCCAGCAAGCAGGTCTCCTTCCCCGCGGTTTGCTCTCGCGTTCCCCGAACCCCCGTGCAAGCAGGTCTCCTTCCCAGCGGTTTGCTCTCGCGTTCCCCGAACCCCCGAGCAAGCAGATCTCCTTCCCAGCGGTTTGCTCTCACGTTCCCCGAACCCCCCTGCAAACCGCTGGGAAGGAGACCCGCTTGGGGGGGGATTCGGAGAACACCGGAGCAAACCGCGGGGAAGGAGACCTGCTTGATTACCAGAGAGGCTTCCTCAGGTATGCTGGGATACCTGCTTATTCCACGGAGGTCAAGAAAAGCGCTGGTAAGTGTCTACACTTGATTACCAGCGCTGGATCACCAGCGCTGGATCCTCTACACCTGAGACAAAACAGGAGTACGGCCAGCGCTGCAAACAGGGAGTTGCAGCGCTGGTGATGCCCTGCAGATGTGTACACCTCCTAAGTTGCAGCGCTGTAACCCCCTCACCAGCGCTGCAACTTTGTGATGTAGACAAGCCCTTAGTCTTAAAGGTGCCACGGGACTCTCTGTTGCTTCTTAGAACAATCTGTGATGTCATACATTGGACCATTCTTATGTTAGCACTGACCAGAGATTATTAAGAAGTACCACTTGATTTACATTTTGAAAATGTAAAAACAAACAAAGGCAGTGCTTCCTTATAGATATTTTATTCAAATATTATGTTGACAAATGACAAAAATGAAAAAATGTATAAGAGAAACATAATTCAAAGAAATAACCTCAGAAAATAAATCCTCTCCAAGGTCTCTATATGTAAATGCATAATGAGTTAGTTCCTTTATAAACTGCTTACACAAAGCAAAGCATATAGTTTTATGTTCATTTGGTGAAACAGCATTGGCTGCAGAATAAGCCAGGGCCACCCAGGGGGGAGGGGGCAAGTGGGGCAATTTGCACCAGGCCCCAGGCCCCACAGGGCCCCCCACAAGAATATAGTATTCTATAATATTGCAACTTTTTTTTTATGGAAGGGGCCCCCCAAAGTTGCTTTGCCTCAGGCCCCCTGAATCCTCTGGGCGGCCCTGGAATAAGCAAGATACTCTTGTGTTAACTGTGATGGAATAAACCCGTAGAAAGGTGCTAACATGACCCAGTCACTGTAAAGCATTAAACATTTAAACACGATTCACTTTTCAAAAAGCTACAAGTTGAAACAATGGCATCTGGCTGCATCCTCTTCCCCTCCCCCAGTTCTGGAGTTTTAACGTGGGTGATGTTTCCTGTCATTTGGTTTCCGTTGCTTAGCAGTTGATGACCTGGTTCAAGACACTCATGGCTTTCAGACTGGTTGGCTGCCCAGGCCAGGATACTGGCAGCTAATAGGGATTGGCTAATGCGAGTGCTCTTTTCTGTTTCTCATCTACACATAGGCTGAAAACTGGACTCTGGTTCTTAAATGATGAAATCTTTAAGCAAGAGGGAATGTTCTGGTGAGAAAAATTGGAGCTGAAGTTAGTTTCTTTTTGGGAGGTTGACAACTTAACATTTGCACTTTAGACTCACTTTGGGTTTAATGGGCATGGCAGGAACTCACTGTAAATGCAATCAGCATACTTCAAATCTCATTCAGAACCAGGGTGTTCCATGGCTCACAGGAGTTCTATGCCATGCTTAATGATCACAGAGACTCATCATGAGTACTGGTTTGGAGTTTTCCAAGTAAACAATTTTTCATTAGAACATGCAGATTCATCGAAACCAAAATGTCTTGTAGAAATATATCTATTATGATAACGCTTTTGCCAGAAAGGTTTCTCAAGGCCGGAATGGCATTTAAAGAGAGAAAGACAGAGGGAGGATGATCTTCCAAGAATAGCCAATAGCTTGGTGGTTTGAGCATTCACCTGGGATATAGCAGACTGAGATCCAAGTCCCTACTCTGTCTAATTCAGAGTGGGGACTTGAACCTAGGTCTTCCACATGTGTGCTCTAGTCAGCAGGCTGTTATCTTTTTGCAATCGATGAGCTTGTTTACTTTCACCTCCTGGGAATCGTTATAAAAAAAATTCAAAAGATCTCGGGTTTGTTCCAATGCAGATTGAAAGGAAATCTTGGAATTTTCCACAGAACAGAAATTCCATTCTTTGACCAGCTCTACTCATCATGCACTGATTGTGGATTACAGATCAGATGCTGACACTTGTGATTTGGAAATAGAGGAGATTTTAGGAGAGTTCAATGAAACATTCTATGGTCCCGTTCCTGGGAGGAAATATATAAATCCCATGCAGACATTGGCAAGGAAAGGGGTTAACCAGATCTGGTTGAGGGATGGGAGGCCTGACAACAGTTTTGCTAGTGTAGATGGGCCCTGAGAGAAGGAAGAGTTGGAAGTCGAGTCTGCAAGGGAGGGTCAGAAGAAAGGTCTCTAGGTTAAGGATGGGATCTTAGAGAAGAACCTGATGGGGCTTTCTCTCTCTGGAACTTGCCTACCCATGCTCTAGACCAGGGGTGACCAACCTGTGGCTCCAGAGCCGCATGCGGCTCTTCAGAGGTTAATATGCAGCTCCTTACCTGGGTGCTGATTCTGGGGCTGGAGCTACAGGTGCCAACTTTCCAGTGTGCTGGGGGATGCTCACTGCTCAACCCCTGCTCTGCCCCGAGCCCTGCCCCCACTGCACCCCTTCCCCCAAAGCTCCTTTCCCTGAGCCTGCCAGGCCCTCGCTCCTCTCCCCTCCCACCATAGCCTCCTGCACAGGTGAAACAGCTGATTGCGGTGGGGGGGAGTAGATGCTGATTGGTGGGGGCAGGCGGGAGGCACAGGGGAGTGGATGGGGGGCTGCTGACATATTACTGTGGCTCAGGTTGGCCACCCCTGCTCTAGACCTTTGCTTTATACTTTGGCTGAGGAAAACCCTGTTGGGTTTGTCCATTAAAAGGAAGGGCACTTTTTACATTGATCCTGGTTTGAAATAAAGCAAACCCCAGAGGTTTTTAAATGCCACAAAAGATGTGAAGAACCTTTTCCTGTCCTTTTAGCATCCCCATAAGCTCATCTGAGAATCACCATGTGTTATAGCTCAGCTGCAGGAAAAACTCTCACAGAACCAGGGAGATTTCAAAGGAGATCAAGGAAACGTCCAGTTCAGACACTGGGTTCTGCATGTGACTGTGGATCATTTCTGGATGCAATTTCCCCCTCCCTAAAGTTCTACTGACCTGAAGGATGGACTGAAGTTCAAGAGAATATAGCATTATCCATGGAGCAAAGTGCCTGGGCCAATAATCTTCATACTTGTCCTCTTTGTCGACAAATGTTCTCCAACAGTATCTATAAACTGGGGAAATGGAGCAAATCAGTCATGTGCTGAAGGAGGTATCAGTGGACTCAGCATACACAAAGGTCAGTCAATCTCAAGGGAGCAAGACTAATTGGAGCCATGCAGAATGCTTCTGCTAGGCAGGACCACCTGAGCACACTATAGCACTTGGGCCTCATGCTCTGCTGGCCTTTTCCATCTTTCTGTCCAGGGAAGGTCTCATTAAACCAGCCTTGCAAAATTTCACTCTTATTCATCTGGGACAGGTCATTTATGTATTGAGGGAAGAGTAAAATATCAACTATTTGTCCATGATTAGCAGCAGAAGCACACTAGCATTGGGAGAGCTGATTTTACTCTGGGGGTAGATTAAAAAAAAGCTGCAAAGACATCCTGCAGCGGGGCGGTTACCCTGCTCCGGCCCGGAAGAGGTTAAAACAGCTCTGGGAAAGAGCTGCTCCAGGGAGCCAATAAGGCTAACTGAGGAAGCAGCCACAGCTGGGGCTATGCCTCAATCAGACCACAGCTGGCCTACACAAGGCTGTGAGCCAGAGGCTGAGAAAGTCTCTCTAGCGGTGGAGAGAGAAGGACTTGGCTGCCTGGGAGCTAAGCAGGGTACCTGAGGCTGAGGAAAGGCAAAGGAGCAGGGGAGCTCCAGCCTGGCAATTCCCCAGGCTGCAGGCCTTGGTGAAGGCCCAAAGCAGGTACTGGAGTTGCAAAGGGGCAGCCCAGGGGTAAGCAAAAGTAGCAGGTCCAACCCCCCTTGCCGAGGATGAGTGGTTCACAGACTGCAGTCCACCCATGTGTGGTGGCTAGATGCTGACTGGCAGTAGCCACTGAGACAAGGTGGGGATAGAAGGTGGGTCCCCTGAGAGGAGAGACTCAGACTGGGGGGTACTGCAGAGAGCAGAACCCCAAGGTAAGTGGGGTCTGGGAGGGACACGGGGGCCAGTGGCAGGCGAGACACCGGCCTGCAGAGAGTGGTCTGGAGCTGGAGAGCTAATTCCCAGGAGACCAGCAGGAGGCGCCGCGCCAGTGAGTTGTCGCCCCATTACAACGTGGTGGAGAATGCAGGCATGTGCAGCCCACCCCAGATACAAAGGGACTGAGAGGTCTAGGCACAGCCCAGGGCAGCCCAGGGAGGCCTGGCCCTGAGAAGGACCGAGGAAACCGGGGCCCGGGGCAGCAAAGGGGCGGTGAGCTTGCTTTGGCTGCCATGAATGGGGCCACATAAAGAAGAACTGTCCCCTCGGAGGAGGGCGGACTCAGGTGGATGGGCCTGTGGACCCAAAGGGGTAAAGGAGCAATGGGGTAGAGGCTGCAGAGATGGCAGTAGACCTGCCTGAGAGCCACCCATGGGGGATGGCAGACAAAGACTGGGACAGAGTGGGCCTAGCAAGAGGCTGGGACCGAGGCTGTTGTGGAACAGGTCGCAGTAGGCACCCAGACCCTGAAGGAAGAGGGCCTGGGGGAGTGTGGCCTGCGTGTGCAGCTGGAGGCTGCAGAGCAGGCCCACCGTGAGGCCAAAGCAAGAGCTCCGGACCTTACTAAAGAGTATGCAGCTGTCCTAGACGAGGAGACCCACCTGCGGAAGCATCTGGAGGAGTCAGAAAGGAAATGAGTGGCTCTGGAGGCGCATGGGTGACTGGTCCAGGCCAGGAGACCCCCACCCCTACCCCAAGGTGTGGGGATCTTGAGGGGGGCTGTGTGTAGCAGGGCAGTTACCCTGTTCCAGCCCCAAAGGGATTAAAACAGCCCTGAGGCAAGCGGAACATCGGTCAGCAGAGGGTGCTCTGGAGCTAGATAGCTAATTCCCAGGACGACCAGCAGGAGGCACCGTGCCAGTAAGTCGTTGCCGTGCTACACATCCCAATACAATACTATGTTCTCAAATGAAATTGAAAGATGGCAGATGGACTGTGCCGGGAAGGAGGCTGCTGTTCTCAGTGTATTCCCTGAACGAACCACTAGAGACAGCGGCAGTGCCACACCAGCTTCACCCATGCACATGCCTCAGCATTGTGCCTCAGCTTTCAGTTCCTGCCTCTAGCAGTAAAAAGGGCCTTGACTCTTAATGGCTCATTCATGCCTTAGCCTCTCTGCTGAGACAAGGGGAGGGAGCGAGATTTTAGTGATTTTTATCTGTACTGCTAGGAGCTGGACTGCAAACCCCAGTACATTTCAAATATGTCAAAAAATGGCTGTCAGCTATTGGCTTTTGGTCACTGGCACTCAGGGGAAGGTTTGAAACCAGAGACCTAAAGGCGAAAAGCTCTGAATCCCATTGCGCTATCCCCCAAGACTTGGGGCCAGACTTCACTGACGTAGAAGTGAAAAGATTCCATAATCCATTCTACAACTTCCATGGAGCCATCCATGGCCACTGACCAGGGCTGAATTGGAACCAGAAGCCTAGAAGAAAAATGCTCCATGTCCCATCTCTATCCCTTGTATTCCTCCTAACTTCATGAGTCATTACCTGGGAGGTACATGACTCGGATGGACACTCCGATGTTCATCAGGTTCCGTAGACCCTGACGATTGATTTCCCTTTTGTGCCAGTAGATCCGTGCTACATAAATAAATAGTTTCACATTAGGCTGTTCCTTCAGGAAATCCCTGATTTGCTTGCAGCAGTCCCCACAGGGACTCCAGGACACGAACCAGGTGATGAAGCAGTGGGCAGAAGGATCAGATCTTTGCTTCTGAAAGACATCTTCCAGGAAGTAGATTTCAGCATGCTCCGTTTGAGTGCTATGGCAACAGTTCTGCCGGGGCCTTTTGTTGTTGCTCCACTTGATTTCATAGAGCATGTATTGCTCCCTTCGAAGGACACTTGGGTCATAAGTGTCTATAAATGTCTCCTGGGATATCTTCCCCCTGAAACATGAGAGAGATTCTAAAGTAGTAGTGGTCCCCAACCTTTTCCATGGGGCAGGCGCTGGATGACTAGCCGCCGAGGACCGTGGCCACCGGACAAGCAGCCGCCAAAATGCCGCCATGAAGCGGCAATGTCAAGAGGCATCACCACCGAACTGCCGCTGTGAAGCAGCGTCATCAAGAGGCTAGCGCTTCTTGTTGTTGCCACTTCTCAACGGCATTTTGGCGGCTGCTTGTCCGGCAGCCAGAAGGCAGATGCATAAGGATGGCCTGGCGGGCGCCATGGCACCCATGGGCACCGCGCTGGTGACCCCTGTTCTAAAGAGTAACTGACTGCAGCTTTATTGCTAAGAGCTTGCCAGTCACAAAAAGTTAAAAATGAGAGGGATGAGAAGGAGGCACAGATAAAAGGAAAGGGAACTCACAGAAGAATAGACGGAGATTCAGAGATAGTGATGGGAGAAAAGAAAGAGATGAGTGTCATGGAGTCACCGGGCGATGCTCTGGAACTGCTCCCCACCAAGCCAGTCAGGACTTTGGGGAGCCTCCTCTCCCTTGCAGCAGACTTGTTCAGGGCAAGAAGCTCACATGTCTTCACTTCCTGGATCTCTCCTTGGAGCATTCAGCATCCTCTGCCCCTCCGTGCACTTCCCACAGCGAGCCCGCCCCAGCGGGGTCCTGGGGAAGCCACAGGGTCCTGTACCCCCACTTTGCAGTCAGACGTGACTCTCAGCCAGCCAGTAAAACAGAGGTTTATTCGATGACAGGAACAGGGTCTAAAACAGAGCTTGTAGATACAGCGAACCAGACCCCTCGGCTGGGTCCATTCTGGGGGCAGTGAGCCAGACCCCCACATCTGCACTTCACTCCTCGTCCCCAGCCAGCTCCAAACTAACCACCCCCCTCCAGCCCCTCCTCTCTGCTCCGTTCCTTTCCCGGGCCAGGAGGTCACCTGATCTTTGTCTCCAACACCTTCAGTTGGCACCTTTGCAGAGGGGGGGCCCAGGCCATCAGTTGCTAGGAGACAGAGGGTCAGGCATTTAGGTGCACTGGCCCTTTGCTCTGCCAGATACTTAAGAACTGCCTACGGGACACTGAGGCACCAACACAGTATTCAGAGAAAACATTAAGAACATTCCTAGTTCATCACAATGAGGAAGATGGAGGGTTAAATCTAATATCACACTGATGAGAGGGGAGTGAGATCTGAACCTTTCCTAGCTCCCACGTTATCTGTAAATCTTGTGGATGATGTGGGTATGGAGCTTTCATTCTCACCCCTGTGTGATGCCTCTGGATTCATGATCTGCGGGAAAAAGAACAGAGTCACCTGGTGCACAGATAGAAACATAAGGGAAGACAGAAAGGGAGGCCTCCCAAGGCATCCTCCCTGGGACCATGTGGCCTACGACTGTTTGTTCTCAATGGGCAGTTTCTAATCAGGAAAGCAACTCCCTGCTAATGGATAAGGGATCATCCTGGCCCCCAGTATGACCACTAATTTAATCACGAGTGACGGAGGGAGATTGCCCATTACTTACTATGGAACAGTGAAAAATCATCATTAATAATAAAATAACATTAATAATAATATCTAGGACATGGTCCAAAGTTCATTGAAATCAACAGGACTCAGGCCCTCAAATTGTCATTTATAACTGTAAGATCCCACTGATGCCCAAATATCGGTTCTTTCCTTTCCTCTTTTTTTAAACTTTTTATTTTATTTTAAAATGTAGATACTGCCAGTAACGTGTTTGGAAAATAAAATTAACAATAGCGTTTTAAAGATAGAGATTTCTCAGGTGACATGCTCAGGTTGGTTCCGTTTTGGAACAGAATAACCATTCCTTGTTATTTGTACTGAGAATCTCAGAAGACAAAACAGGATTGACATGGCATGGGAACACTGAGAGCAAACTGCAAGGGACACTTCTCATTTCCCCCTCAGCACCAGGAGTTAGTGGTAACAAAGAATCTGTATTTTTAAAATTCCTTCATCAGCACTTTCTTCGCTGCCATTTTCAGCGTAATCTGAGAGCCCACAGGGGCATGCAGGAATAGCCAAAACATGTCCAGACATGCAGACACATACTCAGCTAGGGACTGATCCAAAGCCCATTGAAATCAGTGAAAAGAGTCCCCTTGACTTCAATGGACTTTGGAGCAGGCCCAGAGAGAACACATGCTCTTACCTATAAAGAAACTTGCACCAGTGTAATGATTTATTTACAAATGGTGCAAGTTTTCTAATATAGATAAGCCCAGACAGACACACAGATATAGACACACATAAAAATCTGAGCGGTTTGAGGGAAGATGGATCCAACGGGATGTACTAATTTTTATTATATATATATATTATATATATAAAATCTTTTTTATAGCTTTGTACATGTACCTCTTGTAATTTGTAACCTAGATTGCCTCAGCTCTGCTATAGTCTCTCATCTTTTGTTTTTGTAAGAAGCACTCTTTTGGGATTTAAGCAATAAAGTCATTTTATTATCAGTTACTTTATCTTTATTAAAAAGTTAGTAACTAAAAATACAGTTTGAGTATAAATAAACTCACAGAGACAAGACATAGATTCACAATAGCCATACAGATGCACATACATCTATATGTCCACAAAGTCATATAGGCTTTAACACATATAAATGCACACTTTTATACTGTATGGATATACACATACACAAGCAAATATGTATATATTTAAACACACACACACACACTCTGCATCTTTACCTCTGTTCCAGCCAGTGGCCATGGCTTTCACTACAGCCTCCCAAGCTGTGTCCTGTTTTACTGGTGTGTGTTTCTCCCTTTCAGTTTCTATTCCTGATAACAGAAACATTAGATTAGAGAACCCAGCATGCTGACCAACATTTTTCGTTAATTTCAGAGAGCATCCTGCCCCAGCTCTATTCCTCTCCTGCCCTATACCTGCCTTCACCAAACACTGCCTGTGCCTCCACCCAACCCTGCAGCACTTCAGATCTACTCCCTGTCCTGCCATTGGCCACCGGGACCAACCAACTCCACCCCAATGCACTCCCATTGGCAGAAGTAAAGGCAAAAGTAGAGCAGATGTAAACTGCGTTACTTGTGTAAACCTCCTTCTTTCCTCCCCCCTCCACCCCCGCTTTCCTCCCTGGGTTAGTCAGCAGCTGGCAACACTTGCCTGTATGCCCGGGCACCTGATGCTGTTGACAGTAAAGAAGTATCCCAATGGTGATGTTGGATAGGAGGGAACCCTCTACCTACCCCTTCACTGCAGTCTTTTTACTTGTAAAGGAAACTAAAACTGGCAGGGCCTCCTGCTGGCTGGGCTTTGCACACACAATAATGTGTCTTGGGAGCCTCCAGGAATAAACCTGAGCTAATCTGTGCATTGGGTCTAACTCAAAAATACCAATTATAAACAATAGACACCCAATAGACACAGTTCGATAAATCAATTAACAAATACTTTGCAGCAGTAAATGAAACGTATCTAACTTGCATTTACGCTGCCACCATTTACTCCACTCCGGACGTCTGGATTTCAGAGTTGTAAATGCTGGCGTGGGTGCACTTGAAGATCATGATGCTGAGGACAGCACTCTGCTGCTCCACTAAATCTGACCAGCCAAGGTAACAAGAGGCAGAGTAATTCTAATCTGATATCATTGCAAGCTGCACAACTCCTCTGAAGACTGGAGTTGTTTTAACCAGACGTCAGCAACTCTGGGTTCTGGTTAGATGACAACACCACTCCGCCTCTTCTCAGGACAAGCCCTTGAAGACTCTTTGCTATCCCCCTCCCCTTGGAAGCACCTTCCCAAATAGGGTGACCAGACAACAAGTATGAAAAAGTGGGATGGGGTGAGTCTTTGCCTGGGCTCCAAGGAAGCCCACAACAGCGGCTCTGGAGAGGTGCAGTAATGGAAGCCGCCACCAGAGGACGGGAAGAGACGAGGATAGAGAAAATAAACTGGTTCTCATCCCGGCATTTTTAAAGTAAAAACAGGACGGCCAGGCCAGGGGGTAGCTGGAACTAGCCCCTGCCCCCCCGCCCCCGCAGGGCTCCCCAAGCTGCCCTCCTCATGGCTCCGAGGGCTGACCCCCACAATGTGGTGCCCGCAGCTGGGGCTGCCCCCCCCAGCTCCACACTGCCCACCGTGGTATCTCCCCCTCCAAGCCCTGTACCACCTGAGGCTGGGGCTGACCCCATGCTGCCTAGGGCTGGGATTGTCCCCACCCCCAAGCTACCCCGGCTGAGACTGATCCCCCCCGAGCTCCGTGCCTCCCTTGGCTGAGGTTGATCTCTCTCCCTGACCTCTGTGCCTCCCCTGGCTGCCGCTGATCCCTGCCCCCCAGCTCTGTGCAGCCCCAGGGTCAGCTGTGAAGCCAGCACTGCCTGCCAGCAGCAATTTTCTCCACTTTCCTGCTGGCGGGCAGTGCTGCCTTTAGCTCACCCCTGGGCTGCAGCCGCCTCTCTCTGCTCTGCCTTGCAGCCAGGACAAATGCCCAGTTTTGGCAAAGAAGTAGGGACAGCTAGGACAGGACTGAAAAAGGGGACTGCCCTGGCCAAAATCGGAAGTATCGGCACCCTAGCCAGCCTCGGTCCTTTTGTTCCCGGCCAGCCACTCACTCCCGGGACCAACCACTCTGCGTTGTGTCCCCTTGCCCCTAGGTGGCTGGCTGCTCACTCCAGGGGTACCCCAGAGAGAACATGGGCCTGGTAAGCTCAGCATCCCTGCACCAGCCTCTCCTCCGCTGCAGTATGATGAGTCCCTGTGGTAAAATCCACCCTCCCTTGCAAACAAGGGCTCACTCAGCAAAGGGGGGGGCCTACCTAAATCAACGAAAGGAGGCGAGCCTGGTGTGCCCAGTACCAGAAACCACCCTTACGGAAGCAGCAGCAAAACACCTTCCTCACCCTCCTCCTGCACAAGTTATTGCTTGCTCCTCCTCATTATCACCATCCCAGGCCCTCCTCCTGCACACAACATTGCTTACTTCTCCCCAGGGGCGGCTTTAGACATTTTGCCACCCCAAGCATGGAGGGTACGCTGGTCCCGTGGCTTTGGTGGACCTCCCGCAGGCGTGCCTGCGGAGGGTCCGCTGGTCCTGCGGCTTTGGTGGACCCTCCGTCCCACGACTTCGGCGGACCCTCTGCAGGCACGCCTGCGGGAGGTCCACCAAAGCTGCGGGAGCAGTGGACCCTCCGCAGGCAAGCTGTCGAAGGCAGCCTGCCAGCAGAGTGCCCCCAGTGGCTTGCCACCCCAGGCATGCGCTTGGAGCGCTGGTGCCTGAGGCCACCCCTGCTTCTCTCCTCCCCTGTCCTCCCCTAACACTGAAAGCTTGTTTTTCTGAGTGATTGGCTGAACAAGAAGTAGGACTGAGTGGACTTTTAGGCTCTAAAGTTTTACATTGTTTTATTGTTAAATGCAGTTATTCTTTTTTACATAATTCTATATTTGTAAGTTCAGCATTCATGATAAAGAGATTCCACTACAGTATTTGTATGAGGTGAACTGAAGTTTCTTTTTCACAGTGCAAATATTTGTAATAAAAAATAAATATAAATTGAGCCTCCCTTGGCTGAGGCTGGTCTCTCCCCCCGACCTCTGTGCCTCCCCTGGCTATGGCTGATCTCTGCCCCCTAGCTCTGTGCCGCCCCAGAGTCAGCCAGCACTTTGTATTCTGTGTTGTACACTTTGTATTCTGTGTTGTAATTGAAATCAATATATTTGAAAATGTAGAAAACGTCAAAAAATATTTAAATAAACAGTATTCTATTATTGTTTAACAGTGTGATTAATCGCGATTAATTTTTAAAGGAGAAGTGGGGATGTAGGGAGGGAAAAAGCAACCTAGGAAGGAAGGGAGACCTGAGCAAAGAAAGCTTCATTAACTCCATCAAGTTATCAAGTATAGGCAGCATTGGCAAGTTTAAACTGAGAGAAGATATAAGAACATCAAAACGGTCATACTGGGTCAGTTGAAAGGTCCATCTAGCCCAGTATCCTGTCTTCTGACAGTGGCCAATGCCATGTGCTTAAGAGGGAATGAACAGAACAGGTAATCATCAAGTGATCCATCCCCGTCTCTCATTCCAGCTTCTGGCAAAAAGAGGCTATAGACACCATCCCTGCCCAACCTGGCTAATAGCCATTGATGGACCTGTCCTCTGTGAACTTATCTAGTTTTTGTGGGTTTGTTTTTTTAATCCTGTTATAGTCTTGGCCTTCACAACATCCTCTGGCAGAGAGTTCCATAGGTTGACTGTGTGTTGTGTGAAGAAATACTTCCTTTTGTTTGTTTTAAACCTGCAGCCTATTAATTTCATTGGGTGACTCCTAGTTCTGGTGTTATGAGAAGGAGTAAATAACACTTCCTTATTTACTTTCTCCACACCAGTCGTTTTTATTGACCTGTATCATATGCTCCCTTAGTCGTCTCTTTTCCAAGCTGAAAAATCCAAGTCATATTAATCTCTTCTCATATAGAAGCTGTTCCATACACCTAATCATTTTTGTTGCCTTTCTCTGAAGCTTTTCCAATTCCAATATATCTTTTTTTGAGATAGGGTGACCAGATCTGCACACAGAATTCAAGATGTGGGCATACCATGAATATATAGAGAGGCAATATGATATTTTCTGTCTTATTATCTATCCCTTTCTTAAGGATTCCCAACATTCTGTTTGTTTTTTTGACTGCCGCTGCACATTGAGTAGATGTTTTCAGAGAACTGTCCACAATGACTCCAAGATCTCTTTCTTAAGTGGTTACAACAGTTTAGACCCCAACATTTTATATGTATAAGGAAAACTTAACAGATACGTAAAAATAGTTGAGAAAGAAGGTTATATTATTAGCTCTGAGCAAAGAGTGGGACTCCATGGATTAAAACAGTTGGGAACCCATATTCCTGTTTTTTATTCTGGCTCTGAGAGGAGAGTGGGAGTTATCTGCGCTTGCAAAAGCTGAATTTTTCCACCAGTGTCTGTTGCTTTTGTCTGCATGCCAAATTGATTGCAGGATTGCTCTTTGCTGTGCAGTTAACTGTTTCTGGGCAACTCCATGCATTAATGCATCAATTTTAGGTCTTAACCTGCTCACTCTCAGTTTTCCACTTTGAAATTCTTTTTTATCCACTACCAAGCGAGGGCAGGGTGCAGCTTCTGTCTCCTAATGTGCTCTGTGAACTGTTCCATTGTATCCTTCAACTGATTTACTAATCCAGTGGAATTATTATTTGTTACTTTTCCTTCCTGTGCACTTACTTCTCCTGTTCTGACAGACACCAATCTAGGTCTTGGGGTATGTTTTACCGGAACCTGGTTATCATCATACAGTGATGATTGCAGTGTGGTGGCCCTGTCCATGGACTGCTTGATGGCTTTTGGTCTGGGTCATTCCACATGTTCCCATTGCACCATCCATTCCAGTCATCCTATGTGTTCCATTTTTTAATTTTGCTAAGGCTACCTTTTTCCATTTCTGTCCATAGTCTTCAGGCACTCTATAAGTACCTGAAGCCCATTGTTGCCCCACAAGATTTATAAGAGGGAATGGCATTTCTCTTTTTTGCAGATTCTCTACAGCTGTTTCCAATTTTCTAATCTGTTCCTGTGCTTGCTCTAATATATCATGTCTCCAGACTGCTTGCTGCCCTGCTAGGAGAGCGGGGACTTTCCAGGGCTCTGCTGCTTTTCTTGTTTCTTTTAACTTTTTGTTTCTGTTACTTGTCCCACCAATATTGTGGTGTGTTGTCTTAACCATTTAACAGCCATGGTCATAGTTTGCAATATTGTCCATGTCTTACTCTTATTATGTTTCAGTGCTACAGTCTCTGCCCTAGCCTTACAGATTCCAGTCCATGTTTCTTCCCCACTTTGATTTTTAAACTCACATGGACTGCTTTTTTCATTACCCAGTGTATCCAAACCTTATCAAACTCTGTGAGGGTATCTAGGGAGGGGATTAGGGGTGTTCCCTACGTCGGAGTTTTCTGCCATGTTAGCTCTCCACTTACCAAATCAGCAGTTGGGGTCACCAGTGTTGTCAGCTGGCGTGTGTGTGTCCTGTCTGTATGCTGTCTCAGCCCTGTGCAGATAGCTGATTCAGCAGACTTCACTAGTACTAGCCAGAAAGACCACAGGGTCGGTTCAGTGGCGAAGGTGCCCGGCCAGGTTTATTGTTGACGAAGCAAAATCCCAGTGCCCCAGAGGAGCTGCAAATATAACACATGTATGCCCGCAACAATGGACCAGCTTAATCAGCAGTGCGACTTTCTGCTGCCCCTTAGGCTGGGCAAAGATGCCCCTCCTTTGACTTCTCTTTTACACGTTGATACAAACAAGTTACGTATTACACTTTCAGTGTGGTTAGTTACCAACCCTACACCTCGTACCTCTTGGTTTGAACAAAACATCGCTATCCATTATCCTGTCCTCCTGTCCTTGTCTTACTGTGGGTCAGTGTGTTCCTGTACCTTTCCCAAGAATGTGTTTACGTGAATATCCAGTACCTACTATTTAGGACTGCCTGTGTTTTAGCAATGCTTGCCATACCTTTGCCAAGTTCAGGTACTGGACAGTGAACTTGTAAGCAAGTGTCTGCTTTATGACAGGACCTGACTTTGACTCATAGCATGGCCTGGCTTTGCTGACTGTGGTTCAGGCCTCAGGTCTTGCACCAGGCCCAGTGCTCTAGGTAGGGTCCGTCTCTCTACTACAGCCTGTACTTCTGACATTTCTATTGGACCAATGTTAACGTCAAGTTGATCAAGTTCATGTTCCATCAAAATCTGGTGCTGAAGTGGGTCTGGGTCTGTTGACAATGTCTTTGAAATGTTCTGCCCATCTGTTTTTCTGTTCTACCTCCATTGCAAACATTTTCCATCTTTGCTTTTTATTGATCCATTTCCTGTTTTGAAATGTCCACAAATTTAATTTGGTAAATGGTTCTGTGATTTTCTGTCTTCGCAGCAGCTTCTACTTCAGCTGTTAGGTCTTCAATATACCTCTGTTTATCTTTCCTTGTGTTGCTTTTCTCAGCTTTGTCTACTTTCTTATTCTCATTCTTCCCTATAGTTATCTGAACAGAGTAGTTCGATGTGGACACAGGTGGAAAACAGGGCTGCATTTTACCTCTGCTGTTGTTTAGCATTTCCATAGACTGGATAAGGAAGATTTGTATTAGCACCACAAACCAGGGTATAGCATGGGTAGATGCCAAATTCCTAGATGACTTACACTTTTCTGATCATATTGTGCTACTGTGTGATGCCCCCAAAAAAGTTACAGGCAAATACAAACAACCTAACAAAAATAGCTGGCGAATCAGGTCTCAGAAATAGTTATGCTAAAACAAACATACTTGATGCCCAGACATCAAGCAGTAACATCACATGAGAAAGCAAAAATACGAAGAGAGTAGAAGAGGTCACCTACTTGGGCAGCTGGAGACCTCGAGCAGGAAGTGACATCAAGGATAGGAAAGGCATCCACCACATTTACTAAACTCAGCAATACGTGGAAATCAAAGACATACAGCACTACAACAAAACAGGACTTTTAATTCAAACATAATATCAGACATAGGCATCATCTCTGTGGGTGCTCCGGGGCTGGAGCACGTATGGAAAAAAAAACTAGTGGGTGCTCAGCACTCACCGGCAGTCCCACCTGCCCCCCCATCAGCTTTCCGACCACCAGCTGGCCCTACTGATCAGCTCCTCCCCCTCCCTCCCAGTGCCTCCCTCCCGCCACGATCAGCTGTTCAGTGGCATTCAGGAGGCACTAGAGGAGGAGGGGAGGAGCAAGGGCAGGGTGCACTCAGGGAAAGAGGTGAACAGGATGGGTTGGGAAGAGGCAGAGCGGGGTGAGAACGTGGGGGAAGGGAGGAGTGAGGGGGGGCCTGAGGCAGAGTGGAGGGTCAAGCACCCCGGCAACTCATAAAGACAGTGCCTATGATATCAGCACTAACATACGGCTGTGAGGCTTGGGGATCTACCAAAAGGTTAGACAGAAAACTAGCTTCCTTCAAAAACAAGTGTCTGAAAGATTTTGAGCATTGGTTAGAAAGATCTGAGAGTCACCGGACAGCAGCTTGCTCCCACTAGAATAAGAAGGGAGTGTTGGATGTACATGGGGCATGTACTCTGGATGCCAGCGTACAGACTCTCCCATGAAGCTGTCAGGTGGAAATCAACTAGTGTGAGAAAATGAGGGCACCCAAGAGGAACTTTAAGAAGCAGCTGGAGCAGGAGGCATGCCTAGCGGTTAGAGCAGGAGCTAGTAGGCAGGAATAGGAGCCCAGGGTCAGAATGGGAATCAGAAGCCAGATGCCAGAGCCAAGCATCAGAACTAAAGGCAGGAATCAGAGCCAAGGGTCAGAGCTGTGTCCCCTGGAGCTAAGCAAGGCAGGAACAGGGCTAAGTCCAAAACAGGAGCAGGACTGGAACAAGGCAGGGGCAAGGCTGGGAATAGGCAAGCACAGAAGCTATTGCAACTGTGGCCAAATGCTTTGAGCAGCCGCCACAGTGCTGCTGCTGCTGCTGAGCTTCAGAGCTGGCCTGATAACTCTTCCCAGGAATCAGGTGGGGTAGGCAATGTGACAGCCCATTGCAGGCCAGCTGCACCCACTAGGTTGCCCAGAGACTGGCTCTGCTGCAGGCCTTGATTCCTGATTTTCTTTCTTACTCTCATCACCACAGTATTTACATGTGCATTAAGGGTATGTCTACACTGCAATTAAAAACCTGCGGCCGACCCATGCCAGCAGAGCCGGCTGGTGGGGCTCAGACTGCAGGGCTGTTTAATTCAAATGTAGACTTTTGGGCTTGGGCTGGAGTGCAGGCTCTAGGACCCTGCGAGATGGGAGGGTCCCAGAGTTCACACTGCAGCCTGAGTCTGATTGTCTACATTGTAATTAAACAGCTCTGAAGCTTGAGACCTATAAGCAGCTGGGTTCCTCACCTGCTTTCACATCCTACACATGTTAATTTCCCCACAGAGGTGCAGGCCTTTGTCACCTCTCCTTTGGAATACTACAATGAGCTCTGCCTGAAGACCTCATGGAAACTTCAGCTGGTACAGCATGCAGCTGGCTTAATGAAGTTTCCTGCAGGGGACAGATGATTCCTATTCTCTGTGATCTGCCCTGCTTCTGATTAATTTCTGGGTATAATGCCAGCTGGCAATTTCATCCCATAAAGCTCTACAAGATTTGGGTTCTGGCTCAGAGACCATCTCTCTGACTGGGTGGCCAGTTAACAGGTTTCAGGTGTAAAAGCCATGTATGACATGCTGACACCTCCCAGCCCAACTGTCTCTTTGCCTGCACCAGTCACCCTCCATCAAAGAGACCGCCTCACTTCTAACCCCATAGATCCTACTGACTTGATCTCATTTCTTACTAATCCCTGTGTTATTCTTCCCTCCCTCCTGTGCCTGAGCTAGCTTGCCTATTGCTGTTTAATCACTGTACATTTTTTCAATTAAAATAGATAAATGAGAAAAGTTATGCTTGTGGCATCATAACTTGCTTTGGAATTTGCTCAGCAGTTAGGCGCATATAATAAGGATACACCTAATCTCAACCCTGAGGAAAAGGCTCTGTATGACACTTAGGTTTGGTCACCAAGAGCACGTTTCATCCCCAGGAATTTGATTTATCAAACTTCTCAGACAGTAGCTTCCAGGGAACTCCAGTACGGGGCAGCACGCCCCTAAATGGCACATGAAACTGAGCTGCTTGCTGTGCTACAATAAGAAAGGTACATACATTCCCCTGGCCTCTTCTTCAAGAAAGAGCCTAATGTGTGCAATGCACAAGGGGAGCTGCTCAAAGGGTGCTATTCACCAGCAGAGGGCGCTCATCTGCACGCTATACAGTGGAATTGAGCAACCGATGAGTAGATTGAGCATGACACTTAAAAAGTTGATGGGAATCCCATAAGAAATTAAAGGGAAGGATGCACTATGGTTAAGGCAAGAGTGTGGGAATCAGGAATTCTGGTTCTGCATTGCCACTCAGTGAGATCCTGGGTCACTCACAACTCTGTAACTCAGTTTCCCCATCTATAAGATGGGGCTAATGCCACAACTTTTATAAAGCACTCTAAGATCAGCAGGTGATATGAGCTCTGCACTATTAGAGGAACTAAATGTATTTTATAATGGTCTCCTGTAAATATCTCATGGTGGGGGAGATTTGACTCTATCAAAATGATGAAATCTCCTCAGATCACTTATATCCTGAGTACATTTCCTTCTCCTGCTCCAGAAGCAGACCCCAAATCTCCCATTTTTGTGCAGTTTCTCTTGTTCCCCTGATGCTACCAGTTATACACTGGTACTGCACCAAGATATTCACACTCTCTGAGAGATACCATTTAAAAAGGAAGGAAGAGAAGAGCACCTTCAAGCATGGTTGTTTCAGAGGTAACACCCCAGTTTAGTTTAGATGCAGGATATTTTAGGAAGAGTATTTCTTAAATGGAGGATTTTCCACTGGAGTTTGGGGTATGAGGGCTAAAGACAAACTCTGTCTTGATTTAGAGTTGGAATCCAGGGGGCTAGTATCTTGAAGGCCCATATCCCTGCCCCTGGGGATGAGATGGAGCAATATCCTAGGGGTCTACTCTTGCTATCCCAGAGGCTTATGGGAAGGATTGGAAGCAGTATCCAGGGAAGAGGAGGGTCTCATATCATTGCCACAGGGGCTTCCGGGATGGAGGGGCAGTATCGGGGGGGAGTGAGTTGCCCCTGCCCCATGGGGCTTCTGAGATGGATAAAGAGCAGTAGTCCATGGTTCTATTCTCACTGGCCCAGGTGTTTCTGTGACCGAGTTTATGGGGGTGGTGTCTCTGTGCCCCTGAGGTTTCTGGGTTGTGGGGTATGGGGACAAGGGTGTCCCTGAACTTTCTCACAGATTGAGGTGTTTCAGAACCAGGGTTTGGATTCAGGCCCTTCACTAGTTTGTACATACAAAATGTTGAATGTAGAGTGAAGAGCACCCTCCTGCACATACTTCCCCCCACCCTTGACCCTTAACATATCCCTGTTAACTCCCTCTCCCTGTTCATGGATGCCCTCTCACCTCCCATTCTGGAGACATCGCCCCCGACAGACAAGAATTCCAAGTTCAGTGGAAAGATTGTGTCTCCTTGTCAGTGAGTTACCTGCTACACCAGCTGCTGTTGGGAAGGTGATGAGTGGAAAAAGGAAATAGAGGTGAGCTGTCTGGGGCTGAGAAATGTGGTGCATGTGCTGCAAGGCTTAGAGGACAAACCCCATAGCCAAGAGGAAGGTGAGGGGAAAGGGTCTTTCTCTCCTGGGTGGCATATCATGCAAGTCAGGAGAGCGAGGCAGCCTCCTTTTCTTCTCTCGGGGGCCACGTCTGCACCAGGATTTCAGTCACCTTTTACCTTAATGCACCATAATATGCACTGGTGCAGTTTACCATGTCTTGAAACAATGCCACATAATCCTGTCTATCTCAAATGATCAGCAATGAAATAGTTAATGCTCACCTTTAAAGTGTCCCCATCATGCTTTAGTATTAATGCCCTGGGGAGATGAGTGGGACTCAGGGAGCCCACACCTCTCTGAATCCTTGCTTCAGCTTGTCTGCAGTGTAAGGGCACATTTACACTGTGGAGTTTTAAAGGCTGTACCTACACCAATGCATCTGAGCTGGGTACAGCCACCACCCACCATCCTATATGGAAGCCATTGTACCAGTGTAAAAAGGGTCCTGTGCAGGGGCAACTCACCCCATGGGGGTAACCATGTTTGGAACCAGGTTTAGCACAATCAGGCCACACAGCATGGGCTACATGCACACATCACGTGGGCTGGAGTCGGCCTGCTGGCCAGCTGTTTAACCCCTGTGCACTAGGGAATGTCTACATACACCTCAGCTCTTTCCAGGACACATACAGCTAGTGAGTTAACCAGCGTGCTTTGAGTGGAGAGGTTCAGGGACTGGTGACAGCAGAGAGGGGTTATATGGCTCAGGGAGTGAGCAGGGCAGAAGAAACATTCTGTTTCATCTGTCTCATTCCCAGCTGATGTGGGCACTAAAGGAAATATTTATGGGAACACTTTGCATTAGCACAGCCCCTTCGACTGGGGATCTCAAGCGATTTACTATCATGAATTAGCAAAGCCTCCCAATCTCCCTGTGTGGTATCTGGAGGGGGTAAAGAGAGACAGGGAGAAGAGGAAGTTGGGAAGCAAGAGAGGAAGAGGTGAAGGAGAAAGGAAAAGAATGAGGGAGAAAAGTAGGAAGGATGGAAGTAGGAGCTGAGGCAAAGTATTTTACCACTTTCTATTCCTTCTTCCCTCTCTTTCCACCCTCTTCCTACTGTCTCACCTTAAAGACTGTCTGCTGCCCCTTAGTGGACATTTTGAGGAATGGTGATTTCAAACTCAGCTACTTCAGAGATTGTGTCTCTATGGTCTGTGCAAGTGTTTGTGCACACACACATTTGTTTGCGTGAAAAGTTATCTTTAAATGGACTCAAAAATCTTTCGCTGCTACCCAGGAGGTGCCCTGGCTTCTCAGAAGTGTCCAGTAGACAAAAAACTTGAGGTCAGTGATCTCTACCCCATGGTAATCCCATCTGGAGTTGTACTCTCAGATGGACAGGCCTCTCTCGTCCCAGGGCCACAGGTGCTGAGCTCAAGATACCCACCAAGATTTGGGGCTTGTCTACATGTAGAGACGCATTGCTTGAAGTGTAAGGTGTGATGTGAAGTTCATTTTGTTCAGCTAGTACAGAAGGCTGTGTGGACACTCTTATTAGCAAGACAAGGTGGGTGAGGTAACATCTTTTATTGGACCAATTTTTGTTGGTGAAAGAGAGAAGATTTTTAGGTACACACATGGGCGGTGGGTATAATAGATCAGGGAAGGCGCTGCAGCCAACCTGCCAATGGACAACTGGGCCACAGTGCCCCCCCTTTCCGGAGACCCACACCACCTCCTCCACTCCACACCTCACCCCGGAAGGTCCCCGCTGATGGGGCCAGTGGCTCAGCCAGCTGGGGGGGAGCCTTCAGGGGCGGAAGGAGTTGGTGCTCGAGGAGGCTGCCAGTGGCTCGGCCTGGCCCGACTCTGCCGACTCTGCAGGGGGGGGTAGGGTATCGGGAGGGTTGGCCCAGCGCTCGGGGAGGACGTGGTGGTGGCTCAGCCCAGCACTTGGATGGGGCAGAGGCTTGGTCTGGTGCTAGGGGAGGGGGGCGTGGATCGGGGGGCCAGCGGCAGTAGTTTGGCCCAATGCGGCTGGGGTGGACGGGCCGTGGCTCCTCTGGTCGGGAGGCCCCTCAGAGCTTTTCCTTTTACCAGGTGTGTGTGTGTGTGTGTGTGTGTGTGTGAAGACTCCAGCATGCAAGTGGGTGGGGCCTTGAGTGGAAGGGGTGGGGCCGGCGGGCTAGCCTCTCCAAAGGGGGGGTTCACCCATCCCTCATGGTACACAGAGCTCTTCAGACCTGGGAACTGTACTCAGATTGTCACAACTAAATACAAGGTGGATACAGCTCAGTGTCTGGTTTCATTGGGAGACTGTTTTTTAGCTAGAGAGAGAGTGGTGTCGGCTAGGACACTGGTGCCCTCTTTGCTTACTGTGTGTCTCCTGTCCAGGAGCATGTGAGCGGCTTGCACAGACTAGTGTGACCAGGGAGAGCTACCGGTGTTCCTGGTGCCAGCCCCAGTGGCCTGACATGCTACTGCTTTCACCGCTGCGGTTCCTGGTGAAGCCTGCAGCTCCACGGATATCCGTTTTATATCTGTGGATATCCTCATCCATAGATACACATTTTGTACCCTCTCCATGCTCTTTGAATAGGGGCGGAAGTGGGATTTGCTCCTCTTTCCAAAGCAGATGCTCATCTAGCTCTGATTTGCTCTCTGCCTGTCCCATCTGCTCCAAGTACAAGGAATGCTTCTTCAGCCTGCCTTCTCCGAGAGAAACACATGTGCATCTTAAAAAAACCTGAAGCCAAATCCCTACCAAAACACAACACTCCACTGTACGCACAGTTCTACCCCTATAGAGAGAGTGAGAGAATGAACCATGTGTGGCAAATATTAGCCATGTAATCTGATGTTCGTCCATCGTTGTTGATGAAGACCTCAACAACTCATTCGTTCAATGACTGGGCTCTATGCGTCCGAAGATGACTGATCAGTCCAGTTCAGGCGTGAAACGTCCTGTCACACGTTGGGCAGACATGTGATGGCACTGTCGATGATGTGCAGGCAGCTCTGGACTTGCGCAGCTCACGCTTTCTTTCAGCCTCAGCAGTACGCCTCGCCTCAGAGGTATTACTGCCTGTGTGAATGAGGCTGCGCCATGCTGGACGGGTTCAGTGCGAGGGTTTCCCATGTGGCGGTGTTGATCTCAAGGGACTTCAGAGAGGTCTTCAGAATGTCCTAGAACCACTTCTTTTGTCCTCCTTGGGAGCACTTTCCCTGGGTGAGTTCTCCGTAGAAGAGCTGTTTAGGAATGTGCTCTTCCGACATTCTCACGACATGTCCAGCCCATTTGGTCTGGGCTCTCATCAGCAGTGTGTGAAACTGATGGCAGTCTGGCTCTGGTAAGGACTTAAGTATCGGGCACTTTGTCCTGCCATCTGATTTTTAGAAGCTTTTGCAGACAGGAAATGTGGAAGTGATTGAGCCTTCGTGCATGACTCCGATAGACAGTCCACGTCTCGCAGGCATACGGCAGAGTAAGAAGCACCACTGCTCGGTAGACCTTCAGCTTTGTTGGTAGGCTGATCCCTCGACGTTCCCAGACGTTGGAGCGCAATCGGCCAAATGCAGAGCTGGCTTTAGCAATTCTGCAGTTCACTTCATCATCGATTGACACTGCTCGGGAAAGGGTACTGCCCAGGTACGTGAAGTGGTCCACTGCCTGAAGTCTCTGTCCGTTTACAGTGATGGATGGTTCTAAGTATGGAGCGTGGGGAGCTGGCTGGTGCATGACCTCAGTCTTCTTGATGTTAATGGTGAGACTGAAGTTGTTGCATGCAGATGAAAACTTGTCCATACTGGCTTGCATTTCTGGCTCTGTACTAGCATTCAGAGCACAATCATCAGCAAAGAAAAAGTCTCGAAGTACAGTTTCCTTCACCTTGGTGATGGCACGCAGTCGCCTCAGATTGAATAGTTTCCCATCAGTTCTGTACTTCAGGCCTACTTCTTCAGTGCAGTGTTGAAAGGCATCAGTCAGAGTGGCAGAGAATATCATGCTGAACAAAGTGGGTGCTAAGACACACCTTTGCTTGACGCCATTGTTGACTGGGAAGGCCTCAGATGTTTCACCATCATCCAGGACACGAGCCATCATACCGTGATTAAATTGACGTACCATTCGTATGAATCTGTCTGGACAGCAGAATTTCAACATGATCCTCCACAGGCCCTGGCGACTGACAGAGTAGAACGCTTTCGTGAGGTCCACAAAAGTTGTGTAGAGTTCACGATTCTGCTCCTGACATTTCTCCTGTAGCTGACGCACAGCGAAGATCATGTCAATAGTCCCACGTCCCTTGCGGAAGCTGCACTGTGATTCTGGCAGTAAGCCCTGCCCCAGGTGAGTGATCAATCAGTTCAACAGAACCCATGCAAGAACTTTCCCCGCTGTAGAGAGCAGCAAGATTCCACGGTGATTGTCGCATACCTGGCGATTGCCCTTCCTCTTATAGAGGTGCATGATGGACGTGTCTCTAAATTCCTGTGGAATGGATTCCTGCTTCCAGAAGGACTGAAACAGCTCAGTGAGTTTCCGTAGCAGCACAGGTCCACCAACTTTGTACACCTCTGCTGGTATGGCATCTGACCCTGGGGCTTTGCCACTTGACTGTTGGTTGATGGCTTTCTTCACTTCGTCGTCTTCTGGTGAAGCATCCATGGAGTCATTGACTGCAACCTGGAACATCTTGTCAATGGCCTCATCATTGATGACTGAAGGGCAGTTGAGAACTGCTTCAAAATGTTCAACTCATCTCTGGAGAATCTGCATCTTCTCTGTAAGGAGCACAGTGCCATCAGAGTTCAGGAGGGGAAAGCTCCCAGAAGACTGTGAACCATAGAGTGTGTAATTTAATGCACCACTGGAAGGCACTCAGCTACTACTACGATGATTAAATCAGTATAAGAACTCGAATAGAATAGACTAGAATAGAATAGACTTGCTGTCTTTTCTCTTTCTGTATCTTTCTCCATTTTCCTCTCTGTGGCCTTGTTTCTCTTTGCATGTTTCTATCCTTCTTTGAGTGGCTGTGTTCCCTGGATGTGCAAGTATTGCCAAAATGAATACATCAAATATCTGCGGGAAGATGCTGCACTCACTGTGAGCCCAAAGTAAAGCCCAAATCCTGATCTCACAAAGTCAATGGAAAACTCTCTTTGTCTATAATTTGGCCCTATCTCCACTGAGGAGTTGCTCCCCATTTACACCCAAGTAATAGAGATCAGAATCTGGCCCAATGGGCCAGATTAATCTTTGGTGTAACTCCATTAATTTTCAGTGGGCGTTCCCATAGGGATTAATTTGGGCCTCTGTACCTAGGACAGGATTTCAAAATAGGAATGGTATTTTATAAACAATTTGGCAGATTCACCTCTCACAGGCCTTGCTTACACTAGCGTTTTTCAACTCTCCCACCTTTGCATTATTACTGCTGCAGTAGCAATAATGGAGGCGCTAACTTAGATAGACTGCCGACTGCCTTTGGCATTTTAACCACTGAGTTGTGTAGATCTGCTCTGATTAGGGTTAAATGACACAGTGATCAAAATACCAGTGGTTTACAATCAGGGCCGACTCTAGCCATTTCGCCGCCCCAAGCACGGCGGCACGCTGCAGGGGGCGCTCTGCCGCTCGCCGGTCCCACAGCTCCGGTGGATCTCCCGCAGGCGTTCCTGCGGAGGGTCCACTGGTTCCACGGCTCCGGTGGACCTCCCGCAGGCGTGCCGGCAGATGCTCCACCGAAGCCGTGGGACCAGCGGACCCTTCACAGGAACGCCCGCTGGAGATCCACCGGAGCCGCCTGCCGCCCTCCCGGCAACTGGCAGAGCACTCCCCAAGGCATGCCGCCACAAGCACGCACTTGGCGCACTGTGGCCTGGAGCCGGCCCTGTCTACAATAGTTGCCTTTGCTGCTGTCGTGGTGACTGGCAGGGCTGGCTCCAGCAACCAGCATTCCAAGCTGGTGCTTGGGGTGGCAATCTGCAAGGGGCGGCAGTCCCTGTTGTTTTGCCCCCAAGCAGCGCACCAAATTGCCGCTGGGGACAGCGGAGGCAGTCCGTGTGCCCTTAGGGCGGCACGCGCGTTTCCACGGTGGCGGCAATTCAGCAGCAGCTTCTATGTTTAGCTGTCTGCGGCAGCTTCAGCTAAACATAGAAGCTGCTGCCAAATTGCCGGCACCGCGGAAACAAGCCTGCCACCCTAAGGGCACACGGACTGCCCCTGCCGCCTGTGGCGGCAATTCGCTGAGTTGTTTGGGGCAGTGAAAACTGTAGAGCTGGCCCTGGTGACTGGGCAAAAGAGGGAAATTTGAAGAGGAATGCTAGTGTAAACATAAACACACTGATGTGAATCTGGATTAACCCCATTACAATCAGTGGAAGTCACTCTGGATTTACACTGGTGAAGCTGACAGCAGAATCTTGTCATGTCTGTTTCTCATTCTCCCTTTGATCCTGTCTATGCTACAGAAATAACCCTGGTTATAAACATTTGTGCCCAAAACATGTTATAACATGCTGTGTTATTTTGGCTCTGTGAATAGGTTGCAGCCATGTTAAAGAACCATGGTAGCAAGTAGGAGCAACTGGAGTGAAAAAATGACTCCCTGGGGCCTGGTCTACACAAAGATTTTGTTCTGATAAAAACTATTTTGGTTAGGGCTGTGGTTTTTTTATTGAAATAGCCAGACTGGTACAGCCCCACATGTGGACAGTTATACCAGAATAAAGTGTAAGGCCTTGGCTACACTCACACTTTACAGCACTGCAACTGGGGTGTGAAAAAACACCCCCCTGAGCGCTGCAAGATACAGCGCTGTAAAGCGTCAGTGTAATCAGGGCAGCAGTGCTGGGAGCGCGGCTCCCAGGGCTGCACGCTACACCCGTAAGGGATGTGGTTTACATGCAGCTCTGGGAGAGCTCTCTCCCAGCGCTGCCGCTCTGACTACACTCACACTTCAAAGCACTGCCGCGGCAGCGCTCCCGCAGCGCTGCCGGGGCAGCGCTTTGAAATTCCAAATGTAGCCATACCCTAAGTCAGTATAGCTTATTCCTCTTCCCACACTAATCAACTCTGGTGTAAGCAAGTCTATACTGGTATAACTGCATCCACACTTGGTGAGTCTAGTGCTTTAACTATGCCATTTTATGGCTTTTTCTATCCGCACAGCCATGGAAAAGGCATGTTTGACAACATTCTAATCTCACTGTCTGTGATCATGTCTAATCTCTCTCTCTCAATCTGGCCTTGTGGAGATAGCTAGATCCCTGGGACAGAGACCATCTTTTGTTCTGTTTGCACCAGGCCTACCATAATGGGGTCTTTAGTCCATGACTGGGACTCATAGCTGCCATGGTATATGGAAATAACAAATTAATAATAATAATAATAATTAATAATAACTCAAGCTAGCTCTCACTATAAAATCCTAGCGGAGACAAGGCCCATGTAGTTGTTAATTTGATGTCTCTGGTCAAGGCCAACATTATACGCCCCTCCCTGAGTTGACCTTCACTAGCTATATGAAGTACCAAACTACATCCTCTCTCTCCCTCTCTCTCTCTTTCTCTCTCTCTCTCATCTTTCTGTCTCTCCCCAGTCATCCATCTAAATATTGTAAACAAAAGCAGGTAAATCTCCTTCTTCCTTCAGTCCCAGACAACATCCACCTGCTGAATCCATTCCATGGCCCTTGGGCTTTACCATCCTCCCTGCCTCCATTCAGATGGAAAGCAGGTGAGAACCAAGGAAGCCCCAGGCTCTAGCACTTGCTAATCACCCATGAATGCCGAGGTGGGAGCCAGCCCCAGGGGAAGGGACAGCGAGGGTAAGGGCTGGGCAATATGGGTAACCCTGCTTCAGCCCATCAGGTGCTGGGTTTGAAAGAAGAGCCCCCCAAAATCAGACAACAGCCTCAGCAGGGATGAGCTCAGAAAGAACAGGAAGGGGCATATATGTGTCTGTTGGGGTTTCCAACACTAGAGTGGCACAGGAGAGACAGACTGACTCACCCAGAAAGCATGTGCTAAGTACATGGGTTTGGCTTCTGTGCTGTGCTGAGCACAGGGCTGCTCAGAGGATTCAGGGGGTCTGGGGTCTGCCCGCTGTCGAATTGCCGCCGAAGACCAGGAGCGGAAGAAGCTCCAGGGGCCCGGGCCCTGCGAGTTTTGTGGGGCCCCTGGAGTGAGTGAAGGACCCCGCTCCAGGGGTCCTGAAAAACTCTTGTGGGGGCCCGTGCAGGGCCCGGGACCTGGGTCAAATTGCCCCACGTGCCCCCCTCCCCCCTAGGAGGCTCTGGCTGAGCATATGTGGGCACAACATCACCTGCAGACTCCATGTCCATTTATGCCCACCACAACAGGAGCCAAAACCATTCACTTCATGTCTGGGGATTGGTCCTACTTTGAGCAGGGGGTTGGACTAGATGACCTCCTGAGGTCCCTTCCAATCCTGAAATTCTATGATTAGTTCTTTTCTGACCTGCATCAGTCACTACAGGGTAAATAAGATCAGCCTGGGTCAGTGCTTGGATGTAGAGATGTAGGGAAAGTGTGGGTGCTGCAGAATACAGTGTGGATGACTCCTTAGGGAGCAGGTTCCCTGTGAATCACTATGCCTTGCTTCAGGGAGTATGAAGGTTACTCAGCAGGGGGCTCTCTTTCCCCTGAACATCTACTAGCCTGAACGCCCCAGTGTGGACATAGGGTTCATTGTACTATCTTTTGGATGAGATATGAAATTGAGGCTCTGGCTACTCAAGATTTTGAGAAACCTCCTGGTACTTTTCATAAGAGTAGGAATGTCCTGGTATTTCAACAGGATATAAGTATAAACTATTCTTTATCATCTGCCCATAATTGTTTGTCTAGTGTTTCTGTGTGCTGTTAAACTACCACAGAGAGCGCAGTGGTGAGAGAATGATCTTGACCCGGTGTGTACAACACCTTGGAATCCTTCAGGCTGTAAGTGACAAGAGAGATGTGCCATAACGGTTATCTGTGTAACAAATCAGCTACTTTACTCACCTAATTAAACCTGTTCTTTTCCGAGCACTTCTGGGGAGAGATATTGGAGGTTGTGGGTGCTGGGGGATACGTTCCTTGCACATGCAGCAATCCATTGGTGACTTAAATATACTTTTTTGGCTGAAGGTTTGCTACAGCTGTTAGTCATGCAGGTGATATTCCCACTGGGAGAGCACTAAGAAACTGTGGGCAATACTCAGACTGGGCAATGGAGGGCAATGTCCCGCCAAGAGAATACACTCCTGTTTAATTCTGCATGCCTAGCAGGGCTATATGTAAAGGGACTCAGTGAAGCATGTCTGGGGTATATTGGGCAAGTACTTCCAGAAGCTCAGCACGCCTAACATCATGAAAGCTGTTTGGGAAATGGATCGTATCCTGGGGGGTTTAAAGGTAGCCCCTCCAGAGCTTTGTCTACGCTAGGAAATGTGGGACACTCATGCTGCCAGTGGTGGAAGCTGTAGCATTTGCAACTCTGATGGAGCTGCACTGGTGCTGGAGAGAAGGTGGGAAAAATTCAGGGCATCCTCAGTGTAGTCACGGCCCTCGAGGTCACTTCTTGCCACTGTGCCCACAGCTGGTGGAGGATTGTTGCCTACACTTTATTCTGCAGGGCTCTGTCCAGTCCTAGTTCCAAATAATGCTGTTTTCACACCTTCCCTTGGGTTGTCTATTCCACGGCCTAATCAATCCTGCCATTAGGAAATAGTTCCTGATATGAATATGTGGAATTAAAACACTATGTCAGAGTGTGTCTCAGGAACGGGTGGTAGTGAAAGAACAGACCCCTCAAACTCTTGACCTTGTGGTTTGTTCAATAGCCTTCCTGTCCGCATATTTTCACACTCCCCTTTCTGCCCAGGGAAGCAGTCCATCCCAGTGACTGCTTTGGCCTGAGTCTGCATCTCCACCGTTAACAAAGAGCTACAATTATCCTGCAATTCTCAGGTGATCAGGAGCCTGAGATGTTAATGGGAGGGGAGAGCTTTGTCCTTTTTCTGACCTGCTTTCCCAAGGAGTCCAGAGAAAGGAAAATGAGATTATAATACAAATGACGGGCTAATTTTTGTTATTCTTTCAAGACTGCCTTCCATCCACAATCACTGCTGCTCAGGTTGTGATGTTCTAGCCAGACAGGGGCAGGTGGGTCAAACACTGGAATGCTGGAGAGTGTTGGGTTAGCGCTGGGTACGGTTATGTGTAGGGAGTCCAGGACTGGAATAGCAGGGGAGCTGCCAGGCAGGACTGAGGGGCATTGGCAGAACTGTGTGGGGAGAGACCAGGACTGGAATAATGGGAGGTCATGCCGCAGAGCAGGATTAAGATGTTTTTCTAAATTAAAATTAAGAGGGTTCAACCTTTACTGTTTGGTTGGCTCTCCACAGCTTACGAGATGCATGGTTTGTCTTTCCGGATGGATTTGATTTGATTTGATTTTAGATCATTTTATGCCCCCACTTTGTAGCATGATGTTATGCCCCCACAGAGGCACAGTAGGTGAATGCATCAACCCCATGTTGTGAGGAGCCCACTCCTTACTCAGGCCAGACTGCCAGGCTAGGATTGGTTTGCATTCCCCGACACCCAAGCTGTTACACTTTCTGTCCCAGAAGGACTCAGCATAAAGTTGCAAATGTTGGTTGGAGGTATTCCTGGAGCTTTCTTCACATGACATAATCTTCAATTACAGATTAATCTTTCGTTCCTGGAGACTCCAGGACAATTCTGAAGGGTTGGCAAGCCTAGCTCAGCAAGGGAGGTATTCCTTACTACCTTTGAAAAAATCAAAACAAAATCAAAGAAACAACATCTTTTCTGATTGATAGGACCCAATTCACACTCCAGGTGAAGTCCTGAGAGCAACAACAGTTGTTCAACAGTAGTGTAGAAAAGGGCCATTTTTTTGTCGTTAGAAAAATAAAACCCTGTTCTACAGACAACTGCTTGCTGAGCTGTGTATGGTCTCACTATGCTGCAAAGCCCCTATTGCAAGATGGTATCCCCTGCCCGAGAAAACACAGTTCAGTCTTTGTTCATGGGCACACTACAACTTAGCCAGGAGAAAGACGTTAGGTTTGGCTAAAAGTTCTATTGTAGCTAAGACCTAACCAGGTTCCCGCAGGGGACTGTGTCCATTACAAAAGCTTGTGGTATTTGAACACCATTCAGAGCACCTGAGTTTGTTGACATGCTCAGCAGCATACCAGCCAGTCACGGGTAAAACTGGGCTGACACAGTGTTGAACATGATTTGCCCTGGCCTCCACTGACTGCAAAGTCATGATCAACATCACGTCAGCTAACTTGACTGCTCCAAGTCACATTCAGATAGGGGAGGAGGACTTCCTCATGTAGACAAGCTAATTGAGCTAAAGCCTTGGACACTGAAGGATTCTGAAGCAGGGTTAGATCCTATTTACACAGCTTCTAACTCATGGCTTGGGTATATTTGTAATGTACACAAGCCCCTGACTCGGACATAGTTGTAACATAGACAAGCCTTTCTATAATGGTGTGAATCAGAGCTAATTAATTGTTGCATGAGTAGGAGAGGGTCCAGGTCCAGATGTGATATTTTGCAGCTTGAGCCAATCCCTGGTAATGGACCTGGGGCCCAAACAATGGTTGTCCTGAAAACACCATGCTGGAGAAATAAAAACATATTGAAGATGCTTTTTGAAAGGGAGGCCAGATGGACTGAAAGGGATTTCCACTAGAGCTGGGTGATTTTGTCATGCAAATAGTTTTTTCACAGAAAAATGCAGATTCAGGGCAACTGAAACTATTTGTGGATTGGGGCAGATGTCAGTAAATAGTTTGGGGTTTAAAAAAACAGCCAAAGAATTATTTTTTTAAAATGTCTAAGCTGTTCATTTCAGCATTTCCAAAATGAAATGTTTTGACTTCTAATTTCAGAAATACCTTTTGTTTCGGTGTTTTCCTGCATTTTATTTAAAAAACATTAACAACATTTTTTAAAAACCCTGAAAATGAAAAACAAGACAAAACCAAACCCTTTCATTTCAGGTCAACCAAAACATTTCAGTCAACCCTAAATGAAATTTTAAACTTTCATTTCACTGAGCAATTAAAAAAGCATTATTTCAGTTTGATCTGAAACGATTTTTTTTCAAACTTTTCAATTCAGTGACCAAACCAAAAATTCTGTTATTCACTCAGTGCTAATTTTCACATGCCAGGGGGCCTGCCATAGCCAAGATGCAATTCCTTACTGGGGAACCTCAAACAGTGGGTGATGGCTTAGGGTTGTCTGCACTTGAAATATTACGATTGCCGATCTCCCGCTGTAGCGCTTCTGTGTAGACACTATCTATGCAGACATGAGGGGTTCTCCCATCGCTGTAGTTGATGCTACGCATGGATCAGGGGCGCCTCATGGTCTCAGACACCATCCAATGGTCCGGGGACATCTATGTCAAACACATCACCAGCCATCGACAGTACCAGGAGGCATGAGCCAGAGCGACATTGTGCATCAACTATGAGAAAGGGACCAAGAGACTTTTTCTATTGGACCATATGAACTGGAACCATAAACTCACAGAACGTTAAATCTCACCAAATGAGGGTCAGTCCATCCTCATCATTGTATCCACTCATTATACTCCACATCTGAACTCCCCCAAGTTCTCATATTATACTCATATGAACAACATGCCCCCATATCTCAATATCTGTACTTTGACCTGTTAATCTTTTACCCCCAATCGGGGATATTGCAGATTATATATTCGTTACGCCATCCAATCTTAAACTGAATTTTGCATCCCTTGATAATCTGTATGTTATTCCCCAATAACCAGAAACTTCTGTGTTTAAACGCTGTACCATTCACTTTTTAAAAACATCATCTTAATAATAACTTTAAATCCATCTCCCTGAGAGGCGACTCCCTCCCCCGGCTTTGAGGTGCATGCATGGTGTCTTTTCAAACCAATGGGTATAACTGAAGGTAGCATGCTAATGACCCATCATCCCCTGGCTGTACTATTGCTCAAAACCTGGCTCCTTTTCTGCTCCTGGCAGAGGCAGGCACTACCCTCACTGATAACAATGGCAATCAGAGCTGTTTGCCCCCAGGGTGAATTTAGCCCTCTGTCTCTTTTCTAAAATCTCTTTAGAAAACGTATCTTTCCCCTTTGTTTCTGCCACACTGGAGGTCTGCTCATGAAAAGCAATGTGTGGAGCTCAGTATTAACATTATTATAGTATTAAAATTAACATTTTGAGTGGCGCACTTTGCAAAGCCAAAGGTGCAGATAAATGAACAATATGGACCCATATATGTCTAATTTTTATTGACATAATAAATCAATTTTGCCAATTAAAGTAACAATGACAATAAATAAATATTTGTCTTTGTTTATTAATTAAACTCTTAGGTCTGAATCCAAAAGGCACATGCTTCAATTTGACATCATAATTTCATGGCACTACCCATATACATAAAGTTAAGCCTGTGTGTACTTCTTTGCAGGGCCTTATTTTTTGATGCAGGTGGTACATTTATAATAATAATATCCAGCTCTACCATAGGGCATTTCATCAGTAAATCTCAAAGCAAGTAAGTATTGTTGGCCCAGATCTATTGATTTCAATATCTTTGTGGATCTGGGCCATTATCCCCATTTGACAGCTGGGGAAACTGAGGCACAGAGTGATGCAACTTAAGCAATGGCATTATTAATTGTCATTACCATTTTATTATGCTTTAAAATGATAATAGAGCACAATAGCAATATTTACTATTTAAAGCAATAGCAAATATATGAAAATAAATATATTAAGGATGACATGACTATGTTGCAATACACAGTATGCATGCTGGAGTCGTGGGAGTCAACTGGACTTTTGCCAGTGTCATTAAAGAAAGTAAGATCAACCCCCACTAATAGTTTTATTTGTTTAAATTAGGAATGTGAAGAATGCCTGATGGGGAATTGACCCTACTGACCTGCAATGGGGGAGGGGAATGAGACAGCCACGGTTTGTGCTGTTTCTTCATTTATGCATCCTTTTAGCCTGATTAGGTTTTCCCTGGGTTCCTAGTTCACTGCTCGACTGCGCATGCAATCTAATTTAGGAACAAAATCCCAATTAATTAAGATTTCATCAAAGTGGGCTGTTATTGTGGCCAGCACACCAAAGGCTCCAGCCTGTTGGAGCTTATTTAAGAGCTGTGAACTCTCTCCCAGCCATGGCGACATATCTAATACACTTAGCACCTAGTTCTGGGAGGTAGCCTCAGCGAGTGCCCGTTGGGGCAGGGGGTTCGAGCACACCTCCCAGATGCCTTTGTTTGCAAGTGAATGGGCTGCAGATCTATGCTGGCTCAACTCCACGATAGGTTTACACCCGTATTTTCGCTGGAGGTTTGTGTGTATGTCTGGTGCCAGAAGGGATTCCCTTCCTGATACCTTTGAATTCTTTTAGGAGGGGGTGTCTGATGCCTGCTGTGCCTCATTCCCCCTTTCTTTGACTGATTTCATTCCGGGGGGGTGTCTGGTCTCTGTTTGTGGGAAGCTATTTTCTCTTTCTCTGGATTATTTTGCAGGGAGAAGGGGCATGGAAAAAAATTCACCAATCAAAGGCATCATGCCCCCCACTTAAATCAAAGGCAATCTGGCAAAGTTTGTTGACTTCAGTGGTTCAGGATCAGGCAGCTCAAGTCTGGGGTTCTGCAGCAACTTTATTTTTTTCCTGTACATGTTCTTCAGGTGTGCTTTTCAAACTCATTTTTTTCAGATTCATCCTGCAAACTTCCTCCCCTCTCCCCCTCCTCCCTCGAGTGAATCTGGGGCAGAGAAACTCCTCAATGCTCCTCCTCCATCAGATTTGGATATTTTTTTGAATCCACTGATTGCAGAAGAGGAATGATCTCCCCGGTATTTATTTATGGAAATGTAATAGCAACTTTGCTTTCTTTCCACTCCAAAATAAAATAGGCATTCTTAACTTTTAAAGCTAAGGCCCCCAAATTAAGCTTTATTTGATGCCATTTATACATTAATGCAATGTTGTTTGCACTTTGAAGGTGTTGGGAAATTGATTTTTAAGTGGATTTTTTTTTTCACTAGGGTTGGGGAGGAGAAAAAGAGAGGGGGGAGAGAACATGATAAACAAGATGTTTTTTAAGAGCAAAAATTAGGGAACAGGTTTGAAAAATGGGCAGAAACAGTCCCCAAAAGGCATGAAAAGGAGTAAGAAGTGCAAGGTGGATCTACACGTTGCCTCTCTCTAAATCCAATCCTGGGAATTGTGTTAATACCCAAAAGCTCATCAAATGAGCAAATCTGCTCTGCACAATTCATAGATTTAGATAACTGGTAGAGAGGGAAAAAGCTCTAAAATATTGTTGCATTAATTTGCAAGGAGGCTGAGTGCTTAACTGCTTGCAATTATAGCCCTGTTTTTAAATCTGCAGTGCAGACATACAAGCTTTCCTCATGCCCTGGGGGAAACTCTGGGTCTGAAGAGTTAACTGCGTTGAGAAAAGAGGGGGCTGTATGCACTAGCAGGGGGTGCCTCCCTATGTTTCCAAAATGTATACTCAAAAAGGACTTGATCCTGACACTGAAATTAAGGGGGAGGGGGGGAAGAAAGGTTTACCATTGACTTATTAGTGGAAATAATGGCAGGCCTACTACCCATTCTTAAAGTGAGAAGGAAATTCCATAGTTACCCTTCCTTGAATATTAAAATGTTTCCACTCTGCATAAAGGATAGCCAAATTTTAGGCACCTTTCTGTTCCAGAGTGTTGGCCATTTAATGGCCTGTCTACCTCACCTTTTATTTAATAATACTTTACACATCAGAGGAAAGGGAATCAATAATTGTCTATCTCTTATTGATTATCTGTCTTAATTATCCATCCATGGAACTGGTCAGCTATTGATATATTGTCAACATACCTAGGTATGTCTACATACAGCTCTGTATCTCTAGCCTGCCTATGCAATAATAGATCTCTGAATCATAGGGACTGTACACATTACAGCTCAGACACAGCAGGGGTGAACAGGCTTCGGGGGATCCGTTTTTACAATTCAGTTTTGCAAACAGTGTTTGTAAGCTATTCACATTGAGCTCTTTTTATTTTTCACTCCCTCCATCCCCCTCGCGCCCTTCTGTACGCTTCCTCCTCCCAATCCATAGCCACTCCCCTCCAATCAACTTACTTTTAACATGACAATGGCCTTGAAAATTCTCTCTAATCAAGGCAAAGTTAGGAAGGGCATAAATCTACCCCCACTCGGTGGGCATCTGTGTGTGTGTTTGTCTGATCGAGTCTGCCCCTCTCCATCTCCACCTTGTCTTCTCAGAGGTTAGGGATTTATTCTGGGGTAACGTTCCCCAAACACAAACATCCATGAGTGCCCACCTGGCAATGCCCCCCTACCAGCCTTACCCAGCCGGGGTAGGAACTGGAATAAGGTATGGCGACTACTATTGGAACTGCCCAGCAGAGATGGACAATGTCCCCCACAAAGAGGCAGCAGATGCTGATGCCCCGGTCCCAGAGCCAGAGGAGAAGACCCTCCATAATCCAGGTAGGCCAATTTTGGAATGAAGTAAACACCAAGAAAAGTGATTATTATCATCAATCTTGCTGTCTGAAATGACTCAACAAGGGGCGGGTGTGGGAGAGCTCATCTCAATAGCTTTCCTCTATCTCCATAGCCAAGTGACCTCTCCCTCTCCCCAAAAGATGCTGCTATCTTGTTTTTTAGGGGAGGAAGAGGGAGTCCGAAACGCTGTCTAATCTGGGGGAAGATCGACCCAAACTAGCTTAGAGGGTATTTCATGGGGGGCTTAAGCACCCACTTCTAGGTGCAATAACCAGTCCTGTCTGGCAGCAAGTTGGTGCGGGCGGGCGGACGCCCCTCGGAACAGACCCAGAGCAGCACTAGAAAGGTTAAGTATCAGAGGGGTAGCCGTGTTAGTCTGGATCTGTAAAAGCAGCAGAGTCCTGTGGCACCTTATAGACTCACAGACGTTTTGGAGCATGAGCTTTCGTGGGTGAATACCCACTTCGTCAGATGTCTATAAGGTGCCACAGGACTCTGCTGCTTTTACTAGAAAGGTTGGTGTCCAGGGCTGCTTGGACACGTGGTTGGAAGGCTCTAGTTAAGGGCCCCTCCTGCTCTCCTGGACGCTAAACGCCAACGCTGCCGTTCCCTTCAGTGGGGGGAAGCGAGACGTGTTTAAATCCGAGTTGTGTGGGGCTGCGGGGGGATGTTCAGAGAGAATCCGGGCGAGGGGTTGCGGGGGGCTTGGCAGGGACCCGCTTTCCGATGGGGATTGGTGCATGTCTGGCCTGGAAAGGGAAACCAGCCCTGGCCCCTCTCGCCTGGTCCCGGTCTTTTGTAGCACGGGCACCAGGCTGTCCTGCTTGGACCAATTGCAATCCGCAACAGGCCGGGGCGCGCCCGCTGAAAGCTGCAGCCGTGCAAAGCGGGGGCGCTGTGGCCCCGCCTGTGGCTAACGGGGCGCGAGAGCCCGGGGGCGCAGGGAGAAGTAGCAATAATCCCCCGCCCCCCCCGGTGGTGGGGCAGGGGTCGAGGTCCCAGGAGGCGGGCGAGGCGCCAGGGAGGGCACCGCGGTGACCCAGACCCAGGAAGGGAGGCAGGCTCTAGAGATTGTCCTGGCTCTACTTCTGGACCAAATCAAGCCTTGCTCCCTTCCTGGGAGGAGGCAAAAGGGCCCGAGTCGAGGGGTGTGAGGGGTGCGATCTCTGCACAGGGTCGGCTCCTAGGGCTGGGTGGGGGACAGGCAGCTCCTTGGTGGGGTGTCTAGCGAGCGTGGCCCAGAGCTCCCGGCGCCAAGCCAGGCTGCGAAGGTGCTGCTGAGTCTGTCATGCTGCTGGTGTCTGGCTCTTGTGGATTCCCAAGGCGCATGCAGACTCCCGGGGCTCCTTCAGCTCCCGCCCCCCGTGCCTGTCCCACGGACAAGACCGGGGAGAAAAGAGCGAATTCAGGGTGTTCCCAGCCCTCGGGAAACAATTTACACCCCCCGCCCGGGCCAATGGGGAATTGCTCTGTACAGCGCCTTCCCCGAGGCTGCCCTGCATCTTGCTTTCCAGGCTGATCCGCGCTGTTACTACTTCGGGCACGTTCTCCCCCTGCCTTGCCCTGGCTCCAACCCCAGCATTTATTTCTAATAAGAATTGTAGCAGCTGGTGGCGTGTTTAACCCTAGAGCCCGCAGTGCCGGGAACCCCCGCCAGGCGTCTGCAGAGAGCGCTTCAGTTTTCGCAGCTGTTTGTGCGGGGTGGGCCCGCAGCGAGCTTGAGACACCCCATTAAGTCGTGTGACCCTTTGCTCTTACATGCAATAGGCACGTTTCCCGAGCAGGGAGCTCACGCACCGACCAAAAGCAAATCGGTATCCCCCAGGGATGAACTTCTCCTGTCACACTGCAGGCACCTCTTAATGCGCCACTTTGCTTTCTCCCTCCCTAGAGCTCTCTCCAGCGTCCTCCAGCTCGGGAACACGCATGCAGTACACCCCGGACTCAGCCACCAGCCCCAACACGGAGCCCCCATCCCCACACCCTGCGATCCGGATGGGTGGGGTGGAAAGCGGGGGAGGGGTGAAGAAGGCCAAGAGCCGCACGGCCTTCTCCCAGGAGCAGCTGCAAACCCTGCACCAGCGGTTCCAGAGCCAGAAATACCTCAGCCCCCAGCAGATCCGCGAGCTGGGCTCAGCCCTGGGGCTCACTTACAAGCAGGTGAACACTGAGATCTGGTTCTCTAGCATGTTGGCATCCTAGTGGCTGCATCCTTGATTTGAGGTGGTCTTACAAACATGGTCAGTTTTTCAGTGGGAGATCTCTGGTCAGATCCCCACTGTCTCCTCTCTTCTGTTGTAATTTACATCTGTGCAAGGAGGCTGTGAAATGCTGCCAGTGTCAGAATTCTCCCCTTGCTCACCTAGGATTATCCATCCACTTTGCACAGGTGTTCAAGACTAAGCAAGGGGCAGGCAATGAAGAGTCAGGTTTCAGAGTAGCAGCCATGTTAGTCTGTATCTGCAAAAAGAACAGGAGTACTTGTGGCAACTTAGAAACTAACAAACGAAGAAGTGATCTGTAGCCCATGAAAGCTTATGCTGAAATAAATTTGTTAGTCTCTAAGGTACCACAAGTACTCCTGTTCTTTCAATGAAGAGTCAGTTCCTGGTTGTTCTATAACTAGCATCACTATGCTCTCTGAGCCACTACTGACCTCATTGCCCCAGCATGAAGGCAGGGGGTGCTGCGCTGCAGAGAAAGTATGGGCGACTTAGGTGTACTCTCTACTCTCAGTACTGACACTAGTGTTACAGTGTCATCCTGCTGGGTGCTGTGCTGCAGAAAGCCGTGTGGATGACACTAATTTAGGACTGATCCATCTTTCATACAAAAATGGAGGTTCTGACTATTTGTGATCATGAAAGAACCTGTGGTAATTTGCAGTAGGGGTGTCTGTCCCAGTGACTGTAATTATATTTGACCTCCCTAAATTCTCCCATTTTCAGCTGGATAGAGTGGTGTTCTTCACTTCCTAAATTATTGTATATAATTGCTATTGCCTGCCATGTTCCAGCCCAGAGGTGGCTGCATTTCAATGCTGGGTGAAGCAATCCCTTTATGTATTGTCTAAAAAATATTTTGTGAGCTCTGTCTAAAAAGGGATTTTTATGCCCTGTCTCCTACCCCTATCATCTCTAGGTAAAAACATGGTTTCAAAACCAGCGGATGAAGTTTAAACGTTGCCAGAAGGAAACTCAGTGGATGGAAAAAGGGACATGCCTATCCCAAGTAAGAAGAGGTTTCATTATGGGCAGTTACCAAGGGGACCTATAATATCTATCTAATGTACGTGTTTGCTCTCCAGTTAATATGAGATGCCCATGGGCTTACTAACCAGCCCTTGCTCAGTGTTTCCAGTACAGCATTCCTTCATTCTCTGTTTATTGTATCATGTCATTGAAGCCTATATTGGGGATCAAATGGATCTGGGGGAAGGAGAGCAGAACTTTCCACTTCTAGGATCTCAGGTCGGGGGACTGGTTGCATTAGAGAATGGCATATGGACATCAATTGCAATCCAGTCAACCCAGGAGAAGCAGGGGATGGGGTAGAGAGTCTTTCACCTCTAGGATATTGTTACTTGTATTGTGGTAGTGCATAGATCCTAGGGCCCCATTGTGCACTGGAGAGAGATATATAAAGAAAAGGCAGTCCCTGCCCCAAAGAGTTTATAATCTCCTGGTTTGTGCTATTGGAGCCTCAGTACTGTTTGCTTGTACCTGTGTATTGAACCATCTTCTCTCTCTCTCTCTATGGATTTCATCAGGCAGGTTACCTGGATTTGAACCCCAGTTATCACCAAGGTTGTCCAGTTAGTGCCAGCAGGAACATCCAGACTGTGACCAATGTGCATCAGAGCTATGGTAGCAGCCAGACCTATGGGAGTGGCCAGAGCCTGTATCCCTTTGTGGCTATCGAGGAGGAGGGGTTCTTTGGGAAAGCCGGAGGAGCCTGCAGCGCCCAGCAGGCAATGGGCTTCTTCAGCCAGCAAAAGATGAACTTTTATCATGGCTTCCCAGCAAACATGGATTATGCCAGCATGGAGACAGAAGATGGCTACCACTTCCAGAGCGCCTCAACGTCCTTCCCGGGTACAGCTGTGTGCCAGCAGTACCAGCCAGCATGGCACCCTCAAGGGACGCAAAGCAACTATAACTCTTAGGCCTCTCCTTTTTCTTTCCCTCTCCCACTCTTTCTTCCGTTTCTCTTATCCAGCCTCTGTTTTTTAGGGCCCTGATCCTGACTCCCTCTCCTACTCTTTCTTCCATTTCTCTTATCCAGCTCTGTTTTTTAGGGCCCTGATCCTGACTCCTGAGATGTGTGGAGTCCCCCTGCTCCCATTGACTCCAGTGGAGGGGCATGGCGCCTTGCAGGATGGTTGGGGTCTCTCTCTCCTCTTCTTTAAGAGGCGCCTGTCTGTTGTGTCTGACGCAAGGTGTGCTGCATGGCTCTGAAGTTGGCTTTCATCATATTGACCCTGGCTGGCTCCAGGAATAGGCTCTGTATGTGTGTGGAAAGCCATGTTCATGCAAGAAGTGTGTGAATGTTGGAACTGGAGATGACAGAGTCTACACCAGTGAGTCCTTTCCCTACCCTAGTGTCCCTAGTACAGCTGTATCCTTTCTGTAGATCCTTTCCAGAGCTTGGTCTAGTCCTTGTTTGAAATTAACTGATTTTAATTACAACACGGAATACAAAGTGTACAGTGATCACTTTATAATATTTTTAATTACAAATATTTGCACTGTAAAAAAAATAAACAAAACCAAGCATGGGGTTTTCTCTGGGTAAGATTCTTCCACCCTTCAGCAGCCTCCTCACTGTTAGAAAATGTTCTTGATTATGCAACCTGAAATTTCCCCCCTTTCTATGTTCCCTCCCTCCACCAGCCAACCTTCATAACATTTGAACATGTAATACATCCTTCAACAGGGGACTCTCTCCAACCCTGACCAGGGGCTAGATTTGATCATCTATAATCTTAAAAAATCTCAGATTTACTATAATAATAAATAACTGCAATTCCTTTTTAATTAGAACCTGAATATCTACCAAACAGTGACAAGAGACAGCCTAATCCTCAGGTGGTGCAAATCAGCATAGCTTCATCGACATCACCATTTGCACCAGCTAAGCATCTGGACCACAACAGGGGTGAATGGAATTCAGATTCTAATTTCAATTCATTGTCTAATTAAGAAAGAGAGAGAAAGGAGACTGAGAAAGAGGAGTAGAGGAAGGAAAAGGGGAGGGATGGAAAGATGGAGAAAGTACAAGGTAAGCAAATGTGGTGGATTAGGTTAATATCCTAATCCAAGAAAATTACCTGTAGTGTTTACAAAGTGACTAACTTCCTTATGTGTGTCAGTCAGTTTCATTCTAACTGCTCTCCCTCCACATCTCCCCTGCTCTACTCTGCTGGCAGGCTCCCAGCCCTACAGACCGTGGCTATAGCATCGCAAGTCATCAGCGCTGTGAGAGCAACTGATGTCCTCAGGTATCCATCTGATTCTCTTACAGTAGTAATAATAATAGCTCATATACCTATACATGAAGGATCCCATAGCACTTCACAAATTACACAAAAATGGCCCCTAGAATGAGGCCACTCTGGGGCGGAGGGTGGCAGCCAGGCAAAAATAGTCTAGTTATTTCAAACCTGATGCTTAGCTCTCTTAACCTAGAAATTAGAGATGGTGGATAAGCCCATTAGATCCTATCTATCCCATTCTCCCAGGACCAGTGCAGGATTGCTCCCTACTGTTTCTTCTCCAATTCTAGTTTTAAGTGACTCTGTTAATAGGGCTTCCCTCACTTTCCTTGGGGAGACATTGCCACAGGCTAATTAGATTACTTATCTATTTCTTTGTTTTAAGTGGGACAGTGTCAGCTTCTCCTGGACTCAATGTTTAAGCATGGGGGTGGTGGAGGGGGAGTGAGAGGTGGGAATTAAAAAAAAAACCCAGCTTGATATAAATACAATTGTTTTCATAAATGTCTTTTAAAATTCAATAAAAACAGGTTTTAAAAAAATCAGTTGTCCCCTGCAGTGCTGTGGAACTTAAGGTCATGCACAACTTGCAGCTTGTAAAACTGACTCAAAAAAGAAAGTGAAACGGACTAGTTCCACTGTCCCAAGCCAAGTGCAAAAAGTAAACAAACAGCATCAATAGTGATAAATGAATTACATGTTAAAGATTTGTTTAGTTTGATAGCAGGTGGCGTTGGTAGTTTATGTAGTAGTTTTTGTTGTTAATGTATGATTTTTATCTCAATGCTGTCTTAACATCTGCACAAGGACTTTGTCCTACTTACATTTTTAATGCAAAGTAGATAAATGTTTACTATCATGGATTGCTGGGTATATTTTTTTTCCCATATATGTTTTTTAAAAAAGACTTTTTACTTGCAATGAAATTTAACTTGTGTTTTACACTGTGTCTGTTTTATCACATTTTTTTGTTTCTACCTAATGTTTTTATAAACTCGTGTTTTACATTTGAATGGAAAAATAAACTGAATTTATTTTAATGGGGTGTCAATTCAGTAATGTAATAACTTCACTTTCTTTCATCCTGAAGGATGGAAAGTGCTTTGTGGGAACAACTTCACCTACAGAGATGAGGAAAAAGTATTATCTTACCAACCCCATGAGTTCCCGCCACCCCTCCCCTCCCCCCAAAAAATAATGAGAATTTTAAAAACAATAAATGTTTGGGTGGTTTGTCTTTGCTGGCTTCTGAGCCTTTAGGTTGAATTCACTTCCTGTTTTCCAGATTTTTTCTGCAACCATGAGCGCTAGAAACTTATATTATAAAAACAAAACTGGGTAATCTCTTGAATGTTATGCTCATGGGATATAAAAAAAAATCATTAAGAACATAACCTCTTTCAAGAAGGTTGCAGAGTCACACTACTTTAATTCTTAAATTCCAGACTTTTAACATGCAACCCAAAAAATAGACAAAGCAGGCTGTTCCCCAAAACAGGTATCATTCACCCCACCCCACCTTACTGTTGACTGTCTGCAGGATGCCGCTGAAAGTCCCAGATGCTTCCCTACAGAAACCCCTTGCCTGCAAGCAGGACCAGGAAGCCCTTTTTACAAATCACAGTTATAGTTTTGAATATACTACAAAGAACTGGGAATAGTGCCCATTATTCAGTTCAAGGTGAACGTGCTCCCCTGTTTTCCCACTCCCCCTCTGCTCTGCTCCCCAGTTCAGACATGCACTGTGTGGTATGGGTGGGAGGTTCTGTGCTTTCAGTCTTTCTGGTTTCTCTTCTCTGGCTCAACACTAGCCTGCAGCATTACAGGAATTGTCCTGCTTGCTCTGTACACCCATTGTCTCTCTTCCTGTGGACATCAGCAGACGCAGAGGCCTTGTAGCTAGACTGTAAAGTGTGGGCTCTAGAAGTGGAATGTAGAATCAGTTGCTTGGCAACCCTTCAAGAGAACTGCAATTTGTGTTTTCATTTCCTTACGCAAGTTGAATGCTGGTTCATAAAGGTACCAGATAGGTGACAACCCAGGAAAACTGAAATCCTCTGCTCCTCCTCAGATACAATACAAGCAGGGCAAGCTTCCCTCCTCCCTCATCCCCATGCCCTCACCCCTGACTTGACTCACCCTTGGGATGAGAATGGAACTGAGTCTTCACCCTTGATGAGTGCTATAAATACCAATACTAATTATGACTAGTGCCGTGGTGATTTTTTGTGGGTTAGCCATTAAGAGTTTAGCAGAGTTACATGTTTTGCCTTTCTCGCCGAAGATCTCAAAGCGCTTTGCAAATATGGATGAATTGCACCTCAGAATATATGTATGGTAAATAAGCATCATTCTCTACATTTCAGCAAATGGAACCAAGGCATGGGATGGGTAAAATGACAAAGGACTGATCTACACTAATCTGAAGTTAGGTTGACTTAACTACCTTGCTCAGGGCTGTGGAAAAAATTTCATGCCCTGTGTGATGCAGTTAAACCAGCCCACGCCCCAATGTAGGCACTAGGTTGATGGAAGAATTCTCCTGTTGACCTAGCTACCACCTCAGAGAGGTGGATTTACTATTGCACCAGAATGCCTTCCATTGCTGTAGTGCCTATGCTAGTGGCACAGCTGCAGCATTTCTAGTGTAGACAAACCCTTAATTGTGGTCACACGGCTGTTGTATTCTAGAACCCGCAACAAAGCTTGAGCCTATAAAACTAGAGAGCAGTGTGAACTGAGTACCCTTATGGATTTTCTGAGGCAGCTACTTCAATTAAAGGACAATTCCTTGAAAACCTGGTCAGGTGGCAGCTCTTACTTGCACCCCCATTCCCAGCTTGGAGTGGAGATGTTGGGTTTTATTGTTTGTTTGTTTTTTAAAGGTGTTAGCTCAATTGAGTTAGTTTAATTTGTAACCCAACTTCAAACATGTTAATCTGCATCTTAATGGAGCTTTTCAATCATGATAAACTAATACAGTTAAGCAATACACCTTTTGTCCCTCAATAGTCTGCTGCAGTAGTGCTAACAAGAACTCCCAGGCCAGTGGAGTTAACACCCCACTGAGATGAACAGGGCAGGTCACACCTCTCAGAGCTATTGCTTTGTGTTTTTTAAATAAAGAGGCTAAAACCATCCCTCCCTCCATGAGATTCTGATGTAAGTCACCATGGCCAGGAACTGATACTCTAGGTATGTGACCATGCTCCTTAAACTGGCCCCAGTGTCATCTAATATTGCTCAGAGCAGGCCTGCCCCAAAAATGGTGCCAGCCACCAGTAGCATGGGTTCTAGTATTGCAAACGTCTGAATTGGTGGGAAGCTCCTTACAGCACCATGGTAATACAAATCAATAATCCAATTGTTAGACATGCTTTTCTAATTCTTACGTGGTGCTTCTGTGTTTTTACATGTTGCAGTGTCCTGCAGTTTGTCCAATGTGTTAAATAAAGAGATATAGAGATATTTTATGGGAGAAAAAAATCAAATTTTATTTGGATCTCTAGACTTCACCAACAGTAGGCACAGCAAGGTTTAGTATAAACCGCCTAAATAGGGTCATAGATTTAAAGGCTAGAAGGGACTAATATGATCGATCTGACCTGCATACCACAGGCCAGAGAATTTCACCTAGTGATTCTTGTAGCAAGCACATATCTTGTGATTGAGCCAGATCATATTTTTTAGAAAGATACTCCATTTCACTGTAGGGTAAATGTGTGGGTACACCAATATGTGTGTGCGTGGATGTGTGTGTGTGTGTTTTGTTAGTGACTACATGAAAGTTTGGGTGGGTGTAAGTGAGCCCATATATCTGAATGTGAGATAGAGACAGTTGTATAATTACCCCAGGTAGGAGACAGCGTGAGAGATGCAGGGAAAGGAAGACATTCAGTAACAATTGGTTTGGGCCCTCTGCATTAACCCTGCTTAGGGGTGGTACAGATGGTGGCCAGCAGTGCCTGGAAAAGGTGCCACAGTGGCTGAGGCATGGTGGAAGCTATAGCCATCTCCTGTCTTTGCGCCATATTCCATGGTCCCAGGAAAGCCATGATAAAAGTCTACTTTGTGCTGGGCGATGAATCCCACTGTCTGTTGGACGCTACAGGTGGCCCCACCTTTGCCAAAGACCCCACCCTCCTCATTGGCTATGAATGCGTATGGGGTCTGCCCTGCTGAGTAGTTCTGACGGGGGTTGCCCACAGCTTGGATGTTTCCAGCTGTGCTGATCGGATAGCTCTGGTGGAATTTGGGGTGCACTTCCAGGTACCCGCTGGGCTGGAACCCAGTCTGAAAGAGAGAACAGGAATCAAAACCAATTGCATGTCTACTGGCACTCACTGTATAAGGGCTATCAGTCCTTTTGCTTCCAGGCATATCCATGAGGCAGGAGGAGGTGGGGAGGGACAAGAAGAAATGTACTTCATAGGTCTGATATGAGGCCACTCTCACAACTGGGGCATGAGGCCAGACTCACCACTGGCCTGATCCGGTAGAACAGGAGGAGAGCTGCTAACACTAGCTGGACCATTGCCCTGGTTGGCTGGGGAACAACAAACTAGCTACCTTTTGTGCCGTAGGGCAGGAGGCACAGCAGTGGGTTAAATAGACCAGAACAGCGGAAGGCAGGCAGGATGGATCTTCAGCATGACTGGGTATGGCAGAGGCAGGTTACCAAACTAGCAGGACCATGGTACTGATCCAATACAGCAGGAAATGGGATAGCAGAGGGAATATACCACTGGGCTATGGGAGAAGGCAGGACAGTGGGCTTTCAAGACCAATGGTCTTGGTCCCCTTTCTGTGGAATGACCTTACCTGCGTGAGGCACTGAGCCCGCTCCGACCACAGGTTGTACTTCTGGCATCTCTTCAACTTCATCCTTCTGTTCTGGAACCAGGTCTTAACCTGCAGTGAGAGGTCAGAAGGTTCCCGGGGGAATGGATAGTCAGGGGGGAATGGGGAATGGACTAAGACATTTTTCACCTCTGACTCACCAATTATAATAAGCCTCTTGGGTCGGGGGTGGGGTGACTGGAGGGCTCAGGGAATCGGAGTGGATTATAAAGCATCTGAGTGGTTGCTGGTTACAATCTGGCCGTAGTTCAACATCAGATGACTGTTTAGTGGCCTATGCAAATTGTGTTGGAGGGTCTCTGTCCCCAGTGCCTACATTGTCCACATTGTGCCCATCATTGTGACATGTAAGTGCATTACAGTTGTGAAAAATGAATGAGTGTGGCCAACAACTGGCACAAATCAAACCCAATGCAGTCTTTACGGTCCCACCCATAGAATGGATGAAATCCCATCTGATTACAGACCAAAATTAAGGAAACGTGTGTTTGTGGGAGTGTAGGGAGGGCAGAAGGCCTGCCATGCATTCTATCAGTCTCCAAAATCAAGATCCCTGATGGGGGCAAATTCCAAAGCAAACTCCCCCAGGGCTGTGTCTGCACTAATAGGGATCGCTGCAAGGATGTTGATTGCAGCAAATAGCTGGTTGTCTCACTTGTCCTGTTTCTGACAAAACCGGTTTGGGGGTGGGTAGGTGGGGCATGTGTTTGTGTTTGTTGTCCCAGTGCATCCTGGGATACCTGGGACACCAAGCCCAGAGTGCCCAGCTCTTTCTTTTGGATAATATCCAAATGCACTGCATTGTGGGATAGGGTTAGGAAGAATGGCTGAACCACGGCAACTACAATGCTCGCGGTTTCTCATCCACAGTAGGGAGAGACCACTATAGACAGCACCAGTTCAGCTGGGCCTGGGCTAGCAATTTCATCTCAGGCATTGCAGCGGTGGAACAAGTGATGCTCATAAATCTGCAAGGAAGGCGGTTGTGTGTGGCGCTTGCAGCACCTGCATGATGCCTTATGTCAAGCTATTCCAAGCAGCAGATCATTGCATTGCTGCAGGCAGACAGGTCGGAGGGAGGAGTCCAGCCTCAGGGAGAGCTCACAGCAGCACCCCATCTTATTGCAAAGGCTGCACGGGAGCACTGGAGAGGGGGTGGGGAGGAAATGATTTGTGAACTAATCCATACCAGGCCACTCAGAGCCTTATGGGGCAATTCACCAGTGCCCTGAACTGCATCCAGCAGAGGGCTGGGAACTGCTGCAGAGCACAAAGAGCAGGTAACTATGGTAACCCACTTACTGCACAACCACACCACAGACCATGGCGTCACGGCGCTGCCAACTCCTGGCATTCAAAAATCACGAATCGGGCCCTGAAAATCATGAGAGTTGTGATTTTTTTTAAGCCAGATTTTAACAAAAGGTCTCTCGCTCACTCGCTGGCTTGCTTTGCCTCCTGATGTTAGCTATTTTCAAGCTTTTCTCTGAAACCAGGAGGGCTAGAAACGTTTGTTTTTTAAATGAAAGTGGAGCTTCTCATGTTTTCATATGACTCAAGGTCTTTAGGAGAATCAGCAAATTTTGGCAGATTCACAGTAAAATCTCAGGAGTTGGCAACATCAGCATTAGCTGGCTCCCTCATCGTGAGTCTCAACAAAGGTGCCAAGGACTGGCTGGGTTTTAGCACATTCCATCCACGTATGTGTCATTATCCCCATTTTACAGATGGGGAAACTGAGGCACAGGAGGCAAAGTGACTTGCTCAAGGTCACCCAGCAGGCCAACGGTAGAGCTGAAAATAGAACCCCGGCCTCTCTGAGGCCGAGTCCAGTGTTATATCCACTAGGCAATACTGTCTCCTTGCTGAAATTTCCCCTCCCTTCCAAGAAGGGTTTTTCTGGGGCAGGACTGAGGCACATTTGGGAAAGGGAGGAGGACAGTTATATATGTGTGTATGGAGCTTGCTCTGTCACAGCAATCAATGTCCTATACTTACTCTGAGGATAACTATAGGACATAAATACAAGTATTGTAATTTACATCTTTGTCCCTGTTCTGTGCTAATCACCCCCCACCTTTATTCCACTGTGCCTCTTGCAGTAAGTGACATTCAGGTGCAACCCAGCCATTATAAGGCAAACACTCTATGCTCTCTCCATTCACCTGCTTGTAAGTGAGCCCCAGAACTGCAGCCAGCTCCCGGATCTGCTGGGGGCTGAGGTATTTCTGGCTCTGGAACCGCTGGTGCAGGGTTTGCAGCTGCTCCTTGGAGAAGGCTGTACGGATCTTGGCCTTCTTCATTCCTCCCTCACTTTCCTTCCCATTCTTCTGAGGCTTGGATGCAGGCTGGGGGGACGAGGATTCTGTTTGGGGGCTAGTGGCCGAATCTGGTGTGAAGTGGCTGAAATTCCCAGAGCTGGAGGAAGCAGGGGAGAGATCTAAAGACAAAGGGGATATGTAATGAGCCCACATATGTGCATACACACACACACACGGAGTCCTCTGCTGGGTGAAATCAGAACTGCTCCTCTATGTGACAAACGCCTTGTACCACTAATAGCAAACAGAGATTCTCCTTTATTTAGCTCAAGCGCAGAGGGTCTGCTCTGTTGAAGGAAAAGGATTTGATAGCGATTCCGGCTGCCAGTGTCAAGTTGTGAGTGGCCAGATTAAGCTGTACAGTGACACCGTAGGTGGGAGGTTCATCCTTACAATTCAAAATCCTCTACAGCTTGTCCTTCTGCAGAGCACTTTGCGACCTAGGGATGAAAATAACTATACTTATATCTGTTAAGGCTGTCACTATGCAGCTTAATCTGGCCACTAACAACACTGGCAGCCGGGATCGCTATCAAATCCTTTTGCTTCAACAGAGCAGACCCTCAACGCTTGAGCTAAATAAAGGAGAATCTGTTTGCTGTGGTACAGGGAGTCTGTTACATAGAGGAGCAGTTCTGCTCAGGACAAGCGTAATTATATCCCTTTGACAGATGGACAAGCTGGGGTGCAGAGGTAAATGACTCACCCATGAGCACACAGTGAATCTGTGCACTGGACTCTTGGGCTTAGGTCTAGTCATTTTTGAGGCTTGATTTGGGATCCCCAATCTGAGAACCTTAAAGGGGCCTGGTGCTCAGAGCCCAGGTGTGCTCAGCACTCTCTGAAAATCAAGCCCCTTTAAGAGGTCTCAGGTTGGGCACCCAGAATGACCGGTCACAAGTGAAAGTTTAGGCTTTGATTCCTTAGTCCTGTGTTTCAGCCACTGGAACAAACTCTCTCAACAGTAGTGTTACTTTCCACTCCAGGATTCAGTGCACTGCACAAACTAACCCTCACCATCCCCCTGTTGGGCAGGAGGGAGGTATTATCACCACCAGGGTAAGGTGACAACCAGAACAACTCAGTGAGCCACAGTCAGGACAAGAACGCAGGCTGCTGGACTCTCAGCCCATTGCTCTAACCACTAGGCTGCCTCTACCCCTTGTGAAGCCTGTGAGAACTAGAATAGAATACTGTGCAGATGAGATTTTATAGGAGGAGAAAAGGCACAGAGGACACAGAGACAGGTTGGGGAGCAGGGGCTCTGCTCAACTCACTCCAGAGACGGTATTCACAAGAGGACAGAGGAACCCGCAAAGACCCTGCCAGCTCGTCCTGGGAGATCTCCTAAGGGGGTCTCTGCCTGAAGGACAAAGCCAAGATTGAGATCTAAAGAAAAAGCTTCCTAAGCAATCTGGGTTGTTAGTCCAGACAAAAGCGGCCAACATGCAAAGCCATTGAGACAGCATGAATAGGAAAATGTTAACAAGTGAGATTACACAGATAGCTCTCCCCTAGGTGTCTGGCACGTGTGGATGTGGCCAGCACTGGGGGACAGGAGGGATGTATTGGTTTGCAAGCTTGGCCAAATGCCCTGGGACAATTTCTTCCCTCTCCCTGAGCCCCCCACCTTCTCACCGGTCTGCTCCCTGATCTCACCCCATTTTAACCCCTTCATGTCCTTCCCCCCCCCCCCCAGGGAGATGGGAGAGTTAACGTCCATTTGTGAATTCCCATTAATCTCGTTGGGGCATTGACTCTAGAGCCTAAGAATAACAGTAGACAAAGACCTGTCTGCATTAACTATTTCACTGATGAACATTTGAGCAGCTGGGATGGGAAAGGGGTGGGAGTGAAGCCCATGGGGTGGGAATTGGGAGCTGCTGCTGTGAAGAAAATGGGGAGAGAAGACAGGAAAAAACAGACAGAGCCAGGGAAGAGGGAGACAAGCAGAGGAAGGAGGATGAGGAAATGAGAGAAACAGAGGGCAGAAACAGTAGTGGAGCCTAACAGGATTCCCTATCCTCCCCCTGTGACACTGCATGAAACTTGAACAATGATAACCATGATAACTAAACATTCAGTCACTGGGTAAAGGCTGTCATCTCTGCAATGCCCCCCTTGCCAGCACTGGGAGCTGTGCTGTGGGTGGTGGGTGTGCGAAATCCTAAATGCATGCTACAGCCCACGGACCAAACATGGATTTCACCTCTCTCCATAAATATGATAGCTCTGGTTTGAGGCCTGACCATCCCCTACCCCCCTTGGCTATTAGCCTGCCAGGATAAGGCATTCCCAAGGGATCTTACTGGTGTGGCACCAGGAATACAGACTGACAAGAATACTTTGCCTCTACAGTGCTTATACCTGAGGATCTCAAAGTGCTCTGCAAGTCTGAATGCATTATGCTCATATCCACATTTTATAAAGGGGAAAGAGTCACAAAGAGTGGAAGTGATTTGCCCAAGGTCACCCACTGAGTCAATGACAGATCTAGGTGTCTTGAATCTCAGTCCTATCACTTAACTTTGATGGCTTACCTGAGTTCTGGCTTTCCTCCACCGGAAACTGAGCATCACCAGCTGCTTCTGCTCCCTTTCCTGGGCATGACAGAGCACGTTCTGTACCCCCTGCTGAGTTCCAGTAAAACTCCTCATAGCCCATGCCAGCTCCACTTGGGTAAGGCTGGTAAGGGGGCCCAGCCAAGTGAGCACTCATGTGGGTTTGGTTTGAAGGGGTGCTCCTCCCCCACCTCCCAATAGACAGCACCTCACTCAAGGGCTAGACCTCACCACCCAGAATGAGGGTGCCCTAGAATGTCTACAGGGAGTTACCTTTATAGCTAGCAGTTCCCTTCTAAGGAGTACAATATCCTACATCAGTCAGGTCTTCAGTGCACATTGTCATGTTAAAGAGGGTTGATTGTGGGGGAGGGAACGGTGTGAGAGAAGGAGGGGGAGTGGAGGAGGAAAGTGACACAGGGTGGCATCAGGATTAAAAAATGTCCCCTTGAATTCCTGGCATTCTCCAGTCCACCCTTGCATGGGTCCATAGCCCAGGGAAGTCAAGGTAAAGCCTCCCATTGACTCCACTGGGCTCTGACTCAAGCCCTAGCTGTGTAAAAATCATTCCAGAAAGGAGGCCATAGAGGAGAAATGCTCATAGCCCCAGCCAATCCTCCTCCCTACTTCCAAACTCCTGGGGCATTCGGTTCTGCAGCTGAACTTCATACCTGGCTCACAGCTCTCCAAGGGGGCACACTGAAGCCCATTCCAAAGGTGTTTTGCAAGTAGAAGGCTTGATTCCTGGCTGCCCTGCAGTTTGTAGACACAATGACATCAGAGCAGGATAAAATGCTACCAAGGCACAATGGTGGCCCTTGATCCGCTCTGCGCTGGGGGAAGTGATGACGCAGGCGGCAGGACAACAGTGAATCAGGCCCAAGTGGCTGGAACCCATTGGGTTGTTTTTTTCCTTCCCTCCAATCAAATTTTCAATTTGATAGGAATTTGATGGGGCCAGCTGAGAAGTGCCAGGAAGGGGCCTAGCCCATCTGCCAGTGCCAGGTGCCAAACTGAAGCCCTAAACTTAGGGGAAGTTCACGTCAGGCCCCAGATCTAATTTTGCAGAGCAGGACTATACGCATAGGCTCTCTGCTCATATATGAATGAATGAGGCATTTTTGTTGTATCATTCTGTTGGGTGCTAGAGAAACAACGTGTCGGGGAGAGAGGCAGGATGGGGGGGCTGTAGGGGCAGGGAGGGGATCACTGGCTGTACTAGTCACTTCTCCTTCAGAGGCACTTCTGTGTAGCTAAGCATTTTCTTGGCTGCAAACTGTTGCTGGACTATTTAAGGTTGGATGAGGTGATCCAAGGTTGGGGCAGTTTGTGTCCTCTCTTATGGCCAGCTTCATGTAATGCATTGTGGCATTTCATTTACTAGTATATTGCATGCCCAGAGGCTAAGGGGATGAGTACCTGCAAAAGCATTCATGAAATAATCACAGGAAAGACAGTCCTGTAGTTCAGCCACAGACCTGCAAGTTGGGAGACCTTCTTACTTCCCGTGGTTCTGCCAGTGATTTGCTCTGGGAGCTCATTCAGGTCACTTCACCTTTCTGGGTTTTGGTCCTCCTCAGGAGCAGGAAGGTATAATGCTACTAACCTAAGCCACAGGGGCATTAGAAAGCTAATGTTTGTAAAGTGTATTGAAATCCTCTTGATCTTCTGAGGATCTCAAAGCATTTTACAAGCATTAGTGAGTGAGTGAGTGAGTGAGTCAAAGCATTGTCATGTTTCAAGATGGAGGACCCATAGATGGCTAGAGGTCAGAAGGCCAAGGTTTTAAACACTGCTCGACCATTGACTTGCTGTGTGCCCTGAGGGTAAATCATTCAGCCTCAGTTTCCCCATCTATAAAATGGGGACAACACTACTTCTTGTAATGTGCTGCAAGGTCTCTCTATGAAAAGCCTTCTGTAAGAGCAAAGCGCTATTATTATCTGTGTGGGGTAACTGCTCAACAGGTCTCCATGGTCTGTCTTACCTTACCTTTCCTGTGCCACATGTAGATGGGGGAGGGTATGGGATGGTGAGAGCTGGGGTGCCATCAGTACAAAGTTCATTTCTTCATCAGAGCTGGGTGGTGCAGTTGCTTTCTTTTCCCAAAGTCTGGCTGAAACTGGAATGCGGGTGAGAACACTTTTGCTGAGGCCTCTCAATCCAGACAAGTTAGGTATGATGCTGAAAGGTAGCAGCAAGAATATCTGCCCCAGAGGGAGCTGGCTGGCCCACCGTTTGTCAAGGAGGATTAAAGTGCTTCTGGATCTCCAGTTGCTCCTGACTTCCCAGGTGGCACTGGAGATGAGAAGCACCTCTTTTCATCTGTACTTGGTGAGATGTCTGAGGCCTTTCCTCTGTCATCCATCTCGCCACTGTCATCTAGGCCTTTGTCACCTCCAGTGCTGATTCTTACATGATGCTTGGAAGACCTCTTGAGAGTGACAGCTGGAGAAGAATACACGTGCCTGCTTGTTTAGAAGCATTGATTGAAGAAAGCACATTATTCCAAGTCTCCACAGACTCTGCTAGCTTCCTATGCAATTTGCAGGTTTTGCATCTTTAAACTTTGGGCTCTGACTCCCTGATGACAGCTCCAGATCTCTGCCCAGCTGCTTCCAAGATAATGGAATTCACCTGAGATGCTAGAACTGACAGTCCCTAGTGATCAAATTTTCAATGGGGCCAAGCATGGAAGTAAAGGGTGCTCAGTGCCTTTGAAAATGAAGCCATGAATATCTGAGGCCTGACAGCCAGGATTTCATTAAGTTTGGAATTTTCATCCTCTACTGCTTCATTGCAGCCTGAGTCTGATCCCCCAGGGCATAGTCTAAGGGCCATCAGCGAGTGTAAAAAACTAATGGTTGGGTTGTAGTTTGTTTACTCTGACACGTATTAAATTGCATGTGTGGTTTGAAATGTTGTTTCAGGTGCATTGTGTAAGTTGTAAAATAAACCAATACAATAAATGCAATAAGTAAATGTAATCTTAAATTAGTGCAATACATTAATGCAATCTTACAATAAATGCAATCTTAAAAATTAAGTATCATGGAAAAAAGTGCATTGCACATAAAAATGTTGGGTACAGTTTTTAACTTGACTTTTTAAATGCACAAAAGTGATGAAATTCAAAATACTGTGATCAGAGCATGGCTCTGCTGAACATAATTTAATAGCTCTACATCCACCTTGAAGTTCACATCATGATTGTCATGGTGCTTCACCCCAGAATAACTTCACACAGTTCTGAGAGGTAGAATTCAGATCCTCCAGATCTACTGCCCCCCCACAAAAATACCCCAAAATATAAACAAAACAAGCCTCAGGCCTAGACCGCTTGAGCTAGAGGAGAATCTCCAATTTTCTCTGAGAAGGATAGGGCCTATGTCACACAGCTGAGCAGTTCTGATTCCATCCAGCTGAGGGCAATGATCTGTAGTCATACACACCTCAACTAGCCACTGAAATATTTAGGTGTTAATGTTACACTGACTGTCAGTATGGTAAGGAAGAAAAAAACATAGCAGACTGTGAGACAATATCCCCAAGAAAGTATTAGAAGCCTTATTAATGGACTCATTTGACCCACAGTAAAGACTAGACAAAACCCAGAGACATTGGCTCCAGAGCTGTGGGATCTGTAGCCTCAGAACACTTTCTGGTGGTCTGAGTTGAGCTGGATGGTCAGTTGGGCCCAGATCCTTCCAGTTAGGAGACTAAATACCTTTGAGGATCTCGGCATTGGTGCTGGCTCTCCTTGTTTCCAGATACTTCTTCAGATGTCCAAGTTCTTCAGTGCAAAGTGCCTAGAGGCCAGTAGAAAACCAGCCTAGCAGCCTGTACTAGAAACTATGGTTACATAAGAAGGGAGAGGAAACAGGAGCTGCCCTTGGGACTAGAGCCACCAGTGGAACTGGAACTGCCAGGACAGGCAGAAAGTCCAGCAGAGCAGAGAATGAGTTAGCTCAGTGGGGGAGGGAGGGAGAAGGGGACCAAATGGCAAAGGGGAAGTAACACCCCCCGACCCCCACCCATGGTTTCAATGCAAAACCACAAATCCAAGTCTAGTATCTCACCAAGCTGGAACCAGTTTCACTTCACTACACTTTGGCTTGCTGAACACTAGGCCTGGGTTCAGGTTAACTCCAAACTGGGCACAAGTTCAGCTCAGAATGGGCCAGACTTTGTTCTGAACCAGGCCTGGGTTTGATCTGAACCATGCCCAGGTTTGCTAGATATTGAGTCCAGGATTGGTCCCCGGTGGGCCTCGGGTCACTTATCTGGAGTTGAGTTTGCTCCAAGTTAGGCCAGGTTCACTAGGCTTTGGGTTTCGATTTGTGTGATGCAGGCCTTTGGCTTGTCTGAAACTCAGCCAGAGCTCACTGAGCTTGAAATCACGGCAGCCAGGTCAGGGCTAGCGCTAAACTGAGCCAAGATTCACTCCGAAGTGTGAAGTTTGTAACTGAATTGAGCAGATTAGCTATTGTTTGTCAAGCAGCTTGAAGTGAAAAAATACTCTAGACACAAAGTACTATTGTTATGATTATTATTATGAAGCAAGCCTGAAAGCAGACCAGTTTCAGGGGCTGTAACAAAAATGTCACCCTGCTCTAATTATACAGACCTACTTGCCAGCTGGGCTGAGAGAGCTAATTGAGTTAATGCTCAGAACTTGCTTTGGGATCCTTGAGTGAAAGGTGATGTGTAAGTGTGAACTGCTATATCCAAGCCACCTAGGACTCCTTGTCACGGTGCTGCATGCTGTCATCATCGCTCAGAACTTCACAGAGACGGAGGGAACAGAACTCAGCTCCTCCTACAAAAACAGAGACTCCAAACACTTCAGCTAAAGGAGAATCTCCACTAGCAGTGTGGGTCCTATAACACAGAGTGATGAGCAGCTCAAATTTTTTGCCTCGGAGGGCAGTGGTGACATACTTTTATTACAGTGCATGAACATTATTAATATTTAATTCTGCATTTCAGTCAGGATAGTCCAGAGTTAGTCTCCCTGGTAGTCGAGTTTTACTTTGAATTTCAGGTTTACTTCAAACCCTCAAACTCAACATGAAATTCAGGAAAGGGAAGGGACCTAACCGGAGCAAATATTCATATGAATATCTCTATGACTCAAAAGGTTCATGTGGTTGGAAGTATTATCCTCACCTTATAGGTAGAGAAACTGAAGCACAGAGGGGTTAAAGTCACAGAATCATTGGCAGCAGGCTTTTCGTTGCTGGGGTGGGTGCCAGACAGTGGCTATATGTTATGGCTAGTTACTCTGTGGCTGCAAAACCCTTTCTACTCCTTTCAGATGCTCACAGCTGTCCCGTAACATACTTTTGGGGGGCTTGACATTTTCTGGGCTTGCTTTCTGACAGGAGGTTTTTTGAAGGATTGAACTAAATCTCTCCAGCCATTCGTGAGCTGCGTGAGGCTGAAAAAACATGCACCCGTCCCTGTCTAATACATGAAAAAGGGGCCACTCCTGTTGATGACAATAGCAGTTTGGGCCTCAATGCCAATACAGGCCCAAAGCCTTGGAATGTACTTTAACCACGTCAGTTGGGAACTTTGTAAAACCATTTACTTACCTTTGTATTAAACTGAACAAATAAAGCATTCCTAGCAAAGGGCTGGGAAGCCACTTCATGTAGTCTCATAGACTCACAGACTTTAAGGTCAGAAGGGACCAAAGTGATCATCTAGTCTGACCTCCTGCACAAAGCAGGCCACAGAATCTGTAGTTCCTTTTTGAAAGTTGTGAGGCAGCAATGTCTAATGTCTACAGAGCAGCCTGGGGGTCAGGGTCTGACCCCCTGACTTGCTGGGTCAGTTTGAATTCACCTCTCTATACCTCATGTTCCCCATCTGTAGAATAGGGGACCTGAGACTGAGCTATGTTTCTAAAGTGCTTTGAGATCCCTTCATTAGCAGTAGTATATGGAATACCAAAGCTTAGCTCTTCTATGGTGCTTTTTCATCAGTAGATCTCAAAGTGCTTCATAACATTTAATGCCTGTATCCTCACAATGCCTCTGTGAGGCAGGGCAGGGCTATTATCCCCTTTGTACAGATGGGGAACTAAGGCGCAGAGAGGCTAAGTGAGTTGCCAGTAGTTGCAGGGGGGAAGGATATCTCTAGTGGTTTGAGCAACGGCCTGCTAAACCCAGGGTTGTAAGCTCAATTCTTGAGGGGGCCATTTAGGGATCTGGGGTAAAAATCTGTCTGGGGATTGGCCCTGCTTTGAGCAGGGGGTTGGACTAGATGACCTCCTGCGGTCCCTGATATTCTATGATTCACAGCGCATGTCTGAAGCAGAGCTAGGAACTGAACCTAGGACTTTTAAGGCCTAGATTAGTATCCTAACTACTGAATCATCAATAGGCTCTGGAGGTTGGCCTGGCTACCATTGTTGAACAGCATGAAAGGTCCTGGGACTAGCATATCCCATTTCTTTCAATGGCTTATAGAACAGCACTTACTGAGAGTACAAAGTGCAGCCCAGAACTCCTCATGTTTGGGTACAAACTGAGGACCCCAGCAAACCTCTTGTGTGAAGTTCTTGAAGAGAAACAAAGGGATCTAAACCATTTGGACTATGCAGAAACCCAACAGTCCAAAACAGAAAGAGCTCCCACTGTTGCCTTGTAAAGCTTCACTATTCTGAAGGCACTTTTCAGTGTCACTGTACGTGTTGTAGTGGTAATTTTCTTTTCTTTTCACTATCTCTGTCTAATCATGCTTGGTCATTGTTTGGCGTTTATTGAGCATTCTTCTCACACTTCCTTGCAGCAGCTGTGCCTTTAAAATAAAACAACTAGTAGACCACATGTCAAGATGCTTTGCTTGTAGGTTGCTGTTCTTTCTTCCTGGCTTTGCTGAAAATCCTCTCGTAGTAAAGGAATAAGGTAGAGAAAAGGCCAAGCACATGCCCAGCCTTTGAGAAAGCTCAGATCCATACATTCACAGCTGGCCCCTCTGGCCTTGCCTAGACTAGAATAAAAGGTGTGATGTTAGCATAAGTGCTTGTTTGACAAGCCTAGTGTAAACAAGGCAAGGTGAGACAGTACAGTGGTTAAAAATGCTGGAAGCTGTCTACCCACATACTCTCACTGCAGTTAGCCCCAGGGAAGCTGCTCCAGTTCAAGGCCCTGTCTAGCCCCAGACATAGCACCCCTTCAGCAATTAGTTGCCAGCAGCTGGTTTAGCTGAAGCCTGATTTAAAGGTAATTCCTGGTCAGCACCAGTTCAGTGCTATTTCCTAGCACAGACAAGGCCTTACACCAGTAATGGGAGAAATTCAGAAAAATCCCTCATGTTGCTGCAGTGGAGTCAGGAGACCTGGGTTCTGTTCTCAGCTGTACTACTGACACACTGTGTGACCTCAGCAAAACACATCCTTGCCTTGTGTCTCAGTTTCCCTATTTGTAATATAGGAAGAATAATATGCTCCTCCTTGGTTAAGTGATTTGAAATCTTTGTGTCAGCTAAGAGTTAATAGTATTTGGCCTAAACCAAGACTGCACCTTCTGTGGGAATCCCACTGGGATCAGTTCCCACAGTGAAGAGAATCTGGTGTCTTTCTCCTTAGGAAGGGAGGAGGGGGTTGGGTGGGGTGGAGTGTGATGTTTTGAAAGGTCTTTGAAGAAGGACAGGGCAGGGTACCTGTGAAGTGTTCTTACTGCCAAACCCCAACTAACCACTTTTCTTCTTCATTAAGAGAAAACTGCCATGGAGAAGATGTGAAAGACCCAGGGAACCTCCAAACTCAGCTCTGTGGGAAATGCACAGCTCAGTGGAACCTGCAAATGGGCTGTGATTAGGGGTTTGGCAGGTTGTTTGGGGAGGGGACACTAGTGGATTGGGAATGGTGGCCATTAGCTAAAGGGCGAGTCAGTCACCTTATGTTCTCCACCCACCAGATTCTTTCCACAGCTAGAGACCCTCCCTGATTCTGGGATGACTCATTTCTCTGCTGTTTTGGAAACCCTCTCAAATGGCAGCATGCACACACCAAGGCTTGAACCCTTCCCAGCTCTCCCTCTTGTTCTCCCCCCTCTCTGGTTTCTGTGCACTTCCTAAATAACCCACTTCTCTATTTCTGAAAACTGGCGCTTCAAACACAAGATCCCCACATATGCTCTCCATGGCATTCACCTTCTGGCTACCTCGCTGACTGCTTCTACCAACTAATCTGGCTTCTGCCCATGGTAGCTGAGCACCAGAATATGCTTCCCACACTTTTCACCTCCCTGTTATTGGACACCCACCCTGCTCCCCACTTCTGCCTCCAGACCAGCTGGCAAGGGGTGCATGTCAGAGAGAGGCACCTGGCTGCTAGTGCAGAGAATGTGTGTATATGTGCGTGTGAGGGAGGGGGGTTAAGAAAGACCTGGCATGCAGTTCAGACAGGAACTGAAGAGCAGAGTGAGGGAGTAGGGAAGCATGCGGAGGCACTTCTGGAGTGATAAGATAAGGGGGGTCTCTTGGCAGGGCAGGAAGAGAAAGGGGTGGGGGTCTGAGACCAGCCTACAGTTCCTCCATTCAGTGTGTTGCAGACAAGTGTATCCTGATGGTTAACAACCCCTGAAGGATCATTCCCCCCAACACCTTCACATATTTAAGAGTGAGAGAAGAATGTGGTGTGCTAGGCTCCCTCCCCTGTTTCAGTCTCCAACTCTGGTATCTGGGAGTCCCCCAGACCAAATGTGCTAGGAATTATGTCTCCTGCTCTCGTAGCAGGGCTCTGATCTGATCTCGAAGGAGTAAATTTCAGTGCCCCAGGGTCAAATAATCAGAGCATTTTTCCCAGCCTCTCTCTCCTTCCGCTGTGTCACGTTCAACTGGCAACAACAACAGCACAGAAGCCCATGTGATTCTGGGGTGCTGTATACACAGAGGAATCACAATCTCAGAGCTGTGTAATTCACAGATGCTACTAAAGTAGGAGGCCATTGCAAATACCAGGCAGCACAAAGAAATAATAGAAAAAGGGAGGCAGAAAGACAAGGGACGGGGCTGAAAATAACACCTGAGTCAGCTGGGAAAAACAACAGCTAATACATCTGGGGAAACATAATCCCAAACAAAGCTGCTCAATGGATGGGAGACCTCTAGAAAGCAGTAGTGGTGAAAGAGACTGAGCATGGGCAGCAAAATAGATGTGTGTGTAAATGATCATTATAAATCTAATTAAAGAAACAGTAATAATACTTCACACTTGTACAGCTGTCATCAATAGATCTCAAAGCACCTTACAAAAATAAACATAATTATCCCAATTCAACAGATTGAGGGAAGTTGAGGCAAAAAGCGGCTAAATGACTTGCCCAGGGTTATAGAGTAAGTGCTGCACCTACAGTTAGGAAAAAATGTTAGGTTGCATAGGCAGAAGGAGGCCATCTCAGAGCAAAGGGGTGAGATTATGCACAGCTGTGGTGAGGTCACACAGAGAGTACTGTGTTCAATTTTCTGGGCACTGCTTGAATAAAGGCACTCAGAAAAGATCAACAAACCTGATTAGAGGGCAGTTCAGTAAAAACAGAATAATAGGATCCCGTGTTTATGGTCTTTCAGTGGTGTTTGTATCTAGTGCTACGTTTACAATTAAAGGGGGATTTTTCTTACTACCAGCCCTGCATAGTCAGCCTGGGCTCTGAGGGTCTGCCCACACTACAAAATCATGTCAGAAGCCAGGAAGAGAGAATCAAGTTAGCTGACACTGTGCTAACCACCAGTTTGTAATCAGTTCAGATCGAGGTAAATTGGTTTCAGTATCAACTTCAGCTATTTCAGGTTCTTCATAACCTTGTTCAAATGCAGTATAGTTTTGTAACATACACAAGTCTAAAGCTGTATCTATTCTAGGAGTGCTTCACCAGTATAGGAACTACACTACAGTCACAAAGTGCTCCTAGTCTGGAAGTAGCTATAGCGTAGTACTGGTATTGCGAAACCACCCCCACCTGTGAAACAAGCTATACCAGTAAAAGCACACATTTACTGGTACACTAGTGGCTTTTGCTAGCACAGCTGTCTTGATCAGGGATCACACCCCTGACCAACAGGGCTGTACTAGCAAAGTGTAGACCTGGCCTGAAAGTCAAGCTAGCCTCTAGCCTTCTCCCATGTCATCACCAGTAACAAGGATTCTGCAGGGCAATCAATGGCCTCTGTGATACTTGTGAAACTCAGGTGTCAGCAATGCGTGTGATGTCACAGACTGGAACCTCATAAACAATTGTTAATGTCCCACAGCTTCCTCTCTCTGAGCTGTGTTGGCTCTGCAGAGCAACAGGCATCAGAAAGCTGTCCAAAAATATACTTGTCACTAAAGCCAGTAGCTCTCATGCTGAATATACACAGGGAGCAGAGCTGCTGCATTTAGGGCCAGGTGTATATAGTCACTTTTCAGAGAAGAGTGTGAGATATGATACTCACCTACAACATACTCAATGAGAAGGAGAAACCTAGGAAGCTGAAAGGCGAGAGTAGTGAGCAAATTAGATGTGTTCTGAGTGGAGATTTGGGTGGTATGCACAGAGGCCAATGCAGAGGAGGGGCTAAGCCCCCCTCACTATAGCTCTGGTGTTAGTGCCTCTGGAGTGTGGTGTTCAGCTCTCAGCACCCCCTTAGCAGACAAACTGGAGAGAGTTCAGAGAAGAGCAACAAATCTGATCCATAGCCCAAAAGGGAATTATTTATGAGGAGAGACTAATTGTGCTAACTTTGGCTAAGAGCCTGCTAACATGGACCATGCTAGGAGTTTGCAAAGCTCTCAATGTGGAGGAACCAACAAGTCAAAGATTTCAAGAAGTATACATGCATTTGAACAAAAATGAAGAAATGCCATTTTGTTTGTTGAAGAATAAGTATATCTGTGCGTGGATCTGCACTAGTGGTATATCAGCTGGGATCTCCAGAGCAAACACAGCCCTGGAATTCTCCTCACCTGTAAACACAGGTCAGCGCCTGGGGGTCTTTATGGAGAACATTCCTTTAGCAGTCACATCACCATCCACCACTCACTGCATCTTTTCAAAATAGGGAACAGCCTTGAGTTTTGCACAGGGGCTACACCCATGTAATGCACCTCTCTGACCTCCAGGTGCCACCCTGGCACACTGCTTCATACGCAGACTAAAACAATCTTTAACGTCAGCTCGTTTCCCCATTTAACATAGTACAGTACATACAACGGCAGGGCCACCACACCTACCGTCTCCAGTGAGCCCAGGGTACTCTAAGCATGAGGGGATTAAGGCAAGAGGGTCCTCTCTGTTGTAGTCACCCAGCTGCACAGGGCTTGGCATGGGCTACAAGGGGACACACTCTTGCCCTCCATGACCTCCCCTAGGACAGAGGAATCCATGGAGACAATTTGGGGGAAAAGGGGCGGGGAGAAATAGGATTCACACCATTCCCTGGTAACCCATGCAGTGTCAATGTCATGCCACTGTGTGCATTCTGAAACCCCGATCTGTTTGTACAGAGCCTCCCCCTGGCATTTTCCACCCAGCCACTTCCTAGGCTGAAGAGAAACTGAGGCTGGGGAAAGGGAGTGGGAATAAAGGAGATCAGAAAAGGATGAAAGTGGGTAATCAAGAAGGCAGGGACTGGGCAAGAGAAGTGGGTTGGAGCTCAGGGAAGGGGAGAGGAACTAGTGGTTGGTGGTGGGGTGATATGGAGAAGGAAAAGGGGAACCCCAAGAGCATGGGGTGAATGTAGGAGTTGGGAGCTCCAGAAAGGTTGGGAGAGGTGTTTGGCAGGGTAGGGGGAGAGGCTGGGCGAGGGAATTTGTGGAGCAGGTAGGAGTGAGGGAAGGGGAAGAAATGGGAGGAGGTCTAGGGGTGGAATGAGCAGGGACCGCCCCACACAAGAGTGGCAGATGGGGAGCTGGGATATGAATTCCCTCTTGCCCTCCATCTTGTTCCCAATGCTTTAAGGGAGCTGGGGGCCTCGTAAGGAGCCACTGCACTAGCACCAGGGCTCCTTGTACTGTGTGTATGTAAAGCTGCCCAGGGAGGTGGCAGAGGGAGGTGTGAAGGAGTTACGGGGGGAGGGTAACAATGTGGAAACATGCAGCGGGGGGCTGCAGAAAGGGTTGTGACTGGGGGATAGGACAGGAGTGAGTCTGCAGAGGCCATGTCTGCAAGGCTCTTCAAAATGGCCTGGGCCCGCTTGGTCCATCCGTCCCATCCCCTAAAAGCAGCTGGTGAAGATGGCGTCGGCCTGGCGGAACTCGGCAGCCACCTCTTTGAAGGGGCGGCCCCTGGTCTCCGGCTCGGAAATAGGTGTAGAGAACGGCCACCAGCAGGACGCCTGTGAAGAGCAGGAAGACATAGGGGCCCACCAGGTGCTGGGAAAGGAAGGGAGGAAAGCAGGTTAGCAAGGTACCCTACATTCCCAGGCCCCTGGCACATGAAAGGAAGGAAAGGGAAGAAGAGGGTACTGTAGTTTACTAACTCTCCATTGCTTTATTCTCTATTCCTTCTCCCCCCCCCCGCATCGCTTTTTTCTCTCAATGTCAGTACCTCTATTAGCACCGGGAGGGAAAGGGTTACAAGTGCTGCAAAAGTAGGCACAGTACACCAGGGGCCCTATTATCTTTGCAGGAGCACTGCTGGCTCCTTTGGAGTATAGGGACAGGCACTGCAAAAAACAGGGTGGATCTGGCTCTCCAAGCCTGGGGAGTACGCAGGGAAAGGACTTCACACCCAGCCCCAGCCCCAGCATACATCTCCAGGGGGAGGAAACTGTATGCAACACATTCACTGTGGCTCTCTGTCTCTCTCTAGTGGTGACTGGGCCTCAGGCTGAAGTGAATGAGCTGCCTATACTGTACTGGCTTAGCTCGTTTAGATCAAGCAGTAGAAGCTCACTTACTATGAGACCCAGGTTCAGTCCCTGCTGCTGACACCCTGCCCTGGGGCATTGCATTACACACATTAAAGCAGGTCACAAGTGCTTTAGAAAAAATGAGCAATGGGGCCCTCAGGCCAGTGACCCCCCTGGCATAGAAGCCTATCAAGGTATGGCTGCTGGGTATGTCTGTGCTCAGGACTTGCTTCACTCACCAAGCAGGGTCCACAGGCTGCTAGGATCCACACCCCAGTTGCAAGGAGAAGGTGGCTGGCAGGATAGGGGCATGGCCCTGTACTATATCAGCCCATTCAGAAGTATCTGCGTGGGGCTCACTTACTTCTCCTATATTGGCCAGGCCCATCAGCATCCCATGCCAACTGACCACACCTCCCAGGGCACAGTGCTCCTGTGGATGTGTCCCAAACTGCGATCAGTGCCTGGCCTGCAACAAGCCTGCCAGCAGGGGGACTGTGGCACTGTCTGGTTCCTCAGATCCCTTCCTGCCTCCGTACCCAGGCCTGGAGCTCAGCTGTGAGCCACAGTCACGGGGCATGATTGGGTACAACTTGCCCTACTTTGTTGCAGTGCACGTTTGGGGTAGATCTTTCTCCCTGTGCACTTTATGCTCCCAAGGGAATGATAAGCCCCACTCCTCCCCTCCATACCAGTTTCACAGTGGTAATGGGTTGTATACCATAACATTCCTCTAGCCGTCACTGTTCCACCCCAGGCTGGATCTCAGACCCTTCTCTTCCAAAAGCTCCGTGTCTGAGTACATGGACTAACGTAGACTCTCCATTAGCCACGAACAATATAGGGCCTGCTTGTCAATCACTCTTTACCTTGTGCCATCATTTATATCAGTGCAAAGTGGGTGTAAAACGCTAGCATTCTGCTCCCATTTCACACCCACATTGCACTGGGGTAAAGGACAACACAAGGGGCAGGGCAGTGGTGAGTCAGACCCAAAGCTTCTCCTTCTGTAAAATTCGATAGTTTTATTGGCATGAGCATGAATCTAAGCACTGCCAAAGACAGTTATACATCAGGTATCTTGTGTACGTGGCATCCTTTTCTGTGTTAATGTTATTTTATAGCATCCAGCTCTGATTCAGTGGCAGCTGGCCATACTGTGATCCTTTTCCTGCCCTCACATTCGTATTTTTTACAGTGCTTTTGTGCCTCTCTTCTGAGTGGAAAGTCTGTCCTTGCTTCTCAGAGCTCAAGGAAGCAGCTTTCTGGCAATTGACATTTAAAGATGCAGGAAATGTCTCAATTTCTCCCATCACATTGACCGCAGTCAGTCTTCCTCAGGATTCCCCTGGGTCTTGCATCTCCCCACTCTCTAGCTCTAATTTGTAATAATTGATTTTGGCTTTGTCTTAATGAAGAAAAAGGATGCATTCTGAACTCCAGTTAGCTAACATGAGGAAAAATCCTAGTGAGGACAAGGCAGATTGTAGTTTTCACGTAAGTCAGCAGGTTGAGTTAAAGACTACAGGGGACCCTAAGGTTTACCTTGGCTTGCTAATTAGTGTGTACACTACAGACTGTCTTGTCTTCACTCGCAGAACTGGTTGGGAGATGGAATTTCTGTCCCAGGGGAAATTATAACATTTTGAAATTGGTTTTTGTTCCAAATTGGAAGAAAAAAATTGAAATTTTGAAATTTGTCACAGAAATTCTCAAAAAATTCAATTCAGAAACATCAAAAAGTTTCATTTTGATAATGTTAAACCATTTTGTTTCAATAACATCTAAACATTATAATATTAAAATTAGTAATACAATATAATATAAAAGTTGAAATGAAATGATAAATACCTTGTTGAAAGGAAATGTTTTGACATTATTAAAAAGAACATTTCAGCATTATCTAAATCAAACAAAAATTTCAAAATTACTTGTTTCAACAGTTTCCCCTCCAAAATATTGCTGAAATTGAGAATTTCTAAGGATTGTTGTTTGCAGTGTTGTTGTAATTGTGTTGGTCTCCTGGAGAAGAGCTCTGCGTAACTCAAAAGCTTCTCTTTCACCAGAAGAAGTTGTTAATTCTATAAAAAATATGACCTCATCCACCATGTCTCTCTATTTTCCAAGAAAACATTTTGATTTAGACGAAACTGAATTTTCCAATTGAAATCTGTTCCATCAAAAATGTTTCACACAGCTCTGTTCAGGAGGATTTTACCTTGGGTTAGCTTACTCAAATTAAGAATTCACCTTTTATCTTAATGACATGGGCAGTGTAGTCATGCTTTATTGCCGAGGGAGAGTCCCCCGGCCATAAAAAATAACCACCCCAGATGAGGAGTGCTAGCTTTACTGCCAAGAGCGCGGCTTTTCAGCGCTAAAACTGGTGCTTTTCAGCGCTAAAACTTTTGTCGCTCGGAGGGTGTTTTTTCACACCCCTGAACAACTAAAGTTTTAGTGCTGAAAGTGGCAGTGTAGACACAGCTTTAGAGAAGACAGACCCTCTGCATGTGGTAAGAGTCTGCCTGTGTTTTGCACATCTTGCTCTAGTTAAGTAATCTGCTTCCGTGCAGGGATTTATACTTTGAGTTTCTTGTGTTTTGTATGCTGATCTGTTCTTCCCAGTCAGCAGCATTTACAGTCTTCAAGGTTTGGTGTCGTGTTCTGAGTGTTTTTCATTTGTGAACAATATCATGCATGCCCTGGCTCTGGAGGTTAAGGCTGATGAGGCCTGGGTATGGAGGTGTGTGAAGGCAGTGTGTGCTTAGTAGATATCTGTTGTGGGTCCTTTAAGAGCTTCTATTTGGCAGACAACCAGGTGGCCTTCTCTCCGACTGCAGGAGCCAAGTAACTCCCTCAGAAGCAAATGGGAGTTATCATATCCTGTGCAAAGAGATTCAAGCCCATGAAAGGGCTGCATATACCAAGTTTGAGGACACTGCTTGAGTGCTTTGTGGTGCAAATATAGTTTGCTGTCTCTGGAGTTCTCACTGGCGATCCTTATATCCATATCCCTTACCAGGAGTGGCTGATAGAACATGGTTGCAATGAATTTATGAAACCAGTTCCAACTACTGGTGAGCCCCAGGGCGACAGGATGCGCTAACTGGCTGAAGAGCTCTGCTGTGATGTACCAAGATATGGGACCAGGACCAATCTCATAGAATGCCACCATGGTGAAAAGGGCCAAGATGAGAAAGTACTTTGTCCATGGCACTTCACCCTGTGTGCACAAATGCAGAGAGATGGGAAGGATTGAAATATACCAGTGCCCCGCCCCGCTGTGCAAATTGCCATTCATTGTATTGCTTTGTGCCTTGGATCTGAAGAGCTGAGGGTGTTATACAGACATTCATGGAGTTAGTCTCACAGCCTTCCCCAGGACAGACTCATTCTCCCCAGTTATAGAAGGGGAAACTGAAGTGAAGTTCACTCAGCAAACCTGTGGCAGAGCTGGTTCCCAATCCCTGCTCTATTCAATAAACACGCCATCCTTTCTTCTGCTCTAAGTAGCACATCCTGCCCTCAGCCTACTCCTGTCCTGTCTTGTGCTCTTAGCTCTACACACAGTGCCTCCACGTCCTTTACTCTGACCATTAGATGTTACAGCTTCCCTCGCTCTAGCTGAGCACTGGATGAACTGTCTTGTTCTCTTCTCTAAACCCCAAACTTGAGCCCGACCTGTCCCTTCTCCTACCAGACAAATACTTCCCATTTCCTTCGGCACTAACTGCCTTTCCCCAGCACTTCCTTTTTGTGCCCTGCCCTAATCAGTAGCCATGTTCATTCCTTAACCCAGGCTCTAACAATTAGATGAGCACCACCCCTTTCCTCGCTCTAGCCACTAGACATACTATCTGTATCCTTCTGCATCCTGCTGTAACGACTGGGTCACAGCCCTACAGACCCATCCTCTAACCTTGAGAGGACACTGCTTGCTTGCCCCCAAGTACACAGAGGCTACCAGTCTCCTGATCTAGCCACTAAAACATGATGTTTCAGCCCTTCTGCACCGAACCCCTGTGGTCTCTTGCCATGACTGGGGTTCCACAATCCTTAGCAGTCATACATCTCTCATAATCATTTGTGGCCATCGAGGATTGTGGGATTGGGACCCTGGCAAGAAGCCCTGGCTGGTTTTGGTGGGGGTGCTGAAGGGTGAGAAACGAGGTGAGGATAGCAGGCAGGGCCGACCCCAGTACCTCCTTCCTCCTCCCCTCATGTTCTCTGCTAAGCTTCAGGGAAGGGCCCTTTCATGACAGCGATGAGGCACCTAAGCACCAGGCCACCTTTCAGTGGCACCTTTCTGGTCAGAGCAAAGGCTAGGCAGAAAGTTGCAGAGTGGGGCAGCAGCAGCAGCAGGAGGAAGAGAAAGCAACTTTCTCCTTCTGGCTTATACACCCCGTTTCCCAGTGCCCACCCCCTAATCACGGTGACAGAGCAGGAGTAGGGTGAGGGCAGGATGCCTCTTACCCCACAGCCAGCCTCTCACAGCCCACCTTAAAGTCATGATCCCAAGACTGAGAGATAGGGCTGAAAAGCACACAGTCTCCCTGGTGCCCTCTCTAACTAATAGTCACATTGCCTGGCTGCCTTGCTGTAACCATAACCACGCATCTCTTCTGTAACAGTCTCTCTCTGCTACAGTTCGCACTTGAGGCCAAGGCCTTCCAGTTACCTCCTGTCACCACATACTTCCTTCTTGTCTCTCTTCTCTACCACACAGAACTTCCTCTTGTCTCCTGCTCTAACCACTAGACACGCACTTCTGTCCTGTGCACTAATAACTAGACAACCTTGCCTGTCAGTTGTTGCCCTGACCACTAGTCAGCACCCCTTCCCTGTCACCTGTGCTAACCACTACACTCAGTACCTGGCTGTCTCTTGTGCCAGTCACTGCACTGCACTGCCTCTCACACACTTACTGTGTTCACTGTATAGCAGTCCCTGACTGCCCCCTTCTGTCCATCAGACACCGTCTGACAATTCCCTTCTGTACCCACTACACACACTCCCACTCACCCAGTTCCAGGCTCCAGTCAGTAGGTTACATTGCTTTCCACTCCCCTGCACCAGCCATTTTACTGCACTACCTTCCTGTATTTGCTCTACACTTTAGACTGCTGTTGAGACCCGGTAGCTTTTAGACTGCTCTGCCCCTCAGAGTGGGATGCTCTCCACTTCATCCTCATTCAAGCATACCAATGAGAGGGAGATAGATGCACCGGTGGCTCCTGAGCACTGTTCACCCTGAAGTATCCCAGAGATCCACAGTTTGCAGCTCCAGGGACCAGTCACCCACCCACTGAAATGCAGCTACCAAGCAGGCATGCTAGAGACAGAGCTTGTCATGATTACAAAGGACAGCACCGCCACAGCACTTTGGGCCCCCAATACCCTAGTAGGTTTGGGGAGATGGACTATGCCATAGGCTATGAAGGGCAGGAGGACAGCATCCCCTACTGCTGTGTGCGTGTGGTGTGGGGGAGTGGAATTGCGAGAGTGTGCATAGCTAGTTATGAAGGACAGCACCTCTAGCAGCATCATTCATCCCTGCTGCCATGTTAAGGTGCTAGGGGATGCAGAATGGCCTGGTTATTAAGGAAGGATGTTCCAGCAGCACAACAAACCACTACACTCCATGCTGGGACACTGGCAGCTGGACACTATGAAGAATGGCACCTCCAGCAAATTAGGTCCTCCTAATTCCATGCTGTAGTCCTGGGAATGGAGCAAGTCCAAGTAGGATAGGAAAGACAACACCTCCAGTAGTGTGGTTAACTCCTAACACCATGCTTTTATTTTAAGAAAATGAAGAGCAGCGTCCCCAGTAGCACAGCACCCTCGACACTATGCTGTGGTGATGGAAGGTGGACCATGGCTCCATTTGTTTAAACCCAGAAGAATGCAAGGGTACCAACTTACCAATGTAGCAATGGAAAGAGTGAGCAGCATCTTGCATAAAGCCATAACAAACTAGCCAAACATGAGCAGGCTCCTCCGGCCTAGTCTCTCTACAAGGAAGACCTGGAAAGGAAAGAGAAGAACCTTCATACAGTCCTGAGGTTCTTTCTGCTCTTTTATTTTAGCCCTTGCACAATCGTACTAAGCATCTAACCCAGGGATTCCAAACTGTTTACTGGCATGGCTGCATTTTAATTAATTATTTGCTCCCAGGACCCCAGACATTTTGCTCTTCAAAATGGGCATCCTCCATGCATCGTGACCTCGCATGCACCATGCATGTGAAGTAGGGTTGCCAATCCTCCAGGATTGTCCAGGAGTCTCCAGGAATGAAAGATTAATCTTTAATTAAAGATTATGTCATGTGATTAGACCTCCAGGAATACGTCCAGCCAAAACGGACAACCCTAATGTAAATTCATGTGGTGTGGAGAAAATGGTGTCCTCCAGACACTAGGAATCACCGCAATCCCATCTGCTGATGGCATGACCCCATTAAGGATTGCCACGCTCAGTTTGGGAACTACTGATCTAACCCATGTTCTCGATGAAACATTGAACAGCACCATGAACCTTGCAGGTACCAGTGGTTAAAGATGAACCAGGGAAATGGATCATTCAGAACCAGGGTAAATTTCAGTGAAGAATCATGAAAGATTCCATTTGCGTATCAGACCTTGACCTTGCCTTATAGATCAGCTATAGAAAGAGGTAAAAGTGAGACAGAATATAATGGAGGACTATAAATAATGAATGGTAGAGAGAAGGTTATATGAGTGTTCCAATATACCCTTTCTCCTTAATGCAAGAAGAAGAGGGCACTAAAAGACAGCAGATTTCAAATGGATACAAGCAAATACTTTTGGATAGACATTATAATTAACCTGTGGCGCTTGCCTCGCCAGGATATTATTGAAGAAAATACTTTAGAAAAATGCATAAAATATGTTGATGTAAATGAGTGAAAATTATTAGTGGTGTCAGCCCATATGCTTCAGGGCATGGCCTGCTCACCAGCAGTGGTCCAGGAAGACATTTCTCACCCCTCCCCAACTCCAATACTCTGATGTAGAGATGCAAAATTGTTACAGGGTTTTATTCCTTCTAATGAAGTACACAACATTAGACTCGGTTGGATACTGGATAGCACCCAATTGAATAGCCCATTGGTCTAGTCACTGTGGCAGGCAAGACCGTTGGAACAGATGGATGACTAATATGTTTTGATATGGAAAGAGGGTGGATAACAGATCAAACAGGCTAACTGGTGTTTTTCAGAGTGGTAGGATGTAGAATACAGGACTAGAAGGAGGTGAGATACTAGACCAGATGAACCAGAGGATCTGATATGGTAGGGCAGAATGTAGAATACTAGACGGGATAGGTGCAATGTGGATCTGATATAGCAGGAGGCAGTATTTCAGACTTGTTAAACTATTGGTCTGTTCCCATCTGGCAGGAGGTGGGATATCAAAATGAACAGACCTTTGTTTTGTTTCTATATGGTGAGCAAGTCCTATGTTCTGATTGCCCCCTATGCACTGGCTAGCATGTCTGCCAGGATAGACTGACTGCCTATCAGCCAAACAGCCAGAAATGAGAATCAAAGCCCTGTCTGAAGCTCACTTACAGAGAATATTGTGAAGAGGATGTTAATGGCCCCAATTCCCATGGAGGTGTGTGTGGGATGGGCAACATCAGCTAGCCGGAATATTTTTGTGGAATAGTTGATTATCTGGGAGAAAGACACAAAGTAACATGATGAGAAAATGCTCATCCCCTTTTAGATCAGCTGTAGGGTCTCTCCCTCAAAGCTCACCCCAAATGCCAGCTGTACTACACCTAGAGATTCCCCTTTATTTGCATTCAGTCGTCCACCCCACACACACACTGTACAGAACCCTTAATCATTATTCTCTCTCTTTGCCCCTGGAAGTTCTGGTCCCTCTGGGGCCACCTACAGCATTGAACCCTGACAGCTGGGTGCTGGCATTAAGAATGAGAGCAATCAGGATGGGCTGCTTGTAGCTGGGGACAATGAATAGTCTCAGCATGGTGACATCCTCTGTTCCCTTAAGGTTGGCTGCAGCTCTTCCAAAATGTCCTGGGTACCTCTGAGCCTCTGGAGTTCTGTAAGGCACCAGAGAACAGGAAGAACAACTAGACAGTGTCCCTGGAATCCTCCCTGGCTCTGAGTGTGACAGTTCCACAACTGATCTGCAGTGCCAAATGAGTTAATAAGCTCTCTGAACCTTTCATGAATCACCTTTGAAACTCCCCCTGGTTCCAAATGACTCATTGTAGCAGAGTGGATCTCTGCTCCTGCCCTGAAGGGGTTAAAAACAGCCCTGGGGAAGGGGCTGGGGCTGGAAAAAGCAGCCTTTAAGCTGGGCTGATTGGGGAAGTGGCTGCAGCTGGGGCCATGCCCCAAACTGAGCCACAGGGCCTAATAAGAAGGCCAGGAAGCCAAAAGCAGGAGTCTTTCTCTGATAGGGAGAGAGAGACAGGCCTGGCTGCTTGGGGACTCATCCAGGGAACCTAAAGGAAGGAAGGAAGGCAGGGCTGGGGAAAAAGTCTTGGGAGCTGGGAAGCCCTAGGCCAGCAACTCCCCAGGCTGTAGGGCCTAATTCTAGGCCTCCAGAGTACTGGGTATCCAGAGGGGCAGCCAGAGGATGGGTAAAGGCAGCCAGGCCAAAACCCCTTTGCCAATGATGAGTGGCTGATACTGCAGTTGGCCTCAGGGTGTGGGGGCTAGACAATGACTGGGCAGTAGCCAATACTGAGGCAAAGTGGGGATAGTGGGGTGGGTTTCCCCTTGGGGGTGGGGACCCAGTTAAAGGGGCACTGAGGTCCAGGGAGGGGCCTTGGGCCAGCAGAGGACAGGTGGATCACCGGCCTGCAGAGGGTGCTCTGCAGCTGGAATCGAGCTAATTCCCTGAAGCAACCAGCAGGAGGTGCTGTGGGGGTGAGTCCACACATTTACACCATAAAAACACAACCGTGGCCATTCAAGAACACAGCATTGTTCTGCCTAGTCCCTCTAGGGTAACCAGATGTCCTGATTTTATAGGGACAGTCCTGATTTGGGGGTCTTTTTCTTATGTAGGCTTCTATTACCCCGCATCCCCATCCCAATTTTTCATACTTGCTGTCTGGTCACCCAAGTCCCACAAACTATCTTTGACTGTGGCCCATGCCAGATGCTTCAGAAGAAGACAAAGTCCTCTCTCATTGTGCAATATTGTCCTCTGAGAAGGCATTTATTCCTGACTCTCCAGCAAGCTGGAAATCGGTTAAGCCCTGATGTATGGGAATAGGAACAGCTTAAAGACTATGCTGTAAGGAACAATTGCATTACATCCCATATCTCTGATGCCTGTGGATCTCGGTTTCACAGTCCTGCAGTTTTGGGAGTTTAATGGGCATTTTGTGCCTGACCTCCAGCAGCCAGTTCATCTTCATGGCAATTGATGATAAAATACCAGGGGCTGTTGGGGCAAAAAGGGAGGGTGAGGTACTGGAGGACGGCTGGTATGGCAGACAAGGACAGCATGAGTTGCCCCCATTGGCTAGTGCCCAAGACATTCTCCAGGCTCGTGATCTGAAACCAAGAGAGAAACTTCCCAGAAAACATTATTTCATGGCCAGTAGGGGGAGGCAGTAGCCTTTTTTGTCCCACCAACATTGCCCTGTGTCATAAACCCTGAGGATGAGGGACCCAAACCCAGCACTTTTCTGGACCAAGAGATGAGAGTCATACTGCTAGGTGTGCCAGGCCTTTGTACCAACAGTGCTCTGTTTCAGATGCATAGGTTTGCAAAGGCATTCAGTGTGTCCTATAGAGGGATATATCCTTCCTCATGCTCCCTCCCTGCTCCCCTACCTCATGTTCTGATGGGCTCAGGCCTATGAGCCATAAACCCTCACATTGCTGGAGCTAACAGAAATTCCATTATTTCTCTTGGGGCCTGGTCTCTGTTTCAGAAGGATCTGAGTTTTGCTGTGAAATTCTAGGTGGAAATTATAGTTGTAATCCTTGTCCAGGGCCAGCTCTTTACCTGCCCAATGAAGATGCCCACTGTCTGAGACAGCTGGTTCATGGTGGAGAAGGCCCCGTGGACCCTGGTTGGGGATATCTCCTGGATATAAAGGGGAATCAGGGTCATGTTGAGTCCACAGAAGAGTCCAATGAGGAAGCGCCCCACAATCAGTGCCTCCAGGGAGCCTGCAATCTTGGAGACACCCATGAATGCCACGGCCATGAGGTAGAGGGAGTTAGCAATCAGGATGGAATTGCGCCTGAGACAGCAAAGAGATAGCAGGGCGGGTTATGGAGGAAAGGAATACATTAAAGTCTGGCACAAAGACACTGGCTCTGACTCTGAACATGCCTAGTCTTCTCCCTGGCCCAGGCCCTGAAAATACACAGCTCCTCTTTGACATGGCCCCTGTAAATACTTGGTACCATTCTGGTACTTGCTCTGGGAATACCCTGTTCCTCTCTAGTATTGACTCTGCACTATCTCTGCCTCTGTGTGGTGATTAAACACAGTCCTACTGCATGTACCTTCCATAATGATCAGCCACTATGCCCACAGTGAGCGCTGAGACAGTGGCCCCCAAAACCAAGGTGCTGACAGTGAAGGACCAAAGCATGGTGAGTGCATGGAGAGACATGGGCTCCTGGAACTGCTCCTTCCAGGTCTGGTTGAAGAACTCCTCAATCACCTGTGTAGGAGAGAAGCAATTCATGCCAACTTCTTCTCAGCAGTCTTTCCTGCACCTGCATTATGCCCAATGTGCATTCCGCTTTGCTGGTGAAACCACTAACTTCCTCATTGATCAGTTCAGTGATAGCATCTCAGGCAGGCTGGTACTCCAGCTGCCATCTACCATTGTCATCACTGCATGCAACTCTGCTCAGCCTTCGCTCCATTCCCATACTCCTCATTTCCTCCAACCTCCAGTCTCCTCCCCTTCATCTCAGGACAACCCCATATTTCTTACCAATCTTTTCCCTCTCCCTTCATCCTCCTTCTTCCTTATCCCGCCTTCCTTTCAGCCCCTTTCCCCCTACAACTCCATCCTCCTCTGTCACCTTTCTTTCTCCTCAGACTTTATCAATGTCTTCATCTTTCCATCAGCCTTAATTCTCCTCTCCTCATCCTTCATCTCATCCCTCCTTCACTCAATCTTCATCACTCCTCCTCAGCTTCCTCCTCCTTCCACAGCACCCTCTCAGCGATCATCTCATCATACCTTCTTACTCCTCACCATCTCCTTCCATCTTCCTTCAATTCCCTTCAGCCTTCATCCTCTCACCCTCCATCTTCCTCCACATCAGCCCCCACCCCCTGTACTCCCCCTCAGCTTTCAGCGACTGAAAAGTGTTGACACCAAGGAGGCAGAGAAATTGTTCAAGGATGAGTGATGCAAAGGAAGCAAATGGGATGAAACTGAGCCAAGTGTGAAGATTTCAGACTGAATCATCAAGAAACATTTCCTGACCGTGAGGGGTTTATGAGGCTAGAGTCTCCCCAAGGGAAGAGATGGAAGCCCCATTGCTTGGGATAGTTAAAACAAGGACTAGACAAAGCCCTGGAGAACAACTGTAGGGAACCACCCTGTCCTGGTGGGTGGGGGTGGGCTGTACTGTTCTGGATAACAACGTTAAGATAAATTAACACTGTGCTTTTTAAAGCTGATGGCCTAAGTTCACCGTCAGTGAAGAAAATATCCTATAATGAAGAGGAAGGATTGTCCAAAAGTTAGGACACTAACCTGGGATTTTTAAAGACCTATGTTCATGTCCCTGGTTTTCCTCTGTGATCTTGGTCAAGTCCCTTAGTCTCCGGTCACCATTTGTAAAATAGAGATAATAGCACAGCCCTGCCTCACAGGGGTGGTGGTGAGGATAAAGACATTAAATATTGTGAGGTGCTCAGATAAATATGGCAATAGGGGCCAGAGATGTATTACAGAGAGAATGTCCTGTTAAGTGAGAAGTTCTGTGGAGGCGCTCTGCTCAGACCAGATCTACGTTCTTTCCTGCAATGGTGAACATTAAATAAATGTTTCATTATAATGCAAGAAATTAAGTGAACTCTCGCCTGCTTTTCAGAGTCTGCTAGCGCTCACCTTTCACAAGGTGGGCCTGAGATGAGGCCTAATGTATGGTTTTCCTATCACTTAGTTGTAGGAGTCAGTCCCTCTCTGCTCCTCAGCACAGCGCATCCTATTTTCCAAGCTCCATGCCACATTTCCTTCTCCTGGGCATTTACCATTTGTGAGGCATTGATGTTTCCTGTGTGATAACCAATTTGCAATGATCCCAGCACCAAGGCCATCACTGACTGCACCAGGGGCCAAGTGACTGTTTGCTAAACAAGAAAATAGTTGCACAACATGGTCAGTAAACAGGAGCTCAGCATTTCAGTCATGTGTCCACCAAACACTTGGAGGAAAGCATGGGGTTTTAAATATATCACTGAACACATCTCAATGTCTTGTAGTATAGATAGTGATCACATACGGTCAGCCATGACCGGCTGACGACTTTTAAAGGTGTTAAGTCCTGTCTACACTAGATACTAACATGTTTATAACCAGGACTTAATTCAAATGTGTTTTTAAAACACAATTTCTTTTTCTAGTCTAGACAATGCCAAACATTCCCCATCTTCAAGCTCTGCTACCTCAAAGCATCACCCTCTGCAGGATGCTTCCAGCCTTCTTATAATACCTGTCTCTGGGGCAGGGACAGATTAAAGTATAGGCATTACAGGCCTGTGCCTAGCATCCCAGCTCTTCAAGTCAGAATTTCAGCTGTTTTGTTTCTAGGTCTGCTGGTTGTGAATGAAAACCTTGAAAGTGTGAGCTGAGTGTTATCAATGCAGTGGTGCCTGCCTGATTCAGGAGAGTCTGAAACAATATTCAGAGAGGTTTGAGCTGCTCCATGCATCTCAACTGGATGTTAAGTCTGAAACCAGCTAAAGGTGGGGACCCTACTCACTCACTCTACCCCATAGAGGATGCTGTAGTGGGGAGCCCTCACTGCTGCCTCCCCATTACAGCTCTGCTGGGGTATTGTCAACAGAGATCCCCACACAGTACCTTCTGCTTGTGTGGATGGATTTGAGCCCTCTCCCCTCCTGGGATGGATTACAGAAGCCCACCTGAACACAGGGAGTGGTCGTGATCCAGAACATGGCTCTCATTTGGGTAGCTCCTGCCACTACTACCCCAAGCAGCATGGGGCCTTGAGGGCCCCGCTGAAGGGTATGCCTATTATAGCCTAGAATTGCCTTAATCTAGCCCTGCCTGGGACTCTGCCCCCCACACCTCTACTCCCCCAAAAACTGCTGTTAATTTCCTGTGATATCCCCAGTTTCCAGAAGGTGGAAAGAAGGGCATTTCGTCCCAGTACAATCCAGTCTCACATAAAAGGAATTACTTTTCTTGTCTGATGTAAGGATACCTTTACCACAAAGTAAACCTGGATTGTATTTACCTTGTTCCAACCCATACAATGGTCCTGGCACCCTCAGTCCTGGCCGATATGTGGGGCAGTGGGGTTGTGTCTGACCCTGTCAATCCCTGGCAAGAGATTTCTCTCTGGATATTTTCTTCTTAAAAGGATTCTCCAGTGGTCAGCTCACTCAGCCACATCCTAGGGCCTCCTGGGAGAGAAGTAGGTCCCAGTTTTCTGGGTAACATGGGATTTGTTTGTGTATAGTATCATAACTGCCCATCAGCCAGCAGCTGTGATGGGATTGGCATCCAGGCTGGCCCTGTGTTCTCATGACTCTACCGCCACCTGCCCTATGACATCACAAAACGCTCTGATAACCTCAAGGTTCCACAACACAGAAGGCTGGGGAGGATGTTCATCCTTCCTTCCTCTCTCCCCGGTAACACTGTAATGCTTCTCTGATTTTGTTCTTCCCAAAGCACTGTGTGCTCTACCAGTACTGACATGAAAACTGCTCTGGTGGAAGGCAACAAGCAGCCAGAGCTCACTATGCTGCACAACAGGGAATAAAGGATAGTCTGGCTGTAAAAAGCCATCCCCACTGCTAACTCCAGCTCTTACAATATATTATGAGAGACACACAATATTCAAGAGTATTAGCTCAGTTTTTAAGGTTGCATCTGAGACACTTGCACACAGCATGGAATGCTAATGATCTGTCTCTGAAGAGGACCCAGACAACTCTGCTGGGATTTCAACTGGGCTTTCTGCCCAGTAAATGCTCCTTAGCTGATTCTCGGACCCCTAAACCATCCCCTTGCTAAGTACATGCTCGCAACTGCAAAAACAAACATCAGCTGGAAAAACACAGCACTCAAAACCAGAATATTTTGGAAGGCCCATTTTGGAAAGAAATCTTACATCTGCTCTTCACATTCAGCAGAGGGCCTGGTGAGGGGAACGTGGCATTCTGCACCAACTAGCATATGTCAGAAATGCCATTGCTGCCCCAGGAATAAGGATAAATAGTGACTTCTCCATCCAGTGGAGTTTCCTCCTTACCACCCTAAAGCCCATCCCTTGCTCCCTCTGTACACTACAAGTGAGTGAGACTCAGGGCATGTCTACACCACAGCCCTAAGGCAGTCAACTTACAGCCACCGCAGTAATCACTGCAGTGATGCATGTCCACACTACCCTCCTTCTTTCAGTGGTGCGTGTCCTCACCAGGAGCGCTTCCACTGACTGAAGAAAGGCAGTGTGGGGGGCTGACAGGCAGTGCTCTTAGCTCCATGCAGCTCCCCACCAGGAGCCCAGCTGTCCCCTGGGCTTCTTGTCTCTCCACTCCCAGCTGGGAGCAGGGGCCAGCCACCCCAGCTTCTCAGCTCCCTAAGCTTGGAGCCTCTGGGCAGCAGCCCAGCTTGGAGTGTGGGAAGCCGGCAGGAAGCTGGGTTCTACCTGCTCGGCTTTCATGGAGCCATAAAACTGACAAAGCAGCCAATGTAAAGGACGTAGTGTCTACACAGATGCTGGGTCACCCTAACTACACTGACATAAGTGCTATGCCTCTCATGGAGGTGGAGTTATGATGTCAGTGTAGTAGGGCACTGTCATAAACAGATGGTTAAGGGTTAATGTCTCTTTTACCTGTAAAGGGTTAAGAAGCTCAGTAAACCTGGCTGACACCTGGCCAGAGGACCAATGGGGGGACAAGATACTTTCAAATCTTGGTGGAGGGAAGTTTTTATTTGTGCTGTTTGTTTTGTTCGTTGTTCGCTCTTGGGGCTAAGAGGGACCAGATGTGCAACCAGGTCTTTTTCCAATCTTTCTGACAGTCTCTCATGTTCAAAATAGTAAGTACTAGCTAGAAAAGGTGGCTTAGTCTTATGTTTATTTTTTTAACTTGTGAATGTGTATTTTGCTGGAAGGATTTTTAACTCTGTTTGCTGTAACTTTGAATCTCAGGCTAGGGGGGAGGGAGTCCCTCTAGGCTATATGAATCTGAATACCCTGTAAACATTTTCCATCCTGATTTTACAGAAATAATTTTTACTTTTTTCTTTCTCTAATTAAAAGCTTTCTTTTTTTAAGACCCTGATGATTTTTTCCCTTGTTTAAGACCCAGGGGGATTGGGTCTGAACTCACCAGGGACTGGTGGGGGGAAAGGAGGGAGGGGAAGGTTAATTCCTCTCTGTTTTAAGATCCAAGGAGTTTGGATCAGTGTAGCCTCTCAGGTAACCCAGGGAGGGGAAAGTCTGGGAGAGGGAAAGGAGGGGGGATGGTTTTTCTCCTGGTTTTAAGACCCAAGGGGTTTGGGTCTTGGGTTCCCCAGGGAAGGTTTTGGGGGAACAGAAAGTGTGCCAAACACTATATTTTGGCTGGTGGCAGAGCTATCAAATCTAAGCTAGGAATTAAGCTTAGAAGGGTCCATGCAGGTCCCCACTTTTGGATGCTAAAGTTCAAACTGGGGGGAAAATACCTTGACAGGCACTTACATCAGTGGGATAAGACTGTAGTGTTTACACTGACATCATTAAGTCAACATAAGCTGCCTTACATCAACCTAACCAGTCTAGACTAGGCCCCAGAGGGGAAGACTCTCTGGAAGATACCTGCAGAGGGACTGGACAGACCAGCAGAGGGAAACCCCCTTTTAACATCTTCTTACAGAGAAGTGTTGCGAGCTGAATTTCTAGAGGACATACACACAGCGGCTGAAAGAAACATTACAATTGGCCAGTCAGCACCACAGTGATGTAGGAAGCCCATCACTGGAATAGCAGGGGATCCACAGGCAGGATTAAGGGGCACTGGCAGAGCTGGATGGAGAGCCCAGCACTGGAATAGCTGGGGACTGCAGGGCAGGACTGAGGGGCATTGGCAGAGCTGTGTGGGGAGCCCAGCACTGGAATAGCAGGGGGCTGCAGGGCAGGGCTGAGGTGCACTGGCAGAGCTGTGTGGGGAGCCCAGCACTGGAATAGCAGGGGGCTGCAGGGCAGGACTGAGGGGCATTGGCAGAGCTATGTGTGTTCCAAGGACTGGTGCTGTTACTGGTTTGGAATGAGGGGAGGTAACAAACCCAGAAACAGATCTGTAATATTTACATCCACCATTTTTATTTTAGAAACATGTAACACAATCACAAATTAATAATAAGCATATAAAACCCTTCAGAAATACTCATAATGTACACATAGAGAAAGAGAAAGAGACAGACTAAGATAGAGTGAGAGTCCAAGGCATCATATGAACACCCTGATGTGCTGTATGGAATGCTCTAATGCCCAGCTGGAGGGGAATTTCCTTCCCTTAGATACAGACATACAACCAGAAAGCTGTGTCTTACACAAACAATTAAGCAATCAGAGTTATGAGGAGAATCAAAGGAATGAAATCTGTATAATTTAGCCAAATGATGAAAGAATGGAGTATAACTGTCTATAAACTCTGAAAGACATAAACAGCAAGGAGGGAGAGGAAGTCCGAAGAGGGTGGGGGGTGGGTGGAAGAATTAGGAGTAAGTTGATGAAATTGAGCAAGGAGGGAAATGTTCTTGTTAAATCACAGGAAATATTTCCCAGCAGCAAAATTTACTGGACTTTGTAATCATTGTCCACAAGGGAAGGGGTGGAGGCTCCATCCCTTAAGTCATTTAAAACTCAGACAAGAGCAAACCCTGGAGAATACATGGTAAGGAACCTTGGGTGTGGTTCTTGGGAGCAATAGACAAGATGTGCCCTCAGATGATTTGGGGAGCATTGTTGTAGTTTTGTTTTCTTTAGCCAGCTATGGGATGATGAGGTCAGGCATACTAACTTCCCTGCTGAGTGTTGTATGAAGTCCAGCCATGTGATTCTAGCTTTGGTGTAAATGGACCCAAGCTATTAATTCAGATCCAGAGTTTGTTTCAATCCAAAAATGCAGAGGTGCTCAGTGCTGGAGTTTGAGTTTGGACTTCCTACACAGATGTTGATGGAGTGTCAATGGGCCTAACCACACTGGACTCTCCTTCTTTCTCCCTATTCTTTCTCTTTTCTACCATTATTAAGTGAATGTGTCTGACATACCGCATCCAGTAGAGGGCAGTAGTGTACGCACACAATACATTACAGTATTGCCTGCAGCCTCCAGAATGGATAGCCCAGCACCTGTAGCAAAAATTTACCCTATAGCCATGGACTAAACATCTTTCCGTCTGCCTATCAGGTTTCAGGAGCTTTGGTCTCTATTCCTGCATTTCTACCTTTACAGAGTCTTACGTGTCTTGGATGACTAGTCCTGTATCCAGAAGATTCATGCTACGTGCCTTTGTCTAAAGTTTAACTATAGGAACAATTGATAAGAATATACAGTTTTGGAAATTTTTTTATACTCACATCTCTTTAAATTACAATCTGTTTCTTTCAGACTTCCTTTACTGTTAGAAAAGAGGAACAGAGAAGCCAATTTTCAAGAAAAGAGAGTTGAATGAGTCAGCATCTGGCCTGAAATCATCACCCAGCCTCCACAAGACCTAATAGTGACTGAAAATAGTGTCAAGTAACAATGCCCTTTTGCTATAATACTTCAATTTTCAAGTAATCCTTGTGACTGTTATTTAACATAGCCACCAAAAAGTCCTGAAGAACATAAGAACTTCACAAATACCGTCACATGCTTATTCTCTCTAGTACTCTTTTTTTTTTTTTTTAGATTTGTGTCTGGAGGACAGAAATGTCCTTTAATGGAGCTGTGCATAATCAGTTTAATTTCATGTGCCAACCAGAGCACCCTTTTTTCTCTTTAGTACCACATTTCTGCTTTACAGTTTTATTGCACCTAAAACCTACAGTATCATCTCTTAGAATAACTATATATCATAAACATCTTCTTCTTCATTATCTGTACATATCTTTACATTCTTAAAAAAATAAATATTTACAATTAAACTGACACACAAATAAATAAACCAATGTAAAACTGAGCTTTCAAACTAGCCGTACAAAAAGAAAAGGGAAAAAAACCCCTCTCTGGTAACTTGGTCCCCTTCTCCTGAGGCACCTACCAGACAGTAAATATGACATGATGGCTTTTTACATTTTGGTAATTACATTAAATTCCAGCGTAATACTGCACACACATGGTGGAACTGAATTTAAAGTGGGAAGAGGCGGAGTTGTTTGGTTGCTTTAGCTCACTATACAAAAATAATAAGTTTAAAAAACATGAGATTGCTATGCACAAAAATACCTTAATCCCTAGGAGCAATTAAAGGTGAGAGCAGCAAAAATATTGCCCATATGGTCTCCTCCTCAAGTGCATAGCAGATGGAGATGAGGTTATTTTTGCTGTAGCTCCTGATGACCTCAAGTGTTGAAAGCAGATGAGACCTCCCCACTTCAGACCATCTGAACACTGGCAGGGCTTGGCAGAAATGTGAAAGGGAGTGGTGCAAGGGGAAGAATAAAATAGCAGCAATTTTTGAATTGTCCTAGATTTTCTCCTGACGTGTATCTCTGCCCAGTCCTTGAAAGATTCTCCGCTTATTTCTTTAACAATGAAAAAGGGTCAAGAAGGGGGGCATTAAATATTTGAGGTAACATCATTGGCAGACCCTACGCCCTTCAGTTCCACCATGGGGCTTTTCTCCACTGCTGCAATGGTGCCACTTCCTTCTGCTTGTCCTTCAAAGCCCCTGGAGATGTCTTCAAAAGTCCTGCCCCTGGTCTCTGGGACTTTGAAGAAGGTGAAGACAAAGAAGATGACCAGGAAAACAATGAAGATGATGAAGACATAGGGACCACACAATTTCTACAGAGGGGAAAGAAGGGAAAGGTTATAATTTGAAAAGTGCATAGGCCTAAAATCAAGGTACAGCCATTATCTCCTAAGCTCAGAATCACAACACCCTCCTCAAAATATGGACTTACTTACATTTAACGTAGCGTTTTTAAAGGAACACCCCAGGCCATTTAAGGGTTTCTTAAAGCTTGAGTCTGAACTTTGAATGCTATCATGACTGACAAAAATTGTGGGTCTCAAAGGGGGCTATGTTGACTGGCTATGTTGACTAAGTATCCAGCTATTTGTGGATTATAAACATTAAGTGAAAGCAAAGGAGTGGGGATGTTGTTTAAACTGCAATACTCTCTTATTAGTAGCTACTGATCAGATCAATACAATGCTTTCCAGATTGTGTCCTTACCTCTGCATAGGGGAAGAGCATTCCCACCAAGAAATTGGAGGTCCAGTTGGAGCAACCAGCCACTGCCACAGCTGCAGGACGGGGACCTTGACTGAAGAGTTCAGCCACAATGAACCAGGGAATAGGACCGGGGCCAATTTCAAAAAAGGCCACAAAGCCAAAGATGGCAACGATGCTGATATAGCTAATCCAGCTCAAGACATCCTGCAAGGGAGGGAAACATGAATAGCTGTAATTTGACAAGCAAATATGTGATAACAGAACACGTGCTCCAACATCTCTATGTACTTAATCGTGGTATATAGTTCCTGCTGTATGGGAATGTATATTCCCCCAATCCCAGCTGTACCCCCTCTATAGATTCTCCTTTCTTTATACTCAAAAATTCCCTGTCTCCATACTCACCCCAATCCCTCTGAAGATGCCTTTTCCTTTACCTTTGGGTCCCCTCAGTTTCCCTCTGTGTCCCTAATAACATCTCAACTCTACAAGAATGGGCAGTTTGATTGCTGTCAACTCACCTTAAGTGTCAAAGCTATGGTCATGAGAACAGCACAGAAAGCCATGCCTCCCAAGCCGACCAAATGAAGGGTCCTGCGCCCTGCACGCTCCACCAGGAACAGCTGCAAAAGTGGCAGGAGAGAAAAACATTAGATTAGAAAGTAACAGCCAAAGGGGCTGGCTCCACATCATGACAAGCTCTGCATCCCCATCCCCAAGGGGGGGTATATCTGCTGTTTACCTCCATCTCTCCAGTGCTCATGTGGTCAGTGGCAGCCTAAATGGATGGGGACATAGGATACTATGTCTCTACCTACCCCTTCACCCAGTGTTTTTCTATCTACTTCTCCACTCTTTCCTGCCCCAATTCTTCCTCTGACTTTTACCCTTGTCCACATCTCTTCTACACCTTTCTATCTCACCCTCTCTCCCTCTTTCCTTCTTCTAGTGTGTTCACATTCCCTCCTTCTGCCTTGCTCTCCTCTCCTGCTCTTTCACACTTCCCTTTGTGCCTCCTCTCTCCCTTCTGCAAATCTCAGCCACAGTTTGGCTGAAGAGAAAAAAAACTGTCTCCAGGATAACTAACTTCAACTATTTTCCCCCAAAATCTCCCTCCATGCAGATCAACACTAGCCATCATCTCACCAACCGCTCTCCGCAGCACTACTTACCGATACAACAGTGAAGACTGTGTTAACCACACCAGCACCAATAGTGGCATAGACAGGCTGCTTGACACCAGCTTTTTCGAAAATCCCCGTGGAGTAATAAAACACCTGGGAGCAGAAGAAGCAATTGGATGTGGTTACAAGTTCCTGCACCTGAAGGGATGTCCCTTATTTTCATGCCTATCTCTCCATGTGTCCAATAAGAACTCAGACAAAAAGGTATATATTTCAATCCATGATCATGCAAGGACCATATATTGTCATACACAGGTATAACAATTTTCCATGGGAAAAACAAACACTGTAGGGAAGTATCCCTTTAAAATAATCTTTGTTCCCTGTTGTTCATATAGTTATCCTTGAAATGGAAGTGCTCATGCTAATTCCTAGCTACACATCTTTAGTGTGCTGAGCAGCCCCTTTCTAGAGCTGGGCTACAAAACACAATCGGATTCTGATGAGTTCCTGAGGTCATTGAAGGTTTTATGGATCTCCCTTGACTCCAAGTGACCTGCTTCCAAGGGTGAGCTATAACATGCCTTCAGTGCTTGATGAGGTCATAAGGTAGCTGAATATTTCAGGGAGCTCTTTTTGGCAGGGAGTATCACAAAAATTAACCTCAACTGAAGACAGGAAGTGGAGCCCAGGAGCTCCACTTGCTGTTATATCTGGCTGACTCTCACTGAAGTCAATGGGAAACACTCATACGAAGCAGCAAGAGAATTGATCCCAAGAAGTGAAACAGGAAGCTGACTTACAGCATTGATGCCCGAGAGCTGCTGGGAGAGCTGGAGTACGATGGCAATGATGATGGCCTGGCGGTAATTAGGTGAGCGGAAGAGCTCCGCCACTGTTGCTTTCTTCTCCTGGGACATCTTAGTGCTCTCCTCTTTCATCTCTTGGATGTCTTGGGCCACATCCTGTGTACCACGGAGCTTCTGGAGAACTACAGGGGGGAACCACACATAGAATACATGAGATGTCATCAATTTACATGCCCCAGCCAACAAGAGGCTTGAGTTCCACTTCCAGCCCTAGTCTCCAACTCTCTGTCGGGGGAGAGAATGCTGTGAAGACTGGACCCCCTAGACATTAGTATTCTGCCTGGCTATGTGGGACAGACTGAGGCTCTATTCCTGGTCCTGGCCTCCTATTCAACCTGAAGCTAAAAGTGTTAGGAGCACAGTAAATGTCAGGCCTAGTGATTTGTGCCTCTGAGCTGGAGACCTATAGTTGATTCCTGCTCCTGTTAAACTTGGGGCTACTTAGGAGCACAGCAGCAGCTGAGTCCAGTATACCATGAGGAAAACCTCTTTTCCTAGTCTCAATCACTTTATTTTCCAAAGATTGGGAGGGGCTGATAGGGTTGCAGAGGCCAAACCTGTTGTCCTAGGCCCTTATCATTCTGCACTAGGTCATGTTAATTCTGGGTTTCTTACTCTTATCAGGACTGTGCTGGGAACACCCTGAAGGGCAAGCCTGATGCCTCATAGGGACTAAGTAAGAAGGTAGAACAAGAAGTAATGGGCTTAATCTGCAGCAAGGGAGATATAGGTTAAATATTAGGAAAATCTTTCTAACTATAAGGATAGTTAAGCTCTGGAATATGCTTCCAGGGGAGGTTGTGGAATCTTCGTCACTGGAGGTTTTTAAGAACAGGTTGGGGTAACACCTGTCAGGCATGGTCTAGGTATATTTGGCCCTGCTGCAGCACAGATGGGTGGACTGGATAACATCTCTAGGTTCCTTCCGCTCTTACATTTCTATGATTCTATGATTTTGTATTGCCATGCAGGAGATCCTGGATCAGTTACAGTCTCTCACACATCCTGGACTTGTTGCAGGCTGGGGGTACTGTGGAGGGCAGGTCTGGTGACCTCTGGGGGTTAGCCGTCTACATTATCATACAGGAGATCCAGGTTCTCATATCACTCCTACTCTTCCATTCCCCTAAGTTCAATGCATGCTGGAAGAACTGGGGTGACTGAGCTGGCCAGTAGCTGTCCTGTGATGCCATTTAGAAGTTTCCACGCACCTGCTTGCGCTTTATTTTCCTCCATCTTGTTGATCAGCAGAAAACGAGGACTCTCAGGGCAGAAGGGCAGAGCAGCGCACTGTAGGATGGCTGGGATGACAGTGAACCCCAAAAGCAGTGGCCAGAGGCTCTCACTCCCCATGATTTCCTTCAAGCCGAAAATCTAATACAGCGAACAGGAAGAGAAAGAAATATATATTATGAGATATTCCCCTGTGTTGAAAATTAAGTCTTTACCCTTTCTCCCCCTCAATAATTACAGTAGTATGGTCAGCTAGCTATTCAACCCACCCATTCCTCCCCATGGCGACTACAGAATGGTCCATGAGGTCTCATCTCCCTCTAACGATACCCGTGGAGCAGTCTATTAGCCCATAAAACCTTCAGTGCCCACCCCACCAGCCATTGAGAAAGTCAATATCAGGCTTACCTGTGCCACCAAGATGCCCACAACGATGCCCAACTGGTTGAGGGTGCCAAAGGCGCCACGCAGGGCGGTAGGTGAGATCTCGCTAATGTACATGGGCACAAAGCCAGTGCTGAGGCCACAAAAGAGGCCAATGATAAAGCGGCCAAGGATCAGCATCTCTACAGCTTTTGCCATCTTGGAGAAGCCCATCAGGATGCCACCCACGGCGGCCAGGATGTTCGCCAGTAGCATGGAGTTCCGCCTGCCCAGGAGAGAGACATTAGCATAAGCCAGGGGTTATTGATGGGCAATGATAGGGAGGAACTTGCAGAAGTAATATGCCCAGCCAGATCCCCCTTCCCTGGGGCACGCTTCCCCACTCAGCCTTCCCTTTGTGCCTCATTCCCTTTGTCTGCTTCTTTTCCTCTCTCTCTCCCACTGTCTTGTCCTTGCAGGAATCAGTCCCTTCTCCCCAGCCTACCCTCCTCCTCTGTTACATTGGTCCAATTTTTTTGGAGAGAAATAATTTCTCCTAATCCTTCCAATATCCCATAATTGAGAGACAAACTCCATGGTGGCTTAGACGCCCTTCCCAATGTACCTTCCAAATCGGTTGACGAAAAGTCCAACAGAGAAGGAGCCGATCATCCCTCCCACGGAGAAGATGGCAACGGAGAGGGACCACAGCGAGGTCAGAAGCTCAGAGGAGGTTGGGGTTCCTCTCCGCAACTCCAATGTTTGATTGAAGAATGCCTGAATAATCTGCATGGGAGAAAACACCCCCAAAAAATTGGAGGAGAGAGGGGTTACAATCAAATATAATGTACTGTGGGAGAGGGGGAGCTCTGTATGAGGTCAGGAGGTTCTTTTGCCACAAAGTCACTGAGGTGGGGAGAGACCTCAGACATTTGGAAGTAGAGAAGCTAAAGTGGGTCAGGAGAACTGAAGAGGAACTCAAAGTTTCAGAGGGAAAGAAGCTCAGAGAAGAGCAGCAGTAGGACATGATTAAGAGGATGGAGAGACTGATTTACTTAGTCTGATGAGATTGGGCAAGAGATGATTAAGGAGATAAGGCTAACTCTCTGTATGTAGCAGAAGGATGTAGACTGCAAAGAGAGTGCTTCAGACGGACAGTAGGTCTGAGTGAGGAGAAATAGCAGCAATGGGACTGAAAGGAGCAAAGGGAAAAGTTCTCTCACAAATTAGAACATTTCTGGTATCAGGAAACATTCCCCAGCGGTGAGGGGTATATGAGACTGTGAAATAGTTTCCCCAAGGGACTGAATAAAATCCTGAAGCACTGTAGGGAACTATCCTGCATTGCTTTCTAAGATGGATGAGATGGGAGGCAAGAGAACTTTTCCTGTTGCTAATTTTCAGATAGATACCCTGTCTGATTACAAAGTGTTGCAGGGCCTGAGTTTCACATCCTGTACCCCCAGCAGGTGGCAGCAAGGCACTAGTTTGGCCACACACCCACTTTCCCCCTCCCTTTTCTGGTTATGACTTCAGTATTCCGAGAGACAGGGTGGATGTGGTAGACATGACTCACTTTTTTGCATGGGATTTAGCTCATCTGGTTCACAAGAAAAAAAAACCTACATTTTTCTTTTTTTTTTCTTGGTGGTGTAATTTGCAGATTACTTGGTCGGAATTTCCCCAGACAGTGACATCCCACACTAAGCCCCCACTTTGAGCTTAATATGAAACTTGATTAGATAGCTAGATAGCTAGATAGCTGTGGTGTATGGAGATAGATAGATAGATAGATAGATAGATAGATAGATAGATAGATAGATAGATAGATAGATAGATAGATAGATAGATAGATAGATAGATAGATAGATGAAAGCCTGAGAGATGAATCCCAGAATCAACAGGGGAAACTATAATCTCATGCAGTCCTCTCTCAGCTCTTGGTTTTCCCCTCCAACCTCTGAAAGGGCTGTTCTGTGACTCCTGCCAGTGTGCTTCATCCCAATCTATAAGGGATGCTGAGAAGATTTCTGTGGTTTGGAGGATTGCAGACTGGCAGCAGGGACACATCATTTTGGTGGGGATATTCCCCAAAGTAAATTCTTTTAAAGCAGTGGAATCTGGATAGAAAACTAGATTGGCAGGAGGGTTATAGATTCTCTCCAAACTCTCCATGTGCCCAGTCCCTCTCCTTTCCTGGTTCTAATGTCTCCTCTATGCCAATGTTCCAGGTTGGCTTTCCTCTCCTTTCCCCTTTACTTCACAATGGAGGCACAAACTCCACTCCAGCCTCCCTCTGCACCCCCAAAATGAAGGGAGTAACTTAACTCCCATATTCCTGTGTACTTTGGAAGACAGGGATACCGCACTTTCATGCTTTCCCTCTATTTACATCCAAATCAAACAGGGACAAGGCTTCCAACTGCCCCAAACAAGATGGCATCCCTTCATAATTCTCCCTCTGGATGTCTAGGTGGAACAGAGACCCCATCCACATTCCAACTCCCACTGTACCTCATAAATGGGAGGACCACATCACTCCCTACTTGCCTGAAATGGCAAACTGACCCCTCTTTCTTTATCCTCCCTGTACCTGAAGTGGGACAATGACCCTCTTTACTCCATCTCTCCTCACCACAATGTAAAGGTGACCCCCTTCCTCCTCTTCCCCTGCAATAAAAGGAGGTCCCCTCTCCTCCTTTGCACTTCAAATAGGAGAAACATCATTCACGCACTAGCTCCTCAATCACCTTTCCTCTCTCCCTGTCCCTAAGCTGATCCTCAGCACCATCTTCTGAGGCAGAATGAGCTCTATAGAAGAGATGAGACCACCCAGATACCTTGAAACCCAGAGGGCTCTCTCTCACCTTCTCAGGTGCATTGATGACACCTGTGTTGTACCCAAACTGGAGCGATCCAATGGCCGCAATGGAAACGGCATAGAGAAGGGGACAAGTAATTTTCTGAAGAGAGAAAAGGAAAAAGCATTCATTTAAACTATTTTTTTAACATTTTCCACACAAATTGTTTTTCTGTTTAACACAAACAATCCCAGCTAAGAGCTCCTCAGAAGCCAGGTCTAGTGCCCCCTATTGGTCACTTGGGAAAATAGGGTTCCATCCCCAGTCTCAATCTTTCATTCCCCTGGGCCAGCATGAGCCGGGAATACTGGAGATAATGCTAATCATGGGAGCACATGTATACTCAGCCCTGACCTGTGACAGGACACCCATGTGTGTCACACCCTGATTGCATGGGGTCAGAAATAAAATAAAATTGGCTAGGAACCTGCCAAGGTAACGGCAAACTATCCGAGAAAGGATCATATGGCACAGACATTGCAAGAACCAGTCCTACTGTAGGAACAGAAAACATCTCAACAAATCGAGGCAGGACACTTGTGCTGCATGTTTTGAGGATACCCAGAATGCTACTGAGAATGGTCCTGTGCTCACCCAGTCATTGACAATGGAAAACAGGTGCAGCAAACATGAAGTGGTGGAGCCACATCAGCAGCTCAACAAGCCATTGCAGGAGGAACTGTTCTGAGAACAAGAAGTTCTGAGACCCACTGAGGTTCACAGTTATTGACAGATATTGAATTAGAGGCAGGATGGTTATCTTGCCTGTCAGAGATTCCAGTTATATACCCTGGTCTCCATCCTCTATCTGCATTTCTTAATTGGCTGTACTAGCTAGTGGCTGTTATTTTTGACATGCTTCATTTAGAAGTAGATTCTGACCCCTGGCATGTTTTGTAAACATTTCCCATGTCATGTGACTGGGGCCACTAAATAAACATAAGTCTCAGTACTCCTAGGATTAATACCTTTATTATAGTGGAGGCCAGATCTAGTGCCCTGAGGGATTAGCTCTCTGCACTGCCATACAGGAGACCTGGATTTCTTTCCCCATCCTGAGATTTTACTTCCTGAACCAAAGGCAGATGGTGTTAGAACTCTGTATGGCAGGGTAGAAGGCAGTACTGCCAACTCTTGTGATTTTTTTTTTGCAAGGCTCTCAATATTTCATGTATTTCTTAAGGCCCCAGCTCCTGGAGTCAAGTGATTATATCAGAATCTCAGTTTTCATTAAAGTAAAAAGTATGTCTCTAGCCCTGGCTTCTGATCAAAGCTGGAAGATATGACCCATGTGAACTTTAAGGGCTCAGAAACCAAAAGCCAAATAAAAAGGGTGCAACATTTATCATAGTTTTAAAATCTCACAATTTGGGAATGCTGTCTCATAATTTTTGAATGCTTTGAGTTGGCAACACTTCAGAAGTTCCATCCCTAATACCCTATCCTGGTTTTTCATTCACTAGAGGCTGGGAGCTCTTCCAAAGATGTTAACAATGTGCATTCCCAGCCCTAGTTTTCACTCTCTAAGGCCAGTGAGGACTGGGAATACTGTGGAGACCAGTGTAGTATTTCCATTCCCAATTTCTGATACCCTCGCCTGGATCCAGCAGAGACTGGGAGTGCTACAAGGTCAGACCCCTGGTTCCCTCTGCGCTGTCATGTAGAAGACTCAGTTTTAGCTCTGCTCTCTCATTCCCTTGGAGTCAATGAGTTCTGAAAAGGCCTAGATTAGTGCCACCTAGAAGCTTGTTGGATGCAGAGGCTTTCAAGTGGCACAGGCTAGCGCCCAAATATCTCACATATATTGATGGATTTATCCTCACAACTTCTCTGTGAGGTAGGAATTATTATTATTCCTTCCATATTGAAGATGAGGAACTGAGGTACAGAAAGACTAAGTAAGTGCCCCAGGTCACAATGCATCTGGGAACAAAACCCAGATCTCCCATTTTTCAGTTCAGTGCCTTAACCAAAAGAGCATCCTGTATTGCCATGGCTTACTCAATGTCCAGGCCTGGTCTCCAGCTCCACAGGACCCACCAGGGCACGATAGAATATAGGCATACTTTGCTTACATAATCTACACACACACATAGTATGGTGTGTACATATGTACACATGGTATACATATGTTCTATGCCAGGGTCCATTCTTCCTGCCTTTTCTAATCTATTTCTTTGTTTTACACAGCCAGTCTCACACTCAAGTATACATGACATGGTCTCACCCCATCCAACCCTGTAGTGAGTAGGACTATGATCTAATGTATATCCAACCAGCAGCATATCCATGGAGCTCTGAAACACCAAGGTGGGATCTACACAAATCACATTGACAGGGTTGAAGCTTAGACACTGGCGGGGAATTCAAAACACCACCCATACCCCCCCTCCCTCACAATGGGTGACAATGGTGTCTGACTGCATGCATATTATCAGGGGAGACCAGTTTTCTCTCTTTTCACTGGATGGAAACCCAGAACAGTAGCACTCATTGATCTCATCTGGGGCAGCTTCTTTACTCTCCTCTAAATGACCTTGACTGGGATGCTTGTTCGGAGCTCCCTCTCTCACTCCCTCACACTCCTCTTCTCCCAGAAAAAAGGGAAAGAAAGGCTTGGTTTTATAAACTGATGGCTACTTGAATATACCTACGAAAGCAGTAACCCCCAGATATCCTTCAATGAGCACCAGCATCTGTCAGTTATTTGCTGCCACTCTCCCTCCCTCACTGTCTCTTCCGCAGCCATCATTTCCTGCCTTTTATCCTTGATGCTCTCAAACACACACAGTTAATTAGTTCACAGATTAATGCACACAACACACATGGATGCTCATCAACAATGCTGCCCACAATGGCTCTCTAGTTGAGTGTCGTGAGGGGGAGTGAACCTGCCATGTTCTCTTGGTTGAAATCTGAAGTCTAATCATTTTTCCTTTAAAAGTGGCCTTCAAAAACCTTTAAGAGGAATTGTCCTTTTCTTATCACAAACACATTGTCATCTTGGTCAACCTAAAGACAAATGGCTCTCATTCATCCAGCACAATAGATCTCATGCCAAATAAAACATAACAAGGAAAGCAATATTTTGAAAAACTACCACCACAGAAATGTACCCAAACAAATGCCATGACTTGCAACAACTCTACATAAACATCTTCCCCTCCCCCCTACTGTGCATCCCTGTGGCTGACACTTTCTCAGAGTCATCCTTAAATAATTATAGCAAAGACTCACCCTCGTGCACATTCAGTGTTTGATTACAGAGCTTTCATCTGCTCAAAAGGCACACAAATAAATTAGTAAAAGAGATAGTAATAATAATAAAACACTGTGATGTTATCTATAAAGACACCTTCTGCCAAGGGATGCCCAATGATTCAAAACATTTTCAGCAAGCCAGGCCAAGGGTTTCACAAGTCAGATAAATTGGGTAGCGCTAACCCAGAATGTACAAATGCTGGATGAACCCACACAGCCATGTTCAAACCAAGACAGGCACTGAACAACAAAACCATTTCTAAGCAGACTAAAAATATAAAGGCAAGGAGAAAAAGATCTGCTGTGGTTACCTTTTTGCTCTCCATGGTCCTTGGCAAATGCCTCAGAATGTCAAGACACTACACACTCACTGTACCCTTCTTAATGAAGTCGTTGAAGATTTCTCAGATGTCATGTATTTGCTTCCTACACAACAGAATATCTGGAACTGTTTCTGTAATATTTTGCTCTGTGCAATTTGCAGTATCTCTCTGCTGAGGAGCTGTCTTAGAGCAATCTATTTACGGCTTCTGCTGGGAGGTGAGGATATTACGGAGGGACTGAGCAAGACAAGACCCCGCCCAGATCCCGTAATAAGAAAAAAAAATGGTCTTGTGACCCTGCACAATTTTGTGACTTCAATGTTTCATCACTGGAAATTTAGATAAGGCATTTTCCTTCTCCCCTTAAAAGGCATTTGTGTGTGAGAGTCTGAGCAGAGCCCTTTTTATGTTTCACAGAGACTACAAACTCTGAAAACATCACTCAGGGGGGCAGCTAATGGGATTTCCCATCCGTTCCAATTCTGATGGCTTGTATTGTTTAATTCCAGACAGCATTTTGGAAAGGACATGATTATGGAGATGAGTATTTAGCAGGCTATTGTTGTCATGCAAATATATAGCAATAAAATAATAATAATTTGTGTAAAAGACTCCATATATAATTAATTTGTACTGTGTTCAGAGATGGCAGATAGATAGATAGATAAATAGATAGATAGATAGAATATAAGAGAGAGGTGCTCAGTAACTGTGGCCGTATGGCCTCTCCCGCATCAAGACATGTGGAAGGGAAACACAGACCTCAAAAGCTGCATGGGATTTGGAGAGTGTTTTTTTTTAACGCAACACCCCATTCTCCATCTGAAGCCAGAGACCCTGTGGGCAGAGGCTGAGGCCTGACTCTGCTGTATAAACTGAGGATCTGCAATAGAATGCCCTTGCCCTGGTGCTTCTGGCTCTGCTGCTGCACCATAGCAGGGAACGAGTGCCATGGGGAGCATCTCATGGCAGCTGGGCTTCGCAGGCAGAGGCCAGCTCCAGGGGGTGTCACGCCGCTGTCGGGCTCCTTGTGGGGAAAGGCAAGAGCATGTCAGGAGCACAGCTCGAAGCTGTGCCACCTACCCTGCCAGCAAGCGCCTTGGCTCCCACCGCATGGAGAGTCACGAGCCTGAGTGGCCTGGGTGGCTCTCACCAGCTTCTGATCCACTGGCTTCTGGCAGGAGGGGACAGTTTTCAAACTGTGGGGTGTGCCTAAGACCTCTGTGCTTAATGTATGGTTGCCAAGCGTCTAGTTTTTGACCAGAACACTCGGTCAAAAAGGGACCCTGGCAGCTCCAGTCAGCACTGCTGACTGGGCCATTAAAAGTCCGGTCAGTGGCTCAGTGGGGCTCAGGCAGGCGTCCTGCCTGCCCTGGCTCCGCGAGTCTCCCAGAAGCGAATGGTATATCCCTGCAGCCCCTAGGTGCAAGGACAGTCAGAGAAGCTCCATGCACTGCCTCCTGCCTCCAGCATCAGCTCCAGAGCTCCCATTGTCCGGGAACCATGAACAATGGGAGGTGCAGGGGCGACACTTGTGGGCATGGATAGCGCACATTGCACAGAGCCACCTGGCCATGCATCCACCTAGGGGCCAGACATGGCAGCAGCTTGAGAGCATGGGAGCATATGCAGAGCCAGGGCAGGCAGGAAGCCTGTCTTAGCTCTGCTGCACCGATGACTGGGAGCTGCCTCAGGTAAGAGCCACCTGGCTGAAGCCTGCACCCCAATGCCCCTGCCCCAGGTCAGAACCCCCCCTCGCACCCTAACTCCCTCCCAGACCCCATATCCACACCCAACTCCCTGTCCCAGCCCTGAACCACTTCCCAGAGCCCGCACGCCCTCCTACACTCCAGCCCCCTGGCCTAGCCCTGAGCCCCCTCCCATACTCCAAACCCCTCGACCCCAGGCCCACCCCAGAGCCCACATCCCCAGCCCTCACCTCCTCCCACACCCCAACTCCCTGCCCCAGCCCAGAGCCCCCTCCTACACCCTGAATCCCTCATTTCTGGCCTCACCCTGGAGCCCTCACCTCCTCCTCCACTCCAACCCCCTGCCCCAGCCCAGTGAAAGTGAGTGGTGGTGGGGGAGAGCAAGCAACTGAGGTAGAGGGGCTTGCATGGGTGGGTAGGGGCCTCAGAGAAGTGGTGAGCAAGGGAGAGGCCCCGAGGAAGTGGCAGAGCAAAGATGTTCAGTTTTTTTGCAATTAGAAAGTTGGTAACCCTAGCTTAATGGAAAACAGAAATCTGGGGGAGGTGTTGTGTGCCCTCAAACATTGCTTCTAGGGGACGCAAATATACTTACTCACCCTGGGCACTAAAATGACTAGTTACAATTCCAGCCCTTCCAACCATGCAGAGAGGCTTTCCCTCCATGCTTCTGGCAGCCCCTCCATAAACCAAACTATAACAAAATGGCTGCCATGCTCTCATTGGAGAGTGATGGAGACATAGGCTTTCAATCTCAACCAGAATAAAATATATTCAACATCTTTATTAATGATCTGGACATTGGAATAGATTGCACCCTCAGAAAGTTTGCACATAACTGGATAGAGAGGTAGATACACTGGAAGGTAGAGATAGGTCCAGAGTGACCTAGACAAATTTGAGGATGGAGCCAAAATAAATTTTATGAGGTTCAAAAAGGACAAGTGCAGAGTCCTGCACTTAGGAAGGAAGAATCCCATGAACCGCTACAGGCTGGGGACTGACTGGCTAAGCCAGGGATAGGCAACTTATGGCACGTGTGCCGAAGGCTGCACGCAAGCTGATTTTCAGTGGCACTCTCACTGCCCGGATCCTGGCCACCAGTTCGGGGGGCTCTGCATTTTAATTTAATTTTAAATGAAGCTTCTTAAGCATTTTTAAAATCTTATTTACTTTACATACAATAGTTTAGTTATATATTATAGACTTATAGAAAGAGACCTTCTAAAAACATTAAAATGTATTACTGGCAAGTGAAACCTTAAATTAGAATGAATAAATGAAGACTCGGTACCACACTTCTGAAAGGTTGCTGACCCCTGGGCTAAGCAGCAGTTCTGCAGAAAAGGACCTGGGGATTACAGTGAATGAGAAGCTGGATATGAGTTAGCTGTGTGCCCTTGTTGCCAAGAAGGCTAACAGCATATTGGGCTGCCTTAGTAGGAGCATTGCCGGCAGATTGATTATTCCCCATTATTTGGCACTGATGAGGCCACATCTGAGGCACATTGTGTCCAGTTTGGAGCCCCTCACTTCAGAAAGAATGTGGACAAATTGGAGAGAGTCCAGCAGGAGGAAACAAAAATGATCAGGGGGCTGGGGCAGATGACTTATGAGGAGAGGCTGAGGGAACTTGGCTTTTTTAGTCTGCAGAAGAGAAGAGAGAGGGGAGATTTGATAGCAGCCTTCAACTACCTGAAGGAGGGTTCCAAAGAAGATGGAGCTGGGCTGTTCTCAGTGGTGGCAGATGACAAAACAAGAAGCAATGGTCTTAAGTTGCAGTGGGTGAGGTCTAGGTTGGATATTAGGAAACACTATTTCACTAGGAGGGTGGTGAAGCACTGGAATGCGTTACCTAGGACGGTGGTGGAATCTCCATCCTTGGAAGTTTTTAAGACCCAGCTTGACAAAGCCATGTCTGCGATGATTTAGTTGGTGTTGGTCTTACTTTGAGCAGGGGTTGTACTAGATGACCTTCTGAAGTCTCTTCTAAACCTAATCTTCTATGATTCTATGTAACAAAAACACGGAAAACCAATAAAGTTCACTATCTAGTTCAGAACCTTCAAATGTTTTGATTTGAAAATGTAGCAAAGATTCAGAGTTGGGGAGGGAGAACAGTAGCCCATGACTTGTTTCCTCATTGCCAGAAAGGTTGTTTAATGGCTTTCCATTGCTTTTTCCTATCTGATTTTAAATGATACAATTTTAATTCCATTTAAGTAACTCTCCTGCCATAGTCACTAGCATAGGTGTTGATGTAGTTAATGCATCAAAGGCTCTGTGAATGAAATTCAGATGCACAATGCAAAGTTTGGATCAGAATTTGAACTTTCCCATAGTTGTGGTGTGTTCAGATCTGAGGTTTGCTTGCAGGCCATCTCTAGTGTGTATACGTTGGATTTAGAATTTGGTTGTCATAAATATACACAGGGCAGCTGTACTGAACTGCGTTACCGGTAAGGGGTTAATCAGTTCAATTAACCTAGTTGGCACCTGACCAGAAGGACCAATGGGGAAAGAAGATACTTTCAAACCTGGGGAGGGAGAGAGTTTTGTTTGTGCTCTCTTTGTTTGTTCCCTCTCTGGATGGAGAGACGGACCAGGCAGGAAAAACATCTCCTGAAAACATACCTGAAATGAGCATCTAAGATTACAAAAATTGTAAGTAAGGCAAGAAAATGCATTAAATTATCTTTTGTTTTAGGTTTTGAATTTTCGCTGAGCTAAGAGGTAATTTCATTCCTGTTTTGTATCTGGGAAGCAGAGTCAGAGGGGAATCCTCTGTATTTTAAATCTTTTTATTTACCCTGTGAAGTTATGACTGTGCGGGTGTGAATCTTTTACTTTTTTTTTAAATAAAATTCTTCTTTTAGGAACCTAATTAATTTTCAGTGTCCTAAAAACTAAGGGGTTTGGTCTGTGCTCATATTGTAACCAATTGGTTAGTATATTATTCTCAAGCCTCCCCAGGAAAGGAAGTGAAGGGACTTGGGGGAATATTTTGGGGAAACAGGGACTCCAAGGGGCCCTTTTTCCTGAATTTTTGTCTAAATCACTTGGTAGAGGCAGCAATACCGTCAAAGGACGAGGAAAGGATTTGTGCCTTGGGGAAGTTTTAATCTAAGCTGGTAAAAATAAGCTTAGGGGGTCTTTCATGCAGGTCCCCACATCTGTACCCCAGAGTTCAGAATGGGAGTGGGGGGGACCCTGACATTGTGGCGGCACGGTGGGGTCATTTTGTACTAGTAGCACAGACCTCAGGATTTTTAAAGGACACAGTTTTTCCTTTTGGCTGCTTGCAAACCAGGGAGGTGGGTTTTTTTGTTTGTTTGTTTTGTTTTTTGTTTGTTTTTGTTTTTTCCCCTTAGGACACTTTTTAGCTGAGAGCAGCTGGAGGTTTTTTTCTTTTGCCCGAGGGCAGAGTAGTTAAGTTACAGCAGGGGAATTCACAAACTGTTTTTTTTCCCCTAGCTCTTGGGCTAGGCTGCAGTAAGGACAGGAAGGTTAGCAAATATGACTACCAGTGAGGCAGCTACTAAACTAGAAATGGTCAGACTAGAAGCAGAAGAGAAGGCAAAGAACTGGGAGTTTCAGTTGAAACTCAAAGAAGCAGAGGCAACTTCACACAGAAGGGCTATGGAGGCAGAAACAGCCAGGGAGGAGGCTGCCCACAAGACAGCTATGGAGGTAGAGGCAGCCAGGGAGGAGGCTGAGCATAAAAAAGCCATGGAGTTAAAAGGCAAAGAAATACAGGCCCAGATTGAGGCCCAAACTGCAGCCCAGAAGCATGAACTGACTGTTATGGAGTTGAAAAGATGGAACTCTTCAGCAGCTGGCTCCGCTTCCCCAAAAATCCAGAATTGGGAGTGACTATGTCCACAGTATGATAAATCCAGTGATATTGCTGAATATTTCATTACCTTTGAGAGACTGTGCACCCTCCATGCAATTCCTGAAGACCAAAAGATGACCATATTGGTAGCAAAATTGACTGGAAGAGCTCTATACATATTCAACAAGATGCCTATTGAGGATGATTCTGACTATGGTAAATTTGTTTTTGAAAAAATTTCAAATTACACCTGAAACTTACAGAGTAAAATTTAGAGCCCTTAAGAGAGGGGCTGGACTAAGTAATGTGGCTTATGTAAACTAGATGAAGAATCTGTTAGATAAATAGGTCAAAGGAAGGGATGTAACTAGCTCTGAAGGAATGTGTGATTTGGTTGTACAGAAGCAATTCCTGACTATGACCAATGATGATGTAAAACAGTATTTATGGAATAAGAAAATGGACTCAGCAGGCAGGGGTGGCTCTAGGTATTTTGCCGCTCCAAGCATGGCAAGGAGACTGCCTTCGGCGGCTTGCCTGCGGGCAGTCCCCGGTCCCGCAGATTCAGCAGCCTGCCTGCGGGAGGTCCGCCAAAGCCACGGGACCAGCAGACCCTCCGCAGGGATGCCGCCGAAGGCAACCTGCCTGCTGCCCTCGCAGCGACTGGCAGAGCGCCCCCCAAATCTTGCCGCCCCAGGCACGCGCTTGGCATGCTGGTGCCTGGAGCCACCCCTGTCAGCAGAAAGTCTTGCTTCTTATGCTGATCAGTATGAGCAGTCCCAGACCATCAGAAAGGTGGGGCAAATTGGAACAAAATGGGTGGAGGTATCAGAGAGGAACAACCCTGGTTGCAGTTTGGGCGGATACCAGAAGGGACCACACCATACAACTTGGGGCAGCCCAAGGCCCCACCTATACCCCAAGGAATATCCCAGACACCTTATTGTCCCACCACACCATTCTCCAACAACTTACCTTGCCCCAGGGACCAGTCATCTGGGCGATGTTTTAAATGTAATGAGCTGGGGCATGTAAAGACCAGCTGCCCCAAGAACCCCAACAGATTAGTGCTCATTGCACCGGGGTCACACCAAAGATCCTCAGGCCCAGATGCCTCCCAGATACCATCAGAGTGAAAGGAAACTGTGAGTGTGGGTGGGAAGAAGGTTATATCGTGAAGGGAGACTGGAGCACAGGTGTCAGCTATCTACCAATCCTTAATGGACCCCAAATTCACCAACCCAGAGGCCCAAGTGACGATTCAACCCTTCAAGTCAAACTCTTTTGACTTGCCTACAGCCAAGTTGCCTGTCCAGTACAAAGGCTGGTCAGGAATGTGGATTTGTGCAGACTATGATGATTATCCCATTCCCATGCTGCTGGGAGAAGACTTAGCCAACCATGTGAAACTAGCCAAGAGGGTGGGAATGGTCACCCGCAGCCAGGCTAAGCAAGCCTTCACACCTATCCCTGTTGCCGAGCTTTCTACAAGGGCCCCGTCTGTGTTACCAGAGACCCAGACTGAGGTAGTGGAACCGGACCCCATGCGACAGCCATAGTGGATCCCATTTCAGAGACCCAGACAGAACCAGTCCCAGAACCGGAACTGGCAAAGCAACCAACACCAAAACCATTGCCAGCATTGAATCCAGCACCTGGAACGCCCTCTGAAACTCCAGCATCAGAGGGCACCACCAAGCCTATACTGGCCGCAGCAGCTAAACATGCACAAGAGGCTCAGCCGTAGCCTGAAATACAACCTAGTGCACCCGCTGAAAGCAGTTCACAGACAATGGAAACAACCCCATTGCCTACATCACTTCCAGAGGGACCAAGCCCAAGTCCAAAATCCAGTGAGGAACTGATGTCTCCAGCATCAAGGGAACAGTTCCAGGCAGAGCAGAAGCAGATAGAAGCCTCCAGGGAGCTTGGACGGTGGCATGGAGCAACCTGCCGCCTCTCAACTCTTTAAATCGATCCCGGTTTGTTGTAGAAAAAGGACTTTTATACAAGGAAACTCTTTCTGGTGGGCACCAGAAAGACTGACGTCCTCAAAGACAATTGTTAGTTCAGCTAAGTACTGGGTAAATCTCTTGAGCTTATCCCATGATCATCCTAATGGCCATGCTGCGGTGAACGGAACCAAAGACCATTTGGGGAGGTCATTCCACTGGGAGGGAATGGGCAAGGATGTTTCTATGTATGTCCGGTCTTGTGAGGTGTGCCAAAGAGTGGGAAAACTCCAAGACCAGGTCAATGCCCCTCTCCAGCCACTCCCCATAACTGAGGTTCCACTTCAGCAAGTAGCTATGGATATGTGGTAAAAATGGGACATTGGGTAAGCAGTCATGCCAGGCCACTTGGACCAGCCCCACCTGGCATCACCGCTCGCCCTGTTTTTCCACCCCTGCGGCTTTGTGCCTCGGGAAGGCTGCCCTGCTCGCCTCGCCCTGGTTACTGCCCTGCTGATCAGCACCTTCAACTTACAGGTGCTTCTCTTATAGCTTTACATTAAAAGAGGGAAAGAAAGAGGCAGGGACAAATAGAAAAGGATATGGAAAGAAGCAAAGAGAGGCTATAGCAGAAACAGAGCAAAAACCTCACACCTATACCAGAGAGAGGGGTCCCTCATATAAATAACACGACAGTATTCTCCAGTAATCACAACCAAACATTACAGCATTGCTGTTGGGAGATGGAGTGGTGTGGACCAATCCTGGAGCATGCTGCAGTACTTTTTATGAGTGATAGATAGATAGATTAGATAGATGGATTGCTGGAGGCAAATAAATGGGGAGGGAGGGAGACAGGGAGGGAGAGAGAGGGTTTGAAGCAGGAGAGAGAGAGAGAGATCAGCCTGTAACACATAGTTGCTGCTTCCAGGCCTCCCCTTCTCTTTTTGCTACTAGGCCTGGTTGCCCTGACAACATCAATCAGGAAAAATTAGGCTTGTGCCCTAAATGTTGAGAAGGAGCCTTTTCCAATTAGGGCAATCAAAGAAGAAGAGGCCTAAAGAATTGAGGGGGGAGAGGAAGGACCTCAAATGACCTTCTGGGCAATGTCACGTCTCTCTCGTAGCAGGGAGTGGCATTCAGAGAGCGGCCAGCATCATCATTCTAAGAACAGCCTCACTTTGACTGCGGTTTCCTGGCCAGCCCTGTGCATTGGCTCTGCAGACCTCATGGTTGTTGACATGTTGCTGGGTGCTCCTTTCCCTCATCACAGGAACATGCTGCGTCAGTACAGTGGTAATGCTCTTTGGAATTAGGGATCTTGCTGACTCCCTTCATCTGTAAACTGAGGAGCTCTCTCCCTCTGTTTCACTCTATCTGCATCCTTTTCACTCTCATTCTTCTTTCACTTCCATCCTCTTTCTCTGCATGTCTTTCTCTTCTCTATTATCACTCCTCCACTCCTCTCCAATGTCACCTCCAATCCTCTTTTGTTTGTCCTTTTCCTCCACTGCCTCCTGCTCACTCTTCTTTTTGTTTTTTCCTGATCCTTCTTCCACATTCTCTGTCCTTCCCTTCCTTTGTTCTTTCTTCCTTTTACCTATTATTCTCTCTTCCCCTTCTCTTCTGCTTCTCTGCTCTGTCACTCTCTTTGTCTCTAATCACCATGTTGTCTGGGTATCAGGATCTTTCCCCTCTCCTCATGTTGTGTAGTTCCATTATTCTTCCTCCCCTTTTCCACTCTTTCCATGTCCTCCCTCAACAATGGAACTATATTTCGCAGGGAAAGCAGAGACCCCTGCACACACTCTCTTTCTCTCACAGTGCTCTGTTGTTGACCTGAACAAAATTAAGGCACAAAATCATAGCCTGAGGCAAATGCACCACATAACCATCTCATTTGTCCCTGTCCAACTCACTGAAGAATTTGTTTTTCAGACAAAATAGAAACACGAGAAAGGTTTTACTCAAATTCTAGGAAATGAGCTGAGGAAGGAAGAGATTTTCTGAGTAACATGGAGGTGAGGAAGGAGAGAGATTGCAGAGACAGCTTCATCATATGGGGTAGCACCTACTGAATTGGAAATGTGACAGTAATGCAGAAATGGATGTATAATATATGCAAGGGGCTTAGATAACAGAGTGATGAGAACAGATTGACAGATGGATCTATTGCGCACTACATGTAGTAGTGCGGACATAGAAAAGTGCCTTTAACATCCTTATTCCCTATATCTATAACCCTAACCCTAACCCCCTGTGTCTCTTAGGCCTAAAAAATTCTTGCCAGTGTAGTGATGTCACTTAGGCTCATACCGAAACTGCAGGTCCAAACACGTCTGACTTGTGGAGGTATTTGGAATTGGATCATAATTTTGCCCCAACCCTCTAATCAAAATGGTGAGTCTGCTTTCCACATGTCTTTGGGCGTTGTGGATTCCCACTTTGTATTTTAGGCTTATGCCTAATTATTACTCCTGTTTGCCCTGAAGAGCCCATTAAGGTATGGGATTTGCAAGCCAGAACTGATTCTGCCTCATGTATCCCCGATGGACTTGCCAGCTAAGTTTCTATGGCAGAAATATTTTTACTGGTAGAGCTGGATTTGAAGCTGCAGATTTTCTATCTAAATCTAGGTTTAGACTGTGGATTTCCCAGCACTTACATGGGAGTGGGTGGGAGGAGAGAGGCAGGGTATGGGAGAACAGGAGGATATGGAGATCTTGGGATTGTGATCAGCCCAATATGGAGATAGGGGTTTGCTGTGAAATTTGGAGTTGTGTAGAGCATCTCCAAACTATGGAGTGTTTGGTTGTGGCCCCACTCTAATTATTCCCAGTGCTCATGGCACAGGTTTTCAAATCCAAGGTGAACTTTGTGATGCTGGTGAGTTAGGAGAAAAGACTTGAGTCTTGTACAATGTATCAGTGTGAGCTGGAAAGGATAAATGTGGAGCCTCCCCCACAGAGAATCATATTTTGGACTATAACCACTGTCAGGCTTCCCTCCCCACTCTGAACTCTGGGGTGCAGATGTGGGGACCTGCATGAAAGACTCCCATGCTTATTTTTACCAGCTTAGGTTAAAACTTCCCCAAGGCACAGATCCTTTCCTTGTCCTTGGATGATATTGCTGCCACCACCAAGTGATTTAGATAAAAATTCAGGAAAAAGGGTCACCTGGAGGCCCTGTTTCCCCAAAATATTCCCCCAAGCCTCTTCACCCCCTTTTCTGGGGAGGCTTGAGAATAATATACTAACCAATTGGTCACAATGTGAGCACAGACTAAACCCCTTAGTTTTTAGGACACTGGAAATTAATTAGGTTCCTAAAAGAAGAATTTTATTTAAAAAAAAAAGTAAAAGAATTACACCTGCAAAATCAGGATGGAAGATAACTTTACAGGGTAAATAAGAAGATTTAAAACACAGAGGATTCCTCTCTGACTCTGCTTCCCAGTTACAAAACAGGAATGAAATTACCTCTTAGCAGAGGGAAAATTTACAAGCTAAAACAAAAGATAATCTAATGCATTTTCTTGCCTTACTTACAATTTTTGTAATCTTAGATGCCCATTTCAGGTATGTTTTCAGGAAATGTTTTTCCTGCCTGGTCCCTCTCTCCATCCAGAGAGGGAACAAACAAAGAGAGCACAAACGAAACCTCCCCCTGCCCCCAGATTTGAATGTATCTTCTTTCACCACTGGTCCTTCTGGTCAGGTGCCAACTAGGTTAACTGAACTGATTAACCCCTTACAGGTAAGGCAATTCTGTATTGCTGCCCTGTGTATATTTATGGCACACGCCCCAAATCACAGATGGTGCTGGACAGCCTGTTCCACACTGGATGTGATTTCTTTTTGAAACTCTAGGAGAAAACGGAGTTAATAAGATACCTACACCTCTAGCCATACTACTGATTATATAAAAACTAACAATATTTTTCATATTTCAAGGACTATTTTAATCAGCTGATTCTGGGAAACTTTCCTGGGAGAGAGCATCAGCCACTTTGTTAGAAGCCCCTGAACTGTGTTGTATTTTAAAATTAAAATTTTGGAGAGCTAAACTCCACCAAAGAAGTTTTTTGTTATTTTTTTTTGACAATATGAAGCCACTTTAAGGCAACATGGTTGGTTGGCAGGTGGAAATGCCATCCCCAAACATATGGACGTAGCTTTTCCAGAGCATACAAAATGACGTTACATTCCTTTTCGGTGATTGACCAGTGGCTTTCGCTCTCAGACAGTTTTTTCCTGAGAAATATGACAGGATGGAATTTTTGATCTGGTCTTTCCTGCATTAAGACTGCTCCCACACCATGCTCGGACACATCTGTGGTTAAACTAGGAAAGATTTGTCAAAGTCTGGGGCCCTGAGTACAAGGTCAAACATGAGTGCCTCTTTTAGCTGGTTAAAGGCCTTCTGACACTCATCAGTCCACTGAACTGCATTTGGCTGTGTCTTTCTGGTCATGTCTGTCAGTGGGGCAGCGATTTGGCTGTAGTGCAGTACAAATCACCTGTAATATCCAGCCAAGCCTAAGAAGGATTGAACCTGTTTCTTTGACTTTGGGACAGGCCACTTTTGGATAGCATTTACTTTGGCCTGTAGGGGGTTGATAGTTCCTTGACCCATCTGGTTTCCAAGGTACGTCATTCTGTTTAGACCTATTTGACACTTTTTAGCCTTAGCAGTTAGTCCTGCCTCCCTTATGTGCTTGAAGACTTTCCGGAGATACCCTAGGTGTTCTGCCCATGAATCAGAACACATGGCCACATTATCAAAATAGGCAACTGCAGATTCTCCCAATCCAGCTAGAAGACTATCTACAAGTTTCTGGAAGGTGGCGGGTAAAGGGAGCACATTAAATTCATACAGCACCTTATGGGTGATGAAGGCTGATCTTTCCTTGGTGGATTCATCTAGCAGTACTTGCCAGTTCCTCTTGGTTAAGTCTAAGTTAGAGATGAACTGGGCATATCCCAGTTTCTCCAATAGCTCATCTGTGCATGGCATTGGATAGTTGTCTGGGTGAGTTACAGCATTTAGCTTATGGTAGTCCATACAAAAGAGTATTTCCCCATCTGGTTTGGGAACTAGAACCACTGGAGATACCCATGAACTTTCAGAGGGCAGGATTACACCCATCTGTAACATGTCCTGGATCTCTCGTTTTATAGCAGTTTTGGCTTGAGGAGCCACCCAGTAAGGTTGGGCTCTAATTGAGCCAGCATTACCTGTGTTAATGGAGTGGTATGCCTGTTCAGTCTTTCCTGGGATGGCTGAGAATATTGGTGCAAAGCTAGAGCACAGCTTCTTGATCTGCTGTCATTGCATACGTCCAAGAGTCATGGAGAGGTTCACCTCTTCCGTGCCACCGTTACTTTTTTCTTTATAGTAGACACCTTGAGGCCACTCAGCGTCATCTCCTCCCTGGGCTGTAAACTGAAGAACCTTTAACTCTCTGGAGTAGAAGGGCTTGAGAGAATTAACATGGTATACTTTAGGCTTTAGGTTTGAGGGTGGGGATGCTATGAGATAATTAACAGCTCCCAGGTGTTCTTGGACCGTAGATGGCCCTTCCCACGATGCTTCCATCTTATGGGCCTGGAGCACCTTCAAGACCATGACCTGGTCCCCTACTCTGAAGGAACGCTCTCTGGCATGTTTGTCATACCAGGCCTTTTGCTCTTGTTGAGCATCCTGTAGGTTTTCTTGAGCAAGGGCTAGAGAGTCTTTGAAGGTGTTTTGCAGGTTGGTTACAAAGTTCAAAATGTTAGTTCCTGGAGAAGATATAACCCCCTCCCATTGCTGTTTCACCAGCTGTAATGGCCCCTTAATGTTGTGGCCATAAACGAGTTCAAAGGGTGAAAATCCCAAACTGGGATGTGGTACAGCCCTGTAGGCAAAGAGCAACTGCTGCAACACTAGGTCCCAATCATTGGAGTTGGTCATTCATGAATTGATATATCATGGCCTCCAAAGTTCCATTAAACTTCTCCACTAGGCCATTTGTTTGATGGTGGCAAGGGGTGTGTGAGGGTTTGTGTCTCTGGTTACCGGGCAGGGCCGTCCTTAGGCATAGGCAACATAGGCAGCTGCGTAGGGCACCTGAAAATTTGGGGCACCACTGGGTTTTAGTGTCCACCCTCTTGTTTTCCTATCCCTGTTCTGACCCTTCCTGCAGGCTCCCACAGATGACTGCTCTAGCCTGGTGAGTCTTCCTTGGGAGGGAATCTAGTAGTTAAAAGTGAAAAAACCTCCAGCCTGCCAGACCTATTAGCACAACATTGAAACTGTTAAAGAGACATTCAAGGGGTAATAAAGCCATTTAACAGGCATTTGCCAAGCCCAAGGTATATACTGACAGGTTTCAGAGTGGTAGTCCTGTTAGTCTGTATCAGCAAAAACAAGGACGAGTCCTTGTGTCACCTCAAAGACTAACAAATTATTTGGGCATAAGCTTTTGTGGACTAGAACCCATTTCATCAGATGTCCACGAAAGCTTATGCCCAAATAAATTTTTATACTGTCAGTTTCTGACTTTACTGACAAAAACAGTTGTGCATTAATGTAATATTTACACAGAACATGTCAGTCTACAGGACCTTAGTTTAAAATTTGCTTTAAAAATATTTCATTAGTGAGCTGGTGAAGATTATAAAATCACATTTCTAAAAAATGCTTGCATAGAGTTCTAGATGCGCAATCATCTTTAGCCTTAAATGTGTGGATCTTCACACATAGTTTTTTAAATAAATCCTTCAAAAGACCTCCCTTATCTAAAATACACATTTTAATTACTATAGTTAAAAAAAAAGTACTTCCAAGTCTTCCTGTCCTTTCTGTCCATCCCTTCACCACCTCTCCCCCCACTCCCCACTGAAGAGAGCCCTTAAAGGGACAACAGTCCTTCCCTTCCAGATAGCTGGACAAAGAGTTCCCTTTCTTTACTTCTGACTATCCGGCAAATTAGTTTTAAAAGAACCCTCCAGCAAAATCAGTACCTTAGTAAGACAAAATCCTTGTTATACCTAAAATCTTTGGAAACATATTTTTTTAAAGTTGGTGAAATTTCATAACCATGTCTCTTGTTATGGAGATCACACAAAATAAATTACTGTTCCCTTTTTCTAAAAGCAATGAACATTGTTATGAACACACACTCTGGGCTTGTCTACATCACAAAGTTGCAGCGCTGGTGAGGGGGTTACAGCGCTGAAACTTAGGAGGTGTACACATCTGCAGGGCATCACCAGAGCTGCAACTCCCTGTTTGCAGCGCTGGCCGTACTCCCGTTTTGTCTCGGGTGTAGAGGATCCAGCGCTGTAATCAAGTGTAGACACTTACCAGCGCTTTTCTTGACCTCCGTGGAATAAGCAGGTATCCCAGCATACCTGAGGAAGCCTCTGGTAATCAAGCTGGTCTTCTTCCCCGGTTTGCTCTCGCGTTCCCCGAACCCCGAGCAAGCAGGTCTCCTTCCCTGCGGTTTGCAGGGTGGTTCGGGGAACGCGAGAGCAAACCGCGGCGAAGCTGGTCTCCTTCCCCGGTTTGCTCTCGCGTTCCCCGAACCCCTGTGCAAGCAGGTCTTCTTCCCTGCGGTTTGCAGGGGGGTTCGGGGAACGCGAGAGCAAACCGCGGCAAAGCTGGTCTCCTTCCCCGGTTTGCTCTCACGTTCCCCGAAGCCCCGTGCAAGCAGGTCTCCTTCCCTGCGGTTTGCTCTCGCGTTCCCCGAATCCCCGAGCAAGCAGGTCTCCTTCCCTGCGGTTTGCAGGGGGGTTCGGGGAACGCGAGAGCAAACCGCGGCAAAGCTGGTCTCCTTCCCCGGTTTGCTCTCGCGTTCCCCGAACCTCCGTGCAAGCAGGTCTCCTTCCCTGCGGTTTGCAGGGGGGTTCGGGGAACGCGAGAGCAAACCGCGGCAAAGCTGGACTCCTTCCCCGGTTTGCTCTCGCGTTCCCCGAACCTCCATGCAAGCAGGTCTCCTTCCCTGCGGTTTGCAGGGGGGTTCGGGGAACGCGAGAGCAAACCGCGGCGAAGCTGGTCTCCTTCCCCAGTTTGCTCTCGCGTTCCCCGAACCCCCCTTGAAGCCGCCCAACAGCGCTGCAGTATGGCCACATCTAACACCACTGCAGCGCTGGTTGCTGTAAGTGTGGCCACTCTGCAGCGCTGGCCCTATACAGCTGTACTAATACAGCTGTAACAACCAGCGCTGCAAAATTTTAGATGTAGACATACCCTCTGATTAATTTAAAAGAATGTCTTTGTTTCAGTGAGTTAAATATGTAGTAATCTGGAATGCTGGCTTAAGATTTGAGTACATTTAAAATATAAATTCAACTTAAAAATACTGATGAAGAAAATGTAGAACAGAGAAGAGCTGCATCATGTATTCCATTATATGTAATGTTGTATTCAGCAGGACAGCTGACTCACCCTTACTATGAAGTTTTTGCAAATAAATCTCTGACAAACTTCAGGGCATATCAAAAAACCTGTGACTGACATTTTTTATTCCCAAATTGTAGTGCTTTTAATTAGGTACTTTCTTCATGTCCATTCTGCATGAGGGAGAGTGCATGGAAGTCTCTGCGGGGAACTGTGACTCTCCGCCAACATGAGGCAGGCTGGGCATCTCATTATCCTTCGCTGTCAAGTCCCTCCTCCCCCTCCCCCACCAGGCTGTGAGCTTGGGCTGCCATTCGGCATAGGGGCACCAGTTTAATAATACTGTGTAGGGCTCCATAAATCCTAAGGACAGCCCTGTTACCGGGTAATATAGTGTAGTAGCCAGAGTCTATAGAATTGCCCTGGGTTGCAGGGCAATACAACCTAGTGGCCCTAACCGAGGCATAGGACCTTGCCCCTGGCTTAGTAGGGGGTCCCACCGCAACACACTGAGTCTTGCTGGGGGCAAGGTACCAGTCTGTCACACCTCCCTTGGGTCGCTTCCTACCGGCTTGAGCATTGAGGTCTCCCACGAGTCCCTAGGTTCCCTGTGGGCCTCTGGGTCCGTCACCACATATCCACTTTACAGAAATATGGTGACCCAAAAAAACAACAGAAAAAAAAACGGTAATCGGCACAAATAGGCTTGCTTGTCCCAGGCTGTAAAATGCCCAGTTACGGGTCTGCTGATCAGGCTAAATTCCAGTTGGTGTCAGGCTGTGAAAAGCATACCAGTTGCACAGAGTGGCTGATGGAAAGGGAGAGCTGCAGATAATGCATCTGAGGAAGGGGAAATCGGCAGTGGAAAAGATGGCATGAGAGGGTATTACAGAGATAAGCATGATAGGTTATGATAGGCATAGGCAATAGGTGACTCGTGGCAGGGATTGCACTCCATAATTCAGTCCTCAGGATAGGAGTAGCAGGGGGACTGCTGGAAAGGATTGAGGGGCTTTGGCAAAGCTGTGTGTGGAATCTATGTCTGGAATAGCAGGGGGACTGCAGGGCACAAGGGAGGGGTGCTGGGAGAGCTTGTTGTGGTGGAGGTTTATGCTTACACATCAGTTGCTTCTTCTCTCTTTGGATATTGGATGATAACAACCTGGCAAATTATGTTCATTTTAAAAAGCAGTGGAGCCACAAAAAGAATGATCAATTCTAGGGAATAGCTTTTAATAAGGGACTGTTTCTCCAGGTTCCTGATCTGGACTGGGGCTTCACTGCAATACAAAGATACCAATTCCAGGGGTTCCAACAGGTGAGCTGTGGGGATGAGAGCAGAGAAGAGTCCCGAAGTCCATAAGAACTGAATTCTCCTCTGACTGCCCTGAAGGTCAGGCATTCCAGCACAATGCGGGTGCCAGTGGGAAACGTGCAATATGTGACTTCTCTCTCCTCTACAAGTTAGTCAGAAATTCACTAGAAAAATATATTCTTGGGAAGGAAAACAAATGAGCCTGTGGTTTCCTGTGTGGCTAGAAATCATGTGTCTGCCTTAAAAGGCACTAAAGGAGCTCTTTCTTGTAGGTGCAGGGGGCATGGGGACAGCAAGACACAGTATGGTGGCAAGCGACTCTAGTGAGCTGGAAATTGCTCTCACGCATACATAGATATATACAGACTCAGAAACACTTATACCTATACACTCACACAGGCATGCCTGTGCAGACATGCCTATTGACATACTTTGCTCCCAGCTGCCTGTCCTGGATCCCATTGCCTTTTGCAGCAGCTGCAGAGAGAGGAGAGGAGAGGAGGTGGGGGGTTGGGGGGGAGAGGGAGGGGCAGAGGAGTGGGAGGAGTCCCATTAAGCCTACGTGATTAGGGCAGCAAAAGTAATTGGAGGGGGAAAAAGCCCCAGCCCTGCTCCCCTTACTGCTGAAGTCTAAAATTAGCTGCAGATGAGTGGATGACATCCAGAAATAGCATGATTTCAGCTGTCCCCCTATTCCCGTCAAGAGGGCCTGGCTCTCTGCAGGCTAATAACAGCAAAGCCACTCTGAAATGTTAGAGTTTGTGACGCCTTCCCTCTGACACCTTCCAGTAACCTCCCCCTCCCCTGGCCCTCTACAGTGGAAGGCTCCAGAGACACTCCTAGTATTATTATAAGAAGAATCAACATTGGGGTGATCTGAAGGAGGCCCTGTGTGCAGCACCCTGCCCCCCCCATGCTACCATGAAGTGTCATCACTAAGTACTCCCCAGAGACCGGAGAGAAAGGACCCCAGGTTAATGCCACCTCTGAAGAACAGCTCCTTGAAGCACCCAACCCCCACCAGGATTGGTCCGTGGTGGCAGCACCCACCAGAGATGGGGCAGCAAGGAGCTCAGGATATTGTCTCCTTTCCAGAGGGCCCCTCCGGCACTTCTGCAGCTCCATCCCCTCCCAGCCTGTGGTGTCACCGTCAGGCACTCAGTGAGAAGGAGGGCACAAAAGGGAGCTTGGGTAAATGTCTCCCCCAGTGCTCTGCCCCTCTAGTGCTGTTGCACTTTTCGTCCTCCTGCCAAAACGCTGGCATCTGGCATCAGCAATGGGGTCCACCAACCCCTTCCAAGAGGGGACAGAAGGAAAGTCCTCCAAGGGATGGCCTCTCTAACAGCACAGCAACTCGTCCCCTCATCCCTGCAGTGTCAGCACTGAGGATAAGCACCAAACTATAGGGTGCAGAGACTCAGTTCTGTTATATTCTGATGCAAGAGGTGAAAACACTACCACAAGAATTTGAGATCACCTCATGAACCCCTGGCCAGACATTGGCCTGTGGCAGGCTGAAGGCCTTTTTCTGTGTGAGGAAGCAGTTTGGATGGGGCGGGCCTTAGAAGCACAGAATTTTTGTCTCCATCCTTGGAGTCCTGTGTGTCAGTCTGAGAGTGCAAGAGGGGGCAGTCCAGGAGGGTGTGTACGTGCAGAGCATCAGTCAAGAGGGATGCTAAGCCCTCTGAGTATTTCCTCTCAGACAACAGGAATTCCTCCACCCCTCAGGAATTTGTCTCCCTTGTCTCCCTCTCTTCTTTATGGAGAGAAGCGCACCCTTTACCGTGTTTGCTCACGTTCTCTCTCTCTCTTCTCATTCATATTGCTTTTTTTTTTCTGCACATAGAAGCACCTCTCTATCTTGCTCTCAGCCTCGCTCTCCCCCCCTCCCCCCGGCATGAATCCAGCTCTCCTGGAGTGGCTTTTCTTTTGTTCTTTTGCCTTTTTTGGTCCTCTGTCCTTCACAGATCCTCTCCATTCTCATTAAATTGTGTGCGTGCCTGCCTACGGCCCTGTGGACGTGCCATTTTGCAAATGAGAGTGCACATATTAGGCCCATGTAGCTGTGTGTGAATGGCTGTGTGTACTTATGTTTGCACATGGATATGATGGTGTGATATCTATATTTGTCTATCTAATCTGTGTGTGTTTGCATGTCAGCATGCAAGTATTGGTGTGTCTTTGTTTATCCAAGTGTGAATTCATGTGCATTTGTACATCCCTGTATTTGTGTGTATGCACATTCATGTCTATAAGCCTGTATTGTCATATGAGTGTGTATACATGTCTATATGCCTCTATTTATCTGTTTGTAAGCCTGGTCATATGCCTAGGCTGGTCTTTATGTGTGCACATGTCTGTATGTGTGTGTGTGTGGGTGTGTGTGTGTGTGTGTGAGAATGCATGTCTACATGTCTGTACTAGTGTATATGTTTGCACACATATCTATATGCCTGTATCAGTGTATGTGTGTGTGCATGTTGATATGCCTGTATCCTTATATATGTTTGTGCACGTGTCTATATGCCTGTATCAGTATATGTGTGCATACATGTCTATATGTGTATATTGGTGTATGTGTGCCCCTAATTCTCTATGTCTGTATTTGTGTGTTTACATATGTGTGTATGTTTGTGTTTTCTGTTTGTGTGCATGTCCATTTGTATTGATATCTCTCTGTGTGTGTAAGCATGTGTGTGTGTGTTGGGGGGTGCATGGATGCATGTCTGCATGACTGTATTTGTTTATCTATGGCATCTTTATATTTTATTATTATTTGTTTATAGTAGCACCCGCTTTGTGTGAATGTTTTGAGGGTCTGGGTGTTTTCCTTTGTTTGTCCGGTACAGTTTGTCCAAGGACAGAGTTCTTAGGAACAAAAAGTAAGGCAAAACAGTACAGATATACAGAAGCTTTTGGTACTTGGAAAGCTATTTGTATTTTGGTGCATTCTTCCCTTGGCAGGAATGAGGTTACGGAAACCGGAAGGAGCAAGGAACTGGACGGGAGAGATAAGAATTCAGCTGCATGTGATAGGTAGCTCAGCAGTATTGACCAAGGCTTCACAAGAAATCTAGTTCCTTTTCAGCAACATGTGAGAGAGAATGAACACAAGTAAACTTTAGTGTCACCATAGAGAATAAGGTAGGTCACAGCTACCCCTAGCTTGGCCTTTCCCATTGGGAGGCACCTTATGTATGGGATGCTATGGACATATTTCCTTAAAACTGTAGCACAGACCTGGTTGGAGGCTGGGGAAGGTAAAGTGAAGCAGAGAGTGAGAGTAGCTTTATCATTGTCACATAAAACTTTAGTGAGCAGGAAAGGGGCACTGGCTCTGGAAATTGCAGCCTTTCAGAGGAATAGGCGCTATAAAAAGTGTAGAAGGAATGCTAGCTCCGTGGGGAGCTCCTGACTACTCCAGACCCAGCATCTTCCAGCAGAGCATGCCAGAAAGAATAGTACAGTCGTGTCAGCTACGAAGAGATCACATCTACTATAGTCCCAGTCTGCTACAGCAAAAGGCTCTGTAAGGAACCTGGAGGGATCACTGGCTACAGGTGATTAAAAACTATTCCAGTCCTAGCGTCTCTCAGCAGGAGAAAGGCTAGGAAATAGGCCTGGGGCACAATGCGCAAGGAGCGCCTAGCTCAGGGTGGCCAGCCTGTGGCTCTGGAGTCACATGCAGCTCTTCAGAAGTTAATATGCGGCTCCTTGTATAGGCACTGACCATAGGCACTGACTCTGTGGGTGATCTGGGGCTGCAGCACCCACAGGGAAAAATTGGTGGGTGCTTTACACCCACGGGCAGCCAAGCTCCCCTCCCCTCTCCTCTGCCTCACCTCATCTCCACCTCCTCCCCTGAGCATGTCGCATCCCCCTTCTCCTCCCACAGCTTGCCACCACAAAACAGATGTTTCGCGGCTTAACGAACTCTGGGAGAGAGTGGCAAGGAGTGGGAATGCAGCACGCTCAGAGGAGGCAAAGGGGAAGAGGCAGGTCGGGTCAGGGATTTGAGGAAGGAGTCCAAAAGGGGCAGGGAGGGGGCAGAGTTTGGGCAGGGACTTTGGGGAAAGGGTTGGAATGGGGGCAGGGCGGGGGGCAAGCACCAGGAGAAGTTGGCACCTATGGCATCGACTCCAGGGCTGGAGCTACAGGTGCCAACTTTCCAATGTGCTAGTGGGTGCTCACTGCTCAACCCCTGGCTCTGCCACAGGCCCTGCCCCCACTATACCCTTTCCCATGCCCGCCCCTGACTGCCATGCCCTCGCTCCTCCCTCTGCCCCTGAGCATCCTGCATGCCATGAAACAGCTGATCAGGAGGTGTGGGGAGGGCTGCCGGTAGGTGCCAGGTGCTGGGAGCGGGGGGGTGGGGGAGGCAATGGGGGGTCAGCTGCTGACGTATTACTGTGGCTCTTTGGCAATGTACATTGGTAAATTCTGACTCCTTCTGAGGCTCAGGTTGGCCACCCCTGGCCTAGCTACTCCACACTTCAATACAGGAACTCTGGCTGAGTGCAGCTCCAGCCATGCCAAACCTAGCCCCTCCCAAAAGAAACTTCTGAACACAAAAGTGCAGGAACACTGTCTGCATTACTGTCTTCCAGCTACCTCCAGCAAGAGTTGCTCTATGCAGCCCTGTCTATAGGGAGTTCAGGGCTCCTGTCCCAGCAGGAGGTTCAGTAGGGAACAGTGCAGAACTGGCTACGAGTTCAGAACCTCCTTCAGTAGCACAGATATAAAGATATTTTAAAGATTAAATTATTTTGAAGGTTTAAATTATTAAAGGTTTAAATAGAGAAGGAAGAGGTTAGAGAATATTTAGATAAATTAGATGTATTCAAGTAAGCAGGATCTGATTAAATTCAATTTAAGGTATTTAAGGATCTAACTGAAGCAATATCAGATTTGTGATTAACTTTGAGAATAGAAGACAGGTGAGGTCCCAGAGGACTGGAGAAGAGCAAACATAATACCTATCTTTAGAAATGGGAACAAAGAGGATCTGGAGAATTATAGACTAGTCAGCCTAACTTTGATACCTGAAAAAATACTGGAACAAATCATTAAACAATGAATGTGTAACCACATAGTGGATAAAAGAGTGATAAGCAATACCCAGCGTGGATTAGTGAAGAAGAAATTAGGCCAGGCCAACCTAATTTCCTTTTTTGACAGGGTTACTGGCCTAATGGATAGGGGAAAGCTGTGGACATGATATATCTTGATTTGAGTAAAGTTTTTTACACAATCCCACATGACATTCTCATAAGCAAACTAGGGAAATGTGGTCTAGATGAAATTACTCTATGATGGATGCAAAACTTGGTGAAAGACTGTATTCAAAGAGTAATTATCCATGGTTTGCTGTCAAACTGGGAAGGCATATCTAATGATGTCCTACAGAGGTCAGTCCTGAGTCTGCTACTCTTCAATATGTTAATAAATGTCTTGGATAATGGAGTGGCGAATGTACTTACAAAACTTGTGAATAACATCAAGCTGGGGTGGGTAGTTAGCACTTTGGAGGGCAGGATTAGAATCCAAAATGGCCTTGACAAATTGGAGAGAGAAATTTGAAATTAGCAAGATGAAATTCAATAAAGACAAGTGCAAGGACTTCACTTAGGAAGGAAAAATCAAATCCACGGCTACAAAATTGGGTATAACTGGCTAGGTGCTATTACTACTAAAAAGGATCTGGAGGTTATAGTGGCTCACAAATTGAATATGAGTCAACAATGTGATGCAGCTGCGAAAAAGGCTAATATCATTCTGGGGTGTATTAACAGCAGTGTTGTATGTAAGACACGGAAGGTAATTGTCCTGCTGTATTCAGCACTGGTGAGGCCTTTCTTGGAGTACTGTATACAATTCTGGGTGCCACACTTTAGGAAAGATGTGGATAAACCGGAGAGAGTCCAGAGGAGAACAACAAAAATGATAAAAAGTTTAGAAATGTTGACCTATAAGGAAAAGTTTTAAAAAACTGGATAAGTATACTCCTGAGAAAAGAAAACTGACAGAGAATTTGACAGCAGTATTCAAATAGGTTAAAAGCTGTTACAAAAGGGATGGTGATCAATTGTTCTCCATGTCCACTGAAGGTAGGACAAGAAATAATGGACTTAATCAGCAGCAAGGGGGATTTAAATTAGATATTAGGAAAAACTTTTTAACTGTAAGGATAGTTAAGCACTGGATCAGGCTTTCAAGGGAGGTTGTGGAATCCCATAATTGGAGGTTTGCAAGAACAGGTTGGAAAAACACCTGTCAGGGGTGGTCTAGGTTTACTTGCTCCTGCCTCAGTGCAGGGAGCTGGACTAGATGAGCTCTTGAAGTCCCTTTCATCTCTACATTTCTATGATTTTGAATATCAAGAAGGTCTGAAGCTGAATTCACAGAGATATTACAGGTGATGAACCAGTCTGGCGCAGACATGTTAAAACTGTGAACACCCACAAGGTAGAGTTCTGGATTTGAATTTGAGCCAAGACCTTCACTTCCTGTGTGATCTTTATACAGATCTAAGTAAAGCGTTTCACCTATAAAACATCAGTTCCAATACAGCCCTAGGCCAGAGGGGAGTGGATAGCTCACCAAGTTTTGGGACTGGAATACAAAATCTTTTACCTCAAAGGCACCGTAGCGGGGTGGTCACCTGCTCCTGCCCTGAAGGGCTTAAAACAGCCCTGGGGGAGGACTGTGGCAGGGCATAGCAGCAAGCCTCAGCTGACTGGGGAAACAGCCACAGCTGAGGCCAAGCTCCAATCAGGTTGCAGCTGGCCCTATAAAAGGATTGCAAGCCAGGCACTCAGGCCGTCCCTCTCCAGCAGTAGAGAGAGAGAAGGATCTGGCTGCCTGGGAAATGAAAGGTACCAGAGTAGAGCAGTGCTGGGGAATAGGGCAAGGAAGATGGGGAGCTCTCACCTGGGAAACCCCAAGGCTGCAGGCCTTGTCTAAAGCCAAATAGGTACTGGGGTTGCAAGGGTGCAGCCTGGGGGTAGACAGAGGCAGCAGGTTCAAATCCCCCTTGCTGATGATGAGTGATACAGACTGCAGTCTGCCCCAGTGTGTGTGGGCTAGATGAGGACTGGCAGTGAACACTGAGACAAGGTGAGGACAGAGGGTGGGGATTCCCCTGGAAGGGAAGCCCAGAGAGTGGAGGTACTGCCAGGAGGCAGCATCCAAGCTAAAGAGGCACCAGAGTCTGGGAGAGACATGGGGGCCAGCGACAAGCAGGACATCAGCCTGCAGAGGGTGCTCCAAAGGCTGGACAAGTAAATTCCCTGGATGACCAGCAGGAGATGCCACAGGGTGAGTCCTCCCATTGCTACAGGCACTTTGTCCAATCCAACCCTGGACACCAGCAAGTGCTAATTAATTTCAATCTGAATTCCTTAATTAGACACTAAAATTCGTTCCCATCCAATGGATGTTTGGTGGGCTCTCTCTAATGAGATGAGAGGTTTCTCCATAAAGTTCTTGGTGAGACAGATGTATATGTTGCAAAAACCACCATCACAAATGGGCATAGGTGACCCTGTTGTTGTCACTCTCAGCAGAGAGGCTAAGGACTGACATGACCAATGGAAATAGAGCTCCCCTTTTACCACTCCAGAGCAGGGATGAGGTGGTATATGTGGGCGAAGCTCTCACAACTGCTGTACCCATTTCTTTGCGGGAGGAAAGGTGCTTTGGCTGAGGACAGTGCCTCTCCCAGCTCGATTTAGTTTATTTTAACAGATGGGAACTACCTGTACTTCTGCATGCACTTTATTTGAGGAAAATTATATTCCTGTGCCAAGTCTCCTGGCCAGGCCCTTGTCTCTCTGCAAACAAAGCAAGTGCAGGGGAACAGGAAGGGAGACGCTGATCCCGGATGGGGGAAGTAGGGTGCAATTCCCCTTTCCCATGATACAGACAAGCAGGATGCTGCCCATTCCCTGATGCATGTTAAAATAAAGAAATTAAGGTGTAGGCTTGTGCTGAGCAGGATTATACGACAGAAGTGGTTAAATGCTGGCAAATGCAGCCCGGTCTGCACTAGTACTACCATTGGTGGAGCTGCATGCCTGTTAGCATGGCAACAGACAGAAGGAAAATTGAAAACAAGATGGAAAGAACCACAGATAATGTCCCACACAGTAGTCTAGTCAAGGATAGATCCAGATAAACAGTTTACTCACTTCTCATTTGGGGAATACGATATTTGATCACTTCTAACCTAAGGAATAAAGCGTTTATTCACTCCTCTCTTGTGATAAGTGAATCCTGGCTGCACAACTGATGTGCACATTATCTACCATCTGGTTACACTCAGCAACAGATCATTGGGAAAATTGTGGCCTGTAAAAAACCTACAAGGAGCCATCCAGGGCTACTGCTTGATACATTTGCTGACCGCTAAAAGCAGGTGACATTTATATTTTTACAGTTTTATGTCATTTTCGCCTATTTTGTAGAAAATGAAGTGTCAGCAATCAAACATTCTTATGTTTTGGGGCAAGAAACAGAATGTTTCCTTGACAAGTTGGAGTTTGGTTTCTGAAGCTGAACAGTTTACCAATGTCACTTTTTTACCATTACCCCTGGACTCAGACAGTTTGTCTGTGCAGGGCCTGCTGCTCCTGTACCTTTTCCTCAATGTGCCTTTCCCCTTCAGCCAGTGAGCTTGTCCACCCTAGGAACAGCTTTCTAAAAAATGCAGTAGCTAATATGTTTTAAAACCCCTGTGTAGATAGCACAAGCTGTAGCTTTGCCAAGTTTGCTGGTTGAGGTGACCCCTAGCAAGGTGTTTCATGTTCACCCCCATGTGCTAAGGCAAGTGAAAGCTACAACTTGCCCTCTCAGTTTTTCTCCAACCAACCCTCGGGTTCTGTCTCCCTTCTGTTCTCTATCCTTCTCCTCTTCCCTCCATCCCCCCTTTCTCTCCACCTGATTTTCTGTCACTCCGTTTTCTGTTTTCCAAAAAGTCTCCTTCCATCTCCCTATGCTCTTTTCACCTGTCTCTATATCTTCCTATCAGATACTATTTCTCTGTCCCCATCAGCCTCACTCTCCCTTCTCCTTCCCATCATTCTATCAGTATCTCTAGATCTATTCCCTCCACGCTTGCCCAGGAGCTGTAGAGGAAGGATGTCTTAAGGTTACAGAGGGGTTAAGAGAAGGGAGTCAAAGGGGAGAGCATGGGGTGCTGCCCTTAGTTGTCCTACGGACTCATTGCCTCCTGATGATGCGACAGTGTTGGCAGGGGGAAATAGAGCTTTGAGGCTGTGTGCTGGCACACACGTCCTCAGCAGCACAAGCACAGTGTTCTTGCTGCAGCCTGCAGGCCTGCATCTGAACTCTGGGGGAGGGGAAGCATGCTAGGTAAAGGAAACTCAGAACAGGGCAGAGAGATGTAATGCCACACACGGATCTCAGAGGAGGATGGAGAGTTGAGTGGAATCAGCGTGGTGAATTATTGCTGCTTACTAAATGAGAAAAGGAAAGTGCGGCTCATTCTGCTTCACTGCTTCCATTCGCCATCTCTCTGCTAAGGCACCTCAATCCTGCCTGCAATACACCCTGCTAGTCCAGTCCTGGGTGTCCTCAAAGCTCTGCTGATGCACCTGAGTCTTGTCCATCCCCCCGATATTCCAGTTCTGCCCTCAATCCCCCTCCCAAGCTGTACCAATGCTTCTTCCATCGTCCCCTGCAGCTGCCTGATATTTCATTTTCACAGCTCTGCCAATGCCCCTCACTCCTGCCATGCAGCCCCCCTGCTATCACAATCCTGGCCTCCCCACACCTAGAGTACTAATGCATGAGTCATTCCAACAAGGTCAGTTAGAGGGATGACCTTGCTGAAAAAGTGACAGAGGAGCCAGTCCTTGTGCAGCAAAGAAGATGTGAGGAAGGAGACCAGACAACAAAAGGAGATTTTGCAACAATAAGAACATAGTCAAGATCAGGAGAGGGAAGGAGAATGAAATTGGTAAGACTGGAACATCTTTTCCCAACCACAAGGACCAGATGTCCCTTGGGAAAGGTGGGGGTGGGGAGGTAATTTTGGTCGGCCCTTCTGTCAAAAACAAACTAATAAAATGTAGGGAATAAAAATGGAGGAGAGGCAGAAACCTGCTTTTTTCATCCCCCAGCAAAGGTGATTAAGGAAGCTGGAAAGGCAGATGTATGGGGGGCAGGCTAAAGGAGTTAAATCTGTATAGCTCGGCTAAGTGACAACTCGGGCAGACAGGATAACTGTAGGCAGGGCTCCCAGCTGCCAAGCAGGGAACATAGCAGCTCTGAGAGCCTTAACTCCAGCTAGGGCTTCAGGGGCTGATAAGAATATGGAGGGTGAGAGGAAGTAAAACTGTTTGTGGAGCTCCAGGATTTACTGTTTGACGTCCGCCCATCACAATTCTATGCCCCCTCCCCCATTACCACAGCATCTGAGCACCTCACAATCTTTAATATATGTTGTCTCACCACCCCCCTGTTAACTAGAGCAGTGCTATTATCCCCATGGTACAGATAAGTAACTACGGCCCAGAGAGGCTAAGTGATTTGTCCAGTGACACACAGGAAAACTGAGATACAGCAGTGAATTGAACCCAGGTTTCCACAAGTCACAGGCTTGCACTGTAACCATTGGACCATCCTTTCTCTCTCTCTGCTGTTTACCTGCTCTCTTTGCAGATCTCCCTCACTTGAGTGCGCAGTGACTGGGAGGGAGACACTGGAAACAAAGAGAGAGAGACTGAAGGGAAAAAAGAATGAAGGAAGAAGAAACATACAAAGAGAAAGGGACAGAAAGAACAGTAAGAGTAAATGAAACAGAAAAAAGGGGAGACAAGTTAAGACAGTGGTCCCCAACGTGGTGCCCGCGGGCACCATGGTGCCTGCCTGGGCATTTATGTGCACCAGCCTAGTGCCCAGCAGAGGAGAGAAGCCGCAGCCCTGCACCTGCCAGGGACAGAGAACTCCGGGGCCCGCAGGCTGCAGGCATCAGTGTTCTCTGTCCCTGGCAGGCGCAGGGCTGCGGCTTCTCTCTGGCTTTTCCAGGGCTGCAGGCTGCGGGCGCCAGTGTTCTTGGTCCCCGGCAGGTGCGGGGCCGTGGCTTAAACTGGAGAGAAGCCACAGCCCTGTGCCTACTGAGGACAGAGAACTCCAGGGCTGCAGGCTGCATTCACCAGTATTCTCTGTCCCTGGCAGGGCAGGGCCTGTCTAGTGCCCGGCAGGGGAGAGAAGCCTGGGCCCCATGCCTGCTGGGGACAGAATAATCCAGGGCTGCAGGCGCCGGCGTTCTCTGTCCCTGGCAGGCACTGGGCTGCAGCTTCTCTCTGGCTTCTCCGGGGCTGCAGGCTGCAGGAGCCAGTGTTCTTGGTCCCCGGCAGGTGCGGGGCCACAGCTTAAGCTGGAGAGAAACCACAGCCCTGCACCTGCCGGGGACAGAGAACTCTGGGGCTGCAGGCTTCATTCTATGTTAAAGTAAGAATAATAAATACATTTGGACCAGCAGTTCAACAATGTTTTACTTTTTTAAAATAAATAAGATGAAAACTGTTTATGATATTTATTTTGTAAAAGCTCCTTAATTTTTCTTACAGGTAGTAAAAAAAGAGCAAATTCACAAGGTAAGGTGAAAGAGTAATTGCTGAATAATTTAATACCTTTTACATGTAAAATTACCCTTTTTATTTTATGGATTCATCTAATATGTAATATTAAATATAATTTTTTGTATTAATGTACAAATACAAAATAAGCCTTGAAAAATTGTTGGCGTCCGCCATGCTCTTCTGAAAACATGAATGGGCTACTGGCCACAAAAAGGTTGGGGACCACTGAGTTAAGAGATGCTGAAAAAGAAGAGATGAACAAGAGAGAGAGAAAAGAAAGATGGGTAGGAAAGAAAGAATGAAAAAGAGGTGGAGAAAAATAAGATAAGTACTGAAGACACGGAAAAGAAGAGAGCAAGAGAGAAGGAGATCTGATGTAGAAACGTCCCTGTTGCAACTGATGAAATCTGCCCCACTTCCTGGAAGTGGCTTGTGGGTTCTCTCTTTTGCCTCAGCAAGAGTTGCTCAAGAGTGTTAGCTGAACCTTGAGAAGGATGCTCAAGCAGCCGCTGAGGGAAGTGAAGCAATGCTTCATGGAGGGGGAGAAGAACATATGCTCTCTGGGTAATAATAGGTGTTTTTTATCTCTAACTTCTGTGACATTTATTTACAAACCTTCAAAAAGTCTCTGTTATCAGTCCCAAAACTCCTCTGAAGAACATTGGGAAGCATCACTTGGGTGTATAACACCAAAAGGTTCCCTGATGCTCACTGCATGTTTTCTGTCCAGAATATCAGGTCCACAACAGACAGTGTCTGCAACCACCCTCAGATACAGGATCTGCAGCCTATGCCAGGCCAAGAAGACAAGTTTCATTGGGCAGTTAAGCACATTAATCAAGCAGAGGTTCTTCATGGGACAGACAAGTGGCTTCTACAAATATTTAGACATATCCTGATGGACACCTGCTTCAATCTCTCAGAAGAATCATTCTATCAGGATGACCAGACATGAAGAATCATAGAAGTGTAGGATGGAAAGGGATCTCGAGATGCCATCTGGTCTAATACCCTGCACTTAAGGTGGGACTACATAGTAACTAGACATTTCCTGACAGGTGTTTGTCTAACCATTTCTTTAAAACCTACTTTCATCTAGTCCAGTCTCCTGCACTCAGGGCAGGACTACATAACCTATTCTTAAAAACCTTTGCAAATTGATTTCTTGATTATTTGCTCCATTATCTTTGTGGGTACTGAAGTTAAGCTGACTGGTCTGTAATTCCCTGGGTTGTCCTTATTCCCCTTTTATAGATTGGCATTATATTTGCCCTCTTCCAGTGCTCTGGAATCTCTCCTGTCTTCCATGACCTTTTGAAGATAATCCCTAATGGCTCAGATATCTCCTCAGTGAGCTCCTTGAGTATTACAACATGTATTTCACCAGGCCCTGCTGATTTGAAGACATCTAATTTTCTAAATAATTTTTAACTTGTTCTTTCCCTATGTTAACCTCAGATCCTACCTCATTTTCACGGGAATTCACTGTTAGATGTCCAATTGCTACTAAACTTTTTGGTGAAAACTAAAACAAAAAATGTCTTTCAACAAGTCTGTCATTTCCACATTCTCTTATTCTCCCTCCCACCCCATTGAGTAACGGGCCTACCCTGTCTTTGGTCTTCCTCTTGTTTCTAATCTAATTTTAGAATGTTTTCTTGTTATCCTTTATGTCCCTAGCTAGTTTTTTCTCATTTTGTGTCTTGGTCTTTTGAATTTTGTCCCTACATATTTGTGGTGTTTGTTTATATTAATCCTTTGTAATTTGACCTAGTTTCCACTTTTTGTAGGACCCTTTTTTGAATTGCAGATAATCAAAGATCTTCTGGTTAAGCCAGGGTGGTCAATTACCAGACTGCCTATCTATCCTACACAGTGGAATAGTGCCTTCCTTAACAATGTCTCTGAAAAACTATGAACTCTCTTGAACTTTAAAAGAGAACCACCATGAATGTATCCAGTTAAGTCCATTAATGGCTATTAGCCAGGATGGGTAAGGAATGGTGTCCCTAGCCTCTGTTTGTCAGAGGATGGAGATGGATGGCAGGAGAGAGATAACTTGATCATTGCCTGTTCGATCCACTCCCTCTGGGGCACCTGGCATTGGCCACTGTCAGTAGACAGGATACTGGGCTAGATGGACCTTTGGTCTGACCCAGTAAGGCTGTTCTTATGAACTGTTTTCCCCCTTAGATTTGCTTCCCGGGGATCTTACTGACCAACATTAGTTTGCTAAAGTCGGCCTCCTTGAAATCAATTATCTTTATTCCAGTCTTTTCCCTCCTACCCTTCCTTAGAATCATGAACTCTTATCATTTCATGATCACTTACACCCAAGCTGCCTTCCACTTTCAAATTCTCAAACAGTTCCTCCCTATTTGTCAAAATCAAATCCAGAACAGCCTCTCCCTTAGTTGCTGTCTCCACCTCTGAAATAAAAAATTGTCTCCATACTTTCCAAGAACTTGTTGGATAATCTGTGCAGTGCTGCATTATTTTCCCAACAGATGTCTGGATAATTGAAGTCCCCCATCACCACCACGTCCTGTGCTTATTAGTTAGTGTCCTATTTATTTATTAAATAAAGTCTCATCTACTCTTCTTCCTGGTTAGGTGGTCTTTAGTAGACCTCTACCATGACATCATCCCCCCCTTTTTAGCCCCTTTTATCCTGACCCAGAGATTCTTAACAAGTCTGTCTCCTATTTCCATCTCAACCTCAGTCCAAGTGTATATATCTTTGATATACAAGACAATACCTCCTCCCTTTTTTGGTGTAATATCCTGGGGAAGGTTCTGTGATGGGTTGGACACCCTGGAATGTCACCTGGTGTGCTGAGACGCCACTGAGTCAGTCTATTCTGCCAGCTTGGGTCCAACCTGTCACAGTGGTGTAGTTGAGTAGCATAGTATGCACAGCCTATTGCCCTGAAACACCGGTGGTGATTTTAAGTGAGTTTTAAGTGTGGCGGCTAAAGAACAGACAAAGTGGTTACTGGTTTGTTGTTTTCTGTCTGCTTATTTCGGGAAAGAGAAGTAGGGACAGAAAGGTAGGAAAATTAGTGAAAGTGAAGTTCTCAAAAAGTTGGAGCTGCACAGGGTGCAAGCAGAAGGAAATGAAAGGATGCATAAGAGACAGATTTGTCACAAGGGGTGGGGGTGAGTAGAGCCAGCTCCTGTCCAGTGGCTGTTCCCTCAGGTGAGGGGAATGTTTTGCCTGACAGTAGGGAGACTGTCCAGGTTGCTGGCTGTCAGGAAGTTGCAGTTAAGCAAGGGATAAATCCTGCTCTAGGATGCATAGGGAAATGTGTCCTGGAGGAAGGGAAGCCTTGGAGGGGGAAGGTGGGAACCAAGAAACTGTTGAGGGGGGGCAAGGTGAGGATTCCATGGGCTCTGTAACTGGAGGCCAACTCAGTTCAGAGACAGAGGAGTGTACAGGGCTTGCTAGTGAAGAGTCTGTCGTGGTTGGTAGCTGTGAACCCACAGCTGGACAGGGGACAGATTTCTCTCCAGGGAGCACAGGGGGAGGGGTGCCCTGGCAGGGGGCCCAGAGAACGAGGTTAAGAAGGAATGTAAGGGAGTACAGGATTGTTTCCCCACTCATTACAGGGAAGGGTTTGTCCAGGAGAAATTTGCTGGATCTGCATCTGTAATACCAGCATCTCACCTGTGGCTCAGATTTTAAGAGGGACCTGTGTAACTGACCTCTCTGAGGGGAGCAGCCATACAGCTGACAACTTGGGAACAGCAAGAGGGGTGATCAAGGGTACCCCAATCCAGGCCCCACTTTTTCAAAATGTTTTTCTTGCTGTATTTGTGAAAACTAAGTCTGTCTCTTTAAGGTGGCAGGGGGTAGGGGCTTCTTCCAAGTATTTTGGTGTCTGTGAACATGCTAATGATCGACCTGATGAAGGGGCAGAGACGGCCACTTCCCAGGCAGGTAAACCCCTCATAGAATCATAGAAGATTAGGATTGGAAGAGACCTCAGGATGTCATCTAGTCCAACCCACCTGCTCAAAGCAGGACCAACTCCAACTAAATTATCCTAGCCAGGGCTTTGTCAAGCCTGACCTTAAAAACCTGTAAGGAAGGAGATTCCACCACCTCCCTAGGTAACCCATTCCAGTGCTTCACCACCCTCCTAGTGAATAGTGTTTCCTAATATCCAACCTAGACCTCACCCACTGCAACTTGAGACCATTGCTCCTTGTTTTGTCATCTGCTACCAGTGAAAACAGCCGAGCTCCATCCTCTTTGGAACCCCCTTTCAAGTAGTTGAAAGCAGCTATCAAATCCCCCCTCATTCTTCTCTTCTGCAGACTAAACAATCCCAGTTCCCTCAGCCTCTCCTCGTAAGTCATGTCCCCCAGCCCCCTGATAATTTTCACTGCCCTCCGCTGAACTCTCTCCAATTTTTCAACATCCTTTCTGTAGTGGGGGGCCCAAAACTGGATGCATTATTCCAAGTGTGACCTTGCCAGTACCAAATGGAGGGGAATAATCACTTTCTTTGATCTGGTGGCAATGCTCCTACTAATACAGCCCAATATGCTGTTGGCCTTCTTGGCAATGAGGGCACTGACTCCTATCCATCTCCTTTGTTTGTTCCCAAGTTTTTTTCCAGGAAGTTGAAGGGAACCTGTGATGGGTTGGACCCCCTGGGATGTCACCTGATGTGCTGGGACACCATTGAGTTAGACTATTCTGCCAGCCTGGGCCCCCTTTTACCTGGTCTTGCTGGGCTAGGCTCCCCGGCCTTTTCTAGCCAAGCACACAGGCAGGGCCATACCCAGCTGCACAGAGAGACAGATCTGCTCTGGGAAGGCTCAGCTTAAGGAGTTTGCCACAGCACCCAGATGTCCATACCCTTTGGAGTCCAAACGCAAAATTATATGAAATTTGCCACCCCTCAATGTGGAGGGGAGTATACACAACTTCTTGTCCCCCGCCCCCGGTTAGAAATCACATAAACTGGGTTGTATTGTAAACCAGAAATAAATGTATTAACTATAACAAGTGTATTTTAAGTAGTTAAGGAGGTAGCAGACAAAACAGACTACTAAGAAAATAAAAAAGAGCATGCAAACTAAGCTTAACACACTAAAGAAACTGGTTATACATAAGTTCTCACCTTGGAAAGTGTAGTTTGAGATAATGGACCTCAGGGATTTGCACAGTTTGCTATATTAGTGGAATATGAATGTGTCATACCCTGTCCACTCTACAGCCAATATGTGGGCACAGCAGAAGCAAGAAATAACCATAAAAAACATACTTCACATTTGTGCCTAGTTATTATGGTGTTTAGGTGTCTGGGGCCCACTAACATAACAATCAGACTATATAGATAGATGGGAAGGAAACCGATGGAAAGACTGACTGGCATAGCACACTGGAGACTACTGCCCACAATATAACTAGTGTTATGAACAGACTAGCGTGTGTGTATTACTGTTTTTTACTGCATGGAATCAGAACTGTTCAACTGTGTGTCATAGCCCTTATACTGTTATGATGGGCGACAACAAGGAGTAATAGATTGAAACTGGGGAGGGGAATGGAGAGGAGAACAGATATAAGAAGTGTATCCTACTGATGAGCATCTATTAGACTGCAGCCTAGTCTGGAAGCCTCTTTGACAACTAGAACTAGACAAAGCTCCAGAAAAAGGATTGTAGGGAAAGAAAAATCCTGCCTTGATCCCAGGGGAGGGGTGAATGGAGAAGATATGATCAAATGCTCTAAATCTTTTCTGTCCCTAATTTTGGCTGCTCACTAGACCCACTTCAAAAATTGTTGAAAACACTTTACTCAGATGACCCTGTCCCTGGACCAACAACCCTTTATAGGCCAGCAGCCTCATCCTTCCAGTGCTACACCAGCATTAAACTCAACTCGCTCCAATGTGACATTAGCTTTTAACACTGCCAGGGAGGGAGAAGGGGCACCTTTGATCCCTTGTTTGTTTCCCTAGTTTAGAAAGCGCTTCCGAGATATACACACACATCTCCACACACAATTAAGTGTCAGATACCCCAGTCCCTTGGCAGAAACCTGTGCTCATGTTCCCTGGGAGCCATCAGACCTCGCTCCTGCCTCTCCAGTTCCATTCTTCTTTTCTCTTATATCATATGACCGGCTGATGTGAAGTCTTTTCCAATCTGTGCTGGATTTAGGTGTGAGAGGCTGAGGAATCCCAGCCAGGGTAACTTTATACAGACAGAAACCAAAGGTCTGTTGGGGACACCTTCCCCTCATACAAGACTGGGTATAGGGTCAGCTTCTAGGAAGGGGAGCATGAGGCTGTTATAGACTTCAGGAGAAATCTTTGAAGCCAAAAGAGGAAAGCCAAAGTTATGGAGGGATGAGAGGGAGAATAGAAGAGATTAATGCACCCATATTCCTCTCTCTGGTTCTCCTGCAATGCTCCCTGATAAATATCCTATCCCCCCTGCCATATCTGATGCCCCTCATCTCCCACTAGTGTTCACCTGGCTTCCTCTGATACATTCCCCTAATACCCTTCCCTCCCTGCTTCACCCTTTCTCTCATGCTCTCTTGATCTGCTCACACCATGCACTTTTGACCTCTTCCCAATCTGCATTGACTCTCCAGCAAGGCTGTTCCTCTGATGCATCCATTCTCTGGTGCATTCCTTTTCTTCATGCTTTCTCATGCCTCTCTCTGTCTGATGTACCCCATTCCATGGTGTACTCAAGATATTCCCCTTATTCCCTCCATAATTGAACACTGCGCCCCTCTCCCCCACTGATGCACACTGAAATCCTCATCCTCAGCCCCCTCCTTTGACATTCTCTTTGGCTGTTATATTAATTACCTTTGATATAGAATCCCCCACCCCCTATATTCTCCTCGTTTTCCTCCCACTCTGGAATCCCTGACTCCCCCATGCCCATCAGCTGTGATGCTGAGGTCCTCTCAGGACTTATATCCTCACTTATCCCCAGCTCAGTTTCCAACCTCTAAATAGCCCATGCATTTCATGCCTCAGCCATCTCTCTTCCAGGAAATCTGGATAGAGGGGGAAAACAGTACCTATGCCAATACCTCCACATCAGCAGAGCCAGCCACAGGATCCTGCAGCGCTCTCCTTCCAGGAGTTCCTCTCCCATCCCCCCAGACTGTAGGCACAAGGAGCCCATCATGACACCTCCTTGCCTTTCTCTTTCTACAACTGTTCCCTAAAGATGAAGGAAGGCCAGGCCTTGGAGATATTATCCCCACTTCCAGGAGAGAAGAAGGCGGTCCAACAAAGGGAAACCCTCAAGACTGAACCCAGAGCCCCAGGTCACTGTCCTGGGAGCCCTGCCCACAAGAAGGATTGAACAAGAGCGCTTGTCCTGTTTATGAAATGTCCGGGTCATGCTGTGGTGTAAGAGAAAGGAGGGGACTGACCCAGGCCATATGCTGTCTTCAGCTGCTGGATCTCGAATGTAATCAAGGATGGATTCTCAGCTTCCTCTATCCCCCCTCTTTGTGTCCCCCATCCTTTCTCTCATATATGCTCTCTCCTTCCCCACCCTTATCCCCAGGGAAGGCCTCAGCTGAGGGGTTGCCATGGAGACAGTACTGTCATAGCAACCAAATGGTGGCAAAAAATTGAGCACTGTAGGGATGGCTGGTGTGAGATCAACAATCGGACACCTGCTGAGATTCTTTTTTTATGCTTCTGCCACTATGGTTTCCTGTCCCACTCCCACAAATAGTGAAAGCAGAAGTAAGGCTGGTCCCAGCTGTGAGAAGAGCCACCAGAGCATACTGTATGTGTTCAATGCCTCCTGGCCTACCACCTGGTGAGTGTCCACAATTCCTGGAGCAGTGTGAAGCATTTCACCCTCTCTGGTTTCTCTGTAATACTACACATTTCCAGGAAAATTAGGAAGCACTATATGCACCACTTCCTCTTGTCTGCCAGGTTCCCATCCCTACAGACTGAGACAATCAGGTCACGAGGATTTATTTTCTCCATTTTCAACAAGGATTCTGCTGTCTTTTGTTCCAGTTTGCAGGCATGTAACACATTTGTAACTACTTCAGAGTGGCTCTTTGGCTCATGTACCTTGTTAGATGTTAGCACTAAGATTTCTGACCTAGATTCTCAAAGGTATTTGGGCACCTAACTCCCATTAATTTCAACACAGAGAAAAGTGGGTGAGGTCACATGCTTTACTGGACCAACTTCTGTTGGCGGAAGAGACAAGCTTTTGAGCTACACAAAACTCTTCCTCAGTTCCACTTCTTCCTGAGGAAGAGCGCTTTGTAGCTCAAAAGCTTGTCCCTTCCACCAACAGAACTTGACCAAGTAAAAGATATAACCTCACCTACCCCTATCTCTCTCAGACCCTGGGACCAACAGGTCTGCAACACTGCATAATTTCAGTTGGAGACAGATACCTAATAACTTTGAGAATCTGGTCCTTTGCCCTTCTGCCCAAGAATAATAAATATTTCTCCTCCAAAATAATTTCTTTTGAATAAAAAAAATCCAATCTAAATTTAAAAATTACTGGTGGAGAATCCACCACAACCCTTGGTAAATTGTTCCAATGATTTATTACCCTTACTATTAAAAAAATCATGCCTTATTTCCAGTCTGAATTTTTCTAATTTCAACTTCCAGCCATTGCCTCATTTTATACCTTTCTCTCTAGATAGAAGAGCCCGTTATCAAATATTTTTTCTCCACATAGTTACTTATAGACTGTAATCAAGTCACCCTCTCTTTGTTAAGTAAAATAGATTGAGCTCTGTGAGCCTACCACTATAAGGCATATTTTCTAATCCTTTAATCATTCTCATAGCTCTTTTCTGAACCCTCTCCAATTCATCAACACTTTTCTTGAATTGTGGACAGAAGAACTGGACACAGTATTCCAGTAGCAGGCTCACCAGTGCCAAATACAGAGGTAAAATAATCTCTCTACTTCTACTAAAGATTCCAGTTTACGCATCCAAGGATCATATTAGATCTTTTGGACACAGCGTTCTTGTTCAGCTGATTATCCACTATGACCTCCAAATCTTTTTCAGAATCACTGTTTCCAAGGATAAGAGTCCCCCATCCTGTAAGTATGGCCTACATTCTTTATTTCTAGATGTATACATTTACAGTTAGTCATATTAAAACATATGTTTGCTTGCACCCAGTTTACCACAAGATCCAGATCAATTTGTACCAGTGACCTGTTCTCTTCAGCATTCACCACTACCCCAATTTTTGTGTTATCTAAAAACTTTATCAGCAATGATTTTATGTTTTCTTCCAGGTCATTGATAAAAACATTAAACAGTGTACGGTCAAGAACTGATCCCTACAGGACCCCACTAAAGACACAGTTGCTCAATGACAAAGCCTTTGAGAAGGTCCATCAACAAAGGCTGTTATGTAAATTAAGCTGTCATGGGATAAAAGGGAAGGTCCTTTCATGGATTGAGAACTGGTTAAAAGACAGGGAACAAAGGGTAGGAATTAATGGTAAATTCTCAGAATGGAGAGGGGTAACTAGTGGTGTTCCCCAGAGGTCAGTCCTAGGACCAATCCTATTCAATTTATTCATAAATGATCTGGAGAAAGGAGTAAACAGTGAGGTGGCAAAATTTTCAGATGATACTAAACTGCTCAAGATAGTTAAGACCAAAGCAGACTGTGAAGAACTTCAAAAAGATCTCACAAAACTAAGTGACTGGGCAACAAAATGGCAAATGAAATTTAATGTGGATAAATGTAAAGTAATGCACACTGGAAAAAATAACCCCAACTATACATACAATATGATGGGAGCTAATTTAGCTACAACGAGTCAGGAAAAAGATCTTGGAGTCATCGTGGATAGTTCTCTGAAGATGTCCACGCAGTGTGCAGAGGCGGTCAAAAAAGCAAACAGGATGTTAGGAATAATTAAAAAGGGGATAGAGAATAAGACTGAGATTATATTATTGCCCTTATATAAATCCATGTATGCCCACCTCTCGAATACTGTGTACAGATGTGGTCTCCTCACCTCAAAAAAGATATACTGGCAGTAGAAAAGGTTCAGAAAAGGGCAACTAAAATGATTAGGGGTTTGGAGAGGGTCCCATATGAGGAAAGATTAAAGATGCTAGGACTCTTCAGCTTGGAAAAGAGGAGACTAAGGGGGGATATGATAGAGTTATATAATATCATGAGTGATGTGGAGAAAGTGGATAAGGAAAAATTATTTACTTATTCCCATAATACAAGAACTAGGGGTCACCAAATGAAATTAATAGGCAGCAGATTTAAAACAAATAAAAGGAAGTTCTTACATGCAGCGCACAGGCAACTTGTGGAACTCCTTACCTGAGGAGGTTGTGAAGGCTAGGACTATTACAGCGTTTAAAAGAGAACTGGATAAATTCATGGTGGTTAAGTCCATAAATGGTTATTAGCCAGGATGGGTAAGGAATGGTGTCCCTAGCCTCTGTTTGTCAGAGGATGGAGATGGATGGCAGGAGAGAGATCACTTGATCATTGCCTGTTAGGTTCACTCCCTCTGGGGCATCTGGCATTGGCCACTGTCGGTAGACAGATACTGGGCTAGACAAGACCTTTGGTCTGACCCGGGATGGCCATTCTTGTGTTCTTATGTTCTTATGATAATTCCCCATTTACAATCACATTTTAAGATATATCAGTTAGCCAGTTTTTAATTTTGTATCGTTCTAGTTTTTTAATCAAAATGTCATGTATAAATAGTCCCAAATGCCTTTGAGAAGTCTTAGTATATTATATCAGCACTATTACCTTTATCCAGTAAACCAGTAACCTCATCAAAAAAAGATAAGTTGATTTGACAGGATCTATTTTCCATAAACCCATGTTGATTGGCATTAATTATATTGGCTTCCTTTAATTCTTTATTAGTCAAGCTCCATATCAGCTGCTCCATTATCTTGGCAAGATTAGCGTCAGACTGATTGGTCATCCCATTTATCCTTTTTAAATATAGGCATAAGATTAGCTTTCTTCCAGAGTTCTGGAACTTCCTCAATATTCTTAAATTTATTGAAAAGTAACATTAATGGTCCACTATTTCCTCAACCAGCTCTTTTAAAACTCTTGGATGCAAGTTATCCAGACTCACTGATTTTAACATCTAATTTTAGTAGCTATTGTTTAACATCCTCCTGAGTTATTATTGGACTGGAAAGAGTGTGTCACAGACCCAGACCAGTTTGGTGCAGGATTCTGGTAGAAGGCAAATATACTGGCCACTGGATGAATAGTTTTCTATTCCCTGAGTGACCAGAGCAGGGGCTGCCCTAGAGCAATCAGGAACCTGCTAAAACCAATTAAGACAGGCAAGCTAATTAAGACACCTGGAGCCAATTAAGAACTTACTGGAAACAATTATGGCAGGCAGGCTAATCAGGACACCTGGTTTAAAAAAGGACCTCCCATCAGTTAGTGGGGGTGTGCAGGGAGTGAGAAGGAACGCTGCTGGAGGACTCAGGAATAAAAGTGTTATCAGGCTTCAGGAGGAATGTCCTGTGGTAATGATAAAGAAGGTGCTGGGGGGAGGCCATGTGGAAGTAGTCCAGAGAGTTGTAGCTGCCATGCAGCTGATACAGGAGATGTTGTTGACAGCTGTTATCCACAGGGCCCTGGGCTGGAACCTGGTGTAGAGGGCAGACATGGGTTCCCCCTATTCTCTCAACTCCCTATCTAACACAGAAGGAGTTGACCTGGTCTGTGAGACACACCAGAAGGGAAGGTCTAAATTTGGAAAGAGATCTGGCCTGTCCCTGACCCACTAGGTGGGACAATAGAGACTGTGGAGATTGTTCTCCATTTCCCCCATGCTGGCCAGTGATGAGGTTAGCTGAGGGAATGGCACGTTTGAGCCTCTAGCACAGGGGTAGACAACCTATGGCACGTGTGCCGAAGGCAGCACGCAAGCTGATTTTCAGTGGCACTCACCCTGCCTGGGTCCTGGCCACCCGTCTGGGGGGGTCTGCATTTTAATTTAATTTTAAATGAAGCTTCTTAAACATTTTAAAAACCTTATTTACTTTACATTCAACAATAGTTTAGTTATATATTATAGACTTATAGAAAGAGACCGTCTAAAAACATTAAAATGTATTTCTGACAAGTGAAACCTTAAATTAGAGTGAATAAATGAAGACTCGGTACAGCACTTCTGAAAGGTTGCCAACTCCTGCTCTAGCAAAAGCAGACAAACAGATGTATGCTGTGACTCTCTGAGGTGAGCAAATCTGCCAGAAAGCACAGGACCCACCAAGGAAGAGGAGGAACTTCATCACAAGTGTCATTATCATATGATACATTACATCACCTGTTTTTCTTCTGAAATACAGAACAAAAATATTTATTAAACAATTTTGCCATTTCTGATCATTCTACCATTTCCAGCCAGTAATCTATCAAAATCATTGTTAGGATTCCTTTTGTTCCTAATATACTTAAAAACCTCCTCCTTATTGTCCTTACCTCTGCTGGCTATAGATTTTTCCTTGTGTTCCTTCACTTCCCATATCAATTTTCTACAGTTCCTGGCTTCTGATTTACATTCATTACTATCTACTTCCCCTTTATTCCATTTTATATATTTTATATATCATATATATTTCTCTAAATTAGGCCAATTTTTGAACAAGTAGGGCCTTCTTTCTTGATTGTGGGATTGTGGCTTTTTGAGCATCACGTAAAGTGTTCTTAAACATTTCCCAATTATTATTCACATTATCCTGTTCAAATTCTTCCTTCCAGTTGTTTTGGTTCATAATTGCTTTGAATGTTGTGAAATTTTCCCATTTAAAGCAGCAAGTATATATATATTACTAGTTAGAACTTCACTCTGTTTGCACTTTCCATACATGAACAAGTTGTGGTCATTTATACCTAAGCTACCATTGATTTTCAGTTCTGTAATCAGTTCCTCTTTATCTGCTAAGATAAGGTCTAAGACAGAATTCCCCAATGTTGGATGCAACACTTTTTGAATTAGGAAATTATCTTCTAAAATATTTTAAAATTCCAAGAATGTTTTAGTACTGACAGTATATGTCACTCAAAATTAAGTTCCCAATGATCATGCAGCTTCTCCCACCCCTGCCTCTCCAGCACATTATAGAGAGGTGCTTAAGAAGCCAGTCATCCTGTTCCCTATTGTGATTTGGTAATCTATAGCACCAATTAATACCTCATCTTGTGCTTTATCTATTAGGACATTGATCCATAAGATCATTTTCTTCCAAGTTGTCAGTGACGCAGAAACAGTTAATGCCATTTTAGACACAGAATGACACTCCCTCACCCCTTTTTCCCACTTAATCCTTCCCATATGTTTTAACCATTGATTTTAACATTCCAGTCATGTAACTCATCCTACCATGTTTCAGTAATACCAACTAGATCGAATTTATGCTTACAAATGAGCAATTGCAATTCCTTGTTTGTTAACAAGGCTCTTAGCATTAGTATATAGGCAATTAAAGAATTTCTTCTCTTCATGTCCTTTGGTTCCTTGTTTAATTTTGTTCTCAACATCTCGATTTTGGCGCTGAATGCTTATTTCTTCTCTCTTTTTACCCTCCCCTTTCGTTATTACTTTAACATCTCCTGACTATGCTAGCCAGCATGTCCCCAAGATTGATCTCCCTTCTACTGAAATGGAGACCTTTACAGCCCCTCACCCCACTGAAGGTGGACCAGTGTTCCACAAAACCAAAACCCTCAAACACACACCACTTAATTAATGAATGGTTCACTTTCAGAATCTTCTGCCTTCTGTCTTCCTTTGCTCATGGAACAGGAAGGATCTCTGAGAAGATCCATTGGACACACTTCTTCTTCAGCATGCTTCTAAGTTCCTTGAAGTCATCTATTGTCTGAGAGAGATCCTGCAATACAGTATCATTAAAGCTGATATGAACCATCAGCAGTGAATCCTTGCCCATTGACTTCAGAAGCTTATCCAATCTTAGAGTGATGTCTTGTGTCTTAGCTCTGGGAAGACAGCACACCATCCAGTTGTCTACCTGTCTCTTGCACAATCATAGAAATCATAGAAATGAAGGGCTGGAAGGGACCTTGAGAGGTTGTCTAGTCTAGTCCCTTGTGTTGAGGCAGGACCAAGTAAACCTAGACCATCCCTGACATGCGTTTGTCTAAACTGTTCTTAAAACCTCCAGTGATGGGAATAACACAACCTCTCTTGGAAGCCTATTCCAGTGTTTACCTATCCTTAGAGTTATAAAGTTTTCCTAATCTCTAATTTAAATGTCACTTGCTGAATGTTCTTCATAGTATAGAATCCCAGCAAGGATCATCAGTAGTAGTCCTCAGAGACCTAGCCTACATAGCTCATGAAGCCGTACACCTGTCACTTTGACAGCAGCAAGGAGTGCTTCAACAACAGGCTCAGCGGGTGCAGAATGGTACTTGAATGTGCCTTTGGCCATTTGAAAGGCCACTGGCACTGTCTACTCATAAGTTAAGGCCTCAGTGAAAAAAATATCCCCATGGTCATAGTTGCCTGCTGTGCACTTCATAATGTCTGCTAAGCAAAGAGGGAGACATTTCTGGTGGAGGTGGAATGGCTGTCTGCTGATTTTGAGCAGCAGATACCAGGGCTATACGAAGAGCTGAACAGGGAACTACACAGCTCAGAGAGGCTTTGAAAGGCCATTTTAGCAATGAGACACAGTAATGTGTGTTGCTATAGTGCGCTGTACCCAGCATTGTTGTGTTTTTTTTCCCCACCATGGTATGAGCCTTGTAATGAGTGCTCTGTGTGTAGTAATATAACACTGCAACTGCCCCCATTGCTATTATCTGTGGATGATGTCAGCCTCAGCCAGCATATGTTGTGAACTAATAAAGATGAATTAAGTTTCCATAAATAGACTTTTATTCCAAACCTGTGAAAATAGACATATTTATAACTGAATAAAACTTTATAAATACAGGGAAAAGAACCTCTGAAAGGGAAAGAACAGTCATTTCCATTTCACAAACACACATACACCAACTGTGTCTCTCACAGGTCAGTGTATTTGCAGCTGTGATTGTACTCTTCCCCAGGGTGGAGTGGTAGGGGTACTGCACTGGCCCCGGATGCCACGTAGTAAAGGAAGGGGTGTGTAGGGATGCCCCGGAATACAGTTCTCGGTGGGCTGCATGGGGAGGTGAGAACAGATCTGTTAAGCCTGAAGGTCAGTCAGAGACTGCAGCATGTCTGTTTGCTCCCTGAGAAGTGCTATCATCTCTTGCTGCCTGTTTTTCCTGTTCTCACTATCCCTGTCCATTGTGTCCTTGAGTGTCATCCTCCAAGCCCTCTGCTCAGTATCCGACGCACGGAGGCTCACAGGATCTCCTGGAACATGTCTTCTCTTGTCGTCTTCTTTGTCCTTTTCTGGCTGAGCCACTCTTCTGGTGTGGATGGAGAGACCCTCAAGGCCACTTTTGCAGCTGTGAAAGAAACAGTGGACAGAAGAACTATTGTGAGTGCATTCACTCTGCTTGATCACCCAAGTTACAAGCACTACATTCTCACTTCTGCTTGGAATTCAGAGAGCATGGCGGCATTCCCAGCCATAGTAACAACAGCCCGGGGATGAGGGGGCGAGCTGGCAGAATACATGGGGGGAACTCACAGGCATGAGTATGTGCAGATAAGGCAATTGAACTGAACACTGGCACTGTTTTCCACAGGCAGTGGTGATGTTAGCTGACATCTCACTCCTGAGGGTAAGGGAGGCTGAAAAGGAACAGCTCCTGCACACATGCAGCTGGAGACCGAGTCTGAATGGTGCTAGCCTGTGTTCTGAAGTGGTGCCTGTTGAAGTAACTCCTAAGTAGTGTGGGAAAATGTCCTACTGCAGTGGAAGAAATAAGGCAGCCCTCCCCAGAAACTATCAGCAGAGATTGCAGACTACCTCCAGGAAAGCTTCCTCAAGATCTCTATGGAGGATTCACGGGACATCCCAGTGTACATAAACAAACCATTCTGCAGGGCTCCCTCTGCCTAACTGTTGAGAAGCAGACAGCAACTCTACCTCTACTGGTTATTCACTACCTCTTGCAGCGTGACTAAAAAAAAGAATAAATGAACAGATGTGTCCCTGCAATGTCAAAGCAAACCACATACTTACCAGAGGTTCCTTCCCCTGGATCAGTCTTGCCAGCGCTGGACTTCTGGGACTCGCTCAGCTGCTCACGAGTCAAAAGGGGTCCTGGATCACAGCATTACTGGATCCCCTCATTGCTTTTCCCCCATTCTCCTTCTCTTGTTCCTTGTTCAACTCCTGGTTCTCAGGGTTCACTGTGGTGGCCTGTGACTCCAGCTCCTCCGAAGTATCCACGGGACCCTGGGGGGCGGGGGGTGGGGGTTTGCTCCTGAGAATGACATGCAGCTCCTTGGAGAAGTAGCATGTCTGCAGCTCTGCACCAGAGTGGCCATTTGCCTCTTTTGCCTTCTGGTATGCCTGCCGCAGCTCCTTGACTTTCACACAGCATTGATGCGTGTTCCTCTTGTAGCCCTTCTCCCACCTGATCTGAGCGATCTGCTCGTAGATGACAAAGTTTCTACACCTGAATCAGAGCTGTGTCTGCACAGCCTCTTCTCCCCACAGACCCAGGAGATCCACTACCTCCTGTGTATGCCAGGCAGGAGCGTGTTTGCTGTGTGCAGCCAGCATAGTCAGCTGGGCAGTTGTAGGGTGACCAGATGTCCTGATTTTATAGGGACTAGTCCCGATTTATGGGTCTTTTTTCTTATATAGGCTCCTATTACCCCCCTACCCTGTCCCAATTTTTCACATTTGCTGTCTGGTCACCCTAGGCAGTTGCTATGTGAGCTCTTCACACCAAGCAAAAGGAAATAGAATTTCAAAAATTTGTAGGCCTTTAAAAGGGGAGGGGCATGTACCTGTGTACCTGGCCGCTGGGCAGCAGAGTTCAAAACGCTGACCAGAGTGGTCATGGTGCGGCATTGTGGGAAACCTAGTGAAAACCACTAATCTCGACGTAAGTAACGCAGTGTCTGCACTGACACTGTTGCCCAACTATGTTGACATATGTGCTATGCCTCTCATGGAGGTGGAGTTATTAAGTCGGCATAATGGGCGAGTTACATCAGTGGGAGCGACATTGTACTGTAGATGCTTACACAGGTTGATGTAAGCTGCCTTGTATCAACCTAACTCTATAGAGTAGAGCTGGCATGAGTTTCTCTGTCTCTTCCCACCTCTCTCTCTCTTTGTCAGCTTCTGACTCGCTGTCTCTCTGAGTTTCTCTTCCTGCTGTCTCGCTTTCTCTTCTTCTCTCCCCAAATCTCATCAGTGGCCCCTTCCTTGTGATGGGGAGGGATAGCTCAGTGGTTTGAGTATTAGACAGTTAACCCAGGACTGTGAGTTCAATCCTTGAGGGGAGCATTTAGGGATCTGGGGCAAAAATCTGTCTGGGGATTAGTCCTGCTTTGAGCAGGGGGTAGGACTAGATGACTTCCAACCCTGACATTCTATACTTCTCCACCTCCCCAGGTACGGTACAAACATGGCCTCTCTTCCAGCTGCAGGGTGTTGTTTCATCCAGTCCTAAGGGGATCATTTTGCTCTTTCCACTTCAGTACTTCGCTCTTTGTGTGTGTTAATCTTTGATTGTTTTTCATTCCCAGGCTTTTATCATTTCTGCTTCAAAGTCAAAGATATGGGTTTTTGTAGAATAACAAAGGATTTTTTTCCTCCTCCTAGACGTAGATAAGGGGTGTCCGGGATCCGGGAGAAGATTGGTTGCTAATTACACAGAACCTGGAAAGAGGGGACAGAAGGGAGACCAAAGAATAATGAGGTTTCAGTGAGTAAAGGTGAATGCAAAGGATTCTGGGTAGAAATCAGTGCCATGTAATATTTAGATAGGAAATGGCCAGATAAGACTGAATAATTGCAAAAAAGCATCCTGGAGACTCCCTGAAGGCAGGCCACTATGTGGTGGAGAGATAGCAGGCTGCCTAATAGAAACCAAGGCTGGGGCTTCCATTCCAACAGCTCACACCTCCCCACGATGGCCACTTCCAAAAGGGTAGGGAAAAATTGTATCAGTACAGGTGACGGGAGGCCACACCCTAGACATCTATCCCTTTACCAGAGTGAAACAGCCATAGTCTATATTGACTTCTGGGCTTGGTTATAAGCCTGTCTGTTAACTCAGGCATCTGCTAAGGAAGATGGGAGGAAGGTAAGATTGAGGACTGCTGAATATTAGGGGAGTGTTAGTCAAATGGCAGCTATTGTAGCCAAGGTGTGGTTAATTAATTGATCTTTTTTAATTGTAAATCCATCACATCTATACAATGGGTACATGTCCTATACATTGGAAAATAAATATATATATTATTACACTCTAGTGTGAGAGAGTGACACTGCTTTACAATGGATAGAATCAGAACTGCTCACCTATGTCTCAGAGGCCCTATACTTCTTACAACTAATGATGATTCTCCTTTAGCTCCAGTGATCACTTATAGGAGGAAGATCTGCTGCTGCTGCAAAGTTCTGAGTGGCCATGAATTGCAGCACAATGACAAGCTGTAAAAACATCATGAGACAAGAGTCATCTGACTTGTTATTGTATCCTTTTGTGTTAAAAGGAAGAATGAAGAGCATTCTCTGGGTATGTCTACACTGCAATGTAAGCTGGACTCAGACTCAGCCTCCAACCTAACACTCCTTCTGTCTATTCACGTGACACTAACACAGGGCTCAGACCCAGGGCCCCAGAAGCCTGCGGGGCTGCAGGGTCTGAGCACAAGTCAAGTCTTAACCGAGGGTTCAAGCTCTATTGCTTTGCAGTGCAGAATAGCCTCGCTTGACCTGGACCTAGGAGTCCACCAAAAAGTATCCCACAATCCCGTGGGCCAACTTCCTTTGTCCTCTCTATCCCAAGAATCTTGAATCTACTCTATTGAAAACAGAAGCAACCACCCGTGGTGTACGGCAGCAACTCAGTTAGTTAGTGTTAACCCTTCCATTGTCTTCTGACCACCGAGCTGCAAACACACCATCAGAGAGCTTTCAGTGCTTGCAATAATGACTGAACAGAACAAGCCTTTTGGAAAGCATACTGCTTTGTGGTCATGGGAACAAAGCCTGATTTTGGTAAATCTCTGATGCAAGGCCAGCAAAACTGTGGACTTAAGTAAGAATACCAGGAATGACTACGCATATTAGTAAATAGTGAAGAAGTTGGCAGCTTTGCAAATTTACCCAACCTGTGCCCAGTGCAAAGGAGTGGCTTAAATAGTTCAAGAGTGAGTACCAGAAACTCAAGGAACAGAACCACACCTCAGGCCAAAATCATGAGTGTTATGAGAAGTCTGGTTGCTGAGCACTGTGCTGAGGATTGAGCCAACAGTGGTGCATGATGATCTGGTCAGCCAGGATGGGGCCCCACTGTCTTCAGAATCCACCATAGGGACTGATGGGAACCTGCAGCAATCTCCAAGTGGGGACAGTGAAGTCACTCTGTTGCTGAGACCTGTTCCAGAACAGACTTTGGAGCAGGAGCAGCAGCAATACATTCTGGGTCTGTGCTCATATGGGCTGATGCACTCCACAAGGAGCAGACCGCGGCGGAGCCTGCAGCAGATACACATGGGACCGAAGCTGTTCCTAAGCCCCAGGAAGTTTCTGGCTCCATTTTAATGTTTGTTAATACAGTAATGTGGCCAATGCAAAAGTTATAAGAACCCCAGCTAGCAGCCTGTATCTGCTAGTGGTGGATTATATGCCAGCGGTATGGCTCTTCCACCCAACCACTGCCACCACATTGAGTTCAAAATGCAAACCAGGACTTGCAAACGGCAAAGAACAACTTTAAAGTATTTTTACTGGAAAGGCACAGATTTTTGCTAGGCCATTCCTATTTCTTAAAAACAATAACCTTACATTGCCATGCAAGTAAGTACGCCACTCTGTAACCATTCTACAGTCTATTGAGCTGCCTGGAAACAGTGAACTCTGTGAGTGTTTGGAGAAATGTGTTCCATTCACAAATCTAGTCCATTGTAGTCAGTGCAGTCCATTGATCACAATTTCCCCCCCCCAAATATGACTGTGGTCTGAAATTTTCTGGGGGTGGGGAGGAGGAAGGCTGTGAATTTCTTCATGTTTGCATGTTGTCATAACAGGCTATGCCATGTGGAATCCAACAAAGCATCCTGTTGATTCCCTCAGGAATTCTGACCCATTCCTGGGTGCTGATAGCTGTAAAGTTTTCCTGAAGCAGGAACTCCGGTTAGGTAGTCATATTTCAGGGAAGGGCGTATTTTCCAGGGCCACCTCAGTAGCTGACCAATCCACACCACTCATAAATTTGCTGTTCAGTTACTATACATTTTAATACTTCTGTTGCATAAACTGCAGGTTTCCCACCAATAGCTTGGAATAACACCTCCTTTGCCAATCAGGCACCACAAGAACTGTTATGTCCTCCAAAATTGGAAAGGCCTGAAATTGTAGAAAAATCTTTTGTAGCACAGCCAGCCTTCCACTCCGACCTGCCCCAAAACCAAGTTGTTTTGCAGTTTTCTAACATCAAAAAAATCAGCTTTCCATTTTTAATTCTCCATTGTGCCTGTAATTCTTTCACTAAAAGAACAAGGAGTACTTGTGACACCTTAGAGACTAAGTATCAGAGGGGTAGCCATGTTAGTATGGATCTGTAAAAGCAGCAAAGAATCCTGTGGCACCTTATAGACTAACAGACATCTGTTAGTCTATAAGGTGCCACAAGATTCTTTGCTGCTCTTAGAGACTAACACATTTATTTGGGCATAAGCTTTCGTGGGCTAAAACCCACTTCATCAGATGCATGCAATGGAAAATACAGTAGGAAGATGTATATACACAGAGAACATGAAAAAATGGGTGTTCCCATACCAACTCTAACAAGACTAATCAATTAAGGTGGGCTATTATCAGCAGGAGAGAGAAAAACTTTTGTAGTGATAATCAGGGTGGCCCACTTCAAACAGTTGACAAGAAGATGTGAGTAACAGTAGGGGAAAAATTAGCATGCGGAAATAGTTTTTACTTTGTTTAATGACCCATCCACTCTGTCTTTGTTCAAGCCTAATTTAATGGTGTCCAGTTTGCAAATTAATTCCAATTCTGCAGTTTCGCATTGGAGTCTGTTTTTGAAGTTTTTTTGTTGGAGAATTGTGACTTTTAGGTCTGTAATTGAGTGTCCAGGGAGGTTGAAGTGTTCTCTTACTGGTTTTTGAATGTCTGGTTTCTGGTTTCTTGATGTCTGATTTGTTTCCATTTATTCTTTTGCATAGAGACTGTCTGGTTTGGCCAATGTACATGGCAGAGAGGCATTGCTGGCACATGATGGCATAGATCACATTGGTAGATGTGCAGGTGAACGAGCCTCTGATGGTGTGGCTGATGTGATTAGGTCCTATGATGGTGTCCCTTGAATAGATATGTGGACAGAGTTGGCAACGGGCTTTGTTGCAAGGGTAGGTTCCAGTTTTTGTGGTGTGGTTGTTGGTGAGTATTTGCTTCAAGTTGGGGAGCTGTCTGTAAGCAAGGACTGGCCCGTGTCCCAAGATCTGTGAGAGTGAGGGATCGTCCTTCAGGATAGGTTGTATATCCTTGATAATGCACTGGAGAGGTTTTAGTTGGGGGCTGTAGGTGACAGCTAGTGGTGGTCTGTTACTTTCTTTGTTGGGCCTGTCCTGGAGTAGATGACTTCTGGGTATTCTTCTGGCTCTGTCAATCTGTTTCTTCACTTCAGCAGGTGAGTATTGTAGTTTTAAGAATGCTTGATAGAGATCTTGAAGGTGTTTGTTTCTGTCTGAGGGATTGGAGCAAATGCAGTTGTATCTTAGAGCTTGGCTGTAGACAATGGATTGTGTGATGTGGTCTGGATGAAAGCTGGAGGCGGTCAGTAGGTTTCCGGTATAGGGTGGTGTTTATGTGACCATTGCTTATTAGCACTTGTGAAAGTAGAATGAATTATATTGTGAAAATAGAAAGGATTAAAGAAATGCTGTCTGTACCTTTAAGTAAAACTGTTGGAATGCTGCAATCCAGGTGTCAGGAATACAGACATTCACATAGAACAATTGCACCATTTAAGGGCAATTGGTGAAGTATTAGCCTTAGATTGATAAGAGTTAGTAAGGAAATAGGATATGCATGCTATGCCCCTGGTGAATTTTACTGTTTTCCTTCCTTTGTCCCTTTGTCTAATTCCTGCTCTTTTATCTGTATAAATAAGACTGTTTGGGTCTTGCATTGGCCACTCACATTATCTGCGTGTTATTGGCAGACCGCTGCGCTAATAAAACAGAGTGGTCTGACAAATTGTAGGTCCTGATTCTAACTTTGACACACTGTAGTGTCCAGGAAGTGGATCTCCTGTGTGGACTGGTCCAGGCTGAGGTTGATGGTGGGATGGAAACTGTTGAAATCCTGGTGGAATTTCTCAAGGGCTTCTTTTCCATAGGTCCAGATGATGATGTCATCAATGTAGCGCAAGCAGAGTAGGGGCGTTAGGGGACAAAAGCTGAGGATGCCTTCTAAGTGATTAACCAGCATGTGTCTAGGGAGCTTCAGTGGTCTGAAGCATCCTTCTCACAATATACTGAAGTTCAGTTTGTAAAAGTATCATTTTATGTCCTTGAAATTCCATGAGGATTTTCTTTGTGTTCCTGCAGTGAGCTATCTGAGAAAATTAACACCCTCCTCGACCAGTCTTGTCCTGTTCCAGGCCCCTCAACCTCTGCAGGCTGCAGCACCTGTACAGCTCACCCACACTGCAGCAGAAGCCTGGCTCAACAGACCTTCACGGAAGCATTTCCATGATAAACTTACAGCTGAAATTCTGGAGAGGGCCAACAAGCAGGTCTGCTACCAAAGACAGATGGGCTTACAGGTAGAGAAAAGGCATTCCATATGGCAAGAGGAAAGGTTCAGGCTGGCTGCACAGCTTGAGGGAGCTGGCACTTGCTTTGCAGATTCTGCAACAGGAAAGGTGACTAAGGAAGGAGGACAGAGCTCAGCAGAAAGTGCAGTTTGAGTGGCTCATGTCACTAGTGACTGCGGCTCCTGCTGCATTACCCACACCACAGGCCTGAGTACCCTGCGTACTACCCTTTGCTGCAGTCTGGAAGTAGATTGGAAGACTCTATGGCTGGTGGCACATGCAGTTGGGCCCTGTGAGTGGCTGGCAGGGCAACCTTACCCCATGCAGCCCTCCATATTGACCGCCGCCACTGTGGATGTCTCCATCTCCCTCCTACAGTGTTGCATGCATGACGAATGGGAAAAGAAGGGAAAGAAGAACAGGTGGCCTGGGGACATGCCATGGTAGGGAATTTCTGTCTGTCTTGTACATGGTTTCACTGTTTGCACTTGTTCACGCATTTTGGGGGTTTTTTTGTTTTGTTTTGTTTCTGTAAAGATCTGTTGTTACTCATGTTTTGGCATGGTAACAGCAGCTGGCCTGCCTGGGAATGGGTGAATGCAGTACTTTTCTAATACATGTTTATACATTTTTTTATTTCATCAAGGAAGTTTATTTCTATCACAGCAGCAAAGAATCCTGTGGCACCTTATAGACTAACAGACGTTTTGGAGCATGAGCTTTCGTGGGTGAATACCCACTTCCTCAGATGCATGTAATGGAAATATCCAGGGGCAAGTATATATATGTGTGCTAGCAAGCAAGCTAGAGATAACGAGGTCAGTTCAATCAGGGAGGATGAGGCCCTGTTCTAGCAGTTGAGGTGTGAAAACCAAGAGAGGAGAAACTGGTTCTGTAATTGGCAAGCCATTCACAGTCTTTGTTCAATCCTGAGCTGATGGTGTCACAGCTTCACATCATATGAATATGATATGTCTTCAAGATAATAAAGGTAAACACATGATCAGGGCCAATTAGGAATTAGTATTCAAAGACTATTCCTCAAAATATTGGAATTCATACTTTAATCACTTTCTTTCATCAATCCATACTGTGAATAACTCCCCTTTCCTATTTCATAGATGGTCATGTCATTCATAAGTACATTGCATGGCACTAAAATCCCACCCCCCACCCCAAGCACCATATCCTCCCCGCAATCAACGAGCCCTATTCCCCTTCCCTCCCCCGACACAAGCACATTCATAAAGGTATTAATCACCATCTTCCATTAGACCAGTGGTTCTTAACCTTACTGCAGCCTGCACCCCTTTGGTTCTAAAAATATGTTCTCGCATCCCTTAAACCTAAAAAACGATTAGATCATGTAAGTCCAAAACATGGGAGCACAAAGCATCCCAGATTTCTGTTGCCCATGTGCGTCCAGTTGCGGAAGGTGCACTTTCTAGGTGAATGTACCAATTCAGCAGCCCCTGCATGTCGTAAGTCCATTCAGTGGGAAGAGGCTCACCTCAGGCTTCACAAAGATTGTGGAGCACAGCAAGCCACAGTAATGCAGACAGCACTGATGACACTGGCTGGCACCCAAAGGGGTCTGTAAACATCTCAAGTGGGATTTCAGTGTGCCAAAAATTCTGCCACCATTCTGCATCTACTGAGAGTGTAATAAACTTTCTTTTGCCAGGGCCTCTGAGATCAGGATATGGTGTCATAAGTCAAAGCAAAAGGAGGTATGCAGGGTCCCCCAGAATAATGGTGGGGACAGTAAATCCGTTTATGATATCAGTTGGTGGGAATAGTGTCCCAGGTTGTCCATGAATGTAGACTCCTGATCATGTACTTTCCCAGTGCAACCCACGCTGATGTTCATAAATCACCCTCTGTGGCCCACAAGGGCCTGCATAACAATGGAGTAGTATCCTGTGCAGTTTATGTGCTTCTTGAGGAGGGCAAACTATGGGCACATGAGTCCCATCAATGGCCCAGGCCACTTTGGGGTAAACCACACACCAGATTGCCTCAGAAATCACTGCAACCACTTTACCCACAGTTGACTTTCCAGCATCAAACTGGTTTGCAAGAGACCTGTAACGGTCTGGGGCAGCAGACCTGCTTCTGGACCGGCCTCATGCATGTGTCTTTATGCTGGAGGATCAGGACAAGCTGCTCTCAAAGCACCAGAAATGTAGCTTTTTTCTTGAGGAAGTTCTGGAACCACTGCTGGTCATCTCAGTTCTGCATGACGATGTGATCCTACTTGTCTGTGCTTGTGGCTCTGCTCCAGGAGCTCCGGTCTGCATAAGGGGCATCCGAAGCTGTACCGAGCATACTGAGAAGCATCAGCTAGTTTATTTGCCATGCATGGGTACTCCTTCTCTTCCTCCTGCTCCATTAGAAGCTCCATCAAGATGCCTTTGGAAGCTCAGAAAATGTCTCTGAATTGTCCACCAGTATGTCACGAAAGGTCTGCCCATTTCCTGACACAGGACTGAAAGTGCCAGCAAGAGAAGGTCTTCAAAAAGTGCCTCATCCATGTTCCTGGCTCTGGTACATGGAAGTGCACTGACCAAAATGACTCCTTGGCAGGCTGTAATGTGCAGGGTGGATAGTTGTTCTCCTACAGTGCACCACAGTCAAAGGGTTAGAGTGGCCACATTTGATGTGGGCACTAGGGAGTTGGATATGGTTGGTTTGACTCAGCTCTGTATGCTGCAGTGTGTATGCCAGAACCACAAGTTCAAGCCTGGGTTAACAATCAGGGCAGATACTCAAGCCCTGGGTCCTCTAACCTAGGGTCAGCTAACTCAAATCCCACTAACCCTGGGTTCATGTTGCAGTGTAGACATATCCTCTGTTTGACAGGCAGAGGAGGTTTTTGGCCTGCTCCCCAAGCACACACAGTATTGTAAAATTCCCCACAGCTTTACTGTTGGCATTGTAATAAACAAGGCTCTGTGCTATTGTCTGGCTATAAGGAAATTCTTATTGTGTTATGATGGAGTAGTTTTGAAGCATGACATGTATATAGGTTGTATGCTTCTAAAATGTAAAGTTATTGAAGTATCTGAAATTCCTTCCCCTGTACTGTATAATTATCATTAGAATTCATTTTTTTCTGAGGTTCCAGTGCCCAAACCTTTCTTTTCACTTTCAGTAAAATCTTTTATGTTTCCACTTCACCTACCTACATGGTTTTGCTTGAATATATTAATCCTGACCAGCCCTTTGAATTCCAGTCCTTTAATTTCACAATTCTGCCATTGCACCAGCTGCTATTGCATGGCTGCTCACTGCCCCAGCTCTGCCAATGTCCCTCAGTCCTGCCCTGAAGCCTCCCTGATATTCCAGTCCTGGGCTTCCCAGCTCTGCCCACGCTCATCACTCCTGCTCCCTGGACAAGGCTGAAGTTGGTCCTTTATTCCCAGTTCTTGATTCAAAGATCAAATTTTTAAAAAATTCATTAGTGTAAGAATATTTTTTTTAGATATTCCACCATAAAATTTGATCGAATTTTATAACTATTTATTAGTAATCAATTATTTAATAATGTATTGAATAATTATTCAAATAAGGAACCAGATTAAACTGATTGTAACTGACAAAATATGTCTTGGGTTGTCCCCAGTGACAAGTCCCTGCAACCATTACACTGTACCGATGTAGCTGGGACACAGAATTCCATGATGCAAAGCTTTAGCCTTGAACAACATGCTGCCTCATGTTACACCCCCTGCCCTACTTCCAATTTGTAAATGCCACTTGAATAAAGGAAGTGCGTTTTAACTGGCAATACATGGCAACACAGCCGTCCCTAGCGATTTTGGTGCCCTACACAGCCCCCCCCCATGGGAGGCGGGGCTGGTCCCAGGCCTTTGCAGGGGGGGAAGGAGCAGGCTTGGGGGGCAGAGGGGAACCGCCCTCCAGCACAAGCCGGCAGAGCGGGTTGAAGCCAGGTCACTCCACTTCCTGCCACCCGGTGATTGCAGGACAGGCCTGACCCCGCACTCATGGGGCAGCAGGAAGTGGAGTGACCCAGCCCCAGCCTGCTCTGCTCTGCTTTCCCAGCTCCCAGCCGTGAGACTTAGTGGGGCAAGGAGGGAAGCACTCCCCAGCACTCACCAGTGGCGGGCTGGGGTGAGGTCACTCCACTTATTGATGCCCAGTGAGTGCAGGGCAGGCCTGACCCCTGCTGCAGTCCTCAGGGGAAGGGGTGGAGCAGGGGTGGGGCTGGGGAGGGGCAGGGGCAGGAAAAGGCGGGGCGGGGGCAGAGGAAGCTTTCCTGGGCGGCTCAGCCAGCCAGGAGATCAGGCTGGCCAGTGGAGCAGCAAGCAGCTGCGTAGGGCACCAGAAAATTTGGGACAGTTTGGTGCTGAGTACTGTATGTACGGGTAAGGACGGCCCTGGGTGGCAATATATGTCTCAGGTCTCCCCAAGTAACATGTCTCTGTGACTGTTCTGAAGTAGCATGGCCATGGAACTCTATGAGCCAAAGTTTTATTCCAGAGCAGTATATTGTGACATGTCATGTGCCCAGCCCACTTCCCTTTAGTGCATGACCAGTGAATAAGGAACTGTATTAAACTGGCTAATAGCAGGGGTGTGCACAAGGGCAGAAGGAAGCAGCCCCTCCAATCAGTGGGGGCACAGAACTGCTCCAGGGCTGGGGTGGGGAGAGTGAGCTCCTCTGGCCCCTGGCCAGCAGGAAATTACAGCTTCTCCGGCCATGGGGAGCGGAAAGGAGCACCAGCTCCACCGGCCCTGGGGCTGCGGCAGGGAGAACCAGCTCCTCTGGCTGACATTCCTCCAGCTGTGGCTGGGTGGGGGAGCCAGCTCTTCCTGCCATGTGGGGTGGGGAAGGAAGAGCCATCTCCTCCAGCCGTGGAGGGCACAGAAAGTGCCTTTCCAAAAGAGGCCAAATTTTTATTCCTGGGCACGCCCCTGGCTGTAAGTGACAATATGTGTCTCGGGTCACCCCAAGTGACACATGCCTATGTCAAATCTTCTGATCTGAAGAAGCTGGCCTATGGCACTCCCTGACTCAAAGGGGTTATTTCTGAGAAATATGCTGCCATGTGTCATGCCCCCACCCTACCTTTTCCAAAATCTCCTTGAAAAAGGAACTGGGTTTCAAGTGGCTGCACGTGTCTTCATGTGACACATCCATGAAACCACTAGACTGTCCTTAAGTAGCTGAGACATGTTACTCCTCAACTTGAAGCTATATTTCTGCACAACATCAGGAGCAGATTTACCATGAAATAAACTGTGCAATGGCACAGGGCCCCCAACGACTGGGGTCCCCCCAAAATGTAGGACAAATATCTGACAACCTGCCCCTGAGTCCCGGCCGGCGACGCAGCAGGGCTTAGGCAGGTAGGCTGCCTGCATGCTGTGGCCGGTGGCTCCACGCCATTCCTAGAAGTGGCCGGCTGCTGGCACATCTCTGTGCGCCTCTGGTGGGGGAGGAGGTGGCTCCATGTGATGCCCCTGCCCTGAGCAGTATACGGAGACCTGCTGTCCCCCTCCCCCAAGGGGCACGCAGAGACATGCCAGCAGCAGGGCTAAGGCAGCTCCCTGCCCGCTCTGCCTCCCTCCCTCTGTGCCGCTTTGCTCCCAGAAGCAGCTGGCATGTCCCTGTGGCCCCTGGGGGGGGGATTGTCTCCACGCGCTGCCCCACCCCGAGCACCAACTCCGCAGCTCCTATTGGCCAGGAATTGTGGCCAATGGGAGCTGCGGGGATTGCGTCGGTGGTCAGCAGTGCATGGAGACTCCCTGTCCCCCTGCCTAGGAGCCACTGCCAGAGGGTGGTGTGTGCCGGTCGCTTTGGGAGCCGCGCCGCTCAATGTAAGCACTGTCCCCCTCCCATCCCTGAGCCATCTGGCCTAGCCCAGAGCCTAAACCCCGCACCCAAACTTCCTCTCAGCCCCTGTACCCCTCACTCCTTCCCATAACCCAACCCCCTGCTCCAGCCTAGAGCCCACACCCTGCACCCAAACTTCCTCTCAGAGCCTGCCCCCCTCACCCCTCCTCCCATACCCCAACTCACTGCCCCAATCAAAGTACCTCACTTTATTTCATTTACTTCCTATTACTTATAATATAGGAGAAGGAGGAAGAAAAAAAGAATGAAAAGTGGGATGAGGGGGAGATAAGAGATAGTGTTCTTTTTCTTGGCTGGATCCCAAGGGGGTGTGTGCGCGCAAATGAAGCTGTGCATAGGACCCGACTAACTCTAAATCCACCACTGCACAACATGCTTCCTCATATCATGCTTCCTCCTCCCTGCTCTGTTGTGTAAATTTCACTAGAATAAGGAACCAGGTTTTGACTAACTGTACATGACAAAATATATCTTGGGTCACTCCTGTGACGAAATGAGGTTTTTCATCCTGTTATGTTGCATCTGAGTCTTACTGTCCTAAACTAACACTGTGAATACCTTAGTTTCCCTGTGTATGGCGCCAATGCCTAAGTGATAGGAATTGGGTGTGTGACTTTTGCTGAGGCCTTCAGGGTTAGGTGAGGCTGTCCGGCTGCCTGCATGTAGATGATGGACAACGCCCTTCACAACCTGAGAACCAGGAGAGGGATACAACCAGATGACACTTTGCTGGGGAAGAAGGACAAAGACCAGAGAAGAAGCAACGGGCATATTGGAGGCCAGGCAGAGGGATCCAGGGCAGTCTGCTGTGGGAGACTGGAGTGGGGAGTCTAAGGCGTCTGGCCCGGGATTCTGCCAAGATGGACTTCACTGAAAGTCACTGATTTCTGTGTTAACAAATTCTGTTCTACGCTGTGTACCGGTTGACTAATAAACCTTCTGTTTTACGATGCTGGTTGAGAGTCATTGCTGACTGCGGAATAGGGGTGCAGGGCCCTTTGGCTTCCCCAGGAACCCCACACAAGCAGATTCACTGAGGAAGCGCACAGTGAGAATAGGGATGCTGAATGCTCTGAGGTCAGACTCCGGAAGGCCGAAGCGGCGTAAGCTTCTTGCTCTGGCGACAGTATGCTCAGAGAGAGGAGGCATGTTACCCCAGAGTCCTGGCTAGCTTCATACGGAGCAGTTCCAGAGCATCGGCTTGATGACTCTGTGACAACCCCATGTGACATATCCGTGCTGCTGAGGACTGTTTGGAAGGAACTGGGATATGCCACTTCCTCACTCAAAGCTTCTTTCTTCCCCAAAATTGTGGCCTACGTTACCAGCCCTCCTCCTTCCAGTGACAGACAAACCATTTAGGGTAAACAGAAGGAACAAAGGAGCGTTTCAGAGAGCGAAGCTGCAGCCCCTGTGCGTTGAGGTGTTCTCTGTGAAGCTTGTGTAGCTGGGTTGTAAGCCCCTGGACAGGTCGGGTGAGGCAGGTCTGTTTGTTTGTGTCACTGAGGCCTGTGTGGCTGGGACCCTTGGGTTTTTTAAAAGAACCATTGTTTGAAGTCTGAGTGGTTAATCCCTTCCTCTTAATGTGGGGGTAGAGCACACAAGCAAGTCTTGGTATATAGATTGGTTGCCAGGTGAACAGGAGTGATAAACATTCAAGTTTCCGTGGGAGTTTAGAGAGAGAGTGTGATTCTTGTTTTAGGTATGGCTCTATATCACGTAAGAAATATGAATGATGAGAGAACTGCTGTGACCTGCCTTGAGTGTGCCATGTTTTCTGTTCTGCTTGAAGACAGAAGTGATTTCAGGTTTATGAAGTACAAGCTGGTGGACATATTGAAAGAGAAGATATGTAGGCTGGGGAAGCACAAGATTCAACATTGTGCAGGATCTGAGAAAACAAAGACTTCATGGACAACCAGATTTGGAAGCTGCTGTCAGAGATGCCACAAGGTGAAGGTTCGGTGAAAAAGGAATCAGAGAGAGAAGAAACCAGAGAAATGGACTGGAGATTTGTGACCAACAGAGGAAAGAGAGCCAGAAGATATTCAGCCCAAGTAGAAGCATCAAAACATTATCAGATGCTCAATAAGTCAACTCTGGAAGACACTGTCTCTGGAGGACTAGAACAGAAAGCTACAGGGGACATATCTGATGGGCATCCTTGCTGTACGAAACAAGCAGCTATGAAGAGGGTTCTCCAGCCATCCTAAGAAAGGAAGCAATCCTAATCAGCAACTGCATATTAAGAAGAGAAGACAGAGAATTTAGCAAAAGACACAAGGGCAACAGGACAGCATACTATCTCCCTCTAGCAAAAATACAAGCTGTCACTGGGACGGGTTCCCCCCAGGGTGCCATTTGGAACTGGGTTACCACTGAGCCCACCTCAGCCACCAGCCTGGGCTCCCTATACACTGTACTGCTGAGGCAACCAGCCCAGCCCTCCCTAAGGCATCAGACTGCACTTTACCAGCACACATACAGGTAGGGACATACCCTGCTGTAGCTTTACACACACATGCTGAGATCAGCTCTGCATGGGAAGGCTCAGCTAAGGAATTGCCCAGTACTCAAGTGCAAACACCCCTCTAAAAGGCAAACCCAACATTATACAGTCTTGCGCTGCAGAGAAAACTACCATGTAAGCTCATATCTTTCTGCCCCCTCCCTCAAGGTGCAGAAAGATATGTAACAGCTTTCTTCCCCAAGTTATAATTTCCACATACTCGTTATAGATAAAACAAAATCAAGTTTATTAACTACAAAAGATAGATTTTAAGTGATAGCAAACAGATCAAAGCAGATTACCTTAGTAAATAAACAAAATTGCAAACTGAGCTTAACACGTTACATAGGTAGGATATGAATTAGCAAATTCTCATCCTGAGTGATAAACAGGCTGGCAGATTCTTAAAGCACAAGTTGCCTTGGCTTTCCCAGGTTTTAATACAGAGGCTAAAAATTCTTCTAACCTGGAACCATCACTTCCTACAGTTCAGTCCTTGCCTCTCAGGTGTTTCCAGGTGTGTTGTTGTAGGGAGAGTGAGGTACCATCATGATGTCGTTGTCCCCTTTTTTATACCTTCTTCTCACTTTCTGGAAAGCTCTTTTGCTGTAATCTACATAGTTCCCATTGTGTAGTGCTATCACTGAGGGTTTTCTATTGTACACAGTTCCTGGGGTAATCCTTGTGCTTGTGTGCATTTCCTCAGTGAGCCATTAACATGGTTTGGCCTTTTTACTGTTGTACCTGAAAGGCTGCTTGTGGGTGTTTTCAACCTCACAACATGTTTCAGTAACACATACACAGCTGAACCACATAACTTCACATACAACGATAGCACATACAATCCAATGAGATATTACTGTCTAGCTCTGTGGTTCTCTCAGTTTTGTACTGATGACTCACACAGCAAGCCTATGAGTACAACCCCCTTATAAAGTAAAAAACACATTTTTTTATATATAACACTACTATAAATGCTGAAGGCGAAGCAGGATTTGGGGGTAGAGGTGACAGCTCACAACTCCGCACATAATAACCTTGTGACCCCCTGAGGGGTCACGACCCCCAGTTTGAGAACCCCTGGCCTAGCGGATCAAGACTTTTAGAATGATACCTCACAAGGCATACTTTGTACAAAACATATCCTAATTACATGACAGTGATGAATATTGGGGTGCCAGGGTGTCACACTCACCATAAAATTGGATAGGATTACGAAGTTGTCTGGCAACTCTTCACCTGTGATGATACATACTGGAATTAATGACTTGACATCACATGAAACTACACCAATTGTAGAAGACTTCAGGGATCGTGGAAGGGAGCTGAAGAAGAGGAAAGTTCTAGTGGTATGCTTAGATATCCTGATGGACCAATGATCATGATTAGGTAGAAGGCAGAATATGCTGGGGTGAACTACTGGCTGTGTGACTATGGTGAAACTGTCAACTTGGGATCTGTGAAACATTGGTCCATGGTTCCAGAGAGAGCAGGCACTGTATAAATGGGGAAGCCTGCATCGCATAGATGGGAGGCTAATCTTCTTGACTGGAGACTAGCTGGAGCAGCCAGCAGGGCATTAAACAAACAATGCAAGGGGAGGGTGCTAAGAAGACAAATGCAGTACAAACACAAACTGAGTATGTCATGAACTAACTGAACCAAAGTGCCAAAGAATATGAAGAGACGAGATTTTTCAATGCTAGGAGCGTGGATAACTAGTAAGAGGAATTGGAAATTCTCATTGATTAGAAGAAGTTTGACATAACTGGCATTACTGAAATCTGATGGGATGACTTGCATGATTGGAATGTTAAAATCACCGGTAATAACCTGTTTAGGAAAGAGAGAGTTGGTAAAAGATGTGGGAGGTGGCACTCTACATTAAAGACACCTTTGCCTGCTTTAAAGTTATTAATAACTCAGAAGCACAAGATCTTGAATGCACAGGAATCAGTGTAATAACTAAGAAACCCAAGGTGTGGGTACTGGTGGGTATATCAGAAGCCATCCAATCAAACCAGAGCAAAGGATAAGTTAGCACCTGCATATAATGTGTGTAAAGAAAAAATGTGTTATAGGGGACATCCGTTTGGGAGACATATACAGGATAGCTCATACAGTCAGTAGTAAAAATGTCAGAGTTTAAAAAACATATAGATAATAATATTCTAATACCCAAGGCCTTGCACTCAATGCACAGTAACTATTTTGGACTTCATTATGACAAATAAAGATGAATCAATCACTGGACTGGATTTTGGAAGTTGTCAAGGGACCACTGATGATGACCTGATTGCCCTCAACATGGGCAGAGGACAGTGCCAATCAGTTATATATGTACTTGGTGCCATAGGCACTGACGCTATGTGTGCTCCAGGGCTGGAGCACCCACAGAAAAAAAAAAGGGTGCTCAGCACCCACCAGTCACAGCACCCATCTGTGGCACTGCTAAACAGCTGTTTGGTGGCTCAGGGAGGGGCTTGGGAGAGGGTAGACAGCAGCAAGCAGTGGGCAGGTAGGGGTCTCAGGGACAGAATGGAGCGGGGGCAGGAAGAGGCAGAGTGAGGGCAGGGCCTCGAGGGAGGGGGTGTGGTCTCAGGGCAGAGCAGGGGTAGAACACCCCGGGGGAAAAGTTAAAGTCCACACATATGCTTCGTGCTCCACAAGGGCTAATTTCCCAAAACTGAGGAAATTAAGAACACCAATTGAAAGTAAAAATTTAGACATAAAATTTGAATGAAAACTGGGACTTCTTTAAGGAGAATTTATTATATGGCCAAAAAGCCCTGATTCCACAGTCAACCAACAGAACAAATTTGAATAAAAGACCATCCTGGTTCAGTGGTGAAATGAAGGAAGTAATTAGAATTAAAATGTAATAAATAACATGGAAAAAGATGAAATTGATAGCACTCAATATGAATGAGAAGTTAGGCAGTGTCAAAAATTAAAAAGGGAAGCTAAAGACATGAGGGGAAAATCCATGGCTTGCAGACCTAAGGACAATACGGAATTTTTAAAATATATTAATAAAGAAAATAAATCCTAACAATGGTATAGGCCAGTGGTTCTCAAACTTTATTTTCCTCAGACCACTTGAAAATTGCTGAGGGTCTTGTCAGACCACTTAATGATCTTTCCAAATGTTGTTTGTACCGTTAGATAACTATTGTAAAGCACTTTGGATAAAAGCGCTATATAAAAAAACACTTCATAGTAATAAACTTTTTTTGTTCTACAAATAAAAGCACACAACTCATATTTTAATGTCAGTAGTCCTACCTTTCTAATGTGATGGATGTGCCCTCTCTCTCCTGCCGTGGCAGACTCCAAGCTGAGGCTGGGAAGGAGGGCCATCTCTCTCCCCAGCTGCTGCAACCCTGGAGCTGGGGAAAGGCGCCTCTTGCTCTGGCTGCCGCAACCTTGCACATCCCAAATTCCCCCCACCCCCTCTTCTCATGCCACTGCCCCCTCCCACCTCCCCTTATTCCCCCCAAGGCCACCACCTCACCTTACATGTGTGTCTTCTCCAGGGTCAGGCACCTAATTAGTGTGTGACCTTTCATTCTCTACTGTGCGGCTGCCCACGCACACACCTTAGATGGAACTATCTGCGGACCATCTGAATGGAGCTTGCGGACCACTGGTGGTCCACAGACTACAGGTTGAGAACCTCTGGTATAGGCTCATTACTAGACAGAGATGGCAAATTGTTAATAGTGGTACAGAAGAGACTTTAATAAATATTTCAATAAATATTTCTGTTCCGTATTTATAAAGAAGAGAATGACATCCTCATATCATATGAGGATGATGAAGAACATCCAATCCATTAGTAACTAAAAATGATGTTAAGCAACATCTAGAGATAAACATTTTTAAATCAGCAGGCCTGGATTATTTGCAAAGAGCTAGGTAAGGAGATCTTTGGCCCACCTAAGTTACTTCTGGGACATCCAGAAGACTGGAAGAGTGCTAATAGGCCAATATTCAAAAAGGGCAAGTGGGATTATCCAGGTAATTATAGGCTGGTTAACCTGACCTCAGTCCTGGGCAAAATAATAGAAACATTGGTATAGGATTCAACTAATAAAGAATTAAAGGATGGGAATATAATTAATGCCGATCAATGTGGTTTTATGGAAAATAGGTCTTGTCAAACAAATCTGTTTTCATTCTTTGGGGAGATTTCAATTTGGTTGATAAAGATAATGTTGCAGATGTAATGTACTTAGACTGTTGTCTGACATCTGACTCAGTACTGCAAAACATTCTGACTAAAAAATAAGCATTATGCAACATGATTAGAGGAGACATTGAATGGATTAAATAACTGGCTAGGTGGCAGATCTCAAAAATTAGTTGTCATGGAGAATCATCCTCAACTGAGGATATTTCTACTGAGGTTCCACTGGGATCAGTATTAGACCCAACACTATTAAACATTTTCATCAGTGATCTGGAAGTAAATATAAAATAGCTGCTGATAAAATTTGCAGTGACAGAAAGAGTGGCAAAGCCGTAAATAAAGGTGAGGACAAAGCAGTCATATAGACTGATATGGTTGGCTTGGTAAACTGGGCCCGCTCAGAAAAAATGTGGTTTAGTATTTCTAAATGCCAGGTTACACATCCAGGAACAAGGAATATAGGCCATACCTACAGAATGGGAGACTGGATCCTGGGAAGCAGTGACTTGGAAAAGGAGATAGGGGTTGTCACAGTTCTTAGTGAGTGCCCTTTGTTGACCACCCACTAGGATTGCTGTGAGGGAATTCAAGCCTCTGTGCTCTGGTTCCACAGGGTCTTTCAAGTCCCTGGAATCTGAACAGAGCCCAGCCACTGCCCTAATCTCACAGTCCCTAGGCATGCCTATTGCTCTATCTTCTATCTGGCACCTTCCTCTAAGTGTTGGAACCCACTGTCCCACCACCTAGCCCTCTGGGCACAGTGATGACCCTTTAGACTCCTCTATACTTAATCATACCCTCTCCCAGACCTCCACCCAAAGGTGTGAAGCTTCTGGTTTACAATTTAACTCTCTCAGGGACCCACAGATGTTGTAAAGCAATCAACACTCACACACCCATTGCTCTGTCTAACATCTCTATGCTCTTTTATATTTAATCGTGTAAGGCGCAAGAGAGTACAGATCATACTGAACAATAAAACATCTTAAACACAATGTCCCTCATTAGCTCACCTGTCCCTTGGGAATTCTTGGGGGCTCATTAGTGTTCCATCAGGCAGGCAGGCAGGCAGGGTCTTTCATTCCCTTGTCTACCCCATGCAGCAGCCTTCCTCATATTAATCTGGTGCAAAACATGTCTCTGTGAGTCCCTTTATAGACTCCTGCTGGGATCCCTTGCATCTTTTGTTCTCTTTCTGGTCACTTCCCATTACTCTCAAACCTTCAGACACGAGGAGGAAGTGTCTTCTCCCAGTTAGAGCAAACTCATTGTCCTAAGGTGTTTTATTCCGAATAGACTATTGTTGAGTGCTGATCACTCACCATTGTCTCTGGTCTGGCAGAGATATGACACAAGCCTACTAACTCATGGGGGATCCACACATCTATATAGACATTCCATGACACAGTAACTTCATAAAACAATTTCATAAAACCATCCACAGTTCAGAACTGGTATAGACAGAACTCTCAAAATTGTCTCAAAATGTAGTTGCCAATGGAGAATCCTCCTCAAAGGGGGATATTTCTAGTGGGGTTCCACTGGGATCAGTACTAGGCCCAACACTATTCAACATTTTCATCAAACATCTGGAAGTAAATATAAAATAGCTGCTGATAAAATTTGCAGATGACACAAAAATTGGTAGGTAAATAACAATGAAGACAGAGTATGCATTCAGAGAAAGCTGAAGGAAAGGGGAGAGCAATTAATGTATAACAGAGAAGGCTGAAGTACTTAATGCCTTTTTTGCTTCAGTCTTCATTAAAAAGGTTAATTGTGACCAGATCTTTAACACAATGTATATTAACAGAGGGGGAGAATCTCAGGCCAAAACAGGGAAGAACGTGTTAAAGAATACTTAAATAAGATAGACGTATTTAAATTGGCAAGTCCGATGAAATCCACCATAGAATATTTAAGGAACTAGCAAAAGCAATCTCTGAACCATTAGCAATTGTCTTTGAGAACTTATGGAGGACAGGTATAGTACCTATCTTCTAAATGAGGGGGGTGGGGGGAGTTAGGGAATTAGAGACCAGTCAGCCTAACTTTGATACCTGGAAAGATATTGAAACAAACAATTAAACAATAAATTTGTTCAAACCTAGAGGATAATAAGATGTGATTTGTCAGGAACAAAGCATGCCAAACCAACATAATTTCCTTCTGCGACAGGACAACTGGCCTAGTGGATACTGGGGAAGCTGTAGACATAATATATCTGGAATTTAGTAAGGTTTTAATATAATCCCAAATGCCATTTTCATAAGCAAACTAGGAAAATACATTCTAGATGAAATTACTATAAGGTGGGTGCACAAGTGGTTGAAAAAACATTCTCCAAGAGTAGTTATCAATGGTTCACTATCAAACTTGGAGGACATATCAACTGGGGTTCTGTAGGTGTCTGTCTGGGGTCTGGTACACAGGTGATAGTGTAGAGAATATGGTTATAAATTTTGCAAGTGACCTCAAGCTGGGAAGCGATGCAAGCACTTTGCAGAACAGGATTAGAATTCAAAATTATCTTGATAAATTGGAGAATTGGTTTTAAATCAACAAGATAAAATTCAGTAAAGATAAATGCAATGTACTACACATAATGAAGGAATAATCAAATGCACAGGTGTTTTTGTTTTTGTTTTTTTTTGTTAAGCTAAAGAAAATTTGATGACCTCTTCTTGACCCACACAGCTTTGTCAAATGCTCCTCAATCCTGCTCTGCAGCAGCACCCCTTATTCCAGTCCTGGGCTCCCCACACAGCTCTGCCAGTGCCCCTCAATCCTGCCTGCAACCCCCCTGCTATCCCAGTCCTGGGCTCCCCCAACAGCTCTACCAGTGTCCCTCAGTCCTATCCTGCAATTCCCTGCTATTCCAGCTCTGGGCTCCCCTCACAGCTTTGCCAATGCCCCTCAGTCCTGACCTGCAACCCCCTGTTATTCCAGTGCTGGGTTCCCCACATAGATACACAGGGCCGTCCTTAGGATTTATGTGGCCCTAGGCAGTATTATTAAACTGGTGCCCCTATGCCGGATGGCAACCCAAGCTCACAGCCTGGTGGGGGAGGGGGAGGAGGGACTTGACAGCAAAGGATAATGAGATGCCCAGCCTGCCTCATGGTGGCAGAGAGTCACAGATCCCCGCAGAGACTTCCTCTCCCTCATGCAGAATGGACATGAAGAAAGTACCTAATTAAAAGCACTAAAATTTGGGAATAAAAAATGTCAATCACAGGTTTTTTGATATGCCCTGAAGTTTGTCAGAGATTTATTTGCAAAAACTTCATAGTAAGGGTGAGTCAGCTGTTCTGCTGAATACAACATTACATATAATGGAATACATGATGCAGTTCTTCTCTGTTTTACATTTTCTTCGTCAGTATTTCTAAATTGAATTTATATTTTAAATGTACTCAAATCTTAAGCCAGCATTCCAGATTACTACATATTTAACTCACTGAAACAAAGACATTCTTTTAAATTAATCAGAGAGGTTTAGTGTGTTCATAACAATGTTCATTGCTTTTAGAAAAAGGGAACAGTAATTTACTTTGTGTGATCTCCATAACAAGAGACATGGTTATGAAATTTCACCAACTTTAAAAAAATATGTTTCCAAAGATTTTAGGTATAACAAGGATTTTGTCTTACTAAGGTACTGATTTTGCTGGAGGGTTCTTTTAAAACTAATTTGTCGGATAGTCAGAAGTAAAGAAAGGGAACTCTTTGTCCAGCTATCTGGAAGGGAAGGACTGTTGTCCCTTTAAGGGCTCTCTTCAGTGGGGAGTGGGGGGAGAGGTGGTGAAGGGATGGACAGAAAGGACAGGAAGACTTGGAAGCACTTTTTTTTTTTAACTATAGTAATTAAAATGTGTATTTTAGATAAGGGAGGTCTTTTGAAGGATTTATTTAAAAAACTATGTGTGAAGATCCACACATTTAAGGCTAAAGATGATTGTGATTCTAAAACTCTATGCAAGCATTTTTTAGAAATGTGATTTTATAATCTTCACCAGCTCACTAATGAAATATTTTTAAAGCAAATTTTAAACTAAGGTCCTGTAGACTGACATGTTCTGTGTAAATATTACATTAATGCACAACTGTTTTTGTCAGTAAAGTCAGAAACTGACAGTATAAAAATTTATTTGGGCATAAGCTTTCGTGGACATCTGATGAAATGGGTTCTAGTCCACAAAAGCTTATGCCCAAATAATTTGTTAGTCTTTGAGGTGACACAAGGACTCGTCCTTGTTTTTGCTGATACAGACTAACAGGACTACCACTCTGAAACCTGTCAGTATATACCTTGGGCTTGGCAAATGCCTGTTAAATGGCTTTATTACCCCTTGAATGTCTCTTTAACAGTTTCAATGTTGTGCTAATAGGTCTGGCAGGCTGGAGGTTTTTTCACTTTTAACTACTAGATTCCCTCCCAAGGAAGACTCACCAGGCTAGAGCAGCCATCTGTGGGAGCCTGCAGGAAGGGTCAGAACAGGGATAGGAAAACAAGAGGGTGGACACTAAGACCCAGTGGTGCCCCAAATGTTCAGGTGCCCTACGCAGCTGCCTATGTTGCCTATGCCTAAGGACGGCCCTGCAGATACACCTTCATCTGGAGATCCTGTACAGTCACAATTTTAATCCTCTTTTTCTCTGGCTAAACGCCAGGGGCCCCATGAGAGGTATGTGGAAGCAGCTCCAGTGTGTTCAGATGAACTTCTTCACGTCATTAGAAAACACAGAGTAAAAACCTACAGGGAAAGGAAGTTGGTGAACCAGGCCTGGAAGTGTAATGCGGGGTGGGAGGGGAACATTCCAGGCGTGTCTGGATGAGAGTAAATTCCAGTCGCTGCATCCCTCTTGCTCACTCTCCCAGCCGCATCATGTCATTCATGTGACTACCTCTGTACTTTTCCCAGTTGTTGAAGAAGAGCTCTGTGTGACTGAAAGCTTGTATCTTCCACCAGCAGAAGTTGGTCTAGTATAGCGAGTGGTTTTCAAACTCTTTTTCTGGTGACCCAGTTGAAGAAAATTGTTAATATCCATGACCCAATAGAACTGGGGATGAGGGGGTTGGGGCATGGAAAGGGGCTCTGGCCTGGGGCAGGGGATTGGGGTGCAGGAGGTGGTCAAGGCACTGGGCTGGAGGTGCAAGTTCTAGGGTTGGTCTGGGGATGAGGGCGTTGGAGTGCAGGAAGGAGCTCCGGGTTTGGGGGGGTGGTACTCAGGGCTGGGGCATAGGATTGGGCCACAGGCTGACCTCCTGGTCAGCAGGGCAGCAGGGGTTCAGAGGCAGGCTTCCTGCCTGTCCTGGCACTGCGGACCCCGCTGCACCCCAGAAGAATCCAACAGCAGGTCTGGCTCCTCGCCGGAGGCACGCAAGTGGTGCCACGTAGCTCTCATCCGCAGGAAACAACCCCTTCCAGCTCCCATTGGCTAGTTCCTGGCCTATGGGAGTGCAGAGCTGGTGCTCGGCATGGGGGCAGCATGTGGAGCCCCGTGGTCCCCCCACCTAGGAGCTGGACCTGCTGCTGGCTGTTTCCAGGGCACAGCGCAGTATCAGAACAGGTAGGAACTAGCCTGCCTTAGCTGAGCAGCACCACTGACAGGACTTTTAATGGCCTGGTTGGTGGTGCTGGCCATCTCTCCCTCTCTCTTATCTTCCTCCTTCTCTCCCTGTCCCCTCCACTGTTCTCTTTCCTGAGTTCCCCTATTGTCTCCCATCTGTTTCTTTATCCTTCCTCCTGTCTCCCTCCTTCATCTCTTTCTCTCCCTTTTTCTTCTTTAAAGTGAATTTGTTCCTGCCAAAAGGTGACAGATCAGCAGCCCTGATGCTGAATCCTTCTCTTAGCTACCAGATTGGTTCAGAACGGGCAGCAGCAAAGCAATCTCTCCCTTACCCCCACCAGCATGCTTCAATTAGTGTTGCCAACTTTCTCTAATCACACAAAATCGAACACTCCTCCCCTACTCCTTCTCCAAGGCCCCGCCCCCTGCTTGCTCCATCCCTCCTCCCTCCCTTGCTCACTCTCCCCACCCTCACTCATATTCACTGGGCCAGGGCAGGTGGTTGGTGCAGGAGGGGGGTGAGGGCTCCGGTTGGGGGTGCAGGCTCTGGGGTGGGGCCAGAGATGAGGGGTTTGGGGTGCAGGAGGTGACTCTGGGCTGGGGTAGGGGGTTGGAGTGTTTGGGGGGTACGGGCTCCAGGAAGGAGTTTGGGTGCAGGAGAGGACTCCAGGCTGGGACAGAAGGTTCAGGGTTCCAGTGGCGCTTATCACAGCTTCCAGGAAGCAGCCTCCAGGTCCCTGCAGCCCCTAGCCACCTGAGCAGCCAGGGATGCTACACACACAGCCTCGTGCCTGTAGGCATCACCCCTCCAGCTCCAATTGATTGCGGGTTCTCGAACAATGGGAATTGTGGAGCTAGCATGCAGGGTGGGGGCAGCGCGCAGAGCCTTCCTGGCTGCTCTGGCGCCTGTGGGCCGCAAGGACCTGGAGGCTGCTTCCGGAAGCTGCACAGAGCTAGGGCGGGCCTTAGCCCTGGGTCCCCGCTGTGCCACCGACTGGACTTTTAACGGCCCAATCGGCAGTGCCAATCAGAGACTCCAGGGTCCCTTTTTGACCTGGCATTCCAGTTGAAAAATCAGGTGCCTGGCAACCCTTGCTTCAATCCTGCCCTGGAGCAGTTAGAGGGGACCTCAGTCTCCATAGCTCATTCAGACCTTTGCCTCTTAGTCTTTGTAGCTGAGACAAGTGATTCAGTAGTGCTAACTGAAAGGAGCGTGATGATAAAACTCAACCGTTATTTTATGATGTGGGTGTGTGTCTGTCCTTCTGGAGACCAGACTGAGACTCACCAATTCATTTCACAAAGACCATGCCACTAAGCATCAGATGGACATGACTCATGTTCATTAATGACTGCATTGTCTGGTACATAAGGCACTACGCTAAGGCCTTGTCTATAGCAACACTTCTTGCATCTAAAGCCAGGGTATAAATCTACCTCACATGAGCCTGCTATGCACTAAGGTCTTCTCTACATGGTGGGGTAATGCACAGTGGAGGGAGGGAGGCAGAGGAGGCAGCTCTGGGGAGAAGGGATCAGCCTGCATCTAGTGAGGAGGATTCGGAGGGGGTGGGGGCAGAGGAGGCAGCTATGGGGGGCAGGGACCAGCCTGCACCCAGTGAGGGGGATATCTGGGGAGGGGGCAAGGAGGCAGCTCCTGGGGGCAGGGAACAGGACAACTTTAACTCTGCTCCCTTCTGCTCCTGCATTATGATACAATCTTTAGTTACATGGACACAAACTATTTTTTCCATTCCATTCCAGCCTCATTTGGTGCACAAGATGGACTGTATAGATTGAAGTTTCTTCAGGAGAAGTTGTTAACTTGCCCACTGGAATTCAGCCATCTGACTGATCTCCCCTTAGCAAAAACCCTTTTCTTGCTATGCAGACTACTGAATCCACTCTCCCTGGATTGAAAAGATAGTTTTGTGGCTTGTTGCTGCTTGTGCTCAGGATCTGTACGGATACTTTCAATCAGAGGAGCAGTGATGCTTCTTGTTAGTTGTGCCGCTGTGTGAGGCTCTTTGAGTCTTCAGAGGCTTTCTAGACCAACTAAATTAAAAAACAAAAACAAAAAAACCACCACCGAAGAAACAGACTTCTCTTCACTTTGTGAGGCTTTTTTATTTCTTTCTTTAAGTTAAGTCAACTGAAGTCAAATCTCTGCGGGTGAGTAGAGGATCCTCTCCAATCAACCAACCTCTGCTGGGACATGATAAACGAACTCATAATGTGAGGTCCAAACCAATGTGAGTAAAACATTTATTTCACATGGGAGCCTCTATTAACATAATCAGCAAACTATGTTCCAGAAAATCACTGAGAAAGGTCTGGCTCTGGTTTTTTCTCATCTCTTTTCCTTTTTCTACATTAGTTTTTCTTCTGCATTTTCCACTACAATCTGTCACCCCATTTTAAGCAGTGGTCTCTCTCTCTGATTCACTCTAGCCTCCTTGTCATGTTACTACAGATTTAATCTCTCTCCATTCTCTGTTTCACCAGTTTCAGTTTGGCTCTTTTATTCATTTACTCCCTCCATTTTCTTTCCTTTCCCTTATGCTGTTGCTTCTCTTCCTGCTACCGAGCTAAACCTCCATCTAATGCTGAAGGTACATATATGCTTCCCCACCCCCCTTATTGTAGCATTTGAGCACCTCACAGTCTTCAAAGTATTTCTCCCTATAACACCACCATGTGGTAAGGAAGTACGATTATCCCATTTTACAGCTGGGGAACTGAGGAACACAGAGCCCAAGGGCTTGTCAACGTGGGAGGTATTTCCAGTTGTACTAGTATAATTATACTGGTATAGGTAAACCACAATAGTTACACTACTATAACCTCCATGTGGCACTCTTGTTCCAGTATCAGAGTGCCTTCCAAAGCGACAGCAGCTAAATTGAAAAAAAAGCACTTTTATTCTGGAAAAAGAGCATCCACACAGGGAGTTTTTTGGTGTAGCTATAAAGGTGTTTAAATTGACATATTTGCTTATACCAGTCTGACTTTCCTGTGTAGAAAATCCCTAAGGGCTAGATTTACAAAGCGATTGAGGTATCTAAAGAGGCAGATTGGTTCCTTGTGGGTTTTTTCAAAAGCGCCTGAGTTAAGCACCTAAAACAGGGACTGTTGCAGCAGCAGCAGCAGAGGCTGGAATGACACCAGGAGGAGATAGACGGCCCACATAAAGCTTGACTCAGAGCTGATTGCTTCCCAGGGGCTTGATGTGAATGAGGGAAGGGCAAGCCGGTTGCTATGGCAACAGCTGCAGTCATCTGACTGGTTGGAGGTCAAAATGACAATTGACAATACAGGAGCAAATTAGTTTAAATCCGATAATAAAATCTAGGGAGGCCATTGGGATCACCACCTGCCCTGCAGCTGCCTCTGATATCCAGTCTTGGGACCCGCTACACAGCTTTGCAGATACACCTAAATTCTGGCCTGCAGCACCCCCCCCCCCCCGCTACTTCAGTCCGGGGAGGCCTCACAAAGCTGTGATGATACATTTCAGTACTGCCCTGAAACAACCCCTTGCTGTTTCTGATTTCCTGTGTCTGGGTGCCCATCTGGTTAGCATCACTCTTTCAGCCAGCAAAGTGATTGAAATACAGAAGTAATATATGCCCTGCCAATGAATATGTTCACATAGATATTTATTGCCATCTGGTGGTTAGTTGATGAATAGGTGGAATAAATACAAAAGATTTTTCTCCCTATACTTTCCTATCCATTCCTTTAGAAAAGCTCCATTCTTTTCCCTTCATTCCAGAAACCTTATTCTGTGTATTCTGTGTATAAGGTTCTTTCTCAGACCCTCATCTTTATTTGCACCAAGAATAAAGTTGCCACGTTATTCTTATTCTGGGTCAAATTTGTTAGAAATGTTAGAATCGTAGATTCATTGATTCCAAGGCCAGAAGAGACTACTATGATCATCTCATCTGACCTCCTGTATAACACAGGCCATAGAACTTCCCCAGAATAATTTTCTAGAAAGGATCTTTTAGGAAAAAAATCCAATTTTGATTTTAAAATGGTCAGTAACAGAGAATCCAACACAATCCTTGGTAAATTGTTCCAATGGTTAATTACCCTCACTCTTAAAACTTTATGCCTTATTTCCAGTCTGAATTGGTCTACCGTTAGGGTTACCAGGTATCTAATTTCAACCGGAATGTCTGATTGAAAAGGGACCCTGGCAGCTCCAGTCAGAACTGCTGACCAGGCCGTTAAAAGTCCAGTTGGCAGGGCTGGCAGACTCCTTACCTGGCTCCACGTGGCTCCCCAGAAGTAACGACATGTCCCTCTGCTCCTCCTAGCATAGGCGCAGCCAGGGGTGCTCCACGTACTGCCCCCACCCTGACTGCCAGCTCCGCAACTCCTATTGGCCAGGAATCCTGGCCAATGGGAGCTGCAGGAGCAGCATCTGCGAGAGGCAGTGTGCGGAGCCCCCTGGTCACACCTGCACCAAGAAGCCTAGGGATGTCGCCATTTCCGGGGAGACCCCCGAGGCAAGAGCCACCTAGAGTATGCAGCCTTCCTGCACCCTAAATCCTGCCCCAGCCTTGAGTCCGCTCCTGAACCCAAACTCCTTTCCAGTGATGGCTCCCCCTCCCGGACCCCAACACCCTTCCCCAGTCTGATGAAAATGAGCGAGTGAGGGTGGGGGAGAGCGAGCAGCAGAGGTAGGGGGGAATGGAGTGAGCGGGGGGCGGCGCCTTCGGGAAGCGATGGGGCAAGGGTGTTCAGTTTGGTGTAATTAGAAAGTTGGCAACCCTATCTAACTTCAACTTCCAGCCATTGGGTCGTGTTACGCCTTTGTCTGTTAGTTTTGAGAACCCATTGTTAAATACTTGTTTCCCATATAGATATTTATAGACTGTAATTAAGTCACCCCTTAAATTTCTCTTTATTAAGCTAAATAGATTGAGCTCCTTGAGGCTAACACTATAAGGCATGTTTTCCAATCCTTTAATCATTGTAATGGCTTTTCTCTGAACCCTCTCCAATTTGTCAACATCCTTCTTGAGTTGTTGACACTGGAACTGGACACAGTATTCCAGCAGCAATCACACCAGTGCCAAATACAGAGGTCAAATAGCCTCTCTACTCCTATGCAAGAGTCCCCTGTTTATGCATCCCAGGATCGTATTAGCTGTTTTGGCCACAGTGTCACACTGGGAGTCCACGTTAAGAGAAAAAGGTTAGCCACTCCAGTTCATATCATGGCCACCATCCTGCCCTCAGCCATCGTGTTTCCCTTTCACCTAGCACGGCAGGTCTCTCTGAAGTTCCTCACAGTCTTTTCTGCTCCTGCCTGACCTACATACATTTGGGTCATCTGCAAATTTTGCTACCTCACTACTCAACCCCCAACCTTTCCGGGTAATAAATACATTAAACAACATGAGACATAATACAGAACCTTGATACCCACACCTTAATCTTTCGCCATAATGAAAACTGACCTTTTATTCCTTCTCTGCTTTCTGTCTCATAGCCAGTTTTTGATTCATGTCAATATTTTCCCTCTCACCCCATGACAACTTAGTTTCTTTGTTAGCCTCTTGTGCAAGACCTTGTTAAATGTTTTTTTTAAAAGTCTAAATAAATTGTGAACTGGTTCCCTTTTATCCACTACTTTACTGACACATTCAAAGAAATGTAAGAGATTTATGAAACACAATTTTCTTTTGCCGCATCTGTACAGGTTAGACCCTATCACATCATCATCTTCCAGGTGTTTTGTTATTGTTTTAAATAATCTTTTCAACCAATTTTCTAGGTACAGGTATAAGCCTTATTGATCAATCATTTGCCAGATCACTGCTAGCCCCTTTTTCAAATACAGAAACAACATTTGCTACCCTCCAATCCTCCGGACCGATGGTTAGGTTTTTTTTTATGAGAGATGGCATATTTTTGTTAGCAGCTGCTCAGCCACTTCATACTTGGGCTCCTTCAGAACACTTGGATATATCCCATCTTGGCTTTGTGACTTATTGATTTTCAGATGATTAGGGCTGTCAAGTGATTAAAAAAATTAATTGCAATTAATTGCATGATTAAAAAAATTAATTGCAATTAATTGCACTGTTAAACAATAGAATACCATTTCTTTTAAACATTTGTGAATGTTTACTACATTTTCAAATATATTATTTTCATTTACAACACAGAATACAAAGTGTAGTGCTCAATTTATATTTATTTTTTATTACAAATATTTGCACTGTAAAAAACAAAAAAAAATTTTCAATTCCCCTCATACAAGTACTGCAATGCAATCTCTTTATCATGAAAGTTGAACTTACAAATGTAGAATTATGTACAAAAAAACATGCATTCAAAAATAAAACAATATAAAACTTTAGAGCTTACACGTTCACTCAGTCCTACTTCTTGGTCAGCCAATCGCTCAGACAAACAAGGTTGGTTACAATTTGCAGGAGATAATGCTGCCTGCTTCTTGTTTACGTCACCTGAAAGTGAGAACAGGCATTCACATGGCACTGTTGTAGCCGGCGTTGCAAGATATTTGCCAGATGCACTAAAGATTCATATGTCTCTTCATGCTTCAACCACCATTCCAGAGGACATGCTTCCATGCTGATGATAATGATCCAAAGCAGTGCAGACTGATGCATGTTCATTTTCACCATCAGAGTTAGATGCCACCAGCAGAAGGTTCATTTTCTTTTTTGTGGTTTGGGTTCTGTAGTTTCCACATCAGAGTGTTGCTCTTTTAATACATCTAAAAGCATGCTCCACACCTTATCCCTCTGAGATTTTGGAGGCACTTTTCAGATTCTTAAACCTTCAGTTGAGTGCTGTAGCTATTTTTAGAAATCTCACATTGGTACCTTTTTTGCATTTTGTCAAACTGGCTATGAAAGTGTTCTTAAAACAAACAGGTGCTGGGTTATCATCCGAGACTGCTATAATGTGAAATACATGGCAGAATGCAGGTAAAACAGAGCAGGAGACATACAATTCTCCCCCCAAGGAGTACAGTCACAAATTTAATTGATGCATTTTTTTTTAAATGAGCATCGTCAGCATGGAAGCATGTCCTCCGAAATGATGTCCGACGCATGGAAGGGACATACAAATGTTTAGCATATCTGGCATGTAAATACCTTGCAACGCCAGCTACAAAAGTGCCATGTGACCGCCTGTTCTCACTTTCAGGTGCCATTGTAATTAAGAAGCAGGCATCACAATCTCTCATCAATGTAAACAAACTTATTTGTCTTAGCGATTGGCAGAACAAGAAGTAGGACTGAGTGGACTTGTAGGTTCTAAAGTTTTACACTGTTTTGTTTTTGAGTGCAGTTATGGAACCAAAAAAAAAAAATCCGTGTTTGTAAGTTACACTTTCACAACAAAGAAATTGGACTTCAGTACTTGTAAGAGGTGGATTGAAAAATACTATTTCTTTTGTTTATAATTTTTACAGTGCAAATATTTCTAATAAAAAATAATATTACCAAGTGAGCACTGTGCACTTTTTATTCTGTGTTGTAACTGAAATCAATATTGAAAATGTAGAAAAACATCCAAAAATATTTAATAAATTTAAATTGGTATTCTACTGTTATGTGTGATTAATTGCAATTAATTTTTAATCACAATTAAATTTTTTTAATCGTGTGAGTTAACTGTGATTGACTGACAGCCCTACAAAATATCAGTTTGCTCCCGTACTTCTTTTTCTGACACCTTGTCCTCTGAGACCTCAGCTTGGTTACCAAAAAAGAGCAAGAAGGAGTAGGTATCTTCTCAACATCCTCTGTGCAAATAAAGCTTTAGCTTCTCAGCAATGTCCTTATCTTCCTTAATTGCTCCCTTTAACCTCTGGTGATCCAAAAGACCCACGGATTCTTTCACAGTCTTTCTGCTTCTGATAGACTTAGTCATTTTTACACCTTTAGCTATTTGTTCTTCAAACTCCATTTTGATACTTCCCAGAGAGGAGATGAGTACCATCAAGACAAAAGCACCACCCACTGAAACATCATGGAATGACAAGTTGGTCACAGATGCACACACAACACATGCACACAATTGCCCTCTTACATATTGCCTGCTTTAATTTGCATTCCTGGTTATTGGCTTAACTAGGGTCAGGTTTCCAAATTTTGAAGAATTTCTGACTCAAATAGCCTCTCAGACATTGCCATTTAGCCATATTAGCTTACTCCTTACCTTCCTGGTTCCCTTTCTGCTCAGTGGTGCTCAGCATATCTTCTCAGACTTTTTTTTTTTTTTTAAGTAGCATACGTGCAACTTCAATGGATTTCACGTCCTTTACTTTTTGATGTGCTTGCCTCTCATTCAGGATAAAATGGCATAACTTTTCACCAGTTTGAGCTATTGTGATCAAATGTTACGTCCAGCCTAATTCTCAGACTGGCCGCCTCCAAAGTGGAAAAGTGACTGTAAACGAGTACTGCTGTGTTATAGAGTCTGTGAGGTGTGGCTCTTCTCTGAAAAGTTACCAGAAATATGGCACTGTGTGGGTCTGTGTTTATTGTTTCACAGCCACTCCTGAATCAGATCTGCTCAAGCAAAAAAAGGAAAAAATATTTTTCTACTACCAGACCAACCACCTCAGCCTCAGAATCAACCTTTCCTTCTTGTGCATCATTGCCAATAACAAAGTTCTGCAGGCCAAAATCTGCCCTCAGTGACACCTATACTACTGCACAATCTTCAATGGGTTTGCACAGGTACAACTGATTGAAACGTAGCACACAATTCTGTTGCTGTTGCAAAGGAAGGAATAGAATTCAGCTTCCGCTCACTGAGCTATTTTGACTCAGCAGGGCGAATGGGCATAAAAACAGTAAAAATTTATTTTAATCAGTTGAGTCAGCAGATTAGTCAGAGCACATCCTGGGAACATATCTGCTGAGTAAGAAGGCACCTCTTTTATATAGTAACTTTTGAAAGGACTGGGCTATAATTGAGATCTGTTCTTTGAGCCTTTACTGACACACCATACACAACTGTATCTCAGCAAACTTCTGGGCCCTACCATCTGAGGCTCACTATCTATCTGAAATACTTACATGGCTCCCATCCCAATAGTATCAGAGTGCCTCACAAGCGTTAAGGTATTTATCTTCATAACACCCCTGTGAGGTAGGAAAGTGCTATTATCCACATCTCACAGATGGGGAACTGCAGAACAGAAACTATAGACCTGATCCAAAGCCTACTGAAGTCAATGGAGTCTTTCCATCAGCTCTAATGGGCTTTGGATCAGCCACCAAGGATCAGATTTTTAAAGGGAATTAGGCTTCTAAAGAGGCAAATAGTCGACTAAATCCATCATGTAGGTGCCATGACATTTTCAATATTGTCGCTCAGGCACTGCCTCACTCCGTAGGTGCTTAAGGTTCTACCAGTCAACAGTTTTAAAAGAGCATAAGTCAGTGGTTCTCAACTCACAGCCTGCTTGTGGCCCAATCAGCACACAGCTGCGGCTCATGTGACTTTCTCAGGGCCATACAGGTAGTATATATATTGTGTGGATGTGGCCCACATAACACATAGAGACATGGGCAACACATGAACTACTGGCTTGGGGAGGCTAGCCACCAGCCCTGCCCCTTACACACACACACACAAACACAAACCTCCCCGCTGGAGCCCAGAGCCCCCTGCCACACTGTGGCCACCAACCTGGTCCTGCCCCAGATTAGCCCCTCAGCCCCAGAGCGCCGGGAGAGCGGCCGGCATGCAGTCCCAGCCTCCCCAGCCCTGGAGCGTGGGAGGGAGGTTGGGTAGCGTGTGGCCGCAGTCCTCTCAGACCCAGAGCGCCAGGAAGGCGGGTGGCCCCAGCCTCCCCAGCTCTGGAGCGCAGGCAGCATGCGGCCCCAGCCGGAGCACTGGGGGGCTGGAGCAGGATTAGAGCCACTACACGCTGGGAGCAGGGGGCCAGGGCCATGCCTGGCTGTTTGGGGAGGCACAGCCTCCTCCAGCCTATGTGACCTGCCGCCCATGCATAGAGAGCTACATAGATGGCCCACAATGGTTAAATAGATTGAGAACCACGGACCTAAGCGCTGCTGCTGCTGCCCCAAGGCGAATGAGTTGCTCAGTGCCCTAGCTCAAGCCACAAGCTCAAAGCAGGATTTTTAAACTAGGTGAGGGAACAGCTATTTTGCTAGAAGTGCCCAATCCTGTAGATGTACTCTGAGATTGCCTAAAATTCATCAGAACCCACAGAGGGAGGTGGGTGGAAGACAGCTGGGTGCACAGGGGAACATAAAGCAAATGTGAGAGAGGTATCAAGCATGAGCTGGAGACAGACAGAGAAAGATGACTGGCTACTAGGGCATGGGCTACCTAAGCAGCTGACTTGGTTTAGGTGCCAGACTCCAGGAGAGCTTTCACAGCTGAGGATCCCAAGTAGACCAGCCAGGCACACTAAGTCAGCTGCTTAGGCACCTAAGCCTCCCCCCACACCCCATCTTCCCTCTCTAGCATTTCATTCTTGGCTAGGTTAGGCGGCTTCACACCCTGCTATCTGGCTCCTGAGAATGCCTTTCTTAGGCATTTAACTATCCTCATGCACTCTATAGGGAGCCTAGGCAAAGCTACCTCACACAGGGCTGAAAATTCCAATTGGATTGTGGGCCACCAAGGGGTAGGCATTACTCCGCTCAGCCAAGCAACACCTAAATCTTTTTAAAAATCTGGCCCCAAGTGACTGGCCCAAGGACACATAAGAATACAAGAATTGCCATAGTGGATCAGATATAAGGTCCATCTAATCCAGCATTCTGCCTCTGATAGTGGCTAGTACCAGATGCTTCAGAGGGAGATGTCAGGATCCTCTAGTAGGCAGATGGGAGCTAATCTGCCCTCTCCCACGTCTCATCCTGGTCCCTAATAGTTAGAGACTGACTGAAACCCTGAAGCACAAGGTTTAATATCTCTTCAAAATATGTCACTATTAATTATAACTCTGGATAGTCTTGATATCCATATAAATGTCCAGTCCCTTTTGGAATCCTGCTAAGTTCTTGGCTTTAATTACTTCCTGTGGCAATGAGTTCCACAGTTTAATCACACGTTGTGTGAAAAAATATTTCCTTTTATCAGTTTGAAATTTCTCACCTTTTAATTTAACAAAATATCTCCTTGTTCTTGGTTAATCAGAAAAGGAGAACAGAAGTTCCTGATCTACCTTCTCTAAGCCCTTCATTATTTTATATACTTTTATCACATCCCCTCATATCTGTTTCCTTTCTAAAGTAACAATACTAATCATCTCTCTTCATATGAGAGATTTCCCAGGTCCTAGATCATTCTCATTGCTCTTCTCTGAGCACCCTTTAGTTCTGCAATAGCCTTTTGGAGATGGTGTGACTAATACTACACAAAGTATCCAGATCAGGGCACACCACTGATATATAAAGGCACTATAAAATTCTCTGTACTAACCTCCATGTCATTCCTTATGTATCTTAACATCATATGTTTTTCTGACTGCATGTGCACATTGAGCAGAAGTTTTACTGAACTGTCTACAGTTAGTTTAGAAACCTGTGAAGTGTATGACTGTCACACAGGAAGCCTGTGGCACAGCAGGGACTTAAAACTGCATCACACAAGTATCAAGCTTTAATGCCCTAACCACACTCTACCATCGTTCCTCACTCTGCTCTTCATTTCTCTTCTTAAGGTTTACCAACACCTTAAAGGGTAGCTCTACCTTGAAGTGACTGTATTAAAATGACTTCTTACTCAGGTCCGCTCATTGTGGGTGAAATATATCCCTGTGCAGTGGGCATGAGTTGAACTTAAGCAGGCATAGGCCTTGTGCTACCCCTCTATGAAGAGATGGATTTCACCCTGTGTGATTTTCAGTCATATCTGCTAACTTCAGTGAATAAAACAAGATTTTAACAGCTATTTCACTCCTGTCTACCCTGCAGAGTCCACACAGCTAAGGGATAATGACTGCTGGGATATTTTTCTCACTCATGCATCAACAGAAGAACTTTTAACTGAGTTCTGAATGCAAAATATTTATTGTTTGTGATGCATGAACCAGAAGAATCAAGCCCAACTGTCAGATCCTACCTTGTGTTTGCAGGACCAGCTGTTCGAGAAAACACCGTTTTACTAGTAAACTGAACAGATCTAATGTGGGGATTGCTGAGACACCAGCATGGAGCCTCATGATGCCATTTTTAGTGGCAATACTCACTTGAAAGGATTTTTTTTTCCTTACAAAGGTGTTTTTTAGGAGAACCACTGATGGCATTATATTAATTCCTTTCCCCTATGATCCTTAACCTCCCCGTTTTGGATCCCTCTCTTTGTCTTGCAGTGTTTGTATTATTAGACAGTGGCATTTCAAAATGTGTTATTGATACTGCACTTGGTTTTTATTTTGTTGTGCAGTCCTGAATGGGTTAGAGATGGGGATTTGTGCATGATAGAAAGTCTCACATTATTAATTATTAGTTTGTAGAATTTCTCTTCTAAATCCATGTAAGATCCAGGTCTCTTCTTGTTAAAACTATTAATGAGCAAGATCTGTATTGTCTCAAAGACCCTCTCTTTGCACCCCACTGCAGTAACTGTGGTCAGCTAGAATCTTCATGGGAGCCAGGAACAGAGCACTCTCGGTGGGGAGTCTTTAACTGTGCTACCACCAGACTCCAGAAGCTCAAACTTAGTAAGCACCTATAGGGAGGAGCAATACAAAACCAAACCTTCACACAGGCCATACCTAATAACAAAGCTAGAGGGTAGTCTAATATTGTTCCTCCTGGAAAACAGTCTCCAGATCTGATCCAGATTAAGGCCTGAATCCACAAAGTGACTTAGATGGTGAGATATACCCAGATGTTCCCAGCAAGTGGCTCACATCCCAAGCTGTAGATGAAGGTGGACAGCCCCTCTCCATCCCCAGCCCCTGTCACTGCCAATCTGACCTGAGGGGAAATTCCTTCTCGATCCCAAATATGGCGATCAGTTAAACCCTGAGCATGTGAGCAAGACCCAGCTAGTCACATACTTGAGAGAGAGAGATGCCACCTCAGAGCACCTGCCCACCCTGTCCAATGTCCCATCTCCAGCTGTGGCTATCTCTAATGCTTCAGAGGAAAAAAGGAGAAAAAAACCCCACACACCGCAAAAACCTTAGAATACATTAGGGGTGCAGGGAAGAAATCTCCTCCTGACCTCTGCAAGCGAGTAGCTGAAGCCATGAAGCATGAGATTTTAGGAGCATACGACATAAACCGAAATGGACCTCTAAGGCTGCCGAGACCTATCCCCCACCAGCACAAGCAATCCCATCATACAATCCCACTCATAAATCTGTCCAGTTGTCTCTTAAAACTGTTTGCTCCCAAAGCTCCTATTGGCAGGCTTTTTCAGAACTTCACTTTTCTGATAGTAAGAAACCTTCTTGTTTCCCGCCTGAATTTTTTCATGGCCAGAGTACATCCATTTTTTCTTGTGCTATGCCCACTTAATAATGCCACCTTCACAAGAGCTGTAGAATCAATGTCAATGTAATTAGGTCGATACAGTGTCATTGTAAACACTGTGTTGCTTACATCAGTAGTTCTTAACCAGGGTTTTAGGGCCCCCTGGGAGGGCATGAGCAGGTTCCAGGGGGCCCTCCAAGCACCGTCAGCATTAGACTCAACATTGAAAAACAAAAGCCCCACTGCATGGGGCTGAAGCCCAGGGCCTTGAACCCCACCAACCAGGGCTGAAGCTGAAGTAACGCAGCTCTGCGTGGGCCAACTGGCATGGGGCCCCAAGCACTTGCCCTGTTTGCTACCCTCTAATGCTGGCCCTGGCTTTTATATGCAGAAAACCAGTTATTGTGGCACAGGTGGGCCGTGGAGGTTTTTATAGCATGTTAGGGGGCCTCAGAAAAAGGTTGGGAACCCCTGGCTTCCATAAACAGTTATTGGCTTTCAGAAACCATCCCACTCTGACAATCCAATCACTACAAGCATGCCTGGTCACGACATGCACTACAGACACCAGGGACAAAGTGTAGACATGTACAAGTGATGTAATTACTTGGGCACCTGTATGCCAACATTTAGTGCAGGCTTACCCTCACAGTGCCACAGCTAAATACAAGGTGGAACAGACTATTATTTAGCATAAGTAGTTAAAACATATTTCAAGGGACCATTCAAGGTGGAATGTCCTGTTAACACCCCTCCAGTCATAGCGAGGGAGGGAGAGAGGAGGAAAACAACTGGGATTGTTAATAGATTATAGACTGTTGTAATAAGCCATAAAGCCAATGTCTCTGTTCAGTCCATGATTTTTAGTATCTAGAAAATTTATGAATTTAAGCTTGCAGGTAGGTCTTTTGAAAGCACTGTACAGGTTTCCTTTGGAGCTGAGGCCTGACAGGTCAGCTACAGAGACGGCTTTGTGGGCGAGTACTTTTCACAAAGCAATCACTCCCTCGCTCGCTCTCTGATACCCTGGGACCAACCTGGCTACAACCACAGCATGAAACACTGCGGCCACAGCAAGTGCTGCACAGAAACAGGCCCTGAGGGAAACACACTTACAAACGCGGCTTGACCACTGAGGTAAGGCACAGAGCAGCACCAGCCCATGCGCCGCGCAGGCCCAGCAGAACAAGCCGGGCCTGACCCGCAGCGCTGAGAGGCTTTGCCGCCCACGTGTCCCCGGCCCCAGCCGAGCCTGCCGCGGGCGGAGCCGGGGACGGGCCGGTGCTGACGTGGACACCTGAGAACAGCCCAGCCCGCAGGCAAGGCGCCCACACGACACACACCGTCTGCGTCGCCCCCACCCCCGCAACCCGTTCAAGGTTCGCCGGAAGTTGTCACGCTGGACAGGAAGCGCCCCTGTTTTACAAGCAACAACCGCTCCCCACCCCCTTCTTCATCCCCGGACCTTGTCCCCTGAGCCGCAACCAACCCGCACAGCCACGCTCGACACGCCACTTGATTGACATATAGTTGGCAACCAATGGGAGCTCCTTCTTACTCGCTCTCTGGACCGCCTCCTTCCCATCCTTGACCAATCGGACGGCGGATTGCCCTCCATTGCCAGCTGATGGATGGGATCACCAGCCAATCAGCGACGGAGGATGGATTTTTATCCCCCTCCAATTAGCACTGAGGAATGAGGGAGGTAGCGGGAACGGGCCTGAAGGGGGGAGGGTGTCAATCCCCCTTGGAACCGCTGATAAGGGGGGAGGGGCGGAGAGTGCGCGCGGCAGGCCCCTGCCCAGAGCGCGGTGCTCCCGTAGGCCGACTGGGCGCCCGCGCAGGGGGCGGGGCCGGGCTGGGCTGCAGCGTTTGTCGAGCGCTTTCCCCCGCCCCCGAGCATGGAGGGTTCGAGCCCCAACCCCGGGGCGGGGAGCCGCCGCCTGGAGCCCCGATAACGCGACGCCCCGTGGCGCTTCCCGGGAAGCTTCCCCTGCGGCTCTTCGCCTCAACCACACGTTCCCAGGCTGGGCTGGACACGGGCCTGGGAGGAGCCGCCTGGGCGCTGCGTGTGGGGCTTAGTCAGCTCCTTAAGGTGGATCCGCGCAATTGGCCAGAAAGTCCTCGCACATCCCTGCACCCCCCCCCCCGCGGCTCCTCACACAGCCCTGCCACTCTCTCCCCCTTCTGTGCTCCCAGTTCCCCACACAGCCTGGCCCGTGGCATAGAAGATTAGGGTGGCCAAGACCTCAGGAGGTAATCTAGTGACAACCTGCTGCTCAAAGCAGGACCAACCCCAACTAAACCATCCCAGCCAGGGCTTTGTCAAGCCTGATCTTAAAAACCTCTAAGGAAGGAGATTCCACCACCTCCCTAGGTAACCCATTCCAGTGCTTCACCACCCTCCTAGTGATTCCTAATATCCAACTTAGACTTCCCCTACTGTAACCTGAGACCATTACTCCTTGTTCTGTCATCTGCTACCACAGAACAGCTGAGCTCCATCCTCTTTGGAACCCCCTTTCAGGTAGTTGAAAGCAGCTATCAAATCCCCACTCACTCTTCTGCAGACTAAACAATCCCAGTTTCCTCAGCCTCTCCTCGTAAGTCATGTCCCCCAGCCCCCTAATCATTTTCATTGCTCTCCACTGGCCTCTTTCCAATTTGTCCACATCCTTCCTGTAGTGGGGGGCCCAAAACTGGATACAATACTCCAAATGTGGCCTCACCAATGCCAAAGAGAGGGGAATAATCACTTCCATTGATCTGCTGGTAATGCTCCTACTAATTCAGCCCAATATGTCATTGACCTTGGCAACGGGCATACTTCAGACTCATATCCAGCTTTTCATCCACTATAAACCCCAGGTCTTTTTCTGCAGGACTGCCGCTTAGCCAGTTGGTACGCAGCCTGTAGTAGTGCATGGGATTCTTCCATCCTAAGTGCAGGAATCTGCACTTGCCCTTGTTGAACCTCATCAAATTTCTTTTGACCCAATCCTCCAATTTGTTTAGGTCACTCTGGACCCTATCCCTGCCTTCCAGTGTATCTACTGCTCCTCTCATCTTAGTGTCATCCGCAAATTTACTGAGGGTGCAATCCATCCCATCATCCAGTTCATTAATGAAGATGTTAAACAAAATGAGCCCCAGGAACCTTAGCCTTGCTATTCCAGTCCTGGGCTCCCCACACAGCCCTGCCAATGCCCTTCTGTCCTGTCCTGCAGCTCCCCTGCTATTCCAGTCCTGGGCACCCACAGTGCCTGGCCAATGTCCCTTGGCCATGCCCTGCAGCCCCCTTGTCACCCCATGGATGAAAATATGTCTGTGCAACTGTGGATGGTTAAAGAGGGTAGGTATTTTATATCCTGGAGAGTCACATAGGTATATGGCATGAGACCACATATGAGAGCTGTGTGTTATATACAGCAGGAAAATGTAAATTTATCACATTGTGGTAAAGTGGTCAATTATTATATGGAACAAGGCATTTGGAGTGGAGCGGGGGGTGGAGCTGCAGAAAAGATCTATTGTTTGGAGGAGATATTCTTTCATGATAATTTATGTTATTAAATGGTTATCTTTTATTATATTCAGTGGAGGACATAGATTATTTCAGGTGGGATTATCATTGGAAAATTAAATTATCCCACAGGGAAATAAGAGATAATCACAGGGGTCATGAATTATTCTAAGGGAGTATGAGATTATTTTTGTTATCTTAAAGAGGTATATTAGATTATAAAATACAAAATTATGAAATTAACATGTAGGATATATCATGCCAGAAAGGTATAAAATTATCATATAGTGTTTGTTAAAGTATTACTCAGGATACGTGGCTATCACAGTGCTGGGCATAAGATTACCAAATGGGAAGATGTATTGCACCAAAGGAAAAGAATTTATCATATGGGGAGATAGGAGTTTGTCACTTGGAACTTTATGTGTTAAGACACAAGAAACTATACAGGTAAGAGATGGCACTTGATGAAATAGTGGTGTAAAATTAGGTTCCTAAATGCATGTTTAGGCATTGACCCTAGTGCAACCTATTGGGCGCGCAGCATTTTTGCAAATCAGGCAAGTACCTAAACACAGATTTAAAGTGCCCAGTGTTAGGCTCCTATTTCTGAAAATCTTGATCCAGATCCCAAAGAATAGATGGCACTAGCTAATATATTACATAGGGATATACAGTAGGTATTTTAATAAGGAAGAATGAGACTGGGAACATGGTATTTAGGAAATTTTCATTTGTACATTTTTTTCAGGAATAGTAAAGTAAAACCCGAAGAAACACGTGGTTTTGAAAAACTATAGTTAAGGGGAAATAAAAATATGACAGTATCTTCAGGTCACATTAGATTACAAAGGTATCTGTTTACCACTACTGTTAATTGTGAATGAGAAAACAGGCCTTTATTGGCTAGGATGTAGAAATTAACCACCATCCCACTATCAAAAGCTGTGGGGTCCTGACTGCCAAAAACAAGCCACCTCCCTCACCTCTCTGGATACCAGAAACCACAAGTGCTGACCATCCGTCAAAATCTCCAGCTTTCCCAGATATATTCACCATTCAGTCAAGCGTTTTCTACATAAAAACCTACTGACATCTTGAAAATATAGGGGCATCATAAATTGAATTTAGTATAAAAATAAATTACACAAGGACTACTCTATTCTTTTTCTGTCTCCTTCTGTTTTGTCTTGTTTTACGCTTAGATTGTAAACTCTTTGGGGGCAGCAACCATCACTTTGTTCTGTTTGTTCAGAACCTTGCACAATAGGGTCTGGGACGGAAGGAAGATTATTACACCGACTGGGATTTGATGGAGGGGATTACCACAAGATTTAGAGGGTTAGGAAAGTTATCATCTGGGTTGGGGGGAGATTATCGTATGAGTTGAGGCCCCCATGAGGACGTGGAAGATTGGGAGTAGGTTATCAAATAGATTGTGGGGATTCTTACCAGATTTAATGGTTTTGGGGAGATAATCAAATGGTAGGGTTAAAAGATTATCTCAGGGTGAGGGGATAGCACCAGAGGATTAACAGCCACATAGGCTCAGGGATGGTAAGAGATCATTATGAACTGGGACATTACATGGGTTCGGTGAGTTTATCACGCATATCTGAATTATCTCACTGAGATAAAATTATCATCTGGGTTGGAGGGGCATTATTACATGCAGGATTGCAGGAAAGTTATATATTGATGGATAATATCAATATTTACTTTAAAGCATTTTTTAGATTTGTATTTAAAAATTTACGGCTGTGGGAAATTAGGGGGTGTAATAGTATTTAATGACAGTAGATGCTGAGATTCAAGAAGTTAAAGCTTTATAACCATTAACAACTAATAGTCAACATCACGTCAATATATACAGTATTATTAAATCAAACTCTAATTAATTCACAAATAGCATTTGTTTTACTTTGCTTAACTGTACATTTTGATTATCATGGAAATATTTTTTTTCATTGGTTTGTGTGTGTGTATGAAATTGACATTTACCAACATTTACTGATAAAAATCTAATTTTTCCAAGCCTGATTACTGCCTGATTTGTCACAGGGATACTGATGCGTGTGTGCTAGTGTTACTAAGAAGATGATCGTGTAGGGGAATATTACGTGGGTTGGGATTATGGATCGGGGCGATATTCCCCAAACGGATGCGGGGGGAGTAATTTCCAGGTGGGTTTAAGAAGTTATTCCTTGGGGTGGGTTTAGGAGGGTTATTCGCTAGGCGTGTTGGGGCGGGGGGGGTATTCCCGGGGTAGGCTGGGTATCCCCCCCTCTCTAGGAGCCTCCTTAACCCGGGCAGGCGGGGGTGGCCGCGGCCGGGGGGAGCCGGGGGAGGCGGAGCGGAGGCCGGGGAGGAGCCGGGGCCTGCAGTGGAGCCGCAGCCCGGAGCAGCAGCCGCAGCAGCCGTGGGAGCGGCGGGGCCCGGGAAGACTCAGCGCCGCCCGGACGGGCCCCCCCGCAAGGAGCCCGGGGAGCCCCCCAGGAACGAGCCCGAGGCCCGGTGGGAGGTGGCCGCCCAGCCCAGCTCAGGCCCAAGAGCCGCCGCGGCCTCCAGTGGCAGCCGGGCCCGGGCGAGAGGAGCTGGGGCCTGGGGAGAGGGAAGCCAGGGACAGCCCCGTCCCCCCCCCCCCGCGGGAGAGACCCCAGATCCCAGCCGTGGGGAGAGAGCCTCATAGGCAGCTCCCTGATCCCCAGCCACGGGGGCGAGACCCCAATCCCCAGCCCCAAATATCTGCCAAGCGGCGGACGCAGCCCACTGACTGGGGTGAGACTCTCTGCAGCCCCCTTCCCATCCGGTGTCGAGCCACCCTCAGCTCCCCAGGAGCTCGTCAGAGGGCACAGAGGGACACCCTCCCCCATCCCTCCAGATCTAAAATAGACAAGAAGACACCCCCTCCCCCATTTTTCCCAAGCCCAGCCAGACAGTCAGTGGGGAACCTCCGGGAGAGAGACCCCTTATGTCCATCGGGGACAGAGCAAGCCCTCAAATAATTATCCAGAAAGAAGCAAAACCCCAAATAGTTACCCAGTAATTAATTAACACCCATTCAGTACCCAACAAGAAAGAAAGGCCCGGGGAAGAGACACCCCTCACCGACTGGCAGTGCCTAGAACAGAGTTATAGATACCAACCTAGCAAGGGGCACTCCCCCCTGAAAGAGGAAATAGCCCCACACTCCTATAAAAAGACTATCCCAAATATCCCATGTAAGGTGAGGGAGAAACACCTGTCAGCCAGCCACCAGGGTAGAGAAAAGAGACTTCCTTGAAATATCCACAGTTAGTAAGAGGAACTCCCCCAGAGAAGGGGGAGATTTGCCTGCCCCAAAAAGGTGATGTGAACCTATAGGGAAGAGAAAAGGGACCCCCAGTTAGGGAGGGAAGGGAGAATTGAACTCCCATATAACCAGAGAGCCAGTGGGGAGAAGAAAACAGTATCTTAGCTATTAAAGAAGAGAGAAAGGAGGAGATCCCTATCCTAGGATACCACCCAGCAATTTAGAGGGCAGACAGCCCCAAGCAGATCATTCTACCTCTCAGGGTCCCTACTTCATCCACAACCCCTTCCCTCTCAAAATCTGAAGAACTTGGAATAGCTGGCAGCAATGCTCTGAGGATGGAGTCCAGTGGAGGAGTGTGAAGGGCAGCACCCCCAAAACCAGTGCTGGAGATAACGCCCTCCTCCCTACAGAAAACCTTCCAGACAGAGTGAGTGACCACATTACATCACTCCTCTTTTCCCCTCATTCTCCTTCTGTCTATTCCTCTCTATCCTCGCTTCCCATCAATTTTCTCTTCTGTCTATACCTCTCTGTAGCTCTTTTCATCTTCTCTCTGTCTTCCCATTTCTGAATTCTCCCCACCCTTCTTTCTCGGTGTGCCTTTATCCATTTTTATTTCTGGAATTAATTGTCTCCTTTTATTCATTATAAAGAGCTGGCCTGATTTTTGTTCCAGTGCATTGCTTTTTGGAGACCCTAGCCTCAGGGAATTGTATCCAAGTCCCTCTGGCATTCCCCATCCACCATCAGTCATTAGTGTATTGACTTCATTGTGGACTCAGCCTTCATCACTGACATGAAATACATTTCTGTCATCCAGGGGGCAATACGTAGGATTATAGGATTATGTTGATTGAAAAGACTGGAGAGGAAGGGTGAATCCTAGCACTTGTGCCCTAGGGGTGTGTATTATGCATTGCTCATAAGGCTATGTGTGTGAATCTTGCTGCTAGTATCCTAGGGGATGGAGAAACCCACTGTGCTTGGGACTAGGAGTTGTGTGAATATCAGTATTAGTACTCTCGGATGTAGATCCCACTGTATGCAGGGGCTATGGGAATGAATCCTGGCATTGGTGCCCTTTGGTGTGAATTCCATCGTACCCAGGGTCTAGGAATGAAAATCTCTGTGGTAGTGCTGGTGGAACCCCCTTTCAGAACTATGAGGATCCATTCCATTGCTACTACCCTTCACATGTGGATCCTGCTCTATTTAGGGTTTGGGGATGTGAATCCTGATGCTTGTTTCATGGGGTACAGGCCCTGCTGCCTTGAGAAAATGGGATAGTTAAATCCCACACCAAGGGAGCCCTCTGACACTAGCACGGTGCTCTTTCTCCTTCCTCAGAAAACACACTTGCCCTGGGTCATTTACTGGGAAATCAAGTCCAAAAGAGACATCACCTCAAAAGAGACTAATTCAGATTCCTTTAGCAGATGCAGCACCCCAAAGACAATCCCGTATAAATCTCAGCCTGAGGTATCCCTTTCCCTGTTCAAGATACTGACATAAATTCATTCTCCTGAGACAGTCGCAAGGAAATCCAAGGCCAAAGGATCCCTTGCTGTGACAAATACCAACTCGGACTCCAGTAGGAAAATACATAGTAACAGGGAAAGCCAAGAATGAGGATCAAGAGGGATTCCTTGGTGTAACTGGACAGTAAGCTCAGACAAAAGTGTGTGAGGTCACCCCCAGATGACTCCCCACCTTTGCCATTGCATTTTGACCTCTCTGTGAGTCTTAGGGTGGCACAGTGGATTTTACAGAGGGAGACTGAAACCATAATGTTTGTGTTCTGGGGGTGCTGTAAGATGCCCTCCCACTTGTTGCTCTCTAGTTTTGCAATCCATCTGCTTTGAGTAGAATTCCTTGTCTAGTGCAAGGAAGGCAATAACTGAGGCAATTTGGGCTTCGTACACTCAAAGGGATTTACTGACTCTTCCTGCTCTTGGCGTTAATTTACCTTCCTCTGCCCCAGCTCTTACAATAATGACTTGACATTTTTCTAGTGCCTTTGGTTCAGTCGGATGCCACAGCACTTTACTGAATGTGTATGCCAGCCATGCAAAATTCTGCTTGTCCACAGCAAGTAATATTTTGAGGGGTGTATAAGAGATTTGCATTTTCATTCTTCTCTGTCATTGTGATAAAGGATGAGTTTTTAGATTTTGTGGCTAACCTGGTAAATATGAAAGTTTTGCAAGACGGAATGCTGTGTGGGGTCTGTGCATAATTGTTTGTTATTTATTCATTAATTGCTGACAGAGTAGTCAGTGCTGTTCTAGACACACAAATTAGGACAATCTCTGCCCTGAAAAGCTGGCAGTCTGAAAGACAGATATGCAGAAGCCAGGACATGCTGGTAAATCCAGGGGAGGGAGTAACTTGAGGGGTGTATGGTTTGCTGGTTTTTGTTGTTGTTGCTACTTATTTACGTGGATTGGGTTAGGGATGGTCTTAATACTTAGTCCTGCCTATGAGTGAAGGACACTGGACTAGATATCCTCTCAAGGTCCCTTCCAGTTATTATGATTCTACAGTTCTGTGATTGTTAAACCAAGGCTGAAATGCTGCTGCCTCTGGGGTGGAATGCTGCAGCCATCCTGCACCAAGGATGTTACATAAAGGGGTAAGGTGGGAGGGGAAGGGAAGAATATTAACCTCCATGAATGTGTAAGGTGCTTTACAGACAAATAACAGGTCTATGTCCTTAGGAGTGTAACCAAGATGTTCAAACCTGGGTGCCAGTCAGGCTTCTAAATCCACCTAAATAAGTGACCTGATTGTCGTAAGTGTCCATCAGCCCACAGTTGACTTCAATGAGAGCTGCTAGGTGCTCAGCAGTTTGAAAATGAGGCTACTTATTTAATTGCCTGAATATTGACTTAGAAGCCTAACTTCAGGCGCTCAGGCTTGAAAATCTCATCCTTACAATATAAGCAATATAATCCTTTGAGGTTCTGAGTGTCCTCAATTTCCAAGGAAGTCAGTGAGAGTTGAGGGTACACAGTACCTTTCAGGGTCAGGCCCTAAAAAAGATTTCACATTAAATGAGAGAGATTAAAGGGGCAGGACAAGGATTACCTAAATTAATGATAGCATATAACATTACTCTCATCATGTCTTGTTAGTTCCTTGGATTTTGTTTTAAAACCCATGGTTTTATGCACAGTACCTGGGATCAGGATAAGGGATCAGGCAATGCCATATTGAATTGAAGTAACAGGGACAATTTAAGGAGGCTGAATGTTAGTACCCAATTTGGAATCAGGTTGCAATCCCTGATTCTTGTGAAAATTATTGAATTCAGGGAGGTGGGACACTTGTAAATTCAATGTTTTTGCTTTAAGAAATGTTACTGACCTTGAATGCTAGAGTCTGTTCCTTGGTTCTCTTTTTAACTCCAGGGGCCACAGCAATGTAGGCATCTTCCATACACTATTCCCACCAATGGACCTCAGCCCTGGCCTTGTGTAGCCACCTATAGTGGGGAGTTCGGTCTCCATGACCTGTTCAGACCTTAGGCCTCTGCTGAGAATGTCAGCAGGGAGACCTATTAATGCCATTTGTGATATGGGCATCTGTCCATGAAGAACTGGACTAAGACAAGTAATTCATTTCCCCAGTTCTCCCTAGTAATCATCTAGTCGCCCTAATCTAGGGCCGGATTGTAACCATTACCTTACAGGCAGAGCCCTGGGAGTTCTCCAGCTGCAGAATAGTGCTTCAGAATCTCAGCTTTCATTTTAAAATAAATTATATTTCTAGGCCTAATGGTTTTGAAGATAACCTTGAAAACATGACTCAGATATTTGAGTCTGCAGAAGCTACTCATTCAGGCTCTAAGAAGTGTGAACTGCCCATTCATCTCTATTGGATGTTAACCTGGAAATCTAAAGATAACCATTTAAATGTCAATAATCACTAACTGTTTCACTGCTGATTATTTAAGAGAAACATCTAGCTAATGTGCTCTTCCCATTCCCAAACTGCCTCCCACACCTCTCTATGTACCAATAGCCCCAGCTGTTCTCTATCCTGCTCTCAAAATCTTCAGCTTGCACTATGAAAATGTCTATGATACAGTTATGCACTGTAAGCACAAAAATCTGTGGCATATTAAAAAAATGAAAATGTGGAGACAGTTTAAAATAAATTGCATTTAATATGCAAATGAATAACATAGGGGAGACTGTACTGAATGCACTATTCATTTTCATATTTAACTCATTTTAAAACCTCCATTTTAAAATGTAAATGAAGCTGGTGCAGAATATCCAAAAGGGCTCAATCCAGAGACCTTGTAGTAAAGTTCAGGGCCATCTTGTTAAGGAATTCTTGGGGCTTTACTGAAATGTGAAAAGCTTATTATCCATTCTCCCATCACAACCTGGGGCCTGATTGGAATTGATGCCCTAGAGGTGAAAGACAAAGGGTATGTCTACATCTACAATTTTGCAGCGGTGGTTGTTACAGCTGTATAGGGCCAGCGCTGCAGAGTGGCCACACTTACAGCAACCAGCGCTGCAAGTGGTGTTAGATGTGGCCACACTGCAGCGCTGTTGGGCGGCTTCAAGGGGGGTTCGGGGAACGCGAGAGCAAACCGGGGAAGGAGACCTGCTTGCACGGGGGTTCGGGGAACGCGAGAGCAAACCGCGGGGAAGCAGGTCTCCTTCCCTGGTTTGCTCTCGAGTTCCCCGAACCCCCGAGCAAGCAGGTCTCCTTCCCTGCGGTTTGCAGGGGGGTTCGGGGAACACAAGAGCAAACCGGGGAAGGAGACCTGCTTGCACGGCGGTTCGGGGAACGCGAGAGCAAACCGGGGAAGGAGACCTGCTTGCACGGGGGTTCGGGGAACGCGAGAGAAAACCGGGGAAGGAGACCTGCTTCCCCGCGGTTTGCTCTCGCGTTCCCCGAACCCCCCTGCAAACCGCGGGGAAGGAGAACCGCTTGAGGGGGGGGATTCGGAGAACACCGGAGCAAACCGCGGGGAAGGAGACCTGCTTGATTACCAGAGAGGCTTCCTCAGGTATGCTGGGATACCTGCTTATTCCACGGAGGTCAAGAAAAGCGCTGGTAAGTGTCTACACTTGATTACCAGCGCTGGATCCTCTACACCCGAGACAAAACGGGAGTACGGCCAGCGCTGCAAACAGGGAGTTGCAGCGCTGGTGATGCCCTGCAGATGTGTACACCTCCTAAGTTGCAGCGCTGTAACCCCCTCACCAGCGCTGCAACTTTGTGATGTAGACAAGCCCTCAGTATCCTGTTGCTGTGACTAGTTTTCCTCTGCTGATTCTCACTCCATGTCAGCACTCTCCTCAGATCCCTTCAGTGGCTTCCTATCTGTTATTGCATCAAATTTAAGTTCTGCTTGTGCACCTTTAAAGCCCTGTGCATTTTCATTCCACCTACCTCTCTGCTCTGATTTCCTCCTACTCTCCTGCACTCCTCCCAGTTCTCTCTTTACTGATCTCTGCATCTCTTTTTTTCTATTCTTCTTTGGGCCTTCTATCCTGCTGCCCTGTATGCCTAGGACACTCTCTCTGTCCTCATATGCCAAGCATCCTCCATCTCCTCCTTAAAACCCATTTCTTCCAGGAATCTTTCCTAGCTGCAGCGCAGTGAGCCCTCATCAGTGGTCTTCCACACTGGTGTTGTGACCCTGTCTTGGCTTTGCCTTTGCCTTTGTTAGATCATATGGGAGCAGGGACTTTGTTTTATTTTGAGTTATATCAAATACCACATCCATTAATGCAGATATATAATGAATAATCATTCTGATTCTGCTGAACTATCCGGTCCAACCAGCGTGGGGTAGTAGTGCTTTAGAGGTGAACGACTACATAATCTCTCTGACTCATCCAGTCTCCCACCCTTCCTGTTTAACTGCCCCTCCACGTGTGGCTGGGCTGTAGCTGATGATCTAGCATTAAAAGGTTCCACACTATATTCTCTGATTCTCCATGATTCCTGCCAGCTCTCCAGGATCTTAGCTTGCATTGGAACCCTAGAAGTGAAAGACATGTGCAAGGTTCCATATCCCATTTCCTGATCGCCCTGAGCCAGCCGGTTCCTCTGATGTGCTGCCGGTTTGGAGCCAGTAACCTACAAAAGAAAGAAGAGTAGTTTTGTGCTCTCTTTTGCTTCTCTGTGCACATACTGGAGTCTGAATTTTTTTGCAGGGGACCAACTAGGGATTTTTTAATTCCCCAAAATGTTTATTTTCCTGCTTATTTTTTACATTAGAAATTCAGATCTTATTTACACAGTTTTATATGAAAAGTTCTGTGGATGATTGTAGAACGAGTAGGATTTATAACATAACTCTCAAGGGAGTGAAACTTGAACAATTGAGAAGGGATTCTGACCTTTTGCAGTCCTTCACTGAAGGAGTAAGGATGTTGAATTTTTCACAAAACAAGTTTTCCTCCAAATTTTTATTAACCAAAAGCCCCCATCACCCCACCACGACCACCACCTGCACCAAAAAACAAACAGAGATTAAATAATCTGTTTAAAAATCTCTTCCAGGTCTCTTGACCTCCAAAACACTCCCCAGAAAAGATAAATCTAGTATATAGAACACTGAATTGGGACTCAGGAGATCTGGAGTATCTTCTAAGCTCTGCCACTGGTCTGCTGGGGGACCTTGGGCAAATCACTTTGCCTTTCTGTGCCTCAGTTTCCCCACCAGTAAAATGTGAGGAATGAAACTGATTCTTTATAAAACACTTTGAAATTTAAGGATGAAAAGTGCTATCTAATAGCTAGGGGGTATCTAAGGTAATGAATATGAGGAAAAGCCTTGTGAAATTAAACAAAAAGCCTTTCAGACCTTGTTTATGCCCCATGAAGGAGCAAATAGAGGGCACAGACTCATTTTTTTTTTACTTTGCAGGTCATCTGTAAGCTGAAAGGCCCCATAGCTTGTCAGTGTAGTTTTAAGTTGTTTTAAACTAAAGTAAACTAAAACTAAACTAGTTTTAAGTTGTTTAAATATGTTTTAAAGTGACGAGCAAAGACATTCTGGGTCTCCTGAAACTTCTCTCCTTAACATCTCCAGTCACCTTTTCTTGGCCAAGTGTTAAGGGTCTCTATTCCATCCTCATCTTGTCCTCTCTTGACTTTTGTATGTTTGTCGTCTCCTGGTTCCCCTCCTAATTGCTCTGGTCATTTGTTCAGTGTCTTTTTCACTAGACTGACCTCTTCCCTTCTCCCCTTTTCCATAAGAATACCACAGAGCTCCATCCTTGGCTCACTCCTCCTCTCTTATGTACACACTCTTTTGGTGATCTCATCTATTCAGTTGGCTTCACTTCCATTGTTATGCCAATGACTTGCAAATCTACGTCTCCACTCTTGACCAGTCTTCCTCCATCAAGTCATACATCTTAGCTTATCTCTTGGGCATCTTCCCTTGGATGACTCAGAACCAACTCAACATGGCCAAAATGGAACTTTGAACTTCCTTCTGAAACCATCTCCATTGTCTCCCCCTCCCCCTCCGTCCCTTTTTTACACCACCACCACACTTCTGTCACCCAGACTCACAATCTATGTATCCTTTCTGACCACCCCACTCTTGCCCCACAAATGGAGGTTGTGTCCATATCCTGCTGTTTCTTCCTCCTTAACTTAAGATCAGCCATTTCTCTCTATCCACACAGCTAAAATTCCAGTCCAGGCCCTCATCATCTCCCATCTTGATTGCTTCAGCCACTTCCTCACTGACCTCCTTGAAACAACATCAGCCCCTGCATAACACTGCTGTTAAAATCATCTTCCTGGCTTGTTGTTCTCGCCATGTCATCCGCCTCATCATATCCATCTGTTGGCTCTCCATTGTCCACCCCCATCACGTTCAAGCTTATTTTCCTCACTTAATGCCCTTTGCAATTCTGTGTCTCCCTTCTTATCTTCCCTTGTCTTCTATTGAGTCAGTGCCAATATGAGAATGGCCATACTGGGTCAGATCAATGGTTCATCTAGCCCAGTATCCTGTCTTCCGACAGTGGCCGATGCCAGGTACTTCAGAGGGAATGAAGAGAACAGGCAGTCATCAAGTGAGCCATCTCCTGTTGCCCATTCCCAGCTTCTGGCAAACAGAAGCTAGGGACACTTCAGAGCATGGTTTTGCATCCCTGCCCCTTACGGACCTATCCTCCACGAACTTATCTAGTTCTTTTTTGAACACTGTTATAGGCTTGGCCTTCACAACATCCTTTGGCAAGGACTTCCACAGATTGACTGTGCATTGTATGAAGAAGTGCTTCCTTCTGTTTGTTTTAAACCTGCTGCCTATTAATTTCATTTGGTAGCTCCTAGTTCTTGTGTTATGAGGAGTAAATAACACTTCCTTATTTACTTTCTCCATACCAGTCATGATTTTATAGACCTCAGTCATATCCCCCCCCTTAGTTGTCTCTTTTCCAAGTTGAAAAGTCACAGTCTTATTAATCTCTCCTCATATGGATGATGTTCCATACTCCTAATAATTTTTATTGCCCTTTTCTGTACCTTTTGCAAACCCAGTATATCTTTTTTGAGATAGGGCAACCAGAACTGCACACAGTATTCAAGATGTGGGTGTACCATGGATTTATATAGAAGCAATATGGTATTATCTATTCCTTTCCTAAACATTCCCAACATTCTGTTAGCTTTTTGACTGCCACTTCACATTGAGTGGATGTTTTCAGAGAACTATCCATGACTCCGAGATCTCTTTCTTGAGTGGTAACAGCTAATTTAGACCATATCATTTTATATGTATAGTTGGGATTATGTTTTCCAATGTGCATTACTTTGCATTTATCAACACTGAATTTCATTTGCCATTTTGTTGTCTAGTCACTCAGTTTTGTGAGATCCCTTTATAACTGTTCGCAGTCTGCTTTGGACTTAACTATATTGAATAGCTTTATATCATCTGCAGATTTTGCCATCTCACTGTTTACCATTTTTTCTAGATCATTTATGAATTTGTTGAACAGTACTGGTCCCAGTACACACCCCCGGAGGACATCACTATTTACCTCTCTCCATTCTGAAATTGACCATTTATTCCTACTCTTTGTTTCCTATCTTTTAACCAGTTATTGATCCATGAGAGGACCTTCCCTCTTATCCCATGACAGCTTACTTTGCTTAAGAGCCTTTGGTGAGGGACCGTGTCAAAGGCTTTCTGAAAATCTAAGTACACTATATCCACTAGATCCCCCTTGTCCACATGCTCATTGACCCCCCCCCTCAAAGAATTCTAATAGATTGGTGAGGCATGATTTCCCTTTACAAAAACCATGTTGATGTTTTCTCAACAAAACACGTTCATCTATGTATCTGATAATTCTGTTCTTTACTATAGCTCAACCAGTTTGCCGGGTACTGAAGTTAGTCTTACCAGCCTGTATTGCTGGGATCGCCCATGGAGCCTTTTTTAAAAAATTGGCATCACATTAGCTATCCTCCAGTCATCTAGTACAGAAGCCGATGTAAATGATAGATTACAAACCGCATGACCAGTATGACCGTCTGCTTGTTCTCTTCTTCCAGAAACATCTGATGTACTTACTTCCACACCATGCTTGTGAAATGCCCTCCTACTCTAGCCAGTCCAAAAAGCCATTACCTTCTCCTCCTTCAAATACCCCCTCAGCTCATTCTACCATGATACCTATAGGAAACTGCCAACCTGTAATGGCCAAGCAGGGGCCAATGAGGATCATATATTTATGTATTCAGAAATTATTCATAAAGTTCAGATTATTAGCTTGTTACCCTTGTCCTCACTTCCTGTTTCCCTTATACAGGAGGAGGATAAAAAAAAAAGAGGCTGGAGAAGTAGAGACACCCTGCCACCCCACCCCCCAAAGCAACCAGGAAGATGAGAGATGGGTTAGAGTAACAGAGAATCCCTGTCACAGTGGTCAGGCGGCTCTGTGGGGTTGGGAAGAGAGAAAAGGCTCCTTCTAGCATCTAGAGGGGACTGGAAGGGGGATTTAAGATCTTATCAGACAGCTACTATTCAGAGCATGGTATGAAAAATGTATCCCCCAAACTGCAGGATGCAGAATTCCCATTAGAGATTCTAGCTTCCAGCCATAGAGAGTTGTTAGAGGGTGTAGGCTTTCCACTAGAACATTGCTTCTTGGCCTTGCTGTTGGCCATCCTCCTCATAGGTTTCATATAAACTTTTGGCTAGGAAGTCTGGCTGATGGGTGTTGGGTGTTATGCCTCCCAAAATCCAATGTATCAAATGTGCTTCTTGTAATTAATTGGAGTGACTTTAACTGGATCATAATAATAACAAAAATAAAAAGACAGAGAGTCCTTATTTACAAGCTACGTCTAGCATCCCTTCATTCCTATGTTCAGTCTCCAGCTTCAGCTCCAGCACATCTGCTTCCAAACTCCTTGGGCAACCACATGCAGTGAACACATTCCACAAATGTCTCAGTAATCTTAGCAGTAGAAGTGTTTGTCGTATGTCCTTCTGTCCACCTGGAATAAGCATCAACTTCATAGAAGTCCATTTGCTTATTATGTGCAAAATGAACATGGAATCTTTGCCAAGTCTTAAGCTATGTCTATGCTACCACTTAGGTCGGTATAACTTATGTCGCACCGGTTTGGACAGCGCTGTCGGGGGAGAGCTTTTACCCATGACATAGGTACAGCCATTCATGTGGGGTGAATTAAGATGATGAGAGAGCTCTTTCCTGTCAGCTTAGAGCTGCTACACTAGAGAGCTTACAGAGTTGCAGCTGCACCACTGTAAACTTTCTAGTATAGCTGTAGTAACCAACTTCTGTGGACGATGTGGAACAGTTTGTGACATATGTTGGTGACTACTTCAGAATTCACATTGACTAATCAGTTTCAGTGTTTTGTTCAAAGCCTGGCCACCAAAATCAACTTCTAGTCAGATTTTCATTTTCACTATGCCAGGGTGAAGTTCATGTAACTCAGCCAGACTCCTGCTATGTAAGCCTTGTATTACTGTTATTATACCCCATAGCGAACAGTCATTTTTCACCAATGAATCCATGTTTGTTACAGGAATTAGAACTAAATTTCTCCTATACCAGCAGTCCGGCAGAAAGAGTATATTACATTATTTTAACCCAATAGGTCTTTTCATTTCTGTGGCTATCTTTTTTGCAGTAATGGTAAGATCTTCTGAGTGGGTGATTCTGTATAGTGATCTATCTACTTCTGAGTCTGTCTCTAATTTCAGAGGCAATCTTGATAGCATATCAGTGTTAGCATGCATTGTACCAAAGATTTGCACTGGATATTATACTGATATGCAGCTAAGATTAAAACCCATCTCTGCATCCTAGATGCTTCCAGGCCTGGAATACGTTCTTTTGGAATTACTTTTCCTATCAGAGGTTTGCAATTGGTTTCCAAAGTAAATTTCATTCCAAATAAGTACTCATAAAATTGAGTTACTCCAAAAATAATACCCAATGCCTTTTCCTCAGTATAAAAGTAATTGTTCTGTTAATGTTCTTGAAGAAAATATGGTGGATTTCTCTTGCTCATCTTTGCATATGTGCGAAATTACAGCTCCTACCTCTACTTGTAAAGCATCACTTAGTAACAGTGAGTAAAGTTCTCGATTAAAATGTACCAGCACAGTAGAATTCCTCAATGTGCATCTTCAAAAGCCTTATTTTGTCCTTCGCTCCAAACCATTTTACATTTTTTTCTGTAAAAGTGAAAACATTAGGCTTATTGTATATATATTTGGGATAAATCTTTTATAGTAGTTTTAACAAAGTTAAAAATTACCTCAGCTGTTAAGCATTTTTAAGTAGAGCCATGTTCTCAATAACTTTTGTTGTTTCTTATAAGAGTTCTGTTGTCTTTCCCTGCACCTCTGCTAGGCCGTAAATAAGCAACTCGGTTATTTTTCTACACTTTAAAACCACATTTTTTGCGAAGTTTTCGGAATCCCTTCAACATTTCTCAAGTGATCCTCTACATTTCTACCATGTGTCTAAACAGCTGACAAGAAAATAAAAACCTTAGTGAACTTGATCTATTCATTTTTTTTTTTTTTAAATCTGGCAGGTCACTGTCTACACTAGGGGTCGGCAACCTTTCAGCAGTGGTGTGCTGAGTCTTCATTTATTCACTCTAATTTAAGGTTTCTTGTGCCAGTAATACATTTTAACATTTTTAGAAGGTCTCTTTCTATAAGTCTATAATATATAACTAAACTATTGTTGTATGTAAAGTAAATAAGGTTTTCAAAATGTTTAAGAAGCTTCATTTAAAAATAAATTAAAATGCAGAGCCCCCCAGACTAGGGCAGTGTGAGTGCCACTGAAAATCAGGTTGCATGCCGCCTTTGGCACGTGTGCCATAGGTTGCTTGCCCCTGGTCTACATTGAATGGTAGCCTTTTGTGCCTATACAGCAGGAGTTGGAAACCTTTCAGAAGTGGTGTGCCGAGTCTTCATTTATTCACTCTAATTTAAGGTTTCGCGTGCCAGTAATACATTTAAACATTTTTAGAAGGTCTCTTTCTATAAGTCTATAATATATAACTAAACTATTGTTGTATGTAAAGTAAATAAGGTTTTTAAAATGTTTAAGAAGCTTCATTTAAAAATAAATTAAAATGCAGAGCCCCCCAGACTAGGGCAGTGTGAGTGCCACTGAAAATCAGGTTGCATGCCACCTTCGGCACTCGTGCCATAGGTTGCCTACCCCTGCTATACAGCCTTTTATATGTCTCCATAGTAAGAGTATTTTAGAATCTGGCTCTAACATGACCTCATGATATGTTTGAGGCAGGTCAAGCTTTGTAAACTTTACCCTTCTTGACAGTTTAGCACATAAATCCTGTGGTTTTGGAATTGGATTCTGATCTGCTTGCAACCTGGGGCTTATGGTGACTTTATAGTCCCCACAAATCCTCACACTTCATCAGTTTCAGGAACACACACAGACAGTGCAGCCCATTTTCTAAACTCAGCAGATGAAATTATTCCCTGCTCCTGCAATTCTTCTAATTGCCTTTCTGCAGGTTCTCACAAAACATAAGGCACTGGATGAGCCTTAAAAAATGTTGGTTTGGCTTTTAAAAATATATTCAGTTATCCCTTTCTCTAAACCTGTGATTGTACCAAAAATAGATTTTTCTTTTTCTTTCGCCACCAAACCTAACTTGTGGTATACTTTGTTTTTGTGCCAGTTTGTGCCAATTAGAGAAGGTCCGTATCCTACAACAACAACAGCAGCAGCAAACAAGTACCCCAGTAGTTTACATTTATTTGTAGACATCCTAAAACTTTACTTGTCCCTTGATTATAGCTTTAAAGTGCTATGTTAGTTTCTCTTAGTGTAACATTAGCAAAGTTCCCGTTCAAAAAATCAGAACTACTGCATTACTTTTATCCATTTACATGAACACAGAATAAAACATTTGAATCCCTTCTATCTTGCACTGCAAACAGTTCTGAGTAGCCATCTTATTATGGGCAGGCTCAGAATTTGTAACAGGCCCTTCTATGACAGGTTTCAGAGTAGCAGCCATGCCCTTCTATATTCGCTACTTTGGTGTACTTCATTCTTGTAGGTGACAATAACTTCCTTTTGCTGAATTCCTTTCTCCTCTGTGGTTTATGGCCAGCACAAGCTACATGTCCTCTGTAACCACATCTCCAGCACTTCAGCTTGTTGGAAAATATATTGCTCTGCTTGCTGGTTAGTCCTAAACAATGAGACCACCGACTCCTGGGTACAATGACTCCTGTCAGCTCCTTGTGGGCTGCCTTTCCTTTTTTCATGTGGCATGTAGGCAGAAGTGCACTCTCAAAGGGCAATGCTTTCTTTTGGCTGACTCAGATACCAATAGCGTGTCCACTACTCCTTCCCAGTTAAGTTTCATTTGTGAATAATACACAGCAGCTTCTCTCTTTATTCTGGATGTCTAGTTCCATAAACCGAGCAATTTCCCAAGTGTCACAGATTATAACCTGCCATACTGGTAACTGATGGTGATTTGAGACTAGCCAGGAAATCAGATATGCTTTTTCCTTTCTGGTTTCTTAAGTGAAATGTCTCTCTTTCTCAGTGAGGAAGTTTGTTTGGGGCAGATAACATTTTTAAGCACTTCATTCTAGTCTCCCTCATTCATATCTCCTGGTTCTTGAAGGAAAACAAAAATCTCTCGAAACTGCAAATGTGTCTCGCAGATAAACTTAAGAAAATTGATTCTTCCCCCATGTTACTCCCTTCAGTGTTATTGGTATAAAAATATTGCACAACCTTTGCACATACACTTCAAAATCCTCGTTTCTTTCATTGGAGTAGAAGTTATCCATATTTCCATACATAGCCAGTTTTATCTTTTCTTTTTCTTCCTTTTCCTAGGCCTCCTCCTTCACTGCTGTCACTCTGATCATCTTGCTCTTTCAAAGATAAGGTGATCCTGGCATTGTCAACAGTGATTTTCTCCCAAAAGCTGACTGTACCTTTTTACTGCCTGAGCCCAAACTTTTCAGACAAGGGAGCCCTTCTGTACCTATGTTTTAGGCACCTAAGTAGGAGTGGCCTGTTTTTCAGAGGTGCTGTGCAACCTTAGCTCCCACTGATTTCAGTGTGAGCTGCAGTACTCAGCACCTGTAAAAATCAGGTCACTTCTAAAATACAGATTTAGCAGCCTAACTTTAGGCTCCTAGGATTGAGTATTTTGGCACCTGATTTTAATGATCAAAATGAAAATAAAGTATCTAATTAGTACAGTATAGGGTCCTTTAAAAGCTACACTCAGCCTCATTTTATTCATAGTTTCACTCCAGCTGCACCTGATTCTAAACTGACAAGTCTTTTGAGCCCTGCCTCAAAGAGTATTCCAGACCATAAAGGGGCAGTAACCACATATTTGCACATTTCGTAAAGCTACATGCACCACCTCTAATATGTTTTTCAGCCCTGCCATGGGAAGTTAGCAGTGGTGCAGGGAGGGGCATGACTGACTGAGTGGAAGAACTTTGCAAATTAGCAGAACAGGCAAAATAATAATTTCTTCTGCCAGCTAGTCAGTGGCATGTACAGTGCAGGGAACCTGAGATGGGGGAGGCCAGCTTCCATTTTCAGCCTCAGGTCGAACATGCTGGTCAGTCACCGCACCCGGGATGTTTATTACTGCGCACTGAACAAGCTGCTGTCTTGCCTTAAAGTATCATTTGTCCTGAGTGAATTTGTGGTTATTCAATGTCAACTGATTATGGGATATTTCTTAGTCATTTTCTCTCTGTCTGAACCACACAAACCACTGTTTGCTTAAGTACAGATTTGGATGAGTGCTCTAGAAGGAAAAGGCTCTAGACCCCATCTCTCTGACTCTTCCTGAGCTGGAGTTATGTTGAAACTAGTGCCCGAGAGGTGAAAGACTCTATCCCATTTTCAATCCTGTCTGATATTATGATTGTACATCTTTACATTTATGCCTATAGGTGATGTGAATAGTGTTAGTGTAGGTACTTGACTGACCGTAAAATGGATATATACAGTTAATTCTAACTGGCTAGATAATGTAGTAGGGCCTACAAAAACACATTGATTTGGGTTCATCCAGTTCATTCTGTGGTAGCAGCTTTTTCTGTAGTCGAGAGAGAGAGAGAATAAGAGAGGTAGTAGAGGGAAGATTTGCCAGACAGTACAAAGGCCTGAGTGGGTAGTGGAAGTTGAAAGAACCGTGAGTGTTGTAGTTGTTCTGGTTTACACTGTGATGTCAGATGTTACATGCTATGCTGTGTTGAGCTGGTTTATTATTTGGATAGGAGACATCTAAGGAAAACACAGTGTGCTTCCCAAAGTAGAGTGAGGGTACTCTTCCCTACAAGTCAGCAATGACTTAATTGTACAGATTGATTCTAGAGCAAACTACAGGCAGGCAAACTACAGCCCACGGGCCACATCCGGCCCATCACACCATTGAATCTGGTCCTCAACTCCAGCCGGGGAGCGGGGTCAGGGGCTTGCCCCACTACGTGCAGCTCCCAGGAAGCAGCCAGCATGACTGTCCTCTGGCTCCTATGTAGTATGCGGAGGCACAGCCAGGTGGCTCTGCGTGCCACCCTGTCTGCAGGCGCTGCCCCCGGAACTCCCATTGGCCACGGTTCCCAGCCAATGGGAGCTGCAGGGGTGGCACCTGCAGACAGGGTAGCTCAGAGAGCCACTTGGCTGCGCCTCGGAGCTAGAGGAGGGACATGCTTCTAGGGACTGCTTGTGGTAAGCACTGCCCAGAGTCTGCAATCCTAAGCCTCGCCCCGTGACCCAATCCCTTGCCACAGCCCCAATCTCCCTCCTGCCCTCCAAACTCCTTGATCCCAGCCCAGAGCATCCTCCTGCACCCCAAGCCCCTCATTCTTGGCCCCATGACAAAGCCCACACCCCCAGCGGAGCACTCACACCACTCCCCCATATTCCAACCCCCTGCCCCAGCCCTGATCCCGCTCCTGCCCTCCGAATCCCTCAATCCCAGCCTGGAGCCCCCTCCTGCACCCCAAACCCATCATCACCAGCCCAACCCTGAGCCCTCACCCCCCCTGTACCCCAACCAGGAGCCCTCTCCTGCATCCTGAACTCCTCATTTCTGGCCCCACTCCAGAGCCTGCACCTCTAGCAGGAGCCCTCACCACCTCCCACACCCCTGCCTCCAGTTTCATGAGCATTCATGGCCTGCCATACAATTTCCATACCCCAGTGTGGCCCTTAGTCCAAAAAGTTTGCCCACGCCTTTTCTAGAGTTACCGTGCTGCTGGAGGTACGATCTTAAGATAAGTTGTCAAACTGAGAACCTGATCAGCCTGACTGCTCCTGGTCATTAAATATCCCATAGCACCTCTCATAAGAGACAGAACAATAAATGCAACATTGTGGCCAAGCTTCATCTTAGAAAATTATACTCTTTCCCCCAAATTTTCCATACACTTACTATTAGATACAGGATTCTTCTTCACTTCCCATCCTAAACTGTTATTTAGTGTGGCTGTGTACTCTTAAACAATTCTGTGTTTCACCCCAGAGGCAGCTGTGTTTAAGCAGTGCATGATCTTCGTGTATATATAAATTCAGAACTTGCATTACTTATGGAGATAATTTAGGAGTCACTAATGCAAGCTTGAGGGCAATATTGAAGTTATATTAAAAAAAAAACCTTCTCAAAAGTTAGGATATGAAAAAGTTAAGAAACTTAACTTGTGTATGCAGTGTATGTAAAATCCAAATCTACCCTGACCTGAGTCCCCCAATGAAGGCAGGGGTGTTGTGCTTGCATTTATAACAGTATTGTACATTAATCTTACATTTAACTATATACATAATAATCCAGAATGCTCCATCTATGCACCATAAACAAATTGAAATTCCTGTGAAAATTGTAACTTTTGCATTTGCTGAATTTCAGATGTTTCAAATTTGAATCCTAAAGTAGCATAACATTGAAAAAGAGAGAGAGAATTTTTTAAGCTCTGTTTTTATTTTATTTTATAATTCCAGGGTGCATAGTTAAAATTTTACACAAATATTCATTTCCATAATGAAATAGCAGCATGAAATCACAGCTCCATATTAGTTTTGTTATTCTATAGTCCTGTACATATTAACGCGACTGAGGTTTTTTAATGCACACTTACAAAATGGAATATTTAGTTGCTATCTATTTTGTTTCTTTTCTCCCGAGTTGGCCTTGAGTCTAGTCCTTAATGAGGCCAGACTATGTGGAAAGTTGCATGCTATTGAAGTTTTGCTGTTTTTAAGTTATATCGACACTAAGAACATTTTTTGTTTGTTTGCTTGGTTTTTTACACCGGGAAAATTTATAGTTATTTCACCCTTGTATAATTCCAAAAAGAGGTGGATGGATTCTGCTCAACCTTTAAAAAAAAAAAAAAAAAAATTCTTTGGGATGAGACCAGTTTCAGTCTTCAGCCTGAGAAGAGGTATTTTCAATGAGATATGTGCAGCTGAAAATGGGCTTGCAATGGTAGGCCTGATGCAACCCTACCTGTCAAGATTACTGTATTACTCTAGCACAGGGGAGGGCAAACTATGGCCCACGGGCCGGATCTGTGCCTGCCTTGGCCCTGTGCTGCTCCCGGAAGCGGTCGGCACCATATCCCTGCGGCTCCTGAGGGAGCAGTGAGGCAGAGGGCTCCGTATGCTGCCCTCACCTGCAGGCACTACCCCCCGCTGCTCCCATTGGCTGGGAACAGGGAACCACGGCCAATGGGTGCTTCAGGGGTGGTACCTGTAGGCAAGGGCAGCATGCGGCGGAGTCCAACCCCACCCCCAGGAGCCACTGCTGGACATGCACGCCACTACCACCCCAGAGCCGCTTGAGATAAATGGCACCGGGCTAGAGCTTGCATCCCAACCCCCTAACCTGTGCGCCCTAACCCCCTGCCTTGAGCCTTCTGTTGCACCCTCCTGCACCCCCTGCCACATCCCTCCTGGACCCCAACCCTCAGCCTTGAGCTCCCTACTTCACCCCAACTCCCTGCCCTGAGCCCTCTCCCACACTCCATACCCCTTCCTGCAACCCCTGCGCTAAGCCCTCTCCTGCACCCCGCACCCCTTCTGCACCCCAACCCCTTGCCCTGAGCCCCTTCCTGCACCCCACACTCCCTCCCACACCCCACACTCGCTCCCACACCCCAACCCCATGTCCCAGCCCTATTCATGGCCCTGCATACAATTTCGCCACCCAGATATGTTCCTCGGGCCAAAAAGTCTGCCCACCCCTGCCCTAGCTCATCACTGTTGTATCTGATGGAATGGCTTATGCTGGGGAGATAAGTAAGTTGCGATTGGGCCTTTCCTTTCCTCATTCCCTCCGCTCCAGAAGCAAAATAATGTTTCCACCAGCTACAGATAGGGTGGTGGCATAGTTTCACTTTTGTGTGTGTGTGCTGGCTGTGTGATTAGAGAGGTGTTATCCGAGTGCTGGGTGTTTGAGACAGTGTTAGTTGTTGTCTTTAATTTGAGTGCTAGATAATGTCTGATTGTTTGGGTGCATGGGTATTTGAGCCCTGAATATTCTATGTAGTGAGTTGAGTGTGTGTATGAAAATGCAAGCCCTGTGTGTGTGTATGTGAAAGCCTGTGGTTGTGTGTGTGTTGGGAGTGAAGGCTGAGTGTAGAACCTAATGTGCTTCTGTGTTGTGAGAACACTGTGGCATGTGAGCGCAGGGTGTTGTGTGAAAGAAGCTGGGAATTGTGTCTGTGTACAAAGGTGCTAGGTGCATACATGTTTGGATGTACGTGTGCACGCAGTGTCGTCTTGGAGTATCTATATTTAGAAACGGTATCTACTGGTTACACTCACCGAGATGGGTGTCTTCCTGCCTCAGCTGATCCAGTCAGTGTGGGTGATGCACTTAGTAGGAGGCGCCACCTGATGGTTTTTCCTGAGTAGGGTATGTTCATGTTAGGTGTGTGTGTGGTATTAATCTGTTATCGGACTGTGTTGTTTGTGTTCGACTGTTGCCTTCATGTGTGCTGACATGCATCTATACACAGCGATCTTTTTAAAACTGAATTTCATACTGGTGAAAGGTGCAGAACTTGCAGCCCCTAAAGACTTAATTCCCCTCTTTAGCTCCAGAACAGATACAGTGCAGGCTGCAGTCATGCAAACTAACTATCCCAGCCCAGATTCAAAGGGACCATCACTGGCAGGGATGAGAGGGAAATTCAGTCCTTGGTGCAGCCAATTAGTGCCAGTTGTGGTGATGTTTTTTAATGATGATGTGACCCCCTAGGACCTGGATGGTGATATACCTGCCCATTTCACACAGGTTACCAAATATATTGTTTTATTGTAAAAATGTAGCCTCTTGAATTGAACGCTTGGGTATAATTACTGCGCATACTGTGCAGGGGTGCTTTATTTTTGTGAGGAGATATATGGTCTTGTGACTAAGGCAAGGATCAGAGTCAAGAGACCCCAGTTCAATTCGACCCCAGTTCGGCTCTCTACCGTACTAGAGACTCACTGTATCATAGGACTGGAAGGGACCTTGAGAGGTCATCTAGTCCAGTCCCCTGCACTCATGGCAGAACTAAATTTATCTAGATCATCCCTGACACTGTGTAACATTAGGCATGTCACTTCTCCTCTCTGTACCTCAGATTTCTCAACTTGAGGATAGTAATACTTACGTACATTTCATGAGGCTTAATTCAGTAAAATACTTTGAGATCCTTAGGAAAAAAAGGGCTAAAGAAGAGCAAAGTCTTAATTATAATGATACTGTTTTCAGTCCAGTCTCAGTCCTTCCTTGATGTGTTTGATACAATTATGTGTATATACCACTGTAGGTGTGTCTATGGGGGGGATTTTTTTTATGATCTCTGCCCCAAGGAGTTTACAAACTGGGTTGGATACAATGTGATATGATGTAGGGAGAGATTACCTCGGGCCTTGGGGAAGAAATTCCTCCCTCCACCTCGAATGAATATATTGCCAGTCCTGACCCATAGAGGTGATCTTATTTAGGTGTGACTTGGATACAATATGAGGGACATTCCTCCCTAGCTATGATCCCACTCCTGAGCTGAGGAGGTGACTTTATCAGGCTACAGCTGGGAGATGGTGAGAGTGATGGTCCCCCTGGATACCATACCCAGTCTTGGCTTGCTGAGGTGATGCTATCATGGTATGCATGCCTGGGCAAGTGGAATGGCCCCACTCCCCAGGATAGATCCCTCTCCTCTCCTCTTTATCTTACCTGAGTCTGACTGCGATACACAGAGCAGGGCTAGGTTACTATTCCAGGACAAACTGTGTAACCTTATCAGCAAGCAGGATTGTCCTCCCAGGGGTACAATCCCAGGTCTGTAGTGACTCAACCTTCCCTAGCTGTGACCAATGAGCAAGACGCTCTTCAGCAAGGTACGCTGATGTGAGGGAGTACATCTTTCCCTCCATTATCAAGGTACAATTTGCTTGTATCTCAGTAGTCCCATTTGTTTCTCTCTCCCCAGCAGACACTCCAGCTTCCGGCATCATGGCCTCTGACCTGGAAAGCAGTCTCACTTCCATAGACTGGCTCCCCCAGCTCACCCTGCGAGCTACTATTGAGAAACTAGGGGGTTCCTCGCAGGCGGGGCCCCCAGGGGCTGCCCGGAAATGCCCCCCAGGTTCCCCCACTGACCCCAACGCCACGCTGAGTAAGGATGAGGCTGCAGTGCACCAGGATGGGAAACCACGCTACAGCTATGCCACTCTGATTACCTATGCCATCAACTCGTCGCCTGCCAAGAAGATGACACTTAGCGAGATCTACCGTTGGATCTGCGACAATTTCCCCTACTACAAGAACGCTGGCATCGGATGGAAGGTGAGGAATGCTGTACCTGGAGCATAGTCTCCACCATCTTAAGAGAAAGCTCGTTCTTTTCAATACAGAACGTTCCCACTAAGCAAAGAAAAGAGCCAGGTGTAAAGGCAAAGGTCTAGTTACCAGCTGGAGGAAGTGCAGAGTCAGGTGACCATTCACAAAAGTATTCTCTGTCAATCCCTTCCTGGCCCAAATACCATCCTCACTGTACCTTCTGTGGGCATACAGAGAAAGCCTTGGCCTCCAGACCTGTCCCTCCCTCTCCTTTCCTTAGCCTCTATCCTGGCCCATCCTGCATGTACACAGACAGCTTTGGCTTTGAATGATTTCTTACCCCATCCTGGGCAAACACAGCCATCTTCAGTTTCCTTTGCAGCCGTTATCCTTCCTACGTAGCATGTATTTACTTCTCTCTGTCCCTCTGCAGAACTCCATTCGCCACAACCTGTCTCTGAATAAATGTTTTCGAAAGGTGCCTCGACCGAGGGACGATCCTGGGAAGGTAAGAAATTGACATGTTCCCAGATGAATCACTTAAACCACAGGGAATAAGCCAATGTTGCCCTTTCTGCCCACGTGGTTAAAACTTTGAAATATGTAGTATACATGTTAAAGCAATGAGATGTACTGCTGTGTTCGATGACTCCAGAAACATTCGCTTAAAGGACCTGCAAAGAAATGAAAATGGCTTTCAGCCCACTTTTCTCACCTTGCCTTGTGTCTTCAATTAGATTGAAATATTTTTTCAAAGATTTTTTCTTAAATATTAGAAATGCTGATCTTGTATAACCTGTTCTGCCTAAAATACGTCATGGGTGACTAAAGACCTGGTAGGATTATTGCATCATGAGTACCGGGGAAATGAAATCCAAGCACCAGAAAGCAGAACTGATACTTGTTTAAAGCTGTTTTATAGTTTTGGGTTTTAAAAACAATTGTTCCCACCCACTGAACTCAAATACCCCAAAACAGTTGTAAGAAAAGCTCGCTTTGCTAAAAATTCAGCATCTCTGCACCTTCAGTAAGGGCTAAAGAGGAAATGCCCAAGCTGCGTCTTTGAGTTCCCAAAGAAAATTTTTTTTGATATTACTAATGTAAATATATTGACAGGAACCTCATGAGTCTTTTTTTCTATATCATAATGCTTCAGAAAAGGGTCCAAGTCTAGATTTTTTTTTTTCATTGCAGATCATCTTTAAGGGACTGGGTGCTCAGTTGACATCACTTAGGTATCTAGGTAATACAGAATCATTATTTTGGGGATCACAGCTCATAAGGCTTAGTTAGTTATAATGCCCTGTTTCAGTAAATCCTGACTGACTGCATGCTCGTGTGCGGGTTGGCCTTCACTTCTAAGGCCACCATGTCCTGCCTCTAATGATCAGTCTAAATCACAATCAGAGGTTAGTAACAGTCCTAGAGTTTGAGGCCAGAAGGGGCCTCCAGCTCAACTAGTCTGACCCCCTGTGTATCAGAGGCCACTAAATTGGCCTCTGCTAAATTGGCCTCTTGCTAAATCCAGCAATGAAAATGAGACCAAACCAATGTGCACCACAGGCAGAGAATAGAAGGGACTGAGGTGCACAAGAGCCCCATGGCCCTGCAGTGGCATTGAAATGAGTGAGAGAGACCCAGATAATCCTGGCAAGTGACCTGTACCTACATGCTGCAGAGGAAGGTGAAAAAAACCCAAGGTTGTTCCCAATCTGACCTGGAGGAAGATTTCTTCCCAACCCCACATATATTATCAGTTAGACCATGAGCCAGCCAGCCAAGCACCAAACCACATTCTGGAACTGGGTCTTCAGAAATTTCCTAGCAAACATGCTTTTAGGTCATCTTCCCCACTCTGATCATTAAAAATAGCTGAATTGGTCTATATTCTTATTCCTAACAAAGAAATTCCATGAAAGGCAGAGGACATTGATGGGGTGTGCTGGCATAAAGGACGTGCTAAGCCAGGCCATCTCCTGCCATGCTGGATCAAACCCTCCGTTTATGTTTTCTCTTGACCTGTCTCTCAAGGTAGCTGGCACCTGGAGCTTCAGAGGAAGGCATGAAACTCCCACCATAGCAATGAACTTCACTGTGCAGTCCTATACTACAGGAGGAAAACATCTTCCTGATGCCTAGCTGGCATTAGTTCATGCGTTGTAGCATGGACTTTGATGGCACTGACAATTAATATGTTAATTGATGTTGTGCTCTGTGGGTCTCAGTAACATCCTGCAGCAGGGAGTTCCTCTCACCATTGGGTTTTCTTTCCAGGGTTCTTACTGGACAATAGATTCCTGTCCAGATATCTCCCGCAAGAGGCGGCACCCTCCAGACGATGATGTGAGTGTGATTCTTTTCCGGGAGCAGATGAGGGAGGGCTGAACTCCGCTCTTACTCCAGAAGGGGGTGTTTCCAGGGCTAGCTTGGGGTCCTGATGGGGGAACAGGACGTCTCTGTAGGGAGGTGAACATGGAGTCTAAATTCTCCTCTTGTCCCCACCATGTGGCTTCCATTGCTGTCACCCAATAGCACCATATAGTCCTGTCTGAAGAGCGGCTTTGTCCTCTTGAGTGTTCTTCCATTACTTCGCTTTCCTAGCAGAAGCTTGTACAATGTGGGAGCTGGCTCCTCATCTGCTGCTTCCCTTCTCTGCCTGTTTCTGATTTCCTCTCCTCTTCTTGTCTCCCCCTGCTCACAGTTATCACAGGACTCCCCAGAACAAGAGGCAAGTAAGAGCCCACGGGGGGCTGTCCCAGTCAGCACAGAAGCCTCTCTGCCCCCTGAGGCTACCCCTCAGCTATCACTGCAGAGCACCACACCCATTGCCAGCTACAGTCAGGTGAGTGGCAGAGGAGGGGGCGGAGATGGGCGAAGGGGGAGGCGGGGTAAGGGAGAAAGGGGGACAGGCTGGCATAGATGGAAGAGTAAATCAGTGATGGGGAGGGCTATAGGGAAGAATGGAAACAATGGGCGAAAGAGGGGCTGAAGAAGGGAGATCAGTGACCAGCAGGGAAGTAGGGAGGGAGTGGAACAGGGGAAAGGAGCAGACGAGGCAGGGATAAAGCCATTAGGGTGTGAAGTGGCTTGAGGATGGGCTGGAACTAGTATGTTCTGGGGAGGGAGAGAAGGATGGAGTCCCCCATTCTGGTAGGAGAGTTGTGAGGATTTTGAAGGGGAGACAGACAGGTGATATGGGATTTGCTGGGTGTTCTTTTTCTGGGAGCAACCCCCTACCTTCCCCCTCAAATTCCTGAAGTTACAAAGCCAACAATCACAGACTTTAAGGTCTATATAGTTTTTTTTTTCCATACTATTGTCTGGTCTTTAGCAGGGCACAGGGCCCGTGGATGTGGCAGCCACTGTGGCGGGAGGGCAGGGCCGTGAAGGGGCAGATGTGCCACCTCCACTCTACAGTACTAACCACGACTTCAAGTTCTCCTACTCTGAGATCAACTTCCAGGACCTGAGCTGGTCTTTCCGAAACCTCTACAAATCCATGCTGGAGAAATCATCCTCTTCCCAGCACGGTGAGTATCAGACCTAGATGCCTGACGCATTGTATGTGAGACCCTGTGAAATCCCCTCGTGATGCCCCTCCCAGCATCTCTCAGTCATTTCTTCTTTCTAGCAGCATGTGAAAAGAGGGTTCCCCTGTTTTCAAATGCTCTAGCTCAGGAGTAGGCAACCTATGGCATGCATGCCACAGGCAGCACGCAAGCTGATTTTCAGTGACACTCACACTGCCCGGGTCCTGGCCACTGGTCCGAGGGGCTCTGCATTTTATTTTAATTTTAAATGAAGCTTCTTAAACATTTTAAAAACATTTATTTACTTTACATACAACAATAGTTTAGTTATATAGTATAGACTTATAGAAAGAGACCTTCTAAAATGTTAAAATGTATTACTGGCATGTGAAACCTTAAATTAGTGTGAATAAATGAAGACTCGGCGCAGCACTTCTGAAAGTTGCTAACTCCTGCTCTAGGCCCTCCCTGCACACACACAATGTGTAGTCCAGAAATTCTCCATTCTCAGGCTGTCAGCTCGGGTGACCAGACAACATGTGTGAAAAATTGAGATGGGGATAGGAGGTAATAGGAGCTGTATAAGAAAAAGACCCAAAAATCAGAACTGTCCCTATAAAATCAGGACTTCTGGTCACCCTACTGTCAACCCTTCTCTCTCTTTCTGTAGGACTAACAATGATTTTTTAAAATATATGATATTGAATCAAAAGGAACAAGAAAAATTCCTAAAGGGCTAGAGGGATCAGCTTGTGAATAAAGGCTTGAAAAGATAAATATGTGGAGGTCTGAGGTCGTGAATTACCATCTAAAGGTGCAAGTATTGTCTGGTTGTAAATCGCAGGAGACGGACAGTTATTTGGCATAATCTAGAAGTAGTGGGATTAAATTAGGCTGTGGATGGGTCTCTTCAAAGGAGGAGGTGCAAGTTCCCATCACTTGGTTCACTTAAAAGTAGGACTGGACAAAGCCCTAGAGAATAACTGTAGGGGAAGGGATAGGGTGGAGTGGACAAGATATAACCTACTAATCCATTCTCATCTTGAATTCCTCTGGATTCTGTGATTCAGGGAACAGCCACCAGAGGGCAGTGTCACACTTGCGACAAGAATAGGGGATGCAGAAAACCTTGAACAATTTCAGCTTGCGGAACCTATATTTAAGCGAGACATCCTTGAAAAGATCAGTCTGGTATGGGTAGGGCAGTATTATTAAACCAGGACCTACCATATATCAATAATCACTCAACTTTCAGTCAGTCAGTCTTTCCACACTGCAGTCAAACTCTGCTGCTCTAGCAGGATCAAACAAACCTACAAGCAGAAGGACTTCAGTGGGTCACAACTCTTCTGTGACAACAGTAATAATGATTTATTATTTGTATTACCCTAACACCAACAAGCCCTAGTCATAGAGGAAGGCCCCATTGTGCTAGGTGCTGTACAAAAAGTCCAGCCCCTAAACTGTTGGGAGCCCAGCAGCTCTCATAAGCTAAGCAGCATCAGGTTTTGTCAGTATTTGGACACCAAAGGGAAACTCATAGTGCTGCAAGAAGTGGTGCTGGTGACTTTATCCTCTGAGTCAGCACTGACCTCAGCGCTAGGGGTACTGTGCTCACAGAGGTGCTGTTGTTGGTTAAGATGTAAAACCAAAGCCTACTTTTGATAGATTCGGGAGCCCCATTGCAGGGAATGGATAGCTCGGGGGTTTGGCAGTGTTATACTGGGCCTTTCATTTAGATTGCTCAAATTCAGGTCCTGTTGATACTGACTGAAAACAATTGTGATGCATGTGACTTGTCTGGCTGTTCTCTGTTCTGTTCCCATCATTGCCAAAACTAGCTAATCCTCCCCTGGCAGTCTTAGCGGAGAGCCAAAGGATTGAACCAGCCAGGGAGACTAAGCTCCCCTTTCACTCATGTTAGGGTTTTTGAAATCAGTGGAAGTTTCTGAGTGCTCAGCTCTTCTGAAAATTAGGCCCCTTATTTAGGTGGCGAGCTATGGGCATAGCCTAACTTTTGGCAGCCAGTTTTGAAAATCTTGACTAGGAATATTATCTCCATTCTCCACGCCAAAGTACAGCATGGTAAATATTTATGCTGCCCTAAATTCCTTTCACAGCTTCAGTCAAAGGCAGTTTTTTGTCTCTTCTTCTGTGTTGTGTGGCTGTTAAACGGTTGCTGCCTTCCCCCCAGAGGCAGCTGCATTTCAGCAGTGTGAGAGTGACCCTTGTATATAACTCTGTAGAGCACTTTAGGATGAAAGCGGCTAGAGTAGTATTAGAAAACCCAGACCAAAAAAAATGGAGGTTATTCCTTTGTAGCAGTGACTTGAAGGTGACATCGGAAGGCAAAACCAAGTGAGCATGTGCCCTTTTATCGCAACTTTTACAGTGTCCTAAAAAAGCCTGAGAAATTGAGATGGGGTTGGGGGTTTTTTGCTTGTTGGCCAACCAAAGCAAGATCTCACATTCAGCTTGAGGGCAGGCATTTCTGTGTTGGGATGTTTGTCAGCAGCACAATACATTTGAATGCTGCATCTAATCAATTGCAAGATTTCAGGGAATGTTCTAGGCATTAATGGGCAGAACTCTGTAGATTTTGGTGAAGACTGGAAAACCAAAAGGAAAAAATGGCAGGCATGTAGAGCCTCTGATATCTGGTTAGCAGATCCAGCCGTTTCAGCCACTTCTGTAATTGTCTAGAGATCAAAGGACAAGTTGATGACAGTTATTAATACCTTCCTGCAAAACAATCTCCCCATCTCAGCTCTTCCCTTCTTTCCAATACAGTTTTAAAATGTTGACATCTTGAATGACATGTCCCAGACAGAAAGAAAAGAAATGAGAAGGGGAGGGAGGAGGAGAGGGGCAAGAATGAACGTTCTTCTTCAAGTGCTGTCCCTGTGGGTGCTCCACTGTAGGTGACGGTGCGTCCCGGCGCTGTCGATCGGAGATTTTCGGTAGCAGTGCCTGGTTGGGGCACACACACCCAGATGGTATCTCCCATCTAGTTGGAATCTTCCTGAGTGCGTGCGTCCCACACCCTCCTCAGTGCCTTCTCAACTGTCCTCGGGCTGAAGACGGGACTTGGGGCAGTGCTGCCTTCTCTTCCCTGATCTCTATAGGAAACGGTAACAAAGAACATAGGAATATATATTAATTACTTCCCAGTTGTTTCCCTTCCTTTAGTATAGTTACATAGTTAGTTACTTAGTTTAAAAAAAAACAAAAACCCTCAGGCTGTCTCCCATGGAGACACTCTCCTCGGCCATCTCTAACTCATAATGCCAGGACCTTCAGGTTTCAAAAGATGCATCTCCTGTCAGGACTCCGTGCCACGCTCAGATGGCCACTCTCATTGTGTGAAGTGCCTTGGGGACACCCACATCCCAGCGAAGTGCCTTCACTGTGCGAGCCTCAAGTCAAGAGCTCGTCGTGACGGGGATCTGTGCCTCAAGATCATTATGATGGAAAAATCCCTGCAGCCGCTGTCGGAGACGGGAAAGGTAGAACCCGCTCCCACACGCTCTCCAGCCAGATCGGAACCGGTGGGGAGCGTTGCTTCACCCTCCCTGGAGCGAGGCAAGGAGCTAAGCAGTCTCTCAAATGAGACTCTAACAAGGGTAGGGGGTCTCCAGCGAGATCCCTACCCCCGGAAAGACAGCTGTTTCAGCCTCTCCTAATGCCTCAGCAACCACTCTGACAGAGCTTAGAGGCAGGGACCAGACCTCCCGTGCAGGGAAGGCACCTGTTGATTTGGTCCCCTCAGTGCCGCAAATGACTGCGGCTCGGACAACTCACTCCTCTTCGGCACCGAGAGGGGCTACAGCACCGGCACCACGTTCCTCCTCGGCACCAGCAACAGCACTTACAGGCTGGTCAGTTTCAGCACTAAAAGCGGCCACGGTCCCGCCAGCGTGCTCTGCCTCAGTGACAAAAATAGCTGCGGTGCCGACAGCACGATCAGCCTCGGCACCGCGAAGAGGGTCAGCACCCAGCCACTCGTCTGCCCACACACCAGCAGCAGACCTCCTGCAGGGCACCTCTAGGCTCAACACAGCAGGACACTCTCTGCCACTCTCTCCTACTAAAGAGCTTTAGCAGAGAGCAGGCTTAGATCAGCCTAGAGAGCAGGAAGAACAGCTTCTCACTCAAAGTGACCTTCTAGTGCCACCTGAGCCTCAATCTCCATTCCTAGACACAGAGGACTCCTTTCTTGACCTGCCACTTTCTCCACCTGAACTGGTTTTCACCCACGGTGACCTTGAGCTACGGCAGCAAGCTGAGTTCTCCCCTCCTGCTTCTCCGCCACAGGCACCTTTACCATCTCAGGTCACAGCTCAAGCCCAGCAGCCTCAGTTTCCCTACGTTGCCCCCCCGTGGGCAATGCCTGGGTTCTCCTACCCCATGCCTTGGCCTCAGTGGTACCCGTGGCAGAATCCTCCAACCAATCATCTTCCTTCGGTGCCTGAATCTCGTGCTCCATCCACTTCCAGGGTGCCTGAGCCCCCTCCAGAGTCTGGGAGCTATGCACCATATCCTGACTCGCCTAATCCTAACTCTCCATTAGCCTCAGATGAAGCCATCCTCCCTCCATCGCCACAGTCCGTGGATAACTGCAAACAATTTCAAGAACTTTTCAGGAGAGTTGCATTTAGTCAGGATATCCCCTTAGAAGAGGTTCAGAAGAATCAGCACAAACTCCTCAAAATTCTTCAACTGTCTGCGCCCTCGAAAATCGCACTCCCTATAAATGAAGCACTCATGGAGCTAGCTGACACCTCTGTCAAACCCCAGCTTCTCTAGTACCAACTTGTAAGAAGATCTAACGTAAAAACTACATTCCTGCAAAGGACACAGACTTCCTATTTTCTCATCCACCACCAAACTCTCTTGTCATTGATGCAGTTACACAGCGAACTAAACAGTCACAATATCGACCAACCCCACAAGACAAAGACCTTAGACGCCTTGATGTCCTGGGCCGCAAGGTTTATACATCCTCTATGCTACAATTCAGGATTGCAAACTATTCTGCTGTCCTCGCCAGCTATGATTTTGATAATTATAATAAGCTTCTCGAATTTGCCTCATACATCCCAGAGGGCAGAAGAGCAGACTTCAAATCAATCCTGTCTGAGGGACAACTGATCTCCAGAACGGCCCTACAGGCGTCCTTAGACACGGCGGACACAGCAGCCCGTACCACGGCAACTGCTGTTTATGCGCAGATCCTCATGGCTCTCTGCGTCAGGCATTCCTAAAGACTCCAGACCAAAGTGGAGGACCTCCCCTTTGATAAGGACAAACTCTTTTCGAAAAAAACTGATGAACTCCTCCACACCATGAAAGATTTGATAGCGACACTGCGCACCCTGGGCATTCACCCATCACTTCCCAGGAGACAAAGATACCAACCATACCAAAGACCACGCACACATCAGTACTATTGCCCTCAATCCAGACCATATGACGCAACTAGAAATTGTACTAGACCTCCCAAACGCAGACAAAATCAAAATCAAGCCACCACCTTCCGTCCACCAGGCAAAAAACAACAGTTTTGAAGCTTTGGTCGAGGTCTACACGACCACCACTTGATTCCACCACTTACTTGTCCATTTGGCCACCGCCTCCAGTATTTCCAACATGCTTGGCAGCGGATTACACAGGACCGTTGGGTCCTCGAAATAGTTCGGACCAGTTACTCCATCCCGTTCATATCCTACCCTTTCCCCTTCCCCGTCCCTCTTCAGGGAGCCCTCTCAAAACAGTTACTTCGCACAGAAGTGGCACACCTTTTGCAACTAGGCGCAGTGGAACCTGTGCCGGCGCAACATCAAGGGACAGGGTTCTACTCCCATTACTTCTAACGCAGAAGAAAACCGGGGGATGGAGGCCTATACTAGACCTACGCCGACTGAACAAATTTGTGAGGACACAGAGATTCAAGATGGTCACATTGGGCACAATAATACCTGCATTGGATCAAGGGGACTGGTTCACAGCCCTCGACCTACAAGATGCTTACTTCCATATATCAATACATCCAGCTCACAGACGCTTCCTACGATTCACAATCGGTCAGGATCACTTCCAATACAGAGTTCTCCCTTTAGGACTCTCCACAGCTCCAAGAGGTTTTTTCCAAAACCCTAGCCGTGATTGTGGCTCACCTCTGCAAACATGGGGTCACAGTTTTCCCCTGCCTGGACAATTGCCTCATCAGGGGCGACTCCTATGGCGAGACACTTCAAGCCACGTGCTTCGCCATCTCCATTTTTCACAGCCTAGGCCTCCAAATAAACATTCAAAAATCTACACTGATACCTACGCAACAGATCGAATTCATTGGAGCTCATCTCGACTCAACCCAGAGCAGGGCCTTGCTCCCATACAACAGATTCCTCGCTATCACGCAGCTCATACATACGCTCTCTATTCGTCCCAGGACGCAAGCAAGAATCTGCCTACAGCTCCTTGTGACCAAGGCAGCCACCACCTTCGTGGTTTAACACGCCAGGCTACGTATGAGATGTCTCCAGGGCTGGCTCAACTCCAGTTTCAAACCCAGCAGACATCCCTTAGGGATGCTGCTAACTCCTCCACTTCATGTTATAACTTCTCTACAATGGTGGACAAGTCCAGAAAACCTCTGCACAGGGGTTTCCTTTCAGCAACGATCCCCAACGCTCATGCTCACCACGGACGCTTCCCTGATTGGTTGGGGAGTGCATCTAGGGGAACACAGGGCACAAGGCCGGTGGTCTGCATCAGAGACACATCTACACATAAATCTCTTAGAGCTCAGAGCAGTGAGGAGAGCATGCCTTCACTTTCTTCCCCTCATAAAGAACAAATACCTGCGAGTCTTAACAGACAACATAGCATGTATGTATTACATAAACAGACAAGGGGGAGCATGATCACATTCCCTCTGCATGGAAGCCATTCGACTGTGGAATTGGTGCATACAACATCGAATACAAATCATCACTTCCTACCTACCAGGCTGTCACAACACGACTGCCGACGCACTCAGCAGACACTTCTCGACAGAACACGAATGGGAACTGCACCCTGCAGTACTCCAACAGCTCTTCTCCCACTGGGGCACGCCGTCCATAGATCTCTTTGCCAGTACTTGAAACCAGAAATGCCCTCTGTTTTGCTCCAGGGCAGGACTCAGGACTGCATCCTTAGGGGATGCATTCCTCATCCCATGGAACAACTGCCTCCTGTACACCTTCGCACCTATCCCTCTACTACACAGGGTTCTTCGGAAGATCGCGGACGACAAGGCCCAGGTTATCCTTATTGCCCCAGCTTGGCCGAGACAGACGTGGTACCCCTACCTTCTCCGCATGTCCTCCCATGGGCTCTCCCCAACAGACCAGACCTCCTTTACCAGGACAACAGACGGGTCCTTCACCCCCAGCTCCAAAAGCTCCACCTCACAGCCTGGTTCCTTCATGTTCCAAACCTGTGAACTAGTCTGTTCCAAACAGGTCCAACATGTCCTCTTGCAAAGTAGGAGAGACTCCACTCATAAAACCTACCTTCAGAAGTGGCGACATTTCACTCTTTGGTGCTCACATAACCATTTAGCACCCAACAATGTGACCCTCCCTAACATTCTAGACTACCTCCTGAAACTAAAACAGGACGGACTCTCGCTCAGCTCCATCAAAGTGCACCTGGCGGCGCTTACCACTCTCCATGACCTGTTAGATGGGTACTCACTCTTTACACACCCCACCATTAAACGCTTTCTCACTGGCCTGCAGAATCTTTACCCTGAAATTCACCCAACAGTGGCTACATGGAATCTTAACCTCGTACTTCATGCCCTCATGAAACCTCCATTTGAGCCGTTAGCTACCTCCTCTCACCTCCATATGTCCAGGAAGGTGGCTTTCCTAGTTGCCATAACATCAGTGAGGAGAGTTGGTGAAAGGAGCGCCCTCATGGCCCACCCTCCCTACACAATCTTCTCCAAAGATAAAGTCACTTAGAGACCACATCCTACATTTCTTCCTAAGGTGGTGTCAACCTTCCATCTCAACCAACCTATATACCTACCTACTTTCTATTCCAAACCTCACAAAACTCCGCAGGACGCAACCCTGCATACTCTCAACGTCAGGAGAGCAATTGCCTTTTATTTAGAACGGACTAAACCATTTCTCAAGTCACCACGACTCTTCGTTTCCATTGCCAAAAGATCAAAGGGCACGGCTATCACTAAACAACGTCTATCCAAGTGGATCTCTGACTGCATCAGATCCTGTTACCGTGCGAAGAATCTTCAACCGGCCGATAACATTAGAACTCATTCCACTAGAGCCATGTCGGCATCCATTGCCTTCTTACGCAATGTTCCCATTCCTGATATCTGCAAGGCGACTACATGGTCAACAGAACACACATTTGCAGAACACTGTGCTCTCACGCAAGACACCATGCAGACGCAATAGTAGGCCATACAGTACTATCTACAGTACTCCCTGCCGCATCTCCAAAGTCCCTCCAACCTTAGTGGGTACTGCTACACATTCACCTAGAGTGGAGCACCCACAGGGACAGCACTCAAAGAAGAAGAGAAAGTTACTCACCTTGCGGTAACTGAGATTCTTCGAGATGTGTGTCCCTGTGGGTGCTCCACTCCCCGCCCTCCTCCCCTCTGCTTTGGAGTACTAGTATGATGCTCCACAGTAGAGAAGGAACTGAGGAGGATGTGGGACGCATGCACTCAGGAAGATTCCAACTAGACGAGAGATACCATCTGTGTGCGTGCGCCCCAACCAGGCACTGCTACTGAAAATCTCCGGTCGACAGCGCCGGGACACACCGTCACCTAGAGTGGAGCACCCACAGGGACACACATCTCAAAGAACCTCAGTTACTGCAATGTGAGTAACTTTCTCTTCACACAGAATTCTTGAGGGGTGGGGATGGGGAACTCTAGTGTAGGGGAGAACCGAAGGCCCTGGTTGAAATACAGAGCCCCTAGCATGGGGGGAGAGGATGGGGAACAGTGATATTGTGGGGAGGAGACAATAATAATATATGGAGATATACCTATCTCATAGAACTGGAAGGGACCCCAAAAGGTCATCAAGTCTAGCCCCCTACCTTCACTAGCAGGACCAGGTACTGATTTTGCCCCAGATCCCTAAGTGGCCCCCTCAAGAATTGAACTCACAATCCTGGGTTTAGCAGCCCAATGCTCAAAGCACTGAGCTATTCCTCCCCTCTTGGACCAAAACTGGTGCTCTAGGTGAGGCATGGGGGTACACAGAGCCCCCTGGCATGGGGAATGGTGTGGAAGGGTTGCCAAGTCCTGAAATAGAGGAGATGGAAGTGTGGCACACAGGGAGTTTATGGAAGGCATAGAGGAAGGCAAGAAGCCTCTGATGCAGGGGTAGGCAACCTATGGCACAGGTGCCGAAGGCGGCACGCGAGCTGATTTTCAGTGGCACTCACACTGCCCGGGTCCTGGCCACTGGTCCGGGGGGTTCTGCATTTTAATTGAATTTTAAATGAAGCTTCTTAAACATTTTAAAAACCTTATTTACTTTACATACAACAATAGTTTAGTTATATGTTATAGACTTATAGAAAGAGACCTTCTAAAACATTAAAATATATTACTGGCGCGTGGAACCTTAAATGAGAGTGACTAAATGAAAACTCGGCACACCACTTCCAAAAGGTTGCCAACACCTGCCCTGATGTGTGCAATGCACTCAGCCGACAGAAACAACAAAGTGTGCAACCCTCTAGTTATTTACATTAGAGAAGTGGCAAAGTTTCTAGCCCAAGTGTTTTTGAGCTACAAATGCAATAACAACAACAACAACAAAAACCATACCACACCCACAAAAGGAAACTCAGGGGGGAAAAGGAACCAAATCTCACATGTCAACACTCACGTCATCTAAATGTCTTGTCTAACTTCAGCTTTGTGCAACACGGTCTCCTCTAGCAGAACCACACGTATGTGATATTTCAGGAGAATGAGTTCAATTTTGGTAAAACTGCATTAAATAAAAACGTGGCCATTACTTAGACCAGGAGTTCTCAAACTGGGGGTTGGGACCCCTCGGGGTCACAAGGTTATTACATGGAGGGTCATGAGCCGTCAACCTCCATCCCAAATCCCACTTTGCCTGCAGCATTTATAAAGGTGTTAAAATGTATAAAAAAGTTTTTAATTTATAAGGGGAGGAGGGTGTCGCACTCAGAGGCTTGCGGTGTGAAAGGGCTCACCAATACAACAGTTTGAGAGCCACTGACTTAGACTATGGAAAGACCTGGGTCATGTGCTGTCTGAGTGCGTTATTAGGGAAAGTGGGATGGGGTCACACACAGGCAGGTGTTTGAGCTTGGCAGCCACCTTATCCACATTTCTTAACTCCTGTTACCCTCTCCCTGCAGGTTTCTCTTCTCTCCTTGGCGACATGCAGCCCTCCAATCACAACTACTACATGTACCAGCAGCAGCAGGGCCCCTCATCAGTGGGGGCTGCTCCCCCACTCCACACCCCAAGCCCAGAGGGCTGTCCACCCCAGGGGGGCAAGCAGCAGGGTGGCGATGGCTATGGCCCCCCACCTGTGATGTCCATGCACCCGCCCCCGATGCAGCATGGAGGGTACCACCAGCACCAGCAGCACCACCCGCATACCCACCCACAGCAACAGCAGCACCAACACCAGCAGCACCAGCAGCAGCAGCAGTCACAGGCTTCAATCAACAGCACTGGCTTTGGTGAGCTGCAGGCAATGAAGGGAGCTGCTGGGGGCAGAGGGGGCTGGGATAGTGTTGGGTTCAGTGGTGAGCTCCCCCACAGCAGCGCCCATGCACTACAGAAGATGAGATACAAAGAGTGGGGAGAGGCTGAAACTCGGGTCTGAGTGAACTTGGAAACTCCATTCCCCTTTCGCCTCCAGCAAAGGGGGATCCAGCCCCACAAGGCATGGGGTGCAGAAATGAGGGGGAAGTTGAGTACTGAATGACCAGGGAAGCTAAATTCCTGTCCAGTGCAGATTTAGGGTCTCTTGGCAAGTAATGGACAGGGCCAGGTTCTGTTTATTTTATATTACATGGGGGGAGACAGGGTCGGATTAACTTTTTATGGGCCTGGGGCCAAACATATTTGAGGGCTGCAATGGAGCATGGCAAGAGGAGGTTGGTTCCTGAGGAAGGGGCTGGCCCAGGAAAACGGGGCATGGCATGGCAGAGGTGGTCCTGCTCTGTCCATGCCAGTGCGAGGACACTGTTTACAAACCAGTAGTCGCCAGATGCACAATGGCCTGCCTGGCCCTGTGTTGCCAGCCTGCCCCTTCCCCTCCGGGGCGGGCCCATGCCATGCCACACAGCCAACTCCTCCCACCCAACACCCCCTGACTGCCTATGCCCAGTGCCTCCTAGACCCACTATGCCCAACACCACCCCCCACCACAAATGCACAGCACCCGGCACAGAACCCTCACTCCCTAATGCACCAGCATATACAGATCTCCCCCGCCCACCACTGCCCAGTGTCCTTCCCCACAGCCCCACCACCGCAACTACATAGTACTGCCCACAGACCTCCTCCCACTGCCCGGCACCCCCCGCAACAGACCCCTCACTGCCTAGCACTCCAAACACACAAGCCTCCCACACTGTCCAGCACCCCTCAACAGACCCACTTCCTCACACCCTGCCCCCTGGGTGCACTCACTGGCCCTGCTGTGCCAGCTCAGAGCAGGAATCCTCCCTCCCATCACAGTGCTAGGGAGCAGGACCGCTGAAGCGCAGGAGCACAGAGTGGTCCTGTCCCCCGGGGCCTGACCTGGCCCTGCCTGCCTGGCGCTGGTGCCTGCAGTGGAGGAGGCGTTTCCTTGCAGTGGCTAGAGGGGGAGGAGCCACTGGCTTCCCCAGCCCACTGCTTCTGCAGAGTAGCAGGGAGAGGCTGAGGGCTCCTCTCTGCCCCATCACTGGCAGACAGTCACTGGGGCCGGAGAGGAGCACTCAGCCGTGGGCCGGCCGAGAGGAGTGAGCAGTGGCCAGAGGTGGAGAGGAGCCAGCAGCTGAGGGTGCAGCACAAGTGGAGTGGGCTGGGCCAAGGCCCCTTTTTGTGGATGGGATTGGCGCCACTGGTGCAATTGTAAACCTGGTACTGGTGGGAGAAGAGGGAGGTTACTCCTTTGTAATGTCTTGTCTGCCTGGCTTTACAGCATTCCCCCCTGAGTGGTGCTCCAACATTGACTCCCTGAAGGAAAGCTTCAAGATGGTGAACCGGCTGAACTGGTCTAGCATTGAACACTCCCAATTCTCAGGTCAGTGGGAGATCCCATCTCTTGCTTGACCCAGTGGGAGACCCAGGTTCAATTCCCTGCTCTGCCACACACTTCCTGTGTGACCTTGGGCAAGTCACTCAGCCTATCTCAGCCTCAGTTCCCATCTGTACAATGGAGATAATAGCATTACCCTGCCTCATGGATTGTGGGGAGGAGAAATCCATTCAAGGTTTTTGGGGCCCTCAGATACAGTGTTGATGGGGGCAGCTAGAAGATAGATGGATGACTTCCCAGTCCCTTCTGCTGCTTATCCCACTCATGTGTCAGAGACGATACGCTGCAACTAGAAAAAGGGAGCTCCCCAGAGAGTGCACAGCGGAGATTAGAGGCATGCATGGGGTGGGGAAGCCCTGAGTGTAAAGAAAGGGACTTTTATGAGGGTATACAGCTGTGAGAAAGGAAATGGTGAGCCCCTGAGTGTGAAGAAAGGAGGATTCCCGAGGGAGTACCCATAGGGTTAGGGATTAGGCAAGGAGAGGGAGCAATATGCATGAAGTAACTGGATTTCATCCCCCCCCCATTGGCCTTGCAGAGCTGATGGAGAGCCTGCGCCAGGCTGAGCGGAAGAACTGGACCCTGGATCAGCACCACATTGCCAACCTCTGCGACTCCCTCAATCACTTTCTAACCCAGACTGGTCAGCTCCCTCACCTGGGGGGCCCTCAGCAGCCCCCCCGAATCTCTGATTCTTGCGCCCTGAATAGTGGCAAGCAGGAGCAGTCCATGAACCAAGGTACACAGCAGGGTGGGCAGGAGGGGGACACAGGATGCCATGCAAATGGATGAGGCAGATTCCCAGTTGTGTAGAGGTGATGGACACCTTGTCACCATGCTAAGCACCAGGGCACTGAACACCCCAGTGCGATGCTGCTCAAAAATACTCAGTCTTTGGCAGTCTCTTTCATACAGACTATGTACCACCCAGTCCTTAATTTGTAATGAAAGAGGTGCCGGGGCTCAGCCCTGACCAGCCTTGGCACAAATTAAGCCCTGGAGAGAAGAAGACCATCTCCCCTGCACTGAAGAACCTGTGGTACGAGAGAGAGTAGGATGACGCTCTATGAGGAGCAGACAAGGGCAGTGTAGAGAGATCATGGCCTTGCAGCAGCTTGATTTTGACCCGACTTGGGACATGTCTAGGGAGGGGGTGATGGGAAAAAATTCCCCACTTTAACCCAGTAGAACACAGTATCGTTTCAGTACCATGGCTGTGCTGTAACACATTGTCAGGGCCTGTCCACTGAACACTTCCTGATTCTCTGTGGCGTGTGTCAGTCAGTCTGTCCTGCAGCTGAGCTGTGAAGCCCAGTCAGTGCTAGCCAAGCTGGGTGAGGGGATCACTCATGGTCTTTTCCCTTTCCTTTGGCAGTGAACTCTTATGGTCAGCCTCAGCCTCCCCATCTCTTCTCCGGGCCATCTCCTATGTACCAGATTTCCACCCAGGACAATCCAGGGTATAATCGCCCAGGTAAGGGGTGAAATGAAGACATGTAATATGACTCCCACCCCAGCTGTCTCAGCCGTCCAGCAGCACATGCTGGCAGGGCCTTTCCCCTCTGCTATCAGAGAGCTGGAGTGGGGCTGAGGGAGCCTAGATTGCAGGAGGTCCCCCAGCAGGACACTGGCACAGCACTGGGGACAGCAAGTTCAGTTGCCTGACTCGTCTCACCCCTCATCTTGTTCCCATTCCCACCCCTTTCCCATAGCTGGGTGCTCACTGGGCACTGCTGCGAGGGAGCTCATGTTGACAGACTCCTAAGGCCTTAGTTAGATGCTGAACAGTGTTGAGGGCAGCTCATGGGGAAGCTCCCATTGCTGCAATTACCCTTAAACCATATGACCCCTGTAACAGGGTGGTTACCCCACTCCTGCCCTGAAGGGCTTAAAACACTGCCTCGGGGTGGCAACGTGTGCTGCCTGAGGGGGAATGTGTCCCAGCAGGTCACTGCTGTGGGGAAGTTCACACCATCTAAATCCTTCCCCTTTTATTGTTCCCAAGAACCCAGTAGAGCAGAGCTTGACTTCTCTAACCATCTCTTTCCCTTTTCCTCCCTCTTCCCCCTCCACTCAGCTCACCATCTGGTCCCCCGGCCTCCAGTCCCTCCTCCAGGCGCCAATGAGGAAATCCCTGATGATTTCGACTGGGACTTGATCACCTAGCATGTTACAGACTTGAGAGCCCGTCCCTTGTGAGGGACCTGGGAGGGAAGGAAGGCATAGGGTGAAAAGTCGCAGGTCCAGCTGCCCGTGCCTCCCTGCCTTGCCTGTATATAGATATATATTCTCTCTCTGCGCCAGAGAATACACCGCAAGATGCTGCCGAAGATAATCCTTCCTTGCGTCCTGTTTTACCTTTTTTTTTTCTTTTGTTCATTATTATTATTATCAGTAATCGAGCACGGCCCTCCCCCACATCAGATCGGCTCCCCCACATTGTGTGGTGCCCTGCATGTGGTGGAGGGTGGAGAGATGGCTCCCTGGTGCCATGACAAGACCTTGGAAGGCCAAAACCTCAAGAGCATCTTTCTCTGCCTCCCTCATTTTGCGTTTTACAATCCCTCTTTGCTGGTGAATCTGTTGTATTGGCTACTGGGGTGAGAGAGTCTAGCGGACCCTGGGAGCCTGTAATTATGTTGTTTCGTAAGTGTTGTAAAGGTCAGGGGCTCAAAGGGACATTGGAGGGGTGATTTTAGCTCCGTGATCATTCTCACACCAGCAGGGGATGGCAAGAGGAGGAGGGAAGACCCTGAAGATAAAGAAAACAGAATCTCTGCGGGGGTGAGCTACAGCTGGGATTTGGGCCGAGCTGGGAGAGGGAGGCCCTCAGTGCAGAAAAAGGAGAATTTCAAGCACAGATGCATTTGGGATTCAGAGAACACTGCCATTTGTAAGGAGATCAGAGGGAACCTGACCTGTTTTCTATGCTGACTTTTGTGGTTTCTGGAAATGTGAAGTCCACCAGTCAAGTAGGGGAAGCTCAGCAGGTGTGTTTTGCACCAGCATTGGGGGGATCAGGTACAGCACATCAAATAGCATTCCCCGGGGCTTTTAACGTCACCATTCCCCCTCACCCCCGCCCCCACTGTCCCTGGCAGATATGCAGTGAGGCTTTTATTTGCATCTCCAAAGAAGACACCTGCAAATTTGGAAGCATTCCCCCTACCCCTCAGTTCTTGTTCAGTTAGTTATTCCCCCCGTTAATTTCTTTGGAGACTGTCCTTGCCTGTGGTGCAAGGATGCAAGCAAAGCGAGTCTTGTCTGCATAAATACCCGGTCAGTGGTTCCTATTGGGGAGCGAACCAAGGATGGAAAGAAGAAGCCACTGCTCAGAGTTGAGGGAGATTTGGGGACTTGCAGGTTAGAGATTGGAGTTGTCCCCCCGTTACCCCCTCTCCCCCAGCCCCAGTTTAAGAGGTGTGAGGCTTTACAGTTGTTACGTTTCAGAAGCATAGATGACAGGACAGGAGATGTTTGTCAGATATTTAAACTGCGCAGGCAAAGGGAGGAATGGGGAGGATGGGAAGAAGCACTGTTGAAGCAGAAATGAGTGTTGAGCTGCCCTTTCCCCAGCTGTGTCCCCTGGCTGTCCCCCTGTTTCTAGTGTGGCTCTGTTCTGTCAAACCTCTTGTTTCCTCTTTCTGTTTTGTAGCCCCCTAGCCCCTGTTTCTTGGTGAGGGGAACCAAGTTGGAAGCAAACCATCATGGGGACTCAACATGCCAAGGTTGGGGGAGATAATTTAGCATCGCTATATAATTTGCTGTTGAGATAAACCAATTGGATCTTTGTCGGGAAGATGGACAGTCTTGGATTTGATGGGGGGAGGGGGGTACTGTTTTTTGTTGTGTTTTTTTTAAGTGGGGATGGTCATCACTGAGCATTCCCAAGAGAAGTGGGGAATCCCAGAGCCGACTTCAGCATGGAGTTAGCCAGCAGTTCGCTCTGTTGCCCAGGATGGGAATGATAAGACCAGGAAGCCATGTTCAGTTGGGTTTCTGTGGCACAGAGCTGCAGAGATCCCCTCCCTCCAGGTGCCACTCAGTGCTTTGCAGGGGATGTTCCCAAGAGCCGGGCCCATGGAAGTTGTTCAGGAGGCCGCTTGGCCTTTCAGAGAACCCTGAAAACAAACCCTGAAAGCAAACCAAGATGGCTCCTTTGCGTAGTCAAGTGCTCCTCACTTGCATATTCATTTGCCTTGTTTGCATATTCAGTTGCGCATCGTTTGCATATGTAAATATATGCCGGTCAGTGTGCAAACCAGCCTCGCCCCCCACCCCTGAAATACCGTGCATCATTTGTGGGCAAGATGGCATCGGATTGGACACGTGGAACTGCACTGCAAGCTGGTGACGTAGCCTGTCAGGAGTGAAGGGATGCAGTCAACGGAGATCAGCCTGCAAGCGAGAGGAGTCCCTTGCACTGTGGTGTGGCCCATGATGCTTTGTGTCAAAGAGAGAGGAGAGGGGGTGTGGCCTCACGAGTTTATTTTTGTGCATGCTTTCTTAATAAAAACAAAAAGTGAATGTTTATGGTTTAACCCTTTTGGTGCTGCTGTTGAGTTATTTTTCAGTGGCAGCTGGTCAGGGGAAATTCACCTGCCCTTTTGTTGCCCAGTCACCTAGTTTTATGAGATCCCTTTGTAACCCTTTGCAGTCAGCTTTGGAATTAACTGTCTTGAGTGATTTTTGTATTGCCTGCAAACCTTGCCATCTTACTGTTTACTCCTTTTTCCAGATCATTTATCAATATGTTGAACTACACTGGTCCCACCAGAGATGCTGGAGGGACCCCGCTATTACCTCTCTCCGCTGTGAAAACTGATCATTCATTCTTTACACTGTTTCTTGTCTTTTAACCAGTTACTGATCCATGAGAGGACCTTCCCTCTTATCCCATGACTATTTACTTTGCTTAAGAGACTGTGGTGTGGGACTTTATCAAAGGCTTTCTGAAAGCCCAAGTAAACTGTAGTCACTGGATCACCCTGGTCTGTGTGCTTGTTGACCCCCTCCAAGAATTCTAGTAGTTCTTCTTCGAGTGATTGCTCATATCCATTCCAGTTAGGTGTACGCGCCGCGCGTGCACATTCGTCGGAAAACTTTTACCCTAGCAACTCAGTGGGCCGGCAGGTCGCCCCCTAGAGTGGCGCCACCATGGCGCTCCATATATACTCCTGCCGGCCCACCCGCTCCTCGTTCCTTCTTACCGCCCGTGTCGGTCGTTGGAACAGTGGAGCGCGGCTTAGCTGACCTCCACTTCCCTAGCTACTCGTTTTCTCGTATATAATTATGCAGTTATAACACTTTTATATATATATTTGTATGGTTATACGTGTTTTCTTTGCTAACATGGTTAGTTTAGTTAGCGAGGTTCAGGAAGTAGCCCCTTCCATGAGCCCAGTGCCGGAGCCATGCATGGCTCACGGGGTTTTTAAAGGGGCCCGGCTTGCCAGAAGCCGCGGCCGAAGAGAGATCTACATGACTCCTGTTTGAAGTGCCTCAGGGAATCACACTTGACAGATAAGTGCCCCATTTGCAAGGCTTTTAAGCCGAGAACAAAAAGGTGCGGGACTTTCACTTATCCCTCCACCTTGGGCGCCGAGCGATGTTCAAGCGGCGGGCAGAAGCACCTCCTCGGCACCGGACCCCGCCGGTACCACCAAGGCCTTTCGGCACCGACCGTCGCCGGCACCGATGTCGACTCGGCACCGCTCCCTTCTTCTGAGGTCGAGAGAGTCTACGATTCCTGCTGGTGCCTGGCGGCTCCCCGGCACGCGCCGTGGTTGAGCCCCCTGCTCCCGCTACTTCCGTGCCACCTGCATCGCAGCCAGAGAGCTCGCCTAAGTTGCGTTATCCGGCACCGTCACCTGCAGAGGCACCGATGACTTCGGCTCCGTCGATTCCAGTCCCCCAGGACCATGGAATCCGGTGCCTGGCAGCTCCCCGGCTCGCGCCGTGGTAGAGCTTACTGCTCCTGCTGCTTCTGTGCCAGCTACACCACAGCTAGACAGCTCGTCTAAGATGGCTCACCCGGCACCGACGACGTCGACACCGTCGATCCCGGTCCCACGAGGGCCGTAGAATCCGGTGCCTGACGGCTCCCCGGCACGCGCCGTGGTTGAGCGTATTGCTCCTGCTGCTTCCGTGCCAGCGGCACCGCAGCCAGAGAGCTCGTCTAAGTCGGATCGCCCGGAGCCGACACCTGCTACGGCACCGATGACGTCGTCACCGTCGATCCCGGTCCCACAAGGGCCGTAGAATCCGGTGCCTGACGGCTCCCCGGCACGCGCCGTGGTTGAGCGTATTGCTCCTGCTGCTTCCGTGCCAGCGGCACCGCAGCCAGAGGGCTCGTCTACCTCGGATCGCCCGGCACCGACACCTGCTGCGGCACCGATGGCGTCGGCACCGTCGATCCCGGTCCCACAAGGGCCGTAGAATCCGGTGCCTGACGGCTCCCCGGCACGCGCCGTGGTTGAGCGTATTGCTCCTGCTGCTTCCGTGCCAGCGGCACCGCAGCCAGAGGGCTCGTCTACGTCGGATCGCCCGGCACCGACACCTGCTGCGGCACCGATGGCGTCGGCACCGTCGATCCCGGTCCCACAAGGGCCGTAGAATCCGGTGCCTAACGGCTCCCCGGCACGCGCCGTGGTTGAGCGTATTGCTCCTGCTGCTTCCGTGCCAGCGGCACCGCAGCCAGAGAGCTCGTCTACGTCGGATCGCCCGGCACCGACACCTGCTGCGGCACCGATGACGTCGGCACCGTCGATCCCGGTCCCGCAAGGGCCGTAGTATCCGGTGCCTGACGGCTCCCCGGCACGCGCCGTGGTCGAGCTAATGCTCCGGCTGCTTCCGTGCCAACGGCACCGCGGCCAGAGGGCTAGTCTAAGTCGGATCGCCCGGCACCGACACCTGCTGCGGCACCGATGACGTCGGCACCGTCGATCCCGGTCCCGCAAGGGCCGTAGAATCCGGTGCCTGACGGCTCCCCGGCACGCGCCGTGGTTGAGCTCCTGCTCCGGCTGCTTCCATGCCAACCGAAGCCTCTGAGGCACCGACAACATCGGCACCGTCGATTCCAGTCCCACAAGGGCTATCGAATCCGGTGCCCGACGGCTCCCCGGCACGCGCCGTGGTTGAGCGTATTACTCCCGCTGCTTCAGTGCTGACGGCACCGCAGCCAGACAGCTTATCTAACTCGGTTCGCCCGGCACCGGCTCCTACCGAAGCTCTGATGACCTCGGTACCGTGGATCCCGGCCCCACGAGGGCCGTCGAATCCGGTGCCTGACAGCTCCCCAGTACGCACTGTGGTTGAGCCTGCTGTTCCCTGCACGCCGGAGATGTTACCAACGGCGAGGGCTCTCAGTGCCATGACAGAGTCAGTGCTGCCTGACCCGGGCACCGCCGGTACGGGTAATACAGTCTCTTCAAGGGACTGTCCCCTGTCAGTACAGCAGAGCGGCACCGTTCATGATCACGGTCCCGCAGACACTCCAAATCCTGTCGGCACGCCGGACACCACTGGCAGTCCCGGTGCTGTTTTCCTCGGTACTGGTCACACTCGCTGCACCGGTCGGTATCCCGTTCGCCGACCCGCTATCGGCACCGTTCCTACATCTGGCACCGGGGCAGGTACCTTGACTCCTGTAGCTCTTCTCCGAGCCTCGAGATCTCGGTCGACCTCCCAACACCGTTCTGGTTGCGGGTCTGGATCTCGTTCCAGGTACCGATACGCCTCCCGATGCCGGTCCCCGGTGCCGAGTTGGGCAAGGTCCGAGTGAGTCAGAGACTCGGCCCATGCCTTCTTTTAGTACCTCCATGGCCGTCCGGACACGCATTCGTGTCAGCCATATGCGCAGATTTTATGCTCAGGACCACGATCCTGATATGATGGCCAGCGGGCGCCAGCCCCGAAGCAGAAAGAGCCTTGGCGAATGCAAGGTGTACTCTGCAGGGGCCCTGCACCTCTGGGTAGCAAAGCAACAAGCCTTGCTTAGCTGCGATAATTATAGCACCTGGGTGGAGGAGTTTCTCCCTCGAACCTCCCACCTGGAGTTCGCTGCCGTCTTGGAGGACGGGGGAAAGAATTTACCCTTTGTTGGAAAAGGCATCTTCGCGGCAGAGACAGCCCCAGACTGCGAAGCCTGCTGGACAATAGGGTCCTAATGCGTCTCAGCATGTATACGCCAGCGACCAAACGCAGGCCTTTAGGGCCCCAGCCGCCATACTCTGTGCCTAGCCAGAGGCAGAACTCTGGAAAACGGCAAGGCCAAGGTGGTTGCAGACAAACGTCAGGCCCCCTAAAAAGCCAAAGTCAAGGTCCCTCGCAATTACCACTGGGACCAAAGACGGACCTTCCAAGGTTCGCCGGAGGGCGGTGTACCAGTCGCAGGACGGGATCCCGATCCCGCTTTCTCCTGGCATGGCCCCAGTTACTTTCAGATCGCTGGGTCCTGCGCACGATGGAGCATAGGTACCACCTTTAATTTGCTCCAGCCCTGTCCCCCTTCAGCGGACGAAAGGGGCAAGGGATTTTACTCCCGTTATGCCCTAGTCCCCCACTCGAACACAGGTCTCAGACCTCCCTGGTCCTGCATGGACTCAACCGGTTTAGGATAAGGTTGAAGTTCTACATGGTATCCCTGGGAACCATTATTCCATCCTTGCCTCCTGGGGGCTACTATGCCGCCCTGGATATGAAGGACGCGTACTTTCGCAGTGCCATCTTCCCTCCACACGGGAGATGCCTCCGCTTTATAGCCAGCGGTGAATACTCCCGGTTTACGGCCATAGTCGCCGCCTTCCGTCGCTGATGTCGGATATGCGTTTTTCCGTATCTGGACGATTCGCTTATCCGAGGAGACTCTGAGACACAAACCGCTCAGCCGTGGGCATCGTCACGGTCTTATTCACAGATCAAGGCCTGATGATTACTATAGAGCAATCCACTCTGGTTCCCACGCAGAGGTTGGGCTTCCTAGGGGCTATCCTGGTCTCCTACCTAGCCGGAGCCTGCTTATCACAACTGCGGTTTTAGGCAAGGGCAACAATCATCTGAGGTCTGAAGGCTTTCCCAACGACCTCAGCTCGCTCTTGTCTCAGTCTCCTGGGTCCATGGTTGCCCGCAAGTTTGTAACCAAACACGCCAAGCTCCGCCTCCGTCCTCTCCAAGTCCGGCCCACCTCGGCGTACCGCTTGGATAGGGAGCCAATGGTCATGGTAGTCACTGTTCCCTCGAACGTCTTAGGCTCCCTAGAGTGGTGGCTAACTCCCTCCTTGGTGTGGACAGGGATGCGGTTTCATCCGCCCCAGCCCTCACTGCCCCTGACGGCGGACGCATCATCTCTCTGCTCGAGTGCCCATGGTCGCCTCCGAGCTTAAGGCCTTTGGTCTTCTAAGAAGCTGGCATTCCTTGTTAATGCCCCAAAAATGAGAGTAGTCCGCCTGGCATGCCAGGGGTTCCAGCGGCAGCTGCGAGGCCGTTGTATCTCGGTGTTTACAGCCAACACAAGGGCCAGGTGCTTCATAAGTATTCAGGGGGGACATAGTCCTCCCCCCTTTTTTGTCAGGAGGCCATCCATTTCCGGGTCTTTTGCATGGCCCACTCGATGGAGCTGGCGACGTCCTTTCTCCCAGGCGTTCGGAACGTCTTAACTCTTTGACTCAGCAGGTTTTTCCTGTCTTACGAGTGATCACTCTGCCCCATGTGAGGCGTCCCGCTTTCCGGAAGTGGAGATGTTTCCTCACACAGACCTGTTCGCTCACCGCGAGAGCAGGAAATGCCAGGTGTTCTGCTCCTTCCAAGGTCTCTCCTCGGAATCGATCTTGGACGCATTCCTGATGCCGTGGAACGGCCAACTGCATTATGCCTCCCCACTGTTCCCACTGGTTCGTTACGTCCTGCTCAAACTCCGCAGGGGCAGAGCGTGCATCATCATGATCACTCCAGAGTGGTCCAGGCAGCACTGACATACCACGTTGCTCGGTCTGTCAGCCCAGACCTCATCACTCAGGGCAATGACAGGCTCCGTCACTCGGACCTGCAGCCTCTTCGCCTCACGGTGGCTCCTGCGTACCTGAGTCGGGGTGACAGGCAGCCTTCCACCTGGTCAACGTACCGAGCCAGGTGGAAGCGTTTCCTTTACAGCTGCAGTACGCTCGATCTTGCTCCTGCTGAGGTCTCGATCCCCTCTATTTGGCCTGCCTCTGGCCTTCAGCGGCAGGATCTGGCGGTATCATCGCTGAGGATACTCTCAGTGGCCATCCCTACCTTCCAGCAGGCTAAGATGGACGTTCAGTTTCCCACGCTCTATGGGTTCGAGGTCCCTCAAGGGCTTGGAGCGCTTGCACCCTCGGGTGCGCCGCCCAGCCCCGCCCTGGGACCTCAACCTAGTCTTGGCCAGACGGGTCTCTGAGATCAGAGCTCTTACGAAGGTTCCACAAAGACAAGGTGCAGTTATGACCGCACCCGGCTTTCCTCCCTAAGGTGTTTTGGCCTTTCATGTTACCCACAGCTCAACGCAATGGGCATAACCGTTGCACTCCTTGGACATCTGTGGAGTGCTCGCATTATATTGTGCTGACAGAATCATTTCCTAAGGTGCCCCAGCTCTGCCCCGGTAGCGGGCCAAAGGGAGGGCTTGCTTGTTTTCCTCTCAGAGGATCTCATCTTGGGTGATGGCGGACATCCCCACTTGTTATGATTTGGCTCATATTTCCCCAAGCCACATCACCGTGCATTCTACCAGGGCTCAGGCTTCATCCGCCGCCTTGCTGGCTCGTGTTTCTACCCACGAGACCTGTCGCGAAGCTCCATTGGTCCTCGGTCCTTACCTTTGCTTCGCAGTATGCCCTGGTTCAGCAGTCAAGAGAGGCTGTAGCCTCTGGCTCGGCAGTTTTATTCTGCCACATTTCACTCCGACCCCACCGCCTTTGTAAGGCTTGGGATTCACCTAACTGGAATGGATATGAGCAATCACTCGAAGAAGAAAAGACGGTTACTCACCTTTGTAACTGTTGTTCTTCGAGATGTGTTGCTCATATCCATTCCGCACCCGCCCTCCTTCCCCACTGTCGGAGTAGCCGGCAAGAAGGAACTGAGGAGCGGGTGGGCCGGCAGGAGTATATATGGAGCGCCATGGTGGCGCCACTCTAGGGGGCGACCTGCCGGCCCACTGAGTTGCTAGGGTAAAAGTTTTCCGACGAATGTGCACGCGCGGCGCGTACACCTAACTGGAATGGATATGAGCAACACATCTCGAAGAACAACAGTTACAAAGGTGAGTAACCGTCTTATCGGTGAGGCAGGATTTCTCTCTCTGTGTTTAGTAATTCTGTTCTTTACTATAGTTTCAACCAGTTTGCCTGGTACTGAAGTTAGACTTACCAGCCTGTAGTGTTCAGGATCACCTCTTATGCCAATTCTTTAAAAGGACTTCACATTATCTTTCCTCCAGTCATCTGGTACAGAGGCTGATTTAAGTAATAGGTTACATACCACAGTTAGTAGTGAAACTGTGGTGCCCAAAACAGAGCACAGTACTCCACATGAGACCTTACTAGGGCTGAGTAGAATGGGACAGTTACCTCCTGTGTCTTAAATACAGCACTCATGTTAATACACGCTAGAACATTAGCCTTCACATTGTTGGCTCATATTCAATTTGTGATCCACTATAACTCCAGATCCTTTTCTACAGTACCACCATGTAGCCAGTTATTCCCATTTTTGTAGGTGTGCATTTGATTTTTCTTTCTTAAATGAAGTACTTTGCATTTGGCTTCTTGAATTTCATTTTGTTGAATTCAGACCAATTCTACAATTTGTTATGGTCATTTTGGATTCTAATCCTGTCCTCTAACGTTTTTGCAACGCCTCTCAGCTTGATGTCATCTGCAAAATTCATAAGTACACTATTATCCGAGCCATTAATGAAAATATTGAATAGCACCAGACCTAGGATTGTCCCCAGTTGGTACCCATGAGATGCTCTCCCTCCGTTTCACCATTTTGACAGAAAACCATTGATAACTCCTTGAGTGAGTACAGTGTTTCAACCACTTGTGCATCTGTCTTATAGTAACTTAATCTAGACCACATTTCCCTAGTTTGCTTATGAGAATGTCACATGACGTGTCAAAACCTTACTAAAGTCAAGATATATCACATCTACTGCTATCCCTCCCTTACCCTCCATTCACTAGGCTAATAACAGTGTCAAAGAAGATAACTAGGTTGGTTTGGCATGATTTGTTCTTGGCAAATCCATGTTGGCTGTTGCTTACCACCCTATTATCCACTAGATGTTTAATAATCTGTCCCATTATCTTTCCAGATATTGAAGTTAGGCTAACTGGTCTATAATCTCCTGAGTCCTTTTTGTTCCTCTTTTTAAATATAAGCACTATGTTTGCCCTTCTCCAGCTCTCTGGGACCTCACCTGCACTCCATGAGTTCTCAAAGATAATTGCTAGCAGTTCAGAGATTGCTTCAACTAGTTACTTAAATATCCTAATTTGAATTTTGTGAGGCCCTTCTGACTTGAACACAGCTAATTTACCTAAATAATCTTTAATGTGTTCTTTCCCTATTCTGACTTGTGTTCCTTCTCCTTGTAATTAATATTAATAAACATTGACTTACGCTTAACCTTATTAGTGAAGACTGAAGTAAAATAGTCATTGAACACTTCTGCTTTCTTAATTTCTCAGTTATAAGCTCTCCGTCTCCACTGAGTAGTGGACTTACACTTCCCTTCACCTTTCTCTTGCTCCTAATACATTTGTAGTACCTTTTCTTATTGCCTTTTATGTGCCTTGCTAGGTGTAATTAATTTTGTGCTTTAGCTTTTTTGATTTGGTTCCTACATGCTTGTGCTATTCTTTTGCATTCATCCGTATCTATTTATCCACATTTCCACTCTTTGCAGGATTCTTTTTTGGTTTTCAGGTCATTAATGAGCTCCTGATGGAGCAATATTGGCCTCTTACTATTCTTCCTATATTTCCTTCTATCAGGATAATTTACAGTTGTACCTTTAATATTGTCTCTTTAAGAAATTGGCAATTCTGCTGAACTCCTTTTTCCCTTAGATTTTTTTCCCAGGGGACCTTACCTACAAGTTCTCTGAGTTAGTTAAAGGCTGCTTTTTGGAAGTTCGTTGCTTCACTCCTTCACTTCCTTTGAATCATAAAATCTTGCATATTATGATCACTTTCACCCATTTTGCCTTCTACCTTCAGATGTTCAACAATTTCCTCCCTGTTAGTCAGAATCAAGGCTAAAGTAGCTGCCCCACTTGTTACTTGTTCCACTTTCTGAAACAAAAAGATGTCCCAGTACATTCCAAGACTTATGGGAATTTTGTGGTTTGCTGTGTCACTTTCCCAACAAATACCAGGATAGTAAAAATCCCTCTGCTACAAAGTTTCATGTTTTGGATATTTCTGTTATGGGTTCTAAAAGTGCATCATCCACCCCACTTCCTGCTCTGTGGTATATAGTAGAGCCCTACCATGATGTCAGCATTGTTTGTTGCAGCATTTATTTACACTTGGAGACGTGGGAGTCATGGTAGTGTCCATGTGTATAGATAGCGCTCCCTTGCTTTAAAACTTTTCCATACGCATCTTTTACTTTGCACGTCTAGTCGAATTCTAGGTTTAGAATACTCTAAGCATTGGGGAAGTTCATATCTGATCAGAACTGTGGCTTTGGCCCAACTCTATTTTGCACTGAAGGAAACAACAGGCTGTTCGTGTACATGAGTATTTATAGCACTGTGTGTTTCTGTGTGGCCACTTCCTTCCACATCTCTCAGTCCTTTCTCGTGTCTAATGGAAGCATACAGTTTGAATTCAGGCACACTACCTTCCAAGCCATCTCACTTCTGAAATTTTACAGAAGGGGTGACTCAGCTCCAGCCTGCTTAGGGTTACTTGCTGGATTACTTGGGTATCCAGCAGCTTTAGATGCAGTAGGGACATCTCCATGATTGGTGGGACCTACCTCAATTGCCTCATCATTGTATCTCAGGTTGTAATATCAAGGGGACCTTCTAAAGCCATAAAGGAGGGTCCTATTTCTAATGAACCTATGTCCATAGCATGAGGTTTGTTTTTCAGAAAATTGCCCCTTATGCCCCAGTTATTGATTCTGTGCAGTGATGTATTAGCTGCGATGTAGAAACTCTCCGTGAGCTGCCATGAAAATAAGAGAAGTGGCCCTTTGGGGACAGGAATAGTAGGGAGGAAGGCCATGGTTAACTGAAACTGAAAGACCCTAGGAATACTGGCCTGAAAGGCAGCTTCCAGTGCTGATGACCAGGTAGGGGATGTCTGCTACAATGCACTGTTGTGAGGAAAACTAGAATTCCTAGAGGCCAATCCTTCTGGGCACTGCTGTGAAAAAAGTTCAGGATCCTAGCTGAAGCAGAGTTAAGGGTGGGGATGGGTACAATGACAAACTCCAAGGAGAAATATCGAAGTAACTTCTCCCTGTAATTTAGCAGGTATAGATGATGTGATACATACTCAATAAATGTAGTATATAGATATTCTGCAATAACATTCTTCTTTAGTAATGTCAAAGGAGAAACCACATAATCCCACCACACATCTCACAAGTGCACTTCTCTCTCTCAAATAAGGGGCTCTCTGTCTCCCTTGTATGTCTCATCAGAAGATTCCTGTTTTTGGCATGTCTAACAGGAGGCTATTCAGTGGGAGGTTGGCCTGCTCGGAACTGCCGCAATCCCCATGGGCATCCCATACAGATTATAGTCAAACTCATTGTTCTGGCTCTGCTGTCCTAAAGCAAAAAGTCACTGCCAAAGAAACTGCAAATGTGTCCCCTCGCCCCTGCCCTGGCAGTGCTGTCTAGAAGCCCCATTTTAGAGAGTGTTGCTGCTGATATCCCTGTCTGCTGAAGTCTTGATCCTGTCCCGTGAGTAGGAAGTGGAGCGTGTAACTTCCTCGCTGAAAGCACCCTCCAAGATGCCCTGCACTGATTGGCGTGCCTTCTGCCTGAAGTCCCGCCCCACAAATACGTAGAGCAAAGGGTTAATGCAGCTGTTAACATAGGCCAGTGCTATAGAGAGGTGGTCCCACAGTGCTACTGCCTCCCTAAATCCAGTGCCTGGCATAGCTAGGAGAGACAGTGCCCCAACTGCATGGAACGGAGCCCAACAGACAAAGAAGGCAACCACCACAACCAGGATCACTCGCAGGGTCTTACCACGGGGTTTGGTAAATTGGACTCTATGCATCTTAATGACTATAAGGATGTAGCAAGCTGCCATTATGCTAAAGGGAAGGAGGAAGCCAAAGACAATCCTAGTAATATTTATGGCCAGTAGGGTGGTTGGCTGACTGCTGTAGGAGAAGTAATCATTCAAGTTCCCCAATAAGATAGTATCATTGTACAGGGTGCCAGGAATATCAGTGCTGGAGAAACCACCAGGATATTCATCTGAGGATATGCTGGAGCTCATGGCTGAATCATTCCCATAATTTATATAATCTTCATAATCCCTATCTCCAAATTGATAAGTACAAACAGTTTTGCCAAATTCATCTTTGAAGGTCTTACGGTACAGGAAGGCAGGACAACACATAATGAAGGCCAAGAGCCAGATACAACAGCACATCGCTGTTGCAAGCCTCACATTACGGTGGTTCTGACACCAAACTGGCTTCATCACCATCAGGCACCGGTCAATGCTGATGGCAGTGAGGAGGAAGACGCTGGCAAACATGTTGAGGATGATGGCTGATGGGATAACCTTGCAGAGGAAGTAGCCATATGGCCAGTACTCATGGAGGATCAGGTGAATGATGGAGAATGGCAGAGACATGCAGCACAGGAAGTCAGCGATGGCAAGGTGCAGGAACCACACAGTGTTCACGGTCCGCTTCATTTTCAGGCCAGCCACCCAGATCACCAAGCCGTTGCCCAGGAGGCCCAGGATAAAGGTGAGAATGAAGATAATTAAGGAACCAATGATTTCCGGTGCATACTGTAGTGTGGCACCATCATCTGGCTTGTATGTGCTGTTACTACTCAGGAACAGAGACATAGTCTTTAGATACTGGTGGGAAAAAAATAGAAGATCATTTGCTATTAACATCATTAACACACCCTACTGCCTGCTGTATGTGTCCAGCCCCAAGATTACACTTTCTGTATGTATCCAAACATCCTTGTGTGGGCTGTCAGCACTCAGGATTGAACCTAGAAGCATGAAAGTACAAGTCCCCCCTACTGCCTGAGCAGGAAGACCTGGCTGTACTAGTGCAAAGGCTGTTGCAAAATCCTACGTCTCTATGTGGTCTAGCCACTAGATGTGGTCATAGTGCCACAGTATAAGTGTTGGTGTACTCAGGTTCTCCTATGTCCAAAATCACCTTTAATGCCAGCACTATCCTTAGTAGAGATTATCCTTTATTGACACTCTCCATTACCCTAATTCCAGCTGTCCCTCCTCACCTCTTTTTAACTCTCTATAAAATATATATAATTCTCTCTTTTACTGGAAAAACTCAGTCTTAGTTCCTCTTTCCTTTAAAATAAAAGTGGTTTCCTCTCTCTTGGATGGTGAGGTTTATGCCTTGAAAGCAATTTTTGCATTCCCATGAGCCTCTGATTTGCAACTGTTTCCCTGAGGTAATAACTAAAACTGTGGAGTCAGCAATTCCATACAGAAGGGGACATTGTCAGCAAAAGTCTTGTGTAAATCTTCCTTCTCCCCTGCTTTCCTAGCCAATGCAGCTTAATCCTGAGCACTCCCCAACCCCCACTATTCCAAGGAAGGAGAGACATAGGATGAAGAGTAAGAAATAGATGGATAGAGAAAGAGAGGTAAATAAAGAGAGCTATTGAGAGAAGAAGAGAAATTGGAATATGGAGTAATAACAGGATTTAATAGATCTCAAAGACCTCTACATACATCAGAAAGTGTCATTAGATGGCACTTAGTCCTGCCATGATTGCAGCAGTCTGGACTAGATGACCTCTCGAGGTCCCTTCCAATCCTATGATTCTGTGATTATCTCCAGATGAAGAAAGAGGCACGGAGAGATTAAAGTACAGTTTTATTCTGAATAATGGCAATGTAAAAACAACACCTCTCCCTCAGCCCTTGGATGTGTTCAGAACAGATTTACTCACTTGAATGACTAAAATAGTTTTGACTGCTTTTCACTCACGTTCCCCTAACAGAGCCAAGATAGCTCAGTGAGAGGCAACTTCATTCTATTTCTTCCTGTGCATTAACAGAATTGTTCACAAGTTCCAGGCAGGTAGACTGATGCCAGACCCATAAAGAGAATCAGGTTGCAGAAGTATCACTGAGGGCATGATCGGAAGATAGTGAAGTTGCACAGGGGTCACCAAGAGTCTAATTCAGCATGTAACATCTTCATTATTGCTGGTAAAGCATGAGAAGGAGAGAACCCAGCGTGATTCTGTTGTTATTATCATCATTAGAAATCTCTGTTACACTAGCAACTAGGCTCCAATCAGGCACTGAACACACACAATAAAAATCAAACAGGCCCTGCCCCAAAGAGTTTACAGTCTGTAACATACGATGGGACAAAAGATGGATGAAATACCAAGGAGGGGAGGACAAGGTAAACAATAAAATAATGATTAACATAAACAGCAGTCTTACCACATCAGCTGCCTACCCAATGTTAAGAGATCTTTAGGCATCACAGCAGAGGTGAGTTTTAAGAAGGGACACTATAGATTGTGATGGGGGAACTGCTCCCAGGAAAATAGCTAATAAAGGCTTAGTAAGGAAGGGCTACATAAGTAAGGAAGGCAGCAGCGCTTTGAAGTGTGAGTGTAGTCAGAGCGGCAGCGCTGGGAGAGAGCTCTCCCAGCGCTGCATGTAAACCACATCCCTTACGGGTGTAGCGTGCAGCGCTGGGAGCCGCGCTCCCAGCGCTGCTGCCCTGATTACACTGACGCTTTACAGCGCTGTATCTTGCAGCGCTCAGGGGGGTGTTTTTCACACCCCAGTTGCAGCGCTGTAAAGTGTGAGTGTAGCCAAGCCCAAAGTAAAGACTGGTTGTTTGTATTTGATACAGTGAAGAAGGGAGAGCCAGTGGAGGGAAACAAAGGTGTGGTGGGTGATGTGCTCAGAGAGACTGCTCAGGAAGTGTAGCATTTTGAATTGATTTGAGGTGTGCATTCCAAGATCCCAGAACAAGGCCAGGTCTATACTACAGACCTATATCTGTATAACTGCATCGCTCAGGGGTGTGAAAAATCCACAGGCCTGAGTGAAGTATTTATATAGACCTAGTCCCTCGAGTGGACTGCGCTATGTCGATAGGAAAGCTTCTCCCACCAACATATCTGCTGCCTCGTGGGGAGATGGATTAACTACGCAGGGGGAGAAGCTCTCCCATTGGCATAAGAGCATCCTCAATAAGCACTGCGGTGGCGCAGCTGCACCGGTGCTACTGCGGCCCTGTGGCAGTGTACGTGAAGAGAAGCCCCAAGTTTGTTGGACTGGGAGTTAGAGCAAAAGGACATTGTTTTACTTGTCACTTGAGTAAATTTGATACATATATAAGTCCTTGAGAGAGACGGTCAATGTGAGACTCACAATGCCGCTTTTCAGAGCAGAAATGCACTTTAAATGACATCTCCAGGTCCCTCACGGAGTCAGTGACACAGATGGACTAGAACCCAGGGCTCACTATTCCTCATCAAGTTGTAACAAATCCCTGTTCTGCAGGCAGAAGTTACTGTATAAACCACATACCCCTTGGAGGGCTGAGGCTAAACACCTGCTCCTTCAACTCCAAATCACAGACCATTATTATTCCAGCTAAAGATCACCCCTGTCCTGCTTATTGTACTAGCAGGTCTCTTATCCTTCCTGAGGGGGTGCTGCTATGAAATAACCTCCTTCGCTGATACACAAACAGAGCCAAGACAGAACGCTGCCCTGGCCCTTGCACCAAGCTGCCTCTCAGAATGTATACAGTGGATAGTCAAAAGAAGATGCTTTATACAAACTGAAATTAATCCTGCTCCAAGACAGGGAGCTGGATGAATCGCAATGTTTTCTAGATCCCTAAAAGAGAGCAGCATAGGGAGAGAGAGATGCTTTAAGAAGGCATGAAGGAAGTAACAAACAACTACAAAGACCAGGAGAGAGAGATGCTTTAAGACTGACAGACGGAGGGAAAGAGCAATATGGAGAAATTGCAGAACAGAAAGACAGAATGCTGTCTGTCTTCTGTACATACCCCGGTACAGCAGATTCCTCAATTCACTGATGAGCAGGAACCACTCTGATCATAGCTCTTGTCTTAAGCACTGGCTCTGGAGTCACCAAAGAACAACTTATATGGTCAGTTTAGGAACTGACTTTTTTTTAACCCTGTTATCTTAATTTTTTTTTGCACCCAAGCAGAAGGAGAAGAATGAGTCACTTCTGTAATCAGATAACATGAGCTGCGGAACATCTGGCCTGACGCTGCTGAGATAATGCAACAGTTGCATGTGGACATGTATAGTGCTTACAACAAGAAGGAATGGAAGAGTAAGCAGACCTAGAAGTTATTAGGGAGCATAGATATGATTATAGGAAATCAAAGTTTTCATAAGAAAATTTGACTCACTGCATGAGATCAAAGCGGTACATTTTGTCTCTTGTCTCTTGCCATGATAACACAGATCATTGCTCGATCTAGTTCAGTATCCCATAGCCTGTTGGACCGTCTCACATTACTGGTCTATTTTGTCTAGTATCCCACTTCCTGTTGTAGCAGATCAGAACATTGATCCATCTGGTCGTGTATGCTGTCTCCTGCATACTGCATCCATGTAATCTTATATTCTAATTCCTGTTAACCTGGTCCATCTAATTTGGAATATCATGTCTAACAGAGGCCAGTGCCAGATGTCTCAAAAAGAAGACACAGAACCCTATAATGCACCTCACTGAAAGGAAATTTCTTGCCAGCCATCAGGTGATGATCAGATTTCTCTCTGAAGCATGAGCATCAACCATTTTTACAGTAGGTAGCATCACTGAAAATACTACAGCTTTCTGATTCATGTAGGTGTCAAATCTTGTAACTTTTACTCTGCTTTTTATCTCAATAATATCATGCAGTGAGACGTTACACAGAATAATTGGCCAAGCACAGTGGGGCTTTACTTTCAACTCAACAGTATTTCTGTTTGTCTGTGCAAAACTTTACACTCACCTCAGTGCAAGTTCTGTTTGTCTGTCTGTAACTCGATGGCATATGACGTTCTAATGACAATAGCCAGCACATGAAAAATACCTTTAGGACCTTCCAGTAACTTTCACTCAAGCCAGACCAGATCCTTGATTTGCAGCCAAGGGAATTGAAGCACGTCTTAGCACATATCTTAGGGAAAAAATGAGCGGGTCTCCCTATATAACCACACTGCACCCTCATTTCCCCATTTGTGGATATAAATGCGTTGTTTTCTAACAGCTCCCTCCCCATCACCATAAATAAATTACATAAAAGAGGAAAGAAAAATATAATGAGCTTTACAAAGCTCTGTACCCTTTCCCCAGCAGAAGTAGAAGGAAATGAATTTGCATCTCTTTTCAGTGATGTTCTTTTCCGCCCTGAAGCAATCAGAGGAAATGGATATGAACTTATTTCCTTATATGTGAGGAGGCCAGTCATGAAGAAGCAGGGGGGCTGCAGGGCAGGACTGAGGGACATTGGCAGAACTGTGTGTGGGAGCCCAAGACTGCTGTCAGACAGCTGGAGTAGGGCTGAGGGAGCCTAGACTGCAGGAGGTCCACGAGCAGGACATTGCCACGGCACTGCTAAGAGCAAGCTCAGTTGTCCAACTTCTCTCACTCCCTCTCTCATTGCCCATCCACACCCCTTTCCCACAGCTGGGTGCTCACTGGGCACTGCTGTGAGGGAGCTCATGTTGACAGACTCCTTAGGCCTTAGTTAGATGCTGAACAGTGTTGAGGGCAGCTCACGGGGAAGATCCCATTGCTGCAATTATCCTTAGACCACATGACCCCTGTAGCAGGTTGGTTACCCCACTCCTGCCCTGAAGGGGTGAAAACAGCCCTGGGAGAGGATTGTGGCAGGGAAAGCAGCTACTAGGCTGACTGGGGAAGCAGCCGCAGCTGGGCCACGCCCCAATCAGGCCTCAGCTGACCGTACGTAAGAAGCTGGGAGCCAGGAGCTCAGCAGTCTCTCTGTGCTCAGAGTAGGGGTGAAAGTAACTTACAGGACTTAATAGTACTGCGGGAGTCCTGAGGGGGGGCGTGGCCTCATCCAGAAGAGGCGGTGCCTCTCAAAATGTAAAGGCCCTGGGGCACTGGCTGTGGCTCTGAGCCCCAGGGCCTTTAAATCAACCCAGGGCTCCCAGCTGAAGAGCTGACTGGGAGCCGCCAGGGCTCAGGGGCAAATTAAAGGGCCCGGGGCTCCGGCCACCGTGGAGCTGCAGGCCCTTTAAATTCTGGCCTCATCCCAGCTGCCGGAGCCGTGGGCCAGATTTAAAGGGCTCTGGGCTGCCTGCAGCTGCAGCAGCCCAGAGCCCTTTAAATCCGGCCCCAGCCTGGCCACCGAAGCCGTAGGTTAAAGGGCTCTGGGCTGCCCGCTCTGCTCTGAACCCTTTAAATCCAGCCTCAGCCCAGCTGCCCGAGCCGCAGGCAGGATTCAAAGGGCTCTTGGCTGTCCACTGCGGTGGGGAGCCAGAGTTCTTTAAATCCCTGCCGTGGAAGCCGGTGTGGTCCGGCACGGCATACTGGCTCTTACCGGAACACTGTACCGGCTTACTTTCACCTCTGGTTCAGAGAGAGAAGGGTCTGGCTACAAGGAGGTTAACCAGGTATCTGGAGTGGAGCAGGGCTGGGGAAAGGCCAAGGGACCTGGGGAACTCCAGCCTAGGAAAGCCCTGGACTGCAGGCCTGGTGAAGCCTATTAGGTACTGGGTTGCAGGGGCAGCCCCACGGGTAGCCAGAGGCAGCAGGTCAAAACACTCCTTGCCAGTGATGAGTGGCTTATACTGCAGTCTGCCCCAGTGAATGGGGGCTAGTTGGTGTCTGGCAGTAGCCCATGACTGAGGCAAGGCAGGGATAGTGGGTGGAGGTTCTCCTGGGAGGGGGAGACTTAGCCTATGGGGGTACTGCCAGGGGGCAGCACCCAGTTAAAGGGGCACTGGGGTCCTGGGAGGGACATAGGGGCCAAGCAGCAGCAGGACACTGGCTGACAGAGGGTGCTCCGGAGACTGGATGTGCTAATTCCCTGAGAGACCAGCAGGAGGTGCCGCAGGGATGAGTCCTGCACCGTCACAATTGCGTACTCCCAATCTGGACACTGATAGGACACTGCCTTGGGGTGGCAATGTGTGCTGCCTGAGGGGGAATGTGTCCCAGCAGGTCACTGCTGTGGGGAAGTTCACACCACCTGAGTACTTCCCCTTTTATTGTTCCCAAGAACCCAGTAGGACAGAGCTTGACTTCTCCTCTAACCATCTATTTCCCCTTCTCTCCCTCTTCCCCGTCCACTCAGCTCACTATCTAGTCCCCCAGCCTCCAGTCCCTCCTCCAGGCGCCAGTGAGGAAATACTTGACGATTTTGACTGGAACTTGATCACCTAGCATGTTACAGACTTGAGAGCCCATCCCTTGTGAGGGACCTGGGAGGGAAGGGGAGCATGGGGTGAAAGGTCGCAGGTCCAGCTGCCCAAGCCTCCCTGCCTTGCCTGTATATAGATATATATTCTCTCTCTGCGCCAGAGAAGACACCACAAGATGCTGCCGAAGATAATCCTTCCTTGCGTCCTGTTTTACCTTCTTTTTTTCTTTTGTTCATTATTATTACTATCAGCAATCGAGCATGGCCCTCCCCCACTGGCCTTGGACACATCAGATCGGCTCCCCCACATTGCATGGTGCCCTGCATGTGGTGGAGGGTGGAGCGATGGCTCCCTGGTGCCATGACAAGACCTTGGAAGGCCGAAACCTCAAGAGCATCTTTCTCTGCCTCCCTCATTTTGCATTTTACAATCCCTCTTTGCTGGTGAATCTGTTGTATTGGCTGCCAGGGTGAGAGAGCCTAGTGGACCCTGGGAGCCTGTAATTATGTTGTTTCATAAGTGTTGTAAAGGTCAGGGGCTCAAAGGGACATTGGAGGGGTGATTTTAGCTCCGTGATCATTCTCACACCAGCAGGGGATGGCAAGAGGAGAAGGGAAGACTCTGAAGATAAAGAAAACAGAATCTCTGCGGGGGTGAGCTACAGCTGGGATTTGGGCCGAGGTGGGAGAGGGAGGCCCTCAGTGCAGAAAAAGGAGAATTTCAAGCACAGATGCATTTGGGATTCAGAGAACACTGCCATTTGTAAGGAGATCAGAGGGAACCTGACCTGTTTTCTATGCTGACTTTTGCAGTCTCTGGGAATGTGAAGCCCAACTGTCAAGTAGGGGGAGCTCAGCAGGTGTGTTTTGCACCGGCATTGGGGTGATCGAGTACAGCACACCAAATAGCATTCCCCGGGGCTTTTAACGTCACCATCCCCCCTCCCCCTCCACTGTCCCTACAGCTATGCAGTGAGGCTTTTATTTGTATCTCCAAAGAAGACACCTGCAAATTAGGAAGCATTCCCCCTACCCCCCCTCAGTTCTTGTTCAGTTAGTTATTCCCCCTATTAATTTCTTTGGAAACTGTCCTTGCCTGTGGTGCAAGGATGCAAGCAAAGCGAGTCTTGTCTGCATAAATACCCGGTCAGTGGTTCCCATTGGGGAGTGAACCAAGGATGGAAAGAAGAAGCCACTGCTCAGAACTGAGGGAGATTTGGGGACTTGTAGGTTAGAGTCTGGATTCCTCCCTCCCACCCCAGTTGAAGAAGTGTGAGGCTTCACAGTTATGTTTCAGAACCATAGATGACAGGACAGGAGGTGTGGGTCAGATATTTAAACTGCACAGCCAAAGGGAGGAATGGGGAGCATGGGTCTGATCCCCTCACAGGTCAGCTGGAGAGAGAGGGTGAAGAGTTGGCACATCCCAAAATCCAAACTCTGTGTGAGCACTTGCAAAGAAGGAAGAAGAGCTGTTGAAGCAGGAATGAGTGTTGAGCTTCCCTTCCCCCAGCTGTGTCCCCTGTTTCTAGCATGGCTCTGTTCTGTCAAACCTCTTGTTTCCTCTTTCTGTTTTGTAGCCCCCTAGCCCCTGTTTCTTGGTGAGGGGAACCAAGTTGGAAGCAAACCATCATGGGGACTCAACATGCTAAGGGTGGGGGAGATAATTTAGCATCGCTATATAATTTGCTGTTGAGATAAACCAATTGGATCTTTGTCGGGAAGATGGACAGTCTTGGATTTGATGGGGGGAGGGGGGTACTGTTTTTTGTTGTGTTTTTTTTAAGTGGGGATGGTCATCACTGAGCATTCCCAAGAGAAGTGGGGAATCCCAGAGCCGACTTCAGCATGGAGTTAGCCAGCAGTTCGCTCTGTTGCCCAGGATGGGAATGATAAGACCAGGAAGCCATGTTCAGTTGGGTTTCTGTGGCACAGAGCTGCAGAGATCCCCTCCCTCCAGGTGCCACTCAGTGCTTTGCAGGGGATGTTCCCAAGAGCCGGGCCCATGGAAGTTGTTCAGGAGGCCGCTTGGCCTTTCAGAGAACCCTGAAAACAAACCCTGAAAGCAAACCAAGATGGCTCCTTTGCGTAGTCAAGTGCTCCTCACTTGCATATTCATTTGCCTTGTTTGCATATTCAGTTGCGCATCGTTTGCATATGTAAATATATGCCGGTCAGTGTGCAAACCAGCCTCGCCCCCCACCCCTGAAATACCGTGCATCATTTGTGGGCAAGATGGCATTGGATTGGACACGTGGAGTCAAAGGGCTTCGCACTGGAACTGCACTGCAAGCTGGTGACGTAGCCTGTCAGGAGTGAAGGGATGCAGTCAACGGAGATCAGCCTGCAAGCGAGAGGAGTCCCTTGCACTGTGGTGTGGCCCATGATGCTTTGTGTCAAAGAGAGAGGAGAGGGGGTGTGGCCTCACGAGTTTATTTTTGTGCATGCTTTCTTAATAAAAACAAAAAGTGAATGTTTATGGTTTAACCCTTTTGGTGCTGCTGTTGAGTTATTTTTCAGTGGCTACTGGTCAGGTGAAACACAAGATTTATCAACTTTATTGTTAGGGTTTGGCTCCTACCTGCATAGCCTGGAGAGAGAGGAGGAGCTGCCTGCACCAAAGTCAGATATGAAATCAAGACCCTCTGTAGGAAGGACAGCCCTAGTAGCTAGTGAAAGAGCTGCACTGTTGAAGCTTTACACTTCATTTAGGTCAGACAATCTCAGCCTGTTCATTCTATCCATTGCATAATGCACAGAAGAAAGGCAGCATGGAATTACCCCAAATGTAATGGGAAATATTTGTGTTTTTAATTATCTGCCTATCACTGCAGTGCATAACTTTGCATTTATTAACACTGAATTTCATCTGCCCTTTTGTTGCCCAGTCACCCAGTTTTATGAGATCCCTTTGCAGTCAGCTTTGGAATTAACTGTCTTGAGTGATTTTTGTATTGCCTGTAAACTTGCCATCTTACTGTTTACTCCTTTTTCTAGATCATTTATGAATATGTTGAACAGAACTGGTCCCACCAGAGATGCTGGGGAGAGCTCACTATTACCTCTCTCCACTGTGAAAACTGATCTTTTATTCTTTACACTGTTTCCTATCTTTTCACCAGTTACTGATCCATGAGAGGACCTTCCCTCTTATCCCATAACTAGTTACTTTGCTTAGGAGATTTTGGTGTGGGACTTTATCAAAGGCTTTCTGAAAGTCCAAGTAAACTATAGCCACTGGATCACCCTTGCCCATGTGTTTGTTGACCCCTCCAAGAATTCTAGTAGATTGATTAGGCAGGATTTCTCTTTCCTCCCCCATGTCACGTTCATCTCTGTATTGGTAATTCTGTTCTTTACTATAGTTTCAACCAGTTTGCCTGATACTGAAATTAGACTTACCGGCCTGTAGTGTTCAGGATCACCACTTATGCCAATTTTTAAAAAGAATTTCACATTATCTTTCCTCCAGTCATCTGGTACAGAGGCTGATTTAAGTAATAGGTTACATACCACAGTTAGTAGTGAAACTGTGGTGCCCAGAACAGAACACAGTACTCCACCTGAGACCTTACTAGGGCTGAGTAGAATGGGACAGTTACCTCCTGTGTCTTAAATACAGCACTCATGTTAATACACACTAGAACATTAGCCTTCACATTGTTGGCTCATATTCAGTTTGTGATCCACTATAACTCCAGATCCTTTTCTACAGTACTACTATGTAACTAGTTATTCCCATGCCATTAATACACAGTAGAATATTAGATATGACCAGGAAGCCATGATTTCCAAATTCTAGATTTGGAATACTCTAAGCGTTTGGTGTAGCATTTATTTACACTCAGAGACAAGGGGATCGTGGTAGTGTCCATGTGTATAGATAGCGCTCCCTTGCTTTAAAACTTTTCCATATGCGTCTTTTACTTTGCACATCTAGTCGAATTCTAGGTTTAGAATACTCTAAGCATTGGGGAAGTTCATATCTGATCAGAACTGCGGCTTTGGCCCATCTCTATTTTGCACTGAAGGAAACAACAGGCTGTTTGTATACATGAGTATTTATAGCACTGTGTGTTTCTGTGTGGCCACTTCCTTCCACATCTCTCAGTCCTTTCTCGTGTCTAATGGAAGCATACAGTTTGAATTCAGGCACACCACCTTCCAAGCCATCTCACTTCTGAAATTTTACAGAAGGGGTGACTCAGCTCCAGCCTGCTCAGCTTTACCTGCTGGATGGCAGTCACTGTGCTGATCACTTGGATATCCAGCAGCTTTAGATGCAGTAGGGACATCTCCATGATTGGTGGGACCTACCTCAATTGCCTCATCATTGTATCTCAGGCTGTAATATCAAGGGGACCTTCTAAAGCCATAAAGGAGGGTCCTACTTCTAATGAACCCATGTGACAGCATAAGGTTTGTTTTTCAGAAAATTGCCCCTTATGCCCCACTTACTGATTCTGTACAGTGATGTATTATCTGCGATGTAGAAAATCTCCTTAAGCTGCCATGAAAATAAGAGAAGTGGCCCTTGGGGACAGGAATAGTAGGGAGCAAGGCCATGGTTAACTGAAACAAAAAGACCCTAGGAATACTGGCCTGAAAGGCAGCTTCCAATGCTGATGACCAGGTAGGGGATGTCTGCTACAATGCACTGTTGTGAGGAAAACTAAAATTCCCAGAGGACAATCCTTCTGGGCACTGCTGTGAAAAAGTTCAGGGTCCCAGTAGAAGCAGAGTTAAGGGTGGGGAAAGGTATAATGACAAATTCCAAGGAAAAATGTCGAAGTAACTTCTCCCTGTAATTTAGCAGGTACAAATGATGTGACACATGCTTAATAAATGTAGAACATAGATATTCTGCAACCACATTCTTATTTAGTAATGTTAAAGGAGAAACTACATAATCCACCACACATTGTCAAACTCATTGTTCTGGCTCTGCTGACCTAAAGCAAAAAGTCACTGCCATGGAAGGTGCAAACTTCCCCCTTGCTCTGGCAGTGCTGCCTGGAAGTCCCATTTTAGAGAGTGTTACTGCTGATATCCCTGTCTGCTGAAGTCTTGGTCCTGTCCCGTGAGTAGGAAGTGGAGCGTGTAACTTCCTCGCTGAAAGCACCCTCCAAGATGCCCTGCACTGATTGGCGTGCCTTCTGCCTGAAGTCCCGCCCCACAAATACATAGAGCAAAGGGTTGATGCAGCTGTTCACATAGGCCAGTGCTATAGAGAGGTGGTCCCACAGTGCTACTGCCTCATTAAATCCAGTGCCTGGCATAGCTAGGAAAGACAGTGCCCCAACTACATGGAGCCCAACAGACAAAGAAGGCAACCACCACAACCAGGATCACTCGCAGGGTCTTATCACGGGGTTTGGTAAATAGGGCTCCGTGCATCCTGATGGCAATAAGGATGTAGCAAACTGCCATTATGCTAAAGAGAAGGAGGAAGCCAAAGATAATCCTGGTAATATTTATGGTCAGTAGGGTGGTTGGCCGACTGCAGATGGGGAAGTCCCCCAGTAAGTCATTATAATTGTAAAGGCTACCAGGAATATTAGCACTGGAGAAACCACCAGGAGTCTCACATAACTCTGAAGGGAGAACACTTGACATTTGAAATATGCCAACATTAGGTGAGCTGACAGCAGATTTGGTTAACTCAGAATCAGTTGTGCCTTCTGCAGGATATTCATCACAGGATATGCCAGAGCTCATGGCTGAATTTTTGTCGTAATCTATATAATCTCCATAATCCATATCATCTCCAAACTGATAACAGCATACAGTTTTGCCAAATTCCATCTTTGACGGTCTCACGGTACAGGAAGGCAGGACTGCACATAATGGAGGCGAGGAGCCATATGCAACCACACATCACTGTTGCAAGCCTCACATTACGGTGGTTCTGACACCAAACTGGCTTCATCACCATCAGGCACCGGTCAATGCTGATGGCAGTGAGGAGGAAGACGCTGGCAAACATGTTGAGGATGATGGCTGATGGGATAACCTTGCAGAGGAAGTAGCCATATGGCCAGTACTCATGGAGGATCAGGTGAATGATGGAGAATGGCAGAGACATGCAGCACAGGAAGTCAGCGATGGCAAGGTGCAGGAACCACACAGTGTTCACGGTCCGCTTCATTTTCAGGCCAGCCACCCAGATCACCAAGCCGTTGCCCAGGAGGCCCAGGATAAAGGTGAGAATGAAGATAATTAAGGAACCAATGATTTCCGGTGCGTACCGTAGTATGGCACCATCATCTGGCTTGTATGTGCTGTTACTACTCAGGAACAGAGACATAGTCTTTAGATACTGGTGGGAAAAAAATAGAAGATCATTTGCTATTAACATCATTAACACACCCCACTGCCTGCTGTATGTGTCCAACCTCAAGATTACACTTTCTGTATGTAACCAAACATCCTTGTGTGGGCTGTCAGCACTCAGGATAGAACATATAAGTATGAAAGCACAATTCCCCCCTACTGCCTGGACAGGAAGACCTGGCTGTACTAGTGCAAAGGCTGTTGCAAAATCCTACATTTCTATGTGGTCTAGCCACTAAATGTGGTCATAGTGCCACAGTATAAGGGTGGGTGCACTGAGCTTCCTCTATGTCCAAAATCACCTTTAATGCCAGCACTATCCTTAGTAGAGATTATCCTTTATTGACACTCTCCATTACCCTAATTCCAGCTGTCCCTCCTCACCTCCTTTTAACTCTCTATAAAATATATATAATTCTCTCTTTTACTGGAAAAAATCAGTCTTTGTTCTTTTTTCCTTTAAAATAGAAGTGGTTTCCTCTCTCTTGGATGGTGAGGTTTATGCCCTGAAAGCAATTTTTGTATTCCCATGAGCCTCTGATTTGCAACTGTTACCATGATGTAACAACTAGAACCGTGGAGTCAGCGATTCCATACAGAAGGGGACATTGTCAGCAAAAGTCTTGTGTAAATCTTCCATTTCCCCTGCTTTCCTAGCCAATGCAGCTTAATCTTGAGCACTCCCCAACCCCCACTATTCCAAGGAAGGAGAGACGTAGGATGAAGAGTAAGAAATGGATAGAAAAAGAGAGGTAAATAAAGAGAGCTATTGAGAGAAGAAGAGAAATTGGAATATGGAGTAATAACAGGATTTAATAGATCTCAAAGACCTCTACATACATCAGAAAGTGTCATTAGATGGCACTTAGTCCTGCCATGATTGCAGCGGTCTGGACTAGATGACCTCTCGAGGTCCCTTCCAATCCTATGATTCTGTGATTATCTCCAGATGAAGAAAGAGGCACGGAGAGATTAAAGTACAGTTTTATTCTGAATAATGGCAATGTAAAAACAACACCTCTCCCTCAGCCCTTGGATGTGTTCAGAACAGATTTACTCACTTGAATGACTAAAATAGTTTTGACTGCTTTTCACTCACGTTCCCCTAATGGAGCCAAGATAGCTCAGTGAGAGGCAACTTCATTCTATTTCTTCCTGTGCATTAACAGAATTGTTCACAAGTTCCAGGCAGGTAGACTGATGTCAGACCCATAAAGAGAATCAGGTTGCAGAAGTATCACTGAGGGCATGATCGGAAGATAGTGAAGTTGCACAGGGGTCACCAAGGGTCTAATTCAGCATGCAACATCTTCATTATTGCTGGGAAAGCATGAGTAGGAGAGAACCCAGCGTGATTCTGTTATTATTATTACAATCATAAATTTCTGTTACACTAGCAGCTAGGCTGCACTGAGGCAATGAACACACATAAAAACAATCAAACAGGCCCTGCCCCAAAGAGTTTACAGTCTGTAACATAGGATGGGACAAAAGATGGATGAAATACCAAGGAGGGGAGGACAAGGTAAACAATGAAATAATGATTAACATAAACAGCAGTCTTACCACATCAGCTGCCTACCCAATGTTAAGATATCTTTAGGCATCACAGCAGAGATGAGTTTTAAGAAGGGATGCTATGGACTGTGATGGGGGAGCTGCTCCCAGGAAAAGGGCGGCATAACTGAAAGCATGAAGGAGCTTGAGGAAAATGGCCAATAAAGGCTTGGTAAGGGAGGGCTAAGCTGCCTTCAGAGTAAAGACTGGTAGTTTATATTTGATACAGTGAAGAAGGGAGAGCCAGTGGAGGGAAACAAAGGGGTGGTGGGAGATTTTTACTTCAGTTCCCTAGATGGCCCCCTCAAGGAATTAAACTCACAACCCTAGGTTTAGGGGGCCAGTGTTCAAACCACTGAGCTATCCGTCCCCCAAGTGGACTATGCTACAACGATAGGAAAGCTTCTCCCACCAACATATCTGCTGCCTCATGGGGAGCTGAATTAACTACGCAGGAGGAGAAGCTCTCCCATTGGTATAGGAGCATCCTCAATAAGCACTGAGGTGGTGCAGATGCACTGGTGCTACTGTGGCACTGTATGTGAAGACAAGCCCCAAGTTTGTTGGGCTGGGAGTTAGAAAAAAAGGACATTGTTTTACTTGTCACCTGAGTAAATTTGATACATACATATGTGACATCATTGATATAAACTGGGACCATATAGAACATGGTTTGCAACCAAGGTTCTGTAGTGGCACCCAATCTTATGTAAAGGGGGTCATATAAGGTGTCTAAGACCAGGTTATGGGTTGCTGGTTATGATTATGCTGTCTGTATGTCTTTATCATTTTGTAGTTGAAGTTACAAGTATTAGATCTATGCTGTCTGTATTTCAAATTTGTGCTGTGTCTCTGGGAAACATCCCAGACAAGTTGGTGTTAGCTCTGCTTAGCCTGCTTGATGGCCCATTAAGGACCATCAGCTACACAACTGACCCATGGAGAGAAGGCAGATACGCATTGTAACTCAGCAAAGTATGCAGGGACTTGCCCAAGTGACTCCAGACTCCATTTTACTGTAATTTTCCACAGTAAGAACAAAGAAGTGTTCTTACACCGGGAAAAACCTATATAAGGCTAATGCCTCATCTCCATTATGTCTTCAATCCTGTTTCTTACCTCTGGAGGAACTTTGCTACAAACTGAAGCTTCGCACAAAGGACTGATTACCCATCCCAGCGGGGGATGTTCTCCAGAGACTTGATTTAAACCTGCAGTTTACTCCATCACTGCTACAAGCCTAAACTAAGAACTTTGCCATTACTGTATGTAATTGATTCTATTTAACCAATTCTAGCTCTCATCTCTATTTTTTTTTCTTTTATGAATAAACCTTTAGATTTTAGATTCTAAAGGATTGGCAACAGCGTGATTTGTGGGTAAGATCTGATGGGTCTGGGGCTTGGTCCTTTGGGATCGAGAGAACCATTTTCTTTTACTGGGGTATTGGTTTTCATAACCATTCATCCCCAGGATGAGTTGCACTGGTGGTGATACTGGGAAACTGGAGTGTCTAAGGAAATTTCTTGTGTGATTTGTGGTTAGCCAGTGGGGTGAAACTGAAGTCCTCTTTGGCTGGTTTGGTTTGCCTTAGAGGTGGAAAAACCCCAGCCTAGGGCTGTAACTGCTTTGTTTAAGCAATTGGTCCTGAATTGGCACTCTCAGTTGAGTCCCGCCAGACCCACACCATCACAACATATATAAGTCCTGGCGAGCAAGAACCACTCTGATCATAGCTCTTGTCTTAAGCACTGGCTCTGAAGTCACCAGAGAACAACTTATATGGTCAGTTTAGAAATTGACTTTTTTTTAATGTCCGTTATCTTAAAATTTTTTGCACCCAAGAGGAAGGGCAAGAATGAGTCACTTCCATTAGCAGATAACATGAGCTGCAAAACATCTGGCCTGATGCTGATGAGATAATGCAACACTAGCATGTGGGCAAGTATGGTGCTAACAACAAGAAGGAATGGAAGAGTAAGAAGACCTAGAAGTTGTCAGGGAGCATAGATATGCGCATAAGAAATCATAGTTTTCATAAGAAAATTTGACTTATCGCATGAGATCAAAGCAGTAGATTTTGTCTCTTGCCATGATAACACAGATCATTGCTCCATCTAGTTCAGCATCCCATAGCCTGTTGGACCATCTCACATTACTGGTCTATTTTATCTGGTGTAGCAGATCACAACATTGATCCATCTGGTCATGAATCTTGTATACTGCATCCATCTAATCTTATATTTTAACTCTTGTTAACTTGGTCCATCTAATATGGAATATCATGTTCAACAGAGGTCAGTGCCAGATGCCTCAAAAAGAAGACATAAAATCCTGTAATGCACCTCACTGCAAGGAAATTTCTTCCCAACCACCAACTGATGACAAGATTTCACTCTGAAGCATGAGGACTATTAGCCTCAGCCATTTTTACTGTAAGTAGCATCAGTGAAAATACTACAACTTTCTGAGTCATGTAGGTGTCAAATCTTGTTACTTTTATTCTGCTTTTTACCTTAATGAAAGAGGAAAGAAAAATATAATGAGCTTTACAGAGCTCTGTACCCTTTCCCCAGCAGAACTGTAAGGAACTGAATTTGCATCTCTTTTCAGTGATGTTGTTTTCTGTTCTGAAGCAATCAGAAGAAATGGATTTGAACACTTCATTTCCTTATATGTTAGGGGGCCAGTCATTAAGAAACAATGGTGCTACAGGCAGGACTGAGGGGCATTGGCAGAGCTGTGTGGGGAGTCCAGGACTGGAATAGCAGGGGGGTTGCAGGGAAGGACTGAGGAGCATTAGCTGAGCCCTGACTAAGGGTGGGGCTGAGGAAGAGTAGGATTGCATTATGAGAAGCAGCTGTTAATCACATTGTAATGAAGTGTTGGGGTGATTTTTGTAGCAGAGATTGGTGGGGCAGGAATGGTTTGGATAATGTTCTATGAGGAGCTGATAAGGGCAGCGCGGAGAGATAATGGCCTTGCCGCAGCTTGATTTTCACCCGACTTGGGACATGTCGAGGGAGGGGGCGATGGGAAAAAATTCCCCACTTTAACCCAGTAGAATAACAATATCGTTTTGGTACCGTGGGTGAGCTGTAACGCATTGTCAGGGCTGTCCATTGAACACTTCCTGATTCTCCCTGGTGTGTGTCAGTCAGTCTGTTCTGCGGCTGAGCTGCGAAGCCCAGTCAGTGCCAGGCAAGCTGGATGAGGGGATCACTCATGGTCTTTTCCCTTTCCTTTGGCAGTGAACGCTTATGGTCAGCCTCAGCCTTCTCATCTCTTCTCCGGGCCATCTCCTATGTACCAGATTTCCACCCAGGACAATCCAGGGTATAATCGCCCAGGTAAGGGGTGAAATGAAGACATGTAATATGACTCCCACCCCAGCTGTCTCAGCCGTCCAGCAGCACATGCTGGCAGGGCCTTTCCCCTCTGCTGTCAGAGAGCTGGAGTGGGGCTAAGGGAGCCTAGACTGCAGGAGGTCCCCCAGCAGGACACTGGCACTGCACTGGTGAGAGCAAATTCTGTTGCCCGACTCCTCTCACTCCCCCATCTTGTTCCCATTCCCACCCCTTTCCCATAGCTGGGTGCTCACTGGGCACTGCTGTGAGGGAGCTCATGTTGACAGACTCGTTAGGCCTTAGTTAGATGCTGAACAGCATTGAGGGCAGCTCACGGGGAAGCTCCCATTGCTGCAGTTACTCTTAGACCACCTGACCCCCTGCTCCCAATCTGGACACTGATAGGACACTGTCTTGGGGTGGCAATGTGTGCTGCCTGAGGGGGAATGTGTCTCGGCAGGTCACAGCTGTGGGGAAGTTCACAACACCTGAGTCCTTCCCCTTTTATTGTTCCCAAGAACCCAGTAGGACAGAGCTTGACTTCTCCTCTAACCATCTATTTCCCCTTCTCTCCCTCCTCCCCCTCCACTCAGCTCACCATCTGGTCCCCCGGCCTCCAGTCCCTCCTCCAGGCCCCAATGAGGAAATCCCTGACGATTTCGACTGGGACTCAATCACGTACCGTGTTACCGGCTCGAGAGCCTGTCCCTTGTGAGGGACCTGGGAGGGAAGGGGGGCATGGGATGAAAGGTCGCAGGTCCAGCTGCCCATGCCTCCCTGTGTGTAGATATATATTCTCTCTCTGCACCAGATAAGACACCGCAAGATGCTGCCAAAGATAATCCTTTCTTGTGTCCTGTTTTACCTTCTTTTTGTCTTTTGTTAATTATTAATTATTAATTATTATTATTATTATCAGTAATCGAGCATGGCCCTCCCCCACTGGCCTTGGACACATCAGATCGGCTCCCTCACATTGCGTGGTGCCCTGCCTGGGGCAGAGGGTGGAGAGATGGCTCCCTGGTGCCATGACAAGTCCTTGGAAGGCTGAAACCTCATGGGTATCTTTCTCTGCCTCCCTCCTTTCATGGATAACAATCCCTCTTTGCCAGTGAATCTGTTGTATTGGCTACCAGAGTGAGAGAGCCTAGTGGACCCTGGGAGCCGGTAATTATGTTGTTTCATAAGTTGTAAAGGTCAGGGGCTCAAAGCGACATTGGAGGGTTGATTTTAGCTTTGTGATCATTCTCACATAGAGTGAGCAGATGTCCCGATTTTATAGGGGCAGTCCTGATTTTGGGTCTTTTTCTTATATAGGCTCCTATTACCCCCCCACCCCGTCCTGATTTTTCACACTTGCTGTCTGGTCACCCTATTCTCACATCAGTAAGGGACGGTAAGAGGAAGAGGGAAGACCCTGAGGATAAATAAAGGTGCGGGGGGTGAGCTACAGCTGGGATTTGGGCCGAGCTGGGAGAGGGAGGCCCTCAGTGCAGAAAAAGGAGAATTTCAAGCACAGATGCATTTGGGATTCAGAGAACACTGCCATTTGTAAGGAGATCAGAGGGAACCTGACCTGTTTTCTATGCTGACTTTTGCAGTCTCTGGGATTGTGATGCCCACCTGTCAAGTAGGGGAAGCTCAGCAGGTGTATTTTGCACCAGCATTGGGGGGATCGGGTACAGCACATCAAATAGCATTCCCCAGGGCTTTTAATGTCACCATTTCCCCCCACAGCCCATCATCTTCCCTACAAATATGCAGCAAGGCTTTTATTTGCATCTCCAAAGAAGACACCTGCAAATTAGGAAGCATTCTCCCTACCCTCTCAGTTCTTGTTCAGTTAGTTATTCCCCCTATTAATTTCTTTGGAGACTGTCCTTGCCTGTGGTGTAAGGATGCAAGCAAAGGGAGTCTTATCTGCATAAATACCCGGTCAGTGGTGCCCATTTGGGGAGCAAACCAAGGATGGAAAGAAGAAGCCACTGCTCAAAGCTGAGGGAGATTTGGGGACTTGTAGGTAAGAGATTGGAGTTCTCCCTCCCTCCCCGCCCGCCCCAGTTGAAGGGGTATGAGGCTTCACAGTTATGTTTCAGAAGCATAGATTACAGGACAGGAGGTGTGGGTCAGATATTTAAACTGCACAGCCAAAGAGAGGAATGGGGAGGATGAGTCAGACCCCCTCACAGGTCAGCTGGAGAGAGAGAGTGAAGGGCTGGCACATACCAAAATCCAGACTCTGTGTGATCACTTGCAAAGAAGGAAGAAGAGCTGTTGAAGCAGGAAGGGTATTAAGCTGCCCTTCCCCTAGCTGTGTCCCCTGGCTGTCCCCGTTTCTAGCGCGGCTCTGTTCTGTCAAACCTCTTGTTTTCTCTTTCTGTTTTGTAAGCCCCTAGCACCTGTTTATCGGTGAGGGGAACCAAGTTTGAAGCAAACCACTATGGGGACTCAAAATGCCAAGGGTGGAGGAGATAATTTAGCATCGCTATATAATTTGCTGTTGAGAAAAACCAATTGGTTCTTTGTCGGGAAGATGGACAATCTCGGAATTGAGGGACGGTGGAGGGTACTGGTTTTTTTTGTTGTTGTTTTTTTTTAAGTGGAGGTGGTCATCATTGAGCATTCTCAAGAGAAGTGGGGAATCCCAGAGCTGACTTCAGCATGGAGTTAGCCGGCAATTCTGTCTGCTGCCCAGGATGGGAATGATAAGACCAGGAAGCCATGATCAGTTGGGTTTCTGTGGCACAGAGCTGCAGAGATCCCCTCCCTCTGGGTGCCACTCAGTACTTTGTAGGGGATGTTCCCAAGAGCCGGGTCTGTGGAAGTTGTTCAGAAGGCCACCTGCCCTTTCAGAGAACCCTGAAAACAAACCCTGAAAAGAAACCAAGATGGCTCCTTTGCATAGTCAAGTGTTCCTCACTTGCATATTCATTTGGCTTGTTTGCATATTTAGTTGCCCCTTATCAGCATATTGTAGTATGACATGCAGAAAGCGGTTGGTTACATTGTATGGAGGTATTGGGGTAGTATTTTTAACAGAGATTTGTGTGGCAGGAATGGTTTGGATTTGTTCATTTTAGGGTGCATCGTCTTCATCACAGTGACAGGTGGCAAGGAGAGGAAGTGGGCAATTTCCCCTCAGGTACTTTGTGATTGGTCAGTGTTGCCATATCTTACAATTATTATCATGAATCTTGTAGTACTTGGTGTTTTTCTTCAAAGACTCAGCTCCTAGATTAATGTGATTACAGAAGAATTCCAGCTTTAATTTAAAACAACCTTTTCTAGCCCTTGCGGTTACAGAGAAAAGCTTGGAAACGGGAGACCAGTGCATGTTAACTGTTCAGAAACCAGCAAAGAATCCCATAAAGATAATTTTAAAATAGAAAAATCTCCTGATTTCTGGGGCCTGACTCGATTTTTGGAACGCTTGGGTCAGCAGTGGTGGCGCTGCGCTCTTCTTGCCTGTATGTCCATGGTTTAGCAGTGCTCATGTTAGCCCTTCCCTGGGCAGTGGGGCAAGGAGCGGCTGATGCCCTATGGGCGCCAGCTGCCCACGCCATGTTAGGGCACTGGCAGCTCAGCCTCCCTCCTGAACCACCACAGCCTTGAAACCTGCCCCATGCTGCCCTGCACCCCAAACCAGATCCCCCCCCATACTGCCCTGTATCCCTAGTCTATCAACACACCCCACCTCAACACAGGCCCCCTTAAATCTCACAGGGCCCTTTAGCCCCGCCCCCGGGCCAGCACCAGCCACCGCCATCACACTTGGGAGGCCCCGCTGTAGAACCACAGGGCCACGGCCTATTCTGCCAGGAACCAAGATGGCCTCCTGTGGTTGCTCCACGCTGCCCGTTTCCAAAATGGAGCTGAAGACGAAAAACCGAGAAGGTGCCAGGATTAAAGGTGGCGACCTCCATAGCTTCATCGGCCCGCTTCCACCACGGCCACGCAAAGCGGCGACCAAGCTGCCAGGATCCAAAATAGCGTCCGTCACGGCTTGACACGACAATATGGCTGCGCTCTGCCGGTATGAAGCTGCCAGGACCCAAAATGGCTCTCGCCACAACTTCAACGGGCCTGATTCCAACATGGCCGCCATCTCACACCGAGCAGCCTTTGCCCTTAACAAAAATGGCGGTCGGAAGCGCGCCCCGTTACTAGGACCTTTCGCTCCCCCCGCTGGGGTCTCAGATTCGAGATGGCGGCGGCCGAGGCGGAGTACGAGTCCATCCTGTGTGTGAAGCCCGATGTCAGCGTCTACCGCATCCCGCCGCGGGCCTCCAACCGGGGATACAGGTAGCGGGGCCGCATCCTGCCGTGCTCTGGCTGAGCGGGGCCGGCGTGTCCCGTCCCGCTCCCTGGGGCAGCTTCACCCGCTCCCCCCCCCCCCCGGCCCGCTTGCTGCCCCCGGGCCCCGCTCTGCCCCCGGCGCCCAGCGGGACTGTCCCGCGCTTCTCTCGTCCCGGGGGCTCCGCGCTCCGAAAGCCTCGGGGGGAGACTGGACTGCGGAGCCTTGGGCCGGGCCGGCTGCGGGCACGGAGGGGGCGCTCGGTCTGGGGGCGCTCAGCCCCCCACACGTGGGCTGCGCAGACCCCTCTACTGGCAGTGCTGGGGCAAGTGAGCTCCCCCGCCCCTTCCACCCCAGCGGGCTCTCCCTGGGCAGGGCTGGGTCGCCTTTGAGAGACGCGTGTGCTGCCCCTGTGTTTGCTGCACTTGTTCTCTGGATAAATGGAGCCTCCTTGTCTCCAGCGGTTGCCCTGCCGCCTGGCAGTCTTCAGCAGTACTAAAATGCACAGGCAAACTAGTAGGGAGGGGGAATCCTCCAAGCTATTTCTTCCTCCCCCTCCCTCAGATTGTTAAAATGAGGAAAATGCAAACGAAGCCAGCATCTCTTTGCTATTTGTAGATGTTTATTTTCCCCCATCTGACTGGTTAGTTTCACTGTCCCAATGCCAGTAGGTTTTACTTCCTAATGCTTGTGTCATAGGCAATGTGGTGTTCGATTTTCTGACACTACAAGGGAAGGAAAAATGACTCCATATAAAAATGGCACCTTACTCAACAGTTCTGCTCCCTGTGTGTGCTCTGAGTCATACAATACCTGCTCTTTTCAGTGACAAATACCTTTTACCTTCCATTATCCCTGCAGATCCAGGACAGCTACAGAAGAGTGAGCTGGATTCTGTTTTGGCTCTTGCACAGTCACAGATTTGACTGGAGTCAGTGTGACTTGTTCTGCATGAATAAGCAGAGGGTTGGTGGGCAAATGCTTCTGGGTACTAGTACCTGCGCTGATCCCCTCTGGCCTTGAGCAAGTCAACTGGGGCCTGACTTTGAGGTGTTGAGCATCTGCAACTTCAGTGGCTTCAGCTGGAGTAGTGGTTGCTCAGCTTTTTCGAAAATCAGAACCAAAATCAGTCTCATGCTCTTCATTTTATGGATGGAAAACATTCTTTCCATGTTGCAGAGGTTTGGGGATTGACTAGCTGATTTTATACTATTGTTTTGATTATAAAAATCAAATATTTAGTCAAATTTCAGGGCTAACTTATGTCCTCAGTTACACCTGTCTACTTTGGCAGACATCAAGAGTGAATGGGCTTAAGTAAAAGTTGAGCTTACCTTACACGACATCGCTTCATAGTGATGTATGAGCCAGAAGGAATTCATCTTGACCCTCAAATCCCGGGATGAGTTTGCCGGGCCAGCAGTTAGCAAATCTTTCTCCTTGCCTAAGGATGGACCATATGTCATCTGGAATTGCAGGACATGATTATCAAACTCTACAATGCCATCCTTACAAAGTCACTGGTATGACTGACTTACACCTTGAAGTGCAAGTGTTGCTAGCCCTAGTAATTTTTAGCTCAAGCATCACTGCAGATGCTATTCCCGGTCATATAAATGTATAATCTGGTCTCTGAAATCCCTTAATTGCTTTGCTTAAGTAACATCCTGCAACAGAGAGTTCCGTGGTTAATGATATGGTATTTGGATGTGTGAAAGTGTAACTTCCTTTTTAATCCATTTTAAACACACTCTGTTTAATTTCAGAGTGTCTCATTGTTTTCCTGGAACAGAATGGGGTAAATAGCAATAACAGTGTGGTTTCCTTCTCTAGGCCATTAATCATTTTTACAGGCCTTCCCTGTTTCAATGCAGCAGCCTTGTACTCTGAACATCTCCTTGGACTGAACCCTTTCCCTTTCCCTTGTCTGTACCTCTAACAACTTTCGATGCCTTTCTCTGGGTTATTTCTATTTCTGCCTGCACAGGGGAGTAAATAAAGAAAGATGGGCCATCAAAGTCTCCTGTGTGGAGCTAATAACAGCTGAGAGAAATTTGAGAGTCTGAGACTTGTACTTAATTTCAGAAGAGATGTGAAATAAGAGAGCAGTGGGTGCTGCAGGTCAGAACTGAGATGCATCAGCTGAGCTGTGTGGGAAGTGCAGAATAGGAAGAGGCTGCAGGGCAGGCCTGAGGTTCTGTCAGTGAACATACCTTGCTGTTCATTTCCCCACCCAGGGCATCTGACTGGAAACTGGACCAGCCGGACTGGACAGGGCGTCTCCGTGTCACGTCAAAAGGCAAAATTGCATACATAAAGCTAGAGGATAAAATTTCAGGTAAGGCAGGGTGAGGGTGTGAGGTTGTTTTATGACTGCTACCTCTGACTCACCCGAGCGGGGGCGCCTTAGTTAATAGCTTAGTATAGCAGTTTTCTTTGTGGGAAAGAATGCATGGGGTTCCTTTCCTTAACTCCTTGCCCTTTATCCTCCAGGGGAGCTCTTTGCTCAGGCTCCCATAGACCAGTTCCCTGGCCTTGCAGTGGAGACTGTGACAGATTCCAGCCGGTACTTTGTTCTCCGAATTCAGGATGGGAATGGTGAGTAGAAAGGGAAGATGCTATGTGGTGCAGCAGGGAGTGTGCCATGGAAAGGCGAATACAAATGAGGTACCTTCTGGCCAGGGCAAAGGAGATCTGGCCATAGCTTGTTGACTGAGTTACATGGATGCTAGCTGCCCTCTTCAGTGCTGGTGTGTGTTTGGAATGGTGAGGTGGCTGGGCAGTTTGTCCATGGATGGGGCTGCTGCGGGGGATTGCAGTAGGCTGAGCAGGTCTGTGGATTGACAAGTGAAGGTATGCGACATCTGGGCGAGGAGTGGGTTGATACCTTGGGCTGATAAGGAATCTGCAAGACTTCCCCTCTCCTGCTGACATCTGTTTCCCACCAGGGCGAAGCGCTTTCATTGGCATCGGCTTCTCAGATCGGGGTGACGCCTTTGACTTCAATGTCTCCCTGCAGGATCACTTCAAGTGAGTCCCATCTTCCTTAGGGCATTGTTCCTCTGCCGGTATGCAGCATGTGGTGGGTGCTCACCCATGGCACCATGGGGGCAGGATTCCTTTGGGCCCTGGTGCAGCCCAGCTGTGCAGTTTCAGCAGTGGCAGTTGACACTGTCAGCCAAGGTATGGGCTCAAAGTTAACCTGGGTCACAGAGTTGTTTTTGCCTCTGACATGGCGGTCTCCCAATTGGTGCCACTGCAGGGCAGGAATGGGGTGGTTGGGATGTACTGTAGTGTTAAAGGGACTGTCCTTCTGGGGACATGTAGCTTGAACTCTCTGCTGCCTGTCTCTAGTGCTGACACTGCAAGGCAGTACTGGTAATAAAGCCAGACAATGTGTCCCCAGTAGAAAATGTCCCATGATCCCTTTGAGGCCCCCATTCATCAAGGGCTCTCAGCTGCTTCTCCTTTTCTTCCTTCCTTGAATCCAGATGGGTGAAACAGGAGACTGAGATCTCCAAGGAGTCACAGGAAACTGACACACGCCCCAAACTGGACCTAGGGTTCAAGGAAGGACAGACCATCAAACTAAACATTGGGGTAAGGATCTCCCCAGCCTAGCCAACTCTGAGCCAGGTGCCATCTCCAGGCTCACAGCTGTATTCCACTAGAGAATCCTCTTCAAATCCATTTTGGTGTCTTTACAGAACATGCCAACAAAGAAAGGAGGGGCACCCAAACCCCGTGCAGCTGGATTGGGGGGGCTGAACCTGCTCCCACCTCCTCCAGGTGGAAAAATCACAGCCCCTCCAATCCCTCCCCCATCTTCAACAGCCATTTCCAACCATGTGACGCCGCCACCAGTGCTGAAATCCAGCAACATGGGCAATGCTGGTAAGTGCTTAGTATGGATGGGAGGGGTCACGAGCACAGGACAACTTATTCTAGTTCAAACTGGAATTATTTTGGGGAAGTTCTGTGGCCTGTGCTCCATTCTGACCTTGAAATCTGTGAATCTCTCAAGCCCTATCAGTTGCGCATTTGGTCACTCATTTGCGTTCAGCCCTGATCAGTACTAATGTAAAGTAGTTCCTGTCTGTTCAGTGTCTTGTGTGAAATGAATTGGTGGTCTCAGTCCTCTGTCTTTTTGGAGCTAGTGTTCATGACGCAAATGATGAGGCTGCTAGTTGTAATGTTGGGAAAATATTGAATTGGGTCACGAGGATGGTACGCATCCCTGAGGTAGTTGCAGCAAAACATAGCTGGAAGCATGGTGGAGACCCAGCAAGAATAGCTAGTAATATAGCCCTGGAACCTTCACGTCACTTCTTCTGAAGGCAGGGTTGTCTCTACAGGTGATCAATGTATTTCAATAGCAGTGACCTTGCAGGGAGGAAATATCCTATAGGATAATGGTATTTAAACACTGTGAGCCTGTTTTATCGACAATTCTGGGTATGTATGTATTTCTTCCTGCCCTTAGATATCCTGTTAGATTTGGACTCTCCTGCATCCATCTCTAAGGCACCAGCACTTGCTGCTGTTCCAGCCAACACAGACCTCTGGGGAGACTTCAGCACTGCATCCAGGTAACTAGCAGGGAACGGGACAGAAGACAGACTACATGAGAAGAAAGGGAGCACTGCAGGGCAGGACTGAGGAGCATTGGCAGGGCTGTGTGGGAAGCCCAGCGCTGGAATAGCAGGGGGGTTGCAGGGCAGGTCTGCAAGGTATTGGCAGGGCTGTGAGGGGAGGCGGGCTGCAGGGCAGGTCTGAGGGGCATTGGCTGGGCTCTGTGGGGAGCTCAGTACTGGAAAAGCAGGGGGGCTGCAGGGGAGGTCTGAGAGGCATTGGCAGAGCTGTATAGGTGGGACAACAATCCCAAGACTGGAACTGTACCCTCTAACAGTCCTTTTGTCCTTTCAGCGCTGTTCCCAATCAGGGTCCTCAGCAGTCCAACTGGGTCCAATTCTGAATGGCAAAGGCAGTGGAGTGGGAACAGACCAATGACCAAGAGGCTCTAGGGGCATCAAGTGGGATCAGAGGGTTCCAAACCTCTCAAGACTTCAATCAAAAATCCTGGACAATCTTTCCTTCTAAAGTTTCCACTTCAATTGAGACTGATTTTTTTTGATCTCACAGTGAAACTGCCAAACCCTGAGGGAACCATCTCAAAATTCCACCATATGATAGCTAGGGAGATGAAGGGAGTTGTATCTTCTCTATCCACCTGGCTATTGAGAGGTGCATCCTATTGTTTCTGAGCTGTACAGGGAAATCAAGAATCCGTAATGTGAGGCCCATGAGGAGGGTTGAAGTTGTCAGAGGCTTTTGTGTTCTTAAGCTCTCCCTCTGGCAAGGGCCAGCTCCCTCCTACTGTTAAAAACCTTTCACAGGTATTCTACAGTAAAGATCCAAATCACTACAGCTTGGCTTGCAGGGCTGAGGGCTGTTAGGGTTTCATGCAGCCTTGTTTGGGGCACTAGTTTGTATTGATGGGTTAGCTATGGCCCTAACATAGGAACAGCTAGGAGATTGGAGCAGTCTGCCTTCTCTCTCCCATGGAACAGGATCTTGTGCATTAATCCTTAATCATGGCATGTCTGTCCAGGCTGAGCCATAACCACTCTCTTGTCCTCTCTCCTTGGTCTGATATGCAGATCTTCCCTGTGATGGGTGTTCCCTGTGGCTTTGCGGGAGGAGACACAGGTCCATTTATAGACCAACCTGCCTCTGGGCCACAGACCTGACACTTTATGATCATGACTTTCTCTTCTTGCTTTGTTCTTTTTAGAAGCTGATCCTGGTGCTGCTTCCCTCCCTGCCCTCCCAAAGCACTCTGCTGTTTCCCTCCTCCGCCACTGAGATCTCAACATGCCATTGAGCTGTTTTAACTGGAAGTATGTAAAAACACCTGTTTTTATAATTGAACAGCCATGCTAGTGGTGTGGCTGGTTAGCGACTGGATTATCCCACCTCCATCAGCACTTCATCTCCCTAGCCTCAGCTGGGATATGTCCTGGTGAGACACCTGCATCTGGCAATGCTGTGTCGAAATCACTTGCATTACAACAGTTTCCCTGCACCCATAGATAGCTCAGGCTGCACTGAAGGAGGGTGGGAAAGGGACAGATCCCATAGGACACCCCCCCACATCCAATCTGTTTGGGGAGAGATTGATAGCAGGTGGGAAGCTGGCTGAACCCTGATTAGGGTCAGGTCTTGCATGACATATGAGCTATGACAGCTAGGCCATTTTGGAAATGGATGCTCTCTCCTTGTGCCACCCCCCCCTGTGTAATTTTCCACTTGTGGGATTTATTTGCCATGATGACTTAATGTGATCTGAACCCCCCTGTCCCTCAAGCCCTTCTTAAGGGCATACAAAGTCTCTTGAGGCAGCGGGGTCTTGTACCTCATTCCTTGTTCTGTTGGGGAGGCTCTTAAAGCCCCTTGCTTTTCATTCCCCCCTACCCTGCTTCCAAGTAGCCATGCAACTCCACTTGCTAATCTGGGTCATTTTACAGGGAAGCCTGGCCACCTACCCACTTCCACCATATGGGCTTCAGTGGAGTCCCTAGCAGAGCAGCCAGTCTCCCCAACCCTCCTGTAGCTGGGATCTGCTTTCTAGAACACTAGACATGGGCTTTGCAGGCAGTAGGGGTCTTCTTGTTTGTGACACTCAACTAGTGGCAACACGTCTATCCTCAGATGTACCCTGGAAGCACTAAAACTTTGCTCACTGAATTTCTGCCCTCCACGTCTAAAATCGCAGGGCTAAAGTTCTAAAAGGAGAGCTGCTAATTGGGCACTTTTGTACTTCCAATTGGTCTCCAACCCTTTTTCTCTCTTCTCCGCTGTTGCGATTGCAGACTACCTCTCTGCAGGCTCGCTAGTCCTGAGGGCATTGAGAGGCCAATTGCACTTGGAGTATATCTAGGGAGCAAAAACTATTTTGGAGAGACGTGTGGGAGTGCCATGTCTCTGTAAAGCTGCTGCAGTTCCACTTGTGGAGGTGGGGACCGGACTGCTGGTTTGGTTGGATGGATTTTAAATAGCCACCTATTCCTGACCGCCAGCTGTATTTTCCCCTCTTGATATTTGCTCCTGAATCTCACTGTTGATTTAGCTTCCTGTCTCCGAGGTTTCCCTTTCTCCTATGAATTTGTTACATGGGTGAGTGTAAATCATTAACCCCTTCCTCTTCTGCTGTTCCCTACCCCAGGCCATGTGCCCTGGCTGTTGGCTCATATCTTCCATATCAGTGGCAGGTCCAGTCATTTCAATTATATATCAGTTTCCAAAACTAAGGAAGTTCACAGCATCAATTAGCAACTAACCAGGAGCCTCTTCCTCTGTGTAATGTCTTAGCTAGTATTCTGGAGATAATATATTATGTATTTACAAAGCTGAAGAAGCAAAAATTAAAGTTGTATGTATATAAAGCATAAAATGTACGGTGCAATAATGGTAATTAAAAACAAGAAAAAATTGGGAAAATGAACTCTCTCTTAAATGAAGCGACAGAGTCCTGTGGCACCTTATAGACTAACAGAAGAATAGGAGCATAAGCTTTTGTGGGTGAATACCCACTTCGTCAGACGCATGTGTCTTAAATGAAGTGAATTTTGTGCTGGGGCAGCTGCCCTGTTGACCATACTGCATCACACTAATGGTTCATCAAGTCCAGCGTCCTGTCTCTGACAATGGACAATACCAGAGCTTTATGGGGAGTGTACAGAGCAGTGTACAAGTTTGGGGTCATCCAAGCATGGGGTTGTGTCTCTCACTACCTTGTCTAATAAGCATTGACTGACCTATCTTCCATGAACTCATGAAGTTATCTTTTGAATCCGATTATGCCTTTGGTCATCACAGCGTCCCCTGGCAATGAGTTTCACAGGCTAATTGTGCGTTGTGTGTAAGAGTATTTGTTCTTGTTTGTCTTAAACCAATGGCAGGAGTATATAGTAGTTGAAGTGCTTTAGGATGAAAGGCATTATGGGGAATATTTCTCACTGAAACCCACTACCATTGTGCACCTGCAGCAGTACCACAAAGTGAAGCGATAAACCCCTGGCACTGAGCAGCCAAACTTCATGGTGTGAGAGTTCTTCTGCACTCCTAGAACATATTCAGGGGAAAGGCTAGTAACGTGTTATATGTGTTGAAAATCTTGAAGTAGAAATGAAAATGAACAGCTATGTTAATGCTCTGGTAACTGTTAGAGAGAGCTAGAGACTTTGCTGTCTAGGTCATCAGTAACTTCAACCCAGATCAGTATAGATAGGAGCGGCTGGGAACAGTTTTCTATGGTGGCTGATTTGAAAGGTGTTTGATGGCTTTCAGTTACCAGGGGGGAGACGTGTCCCATACCACAAAATGCTTATTTTCCCAGTGTTAGACATGGCAGAGAGGCTAAGGATTGGCCTTGGAGGCTACGCACCCCTGCCGATGTGGGGAGTGACCTTCTCTTAGTCTTGGTGTGAAGCATGGTATCAGAGGCGGCTGGTAATGTAGTTCTGCTTGTTCTGTGGGTAAATGCAGGCTTATGTACAGCAGCTCCTTTCACCAGAGTCAAATCCTCAAGGAAGTAACAATGCGGGGAGGTACTAGAAAGGGGGAGAAAGAAGGGGATTGGACGGAGCAATATGGGAATGTGTGAGGAGGAGTGCAGGGAAGAGGAATGGAGATCCTACTGCTTTGGTAGCTTTGATCTTGGTTTTGCACGTACAGCAGCATGGAGGAACTAGTAAGGGAACCAGTTTGAATTGCATCATCTTGATAACATCCTATAAATCTGCCCCCCCCACATGCATTATGAGCAGGACAGGGAGACAGCTCCTCTTCTCTGTTTGCAGTGAAGAGGGTTTAGTTCTGGCATTAGGTTATTGGTGCAGTGACCCTATGTTAGCACCTCCCACTTCCCCTCTCCCACACCTTGCATTGCAAATGCTGTCTTCTAACCCCGCCTAAGCAAAGGGCTGGCTGTTAAGACCTCCTCCTACACATGATGTTATACACAGCAGCTCTCTCCAGATGAAGGATTAAGGCTAGGCCTTTGACTATGAGTCTTTGATTTGATCTGGTTATCTCCCAAGTACAATATTTATTTTGTACTGCAGAATGAACCAGCAGGCTTACTTGGTCTGCTGGGAATAGCTGCTTCTAGGCCCATAGCAGTGAACAGAGAAGCTGGGTGGGAGGTGAGCCGTTGCATTGGCTGAATGAGAGGGGAATGCTACCACCACGAACATGGGGTCTGAAAGATGATGTGGGAGAGTTTGTGACACCTGGGCAAAACTAGGACCTATAATTTGTAAATGGTTCAACTCCACTGGTGGTAACTGTAGTGTAGCTGGGCATTTTTCCCATTATGTCATCTAATCCTGCTTTGGGCAGGCTGGGCAAAAATACCCAAGTCCTGGTTCCACCCCGGCTTCCCTGGTTGATGCCATCAGTAGTGCGGCATCGGCTGTGAATTACAGGCACGAATTTTCTGGTGCAGGACAAGGTCTTGGGCCTGCACTGAATAGAATTTCTGAAGGATGAGAAGAGGAAGACAATTCATAGTTCTCAATATTCAGACTGAACTCCCTTCCAGCCTGGGACTAATCTCCCCAGTTCAAAGTCTTTGTCTTCCAGAGGATCTTCCAGGTGTTGAAATGTGTTGGGGGGGGAGGAGGGGGTGACTTGAGGGTCAGGCAGTCCCCATTGCATACGTACCCTCCCTAAGGAGCCTCTGGGAGAGGGGATTCTGTTGGATCCGCTGTCAATGCCTTTCTGGCCAATGACAGCTGCTCTTTTGTTCCTACTGAAAGGCCAGCTGTGGGCATTTCCCAACCACACAACATATTTCAGTAACATACACACATAACAACACTTCATAACTTCCCATACAATGATAGCACATCCAATCCAGGAGGATATTAATGTTGAACAGGTATCATTAAAATGATACCTCACAAGGCATACTTTGTACAGAACATACCATGATATCACAGTGGTGACTGTAGGGATTCCAGAGTGCTACTTTGAGGTACCGAGTGCCACACCTCCCCACTATCTCCCAACAAGCTGATGACTCCAATAAGTATCAGGGGGTAGCTGTGTTAGTCTGTATCTGTAAAAGTGGCAAAGAATCCTGTGGCACCTTATAGACTAACAGACGTTTTGGAGCATGAGCTTTCGTGGGTGAATACCCACTTCGTCAGATGCATGTAGTGGAAATTTCCAGGGGCAGGTATATATATGCAGGCAAGCTAGAGATAATGAGATTAGTTGAACAGGGCCTCATCCTCCCTGATTGTAGCAGTTGAAGTGTGAAAACCAAGGGAGGAGAAACTGGTTCTGTAGTTGGCAAGCCATTCACAGTCTTTGTTTAATCCTCAGCTGATGGTGTCAAATTTGCAGATGAACTGAAGCTCAGCAGTTTCTCTTTGAAGTCTGGTCCTGAAGTTTTTTTGCTGCAGGATGGCCAACTTAAGGTCTGCTATAGTGTGGCCAGGGAGGTTGAAGTGCTCTCCTACAGGTTTTTGTATATTGCCAGTCCTAATATCTGATTTGTGTCCGTTTATCCTTTTCCGTAGCGACTATCCAGTTTGGCCGATGTACATAGCAGAGGGGCATTGCTGGCATATGATGGCATATATTACATTGGTGGACGTGCAGGTGAATGAACCAGTGATGGTATGGCTGATCTGGTTAGGTCCTGTGATGGTGTCACTGGTGTAGATATGTGGGCAGAGTTGGCATTGAGGTTTGTTGCATGGATTGGTTCCTGAGCTAGAGTTACTATGGTGCGGTGTGCAGTTACTGGTGAGAATGTGTTTCAGGTTGGCAGGTTGCCTGTGGGTGAGGACTAGCCTGCCACTCAAGGCCTGTGAAAGTGTGGGGTGGTTGTCTAGGATGGGTTGTAGATCCCTGATGATGCGCTGGAGGGGTTTTAGCTGGGGACTGTATATGATGGCCAGTGGAGTCCTGTTGGTTTCTTTCTTGGGTTTGTCTTGCATAGGAGGCTTCTGGGTACACGTCTGGCTCTGTTGATCTGTTTCCTTATTTCCTCATGCGGGTATTGTAGTTTTGAGAATGCTTGGTGGAGATTTTGTAGGTGTTGGTCTCTGTCTGAGGGGTTAGAGCAGATGCGGTTGTACCTCAGTGTTTGGCTGTAGACAATGGATTGTGTGGTGTGCCCGGGATGCAAGCTGGAGGCATGAAGGTAGGCATAGCGGTCGGTAGGTTTTCGGTATAGGGTGGTGTTAATGTGACCATCACTTATTTGCACTCTGGTGTCTAGGAAGTGGACCTCCCGTGTAGATTGGTCCACGCTGAGGTTGATGGTGGGGTGGAAGCTGTTAAAATCGTGGTGGACTCCAGTAAGGGTAATTGCCAAAATGCTTAACTGACCAGGAGCCTAAATGATAGAAGTGATTTAGGGCCAGATTTTCAAAGGTATTTAGGTGCCTAAAGGTACAAATAGGTACCTAGCAGGGTTTACCAAAAAGTGCCTAGGCACCTAACCTGCATAATTCCCACTGAAGTGTCAGTGATACTTGGACTCCTTAGTATCTGTTTATACTCAAGTTGCACTGCTTTAGCTATAGTGGTGTAGTTAAAGCACTACAACTACCCCCAGTTGGAGCAATAGAAGGTGCTTATATCCGTAAGCCCAATTCCCATGTTGGAAAGGGCATAAATGATACTGATACAACTGTGCTACCCTGGGGGGGTGGGGGGGTTGTATCACCTTAACTAGATTGGTATAGTTAAGGCAGTACAACTCTTGGCCACAGACAAGCCCTTAGGTACTTAAGTATCCTTGAAAGCTAATGCGGTTAAGGCTAAACTAAGCTATTGAGGTGACACAGTTGCACCCTGAACTGAACTACTTATGCTGGTGTAAAATGTGGGTGCTGACCAGGCCTCAGTCATGTCTGAAAATGGAACTTGAGTGTTTCTGAAAACCTTAGAATCACCAAACCATAGAGCTAGAAATGGCCGCAAGGGTCACCTAGTCTAACCCCCTGCCAAGAGGCTAGAAGTTGATAGTCACCTGCCCAAGAGAGACATTCTGTAGGCAAAAGGGGAAATAAAGCCAGCTAGAGAAATTTAAGCAACATATTCAACAGAGAAACAGTTTCTACCAGTGTCTCTGCTGATTCTACCCTTCTGCTGGGAACTAGCCAGCAGAGTGGAAGGGGACAGCCTGCTGTTACTTTAAAAACAAATTAAAGTGTCATTGGAGGCCTAGTCTAATACAAATAAGCCTGCGTGCTGCAGGGAGTGGTGTGAGTGACTCAGAAGGGGGCACTTTACCCTCTGAGTCAGCACTGCCCCCGATGCCTAAGGTCAGTGTCAGGAAGGGCTGGGCTGCAGGGCGTGGTGGGGATGACTCAGGAGAAGGTGCTCTTCTGGCTGTGTCAGCACTGACCCCCAATGCCTAGGGCTGGTGCCAGGGAGCACTGTTCTGCAGGGTTTGCTGTTCTGCTCCCTGTGCCAGTACTGAGCCCAGTGCTCAAGCATGGCGGGAGGGGGGCTGTGCTATAGTGAGGGGGGCGTGTTTCCCTTTGTGTCAATACTAACCTCAGTGCCCCAGTGTGGCGTGGGGGGGACTGTTGTTTGGAGGTGACATATTCTGGGTGAAATCTAAAACTGGGGAGCTGACCCCTTGTCATGAAAAGCCCCACAGCGTGTTTAATAAAAGGTGGAGTGTTAAACCTTGGCTGCATGGGAAATTCCAGCTACAGTAACTGTATTTAGTTTACCTCAGTCCCCCCTTTCCATTGTAACTGGAGCTGGCTTTCTTCTTCACTTCCTGTCCCGAACTGCTGTGTAGCACCACTGTGAGCTGTAACATGTGGAGGGAGCTACATTTGCCTAAGAAAATCTGCAACTGGGGATAGTGGCACATGCTCTGCCCAGAGTATGGGGGAAAATACAGGAGGATTCAGAAGGGAAAGAGTGAATGTGCATACAGCCGACTCAGCTATACAGCTGGGGCAGAAGATAAGGGTCAGTGCAGAACATTTATAATCCTTGTGATTAATCTTGGCGACAGTGAACCATTTAATACCAGTGCCAAGTAAATGCACATAAGGCCTCTGAGATTTTGTAGTTCTTGCAGTGCCATCTGGTGGGTAAATATAACAGATGCAGTTTTCCTACAAATATTTATCCCTTGGTATTGCTGGCCCAGATCGGTATTTAAAGTGCCTAAAAAGCAATGGGAGTTAGGTGCTTAAATAGCTTTGAGGATCTGGGTCACTGTGCCTGTAGTCAGCCCGGTAGCAACGGAGAATGCCCTGAAGACAGGGGAACACTTACTAGTGCCACTTGAACTCTTATAAGCCCATTAAGAGGAGGAGTGGCTGCGTGGTCAGAGCACAGGACTGGGAATCCAGAGATTTGACTTCTATTCCTAGATCTACCATTAACTTGCTTGGTTTAGTCACTTCCCCTCTCTCCCTTTTCCTAACTATAAAATGGGGGGTAATAATACTTACTTCCCCCACAGGGGGGAGATTGAGTCTAAATGAATAAACATTTGTAAAGCATTGTACAGTCCTTGGATGGGAAGTGCTGATGAAATGTCAAGGGTTATTGCTATAGCAGGACATTGTTTAATTTGGGCTTCCCTGAACTGCACCTCCCCAGCTCACTTCCACAAATGTCACATTTTTCATTTATGGATCCAAACTTCACAGCCTATCCCTGTCACTGTAACTGACTGAAAGCTCTGAGCCAGGATATGGATTTGGCCCAAGGAAGGAGGGGTCGGGCAACCATGATGGTTGGAACAGACCTTTGGCAAGGTGAGAGTTTCTGGCACATTTTGACTTGGCCGTTAGACAGAGGGGTGAACTGTAACGTTTGGACCGGAGGCAAACAATGGCTGACTAATGCACTCCATGGTGCGGATTATTGACTTTGGGCTATAACTTAATTATGATTGGGAAGGTTAATGAAATGTAGCCTGCTTCTCTGGAAAATAGTCCCTAGTAAACAGATGAGATAAATGGACAGGGCTGTGGTTTAGAACCTCCCTTCCCCTATTAGTTTGAAGTTTTCCCTGGACTATTTGGACCTCTTCTCTTTCCTCCTCTCCCCTACTTTCCTCAAGCCCAGCTGCCTTTCTGCAGTTCTTTGTGCCTTTGTTTATCTTGTGGATTTTTAGGACCCTGTCCCCACAGATGGTCACAGTATTTGAACTCCACCATGCAAAGAACAAGTTTGAACCCCCCACACTCTTAGCTCCACCTTGTACACCTGGCAGGTTGGTTTCTGTGCAACTTGTAGCCCACTAGGCTTTGTGACATAAGGCTAGTCTACACTACAAAGGCTTTGCCAATACTGCTAATTTTTAAACTTTAAATTCACTGGGGTTTTTCTGGTCCGGTTTGCAAGCTAGGGGGCTCTGCAGGGAAGCAAGTGATCAGAGTCTAACTGCAGCCGGTCAACTTAGAGTAAGGTAGATTGAGTTGTGGCTAGCTGTTTTAGGGAGTAGCCTGCTTTCTGTGTCTGTTTTTGGTTCCTGTGTGTATTGTTCTGAATCCTAAGAAATGAAGAAGTGTAATTGTTAAGGGGTTTCCTTTCTCCCTCCCATGGTTCTTGTCATGCAGACAGAAAGCAGAAGACCAGAAGTCCAAAGTGCAGGCAATGCAATGTTTATTGGGGTTAATCAAGCAAGCATATCCATAGCTCTGACCCCCCCCCCCAGAGCCTTCCCAGTGTCCCTCTTTCCCCTCCTTAGCGGGCATAATTAGCTTAGCATGCTCTTGATCCCACCCCTTACAATTTATGCTCATGTTCTGTTTTGAACGGTCTTGAATCTGGGGGCTTCTGTATCCCATGGAGAGGTAAGGAGTGAGGTTGTCCTTTGGTCAGGGACAGACATTTCTTTGGCCTTAGTGTTTCTTATTATAGGTGCCAACTTCTCCTGGCACCGGTGGGTGCTCAATCCCCCTGACCCCCAGCCTGATTCCACCCGTCCTGCTTCCTCCTGACCCTGCCCCGCTTTCCAACCCCTTCCCCAAAGTTCCCACCCCAACTCCGTCCCCCCCACCTCTATTGGACTCCTTCCCCAAATCCCCACCCCGGCCCCGCCTCATCCCCGCCTCCTCCCCTGAGCACACCACGTTCCTGCTCCTCCCCCCCCCAGCTTGTTACGCCGTGAAACAGCTGTTTTGCGGTGGCAAGCTCTGAGAGGAGAAGCAGGGACACGGCGCACTCAGAGGAGGAGGTAGAGATGAACTGGGGCAGGGCGGGGAGCTTGTCTTCTCTGCACCCACCAATTTTTCCATGGGGTTGGCGCCTATGTTTCTTATACCTTCCCCGATCCCCCTTGCCCTTCTTAACTGGTTGCTTGACCTTATCTTGGAAGAGGAGCTGAGGCAGGACTGTCCTTCAAGTGTGCGCTCGTATATTAAACTCCACTCTCCCCAGCAACACTTCAGCTCTATCTCTTATCTCTTTTCACCCGATCTGCTTGTGGGCAGCTGTAACACCGAGTCTCTCTCTTCTTTGTTCACACATATTATTAAGGATATAAAAGTATCAAAAATCAAACCCCAAATTCTATCTCAAGCCAAAAAACAGGCTTATAGACTAATAGTTACTTTGAAACCTTCTGACAAGGGTGTGTTTTTATCTAACTTCTGTGTGAATGCCGGGAACATAACACCCAGGAGTGCACCATGGATGCTGTTGGTCAGGGCAGAGGATCAAGAATATAGTTCTGGGTGGCTGTGGTAAGAACAGCGAGCACTGGGTCTAATTCCAAGCTGGCTGCAGTGAGAAATCAGCCCCTGAGGAGTCTGGGTCGTGACTCACTGAAGCCAGCCTAGAATAAAAGGCCCTTCCTCTCCATCCCACCCTTCTCTCTAACCCTTCTTTTCCTCTCTCCATTCAATTCCTCCCTTTCTTTCTCCCTTAGGGTTTATTCCTTTCCTACACATTTCCTTTTTCCCTCCAAGTCTCGCTTTCGTCCAGGAATGCTTATTTTTATACCCTGATGTCTCCTTCTGTTCTGCAGTCTCATGCTTGTGGTCAGGTCTGGCAGCCGCTGTGCTGCCATGCCATGGGGTTGTCCACTCTTGGCATGGCTGCTCCCATAAAGGCCCTCTCCTCCTGCATCCTTCCCTGATATTGCTAGGAGCCTGTGGACACGCAGCACTGGTCCCTGCCCCCATCAGTTGCACTGTCCCAGCACAGCAGGAGGAGATGATGGAGCTGATCAGCTGAACTATGCCAACTTTCTACTTACCAAAATCGAACACTGTTACCACACCTGCCGCTCCCATGAGGCTCTGCCTCTGCCCCTTCTCTGAGGCCCTGCCCCTGCTCACGGCATCCTCCCTCCCTCTGTCGCGCACTCTCCACACCCTCACTCACTCGCTCGTTTTCACTGGGCTGGGACAGGGCGTTGGGGTGTGGGAGGGGGGTGAGGGCTGTGGCTGGGGGTGTGGGCTCTGGGGTGGGGCTGGGGATGAGGGGTTTGGGGTGCAGGAGGGTGTTCCAGGTTGGGACTGAGGGGGATCAGAGCCAGGGCAGGGGGTTAGGGAATGAGGGGGGTGAGGACTCTGGCTGGGGTTGTGGGATCTGGGGTGGGGCAGGAGATGAGGGGTTTGGAGTGCAGAAGGGTGCTCTGGGCTGGGACCAAGGTGTTTGGAGGGTGGGAAGGGGTCCAGGCTGGGGCAGGGGTGCAGGGGCTGGGGGTGAAGGGTTTGGGGTGCAGGAGGGTGCTCCAGGCTGGGATCAAGGGGTTCAGAGGATGGGAGAGGGATCACGGCTGGTGTCAGGGTTGGGATATGGGAGGAGGTCAAAGGTGCAGGCTTGGGGCAGCACTTACCTCAAGAAGCTCCTGGAAACAGCGGCATGTCCCCACTCCAGCTGCTATGCAGAGGTGCAGCCAGGTGCTCTGCACACTGCCCCATCCACAGGCACCACCCTCGCATCTCCCATTGGCTGTGGTTCCCAGCCAACAGGAGCTGAAGAGCTGGCACTTGGGACGGGGCAGTGCACGGAACCCCCTGGCTGCCCCTATGTGTAGGACCTGAAGGGAGGACATGCTGCTGCTGCTTCTGGGAGTTACAAGGAGTCATGGCAGGCAGGGACCCTGCCTTAGCCCCAGTGCACTGTTGACTGGACTTCTAATGGCTGACCAGAGTCTCTAGGGTCCCTTTTCAACCAGGCGTTCTGGTCGAAAACTGGACACCCAGCAACCCTAACTGTGTGAGGCACAGCCTTCCCCTTCATTCCCGTTTGTCCACCTAGCTAGTCTCCCCCCACCCTGATACAGAGCAGGAAAACCAGGCCCAGGACATGACTATATTGACCCCAGGCCACAAGCGACCACTCTTTAGGGAATTCCTACACCCCTCTGATCCATTTCCCACAGGTGTCAAGGGAGCTTTCCCCCAGGCCAGAGTGAACCTGCTAGTCGCCCATAACAAGGCCTCAAGGGACCAGATTGTCCCAGGCTACCAAAGACATTCTTTGCACCTTAACCCACTCCCTTAGGCCACAGGGAACCTTACTCCTCCCTTACATCTGTGAGGCCCACTTCCTACCTGTTCACCCTAGCAGTCAGGGGAGGCATGGTGAGTGTCATAAACAGATAAGTAAGAGTTAATAGAACAGAAGTACTTCATATCTCTTTTGCCTGTAAAGGGTTAACAAGATCAGTGAGCCTGGCTGTCACCTGACCAGAGGACCAATCAGGGGACAGGATACTTTCAAATCTTGAGGGAGGGAAGTTTTTGTGTGTGCTATTAGATTTTGGTGGTTGTTCACTCTGGGGGCTCAGAGGGACCCGACGTGCAACCAGGTTTCTCTCCAATCTCTTTGATACAGTCTCTTATATGTCCAGAATAGTGAGTACTAGGTAGATAAGGCAAGTTAGGCTTATGTTTGTTTTCTTTATTTGCAAATGTGTATTTGGCTGGAAGGAGTTCAAATGTGTATTTGGCTGGAAGGATTTTAATTTGTACTTGTATACTTAGGCTGGGAGGGTATTCCCAGTGTCTAAAGCTGAAAGACCCTGTAACATATTCCATCTTAAATTTACAAAGATAATTTTTACTGTTTTTCCCTCTTTAATTAAAAGCTTTTCTTGTTTAAGAACCTAATTTGTTTTTTTATTCTGGTGAGACCCCAGGGGACTGGGTCTGGATCTACCAGGGAATTGGTGGGGAGAAAGGAGGGAAGGGGGAGAGAGGTTATTTTCTCTCTGTGTTAGGATTACTTTCTCTCTCAGGGAGAGTCTGGGAGGGGGAGAGAGAAGGAAGAGGGAAGGTGGATTTTCCTCTCTGTTTCAAAATTCAGGGAGTTTGAATCACAGTGATCTTCCAGGGTAATCCAGGGAGGGGAAGCCTGGGAGAGGCAAAGAGGGGAAAGGGTTTACTTTCCTTGTGTTAAGATCCAGAGGGTCTGGGTCTTGGGGGTCCCCGGGCAAGGTTTTGGGGGGACCAGAGTGTACCAGCACTGGAATTCCTGGTTGGTGGCAGCGCTACAAGTACTAAGCTGGTAATTGAGCTTAGAGGAATTCATGCTGGTACCCCATCTTTTGGACCCTAAGGTTCAGAGTGGGGAATTATACCATGACAGTGAGGGACTGGGGTCAGGGCATTATGGACGGAGGAAGACAGAGAGGATGATGAAGGGAGAAAATCTGTGACATTTTGGGGCTCACCCAGCAGCTCTCCATTGTTGTGTGCATGATGATCATAGTGGCTACACGCTGCAGATATGCTCCTGCCTGGAATAGACAGGAGGTGGTGGATCTCTTGGTCCTGTGGAGAGAAGTGGCTGTGCAGGAACAGCTATGAACCAGCCATAGAAATGTGGACATCTACAAGCAGACTGCTCGGGGGATGCAGGAGGAGGAGTATGACAAGGACCATCGGCAATGCTGCATGAAAGCCAAGGAGCTGCAGCAGGAGTACCAGAAGGCCAGGGAGGCCAACAATCAATCTAGTGTTGAACTGCAGGCCTGCTGTGTTTACAAAAAGCTACATGCCATCCTCGGTGGAGACCCCTCCGCCCCTCAAGAGAACCCTGGATACTTCCAAGAAGCCCAGGTTTGACTTTCCCAAGGGTACAATCTGGACTGTTGGACAGCTGTGTCCCCTCAATTCTCCAGCCTGGGGTGCCTTTTACACTACTTTACTGTGAGAACAACCACTCCTGGCCTGGTCTCTCACAACCTCCAGCATGTAAATCACTCCTACTTATACCGTATGAGTGCAGTAGCCAGCCATTTATGAATTACACTGCAGAGAGACACCAGCAAACTCCCAGTCCCAGACTTTCCCCCATAAATGTGCAGCTCTCTCCTGGAGAATACACACTCACATAAAGTCTGTTATTTTATGAATAAAAAAATCTCTTGTTATCCCAAATGAAGTTTTCCAAACTCTCAATCCCAACACACTGGTACAAATAAAACAAATTTATTAACTGTAGGAAGATAGATCTTAAGTGCTTACAAGTAATGAGTCATACGAAGTCAGAATTGGTTACAAGAAAATAAAAGGGAAAACACAGGTAATCCCTACGTTAACAAGCTAAGTGAATTCAAAGCAAAGATCTCTCTCCCCACAAGTTCCAACAGTCTTACTGGCTTAATCCTTCAGTTGGGATCTCTCCCCAGTTGGATGCTGCTTCCTTTCTTCATCAAGTGTTGTTGATACCGTTGGGAGAGAGAAAGGGAGAGATAATTTGAGGCATGTGCCATCTCCTGTTATAGCCCTTTCTCTTGTGCTAGAATCATCTCAAGTTGAGGTCCAGGAGACAGAATGTCTGTGTGGACAAGAACCTCAAGCTGTTTCTTTGTCCAAGTTGTAGATTTTTTTGCCCACACCCTCTCTTCTGCTGAATAGTGGCCACTGAATCAGCTGATGATCCACTTAATGCCATTGACACCTGACTAAGGCAATGGCTAGCCTTTTGTCTCTGGGGAACTGGTTTGTGGTTACCCTCCAGAACATGTTGGAACATGTCTGGGGAACATCACACAATGGAATGTCATAACTGTACATATAATGGTGCCACACATATTTTACCAGGGCAATGATGATCAGAAAATCACAAATTTTTACAAATGATACCTTATAAGAATTTGTACCAATTCTATGAGAGGGGTGTACGTAGGGGTACAGACTGTCACACTGAGTCACAGGCCCCTGCCGTGAACAGGGAGAAGGAGATGGACAAGGAAGAAGAGGAGTTCAGCCAATCATGACAGTAGAGCATGAGGCAGGGGAAGGAACCTCTGGTAAGTAGGCAGTTTGTTTTGAGACTACAGGGATGGAACCCCTCAAAGTAGCAGGACACGTGAGTTGATTTACTCTTTTGTACTTATGCTAGAAGAGGGAGTGGAACAACCAAGAGAGGTAGAGTTGCTATCTGCTTTTCATTCCCCTCTAGAGTTAGGCAGAGTGGGCTGCGCGGAGCAGTATATTTATGTGCATTAGGATATCCTGTGAATCTTCCTTAGAGATCTCAACAGGAGCAGTGCCAGGGTTTCTGGTACCCTAGGCAGAATTCGGGGGGGAGGGGGCGGCATTTTCTGTGCTCCCCATGGGGCATGTGGGAGCTTCCAGTTCCATTCCCATCACGCCACCGAAGAAGGACCCTCTGCCGAAATGCATCAGGTGACAGCGGCAGTCATTGAGCTGCTCAATTGCCTGCCACTGTTTTCCACGGCATGTTGGCAGAAGGTCCTTCTTCGGCTGTGCAACGGGAGCGGAACTGCAAGTTCCCATGTGGGGGAGCGCACAAAATGCTGCCCCCCGAATCATGGCACTCTAGGCAACTGCCTAGGGTCGCCTGATGGAAACGCCGGCCCTGGATCTCAATGAAAGTGTCATGGAGGTACTCTGCAATCCTTTGCCGAAGGGTTCTGGGGCAGGCTTCTTTATTTCTTCTGCCACGGTAGGGCATTTTCCCATGCTACTCAGTGATTACTTCAGCAGTACATTGCAGTGCATCGCAGTACACAGGCTAGTAGCAAACAGACCTGAGTAGCACCAGGACATCATCAGAAGCTGCGCTATCTCTGCTCCTGTTACCTTCAGGAGTGAGTTATCAGCTAAAATAACCACTGTCTGTGGAAAATAGTGCCAGTATTCAATTCCATTGCCCTATACAACTAGATCCATGCCAGATAGCTATTCCCCACTCATTTCCCCAACCCTCTACCCCAGGACTATACTCACCATGGTTGGTGCTGTGACTGGTGCTGTGCTCCATCAGTCCCTACCAGAAATGAGAATGTCATTATTACAACTTTGGAGGATCACGGGGAGTGAGTTCAGCATCTTAAGTTTTGCTTTTTGTCATGAATACACTGACAATGGTACCTCTGCATGCTATATCTTCAGCTGCTGGTATTGTGGCCTTCAAGGTGTCCCCCTCCACATCCACAGAATGCCTGAGCCAGACAAGGAGAGGAAAGAAGAGGACACTCAGAATGACATGTTCCAGGAGCTCCTGCAAGCCAGTGCTGCCTCAGAGAATGGGCACAAGGCCTGGAGGATGACCCTTGCAGACAGCAAGAAGAAGGATAAGAGTGGAGAGGAGAAAGGCACAGGAAAAGGAGAAGCACATACAACAGGAAATGCTTATGCTTCTCAGACAGCAAACAGACATGCTGCAGACTCTGGTAGATCTGCAGGTTCAACAATCCCGTGCTTGCCTCCCTCTGCAGCCCAGAGAGAGCTCAATATCGGGACATCTCTATACTCCCCTCAGCATTCCATGTGGCATCAGGTGTTGGTGCACTGCCCCCACCACTCCACCTGGGGAACATTAAAGAAATTCATGGCTTCACATACGCTGATCTATGAAAGCCACTGTTGGTGTGTGTATACCAGGGGTGGCTCCAGGCACCAGCATGCCAAGCGCATGCCGGGGGCACCAAGCCAGGGGGGGCACTCTGCCAGTCGCCGTGAGGCAGGCAGGTTGCCTTCGGTGGCATGCCTGCGGAGGGTCCGCTAGTCCCACTGCTTCAGCGGAACTCCTGCAGGCGTGCCGCCAAATCTGTGGGACCAGGGACCTTCCACAGGCAAGCCACCAAAGGCAGCCTGCCTGCCGTGCTTGGGGCAGCAAAATACCTAGAGCCGTCCCTGGTGTGTACTTGGAAAGGAAATGAGTGTTCTTTCCCTTTCACAAATTATGCCGGTGGTAGTGTAGACATAGTCCTAGTGCTGTCTTAACCAGGAGTTAAGTCACCATAGCTACGTCTCTCAGGAGGGTGGATTTTTCACACTCAGCATATACCAGTCTTAGGGATTTCTTCCCTTTTCCGTTTCAATGTCTTTCCATTAACTTTAATAGTCCACCACTGTGTCTTCCTGGCAGGACAAAGGGGAGGGTGGGTATTTGAATTTGATTTCCTGTAAGCCCTGCCTAATTATTTCACTCTCTGTTGTGAATTGTTGCTGCAGTTGCACCACAGTTACAATTACAATTTTATAGGCATACATTCATAACCATAACCTGTCTACACATCTCCACATGACCATCACATTCAGAATATTACAAACATTCATAAAAGGCTTTGCCTGACATACGTTTATACACAATAACATTGTATGCTGTCAGTTGATTCTATTGCTTATTTTTGTGGGTTCAGACCTCTTGTTCTCCCATGGTGTAAGCTTCACCTCTGTATCCTCTTTTCTGGATAGGGCATCAGCTACCTTGTTCTTCAACCCCGCAATATGTTTAATCTCCCTATACTCCTGCAAAGCTATGCTCTACTCCAGCGTAGCAATCTGGAGTTGGTTCCTTTTGTTCTATGGAGCCATAATAATGGTGAGTGGTCTGTTAATACCCTCAGCTGCCTATTGAACCTGTACGGTCTGATCAGGGCCACTGAGAGGACTCAGGGGGCCTGGGGCAGGGCTGGGTCTTTGGCGGCAATTCAGTGTCACGTCCCTCTCAGAGGGAAGGACCCGCCGCTGAATTGCCGCCAAAGAATGAAGCAGCGGCAGTAGAGCTGTTGCCAATAACGGCTTTTATCTTTTTTTCCCGCCGCTTGTGGCGGCGCTTGTACTCACCAGGTGATGCTCCGAGGCTTCGGCAGCACTTCAGCGGTGGATCCTTCACTTGCTCCAAGTCTTCCACTGCACTGAAGGACCTGCCTCCGAAGACCTGGAGCGAGTGAAGGGCCCACCACGGAAGTGCTGCTGAAAACCCAGAGCGGCTCACGGGGTCCCTGTGGGGCCCAGGACCTGTGGCAAATTGCCCCACTTGCCCCCCTCCCAGGTGGCCCTGGTTCTGAGTTGTTTCACAAGAGAAACACTCTTTTTCTATTAGAGTAATTTTGTTCAGCAGGAGGCAGTTTTTGCTCAGAAATGCAATGGAGCATTTCTTGTTATCCTCCCTAGTCTGCATTAGTGCAGCTCCAAGACCTGTGCTGCATGCATTAGTGCACAATTCAAACATTTTGTTAAAATCTGTACTGGCTAAAAGGGGTGTGTCTGATAAAATTTGCTTTACTGTAACAAACCCTTTTGACATTTTGACCAAACCACTTTTTCTGGTTTTGTTTTCTGGCATAGATCTGTGATAGAAGGAACAGCATCACTGAAACCTCACACATTTTTGATAATAGTTAGCCAGACTTACAAAAGATTGAACCTCTTTCTTAGTTTTGGAGACAGGCCAATTCAAATAACTTCCATTTTCAGGGGATCTGGGTGGACTTGGCCTCCACCCACCCAGTGACCCAGGTCAAGGATCTCTCCTGCCACTACTGTATGCTTTGACCCCTTGACTGTGAGTCGTGCCTCCCTAAGGCTTTTCAATATGTTCCCTACATGTGTTGTGTGTTCTTCACAAGGATTGCTAAATATAGCAGTATCATCAACGTAGCTGAGAACAAAATCCTGGAACCTCTTGTAGTACCTGATTAACCAGCCTCTAGAATGTGGCCCCTGCATTAATCAATCCAAAGGGAGGTACCTGAAACTGAAAAAGTCCACAATCGGTAATGAAGATAGACTTCTTTTCTATGACTCAGTTTCCAAGGGAATTTGTCAGTATCCCTTAGTTAAATTTACAGTAGTTAAATAGTTAGATCTGCTACATTTATCTAACTTATCATCCACATGAAGGATGAGGTAAGCAGACTGTAACCACATTAAATTTTCTATAAACCACACAATACCTTACTTCACTGTCTTTCTTTGGGATTAAGGGCTGGTTTACACTGGAAACTTACATCAGGACAGCTATATTGGGTGTGGAAAAATCCAGTGCCCGCAGTGATGTAGCTGTGTCTAACTCATCTCCAGTGTAGACAGAGCTAGGTGGACAGAGCTGACCAAGCTACCGCTTCTCAGGGAGGTGAAGTAACTACAGCAACAGAAGAACCCCTCTCATCACTGTAGTGAGTGTCTACACTGAAGTGTTACACTGGTGCAGCTGCAGCAAGGAAGGACAGGCAGGTTTGTGGGGACTTTGAAAAGAAGGTGCGAAATATTATGGGATGCAGATTAAATTATGGGACGGAGAACACTGCATTATGGGAAGTTAACTCCATGCTCTCAGTCACTGCTGCACAACTCGTTTTGGCCCTATCAGGTATTGCCAAAACTTTCCAAAAGACCCTGGGCTGGATGGTGGCGAGTTGCACTTGCAAAATCAGCCCCTAATAGATTCAAAAGTAAGGGAGCAAAGAACAAGCTTTTGGGTTTATTATTTTCCTTTATTTATTTTGGTTAAAGGAAATAGAACAAGGAAAAGGGAAAATGCACCAGTTATTCCATGGTCACAATGGATGAAAAGCAACTTGGGAACTTATGTCTGAAACATGGCTGACCCACAAGAGGAAATGAGCAGAGGAACTGAATGCCTCACTCACTAAGTATTTTGAGCAGGGGGGAAGAGAATGAGGTGGGAGGTGACCCAGGGTTGAGAAACCAGCCAGACCACACTTCCCCACAGGAGATGGCCAATCAGGACCAGCCGGGGTGAAAGTAACTTAAAGGACTTACCAGTATGCGGGAGTCCTGAGCAGCAGAGCAGGGCCTCAGCTGGAAGAGGTGGGGCCTTTAAATCCCCAGGCCCTTTAAAATCAAGATTTAAAGGGCCCGGGGCTCCGGCTGCAGTAGCGGTAGCTGGAAGCCCCAGACCCTTTAAATCACCACTGGAGCCCCAGACGGCCGTCACTACCCCAGAGCTCTGGCAGCAGGGCTCTGTTAGCAATTTAAAGGGCTCAGGGCTCTGTCTGCCGCTACCACAGCGGAGCCCTTGGCCCTTTAAATTGCCCCTGGAGCCCGGAGGCTCCCGACTGCCGTCCCTACCCCGGGTCTCCAGCAGCGGGGTTCTGGCAGCAATTTAAAGGGCCAGGGGTTCCACTGTGGTAGCGGCGGTGGGAGCCCAAGGCCCTTTAAATCATCGTTGGAGCCCCCAGTTGCTGCTGCTACCCTGGGGCTCTGGCAGAGGGGCTCTGGTGGCGATTTAAAGGGCCCGGGACTTCAGCCGCTGCAGGGAGCCCCAGGCCCTTTAAATCACTGCTGGAGCTCTGGGGCGCTGCCATGATCCCAGGGCTCTGGCAGCAGGGCTCTGGCAGTGATTTAAAGAGCCCAGAGCTCCGGCTGCCACTACCACAGCAGAGCCCCTGGCCCTTTAAATCACCACTAGAGCCCTGGCTCCCTGCCACTGCTGCTACCTGGGGGCTCCGGCAGCGGGGCTCTGGTAGCCATTTAAAGAGCCCGGGGCTCCAGCTGCTGCTGGGAGCCCTGGGCCCTTTAAATTGCCAGCTTGGGGAAACTGCCCCCTGCTGGTATGCTCGGCAGTGTACCGCCATACCAAACCGTACCAGCTTACTTTCACCTCTGGAACCAGCTGACCTAATTACACTTTTGCTGAGATAAGGAGAGGTCTGAGGCCCAGATGCAGATGGCAGAGCTCAGAATGCAAGAGAAGAAAGCCACTGAAGAGGCAGAGGAGTAGGCCAACCAGCGACGAAAGGATGTAATCGAAGCAGTGGAGAGAGCATACGAGCAGCAGATGGAGGCACAGCAAGTACAGCTGAGTGCTAGAGCTGCAGAAATGTATTCCCCAGCCAGGGGATAATCGCCCCCAGCATTTACCCAGCTGGGCAGGACTGTGCCCACCATTTAAAGACTCAGAACTTGTCTACAAACTTTTGTCGGCAAAATAGGGGAGATGTACACACCACAAAGATATTTTTGGCAGCAAAACTGCTGTTTTGCTGACAAAATAAAACCACCTTGATGAGAGGCATAAAGCCTTTTGCGGCAAAGTTAAAGTGACAAAGCATCACTGCTGTTTGTTTTGTCAACATAACTGGCTTCCACCAGTATCCCACAATGCCCCCCATGCCCACTCTGCTCACTGTTTGGATGTCTGTTGCACTGCAGGCATGCGCCCCTCCCCTTTCAAAGTTCCGGGAAGTGTCTGACAGCTCTGTATGGGGAACGAAGAGCAAATCATTAGTGTGGAATGCTCCTGTTCTGCCCTGCACTAGGAACACAGCAGTAGGCAGGCTGCTGCAGGGAGCATGGAGTGAAGGTGAGGGGTGGAGAAGGGGAGGAGACTGCTGTGCTGCTTTGACATTCCTCAGCATAGAGAGGTCACAGAGCTGCTCAGGATGCCGCTCCTGGCTGTGGGAGAACTATGAGGGAATCACAGAACCATAGGCAGGGAGAGTGCACTGCTGTGCTGTGCAGAGCCGGGGGCTGACGTGGGAGAGGTGGCCCCTTTCCCTCCTGCCTCAGGATAGGTCGGTCAGCCTGCTGTCTCCCCTGCCTCACACATACCACTCTCCTCTCCCTCCCCCATATACACTTCAGTTGAAAAGCGGCTGATAATCTACTAGGATGCTCCCAGAATGATGGAATTGAGAAACCTGCATCATGTGACACTATACCTGCCCCACGAGGCACTGCAAACCCTTCCCAAAGCACCGTGCAGCCAGTTGCACAGTGGCATAGCTACCCACAGTGCATGCACTGCTTTCTATATTGACGCAAGAGCTGCTAATGTGGATCTGTTCCAGTGACACAAGAAGCTAGCGTGGACATGCAACAGCAATTTTAATTAAAGCAGCATAACTTTTGCTGACAAAACTTTGTAGTGTAGACAAGGCCTCAGACTGTATAGAAGAGTATTTAGCTGCTTTTGAAAGACCATACCAGGCCAATGGCATCCCTAAGGTCTGCACTGGTCCCCAGAATTTTGCATGAAGTTTTCCAGCTCTGTACTGGCATGAATCACAGGGAAGCAATGAACTATGATAAACATAAGGAAGCTGTGTTGCTAAGGTTTCAAATTGCTCCAGAATCATACTGTGTAAAGTTAGAAACTGCAGAAGCATGACAATATTAGTCATGAGGAGTTTATGCATCAAACGGATGATTATATGAAAAAATGGGTGAAAGGTAAAGGGGCAGAAGGGGGTTGGGGGAAATTATTCACCCAAGAACAGTTATTTAACCCTTGCTCAGATGAAATCGGAGCTGCCATATGAGAAATCGGAGCTGCCAGACACAGTGCAGGTGACTGCTTGGGCTGCCAAGTTGTATGTGATGATCAGAAAGAGCCAAAGGGATGTATACAGGCCCATTGTAAAAGGGGGTCCCAGATTTGTTCAAGGGAAGGAGGAGGGAGTAGGCAAGGGCAAATATACCACAAGCCCCCCATGTAAGCCCACTTACAACCCCACCCCTCCCTAGCCCATGATGTGGGCCCAAGAAAATGCTTCAGAGTGTGGGTCTACTGAGCACATGAGGAGATATTGCCCTAAAGTGTCACCCTGCCCAGTTTAACACAGCTGTAGTGAACTCAGGACGCAGAGGTACCTGAGGGGGTGTTAGCAAACATTATAAGGTTTCAACCCATGGAGGTGGCAAAGATGTTCATGAATGATACCGAGGTTAATGGCCCAGCGTGACAGGCATGGTGAGCTATGATTTCTTTGGTTAGAAGGGTCAAAGAGCCTGACTAAAGAGTAAATGTCAAGCTCATATCTGAGTCTAAAGTTACTGATGCAGTAACCCTCAGTGAGCACCCCAAACCCCCTTTTCCTGACCCAGGGGAGGAAGAGAGAGAGGGAACAGCAATGGACACTTTGTCTGCATTGCAGGGCAAGGACACATCCCCACGGAGGGGATGTCAGCTCCTTTTACTGAGGCAGCCCTCCAGCTCAGTCAGCAGCAAGCAGCCTTTGTTAAGGATCAGGACACAGACCCTGTCTTAGACAGCATCAGTAGCAGGGGCAGCTCTAGGGATTTTGCCGCCCCAAGCATGATAGGCAGGCATCCTCCGGTGGTTTGCCTGCGGAGGCGTGCCTGCGGGAGGTCCACCGAAGCCGCGGGACCGCAAACCCTCCGCAGACAAACTGCCGGAGACAACCTGCCTGCCGCCCTCACGGCGCCAGCAGAGCACCCTCCGCGGTTTGCCGCCCCAAGCATGCACTTGGCGTGCTGGGGCCTGGAGCCGCCCCAATCAGTAGAGCCCTGCACTGATACAAAATTTGTATCCACATCTGATCCACGTGCCGCAAACATGGTGGGCAGATATCTGCAGATATAAAGCAGATATCTGCAGATTTGCAGGGCTCTAGGCATCAGGGAAGTAGTTTGTAGCAATGGGCCGGTAAAAGATAACAAGGGGCACAGGCACCGACTCCGTGGTGCTCGGGGGCTGGAGCACTCACAGGAAAAAAATAGTGGGTGCTCAGCACCCATCAGTGGCCCCACTGATAAGCTCTTCCCACTCCTTCCCAGGACCTCCTGCCTGCCATGATCAGCTGTTCAGTGGTGGGCAGGAGGTGCTGGAGGAGCGGGCATGGAGCGAGGGTGGCGTGCATTCCGGGGAGAGGGTGGAACAAGGTGAGAAGAGGCAGGGCGGGCGGGTAGGGGTAGCGTACTGCCTGGGGCAGAGCAGGAGTCGAGCATCCCTGGGAAATGAGAAAGTCGGCGCCTGTGACAAGAGGGAGATTTTTTGTGGAAGAGCGTAAGATATTTAGGGAAGTCCCAGTGGGAAAGAATGAGGGCCCCAGGGAGCCCTACAAACAACTCCTAACACTCAAAAAGCACAGGGCAGCATTACAGGGTTTAGCCCATGACTGTCCATTCATTTTCCATAAGTGGAGGTCATTGAAGCCAATATCTCACTCCTGAGGGTAAGCAAGGATGTGAGGTTCATCTCCTGCATGCGTGTGGCTTCAGACCGGGTCCCTGTGCTGCTCACCTGTGTGCTGCTTTGGTTCCTGCACAAGTGATTGCCGATTGGTGCAGGAAAGTTTCCTACAATGGGGGAAGGAACAAAGCAGCTCTGCCAAGGAACCTTCGGCAGAGGACTGGCAAGTACCTCCAGGAAAGTTTCCTAGAGATCTCTCTGGAGGATCCCCATGAACTCATAGTGTGCATTAGCAAACTGTTCTGCCTCACTGCTTAGCTGCACGGGGGAATGTGGAGCACACTCAAACACAGCTTGTCTTCTACATTTCTATTCCTTCACCCACTGCTAGAATGTACAGAGCAAAGGACAGCTCTACCTCATATAAATGAGCAACATCAACTCAAAATCAGAGCTCTCCCTTCCTGCATCATGTGCACCAGAGATGGACTGCTGGGATGCTTGTGTACCTGTGTGCAGGGCAGTGGAGTTCAAACTGCTGGCCAGAGCAGTCAGGACTAGGCAGTGTGGGACACCTCCTGGAGGCCATTTATAATGACATAACCAAGCGCAGTGTCTACACTGACACTTCATCGATATAGCTTTGCTTCAAAAAGCTCTCTGCCTCTTGTTGATTTGGTTTTATGTTGTCAGCAAAGCAGGAGGGTTTTGTCAGGGGAAGGAGCATTGTAGTGTGCACACCTTCACTGTTTTGAAAGCTGACTTTTGTAGACAAAACTCTATAATGTAGACAAGGCCTAAGCTGTGGGTCTACTTAGAAAAGTGACTGTAAAAATGGTACTGTGGGGTCAAATGCTCTTTAGGATTTTTCTAACTTCCAGCCCTGCAGATTCCCCTTGGGCTCTTTCTTCCTCACTCGCCATCACCAATAATAAGATTCTGCCAAGCAAATTCAGCCCTCAGGGAGGTGTGAATAACTGCCATTGTGTCTCAGGGTTGTGTAGCTTAGGACAGAATTACATAACAAGCAATAACTTTGCTGATGTTGATACTGGGACTAGACTCCAGCCCGCTTTTTCTGAACTGTGCTGGCTCCACTGAGCCAACAGAAGTGAGAAGAGTAAACGTGTATCTTAGGCCTGGTCTACACTCAAAATTTAGGCCATGTCTATACTACCACTTATGTCAGTATAACTTATGTAGCTCAGGGGGGTGAATAAACCATCCAGTTGAGCGACATAAGTTACACCAACATAAATGCCGGTGTGAATAGCGCTGTGCTGGCACTTATTGGGGTTGGTTTAATTATGTTGATGGAAGACCTTTCTCCCACCGGCATAGAGCAACTACACTGGACATCTTACAGTGGTGCAGCTGCATTGGTACATAGCCTAACATTGACATAACTACATCTCTCAAGGGCATGAAAAGTCCACATCCCTGAGAGATGGAACAATACCAGCCTAACCCCAGTGTAGACAGTGTTAAGTCAAGAGACGAATTCACTTGTCAACCTATCTACCACTTCTAAGGTCATGGCTACACTTGCAGATGTAGAGCGCCAGGAGTTAAACCAGCCCTCGGAGACCACAGCAGAGAAAGCGCAGCTGTGCGTCCACACTGTCAGCTGCAAGCACAGTGGCGTAGCTACATTTACAGCACTTGCAGTGGCACTGGGAGCAGTGCATTATGGGCAGCTATCCCACAAAGCTCCTCTTCCCATTCTGGTGCTGTGGCTTGTGGGAAGGGAGAAAGGGGGTGTGGGGCATTCTGGATTCTGTCCAAATGTCCTGTGATGCATCGCTTCACAACCCAGCAGTCCCTATGCTTCCATCCACATTTGGCGCTGTGTTTCAACGTTTTTTGTACTGCGCACTCTGTCTTCCCTTTTGGTCTGTGGGAATGGATCACAAACTTGTGAGGATTATGCTGATGGGTCTTGCCAGCATGTCACGAATTGCAGTCGAATTACACCTTAAGCTACAAAGTGACAGTGAGGAATCCAATGATGTCAACTCGCATAACGCATACAAGACGAGATTGCTTGTGGCATTCATGGACATGCACACCACGGTGGAATGCTGCTTTTGGGCTCAGGAAACAAGCACTGAGTGGTGGGATCACATCGTCACGCAAATCTGGGATGACAAGCAGTGGCTGCAGAACTTTCAGATGAAGAATGCCAACAACTCCCTTTTCAAAATAAAAGCTGTTTACTGGGCACCTCCTCTGCTGTTTGTTCTTCCCCAAGCACCATCCGCTGCAACTGGCTAACTTCCTCCTGGCTTAAAAACAGCTCCTGGCTGCAGGCATCTAGGGATACCAGGCCATTCTCTTGCTCTGGGCCCCCCTCCTCCTCGGCACCCTTGCTCTCACTTTCCTCCTCCTGCCTCGTTGCACTCTGGGCTGCCACAGCCTCTGTAGTGTCCATGGTGCTTTTCAGAGTGGAGGTGGGGTTGCCCCCAAGTATCTCGTCTAACTCTTTGTGGAACCAGCAGGTCGTGGGGGCAGTACCGGAGCGGTGGTTTGCCTCCCGCACTTTGTGGTAGGCGTTCTGCAGCTCCATCACTTTAACCCTGCACTGCAGTGTGTCCTGGTCATGGCCCCTTTCTGTCATGGTCCTTGATATCTGCCCAAAGGTATCGTAATTCCTATAGCTGGAGTGCAGCTGGGACTGGACAGCTTCCTCCCCACAAACACTGATGAGGTCCAGCACCTCCCACACTGCCCCTCTTAAGCAAACGTTCCTGGTGAGGACGTGCACTAGTGACAGAAGGAGGGAAGTGTGGGCATGAAAAACTTCAGTAATTACTGTGATGGCTGTAAGTCAACCTAATATAGGTCGACTTAATTGTGTAGTGTAGATATGGCCTTAGTAAAATCAGCAGGTTAACTGGGAGCTCACACAGAAAGCTGGTCTGTAGGGGTGCAGAGGTGCTGTTTTTACCATCACTTTTTAGACCAGAAACCCATATGTAATCTCAGAGTAACTTCCCTCTTCCCACATCCTGCCACTTTCACACCCACAACAGATAATGAGATGGAGAGGGTAGGATACCTCCAACCTGTCTGTGGCCAGAAACTGAGAAGACACTAAAATCTAGTCAGAAAACCAGTCACCATCTGGTGAGACAGAGACTCTGCAGTCCAGTGTGGTTTGGATACAGGAATAAGGTTAGTCTGAGTGGACTTTCTGATGTTGTGCAGCATGCAACTGTGTTTTGCTTGCCAGCTTTGAATGTCCATTCCTTATCCAGCCTGGGAGTGTAGTGCCCTATTCGTATTCTCCTGACTGAATACAGAGAGATTGCTGCAGGACATACCTCGTCTCAAGGAAAATGTGAGCTGAAGTGGTTCCCTGTCTCCTCAGCCCTTCCAATTCTGCTTTTGTCACACTCTGTGCAAACAAGAGGAACTGAAACAAGCATGTGTCATAAAAATCAGAGAACTTTGGATGCTGTGGGCTTTACATGATTGGGGGAGGCTCTCCAGAAAGGGTGTTCTGTCCCATCTCCTTCCTCTCTGTAATGTGTGCACTTTTTTCCTCAACTCTATCCTGCCCCCCCATGCTCTCTTCAGGCCAGTTTTAGGCCTATTCCACCAATTTCCCCGAATTGGGCCCTGTGCCTAAGAGGGCCCCATGCCCAGTGAGAATCTCTTCCCTGGCTAGAGGCGCCTTTTTATTTTTACTCACCTGGAGGCGCTCCAGGTCTTCAGTGGCACTTTGGTGGTGGGTCCTTCGCTCACTCTGGGTCTTCGGCGACAGGTCCTTCAGTGCTGCCAAGGACCTGGAGCGAGTAAAGGACCCATTGCCGAAGTGCAGTAGAAGACTCGGAGCACTGTCCAGTGAGTACAAGCCCCACATGTTTTTTTACATGTATTTTTTCTTTTTTTAGTCATCCCTGCTGGGCTCTCGAAACTGTTCGAATTGGGCCCTGCACTGCCTGAAGGGTCCTTGGCTGCAGGGAATACATCACCTCTCTCTATGTGAGACAGATGCATGTATATCTATTATTCTCTATAGAGATAGAAAGATAGTCATGTACCTTTCTTTGCTATTTTTCTCACTGTCTCTGACACTATGGGATAGTATTAAAATGGAAAAAAGTCAATGATGGTTATGAAGGAGATTAGAGAGATACAATGGCAGATAGTGAACAGTCAGATGAAAGTTTTAGAGTTCACTTAAATAGGTGAAAGCTAAGAAATAAAAATGATGACACAAGATGACAAAGCGCCAGGTTTAATTCTTGAAGCAAATTTTACTTAACACTTTCTACTGATGCCCAGGCAAATTTCCGTCTGTGCAGAGCCCTTCCCTTCTATGGTGACACTGAATACAGAATGTCAAGTAACACAGAGACTGAAACAATATTAATGTCAACTTTTGCCTTTTGGCCCGGCCCCTGCACCCCGCTCCCACGGCCAGAGCTCCGCAACCCCATGGCCCCGCTCCCCAGGCCGGAGGGCAGCAAGTCCAGCCACCCCGCTACACCTTTCAGAGCCTCGCAGCCCCATTCTCCCAGCCAGAGCCCCGCAATTCCGCAGCCCCGCTCTCCTGGCTGCAACTCCGCAACCCTGTAGCCCCACTCTCCCGGCCAGAGCTCCGTAACCCGAGGTCCAGCTCCCCCAGTCCCAGCCCGGAAAGTCCAGCGGCCCTACTACCCCGGCCAGAGGCTCGCAACTCTGCGGTCCCACTCTCCCGGCTGAGCCCCGCAACCCCGTGGTCCCGCTACCCCGGCCAGAGCTCTGCAACCCCGGAGCCCCGCAACCCCGTGGCCCCACTCCCGTGGCCAGAGCTCCGCAACCCCACAGCGCCACTCCGCAGGTCGGAGGGCGGGAAATCCCATGGCCCTGCTACACCTGCCAGAGCCCCACAGCCCCGCTCTCCCAGCCGAAGCCCCGCAACCCCACGGCCCTGCTACCACCGCCAGAGCGCAGAATTCCAAAGTGCAGCCCGGAGAGTAAATGCCCCACGAATCAGGCCCCGCACTGGCTAAAGCCGGCCCTGCTCTTTCATACTCTTTCATCCTCTTCCTCTAATATCTAATCTTTGCACCTTCCCGAGCCCTCTCCTACCTCCCCTGCACTGATAACCCCCGCCCTACCCTAAGCTCCCCATGAACCTGAAAACGAACTGCATGTCCCCATCCACCTGAAACAAGCCCTGTTCCTCTTCCCCCAGAGCCATTATCTGATATTCCCTCCTGAGCAAGCCCTCCTGATCCTCTTTCCCTCACTCCATTAAACTCCTGATGCAGTTATTGTCTCCTTGCAAACTCCTTCTCTGTGACTCAATAAATCTCAATTCCCCTTTTACCACCCAATAGAAAGAAAGAAAGAAAGAAAGAAAGAAAGAAAGACGTGCCCCTACTCAGGAGCATCATTATTATTTGTATTAAGTGTTTTGTTGGATCTCTTACAGGCTCCAGTCAGGACTGTGGCCTGATTGTGCTGGACATTGAATCAAAATAGAGTAACATGAGGCCTTAAACAGAGGGAAGGACTGAGAGAAGGAAAAGGGAGAAAAACAATACCTTGCAGAAAAGGAATATAAATAAAAGAGCATTGCCAGCAGATCAAAGGAAGTGATTAACTTCTTCCAACCCTAATCTTCTATGATTCTATTATTCTAGCAAGCTTTGTGAAGAGTGAAGAGTCGTTTGTAGGAGGTCAGGGCAAGGCACATCCCCTGGTGAAGATGCTCATCTATCAGATGATTGTGGGTTTTTTAAAATAATATTCATGGTGGAAAACCCAGATTCACAGAGGTAGTTTGATCTGAATATCATTAAAAGGTAAATGGTCAGATTCTGGCTATTCTGAAACTGGTCAGCATATTGAGTCCAGAAACCACAAAAGTCCCACTTCTCTGAATTTTGCCTTCAAGACATTTTCGGTGATGTTTTAGAGACAGTCCACTTTGTCAATGTGGGCAGCCACAAACCATGACACACATTGTTGAGGACGGCAAAATGACTCAACTTCCTGGAGGTCTTTGTGCCTTGAACATTGCTGTTAAGAACATTGTGGCTTGGCTTAACTGAATTGCATATGCTAAATAAATAAATAAGACATCTGAGCTGTGGAGCTTTACAATTTCTAATTGAAAGGGACCTTCATCTATTGAATCAAGAATGTTCTTTGCTTCAGATGGGCAAGGTCCATTGGCAAAGAGAGAGAACAAACATATCATGAACAAATAAAAACAGATCCTTTGGAAGTTGAAAAATCTCAAATCGCATTTTAAAAATGTTGATCAGATTGCTTAGGAATTTTTTCATTGTTTTCATTGAAGTTTCATCTGTAGCAATAACACACAATATAGGAAAGTGCAACATCTTTCCTGTTAAGTCTGTCTGAAAGATTACAAGATTTCTCCTAAAGACACACTTTTTCAAACAGATCCCCCACACTGCTTGCACAGCCTTGGAGCTGCAAATTGAGGAAATTCAAATAATCATAATATCGCACAGAAAAGTTACCTGTGAATTAGAAAGGACATCATTCATTAATTCCAGAAACTTGTGAGCCTGTTGGTCTTATGGTTCAAAAGAAATTCTATTTCTTTTTGAAGCACACAAAACCTCTCTAAAACATGCCCCCTACTTAACCAATGAACATCATTGTGCTGCAACAGGAATTTGACTGAAGCGTCTTGTAAAAGAGCTTAAAAAAGACAATATTGAAAGCTAGAAGTTGAGTGCATGTAGTTCACTAATCTCATCATTGTGGTTTTTTTTCAAGTCCCCAGACAAGTTACCTCTCAGGACAGTCTGGTGAATGATGCAGTGAAAGGTATTTAATGAAGGATGTAGCCTGGGCTTTCCTTAGGATTTATGGGGCCCTATGCAAGTTACCTGAGGGGGGATATTGAGGGACGGTTATGGGAAGACAGGGGCTCCACTGAAGGTGATCCCCAGCCAGCGCCGCTGACCTCAGTGTGTTAAGGGGTCACAGCCACCATCCCTGCCTGCGGAGCCCCAGGAACACCCCCTGCCTGGTGCCACTCTTCACTCCACTGCCCGCCCACCTGGCATGGCTTCTGCCAGGGCACACCAGCGAGCTCAGGGCTTCTTCCACCCTATGGCTTGGGCTGTCTGCTTGGATGCCAAGTTTTCTGGGGGGTCCCATATTGGCTGGGGAGGGCAACTCCAGGCACATGCCCTGTTGGCCGTTGTGTTAATCTGCATGGGGGAATGATGGAATCTCTGGCCAGGGTCCCCCCCGACACACACACCCAGCTTTGAGAGGAGATGTCGCTCTTCAGCATGCATGGCTCCCTCCCGGCACCCACAGCTCCATGCCAGCATCTACCTTGTTGAGCTCCCAGGGGGCAGAGAGAAGCCCTGCAGCCAGCGTGTGAGCTGAAGGGAGTGAGCAGTGGGGGGGGGGGTGGGGGGGGGGCCAGGGGGCTTCTTCCACTTCCCCCCTTTTTTTTTAATTTCCCAACCGTGCTGCTGATTGGTTGTCCTGATTCACTCTGCACATGTGCACCGAGGAAGACACTGGGTGCAAACTGCACACAATTCTGGCCAGCCTCCGTATGGGTAGGGACAGCGGGGTCAGAGCACAGCACAAGTGGAACAGGCTGGGCCCTGCAGCCCAGTGGTGCCCCAAATTTTTGGGTGCATATGCGGCGTATGCCCAAGGATGGCCCTGGATGATCGCTGCCAAACATGAAGCAAAGCCTTTCTCTTTCCCTGTCATGGAGGGAACTCCATCTATAACCAGCAAGTTTACTTTCTGCAGATCTAAACCATTTTTTTCCCCAGAAAAGCCTTTTACCTTTTCAAAAACGATCTCTTCTGTGGTGTAGATTTCTAATGGTATTAAGCACAAATATTCTTCCTTGAAAATTTCACCCTCATAAAATCTAACAAACAGCAGTCGCTGGGCAGTGTCACTTAAATTGCTTGATTCATCCACTGCAAGAGACATTTTTTAAATTGGAAAGCAGTGCTGGCAGACAATCCTCATAAATTGCCTCCAGTCTTCACACTGCTGTGGAATCAGACAGGGGAACTTGCTTCACATGGTTCACAATAAGAACAGGAGTACTTGTGGCACCTTAGAGACTAAAAAATTTATTTGAGCATAAACTTTCGTGGGCTACAGCCCACTTCATTGGATGCATAGAATGGAGCATATAGTGAGGAGATATATATACATACAGAGAACATGAAAAGATGGGAGTTGTCCTACCAACTCTAACAGGCTAATTAATTAAGAGAAAAAACTTTTGTAGTGATAATCAAAATAGCCCATTACAGACAGTTTGACAAAAGATGTGAGAATACTTAATATGGGGAAATAGATTCAATGTGTGTAATGGCTCAGCCATTCCCAGTCTCTAGTCAAGCCTAAGTCGATAGTGTCTAATTTGCATATTAATTCCAGTTCAGCAGCAAGTTCACAATGTCATCTTTGTTTTTATCTCTGGCAAAAAAACTCCTCCAGCAGTTCTACCACGCACTCCTTCACAAGCTCAACACCTAGGAAAGGCTTTTTCTTTTTAGCTAGTACCAACATTATCCAAAAAGAAGCAGCTGTTGCTTTTTCCTGTACAGTCGCTGATGCTGTGAGAATGACATTTGAAGTGTGATACAAAGACTTCAGATTTTCAATTTTGTCATGTGTTGCAACAATGCTAGGAGGATAGGCCACACTGAAGTTCTTGTGCTTTGATTCAAAGTGGCCCCTCACTTTGACGACCTTACAGATAGATACAATGGTTTGGCATATTAAACACAAAGGTTTTGCATTTAAATGAGGTGGCATAATAAAAAGAAAATTCGTGGTCCAGTTTGGGTTAAAATCTCAGTTTTCACTTTTGGCTTTGAGACGTTTACTCCCACTCACATTCATATTTGGTTCCATTTCCATCATTAATGAAAATATGGGTAGCATCCTAGCTCAATTGTAGCTGATGCTACAGAGAGAAATTAAGATGCAGTAAGTGGTGCTTAATTTGTGCTGGGCTTCCAGGGCTGAGCCCCAGCACCTCTAGGCTTGGCAGTTCATATACCTGGCACCTCTGAGTGCCTAGCCAACAGCTACCGCTCTCCGGCCACTCAGCTGTGAAGGAAGCACAATCAGCAGCAGCAGCACAGAAGTAAGGGTGGCAATACCATCCCATCCCATCTCATCCTTACTTCTGCACTGCTGCTGGCAGCAGCGCTGCCTTCAAAGCTGGGTGCCCAGCCAGTGCTTAATTTGTGCTGGGGGAAAAAATTTCAGTTACTTACTAAGGAAGTCACATGCAAATTATAGGCAGCTCATCACTCTTTATGAATGTAATTATAAACATTGTTTTAAGGTGAGCTGGCAGGCCACACAAGAAGTCTTGGTAGGCCACTTGGTGGGCCTGCGGGCTGCCTATTGAGTAATACTGCTGTAAAGGGCTCCACTGACCACAGGTGCACCCTTCTGCATGGGTGGCAAGTCTGTAGAAATTTTGGTGGTTCCCAGAACCCACTCTCCAACTCTGTCCCCCCAAACTCTGCCCCCACCTGCCTAAGGCTCTGGGAGGGGTTGGGGGGGAGATCTTGGATGCAGGTTCTGGGCTGGGGATTAGAGTGCAGGAGGGGTGCAGGGTGCAGGCTTTGGGATGGAGTTTGGGTGCTGGGTGAAGGCTCCGGGCTGGGGCAGGGGGTGGGTGTGCAGGAGGGGGTGAGAGGTGCAGGCTTTGGGATGGACTTTGGGTGCAGGCTCTGGGCTGGGGGTAGGGGTGTAGGAAGAGGTGAGGGGTGCAGGCTCTGGAAGGGAGTTTGGGAGTGGGAAGGGGCGTGTGGGAAAGGGGAGCTGGTGCATGATCTGGGAGGGGGTGCATGCTCTGGGAGGGAGTTTGGGGATAGAAGCGAGTGCAGGGATGAGGGCTGTGGGGCTGAGGATGAGGGATTCATGAAGCAGGATGGGGCTTAGGGCTAGGGCAGAGGGTTAGGGCTGTGGGGCTGAGGATGACGGGTTCATGCTGTGGCGGGGGCTCAGGGCTGGGGCAGAGGATCAGGGTGAGTAGGGATGAGGGTTGGGGCTGAGGATGAGGGGTTCATGCTGCGGGGGGGGTTCAGGGCTGGGACAGAGGATCAGGGTGCATAGGGATGAGGGCTCTGGCTGGGGCTGAGGGGGGTTGGGGCATTGGAGAGGCTCAGGGCTAGGGCAAAAAGGCAGGGTAAGGGCAGGCTGCCTTGCCATTAGTGAAGGGCAGGTGCTAGGACCCTGGGGCAGCAGACAGCAGTTCTGCCAGGAGCTGTTCTACCCCGGCAGTGCAAACAGGCAGGGGAGAGGCGTGCGCTGATTTCTGTCAGGCAGAAACGTGGCGCGGGGACACTCAGGGGGAGAGGTGGCTGGTGGGGGCTGGGACCTGCTCCAGGCAGGGGCCAGGAGAGAGACCCAGCTCCAAATATTGCAGGAGCAGGGCCACCAGCCCTGAATATTCCTGGTTCTCGAGCATTGCAAACATATATAACCTGCCACCTATGCCCCTTTGCGGCTAGGTCTGGGAATTAGCTTTCACCCCGCATGGTGCCCTCTCTTGTCAGTTGCTCAACTGTGGTGTGCCTCTCTCTCTTCACAACTCAGCCCTCCAGCCAGGTGACTATATAGTCCCCCACCTTCTGGAGTAACAAAGTCCCAATGGACAAGCTGTCCCTTTGCCATCCCAGGCAGTTTTCTGTGTCATCTCCAGGCCCTGCGCCACTTTGCCAGTGGCTGGTAAGGAAAACCAGGCCTGACCACTACTTGGGGTTTCAGCCCAGGGACCCTATGACTAGCAACTTAGGTCTGCTCAGTCTCAGATCCTGTGGCACTTTCCCTGGGCTCCTTCCTCAGCTCTCGATCTCCTTGCCTATCTCTGGGTTTACCACTGGATCCTCCTCTGCTCCTTGCGTCTACTTCACCCCCTAGGCCTCTTGTAAGTGTCCAGGGTGGGACTCCACGGCTTACTTTCTCCCTGGATGTCCTCCTTTGTCCCTGGCCCATTCCCTTTCCCTCTAGAAAGTGACTGCAGACCTCATCCCTGCAGCCTCTTCTTTCCTTCCTTCCTTTCTTTTTTTCTTTTCCTTTTTTTTTTAAATAGCAGAGCAGACTTGACTGAATAGATTATAGCTGCCACCAACTATAATCCTAAATGCTTTGTTGTTTTATATTCTCTCACTGTGCTCTGTGCCCTTCAGGTAACATAACACCTTTCTAATACTACCCCATTTCCCCAGTATTTTTACTAAGGGCATGTACACACTACCATTTATATTGGTATAACTTATGTCACTCAGGGGTGTGACTGAGCCACCCCCTTGAGCGACATAAATTACACCAACCTAAGCACTGGTGTGGACAGCTCTCCCGCCAACATAGTTATGGTCTCTCACTGAGGGGTTTTTTCTTATTCTGATGGGAAAGCTCTCTCCTGTCAGCATAGAGCATCTTCACCAGACACATTACAGAGGCCCAGGTGCATCAGTGAAGCTGTGCCACTGTAGCATTTCTAGTGTAAACTAGCCCTAAGTAACATAATGTAACTTTTGTTATCTTAAGACATTTGAATTCCTCATAAAGCTTTTCCCTTTCTTTGTCAAAGCCCTTCCAGACCCACAGAAGGTGATCAGTTGTTTCTTCCACCTTACAGAGTGCACATAGCCCATCTTTGTGTCTATTTACTTGAACAAGACATTTGGTTAAGCCACAACAGCCAGTTAATACTCTATACAAAAGCACTTCATTAGTCCTGTCCAGGCCTTGCAGTTATCCTCCACTGTAGGGCACAATTCAAAATAAAATCTTCTTCTTCTTTTCATTAATCCAGATTTTTTGTCATTCCTCTTTTAAGTTTTTCTGTACTAGGCTTTTTAAATCCCTATTTACTCAAGGGTATTTCTATGTCAGTCTTTCCATTTCTTGAAGGGTGTTTAGCTGCTTTGTCTGCCATTTTGTTTCCTGTTATCCCAATATGTGCTTGGATCTAAGCTAGTGCTACATGTACCCCCGTCTGTACTAACTCTGTTATTAGAAATGTAATTTAATTGATTCAATCACTTCTACATGCTGACACTTTTCCCTGCAGGGGAACCATGGCCTAATGGCAGATGAAACTCAGCTGGAGAAGGAGCTGGGCTGGGACTATAAACTTAGGAAATGAGAGTAAGAAGAGACTCGTGTGTGTGTGTGTGTGTGTGTGTGTGTGTGTGTGTGTGTGTGTGTGTGTGTGTGTGTCCTTCCTGCTCTCACTTCATAGCTCTATTCTCCTAGCCCAGCTCATCCTCCAGCTGAGTTTCATCTGCCATTAGGCCATGGTTCCCCTCCAAGTGCAGCAAGTAAGGCCTTGTCTACACTACACAGTTTTGTTGGCAAAAATTAATGTAATGACTGAATGCTATGCATGAACTAACAATCATGCTTCTGTGTATTGTTTCTTGTGCTTCTGCAGGTGTGGCCTTCAGGAGAACCCCTTACATACCAGTGGAGTGCCTCTGCCAGATAAGGAAGCAACCAAAGCATAGCAAGGAGGACGTATTCCAAGAGATGCTCCAATCCTCAGAGGCCGAGAAAAGAGAATGCAGGGAGTGGAGAGAAAAGGAAAGACAGGACAGAAAGGAGAGTGAGGAGTGCATGCTAAAAGGCCATGAGCGGATGATAAAAATGATGGAGGAGCAAAGATATTGAAGTTCCTAATCACGCTGCAATCAGAACACATGCATGCTCACCCACTCCCACAGCACCTGATGCAGAACTGCTTTTGGTGCCCTCCCCAAACTCTTCCCACACAGTTCTTGCAACTTCCCAGCACATCTCAGTACCCTGTTCACGTCACCTCTTTGGTATGTTAACTGGACTTACACACAGCTATGAGTCTACACTGCCCTGCCCTCTTATCTCCTTTCCCACCAAGCCTTTTGTGTGTGTTAATTTGTGTGTGTTAATTGGTGTTTAATAAAAACAAACTCTCTGAAAGAGAACCAATCTTTATTTGTGTCCTAAATGTAGTGATTGATGCTGGTAGTAATACACAGATGCAGCTCAATCATTAGTACAAATCCCATTCAGGAATCATCACAATTTTAGGCACAACAAGATAACTGAAGTTAATGAAGCATGGCAGATTGCTGTATAGAAATACATATTACTGGTGCTCATCGTCAAAATGTTCTCAAAGTCTCTCTGATTCTAATAGCTCCCTGTTGTGCCCCTCTAATAGCCCTGGTATCTGGCTGCTCAAAATCAGCCACCAGGCGATCTGTATCAACACTCCACCCCTGGGGAAACTTTTCCCCCTTAGCTTTACAAATTTTATGGAGCATGCAGGAGGGTGCTATGACCAAGAGAATATTTTTCTCAGTTAGGTCTAACCTGACATAAAGGCAGCATCAGCACACTTTTAATCTGCCAAAGGCACATTCAGCTATCATTCTGAACCTATTGTTGTAGCACTCCTTGCTGCTGTCCAGGTTTCCTGTGTAAAGCTTCATGAGCCATGGGAGTAAGGAGTATGCTGGATCTCCCAGGATCACTATGGGCATTTCAACATTCCCCACTGGGATCTTCTGAGCTGGAAAGAAAGTTCCTGCTGCAGTTTTCTATACAGGCCAGTCTAGAAAGGTCATCAATTTAAGCTCCCATGCTTGTCTTTTGAAAATGTTGTGCAGGTTTCTCCTGAGGACAAGAAATGATACAGCAGCTGTAGAGTGAACACTTTGTGAAAAGTGTTCATCCACCACTGCTAGGGTGTTTTTGTCTTTTATCATTTTGCTGTGTGAGTTCATTCGATAGCACAGTGATTGTCTGGTTTTACCCACATAGTTGTTATTGGGGAATTTAGTGCACTGCATGAGGTACACCACATGCTATCATAGGCACATGTAGGAACCATGGCTCTTGAAAGGTAAGTAGTTGGGGGTGTTGGTCTTTGTAGCACTGGAGATATGTCTGCAGGTTTTGCATCTCTTGTTCTAGCTTTGAGTTGGTGTTTCTGGGTCTGTTGGAAACCTGCTTCTGATGATAAGCTTGTAGATGAGGACGAGAGTTTAAAGGCCAGAAGAGGAGGTTCAGAAAAAGAATGTCTTTCAGGATGGTGTCTTCATCGAATATGGATTGCAACTGTTTGATGATACTGTGACAGGTTCGGTCACAGAGACCCCTTTGGGACTGTCATCTGATGTGCTGAAACTACCTCTGAGCCCGTCTTCCCTGACAGTTTGGAATTCCAGAATCCTGTCTTTTTGAGCCAGACATGCAAGCCTGCTGCAACACAGACCCAGGATCTGAACTACACTCCCAAAGCTGCAGACTTAACTAAAAACAGCTCAGCAAGTACTTCTGTCTCCAGCAGCCAGACACCCAGCTCCCAATGGGATCTAAACCCCAAATAAATCTGTTTTACTCTGTATAAAGCTTATACAGGGTAAACTCATAATTTGTCCACCCTCTATAACACTGAGATAGAGAGATCTACATAGCTGTTTGCTCCCCCAGATATTAATCACTTACTCTGGGTTCATTAATAAAAAAAAGTGATTTTATTAAGTATTAAAAGTAGTATTTAAGTGATTCCAAGTAATAATAGACAGAACAAGGTAAGTTACCAAGCAAAATAAAACAAAAAAAGCAAGTCTAATCCTAATACATTAAAAAACTGAATACAGGTAAATCTCACCGTTAGTGATGTTCCAATAAGCTTCTTTCACAGACTAGATTCCTTTCTAGTCTGGGCCCAATCCTTTCCGCTGGTACAGACCTTGTTAGTTCCAGCTCAGGTGGTAACTCGGGGATTTCTCATAATTGGCAGTCTCCTTTGTTCTGTTCTATCCCCTTTTATATCTTTGGCGCCAGGCAAGAATCCTTTGTCTTTCTCTGGGTTCCCACTCTTCCTTCTAAATGGAAAAGCACCAAGTTTAAGATGGATTCCAGTATCATGTGACATGTTTACATTTCCTGTGAGACTTCATTACCCACTCTCTGGCACACACATGCACAGGAAGGCTTAGAAGTAAACAGAGCCATTTGCTACCTGTTGTCCTAGTCAATGGGAGTCATCAAGATTCCAAACCATCATTAATAGCCCACACTTTGCATAACTACAATAGGACCTCAGAGTTATATTTCGTATTCCTAATTTCAGATACAAGAATGATACTTTCATACAAATAGGATGACCACACTCAGTAGATTATATGCTTTGTAATGATACCTTACAAGAGATTGTTTGCATAAAGCATATTCCAGTTACATCGTATTCACACTTATAAAGTGAAGAAAATTGGCAGCATGTGACCTCCAGAAGAAGAAAGAGGAGCATACAAGTACCAGCAATGCAGATACAGGTGAGAAACCATTTTCATGTTCTCTCCGCAGGTACTAATGCAGAGAGTGGACTAGATGATACATCTGAGGGAAGGGAGCAGAAGGAGATTCCACAGATTGGAAGGCATGAGATGCATTGTCCTAGGAAGGGGGATTCCAGGACCACCACTCCCAAGAAAAGGAGGCAGGTAGTGGTAGTCAGGGGCTGCCTCCTAAGGGGGACTGAGTCATCTATCTGCCATCCTGACCAAGAAAACTGAGAGGTCTGCTGCTTGCCAGGAGCTAGGATTCAAGATGTGATGGAGAGACTGCCAAGATTCATCAAGCCCTCAGATCGCTACCCCTTCCTGCTTCTCCATGTGGGCACCAATGATACTGCCAGGAATGACCCTGTGCAGATCACTGCAGACTACGTGGCTCTGGGAAGAAGGATAAAGGAGTTTGAGGCCCAAGTGGTGTTCTCATACATCCTCACTGTGGAAGGAAAAGACTCAGGTAGAGACCATCAAATCGAAGTCAAAGAATGGCTACACAGGTGGTGTCAGAGAGAAGGCTTTGCATTCTTTGACCATGGGATGGTGTTCTGAGAAGAAGGATTGCTAGGCAGAGATAGGCTCCACCTAACGAAGAGAGGGAAGAGCATCTTCACAAGCAGACTGGCTAACCTAGTGAGGAGGGCTTTAAACTAGGTTCACTGGGGGAAGGAGACCAAAGCCCTGATGTAAGTGGAGAAGTGGGATACCAGGAGGAAGCACAAGCAGGAACGCGCAAGAGGGGAGGACTCCTGCCTCATACTAAGAAAGCAGGATGATCAGTGAGTTATCTTAAGTGCCTATACACAAATGCAAAATGCCTGGGAAACAAGTAGGGAGAACTGGAAATCCTGGCACAGTCACGGAATTATGATGTGATTGGAATAACAGAGACTTGGTGGGATAACTCACATGACTGCCACCACTGAGAACAGCCTAGCTCCATCCTTTCTAGAACACCACTTCAGGTAATTGAAAGCTGCTATCAAATCCTCCCTCAAGCTTCTCGTCTGCAGACTAAATAAACCCAGTTCCCCCAGCCTCTCCTCATAAGTCCAGTGCCCCAGCCCCCTAATCATTTGCATTGCCCTCCGCTAGACTCTATCCAATTTGTTCACATCCTTTCTGTAGTGAGGGGCCCAAAACTGGATGCAGTACTCCAGATGTGGCCTCTCCAGTGCCAAATAGAGGAGAATAATCACTTCCCTTGATCTGCTGGCAATGCTCCTACTAATGCAGCCCAATATGCCATTTGCCTTCTTGGCAATAAGAGCACACTGTTGACTCATATCCAGCTTCTGGTCCACTGTAATCCCCTGGCTCTTTTCTTCAGAACTGCCACTTAGCCAGTAGGTCCCCATCCTGTAGCAATGCATGGGATTCTTCTGTCCTAAGTGCAGGACTCTCCATTTATCTTTGTTGAACCTCATCAGATTTCTTTTAGCCCAATCCTCCAATTTGTCTACGTCACTCTGGACCCTATACCTACCCTCCAGTGATCTAACTTTCCTCCCATTTTAGTGCCATCCATGAACTTGCTCAGGGTGCAATCCATCCCATCATCCAGATGATTAATGAAGATGTTGAACAAAACCAGCCCTAGGACAGACCCGTGGGGCACTCCACTTGATACTGGCTGCCAACTAGACATTGAGCCGTTGATCACTACCCATTGAGCCCCACGATCTAGCCAGCTTTCTATCCACCATGCCCCTCAAACACTTAACCTCAGTCCCGAATATCTGTGATTGGAATATTTGCTCACTATAGGGGCTGAAGTTGGGGAGTTTGGCTTGGAATTTGAGCTTCATCAGAGAGGTCTTCACCCAGAGTTCTAATTTGGTCCTGTCACTAAGAACATTTAAACTCTTGACTAAGGGTTGATATTTGGTCTCTGCATGAAGTTTTTCATTCGGCTGCTCACACCCAGAAGGCAGGGCTACTGTCGGCAGAACTGACTGTTTTGGGGACTAGGGGAATCTTTGCCTGTAGTACCTCCAGAGAAGAGCACGCCATAGAGTGCACCCCAGAAGCCCACCTGGCAATTCCTGCAGTTGGTCTCAGCACTGTTGCTATTACTGTGTGTCTCTCTCCTTATTGCCCTCATTGGTAAGTATATAATGGCTGATTATCCAAGAGGGAGAGGAATTGTTTGAGGAGGATGCCTGAGAGAGGAGATCTGGGAATAAAGGGGATAAAATTAAGCAAAGAGGGAAATATCCTGCTGGATAATCAGGAAACAATTCCCAGCAGAGGTGTTAGACTGTGGAAGAGTCTCCTTGAAGACAGGGTGGGAGCTCAAACATTTGGTCCCAGAGAAAGCCCTGAAGAATATATTGTTGGGAACAATCCTTGTTTGGCTGGCAAAGGGGGAAGGGTGAGTGGATGGACAAGATTAGAAATGGGCAGCAAGCAATACGGTCGCTTGAGAAAAGTATGTCTGGGATATGAGGGAAGGATTTGGCAGTGGGAGGAGATGGGTGGTAAATGTCCAGAGGATGAGGGATGTTAACTTGCAATGGTTGGGTGTGAGATGCTCAGAAGGATCAGGGGAAAATATCTAGAGCCGTATCAGGGCACCAGTTCCAATCCAACTCTATGTCATGTAGACTGGATGTATTGAGGGATCAGGGAAAGGGGTTGTGAGCCTTTCCCTTCCCTTCTAGAGCATCAGTTCTAATCCAGCTCCAACTTCTGGGGTCCAGGTGAACCAAACGGATTGGAGGAGGAATACACAGCCTTCCAGCTCCAGGACGATGGTTCCAATTTGGCTCCAGTTCAGGCAGACTGGATGGCTCAGGGGGAATGAGATACAGAGCCTTTTCCATCTGGGGCACTAGTTCCTAGAAGTAGTTTATAATCTCTTATAATTTTTTTTAGTTATGATCCAAATAGCTTTAAACATGTTTAGAGCACTTGTCCTCATTGAGGACATCATCCTCATTACTAGTCCTGCAAGGTGCTGTGCACCATCAGCTCACTGACTTCAGCAGGAGTTGAGGATGCGCAGCACATCAGAGGATACGGTCACATACCTATGGAGAGATCAACTATTCTATTTTTAAGCCTCAACTTTTGTTTTAAACGGAATGTATCTTTCTGCTCACTGAGACAGCTCAAATAACTCCAAACTACCATAACATTTGGGCTATAACTAACCGGGAGACATATCTTCTCTAACCCCTAGACTGCTGCTTCTCCATTAGATCACTCAATGCATTTCTTAAGCTACTTCACCTTCTACACGCTCCTTTCAACTAGCATCACTTCAATAAGTGGAAATCAGGTGTCTAAATACATTAGTAGCCCATATCAGGCTAAGTCATAAAGTTAGCAAAAAAAAGTATCTTATTTATCAAGAACAAAAACAAATATATTCTAACATGGAATTGAAAGCATTGCAAAAAAAAGCTTTATGCACAGAAACCACTCATCTTACCTTATCTGTGTAAGTCTGTCTTGAGCTTCTTAATTATTTACAAATATACAGGCAGATTGTGCTGTGACCTGTCCGTGTCTGGTGTCACTGCTCAGCACCAACCCCTGTTGTTGGGTTACTGGGAGAGCTTGTGGAGGAATCTCTCTCCTCCAGAGCCCACCACAATCTACCTATGAGGGGAGCTTCTGAGACACACCAAACTGAGCTCCCTTCAGCCTCTTCAGGTTCCCTCCTCAGGTTCAATCCTTCCTGAGTTAGCCCAGCTCTCCAGGCAAGTCTAGCCAGACCTTCAATCTCCCCCACACACCCTCCAACTCATGGTTCCTTTTACAGCCCTGTCACCATTCCCAGATGTCTCTCTCTTGATCCACTCTCCAACATCACCTTGCCCAACTCCCAAGAAGCTCCACACACCCCGGTGATATTACCAGCCTTGGCAGTTCTTTCACAGGGAGCTGTGGGGAAAAGCAAGAGATTTCGCTGTGCTCTAATCTCTTTAACTCTAGGGGCAGAGTGGCTTCCCGGCAAATAGGCATTGGTGTGTGGGCTCAGAGTTCTGAAAGAGGCATTTGCTCGAATGCTGTTTCTGACCACACCAGTTTCAGGAGTCATGTCAATAAATAAGTTACAGCAAGAAAATACCCAGGCTCCACTGATTTTCTGATATCTGCTACTGTTTGGATGAGGGGTACCAGTATTAATAACCTGTTGCCTAGCCACATTCACCCTCATCTTTCCCCTTTGGGGTCAGACACTCTTCTTGCCATACTGACCAAGATGGGTTGTCTTATTCTAGTCAATCAATATAACTGGTGCCTACCACCAGAAGAGATATGAAGAGAACTGAGCTGTCCTATTGTCCCAGGAGAGGTGGTTGTTGGCACTTGTGACAATAATGGACGCTTACAAAGGGGCAGCCACATTGGGACTGTCCATGGCCAGGAGATGAAGAAATAGGGTTACACCCAAGCGGGGGAGAAAGAGGGTATAGTTGGATCCATTCTCCTTTTTTCCTCTCTTGTTTTCCAGTCACTCTACTCAAGGGAAATGGAGGCTGTGAAGAGCACAAGGCCCTGCCCCAGAGTTCTGCAGAGTGGTGTTGTGTCCTGGGGAGAGCTGAGGTGAAAGGTCAATGACACTGAAAGAGAGAGAGGGAGGTAGGGATTAACCCAGGTCTGAATCAACAGGGGCCAGAGGGACTGATGTACGGGGGAGAGGATGGGAACAAAATGAAGTCTGTACAGATTGACTGAGTGAGGGCTAAGAGGAGAAATAGCAACTTTCTACAAGTCCAGGCAGGGTGTGAACAACAACAAGAGGGAGGGGCTAGCTGAGTGTGTTCACAGGAGGAAGGGATAAAGGGGAGCGAAAGAAGCTCCTTTCAGGATGGGGATGAGGAAACATTCCCTATCTCTGAGGGCCTATTAGACTATTGACAAGTCTCCCCAGGGAAAGAGGTTGAACATTAACTGAGTCATTTTGCTTTTTCTAGATGTCAGCTAACACATGTTAATCTACACTGGGTTTATTGACTGTCTGAGCTAACATGTTCTAACAGCACATCTTCTAGCCTAGTCTGGACAAAATCTCAGAACTGGAGAAGTCAAAGCCCGATGGAATAAACTATAGGGAACAATCCCGCATTGTCTCCAGAGAATGAGAAAGAGGCAGATAAGTAGGGATTTTCCATCTCTCATTATTACGAGTTCTTCTCCTTGACTTTCTCTTCCCTCACAGGGCAAGTCTGGACATGCTGTCCCATGGGCTGGAAGCACTTCCAGTCCAGCTGCTACTACTTCTCTAGAGACATCATGAACTGGGGTGACAGTGAGACAAACTGCACAGGGATGGGCTCCCACTTGGTGGTGATCAACAAAGGAACTGAGCAGGTAACTCTCTGGGGATTAGACTCTTTGGGGAGCCAAGCATTCAGATCTTTAGAAGACCCCCTCCACCCCTGGAATTTGGAGTCTATTGAAGGTGAGCAGGGAATTCAGTCTCCCTATTCATTCAATCCTGGGATTTCTCAGCCATCATCTTCTCTCTCACGCGCGCGCCACATGTGCTCCAGGGACTCTTGCCCACTACTGTCAGCTCAATGACTGAATGTGGGCAATTAATTTGTAATTTTTATTCAGGATTTCATTTTCAATTGGACAAAGAAAACTCTTACATTCATCTCAGACAGGAGTTACTATATCGGTCTGACAGATCAGGCAAAGGAAGGCCAGTGGCTCTGGGTGGATCAGACTCCATGTAATGAGACTGCAGCATGAGTATCTCCTGTGATGGAGACCAGTTACTGTCTTCTCCTTAGTCCCACAGGTTAAAATACAGTGTAATGGATGTGCAAAGGGATGAGGGTTGTGGGAAGGACAAAGGAGCTCTGGTCATACTGTAGCTACAAGTGCTTCTTGTCTAGTAAAGAGCAGATTTGTTGGGGGAACAAGAGCAGATTCTATAAATCCCTTTCAAGGAAACAGTGTACAGCCTGGTAGGAGAATCTCTCAGGTTAACTAAAGGGTTTAATTTGCCCCCTTCTTTCATCCGCACCTGTTAGAAGTTGTTCAACACTTAAAACTCATACCAATATGTATCTCACACGTTTCTTACAGATTCTGGAGACAAAATGAACCTAGTAATGGCAACATGGAGAACTGTGCTGTCATGCATATAGAGACAAAGGCAAATAGGAAGAATTGGAATGATATTCCGTGTTCCACTAAAGTATATAGAATTTGTGAAACTGCTGCAACAAGTTTTTGAGGAAAGAAACCCCATCCAGGATGTGAAGCCAAAAAGAGAGAGAGAACTCACGCATATGCACAAAAGAATTTTGAAAAAAAAATTGGTAAAATGTTCAGAAGTGGAAAAGAGGTAATTTCCAGCAGAACTCTGTTTATGATGTCACAAAGGTGGACTATGCCAGCACCCAACATTTCTGGAGGACCTGGGTTGGTTAGGGCAGGGCCCAGTGGCTTTGGCTTTGAAAAAGTTGAAGAGAGAATTACTATTAACGATTAACCCACTCAGTGCTGCTGAAGTTAATAATATCCCTTGTAAAGTCATTGCTTCCAGGGTGCTAACATGTCAGTCCCTGTGGAGGTTAGTGCTGTAAATAGGGAGTCTCTCATCCTGTCCCTGCAGTCCTTGCAACTGCAGTTTCAAATGGGTGTTTCAGCTTTCAGAATAACAATCCATAAACCAAACCCAAACTTCAGAGCTGTTGCTGTTTCATTCTCACTGGGAACAATGTGTCTGCACATCCAGCAGGGACTGGCCAAAGGGACACATTTTATAATTGTTACATGAAAAGACCTTTGTGCGACTGCAGGTCAGCAGAATTTAAGCCCAGAAGTAAGGTGTCTCTATGCCACAAATCCAGCTGCATCCAGCCTCGTTGTCCTATAACCCAGTTCCAACATAGTTCTTTTCTGAGGCTTTAACCGTGTTCCTGAATCATACTAATGTTTTGGACTACCCAAAGCTTTAGGTCTGGCTAGGGACATAGTTAAGATCCCATTGACATGCAAGGGCAGAAAACTGTCCTTAAACTGTGTTGGGAGACAACCATGTTGTAAACAGGTCCCCCAAGGTAGCTCTAGTTAATGCAGATGAGACCTGAGAAGTGAACTGAATAGTTATTGTTCTCGATAACTCTTTGTGAAAAAGATGTGGCTGCATGAACAGGCCAGCAGCACAAATCTCTGTAGAGCGGCAGACTGGGACATTTGTGATTCATAATTCATATTAACAATTCTAAATAATTTTTTGGGGGATGTCTTCACCGCAGAGTTTACCTGGGTGTGGGAAGCCAGGTCTGGGACACCAGGTTAGCCAAGCCCAGTGTGAGCATATATACTGCTAAGCCACACTCTAGTCATAGCCACATCCACACTGGTGCTGCACTAATGCAGGCTAGGTGCTAGGATTTCTGTGGGCATATCCCATGGTTCTTAGCACTACACTAAGCTGCAGTACTCTATCAATGGTTTTGCAGTGTATTGTAGAAGAAGTTGTCTGTCCTTCCCTGGCTCCCGTGAAACAGAGTTCTTAGCTTGCCAACTCAGTAAACTAAAACTGACTCTGCAAGCTCTTCACTGCTGTGCACAGCCTTTGTCCCCCCCCGAAGCAAGCCATGGATTGAGCTCATAACGATGACCCGATCCAGCTGTTGGTGTGATGTTGCAGTCTATATGATTTTATAAAAATTCGATAATGAGTGAATATAGTGTAACCTGAATATGCTTCATGCAAAAGGTCTCTTGTAAGGTAACATTACAAAGCTTATTGTCTAATGAGTGTGGGCATCCTATTTGTATAAAGGTATCACTCTTGTATCTGAAACTAGAAATATGAAATATAACTCTGAGGGCTTATTGTAATTATGCAAAGTGTGCGCCATTAATGGTGGTTTGGACTCTTGATGACTCCCAGTAACGAGGGCAATTGACTGGATGGCTCTGTTTGCAGGAAGGCTTCCTGTGAGTCAGGCTTGGAGGAATGAAGGCTTGAAGTCTTGCAGTGACATGTAATCATGTCACCTGAACTGGAATCCATCTTTAACCTGGTGTCTTTCCATTGAGAAGCAGGGGATGGGAACCCAGAGAGGGACAAAAGGTTTCCCGCCTTATGCAAAACATATATAAAGGGATGGAAGAGAACAAAGGGAGGAGAGGAGCCATCATGAAGAATCCCCTAGCTACCACCTGAGCTGGAACAAGAGCTGTACCGGGGAAAGAATTGTGCCCAGGTCTGGAAGGTGTCCAGTCTGAGAAAAAACTTACTGAAGCATCTCTGAGGCTGAGATTATCTGTATTCAGTCTGATTAGACATAGATTTGTGCATTTTATTTTATTTTGCTTGGTGATTTACTTTGTTCTGTCTGTTACTACTTGGAAACACTTAAATCCTACTTTCTGTATTTAATAAAATCACTTTTTACTTTTTAATCAGCCCACAGTATGAATTAATACCTAGGGGTAGGCAAACAGCTGTGCATATATCTCTATAAGTGTTATAGATAGCTAACAATTTATGAGTTTACCCTGTATAATCTTTACACAGGGTAAAACGGATTTATTTGGGTTTACACCCCATTGGGAGTTGGGCATCTGAGTGTTAAAGATGAGCACACCTCTGTGAGCTGCTTTCAGGTAAACCTGCAGTTTTGGGGCAAGTAATTCAGACACTGGGTCTTTGTTGGAGCAGATGGGAGTGTCTGGCTCAGCAGGACAGGGCGCTGGATTCCTGAGTTGGCAGGGAAAACAGGAGCAGAGGTAGTATTGGCACATCAGTTGGCAGCTTCCAGGGGGGTTTCTGGGATCCAGCCTGTCACAGTTGGCATTAACGAAACTTTTATTTTGGGAACAGGAGGTGAATGCAGGGCATGAGACATGGTGGAGGGTATGTCACCAGTGGCTCATCACCCTGAGAAAGTGGCTATGTGCCTTGATGAGGAGATCATGCAGTGTGCCTGCATAGTGGAGTGAAGATAGCTGATGCAGGTTTTAATATCTGTGGCATCAAGCACAGAATGGTAGGACTACACGGTCATGCAAACCTGGGATGCACAGCAAGGGTTCCAGAACTTCCAGGTGAGGAAGGCCATTGTCCTGGAACTGTGTGAGGAGCTTGCCCTGACACTTCAGTACCTGGACATGCGGATGAGAGAGGACTTTATGGGTGCAAAAACAGACTGCTGTTACTACTTGGATATCCCAGAGGGCTACAGCTTGTTGGCTAATCAATCGGTTTGGTATTAGCAAGACAACTGTTGGTGCTGTGGTGTGGGAGGTTTGTGTGGTTTAGCCATGGATGGTGATGGCTGCTAATGTCCCCAAAACAAGACCTAGCTTTAAGAGAATGGGTTCCGTGAATTGAGCTGTGGCTATAGGTGGCTCATATATGATCACTGTTTGCCCCTACCAGGTGCATATGAATATGTTAACTGGCAAGGATACTACTCGCTCATTATGCAGGCCTTCTGCGGGTCCTTGACCTTCTCCCTCCCCCTCACCCTTCTGTTCAGGCTCCTCACTCTCAGGGGACTCTCAGGTGTGACTGGACCCTGGTGTGAGGATGAAGCACTGCTGCATTTTTACCTGTCTTACTTTGGGGTTTTGAAAGTTGTTTTACTTGGTGGGATCTGCTGAAGCTTGAAAACTATTTTAATGAATTATGCCTAGAATCAGGACTTGAACTGGACTCTGAGAGACATCATTCCTTTCCGGGGAAAGGGAGATGGCTGTTCTGATCTGTAGTGGAGAAGATTACAACGGGTCGTACTGAAAGGTGAACGGTCAGGCTGGAAGGAGGTTACTAGTGGAGTTCCTCAGGGATCAGTTTTGGGACCAATCTTATTTAATCTTTTTATTACAGACCTTGGCACAAAAAGTGCAAATGTGCTAATAAAGTTTGCTGATGACACAAAGCTGGGAGGTATTGCTAACACAGAGAAGGACCAGGATATCATACAGGAAGATCTGGATGACCTTGTAAACTAGGGTAATAGTAATAGGATGAAATTTAATAGTGAAAAGTGCAAAATTATGCATTTAGGGATTAATAACAAGAATTTAAGTTATAAATTGGGGACATATCAGTTGGAAGTAACAGAGGAGGAGAAAGATCTTGGAGTATTGGTTGAGTTTCCAGTATGATATGGCCATTAAAAAAGCTAATGCAGTTTTAGGATGCATCAGGAGAGGTATTTCCAGCAAAGATAAGGAGGTGTTAGTACCGTTATACAAGGCACTGGTGAGACCTCATCTGGAATACTGTGTGCAGTTCTGGTCTCCCATGTTTAAGAAGGGTGAATTCAAACTGGAACAGGTATAGAGAAGGGCTACTAGGATGATCTGAGGTATGGAAAACCTGTCTTATGAAAGGAGACTCAAAGAGCTTGGCTTGTGCAGCCTAACCAAAAGAAGGCTGAGGGGGGATATGATTGCTCTTTATAAATATATCAGAGGGATAAATATTAGGGAAGGAGAGAAATTATTTAAGCTTAGTACCAATGTGGACATAACAAATGGATATAAACTGGAAACTGGGAAGTTTAGACTTGAAATTAGATGAAGGTTTCTAACCGTTAGAGGAGTGAAGTTCTGGAACAGCCTTCCAAGGGGAGTAGTGGGGGCAAAAGACATATCTGACTTTAAGACTAAGCTTGATAAGTTTATGGAGGGGATGGTATGATGGGATAACCTAATTTTGGCAATCAATTTGGCAACTGATCTTTAATTATCAGCAGGTAAGTATGCCCAGTGGTCTGTGATGGGATGTTAGATGGGGTGGGATCTGAGTTACTACAGAGAATTCTTTCCTGGGTGCTGGCTGGTGAGTCTTGCCCACATGCTCAGGGTTTAACTGATCACCATATTTGGGGTCGGGAAGGAATTTTCCTCCAGGGCAGATTGTCAGAGGCCCTGAAGGTTTTTCGCCTTCCTTTGCAGCATGGGGCATGGGTCACTTGCTGGAGGATTCTCTGCAGCTTGACGTCTTCAAACCACAATTTGAGGACTTCAATAACTCAGACATAGGTTAGGGGTTTGTTACAGGAGTGGGTAGGTGAGATTCTGTGGCCTGCATTGTGCAGAAGGTCAGACTAGATTATCATAATGGTCCCTTCTGACCTTAAAGTCTAAAAAAAAAAAAAAAAGGAAGAAGAGAAACATGATTGCCCTGGGAAGAGAACTGAGGCAAGACTCACCTCTATTGTTCTTTGGCTGCAGGAAGATGACATCTAGTCCTTGGCTTCTCTTGAGGTTAAATTCAGAGTCAGCACAGGTCACTTGTGTGATGTTGCATTCTATATGATTTTATGAAAATATGCTAATGAGTTTAAATATAATGTAACTGGAATATGCCTCATGCAAAAGGTCTCTTGTAAGGTATCATTTCAAAGCTTATAATCTACTGAGTGTGGTCATCCTATTTGTATAAATGTACCACTCTTGTATCTGAAACTAGAAATTGAAAATATAACTCTGAGGGCCTATTGTAATTATGCAAAGTGTGTGCCATTAATGGTGGTTTGGAATCTTGATGACTCCCATTAACCAGGACAACTGTCTGTAGATGGCTCTGCTTTACTTGTAAGTCTCCCTGTATACGTGTGTATATGCTGGCAAGTGGGTAATGAAGTATTACAGTTCATGTGATCATGTCACCTGAACTGGAATCCATCTTTAACCTGGTGCTTTTCCATTGAGAAGGATGGAGTGGGAACCCAGAGAGGGGCAAAGGATTCCCGCATTAAGCAAAATATATATAAATAGGTGGAACAGCACAAAGAGAGGCAACCATCATGAGGAATCCCCTAGCTGGGGATTCCACCTGAGCTGGAACAAGGGCTGTACAGGGGAAAGGACTGTGCCCAGACTAGGAAGGCGTCCAGTCTGTGAAAAAGACTTACTGAAACATCAGTCAGGGTGAGATTTTATCTGTACTCAGTTGTATTACTGTATTAGGCTTAGAGTTGTGTGTTTTATTTTATTTTACTTGATAATTCACTTTGTTCTGTCTGTTACTACTTGCAACACTTAAATCCTACTTTCTGTATTTAATAAAATCACTTTTTACTTATTAATTAACCCAGAGTATGTATTAATACCGGCGGGGGGAACAGCTGGGCATATTTCTCTATAAGTGTTATAGAGGGCAAACAACTTATGAGTTTACCCTGTATATGCTTTATACAGCATAAAACAGATTTATTTTGGGTTTGGGCCCCTTTGAGAGTTGGGCATCTGAGTGCTAAAGACAGGAACACTTCTATAAACTGCTCTCAGGTTAAGTCTGCAGCTTTGGGACATGTGATTCAGACCCTGGGTTTGTGCTGGAGCAGACGGGCGTGTCTGGCTCAGCAAGACAGGGAGCTGGAGTCCTAAGCTGCCAAGGCAGGAAAGCAGGGGCAGAAGTAGTCTTGCAATATCAGTTGGCAGTTCCCAAGGGGGTTTCTGTGAACCAACTTGTCACAACTTGTACATATTGTCAGCAGTAAGCATAATGCTGGTAACATGGATGTGAAGTCACAATAGGCAGAAACAATGAAAGAAGGTTTAAAAAGTTTTGTAGCAACTGGACATCTAATTTACTGAATGCCAGTGAAAATGAGGTAAGATCAGAGACTGAAATAGGGGGAAAGAACAAGTTAAAATTAGTTCCACAAGTTAGATGTCTTCAAGGCAGCAGGGCCTGATGAAATACATCCTAGAATACTCAAGGAGCTGACTGAGGAGATATCTGAGCCATTAGCGATTATCTTTGAAAAGTCATGGGAGATGCGAGAGATTCTAGAGGACAGAAAAAGGGGGAAATATGATGCCAATCTATGAAAAGGGGAATAAAGACAACCTCAGGAATTACAAACCCATCAGCTTAACTTCAGTACCAGGAAAGATAATGCAGAAAATAATTAAGCAATTAATTTGCAAACATCTAGAAGATAATAAGGTGATAAGTAGCAGTCAGCATGAATTTGTCAAGAACAAATTGTGTCAAACCAACCTAATAGCTTTCTTTGACAGGGTAACAAGCCATGTGGATGGAGGTCAAGTGAAAGCAGCATATCTTGACTTTACTAAGGCATTGTCTACACTAGCACTTTTTTCAGCACTTTTTGTCCATCAGGGATGTGGACAGCGCTATGTTGGCAGGAGACTCCCCTGCTGATGGAGCGGCTACACAGGAGACCTTACAGTGGTGCAGCTAATCAGTACAGCTGTGCTGCTGTAAGGTCCATAGTACGGACAGAGCCGAAGGTTTTTGATACTATCTCACATGATCTTCTCAGAAACAAGCTAGGGAAATGTAACCTAGATGGAGCTACTATAAGGTGGGTGAAAAATTGGTTGGAAAAATGTTTCTTGAGAGTAGTTATTAGCGGTTCACAGTCAAGTTGGAAGGGCATATTCAAGTGGGATCCCAGAGGGATCAGTTCTGGGTCTGGTTCTGTTCAATATCTTCATCAATGATTTAGATGGCATAGGAAGTACACTTTTACAGTTTGCCAATGATGACAAGCTGCAGGGGTTGCAAGTTCTTTGGAGGATAGGATCAAAATACAAAATGATCTGGGCAAACTGGAGAAATGGTCAGAAGGACGAATGCAAAGTATGCCATTTAGGAAAGAACAATCAGTTGCACATATACAAAATGGGAAATGACTGCCTAGGAAGGAGTACTGCAGAAAGGGATCTGGGAGTCATCATGGATCACAAGCTAAATATGTCACACGGCTGTCAGTGTCACACGGCTGAAAAAACAACAACCTGCAAACATCATTCTAGGCTGTATTATCAGGAGTGTTGTAAGCCAGACACAAGTAAAAAATCTTCTGCTCTACTCTGTGCTGATAAAGCCGCAGCTGGCGTATTGTGTCCAGTTCTGGGTGCCACTTTTCAGGAAAGATGTGAACAAATTAGAGAAAAGCCAGAGAAGAGCAATAAAAATGTTTAAAGGTCTAGCAAACATGGCCTACGAGGGAAGATTAAACAAATTCAATTTTTCAGTATGGAGAAGAGAGGACTGAGAGGGGACATGATAACAATTTTCAAGTACATAAAAGGTTGTTACAAGGAGGAGGGAGAAAAGTTGTTCTCGTTAATTTCTGAGGATAGGACAAGAGGACTTAAATGGGTATAAATTGCAGCAAGGGTACTATAGGTTGGACATTAGGGAAAACTTCCTAACTTCCAGAGTGGTTAAAAACTGGAATAAATTGCCTAGGGAGGTCGTGAAATCTCCATCACTGGAGATTTGTTTTTTTAAGAGCAGGTTAGACAGACACATGACGGGGATGATCTAGATAATGCTTGGTCGTGCCTTCAGTGCAGGGGACTGGACTAGACCTCTTGAGACCATTGTGTAAAACATGGGTAGCAGCAACTTCATATACTGTTGTCTGGTCTATGAGCAGCACCTGTAGCATCCCCAGGGCATACAGGGACACCCCCGAGCAGATTTAATTTCATTATAGGTGCCCATTTGCCTCTCCCTGGTATCCTTCTGTACCTAGTCAGTGCTGGCCAAGAGAGGAACAGACTGTCTCTGTTGGGTGGTGGTCACAATTATATTGAGAATGTTACAGAGAGAACAAGGAACCAAATTCTACAAAGGAGAGATGGGCTTGAACCAAATCCCTAGAGACTTTAAGGGGACGTAGTATCTGAAATCTGGAACTGGACCCAAATTTTGTGTCTCATGCTTGTCTCTACTGACGAACACTTAGAAACCCCACAAACATTGAGAATTACTATTGCTATTACTATAGCTATAGCCACATCATCAGGGGCTCATTCACCTGCACATCTACCAATGTGATATATGCCTTCATGTGCCAGCAATGCCCCTCTGCCATTTACATTGGCAAAACTGGACAGTTTCTGCCAAAAGAATAAATGGACACAAATCAGACATCAAAAATTGTAACATTCAAATACCAGTAGGAGAACACTTCAATCTCCCTGGAAACTCAATTACAGACTTAAAAGTGGTCATTCTTCAACAAAAAACCCTTCAAAAACAGACTTCAATGAGAAACTGCTGAGCTGAAATTAATTTGCAAACTTGACACCATTAAATTAGGCCTGAATAAACACTGGGAGTGGCTGGATCACTACAAAAAGTAATTTTCCCTCTATTGATACTCACCCCTTCTTGTCAACTGTTGGGAATGGGCCACATCCACCCTGATTGAATTGGCCTCATTAGCACTGACCCCACACTTTCTAAGGCAACTCTCATCTTTTCATGTGCTGTATATTTATAGCTGCCCACTGTATTTTTCTCTCCATGCATCTAATGGAGTGGATTATAGCCCATGAAAGCTTATGCTCAAATACATTTCTTAGTCTTTAAGGTGCCACAAGGAGTCCTCGTTGTTATTGCTATTAACAATCACATTTATTGCTGTAAATTTACGAGGCACTTTACTAATAGACAAGCTTCCTACCCTGAAGATCTTACAACCTAACATTCATGTTCACTGCCTGCAACAGCATGCGATCTAAGTTAGACAAGACAAAACAAGCAAGGCAAAGAACCCTGTCATTCAGCAATGGAAGCCTGTGGAGCAATCACTCAGGAGGAGAAGCCAGGGAGGATTGAAGTGGATTTTAAGGAGAGAGGTCACTTAATAAATTAGGACAGAGAGAAAATTGCACACATCAGGAGCAGCATGAGAGAAGACAAAAAAGCTGAGAGTGGGGGGAAGGAAACAAAAGGAGCAGTAAGGAGACAGGTTTGAGAGGATCAGCAGGAAGACCAGGGGTACTATAGAGAGGAAATGCAGGCTGGCCCATATTCTTTGTACAGTATTTAGAAATTGGTCTGTGGGTCTCCATGCAAAGCTTCAGGGCCTTGTGCACAACACTAAGATCCAGCAGGGTTATGTAGATGTATTCAGTGCTGAAAAGGACATTTGCAAGCGGATTTTGCAGCTCTGCCCTCAGATTTGCCAACCTCAGCTGCCTTGACAGGGACCTGCGTGGGGTCCTTTCTTGCCTGCTTCAGGAAATGAGTCACAGAAGCCAGACGTGCATGCACAGTTGGAGTGACTGACTGTACTGTCACTGAGGCTCAGATGTACTGTACTCATTTGAAGAGTTTGGTTTTGCTCACTCAGCTCATACCAGGTGAACACTGGGAGGTTCCATGGCATGCTCAAACACTGCTGCCAGTACTGTGGGGGTGCCTAAGGGACCCTGGACTGACCATAGCTAGTACATTGCTTTCAGAGAGCAGTAGAAATATCCACCTATGCTGTTGCAGTGTTGTCTCTCAGAGTCAGGCCTCTCTAGATGACTTAGATGAGTGATTAGAAGATAAGGGGCTGGATGCTGCTCTAGTGCTCATCAATAATTACTTTGGTCATGATGACCCCATGGTCAGTGACAACAAAATGGCCATCAGCTGCCCATCTTCTAGCCACATTCCCAGGATTCCCTGCAGAATGTCCTGGAGTGTGTAGATTGGTGTGGGGAGGGGCCCCTATGAGCAGGACTGGCAGTAGGTATACAACTGGCAGAGCCACAGGAAGATGGGAAGAAGGACACAGCAAATATCTAACCAGCAGCATCACTCTGTGGGTAACTGCTCCAGTGGACTGTCTGTCAAAGACTGATAAGGATGACTTTTGTTTTATTTTACTTGGTAACTTATTTTGTTCTGTCTATTATTACTTGGAATCACTTAAATCCTACTTTTGATACTTAATAAAATCACTTTTGCTTATTAATTAATCCAGAGTAAGTAATTAATACCTGGGGGAGCAAACAGCTGTGCATATCTCTCTATCAGTGTTATAGAGGGCGGACAATTTATGAGTTTACCCTGTATAAGCTTTATTCAGAGAAAAATGGATTTATCTGGGGCTTAGGCTCTCTGAAAGACTGAATACTGGGTGCTGGGAAAGTCTCTGTTAACTAAGAAGCCCCTGAGCTGAGTGGATCTCAGTTTCAGTGAACTGTGGGGTGTGTGTGGCCCAACCAGCCCCTGAGCTGAATGGATCTCAGTTTCAGTGAACTGTGGGGTGTGTGGCCCAACCTCTTGGTCTGTGCTGTAGTTGACTGGAATGTCTTACTCAGCAAGACACAAGTGGAGGGAAGAATTCTCTGGCGGGGAGGTTGTTTTCAATGGCATCCCAGCACATCTAGTGCCAGTCTCGAGGGAATTTCTGTGACCGAACCTGTCACACCCAGCTCCTGCAGTCAAGTGGCTATGTGATAATTTTAGCCTTCATTCTTAAACAAAAAGTAATTTTTCTAGCCCTCATGGCTATGGAGAAAGCTTCAAAATATCACACACACACACACACACACACACACACACACACACACACACACACACACACACACACACAGTGTACCCTAAAGGCTCAAAAAGCAGAAGGCAAATAAAAAGAACATCACATCTATTATTTTTACATTAACTCATAATTTTAAAGCCTAACTCATGATTTTTGAACATTTGAGGTTGGCAAGACTGTCCACTTCTCTAGTGGAGCGTCCTTGTTTGGTGACGATGGTTTTGAGTGTGTTAAGGTGTGTATCCTGCGTTTTCCCCTCAGAAAATATTCTGCGGTATCTGAGCACCTAGCTGCAGAACACCACCACTGCATAAAGACAGAAAATGAAACCCTACTGGCTGGGAAATGACTGACTGTGTATGTTTATTAGCAGTGGGGGATGCAACTTCTCTCTTAGCCACTAGGTTCCTGTTTTTCGTTTAATATAAACCCATGAGGAGAAAAGCCCAGGCTGATTTTCTGAGTGAAGTTGTCCAAGAGTTGTCTGGGATATATCTCCATCTCCAGCACCTCCCAGCTCATCTTAAGGGCTTTCCTCTTCCTGTCTCTCCTCTTCTGACAAGTGGGAGAAGGGGTGGCAGACACTCCAGATAGAAAGGACTCCATGACTGGCCTGTGGCTCTAGGGAATTAAAAGATCAATTCTAAATACAATAACAATATAAATATATAAAGAAGAGGGGTCGGCAACAATCTCCAAATGGCATCAGAGGTTACTTACGCTGAAGTAAAGTTCAAGAATGCGCCGCCACCAACACCTGCAGAGACCAAAGGTAAACTACAGACTATTTAGGGGAATGGGCTATGGAGACTTTCACTTTTGCAGCACTGTTTCCCATCTAGCCCTAGGCTAGGGGCAGAGTCTGGCTCAGGGGAATCAGGAAGTTGCTTGTTAGAGCCTTTCTCCTGTAGGCCACTGGCTGCCATCTGATCCTTAGATAATGGTGGTATAGATGAGATTTTTGCCAATACCTGGGCAGTGACAAGGGAAATTTCTAGGGTATAGGGGATCAAGAAAAAAGTTATAGATCTGGCCCTTTTTTTAGGTTGGATATTAGGAAAAACTTTTTCACTAGGAGAGTGGTGAAGCACTGGAATGGGGTACGTAAGGAGATGGTGGAATCTCCTTCCTTAGAGGTTTTTAAGATCAGGCTTGACAAAGCCCTGGCTGGGATGATTTAGTTGGGAATTAGTCCTGCTTTGAGCAGGGGATTGGACTAGATGACCTCCTAAGGTCCCTTCCAACCCTGATATTCTATGATTCTATGAAAGAGATATAGGGAAGGAAATCTCCAGAGGAGATGCACTGAGGGCATTAGAGGTTAGGGCATTTCAGAACTCCGCCTGAATATCCACATAGACACAAAGGGCTGAGATACAGAGAGGGGGATCTCTAAGGACACAGCCGGGGTGTGTGTGGCTGGAACAGCTCAGAGCAAGGTTATAATGTGAAGGATAATGGATGGGGTCATACCAGCAATACAATTAGGAGACCCCACAAGGAGGACATATGGTATTGACGTCTGTACCCACCAAGATGTTGGTAGCTAAAAGATTCAGGGGCCCAGGGAACAATACGTTGCCTAGAAGAGGGGCAGCAACAGCAACTAAACATACTGTTGTCAGGCCTTTTCCAGAGTATGGACAGGACCTGCAGTATCTCAGGGGTAGGCAGGGAGGAGAACCCAGAGCAGAGATTTCATGATGGCTGCCTGTCCTCTGTACCCTCATGAAAGCCAGCACTTACTGAAGGGGCAAGTAATCTGCCTGGATTGAGTGCAGAATTGAATTAGGTGAATAACTCAGGGGTTTTTTGATTCACTGGCAGATCTGAAAAAAAAATCAGTTTGGGTCAAACTGAATCCAAACTTTTTTGAAATTTTCAGCAAATTGTAAAAGTCGACAGAAGTCCCTATCAGGTTGAGCTAAATGTTTTGTTTCTGGGCATTTTTTAAAGGGCTACGGGGATAAAACAGGTGGAGTTGGTGGTGCCCCCTCCTTCAGCCTAGTTAGGGCACTCACCTGACAGATGGGAAACCCAGATTCAATTTCCCGTTCTACAACAGGCATTTGAACCTTGGTTATATCCCCTCATGATTACCCTAACCACTAAGCTGTAGAGTCATTTTCTCAGTCTGGTCTAATGATTGTATTTTTCACAAAGAGGAAAAGTTTCTGCAGGAGAGACTGAAAGAACTCTATCTCTAGAATATACGATAGCCCCATTGTGAGGGCACTTCCCTGGCAAGGGGAAGCCTTAAGTCCCTGTCATAAGTACTAGTTAGTTCTTTATATAAACTGGAACAGTTTCAACAGGGGTAAGTGAGACACCCATCCCTGACTAGCCGGATGGTTAGGAGAGGGAGGGGCTGGTTTCAACTCCCTGTTCTCAAACAGCATGTCAGATATGGGTCTTCCATGTCCCAGGGTGAGTGCCCTAACCACTGATCCAAAGGTTATAAGGGGGCACTTCCTCTTCTGGCTGTTCTGTGAATGGTACCTAAGTCCCCTTCTGAATCTAGCTCCCTGACTATATATATATATATATATATATATATATATATATATATATATATATATATATATATATATATATATATATATATATATTAAGATAATCAATAATTTTTGTTAGACTGAAACTGCATTTTTTTTGTGAATAAACTGTCATCCAAAAATTTTTGCCCAGCTCTAGAGAAGGAAACAAAGGCTGAGTAGAAGAGATGGGCCTGACCAAATCCCTGGAGACTTTAAGTATCTGAGATCTGAAACTGGATCCAGTTTTGTGCCTCATGCCTAACTCTGCTGAAAAGTAACTAACATTTAATGATCAAAAAGATTGAAAATTGTTATTGCTATTAACAAATGTTGTATATAATGATGTAAATTTACTAGGCACTTTACAAGCATAAGAGATGTTCCCTGCCCCAATGGCCTACAGCCTAACTGGCCTGGTCACTGCTCTGAACACTGTACAGATGAAGACAAAACAAACAGCAATGTAAGGAAGAATACTTCAGAAGCAGCAACATGTAGCACGATCATAAAGGAGGAAAAGTTAGGAGGGGTTTCTAGAGGAAGACAGAGGAACCTGATGTGGACTGAAAACAATCCATAAGTCAGGGGCTGCATGGGAGAAAGCACAATGCTGAGTGTGGAAGAAGGACATATAGGGAGCTGTGAGATGACAAGGTTGTGAGGATTAGCAGGAATAGAAGGGGGGTAAAATATAGGGAAGACATGCAGGCTGGTCCATATTTATTTGGATACAGAAATTGCTCTGCCCTGTGGGTCTCCATCCCAAGCTGCAAGACCATATTCACAACCCCACGATGTGGCAGGATTATACAGATGTATTCAGTGCTGTCAAGGACATTCACAAGCTGACTTTTCAGATCTGCCCTCAGATTTGCCAATCTCAGCTGCCTTGACAGAGACCTGCTTGGGATCCTTCCCTGCCTTCTTCAGGAAATGAATCACAGAAGCCAAACGCGCAGGCACAGTTGGGGTGACTGACTCAGTAACACTGTGCTGTTACTGAGGCTTGGATATACTGTACTCAGATATTCCTCCTGCCCTCACTCGTCCTCCTGTTAATATTCCCCCATGTCCTGTTCAAAAGGCATTTGATGAGTCTGCTCTTGCAGATGAACATTGGGAGGTTCCAGGGCATGCTCAAAGACTGCTGCCAGTTATGTGGGAGTTGCCTAAGGGACCCTGGACTGGCCATAGCTAGTACATTACTTTCAGAGAGCAATAGAAATATCCACCAATGCTCCATGCTGTTGCATTGTTGTCTCTCACAGAGTCGGAGCCTCTCTAGATGACTCGGGTGAGTGATTAGAAGATAAGGGGTGTGACTAAAGTGCTGACTGCTGCTATAGTGCTCATGGATAATTACTTTGGTCATGTTGACCCCATGGTCAGTGAGAACAAAGCTGAACATAGGCTGCCTGTGTTCTAGCCACATTCCCAGGATTCTCTGCAGAGTGTCCCGGTGTGTGGAGAGTGGTATAGGGAGGGCCTCCCATGAGCAGGGCTGGTACTAGACAGACAACTGGCAGAGCCACTGGAAGATGGGGAGAAGGAGTCCAGCAAATAACAACCCAGCAGCTCCACTGCAATGCCAACTGCTCCAGGGAACTGTCAAAGACTGATGGGGGTGAGTTTCATGCTGCCTAGCTATCCATGGTGCATCCTTGAGAAGCTTGGAAACTCCTAAATTGGACAATGTGCTGGAGGGGGTTCTCAGGAGCTGCATATTAAAATGTCAGCGCCAGAGGGATGGGAAGATTGGGGTGTTTTCCCTGTCTCTGATGGAAAAGTTTTGCTTCCTTTTTGGCTACTGCCGAGCCAGCCACTCAGATACTGTGATAGATATGAAGGTAGGTAGATCCTGCTAAAGGTGACTTATCCAAAGGGTTCATAAAAATGCATCGGAACAGTCCCTTTTTACCTTTGGAATGGGGCAGAAGGGAGTTGAGTCAGGGATTTAAAAATCTCCCAGAGGATGAGGCCTCCTGATCTCCCCTGAAAAGATCATGCATAGATACAACCACACACCCCCAGTAAACGAGCACAGTGTAACAGCTAGTGGGAACTGAGGAGAAAATGTTTTGTTTTGTTTTCCTCAAAAAATGAAAGCAGACACTACCCGTGAACATTTTGTTTTGTCAAAAACCCAATATTCCATTTAAAAAACAAACGTTTCAATGGACAATTTTCAACCAACCTCAGTAACTATCGGTGTACTCATTGTGTATTTTAGAAATGATATATACACTTTCCCAGCAGAGTGCACTATCAAAAGCCTTGCTTCTGACTGTTACCCTGTCTGCTGCTGCTACTGGGTGACTTGAGAATTACAAACTGAACAAGGGAGGAAAAAAATGAATCTCTCTAGACCTAAACTTAAACTATTACATCCTCTCAAGGGATCTTCACCAGGTATTAGCACTCCAGCTACTTTACTCTTCTCCTGCAATAAGTGTTGCTGTCCCTAGTCCCCTCCCTTATTCTCCATGCTCCTGTGTTCCTGCAGTGCTCTTTACTGGGACCTGGAGCAGCCAGTCCCTCAGTGAATGTTTCCCTCTCCTTCCCTCTGTGCATGACCCATTCCCCTCCCTCCTCTGTCACATCCCTGGTACCCGTGGTGTCCCTCGCGGTAGGGAAGAGATGGGGTTCAGCTGTATTGTATCTAGAAAGGATTCTTTTGTGAGGCAGCTGGACACAGATAGACCATCCTGTGGTTCTCTATGATTCTCAAGCTCCCAGACTGTCTAATGATGCTGGGCTGCTTAGTGTCCATAAATTCTGCTCTGGAGTGAGTAGTGGTGCAAGGGGCAGCTGACTACACTAGCATGACTAGCCCCTCAGGTGTCTCCATTGCACTTCTTCCTCACAGTCATCCCCACTCTCCTCATTTCACCTGCTGGTGCACCACCTATCCCACCCCAACCACTGGGTCCAAACACACGTGAAGGAAATAGAAGTTAGAACAATAAAACATTCTCTGGGGAGTGTGGAATGCTCTGGGAATGCCCTAGAAAAAGCTTCACTTAGAGCTAAGCTTCACTTAGCTTCACTTCATACGAGATCATAATAATAACTAGCTCTTAAACAGCGCTCTTTACTTAGACCTTAAAGTGCTACATGAAGTTTGGCAGCTGTGGGCATACTCTGGTGAGACATGAAGAGCTCCCTCAAACACGTAACTCCATAGAATCATAGATTAGGGTTGAAGGAAACCTCAGGAGGTCATCTAGTTCAAAACCCTGCTCCAAGCAGGGCCAACCCCAACTAAATCATCCCAGCCAGGGCTTCGTCAAGCCGGGCCTTAAAGACCTCTAAGGATGGAGATTCCACCGCCTCCCTAGGTAACCCATTCAGTGCTTCACCACCCTCCTAGAGAAATAGCTTTTCCTAATATCCAACCTAGACCTTCCACACTGCAACTTGAGACCATTGCTCCTTGTTCTGTCATCTGCCACCACTGAAAACAGCTGAGCTACATCCTCTTTGGAACCCCACTTCAGGTAGTTGAAGGCTGCTATCAAATCCTCCCCTAATCTTCTCTTCTGCAGACTAAATAAACCCAGTTCCCCCAGCCTCTACTCATAAGTCAAGTGCCCCAGCCCCTAATCATTTTTGGTGCCCTCCGCTGGACTCTATCCAATTTCTCCACATCCTTTCTGTAGTGGAGGGCCCAAAACTGGATGCAATACTCACCAGTGCCAAATAGAGGAGAATAATCACTTCCCAGGATCTGCTGGCAATGCTCCTACTTATACAGCCCAAAATACTGTTAGCCTTCTTGGCAACAAGGGCACACCATTGACTCATATACCACTTCTGGTCCACTATAATTCCCAGGTCTTTTTTCTGCAGAACTGCCGCTTAACTAGTGGGTCCCCATCCTGTAGCAATGCATGGGATTCTTCTGTCCTAAGTGCAGGACTCTGCACTTATCCTTGTTGAACCTCAGCAGATTTCTTGTAGCCCAATCCTCCAATTTGTCTAGGTCACTCTGGACCCTATCCCTACTCTCCAGTGTATCTAACTCTCCCCCCATCTTAGTGCCATCCATGAACTTGCTCAGGGTGCAATCCATCCCATCATCCAGATCATTAATGAGGATGTTGAACAAAACCGGCCCCAGAACAGACCCCTGGGGTACTCTGCTTGATACTGGCTGCCAACTAGACATTGAGCCGTTGATCACTACCCATTGAGCCCAATGATCTAGCCAGTTTTATATCCACCATGCCCCTCAAAAACTTAATTTCAGTCCCGAATACCTGTGATTGGCATATTTGCTCACTATAGGGGCTGGAGTTGGGGAGTTTGGCTTGGAATTTGAGCTTCATCAAAGGGGTCTTCACCCAGAGTTCTAATTTGGTCCTGTCACTAAGAACATTTAAACTCTTGACTAAGGGTTGATATTTGGTCTCTGCATGAAGTTTTTCATTCAGCTGCTCACACCTAGCAGGCAGGGCTACCGTCAGCAGAACTGACTGTTTTGGGGACTAGGGGGGTCTTTGCCTTTAGCACCTCCAGAGAAGAGCACGCCACAGAGTGCACCCCAGAAACCCACCTGGCAATTCCTGCGGTTGGTCTCAGCACTGTTGCTGTTGCTGTGTGTCTCTCTCCTCATTGCCCTCATTGGTAAGTATATAATGGCTGATTATCCAAGAGGGAGAGGAATTGTTTGAGGAGGATGCCTGAGAGAGGAGATCTGGGAATAAAGGGGATAAAATTAAGCAAAGAGGGAAATATCCTGCTGGATAATCAGGAAACAATTCCCAGCAGAGGTGTTTGTTAGACTGTGGAAGAGTCTTCTTGAAGACAGAGTGGGAGCCCAAACATTTGGGCCTGGAGAAAGCCCTGATGAATATATTGTTGGGAGCAGTCCTTGTTTGGCTGGCAAAGGGGGAAGGGTGAGTGGATGAACAAGATTAGAAATGGGCAGCAAGCAATACGGTCACTTGAGAAAAGTATGTCTGCGATATGAGGGAAGGATTTAGCAGTGGGAGGAGGTGGGTGGTAAATGTCCAGAGGATGAGGGATGTTAACTTGCAATGATAGGGTGTGAGATGCTCAGAAGGATCAGTGGAAAATATCTAGCACTGTACCTGGGCACCAGTTCTAATCCAACTCTATGTCATGTAGACTGGATGAGTTGAGGGATCAGGGAATGGGGTTGTGAGCCTTTCCCTTCCCTTCTAGAGCATCAGTTCTAATCCAGCTCCAACTACTGGGGTCCAGGTGAACCAAACGGATTGGAGGAGGAATACACAGCCTTTCAGCTCCAGGACACTGGTTCCAATTTGGCTCCAGTTCAGGCAGACTGGATGGCTCAGGGGGAATGAGATACAGAACCTATTGCATCTGGGGCACCAGTTCCTAGAAGTAATTTCTAATTTCTTATAATTTTTTTTACTTATAATCCAAATAGCTTTAAACATGTCTAGGGCACTTGTCCTCATTGAGGACATCATCCTCATTACTAGTCCTGCAAGGTGCTGTGCACCATCAGCTCACTGACTTCAACAGGAATTGGGGGTGCGCAGCACATCAGAGGATACGGTCACATACCTATGGAGAGATCAACTATTCTATTTTTAAGCTTCAACTTTTGTTTTAAATGGAATGTGTCTTTCTGCTCACTGAGACAGCTCAAATAACTCCAAACTACCATAACATTTGGGCTATAACTAACCATAAGACATTTCTGCTGTAACCTGCAGACTGCTGCTTCTCCATTAGATCACTCAATGCATTTCTTAAGCTGCTTCACCTTCCATACACTCCTTTCAACTAGCATCACTTCAAGAAGTGGAAATCAGGTGTCTAAGTAAATTAGTAACCCATATCAGGCTTAGTCATAAAGTTAGCAAAAAAAGTATCTTATTTATCAAGAACAAAAACAAATATAATCTAACATGGAATTGAAAGCATTAAAGAAAAAGTTTTATGCACAGAAACCACTCATCTTACCTTGTCTGTGTAAGTCTGTCTTGAGCTTCTTAATTATTTACAGATATACAGGCAGATTATGCTGTGACCTGTCCGTGTCTGGTGTCACTGCTCAGCACCAATCTCTGTTGTTGGGTTACTGGGAGGGCTTGTGGAGGAATCTCTCTCCTCCAGAGCCCACCACAATCTACCTATGAAGGGAGCTTCTGAGACACACCAAACTGAGCTCCCTTCAGCCTCTTCAGGTTCCCTCCTCAGGTTCAATCCTTCCTGAGTTAGCCCAGCTCTCCAGGCAAGTCTAGCCAGACCTTCAATCTCCCCCACACACCCTCCAACTCATGGTTCCTTTTACAGCCCTGTCACCATTCCCAGATGTCTCTCTCTTGACCCACTCTCCAACATCACCTTGTCCAACTCCCAAGAAGCTCCACACACCCCGGTTATATCACCAGCCTTGGCAGTTCTTTCACAGGGAGCTGTGGGGAAAAGCAAGAGATTTCGCTGTGCTCTAATCTCTTTAACTCTAGGGGCAGAGTTGCTTCCCGGCAAATAGGCATTGGTGTGTGGGCTCAGAGTTCTGAAAGAGGCATTTGCTCGAATGCTGTTTCTGACCACACCAGTTTCAGGAGTCGTGTCAATAAATAAGTTACAGCAAGAAAATACCCAGGCTCCACTGATTTTCTGATATCTGCTATTGTTTGGATGAGGGGTACCAGTATTAATAACCTGTTGCCTAGCCACATTCATCCTCATCTTTCCCCTTTGGGGTCAGACACTCTTCTTGCCATACTGACCAAGATGGGTTGTCTTATTCTAGTCAATCAATATAACTGGTGCCTACCACCAGAAGAGATATGAAGATAACTGAGCTGCCCTATTGTCCCAGGAGAGGTGGTTGTTGGCACTTGTGACAATAATGGACGCTTATAAAGGGTCAGCCACATTGGGACTGTCCATGGCCAGAAGATGAAGAAATAGGGTTGCACCCAAGCGGGGGAGAAAGAGGGTATAGTTGGATCCATTCTCCTTTTTTCCTCTCTTGTTTTCCAGTCACTCTACTCAAGGGAAATGGAGGCTGTGAAGAGCACAAGGCCCTGCCCCAGAGTTCTGCAGAGTGGCGTTGTGTCCTGGGGAGAGCTGAGGTGAAAGGTCAGTGACACTGAAAGAGAGAGAGGGAGGGAGAGATTAACCCAGCTCTGGATTAACAGGGGGACGGAGGGACTGATGTACGGGGGAGAGGATGGGAACAAAATGAAGTCTGTACAGATTGACTGAGTGAGGGCTAAGAGGAGAAATAGCAACTTTCTACAAGTCCAGGCAGGGTGTGAACAACGAGAGGGAGGGGCTAGCTGAGTGTGTTCACAGGAGGAAGGGATAAAGGGAAGCCAAAGAAGCTCATTTCAGGATGGGGATGAGGAAACATTCCCTATCTCTGAGGGCCTATTAGACCATTGACAAGTCTCCCCAGGGAAAGAGGTTGAACATTAACTGAGTCATTTTGCTTTTTCTAGATGTCAGCTAACACATGTTAATCTACACTGGGTTTATTGACTGTCTGAGCTAACATGTTCTAACAGCACATCAGCTAGCCTAGTCTGGACAAAGTCTCAGAACTGGAGAAGTCAAAGCCCAATGGAATAAACTCATTATTACGAGTTCTTCTCCTTGACTTTCTCTTCCCTCACAGGGCAAGTCTGGACATGCTGTCCCATGGGCTGGAAGCACTTCCAGTCCAGCTGCTACTACTTCTCTAGAGACATCATGAACTGGGGTGACAGTGAGACAAACTGCACAGGGATGGGCTCCCACTTGGTGGTGATCAACAGAGGAAATGAGCAGGTAACTCTCTGAGGATTAGACTCTTTGGGGAGCCGAGCATTCAGACCTTTAGAAAATCCCCTCTGCCTCTGGAATTTGGGGTCTATTGAAGGTGAGCTGGGAATTCAGTCTCCCTATTCATTCAATCTTGGGATTTCCCAGCCATCATCTTCTCTCTCTCGAGTGCACACACGTGTGCTCCAGGGACTCCTGCCCACTACTGTCAGCTCAATGACTGAATGTGGGCAATTAATTTGTAATTTTTATTCAGGATTTCATTTTCAATTGGACAAAGAAAACTCTTACATTCATCTCAGATGAGAGTTACTATATCGGTCTGACAGATCAGGCAGAGGAAGGCCAGTGGCACTGGGTGGATCAGACTCCATATAATGAGACTGCAGCGTGAGTATCTCCTGTGATGGAGACCAGTTACTGTCTCCTCCTTAGTCCCGCAGGTTAACATACAGTGTAATGGACGTGCAAAGGGGTGAGGGTTGCAGGAAGGACAAAGGAGCTTTGGCCATACTGTAGCTACAAGTGCTTCTTGTCTAGTAAAGAGCAAATTTGTTGGGGGAACATGAGCAGATTCTATAAATCCCTTTCAAGGAAACAGTGTACAGCCTGGTAGGAGAATCTTTCGGGTTAACTAAAGGGTTTAATTTGCCCCCTTCTTTCATCCGCACCTGTTAGAAGTTGTTCAACACTTGAAACTCATACCAATATGTATCTCACACATGTTTCTTACAGATTCTGGAGACAAAATGAACCTAGTAATGGCAACATGGAGAACTGTGCTGTCATGCATATAGAGACAAAGGCAAATAGGAAGAATTGGAATGATATTCCGTGTTCCACTAAAGTATATAGAATTTGTGAAACTGCTGCAACAAGTTTTTGAGGCAAGAAACCCCATCCAGGATGTGAAGCCAGAAAGAGAGAGAAGAGAGCCCATCCCTGGCTAGAGGCAGCTGAGAAAGAGATCTGATTGGAGGGTTTGGTTCAGATGTGGGACTTGTGCTGTAATTATGGAGTGGGAGGTTATTGTGTTCAATGGTTCAAACTCACCCATACGCACAAAATAATTTTGAAAAAAAAAAAGGTAAAATGTTCAGAAGTAGAAAAGAGGTAATTTTCAGCAGAACTCTGTTTATGATGTCACAAAGGTGGACTATGCCAGCACTCAACATTTCTAGAGGACCTGGGTTGCTAAGGGCAGGGCCCAGCGGCTTTGGCCTTGAAAGAGTTGAAGAGAGTTACTATTCACGGTTAACCCACTCAGTGCTTGTCATAAACAGATAGTAGGAGTTAACAGAACAAAAGTACTTTATATCTCTTTTGACTGTAAAGGGTTAACAAGTTCAGTGAATCTGGCTGTCACCTGACCAGAGGACCAATCAGGGGACAGGATACTTTCAAATCTTGAGGGAGGGAAGTTTTGGTGTGTGCTGTTAGAATTGTTTTTCTCTCTGGGTTCTGAGAGTGACCAGATATGCAACCAGGTTTCTCTCCAATCTCTCTGATACAGGCTCTTATATGTCCAGAATAGTGAGTACTAGGTAGATAAGGCGAGTTAGGCTTATGTCTGTTTTCTTTATTTGCAAATGTGTATTTGGCTGGAAGGACTTCAAATCTGTATTTTGCTGAAAAGATTTTAATTTGTACTTGTATACTTAGGCTGGGAGGGTATTCCCAGTGTCTAAAGCTGAAAGACCCTGTAACATATTCCATCTCAAATTTACAAAGATAATTTTTACTGTTTTTTCTTTCTTTAATTAAAAGCTTGTCTTGTTTAAGAACCTGATTGTTTTTTTTTATTCTAGTGAGACCCCAGGGGACTGGGTCTGGATCCACCAGGTAATTGGTGGGGAGAAAGGAGGGAAGGGTGAGGGAAAGGTTAATTTTCTCTCTGTGTTAGGATTACTTTCTCTCTCAGGGAGAGTCTGGGAGGGGGAGAGAGAAGGAGGGGGGAAGGTGGATTTTCCTCTCGGTTTTAAGATTCAAGGAGTTTGAATCACAGTGATCTTCCAGGGTAACCCAGGGAGGGGAAGCCTGGGAGAGGCAACGGTGAGGGAAAGCGTTTACTTTCCTTGTGTTAAGATCCAGAGGGACTGGGTCTTGGGGATCCCGGGCCAGGTTTTGGGGGGACCAGAGTGTACCAGGCACTGGAATTCCTGGTTGGTGGCAGCGCTACAAGTACTAAGCTGGTAATTAAGCTTAGAGGAATTCATGCTGGTACCCCATCTTTTGGACGCTAAGGTTCAGAATGGGGAATTATACCATGACAGTGCTGCTAAAGTTAATAACATCTCTTGTAAAGTCATCGCTTCCAGGGTGCTAACGTGTCAGTCCCTGTGGAGGTCAGTGCTGTAAATAGGGAGTCTCTCATCCTGTCCCTGCAGTCCTTGCAACTGTGGTTTCAAATGGGTGTTTCAGTTTTCAGGATAACGATGCATAAACCAAAGCCAAACTTCAGAGCTGCTGCTGTTTCATTCTCACTGGGAACAATGGGAAAGGGATACATTTTATAATTGTTACATGAAAAGACCTTTGTGCGACTGCAGGTCAGCAGAATTTAAGCCCAGAAGTAAGATGTCTCTATGCCACAAATCCAGCTGCATCCAGTCTCGTTGTCCTATAACCCAGTTCCAACATAGTTCTGTTCTGAGGCTTTAACCATGTTCCTGAATCATGGTAATGTTTTGGACTACCCAAAGCTTTAGGTCTAGCTAAGGACACAGTTAAGATCCCATTGACATGCAAGAGCAGAACTGTCCTTAAACTGTGGTGGGAGACAACCATGTTGTAAACAGGTCCCCCAAGGTAGCTGTAGTTAATGCAGATGAGACCTGAGAAATGAACTGAATAGTTATTGTTCTCGATAACTCTTTGTGAAAAAGATGTGGCTGCATGAACAGGCCAGCAGCACAAATCTCTGTAGAGCTGCAGACTGGGACATTTGTGATTCATAATTCATATTAACAATTCTAAATAATTACCTTGGGGGATGTCTTCACTGCAGAGTTTACCTGGGTGTGAGAAGCCAGGTCTGGGACACCAGGTTAGCCAAGCCCAGTGTGAGCATATATACTGCTAAGCCACACTCTAGTCATAGCCACATCCACACTGGTGCTGCACTAATGCAGGCTAGGTGCTAGGATTTCTGTAGGCATATCCCATGGTTCTTAGCACTACACTGAGCTGCAGTACTCTATCAATGGTTTTGCAGTGTATTGTAGAAGAAGTTGTCTGTCCTTCCCTGGCTTCTGTGAAACAGAGTTCTTAGCTTACCAACTCAGGAAACTAAAATGCTTCTGACTCTGCAAGCTCTTCACTGCTGTATGCAGCCTCTGTCCCTCCCGATAGCAAGCTACGGATTCAGCTCATAACAATGACCTGGTCCAGCTGTTGGCATTAACAAAACTTTTATTTTGGGAACAGGAGATGAATGCAAGGCATGAGACATGGTGGAGGGCATATCAGCAGTGGCTCATCACCCTGAGAAAGTGGCTATGTGCCTTGATGAGGAGATCATGCAGGCGGTGTGCCTGCATAGTGGAGTGAAGACAGCTGATGCAGGTTTTAATAGCTGTGGCATCAAGCACAGAATGGTAGGACTACATGGTCATGCAAACCTGCGATGCACAGCAGGGATTCCAGAACTTTCAGTGGAGGAAGGCCATTGTCCTGGAACTGTGTGAGGAGCTTGCCCTGACATTTCAGTACCTGGACAACCAGATGAGAGAGGACTTCATGGGTGCAAAAGCAGGCTGCTATTACTAGTTGGATATCCCAGAGGGCTACAGTTTGGTGGCTAATCAATCCATTTGCTATTAGCAAGTCAACTGTTGGTGCTATGGTGCAGGAGGTTTGTGTGGTTTAGCCATGGATGGTGATGGCTGCTACTGTCCCCAAAACAAGACCTAGCTTTAAGAGAATGGGTTCCGTGAATTGTGCTGGGGCTATTGATGGCTCATATGATCACTGTTTACCCCTACCAGGTGCACATGAATATGTCAGCTGGCAAGGATACTACTTGCTCATTATGCAGGCCTCGGTTGACCGTAAAGGGATGGCCAAGGATGCTAACATGGGAGGAACTGGCAGAGTGCATGATGTCAGGGTATCCAAAATCTCACATTTACCTGGTTGGACAAGAAGGGACTTCATTTTCTCCCAGTAATATGAATAGTAATGGTGTCTGGGCCTACTCATATTTCAGGGGACCCAGATTATCCTTCACGGTCCTGGCTCATGAAGCCCTACCCGGATGTGAGAACACCTAGCAGAAGAAAGTTTAGTTACACACAGAGCAGTTTCAGGATGATGGTGAAATGCGCATTTGGTGAAATAAGGCAAGATGGCACTGCTTACAAGCTGTGTAGGGGCTAGTTTGTGTAATGCCATTTATGTTAACAGGGCATGCTGGACACTGCACAACATAAGTGAGAAGGAGGAGAACTTTCTCCCGAGTGGGTTGAAGATAGTACTGGTTTAGAGGCCCAGTACAGGCATCGGGAGAACATAAAAACAACGAGGAGTCCGGTGGCACCTTAAAGACTAACAGATTTATTTGGGCATAAGCTTTTGTGGGTAAAAAACCCACTTCATCAGATGAATGGAGTAAAAATTATAGATACAGGCATAAATATATATTGGCACATGAAGAGACAGGAGTTAACTTACAAGTGGAGAACCAGTGTTGACTGGGCCAATTCAGTCAGGGTTGATGTGGTCTATGCCCAATAATTGATGAGGAGATGTCAATACCAAGAAAGGGAAAATAGCTTTTGTAGTGAGCCAGCCACTCCCTAGTCAAGCCCAAATTGCAGGTGTTAAGTTTGCAAATGAATTGTAGCCCTGCAGTTTTTCTTTGAAGTGTGTTTTTGCCACAGGGCTCCTCATTGTTTTTGGGGATACAGACTAACCCAGCTACCCCTCTTGATACCCGGAGAGCATGTCTCTGATAAGTGGTGCTAGGTCTAGGAGTGTATGGGTGGTAAGGGATGCCCTGTTTTCCCCTACAAATGCTGGAGGTGGGCAAATAGGAGTCATGTGTCCAGTACAACTATTATAAGTGGATCTGTTGTTCATCTGACTATAGTAATAGCTTTGGTTTGAACTTCCTATCTCTTTCCCAAGCACTCACCCACAGGTGTATTGTGCAACCAAACATTTTATTAAACAACAACACAGGCAGCCCAGCAGTCACTATCTCAGAAGTGAGAATTTTAAGAAAAGTGCAGAAAACAAACTGATACCACTTCCGATCAGTGTGCTAGAGAAGTCACCAGTGCAACTATCTTTCCCCTGTGGATGTATGGGGGAGAATGACTAGGATACATATCAGCAGGCACATTCCCGGGCCAGGAGTGCATTGATTGGCTCATTCCCCAATCAGAAATCTCCAGCAGTAGCATGAAGGGGAGACCATTGTAGGTGACTGGACTAGGGCAAAAGTAGATGTTGAGGTTTGGGCAGGCTGCCTGCTGTCCATCAGGCTAATCAGCTGCTCAAAACAGGTCTCTCTGCTGCTGTTGGTCCAGCTTCCTAGTTGCTATGACATGCTTGATGAACTCTCCCCCTCTTAGTCCAGCATCTTCCTCTGCATTTCCAGGAGCTGCTCCAACCAGCAGGCAAAGTTCTTCTGTGGGTCCTTGACCACCTTCCTTCCCCTCACCCCTCTGTTCAAGCTCCTCGCTCTCAGCGGACTCTCAGGTATGACTGGACCTTGGTGTGAGGATGAAGCACTGCTGCATTTTTACCTGTCTTACTCTGGGGTTTTGAAAGTTGTTTTACTTGGTGTAATCTGCTGAAGCTTGAAAACTACATTAATGAATTGTGCCTAGAAGCAGGACTTGAATTGGACTCTAAGAGACATCATTCCTTCCCCACGAAAGGGAGATGGCTGTTCTGATCTGCAGTGGAGAAGAAGAGAAACATGATTGCCCTGGGCAGAGAACTGAGACAAGACTCATCTCTATTGTTGTTTGGCTGCAGGAGGATGACATCTAGTCCTTGGCTTCACTTGAGGTTAAATTTACAGTCAGCACAGGTCACTTGTATATATTGTTAGCACTAAGCATAATTCTGGTAACAGGGATGTGGAATCGCAATAGGCAAAAACAATGAAAGAAGGTTTAAAAAGTTTTGTAGCAACTGGACATCTAACTTACTGAATGCTAGTGAAAATCAGGTAAGATCAGAGACTGAAATAAGAGGAAAAGAACAAGTTAAAACTTCCATAAGTTAGATGTCTTCAAGGCAGCAGGGCCTGATTAAAGACATCTTAGAATACTCAAGGAGCTAACTGAGGAGATATCTGAGCCATTAGCAATTATCTTTGAAAAGTCATGGAAGATGGAGAGATTCTAGAGGACAGAAAAAGGGGGAAATATAGTGCCAATCTATAAAAAGGAGAATAAAGACAACCCCCTCAGCTTAACTTCAGTACCAGGAAAGATAATGCAGCAAATAATTATACCATTAATTTGCAAACATCTAGAAGATAATAAGGTGATAAGTAACAGTCAGCATGCATTTGTCAAGAACAAATTGTGTCAAACCAACCTAATAGCTTTCTTCGTCAGGGTAACAAGCCTTGTGGATGGGGGTGGGGTGAAAGCGGTATATCTTGACTTTAAGGCTTTGTCTACACTAGCACTGTTTTCAGCAAAATGTTTGCCCGTCAGGGATGTGGACAGAGCTATGTTGGTAGAAGACTCTCCTGCTGATGAAGTGGCTACACAGCTAATCACTACAGCTGTGCTGCTGTAAGGTCCATAGTATCAAAAGCCTTTGACTGTCTATTACTGTTTCACATGATCTTCTCAGAAACAAGCTAGGGAAATGTAAACTAGATGGAGCTACTATAAGGTGGGTAAAAAACTTGTTGGAAAATGATTCCCAGAGAGTAGTTATCAGTGGTTCATAGTCCAGCTGGAAGAGCATAACGAATGGGGTCCTGCAGGTATCAGTTCTGGGTCTGTTCAATATCCTCATCAATGACTTAGATGGCAAACTGTATAAGTGTACTTTCTATGCTGATGATGCTGAGCTGGGGGGTTTAAAGTGCTTTGGAGGATAGAATCAAAATTATCAGGATTAAATTCAGTAAGGACAAATGCAAAGTACTCCATTTAGGAAAGAACAATCAGTTGCACACATACAAAATGGGAAATGACTGCCTAGGAAGGAGTACTGCAGAAAGGGATCTGGGTTTCATTGTGGATCACAAGCTAAATATGAGTTGATGTCACACTGCTGGAAAAAAAATCCTGCAAACATCATTCTGGGCTGTATTATCAGGAGTGTTGTAAGCCAGACACAAGTAGAAAATCTTCTGTTCTACTCTGTGCTGATAAAGTCTCAGCTGGAGTATTGTGTCCAGTTCTGGGTGCCACTTTTCAGGAAAGATGTGAACAAATTAGAGAAAAGCCAGAGAAGAGCAACAAAAATGATTAAAGGTTTAGAAAACATGGTTTATGAGGGAAGATTGAAAAATTGGGTTTGTTTACTCTGGAGAAGTGAAGACTGAGAGGGGACATAACAGTTTTCAAGTACATAAAAGGTTGCTATGAGGAGGAGGGAGAAAAGTTGTTCTCGTTAGAATCGTAGGGTTAGAAGGGACCTCAGGAGGTCATCTAGTCTAACCCCCTGCTCAAAGCAGAACTAATCCCCAGATTTTTACCCCAGTTGCCCAAATGGCTCCCTCTAGGATTGAGCTCACAAGCCTGGGTTTAGCAGACCAAAGTGCAAACCACTGAGCTATCCCTCCACCCTGATTAGACAAGAGGACTTTAAATTGCAGCAAGGGTGCTTTAGGTTGGACAATAGGGAAAACTTCCTAACTGTCAGGGTGGTTAAGCACTGGAATAAATTGCATAAGGAGATTGTGGAATCGCCATCACTGGAGTTTTTTTTATTTGTTTGGTTTGTTTTTAAAGAGCAGTTTAGACAGACATGTGACGGATGGTGTAGACCAGGGTTCTCAAACTAGGGGTTGGGACCCCTTGGGGGTCAGGAGGTTATTACATGTGGGGGTCATGACCTGTCAGCCTCCACCCCAAGCCCAGCTTTTTCCTCCAGCATTTATAAGGTTGTTAAATATACAAGAAAAAGTGTTTTTAGCTTATAGGAGGCTGGGGGTTGCACTCAGAGGCTTGCTATGTGAAAGGGGTCACCAGTACAAAAGTTTGAGAACCACTGGTCTGGATAATGCTTGGTTGTGCCTTAAGTGCAGGGAACTGGACTAGACCTCGAGACCATTGCCTAGAAGATGGGAAGCAGTAGCTCCATACACTGTTTGGTCTATGAGCAGCACCTGTAGCATCTCCAGGGCATACAGGGACAGTCCAGAGCAGATTTAATTTCATTATAGGTGTACATTTGCCTTTCCACAGTATCCATCTGTACCTGGTCAGTGCTGGCCAGGAGAGAAACAGACTGTCTCAGTTGGGTGGTGGTTACAATTATATTGAGAATGTTACGGAGAGAACAAGGAACTAAATTCTGCAAAGGAGAGAGAGGCTTAAACCAAATCCCTAGAGACTTTAAGGGGAACATAGTATCTGAAATCTGGAACTGGATCCAAGTGTTGTAGCTTATGCTTATCTCTACTGAAAAAACACTTAGAAGCCCCATAAACATTAAGTATTGCTATTAACAATCACATTTAATGCCTTGTAAATTTACCAGGCACCTTTCAAATATAAGACAAGCTTCCTACCCTGAAGATCTTACAACCTAACATTCATGTTCACTGCCTGCAACAGCATGCGATCTAAGTTAGACAAGACAAAACAAGCAAGGCAAAGACCTGTCATTCAGCAATGGAAGCCTGTGGAGCAATCACTCAGGAGGAGAAGCCAGGGAGGAATGAAGTAGATTTTAAGGAGAGAGGTCACTTAATAAATTAGGACAAGGAGAAAATTGCACACATCAGGAGCAGCATGAGAGAAGACAAAAAAGCTGAGAGTGGAGGGGGAAGGAAACAAAAGGAGCAGTAAGGAGACAGGTTTGAGGGGATCAGCAGGAAGACCAGGGGTACCATAGAGAGGAAATGCAGGCTGCCTCGTATTTCTTTGTACAGTATATAGAAATTGGTCTGTGGGTCTTCACCCCAAGCTTCAGGGCCTTGTTCACAACACTAAGATCCAGCAGGGTTATGCAGATGTATTCAGTGCTGTCAAGGACATTTGCAAGCTGATGTTGCAGCTCTGCCCTCAGATTTGCCAACCTCAGCTGCCTTGACAGGGACCTGCATGGGGCCCTTTCCTGCCTGCTTCAGGAAATGAGTCACAGAAACCGGACAGGCATGCACAGTTGGGGTGACTGACTCAGTGACACTATGCTGTCACTGAGGCTTGATGTACTGTACTCAGATATTTCTCCTGTCCTCACTCATGTTTCCATCATGATGAGCTGGTGCTAGTTTAATATTCACCCCCAGCCCCACACGTCCTGTTAAAAAGGCATTTGAAGAGTTTGTTTTTGCTCACTCAGCTGGTGCCAGGGGAACACTGGGAGGTCCCAGGACATGCTCAAACACTGCTGCCAGTACTGTGGGGGTGCTTAAGGGACCCTGGACTGGCCATAGCTAGTACATTGCTTTCAGAGAGCAACAGAAATATCCAACAATGTTGCATGCTGTTGCAGTGTTGTCTCTCAGAGTCAGGGCCTCTCTGGAGGACTTGGGCGAGTGATTAGAAGATAAAGGTATGATAGTTTGGGTCACAGAGACCCCCCTTGGAACTACCATCTGATGTGCTGATGCTACCTCTGAGATGGTTTTCCTTGGTAGTTTGAGACTTCAGTACCCTGTCTTGTTGAGCCAGACATGCAAGCCTGCTGCAAACAGACCCAGGTTTGAACCATGTCCCTCAAAAACTGCAGGCTTAACAGAAAACAGCTTAAGAAGTGCTCCTGTCTCCAGCATCGAGTTAGCGAGTTCCCAATGGGGTCCAAACCCCAAATAAATCCATTTTACTCTGTATAAAGCTTTACAGGATTAACTCAAATTGTTTGCCTTCTATAATACTGTTAGAAAGATATGTACAGCTGTTTGCTCCACCACATATTAATTACTTGCTCTGGGTTCATTAATAAAAATCACTTTTTGCTTATTACGTATAAAAAGTAGGATTTAAGTGGTTCCAAGTAATAACAGATAGACGAAAGTAAATTGCCAAGCAAAAGAAAACAAAACATGCAAGTCTAACCTTAACACAGTAGAAAACTAGCTGCAGTTAAAACTCACCCTCAGATGTTCCAATAAGCTTCTTTCACAGACTAGACTCCTTCCTAGTCTGGGTCCAGCAATCACTCACACCCCTGTAGTTACTGCTTTTGTTCCAGTTTCTTTCAGACATCCCTTTGGGGTGAAGAGGCTATCTTCTGAGCCAGCTAAAGACAAAATGGAGGGGTTTCCAGGGCCTTTTATATTCTCTCTTGTGGGGAGGGGAAACCCTTTTTCTCCTGTGCAAAAATCACAGCAGCAAGATGGAGTCTGTATCCACCTGGGCAAGTCACATGTCCACAAATGATTCAGCTTTTTGCAGGCCAACACCATTGTTTACAAAATTAGTTTGAATGTTCCCAGGAATGCTCAGATGTGGATTGGCATCTCCCAAAGTCCACTGTTAGTTAAGTACTCCCAATTACTTGATAATCCCTTCATGCTATGTTGACCAAATCTTCCTTATGTGCTTCCTATAGCAAACATTTTAAATACAAGCATAGAGCCAACACTCATAACTTCAGATATAAAAATGATACAAGCATACAAATAGGAAGAATATATTCAGTAGATCATAACCTTTGCAAAGATGTTACATGGCATATCTAGCATAAAGCATATTCCAATTATGATATATTTACACTCATAAGCATATTTCTATAAAGCATTATGGGTGCAATGTCACAAAGGGGTGTGACCAAAGTGCTAGCTGCTGCTCTAGTGCTCATGAATAATTACTTTGGTCATTATGACCCCATGGTCAGTGACAATAAAGTGACCATTAGCTGCCCATCTTCTAGCCACATTCCCAAGATTCCCTGCAGAATGTCCTGGTGTGTGTAGAGTGGTATAGGGAGGGCCTCCCATGAGCAGGGCTGGCACTAGATAGACAACTGGCAGAGCCACAGGAGCAAGGACGCAGCAAATAACTAACCAGCAGAATCATTATGAAGGTAACTGCTCCAGTGGACTGTGAGGCAGAGCTCTGACCTTGCCCCAGTAGGTTCTGTGCTTCTAGGCGGTTTATGCTAGCCTCAGTGGCTCACTGTGACCCTCCACGTAGCCCTTCTCTCTCTAGGGCCAGGGTTACAGTCTACTGAGCCTTTTTCATCATAGGCCAGCAAGGAGGTTGGTGAGAGAACTCTCACAGTCTCTGTTGTCCCTGGAGCTTATTTCAGAACAGTTTAGCCTCCTGTCCTGACAGGGGCCTGACTTCCCCTCCCAGGAGATGTTCCTGTAGTGGTGGATTGGGGGGAACCCAGGCCTGCCCTCTACTCCAGGTTACAGCCCTAGAACCCTAATGGTAGCAGCTGTTGGCAGCCAACCTTTCACTGCCAGAGTTGCTACATTTCCCTGGGCCACTTCCCTGCAGCTCTCCTGTTTCTCCCTTCTTCACCCTTACCTTAGGGTTCCCTTAACAATGGTTTGAGGGTGTCTCTATTAAACAGCCCTTCAGCTGCACTTCATCTCCCCTGGCTCTCCTCTGCCAGACTGGAGTGAGCCCTTTTTATAGAATCAGCTGGGCCTTAATTAGAGTCAGGTGTTCTCATTAGCCTGAAGCAGCCCCTGCTCTGATCAGTCAGGAAACAGAAAACTGTTAATCCAGTGGCCAGTATATCTGCCTTCTGCTATACCCAACTGGCCTGGGTCTATCACAACTGTCTGTCAAAGACTGATAAAGGTGAGGTTGGATGCACCATGGATATATGGGCAGCTTGAAAGAGAACCCCCAACATCATCCTGGAGAACCTTGGAAACTCCTAAATATGACATTGTGCTGGAGGGGGCTCTCAGGAACTGCATGTTAAAATGTCAGTACCAGAGTGAAGGGAAGATTGGAGTGATTTTTCTGCCTTTGATCCAGGAGTTTACTGCCTCTTTGGCTACTGCAGAACCAGCCACTCAGATAGCTCCACAATGATAGATAAATAGATCACTGTCAGAGAGGACTTATCCCAGAGGCTCATAAAAATACTTCTGAACAATCACTCTTACTTCTGGAATGGGGCAGAAGGAACAGGAGTCAGGGATTCAGTAGTCTCCCAGAGGAGGCCTCCTGGTCTCACCTACAAAGATCATGCGCAGATGACTGCACACTCCCAGTTATAGAGCACTGGGATACAACTAGGAGAGCTAGTTCCCCTTCCCCTCACCCCCTGTAAAATAAAAGCCACGTCCCATGAGAATTTCTGTTATGCCAAAAATGTAACATTTCTGCCTAAAAAAGTTTCAATGGAAAATGTTTTACCAGCCCTAATAGTTATTGGTATACTCACTGTGTAGATTAGGAATAACATATAGAGTTTCCCAGCAGAGTATGCTACCACTAGCCTTGCTACAGACTGCATTCTACCTTGTCTGCTGCTGGGGGCAACTCCAGATTTCAGACTGACCCATGAAAAAAAAATTATCTCTAGACTTAAATTGCTATAGTGGCAGCAGCTGCTCAAGAGATCTTCACCTGGTGTTGGCACTCCAGCCCATTCAACTCTCTCCTGCAAGGAGTGCTGCTATTGCTAGTCCCCTCCCTTATTCTCCACCCTCCTGTGTTCCTCCAGTGCTCCTTACTGGGACCTGGAGCAGCCAGTCCCCCAATTAATGTTCTCCTCTCCTTCTCTCTGTGTGTGACCCATTCCCCTCTCTCACCTCCCAGATATCTGTGGTGTCTCTTGCTGTAGGGAAGAGACAGGACTCAGCTGTGTTGAATCTAAAATGGACATGTTCAGACCCTCCTATGGTTCTCCCTGATTCTCTAGCTCCCAATCTGGGTAATGGAGCTGTGCTGCCCAGTGTCACTACACCAGCTTTCCCTAAATCCTTGTGGGGGGCAAATTGTGGTGGAAGGATGCACTATCAAGTCAAGGGTCTCCATTGCATTCCTTTCCCACCTTCTTTCCCCCAATCCTTATTCTGTCTGCTGGTGCACTGCCTAACCCACCCTCACCACTAGGTCAAAACACATGGAGAAACAGGAGTTAGAACTATAAAATGTCCTGTGGGGATTTCATTGCGCTAGAAAATGTTTCACTTAGATCATCCAAGACAATACCACTTAGCTTTTATACAAGGCTTGTCTCCAGGAGATCTCAAAGTGCAACTGGAATATTAGCAACTCTGGGCATACTCTGGTGAGACATAAAGAGATCTCTTTAACCCTTAACCATATGTTGGGGGCCTCACTCCAAAATACTTGGGATTTGAAGACTGGCTTATTAGATGGGCCAGAGCTGAGATCTGAATGTGACTGTTCCTAGAGTTGAGAAGTCTAAATCCAGTGTTCCAGTCTGGGCCTATCACTATGAACATGTTATTAACCCTATTCAGGAGTTACTTGGTCTCTTCAGTTTTTCATTCAGTTGCATGTCCCTAGTAGGCAGAGCTGGTTTAAGCAGAACCGACTGCTTTGTAGGTTCTCTTCACCCTCAGCACCCCCACAGGTGAGCACACGAGAGTGCACCGCAGAAACCCATCACCTGGCTCCCAGGGTTAGTCTCAGCATTGTTGCATTGCTGTCTCCCTCTCCTCATTGATAAGTATATATGAGCTGGTTATCCAAGGAAGGAGGAAAATATCAGAGGGGTAGCTGTGTTAGTCTGGATCTTTAAACCGGTAAAGAGTTCTATGGCACATTATAGACTAACAAACGTATTGGAAGATGAGCTTTCGTGGGTGAATACCCACTTCGTCGGATGCATGTAGTGGAAATTTCCAGAGACAGGGTAATTGTTTGGGGAAGGTGCCTGTGGGAGGAGAACTGGGACTAAAGTGGATAAAATTGAGCAAAGAAGGAAAAATTCTGCTAGGCAATCAGGAAACAGTTCCTATTAGTGAAGGGTCTGTTAGGAGTTTCCCTGAGGACAGGGCGGGAGCTCCAGTGTTTGGGCCTGGAGAAAGCACTGGAGAATGCATTAGAGGAGCAATCCTTCTGTGGCTGGCGAAGAGGGATGGAAGAGTAGATGCACAAGATTAGAAATGGGCAGCAAGGAATATAGTCTCTCTGTTAGAATATGTCTGAGACATGAGGGAAGGTTCTGGCAGTGGAAAAAGTTGGGTGGTGTGGGTGTTAAGTGTCCAGAAAATCCTGGATGTTAACTAGCAATGGTAGCATGTGAAATTCTCAGAGGAAAATATGTAGAGCCACATCAGGGCACCAGTCCTAACTCTGTTATGGAGATGGGATGATTTTAGGGATCAGATAATAGGAGTTTGAGCCTTTCACTTCTAGGGCATCAGTCCCAATCCAGCCCCAGCTTCTGGGGTCCAGGTGACCCAAACAGATTGGGGGATGAGATACACAGCCTTTCAGCTCCAGGACACTGGTTCCAATTTGGCTCCAGTTCAGGGGAAATGGAATGCAGTCTTTTCATAAAGGACACCACCTCCTAGAGAAATCTCTAATCACTTATAACTAAATTATGAACTAATTTTTTAAAAACATGTTATGACACTTTCCCCCCACTAAGCCCAATCCTGAGCACCTTCAGCTCCCACTGACTTCAACAGAAATGGAGGGTATGCAGCCCCTCATAGATGTATGAGAACAACCCTGCATTGTCCACAGAGAATGGCAAAGATGTTGCTAAGAGATTTTCTATCTGTAATTATTGTTTCATTCTTCTTGGCTGTCTCGCCTTTCACAGGGCAAGTCTGGACATGCTGCCTCTTGGGCTGGGAGCCCTTTCACACCAGCTGCTACTACTTCTCTAAAGACACCATGAATTAGGGTGCCAGCAAGAGGAACTGCACAGAGATGGGTTCCCACCTGGTGGTGATCAACATGAGAGATGAGCAGGTAATTTGCCAGGGATTGATCTCCTGTGGGAATTCAGTGCCCAGCTCTGGAGGAGACCTCCACACACTTAGACCTGCTCTTGAATTTGAGCAGGAAATTCAATCTCCATGTTCATTCCATCCTGATCTTCCTCAGTCATCACCACCAGCACCAGACTCACACCTTACAGGAACTCTGCCTTCCTACTATCTGCTCAGTGATGGCATCTGACGAGATTTACATTTATTTTTCATCCAGGCTTTCCTTTCCAGTTGGAAAGTTCCAAAGGGAACTTATACAGGCACCCAACTATAAAGTTGTTATATTGGTCTGACTCATCAGGAGGAGAAGGGCCAGTGGTGCTGGGTGGATCAGACTCCAATAACCAGACTGCAGTGTGAGTATCTCATGGGATGGAGACTATTTACCATCCTCCCCTTAGCCCAGCAGATTAACATGCAAGATAATGGGAAGGAGGTGGGGGTTAAAAGGGAGACCTCTGTCACCTACTGGAGCTAAATGTTTCTGCTCCAGCAAAGGGTAGATTTGTTGGGGAAATATGATCGGAGGCTATAACTCCATTTTAGGGAACAGTATAAAGGGAGGAAAGTGTGGTGTTTAGATGTGCTTGTAATTATTAGAACTGGGAGCACTGGCTGTTGGGAGTCTGAAAGGTCAGGAAACAGGAAGGAGTGGGGAGGAGTTGTGGAGGCTGAGTGAGAGTTAGAGAGCGTGCAGCAGCAGCTTGGTAAAGGGGTTTCCACTGTAAAAATAAAGTCCTGTTGAAGCTTGTTAGCTTGCCTGCTTGATACAACAGAAGGGGAATCTGTCAGCAGGATTCAAAACTGTACTTTTCCCTGCTCCTCCATCCTCACCAGCTACAACTGTTTCTTCTGTGACACTCATGATGAGTCTCTCCTACAGGTTCTGGAAAGATAAGGAACCCAATAACCTTGACAAGGAGAAGTGTGTTGTCATGGATATGAGGAAAAACACATACTCAAGAGGACTACGAATTGAAATGATCTCCCATTAAACAGCAATTTATCAACATTGTAAAATTGCAGCAACAAATATTTGATTAAAAACATCCTGGGTGTCAGAGTGGAAAGAGAACCCATCCCTCACTAGGAGCAGCTCACAAAGATTTGATAGGAGGGGTCAGATTAGCCCTGATCTGCAATTATGTGGGAGTGGTGGAGACTGTGGTGGAGGTTTCTGCACTCAGTGGCCTGAACCCAAAGTAATTTTTAAAAAATTAAAGCTGCTGAAAATGTTTAAAGTGGGAAAATGCCACATGTCAGCTGAGCTCTGCTTGTGACCTCATAAAAGCTGCCAATGCTATCTCCCAACAAGTCTGGTAGAGAGGGTAGCTTTGGGAAGGGGAGGGCCATGGGATTTGCCTTGCACTTGAGGGGAAAGATACTATTCTCTTATAATGAAGCGGACAAATTTAAACCCAGAGGAAGTGTATCACCTACTAGTGTGCCATCGCTTTCTGCTTACTCCTTACTCTTACTGCATACAACTCTTCACTAAGAATTCTGATTATTTCAGGGCTGTGTCTACTAGTGTATATATTGGAAATACAGGTAGGTCCAAACTGGTATCTTCTAACCCATTTAGAACTCAGTTCCATTTTGTAGTGTAAATGGAGCTCGGAACCTAGTATAAGTTCTCTTCTGTGTAGATACAAAGTGGTCATCTCAGCACAATTCTAACTGCTTCCCACGCCACACTTGTAGTTCTAAGCCAGCTGGGGTATAAGATGTAAACCAAAGGATTTATCATCCCTGTTAATTATTATTTGTGGAAAGGGTGTAGACGTATGGATGGAAAAGCAGCCCAAAACTCTGTAAGGCTTGCAATCACTGAGTCTTGTTAGACATTAGAACTACATTCTTGCTGGGAGAAAAATATCTGGGTCTGGTGTTAGAGACTCAAATATCCTGCTGTAAGGAGCTGTAGAAAAAGGAGGGGTTTTCAAACTACAGGAGCTTCAGTCAAAAAAAAAAAATCTAGGGATGGCTGCCACTGCCCAGGAGCCAGTGCTGGATTGTTCCCTGCAGTGCATTCCCCACTTTGTCTAATTCTAATTTTGAATGGCAGCAGCAACGACAGAGCTTCCACTACTTCCTCTGAGGAGACCACAGGCCTCAATCTCGTTGTTAGGTTCTGAGGCAGACTGTCTGATGCTTTATATAAAGTTCTCTCTCTAGTACTGTCCTTTTACTGCTCTCTCCTTACTCTCACTGTGTACAATGCCCCATCATGAATTCCCTGCTCGTTTCAGGGCTGTGTCTGTTATGGTGTTTATCTTAATAAAGTCAAGATGTAAACAGACTCTGATCCAGTTCATTCCAGGAAGCCCATTTCCTGAGCAAGCAGCCCTGAAGAGATCCCCAGAATACTGGGATGACTTCTTACACAGGCTTTGTGGTTCACAAAGGGCAGCATAGCTCTTGGCTCACTTCAGGGCTGTGTCTATTGAAGTCTTTATCTGACTAAAGCAATTTTTTTGGAAAATACTGAATATAAGCCTGTCATAATATAATTCCCAATTCTGAACCTTAGCGTCCAAAATATGGGTACTAGCATGAATTCCCCTAAGCTTAATTACCAGCTTAGATCTAATAAGCTGCCACCAATCAGGAATTCCAGTGCCTGATACACTCTGGTCCCCCCAAAACCTTCCCTGGGGACCCCCAAGACCCAGACTCCCTGGATCTTAACACAAGGAAAGTAAACCCCTTTCCTCACCGTTGCCTTTCCTAGGATTTCCCTCCCTGGATTACCCTGGAAGATTACCGTGATTCAAACTCCTTGAATCTTAAAACAGGGAGGAATGTCCCTTCCCCTCCCCCTCCCCTTTCTCCCTCACCCAGAGGCAAAACAGATTCAAGCTCCGTGAATCTAAAACAAAGGGATTCCCCCTTCTCCCCTCCCTCCCTGTTAAGTACAGACTCAATTCCCTTGAGCCTCAACAAGGGGAAAAAATCAGACGGGGCTTAAAAGCAAAACTTTTAATAAAAAGAAAGAAAAAAAGGTAAACGTTTATCTCTGCAATTTAGATGGTAAAAAGTTACAGGGTCTGTCAGCTTACAGAAACTAGAAAGAAGCCTCCCCCCAGCAACATACAATTTAAAATACTTCCAGCAAACTACACATTTGCAAATACAGAAACAATCAAAAGACTATAACCGCCTTTCTTACTAAATTACTCACTATTCTGAATATATAAGAGACTGTAGCAGGGAGATTGGCAAGAAACCTGGTTGCACGTCCAGTCCCTTCCAGGACCCAGAGAGAACAAAGCAAAACCCAAAAAAACACAAACAAAGGCTTCCCTCCACCGAGATTTGAAAGTATCTTGTCTCCCAACTGGTCCCCTGGTCATGTGTTTGGTTCCCTGTTTGTTAAACCTTTACAGGTAAAAGAGACATTAACCCTTAACTATCTGTTTATGACACCCACCCCCAAATCACAGACAGTGGGGAACCTCACTGGCGGTGATTTCTTCCTAGAACTTTAGAATAAACAGATTAATACAACACATGCACCTGTACATATACTACTAAGTATGTAAACTACAAGACTTTTTACATTTCAAGGACAAATTTCAACCAGTGGATTCTGGGAAACTTTCATGAGAGAGTGCATCAGCTACTTTGTTAGAAGCTCCTGAAATGTGTTGAATTTCAAAATCAAAATCTTGGAGAGCTAAACTCCATCGAAGCAGTTTTTTGTTGTTCCCCTTGGCAGTATGAAGCCACTTTAGCGCAGCATGGTCGGTTTGTAGCTGGAACCGCCGTCCCCAAACATATGGGCGTAGCTTTTCCAGGGCTTACACAATGGCGTAGCATTCCTTTTCACTGACTGACCAGTGACTTTCCCTTTCAGACAGTTTCTTGCTGAGAAACACGACAGGATGGAAGTTGTGGGTCCTTCCTGCATGAGAACTGCTCCTATACCACGCTCAGATGCATCTGTGGTTACTAGGAATGATTCGTCAAATCCGGGGCCCTTAGCACAGGGTCAGACATGAGCGTTGCCTTAAGTTGGGTAAAGGCTTTTTGACACTCATTAGTCCACTTGACTGCATTCAGCTGGGTCTTTTTGGTCAGGCCGGTCAGTGGGGCAGCCATTTGGCTGTAGTGTGGTACAAATCGCCTGTAATACCCAGCCAAGCCTAAGAAGGATTGGACCTGTTTCTTGGACTTTGGGACAGGCCACTTTTGGATGGGGTTTATGGTTTGGGGGGTTTGGGGGGTTTATGGTTCCTCGACCCACCTGGTGTCCCAGGTAAGTCACTCTGTTTTGGCCTATTTGACACTTTTTGGCCTTAACAGTTAGTCCTGCCTGCCTGATGTGCTCAAAGATTTTTTTCAGGTGTTCTAGGTGTTCGGGCCAGGAGTCAGAAAAAATGGCCACATCATCGAGGTAGGCAACTGCATATTCACCCAGTCCTGCTAGTAGACCATCTACCAGCCTCTGGAAGGTGGTAGGTGCATTTTGCAGCCCGAAAGGAAGGACATTAAATTCATACACCCCCACATGGGTGATGAATGCTGACCTTTCCTTGGCAGGTTTATCTAGCGGTACTTGCCAGTACCCCTTGGTTAAGTCTATTGTAGATATGAATTGGGCACGTCCCAACTTTTCCAATAGCTCATTGGTGTATGGCATTGGATAGTTGTCTGGACGAGTTACCGCATTTAGCTTATGGTAGTCCACGCAAAAGCATATTTCCCCATCTGGTTTGGGTACCAGAACCACTGGAGATGCCCATGCACTGGTAGATGAGCGGATTATACCCATCTGTAGCATGTTTTGGATCTCCCATTCTATTGCAGCTTGAGCATGAGGAGACACCCAGTAGGGTGGGGTTCTAATTGGGTGAGCATTACCTGTGTCAATGGAGTGGTATGCCCGTTCAGTCCGTCCTGGGCTGGCTGAGAACAGTGGGGCGAAGCTAGTGCACAGCTCCTTGATTTGTTGCCGCTGCAGACGTTCCAGGGTGGTGGACAGGTTCACCTCTTCCACGCCACCATCAGTTTTTCCTTCGTAGTAGACACCTTCAGGCCACTCAGCGTCATCTCCTTCCTGGACTGTAAACTGACAAACCTGAAAGTCTCTGGTATAAAAGGGCTTGAGAGAATTAACATAGACTCATAGATTCATAGACTCTAGGACTGGAAGGGACCTCGAGAGGTCATCGAGTCCAGTCCCCTGCCCTCATGGCAGGACCAAATACTGTCTAGACCATCCCTGTCTAGACCATCCCAACATGGTACACTCTGGGCTTTAGGGAGGAATTGGGAAATGTTATGACGTAGTTAACAGCTCCCAGGCACTCTTGGACTGTGAATGGCCCTTCCCATGATGCTTCCATCTTATGGGCCCATTGCGCCTTCAGGACCATAACCTGGTCTCCTACCTTGAAGGAATGCTCTTTGGTATGTTTGTCATACCAGGCCTTTTGCTCTTTTTGAGCATCCTTTAGGTTTTCTTTAGCAAGGGCTAAAGAGTGTCGGAGGGTGTTTTGTAGGTTGCTTACAAAGTCCAGAATGTTAGTTCCTGGAGAAGGCGTAAACCCCTCCCATTGCTGCTTCACCAACGGTAATGGCCCCTTAACCTCGTGGCCATACACAAGCTCAAACGGTGAAAACCCTAAACTGGGATGTGGTACAGCCCTGTAGGCAAAAAGCAACTGCTGCAACACTAGGTCCCAGTCATTGGAGTGTTCATTGACGAATTTACGTATCATGGCCCCCAAAGTTCCATTAAACCTTTCGACCAGGCCATTGGTTTGATGTTGGTAAGGGGTGGCAACCAAGTGATTCACCCCATGAGTTTCCCATAGTTCTTTCATGGTTCATGCCAAGGAAATTAAATCCTGAATCTGTAAGGATGTCGGAGGGCCAACCTACCCTGGCAAAAATGTCTGTTAGGGCCAGGCACACAGCTTTAGCCCTGGTGTTGCCTAGAGCTACTGCTTCCGGCCATCGGGTAGCAAAGTCCACGAAAGTCAGTACATACTGCTTTCCTCTGGGTGTCTTTTTTGGGAAAGGACTCAGAATATCCACAGCTACTCACTGAAATGGGACCGTAATTATGGGGAGTGGCTGGAGAGGGGCCTTGACATGGTCTTGGGGCTTCCCCACTTTTTGGCACACCTCACAAGACCAGACATACTTGGCAACGTCCTTGCTCATCCCCTCCCAGTGGAAGGACTTCCCCAACCGGTCTTTGGTTCTGTTCACCCCAGCATGGCCACTAGGATGATCATGGGCTAAGCTTAAGAGCTTTTCCCGGTACTTAATTGGAACCACCAACTGTTTTCGTGGATGCCAGTCTTCCTGGTGTCCACCAGAAAGAGTCTCCTTGTATAAAAATCCTTGTTCTACAACAAACCGGGATCGATTAGAAGAGCTGAGAGGCGGTGGGGTGCTCCGTGCCACCGCCCAGGCTTTCTGAAGGCTGTTATCTGCTTCCTGCTCAGTCTGGAACTGTTCCCTTGAAGCTGGAGACACCAGTTCTTCCTTAGACTGTGGACTTGGGCTTGGTCCCTCTGGAAGCAATGTAGGTGATGGGGTTGTTTTCGTTGTGGGTGAACTGCTCTCCGCTGGTGCACCAGGTGGTATTTTAGTCTTTGGCTGAGCCTCTTGGGTGTGGTTGTCTGCTGCTTCAGCTGGTTTAGGCTCGCTGGCGCCCTCAGGCATTGGGGTTGAAGATGGGTTTGCAAGCGCTGGTGTCGGTGCTGGCAACGGTTCTGGTGCTGGTTGCTTTTCCAGTTCCTGGTCTGGGACTGGAGGCACTGTGGCTGTTTCAGTTGTTGGTAGGGGATTTGGGTCCACTACCTCAGTCTGGGTCTCTGGTAACACAGACGGGGTCTCTGTGGACGGCTCAGGAACAGGAATGGGTCGGGAAGCTTGCCTCGTTTAGCTGCTTGTAACCATTCCCACTCTCTTGGCCCGCTTCACCTGGCTGGCCAAGTCTTCCCCCAGTAGCATGGGGATGGAATAATTGTCATAGACTGCAAAAATCCACATTCCTGACCAGCCTTTGTACTGGACAGGCAGTTCAGCTGTAGGCAAGTCTACAGTTTGTGATATGAAGGGGTAAATTGTCACTTGGGCCTCTGGATTGATGAATTTGGGGTCCACTAAGGATTGGTGGATAGCTGACACTTGTGCCCCCGTGTCTCTCCACGCGATAACCTTCTTTCCGCCCACTCTCAAAATTTACCTTCACTCCAAGGGTATTTGAGAGGCATCTGGGCTTGGGGATCTTTGGTGCGAGGGTGGTGTAATGAACTGCACTCGGTTGGGGTTCTTTGGGCAGTTGGCCTTTATATGTCCCAGTTCATTACATTTAAAGCATCACCCAGCTGACTGGTCACTGGGCCGAGGTGGGTTACTGGAGACTGGTGAGGTGGGAGAATATGGTGTCTGTGGCTTTCCTTGGGTAGTAGGTGGGATCTTGTGCTGCCCTCGGTTATAGGGTTTATTGTCAGTGTGCCCCCTGGGGTAGTCGCTCCCCTTGACAGTAGCTTTTTTCTTTTCTGCCACTTCCATCCATTTGGCTCCAATCTCCCCTCCCCTCGGTTATCATTTTGGGTTTCCCATCTCAGATGTACCTCTCTATTTCCTCAGGAACACCATCTAAGAACTGCTTCATTTGTATCAGGAGGTGCAGCTCGTCCGTATTGTTAACCGTTGTTCCTGATATCCAGGCCTCATAATTCTTTGCAATGTGGTAGGCGTGTCAGAGCAATGACACATCTGGATTCCATTTTAGGGTTCTGAACCACCGACGGACATGTTCAGGTGTTATCCCCATTCTGTATCTGGCCTTGGTTTGAAAAAGTTTATAATCGTTCATGTTCTCCTTAGGCATTTCAGCCGCCACCTCTGCTAAGGGTCCACTGAGCAGCAGCCTCAGCTCTATCATGTACTGGTTTTCAGAGATGCTGTATCCATGGCAGATCCTTTCAAAATTTTCTAAGAAGGCTTCAGTGTCATCATCTGCCTTGTAGGTGGGAAATTTCTTGGGATGTGGAACCATAATTGGAGAAGTGTTGTTAGGATTGGCTGTGTTCTGTTGCTTAGCCTATTCTAATTCCAGGGCCTGCCGGTGGGCTTCCCTCTCTCCTGTGGGCAGCCTCTCTCTCTCTTTCTCTCAGCTCCATCTCTTGTAGTTTTTTTTTCCATGTCTCGCCTGTGGTCTGCGTCTTTGATTTGTTCCTCTGCGTCCAGTTTTGTCCTGGAAGTCATGTTTCCTGCTTTTTTTGTGTTGGGGCGCCTTCTGGTGTTTTACTGCCTGAACTGCTGTTCCTCTGCTGCCTTCTCTGTTGCTAAGCAACAGAGTCTTTCTACTTTTTCCCCTAGCTACTCTCTGTAAGGTAAAAAGGAATATAAAACTTTTCATTTGCAAATATAGAAACAATCAAAAGACTATAACTGCCTTTCTTACTAAATTACTCACTATTCTGAATATATGAGAGACTGTAGCAGGGAGATTGGCAAGAAACCTGGTTGCACGTCCAGTCCCTTCCAGGACCCAGAGAGAACAAAGCAAAACCCAAAAAAAACACAAACAAAGGCTTCCCTCCACCGAGATTTGAAAGTATATTGTCTCCTGATTGGTCCCCTGGTCAAGTGTTTGGTTCCCTGTTTGTTAACCCTTTACAGGTAAAAGAGACATTAACCCTTAACTATCTGTTTATGACAAAGCCAGTTAATTCTTCTGTCTTCTGGGCTAACTTTAAGTCCATCCCTGCCCTGGTATGGAGCAGTGCCCCCAGGGCTCTCTCCCTGGAGACTGTTTGCCTTTAGCAGTCCTGTGATGTCCCCAGCTCTCCAGTCAAGTCACTCCTTCACTTCCGTCCCCAGGGTAACAAAGTTCAACAAATGGTTGGCCCTCTGCAGGGTCTTCAGCCCCAGCCTAGAGCCCTTTAAATTCCAGCCTTGTGCTTCTACACAAAACTTTTCCCCTTCTCAGGCCTTTGGCGACTGCCAGTGAGGGGACCCAGACACCCTCACTACTCCAGGTCCCAACCCACAGACCCTACAAATTGCAGCCACATGTGACTTCCTTTCATAGCCCTGGTCTACACTACGAGTTAGTTCAAATTTAGCAGTCTTACATCGATTTAACCCTGCACCCGTCCACACGACAAAGCCGTTTTTTCCCGACTTTAAGGGCCCTTAAAATTGATTTCTGTACTCCTCCCCCAACAAGGGGACTAGCGCTGAAATCGACCTTGCCGGGTTAAATTTGAGGTAGTATGGGGGTAGTGTGGTTGTAATTCAATGGTATTGGCCTCCAGGAGCTATCCCAGAGTGCTCCATTGTGACCGCTCTGGACAGCACTCTCAACTCAGATGCATTGGCCAAGTAGACAGGAAAAAGCCCGCAAACTTTTGAATCTCATTTCCAGTTTGGCCAATGTGGCAATCTGCAGGTGAGTGCAGATCTCATCAGTAGAAGTGACCAGAATCGCAAAAGAGCTCCAGCAAGGACCGAACGGGAGGTACAGGATCTGATTGCTGTATGGGGAGATGAATCCATGCTATCAGAACTCCATTCCAAAAGACAAAATGCCCAAACATTTGAAAAAATCTCCAAAGGCATGAAGGACAGAGGCTATAACAGAGACCCATAGCAGTGCCGCGTGAAACTTAAGGAGTTGAGGCAAGCCTACCAAAAAACCAGAGAGGCAAACGGCCGCTCCGAGTCAGAACCCCAGACATGCTGCTTCCATGATGAGCTGCATGCCATTCTAGGTGGTGCAGTCACCACTACCCCACCCCTGTGCTTTGACTCTGTCAATGGAATAGCACGCAACAGGGGTGCGGGTTTTGGGGACGAGGAAGATGAGGAGGAAGAGGTTGAAGATAGCTCACAGCAAGCAAGCGGAGAAACCGTTTTCCCCAACAGCCAGGAACTGTTTCTCACCCTGGACCTGGAGCCAGTACCCCCTGAACCCACCCAAGGCTGCCTCCTGGACCCGCCAGGCGGAGAAGGGATCTCTGGTGAGTATACCTTTGTAAATATTATAAATGGTTTAAAAGCAAGCATGTTTAATGATTAATTTGCCCTGGCACTCGCGGCCAGTACAGCTCCTGGAAAAGTTTGTTAACGTGTTTGGGGATGGAGCGGAAATCCTCCAGGGACATCTCCATAAAGCTCTCCTGGATGTACTCCCAAAGCCTTTGCAAAAGATTTTTGGGAGGGCAGCCTTATTCCATCCTCCATGGAAGGACACTTTACTGCACCAGGCCAGTAACACATACTCTGGAATCATTGCATAACAAAGCGTATGGTCCTGGTATTTGCTGGCATTCAAATAGCATCCGTTCTTTCTCTCTCTGTGTGTTATCCTCAGGAGAGTGATATCATTCATGGTCACCTGATTAAAATAGGGTGATTTTATTAAGGGGACATTCAGAGGTTCCTGCTGGGCTGTTTGCCTGTGGTTGAACAGAAATGTCCCCTGCTGTTAGTCACGCAGTGGGGGGAGGGGTAAAACAATCATCCCAGAGAATTGGGGTGGTGGGGTAGTTGGGTTTGTGCTGCACATTAACCCAAAAACCACAGCCCCTCCTTTTAAATGGCCAACCCAACGGGTGCTTGGTATGCGAAATGAGGGCGCTTCTGTTTGAAACCATTCCCAGATGTTATGAAGCTTAAAGAAGCCGAAAGACTGTCTTCTGCCTGCAAGCTGAATTTTGTTGCCCGGCCCTACGTGAAAGATCTCTCACACCAAACCGGCATACCCTCAATAAGAGGCAAAATGTGACCTTGTACCAAAAGCACATGTGCTATGTAATGTTAACAGCAAGGCTTACTGTGAAAGAGTGTACCCATTGTTCTCTAAGATGTGTCTTTTTAACTACCACTCTCCCTTTTTTTTCCTTCACCAGCTGCAATTGTTTCAACGCTCACACTATTTTCTCCTTCCCAGGGCTAGCAAAGATTAGAAGATGAAAAAAACGCACTCATGATGAAACATTCTCTGAGCTCATGCAGTCCTCTCACACTGAAAGAGGCCAGCAGAATGCATGGAGGCAGACAATGTCAGAATCCAGGAAAGCACAACATGAACACAAGGACAGGTGGTAGGCTGAAGATAATAAGTGGCAGGCTGAAGATGATAGGTGGTGTCAGCTTGCTGACAGAAGGCAAGAGGCAATGCTGAGGCTATTGGAGGAACAAACTGATGTGCTCAGGCATATCGTTGAGGTTCAGAAAAGGCAGCATAAGCACAGACCGCTGCTACAGTGCCTGTGTAACCAACCGCCCTCTCCCCCCCCCCAGTTCCATAGCCTCCTCACCCAGATGCCCAAGATGCAGTGGGGAGGCCTCCGAGCACCCAACCACTCCACCCCAGAGGATTGCCCAAGCAACAGAAAGCTGGCATTCAATAAGTTTTAAAGTGCAGTGTGGCCTTGTCCTTCCCCACCCCACCCAGTGCTTACCTACTCCCCAACCCCTCCAGGGCTACCTTGGCAGTTATCCCCCTATTTGTGTGATGAATTTATAAAGAATGCATGAATGTGAAGCAGCAATTACTTTATTGCCTCTGCAAGCTGTGATGGAAGAGGGGAGGGGAAGGTGGTTAGTTTACAGGGAAGTAGAATGAACCAAGGTTGAGGGGGTTCATCAAGGAGAAACAAACAGAACTTTCATACCATAGCCTGGCCAGTCATGAAACTGGTTTTCAAAGCTTCTTTGATGCGCACCACACCCTCCTGTACTCTGCTAACCATCCTGGTGTCTGGCTGCACGTAATTAGCGGCCAGGTGATATGCCTCAACCTCCCACCCCACCATAAACATCTTCACCTTACTCTCACAGAGATTGTGGAGTGCACAGCAAGCAGTAATAACAATGGGAATATTGGTTTTGCTGAGGTCTATCCAAGTCAGTAAACTGTGCCAGCAAGATTTTAAACCTCCAAATGCACATTCTACCACCATTCTGCACTTGCTCAGCCTATAGTTGAACAGCTCCTAACTACTGTCCAGGCTGCCTATGTATGGCTTCATGAGCCACAGCATTAAGAGGTAGGCTGGGTCCCCAAGGATAACTATAGGCATTTCAACGGTTATTTTCTGGTCTGGGAAGAAAGTCCCTTCCTGCAGCTTTTGAAACAGACCAGAGTTCCTGAAGATGCAAGCGTCATGTACTTTTCCCAGCCATCCCACGTTGATGTTAGTGAAACATCCCTTGTGATCCACCGATGCTTGCAGCACCATGGAAAAGTACCCCTTGCAGTTTATGTACTTGCTGCCTTGGTGCTCCAGTGCCAAGATAGGGATATGGGTTCTGTCTATCACCTCACCACAGTTAGGGAATCTCATTGCAGCAAAGCCATCCACTATGACCTGCACATTTTCCAGAGTCACTACCCTTGATATCAGCAGCTCTTTGATTGTGTTGGCTACTTGGATGACAGCAGCCCCCCACAGTAGATTTGCCCACTCCAAATTGATGCCCGACTGACCAGCAGCTGTCTGACACTGCAAACTTCCACAGGGTTATTGCCACTCGCTTGTGAACTGTGAGGGCTGCTCTCATCTTGGTATTCTTGCGCTTCAAGGCAGGGGAAAGCAAGTCACAAAGTTCCATGAAAGTGCCCTTACGTATGCGAAAGTTTCACAGTCACTGGGAATCGTCCCAGACATGCAACTCTATGCAGTGCCACCAGTCTGTGCTTGTTTCCTGGGCCCAGAATCGGCATTCCACAGCATGAACCTGCCCCATTAACACCACGATGTCCACATTGCCAAGACCCATACTTTGAGAGAAGTCTGTGTCCATGTCCTCATCACTCTCGTCACCACGCTGCCATCGCCTCCTTGCCTGGTTTTGCTTTTGCAGATTCTGGTTCTGCATATACTGCAGGATAATGCGCATGTTATTTACAGTGCTCATAATTGCTGCAGTGATCTGAGCGGGCTCCATGCTTTTCGTGCTATGGCATCTGCACTGAAAAAAGGCGTGAAACGATTGTCTGCTGTTGCTCTGACGGAGGGAGGGGCGACTGATGACATGGCTTAGAGGGAATTAAAATTAACAAAGGGGGTGGGTTTGCATCAAGGAGAAATACACACAACTGTCACAGAGAATGGCCCCCTCAAGGATTAAACTCAAAACCCTGGGTTTAGTAGGACATTGCTCAAACCATTGAGCTATCCCTGCCCCATCTATTCATAGAGGGAGGGAGGGGGGAGGAAATGAATACAAATGAATGCAGAATAAATCTGGTCTCTTTCTTGTTTTGATCCACTCCATCTCTCTTATACATCTTTAGCTGGCAGCAGACGATCCAGCACGACTACTAGTCATCGTCGTCTCTTGGGGGCTTGCCAGAAGATGGTGCAGTATGGTTCTAGGCACCACCAAAATTTCTACAAACCTGTAGAACTACTCACGACAATGTTTTTGACCAACCAGGCATTCGGAGCTCAACCCAGAATTCCGATGGGCGGCGGAGACTGCGGGAACTCTGGGATAGCTACCCACAGTGCAACGCTCCAGAAGTCAATGCTAGCCTTGGTAATGTGGATGCACTCCGCCGAGTTAATGGTCTTAAGTGAGGACACACATAATTGACTGTATAAAATTGATTTCTATAAAATTGACTTCTACAAATTCAACCCAATTTTGTAGTGTAGACATACCCATAGTCGCTGCTGCTATTCCCTGGGCCACTTCCCACATAGCCCCTTCCTCTTCACCCTTACCTCAGGGCTGAAGTTCTCTGAGCAGGATCTCTCACAGATTTCCTCACCAGGAGCATCTCATTACCTTCCTCATCCTTACACTCCCAGCCAACATCTAATCTGCTTAGCCCTTGCAGCGCCTTTTAACTGAGCCTTCAGGGCTCTGATTGGCTGCTTCCTGCAGCCTTTCTAGACAGGTCTAGAGGACCCACCTTCACTGCTTCTTTTCTGGGGCAGGGTGTGGCGGGGCAGGGAGGGATCTAGCAGTGGACATCAAAGGACCTGTCACAAGCATTCATAGATCTTCATTGTCTCTTAATGAGTCCAGATAAAGATATAGATAGATATCTTTTCTAATTTCCATCCCTGCAAATCCCCCGGGCTCTGAGACTCAATCTGGGCTCTTTCTTCTTCACTCATCATCACTGCTGTTAAGATTCTGCAGGGCAAATTCTGCCCTCAAGGATGCCTGCACAACCCTCATTGTATCTCCTGGATGTGTAACTTAGGGCAGAATTACATAGCAAATAACAACTCTGCTGATGATGCACAGGCAGGAACAGACTCTAGTTCTCTCTCTGAGTTGTACTGGCTCTGTAGGGCTAACAGGAGTAAAAGGTAGCAAACATGTAAAGTCAGTAGGTTGACTGGGAACTCACACAGGGAGCGGGGTCTGTAGGGCATGGAGGAGCCATTTTTACAATTGCTTTTTAGAGAGGCCCACATGAAGTCTTAGAGTAACTCAGGGTTCAGTTAAATCAGTGCAGTTTTGTCATGGAGACAAGCCTGCAATTAAACTCAATAAGATGGAGTCCTTCTGAAACTCTGCTGGGAGATGTTGTTGTTATGACTAGGCCTTCTAGCCTGGTTGTACTTGCAGTGTAGATGAGTACAGTGAATAGTTATTATTTCTTATAATTATTGTCTGGGATAAATATTCACAAGTGCTGTGTGAGCAGCAGGGACTTTAAAACCTCTGTAGAAACTACAAACTTTATTTGTTATGGCTACTGACTCATGCTACTTTAAAGACATACTTACCAGAAGAGAAGAGGAAAAAGACTCAGCCCTCTTGTGTGAGAGACTCAAATACTTTGATGTGAGGAGGCGCAGAAAGAGGGCTGATTTTTCAAAGGAGGGCCTGTCTCCATGGCAAATTATACCAGAATAAGGTGGGATGTGAATTTAAAGTGCTGTATTACATTGGTATAATTCCCTGTGGGAACACTCTAATTCTGGTTTAAGAGCATCTTTCTCTAGTTTATCTTCTCTCTTTTTGTAAGAGATTTAAGCTTAACCCCTGCAACCGCCCCCCAAAATGCTACTCTTAGGCTAGAATAAGGATATACTCACGGGGGGAATTGTACTGGCACAACACTAGTGGTTTAATTATAATTATACTGGTAAAACTTTCCTATGTAGATAAGTGTTATAACCTTAGTCCCAGATTTGGACCTTAGCGTCCAAAATATGGGGGTTAGCATGAAAACCTCCAAGCTTAGTTACCAGCTTGGACCTGGTACTTGCTGCCACCACCCAAAAAATTAGAGTGTTTTGGGGCACTCTGGTCCCACTGAAAAACCTTCCCTGGGGACCCCAAGACCCAAATCCCTTGAGTCTCACAACAAAGGGAAATAATCCTTTTTCCCTTCCCCCCTCCAGGTGCTCCTGGAGAGATACACAGACACAAGCTCTGTGAATCCAAACAGAGTGACTCCCCCTCTCCGTTCCCGGTCCTGGAACAAAAAGGACTTTCCTATTCCCCCAGAGGGAATGCAAAATCAGGCTAGCCACTTCCGCACACAGATCTCCCCGATTTCTTCCTCCCACCAATTCCCTGGTGAGTATAGACTCAATTTCCCTGAAGTAAAGAAAACTTCAACAGGTCTTAAAAGAAAGCTTTATATAAAAGGAAAGAAAAATACATACAAATGTGCTCTCTGTATTAAGATGATACAACACAGGGTCAATTGCTTAAAAGAATATTGAATAAACAGCCTTATTCAAAAAGAATACAAATCAAAGCACTCCAGCACTTATATTCATGCAAATACCAAAGAAAAGAAACCATATAACTTACTATCTGATCTCTTTGTCCTTACACTTAGAAACAGAAGATTAGAAAATAGAACTACTTCTCCAAAGCTCAGAGGAAGCAGGCAGGCAGACAAAAGACTCAGACACACAATTCCCTCCACCCAAAGTTGAAAAAATCCGGTTTCCTGATTGGTTCTCTGGTCAGGTGTTTCAGGTGAAAGAGACATTAACCCTTAGCTATCTGTTTATGACACGCCCCCCAAATTGCAGACAGTGGGGAAGCTCACTGGCGGCAATTTCCTTCTAGAATTTGAAAATAAACAGATTAATACAACACATGCACCTGTACATATACTACTAAGTATATAACTAACAGACTTTTACATTTTAAGAACACTTTTTAACTACTGGATTCTGGGAAACTCTCAAGGGAGAGTGCATCAGCAACTTTGTTAGAAGCTCCTGTGATGTGTTGAATTTCAAAATCAAAATCTTGGAGAGCTAAACTCCAACGAAGAAGTTTCTTGTTGTTCCCCTTGGCAGTATGAAGCCACTTTAGTGCAGCATGGTCAGTTTGTAGTTGGAACCGCCGTCCCCAAACATATGGGCGTAGCTTTTTCAGGGCGTACACAATGGCATAGCATTCCTTTTCACTGACTGACCAGTGACTTTCCCTCTCAGACAGTTTCTTGCTGAGAAACACGACAGGATGGAAGTTGTGGGTCCTTCCTGCATGAGAACTGCTCCTATACCACGCTCAGATGCATCTGTGGTTACTAGGAATGATTCGTCAAATCCGGGGCCCTTAGCACAGGGTCAGACATGAGCGTTGCCTTAAGTTGGGTAAAGGCTTTTTGACACTCATTAGTCCACTTGACTGCATTCAGCTGGGTCTTTTTGGTCAGGCCGGTCAGTGGGGCAGCCATTTGGCTGTAGTGTGGTACAAATCGCCTGTAATACCCAGCCAAGCCTAAGAAGGATTGGACCTGTTTCTTGGACTTTGGGACAGGCCACTTTTGGATGGCATCCACCTTGGCCTGTAGGGGGTTTATGGTTCCTCGACCCACCTGGTGTCCCAGGTAAGTCACTCTGTTTTGGCCTATTTGACACTTTTTGGCCTTAACAGTTAGTCCTGCCTGCCTGATGTGCTCAAAGATTTTTTTCAGGTGTTCTAGGTGTTCGGGCCAGGAGTCAGAAAAAATGGCCACATCATCGAGGTAGGCAACTGCAAATTCTCCCAGTCCAGCTAGTAGACCATCTACCAGCCTCTGGAAGGTGGCGGGTGCATTTCGAAGGCCGAAAGGAAGGACATTGAATTCATACACCCCCGCATGGGTGACGAATGCTGACCTCTCCTTGGCAGGTTCATCTAGCGGTACTTGCCAGTACCCCTTGGTTAAGTCTATTGTAGAGATGAACTGGGCACGTCCCAACTTCTCCAATAGCTCATCGGTGCGTGGCATTGGATAGTTGTCCGGACGAGTTACCGCATTTAGCTTACGGTAGTCCACGCAAAAGCGTATTTCCCCATCTGGTTTGGGTACCAGAACCACTGGAGATGCCCATGCACTGGTCGATGGGCGGATTATACCCATCTGTAGCATGTTCTGGATCTCCCGTTCTATAGCAGCTTGGGCATGAGGAGACACTCGGTAGGGTGGGGTTCTGATTGGGTGAGCATTACCTGTATCAATGGAGTGGTATGCCCGTTCAGTCCGTCCTGGGGTGGCTGAGAACAATGGGGCGAAGCTAGTGCACAGCTCCTTAATTTGTTGCCGCTGCAGACGTTCCAGGGTGGTTGAGAGGTTCACCTCTTCCACGCCACCGTCTTTTTTTCCGTCGTAGTAGACACCGTCAGGCCACTCAGCATCATCTCCCTGGACTGTAAACTGACAAACCTGTAAGTCTCTGGAATAGAAAGGCTTGAGAGAATTAACATGGTACACTTTAGGCTTTAGTGAGGAATTGGGAAATGCTATGAGGTAGTTTACAGCTCCCAGGCGCTCTTGGACCGTGAATGGCCCTTCCCATGATGCTTCCATCTTATGGGCCTGTTGTGCCTTCAAGACCATAACCTGGTCTCCTACCTTGAAGGAACGTTCTCTGGCATGTCTGTCATACCAGGCCTTTTGCTCTTCCTGAGCATCCTTTAGGTTCTCTCTAGCAAGGGCTAAAGAGTGTCGGAGGGTGCTTTGTAGGTTGCTTACAAAGTCCAGAATGTTAGTTCTTGGAGAAGGCGTAAACCCCTCCCATTGCTGCTTCACCAACGGTAATGGCCCCTTAACCTCGTGACCATACACAAGTTCAAATGGTGAAAACCCTAAACTGGGATGTGGTACAGCCCTGTAGGCAAACAGCAACTGCTGCAACACTAGGTCCCAATTATTGGAGAATTCGTTGATGAATTTTCGTATCATGGCCCCCAAAGTTCCATTGAACCTTTCCACCAGGCCATTGGTTTGATGGTGGTACGGGGTGGCAACCAAGTGATTCACCCCATGAGTTTCCCACAGTTTTTCCATGGTCCCTGCCAGGAAATTAGACCCTGAATCTGTAAGGATGTCAGAGGGCCAACCTACCCTGGCAAAGATGTCTGTTAGGGCCAGGCACATAGTGTTAGCCCTGGTGTTGCCTAGAGCTACTGCTTCTGGCCATCGGGAAGCAAAGTCCACTAAAGTCAGTACGTACTGCTTTCCTCTGGGCGTCTTTTTTGGGAAAGGGCCCAGAATATCCACAGCTACTCGCTGAAATGGGACCTCAATTATGGGGAGTGGCTGGAGAGGGGCCTTGACCTGGTCTTGAGGCTTTCCCACTCTTTGGCATACCTCACAAGACCGGACATACTTGGCAACGTCCTTGCCCATCCCCTCCCAGTGAAAGGACTTCCCCAACCGGTCTTTGGTTCTGTTCACCCCAGCATGGCCACTGGGATGATCATGGGCTAAGCTTAAGAGCTTCCCCCGGTACTTAGTTGGAACCACCAACTGTTTTTGCGGCTGCCATTCTTCCCGGTGTCCACCAGAAAGAATTTCCTTGTATAAAAGTCCTTGGTCTATAACAAACCGGGATCGATTAGAAGAGCTGAGAGGCGGTGGGGTGCTCCGTGCCGCCGCCCACGCTTTCTGAAGGCTGTCATCTGCTTCCTGCTCAGTCTGGAACTGTTCCCTTGAGGCTGGGGTCACCAGTTCTTCCTCAGACTGTGGACTTGGGCTTGGTCCCTCTGGAAGCGATGCAGGTGGTGGGGTTGTTTCCGTTGCTGGTGAACCGCTCTCCGCTGGTGCACCTGAGGGTATTTCAGGCTCTGGCTGAGCCTTTTGGGTATGGCTGTCTTTTGCTTCTGCCAGTTCTGGCTCGCTGGCGCCCTCTGGCGTTGAGTTTGAAGATGTGGTTGCACTTGCTGGTGCTGGTTGCTGTTCCAGTTCCGGGCCTGGGACTGGAGATGCTGTGGCTGTTTCCGTGGTTGGCATGGAATCTGGATCCACTACCTCTGTCTGGGTCTCTGGTAACACAGACGGGGCGTCTGTGGACGGCTCAGGAACAGGAATGGGTCTGGAAGCTTGCCTGGTTTGGCTACGTGTAACCATTCCCACTCTCTTGGCCCGCCTCACCTGGTTGGCCAAGTCTTCCCCCAGTAGCATGGGGATAGGATAATTGTCATAGACTGCAAAAGTCCACATTCCTGACCAGCCTTTGTACTGGACAGGCAGTTGAGCTGTAGGCAAGTCTACAGCTTGTGACATGAAGGGGTAAATTGTAACTTTGGCCTTTGGGTTGATGAATTTGGGGTCAACGAAAGATTGGTGGATAGCTGACACTTGTGCCCCCGTGTCTCTCCACGCAGTAACCTTCTTTCCGCCCACTCTCAAATTTTCCCTTCGCTCCAAGGGTATTTGAGAGGCATCCGGGCCTGGGGATCTTTGGGGTGATGGTGGTGTAATGAATTGCACTCGCATGGTGTTCTTGGGACAGTTGGCCTTGATATGTCCCGGTTCATTACACTTAAAGCATCTTCCATCTGATGGGTCACTGGGCCGAGGTGAGTTACTGGAGACTGGTGAGGTTGAAGGGTAGGGTATCTGTGGCTTTACTTGGGTGGTATGTGGGGCCTTTGGCTGTCCTCGGTTGTAGGGTTTATGGTCTGTGTGCCCCCTGTGGTAATCGTTCCCCTTGACAGTAGCTTTCTTGCTTTCTGCGAGTTCCATCCATTTGGCTCCAATCTCCCCCGCCTCAGCGATATCTTTGGGATTTCTATCTTGTATGTACCGTGTGATGTCTTCAGGAACACCATCCAAGAACTGCTCCATTTGTATGAGGAGGTTCAGTTCTTCCAAGGTTTGAATGTTGTTTCCTGTTATCCAGGCCTCATAGTTTTTTGCAATGTAGTAGGCGTGTTTGGGAAATGACACCTCTGGTTTCCACTTTTGGGTTCTGAAGCGCCGACGGGCATGATCTGGGGTTATCCCCATTCTGTATCTGGCCTTGGTTTGAAAAAGTTTATAGTCATTCATTTGCCGCTTAGGCATTTCAGCTGCCACCTCTGCTAAAGGTCCACTGAGGTGTGGCCTTAATTTTACCATGTACTGGTCTTCGGGGATGCTGTACCCAAGACAGGCTCTTTCAAAATTTTCCAAGAAGGCCTCGGTGTCATCACCTGCCTTGTAGGTGGGAAATTTCCTGTGCTGTGGAGCAATAATTGGCGCCGGGTTGTTAGGGTTGGCTGGCACATGCAGCCCAGCTTTTGCCAACTCCAGTTCATGTTTTCTCTGTTTTTCCTTCTCTTCATTCTCTTTTTGTTGTTTTTCCATTTCTCGGCGGTGGGCCGCCTCTCTTTCTCTCTCTCTTATTTCCATCTCTGCTTGTTTTATTTCCAGTTGTCGCCTGTGTTCAGCTTCTTTGAATTGCTCTTCGGCCTCCATTTTTGCCTTAGAAGTCATGGTTCCTGTTTTCTTGTGTTGGGGTGCCCTCCGGTGTTTATCCTCTGAACTGCAGGTTCTCTGTTGCCTCCTGAAGTCTGCCTAGCAACAGTGCTTTTTTCCCTTTCTCTCTCTAGCTAATGTTCAATGAAGGGAAACCAGAAAAACCACTTTATTTGCATGCATATAAGTGCTGGTACTTGCCTCCTAATGGGAGGGCTATTGCATGACAAAAGACCCTTAACAGTTTGGTAATGGCTTCTTGCTTATTATGCAAGCCACAAACTGCCAGAGAGAGCAGAAAAAAAAATTCTCTCTGGTTCCCTTTTAAAACCAACTGTTTCTCTCTCTCCTAAAAAGCCCTTAGCAGAGAAAAGAAAAATACAATATTCCCACTGGCCTCTGGATTCTGTCTAGATCCCACCGGCTGCCACCATGTCATAACCTTAGTCCCAGATTTGGACCTTAGCGTCCAAAATATGGGGGTTAGCATGAAAACCTCCAAGCTTAGTTACCAGCTTGGACCTGGTACTTGCTGCCACCACCCAAAAAATTAGAGTGTTTTGGGGCACTCTGGTCCCACTGAAAAACCTTCCCTGGGGACCCCAAGACCCAAATCCCTTGAGTCTCACAACAAAGGGAAATAATCCTTTTTCCCTTCCCCCCTCCAGGTGCTCCTGGAGAGATACACAGACACAAGCTCTGTGAATCCAAACAGAGTGACTCCCCCTCTCCGTTCCCGGTCCTGGAACAAAAAGGACTTTCCTATTCCCCCAGAGGGAATGCAAAATCAGGCTAGCCACTTCCGCACACAGATCTCCCCGATTTCTTCCTCCCACCAATTCCCTGGTGAGTATAGACTCAATTTCCCTGAAGTAAAGAAAACTTCAACAGGTCTTAAAAGAAAGCTTTATATAAAAGGAAAGAAAAATGCATACAAATGTGCTCTCTGTATTAAGATGATACAACACAGGGTCAATTGCTTAAAAGAATATTGAATAAACAGCCTTATTCAAAAAGAATACAAATCAAAGCACTCCAGCACTTATATTCATGCAAATACCAAAGAAAAGAAACCATATAACTTACTATCTGATCTCTTTGTCCTTACACTTAGAAACAGAAGATTAGAAAATAGAACTACTTCTCCAAAGCTCAGAGGAAACAGGCAGCCAGAAACAAAGACCCCAGACACACAATTCCCTCCACCCAAAGTTGAAAAAATCCGGTTTCCTGATTGGTTCTCTGGTCAGGTGTTTCAGGTGAAAGAGACATTAACCCTTAGCTATCTGTTTATGACAATAAGCCCTGAGAGACTGAGCCTAGACTGAAACTCCTAGGGATGGAGAGACACTACTAGTTCACATCTTGCCCTTTGTCTGAGAGGAAGGGCTTAACCATAGTGTCTCAAACAGTGCTGACTGCTTGTCCTTGGCTGCACTTGTGGTTATGGCAGATGATACACATTATCAGCGAAGGGTGATTTTGTTAACGTAGCTGAGACTGTGGAGTCACAACCAGCAGAAACAATGAAAGAAGGAAAGACTCAAAGAAAGAGAGCCAGAAAAATTAAAAAAGGAAAAGTGCTTCAAGGCGCCGCCAGCTGGACAGTCAACGGCCCAGTCAGCCAGGCTGACCAGAGCCACCAGGATCCCTTTTCGACTAGGTGGTCCAATCAAAAACCGGAGAACAGGTTATAGGTAAGTGAAGACAATACCATTACAATTTCCTTTGAACTAAACTAATACATCAGTGAATGGGCCTTATTACACTGCAATATCTTTTAACAATTCTTTGTTAATATATGAGTGAATTAGCCTGCAGCCCTATCCTGAGCTGGCAGACAGCCTTGTACCCCCTCAATAATTTCTATTCCTTGGCTAGACCAGGGCAATATGTCCCTATGACAGAGTGCACTTGGACCTCCAGGATAACAGAAGGAACCCAAGACAGCTGCCCTATTCTTCTCCCTGGAGAGGTTTGTGATGGCATTTGTGACAAGAAAACAAACAAAGGAGAAGCAGTCCCTGGTGAGCACCAGGAGAAGTTGTAATGTATGGAGGAGATGACAAGAAGGAGGGAAATATTTTACCCACTCTTTTTTTCCCTCTCTCTCTCCTTTACAGTTACCCAAGTTGGCCTCAGGACAAATCAAATACCACCTTTTTCATACCTGATGGGAGGGCGTAGCGAGGCGGTGTGGCTCCCCTCCCCCTCCGGGAGGGTCGAGCCCCGTCAGTAATCCACGGGGGCGGGGCCGCTGGGCGGAAGTCCTGCCCCTCAAAGGGTCAGACGGCAACCCGGAAGAATAAAAGCCGGGCCCCAGCCTTAAGTTGCGGCTTGGCCACCGGCAGGAGCAGACGTGCCCGCCGCCGCTCGTGACTGGGAGGCTGCCCAAGCCAGAGGTCGAGACCAGGAGCTGCCAGAGCTGCCTCGCCCCTACTGCGACGAGGAGCTGCCAGAGCTGCCTCGCCCCTCCTACGACGAGGAGCTGCCAGAGCTGCCTCGCCCCTACTACGGCCCCGAAGAGCCCCCAGACCAGGCGTGGCCTGAATTCCCCGAAACCCTACCGGACCTGCCGCCCAGCCCGGATTGGAAGGAACCGATGGTCCTGGACGTCTCCGGAACAGAGGCCCCGGACCAGGTAGGAATAGAGGGGGAATTAGGAAGTAGCCTGGGGGCAGCTGACTCCAGTCAGGCTGCAGAGCTACAGTTGCCCATGTCAGTGTGTTGCAGTCAGGACCCCACTGACCACCGGTAGAGGTGACAACAGCTACCAGGGCCCCAGGCTGGAACGCAGAGGAGTGGGTGGGCCTGCGTTCCCCCTGCCACCTGTAAGCGGGTGGCAGATTCCCCCTCTTCCCAGTCGGAGAGGCCTGTAACGGTTTAAACTGTGTTTGGTGCCCCGCCCAAACCAAGGGCTGGGCCCCCCACGGACCTTGCCACTGCTCTGCCCTGCTCCAAAGGGCCAGAGCTGTTTAAACTGTGTTTGGTGCCCCGCCTGAACCAAGGGCTGGGCCCCCTTTGACTTTGCCATTGCTCTGACCTGCCGAAAGGTCAGAGCAGACTGTAATTGCAGGGAAGACATCGAGGCCGGTGTGGCTCCCCTCCCCCTCCAGGAGGGTCGAGCCCCGGTGGAACCCGTCTACAGAGAGGTAAGGAGTGGGGTTACTTTGGGGCATGATCACTCTCTCGCAGAGTCTCTTCCTTACATCTTCCCCCCTTCCTGCTGCTTGGTTACCACAACTCCTTGTTGGATATGGTCCCCTTATCTTCTCTTATTACTGAAAGGTAAGGCTTTCACTCTGTGTGGTGGAGGGACAGCCTTGTGCTTTCACTTACATTCTCTTGCTTGCTTATTCAGCCTCTTTAAATTAAAAGCAAGGCCAGAAGCAAGATTATTATTGTTTGGTCTTTACCCTATTTGCTTCACATTCTTCTAACACCAGGTACATATATAAGTCACTGCCTAGCAACATAGGTTGCTGGGTAGTAAACACTTTCATATCTTCACTGCAGTGCTTCTGATTTGCTGCAGCTCACATCAGTTATGAAGCAAAAAATATTTTTGTTTAAAATTCCAAAATGGAAAACTATAAAGGGGTGTTTGTGTAAACTATAGCAATACACATAAAGTGCCTCCATCTGTACCCTTGCAAAAGGCTATTTTAAAAAGTGAGACACCAGGGATCCAATAACAAAACATTTCCGTATCTGAAATATTTTTAAGTACATTACTATCTTACAAATTCCAAATGGACAGCAAATGAAAAGCCCTCCTACACACCTATTTTGTATGTTCCTGTAGTTTTTTTTCCTGTAGTAAACTATTTTGCAAATATTCTCACTCTTTTCCCATATAGCAAAATTCTCTGAGGCAACCTTAAGTATGCCTTTGTTACCACTCCACCATAATACTACAAATTAGAGGATGTCAGAAGAGAGGGCAGTGATGGAAGACTGACTGAAAGGAATGAGTTTTGAGGAGTGATTGAGGTAGGAGCACATGGGTCAAGGAGGTTATTCCAGGTATCGAGGACATAGTGAGAACAGTTGTAGCATTGCTTATGGAAAAAGGTCAGGAGAGTACTGAGATAAGCCAAAATGGCTGAATGCAGGTGTAGGAAGCAACTATAGATCACATGGAGACAAGGCAGAGCTGTGGAGGGCCTTGAAGGTGAGGTGAGGGGTTTGAATCTGACACAAGCAGAAAACAAAAGCCAGTGAAGACAGTTAAGCGGGAGATTGGGGGATGGAATGGCAGCAGTAAGCTGGATGGGCTTGAGGTTCATAATATGAAACCTGAGGAGACCGGATGGGGGGTTGGAGCCGTAGTCAAGATTAGAGAGAGATAGCTAAGGCATGGCCTGAGGAATTGGCAGTACGGATAGAGAGAGGGAGGAAAGGACAGGCAGAGCTCAGGGGTCAAATGGATAGAGGTGGGACTGAATGGCTGGTAAGGGTGAGAGTCTTCACAGAAGAGACAACACATGAAGTGATTAGAGTGGATGAGCACAGGCAAGGGTAGGGTGCAGAGGTAGAATAGAAGAGGACCATTGAGGAAGGAAGTGGACAGAGGGGGAGAAGGCGAAGGAGGAGACACTAAGAGAGAGGCTGCCAGAGCAAGCACAGAAGCAGGAAGGGAAACAGTCCAGCACAGAACCAGTTAGTGTGTGTTAATGGCCTACAAGTCCATCCAGGGAGCAAGCAACAATGAGGGAAAGAACTGACCAGGAAGGGTTTAGAGGGAAGAATTAAGTATAAAAAAGACCAGGTAGGAGAAAAAAGAATTAGTCTGCATGTGATGAATCATTGCCTCACCATGAAGGCCTCTGTTAGTCCCTATTGCTCGAGATATGTGTGAATTGAAGATGGACTGGATGGAACTACCTTGTACTGGACCTGAGGACTGAACTGGGTATCATCTAATAAGTCCTTTCTGTTTCTATTTTCTGTGATTCATTCTTCTCTCCCCTCACAGAGGAAGTCTGGACGTGCTGCCCCAGGGGCTGGGAGCTCTTTCAGGCCAGCTGCTACTACTTCTCTAAAGACTTTATGACCTGGGATGACAGTGAGAGGAACTGCACAGGGATGGGCTCCCCCCTGGTGGTAATCAACACAGGAGCTGAGCAGGTAACTTGCTGGGAGTCAGGCTCCTCTGGGCACTCAGAGTGCAGCCCTGGACTCTGTGTTCATTCAATCCTGTGCTTCCTCATCCATCACATTCAGCATCACCACACCCCCACAGGGACCACTGTCTCCTACTGTCTGCCCAGGGACTGCACCTGGTGGAGATTTGATTTTATTTTTATGCAGGGTTTCATCTTCACTCGGGTAAATGGAACAGTTACAGGCAGCGAAGGAAGGAATTACTGTATTGGTCTGACTGATAAGAACAAGAAAGGCCAGTGGTGCTGGGTGGATGAGACTCCATATAACGATACTTCAGCGTGAGTATTTCCTGGGATGGAGACCAGTTACCACCCTCCACTTAGTTCCAGGATTAATACACAATGGAGAGAGAGAGCGCCTTACCCACAACTGGAACTCTGGAGCTAACCATATCTGGTCTAACAGAAGATTTGAAAAGGGAACATGGATAGAGGCTATGAATGAATTTTAGAAAAAGAGAATTGTCTGTGACTGATTCAAGTGTTGCAATTCTCCTTCTACCTCATCATCATCAACAACAACCCTTTCCCCTGAGACGTTTATAATGATGCATCTCTCACACTGAGCTTCTCTCTCTTACAGGTTCTGGAGACCTGAGGAACCCAGTCCTCACAACAGTGAGAACTGTGCTGTCATGTATGTGCCAGGAGAACAAAATTCACATGGTAATAGGAATTGGAATAATGTCCCTTGTTCCAGTGCATATCATCAAATTTGTGAGACTGCAATGCTTAGATTTTGAGGAAGAACCTCCATCCTGGATGTGAGGCTGGAGAGTTAGCGTATCTCTTGCTGGGGTCATCTCACAGAGAGACCTGGTGGGAGGGTTTGGATCAGCCCTGGGCTATCATGACATTGGGCGTAGACAATGGAGAGTGATATAGGGGCCCAAACTCACTCACTAGATCAATTTTGGAAAACTCTGAAAACAACTGAAAATATCCAATGTGGAACAAGCCAAAGTACAGTGAGCTCTGCCTGTGATGTCATGGAAGCTCCCAGGAGACTGGTGGAGGAAGCAGGCTGGGGCAGTGGTTTTGCCTTGGGAAATCTTGAAGGGAGGTTTCCCGTTCATATTAACCCTCCCAGTGTTGGTCAAGATAACAACTTACATTGTCTGCATACTGCAGCAGGGCTGTTAAAACAAGGAATAAGGCCCTGTCCATACTGCAGAAATAACTAGGTCAGACCTGTTTCCCCTTGACTCTGCTACAATACGGTTCCACCTTGTAACAGAAATGCGGCTTTGTCCACGTCCCTGAGCAATGCTAAAACCCTTGAATGGTCCAGTGCTCTAACGTGGGCAGTGGGTGAATCCCCGCTTTGGGGAGGCTAGCCTGCTGGCCCCGCCCCTTCCACACAAGACCCCACCCCCACACACATTGGAGTCCCCAAACCCCTCTCCCTCCATAAAAGGAAAAGCCCAGAGGCACCCCCCCAAACTGGAGGAGCCCCGGCCCGCCTACCCCAGCCACATCGATACAAGCTGCCGCCAGCCCCCGATCCACCACCCACCATCCCCAGCACCAGACCAAGCCACCCCACACCCCGAGCACCAGGCCAGCCCCAGTGCTAAGCCAAGCCACGGGCCACCCTGCCCCTGACGGCCCCCCTGCCACAGTTGGACTGAGCTGAGCCGCCGGCAGCCAACCCGAGCACCAACTCCTCCCCACCCCAAAGGCCCTGCCCCCACCAAGCCACTCCTCAGTCCACTGGCCACTGGCTCTCCTCAGTCCACCAGCCACTGGTTCTCCGCATCGCTCCTCACTCCCCTGTCCTGAGGAGGAGGGACACAGCGAGCAGCAGGGACCTTCGGGGGTGGAGTGGAGTGGAGGAGGCAGTGGGAGTCTCGGGGAATGGCAGGGACCACAACAGCCCAGTTGTCCGGTGGCGGGTCAGCACGGTAAAGCCTTCCCTGGCTTATTATACCCACCGCCCATGTGCTTTAGCATCACTCAGGGACAGAGGCTTGTCTACACATGGAACTGAACTGACTGAACTACAGTACATGGGTTTACAAACTGCTTTAGTTACATTGATGCAACTCCTTTGTGTGGAGGCTTTTATTGTGGTTTAGGATTGATGCTTTATATCCAGTCAGTGAGAAATCACCTAACCTAAATTAATAGAGGGCTCTTTTATACAGAAATAAGAGTGTCAGCATGGATGGGGTGGCACCAATTTAACTTCATCAGTGTCTAAACTCATTTAGTTAAATTGGTGCCCTTTTCTCATGGAGACAAGTCCACAGTTGAAATCAACAACATCGAGCCCTGCTGACACCATGCTGGGAGATGTACCTCTCTTACCTGGGCCCTCTAATCTGGCTTTACCTGCAGTGTAAACAAGACCTAAGCTATTATTCCTAATAATTAGGAATAGCTATTATTCCTAATAATTACTGTCTGTGATAAATATTCACAAGTGCTGTGTGAGCAGAAGAGCCAGAAAACCACTGTAAAAACCCCAAACTGTAGAATTATGGCCACTGATTATTGCTGACAGTTTAAACATATTCTTACTGGAACAAAACAAATCAACCATTGCGTTAGAGCCATAAATACCCTGCTGTGCTGAGGTGCAGAAAGAGGGCACAATGTCAACTGACACCCTGATCCTAAGACTGTACCTCCAAGGCCTTGAAAAGATCTTTTAGTTCTCATCCCACGTGGGAGCCAGGACAGGGTTGGTTCCTGCAGCAACTTCCTTATCTCATTCTGCTTCGAATTACTTGAGCAATGTGGTTTCCACCACTTCCTTTGAAGAGGTCAGTCCTGTTAATGAATTTGGAGGTCGAACGTCTGATGCTGTGTAGGTGGTTCTCTCCTGGTGGGGTCCTATCTTTTTTTCTTTGAATACTTTAAAGTTGCCTTTCATACATGGTCACTTTGAGGCTGTATCTATTGACGTCTTTATCTTAATAAAGTCACATCTTAATACACAGAACCTAAGATGGTTAATTCCTGGGCACCAAGCTTGACCTCCTACAAAGTTCGAGTTCCCAATGTGCTGGGATGAAATCTTACCCATTATCCCTCATTCGTGTTGAGCAGCATGGCTCTTGCTTGTCCTCCTATGGCCTGGGCCCCAGCTCTGTCAATGCCCTTCAATCCTTCCCTGCAGCCCGCCGCTATTCCAGTTCTGGGTTTACCACACAGCTCTGCCAATGCCCCTCAGTCCTGCCCTGCAGCACAATCTGCTGCTTCAATCAAAGGCTTCCCACACAGCTTCATCATGGCATCCCTACCATAAGAACGGTCATACTGGGTCAGACCAAAGGCCCATCTAGCCCAGTATCCTGTCTTCCAACAGTGGCCAATGCTAGGTGCTCCGGAGCGAATGAACAGAACAGGTAATCATCAAGTGATCCATCCCCTGTCACACAGCTAGTGCACAAAGACTTACTCCTGGGACATCCTGTAAGGGATCTAATGGGGCTATGTTTCATTCAGGACTCCCTCCCTAGCAGTTGCTTCAGCTAGTGGGACTTGTTCCCCCCCAGTGATCAAAAGAGGTTGTGGTATAGGCACTGACTCCATGGGCACTCTGAAGATGGAGCACCCACAGGGAAAAATTAGTGGGTGCTCTGTACCCACTGGCAGCCAAGCTCCCCTCCCTGCCCCCCCGCCTCTGCATCCGCCTCCTCCCCTGAGCGTGCCACGTCCCCACTCCTCCACCTGCCTCACAGTGCTTGCCGCCTCCAAAAAGCTGTTTGGTGGCATAGTGAACTCTGTGAGAGAGAGGGGAGGAGCGGGAAAGTGGCACACTTAGGAGAGGTGGCAGGGAAGAGGTGGGGCTGGCGTAGGGAGTTGGGAAAGGAGTAAAAATAGGGGCAGTGAAGGGGCAGATTTGGGGTGAAGGGGTGGACTCAGGCCGGAACCAGGGGCAGATGGGGTCGAGCACCCACCAGTGCAAGTAGAAGTCTGTGCCTATGGGTTGTGGGGCTGAAATCCAGCTCTTGAGAGCCCCACAAGGGATCAGATGGATGTCTAGGCCACCCTGTCGGAGGCCCTGTGTCTTTCTTGGGTCCTGGGTCTCCTACATCTCACCCTCCTCTCCTCCAGCCACCATCCATCCAAGTACGGCAGTGCCATTGGAGTCAAGCTGCCAGTGCTTTCACAGCCAGTGCCTGTTCAGGGGACACCATCAAAAAGGATTCTCATCTCCAAGTATAAGAGGTAGGATGAGTAGTAGAGCCCAGGCTGACATTATCTACTCCGAGGAAACCCTAAAGGGCCCATAGGAGAGGATGTGTGTCACTCTCCACGTAGGGTGATGAAACTGTCCAGTGTTGGGGCTTGGCCCTCTCAGGCACAGCTGGGAGTCAGGGCACCTCACTACAGGCGGCAAAGAGTTCCAGGTCCAGCCCTTCAGCAGGGGTTAAACAAACAAATAGTTGATAAGCCCAGGCCCTGGATCAGGGCGGGGCAATAAGCAGTTCAGAGCTCAGGCCCTTCAGCAGGGGCTGAGCAAACAATTAGTCTCTAAATCCAGGCCCTGGGTCAGGGTGGGGCAATAAGCAGTTCAGAGCTCAAGCCCCTCAGCAGGGGTTTGGCAAACAAATAGTCTCTAAGCCCAAGCCCTGGGTCAGGGCGGGGCAATAAGCAGTTCAAAGCTCAGGCCCTTCAGCAGGGGCTGAGCAAATAGTCTCTAAGCCTACGAGAATGGCCTCCTCAGGCCAGCGAGAGGGGGAGTCTGCCACCCCTGGACAGGTGGCAGGGGGAACGCAGGCCCTCCCACTCCACTGCGTCCCGGCCCGGGGCCCTAGCAGCGGCCAAGACTCGCTGCTGTCAGTGGGGATCCTGGCCACAACACACTGACATTGGTTCAGGCTCTTCAGGAGCCAAACCAGGGTCGGCTACCCCCGGGCCACTTCCGACCTCCCCCTCTCTGGGTACCTGTGTCTCGCCGGCATCTTCCGGTGGGTCCCAGACCATGGGTTCCTCAGGATACGGGGCACAGGGAAGCTCAGGCAGCTCCTCAGGATACCAGGAACGGGGCAGGCTCGGCCAGTCCCCCTCAGGATACCGGGCACGGGGAAGCTCAGACAGCTCCTCAGGATACCAGGCACGGGGAAGCTCAGGCTGGGCAGGAGCTTGGACACCCGAGTCTATTCTCTTCGGCTGTCGGCCTCCAAGTGAGCGCCGGGGCTGTGCTTTTATACTTCCTGTCCCACCCCTTGACTTCTTGGGGGGCGGGAACAGGCGGCAGTGGCTCCGCCCACATTGGAGTCTGCAGGGGCTCGGCCCTCTCAGGTGCAGCTGGGAGCCAGGGCGCCTCACTACACGTCCCCCACCTCAAGGCTGGCTCCCATGGAGCGGGGCCAGAACCTTCCATACCCCCCAGGCTGGAAAGGAAGTCCGCGTTGGCATGATCCTTCCCGGCCCTATGGTGAACAGTGAAGGCATAGGGCTGCAGCGCCAGGTACCAGAGCTGCAGCCACATGTTATGGTCCTTCATGCGGGCCAACCACTGGAGCGCAGCGTGGTCGGTGACCAAGGTGAACGGGGCCCCAAGGAGGCAGTATCACAGGGCATCGCAAGCCCACTTCGCCGCGAGGGCTTCCTTCTCAACCACCGCGTAATTTTCTTCTCGGGGGAACAGCTTCCGGCTGATGTAGAGGACAGGATGCTCTTCCCCGTCCACCTCTTGGGAGAGGACAGCCCCAAGCCCCACCTCTGAGGTGTCCGCCTGTAGGATGAACGGCTGGTCAAAATCGGGGCTATATAGGACCGGCTCACGGCACAGACTTGCTTTCAGCGTTCGAAAGGCCTCGTCACACTCGGGGGTCCATTTCACTTGTCGTGGGCGGTCCTTGGTTAGGAGCCCCGTCAAGGGAGTGGCGATCGCTGCGAACTGGGGAATGAACCGTCGATAATACCCGACCAGCCCCAAGAATTGACGTACTTGGTGTTTCATGGCTGGCAGGGGACAGGCTGCAATGGCCTGAACCTTGTCCACGAGGGGTTTTACCTATCCATTTCCAATGGTGTACCCCAGGTAGGTGGTTTCTTGCCAGCCAATGCGGCATTTCTTCGGGTAGGCCGTTAACTCGGCTGCCCGCAGGGACCTCAGGACCGCCGAGACCGCTCTAAGTGGTTCTCCCAGTAGCGGTTGTAAATGACCATGTCATCCAGATAGGCCGCAGCATAGTCTTGATGCGGTCGGAGGAGGCGGTCCATCAGGCACTGGAATGTGGCCGGGGCCCCATGGAGGCCGAAGGGCATCTGGGTAAACTGATAGAGGCCCGTAGGAGTGGCGAAGGCAGTCTTCTCCTGGGAAGCCGGATCGAGGGGGATCTGCCAGTATCCCTTACTCAGATCCAGGGTAGTGATATAACAGGCCTCTCCTAACTGGGCCAAGAGCTCGTCTATCCGGGGCATGGGGTATGGATCAAATTTGGAGAGGGTGTTGACGTGCCTGAAGTCGATGCAGAATTGCTGGGAGCCATTGGGCTTCGGGACCAACACCACGGGGCTACGCCACTCGCTCTGCGAGGGTTCAGTCACCCCCAGGTCCAACATATTCCAGATCTCCTCAACAACGACACACCTCCTATGGTATGGCAGGGGCCGGGTCGCGCTCCAGACGACCACTCCAGGCTCTGTCCGAATCATATGGTATACCAGGGTGCTGTATCCCGGTTGGGCTGTGAAAGTGCGGGAAAATGCTTGCAGGAGGCACCGGGTTTGCTTAAGCTGTATCTCCGTCAGTGTCTCCCCAAGCTGGGGTCCCTCCAGGTCCTCAGTGTGAGTTACCTGAGGTCCTAGCTCTGGTTCTGGTGGGTAGAGGTTAATTAGAAGACCTTTTCGTTCCCGCCACGGCTTGAGAAGATTAATGTGGTATCGCTGCAGCTTCTTTCGCCAGTCAGGCTGGTTGATTTCATAGGTAACTGGGCCCACTTTTCTAACCACCTCATATGGTCCTTGCCACCGAGCCAGGAGCTTGGATTCGTTGGAGGGAAGAAGGAGAAGGACCCGGTCCGCGGGTTGAAAGTCGTGGGTCTGTGTGCCCTGATTGTAACTCTGGGCCTTTGTTTCTTGGGCGGCTTTCAAATTCTCTCGGGCCAGGGCACCCGCCTGCCTAAGATGCTCCTGCAGCTGGATCACGTACTTCAAAAGGCCTTGGGCGGGGCATGAGGCTTGCTCCCAGGTTTCCCGCATTAGGTCCAAGAGGCCCCAGGGGTGGCGGCTGTACAGCAGTTCAAATGGCAAAAATGTGGTCGACGATTGGGGGACCTCTCGTACCACTAAAAGCAAGGGTGGTAGTAGCTGGTCCCACTGGCAGAGGTCCTGCAGCGGAAATCTGCACAGCCTGTCCTTTAAGGTCCGATTGAACCTTTCGACCAATTCATCGGTCTGGGGATGATATACCGACGTCTGCAGTTGCTTGATCGCCAGTTCACATACTTGGCGTAGTAATCGCGAGGTAAAGTTGGTCCCCTGGTCCATGAGGATCTCCTGGGGCAGGCCGACACGGGCGAAGACCTTCACCAATTCACCTGCGATAGTGCAGGCTGTGATGCTTCACTAGGGAATCACCTCGGGAAACCGGGTGGCATAGTCCAACATAACCAGGATGTACTGAAACCCCGCGATGCTCTTGGGGAGAGGCCCCACTAGATCCATAGCCACGCGCTCAAAGGTGGTCTCGATTACGGGCATGGGCACTAAGGGGGCCTTGGGCGTTCTGGTGGGGGCGGCCAGTTGGCACTCAGGGCAGGAGTTGCAGTAGTGTTTTACTTCCTGATGTATACCCGGCCAAAAGAAGCCCCTTAGGATCCAGGCCAGTGTCTTTTCATGACCCAGGTGTCCAGCGGCTGGGACGTTGTGGGCCAGCTTCAGGACCGCCCACCGATGACATTGGGGCACGAGGAGTTGGGTCCGGGGCTCCCCGGTGTGTGGATCTTTCTCGATCCGATACAGGCAATCTTGTTGCATCTCAAAATGCGGCCACTGCGCCGCCCGGCCAGGATTGAGGATGGTTCCATCCACGGTGGCTAGTTGTTCATATGCCTGCTTGAGGGTAGGGTCGGCCCTTTGGTCTCGGCAAAAGTCTGTGGGGGCCGAGGGATCCTCCACCACTCCCGGGCCGATGTCCCCCACTCCTTCCAGCTGGCCGGCGGGGTCAGGTGCTTCCGGCTCGTCTTCCTCGGCTTCTGGGGCCTCCCCTTCCAAGGCTGGCATGGGCTCCGGGCCATCCCCGGTGTGGTGGCGCAGGACTGCAGGAAACTCCAGCTAGTCCCGGCCCAGGATCACCGGATAGGAGAGCCACGGTGCGAGGCCCACCACCATCAACCGGGTGACCCCATCAATCGTCAGTTAGGTCTGGGTGCTGGGGTAAGGTCAGATGTCACCGTGGATGCACTGTAGCTGGATTTTTCCCAGGCGTGCATCAACCAGGGGACCCAACCGTTGCCCGATCAATGTCTGTCCACAGCCCGAGTCGAGGAGGGCCGTCATCGGGTACTCCTCAACTATCACGGGCACAGTGATCTTGGCTGACTGGGACCAGCAGGCACGGGCTTCCCTGAACAGACCTGGCCAAAAGCGGACTCGAGTCTGGGGCAGTCCCGCTGTAGGTGGACACATTCCCCGCAGGAGAAACAGGGCCCCCAGTCTGTTTGTCCGGACCGGGGCCGGGCCCCGGGATTGTCCGCCAGAGGACTCCGGGGGCCCTCCCTCGCTGTTGGAGTCGGGGTCCGAGCAGATAGGCCGGGGGGCGCTGTGTTGTGGGTCCGGGCCTCCACCCCCTGACCTGAAACTTGTCCGTCAGCCCGGATGAGCACCGTCTTCTTCTCAGAGCTAGGGCACTCTGCCCCCGATGGGGCTGCTTGAACCGCCGGGCCCACCAGTACTTCGGCCGTGAGGAAGTCCTCCATCCATGAGATGGCGGCGGCCAGGGTCGCAGGCCGATGGCGGAGGACCCAGGCCCTTCCCCGTGGGGGAAGGATGTGGGTGAACTGTTCGAGCATCACTTGCTCCATTAGCTCCTCCATCGTCCGTCATTCTGGCTGCAACCAGCGCTTACAGGTCTCACGGAGTTCCTGGGCCACCATACGGGGCCGGGCCCCGGAAGGGTAGGCCAAGCTCCTAAATCGCTGTCAGAACGTCTCCAGACTCACATTTAGGGCATTTAGGATCGCAGCCTTCACCTGGTCGTAATCCTGGGCTGCCTCTGAAAACAGGCCGCGATAGACCACCTGGGCAGTCCCTGTCAGGTAGGGGGCCAGGATGGCAGCCCACCAATCGTGGGCCCACCCTGCGATGACAGCCATCCGCTCGAACGTGATGAGGAAAGCTTCGGGGTCATCGCCGGGGCCCACCTTCATCAGCCGGATCGAGGGACTGGGCCGCCCCCCCATCTCCGTGCCCCCTGGCTGGACTCCCTCTGGCGCGGACCGAGCTGCCGTGAGGTGCTGGAGGCATTGGCATTGGAACTCCTGGTGCTGGGTGATCAGCTCTTGGAGTAGCTGGTGCTACTGTGTTCCCAGCTGCTTGACAAGTTGCTGTTGTTGTTGGAGGTGGGTGGCCTGCTGCTTCTGCTGTTGCTGCGACTGGGCTGCCTGCTGTCGCTCTTGAGTCTCGGTCACGAGCACAAGGAGCTGGGAAAGATCCATCTCTCGGGAGGGGAGTCTCTCACCCCCAGCCCCCTTCTCACCTGAGTCGAGAGCCCGCACCCACATCCTGGGCAGGGCTCGTCAGAGAAGGCACCACGTGTAACTGTCCGGTGTTGGGGCTCGGCCCTCTCAGGCACAGCTGGGAGTCAGGGCACCTCACTACAGGCAGCAAAGAGTTCCAGGTTCCGGCCCTTCAGTAGGGGTTAAACAAACAAATAGTCTCTAAGCCCAAGCCCTGGGTCAGGGCGGGGCAATAAGCAGTTCAAAGCTCAGGCCCTTCAGCAGGGGCTGAGCAAATAGTCTCTAAGCCTACGAGAATGGCCTCCTCAGGCCAGCGAGAGGGGGAGTCTGCCACCCTTGGATGGGTGGCAGGGGAACGCAGGCCCTCCCACTCCACTACGTTCCGGCCCGGGCCCTAGCAGCGGCCAAGACTCGCTGCTGTCAGTGGGGATCCTGGCCACAACACACTGACATTGGTTCAGGCTCTTCGGGAGCCAAACCAGGGTCGGCTACCCCCGGGCCACTTCTGACTTCCCCCTCTCTGGGTACCTGTCGCTCGCCAGCGTCGTCTGAGGGGTCCCAGGCCATGGGTTCCTCAAGATACCGGGCACAGGGAAGCTCAGGCAGCTCCTCAGGATATCGGGCACGGGGCAGGCTCGGCCAGTCCTCCTCAGGATACCGGGCATGGGGAAGCTCAGGCAGCTCCTCAGGATACCGGGCACGGGGAAGCTCAGGCAGCTCCTCAGGATACCGGGCACGGGGAAGCTCAGGCCAGGCAGGAGCTCGGCCACCCACGTCTGGTCTCTTCGGCAGCCAGCCTCCAAGTGAGTGCCGGGGCTGTGCTTTTATACTTCCTGTCCTGCCCCTTGACTTCCGGGGAGCGGGAACAGGTGGCGGTGGCTCCTCCCACGTTGAAGGCTGCAGAGGCTCGGTCCTCTCAGGCGCAGCTGGGAGCCAGGGTGCCTCACTACAGGTGCCAGACAGCAAATGTGAAAAATCAGGACGGGGTGGGGGGTAATAGGAGCCTATATAAGAAAAAGACCCAAAAATCAGTACTATCCCTATAAAACTGGGACATCTGGTCACCCTATCTCCATGTCTCATAAGCCAATCCTGGACTAAAGAGTTATTGGTGAGGTCTAGGGGAAAAGTGAGTCAGAGACGGCTTGCTGAAGCCACTGAGGAGATCTGCACAGGGAGTCCCACTGACTTTGGGATGAGGGGACCATGAAGTTCTGTGGGGTGCAGAGGAGAGAGGTTCCTTCTCTACATATCTTTTCGAAGTTCATGTTTGGCTCATTTTAGTTTCACTTCGTGTTCCTCTCTCAATATTTTTCCCATGCGATAAGAAGGCAGCAAACCCCCAGCTTCCCCTTGTGCACACTCAGTGGGGTTCCTCAAACTCCGGTGCTGCTTGCCAGCCCCAGCAGAGAATTTATATACTCCTTGTTTGTGTCTGGCCACCTCCAAATACACCAATTCCTCAGCTCAGCGTCTCCATGCTCGTGACTACATGTGAAACCCGAACTCACTGACAGGGAAGGCGACGTCTGGGAGAGACCATGAGCCCAGCGGGGGAAACCAGCCCTGGAAGTGCAGGTGACAAGGGGAAATTTATCTCTGCTCTGCTGGGGGGTGGATGGTGGTAATGACGTCTGGAAAAGGGAATGGCCAAGGACTGATGGATAAGTCAGATCAATAGAAGTGCCTTATGGAAATGGGTAATCCAAGGAGACAGAGGATGAAATAGAGGGGCAGAGAGGGAAAGGAAGGAGAGAGAGAAACACAAGAACTAGGGGTAAAATGGCAAGGAAATTGGCAGGGGAGAGAGGAGAGAAAAGCCAAAGCAAAGAAGGGGAGCAAGAGTGAAATTTGGGGAAAGGAAGAAATGGAAGAGAGAAGCAGTGAAGGAACAGACAGTGAGGAGAGAGTTGAGGGAAGAGGCAGAAGTAGAAGAAAAGGAAAGACAAAAGAGAAAATGGGGAGAAGAAGAGATGGTTCCTGTGAGCACACAGAAGAGAGGAAAACCTATGCAATGCCTCCAGTCACTGTGCTAGAAACAGACCCGCTGGGGTTGTTGGGCCTCCTGGGCCCTCCTGCTCCTTTGGCTCTGGTCTGTGTGATTGCTGCCTGGTGTATTTCAGCCCCTGCAGAGAAGAGGGGATGCTGCCCCTGGATGAGCCCCTGGGTCATTGCTGTGATCTCCATCCTGATCCTCAGTGCCTGTTTCATCTCCAGCATCCTCGGTGAGTTCTGGCTGCTGCTTATTGAGCTGGATTGGAAAGGACATCAGATAAGATGCAATAAGCAGGGACTGTACAGCTCTAAGGGGGATTGGTTCTCCTCATGGGGGGTGCTGTGAAAGGATCTGTCTTGCTTTTTCCCTCAGCCCTTAACTTACAGAAATAAAGAGGTTCCCAGTGAAATGAATGGCTGGTACATTCAGAACGAGTAAAGGGAAATTCACATTCACCGGGCATATGGACGGCTGGTGGAACTCACTGCTGCAGGGGGTCACTGAGTCAGAAACAATAACAGGGTTTAAAGATGGGGCTGGATACATTTATGAGGAGCAGTTACATTGCCTTCCTGTGAGGCACTTGGCAAGAGACAGACCAAGAGTTTGTTCTCATCCTGCAGATCTGGTCCCCCTCTTCCACAGGCTAGTGCTGTAATTCTGGTTTTCACTCTCTCTGTGTCTGTAGTTACCTGGCGTTGGGACACTAGGACATGGCACAAAGAGCAAGAGAAACTGTCTTGGCTGCGCCAGTATCTGAAGGAAAAAACTTGTGTTTCAGATGGTCAGGAAGGGAAAGGTCAGTATGAATGAAAGTCAGCAGAAATGACTCCCCACCACATGCAATTCCCATTTTTTCTGGGACCTGGAATCTGATTCAAACTCCTGTGTAGCCTGAAGAGATCCTCACCTTGGGTGGGGCTGGTAACCAAGCGAGATCACACAAACCAGCCAGCTGAGCCCTGAGTTACATGAATGGGTAAATAGGCAGTAACAGAGTGAGAGCTGGAGGGAATGGTGCTGGAGACTCAGTAGGAGGTGCTGTTTTTGCTGAGATGGTAATGAAGGTCTATTTAAGGAGAATTTCAAAATTAAAGGTTTTGGTTTGGGAATGGCTAAATATTTTGTTTCAATTGAAAATGTCAAAATGAAATGTTTGGTATTACTGAGTCAAATTTTTTCAGAACGTTTTGTTCCTTAAAGTTTCAATATTTCAATTTTCATCCTGACTGAGGATGAATACAAATGTCAAAATATCATTTTTCCCTTGGGATAGAAATTCTTTTTTTTTGTCCACTGTAAAGAATAACTTTTAACAAATGTCTCCTTTTCGTAATTTACACAGCCTTAACTCAAACTTAAATATAAGGAGAGCTGTGTGAATAACTGAGTTTTTGTTTTACTAGTGTGACAAAGTTCCTCCTCTACCTTGGTGGGTTTTGCGCTTTTTGCAGATTTGCTCACCTCAGTGATCTTCCCCACAGTCCGGATCAACTCCTCCTGTGTCTGATCAGGAGTTGGGAGGTTTGGGGGGAACCTGGGCCCGCCCTCTACTCCAGGTTCCAGCCCAGGGCCCTGTGAATTGTAGCTGTCTATAGTACCTCTTGTAACAGCTACAGGACAGCTACAACTCCCTGGGCTACTTCCCCATGGCCTCCTCCAAACACTTTCTTTATCCTCACCACAGGACCTTCCTCCTGGTGTTTGATAAGGCTTGTACTCCTTAGTCCTCCAGCAGCACACCCTCTCCTTCTCCCTCTCAGCTCCTTGTGCCTCTTGCTCCCAGCTCCTCACACGCACTTCCTCTCCTCTGGCTTCTCCCTGCCTGACTGGAGTGAGCTCCTTTTTAAACCCAGGTGCCCTGATTAGCCTGCCTTGATTGGCTGCAGGTGATCTAATCAGCCTGTCTGCTTTAATTGGTTCTAGCAGGTTCCTGATTACTCTAGTGCAGCCCCTGCTCTGGTCACTCAGGGAACAGAAAACTACTCATCCAGTGACCAGTATATTTGCTCTCAACCAGACTCCTGTACCCCACTGGTCTGGGTCTGTCACACTAGGCACATCAAAAAAGTTGAAAAAATTCATATTAGGTCAAAAAAACGATTTGATTGACCTGAAATGAAACATTTCATTGTTTGAGTTTTTAAAGATTTATTAAACAAAAACTGATGCAAAATTTAAAACAAGAATTTAATTTGACACAAATTCTCAAAATGTTTCCTCTGATCTAAATCTGCATTTTTTGGTGAACGAAAGTTGTATTTAAAAACTTTCACCCAGCTCTACATACAAGAGAGAGGCAGAAGTTAAAAATGTTTTCTTTTTCCTCTAAGAAATCCCAAAAGACAATCATATCTTACAAGGAGTTATACTTTAAACATATATCTCCATAAAAATAAACAGGTTGAAATCATGGCCCTATTGAAGTCAATATGAGTTTTGCCACTGACTTTAATGGAACCAGGATTTCACGCTAAGTGTTTAAATATTTTATATTCTAAGTCTGTGACTACAATCTGATATCAGAGGGGTAGCCGTGTTAGTCTGGATCTGTAAAAGCAGCAAAGAATCCTGTGGCACCTTATAGACTAACAGATGTTTTGGAGCATGAGCTTTCGTGGGTGAATTACCACTTTGTCGGATGCATGTAGTGGAAATTTCCAGGGGCAGGTACATATATGCAAGCAAGCTAGAGATAATGAGGTTAGTTCAATCAGGGAGGATGAGGCCCTGTTCTAGCAGTTGAGGTGTGAAAACCAAGGTAGGAGAAACTGGTTTTGTAGTTGGCAAGCCATTCACAGTCTTTGTTTAATCCTCAGCTGATGGTGTCAAATTTGCAGATGAACTGAAGCTCAGCAGTTTCTCTTTGAAGTCTGGTCCTGAAGTTTTTTTGCTGCAGGATGGCCACCTTAAGGTCTGCGATAGTGTGGCCAGGGAGGTTGAAGTGTTCTCCTACAGGTTTTTATATATTGCCAGTCCTAATATCTGATTTGTGTCCATTTATCCTTTTCCATAGAGACTGTCCAGTTTGGCCGATGTACATAGCAGGGGGCATTGCTGGCATATGATGGCGTATATTACATTGGTGGACGTTCAGGTGAATGAACCCACATGGGGCCACAACCATGGTACCCCTAACCCACCGAGCAATATCGTCAATCTATCCAACTACACACTCAGCTCAGAAGAAAAGTCTGTCCTATCTCGGGGATTCTCTTTCTGCCCTGCCACTCCCACCAACACGATACAGTTCTGGAGTGATCTGGAAACCTACTTTCGCCATCTCCGACTTAAAGAATACTTTCAGGATAACACTGAACAGCGCACTGATACACAGGTACCCTCCCACCAACAGCACAGGAAGAAGAACTCCACATGGACTCCTTCTGAGGGTCGAAATGACAGTCTGGACCTATACATTGAATGCTTCCGCCGACGTGCACAGGCAGAAACTGTGGAAAAACAACATCGCTTGCCTCATAACCTAAGTCGTGCAGAACTCAATGCCATCCACAGCCTCAGAAACCACCCTGACATTATCATCAAAGAGGCTGATAAAGGAGGTGCTGTTGTCATCATGAACAGGTCTGACTACCAAAAGGAGGCAGCCAGACAACTCTCCAATACCAAATTCTACAGGTCGCTTCCCTTAGATCCCACTGAGGAATACACTAAGAAACTGCACCATCTACTCAGGACACTCGCTACACTAACACTGGAACAAATCAACATACCCTTAGAGCCCCGACCAGGGTTATTCTATCTACTACCCAAGATCCACAAACCCGGAAATCCTGGACGCCCCATCATCTAAGGCATTGGCACTCTCACTGAAAGACTGTCTGGATATGTGGACTCTCTACTCAGAACCTATGCCACCAGCACTCCCAGCTATCTCCGTGACACCACTGATTTCCTGAGGAAACTACAATGCATTGGTGACCTTCCAGAAAACACCATCCTAGCCACCATGGATGTAGAGGATCTCTACACAAACATCCCACACACAGATGGAATACAAGCTGTCAGGAACAGTATCCCTGATGATGCCACAGCACAACTGGCTGCTGAGCTCTGTGCCTTTATTCTCACACACAACTATTTCAAATTTGATGACAATATATATATCCAGATCAGTGGCACCGCTAATGGACACCCGCATGGCCCCACAATATGCCAATATTTTTATGGCCGACCTGGAACAAAGCTTCCTCAGCTCTCGTCCACTCACGCCCCTTCTCTATCTACGCTACATTGATGACATCTTCATCATCTGGACCCATGGGAAGGAGACTCTGGAAAAATTCCACCATGATTTCAACAGCTTCCACCCCACCATCTACATCAGCCTGGACCAATCTACATGGGAGGTCCACTTCCTAGAAACCACGGTGCAAATAAGTGATGGTCACATTAACACCACCCTACACCGAAAACCTACCGACCGCTATGCCTACCTTTATGCCTCCAGCTTTCATCCCGGGCACATCACACGATCCATTGTCTACAGCCAAGCACTGAGGTACAACCGCATCTGCTCTAAACCCTCAGACGGAGACCAACACCTACAAAATCTCCACCAAGCATTCTCAAAACTACAATACCCACATGAGGAAATAAGGAAACAGATCAACAGAGCCAGACGTGTACCCAGAAGCCTCCTACTGCAAGACAAACCCAAGAAAGAAACCAACAGGACTCCACTGGCCATCACATACAGTCCTCAGCTAAAACCCCTCCAACGCATCATCAGGGATCTACAACCGATCCTAGACAATGATCCCACACTTTCACAGGCCTTGGGTGGCAGTCCAGTCCTCACCCACAGACAACCTGCCAACCTGAAACATATTCTCACCAGTAACTGCACACCGCACCATAGTAACTCTAGCTCAGGAACCAATCCATGCAACAAACCTCGATGCCATCTCTGCCCACATATCTACACCAGCGACACCATCACAGGACCTAACCGGATCAGCCACTCCATCACCGGTTCATTCACCTGCACATTCACTAATGTAATATACGCCATCATATACCAGCAATGCCCCTCTGCTACGTACATCGGCCAAACTGGACAGTCTCTATGGTAAAGGATAAATTGACACAAATCAGATATTAGGACTGGCAATATACAAAAACCTGTAGGAGAACACTTCAACCTCCCTGGCCACACTATAGCAGACCTTAAGGTGGCCATCCTGCAGCAAAAAAACTTCAGGACCAGACTTCAAAGAGAAACTGCTGAGCTTCAGTTCATCTGCAAATTTGACACCATCAGCTGAGGATTAAACAAAGACTGTGAATGGCTTGCCAACTACAAAACCAGTTTCTCCTCCCTTGGTTTTCACACCTCAACTGCTAGAACAGAGCCTCAACCTCCCTGACTGAACTAACCTCGTTATCTCTAGCTTGCTTGCATATATGTACCTGCCCCTGGAAATTTCCACTACATGCATCTGACGAAGTGGGTATTCACCCACGAAAGCTCATGCTCCAAAACGTCTGTTAGTCTATAAGGTGCCACAGGATTCTTTGCTGCTTTTACAATCTGATGTGCTCTAATGCCCAAACTATGAGTCACTAAACTTTTACAAGTATCAGAGGGGTAGCCATGTTAGTCTGGATCTGTAAAATGCGACAGAGTCCTGTGGCACCTTATAGACTAACAGACATATCAGAGCATAAGCTTTTGTGGGTGAATACTCACATTGTCAGATGCAAACTTTAACAGTGACCTTATACATTCATTTATCAACAGAGCAGTCCAGCTGACTATCAGACAGTGGACTAGTCTGCCTCTTTATTCACAGCCCATTATACCTTACTTCAGAAATAGTCCCATTCACTTCAATCAGCCTCCTTGTGGAGTAAGGTACTACTACGTCTGCTCAGCTCTTGTATACTGCTTTTTTATCCGTAGGTTTCAAAGCTCTTTGTGAAGGTGGGCAGTATCATTGTCCTCAAATTGCAAATGAGGAAACTGAGGCAAGGGTTTTACACAAGGTCAGCCAGAAGGCCAGTGGCAAAACTGGGAACAGAACCTAGAACTCCCGTCCAGGGTTCTTTCTACTAGGTGACTCAATGTGAGTAGTAGTGGCCGAACAAGACCTTGTGAAGAAGGCAAGAGTTTGCAATAGGGATCGTGTCCTCATTGGATGTAGAGGTACAGATTGTCCAGTCACAGTTTTGCATGTCAATTAAAAGTTGATCTCTTAATAAGTCACACACAATTTCTCAGGCTCGATAGAGGGGTAATGATGAAATTCTAGGGACTGTGACATACAGGAGACAGGAGGTCAGACTAAATGATCTAATGGCCTTAAATTCTATGAATCTATGGAACTTATGTGTTTTCCTTCTGTGTATGTCGGAGTTAAAGCTTTTTGAAGCTGTTGGTGTGGAAGGAGGACAGTAATAGGTAAGAGTTGTAAAGTTTTCTCTTGGTGTCTGTAGAGAAACAGAAGTGTGGTTGTTGGCCTGAACTCTTTGTCAGCCCTTGAGAAGAATGTAGAACAGAGCAATGATAATTAACATTAAGAAAGATTTTTCTCTGTGAATTTTCCTAGTTTTAAAAGAAACTGTTTAAACTGGACATGAAAAATATAAAAGCAAATAATGCAGAGCTTTGCAAAGAACAATGCCATTGTAGTGAAGAACACAGTGACTGCAGTGAGTGTTCTTACATGGAGAAATGCCAAGTTCAATTAAATGAAGCCACTGCAACTTGGAAAATGTGCTGTGACACATAAAAGACATATGGCAATACGTAGTAAAGGATGGCCTCATCAATTAATTGGGCACTTTCAAACTAGCAATGCTGAAGTCGGTGTTGACATTAGAATCAGCAGGGGCCCCATTATTCTCCATTAAACACAAATCTATGATGCATCCTTAACTATGGCTTTGTGACCACTCCACCATAATATGGCAAATTAGAGGCAGTCGGAAGAGAGGGCAAGGGTGGAAGACTGACTGAAAGGAATGAGTTTCGAGGAGTGATTTAAGGCAGGAGCATGTGGAGGTCAAGGAGGATATTCCAGGTTTCGAGGCCACAGCAAGAGAAGGTGCAGAGCTATTTGTGGAAGAAGACCAGGAGAGTGATGAGATAAGCTGAAGTGGCTGAATATAGGAGTAGAAAGTAACTATAGATGAGATGGAGACGGGGCAGAGTTGTGGAGGCCCCTGAAGGTCAGGGTGAGGGATTTTAATCTGACCCAGAAGAAGAACAAAGCCAAGGAGGAGACTCAAGTGGGAAAGGATAGGGAGATGAAATGGCATCAATATTATATATGAGGGACACAGTATGAAACCTGGGGAGTCCAGAGAGGGATAGGTGCAGCAGTCAAGATTACAGAAAGATGGCCAAGACATGGGCTAAGGGTTTGGCAGTAACAATGGAAAGAGAAAAGGACTGGCAGTGTTGAGCAGCAGGATGGATTTGTGGATAAAGGCGGGAGAGACAGAGGAGTTAAATATACACAAAGATTACAAGTCTAAGTGGGGGATACTGACATTGTTATTTATGATACAGAAGGAAGCAGAGGAGGGTTTCTCTGCAGGAGCTCATGAGTCGAATGGAGAGAGGTGAAAATGAATGGCTGGTAAAGGTGAGAGACAACATCATAGCAAAGACAAGACATGAAGCCATTGAAGTAAATAAACAGCAAAGAGTCCTGTGGCGCCTTATGATGCATCCAATGAAGTGGGTATTCACCCACGAAAGCTCATGCTCCAATATGTCTGTTAGTCTATAAGGTGCCACAGGACTCTTTGCTGTTTTTACAGATCCAGACTAACACGGCTACCCCGCTGATACCTGAAGTGAATGAGGTCACCTAGGGGTAGGGTATAGAGTGAGAAGAGGCGAAGAGCGAGGAACACTGAAGGAAAAGGACAGAGGGGGAGAAGGTGAAGGAGGACACACTAAGGGACATGCTGCCAGAGCAAGTGCAGAAGCAGGAAGGGAAACAGTCCAGCACAGAACTAGTTAGTGTGTGTTAATGGCCTACAAGTGCCTCCAGGGGGCAAGCAACAATGAGAGAAAAAATTGACCAGGCGGGATTTAGGGGGAAGAATTAGGTATAAAAAAGACCAAGTAGGAGAAAAAAGAATTAGTCTGCATGTGGTGAATCATTTCCTCACCATGAAGGCCTCTGTTAGTCCCCATTGCTCGAGATATGTGTGAAATGAAGATGGACTGGATGGGACTACCCTGTGCTGGACCTGAGGACTGAACTGGGTGTAATCTAAGAAGTCCTTTCCATTTGTATTTTCTGTGGTTCATTCACCTCTTCTCTCACAGAGCAAGTCTGGATGTGCTGTCCTGAGGGCTGGGAGCCCTTTCAGGCCAGCTGCTACTACTTCTCTAAAGACTTTATGACCTGGGATGACAGTGAGAGGAACTGCACAGGGATGGGCTCCCACCTGGTGGTAATCAACACAGAAGCTGAGCAGGTAACTTGCTGGGAGTCAGGCTCCTCTGGGCACTCAGAGTGCAGCCCTGGAGAGGATGTTTGGGCTCTGTGTTCATTCAATCCTGGGCTTCCTCATCCATCACATCCAGCACCCCCACAGGGACCCCGATCTCCCACTGTCTGCCCAGGGACTGCACCTGGTGGAGATTTGATTTTATTTTTATCCAGGATTTCATCTTCATTCAGGTAAATGGAACAGTTATAGGCAGCGAAGGAAGGAATTACTGTATTGGTCTGACTGATAAGGAGAAGAAAGGCCAGTGGCGCTGGGTGGATGAGACTCCATATAACGATACTGCAGCGTGAATATTTCCTGGGGATGGAGACCAGTTACCACCCTCCACTTAGTTCCAGGATTAATACACAATGGAGAGGGAGAGAGAGAGAGAGAGAGAGAGAGAGAGAGAGCAGCTTACCCTCAACTGGAACTAATTGTTTTTGTTGTAATAGAGATATGATTTACAAAGGAAACATGGACAGAGGCTATGAATGAATTTTTGGGAACAGTGTGCTGAAAGAAGAGGAGTGTTTGTGGCTGATTCAAGTGTTGCAATTCTCCTTCTCCCTCATCATAATCAGCTACAACTCTTTCCCCTGCAACATTTATAATGATGCATCTCTAACACATGAGCGTCTCTATTTTACAGGTTCTGGAGACCTGGGGAACCCAATAATGAGCCCAGTGAGTACTGTGCTGTCATGCATGTGGAGGCAAAACAAACCAAACATGGAAACAGGAATTGGAATGACATCGCATGTTTCAAAGTATATAATCGAATTTGTGAAACTGCAGCACTTATATTTTGAAGAAACCCTGTCCTGGACATGAAGCTAAGAGTCAGCACATCTCTCGCTTGGGTCAGCTCACAGAGACATCTGGCAGGAGGGTTTGGATCAGCCCTCGGCTGTCATGACATTGGGTGTAGGCAGTGGAGGATGATGCTGGGGCCCAAACTCACTCACTAGATCAATTTTGGAAACATTTGAAAACTGCTGAAAATATCTAATGTGGAACAAGCCAAAGTACAGTGAGCTCTGCCTGTGATGTCATTGAAGCTCCCAGGAGACTGGTAGAAGAGGCAGGCTGGGAAAGGCAGGATCAGTGGGTTTGCTCTGGGAAATATTGAAAGGGGGTTTCCTGTTCATATTAACCCTGCCAGTCCTGCTCCAGGTAACAACTTACCAGGAATAAGGTCCTATCCATGCTGCAAAAATAACTAGGTCTGATCTTCTTTCCTCTTGACTATCCTACAACTCAACTTCCCCTTGAAACAGAAATGGGGCTTTGTCCATGTCCCTGTGCAATGCTAAAACCCTTAAATGGTCCAACGCTTTAACGTCACTCAGGGACAAGGGGTTGTCTACATTGGAATTGGACTGACTGAACTACATAGGTTTACAAACAGTTTAGTTCCATTGGTGCAACCCCCCTGTATGGAGGCTTTTATTGTGATTTAGGACTGATGCTTTATACCCAGTCAGTGAGAAATCACCTAACCTAAATTACTGTAGGGCTCCTTTATACAGAAACAAGAGTGTTCGCAGGGAGGGGCTTGCACCAATTTAACCCAGTCAGCATTGTAACAAAGAGGCATGGCCTCCCTCAGATTGACAGCAAGGGACGGCCAAACACCGCCAGTGGGTGGAACCAGAAAGGCCACACCCACCATGCCAGAAGCAGAGGGGGGTGACACAGGGACAGAAAGTATAAAAGGCAGGCCTTGCAGCTCAGTTTGGCTGGAGCTGCTGAGGGAGACAGATGCCTCTGCCCTGCTGCTGGGTGAGGAGCAGCTATCTGCTGTCCTGAGGACTCTTCTGAGCTGCCAGATGCAGCCAACCCTGAGGAGCTGCTGGAATTGCCACTGGCAGTGTATTCTGGGGAGATGGAGATTGACCCTGGGACTCAGGAACATCTGGAGGGGTGGAAGTAACCTGGGAATAGCTGACTCCAGTCTGGCATGTTGCTGCCTGAACCAAGGTCAGTGTGCTGTGGCTGGATCCCTGCTGACCCAGTAGTGGAACACTCTGCCACTGGGGCCTGGTGGAGTTGGGTGGGCCTGGGTCCCCCTGCCATGCCACCAAAGGCCAAGAGACCTGTGTTTGTCTGCTGTCTGCCTGAGCCAATATATCTGGCAATAGACTGTCTGATGCTCTGCCCCACTGCATGGATCAGAGAAACCCTCCTGAGGCCCTAGACTATTGGTGCTCCACCCTGCCTGAGCCCCTTGACTGTTTGGTACCTTGCCCTGCCTCAGGGCCTGGGCTTATAGACTATTCACTACTCTCTCCTGTCTAAGGATTTGAGCCCTAGAGACAGCTAATTTCCCCCTTTTACAGACTGCTGTTCTAGGTATGTGACAACAAAAAGGTGTGGCCTCTCTGGGAGATTGACAGTGAGGGATGGCCATGGCCATGCATGCATATATGCCTACAAGCCTCTGAACTCATTTTGTTAAATTGGTGCTGTTTTATCATGGAGACAAGCCCACAACTGAAATCAACAAGATTGAGCCCTGCTGACACTCTGGAAGACATTCCTGTTTTATCTGGGCCCTCTAATCTGGCTGTACTTGCAGGGTACATAAGGCCTAAGCAGTACAGTAAATAGCCATTATGAATATTTATCACTGTAAGCAGAGTCAGGATGAGCTCTACCCTGATATCTGGTGGTGAATTATGGGAAGTGTGGAAAGAATTTCAGGAATTGTGAATTCTCAGATATTTGCCTGGGCATGCCCAGCATAGCCCAATGCAGCATGGGATGGTTATTTTGACAGCTCTGGGATCCCCAATTTTTGTTATTGGGGCAGGATAAATAAAGTGTTGCCAGCTGGTTATGTGAATGAGGAACTACGAGACTGCTTTATGACAGAGATGTCTCAATATAACTTAAGTGACACTTGCTAAACAAGGGACATGGGTTCCAATACCCAGTGAATTGAGAGAAGTTGGGGACTGGTGTGTGTGTACCTGATGGTATGAGTCCCTTTTGAGGGCCTGCAACGCCAATTGCACTGCCTCCTCTCTCCACTGTAAAAGAGTAGAACTAATTTTGATTCCATTAGGAGCCTGTCTAGAGATTGCTGAGCTGAGTTCATGTTGGGCCAGTGGTGCACCAGAGCTCCCCTACTAAGAGCTGAAATCACTGAGTGCTGTGTTAACTAGTGGGGGAGCCTGAAGACCTATCATTAAGCCACTAGCAGAGCGGAGCAGTTTGCAGCGTGTTGGAGCAGCCCATGGAACAGTGAGCGGAGTGAAGTGGTTTGCAGGGACGGCTGGAGGAGCAGCACAGCTGGTGTAGTGGAGCTGGTCATGGTGAAGGCTGCAGCAGAACTCCACGGAGAGGCGGAGCAGTTGGCCCTGGCCCACGTAAGGTGCCCCTTAACTCCCTGTGTGGACCTTCCCCCTCTCATTTCCACCCAGGCTGCGGGTGGGGGGGAACTGCAGATAAACTCTTGAATTCTGGGGTGGCACTGACCAGAGACTTTTGGGTTGTTGGACTTTGGGGTGATTGGACTTAAGACCCTAAGGGGGAAAGGTCATTGCCAAACATACTTGGAGGTGGGTTTTTGTTTATGGTTTGTGTTACAATCCTGTTTGTGGTGTTTCTCCAATGGGATGCTGCATTGTTTCCTTCCTTTATTAAAAGGATTTTGCTACACTCAGACTCCATGCTTGCGAGAGGGGAAGTATTACCTCCTAGAGGTGCCCAGGGGGTGTGGTATGTAAGTGTCCCAGGTCACTGGGTGGGGGCTCGAGCCGGTTATGCATTGTGTTACTGAAACGGAACCCCTGGATACTGAACCCGGCCCTTGTTGCTGCCAATTCAGAGGGGCAGAAGGGTTACACAGAAAATACTTAATAATAACTGCTGTGTGAGCAGAAGGGCTGGAAACCCTTTTAAAAACCTAAGACTGTAAGAATTCTGGTCACTGATTCTTGTCAACAGTTTAAACATTCTTATTAGAACAAACCAGACCAAAGATTGTGTTAGAGCCACTAATACCCTGCTGTGCCAAGGCACAGAAAGAGGGACAATTGTATCTTGTAGGCATTGAAAAGATCTTCTAGTTCACTCTGGTCTGGGAGTCAGGGCAGGGTCATTCCCTGCAGCACATTCTCCACTTCCTTATCTCACCTGCTTTGAATGGCTTGAGCAATGAGGTTTCCACCACTTCCCTTGAAGGGGTGTCAAACCTGTTAATGGATTTAGAAGATGAATGTCTGATGCTGTAGAGATGGTTCTCTTCTTTTTTTGGTGGTTTTTTTTTCCCCTCCTCTTAATACTGTGAAGTTACCTTTCATGTATGGGCACTTTGTGGCTATATCTATTTGTCTTTACTATATCTTAAAGTCACATCTTAGGACACAGAAACTTGATTCCTGGGCACCAAGCTCGACCTTCTGCAAAGTTTGAGTTCCCCAATGTGGTGGAATGAAATCTTACCCAGTCTCCCTCATTTGTATTGGCAGCACAACTCTGGCTCATCCCCCCATTCCTGGACCCAGCTCTGCCAATGCCCCTCAGTCCTGCCCTGTGGTCCCTCTTGTATTCCAGTTCAAGGCTCCACCGAGAGATTCATAGCCAGCGGGAGGAGACTGTTGGCTCAGCATCCTACGAGGTCCAACTACCAGGTGTTTAATAGTCATTCTTCAATACACTCCAGGCACCTCCAGCAGCCCAGACACATTTAGCCCTTGTCCACATGGGGAAGTTAGTGCGCACCAAGCTACAATGTGACTTTACAGTGCACTAGCTACTCTCCACTAACACACACTCTCTCTCTCTCTCTCTCTCTCTCTCTGTAACTTTGAGGTTTATTTTTCGCTCATTTGGCTCATTCCATTTCATGCTCACCTCTCAATATTTTTCTCCTGTGATGAGAAGTAATGCAAGAGGCAGCAAACCCCCAGCTTCCCCTTGTGCACACTCAGTGGGGTTCCTCAAACTCCGGTGCTGCTTGCCAGCCCCAGCAGAGAATTTATATGCTCCTTGTTTGTGTCTGGCCACCTCCAAATACACCAATTCCTCAGCTCAGAGTCTCCGTGCTCGTGACTACATGTGAAACCCGAACTCACTGACAGGGAGAGCAAGGTCTGGCAGAGACCATGAGGCCAATGGCGGAAACCAGCCCTGGAACTGCAGGTGACAAGGGGGAATTTATCTCTGCTCTGCTGGGGGACAGATGGTGGTAATGATTCCTAGAAAAGAGAATGGCCAAGGACTGATGGATAAGTCAGATCAATAGAAGGGCCTTACGGAAATGGGCAATCCAAGGAGAGAGAGGATGAAATAGAGGGACAGAGAGAGAGAGACAGGGCGGCTCCAGGCCCCAGCACGCCAAGCGCGTGCCTGGGGCGGCAAGCCATGGGGGGCGCTCTGCCGGTCGCCGTGTGGGTGGCAGGCAGGCTGCCTTCAGCGGCATGCCTGCAGAGGGTCCACTGGTCCCGCAGCTTCGGCGGACCTCCCGCAGGCGTGCTGCCGAATCCACGGGACCGGAGACCTCACGCAGGCAAGCCGCTGAAGGCAGCCTGCCTGCTGTGCTTGGGGAGGCAAAATACCTAGAGCTGCCCCTGGAGAGAGAGACAAGAACTAGGGGTGAAATGGGAAGGAAATTGGCAGGGGAGAGAGGAGAGAAAAGCCAAAGCAAAGAAGGAGAGTGTGACGAAGTGGGAATGTTCTTAATGTTTTCTCTGAATACTGTGTGGGTGCCTCAGTTTCCCCTCAGCATTTCTTAGGTATCTAGGTGGGGGGGGAACAGGGTGCGTGATTGTTGCAGAGCCCAAAAGGGTCCCTGTGATATTGTCTGCACAGAGAATGGCCGACACTCTGTGTCCTGGCAACTAATGGCCTGGGCCCCTCCCTTGCAAAGGTGCCAACTGAAGGTGTTGGAGAACAGAGAGCAAGTGACCTCTTGGCCCAGGAAAGGGACAAAGGCAGAGGAGGGGCTGGAGAGTTTTCAGTTTGAAGCTGGCTGGGATAATGGAGCGGAGACCAGACAGACATTCTGACCTGACTGAGGGGGTCCTGTTGTCTGTACCTGCAAAGCCTGTCTTAAACTGTGTTCCTGTCATCTAAATAAACCTTCTGTTTTACTGGCTGGCTGAGAGTCATGGTGAATTGCAGGAAGCTGTGGGTGCAGGGCCTTGTCTCCCCCAAACTCTGTGACAGGGAGCAAGAATGAAATTTGGGGAAAGGAAGAAATGGAAGAGAGAAGCAGTGAAGGAACAGAGAGGAGAGAGAGAGGTGAAAGGAAAGACAAAAGAGTAAATGGGGAGAAGAAGAGATGGTTCCTGTGAGCACACAGAAGAGAGGAAAACCTGTCAAGTCCCTCCAGGCACTGTGCTAGAAACAGACCTGCTGGGCCTCCTTGCCTCTCCTGCTCCTTTGGCTCTGGTCTGTGTGATTGCTGCCTAGTGTATTTCAGCCCCTGCAGAGAAGAGGGGATGCTGCCCCTGGATGAGCCCCTGGGTCATTGCTGTGATCTCCATCCTGATCCTCAGTGCCTGTTTCATCTCCAGCATCCTTGGTGGGTTCTGGCTGCTGCTTATTGAGCTGGATTGGAAAGGACACCAGATAAGATGCAATAAGCAGGGACTGTACAGCTCTAAGGGGGATTGGTTCTCCTCATGGGGGGTGCTGTGAAAGGATCTGTCCTGCTTTTTCCCTCAGCCCTAAATTACAAAAATAAAAGAGGTTCCCAGTGAAATGAATGGCTGGTACATTCAGAACCAGTAAAGGGAAATTCACATTCACACGGCATATTGATGGCTGGTGGAACTGACTGCTGCAGGGGGTCACTGAGTCAGATACAATAACTGGGCGTAAAGAAGGGCTGGATACATTTGAGAAGTAACATTGGGGATGCTGCTAGCATGGAAAGAGGTAGTAACTGAGCTGTATCAGGTCATGATCTGGTCACTGCAGAAGTCAGGTAGAATCCCCCCTTCCTCCAGTCTGGGATCATACTGCACAATGAGGCACAAGATGTGAGGATGAGCCTTCCTGTGAGGCACTTGGCAAGAGACAGACCAGGAGTCTGTTCTCACCCTGCAGATCCGGTCCCCCTCTCCCACAGGCTAGTACTGGAATTCTGGTTTTCACCCTCTCTGTGTCTGTAGTTTCCTAGCATTTGAACACTAGGACACGGCACAAAGAGCAAGCAAAACTGTCATGGATGCCTGCACTGGTATCTAAAGGAAAGAACTTGTGTCTCAAAGGGTCAGGCAGGGAAAGCTGGCAGAAATGACTTCCTACCACATGCAATTCCATTTCTTTCTGGGACCTGGAATCTGATTTAAGCTCCTGTGTAGACTGGAGAGATCCTCACCTTAGGTGGGGCTGGTAACCAAGTGAGATCACACAAACCAGCCAGTTGAGCCCTGAGTTACATGGATGGGTAAATAGGCAAGTAACACAGCGAGAGCTGGAGGGAGAGGTGCTGGAAGCTCAGTAGGGGGTGCTGTTCTCTCTCAGATAGTAAGGATAGTCTATTTTGGGAGAATTTTCCATTGGGAAAATTAAAGGTTTTGATTTGGGGAATGGCTAAACATTTAGTTTTCTGTTTGCTGGTGCCTTGTTAAAGACTGCAATGATCAGTTCTGCTATTTGAAGTCAGAGTGGTTAATTGCTCCCAGCTGGTGAGGCACACAGGTCATCCTGTAACCATCTCCTTAAGCAGATCTCTGTGGGAGGGGGGAAGCTGCATGATCACTGGACTTAGTCTATGATTCTATGAAGTTGAAGGTCAGAAGGGACCAGTATGATCATCTAGTCTGACCTCCTGCACAATACAGGCCACAGAATCTCACCCACCCACTCCTGTATCAAACATGTGTCTGAGACACTGAAGTCCTCAAATCATGGTTTAAAGACTTCAAGGTGCAGAGAACCTTCCAGCAAGTGACCCATGCTCCATGCTGCAGAGGAAGGCGAAACCCCCCCAGGGCTTCTGCCAATCTGCCCTGGAGGAAAATTCCTTCCCGACCCCAGATATGGTGATCAGTTAAACCCTGAGCATGTGGGCAAGATTCACCAGCCAGAAACCCAGTAAAGAATTCTGTAGTAACTCAGATCCCACCCCATCTAACATCCCATCACAATCCACTGAGCATATTTACTGCTGGTAGTCAGCCTAATTCTGGCAATTAATTAGTCTATCCCATTATGCCATCCCCTCCATAAACTTATCAAGCTTAGTCTTGAAGCCAGATATGTTTTTTGCCCCCACTACTCCCCTTGGAAGGCTGTTCCAGAACTTCACTCCTCTGATGGTTAGAAACCTTCATCTAATTTCAAGTCTAAACTTCCTGATAGCCAGTTTATATCCATTTGTTCTTGTGTCCATATTGGTACTGAGCTAAAATAATTCATCTCCCTCCCTGGTGTATTCCTCTGATTATATTTATAGAGACCAATCATATCTCCCCTCAGCCTTCTTTTGGTTAGGCTAAACAAGCCAAGCTCTTTGAGTCTCCTTTCATAAGACAGGTTTTCCATTCCTCAGATCATCCTAGTTAGCCCTTCTCTGAACCTGTTCCAGTTTGAATTTATCCTTCTTAAACATGAGAGACCAGAACTGCACACAGTATTCCAGGTGGGATCTCACCAGTGCTTTGTATAATAGTACTAACACCTCCTTATCTCTACTGGAAATACATCGCTTGATGCATCCCAAGACCGCATTAGCTTTTTTTCACAACCATATCACATTGGCAGCTCATAGTCATCCTGTGATCAACCGGTACTCCAAGGTCCTTCTCCTCCTCTGTTACTTCCCACTGATGCCTCCCCAGCTTATAACAATAGTTCTGGTTATTAATCCCTAAATGAATGACCTTGCACTTTTTGCTATTAAATTTCATCCTGTTACTATTACTCCAGTTTACAAGGTCATCCAGATCTTCCTGTATGATATCCTGGTCCTTCTCTGTATTGGCAATACCTTCCAGCTTTGTGTCATCTGCAAACTTTATTAGCATATTCCCACTTTTTGTGCCAAGGTCAGTAATAAAAAGATTAAATAAGATTGGTCCCAAAACTGATCCCTGAGGAACTCCACTAGTAACCTCCTTCCAGCCTGATAGTTCACCTTTCAGTACGACCCGTTGTAGTCTCCCCTTTAACCAGTTCCTTATCCACCTTTCAATTTTCATATTGATCCCCATCTTTTCCAATTTAGCTAATAATTCCCCATGTGGAACTGTATCAAATGCCTTACTGAAATCGAGGTAAATTAGATCCACTGCATTTCCTTTGTCTAAAATATTTGTTACCTTCTCAAAGAAGGAGATCAGGTTGGTTTGGCACAATCTACCTTTTGTAAAACCATGTTGTATTTTGTCCCAATTACCATTGACCTCAATGTCCTTGGAAAAATTTTTGAAGGAAAATGTAGTCAAGACCTTGCATACTACAGATGTCAAACTGACAGGCCTGTAGTTTCCCAGATCACCTTTTTCCCCTTTCTTAAAGATAGGAACTATATTGTCAATTCTCCTGTCATGCAGTACAACCCCTGAGTTTACCGATTCATTAAAAATTCTTGCTAATGGGCTTGCAATTTCATGTGCCAGTTCCTTTAATATTCTTGGATGAAGATTATCTGGGGCCCCTGATTTCATCCCATTAAACTGTTTGAGTTTGGCTTCTACCTCGGATGTGGTAATATCTACCTCCATATCCTCATTCCTACTTGTCATCCTACCATTATCCCTAAGCTCCTTATTAGCCTCATTAAAGACTGAGGCAAAGTATTTGTTTAGATATCGGGCCATGCCTAGATTATCCTTAACCTCCACTCCATCCTCAGTGTTTAGCGATCCCACTTCTTCTTTCTTTGTTTTCTTGTTATTTATATGGCTATAGAACCTTTTACTATTGGTTTTAATTCCCTTTGCAAGGGAAAACTCTACATGGCTTTTGGCCTTTCTAACTTTATTCCTACATGTTCTGACCTCAATAAGATAGTTTCCTTGCTGATCACTCCCATATTCCATTCCTTGTAGGGTTTCTGCTTTTTCTTAATCACCTCTCTGAGATGCTTGCTCATCCAGCTTGGTCTACAATTCCTGCCTATGAATTTTTCCCCCTTTCTTGGGATGCAGGCTTCTGATAGTTTCTGCAACTTTGACTTGAAGTAATTCCAGGCTTCCTCCACCTTTAGATTCCCAAGTTCTTCAGTCCAATCCACTTCCCTACCTAATTTCCTTAATTATTTAAAGTTAGCCTTTTGAAATCAAAAACCCTAGTCACAGATCTATTTTTATCACTTTCACAGGCCTTGCGTGGCAGGCCAGTCCTTGCCCACAGGCAACCTGCCAACCTGAAACATATTCTCACCAGTAACTGCACACCACACCATAGTAACTCTAGCTCAGGAACCAATCCATGCAACAAACCTCGATGCCAACTCTGCCCACATATCTACACCAGCGACACCATCACAGGACCTAACCAGATCAGCCATACCATCACCGGTTCATTCACCTGCACGTCCACGAATGTAATATATGCCAGCAATGCCCTTCTGCTATGTACATCAGCCAAACTCGACAGTCGTTATGGAAAAGGATAAATGGACACAAATCAGATATTAGGAATGGCAATATACAAAAACCTGTAGGAGAACACTTCAACCTCCCTGGCCACACTATAGCAGACCTTAAGTTGGCCATCCTGCAGCAAAAAAACTTCAGGACCAGACTTCAAAGAGAAACTGCTGAGCTTCAGTTAATCTGCAAATTTGACACCATCAGCTGAGGATTAAACAAAGATTGTGAATGGCTTGCCAACTACAAAACCAGTTTCTCCTCCCTTGGTTTTCACACCTCAACTGCTAGAACAGGGCCTCATCCTCCCTGATTGAACTAACCTCCTTATCTCTAGCTTGCCTGCATATATATACCTGCCCCTGGAAATTTCCACTACATGCATCTGACGAAGTGGGTGTTCACCCACGAAAGCTCATGCTCCAAAACGTCTGTTAGTCTATAAGGTGCCACAGGATTCTTTGCTGCTTTTACAGATCTTTTTTTGTTTATCCTTCCATCTAGTTTAAATTGAATTAGCTCATGATCACTGAAACCAAGATTGTCCCCTACAACCATTTCTTCTATGAGATCTTCAGTACTCACCAAAACCAAATCTAAAATGGCATCCCCTCTTGTCTGTTCAGCAACTACTTGGTGAATGAATCCATCAGCTATCGCATCTAGGAAAATCTGAGCCCTATTATTATTACTAGCACTTGTCCTCCAGTCTGTATCTGGGAAGTTAAATTCTCCCATGATCACACAATTCCCATTAGCCCTATCCATATCCAAATCAGATCCCAGCGGTCTATAGCACACCCCAAGCACTATCTCAGGGGAGGCTCTAGTAGCTTTCTTCCCCAATGTGATTTTTGCCCAGACAGACTCTGTCTTATCCATTCCATCCCTTCTTATTTCTTTAGTCTACCTCATCATTGATATACAATGCTACTCCATGATCTTTGCCTTTATTTCTGTCTTTCCTAAAAAGCACATACCCTTCAATATCTGTGCTCCAGTCATGACTACTATTCCATTATGTTTCTGTTATCCGTATAATATCCGGTTTCCCTTCTTGCACCAGTAACTCTAGTTCCCCCATTTTGTTACCTAGGCTCCTCGCATTAGTGTACAAACATTTTAATTCTTACTGTTTGGCTTCACTCACATTCTTTACCCAATTAGGCCCAGAAGTTCTATCGCCAGTATCACCTATTAGAATTCTATCTACACTAACCTTCCTCTGTATGTCCATTCTCCTATCCATGACAGTATCCTTTTTTTGCTTCATTTTCTTCCCCCTTAGAGCTGGAGGTCTCATGCTGCTAAGACTAACAGTCTCTTAGGAAATTGTCATCTAATATTTAGATATTCCAACTCAAACAGTTGTGCATCGAACATGAGGGAATTCTTTATCAGTCAAGACAAAAAATCAAATATAGAAGAATTGATCACAGAACTAAAGATTAATGGTAATTTATGATCATGACTTGATCAGATTCATAATATGCAAACAGAATAAAGTCCAAACCAGTAATACATATATATATGGTGCTAAAAGAACCAATTTCACAAAGCAGTTATGAGCCAAATGTGCTGGAAGGAAGAACTTAATCAGGAAAATGTGACTGAAAATTTACTAGATGCCTAAAAAGCCACAATATTAAACTAGAGGAAGAAAGTCATATTGGTTAAAATACTGACATGGTTCAGAAGGGAAGTAAAGGCAGCTATAAAATATAAAACAAATGGAAAAAAAGGGGAAGTTGAAAGTAATGAATATATATCAGAAACTAGGTGTTAGGGAGCTTTCCCTTCTTTCTCCCCTGGTTCTTGTCATGCAGACAGAAAGCAGAAGATGGGAAGTCCAAAGTGCAGGCAATGCATTGTTCATAGAACAGAATATCAGGATTGGAAGGGACCTCAGGAGGTCATCTAGTCCAACCCCCTGTTCAAAGCAGAACTAATTCCCAACTTTTTTTTTCCCCCAGATCCCTAAACGGCCCCTCAAGGATTGAGCTCACAACTCTGGGTTTTGCAGGCCAATGCTCAAACCACTGAGTTCCTCCCCACGTTTACTGGGGTGAGTTTCAAGCAAGTATATCCACAGCTCTGATGCCACAGAGCCTTGTTTCCCAGTGTCCTGTCTCTGCCCACGCCCCTTAGCGGGCATAAATATACCTGTAGTGCACACCCTTGATTCCACCTCAACATTGTATGCAGAGGGATTTTTCACGAAGGATAGGCCTTGGAATCCTTCTGCCACTGCTTGGCCTTCTACTGTAGGTGGACCACTCACTCCTGGTGCCCCATTGGTTTCAAGTGCCTGGGACTCTTTCTCAGTGGACAATCTCGGCTAGTATGTCCTGGCCTTTTGCAAGTGTAACAAATGTATCTTCCCAGCTCATCCTTGAGTGGAGATCTTCAAGATCCCGGTGCCCTTGGATACTTTGGCATACTAATGGGATTTTTTTTTTAATCAACTCTGGTCATCACTTTCAGCATCTCCTCCTGTTGGGCCACCAGTTTTTGGACAGCTTCTCTTAAGCTTTCCAATGTTAGCTTTGTTTGGGGCAGGGCCTTTTCCCCAGCAACTGCATTCACTAGGCCCCCACTTCATGTACGGGAGTTAGGCTTGGCTGTCTCTGCCACAGGGACTTCTTCTTCTTCTGACCATATAATGGCAGCCTGCATGAGTTCATGAAACTTCTTACGAGGCTCTTTCTTAAACCTCCTTTTCATTTCACGGCAGAGGGAATCATCCTGGAGCCCCAGTACTAACTGCTCTTTCAGAATCGTATCTGGGTCTGAAACTCATTGAGGGTCTCGCCGCTCCACTTTGCTCATTCTCTCCTGGAGATCATATGCATCTGCCTGGATAGTTTCACTGGGCTCCTGCTTTCTCTAATAACTCCTTTAATCGGGTTCCAATAGGTACCTTGTCCCCATACACTTCTAGGAGGAGTTCAAATATCTTTTCCACTTTTTTTTGGTCCGCCACTGCCATGAACTTTACTGTGGCCTTGGCTTGGCCCTTGAGATGTTCCTCTATGAAGTCTACATGGTCTTCTACAGGTACTCTTAGCACACGCAGAGCTGCCTTCACAGACTTGACCCACTCCTCTACCATAATGTCTCCTGGTCTTGTCAGGAAGCCACCAAACTCTGTGACCTTCTGTTCCCGTGGAACATAAATAGTAGGGGGTTTCTTAGCTTCTGCTGCCTGTTGGTCTATCACTGCCCTAGCCAGTGATAAGGCTTCTCTCTGTTCTAGCTTGTTGTAATGCCTCAACTTGGTCTGATAATCTGCGATGAAGTTCAGCAAACTGGACCCGTAGTTCTTAAATTCCAGCCATGCTAGGGTGCTCAACCAGGCCCGGACCATGCAACTAGAATTCAACCAGTAAACCAGTTGGGTGGACCCTGTGGATAGGATCCTGTTCGTGATGCCAATTATGTAAGCGGGGGAATGGTCCTGCTATTGTGGGGAACTTTCCTGACTTCTGAGCTACCCCGGTAAAGTGGGCTAGCGAAAGGATCTGAGTCCTTGCTCCCACTTCCTTTACCCAGAGGCCTCCCTGCCCTTGAGGACTCCCCTTCCACTCTCCTGTCTGGAAGAGTTCTCATATCCCCAACAAGGCTGGGCCCAGGATTCCTGGGGGGCTCAACCCCCCAACTCTGCTGTGATCACCTAGGACAGGGGCTAGGGTGTCCCCACTCTGGCGTACCCTCTCTGCACTGGGCACCTCCCTGATCGACTGATTAGTCCATACAATTTAAAGCAAATACAAGTTGTTTAACAATTCATTTTAAAAAATAAGGAAAAATGAGAGAGGTTACAGGAAAACACATCACCCTGCTCCATGGCAGGGGAACATTACAAAGAGTGTTTCTGGACATCAAGGCAGTTCAGTCTGTTCCTAGTAGGTCCCAGGCCTCCATCTCAGGCCCTGGTTCCGCTGCAGGGATGCTGCAGGTTGGACACTTGCAATGGTGGTGGCCACACACCTCCGGGCTTTGGGTGGTGGGACCCTTCTTCCCAGAGTCAGCCCCCCGTCAGGTTAAGTATTATATCCTTGGGGGCAGCTGGTTTAGGAAGAAATCACTTGAGGCCAGAGAGCAGATAGCTAACAAAACTACCATTTACAGACACAGAGCTCCCCAAACGGCCAAAGCTGGCTGGGCTATCCCCTAATAATCTAACTCAGTTGCCACAGGAACAAAAACCATGACAACCAAATACACAACATATTCCTCCCCCCCCAATAAGAACATCCCCTAAATAAAACACACACTAGACTAGAGAAGGAGGGTAGACTGCCTCCATTCTCAGCTAAACCCTGGGGATTATTTTGCCCCATAACCATGGGTTCGCCCTAGCTAAAGATCCAGCCGATGAGGAGGCCTTCTGTCTCTAGGTGAATTACAGTGAACTTCTGGTGTTGTTGCACCCGAAAGTACCATGGGCTCGGGGTCCACAGCACGAACGGGTGAGGAGGTGGTGTCAGCTCGTGCTGGGCAAATGGTTATCTCAGCTGCCAGCAGTAATGGAGGAGAACAGTCAGGAACAGGTGATTCGTGATTCGGTGTCTCACCAGAAGAGGTGAAGTCAGACCACTCAACTGCAGATGTGTCCTGAGGACTGGCATGACCTGGCAACAGCTGATCTACAAGTTGCCGCCAGGTAAGATTCTCTGCAGTCCAGACTGTGTAGGAAACAGGTCCTGTTTGAGTGATGATCGTGGCAGGGACCCATTTAGCTCCAGAAGTATAATTCCAAGCCAAAACTGGCTGTCCCAAGCTAAAGGTTCAATCTTTTGCTCTGGGTGCCCGTCTGATGACTTGATATTGCTGCTGACGTTGCACAATTTGTTGGGGTTCAGAAGGTTTCAGCAGAACAAAGCAAGTGCGCAACTGTTGTCCCATCATTAGAAAGGCCGGTGATGCCTTGGTTGTAGCATGAGGCGTTTCTGTAGGAAAGTCGGAAAGTATCCAGATGCTTTTGAATGGAGTGTTTGTCCTCTTGCTGATTTCAAAGCGTTTCATTGCCTGCACAAATCTTTCAGCTAATCCATTGGTGGATGGATGATATGGTGCTGAAGTGATGTGATGTATCCCATTTGCCTTCATAAAATTTTGAAACTCCTGAGAGATGAAGTGCGGTCCGTTGTCGCTCACAAGTTGTTCTGGCAGACTGAAACGACTAAAGAGTCCCCGTAGTTTTTGGATAGCACTCTCTGCAGTAGTGGACTGCATTATAGAGACTTCTGGCCATTTAGAATGGGCATCTACTGCCACCAAGAACATGCTTCCTTCAAGGGAGCCAGCAAAGTCAACGTGAATACGTTGCCACAGGTTTTCAGGCCAGTCCCATGGATGTAGGGGTGCCCACTGGTGTGCATTCCTCACACCCTGACATGATGTCCAACTTTTGCCTTCTCTTCAATAGCACTGTCCAATCCAGGCCACCAAAAATAGCTTCGTGCAATTTCCTTCATGCGCACTATTCCACAGTGACCGGAATGTAGCTGTTTTAACATCTGTGATCTCAGTGGTGGTGGAATAATGACATGTCTCCCCCACAACAAACAATCAGATTGGACCGATAACTCTGTCCTCCTGGACATGTAGGTAACAAGGTCGGGTGAGACTAGAGAGGTTTGTCGAGATTTTCCATGCATCACCAGGTCCATAACTTGGGACAATACTGAGTCAACACGAGTTGCCTTCTTTATCTGAGTAGCAGTGATGGTATATTCTCTACCTGTTCAAAGCAGAAGATTTCTTTTTGGGAGCTATCTTGATGTTTGACTGGCAAAGGCAACCTTGAGAGGCCATGTGCATTGCCGTGCAGAGTGGATTTCCGATATTTGATTTCATATGTGTGTGCTGAAAGTAACAATGCCCAACATTGCATACAACTAGCAGCTAATGGGGGAATGCCTGTGTAGGGTCCAAAAATTGACGTCAGAGGTTGATGGTCTGTGAGAAAAGTAAACTTCCGCCCAAACAGGTACTGATGAAACTTCCAAATTCCAAAAACAATTCCTAATGCCTCGCGTTTGATTTGGGCATAGTTAGTTTCTGCTTTGCTTAGAGTGCGTGAAGCAAAAGCAATAGGTCTCTCTTCTCCCGAAGGCATAATGTGCGACACAACTGCTCCCACTCCATAAGGGGAGGCATCGCAGGCCAATTGTAGGGGTAAGGATGGATCAAGGTGCATTAGAACTTCAGAATTTAGCAATGCATCCTTAGCTTCGTTAAATGCAACATCACAGGCTTCAGTCCACTTCCAGGTCTTGTTCTGCCCAAGGAGCTCGTGAAGTGGTTTTAGCAGTGTGGCTAACTGTGAGATGAACTTTCCATAATAGTTCAGTAGTCCTAGAAACGAGCACAGTGGTTTACATTTTGAGGTGGGGGAGCCTCCACAATAGCCTTAACTTTTGCAGGGGCCTTATGAAGACCCGCAGCATCAATGATGTGTCCCAAATATTCAACAAAGGCCTGGAAGAATTCACTCTTGTCTTTGCGAACTCGTAGGCCATACTCTTCCAGTCTTTGTAGGGTAGCCTCTAAATTCTTTAAGTAATCCTCTTCATTCCTTCCCGTGACCAGGATATCATCCAGATAGCACTGAACTCCTGACAAGCCACACAAGATCTGGTCCATAGCTCTCTGGAACAGGGTGGAAGCAGACGCTATTCCGAAGGGTAGGCGACAGTATCAATAAACCCCCTTATGAGTCTCAATAGTCGACAGCTCTTGGAACTTTTCATCGATGTGCATCTGTAAATATGCTTGACTCAGATCAATCTTACTGAACTTTTGTCCCCCAGCCAGGCCTGCGAAGAGGTCATTGATGCGGGGAAGCGGGTATTGCTCTGCACACAATACTGGGTTGACAGTGACTTTAAAATCACCGCAAATCCGGAGGGAGCCATCTTTCTTCACTATTGGAACGATAGGAGTGGCCCATTGGCTATGGGTAACTGGTATTAGGACTCCATTGGTGACCAGGCGCTCCAGGTCTGCTTCAACTTTTGGCCTGATGGCATATGGCACAGTTTGGGCTTTCAGATATTTTAGTGGACTGTCAGATTTAATGTTCAATGTCACAGTGATTCCCTTCATACTTCCCAAATCCTCTCCAAAAACAGCAGCATGTTTCCTTAGTATAGGGGTTAGACTGGTTTCTTCTTTAGTCATCCGGTGCACTTCTGCCCAGTTCAGCTGAATCTTCCCAAGCCAAGACCTACCCATTAAGGTTGAGTAATTATCTCTCAACACAAACAGTGGCAATTTAGCAGCCTGTCCATTGAGCTCCATCTTAACATCAATAGTGCCCAACATGGGCACAGCTTCTCCCGTATACGTCTTCAGAACAGTTTTTGTTGCCTTAAGTGGAAGATGCTGTAGCTTTTCTTTATACATAGTCTCGGAGACCAGCAAGACGTCTGTACCAGTGTCCAGTTCCATGCGCATACGTTTGCCATCCAACAATGAGGTTACCCAGTATTCATGTGAGCCCACTGCCAAAGACAAAACATGCAGTGGCACTTCCTCTTGCAATGAGGTGTCACCTTGATCATCCTGGGTCTGCTCTAATATATGCAGGGTTCCTCTTTTTGTCGGCCAGACCACAGGCCTCTCTTTCGTTTACAGGCACACTCAGTGTGTCCCTTTTTGCCACAGTGTCGACACACCAGGTCCTTACACCAGCATTCTGATGCCTGGTGACCCGGCTTACCACAGCGGTAACATTCCTGACTCTGCACAGTTTTGTGAGTAGGTTCTTGTGACACTCTTTGCACCCTAGGGGATGCACCAATGTATTGCACCTCCCTTGTAGCCAGTTCCATGGAGACTGCAATATCAACAGCCTTCTGTAAGGTAAGTTGAGCCTCTGTCAGTAGGCGCTTCCGTATAGCTTCACTGTACAGGACACATACTAACCTGTCACGCAGGGCATCATTTAACATCTCTTTAAATTCACAGTGTTCTGCTAGCTTTTTTAAAATTGCTACAAATTGTACAACTGTTTCATCTTCTTTTTGGTCTCTTTTGTGGAACCTATATCTTTCAGCAATTATCAGTGGTTTTGGGAAAAAATGGGACCCCAGGTTTTCCACAATGTCACTATAAGATTTAGTCTCAGGCTTAACAGGGTGTAGTAAGCTGCATAGCAGGGAGTAGGTTTTAGCCCCTACAACACTTAAGAATATTGGCATCTTCTGTAATGTCATTTGCAATAACAAAAAGCTCAAAACGCTCAATATACACATGCCACTGCGCTATATTCTCATCAAAAGGTTCCAGTGGCCCGGTCAGAGTAGCCATGATTTTTAGTTTCACTTTCAGTCAGTGCAAACAAGCAGTTTTTTTGTTTGTTTGTTCTTTACCTTGACTTCTACTGCCTTCTGTTACTGGAGCAGCACTGGTATCCCATCCTTGTCACCACTTGTTATATCCTTGGGGGCAGCTGGTTTAGAAAGAAATCACTTGAGGCCAGAGAGCAGACAGCTAACAAAACTACCATTTATTTACAGACACAGAGCTCCCCAACCGGCCGGGAGCTGGCTGGGCTATCCCCTAATAATCTGACTCAGTTGCCATAGGAACAAAAATCATGACAACCAAATACACAACATTTAAGAACCCACTCCCAGCCTGGCCTGCAAGGACCCTTGGCTGGGGGTGTCTTTCTGCACCAGGCCCTTTGCCCAAGGTCCCCTCCCTTGGCTGGTCGCAGTTGCTCACCACACCTGGCTCTGTGGCTGCAGCTCTGCTCCCAGCACAGGATCTTCTCTCCCTGGGCTGTGCCTCTTGCTCTGTGGCTGTGGATCTGGCATGGTTCTGCTCTCTAGCTCAGCTTGGACCCCTGCTTTCTTCTTAGCTTGGCCTCACTCTGTCTGACCCAGGCAATTCCAGCTCACGCGGAGGACGGGAGGCACCCTGGCCTTCTGTCTCCCTGATTAGCCTGCCCACCCTGTCAATCAGGTTGATCTGGAGCATTGGCCTCTATCCATTGTTCCTGGGGACTGTCAGTCTCAGGGTCCTGATTTCCCATCGACCCTTCCCCTTTTAGTGCTGGGAGCTAGCCAACCAAAACATCCCCACTGAATGTTAGTAAGGGGGCAACAGTCCCCTTACACATGTGTACTCTTGCAAAAGTGAGACACTAGGGCTCCAGTAACAAAACACACCCACTGTTAAATACAGTTACTCTTACAAATTCTATTTAGATAGTGTAGCAGGGCTTTTAATTTTCTGTGTTCCAGTTTTTGTGTTTAGTAAAATATTTAGCAGATATTACCATTCTTTTCCCATTAAACACAAATTTCTGATGCAACCTCAACTATGGCTTCATTACTGCTCCATCATAATATCACAAATTAGAGACAGTCCAGAGGGAGGGCAATGGTGGAAGACTGACTGAAGGAATGAGTTTTCAGGAGTGATTTGAGGCAGGAGCACATGGTCAAGGAGGATATTCAAGGTACCGAGGGCATAATGAGAAGTGTACCATCTACAGAGGGAGAAAGCACCAAAGGGTGGAAGGAACCAATTGGGAAAGGTTTTAGGGGGGAAATTTTAGTATAAAGAGGAGGAAGTAGTAGGAAAACTCAATCTGGAAGTCATGAATCATTACCTGATTCATCACAGAAATGTTGGATTTGATGGGAACTTGAGAGGTCATCTAGTTCACTCCCCTGCACCAAGACAGGACTAAGTATTATCTAGATCATCCCTGACAGGTATTTGTCTGCCCTAATCTTTAAAACCTCCAGGGACAAAGATTCCAACACCCACCTACCTAAGCCAATTTGTTCAGTGCTTAACTACCCTGACAGTTAAGAAGCTTTTCCTAATGTCTAACCTAAATGTCTCTTGCTGCAATTTAAGCCCAGTACATCTTGTCCTGGCCTCAGTGGGTAAGGAGAACAATTTATCACCCTCCACTTTTTAACAACCTTTCACATACAGTACTGAAGACTGTTATCATGTCTTTCCTCAGTCTTCTCTCCAGACTAAACAAACCTAATTATTTCAATCTTTCCTCATAAGTCATGTTTTCTAGTGGTTCTCAGACTTTTGTACTGGTGACCTCTTTCACACAGCAAGCCTCTGAGTGTGACCCCCTTTATAAATTAAAAACACAATTTTTTTTATATTAAACACTATTATAAATGCTGGAGGCAAAGTGAGGTTTGGGGGTGCAGGCTGACAGCTCATGACCCCCCACGTGATAACCTCATGAGCCCCTGAAGTGTCACGATCTCCAGTTTGAGAACCCGTTCTAGACCTTTAATCATTTTTGCTGCTCTCCTGGACTTTGTCCAATTTGTTCACATCTTTCTCAAAGTAGGGTGCCCAGAGCTGGACAGTATACCCTAGCTGAGGTCTTGTCTTAGTGCAGAGTGGAGTGGAAGAATTACTCCTCATGTCTTGCTTACAACACTTCTGCGAAAACATCCCAGACTGATGTTCACTTTGCTGCAACAGTCTTATATGGCTGACTTTTATTTAGTTTGTGATCCACTATAAACCCCAGACCCTTTTATGCAGTACTCCTTTCCTAGGCAATCATTTCCCATTTTGTGTGTGTGTGTGCAACTGTTTGTTCCTTCCTGAGTGTAGTACTTTGCCTTTCTCCTATTGAATTTCATCTTATTTATTACAGACCATTTCTTCAGTTTATCAAGATCATTTTGAATTTTAATTCTCTCCCACAAAGCACTTGCTCCTCCCAGCTTGGAATCATCCGGAAACTCTGTAAGTGTACTATCTGTGCCATTATCCAAATCACTGATGAAGATTAGAACCAGACCCAGGACAGATCCCTGTGCGAGCCCACTTTATATGCCTTTATAGCTTGACTGAACCATTGATAACTACTGTCTGATTATGGCAGGATTCGACAACCTTTGGCACGCAGCCCGCGAGGGTAAGCACCCTGGCGGTCCGGGTCAGTTTGTTTACCTGCCGCGTCCTCAGGTTTGGCCGATCGCAGCTCCCACTGGCCACAGTTCACCACTCCAGGACAATGGGGGCTGCAAAGTGGTGCGGGCTGAGGGATGTTTTGCAACCAGTTATGCATCCATCTTGTAGTAGGTTCATCAAGGCTGTATTTCTTTAGTTTGTTTATGAGAAGGTCCCGTGAGACCGTATCAAAAGCACTCGTAAAGTTGAGATATATCACATCTATTGCTTGTCCACTATCCAAAAGGCTTGTTACCCTGTCAAAGAAAGATATAAGGCTGGTTTGATATGATTTGTTCTGGAGAAATCCATGCTTACTCTTTATTATTACCTTATCTTCTAGGTGCTTACAAATTGATTATTTGTTCTATTATCTTTTCGGGAACCGAAGTTAAACTGACTAGTCTATATTCCCTGGGTTGTCCTTATTCCCCTTTTTATAGATGCCCTATATTTGCCATTTTCCAATCCTCTGAGGTCTCCCCTATCCTTCAGAAATTCTCAGAGATAATCACTAATGGCTCAGAGATCTCTTCAGTCAAGTCTAAGTATTCCAGGATGTATTTCATCAGTCCCTGCCGATTTGAAGACATCTAACTTGTCTAGTAATTTTTAACTTGTTCTTTCCCTAGGTTAGCCTCATACCCTACCCCATTTACACTGATGTTTGCTATGTTAGTAGTCAGATCTGCTAACCTTTTTGGCAAAAACTGAAACAAAAAAGGCATTTAATACTTTGATCACTTCTGTATTTTCTGTTCTTTCCCTCCTCAGTGAGTAATGGGCCTACTCTGTCCTTCGCCTAATGTTTTTTTAGAATGTTTTCCTGTACTCTTCATGTCTGTAGCTAGTTTAATCTTGTTTTGTACCTTGGCCTTTCTAATTTTATCCCTGCATGCTTGTTTGTTTATATTCATCCTTTGTAATTTACCCTAGTTTCCACTTTCTGTATGACTCTTTTTTTGAGTTTCAGGTCACTGAAGATTGAAGGCACCTTTTAGTCTGAGAAGTAGAGGAAGGCCCATCATATGAGGTGTGTGAAATGAAGATGGACTGCATATAACCATCCTGCGCTGGCCCCAGGGACTGAATTGGATGTCCCTAAAAAGTCCTTTCCATTTTAAATGTCAGTGATTCATTCCTCTCTTACTCACATGGCAGGTTGGAACATGCTGCCCCAGAGCCAGGAGCCTTTTCACTCCAGCAGCTGCTACTTCTCTAATGACACCTTGACCTGTCCGTCTCACTGTCATCATGGCACAGGGATGGGTTCCCATCCTAATGGTGATCAGGACGGCAACTGATCGGGTCACTGGCCAGGGATGGACTTCTCTGGGTATTCGGAGCACAGCCTTGAAGAGGATGTTTCCCTTTCCCTCTCCACCCTACCCCCAGATGCCTTACCCAACTGAAGATGAGCAGCATATTCAGGCTCGGTGACCAGTCAGTCCTGGGCTTCTTTGCCCATCACAACCAGCTCCATCACGTCTCCTATGGGACCCCAGTCTCCTACTATCTGTTCAGTGACTGCATCTGATATTACATTTTTCCAGCATTTTATTTTCACTTGGGTAAATGGAACAGTTACAAGCAATCAAGAAAAGAGTTGTGGTATCAGTCTGACTGCTTGGGAGACAGAAGCCCGGTGACACTGAATCAGACTCCGTATAAAGAAACTGCAGCTTGAGGAGACTATTTAGCATCCTCTACTTAATGCCATGATTAATAATAATAATATATAATGTAATGGGGGGTGTCTGAGAGAGAAAGCAAGAGCCATACCCACTACTGGGAGAATTTACACAGGGAACATGGTCAAAGGCTATAAACTCAGCTTTGGGAATGGCGTAAAGGAGGAAGAGGAATCTCTCTGGCTCATCCAAGTGTTGTATTTCTCCTTCTTGTTGCATCCTCCCTGGCTCAGCTTCTCTTCCTGCACCACACTCTTAGTGGTGCATCTCAAATACATGAGCTTCTCTCTTACGGGTTCTGGAGACCTAGTAAACACAACAAAGCGGATGGTACTGTCATGGCATGTATGCACCACGTGGAAACAGAAACTGGGATAAAGATGTGATGTTACCCAGGGTGTACAATCTGGACTCTTGAACAGCTGTCCTCTCTCAATTCTCCAACCTGGAGTGCCTTTTACACTGCTTTACTCTGAAAGCAACCACTCCTGGCCTTGCTCTTACACAGCCTCTCTATCATGTAAATTACTCCCAGTTGTACTGTATGAGTGCAATAGCCAGCCACTCCTGAATTACATTGCAGGGCGACATCAGCAAACTCCCAGTCCCAGACTTGGTCCTAGCTCTCTCCTGGACAACACAAGCTCATATAAAGTCTGCATTTTATTAATAGGAAATGATATGCACAAATCCTGTTATCTCAGATAGTTTCCCAAGCACTTCAACCCAAACACACTGGTTTAGATAAAACAATAAAACACATAAGATACAGAAAGATAGATTTTAAGTGATTACAAGTAATGAGGCATAAAGTCAGATTTGGTTACAAGAAAATAAAAGTAACACGACTAATAGCTAATTTAAGAAGCTAAAGTGAATTAAAAGCAAAATGTTTCTCTTACCACATGCTTTAGCAGTCTTACTGACTGGATTTCTTTCAGCCAGGATCCCTCCCCCAGTCCACTGTTATTTTCCTTGTCCTTCAGATGATGTTGATGCCATGAGCACAGAGAAAAGAAGGAGTAACTTGTGGCATCTGTTCCCCTTTCTTATAGCTCTTCTCTTGCAGAAGAATAATTTTCAGCTGAGGTTTAGGAAACACAGTCTGTTTGGACAGAACCTCAAGCTGCTCCTGGGTCAAAATGTATATTTCTTCTCCCACTCCCTCTCTCATACCAAGGAGTGGCTGCTTAACTAGATTGTTCATTTTATTTCATTGAGACCTGGATGAGGCATTGGCTAGACTTTTTGTCTCTTAAGAAACTGGTGTGTGGCTGTCCCCCAGAATTGCAACATGTCTCAGTAACACCATACAGTAGAATCTTATAACTTTATATACAATGTTGCCACATATATATTTTAACAAGACAGTATTGTTCAGCAGATTATGAGTTTTCAAATGATAACCTCACAAGGCATACTTTGTACAAAATTTATCATAATTCTGAACATAAGGGTAGAGACTTTCACAAATTACCTGTGTTTTGTAAAAGTTGATTAAATTTGTGAAACTGTATCCACTAGACTTTGAGAAGAGAAACCCCATCCTGGATGTGAGGCTGGACACTGAACCCATCTCTCTCTGGGGTCAGCTCACAGACAGATCTGATGGGAGAGGATGGATCACCCTGGGCTCTGAGGTGTAATTATGGTGGCACGGAGGGGCTTTTGGGCCCCAAACTTACATTGAAAAGATCAATTCTGGAAAAAATATAAACTGCTAAAGTATTTAAAGTGGAAAAAAGCTGGAGTGCAGCAAGCTCTGTGTGTTGTCACTAAAGCTCCCAGGAGTCTGGTGCAGGAGGCAGGCTGGAAAGGGCAGGGTTTGCACTGGGAAAAAGAGACCTCCTATTATCCCTCCCAATGCTGGTCAAGTTAATAACTTACATTTTCTGCACAGCACAGCAGGGAAGTTTAAACCAAGGCATAAGGCCCTGTCCATACTATAAATATAACCAGGTCCAACCAGTTTTCCCCTAACTCAACTACAACTCTGTTCCACCACTGCAGTAGAGAAGGGGCTTTGCTCATGTCTCTGAGCAATGCTAAATAGTCCAAAGCTTTTCCATCGCTCCAGGGACCCGGTGCTTGTCTTTGCATGGAATTGCACCAATTTAACTAAATGGGTTTAGACACTGGTTTAGTTAAATTGGGATAACCTCCTTGTGCAGAGGCTTTTACTGTGGTTTATCACTGGTGTTTTATATCAATGGAGTTGAAGTCAGTATGGAATCACCCTAAGCTAAAGCAATATGTGACAGTGTAATCCAGAAACAGGAGTGTCCACACCAAGGGGGTTGCCCCAATTTAACTCAATCAGTCTCTGAACCCACCTTAGTTAAATCAGTGCAGTTTTCTCATGGAGTCAAGGCCACAGTTAAAACCAATAAGATGGAGACCTGCTTAAACTGTGCTGGGAAATGTGGATGTGCACAGAACACAGACAGGATTGGTTCCCATATGGTTACAGAACTGCAGTAAAGTGGAACAATTTTCAGCTTGTGTGATTGGAGGATATCTGGATGCATATTATAAGATTGTCCTCCATAAATCAGGAAAAGTTGAGGTGTCTTTCTTATTTTTTTGTTCCACTTTGTTTCTATGGGGAATTTGCCAATGCAATATCACTGTCTTCCTTTAAACAAACAAACAAACAAACAAACAAAAAGGCAATGGCTGTTGAAAATAGCAATTCCAGTCCTAATAACCACTGGGAAGCATTTCTTGCTCAATTTTATCCTACTTTTTCTACAGCAAGTTACAGTGGATCAGTATATTTGATTTGGGAGAAATGAAGTAACAGCTGCTCAAACTGAGCTTGAGCACCGCTGAATTTTGAGGTGTTCAAATCTGGAAAGCAGGTGCTGGGTGTGTGCGGAGCCAGATACGCTGGTCTGAGTGGCACAGTAAGGAGGCTGAGGGGTTGGAGAAGGGGTAGGGGGCTCCAGGGGGTCAGTCAAGGAACAGGGAGCAGGGGGGGTTGGATGGGGCGGAGGTTCGGGGGCGCAGTCAGGGGCAGGGAGAAGGAGGGGTTAGATGGGTCAGAGGTTCAGGGGGTAGTCAGGGGACAGGCAGTGGTTGGATAGGTATGGGAGTCCCAGGGGTTTGTCAGGGGACAGGTAGGGAGTGAGGTCCTAGGGGAGAAGTTGGGAGGGCAGTCGAGGACAAGGAGAAGGGAGGCTTAGATAGGGGCTGGGGTCCCGGGAGGGGGCAATCAGGAGACAAGGACCAGTGGCGCTTAGATGGGGGTGGGGTCCCGAGAGGGGGTGATCAGGGAGCAGGAGGGGTTGGATGGGTTGGGGTTTCTGTGGGGGGCAGTCGGAGGGAGTGGATGGTGGCAGAGTGGGGCTACCCTTCCTCTCCATGGAGTGTCCTGTTTTTTGAATGCTAAAATATGGTTCTCTACCATCCACAGTGCAACGCTCCATGCACAGCACGCTGCTGCATGAGATCCCTCTCCTTCCCTTCCAATTGGTAGTGGCTATGGGAATGCTGGGAAATGTAGTTCTTTCCCTGCTCCAGGGCTGGCTCTATAGGCAGGGAGCTAACCAAGGAACTACAGCTCCCAGAGCCCCCTGTTGGTTCTCAGCTCTCATGCTGGATCTCTGTTGCCCCTGCACATTGGCTGCCCTAAGCCGGTGCTTGCTTTGCTGGTGCCCAGAGCCTCCCCTGTCTATACTGGTATAACTGGTAAAACTTTCCTGTGTATACTAGGCCTGAGAGATTGCGCCTAGACTGAAGCTCCTGGGAATGGACAAGATCTGCTAGTTCACACCTTGCCCTTGTCTGGGAGCCAGGGTTTAATCAGTGTCTCAGCTAGTGTTGACATAGCTTGGCTGCTTTTGAGGTTAAGTTACACTCAGCAGTGGGTAAGTTGCACTCACTGTTGACACACTTTATCAGCAAAGCATAATGTAGAAGAGGCTGTGGAGTCACAACAGGCATGTTGGTGTCATTGGCCCACTCGGGAGGGTGGAAAGCCACTGTGTCTCAATGAAGCCCCCTGTTAAGGCCTCAGTGAACCAAAGTCCTTCCATGTTTGAACTCTCAGCGACCTGACAAGCTAGCTTAAAGAATGGAATGTAAGGGGGGCTAACTATCAGCTACAGTGCCGGTACCAAGAGGCACTAATGAGGCCTGTAGGCACCTGGCTAGGGGAGTAGAATAACAAACTAGGATGAGATAGTAGTTTAGAGAAGAGTTACTAACGAAGATAGATTAGTAGGTGCCAGGAGTGATCTATCTACATGGGATAATTGCTTTTGTAACAGTCACAAGGAAAGGCGGGAGGGGGGGAAGAGGGGGGCATGGGGGGTAATAGAAACGGCTTGGCTAAAGTATGTATAAAAAGAGAGAAACTGTTTGTATCAGTGTGCATGATCTGAGACGTGCTTGTCTCCGTGCATCAGGTTTGCTTTGAGATCTCAAATAAACTTAGTCTGCTTCTCCACCTTGGTGTGTTCTTTGGCGTGAAGCACACCGGGCAACGAACACCCCCACTGTTGCTATCCTCGGGCACCCTGTGTGCTGGCAACAGGCAGATAGAGAAATAACCAAGGAATCACTTAAAGAGAGAAAGTGAAGGATCCCTGGATCTGGCCACTTCTTGCAGGGGAAGAGGAAGTCCTATCTTCCCCAGCCCAGCTGGAACTAGCAGGTAAGATTGGCACAGAGTATGAGCCACTGGCCAGGGCATCCCTAGACCTGCCCTCCACATCAGTGATTTAGCTCTACTGGCTGCTCCGGGGACCTGAAATGACACACCCGTGCTGCTGGGTAGGGGCACATGATCACTCTTGCAACTTCCCTTTGCTTCCCTGTCAGAAAGTCATTTTTCTGCAGAGAAACAAACGGGCGGCCCTAGAGATTTCGCTGCCCCAAGCACAGCGGCATGCCACGCAGGGCGCTCTGCCGGTCGCCGGGAGGGTGGCAGGCGGCTCCGGTGGACCTCCTGCAGGTGTGCCTGCAGAGGGTCCACTGGTGCCGCGGTCCACAGGTCCCGCGGCTTTGGTGGGCCTCCCGCTGGTGTGCCTGCGGGAGGTCCACCAAAGCTGCGGGACCAGCGCCTGCGGGAGGTCCACTGAAGCCGCAGGACCAGCGGACCCTCCGTAGGCATGCCTGCGGGAGGTCCACCGGAGCTGCCTGCCACCCTCCCAGCGACCGGCAGAGCGCCCCCCTCGGCATGCCGCCCCAAGCACACGCTTGGCGTGCTGGGGCCTGGAGCCACCCCTGGACGCAAAGAAATCTGCAGGGGGACATGAATTTTGCACATGCGCATTGACAGAGAATTCCCCCAGGAGTGGGGTGTGAACAAAGTGCTAGCTTTGGCCATTTTAACTCTCCAGTCAGTAACAATAATTCTGACCTTAAGGTGCCCATTTTCTAACATGGATTCTCTGCAGAGTGTCCACCTATTAGGTGTAGACGGTGTGGGAAGGGTCTTTCATGAGTGGGGCTAGCCATAAACATACAACTGACAGAGCCACAGGAACATGGGAAGAAGGACATATTAACTAACCAACAGCAGCACCATGAGGGCGACTGCTCCAATGGACGGCCAAAGACTGATAGTGGTGAGTTTAAGATGTCTGCCCAGATAGCCATGGTGCAGTCAAAGATAACCTCCAACACCTTCAAGAAGCTTGGAAACTCCTAAATATGATGTTGTGCTGGAGGGAGCTCTCAGGGACTGCACATTCAAATGTCAGCACCAGAGCGAAGGGAAGATTGGAGTGATTTCCCTGCTTCTGATGAAGGAGTTTCACTTTCGCTTTGGCTACTGCCAAGCCAGCCACTCAGATATAGCCACAGCGATAGACAAAAAAATAAATCCCTGCCTGAACAATCAGTATTTTCCCATTGGAAACAAGTCAGTTTGTAATTCTGATGTTCGTAACTCTGAGGTCAGGGGCGGCTCTATGGTTTTTGCTGCCGCAAGCACAGCAGTGAGGGAGCCTTCAGCAGCGTTTCAGTGAGAGGTCCACCGGTCAAGCGGATTCAACGGCGGTTCTGCGGGTGATCTGCCGGTCCTGCACCTTCGCCATACCCACTGCCAAATTGCTGCCGAAGCTGCGGGACTAGCAGACCTCCCACAGAAACGCCGCCAAAGGCTCCCTGACTGCCACCCTCATGACGACTTGCATGCCGCCCCACCCCTGGCTTGCCACCCCAGGCACGTGCCTGCTGTGCTGGTGCCTGGAGCTGTCCCGTCTGAGGTTCTAATGTATTTGGCACTATGCTACAGCTAGTAGAGCTGGTAGGAAAATGGCTTTTTTTCTTCAGAAAATGAGAGCAGTGCCGTGAGAGAATTTTTGTTTTGTCAAAAACCCAAATTTTCTGTCAAAAATGTTTGTTTGACCAGCCCGAATAGTTATCTGTTCACTCACTGTGTATTTAAGGAAAAACATACACCCTTTCCCAGCAGAGTGCGCTACCAGGAGCCTTGCTACTGACTGTACATTGCCCTGCCTGCTGCTGGTGAGGGTTACTCAAGATTTCAGCGTGAACAATGAAAACAAATTGGGTCTCTCTAAACCTAAACCACTGTAATAATGACAGTCCGTTGTCACCGTGCCTCAGTGGCTCACAACTGAGAATACCAAATTCAGGACAAACTGCTGAGAAATAGGGCAGGCAAAACTCAAAACTGGTGGTTATTCTCCCATAAGATACACCAAACCAGCAACAAAAGTAAACTTCTCTTTCACCACACTAGCTAACAAGCAGTCAGAAAAGCAGTCTCCTTAGGTATTCCAGCCCTTGTATCACCACCACCACCACTAAACTTAATGATGAGTGGTTACTTAAAACCAATTTTATCAACCAAAGGGGTCTCCTGATCCCAAAGGACCAGCCACATACCCAGGTCAATGTATAACTCAGATCTTACCCAAAAATCACACTGTTTCCAATCTTTTAGTATCTAAAATCTAAAGGTTTATTTACAAAAAGAAAGAAAGAAAAGTGAGAGTTAAAATTGGTCAAAGGAATCAAATACATACAATAACTCCAAGGTTCTTGGATGAGGCTTATAGCAGCAATGGAATAAACTGCTGGCTTGTTAAGTCTCTGGTTGTTTCCAAATCACTGGAAGGTCCTCAGTCCTTTGGCTAGAATGTTCCCAGAAGTATAAGTTCATAGTCCAGAGGTTTGAGCAGGAAAAACTGGAAATGCTTTTGGGGTCTTTTTTAGCTTCCGCCATGTGAAAGGAAACCCATTGTTTCAAACAAAGCCCGCCGCACAGCTTGTGGAAAAATACAGGTAACAAGATGGACTTTACTATCACATGGTCTCGTCACATGTCCTGGCATGCTCTGCTGAGTCAAAGCAGAGGCCATTACCCGTACTCTAGTGAGAATGTCCTCAGGAAGCCCGTTATGTATAGATAGACATCTTAGATGGTCCATTGCGAGCTACGTGTTCCTTGATGGACCATTCAACTTGAATAGTCCCTTTATAATGTGCTGGCTAAATACCTAGTAGGTGTTACCACATGAGCAAACACATTTGAAATATAGATAAATAGTCGATATTCATAACTTCAGATACAAACACGATATGTGCCTACAAATAGGATAATCATATTCAATGAATCATAACTTTTCCATAGACCCATTACTTGACATACTTTGTACAAGTGTATCACAGTGAATCTACACGGTCATATTTTAATCAGATAACGTCACACCCCTCAAGGGACCTTCATCTGGCATTAGAACTCCAGCCCATTAACCTCTCGCCTGCAAGGAGTATGGCTACTGCTTGTCCCCTCCCTTAGTCTCCACACTCCTATGTTCCTCCAGTGCTTCTTACTGGGACTGAGAGCAGCCAGTCCCTCAGTGAATGCTCCCCTCCCTTCCCTCTTCTCTCACCTCCCTGATACCTGTGGCGCCCTCGCTGTAGAAAAGAGACAGGACTCAGCTGTATTGTATCTAGAAAGGGTTCTTTAGTGAGGCAGTTGAACACCGACTGTTTCTCAGACTGACTGACTGACACAGCCTGCGCTGCCTAGCATCACTATAGGGTCTCCCAAAATCCTGCTCTGGAGTCAGCAATAGTGGAAGGGGCTGCTAACTGTGCTAGAGTGTCTTCTCTTCCACTAGCCCCTCAAGTTTTTCAATTATCTTCTTCCCCACTCTCCTGTCCATCACCTTATATCACCTGCTAGTGCACCACCAACCCCACCTCCACCCACTGCATCGACATAGGAGGAAATAGGATCTAGAACAATAAAACATTCTCTGGGGAGTGCGGAATGCTCTGGGAATGCCCTAGAAAAGCTTCACTTAGATTATATGAGATCATAATAATACCTCGTTTTTATATAGTGCTTTTCACCAGCAGATCTCAAAATGCTATGTGAGCTTTGGCAGCTGTGGGCATGCTCTGGTGAGACATGAAGAGCTCCCTCAAACACTTAACCCCATGATGGGGCCTCAATCCCAAATACTCAGTCTGAAAGTTTGCTCACTAGATGAGGTAGCACTGAGAAAGGTCTAAGGCCCTTCATGGGGAAAAAAATCCTAAGTAAAAGGGCCCTTTTGCTTAGCTGGGAAAGGAATAATGAGAACTGATGGCTAGAAATTGAAGCCAGACAAATTCTAACTAGAAGTAAGGCACCCATTCTTAACAGTGGGACTGGCTAATCTCTGGAACAAACTACCAGTGGAAATGGCTGTATTTTTAGCTCTTGATGTCTTCTAATCAAAACTGGATGACTATCTGGAAAGTCCTGCCCTAGTCAGACACAAGTTACTGGCCTCAATGCAGGAGTAACAGGGTGAGGTTCTATGGCCTGAATTACACAGGAGGTCAGACTAGATGCTCTAATGGTCCCTTCTGGCCTTAATATCTCTGAATCTCTGAAAAGCTACTTGCAGCACCCCTTTTGGGCACCACAAGTGGGAATTTATTGCTTTTTCAATAAAAAAGAGGTACATCCAGCAGCACAGTTCCCCTAGTACCATCCTGGGATAGTCAGGGATTGACTCAGAAGAGGCCTTTCCTGCACTCAACCTTTAAAATTATCCCACAGGAGGGATAGCTCAGTGGTTTGAGCATTAGCCTGCTAAACCCAGTGTTGTGAGTTCAATTGTTAAGGGGGTCATTTAGGGATCTGGGGTAAAAATCTGATTGGGGATTTGTCCTGCTTTGAGCAGGAGGCTGGACTAGATGACCTCATGAGGTCCCATCCAAACCTGATATTCTATGATTAATGTCATTTCCTGTGGGATCCTGCAATTACCTTGGAGTTATCACTGTGAAGATTTGCTCCTGTTAGGGCTGTGCCAAGTTCACCTGTATAGGTGCATGAGGGGGCGCTGTAAGCACTTCTGAGGCAGCCATCTAAGCTGTAATACCAGACACTGAGCTGAATCTATAATAAATGATATATTCTGATCTTCCTACAGTCCTGAATAAGGTGACCAGATGTCCCAATATTTGGGGATTTTTTTAATATAGGCTCCTATTACCCCTCACCCCCGTCCCGATTTTTCAGACTTGCTATCTGGTCACACTAGTCATGAGTCTCCTTACACAGCACCCACAAACACTACACGGTAACAGGAGTGGTGGGAGAGTGACTGATGAAGAAAGTACAGGACAAAAGGGGTAAAGAAAATGGAGCAGCTGAGCGTTCTGCTGGGTCTGAAATTCTCCGGCAATACGGCAGATAAGTGGAAGGGATTTCAACACAGATTCAGCCTGTACGTGCAAATGGCTTTATCAAAAAAGATATGCAGAAGAGAGCTATTAAAAAAAAAATCTTGTGGGGCCAAAACACTAGATATTTCTAATTGTATGCCATTAAGTCAGGCAGCACATGCATGCTATAAGATGGTTATGCAGAAGTTTGAAGACTACTGCACACCAGAGACAAATGAAATTTTTGAAAGATATAAATTTCATGAGAGCTCAGAGAGAAGGATTGTCATTTGAAGAATTCATGGTGGATCTCAAACTCTTGAGCCAAACATTTAAATTATGATTAGCTCACAGATTCACTAAGCAGAGATCAACTAACAATGGGTATTTGAGATCCAAAGATTAGAAAAAGATGCTAGAAGACTCAGGTTTGAACCTGGATTAGACATTTAGAAGATGCTAAACAGCAGAACAGATTGATACCTTCGGAGGGAAAACAAGATACCACTTTGATGGGCAGAATCACAAACCCTCAGTGCAAAGGGGAAGCACAAAGGCAGAAAAAAGCAGAAATGTTCAACAAAGTGAAAAGTGAGTTTGCAAAAGAATTGCACAAGACATGGAAGGAAATTTCAGCAATGTCCTGCATTTGGACAACATTGCAACAAGTGCAAGAAATTCAATAATTTTGAAAGAGTGTGCAAGCAGCACCAGCAGATGCACAAAAAGAAACGAACTATGCATGCCGTGTACCATGAGGAGAACAGTGCTAGCAGCACAGAAGAAGCACTTTGAATGAACCAGCGACACCAAATGATTGGACTGTTACCTTGGCACTGAATGGAACTTTTCTGACTTTTAAACTAGACACTGGTGCTCAAGCAAATGTGGTGACAGAATATATTTTAAGAGTCTAAAAAAAGACTGGGTACATTGATAATAGACAGGTAAAGTGAAGGTCTTACAGTGGAGAGCTCATTTCTACTGTGGGCACATGTGAATTGGAGGTAGAGTTAAAAATAAGACTGAAAAATAATAAATTTTGTAATTGTGCCAGGAAAATATGTGCCTATATTGGGCTTGAAAACATGCCCAACACTAGGGTTAGTACAGAGAAAATATACTCATTAGAAGGGCAAGGGAGCTCAGGTATTGGGGAGCAGTTTTAGGATGTCTTTAAGGCAGAGGTGGGCAAACTACAGCCCACGGGCCACATCCAGCCCACGGGACCATTCTGCCAGGCCACTGAGCTCCTGGCCCAGAAGGCTAGCCCTGGCCCCTCCCCTCCTGTTCCCCCTCCCCAGCAGCCATGCCACCACATGGGCAGTGCTCTGGCCGGCAGGGCTGCGAGCTCCTGGGGTAGCGCAACCGCAGAGACCGGTCTGACCCGGTGCTCTGATCTGCGCTGTGCAAGGCTGGATCCAGCCAGGCGGTGCGGCTGTCTGTCCTGGTGCAGCTGTGCCTCCAGCCACCGGTGCTCCAGGCAGCGCAGTTAGGGGGCAGGGGAGTGGCATTGGATAGAAAGCAGGGGAGTTCAGGGGGTGGTCAGGGGCTGGGGGTGTGAATGGGGTGGGAGCAGTCAGAGGGTGGGAACAGGGGGATTGAATGGGGGTGTGGGTTCTGGGGGCAGTCAGGAAGAAAGGGTGGTTGGATGAGGCAGGGGTGTAAGGGGGGCAGTCAGGAAAGAGAGGAGGGGTTGGATGGGGCAGCAGAGGGCAGTCAGGGGCAGGGGTTCCGGGGGGGCAGTCAGGGGACAGGGAGAAGGGGTGGTTGGATGGGGCAGGGGTTCCAGGGGAAGCAGTCAGAAAGGAGAGGGGGGGTTGGATGGGGCAGGGGTTCCAGGGGAGGCAGTCAGAAAGGAGAGGGGGGGTTGGATGGGGCAGTGGGGGGAAGTTAGGGGCAGGGAGTCTGGGGGCGGTCAGGGAGAAGAAGTGATTGGATAGGGCAGGAGTCCCGGGGAGGCCGTCAGGAAGGGGGGGGGTGTGACGGGGAGCAGTTAGGGGTGGGGAGTCTGGGGGCAGTCAGGGGACAGACAGCAGGGTGGGGGGTGGGGGTGGCAGGGGTCCCGGGGGGCTGTCAATGGGTAAGAAGCAGGGGGGATCAGATGAGGCAGGGGCCAGACCATACCTGGTACAGAGAAAATATATTCATTAGAAGGGCAAGGGGGCTCAGGTATTTAAGGGCATAGGAAAACTGCTAGCAGAATATCAAACTGAATTGACAGAGCCCAGTTGTTCCATCATACATTCCCCTAGGAATGTTCCTCTCGCTCCAAGAAAAAAACTCAAAGAGGAGCCAAACAGGTTACGAGCACTAGTGGGAATCAAGATAGTAAAGGAGATGCAGAATGGGTTACTTAATTAGTAATTGTAGAAAAGAAAAATGGAACCCTAAAGAGTTTGACAAATATGTCAAAAGAGCACACTTTCCCATGCACACTAGGGAACACCTATTTGGGGAAATTGCCGGTGCTAAATGTTTCTCTACATTGGGTGCATCAGCAGGATTTTGACAACTGTCCTTCGATGAAGGGACTGGCTGACACTCCTCCCAGAGTACAGTGACTGTTTTTCTCAATTGCAGTTAATATGAATTGCAAATAGAATATAAACCAGGATGGGATTTAGTGGATACTCTGTCTAGAGCTTTTGACAATACTATAGCACAACATGACTCTGAATCTGATATATGCATGTGACCCTTATAAAGAAAAACTACCCTGTCTCTGACAAAATGTGGACTGTGTTTGCAGCAGCCAAAGTACATGATGAGACCTTGCAAAGAGCGATAAAAGCTATAACAGTAGGTTGGCCTGGACACCATATACCTAGTCCATATTTTCACTTCAAAGAAGAACTTTCAGTGATTGGTGGTATTTTGTTAAAAAGAAACTGAATAATTGTTCCCAAAATATTACACCCTGACATGCTTATTAGAATTCATGAAGGACATTTTAGAATTACAAAATACAAAAGAAGGGCCAGAGATTTGTTGGCCTCAGATGGGTGAAAAAAGCAGTTAAGAAATGTGAAACATCAAAAATTACAGCTTAAGCCTGTGAAAGAACCTATGCTGGTACATCAGGAAGCTTTAGAGGCTTGATATAAAGTTGGTATTGATATATTCAAATATGCAGGTAAAGATTATGTTTTGGGTCATGCTTTCCAGAGATTACTTTACTGGACAATACCATTGTAAAGCATGTAATAACACTCATTAAATCAATATTTCTTAGGTATGATATTCCTTCAATGGTAATGTCAGACAATGGTCCACAATTTGCAGGATATAAATTCAAAATTTTTGAGAGATATTATGAGTTCTGGCATCATACAGCAAGTCCTAGATACCCACAGCCAAATCGTATAGTAGAGAATGGTGTAAAAATTATAAAGAAGCTACTAAAAAAAAACAAACGAATCTAATTCAAATCCTGACTTAGGCTTCCTTAACTATAGGGAGTACCCTTGAACTGTGGATTCTCCTGCAGACATTCTGTTTAAGAGAACACTAAAAACTAGACTGCCTAATTTTGTAGAAAAAGTGTTTTAAAATGAACATGATGTAAAAGGATTAAAGGAAGTTGATAAAGAGAGTAGGATGGCCTGTCACATTCACAGAACACATGCCAGTACTTCCGGGAACAGCATACACCATCCCTTGCATGGTGAAAGCGAGGTCTCGCCACACAGGGGAGCTCCACTGTTAACAGCCCGCTGCCTCACCTCCGCCGGCACGACCTTGCGTGTCTGATTCCCAACAAAGCGATATCTGGTTTTATCTGAGTACTGGATAGGGGACAAACCCTAGAAAAGCAGGCCTGTCCAGTTTAATACTGGACAGAGGGATTTGAGAACTGGAAACTTTGGAGCCTCACGTTACTGGTTGTATGTATGATGGAAACCGTGGGAACAAAAGGCAGTCATTACTCGTGCAGTGGCTCCTAAGTCATAGGAAGTGGCCTCTTCTGAAAGACAGACTTACTGAAGGAACAGGAGACTTCCACAACATGTTCCCCAAGCAAAGGAGGATAAGAGGAAACTCTCAAGACTGAAATGGAAAGGGAAGTGGACCAGAAGACAGGGCAGGCAGCTGAACCAGATGTAGATACAGTCCTGTTGTCACTCAAATCAATCAGATTATGCAGAAAACCTTTGGCTAATTGAGAATTGCTGAAGTTGCAACAAGCCAAGTTAACTGTATATAGATAGTTTGTTTTTATATAGTTTTGACTGATGCTGAATAAGTTCTTTAGTTGGAAAAGGGGAGATGTGAGAATATGTCCCTGCAAGGGCTGTATTAGACTTAGCTGAATAGATCCATAAGGGAGAGCTGCAAGCACTTCTGAGGCAACCACCTGAGCGGTAACACCGGACTCCAAGCTGCAGAGCTGAACCTATAATAATAAATAATATATTCTCATCTTCCTAAAGTTCTGACTGAGTCTCCACACACAGCACCCACAAACACTTCCTTCCATCCCAATATCAAACTGGCTTAATCCATAGCGTGTGAAATCTGACAAGCTAAAGATCCCCCCTCCCACCTCACAGATGCTGGGAAAACCTAGCAGATAGAGGGTTAATGTTACAATGTTACATGTTGCAAAATGGCATGAATATTTTCAAAATAAAATACTGCAAGGATGAGGGATAGTTCCTCTTTTCCATCCCCATTTTCTTCACTTTTTTATTTATATATTCAGGGTTGGGAGGGCTAGGGTGGAGTTGCTTTTAGTTCTCATAATTACGTACTTCTGGTTTGAAATGAGCCATCACAAGACAGGTTGAAAAATTTCCCTTTGCTCCACTCCCTTCTGTGGGGTATTTATCTCCAGGCTCTGGCTCTCAGCCTCACCATCTCATCCAACATCATTAAGGCTTCTCATTTGTGTTTGACCAGCTCAGAATACAAGTTGTTCTTCAATAGAATGGCCTCTTGTGCTGGTGGCTACGTGTATTCCCTGGAGTCACTGGTGGGGACAGTGAGGTTCTGAGAGAGGCCATGAGCCCAATGAGGAAATCCAGCCCAGGAACTGCAGGTGAGAATGGGAATTTCATCTCACTCTGTAGGGCGGAATGGGTTGAAATAGGGATTTGGGAAGGTAATGGAGAGGGAATAATAGAGGAGATAAATTCTGGAGAGAGACCATACAGAAATGGGGGAACAGTGCCTGGAAAGAATGAGATAGAGGGATTAGAAGAATGGAGCCAGGGAGTGACAGGGCTGGAGAATGGCCCAAAGGAATTGGGGAAGGGATAATGAAATTAAGAGAGAAAAGCAATGACCTTCTGTCCATTTCAATGACCTCACAGAAACAATGTCCAAGAAGGGGTGTCAGCCTCACCCCATTAAATGAACCAGTTGAAACACATTTGGATGATTTCAACCATAAACATTTCCTCCCATTTCTACAATCTTACTACTCATTACAATGCCAACTTCTGACCTTACTAGATGCTTTGAAGCCCTGTCATAATTTTTTCACTGTAAACAACCCAATTTGTACCATTTGTTTTTATCTCCAACTTTGACTGACTTTTATAAACAATTGTATATAATGGGCTGAGCTGGACTTTCATTCCTTTGGGCAACTTAGAACACCAACCTGTGAGTAACAGGCCAGGAAATGAAAGGGTGATTGTAGCACATGTAGACATGCCTGTGCGAACAACTGCAGCAGAGATGCAGCAGCATGGATCCCACCAGAGGCTAGCAATGCAAGTACCCACTCAGGGTCCCAAGTGGGCTTGTACTGGGATGGCTAGCCTGTGCTAAAGCCTATGCCACCATGTCCTCGCTACCACTGTTACCTGCCCCAGCTAGAGTAAAGCAAGCACAGATATGCCTTACCCACACTGCAATCACACCTCCATTTGCGATGTAGACATACACCTAGGAGGGAATATCCACACTTTGAGCTAGAGGTATGAGTCCCAGCTCAGGGAAACATACCCCCACTAGCTTTGTTTGAGCTAGTGCCCTAAAAATAGATTACCTGGAGCAGTGCAAGCAGCAAGTGGGTCTAGCTGCCATAAATGCATGCTTATCCGATATGCTAGGTATGTCATCAAGCCCTCCCGCTGCACATGCCACCATGGCTACACAGGGCTGCCCAGAGGGAGGGGGCAAGTGAGGCAATTTTCCCCGGGCCCTGGAGGGGCCCCCACAAGAGTTTTTGGGGCCCCTGGAGCGGGGTCCTTCACTCACTGTGGGGGCCCTGGAAAACTCTCATGGGGCATGGGCCCCCAAAGCTTCTTCCGCTCCGGGTCTTTGATGGTGGGGGGTCCTTCTGCCCCAGGGTGGAAGGACCCCCTGCCACCAAATTACCGCTGAAGACCCAGCACTTCAGCTTCGGGTCCCAGAGCAGAAGGACCCCCTGCAGCCGAATTACTGCCAAAGCGGGGGACCCCCGCCTCCGAAGACCCCAGGCCCCCTGAATCCTCTGGGCGGCCCTGTGGCTACAGTCTACTTTTAGCACACTAGCTTGATCAAAGCTAGCACAGGTATGTATCCTCAAGCTGGGAATCACACCCCTAGCTCAAAGAGTAGCCAGATCCCTAAAGAGTAAGGAAAGGTGGGTGGGGAGAGGAGAGAGAAGGGCGTACAGAGGATCAACAAAGGGGAAGTAGAGAAGATGGGGATGGAAAGGCGGGATAAACAGGGAGAGGTGGACAGCGGCAGAGGAAGAGAATGCAATGAGAGAAAGGAGGAGTGGTTGGGGAGATGGAAGGAGAGAGGTATATGGGGAGATGTTATGAGCAGAAAAGGAGATGCTGGGGGGCCAATCAATGGACAAGAAAAGGAATAAAGGGGAAAGAGGAGGGGAGACAAGTCTTGCAGGTAGAGAGAAAAAGAGACGAAGAAGAGTTGGGGGACCCTGCACTAATCCCAGCTCCTGTATCTGAGCCACTTTTAATTACAGGCTTCTGGGTGCAGATGTAATTCTAGGAAAATTCCTCATCTCTGTCCCAGGACGCTGTGTTGGAATCAGGAAAATGGGTACTGGACCTCCTGGGCTCTCCTGCAATTTTATCTTTGGGAAAGGTGTGTGATTCATGCTCTTACCTTATGTATTTCAGCCCCCACAAAAGAGAGGAAACGCTGCCCCTGGCTGAGCTTCTGGGTCATTCTTGTTTGTGCTCTTGTCCTCAAGGCCTGTGTCATCTACGGCTGCATGGGTGAGTTTTGAATTCTATTTATTTGTCTGCACTGGAAAGAAAAAGTAAATGTATAAAACAAGAAGGGATTTTATTGCTTTCTTTGGGGTCTGTCCTTCCTGCTTCTTTTCTTTTTCCCATCTTACAAAAACAAAGAGGATCTCCAGTAAGATAGTGGCTGGTAAATGTAGAACCAGTAAAATGAAGGGCTTGTAAACTCAAGCTGTGGAACTGCCTGCTGCAGGAAATCAAGCAAGTCTGGTGCAGTTGCTGGGTATAAAAAGGGCAGCATAATTAAGAGAAAGGTAATAAACTCTCAGGCATTAGGGGATAAATGATCTCTGTAGGGGTCAGGAAGAACCATCACCCCCCAACCCCACAGTGGGAAAGGTAGCTAGATATGGTGATATATTATTTTCATTTGAGGCATCTGACACCAACCTCTGCACCAACACCAGATTCGAAGTTGCAGAGCTGAACCTATAATAATAATAAATATATTCTGATCTTCCTGAAGTTCTGACTGAGTCTCCATACACAGCACCCACAAACACTTCCTTCTATCCCAATATCCAACTGGCTTAATCCATAGCTTGTGAGATCTGACAAACTAAAGATCCCCACTCCCACCTCACAGACCCTGGGAAAACCTAGCAGATAAAGGGTTGATGTTACAATGTTACATGTTGCAAAACTTCATGAATATTTTCTAAATAAAATATTTCTTCTTCTTTTCCATCCTCATTTTCTTCACTTTTTTATGTATCTATTCAGGGGGGAGGGCTAGGGTGGAATTGCTTTTATTTCTCATAATTATGTACTTCTGGTTTTAAATGAGCCATCACAAGACTGGTTGAAAAATTCCCCTTCCCTCTGCCAGAAGCCTGATGCTGGACTAGATGGAACAATAGTCTGTTCCTCTACACTTAATTCACTGCCCCATCCCCCACTCTGCCTATTGACACAGAGAGAAAAGTTTCCCCTCGTGAGTCACCAGCTCCACTCCCCGCAGCACACCCGTGTTTCCGGGTGGTTTCCATCGCAAGTGTGATGAAGCCCATTATAATTTATGTGCGGTCACTGGATCTCCCCCTGCCTTCACTCACCCTTGCTGGAGGTGGGAACCTTTACAGTCTTGGCAAAAGACTGAAAGCACGCCCCCCGACCCTGACTCCAGAGGAAAGGCAGCTGTGTGTGTGGAAGGTTTCATTATTTTTCTGTCACTGTTATTGGGCCTTTCCTTCCTGCTGTCTCAGACACAGCAGCATGGGCTGAGGAGCCAGTGCAGCCAGCCAGGCCAGGCTCTCATATGCTGCCGGGAGCTGGGCACAATGTGCTGTAGGTCATGGTGCTGCAGGGTTTGGTGTGGGGCACTCAGGAGGATACACCTCCCTCGCTGTCTGCCCCTGAAGTGCCAGGGACTACTGGAGGTGACACCTTTCGTATAATACGTAAAGCTTAATGCTGCTCCCTGGTGGAAATTAAAGAGCAGGCAATGTATTTCACATCAATAGCAGCATTTAGTCTGGTGTCCATGTCAAATCCCAACTCAGGCAGCTGGAATCCTCCTGGCAGGTCCAGTGGGGTTTTCATTTGCTTTCTACTGTCCTGACCTACTATTTGTGTCATTAAACAGCTGACACATTTCACCCCAGAGGCAGCTGATTTTCTGTGTTTAGGGAAGCATTTACTGTAAATACAGTCAGTAAAGAGCTGGGGCTTCCTTCCAGAAGAAATGGACTGGAGGAAAACAAGTTGTTGTTAGTGTTATCAGGTCTGCTGGGCCTGGGGATTAATCAGTGTTGCCAACTCTCGTTATTTTTCACAAATCTCACAATATTTGCTGTTTTTCTTAAAGCCCGAGATCCTGGAGTCATGTGATTATGCAGGAACTTTAGCACTCATTTCAAAATAAATTTTTAGCCCTCCTGGTTTCAGAAGAAAACTCAAAAACATGACCCTGAAAGGTGCAAAAGCCAGAAGGCAAATCATAAGATCCCATCATTTATTATGTTATAAAATGTCATCATAGGGGAAGGACAGTCTGACTCATGATGTTTGAGCATTTGGGGTTGGCTATCCTGTGCATTAAAGCAGTGGTTTGTGCCTCATTAGACAAGAAATAAGAGACAGTCTAGTCAATCCAAAGTTTCCCCCCACTCTATAACCAATTCTCACAATTTTATCATGAGCCTCACAACTTCTGATTTTTTTTTTTACTTAAAACGCCACTTCCTGGAGACAATCCCAGCTCTCATTAAAAACAAAAAGGAAGTTTCTAGCACTCATGGTTGTGGAGAAAAATTTGAATGTGACCAGAGTGTTTCCCAAATGCTCTGAAACCAGAAGGCAAAAGAAAAGTAACCAGCTTTATGTGAATAAGGTGGATAAAACTGAGCAAAGAGAGAAACACCCTTCTAGACAGTCAGGAAACACTCCCTAACAGTGAGGGATCTATTACACTGAAGAAAAATCTCAAGGGGAGATTGGGTGGGAGTCCAAATATTTGGGCCTGGAGAAAGCCCTGAAGAATACATTGTAGGGACCAATCCTTCCTGAGCTAGCAAAGGGGAATTGGGGAGTGGCTATGCCAAGGGCAGCAGGTGAGATGGTGTGGGGGTATATGTCCAGAAGATCAGAGATATTAACTAGCCATGATGGAGATTGAGATGGCTCAGCAGGATGAGAGAACAATAAACAGAGCCATATGAGGAGTCAGCTCTAAGTCAGCTCCCTGTCAAGGAGAGTGGATGGTTTAAGGGATCAGTGAATGGGGTTCTGAGACTTTCTTCTCTAGGCCATAAGTTTTAATTGAACCCCAATTTTTAGGGATCAGCTCAGCCATGAGAATTGGGGAATGTGATACAGAGCTTTTCAGAACTGATTCCAATTTGGCTCCACTTCAGGGGGCCAAGCTGGCTCAGGAGAACTGGTATACAGAGCTTTTTGCATCCAGGACATTAGTTCCCAGCTGTAATTTCTGATATCCTATAACCCTTTTTATTCATGAACCAAATTTCTTGAAACATATCCAGGACATTTGTCCTCACTGAGGACATCATTATTTTACCCCTCCTGCAAGGTACTGGACCCCTTCAGTTCCTAGTTCAATAGGAGTAGACGGTGCTCAACACATCAGAGGATATCATCATACATCTGAGTAGAGTTCAGCTAGCCCCATTTCAAGTTATCTGAGTATAAAAGCCTCACATTTTTCAAAAATTGGATGTATGTTTTTTCTGCTTACCTAACACCAGGACAGCTTAGCTAATTCCAACCTAACATCACATTTGTGTTATAGCTAAGCATGAGAAAGTTCTACTTTAACCACTCAGCTACTGCTGCTTCGTTAGATCACTCAAGGTATTTATAAAGCTGCTCCATCCTCTACATGCTCCTCCCAGTTCTCTGAGGTGTTGGGGATTTAAGGGTAGCTGGTTGATATACTGCTCTATAAAAGTCAGAGCAAATGTGTATGTTCTCTCTATCCAAAGAGGTGCATCCTGGGATTAATGTGGCAGGACTGTTATGGAAGGAGTCACCGGATGGTGCTGTTATTCAGTTTTACAAGTTCTTTTTTTTCTGTCATGTAATCATTCTTCAGCTTTTGAAGAAATTATTTTAACAGAGTTTAAGGCCAGAAGGGATCAGCTAGTGTGACTTTCTGAATATCCCAGGCCATCAAATTTCACTCAGTTATCCTGGTATTGAGAAAAATTACTTGTGTTTGACTAAATCCTATCTCCTAGAAAAGCATCCATTCTTGATTTGATGACATCAAGAGATGGAGAATGCACCTCTTTCCTTGGTTGTTTGTACCAATGGTTAATCACTCTCTCTTAAAAATGGTGCCTAATTTCTAGCTTAAATTTGCCCAGCTTTAATTTACAGTCCCTGGTTCTTGTTCTGCCTTTCTCCACTAGGTTAAAGAGCCCTTTAGTACCTGGTATTTTCTTTCTGTGAAGATACTTAGACCGTATAATCAAGTCATCTCTTGATCTTCGTTTTGATAAGCTAAACAGATTGAGCTCCTAAAGTCTCTCTAAGGCTTTTTTTCCACTTTGAATAATTTTTATGGCTGCCCTCTGCAACCTCTTCAATTGATCAACATCCTTTATAAAATGTGGGACAGAAGAACTCAATGCAATATCCCCATATTGGTCTTGCCAGTGCTGTATATGCAGAATATTGGAAACTGTGTTAAAATTACAAGCCATCATTTAAATGTGGAAAGGATTTCCTGGACCCAGAGCCATCCCTTGGGTATGGCGAATCAGGACGACTGCTCAGGGAACTGCACTTTGGGGGGCCCCGCACTTCAGTGTGCATGTGTCAGGCGGGGAGCGCTAGGTTGGCCCAGGAAGGGTGGGGTTAGGGGTGGCTGGGGAGCCAGGCCAGCCCAGGGGGTGAGATTGGGGGCTGGGGGGGCCAGGCCAGCCCGGGAGAGTTAGTGGGAGGCCTGGCACCAGCAACAGGAGTTAGGCCTGCATTCACCGGTGAGAAGCACGCATGGTATTTTTTTCTTGCTTGCCCGCCACCCCACCGGCTGCCAGTATCCTAGCACTGCCAGCACATGCCAGTGTTAGGCTGACCCCATCCATTGCCCTTCCACCTCGGACCCCTCCCTTTTCCAGGATCCCCCAGCACACAGGGCCCCCTCACCCCTAGCACAAGAGATACCCTGTGACTCTCAATCATCCCTCGCCCCCCAGCACAGGTATTCCCTCCCCAACCAGATTTAACCTGCAGAAAAAATGTTAAGGGGGGCCCATACAGGCTGATTTGTCCTGGGTCCCGCAACCCGCTAGGGACAGCCCTGCCTGGACCTGTTTGCAGGCTGGGGGAGCCATGTGATCTAGGTCCTTTGTGGCTTTCTTCAAAAGAGCCAGTCTGCAGTGCAGTGTGGTGAGTTGTACCTTTCTGCCTTCAGTCTGGTCTGTCTCTGTGTCCCTATCTTTATTTACCAGTCAGCCAATCCTTGTGTCACCTGCAAATTTTGTCACCAGTTCCTTTATATTTACTTCCAGATCATTGATTAAAATGTTGAATAGCATCAGACTTAGTACTGATCCCTGTGGAACCTCACTAGAAACATCCCCATTCAAAGATGATTCCCCACTGACAACTTCTTTTTGAGATCTTACCAGTTAGCCAATTCTTAATTCATTTAACATGTGCTTTATTGATGTAGTACAGTGCATGTTGTTTAATTAGCATGTCATGTAGGACTAAAATGCTTTGCAAAACTCTAAATATATTATATCTACACATTAACTTTTATCTGCCAAACTTATTTAATCAAAAATAAAATCAGATTTATTTGACAAGACCTACTTTCCATAAACCATGTTCTTTGGCATTAATTCTATTATTTTCCTTAATTCTTTATTGAATGATGCCCATATCAGTGTCTATGGATCTATGTCAGGCTAACTGGCCCATAGTTACCCAGATGACACCACTTGCCCTTTCTGCATTGAATTGAACTGCACAACAACACTCTTCCACTCTTCTGGAATTTCCTTAGAATTCCAAGATTTTCTAAAAATTAACACAGGTGGGTCAGAGAACTCCTCAGCTACCTCTTTTAGGACTTTTTGGTGCATGTTGTCTGGGCCTTCTGATTAAAAAATGTTAAGCCCTAGTAACGTTTGTTTCCATTATTTGTATCACACTTTGCTTAATTTCATTGGGGACAGGTAGATAACTGTGAAATTCCATCCTGTCTGGGAAAGACCTGTTTCTTCTTCTGTTTTGAAACGCACTTTAAAGCAAAAAATCAATGAGTATTCATAATCCCTTGTGCTCTGCTAATACAGACACTGCACATTGATATAATCACTAGTGTGTCATAGACTTTCATAAAAGATCTCAATTAATAGACTTTCATAATACAGTAATATTGTACCCAATCAGTTGATACGTTGCTTATCATCTGAGGTTCAGACCCCTTGCCTTTATAGCTCTGATAATGGTTCTCTTCCCTGCTTGTTAGCTTGATACCTTTGTTTACCTAGTATGTAAATAAATCTTCATTGTCTCTGCCTGATGACCAGCCTGGTCAGACAAGCAAACCTATTCCTTTGTTTAAGGCAGATCTGGTTACTAAATCCCCCTGACATGCCTGGTTTATATACATTTTAGATATAACTCCAGCCTATCTATTCATAACTTTTAATACACACCATGTACTTACATCATGCAAGACTACTAATGATTAGTGAATTATTAATTTTCCAATGACATATTATGTGACACCTATTAGATACAGATTATGACATCAGTGAACTGGGGTACACTGAACTGCTCAGGCCAGTTGAAACTTATTACCTGTTACCAGGAAGCCTCTTGCCCTCTGGCATAGGAATGCTGCGAGTGTCACAGCCTCCCCCATCTTTCTTACTCACTTTATCTTTCTAAACAGGTGATAACTACAAGCTTTAACATTCCAGTCATGTGAAGTCTCCCACTAGGTTTCAGCAGTGCCAATTATATCAAATTTCTTCTCATTAGTGAGATTTTTCCAGATCCTCTTGTACGTTACCCAGGCTCCTGGCACTGGTACATATGCAATTGAAAAAAAAACACTTCTCTTCACATTCTTTGCCACCTCAGTTCAAGAAGTTCCCAACACCTTGACTTTAAGTTATACGTTTAAACATTTGTACTGTTTTTGTCCCGTCAGAACCCTCCCCCATGTGTTGTTAGTTTTACACCCTCTCAGCTGCCCCAGCTAGTCTCCAACCCAGATTAGCCCCTCCACCACCTGTGAGCTGCAGGTCATCCTGTTCATACAGCCCCTCCTCTCCTTGGAATGTGTCCAATGCTTCACAACACCCAAAGCTTCATCTTCACACCGGTCTCATAGCCAATGGTTCACCTCCAGTATGCTCTGCCTTCCCATGCTTGTGGGACTGACAGGATCTGTACCAGAGTTAGTTCTGGGATGCAGATTCTTTTGGGGGCACTGTCGCAAACAGCAAGAGTTTTCTCTCTGCCTTAATCTGTGCACCTAGACTTAATTCCTGGGGCAGAGCTGTTTCGTGGGACATGATGTTGGTGTTTGGCCTGGGAGCTGTAAATAGACTAAGAAAATACCCACATTCAGCAACGCTGAAGGCCCCAACATCTGCTACTGCTCAGCAAGGGGTGACAATGTTAATGAGCTGTTTCCTGGCCACACCCATCTTGACCCAGCCCATGTGTGTCAGACATTTCTCTTACCTTGTTGACCAAGAAAGATTGGCTTGCACCAGTCAGTCAGTAGAACTGATTCCCACTGCCAGCAGAGAGATGAAGGAAGCTGAGCTGTCCTATTCTCCTCCTATAGGAGATTGGTTTTGAATGTATGAAAATACATATAGGAGCAACCACATGTAACAGTTCTTGGCCAGGAGATGGAGAAGAAATCAGGTTGTATGTGGGGGTGAGAGGAGGGAAATATTGTAACCATTCTCTTTTTTTCTCTCCTTTACCAGTCACTCTCCTCATGGGAAATCCAAGCTGTGAAGAGCACAAGGCCCTGCCCCAGGGTTCCGCAGAGTGGCATTGTGTCATGGGGAGAGATGAAGGGAAAGGTCAGTGACAGCGAAAGAGAGAGAGGAAATCATCTCTGTGCCAGCGTGCTAGGCTAGTGGCCTGATTTACACCCAGGTCTGGACTGACAGCAGTGACAGTGGGCTGCAGGGATTCACCTCTGAGGAGATAATGAGGAGGAAATGAAGTCTGTACAGAGGGTCTAAGTGAAGGCTAAGGAGAGAAATAACAATGTTCTTCAAGCACAGGCGGGGTGTAAACAAGTAGGATGGGGAGGGGTTAACTGAGAATGGTCAGAGATAGGAGGTATAACAGGAGAAAAAGAAGAGCAATTCAGGTTGAGGATGAGGAAATATTCTCTAACCCTAACATTCCCAAACCTATTAGACTATAGAAGCGAAGGGGTGGAAACTACATTAACTGAGTCATTTTTGGCTTTGTCCAGATGAGAATTTAAAAGTATGTGGTTAGAACATGTCAGCTACCATGTAAGTCTACCTTGCCTTGTCTACACTGGGCTTACTGACCATGTTAGCTAACATCTTCTAATAATACATCTTCCATCTTAGCCTAAACAAAGATGTACAGCTGGGAGAGGTCAAACCCTTCAGAATAAACTGGAGGGAACAATTCAACATTGTCCACATACAATGGCAAAAATGTCCCTAGTAGGGATTTTCCATCTCTAATTATTATGATTTCTTCTCCTTTGATTTCCCTTCCCTCACAGGGCGAGTCTGGACATGTTGTCCTTTGGGCTGGGAGCCCTTTCAGACCAGCTGCTACTACTTTTCTAAAGACATCATGAATTGGGATAACAGCCAGAGGAACTGCACAGGGATGGGCTCCCACCTGGTGGTGATCAACACAGGAGCTGAGCAGGTATCTTGCTGGGGGTCAGACTTTATTGGGAATTCAGTGCCCAGCCCCAGAGGAGACCCCCCCACACACACACAGACACCTGCTCTTGAATTTGAGTGGGTAGTTCTGGCTCCATGGTCACTCAGTCTTGGGCTTCCTTAGCCTCCAGCACCAGACTCACACTCCCCAGAGATTCCTGCCTGCTACTGTCTGCTCAGTAACTGCATCTAGTGAAATTTAAATTGATTTTTTTATCCAGGATTTCATTTCCAATTATGTAAAAAGAACGGTTATTGGCATCCGAGTGGAGAACTACTATATTGGTCTGTCCCTGAAGAAAGGCCATTGGCGCTGGGTGGATGTGACTCCATATAACGAGACAGCAGTGTGAGTACCTTTTGGGATAAAGGCTGTTTACCACCCTCCTCTTAGTCCAACAGATTCACATACAATATAGTGGATATGTGTGTGTATCAGAGAGAGACCTCTGTCACCTACTGGAGCTAAACATTTCTGGTCCAGCAAATGGAAGGTTTCTTAGGGCATCATGATGGGAGCTACAAACCCATTTTAGGGAGGAAGGGGAATCTCTCTGGAAGATTCATAGCTTATCATTTCCACCACTCTTCCATCACTAGATACAACTCTTTCCCCTGGGTCACTCATAAAGATACATCTGACACATCAGCTTCTCTGCCTTACAGGTTCTGGATACCTGGGGAACCAAATAACCTCAGTGTGGAGAAATGTGTTGCTGTAGATACATCCCAAAAGGATAACAGGAATTGGAATAACTTCCCTTGTATCCCACCATTTCATCGAATTTGTGAAACTGCGGCAACAAATATTTGATTGAAAATACCCCATCATGGATGTGAAATTAGAGAGCGATCTCATCCCTCACCATGGGCAGCTCACAGAGAGATCAGATTGGAGGGTTTGTATCACTGTGAGTCCAGGGCTGTATAATATGCAGGAAGGTGGGGGTGGGAGTTACTGTGCTCAATGGCATGAACCCACCACAAAAAACATTTTTTTTTTTAAATTCCAAAAATGACTAAAGTGGAAAAACACCAGACCTCAGCCAAGCTCTGCTTATGATGTCATAAAACTCCCTGTGACATCACCCAACGAGTCCAGTGGAGAAGGTGGGTTGGGAATGGGAGGGCCAACGGATTTGCCTCAAAGTGTTGAAGGGAGAGTTGCTATTTACTGTATTAATTCAGCCAATGTTGCTAAATGTAATAACTTCCCTTGGGCCCAACACATCAGTCCTCAAGAATATGTGTGCTGTGAATGGGAGTGTCTCATCATGTGCACATTGCTCTGGTGACTGCCGGGTGTAATAAGAGATTCAGCTTTCAGGAAAAAGATGCAGAGGTAAAGGTCTAAGTCTTACAGCTCTTTGTTGTTCCAACCTCACAGGAAACATGTCTATGCTTGCAGCTGGGCCTGTTTAGAAGGCCACACAATTCATTATCCCTGATCCAAATTTAACTTCTTTTGTGATGGAGCAGAACAATTTATACCCCAGAGAAAGGTCAGTTTTTCAATCAAGAGACTGATCCTAGACCAGATCTCCTAGAAACGGAAAAGATCTATAAGCCCAGTTCTTTCCCACTGCCCAGGAGCTAGTGCTGGATTGTTCCCGGTCATGCATTTTCCACATCTTTGTCTAATCCTAGTATTGAATGACAGGAGCAATGGCACTTCCACAACCTCTGAGGAGACCACAGGCCTCGATGGGTTTTGTTGATGGGTTTTGAGGCGGAATGTATATAAAGTTCTCTCTGGATGTGTTTCACCTAGTGCTGTCCCATCTCCTACTGCTTACTTCTGACTCTTACTGCATACGATTCCCCTCCAGGAATTCCCTGCTCATGTCAGAAATGTGGCTACTATTGTGTTTATCTTAATAAAGTCAAGCTGTAAACAACAGACTCTGATCCACTTCATTCTGGGAAGCCCATTTCCTGATAAACCAGCCCTGACCTTCCACGAAGTGCAAGAACCACAGGGTGCTGGAATGAACTCTTACCCAGGGTCCTTGAGTCACACAGGGCAGGATTGCTCTCAGTTCACATCAGGGTGTGTCATTTTCAAAACACAGAAGATATCTGGATAATTCCTAAGCTCTGAATGCCAACCTCCTGCAAAGTGACAGGACCACAGTCTGCTGAGATGAAATCTTACAGACAAGAGATCTCCTGATTCATAGGAGCAGCATTATTAGCTGTCACCTTATTGCTGTTTCAATCCCAGGATCCCCACACAGCTCTGATAATGCACCTGACTCCTGACCTTCAGCACAATCTGCTGTGTCAGTCAAGAGCTTCCCACACACACACACAACTCTGGTAGTGCACCCCAGTCCTTACTTGCAGCGCACCTTCTTCATTTGGAGGAAAGGACTGAATTCCACGTTAATTTTGGTTTGTGGGCCAGGGTAGAATCATAGAATATCAAAGGGACCTCAGGAGGTCATTTAGTCCAGCCCCCTGCTCAAAGCAGGGCTAATTTGCAGATTTTTACCCCAGTTCCCTAAATGGCCCTCTCAAGGATTGAACTCACAACCCTGGGTTTAGTAGGCCCATGCTCAAACCACCAAGCTATCCCTCCCACCACAGGGCTATATATTCCCCACAATGCACAGTGGAATGGCCCCCAAGGGCTCTTGAAGGTTTGCCCAGAGATCAAGGGAATCTATGACCTTAGTTACTATATAATTATCATACCTGATGATGATTATTTATGCAAGATGTCCAGCCAGTGAATAGAGAAGCAGCACAAATCTCTGTAAATGCCACAGACTGGAGCAGTTGTGATTAACAATTCATGTGGTCAGTTTTAAATATATATATATATTTTTTACTACTATAGGAAAGGCAAATGTCTTGGTTGGGGAAGGTGCAGAAAGCAGGATGGGCAGACTTCAAAGAATATTAGGGTTGGAAGGGACCTTGGGAGGTCATCTAGTCCAACCCCCTACTCAAAGCAGGATCAATCCCCAAACAGATTTTTGCCCCAGATCCCTAGATGCCATCCCCCATGGATTGAACTCACAACCTTGGATTTAACAGGCCGATGTTCAAATCACTGAGCTATCCCTCCCCCCTTCCTCCTAGAGACAGAAAACATTAACTCCTATCTTGCCCATTTCCCAGCAGTCACTGCAGGCTTGTCTCTTTAGCACCTTCTCCAGTTCTTTAGGCAGAATGTGTGGCCATCCTAGGATTCATTGTTAATGAGTTTAGAGGAGGAACATCTGATGCTCTGTCTAAGAAGAGATTTCAATATTTATTCAATAACTGTAAACCTTATGGCCAGAGGACAAAGGATAGATCTACACTGCGACCACATAGTGTAGTAACAGCTCAGGTAGACATAACTGAGCTAAGTTTAATCTAGCTAGCTTGGATCCAAGAGCAGTACGGTTTCAGTGCAGGCTAACCACCTGAGTTTTTACCAGGGTTCCAGGCAAGTTTGTACAGACCACGCTAACCACAGCCCACATGCTACCATGAGTTCACAGCTCTAGTACCTGAGAGAGAGATTTACGATAGTTCGGTGTGAAGGCATAAGGGTCACCATTCCTCTGGGGTCAGAGGCCTGCAGCTGGATGGCTAATTAGCCCCAACCACTTCACCTGGGAAAAGACCGGCAAACATAACTGGATGATCTTCATGAAAAGAGGAGCAAGAAATGGATGGGGGCTGCAACACCTGCCACAGGCTAGAGCAACTGCTTGGAGGAGTGACTCCAAGAAACTGATGGACAGAAGGGAGACTGGAGAAAGTCCTGTTATTGCAAAGGCTCTGAGGTAAGAGCCAGGAACTTTAGGGTTGATGAACTCATGGGGAGGAGGGACAGACTTGGGAAAGGGAACATAACTGTGACCAACTGTGCCCTTATGTTCACCACTTTTACAAGAATGTGATAAATTTTGTACCAGGTATGCCTTGTGAGGTATCATGTAAACTTTATAATCTTCTGAATATCATTGTCCTAGTAAAATGTGTGTAGAAACATTGTATGTAAAGTTATAAGCTTTTATTGTATGACATGGCTGAGACATGCTCCAAGTTTAGAAAAGCAACCCAAACCAGTTCCTCAGGGACAAAGGGTTAGCCACCACCTCAGCCAGGTGTCAACATAATCAAGTGGACAGTTACTGGGCTGTTTGGCAGGAAGAAGGATGCGAGTGAGAAATTTACATTTTGGCAATGGAACAACTGGCGGTTCACATCCAAAACAGACTTGCTGTCACCTGAACCCCAGCTGGAGATGATTCTCATAGAAGAGAAATGCTTTAAAAAGGGGGAATAGAGGACACAAATCACTTCTCTCCCCTCATCTTTACTCACAGCATCAACAGCATTTGAAAGACAAAGGAAGCATCAGTGAACTGAGGGAGAGGTCCTGACTGAAGGAGTTCAGCCAGTAAAAGAATTTGGTAAGAAAAACCTTTACTTTGAATTTATTTTAGCTTGTTAAGTTAGGTAGTAGTTTGTGTTTTACCTTTTATTTTTTTGTAACCAATTCTGACTTTTATGCCTCATTATTTGTAATCACTTAAATCTACTTTTCTTTTTTTAGGTAATAAATTTGTTTCATTGTTTTATCTAAACCACTGTGTATTTGAATTGTAGTGTTTGGAAACCTTCATTTGAGATAACAAAGATTTGTGCATATCATTTTCTATTAATGAAATGATGGAGTTTGTATGAGCTTGTACTGCACAGAAGGAGAGAACTGGACAGTACAAGATGCCCATTTTTGGGAACAAGTCTGGAGACTGGGAATTTGCTGGTGTCACTCTGCAATATAATTCAGGAAGGGCTGGCTAGAGCACTCATATCATTCAGATGAGAGTGATTTTTGCATGGCAAAGACTGTATGTGAACAGGCCAAGAGAGGTTGTTCTCACAGCAAAGCCATATAAAAGGCATCCCAGGTTGGAGGGTTGAGGACACATCTGTTCAACTGTCCAGATTCTACCCTGGGAGATATCACAGTAACCCGTATAGACTTTGAGGGGAGAGGCTGTGATCCTGTTTTTGTTAAGAAGGCTTGAAATAAAATCAACAGCAACTAATCTGGCTGGAAACTACCTTCCCTGGTGTGACCTGTGGTGCCTGGCATAGCCCCCACTGAAATGCCAAGGTCAGGGCAGGCTGAAAAAGGGAGAAAAGATACTCCCAAAACTGGTGATTAACACTGAAGTTAAACTAACCAACCAGTCACAAACTTTATTTGTATTCCATCACACTGGTATTCAACAAGCTAAATAAAGAACTCACACAGCCCCCTTACTGTATTCCAGTTCTCTGGCTCCCAGTCAGCACCTAGGTCCAGTAAGAAGTACAGTGAGAAGTTATTTAAAAAACTCTGCTCACTACACAAAATGTTCTTCTGAACTCCAAAGGGCCAGCCACGTTGCCAGGTCAATATTAGAGTAGCTCTTATTCAAAATACCATGCTGCCAGCCAGTTTTAATGTCTAAAACTATAGGTTTATAATAAAGAAAAGATAAATAACAAGAAGAGAGTTGTTAAATGGTAAAGCAATCAGATACATATAGAAACTTCAAAGTCCATATATCAGGTATTGGTGACACCATGATCAGCTTCAACAATGGAACCCTACAGACAGCAATATACAAGAAACCCACAGATCACTACACCTACCTTCATAGATCCAGTAACCACCCCAAACACACCAAGAAATCTGCTATCTACAGCCAGGCACTCAGATACCAGGGAATATGCTGGAGTAAGAGTCTGTTCTGATCTGGTGGATTCAATTTCCTTCTCTCCCTCTGGTTAGTGCTTCAGCTTTCTTTACATCTGGTAAAAAATGTAGAAACATCTTCACAAAAAAAGTCAATGAACTTTTGAATTTTTAATCCGCTTCAATCACTTTCTGAGATGGTTAAAACCAGTGTCAAAGTTAGAATCAGGACTCACAATTTGTCAGACCACTCTGTTTTATTAGCGCAGCGCTCTGCCAATAACACCCAGATAATGTGAGTGGCCATGCAAGACCCAAACAGTCTTATTTATACAGATAAAAGAGTGGGAATTAGACAAAGGGACAAAGAAAGCAAAACAGTAAAATTCACCTGGGGCACAGCATGCATATCCTACTTCCTTACTAACTCTTATCGATCTAAGGCTAATACTTCACCAATTGCCCTTAAATGGTGCAATTGTTCTATGTTAATATCTGTATTCCTGACACCTGGATTGCAGCATTCCAACAGTTTTGCTTAAAGGTACAGACAGCATTTCTTTAATCCTCTCTATTTTTACAATATAATTCATTCTACTTTCACAGCAGTAAAAAAAAATTGGAACATTTACAGAAAAAAATGTCATCCACATTTTGAAAAAATGAATGTTTTTCACCAGCTCTAATTCTGTTCTTCCTTTGGAACTCTATTGGGCGGAGGCCCTGAGGCTGACCCAGGACACCCTGGAGGGATTATATCTCCCAGCTGGCCTGGGAACACTTGGTAATCCCTGAGGAGGCGTTGGAACCTATTGTGGAGGAAAGGGGGGTCACGTCCTCCCTACTCTTCATGCTGCCACCATGACCCTCACCAGGCAAAGCAGTATAAAGGAAAAAGAAGAAGGGACACAGTTTCTGCATACAGAGTCTGTAAAGATTTTGGGAGCATTCAAGATAAAAGGGGCTAGACATGTTATTCCTGGGAGAATTCTGTGCCACTGCATGCACACAAATTTCATGTGCCCTGCATACTTTTAATTTTTTGCAGAAAATAGCTTCTGCTGAAAAGTTGCTGCAGTTCTGCCTTTTGCTCACCAGAGGGCACTGTGGCATAGAACACAGCAGCCGCTCCTGGACAGCCCCAGCTATGACAGGGAAGAGAAAATGCCTGTCTTCTTCACAGCACCTGTTGGGCCAGGACAGGACACAGAGGCTATGGGGACACAGACAGCATGCAGCTGGTGGGGGGTCAGACAGGGGCTCATAAGGACTAGTGGGAGAGGACAGACTGGGGCAGGGGCTGAATGGGAGTGGAGGCACAAGGCCATATGGGCAGAGGGGGAGGGGGTGCAGAGCTACGGGGGAAGGGGGATGGCTGAATGGGGGCACAGAGACACATGGGGAGGGAGGGTGCAGGGACACATGCAGACATAAGGGGAGGGATCTGGCTGAAGGGGTGGAGGGCCACATGGAGACGGGGGACACAAAGACACATGGGGACAGGGGATGGTGGGGATGCAGGGCCACATAGGGATGGGGGAGTGGGTGTCTAAGTGGGAGTGGAGGGACACATGTGGACCGGGCGTGCAAGGACACATGGGGAGTTGTCTCATTCAAAAGCAGAGGGGATAAGAGTTGGATCTAGCATACTGAGGGGGAAGATGGAAGGAATAGATTGGGAAAAGTGAGTACTGTCCATCCTGTGCACTGAATGAGGAAGAAGTCCTGTGGAAAAAAAAATTTATGTGAGCATATAATTTAATTCATACACACACGGGGCTGAATTAAAATTGCATGGGCAACCTTAATTCTGGCATTTCTTAAGTTTTCATAGATTCATAGATGTAAGGTCAGAAGGGACCATTATGGTCATCTAGGCTGACCTGCACATTGCAGGCCACAGAATCTCAACAAGCCACTCCTGCAACAAACCCTCAAACCATGTCCGAGCCATCAAAGTCCTCGAACCATGGTTCAAAGACCTCAAGGTGCAGAGAATCCTCCAGCAAGTGACCTGTGCCCCAGGCTGCAGAGGAAGGCGTAAAACCTTCAGGGCCTCTGACAATCTTCCCTGAAGGAAAATTCCTTCCCGACCCCAAATATGGCGATCAGTTAAACCCTGAGCATGTGGGCAAGACTCACTAGCCAGCACCCAGGAAAGAATTTTCTGTAGTAACTCAGATCCCACCCCATCTAACATCCCATCATAGACCATTGGGCCTATTTACCTGCTAATAATTAAAGATCAATTAATTGCCAAAATTAGGCTATCCCATCATACCATCCCTTCCATAAACTTAGCAAGCTTAGTCTTGAAGCCATAAATGTCTTTTGCCCCCACTACGCCCCTTAGAAAGCTGTTCCAGAACTTTACTCCTCTAATGGTTAGAAACCTTCATCTAATTTCAAGTCTAAACTTCCTAGTATCAAGTTTATATCCATTTGTTCTTGTATCCACATTGGTACTAAGCTTAAATAATTCCTCTCCTTCCCTGATATTTATCCCTCCGATATATTTATAAAGAGCAATCATATCTCCCCTCAGCCTTCTTTTGGCTAGGCTAAACAAGCCAAGCTCTTTGAATCTCCTTTCATAAGACAGGTTTTCCATTCCTCAGATCGTCCTAGTAGCCCTTCTCTGTACCTGTTCCAGTTTGAATTCATCCTTCTTAAACATGGGAGACCAGAACTGCACACAGTATTCCAGATGAGGTCTCACCAGTGCCTTGTATAACGGTACTAACACCTCTTTATCTTTACTAGAAATACCTTGCCTGATGCATCCTAAAACCGCATTAGCTGTTTTAATAGCCATATCACATTGGTGGCTCATAGTCATTCTGTGATCAACCAATACTCCGAGGTCCTTCTCCTCCTCTGTTACTTCCAACTGATGTGTCCTCAATTTATAACCAAAATTCTTGTTATTAATCCCTAAATGCATGATGACCTTGCACTTTTCACTATTAAATTTCACTATTACTATTACTCCAGTTTACAAAGTCATCCAGATCTTCCTGTATGATATCCCAATACAGAGATAATCCTTCTCTGTATTGGCAATGCCTCCCAGCTTTGTGTCATTCGCAAACTTTATTAGCACATTTGCACTTTTTGTGCCAAGGTCAGTAATAAAAAGATTAAATAAGATTGGTCCCAAAACCGATCCCTGAGGAACTCCACTAGTAACCTCCCCCCAGCCTGACAATTCACCTTTCAGTATGACCCATTGTAGTCTTCCCTTTAACCAGTTCCTTATCCACCTTTCAATTTTCATATTGATCCCCATCTTTTCCAATTTAGCTAATAATTCCCCATGTGGAACCGTATCAAATGCCTTACTGAAATCAAGGTAAATTAGATCCACTGTGTTTCCTTTGTCTAAAAAATCTGTTACCTTCTCAAAGAAGGAGATCAGGTTGGTTTGGCAAGATCTACCTTTTGTAAAACCATGTTATATTTTGTCCCAATTACCATTGACCTCAATGTCCTTAACTACTTTCTTCTTCAAAAATTTTTCCAAGACCTTACATACTACAGATGTTAAACTAACAGGTCTATAGTTACTCGGATCACTTTTTGAGTGGTTTATGTTGCAATCTTAATAATGTTCTTTTAATGTATTTTTATATGTGTAATATAGAAACAGATTAGAGGCCCTGGAGAAACTTCCCACTGCTAAACATCTATTGCAGTTTTGCAATAAAAAGCATAATGCAACCCATGGGAAACAATGTTTTTACTTTATTGCATAATTTTAAATGTTGCAAAGAACAGTATTTAACAACAATCAAGTGCAGTTTTGAAAAGAGGAATCTACCTTCATAGTTAAGTACAAAGGTGCAAGCATGAACAGATTGTATTAGGTACAAGCAATTATGTACAAAACCAACAACACGGAACCATATAGATGAGTTGCTTTATACGTTTCAGTGTTCTCGGGATCAGCAAGCTCTGAGGGAATGTTCATGCCAATGCAGGATCTCCAGACTTCAATTAATAATATTAAGATTCTGGTTATCTTAAACAGTAACAAGGGGAGGATTAGCTCATGGGAGGAATAGGATAGCTCAGTGGTTTGTGCATTAGCCTGTTAAACAGAAGGTTGTGAGCTCAATCCTTGAGGGGGCCACTTAGGGAACTGGGGTAAGGATCTGTCTGGGGACTGGTTCTGCTTTGAGCAGGGGGTAGGACTAGATGACCTCCTGAGGTCCATGATAATCTATGAAATGTTACAAACTCTATAGCCCCCTCCTATTATCAGTTTACCATGAATTACACCTGCACCAAATATGACTACATGTTTAGGATTTACTAAGCACACATCTTTGTGCAGACCCACCTAGGCTGCACACTCTTTGGGTTGTGGTCTACAGCATCTCTGCTCGGTATTAGCACTGGCTCCATTTCCTATAGCATCCAACAGTGTCAAGACTGCCTCTGCCTCCCCTTTTTATAGCTTGCTCAAGAATAATGTACCATGTTTCCCATCTACTAGGGAAATTATGGACCCGACTTTGTATCTTGTGTAACCACTTATCTCTGTGCTGAGTGTAAAACCAGCCAAGTCAGAATGGTAACATTTTACACCCACTCTAAACAGATGTAAATGATGACACAAGATACAAGGCAGTGGAGAATGAGGCCATATATTCCTTTTGGTCCATGTGAAGGGCATTACTAGCAGATCATTACACAGAGATTACTTGGGTATTGCTGCACAGTGTCTTTATTCAGTGGCACATGGTCTAGCTCTGCCATTGTTGCTACTTTATTTTCTCAACTTGAGACAGTACAGGGTGCTTTGGAGAAGGCCTGTCAATAGAGCCCTGCACAGATACAAATCTATATCCATGGATGCGGATATCTGTGAATATAAATCGGTATCCGTGGAACCGCAGGGCTTTCCCGGGAACTGCAGCGATGAAAGGAGCAGAACCTGGGGCTGCCGTTCCCAGGAACCAGCGTCCCGTACTGACAGCTCCTCTGGCACGGCTGTACTGCCCCCATCCCCACTCACTGGGGCAGACAGCTGTCCCTGGTCACACTTGTGTGTTCAAGTGGGCACACACCCCCAAACAGGAGATGCTGATAGCTGAGTGGAAGGGATGGGGGCAGGGCGTGTATCTGTGCAGGGCTCTATCCATGCCCTTGAGGCCCGGTCAATTTACAGTGGCTGGAACTCTAGCCCTGCCTTCTGCTCCTCCTCTCTCCCACTCCCCACTCCTCCTCTTCCCCCTGAGGCCCTATCTCCAGCACAGCGGGAAGTCTGTGGAAGGGTGGTGACCAATTCCCTCCGCCCCCAGGCAGAGCTGGCTAAGCACTGCTAGCCCAAGCCCACGCTGAACTGGCCTGAGTGCCCCCGCACCAGACCAAGCCCCCCCCACAGACCCCCATGCAGCGTGACACACGATTGATGGTCCCCCTCCCTGCCCCATGCAGCGCTAGTCTGAGGGCCACCGCACAGCACTGGATCAAGGCCCCTGATGGCCTCCCACTATGTGGCATGGAATTGCTCTGAGCCTCTTCTCCCTTTCCCTCACCCCCCACACAGCACGGAGCTCACCCAAGCCCCTCTCCCTCCATGCAGAGCTGGTCATCCTCCCTTCCTCCCCCATGCAGGCCTGGCCCAGCCTCATTGCTCCAACCCCTGCCGAGTCCCATCACTCACCCTCCTGAGCCCCACTGCTCACCCCCCCCCCACCAACTCCTTTGTGGCAAAACTGGGCATTTGTACTGTTTGCTCTTGCCAGCTGGTGATCAGTTGACAAGAGCAAATAGGCCAAATACCCAGTTTTGCCAAAAACATCAGGATGTCTGGGCCAAAAGGGGATGTATGATCACCCTATGCCAGGGGTCCCCAAAATTTCTGTTAGCCCCCCCCTTACCTGGTCTGTGCCCCACCCTGGGAGCCAAGGCCAGGAGCTGGGCTGGGGCCCGCAGTTCGGGGCTGTGAGTGGGGGTGCATCTGGGAGCAGAACCACAGCTGGGGCTGGGGGCAGTGCTGGGGCAGGGCCAGAGCAGAGCTGATCACTGCCCTAGGCTGTGGTAAGAACTGCCCAGGGAGCCTGGGCAGCTCTGGGGAGCCCCGAACCCTGCACATGCCTTGGGCAGGGGGCCGAGGTGCCCAAGATCAGCCCCCAGCTCTTGTCCCTTCCCCCCAGGGTGCACCACACCAGGCTCCCCAGAGTGTCCCAGGCTCCCTGGGCAGCTCTTACCATGGCCCAACTTCTGGCCAGGCCAGGGAGTGGGGCCTTGGGGGGAAGGGGAGGAGAAGGGGGTTTGGCCCCATGACGGGGGGGAGGGGGCAAACATTCTTTTTTCCCAGGCCCCAATATATCTTAATCCACCTCTGCTGCTCATTAACATTGCTGAATGCATATTTGTTACTGTCATGAAGACTGGGTTGTGGGAGGAGGAAGATTGTATTTAGAGTTGGGATCACATGCAGTGGCCACAACAGCTCCTCATATTCTGCTGAGTACCTGAGGACTTTCTGACCTCTTCATGGAACGCATGTCTAATATAGAATTAGATACCTGACAACGGCCCCAGTTTATGGACTTCACACAATCCCATTACCTCACTAGTGGCCTGTACTTCATGTGAACACTGCAGTGTTTGTCTTCTCCCTGAAGGATCCAAGCACTAGACACTGTGTTCTCCCAACCCAGTTTGACCATCTTGGTGTGTTGATGTCCACTCCATAGCGCGTGAGAAGTCACTGCTTTGCAGTTCTGCACCTGTGAAGCCAATATACCCTGGCTGTGTGTATCTATCGACACCTGCCCTAGAAGGTATATTATATATTACATGAGAGCTGCAGATAAAGATAGTCTCTGGAACAGCCCTGAGCAACATTACCTTCCCCCTTGCTTCTGTGTGTCTGACCCCCTCGGGTCATTTTTCTCCACCAAACCCTCTCTGCAGATCCCAACTGTACAGCAGCAGAATGAAACTGGCATGATCCTGATCAGTTTCACTCTGCAGTGGATGGAGCAAAAGCAACAAAATAGAACAGATCATTCGCTGCAAGACTGTCCAGTTGATAAATCTCTTAAAGGTGGAGGAAGATATCCCTAATCACTCCCTGAATTGAACCTCCCGGAGTAGGCCACTATTGAGAGAAGATAGCCAGCAAAGCTTTCTGTGTGGAATGTATTTTCTGGTGCTGGTAGGTCCGTGAAGCTGTCCCCACAGCTCCTAGAGCAGGGATTCTCAAACTGGGGGTCATGACCCCTCAGGGGGTCACAAGATTATTAAATGGGGAGTCATGAGCTGTCACCTCCACCCCCCCAAACCCCGCTTCACCTCCAGCATTTATAATAGTATTAAATATTTTTTAAATGTTTTTAATTTTTTGGGGGGTGAGGGGTCACACTCAGATGCTTGCTGTGTGAAAGGGGTCACCAACACAAAAGTTTGAGAACCACTGTCCTAGGGGGTCTCTCCAGAGTGGATTCTCTGGTGTATAATAAGGTTAGTGAGCTGACTGAAGCCCCTCCCACAGTCAGTGCACCCAGGAGGTTTCTTTATCATGTGGATTGTCAGGTGCTGATTCAGGTTGGAGCTCCGGCAGAAGCTCTTCCCACACTCAGTGCATCTGTAGGGCTTCTCCCCTGTGTGAATCCTCTGGTGCTGGATGAGTGTGGAGCTCTGGCAGAAACGTTTCCCGCACTCGGTGCAATGGTAGGGTCGCTCTCCGGTGTGGGTTCTCTGGTGCTCAGTGAGTGAGGAGCTCTGGCTGAAGCATTTCCCACAGGCGGGGCACTGGTAGGGCCTCTCCCCGGTGTGGATCCTCTGGTGTTTGATGAGGTCCGAGCTCTGCAGGAAGCGACTCCTGCATTCAGAGCACTGATAGGGTTTCTCTCCCGTGTGGCTCCTCTGGTGCTGCACCAGGGCCGAACTGCTCCGGAAACTCTTCAGGCAGTCGGCACATTGATAGGGTCTCTCCTCCATGTGCGTGGTCTGGTGCTGGCTCAGGTTGGAGCTCCGTCCAAAGCTCTTCCCACACATGGCACACCGGTACGGTGTCTCTCCTGTGTGCACTCGCTGGTGGGCAATCAGGTCTGAGCTCTGGCGGAAGCTCTTCCCACACTCAGTGCATTTATAGGGCTTCTCCTGCAGGTGGGTTCGCTGATGTCTTGTAAGTGTCGAGCGCAGGCTGAAGGTTTTCCCACACTCGGGACACTCGTAAGGTCTCTGGCCTGTGTGGGTCCTCTGGTGCTGAATGAGGTTTGATCTCCGACTAAAGCTCTTCCCACAGTCAGAACATTTATGAGGTTTCTCTCCAGTGTGGGGCCTCTGCTGGGCAATGATGTCTTTGAGTTTCCTGAAACCTCTCTCTCGGGGAGGAGATTCATCCCATTTCTTTCCTGGAAGATTTCTCTCCTGATTTTCTGTCCCCCACTCATCCTCACAGTCCTCTTCCCAGTCAGGGCTCTGTGAATCTTTCCTTCTGGATTTTTCTGACAATGGTACACTTGGCTCCTCTGTCTGAAAATCCTCCTGGTGTGGATTCTCCTCCTCATTTTCACTCATGATCCCATCACCTGCTGGAATAAAGAGAGAATCAAGACATGGTTCATCCCTGTGTCTGGGGGAAAGGGTACCTTTGCCCAGGGAGTCACAAAGAGTTTGTCACAAATCTGAAAACTTTACAGCCTGATCCTAAGCCCGTCAATGTCAAAAGCAGTCTTTCCAATCACGTCAATGGGTGCTGAATCAGACCCTTTGATAAGATCATAAAACAGGAGAAAAAAAAATCACTTGAGCTTTTTATCACAACCTGGACCAATCCCTCCTTCTGGACTGACACCAGTCTGCTGTGAACAGACCCAACCGCTGGATCCCGCATGCTTCTATACTCCCGGGTCTGGGTAGTGACTAATCACTGTTCCTAGCTGCTGTGTCTGCCAACCTTCCGAGGGATGTTTGACTCTGCAGGCAGCTGTCTTAAACCCAAAACCAGGCCAAGCACTTAGTTGCTTACAGTGCATTTGCACTGGAGTGGCACAGCTCTGGCATTGCAGCTTTGCCAATGTACTGCCATAGCGTAGTTGCTTCCTACATTGACTGACTGAAAGACTTTTCCCATCAATGTAGGTAATCCACCTCTCCACAAGGCAGTAGCTAGGGTGATGAATAAGTCTTCTGTCTAGCTGCCTCTACAGAGGGGTTAAGTTGACCTAGCTATGTTTCACAAGGCACATTTTTCACAGCCCTGAGTGATGCTGCTATGTCAACCTAATTTTTAGGTGTCGACCAGGCCTGACACGTGCCCTCAGAGCCTCATCTAGGTGTGGGCACCAAGCTGCTCAGTTAAGTCCCTTACAGGTTTAGCGAAGGCATTTCTTAACCACAGCCACTTTTAGTCTTAAGAGAGCACTGGAGAGTAATAGATCTTTGCAAAATAACAAACAGTCCTGCAATGCTTCTGCCTCACTCTCTTACTCTTATCTCACTCCACGAATCCAGGGTCTGGTCGGTCTCTAGCCGAGAGGCTTCTGACATGTGGTGGTGGTTGGTCCCCTTGCTCAGAGAAGCCCTCCCCTCTTAAATATAGCCTCTGTCTCTTTTCGCCCATGAGCTCCAACTGGGAAATTCCAGCCTCTTACCCCCAGTCAGGCTTCTGTGGAGAGTCCACTGTCCCCTTGCAGTGGGCCAGTAGTTGAGAGACAACCAAAGTCGATGGCCCATGATTGCTCTATGGTGGCTTCTCAGCCATAGACTATGTCTAGATTATACAGTCTATGCCAGCCCCTAGTGTAGCTGCAGCATATGCTGACAGAAGAAGATTTTCTGCCAGTGTAGGAACACTATCTCCCTGAACAATGTTAGCTATATTGACAAAAGTTCTCTTCTGATAGCACTGCTTTGTCTACAGTGACAGTTTTGTCAGCCTAGCTATGTCAGCTAGGGTGTGTGGTTTTTTCACATCGCTGACATAGCTTTGCTAGCATAAGTTTCAAGTGTAGACAAAGCCACTGTCATTCAACTAGGTGTCAAACCTAATACAAAATGGATGTTCTAATCCAAACTGGAGGTTCTACTATTAAGTGAAGGTCACAGTGAAGGGTACAATCCAAGATGGCGGTTGAAACACAAAATGGAGTTCACAGTAGCGTGCAGACATATCCCACTCTGTCACACCTTTCCCCAGAACATCCCAAGCTGGCCCAACACTATGGAACTCACAGCCATAGAAGAAAGTAATGACTATGGCTCTTATCGCCTTCAGAACTCAGTGCAACACTTGCAAATAGGAAAGTTTCTGCTACAGTACACTGGTTAGGCAGGGGAATGCTAGCAGTCTGTCAGGACTGATGTTAAACCATAATTGTCACCTGATTTCCGGTTACTCTAACACAGTGGCTCTCAACCTTTCCAGACTACTATACCCCTTTCAGGAGTCTGATTTGTCTTCTGTATCCCTATGTTTCACCTCACTTAAAAACTACTTCCATACAAAGTCTGACCTAAAAATACAAAAGTGTCACAGCACACTATTACTGAAAAATTGCTTACCTTCTCATTTTTACCAAATAATTATAAAATACATCAATTGGAATGTAAATATTGTACTTACTTTTCAGTGTATAGTATATAGAGCAGTATAAACAAATCATTGTCTGTATGAAATTTTAGGGGTTTTTGAGTTTGGTAGTGCTTTTTATGTAGTCTGTTATAAAACTAGACAAATATTCAGTATCAGAGAGGTAGCCATGTTAGTCTGGATCTATAAAAGCAGCAAAGAATCCTGTGGCACCTTATAGACTAACAGATGTTTAGGAGCATGAGCTTTCGTGGGTGAATACACACTTCGTCAGATGCATGTAGTGGACATTTCCAGGGGCAGGTGTGATTAAGATAGATAGATAGATAGATAGATAGATAGATAGATAGATAGATAGATAGATGCAAGCAAGAAGCAAGCTAGAGATAACGAGGTTAGTTCAGTCAGGGAGGATGAGGCCCTGTTCTAGCAGTATCCCTGATGATGCCACAGCACAACTGGCTGCTGAGCTCTGTGCCTTTATCCTTACATACAACTATTTCAAATTTGATGACAATATATGTCTCCAGATCAGTGGCACTGCTATGGGCACCCACATGACCTCACAATATGCCAATATTTTTATGGCCAATCTGGAACAACACTTCCTCAGCTCTCGTCCACTCACGCCCCTTCTCTACCTATGCTACATTGATGACATCTTCAGCATTTGGACCCATGGGAAGGAGACTCTGGAAAAATTTGACCACGATTTCAACAGCTTCCACCCAATCAATCTCAGCCTGGACCAATCTGCACGGGAGGTCCACTTCCTAGACACCACGGTGCAAATAAGTGATGGTCACATTAACATCACCCTATACCAAAAACCTACTGACCGCTATGCCTACCTTCATGCCTCCAGCTTCCATCCCGGGCACACCACACATCCATTGTCTATAGCCAAACACTGAGGTACAACCGCATCTGCTCTAAACCCTCAGACAGAGACCAACACCTACAAAATCTCCACCAAGCATTCTCAAAACTACAATACCCGCATGAGGAAATAAGGAAACAGATCAACAGAGCCAGACGTGTACCCAGAAGCCTCCTACTGAAAGACAAACCCAAGAAAGAAACCAACAGGACTCCACTGGCCATCACATACAGTCCCCAGCTAAAACCCCTCCAACACATCATCAGGGATCTACAACCCATCCTGGACAAGATCCAACACTTTCATAGGCCTTGGGTGGCAGTCCAGTCCTCGCCCATAGACAACCTGCCAACCTGAAGCATATTCTCACCAGTAACTGCACACCGCACTACAGTAACTCTAGCTCAGGAACCAATCCATGCAACAAACCTCGATGCCAACTCTGCCCACATATCTACACCAGTGACACCATCACAGGACCTAACCAGATCAGCCACACCATCACCAGTTCATTCACCTGCACGTCCACCAATGTAGTATATGCCATCATATGCCAGCAATGCCCCTCTGCTATGTACATCGGCCAAACTGGACAGTCTCTACGGAAAAGGATAAATGGACACAAATCAGAGATTAGGAATGGCAATATACAAAAACCTGTAGGAGAACACTTCAACCTCCCTGGCCACACAATAGCAGATGTTAAGGTGGCCATCCTGCAGCAAAAAAAACTTCAGGACCAGACTTCAAAGAGAAACTACTGAGCTTCAGTTCCTCTGCAAATTTGACACCATCAGCTCAGGATTAAACAAAGACTGTGAATGGCTTGCCAACTACAAAACCAGTTTCTCCTCCCTTGGTTTTCACACCTCAGCTGCTAGAACAGGACAAAGTTCCTCCTCTACCTTAGTGGGTCCTGCGCTTATTGGCGGATTTGTTCACCTCAGTGATCTTCCCCTCTTGTGGAACCCACAGTCTGGGTCAGCTCCTCCGGTGTCTGATCAGGAGTTGGGAGGTTTGGGGGGAACCTGGGCCCATCCTCTACTCCGGGTTCCAGCCCAGGGCCCTGTGGATTGCAGCTGTCTATAGTGCCTCCTGTACCAGCTGCATGACAGCTACAACTCCCTGGGCTACTTCCCCATGGCCTCCTCCAAACACCTTCTTTATCCTCACCACAGGACCTTCCTCCTGGTGTCTGATAATGCTTGTCCTCCTCAATCCTCCAGCAGTACACTCTCTCACTCAGCTTCTTGCTCCCAGCTCCTCACACATGCTCCTTCTCCTTTGGCTCCTCCCTGCCTTACTGGAGTGAGCTCCATTTTAAACCCAGGTGCCCTGATTAGCCTGCCTTGATTGGCTGCAGGTGTTCTAATTAAAGTAGCTATCTCTACTGCCTTCTAGAAAGATCTTAATTGGCCCCAGGTGCCTTGATTAACCTGGAGCAACTGCATTTGGTTACCAGGGTCCTAGGGATTTGTTTAGCCTGGGGCTAACATACCTGTTTCTCAGTACTTTACTGTAGCCATCTGGCCTTGCCCCATCACATATATATATATACCTGCCCCTGGAATCTGACGAAGTGGGTATTCATCCATGAAAGCTCATGCTCCTAAACATCTGTTAGTCTATAAGGTGCCACAGGATTCTTTGCTGCTTTGACAAATATTCAGATGAGTTGATGTACCCGCTAGAAGACCTCTGCGTACTCCCATGGGTATGCATGCCTCTGGTTGAGGGCCTCTGCTTTAACCACTGGCTACAATACTGAGATTAGGGCTGATCAAAAAACAAAAATTCCACCCTACAGGAAATCATGATCTTTTGATATTTGTTTGATATTTGTCCCAAACTGGAACAAAAGGCAGAAATGTTGAAATTCTTTGCAGAACAAAAAGTGCAGAAAAATTTCAGTTCCGAAATGTCTAAACATTTCTTTTTCATATTTTTCATTGAAACATTTTGATAGTTCTGAATCAACATATTTTGGTTTGGTTTGTTGAACCAAATGGAAATGCTTCCTTTCAGCTCGCTTCCACATTGAACTGTGTCTGCTTGAGCTGCTGTGGTACTTCAGATGAGTTGTAGTTCACCCCATGTAACATAACCCATTCTCCTCTATGGGACAGGATTCCTGGGTGCCCTACGTGTTTCATGACTGCAATGCATCATGAAAATTGACATGCAGACATGATGCACTCCAGTGGTTCTACCAGAGGGGAGACTGTGGTGCATCATGGGAGATGCGGTCCAGCCAGGGAGTCTGGCCCACAGAAGAGAATGGCAGCATCAGACACCTGAACTACAACTTCCATGAAACACTGCAGCAGCTCTGGAGAACACATATTAATGTTAAAGTAGCCCTCAATACAACAGTTTGATTCACTGTCTCTCAGGGAGAGATGCAGTACCTATACCCACAGGAGAACCTCTCATGTTGGCACAGGGAGTGTCTACACTGAAGCACTACAGCAGCACAACTACAACGGTGACAATGTCATGTTTAAGTGTAGACAAGAACAGTCACTAAAATCACCCTGACACACATCACGGCTCTAGGATAGAATGGACTAAATAAATGCACATTATTATTATTCGTGTTCTTTGTCACTGCTGAGGATCTTTTGGACTGTAAACTTCCTGCAATAGGGACCGTCTTCATCACCCAGCACAACTGCAGCTCTAATCCTGACAGGCCTTTGGCCTGTACCATCATATAAATGAATAATAACAATATTAATCCGCAGAACAGATCACAGATGAGTATTCCTGCCTCTAACTGGCCATGAAGAAGCCTAAGATTTAGACATAAAAGTAGCAGAAAGCTAGCACACTGGTAAACAAACTCAAATGTTTATATTTGGATTGACCCAACACAAAACAAAGTATCTTATTTTGATTTGTCTGATAAAAAATTGAAAAATATTTGCAAAATTTTAAAAATTTGCAAAATCAACATTTCCCTTGGAAAATGTTGGTTTTGTGCAAACTGCATTTTTTGTTGGAAAAAAACGTTTTGAGGGAAGATTCCTGACTGGGTCTATAGACAAGACGAGACAGAACCAGGCAAACTCACAATAGTTTTGTTGGAATCCCAACATTTATATTTCACCCACTGATGTTTCCTGGGTTGCTCTGACTTATTCCTCACCTGCATAGGCACGTCTTGGGATCTCCCTGTCTATGGAGGCATGAAGACTGGGGACACATGGCTCTTTCCCTTGTTCCATCTAAGAGATTGCAGCCGTTTGGGGGTCCGGCAACCCTGCATCCAGGGAAATAAAACAGGTGGTAACTGAATTACTAAATGCTTGAATCCATGTTACAAATAAAATGTGAGGATTTTAAACTCAGCCCTTTTTTTTGCTGGAGGAGAGGGCCCTGCACAGAGGCAGAAGCAGGATCCAGGGAGTGCAAAGGTGAGCTTTAAACCACTTTTGCACACATACTCCTCCATTACCCACTGTGCAGACAGACCTAGGAACTGGCCCAAAGAGAAAAAGAGAAGCATACTGGTCACAGTCTCTAAATAATGTGCTTCCCCGGATAATGATTTGAATGTGTGGGGGATCCAGTGGAGAGTGCTAGATTTAAAAGAATGTTATACTGGAAGGTGTTAATGGCTACCAACTCCCTGTCTTCTATTCCACTGATCAATCACAGACCTTATTAAAGTCGATAGGTGGGTAATGTCCCTTCTTCAGGGCTAAAGGAAAAGAGCAATTAAGTCCCTTCATGGAGTGTGATAACTGGAGGCAATAGAAGCTACTTCCCAAGGCAATCTGCTGCATGGCAAAGCTTGAACAGGGTTAAACTGTGCAGTCTGATGGATTTCCCTTGGACTGATTGCAAATGCAGGATCTAGAGCAGTGGTTTTTAAACTTTTTTTTCTGGTGACCCAGTTGAACAAAATTGTTAATACCCATGACCCAACAGGGCTGGGGCAGAGGGGGTTAGGGTGTGGGAGGGGCTCAGCGCTGGGGCAGAGGGTTGGGGTGCAGAAGGGGGTCAGGGCTCTGGGCTGGGGGAGCAGGCTCTGGGGTGGGTCTGAGGATGAGGGGTTTGGGGTGCAGGAAGGGGCTCTGGGTTGGGTGGGCTCAGGGCTGGGGCAGGGGACTAGGGCACAGGATTGGGGCGAGGGCTTACCTCAGGCGGCTTCCCGTCAGCAGCATTGCAGGGGTGCTAAGGCAGGCTTCCTGACTGTCCTGGCACCGTGGACAGTGCTGCACCCCAGAAGCAGCCATCAGCAGGTCCAGCTCCTAGGTGGAGGCGCATAAGCAGCTCCGAGTGACTCTCACCCACAGGCACCAACACCACCCCCCAGCTCCCATTAGCTGGTTTCCAGCCAATGGGAGTGCAGAGCCGGTGCTTGGGGCAGGGGCCATGCACAGATCCCCATGTCCTTCCCTCCCCCCCCCCCAGGAGCTGGACCTGCTGCTGGCCACTTCTGGGGCACAGCGCGGTGTCAGAACAGGTAGGAACTAGCCTGCCTTAGCCAGGCAGCACCACTGACGGGACTTTTAACGGCCCAGTTGGTGGTGCTGGCCAGAGCCACCGTGACCCAGTCCCTTCTATTCTGTGATCCAGTTCTGGGTCACAACCCACAGTTTGAAAACCACTGATCGAGGTGATCCTGGAAATTACAGGCCTGTAAGCCTGACTTCAGTACCAGGCAAACTGGGTGAAAAAGCATAATCCCAACTATATATATAAAATAATGAGGTCTAAATCAGCTGTTACCCAAGAAAGTGATCTTGGAGTTGTCGTGGATAGTTCTCTGAAAACATCCACTCAATGTGCAGCGACAGTCAAAAAAACAAACAGAATGCTGGGAATAATTAAGAAAGGGATAAATAATAAGGACAGAAACTATCATGTTGTTTCTATATAAATCCATGGTATGCCCACATCTTGAATATTGTGTGCAGATGTGGTCACCCCAACTCCAAAAAGATATATTGTAATTGGAAAAGGTTCAGAAAAGGACATCAAAAATTACTAGTGGTATGAAAAGGCTTCTGTATGAGGAGAGATTAATAAAACTGGGACTTTTTAGCTTGGAAAAGAGATGACTAAGGGGAGATATGATTGAGAGAAAGAAGATAAGGAAGTGTTGCTTACTACTTCTCATAACACAAGAACTAGGGGTCACCAAATGAAATTAATATGCAGGAAGTTTAAATCAAATAAAAGGAAGTATTTCTTCACACAACGCACAGTCAATGTGTGGAACCCCTTGCCAGAGGATGTTGTGAAGGCCAAGACCATAACAGGGTTTAAAAAAGAACCTAGATATATTCATGGAGGATAGGTCCATCAATGGCTATTAGCCAGGATGGGCAGGAATAGTGTCTTTAGCTTCTGTTTGTCGGAAGCTGGGAATGAGCGACAGGATGGATCACTTGATCATTGCCTGTTCTATTCATTCTCTCTGGGGCACCTCGCACTGGCCTCTGTCAGAAGATAGGATACTGGGCTAGATGGACCTTTGGTCTGACACAGGAGGGTCATTCTTATGTTCTTAGAGGATTGGTTTTGACAAGCTGTATCTGGGCCAAAGTCAACACCCATTGTGAGAGTGGCTCTGAGAAGGAGCAAAGAGACAGAGCTCCCTGAGGCACAGGACTCGCTGGAAAAAGCAGGCTTGAAAAGTGACCAAGGACATTGGCTGCTATTGCTTATTCCTAGTATGTGCAGGGAAACAGGACTTTAAGTACGTTCTTTGGAACCAAACAGGAGTGCATCAGAGACTATAGCTGATTCTCCTCCTAACAGAAACAACCCTTCAACGCCCCAAATATTGGCTAAACTCTTGGGGCAAAATAACAATAATTCTATTCCCGGAGGGAAATCCCATCGAACCTCCCTGTTGGCTCTTGAGTGACTTTATTCCATGCCCCCTTTTAAACTAAACCTAGGAGGATCCTATGGGGTGGCAGCTCAGCCTTTAATGTGCTGCCCCGAACAGGCTGGTGCAGCGGGGACCCTCTGCTGAGCTGTAGATGCACCGACCCCCAGACACTGGTGTTGCTCCCTGATGCTGGCTATCTGATCCCTTTCCGTTCACGCTTCAACTCCCGTGTGCTCCCACGAGCAGCAATTCTTGGTTTCTGCGCTGTTTTCTTCCTCCCTCCCCGGAAGCTATTTCTCTGCTGTGTTCCTGCCCTGTCCTCTCAGTACAGACGCCCCTGCCCCGACTTACTGCTCCGAGCTGCTCCCCGGGGATTCATGCCCCTAGCACGTCAGTGGAGGAGTGTTGTTTTCACTGGAGATGCAGATTCTATCGCTTCAGACACATGGCGCTGGGAGCGATATTTGGCTGGGGAACAGGGAAGTCCCATCTTTATGAAGTCCTCCTCCCTCTGAGTGTGCTGATCCTCTCTAGGGCAGGGTGGGTTAAGAAGCTCTGTGGTTTTAACCTCCAATTTCCCGGGCTTAGTTCGGACAATGATCTTCTCTCTTCTTACCCGCTTTCTCCAATAATGATTTTACTTTGTGTTCTCTCCAAACAGCCTCCCTGGGCTCTTGAGGAACTAAACTCGATCTTGACAAATATAGCCCTTCCACCAGCACCATGCCCAAATACCTCCACTGGCTTCCCAGTCGTTTCAGAACCAAGAACAGTAAGCTGCACTCCTTGGTTTTAAAGCTTGCTCAGGCGGTCCTAACAGACTTGTTCCTTCTCCACTGCCCTCCATCCTGACTCTCTGCAGTGGCTTAGATACAGATCTGCTTAGCGTGTCTAGTACACTACGTTGGTTTTCTGCTTTCTTCCTATCCTAAGTTCTTGTTGACTCCTCTCCAAGGAGCTATGGAAGCAGGGAGCAAATTGCGAGCTGCAAATTCACACCACAGTCTGAATACAGTAGGTCTATTCTATCTCTTACTTCTGCGATAGCCAACCACACTGGATAAGCACGATAGCTGGACGTTTCTGCTAAAATAATCAGCAAGAACAGCTGTAATTGTTAACATTTAAATTATCATTAAGCTCCCTAGTTAATTTCCTCTTTGCATGAATAGAGCAGTTCATCAGTCTCTTAGAGCTATTTATTTAGCTTGTCTCTCTGCAACCTGATGTCTATACTTAAAATGCTACAATGGCACAGCTGCAGCTGCTTCACTGTAGCACTTCAGTGTAGACACTTATGCAGATGTAAGTTTTCATTGTAGACCAGCCCAAAGGCACCACAGCAACAATTCACATTTTGAATATTTTCTCTGCAAGGGCTAGAAGCATAAACATTTTTGGTTTAATTGAAAAAGCTTCCATTCTGCTAATACAACAATGCTTCCAAGTAAGTAGCACTAGAAGATTAGGTCAGCATAACTACATAGCTGAAGGGGATACTCAAGCTAAATTAAGCCCTGTGTAGACAGCACTAGGTGAATGGAAGAATTCTTCCATCAATCTAGCTACTGTCTCTCAGGGAGAGATGCATTACCTATGCCCACAGGAGAACTTCTCATGTTGGCACAAGGAGTGACTACACTGAAGCACTACAACAGCACAACTACAGCAGTGACAACGTCATGTTTAAGTGTAGACAAGCCCGGTCACTAAAATCACCCTGACAAACATCACAGCTCTAGGATGGAATGGACTAAATAAATGCACATTATTATTATTATTCATGTTCTTTGTCACTGCTGAGGATCTTTTAGACTGTAAACTCCCTGCAATAGGGACTGTCTTCATCACCCAGCACAACTGCAGCTCTAATCCTGACTGAGGCCTTTGGCCTGTACCATCATATAAATGAATAATAACAATATCAGATCAGCAGAACAGATCACAGATGAGTATTCCTGCCTCTAACTGGCCATGAAGAAGCCTAAGATTTAGACATAAAAGCAGCAAAAGGCTAGCACGCTGGTAAACAGACCTTTAAACTTTTCAGGTTTGCCATGCGCCCTTGGGGGTCTCTCAGACAAATCATCATCATCAATGTCCTCTGGGCTCTGGGCACCTGTTTCTAGAGAGTTCAAGGCTGTTTCTAGAGCCCCTCTGATAATCCCTTTGTCCTCCATTGTAGCACAGCCAGCGTGGGAATTCACTGAGTTGTGCAGAGTGGGACAAGCCAGGGTGCAGAGAGCTGCCACTTGGGGGGCGGGAGGGCGAGGAGAGATGAAGGAAACAGAAAAGTTCCCAACGCCTGGGGAGTGAAGGGTTAACACGACGGAGCTCCTCCAGCTCCTAGAGAGGCCCGACTGGGAACTGCGCTTCCTGTTCCCGCAGAAACCTGGTGTCCGCAGCCGCTGTACCGCCCGTGCCCCGACGGGCCATGCGGTGAGTGCACGGGCTGGGAGAGCCCCCGCGAGGGCGGACAGCGGGGCTGGGGCCAGCACACAGCGCCGGGGAGGCAGCAGGCGCCGCCCCCGGGACACAAAGGAACCGCAGCCTGGAGTGGGGCTGGCAAAGGGAAGGGACCGCGAACTAGCCCGCGGCAGCCCCTTGAAGCTGCACCATGTATGGAGCTGCAGGCCAGGAGCGTCTCCCCCCACGCAGGAGTCGTGGCTCTGCCTAGCTCCCCCGGCGGGGTCCCCACCCCCAGAGCCCTGGGGCAGCCAGCTCACAGGTGGCACTTGGGGCCCCTCGCCAAGCGCAGGTATGTGTGTGCCTGGCCCAGGGCGGGCTGTGCAGCCCCGCCAGCCCAGGGGGTACCTGCCGCTGCAGCGCCGGGAACTCTGCGCTCTGTGAAGGACGGGGGGCAGATGTCACCCAATAGGCAGGAGGGGGCAATGGGGCTGTGCCGAGACACTCATCGGCAGGGCTGTGGCCCAGTGGGTGACTCTCCAGTGGCAGAGCTGGCGTGTGGCCCCCAGGGGCCGGGCCTTTTCTTCCAGCCTCTCTTGCTCTTTCTGCGGTCTCCATGTGCCCTGTTCTCTGCGTTTTTCCCTCTCCTCCACATCTCTGCTCCTTCATCTGCAGGGGCAGGACAGAGCTGAGCAGAATTCATCATGCTGAACTGACAGGAAATGCTAGTCCCCAGCAGCTTCCCAGGCCAGGGGAAGGCCTGACTCATGGGAGACAAGGTGGGGAAGTGTCACTAAGGGTAGCTGGAGGGTTGCAGACTTTGTAGTTTGTGTAGGCCAAGCTCACTGCACACACGAAGGCCTCGTTCAGCCCTCCAGTTTCCCCCACAAGCTCCCTATGTTCCCCTCTCCCGTCCCCCTCTTTCTCAGGCACTCGCTACAACCTCTTTACCTCCTCCCTCATGCCTGGGGTCTGGTTATCCCCCTTTCTTCCCTTCTCACTATGCGGCCCCCCCCTTCCCCTCTGCCACAGACTCTGTAGGACAAGAAGCAATGGGCTTACATTGCAGCAAGGGCAGTTTAGGTTGGACATTAGGAAAAACTTCCTAATTGTCAGAGTGGTTAAGCATTGGAATAAATTGCCTAGGGAGGTTGTGGAATCTCCATCACTGGGGATTTTTAAGAGCAGGTTGGACAAACACCTCTCAGGGATAGTCTAGATAATGCTTAGTCCTGCCATGAGTGCAGGGGACTGGACTAGATAACCTCTCGAGGTCCCTTCCAGTCCTATGATTCTATGTGCCCCCATTCACTCCTCTGGCATATGCCAGGGTCTCTGTGTGCCCCCCAGGTCCACTTCCCTGCATCCCATCGTGCCCCATTCTCTACCTCTGCACTATGCCAGGGGCTCTATGTGTGCACCTTCCCACTCTCCTCCATTTTGATCTTGCTTTGCTCAGCCAGTAATACTGATGCAGAAATGTAATGTTATTCATTTACTGATTTTTGTTATGTGCACAGTAACATAGCATCTGGGTTCATAGCATAAATTAAATGCATTCCGACATGTAATTTTAAAAACGACAGAAGCCCACAATCATGTATAAAATTGAGAGCCTCATTCAGCTAACAACTGTGCATGCAAAACAGTATTTCAATGGGCACATGCTCTGATGGTATGCATAGCTGTGATAAATGCATACATGGTTATACTGTTGAAAGTATGTCCACAGTCTGTCCACAGTATGCAGCATAAACAGCCTTCCTTGTATGGACCCAGCCAACTATTAATGACTCATAGATTTTAAGGCCAGCTGGGACCATTGTCATCATTTAGTTTGACCTCCCGTATAACACAGGCCATAGAACTTCCCTGAAATAATTCCTGTTTGAGAATATCTTTTAGAAAAAACATCCAATCACCCACCTGCTAATGGCTCATAGTTGAGGAAGCATTTGGCCAAGAAGATGTCTTGCACTGTGCTCTGAAGGTCAGTAAAGTCAAACTGTGGTGTGACACTGAAGAGGAGCATTTCTGTAGCTGTGACTCTTCATCCTAAGACATGCTGTTTCCTGTCTCCAGGAATGCAAGTGTAACAAAAGCAAAGTGAGAGCAAAAGTGCTGTAGATGATCTGAGCTGTTGTAGTGGGGTATGGACAGAGAGAGACAGCCATTAAGGTAGCTAGATCTCTACAGATAAAAAACTACCACCATAAATTGCACCCAGAGGAAGATGGAAGCTAGTGGATAAATGGAGAATCAGAACATGAATGGGGGAAAAAAGAGCCTGTTTCCTCTCATTCATCTGGCATATCTAGGGCCCTTCAGATTTTACTGCCAGAAATCTACATGGGAACCAAAGGGCATAGTCCTATAGGCCTCTGAAGTTACCCACATCATAGATGAAATATCCAGGGGATAGATAAGTCCCCTAAGATATATCTGCTGTGCTGTCCTTGGCTTATCACTGTGAATTACTCCCACAGAGACCATTTCTCCAGCTGAGACTTTAGGCTTCAGATGTCAGGATGAGACTAAAGCAAAAGATGCTGAGTTTATAAAGCTTGTGATTTCAGATCCTGCTGAAGTATGGTGATGTCTTGTCTGTTTCTCCCGTGAGGAGGGGGATAATTTAGAGAAATGGCAGAAGGAGCTGTATCAATGCCTGAGGGAGAAGAATGTACAAGGTTGGCTTCACTGGGTAAATGTAAGTTTTCTTTCTTTTATTCCAAGCTGTGTAAACTCTGAACTATCTGGATTTTCTGTCTCTATTTAGTATTTATATAGTGTGGTATCTGAGCTTCTCACAATCTTTACTGCATGTAGGCTCCTAACATTCCATGAGGGCAGGGCAGAGCTAAGATCTCCATTGTACAGAGGAGGAACTGAGGCACAGAGAGGCTAAGTGACTTGCACAAGGTTACACTGGAGTCCACGTCTCCCAGGTCCTAGGCTTGTGCCCTTCTACTGGACCACCTTCCTTTCCCTGTCCTCAGGGCCTCCATTAGCACGGTTGGATTTATTTAGAGTACACGTCTGCTCTAGCAGAGGGTACTGGTGTAAAATCAATTACATACTTTTGTAACAGAACGTAATGTCTCCTGATCTCATTTCCCACAAACAGGCTATAAAAGTCCCAAACCAAAACTGATATCTCCAATAGAACCAAGAGAGTCAGAACTGTGGGTTGTGGATCTTCAGGACTCAGTGGATGGAGCTATTCCTGAAAGCCCCTCCCCAGGTGAGTAGTAATAATCGAAGCTTCCTCGAGTGAAGTCACAAGATGGAGACCCTTTCTAAGCTGAGGAACTGGATTTCCTTTATAGGATTCACTGTGTCTTGGCCAATGCCTGAGAAGCCTGTACATAGAGGGATAGCTCAGTGGTTTGAGCATTGGCCTGCTCAACCCAGGGTTGTGAGTTCAAGCCTTGAAGGGGCTATTTGGGGATTGGTCCTGCTTTGAGCAGGGGGTGGGACTAGATGATCTCCTGAGGTCCCTTCTAACCCTAATAATCTATGATTCTAAATCACAGTCCTCCTTACTCCTAGTGACTCAAAGGTGTGTAACTCCCTTGATTTCATTAGCATTGTGCCAGCATAGAATTTGGCTCAATCTTTCTGCATCCGTGATTATTTCATTTGGGGAATGTAGCCTTAATATTTGTTTTTCCCAGCCCCTAACGTTTGTTTTAGGGGAGGAATTTTCTCCTTTCATCCAGTTTTCGTGCTGAAACACTGAACTATTCAGATAACATCACATTGGGAGGGTCCCATGGTTGTGTCTCCCTAGGTAGAGAGATCCATGTAGGATATGAGGCAACACAGTTCTCCCCTAAGAGCATGCTGCATGGAGGGAAACTCCCCTAAAGAATGTTGCCAGAAGAAGCAGCCAGGCACAGCTAGTTTGAAGAGAGACAGCTTTCCCTTGCAATCAGTTCCCACTAGCACAGAAGTGGAATCTAAGATCACGTAGCTACTTCCACCAGTATCACGTCATGCATTGTCATGCAGCATATCCCCCTTTGAACAAAAGACTTCCATCAGGGATGGCAGCATAACTGGAAAAGTATGACGTGAACTATGTAGTAGGTTCCAATAGCTTTGCTAACTTAGTCAATGCAGTTCAAATAGTCATATGACGCATTGTAATGTTTAGGCCATTGACACTGTTTCTTTCCCATTGCTGAGAAGCCGGGCTGCCTTCTTACTGCATGATCCTGAGAGACTCTTCCCTGTTCAACATAAACACTAATCAGTGAATGCTAAAGATCACGGTGCTTCTTACTCACCGTACACATTGAATTTTTCTCCTTAGGTGAAGTCACACTTTAAAAAGTGCTCTGTTAAAGACCATGTTCAATTATTGCTGATATGAAACCTTTACTTCAATATCCTCAAGCTCCCCATTGCCAGTAGTACTCCCGAGATCCCTGTGAGACTGAGAGACAATCAAAGATTTTTTAGACAATCATTGAAGATTTTGGAGTTGAAATGAGACTGAGCTCTCCTTTCTCAGTGAAGTTCCCCTTGGGACAAATGGGATCCCAGTCTGGAAAGCAAAGCCTTTTCGGATGGCTCTAGACTTCCCCAGGAGCATGTAGAGAATGAGATTCTATGCTCTCTCTATGTAGATCCCGAGAGTGATCCTGAGAGTGATCCTTAGTTTTTCTTTCACAACAAAACTCTGCTATTCCCAAACACTGCAATGGGGATTGAAAACCCAAGCAGATGAGGCTTGATGCTCAGAAGTGCTGAGTCCCCATGGCTCCAACTGGCTTCTGGAAAATCAGGCCCCAAGAGTCTCAAGCTGAGCACCCAAAGTTGGTGGACACTTGAAAAATTGGGCATTTTCCTTTTTCTCCTCTCACCAGTGTTTATGGTGAAACATTTCATTCTCCCTTAAAGCAGTTTCACCTGTTCTAGCACCAGCAGCAGCTCTGGAACACAGAGCCACTTGCATAATGTGCCGGCTGGAGTAAGTGCCTTCTGGGGTAATATCCCAGGGAGGGATGAGGGACTTCCTCTGTCATACTGTACTGCTGGGTATGGTTAGTGGTTTCCTTCTACTAGCAGCACAGAGTCACATCTGGATTTTCTTCTCCTCCCTGCAGGTGGTGGGATCCTGCGCAGAACTGAGAAGCATCACAAAGAAGGTTGTGAGAACCTGAAGCTGCTGAGAATATTATTGGGGAAATCAAAAGAGAGAATTTCCCAGAGAGCTGACCAGGAAACTACCTGCAAAGGGCAGCACAAGTCACAAAAGCAGAAGGAAAACACAGCCAGGGGTGAGGGAGGTATCGCAAGGAGCCGTGAAAGAACTTTCAGGGAAGTGCGCAAGCCCCCTGTGCCAGAGAGGTCAGAGACAAGTGAGGGACCGTGCACATATCCTGTGTGTGAGGAAAGCTTTGAGGGGCAGAGAGACCTGAATAGCCATAAGAACAGCATTCACACCGGAAAGAAAACCTGTAAATGTAGGGCCTGTGATAAAAGCTTCAGGCAAAAGCAGGAGCGCTTGGCACATGCGAGAGTCCATGGAGCCAAGAAACCCTTCCCCTGTGCCGAGTGTGAGAGAAGCTTCAGTCGGCTTTCCCATCTCACTGTGCACCAGAGAACCCACACAGGGGAAAGGCCCTTCTCCTGCCCTGAGTGTGGGAAACACTTCAGCCACTTCTCAAACCTCACTAGACACCAGAGGACCCACACAGGGGAGAGGCCTTACAGCTGCCCTGAGTGTGAGAGGCGCTTCAGTAACCTGAGCAGTCTCACTACCCACCTGAGGACCCACACAGGGGAGAGGCCCTTCACCTGCCCCCAGTGCGAGAAGAGCTTTGGTGATCAGTCTAATCTCACCACCCACTTGAGGACCCACACTGGGGAGAGGCCCTATGTGTGTCCTGACTGCCAGAAGAGCTTCAGCGACCAATCGACTTTCGCCAAGCACCACAGAACCCACACGGGGGAAAGACCATACCCCTGCCCCGACTGTGAGAAGAGCTTCATCCATAGATCCCACCTCACTACGCACCAACGGACCCACACAGGAGAGAGACCTTACAAATGTCCTGGCTGTGAGAAGCGCTTCAGCCAGCTCTCCAACGTCACTACCCACCTGAGGACCCATTCGGGAGAGAGGCCCTATATCTGCGCCGACTGTGGGAAGAGCTTCGGCGACCAGTCGAGTCTGAGGAAGCACCACCGGACCCACACGGGTGAGAGACCCTATCCTTGTCCCCACTGTGGGAAATGCTTCAGCCAGCTCTCCAATCTCAACACCCACTGCAGAACCCACACCGGCAAGAGGCCGTACATCTGTCCACACTGTGGCAAGAGCTTCAGTGAGCAGTCAAACCTGGCCAAGCACCTGAGAACCCACCTGGGGGAGAGGCCCTCCCCTTGGCCCCACAGCCAGAAGAGCCTCATACACAACTCACATCTCTCTGCACACCAGAGAAACCATGTGGGGGAGGGGGCCTACAAATGTACCGACTGTGACAAGATCTTCAGCGAGCAGTTGGACCTGGTGGAGCACCTGAAAGCCCACCCGAGGGAGAGACCCCACAGTGACAAAAGCTTCATCCAAAAGTCATCTCTGATGAAACTTCAGGGACTTCCTCAGAGATTGAAACCGTAGGAGGCTGGAACGCTCCTCTTCGTCAACTTCTCTTTACCTGTATGTGTTTAGTGATGTGCACTGGAGGAGAGGGAGTTACAGAGAATCTGAGAAATACACTCAGCCCATCCACTCCTGAAGCCATCACCACCTCCCCAGTCCAGTGGAGGAGGTCCTGAATAATGGGAAGGGGCTTCACCAGTGGCCATTCCCTTACCAGGCTGTCCTGGAAGAGTGTCAGGAGGCTTCACATGCTGTCTCCATCCCATCCACAAACCCATTCTGTTTCCCTACTCCAACATCCTTACAGTTGTTCTGTGTGTTAGGGGTTGGCCTCCCGAGCGTCTCTCCATACTGTGTTGAGAGGTTTTGCTGAGGTGCATTTGGCGTTCCACCAGGGTTGGGAGGGGCATAAGTGAAAATATCAGTTCTGTTTATTTCAAATCTGATTCTGCTCTGAAAAGTGACTCTGTAAAAATGGTATTGTGAGGTTCCAGGTTCATTGTCTTTCAGTGATTTGAGATCAAATTTGCTCCGTTTACAAGTTAAAAGATGGTTATTCTAACTGTTAGCCCTGCAGAGTCAGCATGGTATACGTGAGTGAATCTGGGTTCTTTCTGTTTGTACGTCATCATTGTCATTGGTAATAAAAATTCTGTGATCCAAATTCTGCACTCAGTTATGCTTGTGCAATCTGACCATTTTGTTCAAAGAAGTATCTGAGGACAGAATTTAGCTTTGCAACTGGGACTTGATTTACAATGTTGTTGATGCACAAACCAGAATAGAATCCAGCTAACTCTACCATTGATTCAGTTTGCTGCCCTGCAGTGCTAAGACAAGTAAAGAGCAGTAAAAATTTATTTGAGTTATTCAAGTCAGCAGCTATGTCCGTGAATACATACAGGGAGCAGGTATATGAGGCAAGAAGGTGCCATTTTTACATAGAGACTTTTCAAAGTAGAAGCGTGCTGTGGGCACAATCCAATATCACATTGGAGTCAACAGCAAGACTTCCATTGAGCTCAACAGGCGTTGGACTGGGGCCTAAAAGGTTTAATATAGATCTTGAAAAGGCAGATCCAGTTGGTCACAGATGTTCCAGTGACAGCAAACCCTGCTGACTAGGTTTTTTGTGTGTGTGTGTGTGTATGTGTTTTTAAGTAATATTTCTTGATCCTTCCAGAAGTCTGAATTTGTGGAATTGCTTTAACCTTGCTGGGGTGTATAATCATTTTCAACTTGGGTTCTGTTTTTGAAAAGGGGGCAAACACCGCAAACATTGTGTCATGGTTCATGCCTGCCCCCACTTTATTGCCCTCATCAGTGGAAATTTAGGTATGAAGAAATACCAGTTGCGATATCAGTTTTGTGAAGATGGTATCCTTGCTACATGAATTCTGAGAACAGCGAAGAAGTCAAGATCTTGGTAGTACAAGAGAGGCCAGCTAAGGCCAGGTCTGCACTACAGACCTATATCAGTATAACTGTGTCGCTTGGGGGCCTGAAAAATCCATACCCACGAGCAACCTGGTTATACCTACCTAATCCCCTATGTAGACAGCGCCATGTCAATCGGAGGGCTTCTCCTACTGACATAGTTACAGCCTCTCAGGGAGATGGGATTAACTATGCCAATGGAAGAAGTTGTCTCATCAGCATAGGGGCATCTTCACTAAAGCCCTGTAGCGGCAAAGCTGCACTGCTGTAGTGCTGTACATGAAGACAAGCACTAAGTGTGTGCATCAAATTCATTCCTCTCATATGCAGCTACTACTCCAGTGGGGATTTCTCCAGTGGGAATTGTGCCTAGCTAAATTCAGTCAGCTATCTGGTATTTTATGTAATGAGATTAGTGCTTATTTTTACGGCTATTTATTCCCAGGTCATTATATACCATAGACTGGGTTTTAAAAAATGATGTCTCAGCCATTACTCTGAGACAAAGTTATTCAGGAAGCCTTTTCTTTCCTGACTCCAACGTACAAATGGATAATATGATCCGTATTGGGTTGATACAGCTTAATAAATGTATTCTGACATAATTTCACAGTATGTCAGATTGAGTTGTATGATGTATATTTATGGTTTGTTTCTATCCAACTAAATAGCAAAAAAGAGTTTAAAGAGTGTTCCTGTAGGGGGATCACCCTTTAGGTGTTAAATCTGTTTTTTTTTGGTTTTATTACTTATATCACATTTAAAAGCCACAATTGAGAGTGGGGCCCCATTGTGTTAGCTGATGTACACATAGTTAGGAAAAACAGCCTTTGCAACAAAATGTTTACAGTTCATATAGACAAGGCAGATGATTATTGGAGAAAGAAGTTTTATTTTCCCCATTTTACAGATGAAAAACTCAGACACAGAGAGATTCAGACTAAAATCCTCAAAGCTATTTAGGTACCTAACTCCTGTTGAAGGGTCTAAGTGACTTGCCCAAGGTCACAGCGAAAGTCTGTGGCAGAGCCAGAAACTGATCCAAGATCTTCTGACTCAGTCCGGTCGGTGCCTTAACCCCAAGATCATCCTTCCCCTCTAATCTAAGAGTACAGTGATCACTTTGTCTTGCTATAATTGAATGGCAGAGTCTGTGCCACACAGTTCTGCTTCAATACACCTTCACAGTCACTGCCTCTGTGAATCTGCTCTTCAGCTGGGTTGGGGGCATAGTAAATATCAAAGAAAATTAATATAAAGATAGGTTGCTGATATTCTAAGAGATGGAAGCCCAGGAAATGTGAAAAAAATCTGATGAATGGTTGAAGGAATGGGAAACTTGAATTTCTACTTGGTAATGAAACATCACTACCCTTCAGCATAGTCCCTGAGCGGACAGCCTGCTGGTAATGACTGGAGAGAGCAGGAAGACCTCTCAGCTTTTAGGTAAAAGGGTAATTTGTACTTAACTACAGCTGGAGGAAGGCCCTCTCCTCCTGGGTTGGTAGGAATTCAGCTCCCCTCCTCTAGGCACTCTCCAAGGCCCCCTTCTGGATTAAGGCAATCCAGGACATTAGACACACCGCAGTATGAAGCCTCTCACCCTGTGATCCTGCCCTTTGCTTGGGGGCCGTCTGCAGCCCCACGTGCGTTCACAAAGTGTATAGCAGTGATGGCAGCATTCCTGAGGAAGTCAGGAGTTCAAGTGTTTCCTTGCCTGGATGACTGGTTGGTGAGAGGAAGGTCCATGCCTCAGGTGTTGTCCAGCATGTCAGTCATCCAGTCCACCTTGGACACATTCAAGTTGCTCTTTGACACAGAGAAGTCAATCCTGTCACATGTACAAAGGAGAGAGTTTCTAGGAGCTCTCTCGGACTCAATGGAAGCTAAAGCCTTCCTGCCACAGCTAAGATTCCAGATGGTGCTGGCCCTTATTTTTGGACCTGAAGGACCATCCTACCACAACAGTTTCAAATTGCCTTAAGCTTCTAGGCCACGTGGCCTCACACTTATGTAGTTTAGCAGACAGACTCCATCTTAGGAAACTGCAAAGGGGCTGGCATCAGTACAGCCTCTAGACATGTTAGTTCTCTCTTTCTCCACATGCATTTATACAGGCAGCTGCTAACAAGTTATGTGTGTTGTGGCAAGGCTCCTTCTCAGTCTCACCAAACTCAGTTGTTTTTAGCCTTGGTAAGATGGGCTTGGGGTAAAATAGTCCCTCTGGGCTGCACAGGGGCAGTCCGTCCTTCTCTCAGCCAGTCTTTAGGGCCTGTTTTTCTCCCTTATGGAAGGGCATGCAGCCTCCCCTCCTCATGAGGCTCACTGTCTTGCGACTCCTCGCCTACTGGCAGCTTGACTCCTCTCTCTCCCTCTTCTCCCAACAGGGTAAGGTTTAAAAAGGTCTCAGGCAACCCTTAGTTGGAATCAGCTGATCCTTATTGACCTCAGGTAACTTGTTCTCAGCTGATCCTAATTGATCTCTGATAACTCTCTTCTCAGATGAACCTGATTGACCTGTAGTCACCCCTTCTCAGTTGATAGTGAGGATGGCCTGTTAACCTTTTGGGACTGTTTTCTATTCCCTTCCCCCCCCCCCCCAGGCAGCCATCTTTCCTGAGTTTATCACATATTCCCCCTCACCCCCACTGAACACTATGGGGTTGGGCTACTTGGGTCAGCAAACAGTGCACACTTGACAGGCCATCAGCATTGCCATGCTTGATTCCATACCTATGTTGTACTCTGAAGGGGAAGGGTTGTAGGAACCACCTTGTTACTCTTTTGTTTCTTTCTTTGTTTTGGTGCATTCACTTCAGAGGGGCGTGATCCGTGACGAGGGTAAACCTCCATCCAAGTAGGTAGTAGCAAAGGCTTTCTACGGCCCACTTGACCACCAGGCATTCCTTCTCTACTACAGCATATTTACATTCTCTGGGCAGGAGTTTCCTACTGAGAAACAGGACTGAGTGTTCTTCTCTCACCATTTGCGAAATGACTGCTCCCAACCCAACCTCAAAGGCATCAGTTTGTAACATAAACTCCTTCTCAAAGTCTGGAGCTACCAGCACTGGGACAGTGCAGAGGGCAGTCCACAGATCTGCAAAAGCCTCGGCCACGCTGGTCCATCTTACTATGTCTGGGTTCCAGGCTTTTGTTAGGTCTGTTAACGGGCAGGCCCTGGTGGCAAAGTTGGGGGATGAACCACCTATAGTATCCAGTTAATCCCAGGAATGCTCTGACATGTTTCTTCCAGACTGGTCGGGATCAATTCTGTATTGCCTCTAACTTGTTCAGATGGGGCTTCACCATGCCCCTCCCCATGATATACCTGAGGTATTTGGCTTCTGCTAGCCCAGTCATGCATTTGGAGGGATTTGCAGTTAGCCCCACCTTCCTCACTGTGTCCAGAACTGCTTCCACCTTCTCCAAGTGCCTCTCCCAGTCTGGACTATGTCTAATGATGTCGAGATAGGCAGCCGCATACTTGCCATGTGGACGCAACAGCTTGTCCATGAGTCGTCGGAGAGTTGCAGGAACCCCATGTAAACCAAAAGGGAGAATAGTGTACTGATACAATCCTTTTGGTGTTGAAAAGGCCATCTTCTCTTTGTTGGCATTGGCCAGCAGCATTTGTCAATAACCTTTGATCAGGTCAAGGGAGGACAAAAATCATGCTTTTCCCAGTCTGTCAATTAGCTCATCTATCTAGGGTAGAGGATACGCATCAAATTGGAACACTTCATTCAGTTTTCAGAAGTCATTGCAGAACCTCATACTGCTATCAGGCTTAGGTAGTAGGACAACTGGACTGGACCATTGGCTATGAGACTTCAATGACTCCTAACTTCAGCATTTTCCTGACTTCTGTCTTGATTTCTTCTTTTTTCACCTCTGGGATCCGGTATGTCTTGACATTCATCTTTCACTCCAAGCTCTGTGAAGATGTGATGGTGAACCTCGGTAGTCCTGCCTGGCTTTTCTGAGAATACATCCTGGTTGTGTTTGGTCATGTTGATCACTTCAGTTTATTGGACAGGGGTCAATTCCAGGGATGTTCCCACTTGGACGTACCAGTTGCTTTCGGGGAGGTGGCAACCCTAGAGTGACCACATGAGCTTCTCTGTCTTGCCAAGGTTTCAACAGGTTTATATGATAGATCTGTTCCAGCTTCCAGCAACCAGCCTGTTGCACCTTATAGTTGACCTCTCCAATGGCTTCTATTATCTCGTATGGCCCCTGCCACCTAGCCAGGAGCTTCTTCTCCACTGTACGAATACCATTACCCAATCTCCCACCCGGAATTTTTGGATTGTTTCTCGGCGATTGTAATATGTCTGGGCCCCTTGCACCCTCTCTATGTGTTTCCACACTATGGGGGCGTGACTTGGGCTATCCTGTCTTTCATCTGCAATGCATGCTTGATATTTCTCCCTGAGTTCGGCTGTTGTTCCTAACACTCTTTGGCAATTTCCAATATACCATGGGGGTGGCGACCATATAACAACTTGAATGGGAAAAACCTAGCTGAAGTCCAAGGAACCTCCCTTATAGCAAATATTAGGTACGGCAGCAGGGTGTCTCAGTTCTTCCCATCCTGGCTCACCACCTTTCGTATCATGTTCTGTTAAAGCATTCGACGAGGCCATTGGTCTGCAGGTGATAGACTGATGTTCTTACAGTCCATATGTGAAGCATTGCACACAAATCCTTCATTAATTTAGACAAAGGGGGTTCCTTGATCCATCAGGATCTCTTTGGATATCCCTACTCTATAAAAAAAATGGATTAATTCCTTAGCTATGGTCTTGGACGTGGTGTTTCATAGGAGTATGGCCTTGGGGTATCAGGTGGCATAATCTAGCATAATCAGTTTGTGCTGATGGCCCTGGGCTGATTTCTCCTGTGGGCCTACTAGGTCCATAGCTGTTTGCTCAAATGGGACTTGGATAATCAGCAGAGGTAACAAAGGGGCCCTTATGTGTGGTCGGGGGCCATGTAATTGGCATTCCGGACAGGAGGCACAATATCATTGGACCACCACATAAATGCCGGGCCAAAAAAACTCTGTAGAATTCAATCGAGAGTTTTATCTACCCCTAGATGGCCCCCGAACAGATGGCTGTGGGCTAGATCCATCACACTCCTCTGATCCTTCTGCAGTACTAAGAGCTGTTCCACTACTTGCTCTTGGACCTGGACTACTCTGTATAGTAGATCCCTCTTCATCATATAATATGACCCTGGGCTCTTGGCTCTCCCTTCCACAGGGACCCCATTCACCTCAACTGCTTCTTTGCAAATATTGTTATATATTGACTCATTGGCCTGATCCTGCCCAAAATTCTCCAGTGAAGATCCAATTTGCCCAAACTCAGGGGGATCTATTTCTGTCTCCCTCTGCATAGTCCCCTTGTCAGTTGGGCTAACTCTTTCCCCAGGAGTGTAGGCTTCTGGTTCTGGGCCAAGATTCTCGTTCCCCTCCTCTTATTTTCCCTCCTTTCTCACCAAGTCTTCCTGGGCTTTCCAGTGGGAGAGAACAAACCCTGGGCAAATTCATGGAAGACCAGGGGGTTGCTAAGTATCCAGGTCATCCCATAGCTCTCGTGATTATTACCTTCTTCTGACTCCTTTCCAGGGAGTAGGCTGCAAAACCCTGGGAAGTCTCATCCTATGAGGACTGGATATGGGAGTTTCAGGACCACCCCACTGTCACCTTAGTGGGGTTTCCCAGGACTTCTGTTTTTACCGGGATGGTTGGGTAGTAATTGACATCCCCATGTACACAGGATATTCATGGGCATTTGGCCCAGAATAGTTGGTCTGCCCGACCAGCTTTCCCGAGACCAGCATGACCGCACTTCCCAAGTCCACTAACACAGTAGTCTCTATGCCATTCATTTTAACTGGTCTAGTATACCTATGAGGGACCATCGCAACCCCTACTAGATTTATTAGATCTCAGGGTCCTCCTAGTTCTCCCAGGTCTTATATCATGGGCTCTTCTAGATTTGGGCTTTGGGCAGCTATATGCCCTATCTCTCCACATGCATAACATCGGTACCCTGCTCGAGGCAGCCCCCTATTTTTCGGGCTGTTGAGCCTTACCCCCCGAGTCCTCCTCCATCAGTCCTCAAGTCCCTCTGAGATCTCTGGCCGCTCTTCAGCCTCCTTCCTTGTCTCTATAGTTCTGCCTGGGACTATGGCAACTTGGGCCCTCAGCACAGAGACTTGCCTCCTATTCCAGCGCATTCCTTCCCCAGTGGTCCAGGAAAGTTCTTGGGCCACTAGGTGTCTCTCTATGAGGGCAACTTGCTCGTCATAGGAGGAAGGATCATTTTGACTGACCCATCCTCATATGTCCGGAGGTAGCCCTGTCATGTACCTGTCCAAAACTATGACTTCCACAATTTTCTTCGGGCCATGGGTCTAGGCACGCAGCCACTTCTTTGCTAGGTGAACCAGGTCAAACAGCTGGGACCTTGGCGCTTTGCTGTCCCAATATTTCCACTCATAGAACTGCTGGGCCCTTATAGCTGTTGTCACGCCAGACCTCACCAGGATCTCCACCTTCAGCTGGGGATAATCTGTAGCTGCTTCTGTTGTCATATCAAAATACACCTTCTGGACCTCCCCATACAGAAAAGGAGCAAGCATAGTGGCTTACTGGTCTTGGGGCCAGGCCTCCTGCAGGGCCATTCTCTCGAACACGAGGAGATATGCCTCTATGTCATTGTCCATCATTATCTTCTGTAAGTAGCTGCTTGCCCTCAGGGGCCTGGTTCCATGGGGGCCGTGCATCAGAGTGGTCAGGGCCTTTAGCTGGTTCAGAACCTCGTGCAGGGTGGCTCGATCCTGGGCCACCTGGCTCATCAGTAAATGATTCGTCTCCTGCTGTATTCACACTGACTCCTGCTGAGTAGCCATCTGAACCCTAGTAGCCTCTTGTTGAGCCGTAGTGGCCTGCACCAACGCCTTCACTACATCCTCCTTTTTTTTTTCCTTCTTAGAGGGGGGTGATTTGCCCTTAGATGGTTTGCCACGAAGTCTCACTCAGATGATCCTACCCCTAACACCACATGTAGCAAGGCACCTTCTCAGTCTGTTTTTAGCCTTGGTGAGATGGGCTCGGGGTAAAATCGTCCCTCTGGGCTGCACAGGGGCAGTCCATTCCTTCTCTTGGGCAGTCCATTCCTTCTTTCAGCCTGTCTTTAGGACCTGTTTTTCTCCCAAAATGCAGCTTCCCCTCCTGGTGAAAGCTCACTGTCTTGCTGCTCCTTACCTACTGGCAGCTTGACTCTTACTCTTACTCTCTCTCTCTCCCTCATTTCCCAGCAGGGGAGGGTTTAAAAAGGTCTCAGACAGCCCTTAGTTGGAATCAGCTGATCCTAACTGATCTCAGGTAACTCCCTCTCAGCTGATCCTAACTGATCTCTGGTCACCCTCTTCTCAGGTGAACCTGTAGTCACCCCTCCTCAGTTGATAGGGAGGAGGGCCTTTTTACCTTCTGGGACTATTTTCTACCCTCCCCCTGCCTTGCAGTCCTCTGTCCTGAGTTTATCACAGTGTGTATTGGAGGAGGGAGTCTTTCCCTTCGGGTCTCAGCGTGCAAGCCCATGCTGGTGAGTCTCTGTGACTAGAGCCTACAGACTCACCATCCTGATATAGAAGCAGTTCCTGGCTCCAGCTCCATGACAGCACTTCCTGTGTTGCTTCCGCTGATTGTGGAATCACATTCTCACCTGGAAGGGCAGAAGGAAAGGGATGAAGGAGATGCTGATGGAGGAGAGATCTTAAGAAGGCCCTGCCTCTATTTCTCTTTCCCTCTCCCAATTACCCTCACTCCATCCCCTCCCAATAGGGACAGTGTCATATTTTATGCTGAGTTTTGGAAGAGATGTAAACACCAGAAAGTAAGCTGTGAGAGTTATTAAAAAATAAGAAAGGTAAGGGGAGATTCTTCCCCCACCCCACACATCCCTCCAGCTCAGCCTGAAAGAGAACTTTCCTAGCTCAAGAGAATCCCTCCCTTAACCTGGAAATTCCTCTGTCCCTGTTTCCCTCTCCAAGACCTTCCTAAAAGGAACTGCTACAGCATCAGCATTTGCCCTGACTAGGGGAAACAGAGAGTGGAAAGAGATTCCCCATCAGCAGAGGCTGGTTTTTACCTGTTTCTCAGTGAGGGCCAGGACCTGGGCCAGCACAGCGATCGCACCTTAGTCTGGGTGCATCTGGCTGTCAAAGGAGAAAATCAGAATGCGCAGCTGTAACTTGCTGTAGTGAGGCTGATTCCTCCTCTCTTTTCATTGCTCATTCCCCATCTGGCCCTCCCGAGGGCTACAGCTGCCTCAGTGGTTCCTGCACAGTAAAGACAGGCCAGGTGTTGATGAAGTCCTGGGATTCCTCAGAGCCAATCCTCCCCCTGTAAGGAGAAAAAAGAGGAAAGAAGTGACAGGAGAGCGTAAGCACTGGGATGGGAGAGATGTTCAGGGACTTTTGTGGGAGGATGAAAACTTAGACAAAAAATTAGATGAAAAATTGGACAGTAACAGATCATGAATCCCCATAATAGTTGAACCTGGCAATATTCTGAGCAAAAAGAGCTCTCAGCCATGCTTGTAGATGTTTCCCTCACTTCACACTGATCCAACAGACATTCTGGGGGGTTCAAAATGACATATACACAGTGACAATCCTGGAATCTTATTATATAGGCCTGGTCTACACTACAAAGTTAGGTCGACATAAGCTGCCTTGCATCAACCTAGCTGTGTGTAACATCAATAGACTCCCGTTGTTGAGCAGGATCGAACCTGGAACTTCTGGAGCTAAATGCATGAGCCTCTACTGCATGAGCTAAAAGTCACATGGATCTTAACCCAGGCTGTCACACTCTGATTAATCTCTAGGTGGTCTAGGTGCCACTAGAGGGGGACAGAGCACCCACCCAGCAGACATGGGTTACATGTGCCTGTGTTTACAATTAAGTTTGCCTCCTACTTATGTAAGTGCCCCATTATGCTGACATAGTAACACCACCATCCCAAACAGCATTGAACCATGGTGGATGTCGTGAGGTCGAGGCAGTAACATCACCTCCCTGAGCAGCATTGAGCTATGGTCTATATACTACTCCTGGAGGAAATCTGTGCCACTGCACATGTGCAGAATTTCTGTCCTCCCACAGATTTATTTGCTTCCCCACAGAAAAATGACTTTCTGATGGGGAAGCAAAGGGAAGCCATAAAAGCGGTCATGTGACCCTCCCCAGCAGTATGTTTTGGATGCCCAGGGCAGCCAGCAGAGAGGTACATCACTTTGTGGCTGGGGATGAGACTGGAGAAGACCCGGCTGGTGGCTCCTACCCCATGCCGGGATCAGCTGCCAGTCCCAGCAGGGCTGGGGAGGATGGGACTTCCTCTTCCCTGCATGGCATCTGGGTCCATGTCAGACCCACCCCCACATTTTTCCCCCGGCTGTAGGAAGCTCTGCAAACTCCCCCATGCTTCCTGCACCCATCGCTCCTTAGCTACCAGGGGAGGGATCACTGCACAGGGAGCTGTTCCCCCATCTACCCAACCCCTGTGCATCCAGACCCCCTCATACCCCAGACTCTTCTGCCAAGCCCCCCTGTACCGAGAACTCTCCCCCCCGATGAGTCCCACTCCCACTGCCTCTGGGCCACCCCAGTGAACCACCTGTGCCCAGATCCCCACCCTACCGAGCCCCAGCCAGTTGTACCTGGATCCCCACCCCTCTCCCCCAACATCTGGACCCCCCCTTCTGAGCTCTATCCCCCTCACACCCAGACACCCCCCCCCGCTGAGCCCCAACCACCTTCACTTGGACCACCCTGCAGACTCCAATTACTGTTGCACCCAGAACCCTTCAACAAGCCCCTGTGCATCCAGATCCCATCTGTACACAGATCCCCCACAATCATCCAGATTGCCCTACACAGAACCCTCTCCCCCACACCTGAATCCCCCAACACTAAGCCCCTCCACACATGGATCCTGCCTTGCTAAGCCTGCCTGCCCACACCTGGTGCACCTGGTATGGAGGGGCAGGGCCCTAGGGTGTTTCTGGGGCAGGCCTGGTCCTTGTGCTGTACCAGAGTTGGATGCAGCCTCACTGCTGAGTCTGTGTCCTGGGGGGTGAAGGGAGCTGCACAGTGATATATCACCTCTGTGCAGCCAGTGGCCTGTGCTCCCCAATGCCATGCTGGAGCCTCCACATTTATTTAACAAATAAAATTTGCAGAATTTTAAAATATTGTGTGCAGAATTTTTAAGTTTTTGGTGCAGAATGCCCTCAGGAGTAATATACTGAGGTCAACACAGCACAAGTGTATGTTGACACTGCATTACCTATGTTGACTTTAACAATCCTCCAGCAGCTATCCCACAATGCCCCACTGTGGTCAAAATTATGAACTCCATTGCCCAGGGATCATATACACTGAAAGGCCCCTCTTTCTTTTAAAGCCCCACACATTTTTTAAATGCCTTTTCCTGATTGCTCAGCTTGGTGGGTATACCTAGCAGTTCTCCATTGTTCAGTGCAACCATGATGACTACATGCTCCAGATGTAGCTTGGAACAGACAGGAGATATTGGATCTCCTGGGCCTGTGGGAAGAAGAGACTGTGAAAGCATAGCTACAAACCAGCCATAGAAACATCAACATCTACAAGCAGATCGTTTGAGCGATGCCACAGAAGGGGTATCACAGGGACCAGCAGCATTGCCATGTGAAAGCAGAACTGTGGTAGGCATATCTGAATGCTAGTAAGGCCATCAGTCGATGCTACAAACCTGCCACTTTTACAAAGAACTGCATGCCATCATCGACGGAGACCTCACCACCACCATGGATAGTTCTGAGTTGCCCAAGCCCACAGGCATGTGGCCTGAACAGTGAGGACAAGAAGGAGATGGAAGAGGAAAAGGGGGAAGATGTGGAATATCTGATGGGGGTCCAGCTATACCACAACCCAGGATTGTTTGAGACTCCACCACAGTCTAGTCAGTCCCGGCAGTTGAGCACGGTGAGCCCGATGTAGTGGAAGGATCTTCGGATAAGTGTGTAGATGTATTTCCCATTATAGTGATGGTACCCTAAGCTTAACAGGGCAGCTTTCAACTTTGCATTAATTTACTCTTGCAAGACAAGACAGTGGTATAACAAAGAGAGGTAGCATTGTCTGCTTTTCATTCCCCTGTAGAGGTGTGGTGGGGGGGAGCAGTTTGTTCATGTACACAGGGCTGTCCCTTGAATGCTCCTGGGAGATCTGGATGACACTTTCATGGAGGAACTGTGCAATCCTCTCCCAAAGGTGTCTAGGTGTGGCAGCCTTATTTCTTCTTTCATGTTAGGACACTTTCCCACACCAGTCAGCAATTACTTCAGCAAGCATCATTGCACTACACAGGCTAGCAGCATATGGGCCTGGGCAGCTTCTCAGCTTTCCAGGTTCTGGCTTCATGGAGCTTGTGCTGTGCACATGGAAGCTGGGTAGTTTCTGCAGGAGAGAAGTGGATCATGCTGGATTATGTCTTATCTGTGGCGGAGAGTGAGCACTGAGTAGATTCTCCAGTTGGAAAAGGCATGATATGCTTGAGAGGAGGGTGTAGGAACTGATCAGTTCTCCTTCCCTGGGAAGTAGGCTACACTGGGGCTGGATACCTTGGGGTGGCAGATGGGGGATCTCAGCTATAATGGTGGTGTACAAGCCTGTATTATGAATATTCATTACAAGGGGGGGTGCTATGCACATCCTGCCCCTGAACATAGTGTGAAAATGGGTCCCTTGGCAAATAGCAGCTTGGGGGCAGAAGAACTGTACAGGAAGAACCTGACAGGTCTGTGCCGCCAAAACCAGGCCACTTGCTGAGGGAGCGGTAAGACCTTGGGGCGCCCCCTGGTTGTCAGGTTTTATGTCTTGTTTCAGACACCAAAAGGACACCATTTTTTGGCAGAACTGTTCTAATTCCCTCTGCTGATCCTGATGGCAAAGCTGGACTGAGACGCTGAGACAGAAAACGTCATCTTCTCAGCCCCACTTGCATCTGCCTGGGACTTGCTGTTGCAGGTTTCAGCTGTTTCAGTGGCTAGGTGTGTGGTTTGATATTGTCACTAGATGGGTTCTGGTCTCCAAGTGGTCTCAAGTCAGGGCTTTGCTATCAGCTGTGGTTTTGCCTAGAGGGCATTTTACAGTATGGACGGGCTTTTGAACAGAACTGTAGCTTCATTACCCAGTTCTTTGACCTTGCATCCAGCACAGGGAAGCAGTGAGCACTGGTGAACATGGGGGTCTTTTCTTCAACGACTTCAAGGGAGTTTGTTGATATTTTATAGATCTATTAAGCTGTTGAGAGTCCAAATGGACTCTAAATTGGCCCATTAAGGGGGGTGGAGGTCAAGGGTGGCAGGTGATGAAGAAAGAGTAGCCTAGGCCCTCATGAATTGTGACATGTTCTGTGAGAAAATCAGGGTACATATTCTTAGGTGGACCAATGCAAAGTGAGCTCCCAAGAATGTGGGTAATGGTGTGTCAGTTTTTGGGATGGGAGGGAGGGACGATTCTGGAGTCTGGTCTCACTTCATCCATGTAGTCTATCCCAGCCCTTTCTTTGTGTCCCCAGCAAATTGGAAGAAAGCAAAGGACCAGTTGCTACCCATTTTTGTGGTCTCAGCATCTCAGGTACTAGCCACTCCTGGCTTTAACTTTTTACTGTGTTGCTGGAGCTGTAGTTACAGCACTTTTTGCAGAAGGCTGGGGGGTGTTGGTGGGGAGGAGTGAGAAATGGGTAATGTCCATAGGAGGGAGTGGAGATAAAACAGGGTGGGAGGCTGGAAAATGGGTGGATTAAACAGGAGAAATTAGGGGTCATACTAGCCATATGTCTTGTCCCTTGGGAGTGGAGGAGTCAATGGAGGATATCCGAGCGCCGTGTTTTCTCTCCTGCAGTCCGAGCACAGCCCTCACTAGAGGCAGAAGATGGAATCTGACTCTGTAGCAAATACAAGCTGGAAAGAGCATGTGCATCCCCAAGGATCAGGTCTGAGCCATTAGAATCAGGATTTCCATTCCCCAAGGCAAGGACCCACACCCCTCATCCCGATGTGGCCCTGCATCCCCCCATTCCCATGTGTTTCTGTGCCCCCACTAAGCCACTCCCCTGTCACTGTATGGCCCGGTGCCTCCTCCCCCCGTGGCTCTGTGCCTTCACTCCCATTCAGCCCCTTCCCCAGTCTTTCCTCACCCACTAGCCCTTATGAGCCCCTGTCTGACTCCCCAGTCACCCCAGACTGACTGTCTCCCCATAGCCCCTGTCTCCTGACTTGGCCCAACAGGCACTGTGAAGAAGGCTCTGCAGGCTCTTTCTCTTCCCTAGCTGGCTGGGAGAGGCTGCTGTGTTCGATCATCACAGCGCCCTCTAGTGGCAAAAGGTGGAACTGCAGAAGTTATCTTCTGCTGGGAGCTGCTGTTGTTGTTCTATTGCCACACCGCCCTCTGGTAGGCAAAAAGTGGAACTGCAGCAACTTTTCAGCAGACACTTTTTGCTGCCAAAAAAATTAAAAATATGCACAGCTCATTGATTATGCGCCCACACAGTGGTGCAGAATTCCCACTGGAGTACCCCATTCACTTCTCACACAGCCAGTAAGAGCTGCCTGGGTGGGAAGACCTAGCTCTGGGGCCAGCAAAGCCCTCAGGGAGCAACAACCTCAGGGAGGAACCTCCTTTGGCACACAACCCCTTGCTATCCCTCTCCCTGCACCTGAGCTACCTCCTGCCTTCACAGAGCCCCTAGCTAATCCCTACCTGCACCCTGAGCTACCTCCTGCCCACAAACAACCCCTAGCTACCTCTTGCCTGAACCCTGAGCTACCCCTGTCCACATATAGCCCCAGCTACCCTTCTCCCTGCACCCTGAGCTACCCCCTTCCTGCACGCAGCCCCTAGTTACCTCCCTTCCTGCACCCTGAGTAGTTTTCAAACTTTTTTAACTGATCCCAGCCCCCCATTTGAGTTATAATTTTGGTTGCACTCCTCCCAACCCAGAGAGGCTGGATGGCCTGCTGAGCAGAGTTAGGGGGTGGAGGTAGCACTCCCTCCTGGGGCTCTGCCATAAAGAGCTGTCCTGAACCCCACTGGTCCCTGCCCCCCCAATAGAAGTCAAACTACACCTATGCCCAATCCCCCACCCCACCCCACCTGGCAGCAGAAGCCCAGAGCCCTGAGCCTCAGCACCCCAGAGGGCTAAAGTCCTAAATCTCCCCCACACCCAGTGACTGAAGCCTGGAGCCCAGAGCCCTTTATAGCATGTTGGGGGGGAGACTCCGAAAGAAAAAGGTTGAGAACCCCTTTCCTAGACAATTTTATTGAATTAAGTTAGACCTTACTGAATAAAGTTTCAATATGTTAGGAGTTCATTGTATTATAAAATGCAAATAGTCATGTATTATTCTGAGATTGGCTGGAAATTCCTTAGGAGGAAGACAGAATTAATGCATTCTCTGGGAAGTACTGTGGGCTTCAAAAGATGATGCTGAACAATGTAGCAGATGCAACTGATCTTTTGGAGCAATATGTGTGAAGAGGAATACCTAGGGAATACTGGGAAGGAGGGGATTGCAACCCTGCACTTAAGGACTAAGCCTTCAAAGCTTTGCCCTGAGATGGGATCTTTTGTCTGCTTTGCACAGTTACATGATAACAGTTCAAAGACAAACTTCAAAGGTGTAACTGATTTACTCATGGAAATACTATTTCTGAGAAAAAGCTGTCATGAACTTGGTTCCACCAGGAAAACCCTGGGTGGGGTTTGAAGGACTGTTCACTGGCCACAGCCCTTGTTGGAGTTGGGGGGTTATCTCTAGTAAATGTATTAATATGTGTTTAGGTTCTTCTGTTGTTTTAAAATGTTTGCTCTGTGATGCTTTTACCTTAAGACTAAATGTGCTTGCTTAGAAAGAGCTGTGTGCCAGCTTAACTGTGGCAATTGCACTGTTTACCATCTCTGGGGAGAAAAGTAAAGCAGACCAGATTAAGCATTCTGAATTTGCTGAGGAGGTTACAGTATAGGCTGGGAGCTATGCAGCCTGGAAAAGCCGTGGTCAGGATGGAGAAAGATGAGGGTCCCCACCCAAGAGAGGTGATGGTTGAGGAGCCAGAGTGAGTGGCCTTACTGGCCATAGAGGGAAAATACAGGTATCATTGTCCTGAACTGTGGCAAGTGGCTCACACTTCTGTCAGATGTCAGTGCAATGACACTGTGTAGATCACAGTGCTAGTCCTCTACATAATGTCAGCACTAGAGTGCTTCAACCAACTACTGCACTGAGGACAAGGTGGTTGTACGTCTGTGTGATGTCAGCACAGTGATGCTGTGATAGCACAGTGGGATGGTGGGTCACTGTCATGGCAGTGCAACAGGCTGTGTCAAAATATGACAGGATTACATTCTGTAGTGCCAGCACTATGATGCTGAGACATAACATAGCTCATACTGTTCCTGACAGCTACGCAATGTAATAATGGTGTATAAAAAGGTCCAGCTATCACTCCTCTGTGACATGGCAAACCAAAATATGTTCTTGTCTCTGCAATGCCAGTGTGGTACTGAACTGGCTGAGCAATTTCACAGATATCCTGGTGTTTGACAAAGCAGCTGTTCCTTTGTTGTAGATCTTCCTTGGCACATCACAAATGTTCCTGGACTAGCAAAAGGCTTTCCCCATGCTCCGTGTTAACCCCCAATTTCAGTTGTAGGAAATATTTGGAGACATAGGACAAAAGGCAGTGCCATATTTCTCGAAACTATGCTAAAGGCATCCCCATACCATGATAACCTCAGCACACAAGGTTATGAGTGGTAATGCTGCTTTTTTAAATTAACAAAATAACCGCATAATTCCAGACATTCTCACTATGTATTCATAGATTCTAGGACTGGAAGGGACCTCGAGAGGTCATTGAGTCCAGTCCCCTGCTCTCATGGTAGGACCAAATACTGTATAGACCATCCCAGATAGACATTTATCTAACCTACTCTTATATATCGCCAGAGATGGAGATTCCACAACCTCCCTAGGCAATTTATTCCAGCGTTTAACCACCCTGACAGTTAGGAACTTTTTCCTAATGTCCAAATTAACCTCCCTTGCTGCAGTTTAAGCCCATTGCTTCTTGTTCTATCCTTAGAGGCTAAGGTGAACAAGTTTTCTCCCTCCTCCTTATGACACTCTTTTAGATACCTGAAAACTGCTATCATGTTCACTCTCAGTCTTCTCTTTTCCAAACTAAACAATCCCAATTCTTTCAGCCTTCCTTCATAGGTCATGTTATCTAGACCTGTAATCATTCTTGTTACTCTTCTCTGGACCCTCTCCAGTTTCTCCAGATCTTTCTTGAAATGCAGTGCCCAGATTCTGCTCTAAAACAGATCTGTGTAAACTCCAGAGAAACTTCACTGGGGATTCATTTACACTTTGTTCATTTATTAGACCAGAATCAGGAGCAGAGTCATATCTGATAGCTCCAGGATGCAATTTTTGAAAGGTTCAAGTTACTTTAAAAAGAAGAGGCTCACAAACAGTCAATAGGACTTGCTCTGCCAAGTCTCTTCAATGATTTAGAAAACCCCAGCCTTAATGACTAAAATGATGTGTTCAGTCAAAAAGAGGATGGCACCAAAGGTGGTTATGGCTGTTCAGATTTATGCACAGAAGAGGTTTTCCTTTTCCTCTCAATTTTTCTTATCTAAGTAAATAAATGTTGGATTGTTTTAATGTATATTTAACCACATAATAAAGAGAAATGTACCAAACAACATAAAGAACAGGAAACACATTTTATTTATATCGCTGAGCTATTGCTGAAGGAGCCTGAATTTTTGCATTGCCTACATTGATTTTCTGTCTTTCTGTCCATGATTTTATCCCATATCACTGTGGTGTCTGAACTCCTTTTAACTGTGTGACCTCAACGCTACAAAACAATATGATGTAAGGTTAAAAACTTACTAGTGATATTATGAGCCTCATATTTTGTGTATCCAACTTGCGACACCTCAATGGGGCCAGATTTTCAGTTGAATAGTTTTTAGGTCTGACTGAGCAAACTGTTAGTAGACAGCTAGATATGGGGGGAGCTGGTGGTGGGCTGAGGGAAAAGAGTGAGTATGGGAAATCAGGTAGAAAATGCTATTGAGGTGTTGGGAGGAACCATGAACCCCCATCCCCAAAGTTAACTACAATGCAAATTTAGGGGGCTCAGCATCTCACTGAATTGAATCCTTAAACTGAAGGGGAGACAGTAGTTCCATAGTTATGATGTAGCCCAGTTCCCAGTATGCACCTTACTATCACTACCCAACAAAATAGACAAATAAAGGTCAATGAGGCTGAAAATTAGTCAGGAACTTCCAGGGTCAAGGTAGAACTTTTCCCTTAGGTTTTGTGCAAACTCTCTATTGCACATTTCACCTGCAGATCTCACAGTGCTTTACAGAGGAAGCTGCCATTACCCTGGTTTTACAGATGGTGAAGTGAAGCAATGATATGACCCAGGCCTTCATAGAGTGACAGTCGCTGAACCAGGATTCAGATTTGTGTCTTAACCACAGTGCATCCTTCTCATATGGGATTCCCATCCATTTCCAAAAGACATTCTCAGTTCCCTTTTCCTTGGTCCCTTGTGCAGTTGCTTCGTTCAACAGGTGTCCATAGATCCTGTGCAGATGCCTGATTTTCAGAGGCACTGACCTGAACTCAGAGCAAGTTGTGGATCCCCAGGACCTGTGGCAGTATAGGTAGCCCAGAGGAATGAGTTCTAAACCTGGTGCCATTACTGATCCACTGTATGGCCTGGAGCAAGTCACTTTGTCTTTCTGCCTCAGTCTCCTCACCTATAAAATAGGGATGATAATATTGGCCCTGCATCTCTCCAGAATTAATTAGTTCATGTCTGTACCGGACTCTGGTGTAAAAAGTGATATCAGATGCCAAGTATTCTGAAAAAGAACAGACTGTAGATGTTTCAGGTTGGACACTTACTATTAGGAGAGACATTTACAAATTCTGGCCTCCCTCTGCCTCTGTTCCCATCTATAAAATGGAATAATTATACACTGCTGCTCATAGGATAGTTGTGAGGGTAAATCCCTTAATGTCTGTCAGGCTCAGATATTCCAACAGTTAGTCTGAATAAGATTTGGGGGCACACATTGGATTATGTGGATCTCAAGAAATACTGCACTCACTAACTGCCTGAGCACTGTCCACCCAGTGCACTAAGTATCTAATAAGTAATGTTGAATTGTGTGACCTTAACAAACAAAAAGCCTGGTCTACATTTAGTACATTTACTTGTAGGTCCAGTGTGGAAAAAATGATGTGGTCAAACAAAGACGGTATCATAACGCATATGCACAAAGGACCTAAATTAAGGTTGCACAGTCAATCACAAGTCCTGCATTTAGTAAATGTCCAGTACTTGATTTGGTAACCTAAATACCTTCCTAGTAAGGTGGGGTATTTGAGTGTAAAAATAGCTTCCACTGCAATGTGCTCAGGTGTTTATGTGATTGGATCAATGATCAGGTCATGCACAATTCAACAAAAGCTGTAACGGACACTGAACGAGTGATTCCTTTATGTGCTAATTTGATTGTCCTTCTGTCCAGGAATAACTGTCCGTGGAATGACAGGGAAGCTGCATTGCTAGAAAAGGGATCTTGGGTCATGACACTGAACTGTACAGAAAATTAAAGACGTCGTTTAATGCATTTATTTCATGCGTAATGTAAAATGTCATGGATATTGCAGAGGTTTTTCCATTGCTGAAATAAGAGTGACATAAGTTACCTTCCTGCATGGTAGCCCTGGTTTTCTCGTGGAATCAAATGGGAGCTGCATTCCCTGAGCTCTGACCATCCCCAGCGTGGCAGGAGAGCCGCCTCGGGACACTTTTTCAGAACCATTTGTAATCAGTATTTAAACGCATTGCCCTCTGCATGCCCCCAGATGGTCAGCATCCCTGGGGTGTAACAGACACAGACCTGAGTACAAGACCGTGGCCTCTGGGGGTGAGATGAAGGGATGTGGGTGGCAGCCCGGCGGTGTGGTGAAAGCCTGGCCCGGAGTGACATTCGGGCAGGCCCCGCCAGGCAGTGGGCCCGCTAGCGCTAGCGCAGAGCTGCAGAGGCTCTGCTGCCTGGGAGCTAGGAACGCAGCGGTGACGAGACACATCAGGTCCCGGCCCGGCTTCACGGTGTCCGGGCGAGGCTGGCCGAGCGGTGCTCTGGGGACCGCCCTGTGGCCTGGCCCAGGGACCCTCCCGCACGCACCCCCGGGTCCGGGATCCCGCAGCCAGAGCGGCCGCGCGATCCCCTGGCCATGGTGCTGACGGGCGCCGGCAGCGCGGCGGGCTCCGGCGCACCAGAGGAGATGGCTCCGGCCCGCAGCCAGCCAGCCCCTGCGCGTCCTGGGGAGATGCACACGCAGCGTGTGCTCGGGTCACTAGCGCAGGCTCCGGGCGTGTCCCCCACCCCTGCCCCCAAGCATCGGGAGAGCCCCGCTGGCGGCTGGAGCCTGGTATTGGGGCCACCTGGATCTCCAGGAACGCGCTGTGGCCCTGGGCGCAAAGTGCTCCCTGCCCACAGCTGAACAATGAACCCATGAAACAATGAACATATTATAATGGCTGAGCATTGAGGGGTGGAAACTGAAACCAGAGACTCCCCCTTGCTGCCTCCAAACCCCTGACATCTTAGCCCCCGAGAGTGGCCCGGGCCAGGGCTTGGGGAGTGACTGCATCACCTGTTCCCTGGGATGGCTCCCCGCTGGGCTGGGGTTACTCAGCCTCCCCAGCCAGCGGCCTGGGCCATTGGAGAAGTCATTTGAAATAGCCCTTTGATGGGGCCCTTTGGCCCCTCCCCAGTGAGGAGGACAATGGGCTGCTGGCCGGGTATAAAGGGCCTGAGAAGCGGAGAGCAGCAGAGCGCCCAAGAGGGGACATGGACTCTGCCCCGGAGCTGCAGGAAGCCTTTGCAGCCATGACTCCAGAGCTCTGGGAACTCATCCCGCTCGTGCTCGACCCAGCACATCTGGACAGCAACAGCAGCGGTGGTGGTAGCCAGCTCCTCTCCCTGGGGCCAAGCGGCTCCATGGATGGACTGGTGGCGAGAGCGGGACCACGCCGGCATGATCCAGGTGAGCTATTGAGGGGCTGGTTGTCAGGACGGGAGCTGGGGGCCAATGCAGGGGTCTTGCTCAGGGCTGTTCTGGCAGCATCGCTCTGTGGGGCTGAGGCTCAGTCTGCTCTGCAGGACTTTGCCCTGTCCTCTCTCTAACTGACTGTACAATGGGCTCCCACCATTTGCCGCAGGGAGTCTGTTCCTCAGTCAAACAGATGCCCACTGGGAGGGAACGATTCCTGCCCCCCAACCTGGAACGAGAGTTTTGCTCAGCCCCATCGCCCTTTATCCTGAACCGTCTCTGCCTCCTCACGCCCCCTAGGCAGTCCCTCTGCCTCCCTGGGGTTTGCTTCTTCCTCTGATCCTTCTCCTCTCTTCCTTCTTTGGATTTACAGCAGGGATCGACCCCAGAGAGGGATGCATGGCTTTGCCCCAGGTTCCGTCCATTGCTGCTGGGACCCGTGTGATAGCTGCTACCTCCAACACGGATCCCCCCCACAGTCAGTGCGGAGAGCAGCAGAGGAAGTGGAGGAAGAGGAAGAGGAACTTGTACAGCTGGAATCAGCTGCACATCCTGGAGTCCTTCTTCCATCGAGAGAAATATCCCAGCCTGCCTCAGGCTGAAATGCTGTCGGGGATGACGGGACTCACCTACCAACAGGTATGTCCAGCCCCTCACTCTGGGGCTCTGGTTGATCCTCTCTCTGCCTAAGGAACAATTTGCCTTCTGTGGTTTCTACAGCCAGGGCACAATACGGAACCATAGCAGAGGTTGGAGGAAGTGGAGTGTGCTGGGGTCTCTGTCGCTCTGAGAGGTGCTAACAGTGGGTCTGGAGGTACTGGGGCTGGGAAGACAGTCTCTGTGACCTGGAGGGAGCAGGGGAAAGGCTCTGGGGTGGTGAGAATCTTTCATGCAACCAGACAGCCGTGAGGGATCCTTCCCTCTGTCCCTTCCTCCCATCATTCAGGTCTATCGAGATCTGCTGATATACACACATCTCTTCTCTTCTTCTCAAGGCCTGGGGAGGGGAACAGGCTTTTGCAAAGCCTCCCAAGAGGAGGGCAGGAGGGAGAGTAAAAGGGACAGACATCGAGGGGTCCCTGAGGTTCTTTCTCTGCCAGCAGCTCCTTCATTCTCTCCTCTCTCCAATTCCAGATCCGGATTTGGTTCCAGAATAGAAGAGGGAAGCACCGGAGACTTTACACTGGAGACAGGACACCTGGGAGCAGCCTCTGTACCCTGCAGGTGAGAACTTAAGAGCTACACACAGACACAAACACACTCCCAGTCACCCACACAGACACATGCTGAGTGTCCCCCACCCATGCCCCCACTCACCCGCAAAGACACTCAGACAGCGAGACGCCCCAAGGAGCAGACACCTGCTCACACCTACCAACAGACACACGGGCACTCTGAGCCTTTTCCAAAGGGGATAATCACTGGTATCTGGCCAGCGTTTTGGGTACACAGGGCCAGATCCCCTGTGTGTGTAAAGCCAGGCAGCTCCAGTGAGAACAGTGCAGCTACACTGATTGCCAGGAGTTGGGGCCTGGCCTGCGAAGTGCTGGGTATCTGCTGAAATCTCAGCATTACATTGATCTCCTCTCTGGGCTGTTTCCTCCTGTCCTCTCAGTTTGTTGGGGGATGGTTTATAGGCAATTGGAACCCATTTAAGGGTCAGATTTCTCCCCTCAGAACATCCCAGGTGCAAGTAGGTTCACCACTTGTAAGTCACCTTGGGATCCTCTGGGAAAGAAGAGCCTAAAGAAATATCCAGGGCAGGGTTATTAGTGCTGCTAGCAGTGAAGAGAGATGAACCCTGGGAATCAGAGCAGGACTCTGAGCTCTCTGGGTTGTGTTTAAATGTTCTTCTTTCTCTTCCCTACAGGCCCAGCTCTGTGCACACTCCTGGCATGCTCCGTTCTCCCCGTTTCACTGGCCAGCGCTTCCTGGATCCCCACGACCTGATCCAGGGATGCAGTGGGCTCTGCAGGGGCCAGCAAGCTCTGCCTTTGACTCCAGAATTAACCTGCCTCCCCTCCAGGCCCCTTCCATGCCTACAGATTTCCAAGCCTACAACACATGGATCCCACAGACCAGCACAGGAACCTTGCCCACTGCTGTGCACCCTGTGACCATCAACTCCAGCTTCCTCCACATCTCTCAGGTTCAGTCCATGGAGTCTCTGGAGCTGCCACAGTTGATCAATGATGGTGAATCCCTTCTCTCTTCATTCTGTATGGAGTCCCAAGGAAATTCGCAGTGGGGGGCCCAACCATGGGGTTATGCCAGCTCTGGTGACACAGAGGGAGTAACTTCAGCCCCTTACTCTGGACTCCCCACTGGATCTGTTTCCTAGCCTGAGTCAGGGAGTGCTCAGGCTCCTCCACTCCCAAGGAATAACTGACACTCTTCACTATTGAGACCACCAAGACTTCTTCAGACTCGAAGATGAGATCTGGACAGAGGGAGAGGGACAGAGCTGTAGCTTCAGGGTTTGTGCAATGCTGTGCAGATGTGCATTTCTTCAGTGATATGTTAGATGTGACAATGAATTCATTATGTTGATTTGGTTTTGTTATTTTCCAATAAAGCAGTTTTAAATAATCAGGGAGTGGTTCTGGTACTATTCCTGAGCTGTAAACAGGTCCATCTCCCAGAACCGCTAATCACCATGAATAATTAAAATTCACACTCCTGCTGCCCCAGAAAGGACAATATCATTTGTGTGGGTTTCCTAACGCTGCAGTGTCATTAGCCTATCCCATCTTCCAGCCCCTGACTAAGGCTGGGTTCTGTGATAATGGGGTGGGGGGGAAGTGGGTGTATTTTTGAGAGTCTGTCATAGTGACTCTGGTTTATGATCACCAGACATTTACTACTAAGGGCCATGAGAGCTAGGCTCCTTTGCTAAGGCCTTGAATCAAAAACTTCACAGGGGCAGCATCAGTGGGGCTTGGGAGCTAGTTCTGTTAACCTTGAAGAGTCTCTCTAGTATCTCTTCCTGCCCATTCCCAATGTTTTCTCCATGATCTCTGTGCCACCAAGAAAACCTTTTGGCCTCGTAATGGGTCTCCCTGTTCTGGGCTTGGGGAGGGGGACTTTGACTTTCTCCCCCAGAGACAAACTTCCAACAATAGCAGCTGAAGCCCTCCCGGGTGAGAAGAAAGGTGGGATTAAGGCCCTTCCTGCACTGGGATCAGAGCCAGGCCAGCCACTACCTGGGTTAAATATGGCTTCAGCTAGAACAGTCCTTATGTCAATATAGGCAGAAGTAGAGCACTATCTGCTCTGTAAATGTGTCCCCCATCCCAGATGTGTGCTCGACTTGTGCCTCACAAACACAAAGCCTCCCTGAGCCTGCAGACATGTGCTCCACCCTCCACCTGCTTCTCTAGTGCCTGCTTCACATTCCGAATACAATGCTAGGTTTCTGTAGGCTGAGGACTGGTGGGATACCCGGCTCTGGTAATTTGGATGCATTGGGATATTGTGGTTAGGACAAAAAAGGAGGGCGTGGTTCTTAGTGAGATAATAAAACCGTCATCATGATACACTCCAATTAGTCCCCACGTGGGTTCCCAGCTTCTGCACAGTATTTCCGTAACTGCGAGATAGTATACAGGGGCGGTCTTTGCATCCCACTTAGCCTTAGGAGACAAATCCCCCGTAGCCTCTGTCCGTGGTCCTGACATGGCCAGACAGCTCTGCACATTCCTGTGGGTCAGACACAGAGAGGCAGTGGGGAGCGGGAGAAGAACGTGCTTTGCCAAACACATCTCTGGGAATGAGGGACGCCTGGGGGTAACTCACACACAACATGCGTCAGGCATTAGCAGGGCCCATGCTCGTCCTGCCCTGCCCATACACAGTAAATACCCACAGACTGCCTGAAGAAGAAAGGTGTAGTGGGAGACAGAGAGTTAGGTACAGAAGTCAGGACAGGGCACACGGAAGTTGTGTGCTACAGAGGAATTTGGAGAAGCTGTTCTACTCTGGTGCTACCCTTCACACTGGCCAGTCTCCCCCTCCCTGTGTTCAGTCAGTATCTGTTCCCATGCCACGGGAATCAAGCTCGAGGAACTCTAATATGTTCCTCCTTCGACATAGATCCTCCCCCCAGCTTCAACCCACAGATTGATTTCTGCTGCCTGGGAGCAAGAAAAACACCTTCTTCCCCCAGCTCAGCGTTACTCTGCCAGAACCAGACCGGGTGTAAGCCTGAAAGGCATTAGCTGCTTAAATCATTGATTTACTGTTAACCATTTATATTATGGTAGATGCCTAAGGCTCTGTAGTGCTGGGATCTGACCAAATAGAAAATGAGACAGTCCCAGCCCCAGAGAGTTTACAATCCGATCCCACAGGGACACAAAATATAAGGCCCTCTCTAACATGGGATTCTAATTCAGGGGTGCGCACAATTTTTTTGGTGGCCTCAGGGTGTGGCCACCAACTCTTGCAGGTGGCTGCTCTGACAATTTTTCCTAAAATACTTAATTAACATTAGGAAAAACAAATCAATATGCACAAATACATGGCCAAATCATTGTAATTTATGTAAATTTTTTTAGTTTGGTTTGGGGCTTTGTTTTTTGGGTTTTTTTGTGTTTTGTTTTTTGTTTTTTTGGTACAGTTGTCTCTATTCTTTACTGGACCTAAACAGAATAGACCCAAAAATAAGGTGATTTGCATGTTCTTGTTTTTTGTTGTTGTTTCTTTTTCTTTTTTTTTTTTTGGTTGTTTTTTGTAGACTTGCTAGCTAGTAAGTCTGCTGCTATGAAAAATGATATTTGTATGTTTGTTAATATTATTTTTCATAGCTGCAGACTTGCTAGCTAGCTGGTAGGCAGTGAAAAGTGATATTAAAAAACACAAATATCACTTTTCACAACAAATTTACAATGTTGTGCTACTGTAGCAAAGCAAGCTGCAGGACAAATTTAGCCCTGGATGGGGAGGTGGGTAGCAAGGCTGTGGGGGCCAGGGTGATGGATGGGAGGCTGTTGGAAGCAATGGGGCCAGGGCCAATGGACTGGGGAAGGCAGTGGGGGTCACCAGGTCCAGACTGAAGCCCTTTGATCGGGGACCAGAGCCCTCTGCCCCCTGGCTGGAGCCTGCCACCCACCATCTGCCACCCCAGGGCTGAAGCCAGAAGCCAGAGCTCCACCAGTCTCAGGAAGGTGGGGAACCCTCTGCCTGCTCTTCCAGCGTTTCTGGCTCTAGAGGGGGGGCAGGACCAAACCCCTGCTGGTGGCCCCTGGGAAGGGTTACTGCTTCCCTCCCCTCCTCCACCAGTCACTGCCCAGGAGCCTGTGGCCACAAGAAAAACCCCCTGTAACTGCATGCAGCCACATTGGCCACATTTGAGAAATGCTGCTCTAATTATACTGAATCCAGTTGAGGGTAATCTAGAGTAGATGGAAGCAAACCAGGGTCACTCTGAGCTGGACTGTCCTGCTGCAGCGTCTCTGGAGGCCCATTGGCATTTGGACAATGGAACTTTACACATTTCACAACTTGAATTTCCAGCTCCTCTGGGAATGAGGAACACCTGCTGGCTTATTTCATGCTGAGCTACCTGCCTGAGGCTGCAGCTAGAGAGAAACAGGCCAAGTTCGGGTCTGTGCTATTGTGCTATAAATCTGGAGCTGCATCCTTGAAACCAGTGCACTTACATCAGATTGACACCTGTGTAACTGGAACCACAATCTGACCTACAAGCTTTCTAGTGCCATTTGCAAGGCTCCATTCCTGGAGGTGTAACAGGACTAAGGGAAATCACTGAGAGCAGGATGGCCCCATCTATGGGACAGTGCTGAGAAGACCAGTGACACGGGCTTGTGATGGGGTGTGTGGGATATATTCACAAAGGTATTTAGACACCTAAGAGCCAGGTTAGGCTCCACTGTAATGCAACAAACATCTGCCAACCACTGTAGGTATCTGAACTCATTCAGCACACACATTTTCAGAGTAAAAGTTCCCTCAGCACCAAAGGTTCTGCCTCTGAGAATGCACTTTGCTAGCTGGCCCAAGGCCAGTGCTTCCCAAACAGTGAATCCCAACAAGGTTCTAGAATAGTTGCAGGGCCCCAGGCAGTCATAAACTTTTCACAGCCTGGTGCAGAAGGGAGCCAAGGGTCAGACAGCAAGCCGCCCACAGTCACCCCCACAGCAGCAACTTCTATCCCATGGGGCTGGGCCCGTCTCCCTACTCCAAGCATGAGTGGCCCTGTAACTCCATGCACTAGGTTGCAACACCAGGCGCTCTCTCCGATTTGGCCCAGATATCCCTCTGTCAATGTCTGCGACTGTGTCTACACTAGAAATGCGACAGCAGCACAGCTGCACTGCTGTAGCGTAGACACTACAGTGATGGAAGGGGTTCTTCCATTGCTACAGAAAATCCACCTCTCTGTGAGTGGGTAGCTAGGTCACTGGTGGAATTCAGCCATTGACCTAGCCCTGTCTGCCCTGGGGGCTCGTCTTCATGTACAGAGGCACAGCTCATCGCTGTAGCGCTTTAGTGAAGACACTACTAAGCCAACAGGAAAGCTTCTCCCATCAGCATCATTAATCCAGTCCCTGAGAGGCAGCAGTTGTGTTGGTAGGAGAAACTGTCCTGTTTGCCATAGCGCTGTCCACACTGGGGGTTAGGTCAGTGTAACTACATTGCTCAGGGGTCTTTATTTTTAGTTATACCAATACAGATCTGTAGTGTAGACCTGGCCTGGGGTGTAGATTAGTTTAGCTCCATCTCTCAGGGCTGTGACTTTTTCACATCATTGAATGAGCTGCCTGTGGTATTATGCACCCTGATCCAATGTCTTCAAAAGTGCTCTTTCCAGCCCCTCAGGAACTCCTCAGGCTTGGCCAGCTGCATCCAGGGCAGCTATTACAAACAAAAGTTATTTCCTTAGTGGTCCCAGTGGGGATTATATTGTGAGAATGCTGCCCTTGGCTTTGACGAGGCAGAATATTGTAAATATTGAAGTGTTCATTTTATAGACCTGTGTATTACATCAGTGAGGATGTTTCAAGCTTTGGGACATAGGTAGGGCAGGCAATTAAAATAGATTCACTGTGGCTTTACAGTCTCTCCTGGGCCAGAGCTTGCCATCCCACTGTTGTGAGGATGAAGGCTGGGGGTTAGGGAACACAGAGAACCCCATGAGAAAACCAGGGATATGCATTAGTAAAGGAAGTGATGTGATTAGTATAATCCTCATCAGTGCTGACTTTTTCTCCCCACAGCAATAGCCATTAAATGTAAATAATACAAGTTTCATTTCTTTTAAGATACAGGTCAGGATCAGGAATATCTTTCTGTATCAGGACAGCTTCCCTTGCATGTGATTAGGCAGAATTTCAGTTACTGGGAGAGAGGAAGCATAATCACATTAGCAGATAATGAGATCACTGACTGATGTGAAGTTCAGGTCCAACAGCACCTTTCTATTTACAGACATGCAGTGGCCAAACTCTGCCTGCACGGGCATGAGCACAGAGCTAGCTGCAGGACTTGATTAGCAAAAGCCCCTCCATGGACAGTCTCTTTGGTTCACAACCTCTGCTACCAGCCTAAGTGATGCTGCTCCTGTGAAGTTTATGGTTCAGGGCCTCAGTGAAGCAACTTTGCTCTCATAGCCCTTGGAAGGATTATTATGATCAGCAAATCTTTGGGAATTAAAAAAGGGTCACTGTGAAAGACCCTCTCCTGGCTATGGCTGAACCCTGCCATAAGGAGGGGCTGAGAGAGGACACCAGCACTTTTGGTAAACCCACACAACTGATATTGAGCCATTCGTGGGTTTTGGGAGGGAAGGGGGATTTTAATTTGTTGTGGCAAGGAGAGGTTATGAGGGCTGGACCTGATTATAGCTCAGGAACTGTACAAAAAACACTCCCCGATTATTTAAAACTGGTTTGTTATAAATTAACAAAACCACAATAAGACAATAGATTCACTCTAACAGCAGAAAAGCATCACTGAAATGAGAGAGATCCTCCGAGCATTCTACAAACACCTAAACCACAGCTCTTTCCCTCTTCCTCTGCCCAGCTTTTAGCTTAGAGCCTGAAGGAATCTTGGTGTTTTCATGAGTGAAGAGTGTCAGATATTTCTCGGGAATGGAAGAGCCTGCGAACTCCCTGACTCAGGCTGGGAAACAGAGCCACTGGGGGGCCAGACAGGAAAGCTGAAGTTACTTCCTATGTGTTAACATGTGTCCATGAAGAGAGCAGAGTGATTAACAGTGACAGCTCCAGTCAGAGACTGCACGGACTGAATCTGTGGGTAGTGGAGGAAGGAGAGTCAATAGTCACTGGTTGCACAGCAGGGGGAGAGGTTTCTAGCCTAGTTTCTGGGGCATATGTGTTGTAGTCCTGGAATTACAGCTGGGAGCTGGCTGGAGGGGAGGCAGGTGGATTTTGGAGTCAAAGGCAGAGCTCGCTGGTCCCTGAAGAGCCAATGAAACAGAGAGAATGGATCATGTCTGGAGTCTCCACAGAACTGGCTCTGTAGGGAAGAGAAAGCAGAAAATGTAATCACAACCCAGAGCCCTGCTCTGATTCCCAGGGCTCAGCTCTCTTCACTGCTAGCAGCACTAATAGCCCTGCCCTGGATATTTCTATACACTTTTCTTTCCCAGAGGATCCCAAGGTGACTTACAGGTGGTGAACCTACTTGCACCTGGGATGCACTGAGGGGAGAAATCTGACCCTTAAATGGGTTCCAATCCATAAACCAGCCCCCAACAAACCTGACAGGGCAGGAAGGAAACAGCCCAGAGGGGAGATCAGTGTAATGCTGAGATCTTGGTAGATACCCAGCACTTCACAGGCCGCGCCACAACTCCTGGCAGTCAGTGTAGCTGCACTGTACTCACTGGAGCTGCCCGGCTTTACACACACAGGGGATCTGGCCCTGTGTCTCCAAAGCGCTGGCCAGATACCAGTGAATATCCTCTTTGGAAAAGGCTCAGAGTTCCCATGTGTCTGTTGGCAGGTGTGAGCAGATGTTTCCTCCTTGGGGCGTCTCGCTGTCTGAGTGTCTTTGTGGGTGAGTGGGGGCATGGGTGGGGAACACTCAGCATGTGTCTGTGTGGGTGACTGGGAGTGTGTTTGTGTCTGTGTGTAGCTCTCAAGCTCTCACCTTCAGGGTACAGAGGCTGCTCCCAGATGTCCCGTCTCCAGTGTAAAGTCTCCGGTGCTTCCCCCTTCTATTCTGGAACCAAATCTGGATCTGGAATTGGAGAGAAGAGGGAATGAAGGAGCTCCTGGCAGAAAAGGAACCTCAGGGACCCCCTCGATGTCTGTCTCTTACCCTCCATCCTGTCCCTTAATCAGAGAGGAGAAACCAGAGCCCCAGAATGAGGGGTTGGACATACCTGGTGGCAGGTGAATCCCTTCATCCCCAACAGCATTTCAGCCTCAGGCAATTTGGGATATTTCTTTCCATGGATGTGCAGCTGATTCCAGCAAAAGTAAAAAAGTTGTTGATCCTTTCTGCTTAGGGGTTCTGCAATGTTGGCTTCTTTCTGATTCTGCCAAGTCTGAACTTTCATTACCAAACGAAATGTAGAGTTTCAGCCACCACTTTGAAAAGAGCTGTGCTTTGCAGGGTTTATTCAGCCTTGCAGAAACAGTCTGGCCTACACCTGCGGCAGGAAAGGTGACAGCTTGTCTCACCGTCAACCCAGTGCAGTGTTAATTCTGCCGCCTAATTCATCTCAATGAGGTGAGAATTCCAGCCCCGCCCCTTCCCCAGGGCAGTCCCGTCAAGAAGAGGGTAGTTCAAAGGTGGTTGTGATTAATCACATGTATTCACAGATTAGATTTTCTGGCGTTTTTAATCTTCCAGGGCTTGATTTGGCAACCTGAATAACTCATTGGTAAGGTGGTTTTTTTTGATGCAATAATCACTTCCCTTGGAATTCGCTCAGGTATGATGTGATTGGCTCACTGATCATTTGATGCACAGGCTGAGTTCCACAAAACCTGTAACAGAAGTTGAACTTGTGATTCATTTATCTGCTAATTGGATTGTCCTTCTGTCCAGGAATAACGGCCCGTGGAATGAAAGGCAGGCTGCAGGGAGATGGGAAAAATAAAGTATGAGTTGAATGCATTGACTTCATGTGTAATGTACAAATGTGGTGGTGTTTACAGAGCTAAAGTCACCATTACAAAAACAGGGATTAGAGAAGTTACCTTAGTGCAATGTAGCCTGGGGTTCTCATGGACTTCAGAGGGGAGCTGCCCTCCCTCGCCTCATCCCCTGCGTGGCACGTGCAGCCTTTGGACCCGGGCCCATTTTCAAACTACTATTTAATTACTCTTTTGATTTACCGCCTTGTTTCTGACCCTTCATATCCAGCATCCTCATGGGTGTAACACACAGAGATTAGCGTAGGAGAGGGTAACATCTACCGCTAGAGAGACGGGGTGACAGTGGGGATTAGCCTGGAGCCTGGCCCGGAGTGACATTCGGGCAGGCCCCGCCAGGCAGTGGGCCCGCTAGCGCTAGCGCAGAGCTGCAGAGGCTCTGCTGCCTGGGAGCTAGGAACGCAGCGGTGACGAGACACATCAGGTCCCGGCCCGGCTTCACGGTGTCCGGGCGAGGCTGGCCGAGCGGTGCTCTGGGGACCGCCCTGTGGCCTGGCCCAGGGACCCTCCCGCACGCACCCCCGGGTCCGGGATCCCGCAGCCAGAGCAGCCGCGCGATCCCCTGGCCATGGTGCTGACGGGCGCCGGCAGCGCGGCTGGCTCCGGCGCACCAGAGGAGATGGCTCCGGCCCGCAGCCAGCCAGCCCCTGCGCGTCCTGGGGAGATGCACACGCAGCGTGTGCTCGGGTCACTAGCCCAGGCTCCAGTAACGTGAACTGTGTCTCTTCCCTGTATCACTTGCCCTGGGAAGGAGTTTCCCGGTCTCATCCTCATGCGCTGTTAATATCCTATTAGACTACGTGGGGATTTCTTAGCGAGTGGTTGGTGCGGCAGCCACTGAAGGCTCATTTCTTCCTTGAGACCATGTTGTATCTGGAATTGTTGGAAAGATTTGAACTACAGCAGCTAGAAATGCAAAGTTCTAAAAATATCACCCTTTCAGCCAGACCCTGCTGCTCCAGCACTTCTCAGATCTCAGGTCAAGTCTGCTCCTTTCATTTAGGGATTTCCTCAGATTTGGGTGCAAGGAAGCCACTGATTTCCACCCTGCTTTAGTTTGCTTTAAACATGGCAGCAATTCACTAACATTTCAATAGGTGCAGGGGCACAAAATGGCTGAAATCCCCTTCTCCTCCCACCCCCTTTCTTCACCCAAGGGACACTCACCAAGTTCCTTGGTCTGGTTTTCAGCATTGCTCCAAACCCACAGCTCTCAGCAGCATTGAAGGTTGGAACACAACATTCCCCTTCACCTCTTCCCTCTCAATGAGGTGGCCCTTCCCTTGATGCTCATTCTCTATGTGCTCCTCTGTAGGTTACTACAGTCTCTCTGGAGGGCTGTTTCTTAGTGGCCACTTACATGACTTGATGCTGAGTATATTTAAAATATGTAATAAATGTACTCTGTATTCAGACCTAGTGTTTCTCTTGTTGGTTAGCCAGACATCCAGTACAGGATGGAGGGAGTGTGTCCATGACTCATCCCCAGTTGGCACAAGGGTGCTCTAGATATAAACACTACAGACACAGGCAAAGCCCAGAGGGAAGAAACCAGGACAGAACATGGAGTTGCTTGATCTCTTCCAACTGATAAAGCCAAAGCCTGTTGAGTGCTGGAGCTCCATGGATGGAGTTCTGTAGACTGCAAGAATTGGTACAGAGAACTCAGGTGAGACATTCTAGGCTCTGGTTGTTGGGATGGGGTGATGGGAAAGGAGAAGCTAGGTCAGTGTAGAATTTTCTCCTGCTGTCTGTTGTGCTGGGCATTGCCATTGTCTAACGGTAAACAGAGAGACTAGCCACCGTCAGATCTAGCTGCACTGTTAAGGTATTTCTCATTTTGTTCAACTCCAACCCATTTACTCACCCACAATGGCCCCTGAATAACACCTCTCCTTTCCTGGCACTTAACCCTCCTGACACATCTCCTCTTTCTTCTATCCTACAGATGAAAACAATTCTGATGCATTCAGAAACACTCCAGTCCCTGGCCCACCCATGTGCAGTTGCTGGAAACACTGAGGGAGCTGCAGACCTCAGCAGGGAGCCAAATGTGGAACCTCATGCTAGGAAGAGGAATCGGCACCAGTATAACAAGTTGCAGCTGAGCATTTTGACCTTCTCCTTTGAGAGGCAGATGCACCAGCCTACGGTGTGATCATCATGCTGGCCCAGGCCCTGGCCCTCATTGAGAAGCAAGTAAAACCAGCCTTTCCTGGTGGGGAGTCTCCCTCCACTGTCTCAACCTCCCAAAGTCAAGACAAACTGATGCCATAAGAGTTCCTTTAAGGAAGATTAGGGAAGGGAAATGGGGACCAGAAGGGTCATTACCCAGGCTTGCAAATGTGGTAGGTGTCCAGTAACCATTCTCTCAACCCAGAAAGGTACTTTCCTTAAGGAGATTTCTGGCCAGTGGAGGTGTGGGGAACCTTTCCATCTTTCTCTTAGTCTTGTACTTTACTCTTCTGCATATTTGCCTCCTAGTCTAAGACACACCATGCAATATGACACTGTCCCTATGTGGAAGCAGAGGGAGTGTAGTTGGCAGAGGGGAGTAGCTCCCACTTCCATCAGCATCTCCTTCATCCCTTTCCTTCTGCCCCTCCAGGGGACTATGTGGTTCCACAATCAGCCAAAGCAGCACAGAAAGTGCTAATGGAGACAGAGCCTCTAGGGGGTGCTTCTGTATGGGGCAGCTGAGTCTGAGGGCTCTAGACATACAAACTCCCAAGCACAGGCTCACATGCCCACACCTGAAAGCACAGGTGCCTGATCACTTTACAGTACAGGGCTGTGAGAGTAACACATTTCTGATTGTCACTAGGGACTGGATGCCAGTGTCCATAAGTGTCTGATGGACAGAGTCTAGCCTCTGCCCATAACCCCTATGGAGGGAGATCTCTGGAGCAAGGGAGCTGGGCAGTAGACAGCGAATAGGGGCATCCGACTTTGTGTTAGCCTATTAGTGGATATTGACAGAGGAAAAATGGTGAAAGGGCACAAGGGGTGAGAGGGAGCATTTACTATAGCTGTCCCCAGGCAGTTGTTAGTGCTCCTAGAAAGCTGTGGCCCATCTATTCCATATTAACGCTGGGTTTTGAAATGAGCTGAATGACCCTGGGACAATGCCTGGCTTTCACTAAATACCCATTAGTTAGATATGGGCATGAGTGTCTGAGTTAGAGATCAGGCATTGCTTCAGCATCCAGCAGGGTGGTGCTGGGCTGCTGGACACTGCACTGATCCTCAGCAGGTCAGTTCCATGGTACTTTGTACATGAATAAACCCAATGTCTTGCCTAAATGCCTCCTCACAGGTATTTCCATTTTGTCCCTCTGCAGTTCCATCCTTCCCTTCCTATGGCCCTTCACCTCAGTGACACTAGAGCACAGTAGCTGCCATGTCCTGCCCCAGAAGTAGCTGCATTTCAGCAGGTGCCACATTCATCGCTGGGACCTCTTCCTTGTGGGATGAGGCTCAGATCTGCCCAGCTTCTGATTCAGTCTCTTCTTGTCTCACCAGGTTTGATGAAGTTCTAAATGCAAAGCATGATCTCCTCCAGTGCCACACCAGCCCTGCACTTCCAGGCATGATAAGGGATGCAACAGCCTCCCCAGAGAGCAGCAAGCCCCAGGAATACCTGGATGTTGGATTCAGCAATCAGCTTCCTACACTGACTATCCCCAGGGGCAGCTCCTACAATAACACTCAGAGGACTTTCAGTAACCTATGGGCAATTGCCAGAATGAGGTGCAGGGGAGCTGTCACTGCTACTGGATCACTACTGAGCTCTAAAACTGTTACTGTGGCTACTAAATCTCTTTACTTTTACCCTCTTGTTACTCTTTTTCTTCACAGCCTTGTTTAAGGGTCATAGGCTTCTCTCGAGGTTTGTGGTCACAGCCCGTCAGCGAAGTAGACACAGAAAAGACACAGACATTTAAAAAACTCCTGCCTTGGCCAGAGAAAAAATAACAGACCCAGGGCAGCTTCCCCGGGTTACTATATTTGAGAGGGGGTCTTATGCTGTCCCCCTATGGCATACGACTATAAACTCTCTGAGGCTGGGACTGTCTCTTTTTCTGTGCTTGTTCAGAGCACAGCACCATACGGCCTTAGGCATCCACCATAATCTAGCTGTTTAATAATCAACAAAGAGTTTGAGCTGCAACACGCACCAGCTGGCAGCCTGGTTCTATCAGAGATAGTGCTTTAGTGAAGTCGCTACTACACCAACGGGAGAGCATGAATTGTGCTGGGGGCTGAATGTTGTAGGGCCTATGTAGTGTAAGAAACTTATTAGAGTCCCAGAGGGAAGGAATTCCCTGTCTATGCCAGTGAGACCACTTGCACTGGGTGTCAAGCTGCCTGCAGTGGCTCAACAGCCTGAGTACCAACCTCAGGGAAGACTGTTAGGAAGCAGGGCACAAACCCCACACTGCTTGTGAATTTTATACTTAGATTTCCCCAACCAGTTATCAAGTGTAAGCTCCTCAAGCACTATAATGGCCTAATCATGGAGTCACAGACAGTCCCCTTGGGTACTCCGATCTATTTCGCCACCCTGGTGAGCGTACTTTTGTGATAGATCATCCCTTACACCAAGAATCACAGCAATATTCAGGTCACTCCCAGTCTCAAAGGACCAGCACTTTACTCCAGATCAATTGCACCTTAGATCTCACACCGAAGACAGCACTTGTAGCCAGTCCGATAATAAACCATCTCAAGATTCATTAAATAGGAACAGAAAATAGGAGAGTTATTTACAAGGTTAAAGAAGGTAAACATAGATACATAAATTAGTTCTAATCTTGAGTTTCAAAAGGTAATAGGGCCCTAGAGCCCATGCTTCAGCCCAAGCCTGGAAGTATACACAGCTTGAAACAGCCCCACAGCCCAAGCCCTATGAGCCCGAGTCAGGTAGCCTGGGCCAGCCATGGGTATCTAGGTGCTGTGTAGACAGACCCTTAGAATTAAAGACAGTGTACCTGGCTATCAAGTTAACACAAAGTGCTCCTGGCCCTGTATCATCTGCTCCCGCCCCTGTCTCCACTCCTGGCTATCCATTCTCTGTCTTTCATTTATAGTCTCTCTCCATGTTTTCTGCTTGCTATCAGCTGCATCAGATGAATCTACCCCCCTGAAACTGTCTTCCTTACTCCTCCTGGTTCATCTCCTTATCACGCACAGCTGCTCAGCCACTGTGCAAGTGGAAACCCTCAAGGGCACATCTGCAGAAGCTAAAGGAACAGTGGACAGAGGCACTATTGTGAGTGCGCTCACAGCCTTGATCCAGACAAGTTAGATGCATCACTTTCTCACTTTCCCTTGGCAGTCACACAGAACAGCAAAAGCCCTAATCATAGTGGCCTTGGGGTGGAGGGGCAAGATGGAACAAAGGGTGAAGGGGAGGAGTTCCAAGTGGTATCAATACAAGCACGTAGGGCCACTATTCTGAATACTGGCCCTGTTTTCCATGGGCGGGGGTGATAGCAGCTGATATCTCACTTCTGAGAGTAACTGAGGCTGAAAGGGAACAGCTCCTGCATGTGTGTGGCTACAGACTGGTTCCGCATGCTGCATGTTTGTATGCTTCTTTGGTGTCTGCAGAGGTAATTGCCGAATGGCAAGGCAAAGTTTCCTACCACGGGAGAAGAAATAAGGCTGACATCCTAAGGAACCTTCAGCAGAGGATTGGCAAGTACCTCCAGGAAAGTTTCCTGGAGATCTCTATGGAGAATTCCCAGGAAATCCCAATGTGCATCAACAAACTTTTCCTCAGTGCCCCCTCTGCCTAGCTGCATGAGGGAATGAGAAGCAGATGCAAACCGTGCTAGTGTTGGTTATTTCTATCCCTCTCCTATACTGGAACAAACAAACAGAAATAGAGCACTTCCTTGTGTCCCCCTGCAATATCAAAGTACAATGAGTACTTACACCTCCTGGAGGCATCTCAGAGCGACATAAGAAACACAGTGTCCATCATTCTAACTACATCACAGAAAGCTCCATGTCGCTCCTTGAGGAAGTTTTATGATGTCAGTGGAGCAGGAGAGTTAAATCAGCAGGAGAAGCGTTTCAGTGTGTACACCTCCACCATTTCGTTGATGAAAGCTGACTTTTGTCAACAAAACTGTGTAGTATCCTAAGTGTGTTAGCTTTTAGGTACCTGACTTGACACTTTAAGAGGATGCTGACTTTCCAAAAGTGCTTAGCCACTGCTCTGTGAAAATCAGGTCTTTTTTAAAAAAAGTGTCACCTGCAGAGCACCTCAGGTCAGTCCCTTTTGAAAATGTAGGCCTCAAATCCATATTTTGGCACTTAATCATGATGGGAGAATTTTTAGAGGTACCGAGTACCCACAACTTACCTTGAACTCCCAGTCACTAGGTCCTGCTTAGTGTGTGTGGTTGAGGGAGGAACACACTGGGCTGGACTAGATGACTTCTGGAGGTTCCTTCCAGCTATATATTTCTATGATTCTACATAGGGTAACTTCCTAGACTACATTAATTGTGATTGCTCGGGTATTAAATCAAATTAATTGGTCTAATTAACCAAGTGTTAGATAATGTAGATCACACTGACATTGTGCAGTAAACAACATTCTTAGCTCTTTAATTTTAAAGACAAGAAAAATAATGTAAAGTATAAGGCAAGTGATCTCAAATTATGAAGACAAGGAAACTCAGCAAAGAAAGTAACTCAGTAATTATGCTAATAATACAGTGTGAATTAAACAGTTATTGCTTACATGAATAAATGAGTAATCTGCAGGTTCTCAGGTATTGGGACATATTAACTCACTAACAACTGGCCAATTCATAGGTCCCGAAAACTGAGGATCACAGGAGGTTTCCTGCAGGGGCAGGTGACATGTTGTCATTGGGAGCAAGGCCTGAGCAGACAGAAACTTCCCCTGATCCTGGGGTTTCATGCAACAGACTAGACACAGCAGATGCTTACAGCCACTGTGCCTCCATGTCACACACTTAAATGTTAAATAATTACAAGCACAGGAGAGCGCTTTGACCCATGGTGAGGTTCGAACAATACTTCTAAATTAGTTTTACACCAGAAAACTTAGCAAACACGACAGCAAGCCACTGTGCAAGCAACTTTTGCCAAACCAATTACCCCCAGGCTGAAGGCCCCTTTGGAAGGTGGAAGAGAAGGCAAGCCATGAACAAAGTGGCAAGTTTCTGTGAATCACATACTGTAGTCCACAAAAGCAATGAAAGCTCATAGAGGGTGATGGCTCGTATAGTGTAACAGCAACTTCCAGGCCAGAGCTTGGAGCAGTGTCTGACAGCACCGCCTGCAGGGATGTTTGTATTTGGATAGACAGTGAAGGTGAAGTTGAACACAGGGTGGGTAAATCTGGTGGAGACTGAATAGGATGGGGTGGGACAGAGCTCTTTTGAAACTAGCTGGCCTTGTTTTCCACATACACTGGGAGGGTCACAGCTGCTGCTCAGAGTGGGTGCAGAGTGGGCTTTTACAGAGCAAGTTGCATAGGAAGAATGTAGGTGACAACAAAAAGTGATCCCCATCCCCAAAGGGGGAAGTGGAGCCTGATCAGAAAAGCTGCATCAGCAATCTTTCCTAATGAGCAGCTCCTCCCCCTTGCACTATCAGCCATCCACTGCCACGGGGTCAGAGAGCATCTTGTAGCTAATCAGGAAGTAGGGGTAGCACTGGCAGTTGTCAGAGATCACATAGACTTGGGTATTGCTTTTGCTGTTGACCCAGGAGTTGTAGAGCTGCCCACCAGGCACCATGGGCAGAGGGTGTCGGAAAAGTTTATGCCCAACAGCAGTCTTGCCCACCAGCACCTTGGCCAGGAACATGTAGCGTAGCCCGGCCTTGCTCGCCTGGCCGTGGCGGTGTGAATAGATGGCACTCTTGGAGAAATAGCAGCCCCTGCCGTAGATGGGGGCATGCAGCCTTGAGAAGCTGGGATCAAAGTTCTTCTTGCAGATGGGCTCCAGGAAGTCAGCAGCGCTCCCATAGAAGAGGTGCTTCTCCAGCTGCTGTTTCTCCTGCAGTGAACATGCATGGGACATGATGGCTTTCTGCCTGAATGAGACACAAAGGGGAAAAAGAGCAGGCTTAGATCCTGCCCAGAGGGGATGTTTGGGGAAACGTAGAGGCCTAATTCCCCCCAACCAGCTCTATCTCCATTTATTCAATAGATAAAGGCCAAAAGCTTGAATGGCAAAGAGTTAGGGGATCAGTCTTCTCCTCCTTCCCCCTCAGCCCTCAAGGATCCATTCAACAATGACACACTAGTGCATCCAATGTCACTTGAGCACATTAGGATCTGCCCACCACTGCACAAATATTCACATTCAAGTGAACTATCTGTGCACCAGTGCACATGCATGCACCCTGCAAACAAACATATGCAGCCTAGTGCACTAGGAGCCATGCACCCATTCCCAAGGATGCATCCAAATATGCAAACTCCGAATTGCCAGACAAGAAGCAATCACGCTCACACTGGTGTACTAAAATCCCCACCTGAGGAAAAAAGCCTAATATTCACACCCTAGCACACTAGCTCCTTCAGTCATACTCCTGTGAGTGCACACCTTAGTGCACTAGCTCCAGGGCTCATGCTCCTAGGCTTCCAGCACTATGGGTTCTGCACCCTAAAGCACTGACATTAGGTTTTACACTTCCTGCCTGGAGCATGGTGAGCTCCACAAGTGCAGGCGCTAGCTCCAGCATTCCCCCTCTGGCATTCCTGGGCACTAGCGCTGGGATTCTCACACACACACACATACACACACACGCACAATATCCCCACAACATTTCTCTTTATACCTGGTGTATTTTTCCCAGAGATCATCATTCCGGATTCGGTAAATCCCCAGCACCAGTGTCTTTTCCTCTGAGAGAGACTGATGGAAGAGAGCACAAACTCTGTGGTACGCAACTTCTGTTGGTAGCACCTCCATCTTCAGGAAAGCCTGGCCATCTGGTGGCTTCGGGACCCAGGCAGCAGGGTAGGAGCCACAGTAGCCATCCTTCGGATTCTCCCCGAGGACGTCAGAAGTGGAAGGAACTGTTCCCTGGGGTCTTCTCGGGAGCGTCCTAGGGAGATAGTGAGATTAGAATTAATCTCCTCTGAATGCTGCTTACATTCCTTTAGGACCATGGTTGCCAGGAGAGTCACTTACATCAGATGTGGCACCATACTGAGGAGGGGGCGGTAGGAAGGCCGGCGCTGGACCAGGCGGACGTATCCCTTATCCCGGTTCCGTTGCACACGGCGCTTCAGATCCACAATGAAGAAGTGGCCCTGGCATTCAAAGGTGTAGCTGTCTTTGTCTTGCTCATAGGCAGCAAGGAGACCTTGGGAGATGGACTGAGGGGGAAAGGAAGAGAAGGTATACAGTGAGAGTGTTCCAAAAAGGAAAGCCAAGGACCCCCACACACTGCTCCTTAGGCTGCCAGCTTCATCAATAATTCTTTAGATATCTGGGGAAGCCAGAGGCAAAGATCTGCCAGCATCCAGCCTCTCTTCATCTTGACTAACTATGACTTTTCCCTATAGCATTCTTTAGACTTTTCAGCCTGGTTTTCTCTCAGGCCATAGCTGAGAAATGTCTTTCTCTTCCTGCCGATGAAGGCTCCTTCCCCATCCTCAGTATCTCCCCTCCAGACACCTTCTCTCCTCTGTCTGTGCCCCTCAGTGTGTCTCCCTCTTTGTTATTGTTTTTGGTTTAACTACAGTATGTAATTCCTTTGTGTACCTCAGTGAGGCATTCCTGGGGAAAAGCACTGTATGATATACATGACACAGGTTGGACTGCCGTTCCCTTTTCCTCACCTCCTCATACTTCATCCAATTGCCATTGCTCTTCCAATAGGCCGCCCACTCTGTGGGGAAGTGGGGGTTCTCCTTTGGATCAGAGGTGTTGGAAAGTCGCCGCACTTTGTCATAGGGTCCGACGAAGCAAACCAGCTTCATGGAGTGCAGGAAAATGCTCCCGACAGCACCACCTCTGTGAGCAGGAAAAGGATACAGTAAACCATTATTCCTCCATTACCTCCTACCTGGAGTAGTTAGGAGCTTCCCCTGCACCCAGTGCTTCTGCCCAGTTCCCTACAGCACCTCCTGCTGAGAAAGACCAAGAAGCAGTAGGGTGGGAGCTCCTGGCAGCCAGCACTCTGGCCTACACCATAGCTCTCAATTTGGGATCCACACCTCTAGCGCAAATTATCCCTTCTGTAACCTTAGTTCATTGAGTCTCTTTCTGATGTAAAATAATTTTCAACAAGGAAAGTGAGGGCAGTCCCACACGTGTGGAACATAAAGGACTTGGGGAGTGGAATGAATGAAAGTGGGGATATGTGCGAGGTATTCCCTATGCTGATGCTGCATCCCAGATTGGGGCAGGGACTTGAGACTCCATGAGCTCCCTATACCCAGCACTGAACCCACTGTTTTCTACAGCTCCTCCTGCTGGTAGATTCCAGGACTGGAGTTTGGCTTTCCATCACTTACTTGTCCACAAACTTAATCTGCTCTTTTCCAGTGTCGCAGTAAAGTTTCTCTAGGTGCCGCTGAGCTGACTCACTAACACTCTGCCAGGCTTTGCTGTCCCTCCACCTAATCTGCCAATGGTAGGGATAGCAGGTGTGGTGGAGGGGGCAGCTGTCCCCCTGGGTGCAGCCCCCCAGCAGGAAGCAGTCGCAGATCTTAATTTCATCTCTTGGATGAATGTGAAATCTGATCCCATTGTCACCACTCAGATACTTGGAGGCCTCCTCAGGGCTCTGGGAGCTCTCTCCCTTGGCCATGCACCTACGTTTTTGGGGCGGGCTGTTGAGAATGGTACTTTCAGTGGCTGAAGAAGCAGATGTCTGAGGGGAGTCAGAGTGCTCTTCGTGGAAGGAATCCAACTCCTGGGAGAAAGAGTAATTTTGAAATGGAATACTGAGGCCCAGAGTAGCTCAAGGCAGGGCCTCTAGCTTGAACCCCCTACTCCTACTCTGCATGCACTGCTGCCACAATGGGGCCTCTCCTCTGATATATCCCAATAAACTACACACACAGAGTGCTCCCCAGGGATCCCAACTCCTCTTCACACCCCTAACTCCCACACACAGTGCTCTCCAGTGGAACCCGATCCCAATATACATAAAAATAACTTGGCCTGAAATCTTCAGGATGGGACACCCCTATCAGGGACTTTAACCTCTCTCTCAGCACAAACATAGCTCCCTCCCATGGGACCCCCCCAACCCTGCCCCCCAGAGATCTTTTCCTCTCCTGGGGGAACTGATTCCCAGCATGGCACAGCCTCTGCCAGCCACTGTTCCCCATAGAGATTCACATTGACAGACACCTGCTGGGGCTGACTGTGGGAGGCACTTATGGTCCTGAGTGGGCCTGGTAGCCCTGTGGAATTATTCTGCCCCATCCCTCTCCCTGTGGCTCAGGCTGCAGCAACCCCTCCCAAACGCCTGGCTTCTGTCTTGCTGCGTCTCTTTGAATATGAGGATCCCCCACTGTGTAGGAACAAAGGGTTTAGAACATTGGGACATGCTCTGTGCTGATTGGTGGAAATGGGGGGGTCCTCTGCTCTGATTGGTGGGTTTAAATTTAGTGTTTAATAGCTGTAAAAAGAGATAGGAGCAAAACTTGATCCTACTTTTCTTGTGATTGGGCAGGAGGGTGAAGTCCAGCTCTACCTTATGTATATTAAAATGAAGTGTAGAGTCTAAAGAAGCATTAGACGCCTCTCTCTGTTACATATCAAAAGATTTAATACAGTCCCACGTGTATATTAATGACGGGAGGAGCATGAGCAAGCATCTCTCTTCCCCTCTGCCAAGTATTCAGTGGGCTAGTATAATCTACACGTCTCAACTACTACCATCGCCACCAAACATTAAGGAGTCTGGTAAAATACTTTTTCCCACTGGGACATATTGTCTGGGGATTGTATAGTACTCCAGATCCTGAAGAATAACAAGGATGGGTAACCTAAAAGGCACAAGGGAAGGGAGCCGCGGTGGAAATGGGATTTGAGGATTATACTGTCAGTAGTTTCAGCCCCAAAAAGGTAGGTTTTGTAGAGCTAGATTATATTTCGATATAAAAATGGATGTAGGGACTTGTAAAAGGGAGGAAGGAGAAGAGTTTTACAAAAGCCAATATGAATAAAATTAAAACACAAGTAATGAGAAAAGAGAATACTTTCATTTACTTTAAATGTGTGGTTAACGTCAGATGACCAGAGAGTGAAACTGACCCAGAGCAGAAATGAAATTGACCTCATGTAGGGTCATTCTCCAAGATGAGTGAGGGGCAAAGGGTAAACAAACAACATAAAGAGGGAGGAGAGAAATACATTAATTTTTCTTACATTTCTTTCCGCATTAATAGCCTAAGGGGATAGTTATAATATAAGGAAAGAATTATTCGTATCCTGACGCCATCCCTTTAAACAATGCATTGACTGCTAGAGCCTTATTTAACTGCTTCCTGTTTGCTTTTGTAGGCCTCAGCTTTGCTTGTTGTATAAAGTTCGAATAAAATATTCTGTAACTCTCTGCTCATTTGTGTCTTTCTATCACCTTGATGGACTAGCAACATGGAGAGAAGTTGTTTAACTGGTTCTTTTTTTCAAACCAGAGGATTCTGAAAACAGTGATGTTACAATTCAGGGTAGTGACCTCAGGGGGAATTTGTGATGGCATTGGTGCCATAAGGCAACTCAAACTCTTACTCATAGTTTCCCTGGTGCTTGGAGTTTCCAGCAAATTTTGCTGCAACTATCATTTTTATCGTGGAAATGTGAGGAAACAAATCAAAATTACTCTGAGTTTATTGAGGGTTTTGTGCTTTCAAACCAGCGCATTTAAAAGAGGGGGTCATCCAAGGAGGCACATAAAGCACTCTGTGAAAACTGAGTCTGTAGATGCCAATTACCGGTCAGGAGGGCACCAGTTTGAGGTCAGGATGTCTACAGTGGGTACCATGGTGTATGGCAACACATAATATGCTGCAGGGCTCTGTGATCAAGATGGTGAGTGTACTCAGGCTCAAAGAGGGATTTGAAAAGCAGTGCTTCCCAAACTGTGCTGGACACAGGCTCATTCTGTACGCATGCCACCAGCACAATGAGTTAGTTAATAGAAAATCTACTTCTCCATGTGATGCAAGCTGTGGTGGACCACTGCAGACAGTTCTTGAATGTCTGCAAGGGTTGTTAGTAAAGGATATGATGTCAGAACTTTTTAAGCCTGATTTTTTTTAGGCATGGACCTAATGGCACACTCTTCTGTCCTCGCAACATTGACATCTGCAGTGTACCTACCCCTACAGGTATTTTGGGAACTGTTGTGGGGTGGTTACCTGCTCCTGCCCTGAGGGGTTCAAAAACAGCCCTGGGAGAGGGCTGTGGCTGGGGCAAGAAGCCTGGGCTGATTAGGGAAGGTAGGCTCAGCTGTTGCCAAGCCCCAGTCAGGCCCAGCTGGCCCCTGTACGAGGCAGTGAGACTCGAGCCCAGTCAGTCTATCTCTGCCTGTAGAGGGAGAAGGGCCTGTCTGCAAGGTGCTAAGTAAGGAACCTAGATTTAGAGCAGGGCTGGGGAAGAGCCAAAGGAGCTGGGAGCTCTGGCCTAGGAAAGCCCCAGGCTGCAGGCCTGGTAAGGCCTGTTAGGTACTGGGTTGCAGGGGCAGCCCACGGGTAGCCAGAAGCAGCAGGTCCAAACTCCTTTGCCTCTGATGAGTGACTTATACTGCAGTCTGCCCCAGGGAACGGGGGCTAGTTGGTGACTGGCAGTACCCCATGACTGAGGCAAAGTGGGGATAGTGGGTAGGGGGTTCCCCTGGGAAGGGGAGACCCAGAACTGTGGAGGTACTGCCAGGGGGCAGCACCCAGTTAAAGGGGCACCGGGGTCCTGGGAGGGACACAGGGGGGCAGAGTGAGGTAGTGGATCGCAGGCTGACAGAGGGCGCTCCTGGGTTGAAGAGCTAATTCCTGGAGATGACCAGCAGGAGGCACTGAAGGGTGAGTCCCACACCCTTACAGGGACCTTGCATCTTCACTGCTTCCCTGGTAGCAAGCCATACATAGACTCAACAAAGCCAGGTGGACAGAGGTTTAACTACATGCTGGATAATGATGGAGCATAGCTTTCGCCAGCTTAAAATGAACCAGAGAGTCAGAGATTTAAAGGCCAGAAGGGGCCATTCCATCACTTAGTGTGACCTTCTTGTGCCCACCTACACATGGTGATATTGGTGTTACAATAACTGCATGCTGCAGTCTCTACAATCTCTGTGAAGGTGGGGCAATATAGGTGACCACATATGGGTTGAGGTGGCTGCATTCCTTGCTGCAAATGTCCAGCATCTAGACAGACAGACCATGGCACCTGACACTACAAGTTCTGCATTCCAAGCACTCATGGGAGAGTCTTTATGAACAACCCCTTCTGATGGGCTCTCTTCCCCACAACCCTAACTCCTAGAGAAGAACAGCCAGTCAAGGCTGCTGAAGAAGGCAAGCAGAGCTCTCCCTCCACCTCTCAGGAGCCAGAGGAGTTTTCAGGATGGGAGGGAGCAGCTGTCACCGTACTCACAGGTAGGGATGGGGGAGCAGAAAGATCTGAGCAGTGCGGTTCATTGCTGGGCTGGGGCACAGGCCAACGTGGGGCTGGGGGAGCACAGAATTAATTTATTAGAATGTTGGGGTTTTTGGGAAGCTGGAAGCTCTGCACCATCAGGCAGACAGAGAGCTCCTGCAGCAAGGCCAGAATCACCTTCCTGTATGAATCTGGGGGATTTGGCAGCAAGACACCATCACACACACGGGGGAGGGGAATGCAAAAATCAAGAGACCAAAAAAAATTTTTTTTTTCAAAAATCCCATGGTTTTGGGGGCCGGGCATTATTTTTCAACTTGTGCAGTGCGCAGTGCTGGCATCGGGTCACCCTCTTTCCTCTCACTGCCTGTGAAATGTGCCCAGCACAGTTTTTTAAATCAAACAGATTTTTTTTAATTTAACAGACTGTCATTTCTATAACAGGAGAGAAACCTGTTTCAAAATAACAAAACGCAAGAATGTTTGGCCTATATGTTTTACCAGGAAAGTCTTGATTTCTTCTTTGAATTACCATCCTGTTGATAAATTGTAAAGTCAATTGATTGATCACCCTTTGATTCATTATGAAATATATTCAAGTCCCCCAATAACCAATATCAGTCAGGTTTATTGCTCTAAGCCAAAAATAATATAGTGCAGGAAAAAGGTTGAATAAGATATCAGGCTCCAGGAAGCTGTCTCGTGGAGCATTGTTACACTCATCTTGCACAGACGGTGTGCTCCTCAGGTTACACATTTCAGCTAGGACTACTTATAAGATGATTTTACAAGTTACAGAACTTTTTACATGTCGCTGAAATCCAACCCATTAGTTTGTCCCAGTGCTTGTTCTGTGTCTTTTCTCATCTTTGTTTTGGATACTAGCATATTAGCACTTCAGGAACCAGTTCGTGAAGATACCGTCCCCAGCAGCTTGTTCCAAGACATAGAACAAAAGTATCTTGATTTTAACAAGTTTCCTATCAGCTTATGCCAAATGCTGAGTTGTGCTATTGCAGGGAATTGTGGGATGTAGCTTAGCATGAGTGAACGGAACTCTGGGAAAAACAGGCCAGTTCAGCTCTTAGAACTTGCAGGCCTTTGTGTAATGTGATATATATTAACATAACATAAATGTGTTGGCTACCAATCCTTATTCTTAGCACTGTTTTAGCCTTAATTTCACCCTTACAGTTACATTTATGCCTATTTTTATTATTCTTGACATCCTCCTGTTTTTGTATTTATCATCATTTTCTTCCCTGTCTCCATTCTTCATCTGATCATTTTCAGTAACAAGCTCTACTTTTTCCAACCACAAATTAAATGCAGACCCCACAGTCCTTTAGAGACAAAGCCAGAGAGGAAGAGAAGAAGGAAATTGTTGTGGTGTTTGGTTTCCTAAGCACTAAAAAGGGGAATGTCTTTCCCTCTTCCATGGCTAAAGAGAGAGGATTGATGCAGGGCTACAGTTCAAGGTGCGGGGGTGGACAAGCTAAGCAGAGGGTGCCTATATACCCTGTGTGACGCAGAGCCATCACTCAGATTCATTTTAACTCTCTACCATTTAGATGCCAATTAAAACAATTGCAGAATCTTGGATCAGCCACAAAGTGGAATTATAGAATCATAGACTTGTAACAATGTAGGGCTGGAAGGAACCTTAACAGGTCAAATATTACATCCCCCTGCACTGTGCTTATCTTCTTTTCCTTTACATTTGTAACCGATCTCTTACCAGGAAGGATGCCGTTCCGTTGGAGTCTCCGCCCATTTTAGAATGATTTGGCCAGCTGCTGGGAAAGCTCTTCCTTTATAGGCCACCCCCAGGCCTTAAAAAACGGAGCCAAATTCTTCTGCACCTGCTGAGAAAACTTTGCTGCCTATAGATTCATCTTTGAGTCATTGTCTGCTGGGACGTGGCACAATGCCTGGTACTCGGAAAAGTTTTGGATGAAGGATTCCCATCCTAAGGCCTTTTCCAGCTGAAGGTCAGATGAGAACAAACAAAAGAACATAATTTAAAATACAATTTCCTTCCCTAGTATTTTAGGAAATGCTTCCTGTACAATGAGTAGGTCTTTCGCTGCTGGGTGGAGCAGGCCCTGATCTTCACTTTGAATATTTTTCTTTTCTTTTCTACAAATGTGGCTGTCTGAAAAATTCTAAGTACATGTACAAAAATTAGAATAACTCTTTAGCACTATTAAACTAGTTAGCAAACCTTTCTGTGAAGAGCTCTATTTGCTGTTTTAATTCTATATATTCATATAAAAACACACACAAAGATAGCTTGTTTATATAACATCTTTCATCCTGAAGGATCTCACTGTACTTTACAAAATACCTACCCATCCTGCTTTGCACACACACCCATCCCTCTATGCATACACACACACACACAGAGAATCATGGTGAAATCCGTTCTCCTGTCACTGAAATGCAGGCATCTCTGAGATAGAACACATCTCTTTGTACAGCATCACTCCAGTTCATACTTTAGGCCAGAAAAAGATGCAGAAGACTATTTACACTGCAGGGTGAATGACAGCAGAACAGGAAGTTGGCAAGGACAATCAGAGCTAATATAGTCTTGCAAAGACAGCCATGGTAGGCTTAGGGCATGATTTTAAAACCTTCTGACTTTGTGAGTTACTGTTAATGTTTACATATCTGTTGGGTAGACGCAAAGATGATTGATTTTGTATGTAAATTTGATACTATGCACTCACAAGTAAGGACAGGCACAAATGTATGTGATATTGCACCAGTAAAATTGGAGGTCAGGTTTAATTAATTACCCAGGGTCCCAGGCTTGTACTGCATGCACTGAAGACTATGGTGCTGTGGTTTCATTGCTACTGGTACCCACACTAGCTAAATTAAAGCTAGTTCAGGTATGTCTATGTGTGCTGCAATCACACAACCTGATGCAATGTAGACATGCACACTGTTTTAGCCGATGAGCTGTGCTAACTTAGGCTGTAGTCTATAGGTATGTCTACACAGCAACTAGACTGTGGTGGCTGACCCATGCCAGCAGACCTGGGCTCACGAGATTAGGGCTGCAGGACTGTTTCACTGCTGCATAGATGTCTGGGCTTGGGCTGGACCTTGGGCTCTAGGACCCTGCAGGATAGGAGAGTCCCAAAGCTCGGGCTGGAGCCAAGGGCATCAAGTTGTTGTGTAGTCATGCCCTGTACCTCCAAAAAGGACCACCCAAATCAAGTGAAAAGCGCCACCATGCTCAAGGAAAGGAGTTGTGTGTGCGGCTGCATGGAAGGGATGCAAGTTATGGGCAACACATGGGTTATCACTCAAGATAATTCTGCAGTGAAGACAAGCCCTCAGCGTATTTGACCTCTGTCTACCTTTTAGTTAAAGTTGTTTGCTTTCCAAACAAGAGCATCTTTTCAGTCTTTGTTCATATGAGAGAACAGGGATCAACTAGCTTGTTTGAGCGCAGCACTGCAAACAATGAGAGACAATGATCATCTTTCCTCGGGCAACATCTCTTCTGCCTTCAGAGATTGTAGAGATATGGAGACCAGCTTAGCTGAGAATAGCTTAACTGCAAACCCACTGAAAGCAGTTAGAGATCACTGCTATCTTTCATAAGGAAACAAATGGTGAGATTGTAGCAGCTGCTCTTGTGATCAGATTAAAACAGATCCCCATAAACTGGTACAACTATGAGAACTGGCAAGTTTTGCTCTCAGAGGGCTTCTACTACCGATTACCAACACTTCAGTTAGAACATAGAGCCATTAGGACCTACTTTCTAACAGGTATTTCATTAGTGAATTGTCGTAAAGCTGCACTTGTTTTCTAAACAGCTGAAACCAGCATTTTGCTGACACACAGCACATCACTTTTTGTCCTGCTTTAAGAGCTTTTGTGCATGCATATCTCCAGAGCCACATTATCTACCAGACTACCTAAACCTTGATTGAATGCACTAATTTAACAAAGGTCCCACTGGCCCAGCTCTATTATTTCCACCCCCATTCACCATGGTTCACTCCTACAGCAGCAGGTGCAATGATGCATAGGTTACCTGTCATCCTACATCTCCCTGCCAGTCTCTCTCTCTCTAATAATCTGTTGTTTTCTGCAACAGGGCTGGTTTCATTTCAGTATCAGGTGATGTGACATGTATAGTGGAAAATCTGAGTCACACAAGTAATCCTTACATACATGGCTAGTCCTCTGAAGTCAATGAAACGATGCATATAAACAAGAATTTGCAAGATCTGGTTATAACTTTCATGCACTAGGGTCCCTTTAGAAATATTGATCCTAGAGAAAGGTAAAATGTTATGATTACTATTCTTGCCAGTAGCTATTTGAACATCTGCCACAATCCTCTCTGGTCTTGGAAAAGTTGCTTGTTTGGGTGCCAGGTTGGCCATGGCTGGCAAGATCTGCTCCCAGAGGGACAGCAGAGTCTCCAGGTTCTCTACATTGCGCGTGTCATCAGCAGGCACTGTCAGGATGATGTTCCAACTAGCCAGGTCAGCCCAGGGAGCAGGGTAGTGATGGACAGTGTCCTGCCAGGCAGATGTACTGATTTCCCCTAATTCAGCATTAAAAGCAAATGTCATTGATTGAAAAGATTTTTCATACATAAATAAAAGGAGGAGGGCTCCCCCAAACCCACCCAGTAGAATCATCCTAACTTCACAGTCCCTCTGGATTCTATCGCACCAACTGGTAGACTTCATAGGGATGTATTATAAAATATGCTGGGGACTGATTAGCTCCAAGGACACCCTCATGTATGTTGTCACCTTTTGGCTGAAGAGTGTAAACATTTTTCATATCAAGCCACTTCAAATGAGGCCAGGAAGCTCAGATACTTTGGTGCTGGATGTCACAGAGGTAGAGGGTAGACAGACCAATAAGATAGAACTGCAGGCTAGGAAGAGAACATGTTCTGCAATGAGTTTATGTGAAATTCCCTTGGTGCAACATTTATGCCTAGGACTATGCTGAATCCAGCTGCAGACACAATAACATGTGACCATGGAAAATGCAGGAAAATGTGGCCAAGTCAGCAGCATGGAAATATGACTTTTTTCTTTTGTCTTCAGTTAGGGATGGTGCCCACTTACCAAGCCTGAAAAAAGGAGCCCACATAGCCCCTTCTGTAGTTACAGGTATTTGGCCCAGTGTACATTTCTCTGGCACTAGGATGTAGATGTGGCCACCCCACAAATTAGGGAAGTCTATCTTTGCAGTTTCAATGTTAAACCTCTGTTTGACCACAGGAGGGCGCTTCAGCTCCTCTGCATCCCTGAGGTCACCGGAGTGACAGCCAATCTGCACCTGGAGGAGTTAGGGTTCAGCTAAAGGCACCAGAGAGGCAACAGATTGGAATGGTTCATCCCTGAACCAGGGGTGTAGCCAGAGGTGGGCCTGGGTGGGTCACAGCCCACCCCACTTAGCATCCAGGCCCACCCAAATCATGCCCCAATCCCATTCCCCGGAAGTAGCACCAGGGGGACAGAGTGGGGACAAGCCCCCGTTCCTGGACCCCACTCTCCAGAAGGAGTGATGGGGGCAGCGGGGCAAGCCCCCGCGCCCCGACCGCACTTCTCTAGCAGGAGGGGGGACTGCAGATGGAAAGGGTGGGGAGGGACCCCCACTTGTTCTGGGTCAGGACCCCACAAAACCATAATCCCCCTCTGAGAGGGGAGGCGGTCCCCCTATCATTGCCCACCCACCCAAAAGCCAGGGCCCACCCATTTTTCCTATCCTAGCTATGCCACTGCCCTGAACTTAATATATTTATCCAACTCCCATAAGCAACACACTCTTCTTTCAGTTGAGTTCTCATAGCTTTCCTTCTCAGATCTGAACCTTAGAGTTCAGAAAATGAGATACTAGCACCTGAATCCTCTACGCTTAATTACCAGCTTAGATCTGATAGCGCTGCCACCACCCAAAAATATAGTGTTTAGGGGCACTCTGACCTTCCCAGCCTTCCCTGGGGACCCCAAGAACCCAGATCCCTTGGGTTCTTAAAACAAGGAGAAATAAACCATTCCCCCACCTTTCCCCCCCCCCCAGAATTTCCCTCCCTGAGCTATCTTGAGAGATACTGATCCAACCTCTTAAATCACCATACAGAGAAGCATCTCCCTTCCCTTCCACAAAGAGGCAAACAGATTCAAGGAAAACAAAGAGATTCTCTCTCTCCCCCTCCCCTCCTGGTGAGTTATCCCAATCCCCTGGAATAACACAAGGGAAACAAGGGGGAAAAAATCAATCAGGTTCTCTAAAAAAGAAACCTTTTAATAAAAGAAAGGAAAAAGTAAAAGAATTATCTCTGTAACTTCAAGATGTAAATATTACAGGGTCCTGTAGCTTACAGACACCAGAAAGAGACTTTCCCCCCACTACCAATTCAAATCAAAATATTCCCAGCAACTACACATATAAAAGTTAACCAGCCAGATCCACAATTGCAAATAGAGTAAAACAATCAAAAAGCCTAAACCGCCTGTTTTTACTGACTATTTGAAAAGAAACTTAGAGAGCCTGTAGTAATGTCTAGTCTCTCTCAGACCCTCCGAGAGAAGAACCCACAAAGGACAAAGAACACACACAAAAGCTTCCCTCCGCCCAAATTTAAAAGTATCTTGTCTTCTGATTGGTCTTTTGGTCAGGTGACCAGTTCCCTGCTTGTAACCCTTTACAGGTAGAAGAGACATTAACCCTTAACAATCTGACATGGGTAGTGACAGTATTACTCAGCACAGGATCCAGTCGCTCCTTGGGATAGGCAAAGACCCTTCACGTTGGCTCAGATGAGAGCAGCATGGAGGAGTTCAAAGGCAGAATTGAGCCCCAAGCACCTAAACCGAACATTCCAGCTAGATTGCCACAGAAGAAGCAGAATCCTCCTTCTCTGTGCTGATTAAAAGGAGGCTTTTCCCTTTGGGAGGAGCTTGCTGAGCTGGGGAGTGCAGAAGCCAAGGAGCCCATGGAGCTGGGGAGTCTGGAAGCTCAGGTTCCTTAGCAGCCCTCCAGGAGACAGGGAGGCAGGCGGACAAGCTGGCAGGAAACCAGCTAGGCTTCAGATGGAAATCTGCCTGGTTTCATCATAAGTTTAATCAAAATCAGTGTGTGTGCACCCACAGAATGTTTCAGTTTCATCAAATCAGCATCTTCTGACAGACAGGATTCAGTTGGCAAGTTTCCAGCCAGCTCTGGCAACAGACTCATCAACTTTTTATGTTGATCACCCACTAGAGGGGAATAAGGAGCCACACTCTCATAGTGTGAGTTACATTAAGAATTATAGAATATCAGGGTTGGAAGTGACCTCAGGAAGTCATCTAATCCAACCCCCTGCTCAAAGCAGGACTAATCCCCAGGCAGACTTTTACCCCAGATCACTAAATGGCCCCCTCAAGGATTGAACTCACAACCCTGGGTTTAGCAGGCCCATGCTCAAACCACTGAGGTGGGGGACCCTCTACAGAAAAGGACTAAAGTAGAGTGTCCCAGAGGGGTTACAGGAGCATTGGTCCCAGAGAGAGAAAGGGAACAGAGGGGCAAGACACTGTCAAGCAACAGTGCTGTCCATATCTTCCTTGTCCAGCTGCAGAATTTTATTTTAAAGTGCCCATCTTCGCACAAATTACAAAATGGGAGGGAGGGGAGAGGCCTATAGCCCCATTTTCCTGCTTTGGAAGGCAGTCTGTTGTCTGATGAACCCAGAATGCACATACATGGTCACACCTCTTCTAGGAGGAAGACTTGTCTCCTCTTCAATGTTGGCTATAGTTCTGGCGTGAAAAACAAGTCTTGTGTAAGATTATTCCAGCCCCCGCCACCTCCCAGCTCAGAAATATTTCTAGTGTGAGTAGCAAGCAAGTCACAACAGAGGCCCCAGGTCTTTCCAGGCTTAGTGACACATTTTACCTTCGTCTAGCCCTAAGCTCTCCAAGCCCCACTTCTCCCTGTGGGGAAGAGGCTGGGAAAACAAACAGTACATGACAGGTGTAGTCATGTTGCTTAACTAACGCAAGGTTCTTATTCCTGTGCTGGTCCCAATCTAACCCTTATATTTCACTGTGGGCTAGTCTCACAAGGAGGACCTAAACAGCATGCTGCCTAGCAGAATTCACAACTCTGACTTAGGCACCCCAGCTCCTCATACACTCAATGGGGAGAATTAAGCCCATAAAAAACAGATTCACAGAAGCCAGCATATTGAGCAGCCTAAGCTAACCGGAAGTGAAATGCTAAGCTAGGTAGGTGCCTGACTGCACTTGGGATTCACAGCTACAAACACTCTCCAGTAGTTAGGCACCTAAGCCAGATCAGCCCTTTCTCAAGAAAATCCAAAAAGGGAACATCCCCTGTAAACCCATAGTCCATTGGCTAGAGAGCTCACATGGGAGATGGGTCATCTGGGCTTAAGTCCCTGTATTGAACCAGGAAGAGTGAGGATTTGAAGATGGATCTCTAAAATCCTGCAGGAGTTTGCTAACCCATCAGGCTATGGGAATAAAGAAGGGCAAGTCTTCCTCCAGCAGTCTTTTGGGGGTGGGGGTTAGGCATGCTCTGAGACACAGGTGAAAGTAAGCCAGTCCAGTCCAGTAGAGCATACCGGCAAGAGCCGGTACACAGCCAACCGTACTAGCAGGGCCGAAAAAAGGAGCAGCTTCCCCGGGACCCAGGCCTGGGGCTCCCAGCAGCGACCAGAGCCCTGGCCCCTTAAATCACCACCAGAGCCCTTTAAATTGGCCCTGGGCTGCGCTGAAGGGCTGGCTGGGGGAGTTTGGCCTTAGCCCCTTCCCTTCCGCCCAAGGCCTTGTCCCTTCCAGTTGAGCCCCCCTTGCTCAGAAACCTGTAAGTTCGTTATGTTACTTGCACCTCTGCTCTGAGCACACCTGTCTAATTGAGCCCCACAGACAAGATAGGTGGGGAGACACATAGTTTAAAGAACCCGCTAGGACTTAGGTGTGAGTTAGGTGCCAAACAGCTCAGCAGCATCAGGCCTTTGATAGCTTTGCACATACCCACTGGCAGAAACTTAGGCGCTTAGGGGGCTACTGACAAAAACTAGGTGCCTACAGGGTTAGGCAGCAACTGAGTTGCGGGTTGTGAATGCCGGTGACATAGAAATGTTGGAGTTGAGTATCTAAAGTGGGAGTTAGGTGCCTACGTCTATGTGTAAATCTAGCCCTGCTTTGCTAAAACCATTTTCTTCTCCGAGTTAGAATGCAGTGATTCAGCATGTGGCATCTCATCCATATGAGCCACTTTTCTATGATGCGATTGGCTCTTCATTGCTGCTGTACCAGCCACCTCCTCTGCATTACCATCGAGACAGACTCCTTGTACCTCTCTCCTTCATCAGCTCTGCATCTCGTTTCAAATCTCAGCTGAAAATATCCCTCTTCTCCCTTGAGAGCTCCTGGTTAGACTGCCTTTCTCTACCATATGATAAACAAATAAAGTTGTTTTGTATTGTACTATGAGGCTGGGGTGGCCAACCTGAGCCTGAGAAGGAGCCAGAATTTACCATGTACATTGCCAAAGAGCCACAGCAATACATCAGCAGCCCCCCATCAGCTCCCACCCACCGGCAGCCCCATTAATCAGCACCCACCTCCGCACCTCCCAATCAGCTGTTTCAGGGCTTGCAGGAGGCTCTGGGGAGGGTGAGGGAAGGGGTGGAGTGGGGGCAGGGCCTGTTGCAGAGCCTAGGGTTGAGCAGTGAGCATCCCTCAGCACACTGGAAAGGTGGCGCCTGTAGCTCCAGCCCTGGAGTCGGTGCCTATACAAGGAGCCACATATTAACTTCTGAAGAGCCACATGTAGCTCCAGAGCCATAGATTTGCCACCCCTAAGCTAGGCTATCAGTTAACACATGCAGGCCACCTGTCCTTTGTTTGTTTTAGATTCACTATGAGATAAAGGTGCATTAAGTTCCAAGATTAGTGATGTGCACTATATCAATAAAAAATTATTTGGGTGTGCAGACAAATGCTTATCCAGGGAGCAGGGTGAGTCTTCACTTCCGAGGAGATGCCAGAATATAAGGCAACACCTTCTGTCTGACACCATCTAATCACTCAGCAATTCTCCATGGGCCAGTTCTCAGCAATTGGCCTTTGAATGACTGCAGTTTAACAGTTGTTGTAGAGGTGTTGGTCCCAGGAGATGAGAGAGACAAGGTGAGTGAGGTAATATCTTTTATTGCACCAACTTCTGTTGAGGAGAGAGACCAGCGTTCGAGCTTACACATAGCTTTTCTTCAGGTGGGGATGTAGACACAGTGCTGGGATCAGAGTGCCATACCAGAGCTGCAAAATGCACAGACCCTCAGTGCTTACATGTCTGCTGGCTGTCAGTGTCCAGGTGGTGAGCCACAGCAGCAGAGCATTTAAGGCACTCAGGGTTACAGAGCAGGAGGTGTCACAACCCCTTGCTGGTCTGGACTGCAACTCAGAACGTGACATTGGCATAGTAAAACCAGGACTGATGCACAGCCTGCTATTTTAACTGAGGTTTATACCTCAAACTCTGATACAACACTTGTCCATGATTTTCAAGTGTGGAGGCTGGGATCAGTCCAAAGAAAGGTTACAGTTTTATTATTTTCTGATTATTTATTTTGGGAAGGAAATAGAGTAAAGGAAAGTGTAAAGATGAGTAAGCAGCAGAAAAAGCAGAAGGAGCAAATGAAGGAGAGGGCTGGACACTTCAGGGCAGGTGACTTTGGGGAAATTTGGTACTGGGAGTGTGCTGAGGTCACCTTTGCATGTAGTAACCAAGGCTGGTGGAAACCAGAGCGGGGGCTAATGCATTGTAGACACAGCTTGCTGAACCAGGGCTGCATAGCGTACAGACACACAGGATCCTGCATGCTTGTTTTCTGGCTGTTGGCATCCAGGCTGTGAGCCCCAGGCCATAGCCAGCCTGGTCCAGCTGTACTAATCAAAGGCAGAAAAAGGAAGCAATGAACTTGCTACTGAGGCTGGTATCAAAAAACTACTCACACCGCAGGCTCTTAAATGTCCTCTCAGATTGGGACAAAGTAAGCCCTGGTCAAAAAGCATGGGTGGGGATGCCTGATGCTCATTGAAGCATATCACTTTAAAACACTGGAGGAGAGAGAACAATAACTACAGATTATGGCCCCAATCCAGCAAAGCACAACACTAACTTCAAGCACATGACCTTAAATCCCACTGAGGTCTCTTTGTGTTATTTTCCAGTCTTCACTGGGGTTTGCAATTAGCCCACTGTTTACTCCCCACTCCAGATAATTAATGAAGGCTACACCTAATATGGTACTCTATGGTGCTCTGCTAGACACGTCTCCAAACTCAGGGCCTTATCCAAAGCCCAATGAAGTCAAGGTGAGTCCTTCTATTGACTTCAGGAAGAACTGAGTCAGGCCCACAGTAGTTTCCTTGCTTGTGGTTCAATCCTTCAGCTGGGCTTAAATCCACACACCAATATTTATATCCAAGACCATTTGGATTCCTTTAAAGAATGAGATATCATGAGACACCATCAAAAGCTTTCCTAAAATCCATACCCAGGACATCTATCACGTTCCCTTCCTCCACTCACTTTGTAATTCTATCACAAAATGCAAAAAATTGTTTTTCCAGCAAGATCTGTTCACTGTAAATCCATGCTTCCTCCTGAGGTTTAATAACAAGGCATTGAGGGCTACATTCACAAGGGGAACTTAGGTGTTGCAACACCTAACTCCTAGGCAACATGTCACCCAGTGGAATTCACAGCTCAAATGTAGTTAGGCACCTAAGAAACTTCGTGAATCTGCTCTCAAGGCTCCCCCCTGCATTGTATGGCGAGAAAGAGAGACACCTAAGAAAGGGACTCACAGAGCCAGCAAGCTACATTAGCCAATAGGAAATGCTGAGGCCTAAGCTCCACCCCTCAAAGGGAGCTAGGTTCACAGCCATGAACCCTTTCCTGGAGTTAAGTGCCTAAACCAGGTCAACCCAGTCTTGTCAAAAAGAGAAAGAGAGAGACATCCCACAGCCCAGGTCAAATCTTCTTGGAGGCTGGAGAGCTGGGTACAAGCCCTTGCGCCAAATTAGTCAGCGTGGGGATTTGAATGTGGGAGTCGCACATCCCAGGCAAATGCCCACCACGGGGGACAAACAGTCTCCTGCTTTGTGAACCCCACCCAGGCTTAAGCTCGAACAAAGGCACTGAGCAACTTGGTAGCATCAGGAGGAATCAATTTTGCACCTACTGTCAGAAACATAGGTACCAACAGTTAGGTGGCTGCTAAGCAGGGGTTTTGAGGATCTCACCTAATGGGGCACTTAGGTGCCCAAGTCTCTTTATGGATCCAGCTCTGAGAGCCCTTGCAAATTTTCTTTAATTGTTTTGCTTTTAATTGCTTGTCATTCATATTTTAAGAAATACAGTTACAGAAAATGTACTCTTGCCATCGATATTATGTTGTCATGTGTGTGTGTGGCACAGGGGAGATACAAAAATGCTAAAAGATGTTTTTAAAATGTTACTGAGGCAGCAAAGTCAAGAACTCTAAAGATAGGAAATGCCAGATTTATTGGTGCATCTGTCCTGTCCTGAATGAGGTCAGAGCCTGTGGAAAAAATAGTATATGATCATGTAATTAAAGATAGTGTCACAAAGCATTTGAACAAGACGGCTGAAATTAAAGTTGACATTACTTGTAATAAATTATATACTTTTGATTAAGAAATCCTAGATTTAGAACCTAAATAGTGCCTGACAATGCCCCTTTATCACGGTGAGTAAATCAATAAAAAAAACAGAACAGAGCCCTAATACAGATTTTATTTTACTTGTGTTCGCTAACACTTAATACTCTCCAGTTCCCATGTAACTATCTTCTTTCTGTTTTATCTTGAATGCAATAAAAACAATATAAAGAAGTAACACATACACAGAGAGCAGTGACTTTGACATCTGATTGAAGAGGAGACACTGAGTTTAATAAACAACTATGAGGAAATAAAAGGGGAAAACTGAAAAGTTAAATACAAATTGCTGATGTTAACTACAGTAAGCAGAAGGTAACGGGATGAGAATTAATTATACAAAACTGTGACAAAGAGGAGAGGAGAGGGCAAGGGAACAAGAAAGAGGTGCCATGCTTCATGACTGGCTGCCTCTGAATTGTTTCAGCTCCGAGGATCCCATTCAAGTCTATTTCACGGGCTCTGCTGGAATCTTTCCATTGACCTTGGTAGGCCCTGGGTTACTGCTGTTCTAAACACCAGTGTCTTCGCAGCAGTGAACGGCTTAGAGGGCAATCTTGAAAAAATCTCTCTGGGTCTAATTAAAAGTCTGGTCATTGAAAGTGATGCTGTAACTTGTAAACAGTAAATGCAGAAGGGCCTTATTTAAAGTTGCTGGTGATAAGATTTTACAACAGGTGAATCTATCAGGAAATCACACCGCTTCCCCCCACCCACACCTGTTTCCATCCAGAGAGATTACGAAGAGGAGAATCTCTCCTGACTTCGGTCTTAGAGAAAAACTGACTGTGACCCTAAATTAACACCGAGGAGCATTCTTTATTTCTCAAAATGCCATGCAAAGAAATTGCATTTCCTGAAGGAAATAATTTGTTCTCTCTAGCAGAGGACAGTTTCATTTAGGGAATACTATAGTCAATCATTATTCCATCCACGCTGGCATGCCAGCTCTTGCTCTGCTAGATTCTAGTGTACTAGAACAAGGCATTGTTCCCTCTCCTTATCCAAATCAGGCCTCTGTCCTCTCTAGTCCAGCCGTCTGCTATACAGGTTTAAATCACTGATTCATCTAGCTTGTTATCCCATTGCCTGCACCCCAGAAAGGACCACGGGACCATCTAGTATCTCATTTCCCTGTCATATAGGGTCAGACCATAGCTCACTCTCAGCAAATATCCTAACTTCAGCCACAGCCACAACGCACCTGTTCAATCATCTAATTACATCACTTTCATTCCTTTGCTCTCTGCTGCCACTGGGTGGCCATTTCATCCCTATCGTGTATTATTTATTGCTCATTATTTATATTACCAGAGCACGTAGGCCCCCTAGTCCATAGTTCTAGTCAAGGACCAAAACCCCATTTTGCTAAGAGCTGTAGAAACACAGAAGAAAAAGAAAGCCTTAGATTGTAAGCTTTTTGGGCCAGGGACTACGTCTACACTATAGCAGTATGTCGACCTATGCTGCGCAACTCCAACTACGTAAATAATGTAGCTGGAGTCGACGTACCTTAGGTCGAGTTACCGCGGGGTCTACACCACTGGGGGTTGACGTGAGAAAATCTCCTGTTGACTTATCTTACTCTTCTCATTGGGGAAATAGGGTGACCAGAGACAGCAAGTGTGAAAAATCGGGACGGGGGGTAACAGGAGCCTATATAAGAAAAAGCCCCAAATATCGGGACTGTCCCTACAAAATCGGAACATTTGGTCACCCTAGGGGTAAAATACAGGGGTCAACTGTACAGCCATCTGCAGTCGATCTGGCTGTTCTTTACTAGACCCACTAAATCGACCACCGGTGGATCAATCTCAGAGCGTTGATCCCCACTGTAGTGTAGACCTGCCCCAGGTATGAGACAAGAGACAACAGATGGGCACACACAAGCCGATGGGTGAGTACAAGGCAACAGTGAAACAGCATTGGTCAGTATGATAGTGTGTGATCTCAGCACACCACAACATGGGAGAAAGCACAAAGGTGCTTGTTTGAAAATTTAACCAGGGGACGAGGGAGGCTGGAATCATGGGCCAATCAAAGATGGGAGTTGACATTTTGATAGCAAATGAGATGATAGGTATATACCTTGGGGTATGCGAGGAAAGGCCTTGAAAATAAAGACCAGCTGCTTCTGTTTGATGTGATAGGAGCCAAGAGAGGGATGCAAAGAGAAGGTGACATGGTCAGACTGACAGACTAGGGAATGAGTTTGACAGCAGTATTCTGAATGGAGATAAATGGGGCAAGATTGCATTTGTCAGGCCAGAGAGGATATCGCCATAACAGAGACACAAGACAATAGGAGACATTTGTGGATGGCCAGGAAAGACCATATCTTAGACATGCTTTGCAGAAAGAATTGGCAAGATTTAGCCATAGCCTGGATGTGAGGACTTACAGAGAGGATCAAGTTGAAAATGATGCCCAAGTTACAGGCCAGATAGTGTTGTTCACAGTGATTGAGAAAGAAGGTGTGGGTAGGACTTGGGGATAGATCCGGAGCTCTGTTTTAACCATGTTGAGCTTGAACTGAGAGCTAGAGATTCATGAGGAAATGTCAGAGAGACAGGCCTGGAGTAGAGAGGTAGATCTATGTGTCATCAGCACAAAGATGGTAGTTAAGTTTGTATTCGCAGATGAGATGACCCAGAGATAAGGTATAGAGGGAGAAGAGAAGGAGACCAAGGGCAGAGGTCTGTGGGACAGAAAGCTGGAGGGCAGATGAGAATACTCCAAAGGCCATGCTGAAGGAGCAATTAGAGAGAACCAGGAGGGAACAGAGTCACAGAACCCAAGAGAGGATAAAATTTTTAAGAAGAGTGTCAGAGGTAGCTAATTCCTCAAGGGGGATGAGGATGCAATGCTGGATCTCTGCTTTGGCAAGTAAAAAGTCATTTGGGACTTTCATGAGCACAATTTTAGTGGCATGCAAGGGCCAGATGTCAGACTGGAGAGGGTCTAGAGGGAACTGGAGAAGAGAAACACCAAACAGGGGCTGTAAACAGCACATTTGATGAGCTTAGAGATGAATGGGAGTAGGGAGGTGGGGCAGCAGTTGCAGAGGCAAGTTGGTTTAAGGGGTCTATTCAGATTTCACTTTCCCATAATAGTAATAATAAATAATAATAACAATATAAACTATGTAGATTTAGGGATGGGAAGAAACTGCAAATATGTAATATACATATACAAAGTATTAAAATACCTGAAGAGTGGTATGATATATAGATAATGTAATCTGCAGACAGCATAATTTCCCCTCCTTCCACTCTAATCCACCATACCTTAAACTGGTGGATTCCTTTCTATGGCTCTTGCCAGAAGTTCAAGGACTAGAATAATCAACAGGAAAATGGGGCAAACTTGCGTTGTACTTCTTAAGTTAGATTCACTTGAGTGAGAAGAACTGAGGCCATCGCTACCTGTGGCGTATGGTACAGAGCTTGGATTTATTATTAAAACAGTAGTTCATTCAAAGCTATTGAATGCTTTACAACCACTAAGGGGAAAAGCCTTGCTTATGTGCAATTTGCTTCTTGTCAAAAATTGCTAGGAAAAGCCTTGCTTATGTGCAATTTTCTTCTTGTCAAAAATTGCTAGTAAAGAATCTAATAGACGTTCCGGTGGTGTTGGCCTCAAAGATTTTTTGTTTCATACACCGTTTGTTGTTGAAGAATTATTGTACCTATATATTTTGTAGTCTGTCTGCAAGTGTGTTGGCTAGTCTCACAATCATACTGTAGAAATAAAATCAACTTTGATTTGCCAGTATCAGGAGGGTCTTTTTTGCCTTTTCAGAGCAAGGGACAACAGATCAAGAACAGACACTAGCAACCCATCTTTCAACAAAGTCAAAACTGACTGCATGAATGAAGCTAATAAATCTATATTTAATTTGAACAGCTCACAATTGAACTCATTGGTTCTCAAAGGTTATTGGAAGGGTCAATTCTTTAGTCACTGGCTTTATTTAGTCTGAAGTTAATGGAGCCTCCAGCTCAATTTTACTTTTTCCACTTCAATTCCTTAAAGGGCTATTTTCAACACTGTCACAAACTTTTTCTGGACAGCGCATTGAATTGTTTCGATCCTGCTCCCTAAACTAGTGTTTCACAATAGCTATAAAATGTTCATTTATTATTTTGAGATCTGTCGCTACACAACAGTTTCTTGTTTTGTTGCTGCAGTCACCGACTGGGCTCCCTGCTTTCACACCGGAGGCCCAAGCTTGCACTTGGAGCACTTGGCAAAGCACCTTTGAACATCTGAATTCGACTCCTTGATGTGCCAATAGGACTCTGATTTAGCCCCCATTTCACAGTATAGCATATTTTGGCTAAAGAACAGATCTCTCTCTTTTGGTAAAATGAGATTGGTTAGTTTACATTTGGATTTCATTAATGTAGGTCTCCAAGCATTTCAGGTCAGACCCTCAGCTGGTGTAATTTGCCATATGTGGCCTGCTCTTTTTTGGATTTTTAAGTCCATTTTTGGTGAGTAAAAATAAATAATCCCACCTCTTAAGCAAGACAGTCCTATAATAAAATGGACAGGATTTTGAGCAACTCTTTTATATCCATTCATATCTTGTCCTCTGCTTATACACTCACCAAGGGTGAAATTCACCATCTATATAAGGCCAGGACAAAAATCTAAGCACCATGTAAACTGTATTTTGAGCCTTCAAAACAGGGTCAAAGTGGGATTTAAGTGTTGTCCACACCTGTGCTGAACTTCTGCCTGGAGAATGAGGGACAATGGTCTACTGGAAGAATATCTCAAATCAATATGGGAAAAAAAGAATGGAACGTATCTTTGGAATATGATGCAGAAGTCTAAACCAATGCATTTTCACAGATGGTATCCCAGAAAATCAGGAATACATCTGAGACAGAAGAAAAATGAAGATCAGCAATGCACAACTGAAAGAAAGCACCAGTATTTGAAATCTCAGCTAAATGGCAATTGGATAAATGCAGTATGAGATCACTTGGTTTTAAGACTGTGGGTGTGGAACCTTATCCAGTATTAGAGAGATTAAATCTTAATAAGAACTAAGACCAATGAAATGTATATTGAAGGTCTAGCGTTACCTACATTAAAACAATAAACTAGAAGAAACCAATATTGTCTTTGCCATTGTTAGCAATAAGGATATGGATCTCTTTTGTGTAATCCCTGAAATAACCCCGTGACTAGTCCACCCATCTGCATAGAGAGACAGGTTCGGCAGGAAGTAAACCAGCAGGGATGAAATTCCCCCCTAGGCAGAGGGTCAGCACCAAGCCTATGCACTACTTAAGTCCTCAAAACACGGTTTACATGGAATTTGGGTGTCACATAGACCTTTGCTGACCCTCTGCATGGGGCGGGTGGGGATTTCACACAGAGAGCAACAAGCTATGGAATTCAGGGCAAAGATAGGGGAATAGTAAGTCCATATCCCACTGTCCAGTGAAGGACAGAGGTTATGTATATAAAATCAGAATCAGACTGTGTGTTGGCACGATCATAGAAACGTCAGGCTGGAAGGGACCTTGATTGATTATCTAAACCAGGCCCCTGCGCTGAGGCAGCACCAAGTATACCTGCTAGACCAGTGCAAAGTCTGATACAACTTAAAGGAAAGGTAAGTAGCTATTGGATTAGTTCTGGAGACAAAATGCCCACACTTTATTTCTTCCCAGGTCTGTATAGCTTCATTGGGTTCTCCTCCCAGTTTGGTAGAGTAGCCAGTTCCAAGGAGACGTCTTCCTTGATAGGCCAGCCCCAGGCCAGAAAGAAAGGAGCCAGATTCTTGTTCACCTGCCGAGAGAACTTCTCAGCCCACAGGTTCATCTTGGAGGGGTTGTCCTTGGGGATGTTGGACATTTTCTGGTAGTCAGAGAAGAGGAGGATGAAGGGTTCCCAGCCAAAGCCCTCCTGCAGCTGAGGGGCAAGGAGAAGGAGTGTTAAAAACACAATCTCGGTCCCCAAGTATATGAGACACTGTGTTTGATCCCACCTCAGGCAAAGCCTCATGATGCAATCTGCAATAGTAATGACCACCTCATGAATATGGAGACGGAACCCTTCACTGATCTAAATTTAACCTTTGTGCCTCTCACTTCACAGACATTCATTGTTCCTCAGTGGTAGACAGTCTCATTTTAAAATGTTACCTGAAGATACGTTAGACAGGGGGAAAACCTATGAGAGTAATAAATCCTCATGGTTCAGGGCATACGACAACATGCCTAAGGACAGGAAGAAACATCTCCCATAGGCACACGATTATGTAATAGCCCAGAGACACAAGCTGCATTGCTAGCAGCAGCAACCTGGCTTCTTAGCCCCAGGAACTGCCCTGTAGCCCTCTGCTGACAGCTGCTAATATATGCAGCGGAGGGTGATTTGCACAGAGGGAAGGAGAGGACTGTCGGGAGAGGAAGGTGGTACAAAGGCTGGGCGGAGGGGGTGGGGGGAGGAACAGGAGATTGTAGGTGGGGCATACTTTGGCCTGGAATGGGAATTCAGGGGGTTGTTTTCAAAAATAAAAATAACTGAGGAATTAGTTCAAAGCAAAGTGGGGCTGGGCGTGGGCTGGGGATTAGGGTTAATGAGCAAAGTTAGGTTAAATTAAAGGTGACACTGGGGATCATACAGAAAGTGTGTCATATCCTCTTCTCTTCGGTCCATGTGGGATCTATTTAGATTGTAAGGTCTTTGGGGCCCAGACTGGTCTTATCATATATATGTAAGGCAACTCCAGGGCACTATACAAATAATACTAAATGATGGGGGAGGGGTTTAGGGTTTAGCATCTGGTGAGGCCACTGTCAGAGAAAGGACACGCAACTGGTTGGCCCTCAACTCTGATCAGTAAGGCAGTTTCCGGATGGGGAATGCTATGCATAGGCCCTGGCTCCTTCACCTCAGCAGAGAGGCAAGGAGATCCTCAGGGGCTCCGCTGACTAATGGCAGGAACAATACTGGCTTGTTTTCACTGCCCAGCTGTGGAGGGCCTGCCAGCACTGCTCCCCCTCAGTCCAACCAATGGCCCCTCAAAGGATGGTGGGGGAGACGGGGAAAGCAGTTGTACTACAGCTCCCCGACTCTTATCTACAGTACTCACCTGGCCCCCACTACCCTAGTAACTGAGCACTTCAGTTGTTATGTCTGTATTCTCCTCACTGCACCCCTGTGAGGGAGGGCGGAGTTGTTATCCCTGTTTCACAGATGGCACAGAGAAACTAGGACCCAGATCGTCAAAGGCATTTAGGTGGTAACCGCCTATTGAGTTTAACGTACAAAGAACCAGAGCAACAGCTCCTGTTTTCCTACCCAGGAGGGAGATGGACTTTGCACCAAGGCAAAGGAGCCGATGCTGTCTGCCAAAGTCCTGCAGCAGAGAGAGGGCCTGGAGAAACACTGTGGCAGACTGAGCCATCCATGTGCCTGCTTTATAGACCTAGGACAAGTCCAGCTCCTGAGCAGATGTTTATGTGGGTTGCAGACTCCAGCCTGAGGATGTTTATCTGCCAAAGAGATCACTGACCACAATGAAAACACGCCAATCTCCAACCCCGCCTCTCCCATAATTACCTGCAAGTACGTCTCCAGCGCAGTCCACACGCTCCAGTCCTTCAGCTGAGCCCCTTTCTCCAGATAACCTGTGATCCTCTGCTTCCGACACTGTGGCTGGAGAGCCTGGTGGGCCCTGTCCCTGGGGATCCCCAGCACCTTCTCATGCACATAGACAGACCACAGGTTGCAGGTGGCCTCAGTAGTGTGAGGGGGGAATTCCCAGCCTGCCCGCTGCTGGTTGTGTCCCAGCTCATGGATGGGGCCCCATAGGCCAGTGGCTCGCATGTGTTCCACATTCACCATCTCCTTCACCGAATCCAGGTGGCCCATGATGGGGTAGCCAGCGTGCATCCAGCCTAGAGGGAAGACATGGGGAGTGCTCACCCCAACACCAAACTCTCAGACATGCTTATGGTACACTTGATCACTATGGATGCTGTTTTATTAAAATATGATTAAGCAAGTCCCACCCATTTCCATGGGGCCTTTCATCTAGCTGAGGAATAAGGCCCACGGTACCATAGTTACCTGAGCACCTCACCATCGCTAATGTGTTTATCTGTACCACTCCCTTGTGAGGCAAGGCTGAGCTGTTATACCCGTTGTACAGATGGGAACCAAGGCACAGAGGGGTTGAGGGCATGTCTGCACTGCAATCACGGCATGCCGCTGCAACTCGTGTAAGTGGCCCCGAGATAGCTGTCATCTACCTAGCACAGGTACTGGCGCTGTGGGGCTGCACCACCCTGGGCTTCAGTGCAGGCTGCACAAGCCAGCCCTTGGGCCTGGATTATTACTCACACAGGTAATCCATGCTAATGTCTGTGCTGCTGCAGCTACACTGCTCCAGTACCTGAGCTAAGTAGATGAACGATAGCTCGGGTATGTCTGCATGAGCTGCAATCACACCCTGGGGATGCAGTCTCAGTGACTTGCCTAAAGTCACACAGGAAGGCTGTGGCACAGCAGGAAGACCCATGTTCAGCTCCCGAGTGCCCTGGAAAATGCATCTTCCTGAAGCATCCCGAAGCACTTCACAAACCACATACACTATGTATGTCTGCATTTCAGGGATCACTTCACCTTTCACACGGTGTCACCTCCTGGGAGGAGCACAGGAGCTGTTCAACAGCCCCCAGCAACATTTTGCAAGAGCTCAAGACCGGAAAAAGAGACAAAACATTAGTCCATTAGAAACACCTGAGGAATTTTAAGTCCACAGAGTGTGATCACTGTAACTGGTAGCTGCCCAAGGTAACACAAGTTAAAACTAAGGTTTGCAACAAAATATTTCCATGTGACTTAACCAGGGGGTCAGGAGTTCAGCATTTGAGCACAGACCTTATGCTGACTCTCTGCACAGTAAGGAATTTCACCCAAAGTGCTGCTCTGAAAAGTGACACAGTAAAAACAGCCTCCTGAGGCTCCATATTTCACATCTAAGTGACTCTAGATCAGATGTGCTGTTTACAAGTAAAAACGTGCTCTGTTTTTTTCCCAGATGCCAATATTGCAACTCATCCTGGACTCAGAGTCAAGCTGGATTTCTTCCCTCTTTTCCATCATCACCAGCAATAAAGGTTCTACAGTTTAAATTCTTCCCTCAGTGACACCGCTGAACCTTATTTTCAGTAGGTTTGCACAAGTGTAACCACAAGGCCCTATCACTGAAATTTAAGCAACAATTCTATTGCTGAGACAGATGGAGGAACAGAATCCAGATTACTCTCTCCAGGCTGTACTGTAATAAAAGCTATGTAGTTGAGCATTCATGTCAGCAGCTCTGAGTCGGGCCAGGACCAGGGAGCAGAACTGCCAAGTAAGAAGGGTTCGTTTTTATACAGTCACTTGTCAGAGTAGAGCTCCACTTTCATGCATCTGTGTAGTTTACAGAACTCTGCCTCAGCAGATCCAGGTTAAAGGACTACAGACCCACAAGTATCAGCCCTGCGTTGCATCAGAGAAAATGAAGACTTTCTGGATAGGAGTCAGCATTTGGTAATACAGGCACAGCATGCTGAAGAATCAGAGAGGGCAGTGCAGAACAGGGAAGAAAACTGGCAACATGTGACCTCCAGAAGAAGAGAGGGGAGAACTCATGTACCCCCTGTGCAGATATAGGTAAGAAACCGTTTCAAGGCTCTCTGCACAGGTACTGTTACGGAGAATGGTTTGGAAGAGTTGTCTGAGGGAAGGGATCAGAAGGAGACCCCATTGACCGGAAGGCATGGGATGCATTGTCCTAGAGATGGAAGTTCCATGACCACCACTCCCAAGAGGAGGAGACGGGGGTGGTGGTTGGAGACTCCCTCCTAAGGGGGACAGAGTCATCCATCTGCTCTCCACACCGGGAAACTCAAGAAGAGTGCTGCTTGAATGGAGCTAGAATTCAGGTTGTGATGGAGTGTCTGCCGAGACTGATGCAGCCTCAGACTGCTACCCCTTCCTACTTCTCCATGTAGGCACCAATGATACTGCCAAGAATGACCTTTAGCGGGTCACTGCAGACTATGTGGCTCTAGGAAGAAGGATAAAGGAGTTGGAGGAGCAAGTCGTGTTCTCGTCCATCCTCCCTGTTGAAGCAAAAGGCCCAGGTAGGGACCATCGAACTGTGGAAATGAATGTGTGGCTGTGCAGGTGGTGTCGGAGAGGGGGCTTTGGATTCATCAACCATGGGATGTTGTTCCAGGAAGAAGGATTGCTAGGAAGAGATGGGATCCACCTAACGAAGAGAGGGAAGAGCATCTTCACAGGCAGGCTTGCTAACCTAGTGAGGAGGGCTTTAAACTAGGTTCGCTAGGGGACGGAGACCTAAGCCCTGAAGTAAGTGGGGAAATGGGATACCAGGAGGAAACACAAGGAGGGTGCAACAGGGGAGGCCTCCTGATTCATACTGAGAAAGTAGGGCAATCAGCTAGTTATCTTAGGTGCCTGTACATGAATGCAAGAAGCCTAGGAAACAAACAGAAAGAATTGGAAGTCCCGGCACAGTCAAGGAACTATGATGTGATTTGGAATAACAGAGACTTGGTGGGGTAACTCACATGACTGGAGCACTGTCATGGATGGGTATAAACTGTTCAGGAAGGACAGGCTGGGGAGAAAAGATGGAAGAGTTGCACTGTATGTAAGGCAGCACTACGATTGCTCAGAGCTCGAGTATGAAACTGGAGAAAAGCCTTTTGAAAGTCTTTGGGTTAAGTTTAGAGGCAAGATCAACAAGGGTGATGTTGTGGTGGGAGTCTGCTATAGACCACCAGACCAGGAGGATGAAGTAGATGATTCTTTCTATGCACAACTAACAGAAGTTTCCAGTTCCCAGGCCCTGGTTTTCATGTGGGACTTCAATCACCCTGACATCTGCTAGGAGAGCAATACAGCAGTGCACAGACAATCCAGGAAGTTTTTGGTGAGTGTTGAGGACAACTTCCTGGTGCAAGTGCTGGAGGAACCAAGTAGGGGCCGTGCTCCACTTGACCTGCTGCTCACGAATAGGGAAGAATTGGTTGGGGAAGCAGAAGCAGATGGCAACCTTGGCAGCAGTGACCACAAGTTCAAGATCCTGACAAAAGGAAGAAAGGAGAGCAGCAGAATACGGACCCTGGACTTCAGAAAAGCAGATTTTGACTCCCTCAGGGAACCGATGGGCAGGATCCCCTGGGAGGCTAATATGAGGGGGAAAGGAGTCCAGGAGGGCTGGTTATATTTTAAAGAAGCCTTATTGAGGTCGCAAGAACAAACCATCCCGAAGTGCAGAAATAATAGCAAATATGGCAGGCGACCACCTTGGTTTAACAGCGATATCTTCGGTGAACTTAAACTCAAAAAGGAAGCTTACAAGAAGTGGAAACTTGGACAGATGACTAGGGAGGAGTATAAAGATATTGCTCGAGCATGCAGGGGTGTAATCAGGAAGGCCAAAACACAACTGGAGTTGCAGATAGCAAGTAATGTGAAGGGTAACAAGAAGGGTTTTTACAGGTATGTTAGCAACAAGAAGGTGGTCAGGGAAAGTGTGGGGCCCTCAGGGAAAGGGGAAGGCAACCTAATGACAGATGATGTGGAAAAAGCTGAAGTACTCAATGCTTTTTTTGCCTTGGTCTTCACAGACAAGGTCAGCTCCCAGACTGCTGCACTGGGCAGTACAATATTGGGAGGAGGTGAGCAGCCCTCAGTGGTAAAAGAACAGGTTAAGAACTATTCAGAAAAGCTGGACATACACAAGTCCCTGGGTCCGGATTTAATGCATCCAAGGGTGCTAAGGGAGATGGCTGATGTCATTGCAGAGCCATTGGCCGTTATCTATGAAAACTCGTGGCAACTGGGGGAGATCCCAAATGATTGGAAAAAGGAAATATAGAGCCTATCTTTAAAAAAGGGAAGGAGAACCTGGGGAACTACAGACCGGTCAGCCTCACCTCAGTCCCTGGAAAAATCATGGAACAGGTTCTCAAGGAATCCATTTTGAAGCACTTGGAGGAGAAGAAGGTGATCAGGAACAGTCAACATGGATTCAACAAGGGCAAGTCATGCCTAACCAACCTAATTGCCTTCCATAATGAGATAACTTGCTCTGTGGATATGGGAAAAGCAGTGGACGTGTTATTCCTTGACTTTAGCAAAGCTTTTGATACGGTCTCCCACAGTATTCTTACCTGCATGTTAAAGAAGTATGGATTCGATGAATGGACTATAAGAAGGACAGAAAGTTGGCTAGATAGTTGGGCTCAACGGATAGTGATCAGTGGCTCGATGTCTAGTTGGCAGCCAGTATCAAGCAGAGTATCCCAGAGGTCAGTCCTGGGGCCAATTTTGTTCAACATCTTAATTAATTATCTGTATGATGGGATGGACTGCACCCTCAGCAAGTTCGCAGATGCCACCAAACAGGGGGGAGAGGTAGATATGCTGGAGGGTAGGGATAGGGTCCAGAGTGACCTAAACAAATTGGAGGATTGGGCTAAAACAAATCTGATGAGGTTCAACAAGGACAAGTGCAGAGTCCTTCACTTAGGACAGAAGAATCCCATGCACTGCTACAGGCTGGGGACCAACTGGCTAAGCAGCAGTTCTGCAGAAAAGGACCTGGGGATTACAGTGGATGAGAAGCTGGATAAGGGTCAGTGTGCCCTTGTTGCCAAGAAGACTAATGGCATATTGGGCTGCATTAGTAGGAGCATTGCCAGCAGATTGAGGGAAGTGATTCTTCCCCTCTATTCGGCACTGGTGAGGCCACATCTGGAGTACTGTGTCCAGTTTTGGACCCCCCACTACAGAAAGGATGTGGACTAATTGGAGAAAGTCCAGCGGAGGGCAATGAAAATTACTAGGGGACTGGGGCACATGACTTACAAGGAGAGGCTGAGGGAACTGGGCTTATTTAGTCTGAAGAAGAAAAGAGTGAGGAGGGGATTTGATAGCAGCCTTCAACTACCTGAAGGGGGGTTCCAAAGAGAATGGAGCTCGGCTGTTCTCAGTGGTGACAGATAACAGAACAAGGAGTAATGGTCTCAAGTTGCAGTGGGAGAGTTTGAGGTTGGATATTAGGGGGAAACTATTTCAGTAGGACAGTGGTGAAGCACTGGAATGGGTTACCTCGGGAGGTGGTGGAATCTCCATCCTTAGAGGTTTAAGGTCAGGCTTGACAAAGCCCTGGGTGGGATGATTTAGTTCAGGCTGGTCCTGCTTTGAGCAGGGGGTTGGACTAGATGACCTCCTGAGTTCCCCTCCAAACCTGAGATTCTATGATTCTATGGACACCCTTAAGGACACAAAGAAGCACCATGAAGGACTAGAAACATTCAGCTCTATGCGGGTCACATGTTTATTTGACTCATAGCATTTGTCTGGAGTTTCAGTTTAACAAAAAAGCCTTGAATGAATTAAAGTTGCTGCCTAAAGCCACTTCTTTTGGAAACCCTGCTAGAACCATGCAGCCATATACCCACCAGCTGAGATCTGGACGTCTGTAACAATCCTCTCTGGCCTTGGGAACTTCGCTGGTGCTGCTGCCAACTCAGCTATAGCCATCATGATCTGGTCCCAGAGGGTCAGAAGAGGCTCTGGGTTCTCTATATGGCGGATGCTGTCAGCAGACACAGTCAGGATAATGTTCTCAGTAGCTAGTTCGGCCCAGGGTGCAGGGTAGTGCCGGATGCTGGCCAGCCACTGGCATTTACAGGTCTCTCCTGTAGGGACATGGAAAACACATTAAATGTACCCCAGCCTCTCAGCTACACTCCCTGAGTGTTGGCTGCAAATGTGTGACTTCATCATGAATTGCTCTCAGGAATAATAGTATTTGGCATTTATAGAGCACTTCACATTTTTTAAATGCTGGATGGGCATTAATAAGTTAATCCTCACAGCATTCCTAGGAACTATCACTGTACCCCCAGTAGTATCCACCTGGGGAACTGAGATTAAGTGACTTGCCCATGGCTCACAGTAAGGCTGTGGCACAGCCAAGGACAGTACTCAAATCTCCAGCTTCTCAGCTCATTGCCTTAAGCACTAGATCTTTCCTCATTTCACTGCTGAGCATCCTGTCTAGTAATTATCTCCTATCTTTACATGAGTCCCCGCTCTATACAGCCAAACAGTTATGCTGTTTAAGCATGTTATGGGAAAATCAAGGCCACAGCTTGTGAAAAGTGGGTCCCAAACCCACGTCATTCCTCTCCTCCCAAAAAACAAAGTAAAACCAAATCAATATGAGGTGATTCACAGGGGACACCTGAGTCGCTGTCCACATTTCTCTAAGTGACTTCTCTTCCAGTGAGTGAGATCAGAAGGCGTCAAATACCAACACGCTGGTTTGTTTGGAATGATGGAGGAAAAAGAAATTTCATAAACCAATAAAGAGAAGACTGATGGGAAATGCAGCAAACACATCAAAGGGGCGGTTGTGGATTTCTGCAGTAGTGACAGGAAATGGCCACACAGGGGCAGCAGAGGAAAAGGGGGAGGAATAAGGAAAGGGCTGGTGGAAATCTTTCAAAAGGTCAGTAAAAAGTTGATAGTTTTCAGCAAAAAGATTATTTAAAAAAAAAAGACAGAAAACAGTCCCAATTTGTCATTTTTCTACCAATTCTGATTTTAACCATTTGGACTCTGGTTATATTTAATGCTGCACATTTTGGCTTGGGTGCCCCCGCGCGGCACATTGAAACAGGCTTAGGGGAGAGGCCCCAAGGGAAGAACACCTACCCAATCTGAAGTAGGGAGCCTGGACTGCCCCTTCCACAGTTATGGGCACTTTGCCCAGCTGGCTTCCCCCTGGCACGACGATGTAAATGAGGCCGCCCCAGAGGCAGGAGACTGACTGCTTCTGGCAGCTGACCTGGCACTTGCGTATCACCATGGGGGCCCGTTTCAGCTCCTTCGCAGCAGTCAGGTCATCAGAGTGACACCCGATCTGCACCTGGGGAACAGAAGGGCAGGAAGAGCAGGGTCAGGCCCTCCAGGCTCCAGATTGCAGCCCCACCCCCTCTGCCATAGGGCCTGTCTGAGGCAGAGCCCACATAGCTGCAGGGCACTGATTGCCATCCAGCCCTGCGGTGACCAAATTGCTGTCTGACTGCTGCTTGTGAAGCAAGAGTTAATGAAGCTCAGCGCAGCTCCTAAGAGGGAAGCTGTGCCCCTCACAAAGTCATCTACAGCCCTAGCACTAAGGCTCAGGTCCTCAAAGGTATTTAGGTGGCTTGACTGATTTCACTGGGAGTCTGGCACCTTTGAGGACCTAAGCTGGAACGCCTCCCTCATGAGAAGTCTCAGCATTGGGGCCACGGATTGACAGGCAGGGGTAGCTCTATGGTTTTTGCTACCCCAAGCACAGCAGTCAGGCGGTTTTCAGCGGCATGCCTGCGGGTGGCCCACTGGTCCTGCAGATTCGGTGGCATGCCTGCAGGAGGTCCTCCAGTGCAGCGTCATCAGCGTCCCTGCTGCCAAATTGCCGCCGAAGCCGCAGAACCGGCAGACCTCCCGCAGGCGCGCTGCCGAAAGCCGCCTGCCTGTTGCCTTCACAGCGACCAGCAGGCCGCCCCCCACAGCTTGCCGCCCCAGGCACGCACTTGATGTGCTGGTGCCTGAAGCCACCCCTGCTGACAGGGCCACAGTGACTGAACTCCCCGGTACCTTTAGAGGTGTCCCTTGAGAGCAAAGAGGAAGCAAACTGGAGAAAGTACAATGTGCGGGTGAGATGCTGACTTGGCTGTTGCCTCTGGCATCCCTGGTTAGGGAGAAATTCAGTCTCCAGGGCTCATTGCACCAGCATCAGCATCCTGTAAGGCAGGGGTCAGCAACCTTTCAGAAGTGCTGTGCCGAGTCTTCATTTATTCACTCTAATTTAAGGTTTTCCGTGCCAGTAATACATTTTAACATTTTTAGAAGGTCTCTTTCTATAAGTCTATAATATAGAACTAAACTATTGTTGTATGTAAAGTAAATAAGGTTTTTTAAATGTTTAAAAAGCTTCATTTAAAATTAAATTAAAATGCAGAGCCCCCCGGATCGATGGCCAGGCCTGGGCAGTGTGAGTGCCACTGAAAATCAGCTCGCGTGCCGCCTTTGGCACACGTGCCATAGGTTGCCTACCCCTGTTGTAAGGTAACACACGGATGTCTGCAGTTTACTGTGGTAGGACCTTGTTCAGTAATGTCAGCAGCTGCCTGGTCTCCTTCCCACCTTTCCCTGCTTCCCTGCACAGCTACAATTAAGCAGAAATAGCGTGGAGAGCACCAACAAAGCAAAATGGGGAGGCATGTAACAGTCAAGAGAGGGCAGAGGAAATTGTGAGGAATTTTTAAAAATGTAATGGCATGAAACAGCCACAAGGTGGCAGGAAAACATAAGGAATGAAAAAGCAGCCATCCTAGCTATAATACAGACTGATTCTTGAGAACTGTTGCAACTCATCTCTCTGATATGGGTACCTCGCAAATGTATCAGTGTATAAAGGCCAGCAGAAATCACCTGCAGACCAGCACTGGTCGCCATGCAAGGAAATGTTATCATTGCCGTATTCCCATCAGGTAGGTAAAGTCCTGTACTCATCCATGCTGTCCCACCTGCAGGAAATCACAGAAGAGAGGTCTGAATACAGAGCCCTTAGGCTCAGGTCTTCAAAGGCATGCAGGCACCTAATTCCCAGTGAAAATAATGGGAGTTAGGCATCTAAATACCTCGAGGACCTAGGCCTTACTCAGCACTCCTGGCCCCTGCCCATTTCCATGCTTAAAGTAATGCAGTTTTGAGTTGCCAGAGTAAGAAGAAAGAATCTGATTTTTTTCTTGCTCAGAACTCTCAGAATTGGCCTGAGTTTACCAAACCTGTTGACAACATGCTGCTTGGCTGAAAGCATGAGAAGTTTTAGCATAAGGGGCTTTTTTCCCCTAGCCCTAACTAACACATGGGTACCCTGACATTTCACTATAGTGGGACTTGTTTCTAGACGGCCACCCTAGGGAGTTGCAAACATCAGCTGCCCAGCAGAGACTTTAAAACTGTAATAAGCAGCTGAGTTCAGAGCTCTTTATACTGCCCAAGCAGAAACCCTCCCTTAACTTGGAGTTAAGGTTAAACAAGTGTATTGCAGCACAACTACTAAGGGCCAGATTGCCTCCTCCATTGAAGGTCATTGGACTACTTGTGCGAGTAAGTATGCAACAGTGTGAATAAAGATTCCACTTCCAGCCTGAAAGAAAAGTCTATGCAATCACCAACTAAGCCACCATTCACACCCACAGCCAGGGCCGGCTCCAGGCCCCAGCGGGCCAAGCGCGTGCTTGTGGCAGCATGCCGCAGGGGGCGCTCTGCTGGTTGCCGGAAGGGTGGCAGGCGGCTCCGGTGGACCTCCTGCAGGCTTCCCTGCGGAGGACCCGCTGGTCCCGCGGCTCCGGTGGAGCATCTGCAGGCACGCCTGCAGGAGGTCCACCGGAGCCGCGGGACCTGCGAGCGGCAGAGCGCCTCCCGCAGAGTGCCGCTGTGCTTGGGGCGACGAAATTGCTAGAGCTGGCCCTGCCCACAGCAAGCACAACTCACACCCTTTACATCATATACTCACAGACTGCAACTCCACAACACTGTCACTTCTAACACGGAATCGCTCCCAGCGCACACATGTAGTGCCCCACAATCACACGCAAATGTACAAGCTTGACACCAACCCATCTGTTTGGTGGAAATAGCCAGTGTGTTAACGGCACATGGGGAAGTATGAGTTTTGGTGTTAAAGTGAAATCTCAGCAGAGGGGTGTGTGTGTGTGTGAGAGAGAGACACACACACACACACACACGTTTTCCATGTGATTCTACATGGGAAAGGTGAAAAGACCGCTCCTCTCACCTGTATTTGTGCCATCAATTTCCAGGGTGATAAGAGAGCTGGATGGGAGTGTGCAGACCCCATCGGTGGGTTTCTGCACCAGGACAGCACAGTCCGTCATGGTCTGGGACAGCTGTGTTGCCAGGCACAGCAGGGCTGCCTCCTTGGAGTTGCTCTTGATCGGGTTCTTCTTGCTGACCTGCGGGATCCCACCTCTGTGCAGCACTTTGAGCAGGATACGGTGGAGTGAGGAGTATGCGGGGCAGTCTTCAGCTGGGATCCTCAGGAAGGCAGAACAGTCCTGCCCTAGCCTATGCAGCCAGTCTGCCAGGGGGGCTCTGAGTGCCTCCTCCTTGTCCCCCACGTGCCTCTGGAAGAGGGAGAGTGCTTGACGGAAGTGGTAGTGATGGGGAAGCTCCCCTGGTAGCAGTGCTGGGTATTTATCAGCCTTGAGGTTCATGCCCAGGATGCTGATCCCAAAGCGGTTGAGGATTTTGTTGCCAGGGTATCCGGCAACGGCAGCTTGGCCTTGATTTTGGGAGGACCAGTACCAGGCCTGCCCCCCAATCAGCAACCCTCCCCCCTCCGCCACAAAGGCCTGGATCTTCTCTGCCTCTTGGTCGCTGTGAGAAGGGCAGCAGTAGACGCTCATGTTGCTCGTCAGCGCTGATACCTGGTACTTCCAGTCCTCCTGGGACAGCAGGGAACACAGCCCCTTGAGGTGGGCAGCAACCCCAACCAGTCCCTGCCTCCCAGCATCCAACCAGTTTATAGCATTGAGCAGGAACCCTGCCAGCTTTGGGGCACACAGCTGGCCCTCATGAGACGCCACCACCACCCGGCCCCGGCCATAGCGCGCTGCAGCAAGGAAGCAGCGGTGGGAGCTGTCCAGGCCGAGGGGGAAGGCCAGCACCCCATGCACCAGCAGTTGGGAGGGCACCCCGCCGGTCACTATATCCAGTTCCGACACACCCTTGAGGAGAAGCTCTGCATCCTGGCTGAGATTAGCCCCATGCCTGCAAAATCAAGAGGCATCCCTGTTTAGGCCCAATCCCAACACCCTTTATACAATCACAGAATCATGAGGGATGCTAGGGGCACACAACTGGCCATCCCTAGCCCATCTCCTCCCCTGCCCACACTCTTTGGTGCTGCCCCTCACAATTTTATAGTGAGTCTGGTGCCACGAGGAGTTTTTCTGAACTGCAGTCTCAGCCTTCGTTTTTAAAGAGACCGTTTGTAGCCTCAGAGTTGAGCTTGAAAACATGTCCCAGGTGTGAGCTAGACTGAGGCACCGAACCCAGGAGACCAAAGAAAAAGAACCCAACTTTTACTGTGTGTTTTGGGTTGTTTTAACTCTCCTGATTTCTAAGCCAAACTCTACTGGCCTGACTCATGATTTTTGAACCTCTGGGGCTGGCAAAACCATGAGGCCTAGCATGCCTAAGCCACCTCAGAAATGCATCCTCTAGTCAAGACTGAAAGATGTGCCAGTGCCTTTTCCTTAACTATCCAACTGCTACTGCTCAGAAGAGAGGACTGCCTCTGTCCACACATACACATCAGCGACTCAAGCTGAAACAAGTCTCTGATCTCTGTAAAGCATAGCCACCCTTTTCCTAGCCATTAACCTCCGCTTCCCAGTGCTCCTATTTCACTTCATTCACACTTATCATTTTACCCTCTGCTGCCCCTGCATGGCTCTTGCAGTTAAAGCCGTGTCGAGTGCTGTGGTTTTATTTCCCCCTGACTTTGCTATATAATTTTACCAAACTTAATTTTCCCTTTGTCACTTGTGATGAATCTGCTGCTATTTGGAACCTCTGAATTTTCCACTCAAACAAAATAAACAATGGCTTGACAGAGTGTGAGAATAAATAACATTCATGTGTCCAAAGGGCAGGAATTAAAAACTCTGGCCTCCTCATTTGATTTCTTCTCTCAGCTTCTTTGCCACACATGACACCAATCCCTTAAAGCTCAGTTTTATTTACTATGGGTGACATTTACAACTATGCTGGGGGTCAGAACACAGTGAATGCACCATTTAAGCCCCACTTAAACTCTCAAAATAGGGTGAATTCCACCCTAACTAAAAACTCCCAAAGGAAGATAATCTCCATACAATTTTCCTGAGAGGAAAGCCTCCCCCACAACCTTGTTGCCAATGCCCTGCAGGTGAAAACATGACAATCAATCAGCAACTTGCAATAAGTAACTTAATTACATTAATTTGTAGTTGTGTCCCGAGCACCTTTCTGCATCCTACGGCAAAGATTCTCTTTACCTTTGTAAGACAAACCCAGCATCTAGAGAGCAACAAAACCAGTCATCCAGCTGGAAGAGAGAAATGGAGTTTCATAACATAGTGCTAGGGAAAGGGAAGTGACTGAGGAGACAAAAATCTGTGGGGGAAATTTTCTTACAACAGCTGTGGCTTTAACTATAGTGAAATGAAGGGGCCATATTGTGAAAGCAAAGCAACATTTGTGGTCATTAAAGACCCCATTGCACTTTGTGGAAGTCAGAAGCCCAGATTCTGAACTGTGCCAGGCACAGCTTGGGAGTGGGGACAGGAAGATGACTGGGCACGCCCTGGATTCGGGGGCCAGCTGGGAGTTTGTCTGGTTTCTTGTGTAAGCCCAAAGCTGTTCTTGGCCTGATGCAGTCTGCCTGCCAGGCTCCACCCACAAGATGGCTGCATTTCATGTATTATCACAGCACATAAAGGCTCCATTCAACTCCTGCTGGAGCCAATAGGAGATTTTCTGCTGACTTCAGCAGAAGATGATTGGGACTCCGAAAGCATGGTGTATTATCCAAGTAACATAAGGAATACTCTGTGCCTGTTTTCTAAAGCACATTCATTAATTGGAATTTTTAAAATATAGAATCATAGAAATGAAGGGCTGGAAGGGACCTCCAGGGGTCATCTAGAGGCAAGAGCATCTAGACCAGTGATACATAGACCTCAGTGGTTCAGGAGCCAAATCAGTGATTAACATTACCCAAAACAATCACAGTAGCATGAATTCATTATATCATTTACTTTAGGGCTATTCATATGTAAATGCTATGATGGGGAAATATTTGTACATAAATATTATTCTCACAGTGAAGAAGTTAATAACTTTATGCAAGTTTATAACTTAATTGGTTAATAACATTGTAAAAGCATCCTCCCTGGTTAATAACTTAGACTAGTTAATAATTAAATCACAGTGTTGTAATATCATGTGTTGCAAAGAACCTCAGGAGACACATTAAAGAGCCACTTGCGGCTTCCCAGCCGCAGTCTGAGTATCCCTGACAGGTGTTTGTCCAACCTGTTTTTAAAAACCTCCAGTGATGGGGATTCCACAACCTCCCTTGGAAGCCTATTCCAGAGCTTAATTATCCTTAGAATAGGAAAGTTTTTTTCTAACATCTACCTGAAATCCCCTTGCTGCAGATTAAATCCATTAATTCTTGCAACTACGTTTTAAATAGTACAGTATTTCAATGAACCTACTGACTTGGTACTCAGTAGCTTCCCTTCACCTTGGCTGAGCAGCAGGGAAAGAGGCTAACCAGTGAAGGATGCTGGGTTACTCAGTTCAGTACTCAGCCAGTAGAGAACTCCATAATCCCTACGGGACTGAAGAAAGGAAAAAATATGATAGCAGTTTTCAGGTATCTAAAAGGGTGTCATCAGGAGGAGGGAGAAAACTTGTTCACCTTAGCCTCTAAGGATAGAACAAGAGGCAATGGGCTTAAACTGCAGCAAGGGAGATTTAGGTTGGACATTAGGAAAAAGTTCCTAACTGTCAGGGTGGTTGAACACTGGAATAGATTGCCTAGGGAGGTTGTGGAATCTCCATCTCTGGAGATATTTAAGAGTAGGTTAGATAAATGTCTATCAGGGATGGTCTAGACAGTATTTGGTCCTGCTATGAGGGCAGGGGACTGGACTTGATGACCTCTCGAGGTCCCTTCCAATCCTAGAGTCTATGAATCTATGAAAAATGTCCTCAGGGCTGAGAGGGACTGGCTCAGGTGGGATCCAGGGGAACAACCTGGCCCTGAGAGCTGGGCAGGGAAACAGCCAGTTGCCTGTTGTTGGCAAGGGAGCTGCTGCAGCAGCAGGAGCATCCCAAAGCTGAGGGATGCATTGTGTTCCTCCTCAAACAGCTTAGGGCATGATGAATGCCTCATGCATGTCCTTATTGTATAGGGACAATCCCAATATCTGGGACTTTGTCTTATATAGGCACCTATTACCCCCACCCTATGTCCCATTTTTCATATTTGTTATCTGGACACCCTATGGGCCACACTCCCTGTTCTGTCTGAGGTGCCTGCAATGTCACACAACCCTGCAGTACACAGCTGAGAAAAGAGCAAAGGTCCAAGAATGGCTATTACTACTCTCCTCATCCTGTGTGCAGTAGGCTCCCTGGAGCCTACCAGACAGTCAGTGCTCAGTGCCCACAGACATGGCCCCATCCCCGTCACAGCCCTGCCAATATTCTCTCTTGGGTGGGAAGCAGTCCTTCCAGATTCCATAGCTTAACCCAGTGCCAAAAGACTAGCCAGGGCACCTTGCTTTTTTTCATTTAGGGTTTAATTAATTAAAGGACCCTCGCCCTTCCCTGCTTGGATAATGATCTGCACCACCACCACCACCCCAGATATCTGAAATTTGGGTGTTTCCCCCTTTTCTCAGGCATTTATGTAAAACTCTCACTTTATTAGGGCAAAGCCAATAATGGGAAAGGTGGTAAGTGCTACTCACGGGACGATCAAGGGGATCTTTGGGATCTTTCCCGAGACTTTGAAGATCCCTGACCCCACTGTATTGCCAGTGAAGTACACGCCGGCCACGCTGGTCACCTGGTTCCCAGGGAATTCGAACAGCACCTTCTCCGCACTCTGTTGACTAGCCCAGTACCAGGCCTGACCACCCATGAGCAGGCCCCCACCTCCCTTTACAAAGTGGACCAGCTCTTCTGCCTGAGCGTCGTCATAGGCATCTGTACAGTACACGCCTAGAGAGGCACTGAGCCCCACGCCGGGCTGCACTTTAGTGCTGGACCTTAGGAGCAGCTGAGAGAGGGGATCCAGGCTCCTATGGACTCCGACCTGTGCCTCTGGGGAGGGTCTGAGCCAGTCCACAGCATTCCTAAGGAACTGGGAAAAGTTGGGATTCTTCAGGATTTCCTCGTGAGAAACAACCACCATCCGGCCTTTCCCATAGTGAGAAACAGCAATCAGTACCTGCTTCTCAGGGCTCACCAACACTGGGAATGCAGCGTCTCCTGTGAGCAACAGCTCACAAGGAACAAAATTTCCAGTAAAATCCCACTGCCCAATTCCATCCACCAGTAGCTCATAGGTGGCAGCGGGCTTCATCTTCAGTTTCCTTTTATCTGACAGGAAGGAAAAAGATTATTAGGGTGCAGCTCGACTCTGAAAAGTGACTGTCAATGACAATGTTATTGTCCCACGAGTAGCCCCCAGCAAATGGGCTGTGTTTACAAAAGCAGGTGCCAGCCCTGCACACACTGGGGGCTGGCTTACAGCAGAAAATTACATCAACCCTGCTACAGTGCTCAGGGTATGGCTACACTTACAACTTCAAAGCGCTGCCGCAGGAGTGCTCCCATGGCAGCACTTTGAAGTGAGAGTGTGGTCACAGCACCAGCACTGGGAGAGAGCTCTCCCAGCGCTGCAGGTACTCCACCTCCCCGTGGAGATTAGCTTACAGCACTGGGAGCCACGCTCCCAGTGCAGGGGCACTGTTTACACTGGCGCTTTACAGTGCTGTAACTTGCTGCGCTCAGGGGAGTGTTTTTTCACCCCCTTGAGCGAGAAAGTTGCAGCGCTGTAAAGCACCAGTGTAACCAAGGCCTCAGGGGTATGAAAAATCCACATCCCTGACTGACATAGTGAAGCCGACCTAAGGCCCCGTGTAGACAGCACTAGGTTGGGAAGAATTCTTCTGTGAACCTAGCTACTGCCTCTCAGGGACGTGGATTAGCTACAGCAACAGAAAAACCCCTCCCATCAGCATAGGTGACATCTATGCTGAAGTGCTACAGCAGAGCACCTGTGCCGCTGTAGTGTTTCAAGTGTAGACAAGCCCAGGGTATGTGCACACAGCATTTTGGAGCCCACAGCAGCATGGCTCCCAGCCCAGGCTAACAGACTTGGGCTATGGGGGCTCACATTAGTGCTCTAATAATAGTTGTCTAGACAGTGCTTTGAAGTTGCGACTCAGGGCTTGTCTACATCACAAAGTTGCAGCGCTGGTGAGGGAGTTACAGCGCTGCAACTTAGGAGGTGTACACATCTGCAGGGCACCACCAGCGCTGCAACTCCCTGTTTGCAGCGCTGGCCGTACTCCCGTTTTGTCTCGGGTGTAGAGGATCCAGCGCTGGTGATCCAGCGCTGGTAATCAAGTATAGACACTTACCAGCGCTTTTCTTGACCTCCGTGGAATAAGCAGGTATCCCAGCATACCTGAGGAAGCCTCTGGTAATCAAGCTGGTCTCCTTCCCCGGCTTGCTCTCGCGTTCCCCGAACCCCGAGCAAGCAGGTCTCCTTCCCTGAGGTTTGCTGGGTGGTTCCGGGAACGCGAGAGCAAACCGCGGCGAAGCTGGTCTCCTTTCCCGGTTTGCTCTCTCGTTCCCCGAACCCCCAAGCAAGCAGGTCTCCTTCCCTGCGGTTTGCAGGGTGGTTCGGGGAACGCGAGAGCAAACCGCGGCGAAGCTGGTCTCCTTTCCCGGTTTGCTCTCTCGTTCCCCGAACCCCCGAGCAAGCAGGTCTCCTTCCCTGCGGTTTGCAGGGTGGTTCGGGGAACGCGAGAGCAAACCGCGGCGAAGCTGGTCTCCTTTCCCGGTTTGCTCTCGCGTTCCCCGAACCCCCCTTGAAGCCGCCCAACAGCGCTGCAGTGTGGCCACATCTAACACCACTTGCAGCGCTGGTTGCTGTAAGTGTGGCCACTCTGCAGCGCTGGCCCTATACAGCTGTACTAATACAGCTGTAACAACCAGCGCTGCAAAATTTTAGATGTAGACATGGCCTCAGGCTCTGAAGCCTAGGGACGGGGGTGGACGTCAGTGCCTAAAGGCTTGTCTACGCTTGCAAATTTTGTCACCAAAAACTGGCTTTGGCGACAAAACAGCGATAGCGTACACACTGCAGGGTCACTTTTTTTGGAAAAAAAACAAAAGGCCTAGTTTTGGCAACAAAAAACTTCCACCCCTGCGAGAGACTTTTGTCTTTTCCCCTTCCTTTATTGTCAACAAACAGCCCGTGTAGACACCACAGGGTCTTTTTCCATTTTGTATTGACCTCTAGAAAGTATCCCACAATTCCCCTGCTGCTGCTTTGGTCAGTGGTTTGAACTTCACTGCCCTGCGGCCAACCCATCCCTCCGTCATGCAAGCCCCTTGACTTTTAAATCTCATTTCCTGTTTGCTGGCTTCCCAGAGGAACTTTCCAGGTGGCTCCCCAGGTGAGCATGGCTGGCTATCGCACCAGACGGGCTCTCGCTTGGACCACCGCTGAGCTGTTGGATCTGATCAGTATAAGGGAAGAGGCAGGGCCGATACAAGGATATTTTGCGCCCTAGGCAAAACTTCCACCTTGCGCCCCCCCCCCTGCACTTCCCCCAGAACATGGCTTATTATAAACTTTCAAAAATAAATGCTGCATAATGTGGCATTGTTCATTAGAATTAATACAAGGGGGGATGATCACAATGGTCCCTTCTGGCCCGGGGGAACCTATGAGCAAGGAGGAGACTGAGAATGCCCCCAGCTCGCAGGGTTTCTAAACGTTCCCAGACTCTGAGTACTTCGCCCTCCGGTGGGCACCCAGGGGCAAGGAAGGCAGAGCCGGGCTCTCCCAGGGAGCAGGTGAGGATCTCCCTGTGGATCAGGGCCGACTATCCGCATTGGCACAGTGTCACGGGGGGGGGGGTCGGTGTTTGGAAGTGGCACCTGCGCCAGCCCTCTCCTCTCCCTCACGTTGCGGGCTTTAATTTCACTTTCCCTCGCCCCTGGAGGCAGCTGGGCCAGGCCCCAGGCACGGCGCATTGGAGGGCGAAGCTCACCTGAGCTCAGGACCGTGTCCTGCATTCCCCAGCGGCTCCGTCCCTCAGCCGCACTGGTCACTGCACCTGGCCAGCTGTCTCCTCCTTGCTCCGCCACAGGCTCCCACTCACTGTCCTGTGCGGCGCCCCTTACTGCAGGGGCAGGTTTGTTATGGAGGCCTCACTCCCCACTCTGCCCCGCTCAGCTAACTCCCATAATGCTGGGCACTGCTTTTGGCACCCTCAAATCTTGGCACCCTAGGCAGCCGCCTAGTTTGCCTAGTGGCTACACTGGCCCTGGGGAGAGGAGTCTGTTCAGTTGCAGCTGAAAGTGACCCGTAAGAATCGGGACACATATGAGCAAATTTCTCAAGGCTTGTGGGAAAAGGGCTATGATCAGGACACGCAGCAGTGCAGAGCGAAGATAAAGGAGCCGAGGCAGGCGTACCATAAGGCACGGGAGGTGAACCATCGCTCTGATGGTGCACCAAAGACCTGCCACTTCTATAAGGAGCTGAAAGCTATCCTTGGTGGTAATCCCACCTCCATCACCAATACCACCATGGATACTTCGCATGCAGCTGAAAAAGGGGGTAACCCAGAGGCTGAAATTGTTGATGAAGAAGTCGAGCTAGAAGAGGATGCAGTGTTCCCAGCGGGGTCGCCCGGTGGGGCAGGCAGCCAGGAACTTTTCTCCACTCCAGAAGTGCTCAACAGGGAGCAGAAAGCAGATGAGAGTCTGGGTATGTTGCTGTGCCTTGTGTAGGGAATCAAAAAGTGGGAGGCAGGTAGTGTTTTCTGTGAGCTGGACATCGCCCTGTGCAGCTAATCTGCATGGCCAAGCAGGGTATCGATGGTTTCCAAGAGGTACTTCTTAATCCTCTGCTGCAGATTCCAAGGGATTGCAGCCCTGTTAGTTCCCCACTGTAGGAAACTGTACCATGCCATTTAGCAATCACTGGAGCTGGGACCAAAGCGGCATACAGACCGGTTGAAAGTTGCAAGCATTCAGCAGCTGAGCTGTGGTTTCCCTGGTCACCCCCAGAAGCAAGATGCCAGCCAGCAGGTTGGCTGTCTGTGAAAAGTGTGGGATAATTTTAGAATGAATTTCCTGCAAAGCTGCCCTGCAAGCTGTGACCTTTTTGTCTGTAAGCACAATTGCCTTCCCCCCACTCCTGAAACTCACCATGACTGGGGTGCTCACAGAGCTGTGTGCCTGCCTAGAGTCTCAGAGAGAAAGTGATTTCTACTAGAAAAATGCCTTTTTTACTAAAATGTTTCAATCGTTTGCTGGAATGTAACAATCCCTCTTCTGTTCAGCACAGACCTTGAAGAACACATCACATACTCCCGTGGACTGACTGCGGCAGATAAGAAAAAAACCCTCGGCACAGTAAAGAAGACATGTTCCACGAGGTTCTACAGTGTGATGAGAGACAGACCAGGGAACAGAAAGAGTGCTGAGAAGCCGAAAGGGAGGTCAGAAAAGAGAATGCTGCTTTTGCTAGGCAAGTGACAGAGCAGATGATAAAAGTTATGGAAAAGCAGCAAAGAATCCTGTGGCACCTTATAGACTAACAGACGTTTTGGAGCATGAGCTTCCGTGGGTAAATATCATGCATGTAGTGGAAATTTCCAGGGACAGGTACATATATGCAAGCAAGAAGCAAGCTAGAGATAACGAGGTTAGTTCAATCAGGGAGGATGAGGCCCTGTTCTAGCAGTTGAGGTGTGAAAACCAAGGGAGGGGAAACTGGTTTTGTAGTTGGCAAGCCATTCACAGTCTTTGTTTAATCCTGAGCTGATGGTGTCAAATTTGCAGATGAACCGAAGCTCAGCAGTTTCTCTTTGAAGTCTGGTCCTGAAGTTTTTTTGCTGCAGGATAGCCACCTTAAGATCTGCTATTGTGTGGCCAGGGAGGTTGAAGTGTTCTCCTACAGGTTTTTGTATATTGCCATTCCTAATCTCTGATTTGTGTCCATTTATCCTTTTCCATAGAGACTGTCCAGTTTGGCCGATGTACATAGCAGAGGGGCACTGCTGGCATACGATGGCATATATTACATTGGTGGACGTGCAGGTGAATGAACCGGTGATGGTGTGGCTGATCTGGTTAGGTCCTGGGATGGTGTTGCTGGTGTAGATATGTGGGCAGAGCTGGCATCGAGGTTTGTTGCATGGATTGGTTCCTGAGCTAGAGTTACTATGATGCTGTGTGCAGTTACTGGTGAGAATATGCTTCAGGTTGGCAAGTTGTCTGTGGGCAAGGACTGGCCTGCTGTTCATGATGACAATAGCACCTCCTTTATCAGCCTCTTTGATTACAATGTCACTAAGAAATTGCACCATCTACTCAGGACACTCCCTACACTAACACTGGTGGCCATCCTGCAGCAAAAAAACTTCAGGACCAGACTTCAAAGAGAAACTGCTGAGCTTCAGTTCACCTGCAAATTTGACACCATCAGCTCAGGATTAAAAAAAGAGTGTGACTGGCTTGCCAACTACAAAACCAGTTTCTCCTTCCTTGGTTTTCACACCTCAACTGCTAGAACAGGGCCTCATCCTCCCTGATTGAACTAACCTCGTTATCTCTACCTTGCTTCTTGCTTGCATATATATACCTGTCCCTAGAAATTTCCACTACATCCATCTGATGAAGTGGGTATTCACCCACGAAAGCTCATGCTCCAAAACGTCTGTTAGTCTATCAGGTGCCACAGGACTCTTTGCTGCTTTTACAGATCCAGACTAACATGGCTACCCCTCTGATACTTGAAAAGTTATGGAGGATCAGATAGAAATGCTCAGGTCCTTGATACAGCTGCAGACTGAGCAGATCCGAGTTCGAGCACCACTGCAACAGATGCACAATTCTTTGCCAACCCTCCCCCCCATGCCCACACATTCCACAGCACTCCTGAGTTTCCCCATCACTCCACTCCCCCTCACAGCTTGCACAGTGATAGCTGGAGCTACACACAGTTGTGAGGTTTTACCCTTTTTAACAATAAATAAAGGCCAAGATATTTAATGGTACAGTGTTTTTATTCTGTGTTCTACAAAAGCGTATAGCAATCAGTTCGCTCTCGAGAACAGGCTTCTAAAGCATGGATCTTGGGCCCCAAAATTGTACATGGATGCAACAGGGAAGCAACTCCAAATCAGACGTGTTACTGACCCTCATTGTCAAAGTGGTTCCTCAAAGCCTCTTTGATGTTAATAGCAGCCCTCTGGGCTCCTCTGACAGCCCTAGCATCTGGCTGTTCAAACTGTGCAGCCAAGTGCTCAGTGCTCCACACCAGAGTAAACATTTCACCCTTAGATTCACATAGATTATGCAAAGTGCAGCACGCGGCTATGACCACGGGAATATTATCCTCAGTAACGTCTAGCCTGCCATTGAGACATCTCCAGACACCTTTCAAACGGCCAAAGGCACATTCGACTACCATGCGGCACCTGTTCAGCCTGTTGTTAAAACTCTCCTTGCTGCTGTCCAGGTGCTCTGTGTAAGGTTTCATGAGCTAGGGCTGGAAGGGGTAAGTCGTGTTTCCCAGGATTGCTGTGGGCATTTCCACATCCCCCACTATGATCTTGTGGTCTGGAAAGAAAGTCCCCATCTGCAGCTTTCTGTACAGGCCACTGTTCCTGAAGATCCGTACGTCATGCACCTTTCCAGACCAGCCTGCATTGATGTCCATGAAACGCCCCCAGTGATCCACAAGCACCTGCAACACCATGGAGAAGTATCCCTTCCTATTGATGTATTCAGAGGCAAGGTGGTCTGGCACTAAAATTGGAATGTGTGTGCCATCAATCGCTCTGCCAGTTAGGGAAACCCATCTCTGCAAAGCCATCCACTATTTCATGCACATTTCACAGAGTCACAGTCCTATGCAGCAAGATGCAATTTATTGCCCTGCACACTTGGAGTAATACAGCCCCAGCAGGGGACTTTCCTACTCCAAACTGATTTGCAACTGACCGGTAGCAGTCTGGATTCGCCAGCTTCCACACAGCAACTGCAATATGCTTCTCTACCGGAAGTGCAGCCCTCAATCTGTTGTCCTTGTGCTGCAGGTTGGGGGACAGCTCAGCACAAAGCTCCATGAAGGTTGCTTTACACATCCTAAAGTTCTGTACCCACTGGTTGTCATCCCACACCCGCATGACAATGTGATCCCACCAATCAGTCCTTGTTTCCCTAGCCCCAAAACAATGGTCTAGCATATACAGCTGCTCTGTGAATGCACAAAGCATTGATAAGTTGCTACTGTCCATATCACACTCAGGTGCCTGCGATTCATCCTCTGCTAACTTTGTGAGTAACTGTGCTGCCATGCGCAGTGTCCTCATGACAGCTAACAGCACATAGGAGAGAAGTGTGGGATCCATCCTCTCTCACTGCAGATGCAGGCGCACACTACAAAAGCATGACAGTTGGAAGAACGGCACGAAGAAGTCAGAGACCTTTGGACGGGTGGGACACAAAGCGGTGCATGACAGTACATTTTGCAAATCCCAGGATGCGCCACACTCCATTTCTGCATTCTCACAACACCTAGCAACAGATGGTGTCACCAGGGACTGTGGGATATATACCCACAGTCCATTGCTCTCACTGTCAAGAAAGGTCACCTGAATGTGGACACGATCTATCGACAGAGGGAGCAAATGTAGATACACTTTGGCGACTTTGCTTTTGTCGATTTTTCCTTGGCGACATTAGTTTCACTGAAAAAACTTGCCAGTGTAGACAAGCCCTGAGTCACAATTTCAAAGCACTGTCTACACAGCTAATTCTAGAGCACTTGCATGAGCCCTGCTAGCCTGAATCTCTCAGTCCAGGCTGGGACATTTGCTCATGCAGGCTCCAAAATGCTGTGTAGACATATCCTCAGGCTCTCCATCATCTTTGCCTTCTCCCTTTCTGCTTCCCCAGCACTTGGAAGACATATCACCTTTCTCAGCGGGTGGGTGAGGGGATTTTGTCTGTTTGGGGTTTTTTTAAGCATTGTGTGTCATTTAAACACAAAGATATGATAAGAATAGAATCAATTCTCACCAGAGCAAAATATTTAGACATGGAAAAAACTACTGACAACTAATCCCATTACACATCATGAAAGAGAAAAAGCAAAAAATGATAAACCCAACCAGCAATAAAAATTTCCCATTCAGACTTTCAATGTGGCATGGAGATTTGCCAGAGACTGCACTAGAGACTGCTATTGCTCTTGGTTTTACAAGAAAGATGCTCAGATACTATAATGCCAGGGGGCAGTATAAACTCTGAAGATAGACAAAGAGATATAGAGAGAAAGATAGCTCGATCTGCAGTTAAAGAATTAATCCCCGGGAGACATACTGTGTATTACCTACATGCAATTTAACAAATTCTTCTTCTTTATCAGGCAGTAGAGAATTCAGGTAAAATGTTCAAACACAAGGGCCCGAAGATAGGCACCTAAATAACTCCCCCCAATTTTCAGAAGGTGCTGGTCACCCATAAATGCTCCTGAAATCAATAGGAGCTGTGGCTGTGGTCTGCACCTCTGCAAATTGGGACCCTTATTTAAGTGCCTATATTTAGGCCCCCAGCTTTGAAAAGATTGGCCGAAATCTTAATTGAAACAATCTCCATTGCTAAGCCACCACTCCTTCTTACCAGATTGTCCAAACAAGAAAGCTTAGGGGGTAGGGTGTTGGAGTCAGTGCCAATCAGCTTCTGCCACTCAGGAGCCCCCAGTGCTGACTAAGTGCAGGGCAAAGGAATGCCTGTAAATGGATGAAAGCAGCAGGCTTTGGGGCAGGCTGCCCTCTCCACCCTGTGCTGTCCCAAGCAAACACTGAAGCCGCACCTAGCTGACTTTCACAATCAGCTACTAAAGGGTCATGAAATATTTGGCTGCCCTGAAAACAAGTGACTCAGCTTTGGGTGGAGAAACAGGATCTTCCATCCGGATTCATTTATTACCTGCTCCAAGGGGCTCAGAAATCGTGTCCCACCCAATAGTCATGGAACTATTAACACATTGCTTGTCCTTGGACGTGCAAGAAACGTCCCCCATCTTGCCCAAACCTGCTGGAGATTTTGTTGCTGTTCAAAACTTTTCAAAGTGATTTTAGTAATTGTGAGCAGTACTGATTAACCCTAGGGAAACCGTGCCCAATCCAGATAGTTTAACCCTGCTTGCTGGTTTCATTCTGAGCTCTACCTTTGCCACTCTGGGCTTCAGTGGGCCCTAAACAGAAAGGTAAACTCCAGAGTTTGAAAACCACACGATATGAGAAAAGTTTGACACAAGCTGTGAACTGAAACCAGCACGTTTTGCACAACTCTAGTTAAGTGAGTTGCCCAAGGTCACACAATGAGCCAGTGTCAGAGCTAGGGACTGGAAGGCAACTAAGTAGCCGTTATCCTCTGGGCCTGATTCTCTACTCCATCACAGCAGTTTTATACTGGTGTAACTTCAGACAGATTTACATAGGGGTAAGTGAGAGGAGAATCAGGCTCCTGTCATTTACTCTAAAGACTAAATGGTCAGATTATGTATCCTTATTCAAACTGAGAAGTACCCTATGCGACTACTCATGGAGTAAGGTATTCCTCATCTTGGGGTAAGAGTACCAAAATCTGCCCTAAATCCGTAGCATGTACTTCCTCTTATTTTAAGATATACAAACTGACATGAAGGCCCTGCTCCGGCCAAGGGATCTGCACACCCAGACACTTACCCAAAACATTGCATGTCAGTGCAGTGTGGACGAGTTGGGAACTGTTTTAATAGCTCCATTATCCCACTAATCATAACTTAAGATTTCTTGACTTTCATATATGTAAAAATACAATTTTAATATCGCATTTGCCTTCCCCCTACCCCTTCATTTAAAATCTCCACAGGCTCTCAATTGATCTGGCACCTTTTTACCAGCAGTATTACAATTATTAATTATTGTATAGCTCCCAAAGGTGTGCTGAGTGTCTCGCAGAAGACAAAGAAACGCTCTGTCCCGACCCCAAAGAGCTTCCAGGTTACAGCTGAGGTCTGTACAGCACCTAGCACAAAGGGGTTGTGGTCCTTGACTAGAGCTCCTAGGTGCTCCGGTAATAGAAATAATAATTAATAATCATGTGACAGGAGTTGGGGAGTGCATAGAGTAAGGAAGGGCCAGGGTGACAGCAGTATCATCACCCTCCTGGGGCAACCATCACTAAGAATAGGAGGAAGGGATAGCTCAGTGGTTTAAGCATTAGCCTCCTAAACTCAGGCTTGTGAGTTCAATCCTTGAGGGGGCCATTTGGGGCAAAAATCTGTTTGGGGATTGGCCCTGCTTTAAGCAGTGGGTTAGACTAGATGACCCTGATATTCTATGATTAGATTAAACTAAGAATAGAGAATTTTTTTTAATGACATACAAACTCATCCAGGTCAGTTCTGCTCTTGGGAAAGAAGAAAGTCCTTGATAGGTGAAAAACATTTATCTGTCAGCCTGACCATAGGAGTCATTCCAGTGATTGAGAAAAACCACAATCACAGAAATGTGAAAGGTCTGGTTCACTATTAAATCACACTAAGTGCATCCCAGCCAGTGTAGGATTGTATCCTAGAGTATTATCCAGCGCTTTGTGCAGGCCAGTTTTAACACAATCTCTCCCCTTTAGTAGACTAATCCACTAATACATCTTTCCACAGCCCTTTTCTCCCCCGGCCCTTCACATGTATGTAGAAAAACAATCTCAGTTCCTTCTCACCTACTCGGGTCCCAGCGGGTGGAATCACTCACTCACATACAGAAGTCTCTGCTTCCTGCAAGCCAATAGTCAGATTAATGTTTTGGGCTTCAGATCCGTCACAATCAGAATCCTCTTTTAGAGGAAATGAGGGGAACGGAAGAGGAGACAGTGATGGAGCCAAAGGGGAGGAGTCCGGGAAGGGAAATCCCACCCCACACGCGTGTCACTTAAAACAGAGGAGGTTTTGCTTACTTCTCACTCCTCTAGTAAGACGCTGCTACTTCAGATCTTGTCTATTCACTGTGCTGTTTCAGGCTTGCTAATGTCTCCTGATGCAGTCAGCGTCATGTTAAAACCAAGCAGCAAAAGTGCATACTCAAAAAAGGCAGCAGAAAGAGGTTTGAAGAGCTTTGATGCAAACAAGTTGGTTTCCCTTTTCTTGCTGGTTAAAAGCAACAGCCCTGGTGGCTGTAAACTGCTGATTCATTGGACATAGGAGTCCAAGAGCAGTTCTGTGTTGTGCAGATTCACAGATTTTAAGGTCTGACCTCCTGCAGAATACAGGCCACTGAACTACCCAGTAGCTCCTGTATACAGCCCAATAACTTGTAGGACAGAACTTACCTGTTTGGACACTCACAGTGGCATGGCGCAGAGTTAGAATTTCAGTTTAGAGATGTAATCAGGGAGGCAGGGATGAAGGAGCCTTATGCTTTTGATTCAGTGCCGGCAGAAGAACTAGAAATGGTTGAGCTCTCTGAGCAGAGACAGACAGAGAACACATAGTGCAAAGCAGAAACACTACATACATCTGAGGGCTTGGGAGGACAACTTCAGCAGGCAGCAGAGTATCTGGTGTGGAGAAAGCAGCAGAGGGATGCTGTGTATTTGAGTGGAGAGAGGATGGTGGAATAGCAGGAACCCAGGGGTCCTAGCTCCTGGCCTCCTCTGTTATAAATACTAGAGAACTCCCACTGGATGCAGGAATGGAACAAAAGGGTCCTGACTACCAGACCCCTGTTCTAACCACTAGATAATTGTTCCCCACAGCACTCCCCTCGGAACCCAGCAGTCCCTGCTCTATCCCATTCGAACAAATCCCTCCAAATAATGGCAGCAGAATCCAATAGTCCTGATACACTTGCTCCAAACACTATATAGCTCTCCATCACTGTGCTTGGAACAGAATCAAGGAATCCTGACTCCTACTTCCCCCAACACCCCAGGCTCTAACTACTAGATCACAAGGCCCAAGGGCTGGCAATAAAACCTAGGATTGGGCCTAGGTAGGTTTGTAAACTCTGTCAAATGAACAGCTGCACCTAAAAGTTTGTAAGCTCTGCTGGCACGTACAAGAGGCCTTGTATGTGAGCAGCCATCCCATGCCAAGGGTTCACTGTACCACTGATGAGCGCTCACTCTCCTCTCAGCCCAGACACACAGACAGATGGTAATTAGTGTCAGCCCTTTCCATAGGGCTGTTCCTCTGTCCTGGTGTAGATGGTGACAAGATAGAGTATCAGAACCAGTGACACAGTAGCTCCGATCTTCAGGAAAGTCAGAAAGAGGATTAAAAATAATCTGACAGTAGCCCATGGTCTTCCCTTTCATCTGTTCACTTGTCCCAACCACATAATAGTCATTCTAATACATGGTCACTAACAATAAATGAACTAATAAATTATAATACATCAAAAAAAACAGTAAAGATAATAACTAGTCTAGAATAACAAACAAGATTAAAGTGATGGGAAAGATCAGAATGAACAGTAAATCCCTCACTAATATGAAATTGTTGCTAAGAAGTGTAACTGCTAATGGTGAGCAGTAAAAATAATGAGGGTAATTCTCAGAATAATGATAGCTCTTATTTCTACTGGTAATGTCTCCTTAATTCAAAAGTAAAATGTCATTTATAACTACCCTAATAATCCTGATAAATCATTAATGATCACAAAGAGTAAGACAAATCTGGCTAGTTTCCCAGGCAGCGAGGAAGCTCTGGGCCCCGCATGGAGATGAGGCAGCTCTGGCAGACCTAGGAAAGTAACAAAGCAAAACACTGACTCAACAGTTCATGGGAATCTGGGGCCATGGGGTTCATGCACTGAAACCCTGCACTGTAACAGGGACCAGAGAATCTTTATCCCCAGTAACTGTCACACTTGTAGTTACACCAGCTGATGTGGGATAATGGCCCTTTAATGGGTTGTACTCACCACCGTGGCACCTCCTGCTGATTGCTCTGGGGAATTAGCTCTGTCCATCAGCAGGGTGCCTCCTCCTTTGGTGTTTCACTCTCAGGGCTGGTCCACACTAGGGGGGGAAATCGATCTTAGATACGCAACTTCAGCTACGTGAATAACGTAGCTGAAGTCGAATATCTAAGATCGGATTACTCACCCGTCCACACCGCACGGGATCGATGTTCGCGGCTCTCCGTGTCGATTCTGGAACTCCGTTGGGGTTGATGGAGTTCTGGAATCGATATAAGCGCGCTCGGGGATCGATATATCGCGTCTAGATTAGACGCAATTTATCAATCCCCGAGCAATCGATTTTAACCCGCTGATACGGCGGGTAGTCTGGACGTGGCCTCAGTCACTGCTTCTCCACGATCTCCACTGTCGGTGAGGACCAGCTTTGCTCCCAGATAGCATCCTTTTCAGGGCACGGCTCTCGGGCTGCGCCCCAACTCCGTTGTCTCCTCCCCTTCAGGAGAAACCGACAGTCCTTCACCTGGCCTTTCACTGCGGTGGCGAACTGCAGCCCCTAGTCCATCCCTCGCTCAGGGGAAAACTGCAGTCCTTTGGCTGACCACTTCCTTTGGCGGCCAGTGGGGCAAAGAAGGGGGGCAGGCCTACCCACTACTCCGGATCCCACCCTGGGGACTGTCTAGTTGGCAGCTGCTCACTGCCTCTCCTTCCCCTCTGCCGCTACCTGCTTTCACCTTTTTGGTGACAGTAATATTCATCCATTTGGGTACATCCATTTGCAAACAGACCTTTAAGGAGTAAGAAAATTAAATCTGGACACAATAAATCTTCCCAGACAATCTTAATTGCTTTTTAAAAAGTAGAAGTTCAAAATTAGTGGATGAAATAAACGCAGCAGAGATTATGTATTTATATTTTTGAAAGAAAAATTATATTGGATTTCATGAAAACTTAATTAAAATGTCTTAGACAAAAATATTATCCTGTGGTTGGAAGACAAGCTAAAAGACCATAAACAAAAGTAATGATAACCAGTACCTAGTAGGGTACCACAGACATCAGTGTAGAATCTAGTCTTATTTAAAATTTCCATTAATGATCTGGAAAGGGGAGTAAACATCAGGGTAGCAAAACTGGTAGATAAGACTAAATAGAGAATAGCTGCACATGGCAGTGCAGAAAGAGAAAAAACATCAAGGGAGCTAGAAATAAAAACAAGAAGAAAATAATAAAATGAGATTTGGCATATTGTTATCATGTACCACCTATTTATATTTATCTCTTGTAAGTCCTGATTTGGAAAGGTGTTTAAAATTAGGTAGGAGCTTAAGCACCTTGCTGAACCAAGGCCTTAGCCTTTTCTCATAAATCAGTCTCTCCAATCCCTGATATTTTTTCTCTTTTCTGAACTCCCTTCAGCTATAATGTAGTTGTCATGGTATAATTCCGCACTCTGAACCTTAGCGTCCAAAAGATGAGGTACCAGCATGAATTCCTCTAAGCTCAATTACCAGCTTAGTACTTGTAGCGCTACCACCAACCAGGAATTCCAGTGCCTGGTACACTCTGGTCCCCCCAAAACCTTGCCCGGGGACCCCCAAGACCCAGTCCCTCTGGATCTTAACACAAGGAAAGTAAACCCTTTCCCTCACCATTGCCTCTCCCAGACTTCCCCTCCCTGGGTTACCCTGGAAGATCACTGTGATTCAAACTCCTTGAATCTTAAGACAGAGAGGAAAAGTCACCTTCACCCCTCCTTCTCTCTTCCCCTCCCAGACTCTCCCTGAGAGAGAAAGTAATCCTAACACAGAGAGAAAATTAAACTTTCTCTCCCCCTTCGCTCCTTTCTCCCCACCAATTCCCTGGTGGATCCAGACCCAGTCCCCTGGGGTCTCACCAGAATAAAAAAACAATCAGGTTCTTAAACAAGAAAAGCTTTTAATTGAAGAAGAGAAAAACAGTAAAAATTATCTTTGTAAATTTAAGATGGAATATTTTACAGGGTCTTTCAGCTATAGTCACTGGGAATACCCTCCCAGTCTAAGTATACAAGTACAAATTAAAATCCTTTCAGCAAAATACAAATTTGAACTCCTTCCAGCCAAATACACATTTGCAAATAAAGAAAATAAACATAAGCCTAACTCACCTTATCTACCTAGTACTCACTATTCTGGACATATAAGAGACTGTATCAGAGAGATTGGAGAGAAACCTGGTTGCACGTCTGGTCACTCTCAGAACCCAGAGAGAAAAACAACCAAATTCTAACAGCACACACAAAAACTTCCCTCCCTCAAGATTTGAAAGTATCCTGTCCCCTGATTGGTCCTCTGGTCAGGTGACAGCCAGGCTCACTGATCTTGTTAACCCTTTACAGGCAAAAGAGATATGAAGTACTTCTGTTCTATTAACTCTTAACTATCCGTTTATGACAGTAGTGCTCAAAGTTGGATGCAGTATTTCAGGTGTGCTTGAATGACAGCTGTACAGAGGGGAACTCTCTTCTCCATGCCTTTGTTTATGCTGCTCAAAAGTGGCCTTTTTTACTACTATATCACCTTGCAAAGCCGTGTCTAGATTGTTGCTCCCTCTCACCCTACTTCCCATTACATACACCTCTACCCCGATGTAACGCTGTCCTTGAGAGCCAAAAAATCTTACCGTGTTATAGGTGAAACCATGTTATATCGAACTTACTTTGATCCACCAGAGCGCGCAGCCCCACTCCGGAGCACTGCTTTACCACGTTATATCAGAATTCATGTTATATTGGGTTGCGTTATATCAAGGTAGAGGTGTATTTGTTTCAGATATTTTTTTCAAATACATTTGTCATAACATTTTTTCCCAGATCTGGACCTTAGCGTCCAAAATATGGGTGTTAGCATGAAAACCTCCAAGCTTAGTTACCAGCTTGGACCTGGTATCGCTGCCACCAGCTAAGAATTATACAGTGCCTAGCTCACTGTGGTCTCTCCAAAACCTTCCCTGGGGGACCCCCAGACTCAGATGCCTTGAGTCTTACAACAAAGGGAAATAACCCCCTCCCCTTGTTTCCTTGTTACTTCCTCCCAGGCTCCCCTCCCTGGATGATCCTAGGAGTTTCCCTGCTTCCAGTCCTGGAAACACAAGTACCGAGAGATCTAATCTCTCCCCCTCACCCAGAGGGTATGCAAAGTCAGGCTTAGTAAGTCTAACACAAAGAGATTTTCCCCTTGACTTTTTCCTCCCACCAATTCCCTCGTGAGCTGCAGACTCAATTCCCTGGAGTCCCCACTAAAGAAAAACTCCAACAGGTCTTAAAAAGAAAGTTTTATATAAAAATAAGAAAGAAAAAGACATTAAAAATAGTCTCTGTAATAAGATGACAATATACAGGGTCAATTGCTTCAAGGAAAAAAATGAATAAACAGCCTTATTAAAAAAGAATACAATTTAACACATTCCAGCAACTACACACATGTAAATACAAAAGAAAACAATATAAACCTATTGTCTTACTATCCTTGTACTTACAACTTGGAAACAGAAGATTAGAAAGGCAGGAGATAGAAAGCAGCAAAGAATCCTGTGGCACCTTATAGACTAACAGACGTTTTGGAGCATGAGCTTTCGTGGGTGAATACCCACTTCCTCAGATGCATGTAATGGAAATATCCAGGGGCAGGTATATATATGTGTGCTAGCAAGCAAGCTAGAGATAACGAGGTCAGTTCAATCAGGGAGGATGAGGCCCTGTTCTAGCAGTTGAGGTGTGAAAACCAAGAGAGGAGAAACTGGAAAGATCACTCTCAGAGCCGAGAGGGTCAGACCCAAGACAAAGAACAAAGAACTCACACCCAAAACTTCCCTCCACCCAGATTTGAAAAAGTCTTGTTTCCTGATTGGTCCTCTGGTCAGGTGTTTGGTTCCCTGTGTTAACCCTTTACAGGTAAAAGAACATTAACTCTTAGCTATCTGTTTATGACAACATTAGTTTGCATTTTTCCAAGCTGATTCTTATTTGGCTAGTTTACGACCATGATTCCAATCTCTTTAGGTCCCTGCGATAGGTCTTACCCCCCATCACCTGCCAGGCTTCGCAAATGCACCCAATTCGTCAGGTTTGCACCTGTCCTGGGGCTCTCCATGGACCATTGCCATAGGTGTATCTTCACTAAAGTGCTACAGTGGCACCGCTGCAGCTTCTTAAGTGTAGACCTGCCCTCAGTCAGCACCTGTTTAGATCTAAAGTAATTCCATTAACTTTCATGGAGTTATTTTGCATTTACATAAATGTAACTGAGAGCAGAATTTGCCTGTTCTAATGCAAAAAATCATTTTAAAACAGGAGAAATAGTATAGCTATTTCCACCAGTGGTTCTCCACCTATGGAGAGCAGGCTGGGCACATATATATGTGCTAAGTTCTGTGCAGCTCCACATGGAACATTTCTCAACAGTGAGAAAAAGTCACTGATTTCCCCTCCAGGGGTCCCCCAAATAGGGTTACCACCTTTGACATGCAAAAACCCCGGCACCCCTTTGCTCCGGGAAGGCAAGCCAGTCGCAATTCCAACCCCAAACCATAAAGCAACTCTGCAACCCTCCACATCAACAACCATTAGAGAGATCTAGAGACAGTATCTAGGGAGATAACACATATAGATAAGATTGATAACATCATTGTCTTAAACTGTGGCAGTGGGAACACTGCAGCACCTTTAGCTGAACACAGAAACTTTTAACATTAGATATCCCAGTGTAGTTATGATAACGCAAATCATTAGACACATAAAAAAAAAACCAAAAACCAAACAAAACAAAACAAAAAAAACTAGCAGCTTAAATGATTTTTCTTGCAAATTTATAAAAAAAACCTGGTCAGGCCGGTCAAATACGGGCCAGGTGGTAATAGGGTGACCAGATGTCCCGATTTTATAGGGACAGTCCCTATTTTGGGGTCTTTTTCTTATACAGGATCCTATTACTCCCCACCCCTGTCCTGATTTTTCACACTTGCTGTCTGGTCACCCTAGGTGGTAACTTTACCCCCAGACTATGATTGCAGGTGAAGGGGCCCTTTTACTGCATATCTCAGCAGAAAGAGGATGTCGGAGGGACTATGGGGAACTGGGTACATGACAGGCAGGGAGAAGGAAGCAGTCAGGTGCTGATGGGGTTAGGGTGCTGTGGAAGATGGATTGTTTGGGGGGAGACTGGAGCGTCAGTGGGGGTGAGAGGAGCCTGGAGAAGCTGGAGAGGGCTGTTGGAGGCAGTGAGAGCCTGCAGGTTATTAGTGGTGAGGGGAAACCAGACACAGCCTCTCCCACTCTGTCCCTATCCCCATCAGCCTCCTCCAGCCCCAGGGCCAGTGCAACCACTAGACTAACTAGGCAGACCCGTAGGGCAGCAAGTGGTTGGGGGCGCCTAGGGCAGTCCTCAGGCATAGGCAGCTGGGTAGGGCACCTGAAAATTTGGGGTACCACTGGGTCTTAGTGTCCACCCTACTGGTTTTCCTATCCCTGTTCTGACCCTTCCAGCAGGCTCTGGGAAGGGGATCTAGTAGTTAAAAGACAAAAATTCTCTAGCCTGCCAGACCTATTAGCACAACACTGAAACTGTTAAAGAGCCATTCAAGGGGTAATGAAGACATTTAACAGGCATTTGCCAACCCCCAGGTATCTACTGTTAGTTTCTGAATGTACTGACAAAAACAGTTGTGCTTGACTGTAATATTTACTCATAGCATGTCTAAAATTTGCTTTAAAAACATTTCATTAGTGAGCTGGTGAAGATTATAAAATCACATCTCTAAAAAATCCTTGCATAGATTTTTAGATGCACAATCATCTTTAGCCTTAAATGCTTGGATATTCAGACACATGTTTTTTTAAATAAATGCTTCAAAAGACCACCCTTATCTAAAATGCACATTTTAATTACTAAAGTAAAAAAACTTACTTCCAAAGTCTTCCTGTCCTTTCTGTCCATCCATTTCTCCCTTCACCTCCTCTTCCTCCCCTCCTCCCCCCAAGGAAGCAAAAACAGCCCTTTGCTTCCAGATAGCTGGACAAAGAGTTTCTCTTTCTTTACTTTTGACTATCTGATGAACTAGTTTTAAGCAAAATCAGTACCTTAGTAAGATATAAAATCCTTTGTTATGCCTAAAATCTTTGGAAACGTATTTTTTAAAGTTAGAGAAATTTCATAAACATGTATTGTTATGGAGATCACACACAATATCCAAAGAAGTGAGCTGTAGCCCATGAAAGCTTATTCTGAAATAAATTTTGTTAGTCTCTAAGGTGCCACAAGTACTCCTGTTCTTTCTGCAGATACAGACTAACACGGCTGCTACTCTGAAACCAGTAAATTAGTGTTCCCTTTTTCTAGAAGCAATGAACATTGTTATGAACGCACCAAACCTCTGTGACTGATTAATTTAAAATAATGTCTGTTTCAGTGAGCTAAATGTGTAGTAATCTGGAATGATTACTTTATGAAGGCTTAAGAGTACATTTAAAATATAAAATCAGCTTAGAAATATTGATTAAGAAAATGTAAAACAGAGAAGCGCTGCATCATGTATTCCATAATATTTAATGTTGTATTCAGCTGACTCACCCTTACTACAAAGTTTTTGCAAATAAATGTCTGACAAACTTCATGACATATCAAAAAACCTGTGACTGACATTTTTTATTCCCAAGTTTAGTGCTTTTAATTAGGTACCTTCTGCATATCCATTCTGCATGAGGGAGAGGGTACGGGGTCTCTGTGGGGAACAGTGACTCTCTGCCACCGTGAGGCAGGCCGGGCGTCTTGTTATTCTTTCTGCCTTGTCCCTTCGCCCCCGCCCTCACCCCTGCCAGGCTGCAAGGTCAGGCTGCCGTCGGGCATAGGGGCACAAGTTTAATAATACTGCATAGGGCCCCATAAATCCTAAGGACGGTTCTGGGGGAGCCAAAATGCGGTGCCCTGGCTCGGAAGGGAGGACCCGAGCGTCGGCTTGTTGGGGCAGTGAGCCCCAGGGTACGTCTACACTACGGGATTATTCCGATTTTACATAAACTGGTTTTGTAAAACAGATTGTATAAAGTTGAGTGCATGCGGCCACACTAAGCACATTAATTCGGCGGTGTGCGTCCATGGTCCCAGGCTAGCGTCGATTTCCGGAGCATTGCACTGTGGGTAGCTATTCCGTAGCTATCCCATAGTTCCCACAGTCTCCCCTGCCCCTTGGAATTCTGGGTTGAGATCCCCGTGCCTGATGGGGCAAAAATCATTGTCGCAGGTGGTTCTGGGTAAATGTCGTCAGTCATTCCTTCCTCTGGGAAAGCAATGGCAGACAATCATTTCGCGCCCTTTTTCCCTGGATTGCCCTGGCAGACGCCATAGCACGGCAACCATGGAACCCGTTCAGCTTTTTTTTTTACTGTCATAGTATGTGTACTGGATGCCACTAACAGAGACGTTACTGCAGCACTACACAGCAGCATTCGTTTTCTTTTGCATGATAGCAGAGACGGTTATCAGTTGTTCTGTACCGTCTGCTGCCATTGTAAATTGGCAGTAAGATGACAGTTATCTGTCGTTCTGTACTGTCTGCTGCTATCATGGGTGCCCCTGGCTGAGATCAGCCGGGGGCACAAAGGCAAAAATGGGAATGACTCCCCGAGTCAATCCCTCCTTTATGGTTTCTAAAAATAGAGTCAGTCCTGCCTAGAATAAGGGGCAAGTGTACTAGAGAACCAGTGTATCAGAGAGCACAGCTGCTCCGTGTCAGATCCCACAGAAATGATGAGCTACATGCCATTCACGGGGGAGTGCCCCTGCAACAACCCCACCCATTGCTTCCCTCCTCCCCCAACCTTCCTGGGCTACCGTGGCAGTGTCCCCCCTATTTGTGTCATGAAGTTATAAAGAAAGCAGGAATAAAAAACAGTGACTTGTTAGTGAGATAAAATGAGGGGGAGGCAGCCTCCCCGTGCTATGACAGTCCAGGCAGGACATTAAGCGGTGCAGAAGAGAGGAGCCCAGCATCCGGCTGCTGTGATAGTCCAGGCAGTACAGAATCTTTTCTTTACACAGGAAAGGGAGGGGGCTGATGGAGCTCAGCCCCCAGTTGCTATGATGAGGACGGTTACCAGCCATTCTGTACCATCTTCTGGGAATGACCAGGAATCATTCCTATTTTTACCCAGGTGCCCCCAGCCGACCTCACCTGAAGCCAGCCAGGAGCACTCATGGGCTGATGGTGATGACGGATAGCAGTCATATTGTACCATCTGCCACCAGGGAGGGGAAAGAAGCGGATACTGCTCTTCACTGCTGCAGCATCGCATCTACCACCAGCATTCAGTAGACATAGGGTGACATTGAAAGAAGTCAAGGAACTATTTCTTTCCCTTTTCTTTCACGTGGTGGGGGGAGGGAGTAAATTGACAAGCTATACCCTGAACCACGCTGGACAATGTGTTTGAACCTACAGGCACTGGGAGCTTAGCCAAGAAAGCAAATAGTTTTCGGAGACTGCTGTGGACTGTGGGATAGCTGGAGTCCTCAGTACCCCCTCCCTCCCTCCCTCCATGAGCGTCCATTTGATTCTTTGGTTTTCCGTTACGCTTGTCACGCAGCACTGTGTAGCCTGGAGATTTTTTTCAAAACACTTTGGCATTTCGTCTTCTGTAACAGAGCTGCGATAGAACAGATTTGTCTTCCCATACAGCGATCAGATCCAGTATCTCCTGTACGGTCCATGCTGGAGCTCTTTTTGGATTTGGGACTGCATTGCCACCCGTGCTGATCAGAGCTCCACACTGGGCAAACAGGAAATGTAATTCAAAAGTTCGTGGGGCTTTTCCTGTTTACCTGGCCACTACATCTGAGTTCAAATTGCTGTCCAGAGCGGTCACAATGGTGCACTGTGGGATACCGCCCGGAGGCCAATAGCTTCAATTTGCAGCCACACTAACTCTAATCCGATATGGTAATACCGATTTTAGTGCTACTCCTCTCGTTGGGGAGGAGTACAGAAACCGATTTAAAGACCCCTTTTTATCGATATAAAGGGCCTCAAGTGTGGATGGGTGCAGGGTTAAATCGGTTTAAAGCTGCTAAAATCGGTTTAAACACGTAGTGTAGACCAGGCCCCAGCCATGGAGGAGCCAGCGCGGCGCAGGGGGGCAGGAGCCCTGCAAAGGCGGCGGTGCTGCTAGAGGGGAGAAGCTGTGCCCCCCTGCCCCTCCTGCCCAGGCTTAGGCCTGGTGCCCCCCGCAACCCCCGAGGCTCCTCCAGCCTGCAGCAGATACATACAGGCAGAGGCCCCCGTGTGCCCCCCAACTTCCCTCACCATGCTCGAGCTCTGCAGCTCCCAGGCATGTGAGCTACCACCAGGGCATGGGGCCCTGAGCCTGCTCCACGAGGGGCAGCGGTGGCAGTGGCGGCTCATGCTCAGCCGCAGAGCCTGAGCACGGCGAGGGGGCACCGGGAGAGGGTGCATGGGGGCCTCTGCCCGCATGCATCTGCTGCAGGAGCCCCCAGAAGACAGCTCCGAGCTGCTGAGCTGCTGCAGCGGCCCAAGACCGGCAAAGCCAGTGAGTGGACTCGGGGTGGGGGCTGATGGGATGAGATGGGGAAGGGAGGGCTCACAGGGTGGCTGTGCACCTCCAGGGGAGTTCAGTGGTCAGGGAGGGGGGAACCTGGTCTGGGGAGCAGCCCCTGGGCATGGCTGGCCCCTGGGGTCTATAAAGGTTCGTTGGGATTTGCCTCTCAATGAACCTATGTTACGGGGCGGAGGGACAGGGGACAAGGTGGAAGTTTCACCTAGGGCACAAAATATTCTTGTATCGGCCCTGCCCAGCCCATCTGCCTGTTGCTCACCTCTCTTCTCTACCAGCCATCGTCACCCTGCACTTGGCAGTGCGCCAGCATGGGGAGCAGAGAGAAGGCTCTGCTTGAAACTGACAGGGCTGGCTCTAGCAATTTTGCCACCCCAAGCACGGCGGCACGCCGCGGGGGGCACTCTGCTGCTCTCCGGTCCTGTGGCTCCGGTGGACCTCCCACAGGCTCCCTGTGGGGGGTTCGGTGGTCCTGCGGCTCCGGTTAACCTCCCGCAGGTGCGCCTGTGGATGCTCCACTGGAGCTGCCAGACCAGCGGACCCTCCACAGGCACACCTGCGGGAGGTCCACCGGAGCCGCCTGCCGCTCTCCCAGCAAACAGCAGAGTACCCCTCGAGGCATGCCGCCCCAAGCACGTGCTTGGCGCACTGTGGCCTGGAGCCGGCCATGGAAACTGACACCACAGTGTCCTTTGGCAGCCAGGAGGAGAAACTGCCACTGCATCACACATGAGATTGCAGCTGAGGTGTAGGCAAGCATGCTGGGCTGCCACGTGTGAGGCTTGGTTTCATAACCCTAGCAACTTATGGCGGTATACCTATGCCCAGCCCCTGAGCGAAGCAGTTACACTGACCTAACTCCCAGTGTAGACAGCACTATGTCAAATGGAGAACTTCTCCCCCAACAAAGCTACTGCTTTCAGGGAGGTGGAGTACTTACAGCGATGGGAGACCCACTCCCATCAGCATGGGTCCATGTCCTGAAACAGACAGAGAACCTCTGGCTTACGCTATCTGGGTCAAACGTGTCCATTCCCAAAGCCTGAGCACACAGGCTTCCCAGTGACTTGCACAGGCTGCTTAGGAGGGACAGAAAGAATCCTACTCCACTGCCTAGCAGCTGGGTGCACAGCCCCAACAGGGACTCACTGTAGTAAGTGCTACTGCTCACTGCTCCTCTCATCTTCTGCACTCACTGGCCATGCTTCTAACATTCCCCAACCTTCCCTATGTTTCATTGAATGTGTGATGGAGTCTCCCAGCATAGGTTTTCCACACAGCAGAACCAGGGAGTTTTCACTGTCTTTTGGTCTGTAGAGGGCTGATAATTATTGTCCTACATTGTAAAATGACTTTGCATTACTGGTTGAGACTTGCTGTTGGTCTCACTGAAGTGGACTGATGCTTTGCCACTGACTTCAAAGGGCGCAGGACAGGAAAAAGGTGTGTAAAGTGCAATTCAGTATAAAGAAAAATGCTTGAAACAAAAATGATGCATAATTCAAATGTAGTTTCCTTCATGATTACTGGATTTTGTATTGTAATAAGCCAAAATATTTCAAAATATATTTGATCTTTTGAAACGCTGTCTTTATTGTCTGCTCCTTCCTCACTTTACCAGTGGTTATAGCAGTTCCCCACACCCTAGTCCTCTTCCACTTTAGACATAGAACTGGAAGAATCTTCCTGGGTCAGTGAGTCCAGTCCCCTGTTATCATAGACAATCCCACCATATAATCCCCTTCATAAACTTGTCAGGCTCCTTCTTAAAACTTGTTAGGTTTTCTGCCCCCACAGCTCCTGTTGGGAGGCTATTCCAGAAGCTCACTTCTTGGATGGTTAGAAGCCATCTCATTTCCAACCTCAGTCTAGTCATGTGTGCCACTTTGACTACTGCACACTTGTCCTCTCTGGTATTACCTTGCTCCTTTTCCAGTCTGTCCAAAATCAGCTGCCAAACTCCTCGTTCTCACCCAGAATTCTGTTCAAGTCATCTGCCCTCTTTGAATACCTCCACTGGCTGCCTTTGCGTTGCATACTTCTTGTCTTTTCTTTTTGAGGACCTATATCAAGCATCTCTGAGCCATATCTTTTACAGTGGGCCTGAATCTCTTTTTACAGGAAGGCTCCTTTACAATATTCTGGCAGTATAAACAGGTCTTAAACATGTGTAAATGAGCATCACGGCCTTTGTCTCTATTTGTGTCTCTCTGTGTCATCCCTTTCACTATGCCAATGACACCAGCTTCTTGCAGTCCTGCTTCCATGCTTTTTTCCATGACATTCCCTATGTCTGGAACAGCCAGACAGCACTCTTTCACCAAGCTCCTCTCCTCTTCTTCATTTCTACCTTTCCTAAATTCTCACTTCTAGCACGTCAAACTAAGTTAGTTAAATTGGAGCCATTTCTGCGGGTAGCCTGAGTCCCTAATGTTCTCTCCCCCCGGGTACAAAGTTTACAGTCTAAAGTTTAGACCACCCTTAAGTTGTTTTGCAGTATACCTCTACCCCTTTGTAATGCGACCCAAGATAACACGGGTTTGCATATAGCGCGGTAGCAACGGGGCTCCGGCAGTGCTTTAAAGGGTCCTGGGCTCTGGCTGCAGGGAGCCCCAGGCCCTTTAAATCACCACCAAAGCCCTGCCACTGCTACCCGGGGCTGCAGCAGCAGGGCTCCACCGGTGATTTAAAGAGCCTGAGGCTCCCCATAGCCAGAGCCCCGGGCTCTTTAAATCACCGCTGCAGCCCTGCCACCACTACCCCAATATAATGGCGTTTCACGTATAAAGCAGTAGGGATTTTTGCCTCCCCACGACCGTGTTATATCAGGGTAGAGGTGTATCAGTTTTTGGCAATATTTGAATTGCCCTTTCTGAGCACACACAAATTCAGTAGTACCAACTCTTGTGACTTAATCGCAAGTCACTGGATTTTGGAGTCTGCAGGGGGAGCTCTCACAATAACATGAGAAGCTTCTCCATTCCTACAATGTTGAGGGCTGCTCCAGACACAGCAGCAGCACAATGTGACTACAGGAGGAGTGGAGGCTTTGCCATCCCTGCTGCAGCTGAGCCTTGGGAGCACTCCCCTAATGCACACTGCTCATGCATAACAACACACTCCACTCCAGGACTTCTCTTGGAATAGCAGCTGCTAGGTTCCAGGCACAGGAGAATCCTTGGAACAGCAGGGAGGGCAGAAAAGGTTGGGGAAGTGTTGCTTCTCGCAAAAGGCTTAACCAGTCCTACCGTGTGTTTCCTGTGACATTATAATTCATATGAATGAGTGATATAAGTTGCAACATAGAAATATTGTCATTATATAGGATCATTTTTGGAACATTACAAATACTTTAAATATAAAGTTTGTGGGGAGGACAACTTTATGATTTATAAAAACAACGTTTCTAGCACAGGAAGTGGAGGGAGGGTGGAGAGAAAACTACTGGGATTGTGCTCATCCCACAATACGTCCATTCCCTTCTAGATGTAAGAGCACTACTACTTAAGGCCCTGCTGCTGCAATAAGCACCATGTGGGTGCAGTAGTCTCCCAAACAGAGCTCATGGGGCGGGGGTGGGGGGGGTCTAGCCAGATTGTGAATCAAAGGCAAACCTAGCAACTGTCAAAGGAGAGCAGTCAAATATCACATAGTGTCAGTGAAAGTTCTTTACAGAAGGAGCATTTGTCTAAGAGTTCAACACAAACATTCATCCTGCTGAAATGCAATTCCCAAATGCAGTCAAACCACAGTGAATGAAAGAAGGAAAGACAGAGTACATCACCAGGGAAATACAGAGTTAAAAGATTTTACGAAGAAAGTAAATACTGATTAGGTACCACCCAGAAGCCACAATCTTACTCCATTTACTCCTTCCCCCATCAAATAATATCATAGGTGCATGTTTGTTTGGCTAGATGTTCTTTCACAGACTTCAGGTTTGCAATCTCCACCCATAAACTAAGGGAAAAGACACCCTGGGGTTACTCTAAGGTTACCTCCCTCCCCCCCTCCTTTTAGGGTTTAGAATATAGAAGAGATTAGTGAAAAACGGCATGTCAATCTCTTTCGTGAGCTGCCCATCCGCCCTGTGTGAGCCAAACAGGATGAAGAAGCAAAAAAGAAAATGTTCCCAAACAGAAGCTGTTTCTCTTTGCATTCCCCGGGATTTCAGGGCTGTGTGACTGTACATGCGTTGTCTTGCCATAATGACTGTTATTTGCAGCAGGTGTCACTTGTGAGGCAGCGCTTTACTGAGAACGAATCACGGCAGGAGAACTGACTCCTGGGGACTGACGAAGCTGGTGTCAGGGCGCTGCGTTGCCATTGGAGCCGGCTGCCACGGGGATCCGGATGCAGAGATTTCACACCACGGCAGTGGGCCTGGCGGGAGGCAGGGCAACATTCTCTGCGTGTCTGCTGCAGACCCCAGGAAGTGACAGCAGAGGGCACTGCCTACCGGGGAGGGCGCTGCAGAGCCAACCCCACGCCACGCCCCCACCCACTTAGGGAACGTCTGAAAAGTGTGAGAGAAAATGGGAAGAGAAAGTGCAAGAAAACTCGGGAACATGCTGGCAGCTTCATGCTGTGTGCAACTGAGGGGGCACAAAATGTGCAGCGGACAGGAAAAATTGTAAAGTTGCTGGTTAGGACAAGAAAAAGGCAAGCAAACGCTACATGAATGTAATTGTAAGAACTAAAAGTGAACATGAAATCAGGTGTTCTGGTTATCCCAAGAATACTGGCCCAAATACTGATCGCTTGTACATCAGTGGAAATTCAAAGTAACTGCACTGAGGAGGTCAGTTTAATTACACTTTCCTCATTTGCACCAATGCACGCGAGATCAGAAGTTAACTACGCCATACTGCAGCTATTGCGTATATTTACTTCCAAACAAGGCATTACATTTTGTGGGGGCAAAACTGCAATAAATTGCATGTAAAATTTTACCCCACAATGAATTGCCAGGAAAAGGCAGTCAAAAACAGTAGGCAGAATTCACTGCAGTTGCAAAATTGTGCCTGCAAAAACAGAAATCTGACTAGCAAAAGGCCTTTTAAGAGGGAGGGTCAATGTTGCTATGAGACTGTTTGCATTTATTATTTTTCTTTGTTTTATTTTAAAGTCACCATTTTCAGAGAGAGCACGAGAAAGGAAAGTAAGAGACCTTCATTGCAGTCCTGGCCTGCCATTTTCTCACTCTGTGACCCCAATGGCCACATTACATCTTGTCTATATGCCTGTTTGTCTATCTGTAAAATGATCATAGACTTTAAGGCCAGAAGGGACCATGGTGATCATCTCGTCTGACCTCCTGCACATTGCACGCCACAGAACCTCATCCACCCACTCCTGTAATAGATCCATAACCTCTGGCTGAGTTACTGAAATTGTCAAATCATGAAAATAATGTTAAAGTTAAGACAACTAGATCTGGAAGAAACTTATGGCTTATCTACTACACTTAGGCCTTGGCTACACTGGCGCTTTACAGCACTGCAACTTTCTCGCTCAGGGGTGTGAAAAAAACACTCTCCTGAGCACTGCAAGATACAGTGCTGTAAAGCGCCAGTGTAAACGTGCCGCAGAGCTGGGAGCGTGGCTCCCAGCGCTGCAAGCTAATCCCCATGAGGAGGTGGAGTATGTGCAGCACTGGGAGAGCTCTCTCCCAGCACTGGCGCTGTGACCACACTCAGCAGCGCTTTGAAGTTTCGAGTGTAGCCAAGCCCTTAAAATGCTTAGCAACGCATCTTCATATGGCTCCTCCTTTTTAAAGTACTTTGAGATGTATGGATGGAAAGTGCGATATAATATATGATTAATAGTACTTAAAGCGATTTTAAAATGCAATATTCCAGGATACCACCTCCTCTTCCCTGCAAAGAAAAAAGGGTGAAAAAAGAATTGAAATAATTTAATTAGCTTCAGCTACCCTGGATCACTTATAATGCTTTTCACTTTCAGGCAGAAGCTTCTTAACTGGACAGAAGCACAGACAGACATGAGTGTGAAATTTACAAGGAACTGCCCAGTGGACACCTATTGCAACCCAGAATGACTGGCTTCAATAAGAGAGACAATGTGGGTGAGGTAATATCTTTTATTGGACTAAATTCTGTTGGTGAGAGAGAGCAGCTTTCATGCTTACACAGAGCTCTTCTTCAGGTCTGCAAAATGTACTCCAAGTGTCACGGCTAACTACTAGGTGGAACAGATTGTTTAGCATAAGCACTTAACACATTTCAAGGGATGTTCAAGGTGAAATGGCCTGTTAAGATGTGTCCAGGGAGGAAGCAGCAGGGGGAGGGTTGTTACTGGGTTACTACCAATGTTGTAATAAGCCATAACTCCAGTGTCACTGTGCAGGCTGTGATTTTTAATAACAGCGAGGACTCTCTCTCAGCTGTGGGATCCTTCATGCAGTGCACACACACCTGCCTCCGCTCGGCTCACCGACCGCGCCCCTAGGATTTGTAACAGTTGCTTTTCGTGCGCCTGTGCAGTGCGAACTTTAGACCCGACCCCCGGCCCTCCCCTGCCTTTAACTAGAAGACCCTGCTGTCCCTCTAGAAACTTCTCAGTCCCGCCTCCTGTCGCTGCCGCGCCGAGCTCCCGCGCCGCTCCGCGCAGCCCAGCCCAGCCCAGCCCAGCGCCCCGTGCAGCCGCGCCATGACTGCGGAGGAGATGAAGGCGGAGGGGGCTCCGGTGGAGGGCGCGGACATCACCCCCAAGAGCGACGGGGGGGTGCTGAAGGTAAGGAGGGGCCGGGGTCGGTGCACGGCGGGGAGGCAGCGCTGGGGCCGCCCGGGCGGGACGCACCTGGCAGCAGCCCGCGCCTTGCCCCCTGCCCGGGCCAGACCTCGGGGCCCGGCCGCCGTGTGAACGCTGCCTCGGCACCGCTTCGCCAGGGGCTGGGCGGTAACCAGGCTACCAGCCCGCCGCGTCCCAGGCTTCCCCAGCTCCCGCGGTTAAATAGTCGCCGCTCTCCTCGCTCAGCCCCCCCCAGCGCGCGGCCACGTGCGTGTCTGCAGCCCGCGGGCTCCGGGGCGCAGCAAGGTGCAGCAGCGGGCTCCGTCTTGCACGGGGCCAGGCACTTGGGGCCGCTGAGCTCCTCTCCTCCGCACGCTCCCAGGACAGTGAGTGCATCAAACGGTTCCAGCGGCAGCAGCCTTGCCTGGAGACCGGGAGGCAGCTGGAGTGACATGTTACAAGTGATAGGGGCCCAGGCGAGCCCGCGAGAGCCAAATGCATCCCGTGGAGACTGCCGGCTACATCTTCAGCCGGTGCAATTGATGTGGTTCCGCAGAAATGCGGGGCGCTCCGCTGATTTACAGCAGTTGAGACTCTGACCCTAAAGGTCCCAGAAGGGGATGCTCCATCTTGATATGAATGGCCGCCCCCCCAGAGGAAGATGGAACACCGCATGCTTGGACCTGTAGTCACCTCCCTGCTTTAAACAAACAAACAAAAAAGGGAGGGGCAGCTGCTATATATCAAATGTGCAGATTAGAAGGCCTGCTGGCAAGCTGCAGATGCAGCCCTCAGCTGAGCCAAGTCTCTGTGCCCTTGCATTAAGAGGCATGGCTTATTGCCAAACTGACTGCAGTGATGCCTCTGATCACTCCACCCAGAATGGCAGAAGTCTGACTTCTCTTACTCTTCAAATTTGCAAACCCTTGTAGCTAGCTTTCTTATTTATTCATTTGTTGGGTATTGCTTCTCCACTTTCTCCACCCAGACTGCAGAGTGGAGCCCTGCACAGAACTTTTTTTTTTTAATCCCACTCACCTGCTCCTCATTGTTTCTTGCATTTTTATCCCACTCCCACCCACAAGAACATTAGATTCCTCAAGTCTCACAGGAGAGAGATTCCCCCATGCTAGTTAACAAAAAAAAACAAAACCCCCCAAAAAAGTCTGTTATAAAAAACTGCAGCTAAATTCCATTTATATTGTGGTAAACTGGTGGGAGGTTTAGTGGTTTCCTGCAAATTACTGCATTCTCTCCCCTCCTCCCCAACCTGCCCACAAGAAAGTACTTTTTATCTGCTCCCACTATTATGGCAGTGGGATGGGGGGAGGGATAGCTCAGTGGTTTGAACATTGGCCTGCTAAACCCAGGGTTGTGAGCTCAGTCCTTTGAGGGGGCCATTTAGGGATCATCAGGGGCAGAAGTCTGCCTGGGAATTGGTCCTGCTTTGAGCAGGGGGTGGGACTAAATGACCTCCTGGGGTCCCTTCCAACCCTGATATTCTGTGATCCCAGTCACACTGCAGAGTCCCTTTCAAAAGTCTGATCTGATGATCATGGTTAGTCTTGTTGAAATGGGAGCATCCTGGTCAGTCAGGGCACCCAAACACTGCACCAATAAAGACTATATGGAATGAAAGACTTTGTCCACCCTCCTTTTGGGCTGGGTGGATTTCCTTGGGTCTGTCCTGTAACCAGGTGTGTTAACATAAGTGTATTTGCACTAAAGGGCATTGCTCTCTTAGCCCCTGCCTATCTATAGTGAAAACTAGTAGACTTTTAGCCTGCTTTCCTGGACCAGAGCTGACATGGATTTCTTTTCTTAAAAACAAAATCCTGGATTACCTAGGGGATCAAGTCTGTCCTTCAAGAAGTGTTCTAGTCATGAAAACAAGGGCAGAATCAGGCCCGTATACAGGTTTTTTTAACGGGGAGGTGGATTCATTCACGTGTCGGGGAAACTGCAGACATTGAATGGCTTATTTGAAGTTTACATAATGTGTATGGGGATGGCTAAAATGCAGCCACTTCATAGTTAGCCGCACAGCTCAGATTGCTGTGTCCTTTCACCCCCCCAGTGCATGATGCCTGTTAAGATTTTGAGATGTGATGGATTTGGATGACTGTTATTTCTCAAACCATAAAATCCTACACTGGGGGTGGGGTTAGGGAAAGAAGGAAGGGTAGGAAAATAGGACTTTGACTTTAACGAGACTGTCAAAGTGTTCTCCTGCCAGGAGGGTGTGGGGTGCTGAGCAGAAGAGTGCTGAGGGATGCTGTATCACCACTTAGGACACTGTTGTGAGCAAAGCACCAAGCCACATACTTTCCCTCTCTGTTCCTGTGAAGGGTGGTTCCAGGTACAGCTGACCACAGGAGCAGCTCTCCGGTACAGGCTATGGACTCAGGCAGTAGCTTGCTGATCCAACCTTTGTGTCTGAGCTCCCATAACACAAGGCCATGGCTCAAAAACATACCTTTTGTCCACACCCCAAGCAGCACGAAGCTTTCCAGGGAGTGAAACAGGACCAGAAGGGAGTGGTGGTGGGGAAAGAACTGAGAGGAAAAGGAGAGATGCAAAGACAGTGAACAGAAGAGTCATGGCATCCATGCCACAACAAGGGGTGAGGGAGACCTGAAGTCCATCCAACAGTTTCCCAGGGATATTTAATTTAGAGAGAGAGAGACAGACACATACAAGGGGCTCTTCTACATCATTAGAATCCATGGAGTTACGGTGGCATGAAACCAGTGTAATGGAGCACCAGGCCCAGGCACTCCTGTAAAGTCACCCCTGACTGTTTCTCCAGGATGCGAGGGAAGTCAGTCCCTACTCGCCCAAATGCAGATACACTCGGTAGGGATCATGGGCTAGCTGGCAAGGTGAACTAGCACAAAGAGCACTGTGGTCTGCCTCTGTTCTTGAGCTACTACAGAATTATAGCATTAAGAGGCTCTAATAATGAGTCAAGAGGCTTTTGTGTATTGACTTAGGAGCAGCAGAATTGAGAGAGATGAAACAATAGGATTTTCTCAGTCTTGGAGACCTGTCCAGATTCTGCACACTGGCAATTTGTATGGCATAACCCCACTGAAATCAGTGAGCTTGATTGACTTGATCTCTCGTACTGCAATCTTTCAGTGGTATAGCTCCCTAGATTTCAGTGTGGTTGCTCCTGTTTCTCAGCAGTGTTAGATTACAGTCAGACCCAATGGCTGTACCTTGGTTACTGGAAGCGGCATCTGGGCTTTTCAATAAATAAAATTAATCTAAAAATGAGAGCATAGGGAGCATAATCATACTATGAATGGAAAAATTGAGATTCTCTTGGAAGGGAAGTGTAAACATTTCATTCAGGTTAGGAAATTGAAAACACTGTCAGTATTGCAGGTGAAACTGGCTATCATCCAAACTGAATGAAGCACAAAAGGTAAACCACACATAAGTGGTCCAAGGTCAGGCACGGCTCTTTTTTATTTAGTGCCCAAGCTGAGACATCTTAAAGGAACTTGACTCTTCAGAGTGGGTGCCCAGCACTTTCTGAGAGTGACTTGACTTCAGGGAGGTCTGATTGGCACCAATAACCACTCCTGACAATTCACTCTGGATTTTTTTTAATTAATTTTCAATAAAAAAATTTTTCTAAAATCTAAAGCAGCAGGTGGCATACAATTGGTGACATCAAGGGCTACTTTGGTAATTTTCCAAGACCCAAAGTCTATGCTTTATTTCCATGTAAAAATACTTATCTAAATCCAAAAATAGAGGCCTACAGTCTTAGCAGTTGGCTTGAATGTCTGTCTTCCTTGACAGATGTCATGAAGTTGTTTGTCTTAGTTCATCAGCAATTTTTTTTTTTTTAAGCAACCCTCAGATTGGGTGGGATGGATGACAGCTATTGGCCATCATGTAGTGGCTGATGAGTTATATTTAGCCTTTGGGCTCCTCTCCCTATATAAATCTATACAAGTAGGGGATTTTTTATTTTTTTTTTTGTTACCACTGGCCCTGGTGGCTTTCCATTATTATAACACTCTGTTTCAATTGCTGATAAGTCTGTCACACTCTGAAACTTTCTGTGCTTGTGCTTTATCTTAGGTGCTACAGTTCAGTCCTCAAGAATGAAGCTGGTAGGAGAGTCATGCAGTGTACTTCTAGGGTTTTTAGGGGGGGGTGAGGGTGTGGTGGTTTTGACAGTTGTAGTCTCCCAGTAGTTTGAAGAAGGAAGTCCAAAATTTGGGTGGAAGATAGTCCTGTCTCGTGTTCCAATGAAAATCTGTCCTGATTTATAAGCTCTCGGGACAGTCTTCATTAGCACATGGGCAGATGAGTTTGCACAACTGTTGGCATTTTGGGTTTTGCCAGGCTGCACTGCACAGGCACCTGTCTCCTCTGAACCTCCTGTAGCTCTCCAGATACAGCTGGAACACAAGCAAAACTGATTCTTCCATTCTTCCCAAATACCCTTTGGCCAAGTTGATGTGCTGGACTAGTTGTAGTTCTGTCTCCTCTACTTGCAGACCTTCCTGGTTCCTGTTACTGGTTAAAGCCTCGTACCTTAGGAGGAAGGCAAGTAATGTTTTCCATGTTACAGATGGGGTAACTGAGGATCAACGAGGTTGCAGGAGGTTACTGCTTGTCGAGCTGGGAATTGAGCCCAAGTGGCAGTGCTTCTTGGAAGGAATATGCCAAATCTGTGTACTTATCCCCAGTTTACAGACAACATATCCATTTTCCCCCCACACACGCACACCTTTACAGAGTGCTGTAAGTCCACAGATGAATGAGTACTATGTAACCTAAGAGCTTTAACTCTGTCCCCAACTAGGTAACACTTGGATTTTGGGAATAGAACCCAAGAGTCCTAACTCCCCATCTAATGTTAGAACATGTCCTCACACAGGAAGAGGCAGGGCTTCTTTCTCATTCACTGCACGTATGTTTTAGTACAAAGTGCTACCTCTGTGGTTAAGACAGCCATAAAGCATATACACAAGGAAACGGAATTAAGGTTTTCTGGATTACCTGAATTTTGGCACTTGCTAATTTTGGGTGACGTCCCTTTAAAGTTTGGGGAATGAAAAGTTAGCTGATGGAGTCTCGCTTTTCCAAAGAGGCATTATGCTGTGAAGCAATTATGTAAGCAACTCTTTGCTAACATATTTAACAGTAGTTTGGTCAATGTTGGGATAAAAATATTTCCATGAGTATGTCAATGATTTCCTCTCAGTAGAGCTGAGAGGAAGTTAAACTCACTCATTCATGAAATTGGGAGAAATTGTGATGACCACCTTTCTCTCCCTGCCAAAATAATCCCGAGTGTTGTGCTAAAACTTTCTCTCCTAAACTTCCCCATTTTGTGATGGGTAAATCCTGTAGTTGGATTTACAGTTGCCATTTTAAAAAAACAAAAACCTCCATGGGAAACCTGATATTTTCACTTGCGTCCTTTCAGACAGTTAGTGCATCTTTAAAGGCTGCAATTTTCAAATTTCTAACTAGTGCCTGTAGTTAGACTCCTAAATCTAGATGGCTAATGTATATTTGGATGCCTGACTCTTAGATTAAAAGCTTCAAAAATGTTCTTCCTCTTTCAGAGCAAAAAGTACACCTACCAACCCAAAATGGTTCAAATGCAAGAATAGCTTATTGTAGCCAGGCAGTATTTTAGGGTGAATAGAACACAATAATAGTAGTAATCTCCGCAGTTTGCATTGTCCAGGAAATCTGTATAGATACAAGGAAGCTGAGAGCTGTTTTCCCTAATTTCTAATCTAAAGAACAAAGTGTTACCTCTTAGGATAGTTTAGGTCTGCCTAATGTTATGTGACTTTGTTATCCAAACTGTATTTTTTTGTATCCAGCTCAATATTACTTATTCAGCATTTCTTTCTCAGGTTATCAAGACAGAAGGAACTGGGACAGAGTCTCCCATGATAGGTGATAAAGTGACTGTCCATTATACAGGATGGCTTCTGGATGGCACGAAGTTTGACTCTAGCCTGGACAGGAAAGACAAGTTCTCATTTGATTTGGGGAAAGGTAATGTCCCATGTTTTGTGTTTAACCATCTGTTTGGCACCATTCAGACTGAAGCCCCATGTATAATGATTGTGGCTCCATTTAATTGTTCCTTAATTGCAAATTTTAAAATTCCTACATAATTGTGCTCCAGGAACAAAATGTTTTTTTAATTATTAGACAACTTTTTGAAAACCTCCGGAATGTGAATGGAGTGTAGTCAATGCAGCAATGCCTGCCTAAGGGGGTTGTCTACATGGGAAGTCATTCCTGATTAATTCTGCCCAATTCGCTCTCTGTATGAATGTTCTTAGTATGGAATAAGAATGCCTTCTTTCAGATCTTCTTAATGCACTTCCAAAACGGATTAAGCTAATTTGGAATAAGGCATTCTTATTCCAGAATAAGATCATCCACATAGGAAGATAATCATGAAAAACGATTCCCCTTTAAATAACATCCTATTGTAATATGAATTAATTTCCTCTTGTAGAGAATCCCTAAGAATGCAGATGGTCTGAAACAATAGCCTAGATAAGTGAACTGTCACATTCATCTCAGTGGGGAATTCACCCTGAACTGTAATGATAACTTAAAATATCCACACTGGCTATTTCACTCCCCTTATCCTGGAAGAAACATCAAGCAAGCCATGCCTATTTTTGATGGTTTGATTTTGAAGCAGATTGCAGTGGGGCAGCTGTCAAACTGTGGAGGTGGAGAATGAAGAAACCAGCTCCTCTGCCCCTACACTTCTAAGTCATCCTTGGCCCAAAGGGAGCAGGAAAGAAAAGCATGCCTCAACTGTCTCCTTGGTGCCAGAAGCCCAGTCACACCTTCCACCATTTCAAAACTTCCAGCTTCTCCCAGACATCTTGTACCTGGCACTTACATTTCGTCAATACAAAAATTTCAGCACAGTTAAAATTAGAGGACAGGGTAAAATTGACTGCCCTAAAATAATTAACACAAGGAATAGTGTACCAACTGGATAAGGGGCAGTGAGTAAGAGGGCTTGGTGTGGCCATGTCATCGGTGGTTCAGGCCTCTGTTTGGTCTCTGGCTTCAGAAGAAACCCTTTTTCCTCCTTTATAATTGTGCGTAACTTTATCTTTTGGGGGGTGGGGGGTTTGGTGGTGTGTGGGAAGAAGGCAAATTCTAGGGATATCTAAAGGAGTTAGTGCCAAGCCGTCCTCAGCAGTAGCAGAGCTTCTTCACCTAGATGTTTGTTTCGTGTTGAAGGGCATCTGGATAACATTTGTGCTGGCCTCTGCCAATTGATAAAGTACAAAGAGAAAAGACCATCATTGTGGATTGTCTGTTTTCAAAATAAGAAAAATCTCACACCCTAAGACCTTCCTCTTCCAAGAGTTTATTTTTATTATTATTTCACAGCACTTGGGAGTGTGCTAGGAACTTCAGACATAGTCCCTGCTTCAGATGGTTTGCACTCTGTTGCTCCCCACCCCGACAATCTTTTGTCTACAATGTAGGGTTCAGCACTGTAGGTCAGATTTTGATTACTTCCACATTTTGACTTGAGTGGAATTAATCCTGATGTATGCAAGATGAGATGAGAGCAGAATCAAGTCTGTAGTTTCTATAAAGTGCCCAATCAATTTTTGGGTGTGTTGTGTAATAGTAATGACCAGTATCTCCTGGCTATTGACTTGTTTGATATATGCCTAGCAGTTATATGACCTGAGTTCTGATTTGTGCAGGTGAGGTGATCAAAGCTTGGGACATTGCTGTGGCAACTATGAAGATTGGGGAAATCTGTCGGATTACCTGCAAACCAGAATATGCCTATGGTTCTGCTGGGAGCCCCCCTAAGATACCTCCCAATGCCACATTGATTTTTGAGGTAAGTAGGGACTGTCATTGACTACACTCTGTGTAAGAAAGATGGTGCATTCTCAGTAGAATGTAAGGAGTGCATCTTAACTCCACCAAGTGACACTTGCTTACTTGTAAATTCCCTTCATTAGCTTGGAAAACTGGGTAGGTCTGTCAGTGGGAATAGAAAGGGATGGTCCTTGCCCTCAGAATCCAGGACCATCTTGTGAACCTGCAAAAAGATCAAAGGGCTGGAGGAGAGAACTGTATGATCTGTTACTATATTAATCTGATCCACACTCTAGATCTGGTAGCAGACATAAGGGAGAATGACATAGGGGTGTAGTAAGGCAGTCAGCAGTCCAAAATAATACATTTAAAAGTGAAATACTCCTTTTATATAAAGAGAGAGGAAGGATGGTCTGGAAGGGCAGAGCATGAGAATTCCAGGGTTCTATTCCCAACTGCCATTGACTTGCTGTGTTACTTAAGGGAACTTAAGTAAAGGGGGTTCTGTAAAATGCGAATAAGGGCTAGTGTACACTAGGAACTTACACTGACACATCTACATCTCTCAGGGATGTGGATCTATACCGACCTAATCCCCAGTGTAGACAGTGCCAGGTGGACAGAAGAATTTTTCCATCAACCTGCCTCTCAGGCAGATGGATTACCTATGCCAACAGGAGAAACCCTCCATCAGCATAGGTAATGTCTAAACTGAAGTGCTGCAAGTTACCCTGGTACTTCCTTATCTCAGAGGCATAATTAATTTTAGTAAAGCAATTTAAAAAAATTGTATGTCTCGTATCTAAGGATCTTAACAATGAAGGAAGAAAACTGGTTAAGATTTGAAGTAGTTGGAAAAATGAAAGTTAAGAACCCACTTCCATTTTGCAGGGTTCAAACCAAACCTACTTTTCACTTTATTGAAACAACTATAAAATTTTCATTTACCCAAAAAAGCCACTAACGGTAACAACGATGGGATAAATGTCTCTTGGAGATAAGATAGGTGAGGTAATATCTTTTATTGGACCACCTTCTGTTGATAGAAGAGACAAATGTTTGAGCTGCACAGTTATTTTTTTCCACAATTTCACACAACTTGAGAGACAGTTTAGGATTTTTAAGTCTAAACCAACTTTGTTCCAGCTCTAGTTAAGATGTCCAGAGTTCATCAGTAGCCTTAAAACTACAAATTGTAGTTCTTCTGCAAGAATGGAATATCTTGCTAATCCTTAAAGTAAGGTAAGCGAGCAGTTGCAATGTGGTCCAGAGTACACTGGTGATCTGCAGAGAACTGGCTAGTCACATAGGCCTGGATCCACAAAGGGACTAGTGGTTAGGATATGGGAGACCCTGGGTCCATTCCACCTACCCCAGTGACTATTTAATTACTGGTTTAAAGTGGAACAGCATCAACAGGAGAGAGACTAAGACCTACATCAGACTATCCCATAGTTCAGTGGTTAGAGCACTCAACTGAGAGATGGGAGACCCCTGTTCAAATATCTTCTTTCCATTAGACAGAGGGTAGAATTGAACTGAGATCTCCCACATCCCAGGTGAGGGCTCTAATCCCAGGGCGTAAAACTATAAGGGAGGGACCACCACCATCTTCTTAGAGTGGGTACTGATCCAGTGAGCATGCTCTGAGCACTCTTAACGCCTCAGGACTCAAAAGTGAGATAGTGTGTGGGCAACACTAATCTTCCCCTGGTTCAAGGATCACAGGAGGGTTTAGGTGGGAGATGGGCATCCAGACATCTCAAGTGAGGCAGCAGTGTGCATGCCCAGAGGCAGGATCTTGACACCGAGGGAACTTTTTCAGTGACACTTAGGTGCTGAGTGAGTTTAGGTACCCACAGGGTTAGGTGGCAGCTGAGCAGTGGTTTTGTGGATTGTAGAGGTGCCTAAGTCCATTTGTGGCTCTTGGCCTTAATGCTGGCACTTTTCCCTTCGTCCTCCTGCTACAGATGTCCAAGGTCTTCATTGCAAGCAGCCTGGAGGCCTGTAAAAGCAGTTGGAAACAGAAGGAGGCAGCTTACCTGCCTCCACGAGGAGCCACTCTTGCATAAGAGGAAGTGGGCGCAGCCTTTAACTGTTAGGCACTAATTCCAGGTCGGCTCCACCAGCCACCAAGACCAGAGGAGTGGCTGGGTGAAGAGGGAATGAAGTAGATGGGCAACATATCTGCAGTGAGGGTGCAGAGTAGAGGAACAGAATGGATAGGAGAGGAACATTAACTCATGTCAAAAGGAACAAAACTTAAGTCGCTAAATCTTGTTCTTTGTATTGTAATCCTTCCTATCATAACTTTTTTTCCATATGAGCAGTTGCTGCAGCTGCCATAAGGGAATTCTGGGTTTGTGACTGGAAGTGTGTGTGTGTACTGGGGATGGCGGGGAGAGGGAGAGAAAGATAGTCACATGGAACAACTTCTTCATGTGTTCTCCATACTTTGGGAAAGCTTTACCCCTGTTGGAAGGCATGTAGCTCCCTGCTTGGTTTGTGGGATGTTCTCAGTTGAACAGGAGAAACTTAGAATTTGAACTGAGATCCTTGCAAGTGTTTAAAAAGAAAAAAAATTACATTTCTGTGGTTCCTTCTGTCAGAGGGAGATGACTTTGTAAAAAATAGTTAACGTTATCCCATCTTACAGGAGGGAGGTGGAGGAGAAGAATACACACCCAAGGTAACAACTTGCCCACTATCATAGCAGTTCTGTGGCAGAGTGGGACTAGAACACAATCTCCTGCTCCCTGTAGACCAGGAATAGGCAAACTACAGCCCGAGGGCTCCATGCGGCCCTTTTGACTTTTTAATCTGGCCCTTGAGCTCCAGCTGGGAAGCAAGGTTGGGGGCTTGACCCACTCCACACATGCTGGGGCTCCATGCAGCTCCTGGAAGCAGTGGCATGTCCCCCCCTCTACCACCTACGTGTGGGGCAGCCAGGGGCTCTGACAGTGCCCCTGCAGCTCCCATTGGCCAGCAACTATGGCCAGTGGGAGCTGCAGGGGCAGCGCCCGTGGACAGGGCAGTGCACAGAGCCACCTGGGTGAGCGTCTGCATAGGAGTCGGAGGGCAGACATGCCACTGCTTCCGGGAGCTGCTTGAGGTAAGCACCACTCGGAGCCTGCACCTCTGACCCCCTCCTGCGCCCCTGCCCCAGCCTTGATTCTCCCCCTTCCTGCCCTTCAAACCCCTCGGTCCCAGCCCAGTGCACCATCCTTCACCCCAGCCCCTCAGTCCCAGCCTCACCTCCAGCCAAAACCCTCACCCCTTTCCCCACCTCAGCTCCCAATTTCATGAGCATTCATGGCCTGCCATATAATTTCCATACCCAAGTGTGGCTCTCCAACCAAAAAGTTTGCCCACCCCTGCTGTAGACAACGCTGCCTCCCTTGTAAAAGCAAATAAATTGCCTTTGTGTTTTTCCCCAATTATTACGTTCATTCATTTATTTAACTGATTCATCGTGAAGAGGCAGGAGTATGGGGCAAAAGGTCTCTGATTCTGACTTAGTCACTCATTCTAGTTTTTCTAGGGGCAAGGAGGTTTTACTTGCCTACTTAACAAGGGTGTCTGAGACTGACTAGTTCAAAGCATCATCTACGTTAGTGTTACTGGCATAGTCTGTCTGTTGGGAGATGGGGGAGTGTGTTGCTGACATAGCTATGCTGGCAAAAAAACAAACAACCTAGTATACATGCACCTATACTGATACTAAAGTGTCTTGTGCTGGTAAAGCTTATTTTGCTCTGTTGAGCCAGCATAAGCTACATCAGCATAAGCAGGAAACTGGGTCTATGCAAGAGGGGTTTGCTGCGTTAACTATACCAACATAGTTTAATGTCAAGTTTTAAGTGTAGACCAGGCCAAAGTTTGTACAGTGAATTCTAAAATGTGAAACACTATAAAAGGATAGTCGTCAGTGTCTTATTTAATGATCCCTTCAGTTCATCGTTAATGTAAAATGGAGGCTGGTCAACACTGCTGAGAATGTAAATAAAATCTAGTGTGACCCCTCGACATGTCTGTCCTTCATTCTCCTGTTAACTTCTGTACACTGAACCACCTGTCTGCATGAAGATATTTCTACTACAGAAGTTTGTAAAACCTTACTGCCAGTGATCAGCATTTGCCCATGTGAGTAGGTCCATTGAAATTAACAGGGGTACGTATGCAATTAACTGTCTTTGTTAATGGGAATAATGGGTTCACAATCTAGATGTAAAATAAAGACCTTGCAATCGTCATTACTCAGGATCTCTCCCTCTAGCTAGTTATGGTTCATTTGTATTAGGTTATTGGGCTATGCATGTATAGGGTGCAATGCACCCTATAATACATCCTTGTGTATGTGCATGCGCACACACAAGCAGAATTATAAAGAGAGCCTGAGAAAAGGAAGGGACCATTTTGGTGAGGACAGCTTCAATGCTGGAGGGCCTAAACCTCCACTGTGACAGCCCTCTAATGCAAGGGTCTGAATTTTCCCAGGGTCAAAGGGACAAATAAGTTTGTTTTTATTTAACCTTACTGTAACTGTACTTGAACATGAGCAGCTGACCAGAAATATACATTGGGGCATTAGAATCAAACCCCCAAAACAAAACACTCTATTTGGCTAGTTGAAGAAGCCACTCCAGTGACTCAGCTAGTAGTGGGTATAGCTCTGTATGTAAGTAGAAAGTGATGGCTAAGTAGAAATCAACTGTTTCTCTGCTAGATCAAGAAGAACTCCTTCTTTAGCCCAAGGCAGAGTCTCTGTATTTCACAAGAATTCAGCTCAGTGACCAGGCAACCAGTTTAGTTATATAGCTGCCAGCTATCATGTGTCTCACATTTTAAATATATGTGAGATGCTGCCTCTATTTGAAATGAGCTCTGTGGGGCATACGTCTATTAACCTCTTTTTGATGTTGGAAAATTTAAAATACAGGTTTATTCCAAAAAAGTATAATGGCCATGTTCACTGTCAGTACAGTATGAATGAGTAGCAATAAGCATGGAGCATCTTTGAAAGCATGAACATGCTCTGAAACACTTCCTCCTTACCTTCATGGCTTGCAAATATGAAAACTCCTCTGGATGCTTTGAAAGAGAACTCCACATGAGATCATCTGTATTTTATATACATACATTTTTACAAACTCAGGCGTTCCACTGCCATTCTGCCAAAGCCCCCAATAACACAAGTATACCTGAATCTCAGCCTTTCCGTTTTCCTAATTGTCCATGCTTTCTTAAGTGGGGATCTGTGTAACGTGTTATGGTTATATAGTTGTGAATAAACAAAAAAAAACCAGTCCTTTGTTTTATAGAAACAGCTGCCTGTTATTGCTTAAAAGAGAAAAGGTCTGTTTCTCCAGAAGGCTGCTCTGCACCCAATGCCCTTTGCTCCTCACTACTTTAAATGATACTTTGAGTCATCCTGCAGCATGAACTAGGTGGCCTTGAATCATCTGTGGTGAAGCTAGAAGGTCAAGCTCCTCAAAGGTATTTAGGTGCTTAACTTCCATTGACATCAGTTAGAGTTAGGTGCCTAAATAACTTTGAGGATCTAGGCCAAGGTCTCTGTGATGTCTGTTTCCAAGCCCAGATTACCCTTCCTAGCAAAGAGAGGTCTTCTGTTTCCCCCTCCTACAAACAGCACCCCTAAAGTGACTACGAAGTAGAAAGGGAGGATGCTATCAGCTGCCTCTGTCAGCACTGGGAAAGTGGTTGTGTGGGGGGCAGGGTCGGAGAGGTGCATATCATCCCTTCCCTCCTTGTGCAGTTTCCTAGCAGAAAATGATTAGTGCCTTGGCCTGAGTTCATTTCTCCAAGCCAGGGATTCCCCCTTCTAAGGCAGGTTCAGGAACCTGTTTTGTAGTGTGAAAATTCCATCGCATACATCCCTTCCTTCCCAGATGTTCCGGGGGGAGGGGGAGAAAGGAGGGGAACAGGCCACAGGTTTCTTACCTAGAAACCATGCTCATCCCTGCACGTTCATAGGAGCATTAGTCCAGAGGCTCTGATTTGTTCAGATGAGGCGACCTCCAACCTTCACAGTAACGTCTCAGGTTTTTGAAGTCTGTCAGATTTCCTGCAAAACAAAATACTCCCATGACTCTGCTAGGAGCCCCCCAAACCACCTCCCAATGCACACATGATCTCCCTCCTCACCTTGAGGACTTTCCTAACAAAAAGTGTTAGAGTTTTGGGCTGAGTTCAATCCTCTAGGCCAGGGAGTCCCCTTTGAAGGGAGAGCCAGGAGAGTCCTTGGCTGGGTGGCTCCATTGGAATGCACTGCTGTGGAGACCACAGGGCCTCTGTACAGATGTGCCTGTGGATTTGTAGGGATGTGCCTGGCTTGGAGCTGTGGCCTGTTCCCCCGATGGAATGTCTGTGGAGGAAGTTTATGATGGAATTCTCTCACATTTCCTCCCTCTTTGCCCTGTCATGCAAGTTTCCCCATGAGAGGGAGGTAGTCTGCCTCAGAGCATTTAACCTGGTTTATATCCCCAAGAGGGACTGAGGGTATGGCTACATTTGGAATTTCAAAGCGCTGCCGCGGCAGCGCTTTGAAGTGTGGGTGTAGTCAGAGCGGCAGCGCTGGGAGAGAGCTCTCCCAGCGCTGCATGTAAACCACATCCCTTACGGGTGTAGCGTGCAGCGCTGGGAGCCGCGCTCCCAGCGCTACTGCCCTGATTACACTGACGCTTTACAGCGCTGTATCTTGCAGCGCTCGGGGGTGTTTTTTCACACCCCAGTTGCAGCGCTGTAAAGTGTGAGTGTAGCCAAGGCCTGTGATAAGAATACCAGTTACATCAAGATGAGTTTACATTCCTCCCCTGTCCCATTGAAAAATGCTGCATTGTTCTGATCTAATAGCTCAAAAAATAAGATTGGCCCGCTGCCTTGTTGTATACCTTGAGGCCCAGGAGCCAACGGTACCCTGCATCCTCTCCAGGCACTGTGGGGATACAAGACCTTTCTGCCTAAAGTGGGTTTTTTTGCGGTTTATTCATGCAAAAAGAGAAGTAACATTAAAGCTCTAGTGAGAAAATCATTATAATCATTTTAAGTGGCTCAGCTTGATTCTAACCCAGCAAATACACTACAGCTTTTATGCCTGGTGAGAAATGTGTTTTGATCTTCCAAATGCTTGTGCTGAGCAGACTGGGAGGAGCTTTTCTGTAAAGAAATAAGTTCCAGTAATATGATGCAAATGACTTTCCTGAGAACCTTAGGAGAAAAATTCCAAAAAGCGAGTGCTTCTCTTCTGAACTGAAGTCTGTTTTTCACTAACCTCAACCTGCTCCTTCCTGTCCTCTGCCTCCTGCTTCCCCCTGCTGCTATTATGCCTCACTCTTAACACGAGTGCTCTAGTACTGAGTGTTTAAGCAGTGAGTTCGGGCCTCCAGCCTTTCTTTTCCCAATAGGAGTCCATCCACCCATCTGCCTACCCCTTCCCTGCCCTATATCCAGATGAGCAATGAAAGAAGGAACCATCCCCCAGACATAGAGCTCCCTATTCCTTGCCTTCTGCACCTGATCCCGATTTAGCTGAAGTCAGTTAAGGAATCGATAAGGCACTTAACCAAAGTAAGTGTGTCCATGGCACAGGGTTGCACTGATTTACTAAATCAGTTTCTAAACCCATTTAACTAAGCCAGTGTAATTTTTCTTTTTATGAAATAAAGGCCCCAGAATGTAAATTTCCCTTTATTACCACATGCACATTAGCCAGTTAATTGTGGGGTTGGAATGATGTTACAAAGTGAGAATCTGCTAGCCACAAGAAGCCCCATTCTGCAGGAGAGGGGAGCAGGCCCTCAGCTGGTTATAACTCTGTGTTTCGTTGACCTGGGCAGGTCCACTGTGCTCCTGGTAGGCTGTTCTAATTTACACCAGCTGGTCACAGTCCTCAAGGGACCATCTGCGGGCTGAGAATTTCTAGAGAACAGCAGTGCTCCAGCCAGGACCCCATCCTCTCTACACCTGGGACAAGTGTGAGGGAGGGTATAGAACAGGGGTTCTCAGACTTTTGTACTGGTGACCCCTTTCACACCGCAAGTCTCTTTGAGTGCGACCCTCCCTCCCCCCAACATTAGAAACACTTTTTTATATATTTAACACTATTATTAATGCTCGAGGCCAAACGGGGTTTGGAGTGGAGGATGACAGCTTGTTACCCCCATGTAATAACCTTTTGACCCCCTGAGGGGTCCCGACCCCCAGTTTGACAACTCCTGGTATAGAACCAGCTTTATGCCCATTGAGAGCTTCCCTCCCCAAACAAGGAGCTTCTCAGCTGGCCAGATAAAGCTACTAGCCAACCCTGTATTGCCAGTCGAGCAGTGCTATAGTCCTGGATTGTGGGGAGACTCTGACCCAGGAAATCTTTCCAACAGTTGTTAGACACACCCAAAGGATTAAAGCCAGTTATGGCTTGGGATTAAAGCTAGTTCTGAAAATCCAAACCAAATGCGCAGTTATTGTGGAACTATTCCCTCTTCTGTAGGGAGGGGCAAATCCCTTCCTAAAGTGTCTCAGTCAGAAAGTCCTGGCTCCCCTGCAGTGATATTACATGCCATTGAAAAAAGAGGGAGAAGCCTAGTGCATTCTGGAAGAGGGTTAGTGAGAAACAGAAATGAAAGTGCCTTCTCATGACTGGCTTTGTGCACAGTAGGCTCAGGAGTGTGCAGTTGGAGATTGAGCAGCTGTCTCCTCACCCTGCCAGCATTTGGCACTGGTCACAGGCTGGACTCTTTTCTCATTTTCCCCTCCTTCTGCCAGATTCAATATGTGTTTAAAAGTAAAACAGAGAGGACTAGGACAGAGTGTGAAAAAGATAGATATATGCTAGCATAGGGTTTCAAATTCTTTTTGAAACCTGGGACAAAGACTTGACACCAGCAAAGTGTTGTGGAATAAATTGGCTTGTCCTGCTCTGGTCTTTCTCCCACTTTTCTGTGGTCAGAGTGTTAATCTGGGATCAGGAGCCCAAACAAGTTGAGAAAGAATTAACTGGAATCAAAGGCTGATCATAGCTCAAAATTATCCCTTAAAAGAAAGTCCCAAGAGAAAAGTGTCATCAAATTGTGCAAGTAGAATAAGTTGTTTACAAGTGTCAACACCTTTCCAGATCCAGACATTCTGGTCCATTCTGTGAGCCTCCACCACAGTGACCTTGGGCAAATTTGTTTAAAACAGGGTGCGTTAGTCTAAACAAGGCTGATTATAACAACCGTGTTGCTCATTTATACTCTTTGTTTTTATCATCAGTCTCACTATAGCATGTTTATTGGTCAAAACAACCTCTTGTTACCATTGTTATAACATAAGACTTGCCATAGGTGATCAGCTTGCTGGTCCATCCTGTTTCCAACAGTGACCCAAGCCAGATACCTCAGGGGAAGAAATATCAATTCTTTAAATCTGGAACTAGACTCTCATGCCACACTATCATTGAGAACACAGGATCGTGTTCCAGCCGGGTCAATTTCCAATTGTAATGGGCAGTTTGCGTTTCCCTTTCAGCAGCCTACACACTCAGAGTCAGTTTGGCTTCACCCTCCTCAGTACACCTGAAATGTAGCGTTTCCCAACCTGGCCCCCTTCGCTTCAGGGTGGGCAAGACTAGAGAAGAACATGGATGGAAATAAAATGAGAGCAGCAAGTGTGCTAGGGCCCAAGAGAAGGATACTATGGTGGATGGGGGATCCTCAGTCACCAGTCCATCACAAGGGGAGAAAGAGGGCAAATTAATATAGGTTGGGAATCACTGAGTTCAGTTGAGATAAAACTGGGCTGAGCCTCAGCTCTGTCTAGACGCCCTGAAGAGCTCCTCCTGGGTTTCCTTTGATCCCATGGGACCAGCCCCTTGGAATCTGTCTCGACTGGGGCTCCAGTCCAGTGCCTATTGAAGTCAATAGGAGTTTGTCCATTGATGTCAGTGAGAGCAGGGTCATGCTGCAAGTGAGCAGCTTGCTTCAGCTCACATAGCTGCACTTGATGTTTCTGCGTGTTCCCTCTCACTCCCTCCTCTCTCTGCCCATCTTTTCTATTTCCACCTCTTCTTTTTGGCTTGTGTCCAGCCCTGACCCACTTAACATTTCTGTTCCATCCAGATTCCTATCTGAGAGCAGGTCCTGGCCATGCCTGCTCACAGTGCACTGAGTTCCAGCTCAGCACCAAAGCGGCAACCATGAGCAAGTCCATCAGGCTTTAAAATGCTGGTCTTTAATGTTACCTCTGCTATGCTGCCTGTGTTCCAAGGGGTATTCGGTGTAAATGCTCACCCCTTGCTCCTCCCACACAAACGCACACTGCTTTTAATCAGCCTGTGGAAGGACAAGGGCTGGATCTCGCCCAAAGTGTCATCCTGACTTCACCCAGCATCGTTGTTGGCAGTTAAACAGTACTTGGAAGGCAGGTCTGTGGAATCACAAAGCTTGTTAATGGTCCAAGCCATTCAGGCTTTTGTATCCTTTGGGGGCTTCCAGCCACTAGAGGGCTAGATGTAATCACAGACACCTGAGCTGCTCTGTCTCCAACCTGCAGAAGGGCAGTTGCACTCTGCATAGGGAAGTAGCCCCAGCCTTGGTTGTCTGATGCCTGAAACATACAGTCCTTTATGGCAGCAGGATTTTCAAAGGCCTCTCTGCTGCTGCTGCTTTTCCTCTCATGATGGGGGACTGAACTACATAAGACTGCTGCATTGACACCACAGGAATTAATGTAAGGCTGTCCTTTTCTCTGCAGATAGAGCTGTTTGAGTTTAAGGGAGAGGATCTCACGGAGGATGAAGATGGCGGAATAATCCGAAGAATCCGTACGAAGGGCGAAGGCTACTCCAAGCCCAATGAGGGAGCCCTTGTAGAGCGTAAGTCTGTTTCGGGGGCAAATGCAGGAATATTAAAGGAAGTTGCCTTGTGAGCGGGTAGCAGGGAGGGATGGCTGGCCACTAGGTAGCAAAGGAGCCATACCAAAACCACCTTTCATTCTACTGCTGGACAGCTTTTATCCTTCTACCAGAAACCTGACTTGGGGACTCAGGAGGCATTGTAGAGCTGCTGAGGTGCCTACCCTCCTTGACAAGAAGAGCCAGACATTTTTCAGGAAGATAGAGAGCAAGGGGAAGGTTCTGACATTTGTTCAGTGTTGCACAAAGAAGACAACCCAGATGTCAAGTGAAAGGGTTTATTGGGTTTAGCACCAGATGTTACATTTGCTGCCCAGACAGTCTTTTTAAGGGAAAGAAGTTGCTTTTTACAAGGAAGCTTGGCATTCCCCTGGCTCCCTTTGCTAGCTTCTCTCTCGCTGCTCTAGATACCCTCTAACCTGCCTGTGGGATTTTTTTGTATCTCAGTCCAGCTAGAAGGTCGACATGGAGATCGAGTGTTTGATAAGCGGGAGCTGCGGTTTGAGATTGGAGAAGGAGAAAATTATGACCTTCCTCCTGGCTTGGAACAAGCAATTCAGAAAATGGAGAAGTCAGAGGAGTCTGTGGTGTATCTCAAACCCAGGTAAACATCAGCTAAACTCTAGTGGTTTCACTAGACTGTGACCCTGGCCCAAGGTGGCCCCAGTCCTTCTGTCTTTTGATTATTCTGGGTGTGTTTGCAGCTCGGAGGAGTGGGTGTGTTTTTTAATTAGTGTAGTTCTGTCCCCTCATCCCCCAAAATACCCTGGTCAAAATTTGGATGGCCCCAGAAACCTGATATCTGGGAAGTATCTAGCCAGCTAAGACTCCAGTTGAAGAAGCAGCCAAACTGGAATGCGTGTGGTCATGAGCTGTATTCCCCACTGTTAGGGTGGAAGAGTAGCACTGACTATAGAGTTCATGTAGGAACATAGGGATTGCTCTACCAGAACAGAGCGATAGTCTAGCTAATGCAGCTTCAGAGGCTAGGGAGGGGTGTAAAAAATGTATGCTGCTCCTAACTATTCAGCACAAAACCGTGGTGGTCAGTCCCTTCCTGCCCCCCCAAGAGTGATTATGCTCTGAAGCACTTGGATTCACAGCCATTGTCATTTTCATCCCAGCCCGTGGGACTTCACATGCTGTTCCTATTTGTATAAATGTGCATGCCCTTTATTGACTCTTAATAAGCTACCTCAGTAATACTCAGTGTACAGTGATGCATGTGAATGAGCTGGGAGTAGAGGATGGACATTCTTGAGATCAGCCTTTTGGCCAGTCTGATGTGAGAAAACAGCCAGCTCACAGATGCTGAGGTTAGGAGAGAGGCTGTTATAAAATCCCTTCGCTGATAGAACAGCTATGAACATTTTGAGAGGCCTTTGGGGAGAAGAAAGAATCTCTCCGCTTTCTCTGAAACAAGACCAGTTTCTGTCCAAACCCTGCATCCACCAGGGGACCTGTTTCAAAGATACATGTTTTTGAGTGAACTGAGAATGGCTCGGCCTGGGGTATGGAGAGCCAGATACGGCAACTTTTTTGATGGTCCTGCATGAAAGTAGCAGTTCCCCTTTCTAAGGAAATAAGACAGATTCTGTGGAAAGGGGGAGATGCAGGCTCCATAGCAGGGTTGCAAGCAAGAGAAAAGTTTTGTCCTCATAGTTTCCAGCAAACGCTAGCTTGGTTTAGGTTTTGAAATATTTTAAACTGACTCTAGTGGTAGTGAACAATGCAGGTTAAACGCAGTTGGGACCAGAGTCCTCTGTTTATTCTCAGAATGGGTAGAGCACAGGCAGCAGCTAGACATGCTCCCCCACCCCAACATGCTGGCATCTGAGCTTGAGGGACTACCTTCAGGTGGGAGGAGGTAGTTCAGTGTCCAAGCTCATTAAATGCTTGGCCTCACAACAAGGGAGGCATCTAGTGCCAGTTACCAATAATTTTATGATGTGGTCACATCCACTAGGAACTGAACTGAGACCAGCAAACTCATTTCATATAGGCCGCCTAACAGCCATGAGATGGTAATAACTTTGGGTGACTGCTGACCCAAAATCAATACAAACTGGTAACCTAGAGATGAAAAACTTTGCATTCCAATCCCATGCAGTCACCCTGGCCCCACCCCTGCTGTTTTTAGGCAAAAACTGCTCATGCCTTTGTGTCTTTGGTAACACTCAGCAGAATGTGAATTTGATGCATCTATATAGGCATGTTCTCTTCACTCCTGCTTCCCTAACAGAACAGGTCTAGCTGGATTCTTTAGAAGCCACTTATTTCTGTTACAGCTATGGTTTTGGGAGTGCTGGGAAGGAGAAGTTTCAGATCCCTCCAAACGCAGATCTGCAATATGAAGTGAAACTCAAAAGCTTTGAAAAGGTAGGGATAAAGGGATGAAGTCTTGTTGGGATGGGGAGAGAGGTGTGTGTGGATACAGCCTTTGCCTGAGAGAGCAGGAGGAAGAGGTGAACCTTGATCAGCTGAGGATGGGAAAAACAATAAACCTATGGAAGGTGAAGTGGAATCGGAATCCTTGGCCAAAATCCCCTGTATTCTCAAGTATCAGAGGGGTAACTGTGTTAGTCTGGATCTGTAAAAGCAAAGAGTCCTGTGGCACCTTATAGACTAACAGACATATTGGAGCATGAGCTTTCGTGGGTGGCATGTCACCAACGAAAGCTCATGCTCCAATATGTCTGTTAGTCTATAAGGTGTCACAAGACTCTGTGTTGCCTGTATTCTCAGTGGACCCACATCTGCTTTGAGCAGCATCTCTCCTGCTGTAATCCAGTTCCCTCATGCTCAGTGGCAGTACCTCCACCCATTCTTCCATGCCTTCCTTCCTCTCCTTACTCCATAAAAAGATGCAGCACATACCGATTGATTTCTGTAACGCTGCCTGCAGTGACTCAACAGCCTGAGTACCAACCTCAGGACAGACTGTTAGGAAGCAGGGCACAAACCCCACACTGCTTGTGAGTTTTATACTTAGATTTCCCCAACCAGTTATCAAGTGTAAGCTCCTCAAGCACTATAACAGCCTAATCATGGAGTCACAGACAGTCACCTTGGGTACTCCGATCTATTTTGCCACCCTAGTGAGCGTACTTTTGTGATAGATCGTCCCTTACATCAAGAATCACAGCAATATTCAGGTCACTCCCAGTCCCAAAGGACCAGCACTTTACCCCAGATCAATTGCACCTTAGATCTCACACCAAAGACAATACCTGTAACCAATTCTATAATAAACTATCTAAAGATTTATTAAGTAGGAAGAGGAAACAGGAGTTATTTACAAGGTTAAAGCAGGTAAACAGATACACAAATGAGTTAAAATCTTAAATTTTGAAAAGTAATAGAAGTTTCTATAATAAGCAAGCTCTACAGACCTTTAGAGCTAACCCAGGTTAAGCACTGGGGATCTCTCACTTATGCTTAGTAAACCTTGCCCCCCACAGATCAAGCAGCACAGATTTCCTTCTGTTTGGTGTGATTCCCCTTATCCCTTGTGCTCTTAGGTGCACGCTCAGCATCTTCACAGGGGAGAGGGGGTGAGGAGGCAAAATAACAAACATCTGTTATCTTCTTTATTATCCCACAATAGTATGTCTGGTGTCAATGGACTTTTCCTGTTGGGTAGGATGCAACGCCTTCCGTTGCAGATCAAACTTTACACGAGTTAATGTCTTTCTCTTGTCTGGTGATTTACACAGTCCCAGAGGCTCTCAATACAAGTGTTCAAATATTATCTTACTGTATGCGATACAGAGGTTTTAAGTGAGATTAACACCTGCAACAACTCTTTAGCATTCATTCAGTAAAGTGTAAACACTAAACACATTCTTACAACTCTCATACCTGTTTTAACAATACTAACACACAGTTGAGTCAAACTGATTCCAGCTCTGCATTTGTCAGTGTTGAGTTGAGACATGGAACCTTGGCATGAGCTGGCACCTGGTCTGCCAGCGTCACGGTCTCTTCCAAAATTAGATGACTGACTGAACTGTTTCTGTCTGGACAGGCTAAGGAATCTTGGGAGATGAATACAGAAGAGAAGCTGGAACAAAGCTCCATTGTGAAGGAGAGAGGCACTCAGTACTTCAAGGTAAGTTACAGTCCTCCCTGCGTGTGGTCAGCATTGCGCAGTCCCTGCTATAGGCCAGTATTGGTGCTGGGGCAGACCCTGTTGCAGGGCTGTCTCACGCATTGATGGCATGTTGCATGCAATATGCTGCTGAAGATAGAGGTATTATTTTAGTGTTTTCTTTGGTGCTGGAGGATGGACATTGGAGGTTTTTTTTGTCCTGTTAGTGAGTTCTCCGTGGTATCCATTCTGCACTTTCCCTGGGGACAAAGAGCTGGAGGTTGAGTCTTGCAAGTTGTACCCGCTTGGTATTTTCCTCCGTTATATGTCTGGGGTTAGTGACCCTTGGGCTTTTGCAGCTCTATAGGGAGTTCTCCACTGTGCAGGAACAATGTGGCAAAGCTGCAATGCTTGAATTTGCTGCCATGAAACAGTGCTACGCATGGGCAAGATTCTGCCCACCGATGGGGGCCTGAAGAGGCCATGTTACAGTTGGGGACCTTCGGAGGAGCTTTAGCTGTTATGGCTGCTTTCTTGTTGAGGGCTGCCATGGCACACATGCCAGAGTGGTAGCTACATTACCCTTAGAGAGTACAGCATGCTCCCCACTCTGCATCTAACCAGTTATGACAGCTCGTGCAGTGTGAGGACAGTGGTATCCTGCCTTTCCCCGCTCTGTTTGAGACATCAGGCACTCGTGGGGGACTGTGCTCCCCAGTGGGATTCGGACCTGTTCCTGGGCTTTTTGCGCAACCACTCAGAAGCCAGGACCGCCCAGAGGGGGCCGCAATTTGCCCTGGACCCCTCAGGGGCCCCCATGAGAGTTTTTCGGGACATACATACATAGTATGGGCCCCTGGAGCTTCTTCCGCTCTGGGTCTTCAGTGGGGGGGTCCTTCCACTCCGGGACCCACCACCGAAGTGCCCCGAAGACCCACGGCGGGGGGTCCTTCCGCCCCGGGACCCGTCACCGAAGTGCCGGGGCTTCGGCTGCGGGGGTCCCCTGCCATGGGTCTTCAGGGCACTTGGGTGACGGGTCCTGGAGTGGAAGGACCCCCTGCCGCCAGATTGCCACCGAAGACCCCAGGCCTCCTGAATCCTCTGGGCGGCCCTGCCAGAAGTGTGTTAATAGCTGGCCCTTATATTGATTTTTATCTTCACGTACAGCACTTGTGTGGAGTTTGGGCACAGAAAATGTTCTCTATTCACCTTAAGGTGGCTGTTCCTGGGTTGAAAAACGGAGTAGACAGTGTTGTGAAGAGGCAGGTGGAGCTGGACTAACTCCAACTTTATTGACTACAGGAAGGGAAGTACAAACAGGCAATATTACAATATAAGAAGATTGTGTCCTGGCTGGAGCACGAAACAGGCTTCTCTGAAGAGGATGATGCAAAGGCCAAGAGCCTGAGGCTTGCTGCCCTCCTTAACCTGGCCATGTGCCATCTCAAGCTGAAGGAGTACTCCCTGGCCTTGGAAAACTGCAGCAAGGTAACAAGGCTTTATACATCCTGGTGAGCAAAGTGGGCAGAGGAGCTGGATCTTGCTGTAACTAGCTAGGCAACACAAATCACTGTGGTGGGTTTGTGCCTCTCTCTTTCCCTGCATCCACCCCAGGGAATGGTCAATATATCAAATTCCTCAGTGGAAATGATTATTCTTTTCCGTCTTCATTCTCTGTGGGAGATTTTTTAATAGCTTTTTGTCTGAGAATCTCTAGGCACGTTAGAAAGGAAGGTGAGCTTCACTTTACAAATAGGGAAACTGAGGCACAGAGCAGTTAGATGACTTGCCCAAGGTCACGCAGGAAGTCAGTGCCCCAATCAGGACTAGACCCCACATCTCCTGACTCCTTGTCAGATGCCCTAGCTGCCACACCACACTGCCTCCCTTTCTCTTACCAAGGCCAGAATTCCTGGAGCATTTACCCTGTAAAATAAGCAAGCTCATCCCGTAAGTGTCTCCTGCTGATTGTCTGGCTGTGTTTCCTGAAACCAAACTCCAGCCTGCTGCTCCCTTCCTATCCAGGCGCTTGAGTTGGACAGCAGCAACGAGAAAGGCCTTTTCCGGCGTGGCGAGGCTCATCTAGCTGTCAATGACTTTGAATTGGCCCGGGCAGATTTCCAGAAGGTGCTTCAACTTTACCCCAGCAACAAAGCAGCTAAAGTGCAGCTACTAGCCTGTCAGCAAAAGATCCGGGAGCAGCACGAGAGAGAGAAGAAGATGTATGCCAACATGTTCCAGAGGCTTGCAGACAAGGACTCCAAAGTAAGTGGTAGCAAAATCCTGGGAGAACTGAATGGGTACATGTGGGAAAAGAGGCAACAGGGATTGGGGCATTCTGCTTGCCATCTTCAGCATTGCCAGTGGTACAAAGGGAGGACTCCCTAGCATTGCATCTGTGGAGAATGGAAGCAGCCATCTGGTACCAGGTTTGGCCGCATTGTCAGAGCCAAGCAGCACAGAGAGTTGTGTAGATTGGAAATGTTCTTTTACAAATCCTCATCATTCAGAGCCAAAGTGGAGTCAGAAGCATGAGCATATTGTTGCTCCCTGCATGAACCTGGCCTTATTTAGGAAGAACTGCAAGAAACACCTCTTTGCCTAGGCGTCCCTAACTGCTCCTGGTTTCCTAGCTAACTGATAAAACTTGAGGGAAGCAGGGTGCACGGTCTCCCCTACTGAGATCCTGAGTCTCAGCTGAACCCCTTAGGGAGCCCAGATATCCTGCTGATGAGCACCAAATTAATCTCTGTTATAGTGATAAGATGCTAGAGTGGGGAAGGGGTGAACGTTTTGCTCAGTTTTTTCAATGTCTCCCATGCAGCCAGAAGCTGATACCCTCCAGACCAGTGGCAGCTGCAAAGATGACACGGACATGAAAGAAGACAAACAGAACGGAGTCGAAGATAAATCACAAGTTGATGCAGAAGCATAAAACCATACCCAATTCCATTAGTTTTGTAAACTGAAGAATTTCCAGTGAATTAGACCTTTATTTTTCTATCTGGTTGGATGGTGGCTTCAGGGGAGCAGAGGCTGGGGCCACGACACCGCAGCCATTTATAGCTTCGTGTGTATGTCTGTGTAGGAAACTTGGTGGCGGCCCAGATCTGATGTAATCCTAGGGACTTTATTTATTCATTCTAGCTTTCTGTTGTTGTCAGGAGGTCTGTCAGGATTCCTTCTGCTCAGTTTTATTTCACTCTGCCATTGGTGTGTCTCTTTTTTTGTGGTCCCAGTTCATTCTAATCCCAGTCCTGCTTCCTAAACCTATTTCCTTGATTTTTTCTTTTAAAGCAATCTGCCTTTCCTGAGAGTCCTCACCTGAGAGACTTATGAACAAATCACTGCACCGCATTTTCCACCTCCACCTTGCTCTTTGCTGTTGCCTCTGTTAAAGCAGAGACCCCCTCCCATGAGTAAGTGTTGTAACCTTGCTTGTATGCCTGTTCTTTGCACGTTGCTGAAGGTGAAGACTGTGAAGTCAGAGCTTGAGCAATAAAGCAGAAAAACTCCCAGAGGTCGAATTTGTGTTTTTAAGCAGGATATGCACAGCTCTACAAAAGAACTTGATTCTCCAAGCATCCCCGGACTATGCCAAGCCTTCCCAGTCATGCAGCGGCATCTTAGCCATGGTAGTTCTAATGAATGCCTGTATTATACAATGTTCACTACATTCACTATTATACAAGATTTGCTCCCTCCATCCACTAACTGCAAGGGGAAAAAATGAATTTCTCACTGCTCCTAGAAAAACTGGGAGTCCGGTTTGAAATCGGTGCCGTCAGCTTCTGCACATGGCATCTCTATTCATGAGAGCATTGTCAACAGACTCAGTTTCTGAAGTGCCTAGCTGGGCCTGCAAAAATACCCTTTGCTGATGCATCAGTTTTAAAGGGACAGCAGCAGTGGTTAAAGTTAGACCATTAGACATATGCAGGATTTTTAAATCTTAAGCATAAGCTATTGAGAAGAAAGTAGCGAAATGACTCCTGTTAACTGCTCTGCAGGGAAGCCGTTATGTGTTGTACCCCCCCCTCCCAACTGTGAAGTGTGCTTCCTGGCTGCAGGCATGGAATGTAGCACGGTTCTAAATTTATGTCTTGGTTGTCCTGCTACCTGGATTGAAACCAAGGGGAAGCACTTTTCCTTTTGTAGCTACACAGTAGGCGGAGAGGAGTAGGTGGGTTCACCCTGAGGGCAGAGTTCTTGGATATCTTAAGTGGAATGTCCACTTAGGCAGGACAGAATATTGGAGCAGACATCCTTCATTTAGATACAGGATGGAGATCTTTGTCTTGAGGGGAGAATGTAGGTAGAAATGCCCCTTTGTCCTTCCATTGGAGAAAGGGAGCAGGGGGTTGTATAATGAGGTGGAGAAAGAAACAGCCTAGAATGAATTTCGAGGAAAGGAAAAAAATCTCACACTCAGCTGAACCAATATGTACATTATGACTTTCATTGAAATGCATGTACAGTGGAACATCAGAGTTACGAACACTTCGGGAATAGAGGATGTTTGTAACTGAAATGTTCATAACTCTGAACAAAATGTTCTTTCAAAAGTTTACAACTGAATATTGACAGCTTTGAAACTTTACTATGCAGAAGAATGCTGCTTTAACCATCTTAATTTAAATGAAACAAGCACAGAAATAGTTTCTTTACCTTGTCAAAAAAAATTTAAAACTTTTCCTTTATTTTTTTAGTAGTTTACATTTAACACAGTACTGTACAGTATTTATTTATTTTGGTCTCTGCTGTTTGATTGCATACTTCCAGTTCCAAATGAGGCGTGTTGTTGATGGGTCAGTTTGTAATTCTGGTGTTCGTAACTCTGAGGGTCTACTGTAGCTGCCTTTCCTCCTGAATTGACCCACTTTACAGACATTGGGCCTGATTCTGATCTCACTTATACCCTGTAACACCACTGACTTAAATGTAACTACTCCTAATTTACTCTAGTGTAAATTGGAGAAGAATCAGACTGTATGTGCACAAGACCCATTTCCTTCTGTACTGCAGTGCAGCCACCTCTTGAGCGAAACATTAGAAACTCTACGAGACAGTTTAGGACAAGCTACGAAGAACAGTCTCCCAACTGAAGTTATGAGGGGGAATTTTGAGGAAGTGGAATATAATCGGAGTTGGAATTTGGCTAAGAAACCAGAACAAACATCCCTGCTCTGATGGAAAAAACAATTGGGTCTTCTAGCATCTGTTCTGGTTAATATTTATTTTGTTTTCCTGAGACAGCCCCAAGATGTCAGGAAGAATAAAACCAGAAAATGAAGCTACTGAATAGGGATTTTTAAAATTTTTATGTTTTTAAGAACAGAGTTTGCATAGTCTATCAGGAGAGCTCCCTCTTTGCTGCATGGTGCCCACTGGAGATATGTGACCACCACCTCCTCTCACTTACTATTCTGTCATTCCATTGACTTCAGTGACACTAACTCCTCCTTGCTTGCAGTAGTGGGAGTAAGAGGAGAACTGGGCCCATAGTTTCCCTACCCCGTGGAAGGCTTTGAATTTTGGCACACTCAGAGGTTGAATAAGTGGTTTGAGGGAAGAATTGCTCTTTTGGCCTTGTCTGATGCTCCACACACATAAAAAGAGCTCAGAAGAGAGATCGTATATCATTAGCCTTCCTCACCCGTGACACATGTAGATTTTGTCAATTTAAAGGTGGGGAGACAGGTCAAGGCCAGCCAGCCAGTCAATGGTCTTGGGCCTCAGGGTTTGTTTCCCCACCTGTAAAATATGAACACTGCCTGGATTCGACCGAAAGTTTCTGGACCAGCAAGTGCCTCTACAGAGCTGATTACGTAACAAGTTCAGCATGAGATGTTTTACACAGGATCCATAGCCTGAAACTTTTATAATAGTACTTGTATGTTGCTTTTCATTTGTACCACTACACCTGCTCAAAGAAGTCGCTTCTGCCAGGGGACAATGCAGATGGAGATTTCAGTCATCTGCACTGCAGCGACTGCAGCACAACAATTCATAAGCATCTTAGTGGTAGACCTCATCATGCTTTAAAAAGGAATGTAAGCATCATCTTTTCCATTTTATAGTTAGGGAAGAGACCTCTGATTTGTCCATGGTCACACTGGAAATTGAGAGCTGGGAATTCTAATTTCCTGATTTCTAGTCCAGTGTTCATATAGCCCAGAGAAAGCAGAGGTTCCAGCATATAATGCTTTCAGGGAGTAGCCTCGCGGAGTACTACATGCCAGAAGCTGGACTCACCAGGGTCTCATACTGAAGTGAAGCTGGGCTCCGACGAGTGGCATGACGGGGCTCCATGGTTTGTGGGTTTCAGTGACCAGAGCCCCTGTGCTCAGTTGACGAGGAGGAAGAAGAGATGTTTTTAACTGCCAGCCTGTCGGATTCAGCCTGGGATCTGAGAGTCGAGCTGGGCTCTTCCCTTCTCACCCCGCCTCCCCCTCGCTGCCCTCAGCGAGTCCCTAATCCAACTCTTCACAATTTATCACTCGGGCCCCCACAAACTGACACTGATTTTTTAAAACGACCAGCGGGGGGGGGGGGGGGTTCTCCGCGCCCTGGTTTCTGCACCAGCAGCAGCGCGGCTCTGCTGCCCCCGCCTGGCCAGGGGCTGGAGCGGGTCTGTCAGGGACCGGCCCGTCACGTGATTACTCCTCACTCCCCCCCCGTGCGCTTTTTGAGCCCGTGGCGCCTCCGTAGCACGCGCGGTGTCATAGGGAGCCGGGGCGCCCTTGAGAGTGAGACCAGCTCTATGGTCGCCGGGGAGATGCGGTCGGTCAGTTATGTGCAGCGGGTGGCGCTCGAGTTCAGCGGGAGCCTCTTCCCCCAGGCCATCTGCCTGGGAGACGCCGACAACGATACGGTAACAAGGGGCGGAGGGGCTGGGAGTCTAAAGGGGCGGCGGTGGTGCACAAGGCGCATGCGCGAGGGGGTAGCGCGAGCGCGCGAACAGAGGCTGGAATCCGCTGGGGGGGGGGAGGGGTTTCTGGCTCAGTATTTGCATAATGAGTCTGCCTGGTGCTGCCCTGCCTGCGCTGCGCCCCGCCCCGCCCCCGGCACTGCTCTGGGTGCCTGGTGCTGCCTCCTTCCTGCTGACTTCCCCCTGACACCCTCTCTGCACTGCCCTCCCCCTGGCACCTGCTAACTGTGAGAGATTTACACAAGTCACATTTTGACCATTATTTTCACATCTTTAAAGGCTAGAGACTTTCTCTCTTGCTATATATTAAACTTTAATCATTAAAGGACCCCATCAATTCGGGAGTACAAGGTGGCAGTCTCAAATAAAAAAATTCCTGTGCCTCCCCAGTATCACCCGGGCCATATTGCAGCAGTGCCAACCTTTGGTCTGGTCACAGGAATGCAGTTTAAACACTCCTGTTCCTCCATCTAATGTGGAGCAAACAAACCCCGCCACAGTGGGGTACTTTGGTCAGCTGCCACCATGAATGAAATTTGTGACCACCAGCTTTGATTATTACAACTCCTATTCAGGAACAAAGCCACTAACCCTAAAAACACTCCACTTCATACAAAATGCAGCCACTTATTCACTTAGCAACACAAGTCATTGTGAACATGTAATTTGTTTTCCCACTTAAGCACAAACTGTCTATCCTAATGAAAACTATAGAAGGCAGCGGCTTCATTTGGCAACTAATAGTCACTGCTCTCTCTAAGGAATAGTTATATTTTGCTCTTGAAAATTATACTGAGCAAATTGCTAGCATAACACAATACACATAACTGGAAGGGGCCAGAAGAGCTTGCAGGAGGTGTAGGGAATGGCCAGCCCCAGGAGATATTTTTGAAATCCCTGCCACTTAGTGCATTCTAGTCCATTCCAGAAGTATAAATATTATTTGTGTATTACAGTAGTGCTGATAGGTCCCAGCTGAGATAAGGGCTCCTTGGTGGTGAATGTACATGAGAAAGAGACAGTTCCGGTCTCAAAGAGCTTACACTAAGCAAAGAGTGGGAGGGGAAACTGAGGCACAAAGCAGCAAAGTGACTTGCAAAAGGTTACACAGTACATCAGTTGTAGAACCCAGCTCTTCTGAGTCCCACTCCAATACACTGAACAAATGTTTTAGAAAGCATTTTTAACAGCCCCCAAGATGTCATCTCTGATGGGGCTGATTTAACAATGTCCAGGGAGAGGCAGGGAAATCACCTCAGTGTTCCCTGATGGTTGAATTTGAATAAGGGATTCCAGGGAGCCCTCTTCACCACCTCACTATCTGGTGGAATAAAATGTTGTCTTTTATGTCGCTGCCGCTGCTGCTCTTCCCTCCTTCTCCTGTTCTCTCTGGTCTCCCCTTTTCTCTCTCTTCTTTTCCATTTACTGCTTCTAGCTTTGCAACTTTACATCTAAATTCTGGTTTCTTTTTCCCTCCTGGGGCTGATGAAGGTGGGTGTGAATTTCCCATCATTAACATTCTTCCCTTCTTTCTAGCTGAACGAGTTAGTGGTGGGGGACACCAATGGGAAACTCTGCGTGTACAAGAATGACGATAGCAAGCCCTGGACTGTGCGCTCCTGCCAAGGAATGGTCTGTTGGGGCAGAGTTTGCCACTCCTCTCTGTTCTTTGGAGCCTGTGCTGTTTGTTTGCCAGGAATGCTGTGTGGGGATGGAAAACCTTCAGAGAAGAAGGCATCGAGATTGGTCCTGAGGCCCTGCACAATTGCATCAAAGACCCTGCTCCCTGCCCCAGTCCTGGGCTCTCACTCTCTGGGCAAGCAGTGCTGTCCAAAGTGCTGAACAGCCACTGGAAAGAAAGTTCTTGTTCCCTCCCCCATCCTCTTCCTTCCCCCAGTGTGCTGAGGGTTTTGCCCCAAGCTCTGCATGGGAAGGCAAGGTTCTGCCATTGGGCCTGGCCTCTCACTCCTTTGCCTGAGTGAAGTTAGACAGGTCCTCATCCAGAGGGATGCTGATTTTGAGGAGGATCCTGAAGGCTGGAGTATCACTAGTGCAGGCTTAGCCCAAAGTATTGATGTATGTTTCCTTTCCTACTTCCTGGTATCTGAAGTCCCTCCCTTTTCTTGCAGCTCACCTGCGTTGGTGTTGGGGACGTGTGCAACAGAGGAAAGGTGAGGGAGCCACCAACAGGCCTCATGAGTAAGCAAACAAACAGCTTGCTAGGGAAGTGACCTGCCAATGGCTAGTGCAGCTAAACTATACTGGCATGTTTGACCCTGGAGTGCCCCAGCCGATCCTCATGGGTACTACTTGACTGTTCTGGGCCCTGTGGTGCAGCTGTTGCCTGCCTGCTGTTCACTTGCATGCACTTAAATTGGCCCTTGCGAAGACTGAGATGCAGAGCAGCCCAAGCACCATTGCAGATTCCAGTGCGTGTAATATGGCAGCTCTTGCTGGGCCATTATCTGGGAGAATTAAATCCAGGACCTCTGGATCCAATCATCTAAACTCACGTTCCATGGCTTAACTGCTATAGCAGCCTCATTAACCATTATACACTAGAGAGAGAGAGAGTCACACTATGCGAGTGTGATGAATAGGAGGGGACTGTGACATCTGAAGACTTAGGCCTGGTCTACACTAAAAAGTTAGTTTGACCCAGCTATGTTGCTCAGGGGTGTGAAAAATCTAACCCCCGGGTGATATTGTTAAGTTGACCTATGTCTTGGGGAGATAGATTACCTACACCAATGGGAGAAGCCCTCCTGCCAGCTTAGGTAGCATACAATAGGTGCTGCAGTGGTGCAGCTGCTCTAACGTTTCAAGTGCAGGCAAGCCCTTGGTCTGGCAAAGGTGACCAAGAATGTTGAATGCTGTGGCTCTGCAGCAGCCTCTAGGCACAGCCAGAATCTCTGTTGCACTGCTCTGTACTTTCCAGACATCTCTCTGTCAGTGCAAACTGGCTCTGGTGCAGTAGCCCCTGCACCGACCACACCTAGCCAATCCCTGTAACAATTGGCCCTGAAGACAGAGCTCACAGTGTAGTTACTGTTCATCTTGATGGCCCAGCCCTTGCCCCCATGGGGGACTGTTGCAGGCAATCTCACCGCCTCTTCTGTTGATTCAGGGTCTCCCCTCTCCTCTCAGAATCTGGTTGTTGCCGTGAGTGCCGAGGGCTGGTTTCATCTCTTTGATCTGACTCCTCCACCCTCAAAGCATCCAGATGCCTCTGGCCACCACGAACCCCCACTGGCAGATGAGCAGAAGCTGGTGTTCAAGCAGCACATTCCCGCCAACACTAAAGTCATGCTGATCAACGACATTGGTGAGCATGTGAGGTAGAAGGGGGCAGAGCAGCAGCTCAAGCACATGGCGATGGTAAGAGTAGAACAGGTGCATGGGGCTCAGCGTGGCAGTGCATGTACCAGAACATGAGGGAGGCAGGAACCCAACCCATCTTAGCCCTAGAAGAGAGGAGAAGACTTTGTGGCTTTTGGGGAGCTGCGGTACATGAGCTGTTGGGGAGCTAGGAGGTCTGAGATTTTTCTAAGGTACCCTTCACTGTGGTATCTGAGCACTAAGATCTTTGGGATCATGGTATAGCGGACGCTTGTGTGGCTCTGTGCTAAGCATGCCTGCAGGCAGTGGGACTGTGATGCCTTGATGGAACCCATTGTCTCCCTGTGTCCTCTGCAGATGGAGATGGGAAGTTCGAGCTGGTGGTGGGTTACACGGACCGTGTGGTACGAGCCTTCCGCTGGGAGGACCTGTCTGAGAGCTCCGACCACATCTCTGGCCAGCTGGTGCTGCTGAAGAAGTGGCTGCTGGAGGGGCAGGTAGGAAGCAGAGTGCCCTAGATGGAGGTATGTTGAGTATGGACTTCAGGAGCTAGGTTTCCCAAAGGGCAGGGCCCTCCAAAGGAAGAGGAGCCAAGCCCCAGTTTTCTGAACAAAAGATCAGCTATGGGTGCATCAGGAGTGAATTTCCCCCCGTGGTGTGTGCAGGGTAGCTGACAGGTGCAGGTGATTGGGTGTCCAGTCAGCTGCTTTAACCTTGCTCTGCTCTCTATGAATCTAGGGTTGTCAACCCTCCAGGATTGTCCTATAATCTTTAATTAAAGACTCTGTTGTGATGAAACCTCCAGGAATACAGCCAACCAAAACTGGCAACCCACTATGTGCTTCCATTCTCTTTTTGGGAAAAAGGATTGTGTCCCCCAACATGGAGCTGGATGTGTCGCTTCCTTTGAACTCAGTTCAGGTCCTGTTGACTTTCTGCCAGAAACCTGGTTCTCCAGAGAGCCTGCTGCTTTGGGGATGATGGGGGCATTCGCTGGATGTTGCCGAAGTATTGGCTGGGGACATGGACACACGTACACACACACTCTCTCTCTCTCTCTCCCTCCCCCTTCCTTTGGGAAATGTACATTCCTTCCACTCACAATCCTGCTTACTGTTCCTGGCGCAGGTGGACAGCCTCTCTGTGAACCCGGGCCCTGATGGTGTCCCTGAGATGATGGTGTCCCAGCCGGGCTGTGGCTATGCTATCCTGCTCTGCACCTGGAAGCTGGACCAGCAGCCCCTGCCAGAGGGAGGAGACAGCTCTGCAACCAGCAGGTGGGCATTAGGATTCAATGGAACAACACAGAGGTGCAGTTTTACAGACTTGCCACAAGGAGGGATGGTTGCACCACATTCTGATTGCTGGTTACACTCCAGCTGCCTCCTTGATTTCGCATCCTCCTTCACTGCCTGAGTCCTGCACCGGCCCCTCCCCCTGTTCTGGGAGCATCCATGTGCTGTAAGCCCACCAATCTTCCCCACAACCCTGGTGCTTGAGTACTCCTTGCTTTGCTCTGCCATGGACTGAACACTCTGGCTCTCCTCCCTGAATTGTGTGTTGGCGTGCAGGGCAAGGAGGTGCCACTGGGATGTGGCTTGCACTATCCAGAAGTAGTTGTGAGATCTTGGCTAGTGAGTTGAGGGAAGTGGATGGAAGCCAAGTGAATGCCAAGATGAGGGGAGGGAGGCTCACTGGGAGCCTGATCAGTGGGAGGGGGAACCAGTAGGAGGCCCACCCAGCCCTCTGAATCTACAGCCCCAAGGTGGGACTTTTGTGGTTTTTATTGTTGTTGTCTGTGCTCCCAGAGGTGTCAAAAGGAGGGTTATAAATCGAATCCTGGGAGCCAGACAGAAAAACCCCATTTGTTCATCCAGTCTGTCTCCCTTGGACCAGGGCAGGCTTGTTCCCTCCAGAACCTTCTTGTGTCCCACCTAGCCAATTTCCCAAGTGAATAAAAGGCAGCCTTATAATATAATAATTTCCCTGCTGTTCCAGGTCTAGGCCCTGCCTGTGGCACACAATGTAATACTTTGGCCTCATTTTGGTTGTTAGGTTAATGTGCGGGTGCTGGATGGTGTTGGTGGCCAGATGAGATGAATTGGTGGTCTCTTCTGGCCTGAAACTCTCTGACTCGATAGTGGGGGTGACTCCTGGGATCTTTCTTTCCACGTCTGAAAACTGGTATTCCTTTGGCTTTTCTGCTATCTCTCAGCACCTTCTCAGGTGTCTGATTTTTTTTACCACCAATATACCTGGGAGTGGTTCAGAAAGGCTCTTAGCTAGTTCCTTCCCTCCCCATGATACGTGTATGCACTCAGATTTGCCACATAGACTCTTCCCAGGTATTTATCAGCAAATAAATACACTCAGGCAGTTGAAAACCCTGTGCTTTCTTAGTGACTGAAACATCCCCAGATGGACTGATCTCCCCTGCCTTTCATCCTGGCTGGGATAGCAGGCAGCTCCCAGAAGTCAGTGTGTAAAAATCCCTTCCCTGGGATTCAAGGGCAGTGACTAGGGAGTCACTCTGGGATTCTCTCTGGCTGGAATCCCTAACACTTTCCCCTCTGTCTCTCCCTTCTCCCTAGGGAAGCCCCCGTTCGGGACGTTATCCTTCACCAGACATCTGGCAGGATTCATAACAAGAACGTTTCCACTCATCTAATTGGCAGCATTGGTCGAGGTAAGAGGCAGAGGCAGAGCCTGCAGAAATATTCAGGGCCGAGATCATAAACTCCTGTCATAATATAATTTCCAATTCTGAACCTTAGCGTCCAAAATATGGGTACTAGAATGAATTCCCCTAAGCTTAATTACCAGCTTAGATCTGATAAGCTGCTGCCAATCAGGAATTCCAGTGCCTGATACACTCTGGTCCCCCCAAAACCTTCCCTGGGGACCCTCAAGACCCAGACCCCCTGGATCTTAACACAAGGAAAGTAAACCCCTTTCCTCACCGTTGCCTTTCCTAGGATTTCCCTCCCTGGGTTGCCCTGGAAGATTACCGTGATTCAAACTCCTTGAATCTTAAAACAGGGAGGAATGTCCCTTTCCCGCCCCTCCCCTTTTTCCCTCACCCAGAGGCAAAACAGATTCAAGCTCTATGAATCTAAAACAAAGGGATTCCCCCTTCTCCCCTTCCTCCCTGTTAAGTATAGACTCAATTCCCTTGAGCCTCAACAAGGGGAAAAATCAGACAGGTCTTAAAAGCGAAACTTTTTTAATAAAAAGAAAGGGGAAAAAAAGTAAAAGTTTATCTCTGCAGTTTAGATGGTAAAAAGTTACAGGGTCTGTCAGCTTATAGAAACTAGAAAGAAGCCTCCCCCCCAGCAAGATACAATTTAAAATACTTCCGGCAAACTACACATTTGCAAATACAGAAACAATCAAAAGACTATAACCACCTTTCTTACTAAATTACTCACTATAAAAGACTGTAGCAGGGAGATTGGCAAGAAAACTGTTTGCCTGTCTAGTCCGTTCCAGGACCAAGAGAACAAAACAAAACCCAAAAAACACAAACAAAGGCTTCCCTCCACCGAGATTTGAAAGTATCTTGTCTCCTGATTGGTCCCCTGGTCAGGTGTTTGGTTCCCTGTTTGTTAACCCTTTACAGGTAAAAGAGACATTAACCCTTAACTATCTGTTTATGACAACTCTCAGCTATCGATTCTGTCAGATTCTGTTAGAGCATTGGTCTCTAAAGTGGAGTGTGCAAGAGGATCCTTCGGGGTGTGCGGCAGGAGGAGCGCCGCCAGAGCAGTGACACTTTCTTTTTTCCCCTCCTTCGGCAGTTCCTGGGCCAGTTCAGACTCCTGACGTTAGGATAGCTGAACAATTTGCATTAGACCAGGGATGGGCAAACTTATGGCCTGCAGGCTGGATCCGGCCCACCAGCCATTTTAATCTGGCCCTTGAGCTCCCTCTGGGGAGCAGGGTCTGGGGCTTGTCCCACTCCAGCTGGGGAGCAGGGTCAGGAGCCATTCCACATGGCTCCTGGAAGCAGCGGTGTGGGCAGCCAGGGGGGCATGTAGGGGCAGCCGGGGGGCTCCACTCTGGACGCTGCCCCCACCCCAAGCACCGCCCCTGCAGCTCTCATTGGCCAGAAACCGCAGCCAATGGGAGCTGCATCGGTGTTGCCTGAGGATGGGCCAGTGCTCAGAGCCGCCTGGCCATGCCTCCACATAGGAGGCAGAGAAGGAACATGCCGCTGCTTCCAGGAGCCGCTTGAGGTAAGTGTTGCCTGGAGCCTGCACCCCCTGAGCCTCTCCCCACATCCCAACCCCCTGCCCCAGCCCTGATCTCCCTCCCACTCTCCAAACCCCTCAATCCCAGCCCCACCCCAGAGCCCGCAACCCCAGCCAGAACCGTCATCCCCCTTTACCCAAACCCCGCTTCCTGCACGCTCTGTAGATTGGTCCTTGGCTCTCCCTCCTAGACTCCAGCCTAGCAGAGCTGCCTTAGACTCCCTCCTTCACGGGGGCCATGCTCGAGGAGGCATTAATTGTCAGGGCAAGTCACATTCTCTTTATCTCTACTGCTGTGCTTGCCCTGTGCAGGAGGGAGAGGGTTACCCCCAGCCGTGCTGTCTGTAGAAGGCGTGAGGTGCTTTGTGGAGCGGTGAGGGGTGCCTGGATCCTCAGCACCAGGCCCTCCCTGATCTCAGCACGCAGGGCTCCCATTTGGCCTATCACGTTCTCAGCATCCCAAATGCTGCTCCAAGCACTGGGAGCACCAGGCCATGAAATCAGTTATTTCACTGCATGCAAAGCCCCAGACCTCATACTGATTGGTGGAGCCTGCTGGCAAAGGGAGACGTGCAGAACAAGGGGAGACAAGAATCTCTGCTGTCAGAGCAGTGCCAGCTGTTGAGGGCTAAGGACCTACGTTTTGTAAAGGGAGTTCAGGAAGAGGTTTCTGTCAGTACATGTCTCAGCGTCCATCCCTCGCTGGCTTTCGGTGTCACTTTACAATCCCTGATGTGACTGTACATGAGAATATTGCTTACCTGACACAAGCTGGTACCCAAAAGAGAGTCCTGCCTCCCTGCTGGGGGTGTGTGGGTTGGGGGAGAGGGGGTGGTTAGCTAACACCCCCCTCCCCGCCCCCCAACGCTAGCCAGCAAAGGTGCTGCAGTTCAGTGTCCTGATCTCCCACAGTGAAGCTGTGTTCCTGCATAGGGAGAAGGGACAGGGCTGCTGAGGAAGCTACATATCAGCACATAATCTGCTCAGCTCACTAGCCAGTTCCCCAGTCAGCTGGACCTGGCTTATAAGAAGGCTGCCTGTGTCCTCCGGGTCCTTGGGTTTCTTCTGTCACTCTCTTTTTCAATGGCAACTTGGTTTTTGGATGCAAGCATCCTCCTACTGCACTAAACACCCAGACAAACCAGCATTGTGCCAGGCTGGGAGAACCAGAAAGCAACGCTGTCTAGAAGGTGAGGGCTGGGTGCTCCACAGTTGCTTCTTGCGTAGGCAGCTGCTCCTCTGTAAAGTGGGCATTAAATCTCAATCACTTGGCAATTGCGCACCCATCCAGGGTGATTCTCCCCATGCGCACAGTAAGTGGCTTTGCAGTTACACCGGTTGGATCCAGGAGACAAGATGTGAGCTGCAGAAGGGAGGTGGCTGAGTCAAAATGGGCATCGTTAGCAAACTGCCCTGTACTTCCTCTCCAGCTGAGTGGCTGGTGTAATCCCAACAGCAGAGCTGGACTCCAAGGGTACATCTAGACAGCAAAAAAAAAAAACCCACGGCTGCATGTCTTAGACCCCAAGTCAGCTGACTCAGGCTCACGCTATGGGGATAAAAATAGATGTATAGACATCCGGGCTCACGCTGGAGCCCAGACTCTGAGACCTTCTCCCTCACTGGGTTTCAGAGCCCAAACATCTACACATCTATTTTTAGCCCCGTAGTGCAAACCCTGCAAGCCCGAGTCCATTGATCCAGGCTCTGAAACTTGCTCCTGTGGATATTTTTTCACTGTGTAGATGTATCCCAAGGGACCCCACTCAGTTACAGTATTTAACAGTACCGGTCTCCGTGGCTGCCCCTCTGCTGTGGCCCCTGGAGAGACATATGCCCCTTTTCATGCTGTCCTCCTGGTATTGCCTTTTAAAAATAAGGTATTGCCTGGCCTGCAGACGATGAGAGTAGTGCTGTGTTTGCCTTTGTGTATCATGGCACTCAGTTACATGGGCACAGTATGTGAAAGCCACTGAGCATCTGTGTCCAAACAACTGATCAGCTTGTGAAGTGGGGCTCCCAAGCAGCCAGCCAGTGCTTGTCAGGAGAGACAAGGTTGTTTTGCAGAGTGTTGCACTAGTGCAGACTTGGGGAGAACGTGGCAGTGGCATGGGACTGAGACCTTTTCCGGAGGGACAGCTTTCCTCTGCAGATTTGCTCAACGTTTGCCTTCGGGAGCGCTTTGTGCTCACTTTCCCATAATTCCAGCTGATCCTATTTCATCTTGTGGCATTTCCCATGTGCCCCAGCAGCAGCACCAGGCTGAGTTCAAGGGCAAGGACAGAGGGGAGGGAAGGTCTAGTTGCAAGGCCTCTCTTCCTTCCCAGCAGAGCTACTACATGCACTTGTGCATCTCTGGAGAATCAAGGGGGTGTAAAAGAGGCAATTAAACCACAGGCACCCATGGGCCTGCAGCAGCAGCTCGCGTTACATGGGGAATCCTAGGATCAGTGAGCAAAATCAGCCAGTCCCACTTACATGTAAACTAGCTGTTTAAAATTCATTGCTTGGTAATAACCAGGGATGCCCTGCCGGGGAAGGAAACTGATGCAGAAATTTTAAGATAGTAATAGGATGGTGAAAGTGGTAAATACCCATTAGGCAAAGTTTCAAGGCTGGGCAAAAATTTCTCCTAACATCTCGGGCTAGATACCTTCAGTCCCTCTTGCAATACCAGTGCTATTCCACCTCCCAGTCTCTGTCCAAAGACTGCCACATGTGTGGGTTGGCGATGGTATCGTAGAGCAACATTCAGTAGTCCTGATTTACTCAGCGTCAGTGAGAGCAGAGTCAGACTCAGTGTTGTTAGCTTGATGCTGGCCCTTTAACTCGGGGGCAATCTCCAGCTCAAGTTGTTAAGTCACAATTCTGGGGGGATGTCGGGGGAGAGAGTCAAGGTCGGCTCTTTGGGGCCTGACCACCCTCAGCCTCCCCATCTGTGGGTTTTGGGTAGCAACTCCAGGTGAAGGGGGTGGAGCAAGTTAAAAGGTTCCTCCTGAAACTGCTGCTATCACAGAGCCCTTCAGTGGGAGATAGGCCAGGAGGGAACCTCTCCCTCATTGGGGGGTGGGGAGGAAAAGAGATGCCAATCCAGGCTTCTTCTCTGGGCCTAGTGACCAGTGGCTAGGAGTGAGCAGGATTATGTCTAATAGCAGATCAAAATACTGCCCAAGCACAGGGAGAGGAAGCAGAAAGGAGGCGTGCAGAAGGCCAGAAACAGCAACAAGGACCCCCAGCTTGGGAGGGTAGATTCATTGAACCTCTTCCTTTCCCCTTCCCCCTTGGTGTTGTTTTCAGCTGGTCCTCTCCCTCCAAAGCTTCAGAGGAGATTGTACCACAGTGACCCACCCCTCCAGGAGAGCAGGGGAAGCAGACTCCTCTAGCTTGTCACATACTGCCTGACCACAGCCTTAGTGCTCCATGGAGAAGAGGAGAGAGGGAGATGGGGATGGTGGACGGACAGTGAGAGATTAGGGAGGCTACAGCCAAATCTCACTGCTGAGATCTGGGCTTGGCAGCAGCATGAATGACATGTGCTTCTGTTCTGTGTCTGCAGGCTGCACTAAAGTAGATGCTGGCTCGGGTCTCTTTGCCCTCTGCACTCTGGACGGTAAGTCCCACTGCTGCCCTTGGATCAAGGGAAGAAGAAGGAAGGGATTGGCAGGGTGTAGCTGAGGCCTGTCACCATTCCAGAACAGAAGCATGGGGGTAGTTCTAAGGGCACATCAGAGGCTCAGTGCTACTGGATTTGGGATGGGGTGGAATCAGGCCTCTGAAGTACTCTTAGGGCTTGGCTACACTCACACTTTACAGCGCTGCAACTGGGGTGTGAAAAAACACCCCCCTGAGCGCTGCAAGATACAGCGCTGTAAAGCGTCAGTGTAATCGGCAGCAGCACTGGGAGCGCGGCTCCCAGCGCTGCAAGCTACACCCGTAAGGGACGTGGTTTACATGCAGCGCTGGGAGAGCTCTCTCCCAGCGCTGCCGCTCTGACTACACTCGCGGCAGCGCTTTGAAATTCCAAATGTAGCCATACCCTTAGAGCAGTGATACACAGACTGAGTCTCAAGAGCCACAAATGGCTCATGTGTCTCCTGTATGATTTAATTATTAACCAATCAGGATGCTTTTATGATGTTGTTAACCAATTAAGTTATCAACTTGCACTAAGTTATTAACTTATTTGCTGTGAGATTAATATAAACTAAATATTTCCCCGTCATACTGTTTAAATATGGTAAGTCCTATAGTAAGTGATACAATGAATTCACGCTACTGTGGCTGGTTTGGGTAATGTTGATCACTAATTTGGCTCCAGAACCACTGAGGTCTGAGTAGCACTGCCTTCAAAACATGCAACAACCTCGACTGCCAAATCCTCCTGCACTGACATTGTTCCTTGTCCTCATCTCAAATACATGCTTCTGTGTTAGTGGGAGAAGGCAAGAGGTCCCATATCCCTCCCTGCACAGGCCTTTGCTCTTGTGCCCGCAGGAGCCGAGAGAAGAGACCTCACCAGAGAGCCAAGCCCTAATTCAGCCAGGTGTGTGAGCACAAGGCTGACTCTAAGCACGTGAGCTGTCCCATTGAAGCTAGACGTGCTCCAGTTCCTTGCTGAATCAAGGCCTTGCTCCAGGAGTTGTTCTCAACAGGGAAACAGAAATGTGTTTTCTCAGTGAATTGCCCCTAGCAGTCATCTGCACTTCGCTAGTGGACACCTTGCATCCGTGGGTTTCAAAGCACTTTATAAGGAGTAATTGCTGAAGCCACCCAAAGCTGCCAAGGGAGGGAAGTATTAAAGCCACTTCACAAATAGGCAAACTGAGATCTGGAGAGGGCAGGTGACTTGCCTAAAATCAAACAGCAGGTTCTTAGGAGAGGTGGGACTGAGAACTCAGCTATCCCCTGACTCCCAATCCACTGCTCTAACAGTCCCAGTGTGAGACTCCAATCATTAACAGAATTTAATGGTCGGGATCACCAGTGTTGTTAGATGTTCAGCTGCATGTGTGTGTTTTCCCTGTGTGCTGTCCCAGCCCTGCCTAGACAGCTGCATGGCAGACTTTGAGCGAACTGCCCAATGGCCACAAGATCCGTTAAGGTACAAAGGCGCCCAGCCAGGTTTATTGTCGACGAAGCAGAGTAATAGCACCTGACAGACTCTACGAGGATACTAAGACATGTATGCCCGTGACAATGGATGCAGCTCAGTCAGTGGTGGGACTTTCCACCGCCCTTTGGGCTGGCCAAAGACACTCCCTCTGAGACACCATTTATATATCAGTATAAACAAGTTACATATTGCCCCTTTAACGTGGTTAGTTGATACCCTCTGACATAGCTGGTTATCACCCAACACCTTATACATATCTATTTGTTACACTGTTATTCTGACCTTATATTTAGGAGGGGTCAGTGTGTTCCTGTTATTTTTGGGGAATGTTTCTGTACCATCATTAATATTAGGATGTTCTTGTACCACTTTTTTGGAATGTGTTTGCGTAAGTACTCTGTGCCTAGCACTTCTTAGGAATGTTTTTGCAATATCAGCCCTGTTCTTGCCAGATTTTGTGAACTTGCAAGCAGGCAGTGCCTGACATTTGCTCACAGCCTGACTTTTGCTATCTTTGCTTTATATCAGCAAAGCTTGCCCACTACTTCAGCTCAGGCCTCATACCAGGCCTGTAATACAAGGGCTTATATTTTAGGCTTTCTTTCTACTACACTGGCATATTCCAAGTCTACTTGCACACTAAGCTGAAATGCCATACAAATAATGCCATGTCTGAAAGCCTCTGGAAAAGAGCAGGGAGGCGTGTTCCTTAAACCCTTTGAGGTGATTGAGATGCTGCCAAAAGCAGCAAGGTAAATGAAGTCTTGGCAGAGGCAATGGTGTGAAGTGGATTGAGCATGGGCCTGGGAGCCAGGTTTTCCTGGTCATGTCCCCTGTGATAAAGAGGAGACAGGATTCAGGTGTAATAAATAGAAAGGGAGGGGATTCTGTATTGAAGCTTTTGGATACAGACAGGATCCTGTGAGTCTCGCTGTCTCTTTAGCTCCCAGATTGGTGAACTGCCTAAAGTCACCGTCCAGGGTCTCCCTAAATCCTGGCCTAGCTCAGCAGTCATGGAAGAGACATGCTGACTGTGGTATGATCCTGAGTTACTACTGACTTGTGTGGCCTTGGGCAACTCCCTTAACCTCCCTCAGACTCTGTGTCCCACTCTGTAAAATGGGGCTAATGATACTTACTGATTCCACAGGGTGTTGTGATTATTAATTAGTGTTTATTCTGTGCTTTGTCTCACACACACACCTCTGCGAGTCACAATCTCCTAGCAACATCCTTGTGCCAGC